>NW_027362778.1:0-5000000 GCF_046119375.1 Phyllobates terribilis
ATAAAACAACATGAATACAATTTAATAAAGCATAGGATAGAACAACATAAATACAATTTAATAAAGCATAGGCTAAAACTACATAAATACAATTTAATAAAGCATAGGATAAAACAAATTAAATACAATTTAATAAAGCATAGGATAAAACAACATAAATTCAATTTAATAAAGCATAGGATAAAACAACATAAATACAATTTAATAAAGCATAGGATAAAACAACATAAATACAATTTAATAAAGCATAAGATAAAACAACATGAATACAATGTAATAAAACATAGGTTAAAACAACATAAATACAATTTAATAAATCATAGGATAAAACAACATAAATACAATTTAATAAAGCATAGGTTAAAACAACATAAATACAATTTAATAAAGCATAGGATAAAATAACATAAATATAATTTCATAAAGCATAGGCTAAAACTACATAAATACAATTTAATAAAGCATAGGATAAAACAAATTAAATACAATTTAATAAAGCATAGGTTAAAACAACATAAATACAATTTAATAAAGCATAGGATAAAACAACATAAATACAATTTAATAAAGCATAGGATAAAACAACATAAATAAAATTTAATAAAGCATAGGTTAAAACAACATAAATACAATTTAATAAAGCATCGGACAAAACAACATAAATACAATTTAATAAAGCATATGATAAAACAACATAAATACAATTTATAAAGCATAGGATAAAACAACATAAATACAATTTAATAAAGCATAGGATAAAACAACATAAATAAAATTTAATAAAGCATAGGTTAAAACAACATAAATACAATTTAATAAAGCATCGGACAAAACAACATAAATACAATTTAATAAAGCATAGGATAAAACAACATAAATACAATTTATAAAGCATAGGATAAAACAACATAAATACAATTTAATAAAGCATAGGATAAAACAACATAAATACAATTTAATAAAGCATAGGAAAAAACAACATAAATACAATTTAATAAAGCATAGGCTAAAACTACATAAATACAATTTAATAAAGCATAGGATAAAACAACATAAATAAAATTTAATAAAGCATAGGATAAAACAACGTAAATACAATTTAATAAAGCATAGGATAAAACAACATAAATTAAATTTAATAAAGGATAGGATAAAACAACATAAATACAATTTAATAAAGCATAGGATAAAACAACATAAATACAATTTAATAAAGCATAGGTTAAAACAACATAAATGCAATTTAATAAAGCATAGGATAAAACAACATAAATACAATTTAATAAAGCATAGGATAAAACAACATAAATACAATTTAATAAAGCATCGGACAAAACAACATAAATACAAATTAATAAAGCATAGGATAAAACAACATAAATACAATTTATAAAGCATAGGATAAAACAACATAAATACAATTTAATAAAGCATAGGATAAAACAACATAGATAAAATTTAATAAAGCATAGGTTAAAACAACATAAATACAATTTAATAAAGCATAGGATAAAACAACATAAATACAATTTAAAAAAGCATAGGATAAAACAACATAAATACTTTTTAATAAAGCATAGGATAAAACCACATAAATACAATTTAATAAAGCACAGGATAAAACAACATAATTACAATTTAATAAAGCATAGGATAAAACAACATAAATACAATTTAATAAAGCATAGGATAAAACAACATAAATACAATTTAATAAAGCACAGGATAAAACAACATAAATACAATTTAATAAAGCATACGTTAAAACAACATAAATACAATTAAATAAAGCATAGGATAAAACAACATAAATACAATTTAATAAAGCATAGGTTAAAACAAAATAAATACAATTTTATAAAGCATAGGATAAAACAACATAAATACAATTTAATAAAGCATAGGTTAAAACAACATAAATACAATTTAATAAAGCATAGGATAAAACAACATAAATTCAATTTAATAAAGCATAGGATAAAACAACATAAATACTATTTAATAAAGCACAGGATAAAACAACATAAATAAAATTTAATAAAGCATAGCATAAAACAACATAAATAAAATTTAATAAAGCATAGGATAACACAACATAAATACAATTTAATAAAGCATAGGATAAAACAACATAAATAAAATTTAATAAAGCATAGGATAAAACAACATAAATACAATTTAATAAAGCATAGGATAAAACAACATAAATACAATTTAATAAAGCATATGATAAAACAACATAAATACAATTTAATAAAGCATAGGATAAAACAACATAAATACAAATTAATAAAGCATAGGATAAAACAACATAAATAAAATTTAATAAAGCATAGGTTAAAACAACATAAATACAATTTAATAAAGCATAGGACAAAACAACATAAATACAATTTAATAAAGCATAGGACAAAACAACATAAATACAATTTAATAAAGCATAGGACAAAACAACATAAATACAATTTAATAAAGCATAGGACAAAACAACATAAATACAATTTAATAAAGCATAGGATAAAACCACAGAAATACAATTTAATAAGGCATAGGATAAAACAACATAAATACAATTTAATAAAGCATAGGACAAAACAACATAAATACAATTTAATAAAGCATAGGATAAAACAACATAAATACAATTTAATGAAACATAGGATAAACAATATAAATACAATTTAATAAAGCATAGGACAAAACAACATAAATACAATTTAATAAAGCATATGTTAAAACAACATAAATACAATTTAATAAAGCATAAGATAAAACAACATGAGTATAATTTAGTAAAGCATAAGATAAAACAACATGAATACAATTTAATAAAGCATAGGATAGAACAACATAAATACAATTTAATAAAGCATAGGCTAAAACTACATAAATACAATTTAATAAAGCATAGGATAAAACAAATTAAATACAATTTAATAAAGCATAGGATAAAACAACATGAATTCAATTTAATAAAGCATAGGATAAAACAACATAAATACAATTTAATAAAGCATAAGATAAAACAACATGAATACAATTTAATAAAGCATAGGTTAAAACAACATAAATACAATTTAATAAATCATAGGATAAAACAACATAAATACAATTTAATAAAGCATAGGTTAAAACAAAATAAATACAATTTAATAAAGCATAGGATAAAATAACATAAATATAATTTCATAAAGCATAGGCTAAAACTACATAAATACAATTTAATAAAGCATAGGATAAAACAAATTAAATACAATTTAATAAAGCATAGGTTAAAACAACATAAATACAATTTAATAAAGCATAGGATAAAACAACATAAATAAAATTTAATAAAGCATAGGTTAAAACAACATAAATGCAATTTAATAAAGCATCGGACAAAACAACATAAATACAATTTAATAAAGCATATGATAAAACAACATAAATACAATTTATAAAGCATAGGATAAAACAACATAAATACAATTTAATAAAGCATAGGATAAAACAACCTAAATAAAATTTAATAAAGCATAGGTTAAAACAACATAAATACAATTTAATAAAGCATCGGACAAAACAACATAAATACAATTTAATAAAGCATAGGATAAAACAACATAAATACAATTTATAAAGCATAGGATAAAACAAGATAAATACAATTTAATAAAGCATAGGATAAAACAACATAAATACAATTTAATAAAGCATAGGAAAAAACAACATAAATACAATTTAATAAAGCATAGGCTAAAACTACATAAATACAATTTAATAAAGCATAGGATAAAACAACATAAATACAATTTAATAAAGCATAGGATAAAACAACATAAATACAATTTAATAAAGCATAGGATAAAACAACATAAATACAAATTAATAAAGCATAGGATAAAACAACATAAATAAAATTTAATAAAGCATAGGTTAAAACAACATAAATACAATTTAATAAAGCATAGGACAAAACAACATAAATACAATTTAATAAAGCATAGGATAAAACCACAGAAATACAATTTAATAAGGCATAGGATAAAACAAAATAAATGCAATTTAATAAAGCATAGGACAAAACAACATAAATACAATTTAATAAAGCATAGGATAAAACAACATAAATACAATTTAATGAAACATAGGATAAACAACATAAATACAATTTAATAAAGCATAAGATAAAACAACATGAATACAATTTAATAAAACATAGGTTAAAACAACATAAATACAATTTAATAAATCATAGGATAAAACAACATAAATACAATTTAATAAAGCATAGGTTAAAACAACATAAATACAATTTAATAAAGCATAGGATAAAATAACATAAATATAATTTCATAAAGCATAGGCTAAAACTACATAAATACAATTTAATAAAGCATAGGATAAAACAAATTAAATACAATTTAATAAAGCATAGGTTAAAACAACATAAATACAATTTAATAAAGCATAGGATAAAACAACATAAATACAATTTAATAAAGCATAGGATAAAACAACATAAATAAAATTTAATAAAGCATAGGTTAAAACAACATAAATACAATTTAATAAAGCATCGGACAAAACAACATAAATACAATTTAATAAAGCATATGATAAAACAACATAAATACAATTTATAAAGCATAGGATAAAACAACATAAATACAATTTAATAAAGCATAGGATAAAACAACATAAATAAAATTTAATAAAGCATAGGTTAAAACAACATAAATACAATTTAATAAAGCATCGGACAAAACAACATAAATACAATTTAATAAAGCATAGGATAAAACAACATAAATACAAGTTATAAAGCATAGGATAAAACAACATAAATACAATTTAATAAAGCATAGGATAAAACAACATAAATACAATTTAATAAAGCATAGGAAAAAACAACATAAATACAATTTAATAAAGCATAGGCTAAAACTACATAAATACAATTTAATAAAGCATAGGATAAAACAACATAAATACAATTTAATAAAGCATAGGATAAAACAACATAAATACAATTTAATAAAGCATACGTTAAAACAACATAAATACAATTAAATAAAGCATAGGTTAAAACAACATAAATACAATTTAATAAAGCATAGGATAAAACAACATAAATACAATTTAATAAAGCATAGGATAAAACAACATAAATAAAATTTAATAAAGCATAGGTTAAAACAACATAAATACAATTTAATAAAACATAGGATAAAACAACATAAATACAATTTAATAAAGCATAGGATAAAACAACATAAATACAATTTAATAAAGCATAGGATAAAACAACATAAATAAAATTTAATAAAGCATAGGTTAAAACAACATAAATACAATTTAATAAAGCATAGGATAAAACAACATAAATACAATATAATAAAGCATAGGATAAAACAACATAAATACATTTTAATAAAGCATAGGCTAAAACTACATAAATACAATTTAATAAAGCATATGATAAAACAAATTAAATACAATTTAATAAAGCATAGGATAAAACAACATAAATTCAATTTAATAAAGCATAGGATAAAACAACATAAATACAATTTAATAAAGCATAGGATAAAACAACATAAATACAATTTAATAAAGCATAGGATAAAACAACATAAATACAATTTAATAAAGCATAGGATAAAACAACATAAATACAATTTAATAAAGCATAGGATAAAACAACATAAATACAAATTAATAAAGCATAGGATAAAACAACATAAATAAAATTTAATAAAGCATAGGTTAAAACAACATAAATACAAAATAATAAAGCATAGGACAAAACAACATAAATACAATTTAATAAAGCATAGGACAAAACAACATAAATACAATTTAATAAAGCATAGGACAAAACAACATAAATACAATTTAATAAAGCATAGGACAAAACAACATAAATACAATTTAATAAAGCATAGGATAAAACCACAGAAATACAATTTAATAAGGCATAGGATAAAACAAAATAAATGCAATTTAATAAAGCATAGGACAAAACAACATAAATACAATTTAATAAAGCATAGGATAAAACAACATAAATACAATTTAATGAAACATAGGATAAACAACATAAATACAATTTAATAAAGCATAGGACAAAACAACATAAATACAATTTAATAAAGCATATGTTAAAACAACATAAATACAATTTAATAAAGCATAAGATAAAACAACATGAATATAATTTAGTAAAGCATAAGATAAAACAACATGAATACAATTTAATAAAGCATAGGATAAAACAACATAAATACAATTTAATAAAGCATAGGCTAAAACTACATAAATACAATTTAATAAAGCATAGGATAAAACAAATTAAATACAATTTAATAAAGCATAGGATAAAACAACATAAATTCAATTTAATAAAGCATAGGATAAAACAACATAAATACAATTTAATAAATCATAGGATAAAACAACATAAATACAATTTAATAAAGCATAGGTTAAAACAACATAAATACAATTTAATAAAGCATAGGATAAAATAACATAAATATAATTTCATAAAGCATAGGCTAAAACTACATAAATACAATTTAATAAAGCATAGGATAAAACAAATTAAATACAATTTAATAAAGCATAGGTTAAAACAACATAAATACAATTTAATAAAGCATAGGATAAAACAACATAAATACAATTTAATAAAGCATAGGATAAAACAACATAAATAAAATTTAATAAAGCATAGGTTAAAACAACATAAATACAATATAATAAAGCATCGGACAAAACAACATAAATACAATTTAATAAAGCATATGATAAAACAACATAAATACAATTTATAAAGCATAGGATAAAACAACATAAATACAATTTAATAAAGCATAGGATAAAACAACATAAATAAAATTTAATAAAGCATAGGTTAAAACAACATAAATACAATTTAATAAAGCATCGGACAAAACAACATAAATACAATTTAATAAAGCATATGATAAAACAACATAAATACAATTTATAAAGCATAGGATAAAACAACATAAATACAATTTATAAAGCATAGGATAAAACAACATAAATACAATTTAATAAAGCATAGGATATAACAACATAAATACAATTTAATAAAGCATAGGAAAAAACAACATAAATACAATTTAATAAAGCATAGGCTAAAACTACATAAATACAATTTAATAAAGCATAGGATAAAACAACATAAATACAATTTAATAAAGCATAGGATAAAACAACATAAATACAATTTAATAAAGCATACGTTAAAACAACATAAATACAATTAAATAAAGCATAGGTTAAAACAACATAAATACAATTTAATAAAGCATAGGATAAAACAACATAAATACAATTTAATAAAGCATAGGATAAAACAACATAAATAAAATTTAATAAAGCATAGGTTAAAACAACATAAATACAATTTAATAAAGCATAGGATAAAACAACATAAATACAATTTAATAAAGCATAGGATAAAACAACATAAATAAAATTTAATAAAGCATAGGTTAAAACAACATAAATACAATTTAATAAAGCATAGGCAAAAACTACATAAATACAATTTAATAAAGCATAGGATAAAACAACATAAATACAATTTAATAAAGCATAGGTTAAAACAACATAAATACAATTTAATAAAGCATAGGATAAAACAACATAAATACATTTTAATAAAGCATAGGCTAAAACTACATAAATACAATTTAATAAAGCATATGATAAAACAAATTAAATACAATTTAATAAAGCATAGGATAAAACAACATAAATTCAATTTAATAAAGCATAGGATAAAACAACATAAATACAATTTAATAAAGCATAGGATAAAACAACATAAATACAATTTAATAAAGCATAGGATAAAACAACATAAATACAATTTAATAAAGCATAGGATAAAACAACATAAATACAATTTAATAAAGCATAGGACAAAACAACATAAATACAATTTAATAAAGCATAGGATAAAACCACAGAAATACAATTTAATAAGGCATAGGATAAAACAAAATAAATGCAATTTAATAAAGCATAGGACAAAACAACATAAATACAATTTAATAAAGCATAGGATAAAACAACATAAATAGAATTTAATGAAACATAGGATAAACAACATAAATACAATTTAATAAAGCATAGGACAAAACAACATAAATACAATTTAATAAAGCATATGTTAAAACAACATAAATACAATTTAATAAAGCATAAGATAAAACAACATGAATATAATTTAGTAAAGCATAAGATAAAACAACATGAATACAATTTAATAAAGCATAGGATAAAACAACATAAATACAATTTAATAAAGCATAGGCTAAAACTACATAAATACAATTTAATAAAGCATAGGATAAAACAAATTAAATACAATTTAATAAAGCATAGGATAAAACAACATAAATTCAATTTAATAAATCATAGGATAAAACAACATAAATACAATTTAATAAATCATAGGATAAAACAACATAAATACAATTTAATAAAGCATAGGTTAAAACAACATAAATACAATTTAATAAAGCATAGGATAAAATAACATAAATATAATTTCATAAAGCATAGGCTAAAACTACATAAATACAATTTAATAAAGCATAGGATAAAACAAATTAAATACAATTTAATAAAGCATAGGTTAAAACAACATAAATACAATTTAATAAAGCATAGGATAAAACAACATAAATACAATTTAATAAAGCATAGGTAAAACAACATAAATAAAATTTAATAAAGCATAGGTTAAAAAAACATAAATACAATTTAATAAAGCATCGGACAAAACAACATAAATACAATTTAATAAAGCATATGATAAAACAACATAAATACAATTTATAAAGCATAGGATAAAACAACATGAATACAATTTAATAAAGCATAGGATAAAACAACATAAATAAAATTTAATAAAGCATAGGTTAAAACAACATAAATACAATTTAATAAAGCATCGGACAAAACAACATAAATACAATTTAATAAAGCATAGGATAAAACAACATAAATACAATTTATAAAGCATAGGATAAAACAACATAAATACAATTTAATAAAGCATAGGATATAACAACATAAATACAATTTAATAAAGCATAGGAAAAAACAACATAAATACAATTTAATAAAGCATAGGCTAAAACTACATAAATACAATTTAATAAAGCATAGGATAAAACAACATAAATACAATTTAATAAAGCATAGGATAAAACAACATAAATACAATTTAATAAAGCATACGTTAAAACAACATAAATACAATTAAATAAAGCATAGGTTAAAACAACATAAATACAATTTAATAAAGCATAGGATAAAACAACATAAATACAATTTAATAAAGCATAGGATAAAACAACATAAATAAAATTTAATAAAGCATAGGTTAAAACAACATAAATACAATTTAATAAAGCATAGGATAAAACAACATAAATACAATTTAATAAAGCATAGGATAAAACAACATAAATAAAATTTAATAAAGCATAGGTTAAAACAACATAAATACAATTTAATAAAGCATAGGCAAAAACTACATAAATACAATTTAATAAAGCATAGGATAAAACAACATAAATACAATTTAATAAAGCATAGGTTAAAACAACATAAATACAATTTAATAAAGCATAGGATAAAACAACATAAATACAATTTAATAAAGCATAGGATAAAACAACATAAATAAAATTTAATAAAGCATAGGTTAAAACAACATAAATACAATTTAATAAAGCATAGGATAAAACAACATAAATACAATTTAATAAAGCATAGGATAAAACAACATAAATACATTTTAATAAAGCATAGGCTAAAACTACATAAATACAATTTAATAAAGCATATGATAAAACAATTTAAATACAATTTAATAAAGCATAGGATAAAACAACATAAATTCAATTTAATAAAGCATAGGATAAAACAACATAAATACAATTTAATAAAGCATAGGATAAAACAACATAAATACAATTTAATAAAGCATAGGATAAAACAACATAAATACAATTTAATAAAGCATAGGATAAAACAACATAAATACAATTTAATAAAGCATAGGATAAAACAACATAAATACAAATTAATAAAGCATAGGATAAAACAACATAAATAAAATTTAATAAAGCATAGGTTAAAACAACATAAATACAATTTAATAAAGCATAGGACAAAACAACATAAATACAATTTAATAAAGCATAGGACAAAACAACATAAATACAATTTAATAAAGCATAGGACAAAACAACATAAATACAATTTAATAAAGCATAGGATAAAACCACAGAAATACAATTTAATAAGGCATAGGATAAAACAAAATAAATGCAATTTAATAAAGCATAGGACAAAACAACATAAATACAATTTAATAAAGCATAGGATAAAACAACATAAATACAATTTAATGAAACATAGGATAAACAACATAAATACAATTTAATAAAGCATAGGACAAAACAACATAAATACAATTTAATAAAGCATAGGACAAAACAACATAAATACAATTTAATAAAGCATATGTTAAAACAACATAAATACAATTTAATAAAGCATAAGATAAAACAACATGAATATAATTTAGTAAAGCATAAGATAAAACAACATGAATACAATTTAATAAAGCATAGGATAAAACAACATAAATACAATTTAATAAAGCATAGGCTAAAACTACATAAATACAATTTAATAAAGCATAGGATAAAACAAATTAAATACAATTTAATAAAGCATAGGATAAAACAACATAAATACAATTTAATAAAGCATAGGATAAAACAACATAAATAAAATTTAATAAAGCATAGTTAAAACAACATAAATACAATTTAATAAAGCATAGGATAAAACAACATAAATACAATTTAATAAAGCATAGGATAAAACAACATAAATACATTTTAATAAAGCATAGGCTAAAACTACATAAATACAATTTAATAAAGCATATGATAAAACAAATTAAATACAATTTAATAAAGCATAGGATAAAACAACATAAATTCAATTTAATAAAGCATAGGATAAAACAACATAAATACAATTTAATAAAGCATAGGATAAAACAACATAAATACAATTTAATAAAGCATAGGATAAAACAACATAAATACAATTTAATAAAGCATAGGATAAAACAACATAAATACAATTTAATAAAGCATAGGATAAAACAACATAAATACAAATTAATAAAGCATAGGATAAAACAACATAAATAAAATTTAATAAAGCATAGGTTAAAACAACATAAATACAATTTAATAAAGCATAGGACAAAACAACATAAATACAATTTAATAAAGCATAGGACAAAACAACATAAATACAATTTAATAAAGCATAGGACAAAACAACATAAATACAATTTAATAAAGCATAGGATAAAACCACAGAAATACAATTTAATAAGGCATAGGATAAAACAACATAAATGCAATTTAATAAAGCATAGGACAAAACAACATAAATACAATTTAATAAAGCATAGGATAAAACAACATAAATACAATTTAATGAAACATAGGATAAACAACATAAATACAATTTAATAAAGCATAGGACAAAACAACATAAATACAATTTAATAAAGCATATGTTAAAACAACATAAATACAATTTAATAAAGCATAAGATAAAACAACATGAATATAATTTAGTAAAGCATAAGATAAAACAACATGAATACAATTTAATAAAGCATAGGATAAAACAACATAAATACAATTTAATAAAGCATAGGCTAAAACTACATAAATACAATTTAATAAAGCATAGGATAAAACAAATTAAATACAATTTAATAAAGCATAGGATAAAACAACATAAATTCAATTTAATAAAGCATAGGATAAAACAACATAAATACAATTTAATAAAGCATAGGATAAAACAACATAAATACAATTTAATAAAGCATAAGATAAAACAACATGACTACAATTTAATAAAGCATAGGTTAAAACAACATAAATACAATTTAATAAATCATAGGATAAAACAACATAAATACAATTTAATAAAGCATAGGTTAAAACAACATAAATACAATTTAATAAAGCATAGGATAAAATAACATAAATATAATTTCATAAAGCATAGGCTAAAACTACATAAATACAATTTAATAAAGCATCGGACAAAACAACAGAAATACAATTTAATAAAGCATAGGATAAAACAACATAAATACAATTTATAAAGCATAGGATAAAACAACATAAATACAATTTAATAAAGCATAGGATAAAACAACATAAATACAATTTAATAAAGCATAGGAAAAAACAACATAAATACAATTTAATAAAGCATAGGCTAAAACTACATAAATACAATTTAATAAAGCATAGGATAAAACAACATAAATACAATTTAATAAAGCATAGGATAAAACAACATAAATACAATTTAATAAAGCATACGTTAAAACAACATAAATACAATTAAATAAAGCATAGGTTAAAACAACATAAATACAATTTAATAAAGCATAGGATAAAACAACATAAATACAATTTAATAAAGCATAGGATAAAACAACATAAATAAAATTTAATAAAGCATAGGTTAAAACAACATAAATACAATTTAATAAAGCATAGGATAAAACAACATAAATACAATTTAATAAAGCATAGGATAAAACAACATAAATAAAATTTAATAAAGCATAGGTTAAAACAACATAAATACAATTTAATAAAGCATAGGCAAAAACTACATAAATACAATTTAATAAAGCATAGGATAAAACAACATAAATACAATTTAATAAAGCATAGGTTAAAACAACATAAATACAATTTAATAAAGCATAGGATAAAACAACATAAATACAATTTAATAAAGCATAGGATAAAACAACATAAATAAAATTTAATAAAGCATAGGTTAAAACAACATAAATACAATTTAATAAAGCATAGGATGAAACAACATAAATACAATTTAATAAAGCATAGGATAAAACAACATAAATACAAATTAATAAAGCATAGGCTAAAACTACATAAATACAATTTAATAAAGCATAGGATAAAACAAATTAAATACAATTTAATAAAGCATAGGATAAAACAACATAAATTCAATTTAATAAACATAGGATAAAACAACATAAATACAATTTAATAAAGCATAGGATAAAACAACATAAATACAATTTAATAAAGCATAAGATAAAACAACATGAATACAATTTAATAAAGCATAGGTTAAAACAACATAAATACAATTTAATAAATCATAGGATAAAACAACATAAATACAATTTAATAAAGCATAGGTTAAAACAACATAAATACAATTTAATAAAGCATAGGATAAAATAACATAAATACAATTTCATAAAGCATAGGCTAAAACTACATAAATACAATTTAATAAAGCATAGGATAAAACAAATTAAATACAATTTAATAAAGCATAGGTTAAAACAACATAAATACAATTTAATAAAGCATAGGATAAAACAACATAAATACAATTTAATAAAGCATAGGATAAAACAACATAAATAAAATTTAATAAAGCATAGGTTAAAACAACATAAATACAATTTAAGAAAGCATCGGACAAAACAACATAAATACAATTTAATAAAGCATATGATAAAACAACATAAATACAATTTATAAAGCATAGGATAAAACAACATAAATACAATTTAATAAAGCATAGGATAAAACAACATAAATAAAATTTAATAAAGCATAAGTTAAAACAACATAAATACAATTTAATAAAGCATCGGACAAAACAACATAAATACAATTTAATAAAGCAAAGGATAAAACAACATAAATACATTTTATAAAGCATAGGATAAAACAACATAAATACAATTTAATAAAGCATAGGATAAAACAACATAAATACAATTTAATAAAGCATAGGAAAAAACAACATAAATACAATTTAATAAAGCATAGGCTAAAACTACATAAATACAATTTAATAAAGCATAGGATAAAACAACGTAAATACAATTTAATAAAGCATAGGATAAAACAACATAAATACAATTTAATAAAGCATACGTTAAAACAACATAAATACAATTAAATAAAGCATAGGTTAAAACAACATAAATACAATTTAATAAAGCATAGGATAAAACAACATAAATACAATTTAATAAAGCATAGGATAAAACAACATAAATAAAATTTAATAAAGCATAGGTTAAAACAACATAAATACAATTTAATAAAGCATAGGATAAAACAACATAAATAAAATTTAATAAAGCATAGGTTAAAAGAACATAAATACAATTTTATAAAGCATAGGCAAAAACTACATAAATACAATTTAATAAAGCATAGGATAAAACAACATAAATACAATATAATAAAGCATAGGTTAAAACAACATAAATACAATTTAATAAAGCATAGGATAAAACAACATAAATACAATTTAATAAAGCATAGGATAAAACAACATAAATAAAATTTAATAAAGCATAGGATAAAACAACATAAATACAATTTAATAAAGCATACGTTAAAACAACATAAATACAATTAAATAGAGCATAGGATAAAACAACATAAATACAATTTAATAAAGCATAGGTTAAAACAACATAAATACAATTTAATAAAGCATAGGTTAAAACAACATAAATACAATTTAATAAAGCATCGGACAAAACAACATAAATACAATTTAATAAAGCATAGGATAAAACAACATAAATACAATTTAATAAAGCATAGGATAAAACAACATAAATAAAATTTAATAAAGCATAGGATAAAACAACATAAATACAATTTAATAAAGCATACGTTAAAACAACATAAATACAATTTATAAAGCATAGGATAAAACAACATAAATACAATTTAATAAAGCATAGGATAAAACAACATAAATAAAATTTAATAAAGCATAGGTTAAAACAACATAAATACAATTTAATAAAGCATCGGACAAAACAACATAAATACAATTTAATAAAGCATATGATAAAACAACATAAATACAATTTATAAAGCATAGGATAAAACAACATAAATACAATTTAATAAAGCATAGGATAAAACAACATAAATAAAATTTAATAAAGCATAGGTTAAAACAACATAAATACAATTTAATAAAGCATCGGACAAAACAACATAAATACAATTTAATAAAGCATATGATAAAACAACATAAATACAATTTATAAAGCATAGGATAAAACAACATAAATACAATTTAATAAAGCATAGGATAAAACAACATAAATAAAATTTAATAAAGCATAAGTTAAAACAACATAAATACAATTTAATAAAGCATCGGACAAAACAACATAAATACAATTTAATAAAGCAAAGGATAAAACAACATAAATACATTTTATAAAGCATAGGATAAAACAACATAAATACAATTTAATAAAGCATAGGATAAAACAACATAAATACAATTTAATAAAGCATAGGAAAAAACAACATAAATACAATTTAATAAAGCATAGGCTAAAACTACATAAATACAATTTAATAAAGCATAGGATAAAACAACATAAATACAATTTAATAAAGCATAGGATAAAACAACATAAATACAATTTAATAAAGCATACGTTAAAACAACATAAATACAATTAAATAAAGCATAGGTTAAAACAACATAAATACAATTTAATAAAGCATAGGATAAAACAACATAAATACAATTTAATAAAGCATAGGATAAAACAACATAAATAAAATTTAATAAAGCATAGGTTAAAACAACATAAATACAATTTAATAAAGCATAGGATAAAACAACATAAATAAAATTTAATAAAGCATAGGTTAAAAGAACATAAATACAATTTTATAAAGCATAGGCAAAAACTACATAAATACAATTTAATAAAGCATAGGATAAAACAACATAAATACAATATAATAAAGCATAGGTTAAAACAACATAAATACAATTTAATAAAGCATAGGATAAAACAACATAAATACAATTTAATAAAGCATAGGATAAAACAACATAAATAAAATTTAATAAAGCATAGGATAAAACAACATAAATACAATTTAATAAAGCATACGTTAAAACAACATAAATACAATTAAATAGAGCATAGGATAAAACAACATAAATACAATTTAATAAAGCATAGGTTAAAACAACATAAATACAATTTAATAAAGCATAGGTTAAAACAACATAAATACAATTTAATAAAGCATCGGACAAAACAACATAAATACAATTTAATAAAGCATAGGATAAAACAACATAAATACAATTTAATAAAGCATAGGATAAAACAACATAAATAAAATTTAATAAAGCATAGGATAAAACAACATAAATACAATTTAATAAAGCATACGTTAAAACAACATAAATACAATTTATAAAGCATAGGATAAAACAACATAAATACAATTTAATAAAGCATAGGATAAAACAACATAAATAAAATTTAATAAAGCATAGGTTAAAACAACATAAATACAATTTAATAAAGCATCGGACAAAACAACATAAATACAATTTAATAAAGCATAGGATAAAACAACATAAATACAATTTATAAAGCATAGGATAAAACAACATAAATACAATTTAATAAAGCATAGGATAAAACAACATAAATTCAATTTAATAAAGCATAGGATAAAACAACATAAATACAATTTAATAAAGCATAGGATAAAACAACATAAATAAAATTTAATAAAGCATAGGATAAAACAACATAAATAAAATTTAATAAAGCATAGGATAAAACAACATAAATACAATTTAATAAAGCATAGGATAAAACAACATAAATAAAATTTAATAAAGCATAGGATAAAACAACATAAATACAATTTAATAAAGCATAGGATAAAACAACATAAATACAATTTAATAAAGCATAGGTTAAAACAACATAAATGCAATTTAATAAAGCATAGGATAAAACAACATAAATACAATTTAATAAAGCATAGGATAAAACAACATAAATACAATTTAATAAAGCATAGGATAAAACAACATAAATAAAATTTAATAAAGCATAGGTTAAAACAAAATAAATACAATTTAATAAAGCATCGGACAAAACAACATAAATACAATTTAATAAAGCATAGGATAAAACAACATAAATACAATTTATAAAGCATAGGATAAAACAACATAAATACAATTTAATAAAGCATAGGATAAAACAACATAAATACAATTTAATAAAGCATAGGCTAAAACTACATAAATACAATTTAATAAAGCATCGGACAAAACAACATAAATACAATTTAATAAAGCATAGGATAACACAACATAAATACAATTTATAAAGCATAGGATAAAACAACATAAATACAATTTAATAAAGCATAGGATAAAACAACATAAATACAATTTAATAAAGCATAGGCTAAAACTACATAAATACAATTTAATAAAGCATAGGATAAAACAACATAAATACAATTTAATAAAGCATAGGATAAAACAACATAAATACAATTTAATGAAACATAGGATAAACAACATAAATACAATTTAATAAAGCTTAGGACAAAACAACATAAATACAATTTAATAAAGCATATGTTAAAACAACATAAATACAATTTAATAAAGCATAAGATAAAACAACATGAATATAATTTAGTAAAGCATAAGATAAAACAACATGAATACAATTTAATAAAGCATAGGATAAAACAACATAAATACAATTTAATAAAGCATAGGCTAAAACTACATAAATACAATTTAATAAAGCATAGGATAAAACAAATTAAATACAATTTAATAAAGCATAGGATAAAACAACATAAATTCAATTTAATAAAGCATAGGATAAAACAACATAAATACAATTTAATAAAGCATAGGATAAAACAACATAAATACAATTTAATAAAGCATAAGATAAAACAACATAAATAAAATTTAATAAAGCATAGGTTAAAACAACATAAATACAAAATAATAAAGCATAGGACAAAACAACATAAATACAATTTAATAAAGCATAGGACAAAACAACATAAATACAATTTAATAAAGCATAGGACAAAACAACATAAATACAATTTAATAAAGCATAGGACAAAACAACATAAATACAATTTAATAAAGCATAGGATAAAACCACAGAAATACAATTTAATAAGGCATAGGATAAAACAAAATAAATGCAATTTAATAAAGCATAGGACAAAACAACATAAATACAATTTAATAAAGCATAGGATAAAACAACATAAATACAATTTAATGAAACATAGGATAAACAACATAAATACAATTTAATAAAGCATAGGACAAAACAACATAAATACAATTTAATAAAGCATATGTTAAAACAACATAAATACAATTTAATAAAGCATAAGATAAAACAACATGAAAATAATTTAGTAAAGCATAAGATAAAACAACATGAATACAATTTAATAAAGCATAGGATAAAACAACATAAATACAATTTAATAAAGCATAGGCTAAAACTACATAAATACAATTTAATAAAGCATAGGATAAAACAAATTAAATACAATTTAATAAAGCATAGGATAAAACAACATAAATTCAATTTAATAAAGCATAGGATAAAACAACATAAATACAATTTAATAAATCATAGGATAAAACAACATAAATACAATTTAATAAAGCATAGGTTAAAACAACATAAATACAATTTAATAAAGCATAGGATAAAATAACATAAATATAATTTCATAAAGCATAGGCTAAAACTACATAAATACAATTTAATAAAGCATAGGATAAAACAAATTAAATACAATTTAATAAAGCATAGGTTAAAACAACATAAATACAATTTAATAAAGCATAGGATAAAACAACATAAATACAATTTAATAAAGCATAGGATAAAACAACATAAATAAAATTTAATAAAGCATAGGTTAAAACAACATAAATACAATATAATAAAGCATCGGACAAAACAACATAAATACAATTTAATAAAGCATATGATAAAACAACATAAATACAATTTATAAAGCATAGGATAAAACAACATAAATACAATTTAATAAAGCATAGGATAAAACAACATAAATAAAATTTAATAAAGCATAGGTTAAAACAACATAAATACAATTTAATAAAGCATCGGACAAAACAACATAAATACAATTTAATAAAGCATATGATAAAACAACATAAATACAATTTATAAAGCATAGGATAAAACAACATAAATACAATTTATAAAGCATAGGATAAAACAACATAAATACAATTTAATAAAGCATAGGATATAACAACATAAATACAATTTAATAAAGCATAGGAAAAAACAACATAAATACAATTTAATAAAGCATAGGCTAAAACTACATAAATACAATTTAATAAAGCATAGGATAAAACAACATAAATACAATTTAATAAAGCATAGGATAAAACAACATAAATACAATTTAATAAAGCATACGTTAAAACAACATAAATACAATTAAATAAAGCATAGGTTAAAACAACATAAATACAATTTAATAAAGCATAGGATAAAACAACATAAATACAATTTAATAAAGCATAGGATAAAACAACATAAATAAAATTTAATAAAGCATAGGTTAAAACAACATAAATACAATTTAATAAAGCATAGGATAAAACAACATAAATACAATTTAATAAAGCATAGGATAAAACAACATAAATAAAATTTAATAAAGCATAGGTTAAAACAACATAAATACAATTTAATAAAGCATAGGCAAAAACTACATAAATACAATTTAATAAAGCATAGGATAAAACAACATAAATACAATTTAATAAAGCATAGGTTAAAACAACATAAATACAATTTAATAAAGCATAGGATAAAACAACATAAATACATTTTAATAAAGCATAGGCTAAAACTACATAAATACAATTTAATAAAGCATATGATAAAACAAATTAAATACAATTTAATAAAGCATAGGATAAAACAACATAAATTCAATTTAATAAAGCATAGGATAAAACAACATAAATACAATTTAATAAAGCATAGGATAAAACAACATAAATACAATTTAATAAAGCATAGGATAAAACAACATAAATACAATTTAATAAAGCATAGGATAAAACAACATAAATACAATTTAATAAAGCATAGGACAAAACAACATAAATACAATTTAATAAAGCATAGGATAAAACCACAGAAATACAATTTAATAAGGCATAGGATAAAACAAAATAAATGCAATTTAATAAAGCATAGGACAAAACAACATAAATACAATTTAATAAAGCATAGGATAAAACAACATAAATAGAATTTAATGAAACATAGGATAAACAACATAAATACAATTTAATAAAGCATAGGACAAAACAACATAAATACAATTTAATAAAGCATATGTTAAAACAACATAAATACAATTTAATAAAGCATAAGATAAAACAACATGAATATAATTTAGTAAAGCATAAGATAAAACAACATGAATACAATTTAATAAAGCATAGGATAAAACAACATAAATACAATTTAATAAAGCATAGGCTAAAACTACATAAATACAATTTAATAAAGCATAGGATAAAACAAATTAAATACAATTTAATAAAGCATAGGATAAAACAACATAAATTCAATTTAATAAATCATAGGATAAAACAACATAAATACAATTTAATAAATCATAGGATAAAACAACATAAATACAATTTAATAAAGCATAGGTTAAAACAACATAAATACAATTTAATAAAGCATAGGATAAAATAACATAAATATAATTTCATAAAGCATAGGCTAAAACTACATAAATACAATTTAATAAAGCATAGGATAAAACAAATTAAATACAATTTCATAAAGCATAGGCTAAAACTACATAAATACAATTTAATAAAGCATAGGATAAAACAACATAAATACAATTTAATAAAGCATAGGTAAAACAACATAAATAAAATTTAATAAAGCATAGGTTAAAAAAACATAAATACAATTTAATAAAGCATCGGACAAAACAACATAAATACAATTTAATAAAGCATATGATAAAACAACATAAATACAATTTATAAAGCATAGGATAAAACAACATAAATACAATTTAATAAAGCATAGGATAAAACAACATAAATAAAATTTAATAAAGCATAGGTTAAAACAACATAAATACAATTTAATAAAGCATCGGACAAAACAACATAAATACAATTTAATAAAGCATAGGATAAAACAACATAAATATAATTTATAAAGCATAGGATAAAACAACATAAATACAATTTAATAAAGCATAGGATATAACAACATAAATACAATTTAATAAAGCATAGGAAAAAACAACATAAATACAATTTAATAAAGCATAGGCTAAAACTACATAAATACAATTTAATAAAGCATAGGATAAAACAACATAAATACAATTTAATAAAGCATAGGATAAAACAACATAAATACAATTTAATAAAGCATAGGATAAAACAACATAAATACAATTTAATAAAGCATAGGATAAAACAACATAAATACAATTTAATAAAGCATAGGATAAAACAACATAAATACAATTTAATAAAGCATAGGATAAAACAACATAAATAAAATTTAATAAAGCATAGGTTAAAACAACATAAATACAATTTAATAAAGCATAGGATAAAACAACATAAATACAATTTAATAAAGCATAGGATAAAACAACATAAATAAAATTTAATAAAGCATAGGTTAAAACAACATAATTACAATTTAATAAAGCATAGGCAAAAACTACATAAATACAATTTAATAAAGCATAGGATAAAACAACATAAATACAATTTAATAAAGCATAGGATAAAACAACATAAATACAATTTAATAAAGCATAAGATAAAACAACATGAATACAATTTAATAAAGCATAGGTTAAAACAACATAAATACAATTTAATAAATCATAGGATAAAACAACATAAATACAATTTAATAAAGCATAGGTTAAAACAACATAAATACAATTTAATAAAGCATAGGATAAAATAACATAAATACAATTTCATAAAGCATAGGCTAAAACTACATAAATACAATTTAATAAAGCATAGGATAAAACAAATTAAATACAATTTAATAAAGCATAGGTTAAAACAACATAAATACAATTTAATAAAGCATAGGATAAAACAACATAAATACAATTTAATAAAGCATAGGATAAAACAACATAAATAAAATTTAATAAAGCATAGGTTAAAACAACATAAATACAATTTAAGAAAGCATCGGACAAAACAACATAAATACAATTTAATAAAGCATATGATAAAACAACATAAATACAATTTATAAAGCATAGGATAAAACAACATAAATACAATTTAATAAAGCATAGGATAAAACAACATAAATAAAATTTAATAAAGCATAAGTTAAAACAACATAAATACAATTTAATAAAGCATCGGACAAAACAACATAAATACATTTTATAAAGCATAGGATAAAACAACATAAATACATTTTATAAAGCATAGGATAAAACAACATAAATACAATTTAATAAAGCATAGGAAAAAACAACATAAATACAATTTAATAAAGCATAGGAAAAAACAACATAAATACAATTTAATAAAGCATAGGCTAAAACTACATAAATACAATTTAATAAAGCATAGGATAAAACAACATAAATACAATTTAATAAAGCATAGAATAAAACAACATAAATACAATTTAATAAAGCATACGTTAAAACAACATAAATACAATTAAATAAAGCATAGGTTAAAACAACATAAATACAATTTAATAAAGCATAGGATAAAACAACATAAATACAATTTAATAAAGCATAGGATAAAACAACATAAATAAAATTTAATAAAGCATAGGTTAAAACAACATAAATACAATTTAATAAAGCATAGGATAAAACAACATAAATAAAATTTAATAAAGCATAGGTTAAAAGAACATAAATACAATTTTATAAAGCATAGGCAAAAACTACATAAATACAATTTAATAAAGCATAGGATAAAACAACATAAATACAATATAATAAAGCATAGGTTAAAACAACATAAATACAATTTAATAAAGCATAGGATAAAACAACATAAATACAATTTAATAAAGCATAGGATAAAACAACATAAATAAAATTTAATAAAGCATAGGATAAAACAACATCAATACAATTTAATAAAGCATACGTTAAAACAACATAAATACAATTAAATAGAGCATAGGATAAAACAACATAAATACAATTTAATAAAGCATAGGTTAAAACAACATAAATACAATTTAATAAAGCATAGGTTAAAACAACATAAATACAATTTAATAAAGCATCGGACAAAACAACATAAATACAATTTAATAAAGCATAGGATAAAACAACATAAATACAATTTAATAAAGCATAGGATAAAACAACATAAATAAAATTTAATAAAGCATAGGATAAAACAACATAAATACAATTTAATAAAGCATACGTTAAAACAACATAAATACAATTTATAAAGCATAGGATAAAACAACATAAATACAATTTAATAAAGCATAGGATAAAACAACATAAATAAAATTTAATAAAGCATAGGTTAAAACAACATAAATACAATTTAATAAAGCATCGGACAAAACAACATAAATACAATTTAATAAAGCATAGGATAAAACAACATAAATACAATTTATAAAGCATAGGATAAAACAACATAAATACAATTTAATAAAGCATAGGATAAAACAACATAAATTCAATTTAATAAAGCATAGGATAAAACAACATAAATACAATTTAATAAAGCATAGGATAAAACAACATAAATAAAATTTAATAAAGCATAGGATAAAACAACATAAATAAAATTTAATAAAGCATAGGATAAAACAACATAAATACAATTTAATAAAGCATAGGATAAAACAACATAAATAAAATTTAATAAAGCATAGGATAAAACAACATAAATACAATTTAATAAAGCATAGGATAAAACAACATAAATACAATTTAATAAAGCATAGGTTAAAACAACATAAATGCAATTTAATAAAGCATAGGATAAAACAACATAAATACAATTTAATAAAGCATAGGATAAAACAACATAAATACAATTTAATAAAGCATAGGATAAAACAACATAAATAAAATTTAATAAAGCATAGGTTAAAACAAAATAAATACAATTTAATAAAGCATCGGACAAAACAACATAAATACAATTTAATAAAGCATAGGATAAAACAACATAAATACAATTTATAAAGCATAGGATAAAACAACATAAATACAATTTAATAAAGCATAGGATAAAACAACATAAATACAATTTAATAAAGCATAGGCTAAAACTACATAAATACAATTTAATAAAGCATCGGACAAAACAACATAAATACAATTTAATAAAGCATAGGATAAAACAACATAAATACAATTTATAAAGCATAGGATAAAACAACATAAATACAATTTAATAAAGCATAGGATAAAACAACATAAATACAATTTAATAAAGCATAGGCTAAAACTACATAAATACAATTTAATAAAGCATAGGATAAAACAACATAAATACAATTTAATAAAGCATAGGATAAAACAACATAAATACAATTTAATGAAACATAGGATAAACAACATAAATACAATTTAATAAAGCTTAGGACAAAACAACATAAATACAATTTAATAAAGCATATGTTAAAACAACATAAATACAATTTAATAAAGCATAAGATAAAACAACATGAATATAATTTAGTAAAGCATAAGATAAAACAACATGAATACAATTTAATAAAGCATAGGATAAAACAACATAAATACAATTTAATAAAGCATAGGCTAAAACTACATAAATACAATTTAATAAAGCATAGGATAAAACAAATTAAATACAATTTAATAAAGCATAGGATAAAACAACATAAATTCAATTTAATAAAGCATAGGATAAAACAACATAAATACAATTTAATAAAGCATAGGATAAAACAACATAAATACAATTTAATAAAGCATAAGATAAAACAACATAAATAAAATTTAATAAAGCATAGGTTAAAACAACATAAATACAAAATAATAAAGCATAGGACAAAACAAAATAAATACAATTTAATAAAGCATAGGACAAAACAACATAAATACAATTTAATAAAGCATAGGACAAAACAACATAAATACAATTTAATAAAGCATAGGACAAAACAACATAAATACAATTTAATAAAGCATAGGATAAAACCACAGAAATACAATTTAATAAGGCATAGGATAAAACAAAATAAATGCAATTTAATAAAGCATAGGACAAAACAACATAAATACAATTTAATAAAGCATAGGATAAAACAACATAAATACAATTTAATGAAACATAGGATAAACAACATAAATACAATTTAATAAAGCATAGGACAAAACAACATAAATACAATTTAATAAAGCATATGTTAAAACAACATAAATACAATTTAATAAAGCATAAGATAAAACAACATGAAAATAATTTAGTAAAGCATAAGATAAAACAACATGAATACAATTTAATAAAGCATAGGATAAAACAACATAAATACAATTTAATAAAGCATAGGCTAAAACTACATAAATACAATTTAATAAAGCATAGGATAAAACAAATTAAATACAATTTAATAAAGCATAGGATAAAACAACATAAATTCAATTTAATAAAGCATAGGATAAAACAACATAAATACAATTTAATAAATCATAGGATAAAACAACATAAATACAATTTAATAAAGCATAGGTTAAAACAACATAAATACAATTTAATAAAGCATAGGATAAAATAACATAAATATAATTTCATAAAGCATAGGCTAAAACTACATAAATACAATTTAATAAAGCATAGGATAAAACAAATTAAATACAATTTAATAAAGCATAGGTTAAAACAACATAAATACAATTTAATAAAGCATAGGATAAAACAACATAAATACAATTTAATAAAGCATAGGATAAAACAACATAAATAAAATTTAATAAAGCATAGGTTAAAACAACATAAATACAATATAATAAAGCATCGGACAAAACAACATAAATACAATTTAATAAAGCATATGATAAAACAACATAAATACAATTTATAAAGCATAGGATAAAACAACATAAATACAATTTAATAAAGCATAGGATAAAACAACATAAATAAAATTTAATAAAGCATAGGTTAAAACAACATAAATACAATTTAATAAAGCATCGGACAAAACAACATAAATACAATTTAATAAAGCATATGATAAAACAACATAAATACAATTTATAAAGCATAGGATAAAACAACATAAATACAATTTATAAAGCATAGGATAAAACAACATAAATACAATTTAATAAAGCATAGGATATAACAACATAAATACAATTTAATAAAGCATAGGAAAAAACAACATAAATACAATTTAATAAAGCATAGGCTAAAACTACATAAATACAATTTAATAAAGCATAGGATAAAACAACATAAATACAATTTAATAAAGCATAGGATAAAACAACATAAATACAATTTAATAAAGCATACGTTAAAACAACATAAATACAATTAAATAAAGCATAGGTTAAAACAACATAAATACAATTTAATAAAGCATAGGATAAAACAACATAAATACAATTTAATAAAGCATAGGATAAAACAACATAAATAAAATTTAATAAAGCATAGGTTAAAACAACATAAATACAATTTAATAAAGCATAGGATAAAACAACATAAATACAATTTAATAAAGCATAGGATAAAACAACATAAATAAAATTTAATAAAGCATAGGTTAAAACAACATAAATACAATTTAATAAAGCATAGGCAAAAACTACATAAATACAATTTAATAAAGCATAGGATAAAACAACATAAATACAATTTAATAAAGCATAGGTTAAAACAACATAAATACAATTTAATAAAGCATAGGATAAAACAACATAAATACATTTTAATAAAGCATAGGCTAAAACTACATAAATACAATTTAATAAAGCATATGATAAAACAAATTAAATACAATTTAATAAAGCATAGGATAAAACAACATAAATTCAATTTAATAAAGCATAGGATAAAACAACATAAATACAATTTAATAAAGCATAGGATAAAACAACATAAATACAATTTAATAAAGCATAGGATAAAACAACATAAATACAATTTAATAAAGCATAGGATAAAACAACATAAATACAATTTAATAAAGCATAGGACAAAACAACATAAATACAATTTAATAAAGCATAGGATAAAACCACAGAAATACAATTTAATAAGGCATAGGATAAAACAAAATAAATGCAATTTAATAAAGCATAGGACAAAACAACATAAATACAATTTAATAAAGCATAGGATAAAACAACATAAATAGAATTTAATGAAACATAGGATAAACAACATAAATACAATTTAATAAAGCATAGGACAAAACAACATAAATACAATTTAATAAAGCATATGTTAAAACAACATAAATACAATTTAATAAAGCATAAGATAAAACAACATGAATATAATTTAGTAAAGCATAAGATAAAACAACATGAATACAATTTAATAAAGCATAGGATAAAACAACATAAATACAATTTAATAAAGCATAGGCTAAAACTACATAAATACAATTTAATAAAGCATAGGATAAAACAAATTAAATACAATTTAATAAAGCATAGGATAAAACAACATAAATTCAATTTAATAAATCATAGGATAAAACAACATAAATACAATTTAATAAATCATAGGATAAAACAACATAAATACAATTTAATAAAGCATAGGTTAAAACAACATAAATACAATTTAATAAAGCATAGGATAAAATAACATAAATATAATTTCATAAAGCATAGGCTAAAACTACATAAATACAATTTAATAAAGCATAGGATAAAACAAATTAAATACAATTTAATAAAGCATAGGTTAAAACAACATAAATACAATTTAATAAAGCATAGGATAAAACAACATAAATACAATTTAATAAAGCATAGGTAAAACAACATAAATAAAATTTAATAAAGCATAGGTTAAAAAAACATAAATACAATTTAATAAAGCATCGGACAAAACAACATAAATACAATTTAATAAAGCATATGATAAAACAACATAAATACAATTTATAAAGCATAGGATAAAACAACATAAATACAATTTAATAAAGCATAGGATAAAACAACATAAATAAAATTTAATAAAGCATAGGTTAAAACAACATAAATACAATTTAATAAAGCATCGGACAAAACAACATAAATACAATTTAATAAAGCATAGGATAAAACAACATAAATACAATTTATAAAGCATAGGATAAAACAACATAAATACAATTTAATAAAGCATAGGATATAACAACATAAATACAATTTAATAAAGCATAGGAAAAAACAACATAAATACAATTTAATAAAGCATAGGCTAAAACTACATAAATACAATTTAATAAAGCATAGGATAAAACAACATAAATACAATTTAATAAAGCATAGGATAAAACAACATAAATACAATTTAATAAAGCATACGTTAAAACAACATAAATACAATTAAATAAAG
This sequence comes from Phyllobates terribilis, assembly GCF_046119375.1. NCBI lineage: Eukaryota > Metazoa > Chordata > Amphibia > Anura > Dendrobatidae > Phyllobates > Phyllobates terribilis. Next base: position 28,630 of record NW_027362778.1, read on the forward strand.
CATAGGTTAAAACAACATAAATACAATTTAATAAAGCATAGGATAAAACAACATAAATACAATTTAATAAAGCATAGGATAAAACAACATAAATAAAATTTAATAAAGCATAGGTTAAAACAACATAAATACAATTTAATAAAGCATAGGATAAAACAACATAAATACAATTTAATAAAGCATAGGATAAAACAACATAAATAAAATTTAATAAAGCATAGGTTAAAACAACATAAATACAATTTAATAAAGCATAGGCAAAAACTACATAAATACAATTTAATAAAGCATAGGATAAAACAACATAAATACAATTTAATAAAGCATAGGTTAAAACAACATAAATACAATTTAATAAAGCATAGGATAAAACAACATAAATACAATTTAATAAAGCATAGGATAAAACAACATAAATAAAATTTAATAAAGCATAGGTTAAAACAACATAAATACAATTTAATAAAGCATAGGATAAAACAACATAAATACAATTTAATAAAGCATAGGATAAAACAACATAAATACATTTTAATAAAGCATAGGCTAAAACTACATAAATACAATTTAATAAAGCATATGATAAAACAATTTAAATACAATTTAATAAAGCATAGGATAAAACAACATAAATTCAATTTAATAAAGCATAGGATAAAACAACATAAATACAATTTAATAAAGCATAGGATAAAACAACATAAATACAATTTAATAAAGCATAGGATAAAACAACATAAATACAATTTAATAAAGCATAGGATAAAACAACATAAATACAATTTAATAAAGCATAGGATAAAACAACATAAATACAAATTAATAAAGCATAGGATAAAACAACATAAATAAAATTTAATAAAGCATAGGTTAAAACAACATAAATACAATTTAATAAAGCATAGGACAAAACAACATAAATACAATTTAATAAAGCATAGGACAAAACAACATAAATACAATTTAATAAAGCATAGGACAAAACAACATAAATACAATTTAATAAAGCATAGGATAAAACCACAGAAATACAATTTAATAAGGCATAGGATAAAACAAAATAAATGCAATTTAATAAAGCATAGGACAAAACAACATAAATACAATTTAATAAAGCATAGGATAAAACAACATAAATACAATTTAATGAAACATAGGATAAACAACATAAATACAATTTAATAAAGCATAGGACAAAACAACATAAATACAATTTAATAAAGCATAGGACAAAACAACATAAATACAATTTAATAAAGCATATGTTAAAACAACATAAATACAATTTAATAAAGCATAAGATAAAACAACATGAATATAATTTAGTAAAGCATAAGATAAAACAACATGAATACAATTTAATAAAGCATAGGATAAAACAACATAAATACAATTTAATAAAGCATAGGCTAAAACTACATAAATACAATTTAATAAAGCATAGGATAAAACAAATTAAATACAATTTAATAAAGCATAGGATAAAACAACATAAATACAATTTAATAAAGCATAGGATAAAACAACATAAATAAAATTTAATAAAGCATAGGTTAAAACAACATAAATACAATTTAATAAAGCATAGGATAAAACAACATAAATACAATTTAATAAAGCATAGGATAAAACAACATAAATACATTTTAATAAAGCATAGGCTAAAACTACATAAATACAATTTAATAAAGCATATGATAAAACAAATTAAATACAATTTAATAAAGCATAGGATAAAACAACATAAATTCAATTTAATAAAGCATAGGATAAAACAACATAAATACAATTTAATAAAGCATAGGATAAAACAACATAAATACAATTTAATAAAGCATAGGAAAAAACAACATAAATACAATTTAATAAAGCATAGGCTAAAACTACATAAATACAATTTAATAAAGCATAGGATAAAACAACATAAATACAATTTAATAAAGCATAGGATAAAACAACATAAATACAATTTAATAAAGCATACGTTAAAACAACATAAATACAATTAAATAAAGCATAGGTTAAAACAACATAAATACAATTTAATAAAGCATAGGATAAAACAACATAAATACAATTTAATAAAGCATAGGATAAAACAACATAAATAAAATTTAATAAAGCATAGGTTAAAACAACATAAATACAATTTAATAAAGCATAGGATAAAACAACATAAATACAATTTAATAAAGCATAGGATAAAACAACATAAATAAAATTTAATAAAGCATAGGTTAAAACAACATAAATACAATTTAATAAAGCATAGGCAAAAACTACATAAATACAATTTAATAAAGCATAGGATAAAACAACATAAATACAATTTAATAAAGCATAGGATAAAACAACATAAATACAATTTAATAAAGCATACGTTAAAACAACATAAATACAATTAAATAAAGCATAGGTTAAAACAACATAAATACAATTTAATAAAGCATAGGATAAAACAACATAAATACAATTTAATAAAGCATAGGATAAAACAACATAAATAAAATTTAATAAAGCATAGGTTAAAACAACATAAATACAATTTAATAAAGCATAGGATAAAACAACATAAATACAATTTAATAAAGCATAGGATAAAACAACATAAATAAAATTTAATAAAGCATAGGTTAAAACAACATAAATACAATTTAATAAAGCATAGGCAAAAACTACATAAATACAATTTAATAAAGCATAGGATAAAACAACATAAATACAATTTAATAAAGCATAGGTTAAAACAACATAAATACAATTTAATAAAGCATAGGATAAAACAACATAAATACAATTTAATAAAGCATAGGATAAAACAACATAAATAAAATTTAATAAAGCATAGGTTAAAACAACATAAATACAATTTAATAAAGATTAGGATAAAACAACATAAATACAATTTAATAAAGCATAGGATAAAACAACATAAATACATTTTAATAAAGCATAGGCTAAAACTACATAAATACAATTTAATAAAGCATATGATAAAACAATTTAAATACAATTTAATAAAGCATAGGATAAAACAACATAAATTCAATTTAATAAAGCATAGGATAAAACAACATAAATACAATTTAATAAAGCATAGGATAAAACAACATAAATACAATTTAATAAAGCATAGGATAAAACAACATAAATACAATTTAATAAAGCATAGGATAAAACAACATAAATACAATTTAATAAAGCATAGGATAAAACAACATAAATACAAATTAATAAAGCATAGGATAAAACAACATAAATAAAATTTAATAAAGCATAGGTTAAAACAACATAAATACAATTTAATAAAGCATAGGACAAAACAACATAAATACAATTTAATAAAGCATAGGACAAAACAACATAAATACAATTTAATAAAGCATAGGACAAAACAACATAAATACAATTTAATAAAGCATAGGATAAAACCACAGAAATACAATTTAATAAGGCATAGGATAAAACAAAATAAATGCAATTTAATAAAGCATAGGACAAAACAACATAAATACAATTTAATAAAGCATAGGATAAAACAACATAAATACAATTTAATGAAACATAGGATAAACAACATAAATACAATTTAATAAAGCATAGGACAAAACAACATAAATACAATTTAATAAAGCATAGGACAAAACAACATAAATACAATTTAATAAAGCATATGTTAAAACAACATAAATACAATTTAATAAAGCATAAGATAAAACAACATGAATATAATTTAGTAAAGCATAAGATAAAACAACATGAATACAATTTAATAAAGCATAGGATAAAACAACATAAATACAATTTAATAAAGCATAGGCTAAAACTACATAAATACAATTTAATAAAGCATAGGATAAAACAAATTAAATACAATTTAATAAAGCATAGGATAAAACAACATAAATACAATTTAATAAAGCATAGGATAAAACAACATAAATAAAATTTAATAAAGCATAGGTTAAAACAACATAAATACAATTTAATAAAGCATAGGATAAAACAACATAAATACAATTTAATAAAGCATAGGATAAAACAACATAAATACATTTTAATAAAGCATAGGCTAAAACTACATAAATACAATTTAATAAAGCATATGATAAAACAAATTAAATACAATTTAATAAAGCATAGGATAAAACAACATAAATTCAATTTAATAAAGCATAGGATAAAACAACATAAATACAATTTAATAAAGCATAGGATAAAACAACATAAATACAATTTAATAAAGCATAGGATAAAACAACATAAATACAATTTAATAAAGCATAGGATAAAACAACATAAATACAATTTAATAAAGCATAGGATAAAACAACATAAATACAAATTAATAAAGCATAGGATAAAACAACATAAATAAAATTTAATAAAGCATAGGTTAAAACAACATAAATACAATTTAATAAAGCATAGGACAAAACAACATGAATACAATTTAATAAAGCATAGGACAAAACAACATAAATACAATTTAATAAAGCATAGGACAAAACAACATAAATACAATTTAATAAAGCATAGGATAAAACCACAGAAATACAATTTAATAAGGCATAGGATAAAACAACATAAATGCAATTTAATAAAGCATAGGACAAAACAACATAAATACAATTTAATGAAACATAGGATAAACAACATAAATACAATTTAATAAAGCATAGGACAAAACAACATAAATACAATTTAATAAAGCATATGTTAAAACAACATAAATACAATTTAATAAAGCATAAGATAAAACAACATGAATATAATTTAGTAAAGCATAAGATAAAACAACATGAATACAATTTAATAAAGCATAGGATAAAACAACATAAATACAATTTAATAAAGCATAGGCAAAAACTACATAAATACAATTTAATAAAGCATAGGATAAAACAAATTAAATACAATTTAATAAAGCATAGGATAAAACAACATAAATTCAATTTAATAAAGCATAGGATAAAACAACATAAATACAATTTAATAAAGCATAGGATAAAACAACATAAATACAATTTAATAAAGCATAAGATAAAACAACATGACTACAATTTAATAAAGCATAGGTTAAAACAACATAAATACAATTTAATAAATCATAGGATAAAACAACATAAATACAATTTAATAAAGCATAGGTTAAAACAACATAAATACAATTTAATAAAGCATAGGATAAAATAACATAAATATAATTTCATAAAGCATAGGCTAAAACTACATAAATACAATTTAATAAAGCATCGGACAAAACAACAGAAATACAATTTAATAAAGCATAGGATAAAACAACATAAATACAATTTATAAAGCATAGGATAAAACAACATAAATACAATTTAATAAAGCATAGGATAAAACAACATAAATACAATTTAATAAAGCATAGGAAAAAACAACATAAATACAATTTAATAAAGCATAGGCTAAAACTACATAAATACAATTTAATAAAGCATAGGATAAAACAACATAAATACAATTTAATAAAGCATAGGATAAAACAACATAAATACAATTTAATAAAGCATACGTTAAAACAACATAAATACAATTAAATAAAGCATAGGTTAAAACAACATAAATACAATTTAATAAAGCATAGGATAAAACAACATAAATACAATTTAATAAAGCATAGGATAAAACAACATAAATAAAATTTAATAAAGCATAGGTTAAAACAACATAAATACAATTTAATAAAGCATAGGATAAAACAACATAAATACAATTTAATAAAGCATAGGATAAAACAACATAAATAAAATTTAATAAAGCATAGGTTAAAACAACATAAATACAATTTAATAAAGCATAGGCAAAAACTACATAAATACAATTTAATAAAGCATAGGATAAAACAACATAAATACAATTTAATAAAGCATAGGTTAAAACAACATAAATACAATTTAATAAAGCATAGGATAAAACAACATAAATACAATTTAATAAAGCATAGGATAAAACAACATAAATAAAATTTAATAAAGCATAGGTTAAAACAACATAAATACAATTTAATAAAGCATAGGATGAAACAACATAAATGCAATTTAATAAAGCATAGGATAAAACAACATAAATACAATTTAATAAAGCATAGGCTAAAACTACATAAATACAATTTAATAAAGCATAGGATAAAACAAATTAAATACAATTTAATAAAGCATAGGATAAAACAACATAAATTCAATTTAATAAACATAGGATAAAACAACATAAATACAATTTAATAAAGCATAGGATAAAACAACATAAATACAATTTAATAAAGCATAAGATAAAACAACATGAATACAATTTAATAAAGCATAGGTTAAAACAACATAAATACAATTTAATAAATCATAGGATAAAACAACATAAATACAATTTAATAAAGCATAGGTTAAAACAACATAAATACAATTTAATAAAGCATAGGATAAAATAACATAAATACAATTTCATAAAGCATAGGCTAAAACTACATAAATACAATTTAATAAAGCATAGGATAAAACAAATTAAATACAATTTAATAAAGCATAGGTTAAAACAACATAAATACAATTTAATAAAGCATAGGATAAAACAACATAAATACAATTTAATAAAGCATAGGATAAAACAACATAAATAAAATTTAATAAAGCATAGGTTAAAACAACATAAATACAATTTAAGAAAGCATCGGACAAAACAACATAAATACAATTTAATTAAGCATATGATAAAACAACATAAATACAATTTATAAAGCATAGGATAAAACAACATAAATACAATTTAATAAAGCATAGGATAAAACAACATAAATAAAATTTAATAAAGCATAAGTTAAAACAACATAAATACAATTTAATAAAGCATCGGACAAAACAACATAAATACAATTTAATAAAGCAAAGGATAAAACAACATAAATACATTTTATAAAGCATAGGATAAAACAACATAAATACAATTTAATAAAGCATAGGATAAAACAACATAAATACAATTTAATAAAGCATAGGAAAAAACAACATAAATACAATTTAATAAAGCATAGGCTAAAACTACATAAATACAATTTAATAAAGCATAGGATAAAACAACATAAATACAATTTAATAAAGCATAGGATAAAACAACATAAATACAATTTAATAAAGCATACGTTAAAACAACATAAATACAATTAAATAAAGCATAGGTTAAAACAACATAAATACAATTTAATAAAGCATAGGATAAAACAACATAAATACAATTTAATAAAGCATAGGATAAAACAACATAAATAAAATTTAATAAAGCATAGGTTAAAACAACATAAATACAATTTAATAAAGCATAGGATAAAACAACATAAATAAAATTTAATAAAGCATAGGTTAAAAGAACATAAATACAATTTTATAAAGCATAGGCAAAAACTACATAAATACAATTTAATAAAGCATAGGATAAAACAACATAAATACAATATAATAAAGCATAGGTTAAAACAACATAAATACAATTTAATAAAGCATAGGATAAAACAACATAAATACAATTTAATAAAGCATAGGATAAAACAACATAAATAAAATTTAATAAAGCATAGGATAAAACAACATAAATACAATTTAATAAAGCATACGTTAAAACAACATAAATACAATTAAATAGAGCATAGGATAAAACAACATAAATACAATTTAATAAAGCATAGGTTAAAACAACATAAATACAATTTAATAAAGCATAGGTTAAAACAACATAAATACAATTTAATAAAGCATCGGACAAAACAACATAAATACAATTTAATAAAGCATAGGATAAAACAACATAAATACAATTTAATAAAGCATAGGATAAAACAACATAAATAAAATTTAATAAAGCATAGGATAAAACAACATAAATACAATTTAATAAAGCATACGTTAAAACAACATAAATACAATTTATAAAGCATAGGATAAAACAACATAAATACAATTTAATAAAGCATAGGATAAAACAACATAAATAAAATTTAATAAAGCATAGGTTAAAACAACATAAATACAATTTAATAAAGCATCGGACAAAACAACATAAATACAATTTAATAAAGCATAGGATAAAACAACATAAATACAATTTATAAAGCATAGGATAAAACAACATAAATACAATTTAATAAAGCATAGGATAAAACAACATAAATTCAATTTAATAAAGCATAGGATAAAACAACATAAATACAATTTAATAAAGCATAGGATAAAACAACATAAATAAAATTTAATAAAGCATAGGATAAAACAACATAAATAAAATTTAATAAAGCATAGGATAAAACAACATAAATACAATTTAATAAAGCATAGGATAAAACAACATAAATAAAATTTAATAAAGCATAGGATAAAACAACATAAATACAATTTAATAAAGCATAGGATAAAACAACATAAATACAATTTAATAAAGCATAGGTTAAAACAACATAAATGCAATTTAATAAAGCATAGGATAAAACAACATAAATACAATTTAATAAAGCATAGGATAAAACAACATAAATACAATTTAATAAAGCATAGGATAAAACAACATAAATAAAATTTAATAAAGCATAGGTTAAAACAAAATAAATACAATTTAATAAAGCATCGGACAAAACAACATAAATACAATTTAATAAAGCATAGGATAAAACAACATAAATACAATTTATAAAGCATAGGATAAAACAACATAAATACAATTTAATAAAGCATAGGATAAAACAACATAAATACAATTTAATAAAGCATAGGCTAAAACTACATAAATACAATTTAATAAAGCATCGGACAAAACAACATAAATACAATTTAATAAAGCATAGGATAAAACAACATAAATACAATTTATAAAGCATAGGATAAAACAACATAAATACAATTTAATAAAGCATAGGATAAAACAACATAAATACAATTTAATAAAGCATAGGCTAAAACTACATAAATACAATTTAATAAAGCATAGGATAAAACAACATAAATACAATTAATAAAGCATAGGATAAAACAACATAAATACAATTTAATGAAACATAGGATAAACAACATAAATACAATTTAATAAAGCTTAGGACAAAACAACATAAATACAATTTAATAAAGCATATGTTAAAACAACATAAATACAATTTAATAAAGCATAAGATAAAACAACATGAATATAATTTAGTAAAGCATAGGTTAAAACAACATAAATACAATTTAATAAATCATAGGATAAAACAACATAAATACAATTTAATAAAGCATAGGTTAAAACAACATAAATACAATTTAATAAAGCATAGGCAAAAACTACATAAATACAATTTAATAAAGCATAGGATAAAACAACATAAATAAAATTTAATAAAGCATAGGTTAAAACAACATAAATACAATTTAATAAAGCATAGGATAAAACAACATAAATACAATTTAATAAAGCATAGGATAAAACAACATAAATACAATTTAATAAAGCATAGGTTAAAACAACATAAATACAATTTAATAAAGCATAGGATAAAACAACATAAATACAATTTAATAAAGCATAGGATAAAACAACATAAATAAAATTTAATAAAGCATAGGTTAAAACAACATAAATACAATTTAATAAAGCATAGGATAAAACAACATAAATACAATTTAATAAAGCATAGGATAAAACAACATAAATACATTTTAATAAAGCATAGGCTAAAACTACATAAATACAATGTAATAAAGCATATGATAAAACAATTTAAATACAATTTAATAAAGCATAGGATAAAACAACATAAATTCAATTTAATAAAGCATAGGATAAAACAACATAAATACAATTTAATAAAGCATAGGTTAAAACAACATAAATACAATTTAATAAAGCATAGGATAAAACAACATAAATACAATTTAATAAAGCATAGGATAAAACAACATAAATACAATTTAATAAAGCATAGGATAAAACAACATAAATACAAATTAATAAAGCATAGGATAAAACAACATAAATAAAATTTAATAAAGCATAGGTTAAAACAACATAAATACAATTTAATAAAGCATAGGACAAAACAACATAAATACAATTTAATAAAGCATAGGACAAAACAACATAAATACAATTTAATAAAGCATAGGACAAAACAACATAAATACAATTTAATAAAGCATAGGATAAAACCACAGAAATACAATTTAATAAGGCATAGGATAAAACAAAATAAATGCAATTTAATAAAGCATAGGACAAAACAACATAAATACAATTTAATAAAGCATAGGATAAAACAACATAAATACAATTTAATGAAACATAGGATAAACAACATAAATACAATTTAATAAAGCATAGGACAAAACAACATAAATACAATTTAATAAAGCATAGGACAAAACAACATAAATACAATTTAATAAAGCATATGTTAAAACAACATAAATACAATTTAATAAAGCATAAGATAAAACAACATGAATATAATTTAGTAAAGCATAAGATAAAACAACATGAATACAATTTAATAAAGCATAGGATAAAACAACATAAATACAATTTAATAAAGCATAGGCTAAAACTACATAAATACAATTTAATAAAGCATAGGATAAAACAAATTAAATACAATTTAATAAAGCATAGGATAAAACAACATAAATACAATTTAATAAAGCATAGGATAAAACAACATAAATAAAATTTAATAAAGCATAGGTTAAAACAACATAAATACAATTTAATAATGCATAGGATAAAACAACATAAATACAATTTAATAAAGCATAGGATAAAACAACATAAATACATTTTAATAAAGCATAGGCTAAAACTACATAAATACAATTTAATAAAGCATATGATAAAACAAATTAAATACAATTTAATAAAGCATAGGATAAAACAACATAAATTCAATTTAATAAAGCATAGGATAAAACAACATAAATACAATTTAATAAAGCATAGGATAAAACAACATAAATACAATTTAATAAAGCATAGGATAAAACAACATAAATACAATTTAATAAAGCATAGGATAAAACAACATAAATACAATTTAATAAAGCATAGGATAAAACAACATAAATACAAATTAATAAAGCATAGGATAAAACAACATAAATAAAATTTAATAAAGCATAGGTTAAAACAACATAAATACAATTTAATAAAGCATAGGACAAAACAACATAAATACAATTTAATAAAGCATAGGACAAAACAACATAAATACAATTTAATAAAGCATAGGACAAAACAACATAAATACAATTTAATAAAGCATAGGATAAAACCACAGAAATACAATTTAATAAGGCATAGGATAAAACAACATAAATGCAATTTAATAAAGCATAGGACAAAACAACATAAATACAATTTAATAAAGCATAGGATAAAACAACATAAATACAATTTAATGAAACATAGGATAAACAACATAAATACAATTTAATAAAGCATAGGACAAAACAACATAAATACAATTTAATAAAGCATATGTTAAAACAACATAAATACAATTTAATAAAGCATAAGATAAAACAACATGAATATAATTTAGTAAAGCATAAGATAAAACAACATGAATACAATTTAATAAAGCATAGGATAAAACAACATAAATACAATTTAATAAAGCATAGGCTAAAACTACATAAATACAATTTAATAAAGCATAGGATAAAACAAATTAAATACAATTTAATAAAGCATAGGATAAAACAACATAAATTCAATTTAATAAAGCATAGGATAAAACAACATAAATACAATTTAATAAAGCATAGGATAAAACAACATAAATACAATTTAATAAAGCATAAGATAAAACAACATGACTACAATTTAATAAAGCATAGGTTAAAACAACATAAATACAATTTAATAAATCATAGGATAAAACAACATAAATACAATTTAATAAAGCATAGGTTAAAACAACATAAATACAATTTAATAAAGCATAGGATAAAATAACATAAATATAATTTCATAAAGCATAGGCTAAAACTACATAAATACAATTTAATAAAGCATCGGACAAAACAACAGAAATACAATTTAATAAAGCATAGGATAAAACAACATAAAAACAATTTATAAAGCATAGGATAAAACAACATAAATACAATTTAATAAAGCATAGGATAAAACAACATAAATACAATTTAATAAAGCATAGGAAAAAACAACATAAATACAATTTAATAAAGCATAGGCTAAAACTACATAAATACAATTTAATAAAGCATAGGATAAAACAACATAAATACAATTTAATAAAGCATAGGATAAAACAACATAAATACAATTTAATAAAGCATACGTTAAAACAACATAAATACAATTAAATAAAGCATAGGTTAAAACAACATAAATACAATTTAATAAAGCATAGGATAAAACAACATAAATACAATTTAATAAAGCATAGGATAAAACAACATAAATAAAATTTAATAAAGCATAGGTTAAAACAACATAAATACAATTTAATAAAGCATAGGATAAAACAACATAAATACAATTTAATAAAGCATAGGATAAAACAACATAAATAAAATTTAATAAAGCATAGGTTAAAACAACATAAATACAATTTAATAAAGCATAGGCAAAAACTACATAAATACAATTTAATAAAGCATAGGATAAAACAACATAAATACAATTTAATAAAGCATAGGTTAAAACAACATAAATACAATTTAATAAAGCATAGGATAAAACAACATAAATACAATTTAATAAAGCATAGGATAAAACAACATAAATAAAATTTAATAAAGCATAGGTTAAAACAACATAAATACAATTTAATAAAGCATAGGATGAAACAACATAAATACAATTTAATAAAGCATAGGATAAAACAACATAAATACAATTTAATAAAGCATAGGCTAAAACTACATAAATACAATTTAATAAAGCATAGGATAAAACAAATTAAATACAATTTAATAAAGCATAGGATAAAACAACATAAATTCAATTTAATAAAGCATAGGATAAAACAACATAAATAAAATTTAATAAAGCATAGGATAAAACAACATAAATACAATTTAATAAAGCATAAGATAAAACAACATGAATACAATTTAATAAAGCATAGGTTAAAACAACATAAATACAATTTAATAAATCATAGGATAAAACAACATAAATACAATTTAATAAAGCATAGGTTAAAACAACATAAATACAATTTAATAAAGCATAGGATAAAATAACATAAATACAATTTCATAAAGCATAGGCTAAAACTACATAAATACAATTTAATAAAGCATAGGATAAAACAAATTAAATACAATTTAATAAAGCATAGGTTAAAACAACATAAATACAATTTAATAAAGCATAGGATAAAACAACATAAATACAATTTAATAAAGCATAGGATAAAACAACATAAATAAAATTTAATAAAGCATAGGTTAAAACAACATAAATACAATTTAATAAAGCATCGGACAAAACAACATAAATACAATTTAATAAAGCATATGATAAAACAACATAAATACAATTTATAAAGCATAGGATAAAACAACATAAATACAATTTAATAAAGCATAGGATAAAACAACATAAATAAAATTTAATAAAGCATAGGTTAAAACAACATAAATACAATTTAATAAAGCATCGGACAAAACAACATAAATACAATTTAATAAAGCAAAGGATAAAACAACATAAATACATTTTATAAAGCATAGGATAAAACAACATAAATACAATTTAATAAAGCATAGGATAAAACAACATAAATACAATTTAATAAAGCATAGGAAAAAACAACATAAATACAATTTAATAAAGCATAGGCTAAAACTACATAAATACAATTTAATAAAGCATAGGATAAAACAACATAAATACAATTTAATAAAGCATAGGATAAAACAACATAAATACAATTTAATAAAGCATACGTTAAAACAACATAAATACAATTAAATAAAGCATAGGTTAAAACAACATAAATACAATTTAATAAAGCATAGGATAAAACAACATAAATACAATTTAATAAAGCATAGGATAAAACAACATAAATAAAATTTAATAAAGCATAGGTTAAAACAACATAAATACAATTTAATAAAGCATAGGATAAAACAACATAAATAAAATTTAATAAAGCATAGGATAAAACAACATAAATACAATTTAATAAAGCATACGTTAAACCAACATAAATACAATTAAATAGAGCATAGGATAAAACAACATAAATACAATTTAATAAAGCATAGGTTAAAACAACATAAATACAATTTAATAAAGCATAGGATAAAACAACATAAATACAATTTATAAAGCATAGGATAAAACAACATAAATACAATTTAATAAAGCATAGGATAAAACAACATAAATAAAATTTAATAAAGCATAGGTTAAAACAACATAAATACAATTTAATAAAGCATAGGATAAAACAACATAAATAAAATTTAATAAAGCATAGGATAAAACAACATAAATACAATTTAATAAAGCATACGTTAAACCAACATAAATACAATTAAATAGAGCATAGGATAAAACAACATAAATACAATTTAATAAAGCATAGGTTAAAACAACATAAATACAATTTAATAAAGCATAGGATAAAACAACATAAATACAATTTATAAAGCATAGGATAAAACAACATAAATACAATTTAATAAAGCATAGGATAAAACAACATAAATAAAATTTAATAAAGCATAGGTTAAAACAACATAAATACAATTTAATAAAGCATCGGACAAAACAACATAAATACAATTTAATAAAGCATAGGATAAAACAACATAAATACAATTTATAAAGCATAGGATAAAACAACATAAATACAATTTAATAAAGCATAGGATAAAACAACATAAATTCAATTTAATAAAGCATAGGATAAAACAACATAAATACAATTTAATAAAGCATAGGATAAAACAACATAAATAAAATTTAATAAAGCATAGGATAAAACAACATAAATACAATTTAATAAAGCATAGGATAAAACAACATAAATAAAATTTAATAAAGCATAGGATAAAACAACATAAATACAATTTAATAAAGCATAGGATAAAACAACATAAATACAATTTAATAAAGCATAGGTTAAAACAACATAAATGCAATTTAATAAAGCATAGGATAAAACAACATAAATACAATTTAATAAAGCATAGGATAAAACAACATAAATACAATTTAATAAAGCATAGGATAAAACAACGTAAATAAAATTTAATAAAGCATAGGTTAAAACAAAATAAATACAATTTAATAAAGCATCGGACAAAACAACATAAATACAATTTAATAAAGCATAGGATAAAACAACATAAATACAATTTATAAAGCATAGGATAAAACAACATAAATACAATTTAATAAAGCATCGGATAAAACAACATAAATACAATTTAATAAAGCATAGGCTAAAACTACATAAATACAATTTAATAAAGCATCGGACAAAACAACATAAATACAATTTAATAAAGCATAGGATAAAACAACATAAATACAATTTATAAAGCATAGGATAAAACAACATAAATACAATTTAATAAAGCATAGGATAAAACAACATAAATACAATTTAATAAAGCATAGGCTAAAACTACATAAATACAATTTAATAAAGCATAGGATAAAACAACATAAATACAATTTAATAAAGCATAGGATAAAACAACATAAATACAATTTAATGAAACATAGGATAAACAACATAAATACAATTTAATAAAGCATAGGACAAAACAACATAAATACAATTTAATAAAGCATATGTTAAAACAACATAAATACAATTTAATAAAGCATAAGATAAAACAACATGAATATAATTTAGTAAAGCATAAGATAAAACAACATGAATACAATTTAATAAAGCATAGGATAAAACAACATAAATACAATTTAATAAAGCATAGGCTAAAACTACATAAATACAATTTAATAAAGCATAGGATAAAACAAATTAAATACAATTTAATAAAGCATAGGATAAAACAACATAAATTCAATTTAATAAAGCATAGGATAAAACAACATAAATACAATTTAATAAAGCATAGGATAAAACAACATAAATACAATTTAATAAAGCATAAGATAAAACAACATGAATACAATTTAATAAAGCATAGGTTAAAACAACATAAATACAATTTAATAAATCATAGGATAAAACAACATAAATACAATTTAATAAAGCATAGGTTAAAACAACATAAATACAATTTAATAAAGCATAGGATAAAATAACATAAATATAATTTCATAAAGCATAGGCTAAAACTACATAAATACAATTTAATAAAGCATCGGACAAAACAACATAAATACAATTTAATAAAGCATAGGATAAAACAACATAAATACAATTTATAAAGCATACGATAAAACAACATAAATACAATTTAATAAAGCATAGGATAAAACAACATAAATACAATTTAATAAAGCATAGGAAAAAACAACATAAATAAAATTTAATAAAGCATAGGCTAAAACTACATAAATACAATTTAATAAAGCATAGGATAAAACAACATAAATACAATTTAATAAAGCATAGGATAAAACAACATAAATACAATTTAATAAAGCATACGTTAAACCAACATAAATACAATTAAATAAAGCATAGGTTAAAACAACATAAATACAATTTAATAAAGCATAGGATAAAACAACATAAATACAATTTAATAAAGCATAGGATAAAACAACATAAATACAATTTAATAAAGCATACGTTAAACCAACATAAATACAATTAAATAAAGCATAGGTTAAAACAACATAAATACAATTTAATAAAGCATAGGATAAAACAACATAAATACAATTTAATAAAGCATAGGATAAAACAACATAAATAAAATTTAATAAAGCATAGGTTAAAACAACATAAATACAATTTAATAAAGCATAGGCAAAAACTACATAAATACAATTTAATAAAGCATAGGATAAAACAACATAAATACAATTTAATAAAGCATAGGTTAAAACAGCATAAAGACAATTTAATAAAGCATAGGATAAAACAACATAAATACAATTTAATAAAGCATAGGATAAAACAACATAAATAAAATTTAATAAAGCATAGGTTAAAACAACATAAATACAATTTAATAAAGCATAGGATAAAACAACATAAATACAATTTAATAAAGCATAGGATAAAACAACATAAATACATTTTAATAAAGCATAGGCTAAAACTACATAAATACAATGTAATAAAGCATATGATAAAACAATTTAAATACAATTTAATAAAGCATAGGATAAAACAACATAAATTCAATTTAATAAAGCATAGGATAAAACAACATAAATACAATTTAATAAAGCATAGGATAAAACAACATAAATACAATTTAATAAAGCATAGGATAAAACAACATAAATACAATTTAATAAAGCATAGGATAAAACAACATAAATACAATTTAATAAAGCATAGGATAAAACAACATAAATACAATTTAATAAAGCATAGGATAAAACAACATAAATACAAATTAATAAAGCATAGGATAAAACAACATAAATAAAATTTAATAAAGCATAGGTTAAAACAACATAAATACAATTTAATAAAGCATAGGACAAAACAACATAAATACAATTTAATAAAGCATAGGACAAAACAACATAAATACAATTTAATAAAGCATAGGACAAAACAACATAAATACAATTTAATAAAGCATAGGATAAAACCACAGAAATACAATTTAATAAGGCATAGGATAAAACAACATAAATGCAATTTAATAAAGCATAGGACAAAACAACATAAATACAATTTAATAAAGCATAGGATAAAACAACATAAATACAATTTAATGAAACATAGGATAAGCAACATAAATACAATTTAATAAAGCATAGGACAAAACAACATAAATACAATTTAATAAAGCATATGTTAAAACAACATAAATACAATTTAATAAAGCATAAGATAAAACAACATGAATATAATTTAGTAAAGCATAAGATAAAACAACATGAATACAATTTAATAAAGCATAGGATAAAACAACATAAATAAAATTTAATAAAGCATAGGCTAAAACTACATAAATACAATTTAATAAAGCATAGGATAAAACAAATTAAATACAATTTAATAAAGCATAGGATAAAACAACATAAATTCAATTTAATAAAGCATAGGATAAAACAACATAAATACAATTTAATAAAGCATAGGATAAAACAACATAAATACAATTTAATAAAGCATAAGATAAAACAACATGACTACAATTTAATAAAGCATAGGTTAAAACAACATAAATACAATTTAATAAATCATAGGATAAAACAACATAAATACAATTTAATAAAGCATAGGTTAAAACAACATAAATACAATTTAATAAAGCATAGGATAAAATAACATAAACATAATTTCATAAAGCATAGGCTAAAACTACATAAATACAATTTAATAAAGCATCGGACAAAACAACAGAAATACAATTTAATAAAGCATAGGATAAAACAACATAAATACAATTTATAAAGCATAGGATAAAACAACATAAATACAATTTAATAAAGCATAGGATAAAACAACATAAATACAATTTAATAAAGCATAGGAAAAAACAACATAAATACAATTTAATAAAGCATAGGCTAAAACTACATAAATACAATTTAATAAAGCATAGGATAAAACAACATAAATACAATTTAATAAAGCATAGGATAAAACAACATAAATACAATTTAATAAAGCATACGTTAAAACAACATAAATACAATTAAATAAAGCATAGGTTAAAACAACATAAATACAATTTAATAAAGCATAGGATAAAACAACATAAATACAATTTAATAAAGCATAGGATAAAACAACATAAATAAAATTTAATAAAGCATAGGTTAAAACAACATAAATACAATTTAATAAAGCATAGGATAAAACAACATAAATACAATTTAATAAAGCATAGGATAAAACAACATAAATAAAATTTAATAAAGCATAGGTTAAAACAACATAAATACAATTTAATAAAGCATAGGCAAAAACTACATAAATACAATTTAATAAAGCATAGGATAAAACAACATAAATACAATTTAATAAAGCATAGGTTAAAACAACATAAATACAATTTAATAAAGCATAGGATAAAACAACATAAATACAATTTAATAAAGCATAGGATAAAACAACATAAATAAAATTTAATAAAGCATAGGTTAAAACAACATAAATACAATTTAATAAAGCATAGGATGAAACAACATAAATACAATTTAATAAAGCATAGGATAAAACAACATAAATACAATTTAATAAAGCATAGGCTAAAACTACATAAATACAATTTAATAAAGCATAGGATAAAACAAATTAAATACAATTTAATAAAGCATAGGATAAAACAACATAAATTCAATTTAATAAAGCATAGGATAAAACAACATAAATACAATTTAATAAAGCATAGGATAAAACAACATAAATACAATTTAATAAAGCATAAGATAAAACAACATGAATACAATTTAATAAAGCATAGGTTAAAACAACATAAATACAATTTAATAAATCATAGGATAAAACAACATAAATACAATTTAATAAAGCATAGGTTAAAACAACATAAATACAATTTAATAAAGCATAGGATAAAATAACATAAATACAATTTCATAAAGCATAGGCTAAAACTACATAAATACAATTTAATAAAGCATAGGATAAAACAAATTAAATACAATTTAATAAAGCATAGGTTAAAACAACATAAATACAATTTAATAAAGCATAGGATAAAACAACATAAATACAATTTAATAAAGCATAGGATAAAACAACATAAATAAAATTTAATAAAGCATAGGTTAAAACAACATAAATACAATTTAATAAAGCATCGGACAAAACAACATAAATACAATTTAATAAAGCATATGATAAAACAACATAAATACAATTTATAAAGCATATGATAAAACAACATAAATACAATTTAATAAAGCATAGGATAAAACAACATAAATAAAATTTAATAAAGCATAGGTTAAAACAACATAAATACAATTTAATAAAGCATCGGACAAAACAACATAAATACAATTTAATAAAGCAAAGGATAAAACAACATAAATACATTTTATAAAGCATAGGATAAAACAACATAAATACAATTTAATAAAGCATAGGATAAAACAACATAAATACAATTTAATAAAGCATAGGAAAAAACAACATAAATACAATTTAATAAAGCATAGGCTAAAACTACATAAATACAATTTAATAAAGCATAGGATAAAACAACATAAATACAATTTAATAAAGCATAGGATAAAACAACATAAATACAATTTAATAAAGCATACGTTAAAACAACATAAATACAATTAAATAAAGCATAGGTTAAAACAACATAAATACAATTTAATAAAGCATAGGATAAAACAACATAAATACAATTTAATAAAGCATAGGATAAAACAACATAAATAAAATTTAATAAAGCATAGGTTAAAACAACATAAATACAATTTAATAAAGCATAGGATAAAACAACATAAATAAAATTTAATAAAGCATAGGTTAAAAGAACATAAATACAATTTTATAAAGCATAGGCAAAAACTACATAAATACAATTTAATAAAGCATAGGATAAAACAACATAAATACAATATAATAAAGAATAGGTTAAAACAACATAAATACAATTTAATAAAGCATAGGATAAAACAACATAAATACAATTTAATAAAGCATAGGATAAAACAACATAAATAAAATTTAATAAAGCATAGGATAAAACAACATAAATACAATTTAATAAAGCATACGTTAAAACAACATAAATACAATTAAATAGAGCATAGGATAAAACAACATAAATACAATTTAATAAAGCATAGGTTAAAACAACATAAATACAATTTAATAAAGCATAGGATAAAACAACATAAATACAATTTATAAAGCATAGGATAAAACAACATAAATACAATTTAATAAAGCATAGGATAAAACAACATAAATAAAATTTAATAAAGCATAGGTTAAAACAACATAAATACAATTTAATAAAGCATCGGACAAAACAACATAAATACAATTTAATAAAGCATAGGATAAAACAACATAAATACAATTTATAAAGCATAGGATAAAACAACATAAATACAATTTAATAAAGCATAGGATAAAACAACATAAATTCAATTTAATAAAGCATAGGATAAAACAACATAAATACAATTTAATAAAGCATAGGATAAAACAACATAAATAAAATTTAATAAAGCATAGGATAAAACAACATAAATAAAATTTAATAAAGCATAGGATAAAACAACATAAATACAATTTAATAAAGCATAGGATAAAACAACATAAATAAAATTTAATAAAGCATAGGATAAAACAACATAAATACAATTTAATAAAGCATAGGATAAAACAACATAAATACAATTTAATAAAGCATAGGTTAAAACAACATAAATGCAATTTAATAAAGCATAGGATAAAACAACATAAATACAATTTAATAAAGCATAGGATAAAACAACATAAATACAATTTAATAAAGCATAGGATAAAACAACATAAATAAAATTTAATAAAGCATAGGTTAAAACAAAATAAATACAATTTAATAAAGCATCGGACAAAACAACATAAATACAATTTAATAAAGCATAGGATAAAACAACATAAATACAATTTATAAAGCATAGGATAAAACAACATAAATACAATTTAATAAAGCATAGGATAAAACAACATAAATACAATTTAATAAAGCATAGGCTAAAACTACATAAATACAATTTAATAAAGCATCGGACAAAACAACATAAATACAATTTAATAAAGCATAGGATAAAACAACATAAATACAATTTATAAAGCATAGGATAAAACAACATAAATACAATTTAATAAAGCATAGGATAAAACAACATAAATACAATTTAATAAAGCATAGGCTAAAACTACATAAATACAATTTAATAAAGCATAGGATAAAACAACATAAATACAATTTAATAAAGCATAGGATAAAACAACATAAATACAATTTAATGAAACATAGGATAAACAACATAAATACAATTTAATAAAGCATAGGACAAAACAACATAAATACAATTTAATAAAGCATATGTTAAAACAACATAAATACAATTTAATAAAGCATAAGATAAAACAACATGAATATAATTTAGTAAAGCATAAGATAAAACAACATGAATACAATTTAATAAAGCATAGGATAAAACAACATAAATACAATTTAATAAAGCATAGGCTAAAACTACATAAATACAATTTAATAAAGCATAGGATAAAACAAATTAAATACAATTTAATAAAGCATAGGATAAAACAACATAAATTCAATTTAATAAAGCATAGGATAAAACAACATAAATACAATTTAATAAAGCATAGGATAAAACAACATAAATACAATTTAATAAAGCATAAGATAAAACAACATGAATACAATTTAATAAAGCATAGGTTAAAACAACATAAATACAATTTAATAAATCATAGGATAAAACAACATAAATACAATTTAATAAAGCATAGGTTAAAACAACATAAATACAATTTAATAAAGCATAGGATAAAATAACATAAATATAATTTCATAAAGCATAGGCTAAAACTACATAAATACAATTTAATAAAGCATCGGACAAAACAACATAAATACAATTTAATAAAGCATAGGATAAAACAACATAAATACAATTTATAAAGCATAGGATAAAACAACATAAATACAATTTAATAAAGCATAGGATAAAACAACATAAATACAATTTAATAAAGCATAGGAAAAAACAACATAAATACAATTTAATAAAGCATAGGCTAAAACTACATAAATACAATTTAATAAAGCATAGGATAAAACAACATAAATACAATTTAATAAAGCATAGGATAAAACAACATAAATACAATTTAATAAAGCATACGTTAAAACAACATAAATACAATTAAATAAAGCATAGGTTAAAACAACATAAATACAATTTAATAAAGCATAGGATAAAACAACATAAATACAATTTAATAAAGCATAGGATAAAACAACATAAATAAAATTTAATAAAGCATAGGTTAAAACAACATAAATACAATTTAATAAAGCATAGGATAAAACAACATAAATACAATTTAATAAAGCATAGGATAAAACAACATAAATAAAATTTAATAAAGCATAGGTTAAAACAACATAAATACAATTTAATAAAGCATAGGCAAAAACTACATAAATACAATTTAATAAAGCATAGGATAAAACAACATAAATACAATTTAATAAAGCATAGGTTAAAACAACATAAATACAATTTAATAAAGCATAGGATAAAACAACATAAATACAATTTAATAAAGCATAGGATAAAACAACATAAATAAAATTTAATAAAGCATAGGTTAAAACAACATAAATACAATTTAATAAAGCATAGGATGAAACAACATAAATACAATTTAATAAAGCATAGGATAAAACAACATAAATACAATTTAATAAAGCATAGGCTAAAACTACATAAATACAATTTAATAAAGCATAGGATAAAACAAATTAAATACAATTTAATAAAGCATAGGATAAAACAACATAAATTCAATTTAATAAAGCATAGGATAAAACAACATAAATACAATTTAATAAAGCATAGGATAAAACAACATAAATACAATTTAATAAAGCATAAGATAAAACAACATGAATACAATTTAATAAAGCATAGGTTAAAACAACATAAATACAATTTAATAAATCATAGGATAAAACAACATAAATACAATTTAATAAAGCATAGGTTAAAACAACATAAATACAATTTAATAAAGCATAGGATAAAATAACATAAATACAATTTCATAAAGCATAGGCTAAAACTACATAAATACAATTTAATAAAGCATAGGATAAAACAAATTAAATACAATTTAATAAAGCATAGGTTAAAACAACATAAATACAATTTAATAAAGCATAGGATAAAACAACATAAATACAATTTAATAAAGCATAGGATAAAACAACATAAATAAAATTTAATAAAGCATAGGTTAAAACAACATAAATACAATTTAATAAAGCATCGGACAAAACAACATAAATACAATTTAATAAAGCATATGATAAAACAACATAAATACAATTTATAAAGCATAGGATAAAACAACATAAATACAATTTAATAAAGCATAGGATAAAACAACATAAATAAAATTTAATAAAGCATAGGTTAAAACAACATAAATACAATTTAATAAAGCATCGGACAAAACAACATAAATACAATTTAATAAAGCAAAGGATAAAACAACATAAATACATTTTATAAAGCATAGGATAAAACAACATAAATACAATTTAATAAAGCATAGGATAAAACAACATAAATACGATTTAATAAAGCATAGGAAAAAACAACATAAATACAATTTAATAAAGCATAGGCTAAAACTACATAAATACAATTTAATAAAGCATAGGATAAAACAACATAAATACAATTTAATAAAGCATAGGATAAAACAACATAAATACAATTTAATAAAGCATACGTTAAAACAACATAAATACAATTAAATAAAGCATAGGTTAAAACAACATAAATACAATTTAATAAAGCATAGGATAAAACAACATAAATACAATTTAATAAAGCATAGGATAAAACAACATAAATAAAATTTAATAAAGCATAGGTTAAAACAACATAAATACAATTTAATAAAGCATAGGATAAAACAACATAAATACAATTTAATAAAGCATAGGTTAAAACAACATAAATACAATTTAATAAAGCATAGGATAAAACAACATAAATACAATTTAATAAAGCATAGGATAAAACAACATAAATAAAATTTAATAAAGCATAGGATAAAACAACATAAATACAATTTAATAAAGCATACGTTAAAACAACATAAATACAATTAAATAGAGCATAGGATAAAACAACATAAATACAATTTAATAAAGCATAGGTTAAAACAACATAAATACAATTTAATAAAGCATAGGATAAAACAACATAAATACAATTTATAAAGCATAGGATAAAACAACATAAATACAATTTAATAAAGCATAGGATAAAACAACATAAATAAAATTTAATAAAGCATAGGTTAAAACAACATAAATACAATTTAATAAAGCATCGGACAAAACAACATAAATACAATTTAATAAAGCATAGGATAAAACAACATAAATACAATTTATAAAGCATAGGATAAAACAACATAAATGCAATTTAATAAAGCATAGGATAAAACAACATAAATTCAATTTAATAAAGCATAGGATAAAACAACATAAATACAATTTAATAAAGCATAGGATAAAACAACATAAATAAAATTTAATAAAGCATAGGATAAAACAACATAAATAAAATTTAATAAAGCATAGGATAAAACAACATAAATACAATTTAATAAAGCATAGGATAAAACAACATAAATAAAATTTAATAAAGCATAGGATAAAACAACATAAATACAATTTAATAAAGCATAGGATAAAACAACATAAATACAATTTAATAAAGCATAGGTTAAAACAACATAAATGCAATTTAATAAAGCATAGGATAAAACAACATAAATACAATTTAATAAAGCATAGGATAAAACAACATAAATACAATTTAATAAAGCATAGGTTAAAACAACATAAATTAAATTTAATAAAGCATAGGTTAAAACAAAATAAATACAATTTAATAAAGCATCGGACAAAACAACATAAATACAATTTAATAAAGCATAGGATAAAACAACATAAATACAATTTATAAAGCATAGGATAAAACAACATAAATACAATTTAATAAAGCATAGGATAAAACAACATAAATACAATTTAATAAAGCATAGGCTAAAACTACATAAATACAATTTAATAAAGCATAGGATAAAACAACATAAATACAATTTAATAAAGCATAGGATAAAACAACATAAATACAATTTAATAAAGCATAGGTTAAAACAACATGAATACAATTTAATAAAGCATAGGATAAAACAACATAAATACAATTTCATAAAGCATAGGCTAAAACTACATAAATACAATTTAATAAAGCATCGGACAAAACAACATAAATACAATTTAATAACGCATAGGATAAAACAACATAAATACAATTTAATAAAGCATAGGATAAAACAACATAAATACAATTTAATAAAGCATAGGATAAAACAACATAAATACAAATTAATAAAGCATAAGATAAAACAACATAAATACAAATTAATAAAGCATAGGATAAAACAACATAAATAAAATTTAATAAAGCATAGGTTAAAACAACATAAATACAATTTAATAAAGCATCGGACAAAACAACATAAATACAATTTAATAAAGCATATGATAAAACAATATAAATACAATTTATAAAGCATAGGATAAAACAACATAAATACAATTTAATAAAGCATAGGATAAAACAACATAAATAAAATTTAATAAAGCATAGGTTAAAACAACATGAATACAATTTAATAAAGCATAGGATAAAACAACATATATTCACTTTAATAAAGCATAGGATAAAACAACATAAATACAATTTAATAAAGCATAGGATAAAACAACATAAATAAAATTTAATAAAGCATAGGATAAAACAACATAAATAAAATTTAATAAAGCATAGGATAAAACAACGTAAATACAATTTAATAAAGCATAGGATAAAACAACATAAATTAAATTTAATAAAGGATAGGATAAAACAACATAAATACAATTTAATAAAGCATAGGATAAAACAACATAAATACAATTTAATAAAGCATAGGTTAAAACAACATAAATGCAATTTAATAAAGCATAGGATAAAACAACATAAATACAATTTAATAAAGCATAGGATAAAACAACATAAATACAATTTAATAAAGCATCGGACAAAACAACATAAATACAATTTAATAAAGCATAGGATAAAACAACATAAATACAATTTATAAAGCATAGGATAAAACAACATAAATACAATTTAATAAAGCATAGGATAAAACAACATAAATAAAATTTAATAAAGCATAGGTTAAAACAACATAAATACAATTTAATAAAGCATAGGATAAAACAACATAAATACAATTTAATAAAGCATAGGAAAAAACAACATAAATACAATTTAATAAAGCATAGGCTAAAACTACATAAATACAATTTAATAAAGCATAGGATAAAACAACATAAATACAATTTAATAAAGCATAGGATAAAACAACATAAATACAATTTAATAAAGCATACGTTAAAACAACATAAATACAATTAAATAAAGCATAGGTTAAAACAACATAAATACAATTTAATAAAGCATAGGATAAAACAACATAAATACAATTTAATAAAGCATAGGATAAAACAACATAAATAAAATTTAATAAAGCATAGGTTAAAACAACATAAATACAATTTAATAAAGCATAGGATAAAACAACATAAATACAATTTAATAAAGCATAGGATAAAACAACATAAATAAAATTTAATAAAGCATAGGTTAAAACAACATAAATACAATTTAATAAAGCATAGGCAAAAACTACATAAATACAATTTAATAAAGCATAGGTTAAAACAACATAAATACAATTTAATAAAGCATAGGATAAAACAACATAAATACAATTTAATAAAGCATAGGATAAAACAACATAAATAAAATTTAATAAAGCATAGGTTAAAACAACATAAATACAATTTAATAAAGCATAGGATGAAACAACATAAATACAATTTAATAAAGCATAGGATAAAACAACATAAATACAATTTAATAAAGCATAGGCTAAAACTACATAAATACAATTTAATAAAGCATAGGATAAAACAAATTAAATACAATTTAATAAAGCATAGGATAAAACAACATAAATACAATTTAATAAAGCATAGGATAAAACAACATAAATACAATTTAATAAAGCATAGGATAAAACAACATAAATAAAATTTAATAAAGCATAGGTTAAAACAACATAAATACAATTTAATAAAGCATCGGACAAAACAACATAAATACAATTTAATAAAGCATATGATAAAACAACATAAATACAATTTATAAAGCATAGGATAAAACAACATAAATACAATTTAATAAAGCATAGGATAAAACAACATAAATAAAATTTAATAAAGCATAGGTTAAAACAACATAAATACAATTTAATAAAGCATAGGATAAAACAACATAAATACAATTTAATAAAGCATAGGAAAAAACAACATAAATACAATTTAATAAAGCATAGGCTAAAACTACATAAATACAATTTAATAAAGCATAGGATAAAACAACATAAATACAATTTAATAAAGCATAGGATAAAACAACATAAATACAATTTAATAAAGCATACGTTAAAACAACATAAATACAATTAAATAAAGCATAGGTTAAAACAACATAAATACAATTTAATAAAGCATAGGATAAAACAACATAAATACAATTTAATAAAGCATAGGATAAAACAACATAAATAAAATTTAATAAAGCATAGGTTAAAACAACATAAATACAATTTAATAAAGCATAGGATAAAACAACATAAATACAATTTAATAAAGCATAGGATAAAACAACATAAATAAAATTTAATAAAGCATAGGTTAAAACAACATAAATACAATTTAATAAAGCATAGGCAAAAACTACATAAATACAATTTAATAAAGCATAGGTTAAAACAACATAAATACAATTTAATAAAGCATAGGATAAAACAACATAAATACAATTTAATAAAGCATAGGATAAAACAACATAAATAAAATTTAATAAAGCATAGGTTAAAACAACATAAATACAATTTAATAAAGCATAGGATGAAACAACATAAATACAATTTAATAAAGCATAGGATAAAACAACATAAATACAATTTAATAAAGCATAGGCTAAAACTACATAAATACAATTTAATAAAGCATAGGATAAAACAAATTAAATACAATTTAATAAAGCATAGGATAAAACAACATAAATACAATTTAATAAAGCATAGGATAAAACAACATAAATACAATTTAATAAAGCATAGGATAAAACAACATAAATAAAATTTAATAAAGCATAGGTTAAAACAACATAAATACAATTTAATAAAGCATCGGACAAAACAACATAAATACAATTTAATAAAGCATATGATAAAACAACATAAATACAATTTATAAAGCATAGGATAAAACAACATAAATACAATTTAATAAAGCATAGGATAAAACAACATAAATAAAATTTAATAAAGCATAGGTTAAAACAACATAAATACAATTTAATAAAGCATCGGACAAAACAACATAAATACAATTTAATAAAGCAAAGGATAAAACAACATAAATACATTTTATAAAGCATAGGATAAAACAACATAAATACAATTTAATAAAGCATAGGATAAAACAACATAAATTCAATTTAATAAAGCATAGGAAAAAACAACATAAATACAATTTAATAAAGCATAGGCTAAAACTACATAAATACAATTTAATAAAGCATAGGATAAAACAACATAAATACAATTTAATAAAGCATAGGATAAAACAACATAAATACAATTTAAAAAGCATACGTTAAAACAACATAAATACAATTAAATAAAGCATAGGTTAAAACAACATAAATACAATTTAATAAAGCATAGGATAAAACAACATAAATACAATTTAATAAAGCATAGGATAAAACAACATAAATAAAATTTAATAAAGCATAGGTTAAAACAACATAAATACAAATTAATAAAGCATAGGATAAAACAACATAAATAAAATTTAATAAAGCATAGGTTAAAAGAACATAAATACAATTTTATAAAGCATAGGCAAAAACAACATAAATACAATTTAATAAAGCATAGGATAAAACAACATAAATACAATATAATAAAGCATAGGTTAAAACAACATAAATACAATTTAATAAAGCATAGGATAAAACAACATAAATACAATTTAATAAAGCATAGGATAAAACAACATAAATAAAATTTAATAAAGCATAGGATAAAACAACATAAATACAATTTAATAAAGCATACGTTAAAACAACATAAATACAATTAAATAGAGCATAGGATAAAACAACATAAATACAATTTAATAAAGCATAGGTTAAAACAACATAAATACAATTTAATAAAGCATAGGATAAAACAACATAAATACAATTTATAAAGCATAGGATAAAACAACATAAATACAATTTAATAAAGCATAGGATAAAACAACATAAATAAAATTTAATAAAGCATAGGTTAAAACAACATAAATACAATTTAATAAAGCATCGGACAAAACAACATAAATACAATTTAATAAAGCATAGGATAAAACAACATAAATACAATTTATAAAGCATAGGATAAAACAACATAAATACAATTTAATAAAGCATAGGATAAAACAACATAAATTCAATTTAATAAAGCATAGGATAAAACAACATAAATACAATTTAATAAAGCATAGGATAAAACAACATAAATAAAATTTAATAAAGCATAGGATAAAACAACATAAATAAAATTTAATAAAGCATAGGATAAAACAACATAAATACAATTTAATAAAGCATAGGATAAAACAACATAAATAAAATTTAATAAAGCATAGGATAAAACAACATAAATACAATTTAATAAAGCATAGGATAAAACAACATAAATACAATTTAATAAAGCATAGGTTAAAACAACATAAATGCAATTTAATAAAGCATAGGATAAAACAACATAAATACAATTTAATAAAGCATAGGATAAAACAACATAAATACAATTTAATAAAGCATAGGATAAAACAACATAAATAAAATTTAATAAAGCATAGGTTAAAACAAAATAAATACAATTTAATAAAGCATCGGACAAAACAACATAAATACAATTTAATAAAGCATAGGATAAAACAACATAAATACAATTTATAAAGCATAGGATAAAACAACATAAATACAATTTAATAAAGCATAGGATAAAACAACATAAATACAATTTAATAAAGCATAGGCTAAAACTACATAAATACAATTTAATAAAGCATAGGATAAAACAACATAAATACAATTTAATAAAGCATAGGATAAAACAACATAAATACAATTTAATAAAGCATAGGTTAAAACAACATGAATACAATTTAATAAAGCATAGGATAAAACAACATACATACAATTTCATAAAGCATAGGCTAAAGCTACATAAATACAATTTAATAAAGCATCGGACAAAACAACATAAATACAATTTAATAACGCATAGGATAAAACAACATAAATACAATTTAATAAAGCATAGGATAAAACAACATAAATACAATTTAATAAAGCATAGGATAAAACAACATAAATACAAATTAATAAAGCATAAGATAAAACAACATAAATACAAATTAATAAAGCATAGGATAAAACAACATAAATAAAATTTAATAAAGCATAGGTTAAAACAACATAAATACAATTTAATAAAGCATCGGACAAAACAACATAAATACAATTTAATAAAGCATATGATAAAACAATATAAATACAATTTATAAAGCATAGGATAAAACAACATAAATACAATTTAATAAAGCATAGGATAAAAAAACATAAATAAAATTTAATAAAGCATAGGTTAAAACAACATAAATACAATTTAATAAAGCATAGGATAAAACAACATATATTCACTTTAATAAAGCATAGGATAAAACAACATAAATACAATTTAATAAAGCATAGGATAAAACAACATAAATAAAATTTAATAAAGCATAGGATAAAACAACATAAATAAAATTTAATAAAGCATAGGATAAAACAACGTAAATACAATTTAATAAAGCATAGGATAAAACAACATAAATTAAATTTAATAAAGGATAGGATAAAACAACATAAATACAATTTAATAAAGCATAGGATAAAACAACATAAATACAATTTAATAAAGCATAGGTTAAAACAACATAAATGCAATTTAATAAAGCATAGGATAAAACAACATAAATACAATTTAATAAAGCATAGGATAAAACAACATAAATACAATTTAATAAAGCATCGGACAAAACAACATAAATACAATTTAATAAAGCATAGGATAAAACAACATAAATACAATTTATAAAGCATAGGATAAAACAACATAAATACAATTTAATAAAGCATAGGATAAAACAACATAAATAAAATTTAATAAAGCATAGGTTAAAACAACATAAATACAATTTAATAAAGCATAGGATAAAACAACATAAATACAATTTAAAAAAGCATAGGATAAAACAACATAAATACTTTTTAATAAAGCATAGGATAAAACCACATAAATACAATTTAATAAAGCATAGGATAAAACAACATAAATACAATTTAATAAAGCATAGGATAAAACAACATAAATACAATTTAATAAAGCATAGGATAAAACAACATAAATACAATTTAATAAAGCACAGGATAAAACAACATAAATACAATTTAATAAAGCATACGTTAAAACAACATAAATACAATTAAATAAAGCATAGGATAAAACAACATAAATACAATTTAATAAAGCATAGGTTAAAACAAAATAAATACAATTTTATAAAGCATAGGATAAAACAACATAAATACAATTTAATAAAGCATAGGTTAAAACAACATAAATACAATTTAATAAAGCATAGGATAAAACAACATAAATTCAATTTAATAAAGCATAGGATAAAACAACATAAATACTATTTAATAAAGCACAGGATAAAACAACATAAATAAAATTTAATAAAGCATAGCATAAAACAACATAAATAAAATTTAATAAAGCATAGGATAACACAACATAAATACAATTTAATAAAGCATAGGATAAAACAACATAAATAAAATTTAATAAAGCATAGGATAAAACAACATAAATACAATTTAATAAAGCATAGGATAAAACAACATAAATACAATTTAATAAAGCATAGGATAAAACAACATAAATACAATTTAATAAAGCATAGGATAAAACAACATAAATACAAATTAATAAAGCATAAGATAAAACAACATAAATAAAATTTAATAAAGCATAGGTTAAAACAACATAAATACAATTTAATAAAGCATAGGACAAAACAACATAAATACAATTTAATAAAGCATAGGACAAAACAACATAAATACAATTTAATAAAGCATAGGACAAAACAACATAAATACAATTTAATAAAGCATAGGACAAAACAACATAAATACAATTTAATAAAGCATAGGATAAAACCACAGAAATACAATTTAATAAGGCATAGGATAAAACAACTTAAATACAATTTAATAAAGCATAGGACAAAACAACTTAAATACAATTTAATAAAGCATAAGATAAAACAACATGAATATAATTTAGTAAAGCATAAGATAAAACAACATGAATACAATTTAATAAAGCATAGGATAGAACAACATAAATACAATTTAATAAAGCATAGGCTAAAACTACATAAATACAATTTAATAAAGCATAGGATAAAACAAATTAAATACAATTTAATAAAGCATAAGATAAAACAACATAAATTCAATTTAATAAAGCATAGGATAAAACAACATAAATACAATTTAATAAAGCATAGGATAAAACAACATAAATACAATTTAATAAAGCATAAGATAAAACAACATGAATACAATTTAATAAAGCATAGGTTAAAAGAACATAAATACAATTTAATAAATCATAGGATAAAACAACATAAATACAATTTAATAAAGCATAGGTTAAAACAACATAAATACAATTTAATAAAGCATAGGATAAAATAACATAAATATAATTTCATAAAGCATAGGCTAAAACTACATAAATACAATTTAATAAAGCATAGGATAAAACAAATTAAATACAATTTAATAAAGCATAGGTTAAAACAACATAAATACAATTTAATAAAGCATAGGATAAAACAACATAAATACAATTTAATAAAGCATAGGATAAAACAACATAAATAAAATTTAATAAAGCATAGGTTAAAACAACATAAATACAATTTAATAAAGCATCGGACATAACAACATAAATACAATTTAATAAAGCATATGATAAAACAACATAAATACAATTTATAAAGCATAGGATAAAACAACATAAATACAATTTAATAAAGCATAGGATAAAACAAAATAAATAAAATTTAATAAAGCATAGGTTAAAACAACATAAATACAATTTAATAAAGCATCGGACAAAACAACATAAATACAATTTAATAAAGCATCGGACAAAACAACATAAATACAATTTAATAAAGCATATGATAAAACAACATAAATACAATTTATAAAGCATAGGATAAAACTACATAAATACAATTTAATAAAGCATAGGATAAAACAACATAAATACAATTTAATAAAGGATAGGATAAAACAACATAAATACAATTTAATAAAGCATAAGATAAAACAACATGAATACAATTTAATAAAGCATAGGTTAAAACAACATAAATACAATTTAATAAATCATAGGATAAAACAACATAAATACAATTTAATAAAGCATAGGTTAAAACAACATAAATACAATTTAATAAAGCATAGGATAAAATAACATAAAAATAATTTCATAAAGCATAGGCTAAAACTACATAAATACAATTTAATAAAGCATAGGATAAAACAAATTAAATACAATTTAATAAAGCATAGGTTAAAACAACATAAATACAATTTAATAAAGCATAGGATAAAACAACATAAATACAATTTAATAAAGCATAGGATAAAACAACATAAATAAAATTTAATAAAGCATAGGTTAAAACAACATAAATACAATTTAATAAAGCATCGGACAAAACAACATAAATACAATTTAATAAAGAATATGATAAAACAACATAAATACAATTTATAAAGCATAGGATAAAACAACATAAATACAATTTAATAAAGCATAGGATAAAACAAAATAAATAAAATTTAATAAAGCATAGGTTAAAACAACATAAATACAATTTAATAAAGCATCGGACATAACAACATAAATACAATTTAATAAAGCATATGATAAAACAACATAAATACAATTTATAAAGCATAGGATAAAACAACATAAATACAATTTAATAAAGCATAGGATAAAACAAAATAAATAAAATTTAATAAAGCATAGGTTAAAACAACATAAATACAATTTAATAAAGCATCGGACAAAACAACATAAATACAATTTAATAAAGCATCGGACAAAACAACATAAATACAATTTAATAAAGCATATGATAAAACAACATAAATACAATTTATAAAGCATAGGATAAAACTACATAAATACAATTTAATAAAGCATAGGATAAAACAACATAAATACAATTTAATAAAGGATAGGATAAAACAACATAAATACAATTTAATAAAGCATAAGATAAAACAACATGAATACAATTTAATAAAGCATAGGTTAAAACAACATAAATACAATTTAATAAATCATAGGATAAAACAACATAAATACAATTTAATAAAGCATAGGTTAAAACAACATAAATACAATTTAATAAAGCATAGGATAAAATAACATAAAAATAATTTCATAAAGCATAGGCTAAAACTACATAAATACAATTTAATAAAGCATAGGATAAAACAAATTAAATACAATTTAATAAAGCATAGGTTAAAACAACATAAATACAATTTAATAAAGCATAGGATAAAACAACATAAATACAATTTAATAAAGCATAGGATAAAACAACATAAATAAAATTTAATAAAGCATAGGTTAAAACAACATAAATACAATTTAATAAAGCATCGGACAAAACAACATAAATACAATTTAATAAAGAATATGATAAAACAACATAAATACAATTTATAAAGCATAGGATAAAACAACATAAATACAATTTAATAAAGCATAGGATAAAACAAAATAAATAAAATTTAATAAAGCATAGGTTAAAACAACATAAATACAATTTAATAAAGCATCGGACAAAACAACATAAATACAATTTAATAAAGCATATGATAAAACAACATAAATACAATTTATAAAGCATAGGATAAAACTACATAAATACAATTTAATAAAGCATAGGATAAACAACATAAATACAATTTAATAAAGCATAGGACAAAACAACATAAATACAATTTAATAAAGCATAGGATAAAACAACATAAATACAATTTAATGAAACATAGGATAAACAACATAAATACAATTTAATAAAGCATAGGACAAAACAACATAAATACAATTTAATAAAGCATATGTTAAAATAACATAAATACAATTTAATAAAGCATAAGATAAAACAACATGAATATAATTTAGTAAAGCATAAGATAAAACAACATAAATACAATTTATAAAGCATAGGATAAAACTACATAAATACAATTTAATAAAGCATAGGATAAACAACATAAATACAATTTAATAAAGCATAGGACAAAACAACATAAATACAATTTAATAAAGCATAGGATAAAACAACATAAATACAATTTAATGAAACATAGGATAAACAACATAAATACAATTTAATAAAGCATAGGACAAAACAACATAAATACAATTTAATAAAGCATATGTTAAAATAACATAAATACAATTTAATAAAGCATAAGATAAAACAACATGAATATAATTTAGTAAAGCATAAGATAAAACAACATGAATACAATTTAATAAAGCATAGGATAAAACAACATAAATACAATTTAATAAAGCATAGGCTAAAACTACATAAATACAATTTAATAAAGCATAGGATAAAACAAATTAAATACAATTTAATAAAGCATAGGATAAAACAACATAAATTCAATTTAATAAAGCATAGGATAAAACAACATAAATACAATTTAATAAAGCATAGGATAAAACAACATAAATACAATTTAATAAAGCATAGGATAAAACAACATAAATACAATTTAATAAAGCATAGGATAAAACAACATAAATACAATTTAATAAAGCATACGTTAAAACAACATAAATACAATTAAATAAAGCATAAGTTAAAACAACATAAATACAATTTAATAAATCATAGGATAAAACAACATAAATACAATTTAATAAAGCATAGGATAAAACAACATAAATACAATTTAATAAAGCATAGGATAAAACAAATTAAATACAATTTAATAAAGCATAGGATAAAACAACATAAATTCAATTTAATAAAGCATAGGATAAAACAACATAAATACAATTTAATAAAGCATAGGATAAAACAACATAAATACAATTTAATAAAGCATAGGATAAAACAACATGAATACAATTTAATAAAGCATAGGTTAAAACAACATAAATACAATTTATTAAATCATAGGATAAAACAACATAAATACAATTTAATAAAGCATAGGTTAAAACAACATAAATACAATTTAATAAAGCATAGGATAAAATAACATAAATATAATTTCATAAAGCATAGGCTAAAACTACATAAATACAATTTAATAAAGCATCGGACAAAACAACATAAATACAATTTAATAAAGCATAGGATAAAACAACATAAATACAATTTATAAAGCATAGGATAAAACAACATAAATACAATTTAATAAAGCATAGGATAAAACAACATAAATACAATTTAATAAAGCATAGGAAAAAACAACATAAATACAATTTAATAAAGCATAGGCTAAAACTACATAAATACAATTTAATAAAGCATAGGATAAAACAACATAAATACAATTTAATAAAGCATAGGATAAAACAACATAAATACAATTTAATAAAGCATACGTTAAAACAACATAAATACAATTAAATAAAGCATAGGTTAAAACAACATAAATACAATTTAATAAAGCATAGGATAAAACAACATAAATACAATTTAATAAAGCATAGGATAAAACAACATAAATAAAATTTAATAAAGCATAGGTTAAAACAACATAAATACAATTTAATAAAGCATAGGATAAAACAACATAAATACAATTTAATAAAGCATAGGATAAAACAACATAAATAAAATTTAATAAAGCATAGGTTAAAACAACATAAATACAATTTAATAAAGCATATGCAAAAACTACATAAATACAATTTAATAAAGCATAGGATAAAACAACATAAATACAATTTAATAAAGCATAGGTTAAAACAACATAAATACAATTTAATAAAGCATAGGATAAAACAACATAAATACAATTTAATAAAGCATAGGATAAAACAACATAAATAAAATTTAATAAAGCATAGGTTAAAACAACATAAATACAATTTAATAAAGCATAGGATGAAACAACATAAATACAATTTAATAAAGCATAGGATAAAACAACATAAATACAATTTAATAAAGCATAGGCTAAAACTACATAAATACAATTTAATAAAGCATAGGATAAAACAAATTAAATACAATTTAATAAAGCATAGGATAAAACAACATAAATTCAATTTAATAAAGCATAGGATAAAACAACATAAATACAATTTAATAAAGCATAGGATAAAACAACATAAATACAATTTAATAAAGCATAAGATAAAACAACATGAATACAATTTAATAAAGCATAGGTTAAAACAACATAAATACAATTTAATAAATCATAGGATAAAACAACATAAATACAATTTAATAAAGCATAGGTTAAAACAACATAAATACAATTTAATAAAGCATAGGATAAAATAACATAAATACAATTTCATAAAGCATAGGCTAAAACTACATAAATACAATTTAATAAAGCATAGGATAAAACAAATTAAATACAATTTAATAAAGCATAGGTTAAAACAACATAAATACAATTTAATAAAGCATAGGATAAAACAACATAAATACAATTTAATAAAGCATAGGATAAAACAACATAAATAAAATTTAATAAAGCATAGGTTAAAACAACATAAATACAATTTAATAAAGCATCGGACAAAACAACATAAATACAATTTAATAAAGCATATGATAAAACAACATAAATACAATTTATAAAGCATAGGATAAAACAACATAAATACAATTTAATAAAGCATAGGATAAAACAACATAAATAAAATTTAATAAAGCATAGGTTAAAACAACATAAATACAATTTAATAAAGCATCGGACAAAACAACATAAATACAATTTAATAAAGCAAAGGATAAAACAACATAAATACATTTTATAAAGCATAGGATAAAACAACATAAATACAATTTAATAAAGCATAGGATAAAACAACATAAATACAATTTAATAAAGCATAGGAAAAAACAACATAAATACAATTTAATAAAGCATAGGCTAAAACTACATAAATACAATTTAATAAAGCATAGGATAAAACAACATAAATACAATTTAATAAAGCATAGGATAAAACAACATAAATACAATTTAATAAAGCATACGTTAAAACAACATAAATACAATTAAATAAAGCATAGGTTAAAACAACATAAATACAATTTAATAAAGCATAGGATAAAACAACATAAATACAATTTAATAAAGCATAGGATAAAACAACATAAATAAAATTTAATAAAGCATAGGTTAAAACAACATAAATACAATTTAATAAAGCATAGGATAAAACAACATAAATAAAATTTAATAAAGCATAGGTTAAAAGAACATAAATACAATTTTATAAAGCATAGGCAAAAACTACATAAATACAATTTAATAAAGCATAGGATAAAACAACATAAATACAATATAATAAAGCATAGGTTAAAACAACATAAATACAATTTAATAAAGCATAGGATAAAACAACATAAATACAATTTAATAAAGCATAGGATAAAACAACATAAATAAAATTTAATAAAGCATAGGATAAAACAACATAAATACAATTTATAAAGCATAGGATAAAACAACATAAATACAATTTAATAAAGCATAGGATAAAACAACATAAATAAAATTTAATAAAGCATAGGTTAAAACAACATAAATACAATTTAATAAAGCATCGGACAAAACAACATAAATACAATTTAATAAAGCATAGGATAAAACAACATAAATACAATTTATAAAGCATAGGATAAAACAACATAAATACAATTTAATAAAGCATAGGATAAAACAACATAAATTCAATTTAATAAAGCATAGGATAAAACAACATAAATACAATTTAATAAAGCATAGGATAAAACAACATAAATAAAATTTAATAAAGCATAGGATAAAACAACATAAATAAAATTTAATAAAGCATAGGATAAAACAACATAAATACAATTTAATAAAGCATAGGATAAAACAACATAAATAAAATTTAATAAAGCATAGGATAAAACAACATAAATACAATTTAATAAAGCATAGGATAAAACAACATAAATACAATTTAATAAAGCATAGGTTAAAACAACATAAATGCAATTTAATAAAGCATAGGATAAAACAACATAAATACAATTTAATAAAGCATAGGATAAAACAACATAAATACAATTTAATAAAGCATAGGATAAAACAACATAAATAAAATTTAATAAAGCATAGGTTAAAACAAAATAAATACAATTTAATAAAGCATCGGACAAAACAACATAAATACAATTTAATAAAGCATAGGATAAAACAACATAAATACAATTTATAAAGCATAGGATAAAACAACATAAATACAATTTAATAAAGCATAGGATAAAACAACATAAATACAATTTAATAAAGCATAGGATAAAACAACATAAATACAATTTAATAAAGCATGGGTTAAAACAACATGAATACAATTTAATAAAGCATAGGATAAAACAACATAAATACAATTTCATAAAGCATAGGCTAAAACTACATAAATACAATTTAATAAAGCATCGGACAAAACAACATAAATACAATTTAATAACGCATAGGATAAAACAACATAAATACAATTTAATAAAGCATAGGATAAAACAACATAAATACAATTTAATAAAGCATAGGATAAAACAACATAAATACAAATTAATAAAGCATAAGATAAAACAACATAAATACAAATTAATAAAGCATAGGATAAAACAACATAAATAAAATTTAATAAAGCATAGGTTAAAACAACATAAATACAATTTAATAAAGCATCGGACAAAACAACATAAATACAATTTAATAAAGCACATGATAAAACAATATAAATACAATTTATAAAGCATAGGATAAAACAACATAAATACAATTTAATAAAGCATAGGATAAAACAACATAAATAAAATTTAATAAAGCATAGGTTAAAACAACATAAATACAATTTAATAAAGCATAGGATAAAACAACATATATTCACTTTAATAAAGCATAGGATAAAACAACATAAATACAATTTAATAAAGCATAGGATAAAACAACATAAATAAAATTTAATAAAGCATAGGATAAAACAACATAAATAAAATTTAATAAAGCATAGGATAAAACAACGTAAATACAATTTAATAAAGCATAGGATAAAACAACATAAATTAAATTTAATAAAGGATAGGATAAAACAACATAAATACAATTTAATAAAGCATAGGATAAAACAACATAAATACAATTTAATAAAGCATAGGTTAAAACAACATAAATGCAATTTAATAAAGCATAGGATAAAACAACATAAATACAATTTAATAAAGCATAGGATAAAACAACATAAATACAATTTAATAAAGCATCGGACAAAACAACATAAATACAATTTAATAAAGCATAAGATAAAACAACATAAATACAATTTATAAAGCATAGGATAAAACAACATAAATACAATTTAATAAAGCATAGGATAAAACAACATAAATAAAATTTAATAAAGCATAGGTTAAAAGAACATAAATACAATTTTATAAAGCATAGGCAAAAACTACATAAATACAATTTAATAAAGCATAGGATAAAACAACATAAATACAATATAATAAAGCATAGGTTAAAACAACATAAATACAATTTAATAAAGCATAGGATAAAACAACATAAATACAATTTAATAAAGCATAGGATAAAACAACATAAATAAAATTTAATAAAGCATAGGATAAAACAACATAAATACAATTTATAAAGCATAGGATAAAACAACATAAATACAATTTAATAAAGCATAGGATAAAACAACATAAATAAAATTTAATAAAGCATAGGTTAAAACAACATAAATACAATTTAATAAAGCATCGGACAAAACAACATAAATACAATTTAATAAAGCATAGGATAAAACAACATAAATACAATTTATAAAGCATAGGATAAAACAACATAAATACAATTTAATAAAGCATAGGATAAAACAACATAAATTCAATTTAATAAAGCATAGGATAAAACAACATAAATACAATTTAATAAAGCATAGGATAAAACAACATAAATAAAATTTAATAAAGCATAGGATAAAACAACATAAATACAATTTAATAAAGCATAGGATAAAACAACATAAATAAAATTTAATAAAGCATAGGATAAAACAACATAAATACAATTTAATAAAGCATAGGATAAAACAACATAAATAAAATTTAATAAAGCATAGGATAAAACAACATAAATACAATTTAATAAAGCATAGGATAAAACAACATAAATACAATTTAATAAAGCATAGGTTAAAACAACATAAATGCAATTTAATAAAGCATAGGATAAAACAACATAAATACAATTTAATAAAGCATAGGATAAAACAACATAAATACAATTTAATAAAGCATAGGATAAAACAACATAAATAAAATTTAATAAAGCATAGGTTAAAACAAAATAAATACAATTTAATAAAGCATCGGACAAAACAACATAAATACAATTTAATAAAGCATAGGATAAAACAACATAAATACAATTTATAAAGCATAGGATAAAACAACATAAATACAATTTAATAAAGCATAGGATAAAACAACATAAATACAATTTAATAAAGCATAGGATAAAACAACATAAATACAATTTAATAAAGCATAGGTTAAAACAACATGAATACAATTTAATAAAGCATAGGATAAAACAACATAAATACAATTTCATAAAGCATAGGCTAAAACTACATAAATACAATTTAATAAAGCATCGGACAAAACAACATAAATACAATTTAATAACGCATAGGATAAAACAACATAAATACAATTTAATAAAGCATAGGATAAAACAACATAAATACAATTTAATAAAGCATAGGATAAAACAACATAAATACAAATTAATAAAGCATAAGATAAAACAACATAAATACAAATTAATAAAGCATAGGATAAAACAACATAAATAAAATTTAATAAAGCATAGGTTAAAACAACATAAATACAATTTAATAAAGCATCGGACAAAACAACATAAATACAATTTAATAAAGCATATGATAAAACAATATAAATACAATTTATAAAGCATAGGATAAAACAACATAAATACAATTTAATAAAGTATAGGATAAAACAACATAAATAAAATTTAATAAAGCATAGGTTAAAACAACATAAATACAATTTAATAAAGCATAGGATAAAACAACATATATTCACTTTAATAAAGCATAGGATAAAACAACATAAATACAATTTAATAAAGCATAGGATAAAACAACATAAATAAAATTTAATAAAGCATAGGATAAAACAACATAAATAAAATTTAATAAAGCATAGGATAAAACAACGTAAATACAATTTAATAAAGCATAGGATAAAACAACATAAATTAAATTTAATAAAGGATAGGATAAAACAACATAAATACAATTTAATAAAGCATAGGATAAAACAACATAAATACAATTTAATAAAGCATAGGTTAAAACAACATAAATGCAATTTAATAAAGCATAGGATAAAACAACATAAATACAATTTAATAAAGCATAGGATAAAACAACATAAATACAATTTAATAAAGCATCGGACAAAACAACATAAATACAATTTAATAAAGCATAAGATAAAACAACATAAATACAATTTATAAAGCATAGGATAAAACA
This sequence comes from Phyllobates terribilis, assembly GCF_046119375.1. Lineage (NCBI taxonomy): Eukaryota > Metazoa > Chordata > Amphibia > Anura > Dendrobatidae > Phyllobates > Phyllobates terribilis. Next base: position 72,740 of record NW_027362778.1, read on the forward strand.
ACATAAATACAATTTAATAAAGCATAGGATAAAACAACATAAATAAAATTTAATAAAGCATAGGTTAAAACAACATAAATACAATTTAATAAAGCATAGGATAAAACAACATAAATACAATTTAAAAAAGCATAGGATAAAACAACATAAATACTTTTTAATAAAGCATAGGATAAAACCACATAAATACAATTTAATAAAGCATAGGATAAAACAACATAAATACAATTTAATAAAGCATAGGATAAAACAACATAAATACAATTTAATAAAGCATAGGATAAAACAACATAAATACAATTTAATAAAGCACAGGATAAAACAACATAAATACAATTTAATAAAGCATACGTTAAAACAACATAAATACAATTAAATAAAGCATAGGATAAAACAACATAAATACAATTTAATAAAGCATAGGATAAAACAACATAAATAAAATTTAATAAAGCATAGGATAAAACAACATAAATACAATTTAATAAAGCATAGGATAAAACAACGTAAATACAATTTAATAAAGCATAGGATAAAACAACATAAATACAATTTAAAAAAGCATAGGATAAAACAACATAAATACTTTTTAATAAAGCATAGGATAAAACCACATAAATACAATTTAATAAAGCATAGGATAAAACAACATAAATACAATTTAATAAAGCATAGGATAAAACAACATAAATACAATTTAATAAAGCATAGGATAAAACAACATAAATACAATTTAATAAAGCACAGGATAAAACAACATAAATACAATTTAATAAAGCATACGTTAAAACAACATAAATACAATTAAATAAAGCATAGGATAAAACAACATAAATACAATTTAATAAAGCATAGGATAAAACAACATAAATAAAATTTAATAAAGCATAGGATAAAACAACATAAATAAAATTTAATAAAGCATAGGATAAAACAACGTAAATACAATTTAATAAAGCATAGGATAAAACAACATAAATTAAATTTAATAAAGGATAGGATAAAACAACATAAATACAATTTAATAAAGCATAGGATAAAACAACATAAATACAATTTAATAAAGCATAGGATAAAACAACATAAATACAATTTAATAAAGCATCGGACAAAACAACATAAATACAATTTAATAAAGCATAGGATAAAACAACATAAATACAATTTATAAAGCATAGGATAAAACAACATAAATACAATTTAATAAAGCATAGGATAAAACAACATAAATAAAATTTAATAAAGCATAGGTTAAAACAACATAAATACAATTTAATAAAGCATAGGATAAAACAACATAAATACAATTTAAAAAAGCATAGGATAAAACAACATAAATACTTTTTAATAAAGCATAGGATAAAACCACATAAATACAATTTAATAAAGCATAGGATAAAACAACATAAATACAATTTAATAAAGCATAGGATAAAACAACATAAATACAATTTAATAAAGCATAGGATAAAACAACATAAATACAATTTAATAAAGCACAGGATAAAACAACATAAATACAATTTAATAAAGCATACGTTAAAACAACATAAATACCATTAAAAAAAGCATTGGATAAAACAACATAAATACAATTTAATAAAGCATAGGATAAAACAACATAAATAAAATTTAATAAAGCATAGGATAAAACAACATAAATAAAATTTAATAAAGCATAGGATAAAACAACGTAAATACAATTTAATAAAGCATAGGATAAAACAACATAAATACAATTTAAAAAAGCATAGGATAAAACAACATAAATACTTTTTAATAAAGCATAGGATAAAACCACATAAATACAATTTAATAAAGCATAGGATAAAACAACATAAATACAATTTAATAAAGCATAGGATAAAACAACATAAATACAATTTAATAAAGCATAGGATAAAACAACATAAATACAATTTAATAAAGCACAGGATAAAACAACATAAATACAATTTAATAAAGCATACGTTAAAACAACATAAATACAATTAAATAAAGCATAGGATAAAACAACATAAATACAATTTAATAAAGCATAGGATAAAACAACATAAATAAAATTTTATAAAGCATAGGATAAAACAACATACATAAAATTTAATAAAGCATAGGATAAAACAACGTAAATACAATTTAATAAAGCATAGGATAAAACAACATAAATTAAATTTAATAAAGGATAGGATAAAACAACATAAATACAATTTAATAAAGCATAGGATAAAACAACATAAATACAATTTAATAAAGCATAGGTTAAAACAACATAAATGCAATTTAATAAAGCATAGGATAAAACAACATAAATACAATTTAATAAAGCATAGGATAAAACAACATAAATACAATTTAATAAAGCATCGGACAAAACAACATAAATACAATTTAATAAAGCATAGGATAAAACAACATAAATACAATTTATAAAGCATAGGATAAAACAACATAAATACAATTTAATAAAGCATAGGATAAAACAACATAAATAAAATTTAATAAAGCATAGGTTAAAACAACATAAATACAATTTAATAAAGCATAGGATAAAACAACATAAATACAATTTAAAAAAGCATAGGATAAAACAACATAAATACTTTTTAATAAAGCATAGGATAAAACCACATAAATACAATTTAATAAAGCATAGGATAAAACAACATAAATACAATTTAATAAAGCATAGGATAAAACAAAATAAATAAAATTTAATAAAGCATAGGTTAAAACAACATAAATACAATTTAATAAAGCATCGGACAAAACAACATAAATACAATTTAATAAAGCATATGATAAAACAACATAAATACAATTTATAAAGCATAGGATAAAACTACATAAATACAATTTAATAAAGCATAGGATAAAACAACATAAATACAATTTAATAAAGCATAGGATAAAACAACATAAATACAATTTAATAAAGCATAAGATAAAACAACATGAATACAATTTAATAAAGCATAGGTTAAAACAACATAAATACAATTTAATAAATCATAGGATAAAACAACATAAATACAATTTAATAAAGCATAGGTTAAAACAACATAAATACAATTTAATAAAGCATAGGATAAAATAACATAAAAATAATTTCATAAAGCATAGGATAAAACAACATAAATACAAATTAATAAAGCATAGGATAAAACAACATAAATAAAATTTAATAAAGCATAGGATAAAACAACATAAATACAATTTAATAAAGCATAGGATAAAACAACATAAATACAATTTAATAAAGCATAGGATAAAACAACATAAATACAATTTAATAAAGCATAGGATAAAACAACATAAATACAAATTAATAAAGCATAGGATAAAACAACATAAATAAAATTTAATAAAGCATAGGTTAAAACAACATAAATACAATTTAATAAAGCATAGGACAAAACAACATAAATACAATTTAATAAAGCATAGGACAAAACAACATAAATACAATTTAATAAAGCATAGGACAAAACAACATAAATACAATTTAATAAAGCATAGGACAAAACAACATAAATACAATTTAATAAAGCATAGGATAAAACCACAGAAATACAATTTAATAAGGCATAGGATAAAACAACATAAATACAATTTAATAAAGCATAGGACAAAACAACATAAATACAATTTAATAAAGCATAAGATAAAACAACATGAATATAATTTAGTAAAGCATAAGATAAAACAACATGAATACAATTTAATAAAGCATAGGATAGAACAACATAAATACAATTTAATAAAGCATAGGCTAAAACTACATAAATACAATTTAATAAAGCATAGGATAAAACAAATTAAATACAATTTAATAAAGCATAAGATAAAACAACATAAATTCAATTTAATAAAGCATAGGATAAAACAACATAAATACAATTTAATAAAGCATAGGATAAAACAACATAAATACAATTTAATAAAGCATAAGATAAAACAACATGAATACAATTTAATAAAGCATAGGTTAAAAGAACATAAATACAATTTAATAAATCATAGGATAAAACAACATAAATACAATTTAATAAAGCATAGGTTAAAACAACATAAATACAATTTAATAAAGCATAGGATAAAATAACATAAATATAATTTCATAAAGCATAGGCTAAAACTACATAAATACAATTTAATAAAGCATAGGATAAAACAAATTAAATACAATTTAATAAAGCATAGGTTAAAACAACATAAATACAATTTAATAAAGCATAGGATATAACAACATAAATACAATTTAATAAAGCATAGGATAAAACAACATAAATAAAATTTAATAAAGCATAGGTTAAAACAACATAAATACAATTTAATAAAGCATCGGACATAACAACATAAATACAATTTAATAAAGCATATGATAAAACAACATAAATACAATTTATAAAGCATAGGATAAAACAACATAAATACAATTTAATAAAGCATAGGATAAAACAAAATAAATAAAATTTAATAAAGCATAGGTTAAAACAACATAAATACAATTTAATAAAGCATCGGACAAAACAACATGAATACAATTTAATAAAGCATATGATAAAACAACATAAATACAATTTATAAAGCATAGGATAAAACTACATAAATACAATTTAATAAAGCATAGGATAAAACAACATAAATACAATTTAATAAAGCATAGGTTAAAACAACATAAATACAATTTAATAAAGCATAGGATAAAATAACATAAAAATAATTTCATAAAGCATAGGCTAAAACTACATAAATACAATTTAATAAAGCATAGGATAAAACAAATTAAATACAATTTAATAAAGCATAGGTTAAAACAACATAAATACAATTTAATAAAGCATAGGATAAAACAACATAAATACAATTTAATAAAGCATAGGATAAAACAACATAAATAAAATTTAATAAAGCATAGGTTAAAACAACATAAATACAATTTAATAAAGCATCGGACAAAACAACATAAATACAATTTAATAAAGAATATGATAAAACAACATAAATACAATTTATAAAGCATAGGATAAAACAACATAAATACAATTTAATAAAGCATAGGATAAAACAAAATAAATAAAATTTAATAAAGCATAGGTTAAAACAACATAAATACAATTTAATAAAGCATCGGACAAAACAACATAAATACAATTTAATAAAGCATATGATAAAACAACATAAATACAATTTATAAAGCATAGGATAAAACAACATAAATACAATTTAATGAAACATAGGATAAACAACATAAATACAATTTAATAAAGCATAGGACAAAACAACATAAATACAATTTAATAAAGCATATGTTAAAATAACATAAATACAATTTAATAAAGCATAAGATAAAACAACATGAATATAATTTAGTAAAGCATAAGATAAAACAACATGAATACAATTTAATAAAGCATAGGATAAAACAGCATAAATACAATTTAATAAAGCATAGGCTAAAACTACATAAATACAATTTAATAAAGCATAGGATAAAACAAATTAAATACAATTTAATAAAGCATAGGATAAAACAACATAAATTCAATTTAATAAAGCATAGGATAAAACAACATAAATACAATTTAATAAAGCATAGGATAAAACAACATAAATACAATTTAATAAAGCATAGGATAAAACAACATAAATACAATTTAATAAAGCATAGGATAAAACAACATAAATACAATTTAATAAAGCATACGTTAAAACAACATAAATACAATTAAATAAAGCATAAGTTAAAACAACATAAATACAATTTAATAAATCATAGGATAAAACAACATAAATACAATTTAATAAAGCATAGGATAAAACAACATAAATAAAATTTAATAAAGCATATGATAAAACAACATAAATACAATTTATAAAGCATCGGACAAAACAACATAAATACAATTTAATAAAGCATATGATAAAACAACATAAATACAATTTATAAAGCATAGGATAAAACTACATAAATACAATTTAATAAAGCATAGGATAAAACAACATAAATACAATTTAATAAAGCATAGGATAAAACAACATAAATACAATTTAATAAAGCATAAGATAAAACAACATGAATACAATTTAATAAAGCATAGGTTAAAACAACATAAATACAATTTAATAAATCATAGGATAAAACAACATAAATACAATTTAATAAAGCATAGGTTAAAACAACATAAATACAATTTAATAAAGCATAGGATAAAATAACATAAAAATAATTTCATAAAGCATAGGATAAAACAACATAAATACAAATTAATAAAGCATAGGATAAAACAACATAAATAAAATTTAATAAAGCATAGGATAAAACAACATAAATACAATTTAATAAAGCATAGGATAAAACAACATAAATACAATTTAATAAAGCATAGGATAAAACAACATAAATACAATTTAATAAAGCATAGGATAAAACAACATAAATACAAATTAATAAAGCATAGGATAAAACAACATAAATAAAATTTAATAAAGCATAGGTTAAAACAACATAAATACAATTTAATAAAGCATAGGACAAAACAACATAAATACAATTTAATAAAGCATAGGACAAAACAACATAAATACAATTTAATAAAGCATAGGACAAAACAACATAAATACAATTTAATAAAGCATAGGACAAAACAACATAAATACAATTTAATAAAGCATAGGATAAAACCACAGAAATACAATTTAATAAGGCATAGGATAAAACAACATAAATACAATTTAATAAAGCATAGGACAAAACAACATAAATACAATTTAATAAAGCATAAGATAAAACAACATGAATATAATTTAGTAAAGCATAAGATAAAACAACATGAATACAATTTAATAAAGCATAGGATAGAACAACATAAATACAATTTAATAAAGCATAGGCTAAAACTACATAAATACAATTTAATAAAGCATAGGATAAAACAAATTAAATACAATTTAATAAAGCATAAGATAAAACAACATAAATTCAATTTAATAAAGCATAGGATAAAACAACATAAATACAATTTAATAAAGCATAGGATAAAACAACATAAATACAATTTAATAAAGCATAAGATAAAACAACATGAATACAATTTAATAAAGCATAGGTTAAAAGAACATAAATACAATTTAATAAATCATAGGATAAAACAACATAAATACAATTTAATAAAGCATAGGTTAAAACAACATAAATACAATTTAATAAAGCATAGGATAAAATAACATAAATATAATTTCATAAAGCATAGGCTAAAACTACATAAATACAATTTAATAAAGCATAGGATAAAACAAATTAAATACAATTTAATAAAGCATAGGTTAAAACAACATAAATACAATTTAATAAAGCATAGGATAAAACAACATAAATACAATTTAATAAAGCATAGGATAAAACAACATAAATAAAATTTAATAAAGCATAGGTTAAAACAACATAAATACAATTTAATAAAGCATCGGACATAACAACATAAATACAATTTAATAAAGCATATGATAAAACAACATAAATACAATTTATAAAGCATAGGATAAAACAACATAAATACAATTTAATAAAGCATAGGATAAAACAAAATAAATAAAATTTAATAAAGCATAGGTTAAAACAACATAAATACAATTTAATAAAGCATCGGACAAAACAACATGAATACAATTTAATAAAGCATATGATAAAACAACATAAATACAATTTATAAAGCATAGGATAAAACTACATAAATACAATTTAATAAAGCATAGGATAAAACAACATAAATACAATTTAATAAAGCATAGGATAAAACAACATAAATAAAATTTAATAAAGCATAGGTTAAAACAACATAAATACAATTTAATAAAGCATAGGACAAAACAACATAAATACAATTTAATAAAGCATAGGACAAAACAACATAAATACAATTTAATAAAGCATAGGACAAAACAACATAAATACAATTTAATAAAGCATAGGACAAAACAACATAAATACAATTTAATAAAGCATAGGATAAAACCACAGAAATACAATTTAATAAGGCATAGGATAAAACAACATAAATACAATTTAATAAAGCATAGGACAAAACAACATAAATACAATTTAATAAAGCATAAGATAAAACAACATGAATATAATTTAGTAAAGCATAAGATAAAACAACATGAATACAATTTAATAAAGCATAGGATAGAACAACATAAATACAATTTAATAAAGCATAGGCTAAAACTACATAAATACAATTTAATAAAGCATAGGATAAAACAAATTAAATACAATTTAATAAAGCATAAGATAAAACAACATAAATTCAATTTAATAAAGCATAGGATAAAACAACATAAATACAATTTAATAAAGCATAGGATAAAACAACATAAATACAATTTAATAAAGCATAAGATAAAACAACATGAATACAATTTAATAAAGCATAGGTTAAAAGAACATAAATACAATTTAATAAATCATAGGATAAAACAACATAAATACAATTTAATAAAGCATAGGTTAAAACAACATAAATACAATTTAATAAAGCATAGGATAAAATAACATAAATATAATTTCATAAAGCATAGGCTAAAACTACATAAATACAATTTAATAAAGCATAGGATAAAACAAATTAAATACAATTTAATAAAGCATAGGTTAAAACAACATAAATACAATTTAATAAAGCATAGGATAAAACAACATAAATACAATTTAATAAAGCATAGGATAAAACAACATAAATAAAATTTAATAAAGCATAGGTTAAAACAACATAAATACAATTTAATAAAGCATCGGACATAACAACATAAATACAATTTAATAAAGCATATGATAAAACAACATAAATACAATTTATAAAGCATAGGATAAAACAACATAAATACAATTTAATAAAGCATAGGATAAAACAAAATAAATAAAATTTAATAAAGCATAGGTTAAAACAACATAAATACAATTTAATAAAGCATCGGACAAAACAACATGAATACAATTTAATAAAGCATATGATAAAACAACATAAATACAATTTATAAAGCATAGGATAAAACTACATAAATACAATTTAATAAAGCATAGGATAAAACAACATAAATACAATTTAATAAAGCATAGGATAAAACAACATAAATACAATTTAATAAAGCATAAGATAAAACAACATGAATACAATTTAATAAAGCATAGGTTAAAACAACATAAATACAATTTAATAAATCATAGGATAAAACAACATAAATACAATTTAATAAAGCATAGGTTAAAACAACATAAATACAATTTAATAAAGCATAGGATAAAATAACATAAAAATAATTTCATAAAGCATAGGCTAAAACTACATAAATACAATTTAATAAAGCATAGGATAAAACAAATTAAATACAATTTAATAAAGCATAGGTTAAAACAACATAAATACAATTTAATAAAGCATAGGATAAAACAACATAAATACAATTTAATAAAGCATAGGATAAAACAACATAAATAAAATTTAATAAAGCATAGGTTAAAACAACATAAATACAATTTAATAAAGCATCGGACAAAACAACATAAATACAATTTAATAAAGAATATGATAAAACAACATAAATACAATTTATAAAGCATAGGATAAAACAACATAAATACAATTTAATAAAGCATAGGATAAAACAAAATAAATAAAATTTAATAAAGCATAGGTTAAAACAACATAAATACAATTTAATAAAGCATCGGACAAAACAACATAAATACAATTTAATAAAGCATATGATAAAACAACATAAATACAATTTATAAAGCATAGGATAAAACTACATAAATACAATTTAATAAAGCATAGGATAAACAACATAAATACAATTTAATAAAGCATAGGACAAAACAACATAAATACAATTTAATAAAGCATAGGATAAAACAACATAAATACAATTTAATGAAACATAGGATAAACAACATAAATACAATTTAATAAAGCATAGGACAAAACAACATAAATACAATTTAATAAAGCATATGTTAAAATAACATAAATACAATTTAATAAAGCATAAGATAAAACAACATGAATATAATTTAGTAAAGCATAAGATAAAACAACATGAATACAATTTAATAAAGCATAGGATAAAACAGCATAAATACAATTTAATAAAGCATAGGCTAAAACTACATAAATACAATTTAATAAAGCATAGGATAAAACAAATTAAATACAATTTAATAAAGCATAGGATAAAACAACATAAATTCAATTTAATAAAGCATAGGATAAAACAACATAAATACAATTTAATAAAGCATAGGATAAAACAACATAAATACAATTTAATAAAGCATAGGATAAAACAACATAAATACAATTTAATAAAGCATAGGATAAAACAACATAAATACAATTTAATAAAGCATACGTTAAAACAACATAAATACAATTAAATAAAGCATAAGTTAAAACAACATAAATACAATTTAATAAATCATAGGCTAAAACTACATAAATACAATTTAATAAAGCATAGGATAAAACAAATTAAATACAATTTAATAAAGCATAGGTTAAAACAACATAAATACAATTTAATAAAGCATAGGATAAAACAACATAAATACAATTTAATAAAGCATAGGATAAAACAACATAAATAAAATTTAATAAAGCATAGGTTAAAACAACATAAATACAATTTAATAAAGCATCGGACAAAACATCATAAATACAATTTAATAAAGAATATGATAAAACAACATAAATACAATTTATAAAGCATAGGATAAAACAACATAAATACAATTTAATAAAGCATATGATAAAACAACATATATTCACTTAAATAAAGCATAGGATAAAACAACATAAATACAATTTAATAAAGCATAGGATAAAACAACATAAATAAAATTTAATAAAGCATAGGATAAAACAACATAAATAAAATTTAATAAAGCATAGGTTAAAACAACATAAATGCAATTTAATAAAGCATAGGATAAAACAACATAAATACAATTTAATAAAGCATAGGATAAAACAACATAAATACAATTTAATAAAGCATCGGACAAAACAACATAAATACAATTTAATAAAGCATAGGATAAAACAACATAAATACAATTTATAAAGCATAGGATAAAACAACATAAATACAATTTAATAAAGCATAGGATAAAACAACATAAATAAAATTTAATAAAGCATAGGTTAAAACAACATAAATACAATTTAATAAAGCATAGGATAAAACAACATAAATACAATTTAAAAAAGCATAGGATAAAACAACATAAATACTTTTTAATAAAGCATAGGATAAAACCACATAAATACAATTTAATAAAGCATAGGATAAAACAACATAAATACAATTTAATAAAGCATAGGATAAAACAACATAAATACAATTTAATAAAGCATAGGATAAAACAACATAAATACAATTTAATAAAGCACAGGATAAAACAACATAAATACAATTTAATAAAGCATACGTTAAAACAAAATAAATACAATTAAATAAAGCATAGGATAAAACAACATAAATACAATTTAATAAAGCATAGGTTAAAACAAAATAAATACAATTTTATAAAGCATAGGATAAAACAACATAAATACAATTTAATAAAGCATAGGTTAAAACAACATAAATACAATTTAATAAAGCATAGGATAAAACAACATAAATTCAATTTAATAAAGCATAGGATAAAACAACATAAATACTATTTAATAAAGCACAGGATAAAACAACATAAATAAAATTTAATAAAGCATAGCATAAAACAACATAAATAAAATTTAATAAAGCATAGGATAACACAACATAAATACAATTTAATAAAGCATAGGATAAAACAACATAAATAAAATTTAATAAAGCATAGGATAAAACAACATAAATACAATTTAATAAAGCATAGGATAAAACAACATAAATACAATTTAATAAAGCATAGGATAAAACAACATAAATACAATTTAATAAAGCATAGGATAAAACAACATAAATACAAATTAATAAAGCATAGGATAAAACAACATAAATAAAATTTAATAAAGCATAGGTTAAAACAACATAAATACAATTTAATAAAGCATAGGACAAAACAACATAAATACAATTTAATAAAGCATAGGACAAAACAACATAAATACAATTTAATAAAGCATATAACAAAACAACATAAATACAATTTAATAAAGCATAGGACAAAACAACATAAATACAATTTAATAAAGCATAGGATAAAACCACAGAAATACAATTTAATAAGGCATAGGATAAAACAACATAAATACAATTTAATAAAGCATAGGACAAAACAACATAAATACAATTTAATAAAGCATAAGATAAAACAACATGAATATAATTTAGTAAAGCATAAGATAAAACAACATGAATACAATTTAATAAAGCATAGGATAGAACAACATAAATACAATTTAATAAAGCATAGGCTAAAACTACATAAATACAATTTAATAAAGCATAGGATAAAACAAATTAAATACAATTTAATAAAGCATAAGATAAAACAACATAAATTCAATTTAATAAAGCATAGGATAAAACAACATAAATACAATTTAATAAAGCATAGGATAAAACAACATAAATACAATTTAATAAAGCATAAGATAAAACAACATGAATACAATTTAATAAAGCATAGGTTAAAAGAACATAAATACAATTTAATAAATCATAGGATAAAACAACATAAATACAATTTAATAAAGCATAGGTTAAAACAACATAAATACAATTTAATAAAGCATAGGATAAAATAACATAAATATAATTTCATAAAGCATAGGCTAAAACTACATAAATACAATTTAATAAAGCATAGGATAAAACAAATTAAATACAATTTAATAAAGCATAGGTTAAAACAACATAAATACAATTTAATAAAGCATAGGATAAAACAACATAAATACAATTTAATAAAGCATAGGATAAAACAACATAAATAAAATTTAATAAAGCATAGGTTAAAACAACATAAATACAATTTAATAAAGCATCGGACATAACAACATAAATACAATTTAATAAAGCATATGATAAAACAACATAAATACAATTTATAAAGCATAGGATAAAACAACATAAATACAATTTAATAAAGCATAGGATAAAACAAAATAAATAAAATTTAATAAAGCATAGGTTAAAACAACATAAATACAATTTAATAAAGCATCGGACAAAACAACATAAATACAATTTAATAAAGCATATGATAAAACAACATAAATACAATTTATAAAGCATAGGATAAAACTACATAAATACAATTTAATAAAGCATAGGATAAAACAACATAAATACAATTTAATAAAGCATAGGATAAAACAACATAAATACAATTTAATAAAGCATAAGATAAAACAACATGAATACAATTTAATAAAGCATAGGTTAAAACAACATAAATACAATTTAATAAATCATAGGATAAAACAACATAAATACAATTTAATAAAGCATAGGTTAAAACAACATAAATACAATTTAATAAAGCATAGGATAAAATAACATAAAAATAATTTCATAAAGCATAGGCTAAAACTACATAAATACAATTTAATAAAGCATAGGATAAAACAAATTAAATACAATTTAATAAAGCATAGGTTAAAACAACATAAATACAATTTAATAAAGCATAGGATAAAACAACATAAATACAATTTAATAAAGCATAGGATAAAACAACATAAATAAAATTTAATAAAGCATAGGTTAAAACAACATAAATACAATTTAATAAAGCATCGGACAAAACAACATAAATACAATTTAATAAAGAATATGATAAAACAACATAAATACAATTTATAAAGCATAGGATAAAACAACATAAATACAATTTAATAAAGCATAGGATAAAACAAAATAAATAAAATTTAATAAAGCATAGGTTAAAACAACATAAATACAATTTAATAAAGCATCGGACAAAACAACATAAATACAATTTAATAAAGCATATGATAAAACAACATAAATACAATTTATAAAGCATAGGATAAAACTACATAAATACAATTTAATAAAGCATAGGATAAACAACATAAATACAATTTAATAAAGCATAGGACAAAACAACATAAATACAATTTAATAAAGCATAGGATAAAACAACATAAATACAATTTAATGAAACATAGGATAAACAACATAAATACAATTTAATAAAGCATAGGACAAAACAACATAAATACAATTTAATAAAGCATATGTTAAAATAACATAAATACAATTTAATAAAGCATAAGATAAAACAACATGAATATAATTTAGTAAAGCATAAGATAAAACAACATGAATACAATTTAATAAAGCATAGGATAAAACAGCATAAATACAATTTAATAAAGCATAGGCTAAAACTACATAAATACAATTTAATAAAGCATAGGATAAAACAAATTAAATACAATTTAATAAAGCATAGGATAAAACAACATAAATTCAATTTAATAAAGCATAGGATAAAACAACATAAATACAATTTAATAAAGCATAGGATAAAACAACATAAATACAATTTAATAAAGCATAGGATAAAACAACATAAATACAATTTAATAAAGCATAGGATAAAACAACATAAATACAATTTAATAAAGCATACGTTAAAACAACATAAATACAATTAAATAAAGCATAAGTTAAAACAACATAAATACAATTTAATAAATCATAGGCTAAAACTACATAAATACAATTTAATAAAGCATAGGATAAAACAAATTAAATACAATTTAATAAAGCATAGGTTAAAACAACATAAATACAATTTAATAAAGCATAGGATAAAACAACATAAATACAATTTAATAAAGCATAGGATAAAACAACATAAATAAAATTTAATAAAGCATAGGTTAAAACAACATAAATACAATTTAATAAAGCATCGGACAAAACATCATAAATACAATTTAATAAAGAATATGATAAAACAACATAAATACAATTTATAAAGCATAGGATAAAACAACATAAATACAATTTAATAAAGCATATGATAAAACAACATATATTCACTTAAATAAAGCATAGGATAAAACAACATAAATACAATTTAATAAAGCATAGGATAAAACAACATAAATAAAATTTAATAAAGCATAGGATAAAACAACATAAATAAAATTTAATAAAGCATAGGTTAAAACAACATAAATGCAATTTAATAAAGCATAGGATAAAACAACATAAATACAATTTAATAAAGCATAGGATAAAACAACATAAATACAATTTAATAAAGCATCGGACAAAACAACATAAATACAATTTAATAAAGCATAGGATAAAACAACATAAATACAATTTATAAAGCATAGGATAAAACAACATAAATACAATTTAATAAAGCATAGGATAAAACAACATAAATAAAATTTAATAAAGCATAGGTTAAAACAACATAAATACAATTTAATAAAGCATAGGATAAAACAACATAAATACAATTTAAAAAAGCATAGGATAAAACAACATAAATACTTTTTAATAAAGCATAGGATAAAACCACATAAATACAATTTAATAAAGCATAGGATAAAACAACATAAATACAATTTAATAAAGCATAGGATAAAACAACATAAATACAATTTAATAAAGCATAGGATAAAACAACATAAATACAATTTAATAAAGCACAGGATAAAACAACATAAATACAATTTAATAAAGCATACGTTAAAACAAAATAAATACAATTAAATAAAGCATAGGATAAAACAACATAAATACAATTTAATAAAGCATAGGTTAAAACAAAATAAATACAATTTTATAAAGCATAGGATAAAACAACATAAATACAATTTAATAAAGCATAGGTTAAAACAACATAAATACAATTTAATAAAGCATAGGATAAAACAACATAAATTCAATTTAATAAAGCATAGGATAAAACAACATAAATACTATTTAATAAAGCACAGGATAAAACAACATAAATAAAATTTAATAAAGCATAGCATAAAACAACATAAATAAAATTTAATAAAGCATAGGATAACACAACATAAATACAATTTAATAAAGCATAGGATAAAACAACATAAATAAAATTTAATAAAGCATAGGATAAAACAACATAAATACAATTTAATAAAGCATAGGATAAAACAACATAAATACAATTTAATAAAGCATAGGATAAAACAACATAAATACAATTTAATAAAGCATAGGATAAAACAACATAAATACAAATTAATAAAGCATAGGATAAAACAACATAAATAAAATTTAATAAAGCATAGGTTAAAACAACATAAATACAATTTAATAAAGCATAGGACAAAACAACATAAATACAATTTAATAAAGCATAGGACAAAACAACATAAATACAATTTAATAAAGCATATAACAAAACAACATAAATACAATTTAATAAAGCATAGGACAAAACAACATAAATACAATTTAATAAAGCATAGGATAAAACCACAGAAATACAATTTAATAAGGCATAGGATAAAACAACATAAATACAATTTAATAAAGCATAGGACAAAACAACATAAATACAATTTAATAAAGCATAAGATAAAACAACATGAATATAATTTAGTAAAGCATAAGATAAAACAACATGAATACAATTTAATAAAGCATAGGATAGAACAACATAAATACAATTTAATAAAGCATAGGCTAAAACTACATAAATACAATTTAATAAAGCATAGGATAAAACAAATTAAATACAATTTAATAAAGCATAAGATAAAACAACATAAATTCAATTTAATAAAGCATAGGATAAAACAACATAAATACAATTTAATAAAGCATAGGATAAAACAACATAAATACAATTTAATAAAGCATAAGATAAAACAACATGAATACAATTTAATAAAGCATAGGTTAAAAGAACATAAATACAATTTAATAAATCATAGGATAAAACAACATAAATACAATTTAATAAAGCATAGGTTAAAACAACATAAATACAATTTAATAAAGCATAGGATAAAATAACATAAATATAATTTCATAAAGCATAGGCTAAAACTACATAAATACAATTTAATAAAGCATAGGATAAAACAAATTAAATACAATTTAATAAAGCATAGGTTAAAACAACATAAATACAATTTAATAAAGCATAGGATAAAACAACATAAATACAATTTAATAAAGCATAGGATAAAACAACATAAATAAAATTTAATAAAGCATAGGTTAAAACAACATAAATACAATTTAATAAAGCATCGGACATAACAACATAAATACAATTTAATAAAGCATATGATAAAACAACATAAATACAATTTATAAAGCATAGGATAAAACAACATAAATACAATTTAATAAAGCATAGGATAAAACAAAATAAATAAAATTTAATAAAGCATAGGTTAAAACAACATAAATACAATTTAATAAAGCATCGGACAAAACAACATAAATACAATTTAATAAAGCATATGATAAAACAACATAAATACAATTTATAAAGCATAGGATAAAACTACATAAATACAATTTAATAAAGCATAGGATAAAACAACATAAATACAATTTAATAAAGCATAGGATAAAACAACATAAATACAATTTAATAAAGCATAAGATAAAACAACATGAATACAATTTAATAAAGCATAGGTTAAAACAACATAAATACAATTTAATAAATCATAGGATAAAACAACATAAATACAATTTAATAAAGCATAGGTTAAAACAACATAAATACAATTTAATAAAGCATAGGATAAAATAACATAAAAATAATTTCATAAAGCATAGGATAAAACTACATAAATACAATTTAATAAAGCATAGGATAAAACAAATTAAATACAATTTAATAAAGCATAGGTTAAAACAACATAAATACAATTTAATAAAGCATAGGATAAAACAACATAAATACAATTTAATAAAGCATAGGATAAAACAACATAAATAAAATTTAATAAAGCATAGGTTAAAACAACATAAATACAATTTAATAAAGCATCGGACAAAACAACATAAATACAATTTAATAAAGAATATGATAAAACAACATAAATACAATTTATAAAGCATAGGATAAAACAACATAAATACAATTTAATAAAGCATAGGATAAAACAAAATAAATAAAATTTAATAAAGCATAGGTTAAAACAACATAAATACAATTTAATAAAGCATCGGACAAAACAACATAAATACAATTTAATAAAGCATATGATAAAACAACATAAATACAATTTATAAAGCATAGGATAAAACTACATAAATACAATTTAATAAAGCATAGGATAAACAACATAAATACAATTTAATAAAGCATAGGACAAAACAACATAAATACAATTTAATAAAGCATAGGATAAAACAACATAAATACAATTTAATGAAACATAGGATAAACAACATAAATACAATTTAATAAAGCATAGGACAAAACAACATAAATACAATTTAATAAAGCATATGTTAAAATAACATAAATACAATTTAATAAAGCATAAGATAAAACAACATGAATATAATTTAGTAAAGCATAAGATAAAACAACATGAATACAATTTAATAAAGCATAGGATAAAACAACATAAATACAATTTAATAAAGCATAGGCTAAAACTACATAAATACAATTTAATAAAGCATAGGCAAAAACTACATAAATACAATTTAATAAAGCATAGGTTAAAACAACATAAATACAATTTAATAAAGCATAGGATAAAACAACATAAATACAATTTAATAAAGCATAGGATAAAACAACATAAATAAAATTTAATAAAGCATAGGTTAAAACAACATAAATACAATTTAATAAAGCATAGGATAAAACAACATAAATACAATTTAATAAAGCATAGGATAAAACAACATAAATACAATTTAATAAAGCATAGGCTAAAACTACATAAATACAATTTAATAAAGCATAGGATAAAACAACATAAATACAATTTAATAAAGCATAGGATAAAACAACATAAATACAATTTAATAAAGCATAGGATAAAACAACATAAATACAATTTAATAAAGCATACGTTAAAACAACATAAATACAATTAAATAAAGCATAAGTTAAAACAACATAAATACAATTTAATAAATCATAGGATAAAACAACATAAATACAATTTAATAAAGCATAGGATAAAACAACATAAATAAAATTTAATAAAGCATAGGTTAAAACAACATAAATACAATTTAATAAAGCATAGGATAAAACAACATAAATACAATTTAATAAAGCATAGGATAAAACAACATAAATAAAATTTAATAAAGCATAGGTTAAAACAACATAAATACAATTTAATAAAGCATAGGCAAAAACTACATAAATACAATTTAATAAAGCATAGGATAAAACAACATAAATACAATTTAATAAAGCATAGGTTAAAACAACATAAATACAATTTAATAAAGCATAGGATAAAACAACATAAATACAATTTAATAAAGCATAGGATAAAACAACATAAATAAAATTTAATAAAGCATAGGTTAAAACAACATAAATACAATTTAATAAAGCATAGGATAAAACAACATAAATACAATTTAATAAAGCATAGGATAAAACAACATAAATACAATTTAATAAAGCATAGGATAAAACAACATAAATAAAATTTAATAAAGCATAGGTTAAAACAACATAAATACAATTTAATAAAGCATAGGATAAAACAACATAAATACAATTTAATAAAGCATAGGATAAAACAACATAAATACAATTTAATAAAGCATAGGATAAAACAACATAAATACAATTTAATAAAGCATAGGAAAAAACAACATAAATACAATTTAATAAAGCATAGGCTAAAACTACATAAATACAATTTAATAAAGCATAGGATAAAACAACATAAATACAATTTAATAAAGCATAGGATTTAATAAAGCATCGGACAAAACAACATAAATACAATTTAATAAAGCATAGGATAAAACAACATAAATACAATTTATAAAGCATAGGATAAAACAACATAAATACAATTTAATAAAGCATAGGATAAAACAACATAAATACAATTTAATAAAGCATAGGAAAAATCAACAAAAATACAATTTAATAAAGCATAGGCTAAAACTACATAAATACAATTTAATAAAGCATAGGATAAAACAACATAAATACAATTTAATAAAGCATAGGATAAAACAACATAAATACAATTTAATAAAGCATACGTTAAAACAACATAAATACAATTAAATAAAGCATAGGTTAAAACAACATAAATACAATTTAATAAAGCATAGGATAAAACAACATAAATACAATTTAATAAAGCATAGGATAAAACAACATAAATAAAATTTAATAAAGCATAGGTTAAAACAACATGAATACAATTTAATAAAGCATAGGATAAAACAACATAAATACAATTTAATAAAGCATAGGATAAAACAACATAAATACAATTTAATAAAGCATAGGTTAAAACAACATAAATACAATTTAATAAAGCATAGGTAAAAACTACATAAATACAATTTAATAAAGCATAGGATAAAACAACATAAATACAATTTAATAAAGCATAGGTTAAAACAACATAAATACAATTTAATAAAGCATAGGATAAAACAACATAAATACAATTTAATAAAGCATAGGATAAAACAACATAAATAAAATTTAATAAAGCATAGGTTAAAACAACATAAATACAATTTAATAAAGCATAGGATAAAACAACATAAATACAATTTAATAAAGCATAGGATAAAACAACATAAATACAATTTAATAAAGCATAGGCTAAAACTACATAAATACAATTTAATAAAGCATAGGATAAAACAAATTAAATACAATTTAATAAAGCATAGGATAAAACAACATAAATTCAATTTAATAAAGCATAGGATAAAACAACATAAATAGAATTTAATAAAGCATAGGATAAAACAACATAAATAAAATTTAATAAAGCATAGGTTAAAACAACATAAATACAATTTAATAAAGCATAGGATAAAACAACATAAATACAATTTAATAAAGCATAGGATAAAACAACATAAATACAATTTAATAAAGCATAGGCTAAAACTACATAAATACAATTTAATAAAGCATAGGATACAACAAATTAAATACAGTTTAATAAAGCATAGGATAAAACAACATAAATTCAATTTAATAAAGCATAGGATAAAACAACATAAATACAATTTAATAAAGCATAGGATAAAACAACATAAATACAATTTAATAAAGCATAAGATAAAACAACATGAATACAATTTAATAAAGCATAGGTTAAAACAACATAAATACAATTTAATAAATCATAGGATAAAACAACATAAATACAATTTAATAAAGCATAGGTTAAAACAACATAAATACAATTTAATAAAGCATAGGATAAAATAACATAAACACAATTTCATAAAGCATAGGCTAAAACTACATAAATACAATTTAATAAAGCATCGGACAAAACAACATAAATACAATTTAATAAAGCATATGATAAAACAACATAAATACAATTTATAAAGCATAGGATAAAACAACATAAATACAATTTAATAAAGCATAGGATAAAACAACATAAATAAAATTTAATAAAGCATAGGTTAAAACAACATAAATACAATTTAATAAAGCATCGGACAAAACAACATAAATACAATTTAATAAAGCATAGGATAAAACAACATAAATACAATTTATAAAGCATAGGATAAAACAACATAAATACAATTTAATAAAGCATAGGATAAAACAACATAAATACAATTTAATAAAGCATAGGATAAAACTACATAAATACAATTTAATAAAGCATAGGATAAAACAACATAAATACAATTTAATAAAGCATAGGATAAAACAACATAAATACAATTTAATAAAGCATAGGATAAAACAACATAAATAAAATTTAATAAAGCATAGGTTAAAACAACATAAATACAATTTAATAAAGCATAGGATAAAACAACATAAATACAATTTAATAAAGCATAGGATAAAACAACATAAATAAAATTTAATAAAGCATAGGTTAAAACAACATAAATATAATTTAATAAAGCATAGGCAAAAACTACATAAAAACAATTTAATAAAGCATAGGATAAAACAACATAAATACAATTTAATAAAGCATAGGTTAAAACAACATAAATACAATTTAATAAAGCATAGGATAAAACAACATAAATACAATTTAATAAAGCATAGGTTAAAACAACATAAATACAATTTAATAAAGCATAGGATAAAACAACATAAATACAATTTAATAAAGCATAGGATAAAACAACGTAAATACTTTTTAATAAAGCATAGGTTAAAACAACATAAATACAATTTAATAAAGCATAGGTTAAAACAACATAAATACAATTTAATAAAGCATAGGATAAAACAACATAAATACAATTTAATAAAGCATAGGACAAAACCACATAAATACAATTTAATAAAGCATAGGATAAAACAACATAAATACAATTTAATAAAGCATAGGACAAAACCACATAAATACAATTTAATAAAGCATAGGATAAAACAACATAAATACAATTTAATAAAGCATAGGATAAAACAACATAAATACAATTTAATAAAGCATAGGACAAAACCACATAAATACAATTTAATAAAGCATAGGATATAACAACATAAATACAATTTAATAAAGCATAGGATAAAACAACATAAATACAATTTATTAAAGCATAGGACAAACCACATAAATACAATTTAATAAAGCATAGGATAAAACAACATAAATACAATTTAATAAAGCATAGGACAAAACAACATAAATACAATTTAATAAAGCATAGGATAAAACAACATAAATACAATTTAATAAAGCATAGGATAAAACAACATAAATACAATTTAAAAAGCATAGGACAAAACAACCTAAATACAATTTAGTAAAGCATAAGATAAAACAACATGAATACAATTTAATAAAGCATAGGTTAAAACAGCATAAATACAATTTAATAAAGCATAGGATAAAACAACATAAATACAATTTAATAAAGCATAGTACAAAACAACATTAATACAATTTAATAAAGCATAGGTTAAAACAACATAAATACAATTTAATAAAGCATAGGATAAAACCACAGAAATACAATTTAATAAAGAATAGGATAAAACAACATAAATACAATTTAATAAAGCATAGGACAAAACAACATAAATCCAATTTAATAAAGCATAGGATAAAACAACATAAATACAATTTAATAAAGCATAGGATAAAACAACATAAATACAATTTAATAAAGCATAGGACAAAACAACATCAATAAATTTAATAAAGCATATGTTAAAACAAGATAAATACAATTTAATAAAGCATAGGATAAAACAACATAAACACAATTTAGTAAAGCATAAGATAAAACAACATAAATACAATTTAATAAATCATAGGACAAAACAACATAAATACAATTTAATAAAGCATATGTTAAAGCAACATAAATACAATTTAATAAAGCATAGGTTAAAACAACATAAATGCAATTTAATAAAGCATAGGACAAAACAACATAAATACAATTTAATAAAGCATTGGGTAAAACAACATAAATAGAATTTAATAAATCATAGGATAAAACAACATAAATACAATTTAATAAAGCATAAGATAAAACAACATAAATACAATTTAATGAATCATATGTTAAAACAACATAAATACAATTTAATAAAGCATAGGATAAAACAACATAAATACAATTTAGTAAAGCATAAGATAAAACAACATGAATACAATTTAATAAAGCATAGGTTAAAACAACATAAATACAATTTAATAAAGCATAGGATAAAACAACATAAATACAATTTAATAAAGCATAGGACAAAACCACATAAATACAATTTAATAAAGCATAGGATAAAACAACATAAATACAATTTAATAAAGCATAGGACAAAACCACATAAATACAATTTAATAAAGCATAGGATAAAACAACATAAATACAATTTAATAAAGCATAGGATAAAACAACATAAATACAATTTAATAAAGCATAGGACAAAACCACATAAATACAATTTAATAAAGCATAGGATATAACAACATAAATACAATTTAATAAAGCATAGGATAAAACAACATAAATACAATTTATTAAAGCATAGGACAAACCACATAAATACAATTTAATAAAGCATAGGATAAAACAACATAAATACAATTTAATAAAGCATAGGACAAAACAACATAAATACAATTTAATAAAGCATAGGATAAAACAACATAAATACAATTTAATAAAGCATAGGATAAAACAACATAAATACAATTTAATAAAGCATAGGATAAAACAACGTAAATACTTTTTAATAAAGCATAGGTTAAAACAACATAAATACAATTTAATAAAGCATAGGTTAAAACAACATAAATACAATTTAATAAAGCATAGGATAAAACAACATAAATACAATTTAATAAAGCATAGGACAAAACCACATAAATACAATTTAATAAAGCATAGGATAAAACAACATAAATACAATTTAATAAAGCATAGGACAAAACCACATAAATACAATTTAATAAAGCATAGGATAAAACAACATAAATACAATTTAATAAAGCATAGGATAAAACAACATAAATACAATTTAATAAAGCATAGGACAAAACCACATAAATACAATTTAATAAAGCATAGGATATAACAACATAAATACAATTTAATAAAGCATAGGATAAAACAACATAAATACAATTTATTAAAGCATAGGACAAACCACATAAATACAATTTAATAAAGCATAGGATAAAACAACATAAATACAATTTAATAAAGCATAGGACAAAACAACATAAATACAATTTAATAAAGCATAGGATAAAACAACATAAATACAATTTAATAAAGCATAGGATAAAACAACATAAATACAATTTAAAAAGCATAGGACAAAACAACCTAAATACAATTTAGTAAAGCATAAGATAAAACAACATGAATACAATTTAATAAAGCATAGGTTAAAACAGCATAAATACAATTTAATAAAGCATAGGATAAAACAACATAAATACAATTTAATAAAGCATAGTACAAAACAACATTAATACAATTTAATAAAGCATAGGTTAAAACAACATAAATACAATTTAATAAAGCATAGGATAAAACCACAGAAATACAATTTAATAAAGAATAGGATAAAACAACATAAATACAATTTAATAAAGCATAGGACAAAACAACATAAATCCAATTTAATAAAGCATAGGATAAAACAACATAAATACAATTTAATAAAGCATAGGATAAAACAACATAAATACAATTTAATAAAGCATAGGACAAAACAACATCAATAAATTTAATAAAGCATATGTTAAAACAAGATAAATACAATTTAATAAAGCATAGGATAAAACAACATAAACACAATTTAGTAAAGCATAAGATAAAACAACATAAATACAATTTAATAAATCATAGGACAAAACAACATAAATACAATTTAATAAAGCATATGTTAAAGCAACATAAATACAATTTAATAAAGCATAGGTTAAAACAACATAAATGCAATTTAATAAAGCATAGGACAAAACAACATAAATACAATTTAATAAAGCATTGGGTAAAACAACATAAATAGAATTTAATAAATCATAGGATAAAACAACATAAATACAATTTAATAAAGCATAAGATAAAACAACATAAATACAATTTAATGAATCATATGTTAAAACAACATAAATACAATTTAATAAAGCATAGGATAAAACAACATAAATACAATTTAGTAAAGCATAAGATAAAACAACATGAATACAATTTAATAAAGCATAGGTTAAAACAACATAAATACAATTTAATAAAGCATAGGATAAAACAACATAAATACAATTTAATAAAGCATAGGACAAAACCACATAAATACAATTTAATAAAGCATAGGATAAAACAACATAAATACAATTTAATAAAGCATAGGACAAAACCACATAAATACAATTTAATAAAGCATAGGATAAAACAACATAAATACAATTTAATAAAGCATAGGATAAAACAACATAAATACAATTTAATAAAGCATAGGACAAAACCACATAAATACAATTTAATAAAGCATAGGATATAACAACATAAATACAATTTAATAAAGCATAGGATAAAACAACATAAATACAATTTATTAAAGCATAGGACAAACCACATAAATACAATTTAATAAAGCATAGGATAAAACAACATAAATACAATTTAATAAAGCATAGGACAAAACAACATAAATACAATTTAATAAAGCATAGGATAAAACCACATAAATACAATTTAATAAAGCATAGGATAAAACCACATAAATACAATTTAATAAAGCATAGGAAAAAAACACACAAATACAATTTAATAAAGCATAGGATAAAACCACATACATACAATTTCATAAAGCATAGGATAAAACCACATACATACAATTTAATAAAGCATAGGTTAAAACAACATAAATGCAATTTAATAAAGCATAGGATAAAACAACATAAATACAATTTAATAAAGCATAGGATAAAACAACATAAATACAATTTAATAAAGCATATTTTAAAACAACATAAATACAATTTAAAAAAGCATAGGATAAAACAACATAAATACAATTTATTAAAGCATAGGACAAAACCACATACATACAATTTCATAAAGCATAGGATAAAACCACATAAATACAATTTAATAAAGCATAGGATAAAACCACATAAATACAATTTAATAAAGCATAGGATAAAACCACATAAATACAATTTCATAAAGCATAGGATAAAACCACATACATACAATTTAATAAAGCATAGGTTAAAACAACATAAATGCAATTTAATAAAGCATAGGATAAAACAACATAAATACAATTTAATAAAGCATAGGTTAAAACAACATAAATACAATTTAATAAAGCATAGGATAAAACAACATAAATACAATTTAATAAAGCATAGGATAAAACAACGTAAATACTTTTTAATAAAGCATAGGTTAAAACAACATAAATACAATTTAATAAAGCATAGGTTAAAACAACATAAATACAATTTAATAAAGCATAGGATAAAACAACATAAATACAATTTAATAAAGCATAGGACAAAACCACATAAATACAATTTAATAAAGCATAGGATAAAACAACATAAATACAATTTAATAAAGCATAGGACAAAACCACATAAATACAATTTAATAAAGCATAGGATAAAACAACATAAATACAATTTAATAAAGCATAGGATAAAACAACATAAATACAATTTAATAAAGCATAGGACAAAACCACATAAATGCAATTTAATAAAGCATAGGATATAACAACATAAATACAATTTAATAAAGCATAGGATAAAACAACATAAATACAATTTATTAAAGCATAGGACAAACCACATAAATACAATTTAATAAAGCATAGGATAAAACAACATAAATACAATTTAATAAAGCATAGGACAAAACAACATAAATACAATTTAATAAAGCATAGGATAAAACAACATAAATACAATTTAATAAAGCATAGGATAAAACAACATAAATACAATTTAAAAAGCATAGGACAAAACAACCTAAATACAATTTAGTAAAGCATAAGATAAAACAACATGAATACAATTTAATAAAGCATAGGTTAAAACAGCATAAATACAATTTAATAAAGCATAGGATAAAACAACATAAATACAATTTAATAAAGCATAGTACAAAACAACATAAATACAATTTAATAAAGCATAGGTTAAAACAACATAAATACAATTTAATAAAGCATAGGATAAAACCACAGAAATACAATTTAATAAAGAATAGGATAAAACAACATAAATACAATTTAATAAATCATAGGACAAAACAACATAAATACAATTTAATAAAGCATAGGATAAAACGACATAAATACAATTTAATAAAGCATGGGATAAAACAACATAAATACAATTTAATAAAGCATAGGACAAAACAACATCAATAAATTTAATAAAGCATATGTTAAAACAAGATAAATACAATTTAATAAAGCATAGGATAAAACAACATAAACACAATTTAGTAAAGCATAAGATAAAACAACATAAATACAATTTAATAAATCATAGGACAAAACAACATAAATACAATTTAATAAAGCATATGTTAAAGCAACATAAATACAATTTAATAAAGCATAGGTTAAAACAACATAAATGCAATTTAATAAAGCATAGGACAAAACAACATAAATACAATTTAATAAAGCATTGGGTAAAACAACATAAATAGAATTTAATAAATCATAGGATAAAACAACATAAATACAATTTAATAAAGCATAAGATAAAACAACATAAATACAATTTAATGAATCATATGTTAAAACAACATAAATACAATTTAATAAAGCATAGGATAAAACAACATAAATACAATTTAATAAAGCATAGGATAAAACAACATAAATACAATTTATAAAGCATAGGATAAAACAACATAAATACAATTTAATAAAGCATAGGATAAAACAACATAAATACAATTTAATAAAGCATAGGAAAAATCAACAAAAATACAATTTAATAAAGCATAGGCTAAAACTACATAAATACAATTTAATAAAGCATAGGATAAAACAACATAAATACAATTTAATAAAGCATAGGATAAAACAACATAAATACAATTTAATAAAGCATACGTTAAAACAACATAAATACAATTTAATAAAGCATAGGTTAAAACAACATAAATACAATTTAAAAAAGCATAGGATAAAACAACATAAATACAATTTATTAAAGCATAGGACAAAACCACATACATACAATTTCATAAAGCATAGGATAAAACCACATAAATACAATTTAATAAAGCATAGGATAAAACCACATAAATACAATTTAATAAAGCATAGGATAAAACCACATAAATACAATTTAATAAAGCATAGGAAAAAAACACACAAATACAATTTAATAAAGCATAGGATAAAACCACATACATACAATTTCATAAAGCATAGGATAAAACCACATACATACAATTTAATAAAGCATAGGTTAAAACAACATAAATGCAATTTAATAAAGCATAGGATAAAACAACATAAATACAATTTAATAAAGCATAGGATAAAACAACATAAATACAATTTAATAAAGCATAGGTTAAAACAACATAAATACAATTTAATAAAGCATAGGGCAACACAACATAAATACAATTTAATAAAGCATATGTTAAAGCAAAATAAAAACAATTTAATAAAGCATAGGTTAAAACAACATAAATACAATTTAATAAAGCATAGGATAAAACAACATAAATACAATTTAATAAAGCATTGGATAAAACAACATAAATACAATTTAATAAAGCATAGGATAAAACAACATAAATTCAATTTAATAAAGCATAAGATAAAACAACATAAATACAATATAATAAAGCATAGGATAAAACTACATAAATACAATTTAATAAAGCATAGGATAAAACAACATAAATACAATTTAATAAAGCATAGGATAAAACAACATAAATACAATTTAATAAAGCATACGTTAAAACAACATAAATACAATTAAATAAAGCATAGGTTAAAACAACATAAATACAATTTAATAAAGCATAGGATAAAACAACATAAATACAATTTAATAAAGCATAGGATAAAACAACATAAATAAAATTTAATAAAGCATAGGTTAAAACAACATAAATACAATTTAATAAAGCATAGGATAAAACAACATAAATACAATTTAATAAAGCATAGGATAAAACAACATAAAAATAAAATTTAATAAAGCATAGGTTAAAACAACATAAATATAATTTAATAAAGCATAGGCAAAAACTACATAAATACAATTTAATAAAGCATAGGATAAAACAACATAAATACAATTTAATAAAGCATAGGTTAAAACAACATAAATACAATTTAATAAAGCATAGGATAAAACAACATAAATACAATTTAATAAAGCATAGGTTAAAACAACATAAATACAATTTAATAAAGCATAGGATAAAACAACATAAATACAATTTAATAAAGCATAGGATAAAACAACGTAAATACTTTTTAATAAAGCATAGGTTAAAACAACATAAATACAATTTAATAAAGCATAGGTTAAAACAACATAAATACAATTTAATAAAGCATAGGATAAAACAACATAAATACAATTTAATAAAGCATAGGACAAAACCACATAAATACAATTTAATAAAGCATAGGATAAAACAACATAAATACAATTTAATAAAGCATAGGACAAAACCACATAAATACAATTTAATAAAGCATAGGATAAAACAACATAAATACAATTTAATAAAGCATAGGATAAAACAACATAAATACAATTTAATAAAGCATAGGACAAAACCACATAAATGCAATTTAATAAAGCATAGGATATAACAACATAAATACAATTTAATAAAGCATAGGATAAAACAACATAAATACAATTTATTAAAGCATAGGACAAACCACATAAATACAATTTAATAAAGCATAGGATAAAACAACATAAATACAATTTAATAAAGCATAGGACAAAACAACATAAATACAATTTAATAAAGCATAGGATAAAACAACATAAATACAATTTAATAAAGCATAGGATAAAACAACATAAATACAATTTAAAAAGCATAGGACAAAACAACCTAAATACAATTTAGTAAAGCATAAGATAAAACAACATGAATACAATTTAATAAAGCATAGGTTAAAACAGCATAAATACAATTTAATAAAGCATAGGATAAAACAACATAAATACAATTTAATAAAGCATAGTACAAAACAACATAAATACAATTTAATAAAGCATAGGTTAAAACAACATAAATACAATTTAATAAAGCATAGGATAAAACCACAGAAATACAATTTAATAAAGAATAGGATAAAACAACATAAATACAATTTAATAAATCATAGGACAAAACAACATAAATACAATTTAATAAAGCATAGGATAAAACGACATAAATACAATTTAATAAAGCATAGGATAAAACAACATAAATACAATTTAATAAAGCATAGGACAAAACAACATCAATAAATTTAATAAAGCATATGTTAAAACAAGATAAATACAATTTAATAAAGCATAGGATAAAACAACATAAACACAATTTAGTAAAGCATAAGATAAAACAACATAAATACAATTTAATAAATCATAGGACAAAACAACATAAATACAATTTAATAAAGCATATGTTAAAGCAACATAAATACAATTTAATAAAGCATAGGTTAAAACAACATAAATGCAATTTAATAAAGCATAGCACAAAACAACATAAATACAATTTAATAAAGCATTGGGTAAAACAACATAAATAGAATTTAATAAATCATAGGATAAAACAACATAAATACAATTTAATAAAGCATAAGATAAAACAACATAAATACAATTTAATGAATCATATGTTAAAACAACATAAATACAATTTAATAAAGCATAGGATAAAACAACATAAATACAATTTAGTAAAGCATAAGATAAAACAACATGAATACAATTTAATAAAGCATAGGTTAAAACAACATAAATACAATTTAAAAAAGCATAGGATAAAACAACATAAATACAATTTATTAAAGCATAGGACAAAACCACATAAATACAATTTAATAAAGCATAGGATAAAACAACATAAATACAATTTAATAAAGCATAGGGCAACACAACATAAATACAATTTAATAAAGCATATGTTAAAGCAAAATAAATACAATTTAATAAAGCATAGGTTAAAACAACATAAATACAATTTAATAAAGCATAGGATAAAACAACATAAATACAATTTAATAAAGCATTGGATAAAACAACATAAATACAATTTAATAAAGCATAGGATAAAACAACATAAATTCAATTTAATAAAGCATAAGATAAAACAACATAAATACAAGTTAATAAAGCATAGGATAAAACAACATAAATACAATTTAATAAAGCATAGGATAAAACAACATAAATACAATTTAATAAAGCATATGATAAAACAACATAAATACAATTTAATAAAGCATAGGATAAAACAACATAAATACAATTTAATAAAGCATAGGACAAAACAACATGAATACAATTTAATAAAGCATACGTTAAAACAACATAAATACAATTAAATAAAGCATAGGTTAAAACAACATAAATACAATTTAATAAAGCACAGGATAAAACAACATAAATACAATTTAATAAAGCATAGGATAAAACAACATAAATAAAATTTAATAAAGCATAGGTTAAAACAACATAAATACAATTTAATAAAGCATAGGATAAAACAACATAAATACAATTTAATAAAGCATAGGATAAAACAACATAAATAAAATTTAATAAAGCATAGGTTAAAAGAACATAAATACAATTTTATAAAGCATAGGCAAAAACTACATAAATACAATTTAATAAAGCATAGGATAAAACAACATAAATACAATTTAATAAAGCATAGGATACAACAAATTAAATACAATTTAATAAAGCATAGGATAAAACAACATAAATTCAATTTAATAAAGCATAGGATAAAACAACATAAATAAAATTTAATAAAGCATAGGTTAAAACAACATAAATACAATTTAATAAAGCATAGGATAAAACAACGTAAATACTTTTTAATAAAGCATAGGTTAAAACAACATAAATACAATTTAATAAAGCATAGGTTAAAACAACATAAATACAATTTAATAAAGCATAGGATAAAACAACATAAATACAATTTAATAAAGCATAGGACAAAACCACATAAATACAATTTAATAAAGCATAGGATAAAACAACATAAATACAATTTAATAAAGCAAAGGACAAAACCACATAAATACAATTTAATAAAGCATAGGATAAAACAACATAAATACAATTTAATAAAGCAAAGGATAAAACAACATAAATACAATTTAATAAAGCATAGGACAAAACCACATAAATACAATTTAATAAAGCATAGGATATAACAACATAAATACAATTTAATAAAGCATAGGATAAAACAACATAAATACAATTTATTAAAGCATAGGACAAACCACATAAATACAATTTAATAAAGCATAGGATAAAACAACATAAATACAATTTAATAAAGCATAGGACAAAACAACATAAATACAATTTAATAAAGCATAGGATAAAACAACATAAATACAATTTAATAAAGCATAGGATAAAACAACATAAATACAATTTAAAAAGCATAGGACAAAACAACCTAAATACAATTTAGTAAAGCATAAGATAAAACAACATGAATACAATTTAATAAAGCATAGGTTAAAACAGCATAAATACAATTTAATAAAGCATAGGATAAAACAACATAAATACAATTTATTAAAGCATAGGACAAACCACATAAATACAATTTAATAAAGCATAGGATAAAACAACATAAATACAATTTAATAAAGCATAGGACAAAACCACATAAATACAATTTAATAAAGCATAGGATAAAACAACATAAATACAATTTAATAAAGCATAGGACAAAACCACATAAATACAATTTAATAAAGCATAGGATAAAACAACATAAATACAATTTAATAAAGCATAGGATAAAACAACATAAATACAATTTAATAAAGCATAGGACAAAACCACATAAATGCAATTTAATAAAGCATAGGATATAACAACATAAATACAATTTAATAAAGCATAGGATAAAACAACATAAATACAATTTATTAAAGCATAGGACAAACCACATAAATACAATTTAATAAAGCATAGGATAAAACAACATAAATACAATTTAATAAAGCATAGGACAAAACAACATAAATACAATTTAATAAAGCATAGGATAAAACAACATAAATACAATTTAATAAAGCATAGGATAAAACAACATAAATACAATTTAAAAAGCATAGGACAAAACAACCTAAATACAATTTAGTAAAGCATAAGATAAAACAACATGAATACAATTTAATAAAGCATAGGTTAAAACAGCATAAATACAATTTAATAAAGCATAGGATAAAACAACATAAATACAATTTAATAAAGCATAGTACAAAACAACATAAATACAATTTAATAAAGCATAGGTTAAAACAACATAAATACAATTTAATAAAGCATAGGATAAAACCACAGAAATACAATTTAATAAAGAATAGGATAAAACAACATAAATACAATTTAATAAATCATAGGACAAAACAACATAAATACAATTTAATAAAGCATAGGATAAAACGACATAAATACAATTTAATAAAGCATAGGATAAAACAACATAAATACAATTTAATAAAGCATAGGACAAAACAACATCAATAAATTTAATAAAGCATATGTTAAAACAAGATAAATACAATTTAATAAAGCATAGGATAAAACAACATAAACACAATTTAGTAAAGCATAAGATAAAACAACATAAATACAATTTAATAAATCATAGGACAAAACAACATAAATACAATTTAATAAAGCATATGTTAAAGCAACATAAATACAATTTAATAAAGCATAGGTTAAAACAACATAAATGCAATTTAATAAAGCATAGCACAAAACAACATAAATACAATTTAATAAAGCATTGGGTAAAACAACATAAATAGAATTTAATAAATCATAGGATAAAACAACATAAATACAATTTAATAAAGCATAAGATAAAACAACATAAATACAATTTAATGAATCATATGTTAAAACAACATAAATACAATTTAATAAAGCATAGGATAAAACAACATAAATACAATTTAGTAAAGCATAAGATAAAACAACATGAATACAATTTAATAAAGCATAGGTTAAAACAACATAAATACAATTTAAAAAAGCATAGGATAAAACAACATAAATACAATTTATTAAAGCATAGGACAAAACCACATAAATACAATTTAATAAAGCATAGGATAAAACAACATAAATACAATTTAATAAAGCATAGGGCAACACAACATAAATACAATTTAATAAAGCATATGTTAAAGCAAAATAAATACAATTTAATAAAGCATAGGTTAAAACAACATAAATACAATTTAATAAAGCATAGGATAAAACAACATAAATACAATTTAATAAAGCATTGGATAAAACAACATAAATACAATTTAATAAAGCATAGGATAAAACAACATAAATTCAATTTAATAAAGCATAAGATAAAACAACATAAATACAAGTTAATAAAGCATAGGATAAAACAACATAAATACAATTTAATAAAGCATAGGATAAAACAACATAAATACAATTTAATAAAGCATATGATAAAACAACATAAATACAATTTAATAAAGCATAGGATAAAACAACATAAATACAATTTAATAAAGCATAGGACAAAACAACATGAATACAATTTAATAAAGCATACGTTAAAACAACATAAATACAATTAAATAAAGCATAGGTTAAAACAACATAAATACAATTTAATAAAGCACAGGATAAAACAACATAAATACAATTTAATAAAGCATAGGATAAAACAACATAAATAAAATTTAATAAAGCATAGGTTAAAACAACATAAATACAATTTAATAAAGCATAGGATAAAACAACATAAATACAATTTAATAAAGCATAGGATAAAACAACATAAATAAAATTTAATAAAGCATAGGTTAAAAGAACATAAATACAATTTTATAAAGCATAGGCAAAAACTACATAAATACAATTTAATAAAGCATAGGATAAAACAACATAAATACAATTTAATAAAGCATAGGATACAACAAATTAAATACAATTTAATAAAGCATAGGATAAAACAACATAAATTCAATTTAATAAAGCATAGGATAAAACAACATAAATAAAATTTAATAAAGCATAGGTTAAAACAACATAAATACAATTTAATAAAGCATAGGATAAAACAACGTAAATACTTTTTAATAAAGCATAGGTTAAAACAACATAAATACAATTTAATAAAGCATAGGTTAAAACAACATAAATACAATTTAATAAAGCATAGGATAAAACAACATAAATACAATTTAATAAAGCATAGGACAAAACCACATAAATACAATTTAATAAAGCATAGGATAAAACAACATAAATACAATTTAATAAAGCAAAGGACAAAACCACATAAATACAATTTAATAAAGCATAGGATAAAACAACATAAATACAATTTAATAAAGCAAAGGATAAAACAACATAAATACAATTTAATAAAGCATAGGACAAAACCACATAAATACAATTTAATAAAGCATAGGATATAACAACATAAATACAATTTAATAAAGCATAGGATAAAACAACATAAATACAATTTATTAAAGCATAGGACAAACCACATAAATACAATTTAATAAAGCATAGGATAAAACAACATAAATACAATTTAATAAAGCATAGGACAAAACAACATAAATACAATTTAATAAAGCATAGGATAAAACAACATAAATACAATTTAATAAAGCATAGGATAAAACAACATAAATACAATTTAAAAAGCATAGGACAAAACAACCTAAATACAATTTAGTAAAGCATAAGATAAAACAACATGAATACAATTTAATAAAGCATAGGTTAAAACAGCATAAATACAATTTAATAAAGCATAGGATAAAACAACATAAATACAATTTATTAAAGCATAGGACAAACCACATAAATACAATTTAATAAAGCATAGGATAAAACAACATAAATACAATTTAATAAAGCATAGGACAAAACAACATAAATACAATTTAATAAAGCATAGGATAAAACAACATAAATACAATTTAATAAAGCATAGGATAAAACAACATAAATACAATTTAAAAAGCATAGGACAAAACAACCTAAATACAATTTAGTAAAGCATAAGATAAAACAACATGAATACAATTTAATAAAGCATAGGTTAAAACAGCATAAATACAATTTAATAAAGCATAGGATAAAACAACATAAATACAATTTAATAAAGCATACGTTAAAACAACATAAATACAATTAAATAAGGCATAGGTTAAAACAACATAAATACAATTTAATAAAGCATAGGATAAAACAACATAAATACAATTTAATAAAGCATAGGATAAAACAACATAAATAAAATTTAATAAAGCATAGGTTAAAACAACATAAATACAATTTAATAAAGCATAGGATAAAACAACATAAATACAATTTAATAAAGCATAGGATAAAACAACATAAAAATAAAATTTAATAAAGCATAGGTTAAAACAACATAAATATAATTTAATAAAGCATAGGCAAAAACTACATAAATACAATTTAATAAAGTATAGGATAAAACAACATAAATACAATTTAATAAAGCATAGGTTAAAACAACATAAATACAATTTAATAAAGCATAGGATAAAACAACATAAATACAATTTAATAAAGCATAGGTTAAAACAACATAAATACAATTTAATAAAGCATAGGATAAAACAACATAAATACAATTTAATAAAGCATAGGATAAAACAACGTAAATACTTTTTAATAAAGCATAGGTTAAAACAACATAAATACAATTTAATAAAGCATAGGTTAAAACAACATAAATACAATTTAATAAAGCATAGGATAAAACAACATAAATACAATTTAATAAAGCATAGGACAAAACCACATAAATACAATTTAATAAAGCATAGGATAAAACAACATAAATACAATTTAATAAAGCATAGGACAAAACCACATAAATGCAATTTAATAAAGCATAGGATATAACAACATAAATACAATTTAATAAAGCATAGGATAAAACAACATAAATACAATTTATTAAAGCATAGGACAAGCCACATAAATACAATTTAATAAAGCATAGGATAAAACAACATAAATACAATTTAATAAAGCATAGGACAAAACAACATAAATACAATTTAATAAAGCATAGGTTAAAACAACATAAATACAATTTAATAAAGCATAGGATAAAACCACAGAAATACAATTTAATAAAGAATAGGATAAAACAATATAAATACAATTTAATAAATCATAGGACAAAACAACATAAATACAATTTAATAAAGCATAGGATAAAACAACATAAATAAAATTTAATAAAGCATAGGTTAAAACAACATAAATACAATTTAATAAAGCATAGGATAAAACAACGTAAATACTTTTTAATAAAGCATAGGTTAAAACAACATAAATACAATTTAATAAAGCATAGGTTAAAACAACATAAATACAATTTAATAAAGCATAGGATAAAACAACATAAATACAATTTAATAAAGCATAGGACAAAACCACATAAATACAATTTAATAAAGCATAGGATAAAACAACATAAATACAATTTAATAAAGTAAAGGACAAAACCACATAAATACAATTTAATAAAGCATAGGATAAAACAACATAAATACAATTTAATAAAGCAAAGGATAAAACAACATAAATACAATTTAATAAAGCATAGGACAAAACCACATAAATACAATTTAATAAAGCATAGGATATAACAACATAAATACAATTTAATAAAGCATAGGATAAAACAACATAAATACAATTTATTAAAGCATAGGACAAACCACATAAATACAATTTAATAAAGCATAGGATAAAACAACATAAATACAATTTAATAAAGCATAGGACAAAACAACATAAATACAATTTAATAAAGCATAGGATAAAACAACATAAATACAATTTAATAAAGCATAGGATAAAACAACATAAATACAATTTAAAAAGCATAGGACAAAACAACCTAAATACAATTTAGTAAAGCATAAGATAAAACAACATGAATACAATTTAATAAAGCATAGGTTAAAACAGCATAAATACAATTTAATAAAGCATAGGATAAAACAACATAAATACAATTTATTAAAGCATAGGACAAACCACATAAATACAATTTAATAAAGCATAGGATAAAACAACATAAATACAATTTAATAAAGCATAGGACAAAACAACATAAATACAATTTAATAAAGCATAGGATAAAACAACATAAATACAATTTAATAAAGCATAGGATAAAACAACATAAATACAATTTAAAAAGCATAGGACAAAACAACCTAAATACAATTTAGTAAAGCATAAGATAAAACAACATGAATACAATTTAATAAAGCATAGGTTAAAACAGCATAAATACAATTTAATAAAGCATAGGATAAAACAACATAAATACAATTTAATAAAGCATACGTTAAAACAACATAAATACAATTAAATAAGGCATAGGTTAAAACAACATAAATACAATTTAATAAAGCATAGGATAAAACAACATAAATACAATTTAATAAAGCATAGGATAAAACAACATAAATAAAATTTAATAAAGCATAGGTTAAAACAACATAAATACAATTTAATAAAGCATAGGATAAAACAACATAAATACAATTTAATAAAGCATAGGATAAAACAACATAAAAATAAAATTTAATAAAGCATAGGTTAAAACAACATAAATATAATTTAATAAAGCATAGGCAAAAACTACATAAATACAATTTAATAAAGTATAGGATAAAACAACATAAATACAATTTAATAAAGCATAGGTTAAAACAACATAAATACAATTTAATAAAGCATAGGATAAAACAACATAAATACAATTTAATAAAGCATAGGTTAAAACAACATAAATACAATTTAATAAAGCATAGGATAAAACAACATAAATACAATTTAATAAAGCATAGGATAAAACAACGTAAATACTTTTTAATAAAGCATAGGTTAAAACAACATAAATACAATTTAATAAAGCATAGGTTAAAACAACATAAATACAATTTAATAAAGCATAGGATAAAACAACATAAATACAATTTAATAAAGCATAGGACAAAACCACATAAATACAATTTAATAAAGCATAGGATAAAACAACATAAATACAATTTAATAAAGCATAGGACAAAACCACATAAATGCAATTTAATAAAGCATAGGATATAACAACATAAATACAATTTAATAAAGCATAGGATAAA
Source organism: Phyllobates terribilis (assembly GCF_046119375.1). Taxonomy (NCBI): domain Eukaryota; kingdom Metazoa; phylum Chordata; class Amphibia; order Anura; family Dendrobatidae; genus Phyllobates; species Phyllobates terribilis. Next base: position 112,833 of record NW_027362778.1, read on the forward strand.
ACAACATAAATACAATTTATTAAAGCATAGGACAAGCCACATAAATACAATTTAATAAAGCATAGGATAAAACAACATAAATACAATTTAATAAAGCATAGGACAAAACAACATAAATACAATTTAATAAAGCATAGGTTAAAACAACATAAATACAATTTAATAAAGCATAGGATAAAACCACAGAAATACAATTTAATAAAGAATAGGATAAAACAATATAAATACAATTTAATAAATCATAGGACAAAACAACATAAATACAATTTAATAAAGCATAGGATAAAACAACATAAATACAATTTAATAAAGCATAGGATAAAACAACATAAATACAATTTAATAAAGCATAGGACAAAACAACATCAATAAATTTAATAAAGCATATGTTAAAACAAGATAAATACAATTTAATAAAGCATAGGATAAAACAACATAAACACAATTTAGTAAAGCATAAGATAAAACAACATAAATACAATTTAATAAATCATAGGACAAAACAACATAAATACAATTTAATAAAGCATATGTTAAAGCAACATAAATACAATTTAATAAAGCATAGGTTAAAACAACATAAATGCAATTTAATAAAGCATTGCACAAAACAACATAAATACAATTTAATAAAGCATTGGGTAAAACAACATAAATAGAATTTAATAAATCATAGGATAAAACAACATAAATACAATTTAATAAAGCATAAGATAAAACAACATAAATACAATTTAATGAATCATATGTTAAAACAACATAAATACAATTTAATAAAGCATAGGATAAAACAACATAAATACAATTTAGTAAAGCATAAGATAAAACAACATGAATACAATTTAATAAAGCATAGGTTAAAACAACATAAATACAATTTAAAAAAGCATAGGATAAAACAACATAAATACAATTTATTAAAGCATAGGACAAAACCACATAAATACAATTTAATAAAGCATAGGATAAAACAACATAAATACAATTTAATAAAGCATAGGGCAACACAACATAAATACAATTTAATAAAGCATATGTTAAAGCAAAATAAATACAATTTAATAAAGCATAGGTTAAAACAACATAAATACAATTTAATAAAGCATAGGATAAAACAACATAAATACAATTTAATAAAGCATTGGATAAAACAACATAAATACAATTTAATAAAGCATAGGATAAAACAACATAAATTCAATTTAATAAAGCATAAGATAAAACAACATAAATACAAGTTAATAAAGCATAGGATAAAACAACATAAATACAATTTAATAAAGCATAGGATAAAACAACATAAATACAATTTAATAAAGCATATGATAAAACAACATAAATACAATTTAATAAAGCATAGGATAAAACAACATAAATACAATTTAATAAAGCATAGGACAAAACAACATGAATACAATTTAATAAAGCATACGTTAAAACAACATAAATACAATTAAATAAAGCATAGGTTAAAACAACATAAATACAATTTAATAAAGCATAGGATAAAACAACATAAATACAATTTAATAAAGCATAGGATAAAACAACATAAATAAAATTTAATAAAGCATAGGTTAAAACAACATAAATACAATTTAATAAAGCATAGGATAAAACAACATAAATACAATTTAATAAAGCATAGGATAAAACAACATAAATAAAATTTAATAAAGCATAGGTTAAAAGAACATAAATACAATTTTATAAAGCATAGGCAAAAACTACATAAATACAATTTAATAAAGCATAGGATAAAACAACATAAATACAATTTAATAAAGCATAGGTTAAAACAACATAAATACAATTTAATAAAGCATAGGATAAAACAACATAAATACAATTTAATAAAGCATAGGATAAAACAACATAAATAAAATTTAATAAAGCATAGGTTAAAACAACATAAATACAATTTAATAAAGCATAGGATAAAACAACATAAATACAATTTAGTAAAGCATAGGCTAAAACAACGTAAATACTTTTTAATAAAGCATAGGTTAAAACAACATAAATACAATTTAATAAAGCATACGTTAAAACAACATAAATACAATTAAATAAAGCATAGGATAAAACAACATAAATACAATTTAATAAAGCATAGGTTAAAACAACATATATACAATTTAATAAAGCATAGGATAAAACAACATAAATACAATTTATAAAGCATAGGATAAAACAACATAAATACAATTTAATAAAGCATAGGATAAAACAACATAAATACAATTTAATAAAGCATAGGATAAAACAACATAAATACAATTTAATGAAACATAGGATAAACAACATAAATACAATTTAGTAAAGCATAGGACAAAACAACATAAATACAATTTAATAAAGCATATGTTAAAACAACATAAATACAATTTAATAAAGCATAAGATAAAACAACATGAATATAATTTAGTAAAGCATAAGATAAAACAACATGAATACAATTTAATAAAGCATAGGATAAAACAACATAAATACAATTTAATAAAGCATAGGCTAAAACTACATAAATACAATTTAATAAAGCATAGGATACAACAAATTAAATACAATTTAATAAAGCATAGGATAAAACAACATAAATTCAATTTAATAAAGCATAGGATAAAATAACATAAATACAATTTAATAAAGCATAGGATAAAACAACATAAATACAATTTAATAAAGCATAAGATAAAACAACATGAATACAATTTAATAAAGTATAGGCTAAAACAACATAAATACAATTTAATAAATCATAGGATAAAACAACATAAATACAATTTAATAAAGCATAGGTTAAAACAACATAAATACAATTTAATAAAGCATATGATAAAACAACATAAATACAATTTATAAAGCATAGGATAAAACAACATAAATACAATTTAATAAAGCATAGGATAAAACAACATGAATAAAATTTAATAAAGCATAGGTTAAAACAACATAAATACAATTTAATAAAGCATCGGACAAAACAACATAAATACAATTTAATAAAGCATAGGATAAAACAACATAAATACAATTTATAAAGCATAGGATAAAACAACATAAATACAATTTAATAAAGCATAGGATAAAACAACATAAATACAATTTAATAAAGCATAGGATAAAACTACATAAATACAATTTAATAAAGCATAGGACAAAACCACATAAATGCAATTTAATAAAGCATAGGATATAACAACATAAATACAATTTAATAAAGCATAGGATAAAACAACATAAATACAATTTATTAAAGCATAGGACAAACCACATAAATACAATTTAATAAAGCATAGGATAAAACAACATAAATACAATTTAATAAAGCATAGGACAAAACAACATAAATACAATTTAATAAAGCATAGGATGAAACAACATAAATACAATTTAATAAAGCATAGGATAAAACAACATAAATACAATTTAATAAAGCATAGGATAAAACTACATAAATACAATTTAATAAAGCATAGGATAAAACAACATAAATACAATTTAATAAAGCATAGGATAAAACAACATAAATACAATTTAATAAAGCATACGTTAAAACAACATAAATACAATTAAATAAAGCATAGGTTAAAACAACATAAATACAATTTAATAAAGCATAGGATAAAACAACATAAATACAATTTATTAAAGCATAGGTTAAAACAACATAAATACAATTTAATAAAGCATAGGATAAAACAACATAAATACAATTTAATAAAGCATAGGATAAAACAACGTAAATACTTTTTAATAAAGCATAGGTTAAAACAACATAAATACAATTTAATAAAGCATAGGTTAAAACAACATAAATACAATTTAATAAAGCATAGGATAAAACAACATAAATACAATTTAATAAAGCATAGGACAAAACCACATAAATACAATTTAATAAAGCATAGGATAAAACAACATAAATACAATTTAATAAAGCATAGGACAAAACCACATAAATACAATTTAATAAAGCATAGGATAAAACAACATAAATACAATTTAATAAAGCAAAGGATAAAACAACATAAATACAATTTAATAAAGCATAGGACAAAACCACATAAATACAATTTAATAAAGCATAGGATATAACAACATAAATACAATTTAATAAAGCATAGGATAAAACAACATAAATACAATTTATTAAAGCATAGGACAAACCACATAAATACAATTTAATAAAGCATAGGACAAAACCACATAAATACAATTTAATAAAGCATAGGATATAACAACATAAATACAATTTAATAAAGCATAGGATAAAACAACATAAATACAATTTATTAAAGCATAGGACAAACCACATAAATACAATTTAATAAAGCATAGGTTAAAACAACATAAATACAATTTAATAAAGCATAGGATAAAACCACAGAAATACAATTTAATAAAGAATAGGATAAAACAACATAAACACAATTTAATAAAGCATAGGACAAAACAACATAAATACAATTTAATAAAGCATAGGATAAAACAACATAAATACAATTTAATAAAGCATAGGATAAAACAACATAAATACAATTTAATAAAGCATAGGACAAAACAACATCAATAAATTTAATAAAGCATATGTTAAAACAAGATAAATACAATTTAATAAAGCATAGGATAAAACAACATAAACACAATTTAGTAAAGCATAAGATAAAACAACATAAATACAATTTAATAAATCATAGGACAAAACAACATAAATACAATTTAATAAAGCATATGTTAAAGCAACATAAATACAATTTAATAAAGCATAGGTTAAAACAACATAAATGCAATTTAATAAAGCATAGGACAAAACAACATAAATAAAATTTAATAAAGCATTGGGTAAAACAACATAAATAGAATTTAATAAATCATAGGATAAAACAACATAAATACAATTTAATAAAGCATAAGATAAAACAACATAAATACAATTTAATGAATCATATGTTAAAACAACATAAATACAATTTAATAAAGCATAGGATAAAACAACATAAATACAATTTAGTAAAGCATAAGATAAAACAACATGAATACAATTTAATAAAGCATAGGTTAAAACAGCATAAATACAATTTAATAAAGCATAGGATGAAACAACATAAATACAATTTATTAAAGCATAGGATAAAACAACATAAATACAATTTAATAAAGCATAGGATAAAACAACATAAATACAATTTAATAAAGCATAGGATAAAACCACATAAATACAATTTAATAAAGAATAGGATAAAACCACATAAATACAATTTAATAAAGCATAGGATAAAACCACATAAATACAATTTAATAAAGCATAGGAAAAAAACACACAAATACAATTTAATAAAGCATAGGATAAAACCACATACATACAATTTCATAAAGCATAGGATAAAACCACATACATACAATTTAATAAAGCATAGGTTAAAACAACATAAATGCAATTTAATAAAGCATAGGATAAAACAACATAAATACAATTTAATAAAGCATAGGATAAAACAACATAAATACAATTTAATAAAGCATAGGTTAAAACAACATAAATACAATTTAAAAAAGCATAGGATAAAACAACATAAATACAATTTATTAAAGCATAGGACAAAACCACATAAATACAATTTAATAAAGCATAGGATAAAACAACATAAATACAATTTAATAAAGCATAGGGCAACACAACATAAATACAATTTAATAAAGCATATGTTAAAGCAAAATAAATACAATTTAATAAAGCATAGGTTAAAACAACATAAATACAATTTAATAAAGCATAGGATAAAACAACATAAATACAATTTAATAAAGCATAGGATAAAACCACATAAATACAATTTAATAAAGCATAGGATAAAACCACATAAATACAATTTAATAAAGCATAGGAAAAAAACACACAAATACAATTTAATAAAGCATAGGATAAAACCACATACATACAATTTCATAAAGCATAGGATAAAACCACATACATACAATTTAATAAAGCATAGGTTAAAACAACATAAATGCAATTTAATAAAGCATAGGATAAAACAACATAAATACAATTTAATAAAGCATAGGATAAAACAACATAAATACAATTTAATAAAGCATAGGTTAAAACAACATAAATACAATTTAAAAAAGCATAGGATAAAACAACATAAATACAATTTATTAAAGAATAGGACAAAACCACATAAATACAATTTAATAAAGCATAGGATAAAACAACATAAATACAATTTAATAAAGCATAGGGCAACACAACATAAATTCAATTTAATAAAGCATATGTTAAAGCAAAATAAATACAATTTAATAAAGCATAGGTTAAAACAACATAAATACAATTTAATAAAGCATAGGATAAAACAACATAAATACAATTTAATAAAGCATTGGATAAAACAACATAAATACAATTTAATAAAGCATAGGATAAAACAACATAAATTCAATTTAATAAAGCATAAGATAAAACAACATAAATACAATTTAATAAAGCATAGGATAAAACTACATAAATACAATTTAATAAAGCATAGGATAAAACAACATAAATACAATTTAATAAAGCATAGGATAAAACAACATAAATACAATTTAATAAAGCATACGTTAAAACAACATAAATACAATTAAATAAAGCATAGGTTAAAACAACATAAATACAATTTAATAAAGCATAGGATAAAACAACATAAATACAATTTAATAAAGCATAGGATAAAACAACATAAATAAAATTTAATAAAGCATAGGTTAAAACAACATAAATACAATTTAATAAAGCATAGGATAAAACAACATAAATACAATTTAATAAAGCATAGGATAAAACAACATAAATACAATTTAATAAAGCATAGGATAAAACAACATAAATACAATTTAAAAAGCATAGGACAAAACAACCTAAATACAATTTAGTAAAGCATAAGATAAAACAACATGAATACAATTTAATAAAGCATAGGTTAAAACAGCATAAATACAATTTAATAAAGCATAGGATAAAACAACATAAATACAATTTAATAAAGCATAGTACAAAACAACATAAATACAATTTAATAAAGCATAGGTTAAAACAACATAAATACAATTTAATAAAGCATAGGATAAAACCACAGAAATACAATTTAATAAAGAATAGGATAAAACAACATAAATACAATTTAATAAAGCATAGGACAAAACAACATAAATACAATTTAATAAAGCATAGGATAAAACAACATAAATACAATTTAATAAAGCATAGGATAAAACAACATAAATACAATTTAATAAAGCATAGGACAAAACAACATCAATAAATTTAATAAAGCATATGTTAAAACAAGATAAATACAATTTAATAAAGCATAGGATAAAACAACATAAACACAATTTAGTAAAGCATAAGATAAAACAACATAAATACAATTTAATAAATCATAGGACAAAACAACATAAATACAATTTAATAAAGCATATGTTAAAGCAACATAAATACAATTTAATAAAGCATAGGTTAAAACAACATAAATGCAATTTAATAAAGCATAGGACAAAACAACATAAATACAATTTAATAAAGCATTGGGTAAAACAACATAAATAGAATTTAATAAATCATAGGATAAAACAACATAAATACAATTTAATAAAGCATAAGATAAAACAACATAAATACAATTTAATGAATCATATGTTAAAACAACATAAATACAATTTAATAAAGCATAGGATAAAACAACATAAATACAATTTAGTAAAGCATAAGATAAAACAACATGAATACAATTTAATAAAGCATAGGTTAAAACAGCATAAATACAATTTAATAAAGCATAGGATGAAACAACATAAATACAATTTATTAAAGCATAGGATAAAACAACATAAATACAATTTAATAAAGCATAGGATAAAACAACATAAATACAATTTAATAAAGCATAGGATAAAACCACATTAATACAATTTAATAAAGCATAGGATAAAACCACATAAATACAATTTAATAAAGCATAGGATAAAACCACATAAATACAATTTAATAAAGCATAGGAAAAAAACACACAAATACAATTTAATAAAGCATAGGATAAAACCACATACATACAATTTCATAAAGCATAGGATAAAACCACATACATACAATTTAATAAAGCATAGGTTAAAACAACATAAATGCAATTTAATAAAGCATAGGATAAAACAACATAAATACAATTTAATAAAGCATAGGATAAAACAACATAAATACAATTTAATAAAGCATAGGTTAAAACAACATAAATACAATTTAAAAAAGCATAGGATAAAACAACATAAATACAATTTATTAAAGCATAGGACAAAACCACATAAATACAATTTAATAAAGCATAGGATAAAACAACATAAATACAATTTAATAAAGCATAGGGCAACACAACATAAATACAATTTAATAAAGCATATGTTAAAGCAAAATAAATACAATTTAATAAAGCATAGGTTAAAACAACATAAATACAATTTAATAAAGCATAGGATAAAACAACATAAATACAATTTAATAAAGCATTGGATAAAACAAAATAAATACAATTTAATAAAGCATAGGATAAAACAACATAAATTCAATTTAATAAAGCATAAGATAAAACAACATAAATACAAGTTAATAAAGCATAGGATAAAACAACATAAATACAATTTAATAAAGCATAGGATAAAACAACATAAATACAATTTAATAAAGCATATGATAAAACAACATAAATACAATTTAATAAAGCATAGGATAAAACAACATAAATACAATTTAATAAAGCATAGGACAAAACAACATGAATACAATTTAATAAAGCATACGTTAAAACAACATAAATACAATTAAATAAAGCATAGGTTAAAACAACATAAATACAATTTAATAAAGCATAGGATAAAACAACATAAATACAATTTAATAAAGCATAGGATAAAACAACATAAATAAAATTTAATAAAGCATAGGTTAAAACAACATAAATACAATTTAATAAAGCATAGGATAAAACAACATAAATACAATTTAATAAAGCATAGGATAAAACAACATAAATAAAATTTAATAAAGCATAGGTTAAAAGAACATAAATACAATTTTATAAAGCATAGGCAAAAACTACATAAATACAATTTAATAAAGCATAGGATAAAACAACATAAATACAATTTAATAAAGCATAGGTTAAAACAACATAAATGCAATTTAATAAAGCATAGGATAAAACAACATAAATACAATTTAATAAAGCATAGGATAAAACAACATAAATAAAATTTAATAAAGCATAGGTTAAAACAACATAAATACAATTTAATAAAGCATAGGATAAAACAACATAAATACAATTTAGTAAAGCATAGGCTAAAACAACGTAAATACTTTTTAATAAAGCATAGGTTAAAACAACATAAATACAATTTAATAAAGCATACGTTAAAACAACATAAATACAATTAAATAAAGCATAGGATAAAACAACATAAATACAATTTAATAAAGCATAGGTTAAAACAACATAAATACAATTTAATAAAGCATAGGATAAAACAACATAAATACAATTTATAAAGCATAGGATAAAACAACATAAATACAATTTAATAAAGCATAGGATAAAACAACATAAATACAATTTAATAAAGCATAGGATAAAACAACATAAATACAATTTAATGAAACATAGGATAAACAACATAAATACAATTTAGTAAAGCATAGGACAAAACAACATAAATACAATTTAATAAAGCATATGTTAAAACAACATAAATACAATTTAATAAAGCATAAGATAAAACAACATGAATATAATTTAATAAAGCATAGGATAAAACAACATGAATAAAATTTAATAAAGCATAGGTTAAAACAACATAAATACAATTTAATAAAGCATCGGACAAAACAACATAAATACAATTTAATAAAGCATAGGATAAAACAACATAAATACAATTTATAAAGCATAGGATAAAACAACATAAATACAATTTAATAAAGCATAGGATAAAACTACATAAATACAATTTAATAAAGCATAGGATAAAACAACATAAATACAATTTAATAAAGCATAGGATAAAACAACATAAATACAATTTAATAAAGCATACGTTAAAACAACATAAATACAATTAAATAAAGCATAGGTTAAAACAACATAAATACAATTTAATAAAGCATAGGATAAAACAACATAAATACAATTTAATAAAGCATAGGTTAAAACAACATAAATACAATTTAATAAAGCATAGGATAAAACAACATAAATACAATTTAATAAAGCATAGGATAAAACAACATAAATACAATTTAATAAAGCATAGGACAAAACCACATAAATACAATTTAATAAAGCATAGGATATAACAACATAAATACAATTTAATAAAGCATAGGATAAAACAACATAAATACAATTTATTAAAGCATAGGACAAACCACATAAATACAATTTAATAAAGCATAGGATAAAACAACATAAATACAATTTAATAAAGCATAGGACAAAACAACATAAATACAATTTAATAAAGCATAGGATAAAACAACATAAATACAATTTAATAAAGCATAGGATAAAACAACATAAATACAATTTAAAAAGCATAGGACAAAACAACCTAAATACAATTTAGTAAAGCATAAGATAAAACAACATGAATACAATTTAATAAAGCATAGGTTAAAACAGCATAAATACAATTTAATAAAGCATAGGATAAAACAACATAAATACAATTTAATAAAGCATAGTACAAAACAACATAAATACAATTTAATAAAGCATAGGTTAAAACAACATAAATACAATTTAATAAAGCATAGGATGCAACCACAGAAATACAATTTAATAAAGAATAGGATAAAACAACATAAATACAATTTAATAAAGCATAGGACAAAACAACATAAATACAATTTAATAAAGCATAGGATAAAACAACATAAATACAATTTAATAAAGCATAGGATAAAACAACATAAATACAATTTAATAAAGCATAGGACAAAACAACATCAATAAATTTAATAAAGCATATGTTAAAACTACATAAATACAATTTAATAAAGCATAGGATAAAACAACATAAATACAATTTAATAAAGCATAGGATAAAACAACATAAATACAATTTAATAAAGCATACGTTAAAACAACATAAATACAATTAAATAAAGCATAGGTTAAAACAACATAAATACAATTTAATAAAGCATAGGATAAAACAACATAAATACAATTTAATAAAGCATAGGTTAAAACAACATAAATACAATTTAATAAAGCATAGGATAAAACAATATAAATACAATTTAATAAAGCATAGGATAAAACAACATAAATACAATTTAATAAAGCATAGGACAAAACCACATAAATACAATTTAATAAAGCATAGGATAAAACAACATAAATACAATTTAATAAAGCATAGGATAAAACAACATAAATACAATTTATTAAAGCATAGGACAAACCACATAAATACAATTTAATAAAGCATAGGATAAAACAACATAAATACAATTTAATAAAGCATAGGACAAAACGACATAAATACAATTTAATAAAGCATAGGATAAAACAACATAAATACAATTTAATAAAGCATAGGATAAAACAACATAAATACAATTTAAAAAGCATAGGACAAAACAACCTAAATACAATTTAGTAAAGCATAAGATAAAACAACATGAATACAATTTAATAAAGCATAGGTTAAAACAGCATAAATACAATTTAATAAAGCATAGGATAAAACAACATAAATACAATTTAATAAAGCATAGTACAAAACAACATAAATACAATTTAATAAAGCATAGGTTAAAACAACATAAATACAATTTAATAAAGCATAGGATAAAACCACAGAAATACAATTTAATAAAGAATAGGATAAAACAACATAAATACAATTTAATAAAGCATAGGACAAAACAACATAAATACAATTTAATAAAGCATAGGATAAAACAACATAAATACAATTTAATAAAGCATAGGATAAAACAACATAAATACAATTTAATAAAGCATAGGACAAAACAACATCAATAAATTTAATAAAGCATATGTTAAAACAAGATAAATACAATTTAATAAAGCATAGGATAAAACAACATAAACACAATTTAGTAAAGCATAAGATAAAACAACATAAATACAATTTAATAAATCAAAGGACAAAACAACATAAATACAATTTAATAAAGCATATGTTAAAGCAACATAAATACAATTTAATAAAGCATAGGTTAAAACAACATAAATGCAATTTAATAAAGCATAGGACAAAACAACATAAATACAATTTAATAAAGCATTGGGTAAAACAACATAAATAGAATTTAATAAATCATAGGATAAAACAACATAAATACAATTTAATAAAGCATAAGATAAAACAACATAAATACAATTTAATGAATCATATGTTAAAACAACATAAATACAATTTAATAAAGCATAGGATAAAACAACATAAATACAATTTAGTAAAGCATAAGATAAAACAACATGAATACAATTTAATAAAGCATAGGTTAAAACAGCATAAATACAATTTAATAAAGCATAGGATGAAACAACATAAATACAATTTATTAAAGCATAGGATAAAACAACATAAATACAATTTAATAAAGCATAGGATAAAACAACATAAATACAATTTAATAAAGCATAGGATAATACCACATAAATACAATTTAATAAAGCATAGGATAAAACCACATAAATACAATTCAATAAAGCATAGGATAATACCACATAAATACAATTTAATAAAGCATAGGAAAAAAACACACAAATACAATTTAATAAAGCATAGGATAAAACCACATACATACAATTTCATAAAGCATAGGATAAAACCACATACATACAATTTAATAAAGCATAGGTTAAAACAACATAAATGCAATTTAATAAAGCATAGGATAAAACAACATAAATACAATTTAATAACGCATAGGATAAAACAACATAAATACAATTTAATAAAGCATAGGTTAAAACAACATAAATACAATTTAAAAAAGCATAGGATAAAACAACATAAATACAATTTATTAAAGCATAGGACAAAACCACATAAATACAATTTAATAAAGCATAGGATAAAACAACATAAATACAATTTAATAAAGCATAGGGCAACACAACATAAATACAATTTAATAAAGCATATGTTAAAGCAAAATAAATACAATTTAATAAAGCATAGGTTAAAACAACATAAATACAATTTAATAAAGCATAGGATAAAACAACATAAATACAATTTAATAAAGCATTGGGCAACACAACATAAATACAATTAAATAAAGCATAGGATAAAACAACATAAATACAATTTCATAAAGCATAGGTTAAAACAACATAAATACAATTTAATAAAGCATAGGATAAAACAACATAAATACAATTTATAAAGCATAGGATAAAACAACATAAATACAATTTAATAAAGCATAGGATAAAACAACATAAATAAAATTTAATAAAGCATAGGTTAAAACAACATAAATACAATTTAATAAAGCATCGGACAAAACAACATAAATACAATTTAATAAAGCATAGGATAAAACAACATAAATACAATTTATAAAGCATAGGATAAAACAACATAAATACAATTTAATAAAGCATCGGACAAAACAACATAAATACAATTTAATAAAGCATAGGATAAAACAACATAAATACAATTTATAAAGCATAGGATAAAACAACATAAATACAATTTAATAAAGCATAAGATAAAACAACATAAATACAATTTAATGAATCATATGTTAAAACAACATAAATACAATTTAATAAAGCATAGGATAAAACAACATAAATACAATTTAGTAAAGCATAAGATAAAACAACATGAATACAATTTAATAAAGCATAGGTTAAAACAGCATAAATACAATTTAATAAAGCATAGGATGAAACAACATAAATACAATTTATTAAAGCATAGGATAAAACAACATAAATACAATTTAATAAAGCATAGGATAAAACAACATAAATACAATTTAATAAAGCATAGGATAAAACCACATAAATACAATTTAATAAAGCATAGGATAAAACCACATAAATACAATTTAATAAAGCATAGGATAAAACCACATAAATACAATTTAATAAAGCATAGGAAAAAAACACACAAATACAATTTAATAAAGCATAGGATAAAACCACATACATACAATTTCATAAAGCATAGGATAAAACCACATACATACAATTTAATAAAGCATAGGTTAAAACAACATAAATACAATTTAAAAAAGCATAGGATAAAACAACATAAATACAATTTATTAAAGCATAGGACAAAACCACATAAATACAATTTAATAAAGCATAGGATAAAACAACATAAATACAATTTAATAAAGCATAGGGCAACACAACATAAATACAATTTAATAAAGCATATGTTAAAGCAAAATAAATACAATTTAATAAAGCATAGGTTAAAACAACATAAATACAATTTAATAAAGCATAGGATAAAACAACATAAATACAATTTAATAAAGCATTGGATAAAACAACATAAATACAATTTAATAAAGCATAGGATAAAACAACATAAATTCAATTTAATAAAGCATAAGATAAAACAACATAAATACAAGTTAATAAAGCATAGGATAAAACAACATAAATACAATTTAATAAAGCATAGGATAAAACAACATAAATACAATTTAATAAAGCATATGATAAAACAACATAAATACAATTTAATAAAGCATAGGATAAAACAACATAAATACAATTTAATAAAGCATAGGACAAAACAACATAAATACAATTTAATAAAGCATACGTTAAAACAACATAAATACAATTAAATAAAGCATAGGTTAAAACAACATAAATACAATTTAATAAAGCATAGGATAAAACAACATAAATACAATTTAATAAAGCATAGGATAAAACAACATAAATAAAATTTAATAAAGCATAGGTTAAAACAACATAAATACAATTTAATAAAGCATAGGATAAAACAACATAAATACAATTTAATAAAGCATAGGATAAAACAACATAAATAAAATTTAATAAAGCATAGGTTAAAAGAACATAAATACAATTTTATAAAGCATAGGCAAAAACTACATAAATACAATTTAATAAAGCATAGGATAAAACAACATAAATACAATTTAATAAAGCATAGGTTAAAACAACATAAATACAATTTAATAAAGCATAGGATAAAACAACATAAATACAATTTAATAAAGCATAGGATAAAACAACATAAATAAAATTTAATAAAGCATAGGTTAAAACAACATAAATACAATTTAATAAAGCATAGGATAAAACAACATAAATACAATTTAGTAAAGCATAGGCTAAAACAACGTAAATACTTTTTAATAAAGCATAGGTTAAAACAACATAAATACAATTTAATAAAGCATACGTTAAAACAACATAAATACAATTAAATAAAGCATAGGATAAAACAACATAAATACAATTTAATAAAGCATAGGTTAAAACAACATAAATACAATTTAATAAAGCATAGGATAAAACAACATAAATACAATTTATAAAGCATAGGATAAAACAACATAAATACAATTTAATAAAGCATAGGATAAAACAACATAAATAAAATTTAATAAAGCATAGGTTAAAACAACATAAATACAATTTAATAAAGCATCGGACAAAACAACATAAATACAATTTAATAAAGCATAGGATAAAACAACATAAATACAATTTAATAAAGCATCGGACAAAACAACATAAATACAATTTAATAAAGCATAGGATAAAACAACATAAATACAATTTATAAAGCATAGGATAAAACAACATAAATACAATTTATAAAGCATAGGATAAAACAACATAAATACAATTTAATAAAGCATAGGATAAAACAACATAAATACAATTTAATAAAGCATAGGATAAAACTACATAAATACAATTTAATAAAGCATAGGACAAAACCACATAAATGCAATTTAATAAAGCATAGGATATAACAACATAAATACAATTTAATAAAGCATAGGATAAAACAACATAAATACAATTTATTAAAGCATAGGACAAACCACATAAATACAATTTAATAAAGCATAGGATAAAACAACATAAATACAATTTAATAAAGCATAGGACAAAACAACATAAATACAATTTAATAAAGCATAGGATGAAACAACATAAATACAATTTAATAAAGCATAGGATAAAACAACATAAATACAATTTAATAAAGCATAGGATAAAACTACATAAATACAATTTAATAAAGCATAGGATAAAACAACATAAATACAATTTAATAAAGCATAGGATAAAACAACATAAATACAATTTAATAAAGCATACGTTAAAACAACATAAATACAATTAAATAAAGCATAGGTTAAAACAACATAAATACAATTTAATAAAGCATAGGATAAAACAACATAAATACAATTTATTAAAGCATAGGTTAAAACAACATAAATACAATTTAATAAAGCATAGGATAAAACAACATAAATACAATTTAATAAAGCATAGGATAAAACAACGTAAATACTTTTTAATAAAGCATAGGTTAAAACAACATAAATACAATTTAATAAAGCATAGGTTAAAACAACATAAATACAATTTAATAAAGCATAGGATAAAACAACATAAATACAATTTAATAAAGCATAGGACAAAACCACATAAATACAATTTAATAAAGCATAGGATAAAACAACATAAATACAATTTAATAAAGCATAGGACAAAACCACATAAATACAATTTAATAAAGCATAGGATAAAACAACATAAATACAATTTAATAAAGCAAAGGATAAAACAACATAAATACAATTTAATAAAGCATAGGACAAAACCACATAAATACAATTTAATAAAGCATAGGATATAACAACATAAATACAATTTAATAAAGCATAGGATAAAACAACATAAATACAATTTATTAAAGCATAGGACAAACCACATAAATACAATTTAATAAAGCATAGGACAAAACCACATAAATACAATTTAATAAAGCATAGGATATAACAACATAAATACAATTTAATAAAGCATAGGATAAAACAACATAAATACAATTTATTAAAGCATAGGACAAACCACATAAATACAATTTAATAAAGCATAGGTTAAAACAACATAAATACAATTTAATAAAGCATAGGATAAAACCACAGAAATACAATTTAATAAAGAATAGGATAAAACAACATAAACACAATTTAATAAAGCATAGGACAAAACAACATAAATACAATTTAATAAAGCATAGGATAAAACAACATAAATACAATTTAATAAAGCATAGGATAAAACAACATAAATACAATTTAATAAAGCATAGGACAAAACAACATCAATAAATTTAATAAAGCATATGTTAAAACAAGATAAATACAATTTAATAAAGCATAGGATAAAACAACATAAACACAATTTAGTAAAGCATAAGATAAAACAACATAAATACAATTTAATAAATCATAGGACAAAACAACATAAATACAATTTAATAAAGCATATGTTAAAGCAACATAAATACAATTTAATAAAGCATAGGTTAAAACAACATAAATGCAATTTAATAAAGCATAGGACAAAACAACATAAATAAAATTTAATAAAGCATTGGGTAAAACAACATAAATAGAATTTAATAAATCATAGGATAAAACAACATAAATACAATTTAATAAAGCATAAGATAAAACAACATAAATACAATTTAATGAATCATATGTTAAAACAACATAAATACAATTTAATAAAGCATAGGATAAAACAACATAAATACAATTTAGTAAAGCATAAGATAAAACAACATGAATACAATTTAATAAAGCATAGGTTAAAACAGCATAAATACAATTTAATAAAGCATAGGATGAAACAACATAAATACAATTTATTAAAGCATAGGATAAAACAACATAAATACAATTTAATAAAGCATAGGATAAAACAACATAAATACAATTTAATAAAGCATAGGATAAAACCACATAAATACAATTTAATAAAGAATAGGATAAAACCACATAAATACAATTTAATAAAGCATAGGATAAAACCACATAAATACAATTTAATAAAGCATAGGAAAAAAACACACAAATACAATTTAATAAAGCATAGGATAAAACCACATACATACAATTTCATAAAGCATAGGATAAAACCACATACATACAATTTAATAAAGCATAGGTTAAAACAACATAAATGCAATTTAATAAAGCATAGGATAAAACAACATAAATACAATTTAATAAAGCATAGGATAAAACAACATAAATACAATTTAATAAAGCATAGGTTAAAACAACATAAATACAATTTAAAAAAGCATAGGATAAAACAACATAAATACAATTTATTAAAGCATAGGACAAAACCACATAAATACAATTTAATAAAGCATAGGATAAAACAACATAAATACAATTTAATAAAGCATAGGGCAACACAACATAAATACAATTTAATAAAGCATATGTTAAAGCAAAATAAATACAATTTAATAAAGCATAGGTTAAAACAACATAAATACAATTTAATAAAGCATAGGATAAAACAACATAAATACAATTTAATAAAGCATAGGATAAAACCACATAAATACAATTTAATAAAGCATAGGATAAAACCACATAAATACAATTTAATAAAGCATAGGAAAAAAACACACAAATACAATTTAATAAAGCATAGGATAAAACCACATACATACAATTTCATAAAGCATAGGATAAAACCACATACATACAATTTAATAAAGCATAGGTTAAAACAACATAAATGCAATTTAATAAAGCATAGGATAAAACAACATAAATACAATTTAATAAAGCATAGGATAAAACAACATAAATACAATTTAATAAAGCATAGGTTAAAACAACATAAATACAATTTAAAAAAGCATAGGATAAAACAACATAAATACAATTTATTAAAGAATAGGACAAAACCACATAAATACAATTTAATAAAGCATAGGATAAAACAACATAAATACAATTTAATAAAGCATAGGGCAACACAACATAAATTCAATTTAATAAAGCATATGTTAAAGCAAAATAAATACAATTTAATAAAGCATAGGTTAAAACAACATAAATACAATTTAATAAAGCATAGGATAAAACAACATAAATACAATTTAATAAAGCATTGGATAAAACAACATAAATACAATTTAATAAAGCATAGGATAAAACAACATAAATTCAATTTAATAAAGCATAAGATAAAACAACATAAATACAATTTAATAAAGCATAGGATAAAACTACATAAATACAATTTAATAAAGCATAGGATAAAACAACATAAATACAATTTAATAAAGCATAGGATAAAACAACATAAATACAATTTAATAAAGCATACGTTAAAACAACATAAATACAATTAAATAAAGCATAGGTTAAAACAACATAAATACAATTTAATAAAGCATAGGATAAAACAACATAAATACAATTTAATAAAGCATAGGATAAAACAACATAAATAAAATTTAATAAAGCATAGGTTAAAACAACATAAATACAATTTAATAAAGCATAGGATAAAACAACATAAATACAATTTAATAAAGCATAGGATAAAACAACATAAATACAATTTAATAAAGCATAGGATAAAACAACATAAATACAATTTAAAAAGCATAGGACAAAACAACCTAAATACAATTTAGTAAAGCATAAGATAAAACAACATGAATACAATTTAATAAAGCATAGGTTAAAACAGTATAAATACAATTTAATAAAGCATAGGATAAAACAACATAAATACAATTTAATAAAGCATAGTACAAAACAACATAAATACAATTTAATAAAGCATAGGTTAAAACAACATAAATACAATTTAATAAAGCATAGGATAAAACCACAGAAATACAATTTAATAAAGAATAGGATAAAACAACATAAATACAATTTAATAAAGCATAGGACAAAACAACATAAATACAATTTAATAAAGC
This sequence comes from Phyllobates terribilis, assembly GCF_046119375.1. Lineage (NCBI taxonomy): Eukaryota > Metazoa > Chordata > Amphibia > Anura > Dendrobatidae > Phyllobates > Phyllobates terribilis. The sequence continues at coordinate 132,915 of NW_027362778.1, forward strand.
ATAGGATAAAACAACATAAATACAATTTAATAAAGCATAGGATAAAACAACATAAATACAATTTAATAAAGCATAGGACAAAACAACATCAATAAATTTAATAAAGCATATGTTAAAACAAGATAAATACAATTTAATAAAGCATAGGATAAAACAACATAAACACAATTTAGTAAAGCATAAGATAAAACAACATAAATACAATTTAATAAATCATAGGACAAAACAACATAAATACAATTTAATAAAGCATATGTTAAAGCAACATAAATACAATTTAATAAAGCATAGGTTAAAACAACATAAATGCAATTTAATAAAGCATAGGACAAAACAACATAAATACAATTTAATAAAGCATTGGGTAAAACAACATAAATAGAATTTAATAAATCATAGGATAAAACAACATAAATACAATTTAATAAAGCATAAGATAAAACAACATAAATACAATTTAATGAATCATATGTTAAAACAACATAAATACAATTTAATAAAGCATAGGATAAAACAACATAAATACAATTTAGTAAAGCATAAGATAAAACAACATGAATACAATTTAATAAAGCGTAGGTTAAAACAGCATAAATACAATTTAATAAAGCATAGGATGAAACAACATAAATACAATTTATTAAAGCATAGGATAAAACAACATAAATACAATTTAATAAAGCATAGGATAAAACAACATAAATACAATTTAATAAAGCATAGGATAAAACCACATTAATACAATTTAATAAAGCATAGGATAAAACCACATAAATACAATTTAATAAAGCATAGGATAAAACCACATAAATACAATTTAATAAAGCATAGGAAAAAAACACACAAATACAATTTAATAAAGCATAGGATAAAACCACATACATACAATTTCATAAAGCATAGGATAAAACCACATACATACAATTTAATAAAGCATAGGTTAAAACAACATAAATGCAATTTAATAAAGCATAGGATAAAACAACATAAATACAATTTAATAAAGCATAGGATAAAACAACATAAATACAATTTAATAAAGCATAGGTTAAAACAACATAAATACAATTTAAAAAAGCATAGGATAAAACAACATAAATACAATTTATTAAAGCATAGGACAAAACCACATAAATACAATTTAATAAAGCATAGGATAAAACAACATAAATACAATTTAATAAAGCATAGGGCAACACAACATAAATACAATTTAATAAAGCATATGTTAAAGCAAAATAAATACAATTTAATAAAGCATAGGTTAAAACAACATAAATACAATTTAATAAAGCATAGGATAAAACAACATAAATACAATTTAATAAAGCATTGGATAAAACAAAATAAATACAATTTAATAAAGCATAGGATAAAACAACATAAATTCAATTTAATAAAGCATAAGATAAAACAACATAAATACAAGTTAATAAAGCATAGGATAAAACAACATAAATACAATTTAATAAAGCATAGGATAAAACAACATAAATACAATTTAATAAAGCATATGATAAAACAACATAAATACAATTTAATAAAGCATAGGATAAAACAACATAAATACAATTTAATAAAGCATAGGACAAAACAACATGAATACAATTTAATAAAGCATACGTTAAAACAACATAAATACAATTAAATAAAGCATAGGTTAAAACAACATAAATACAATTTAATAAAGCATAGGATAAAACAACATAAATACAATTTAATAAAGCATAGGATAAAACAACATAAATAAAATTTAATAAAGCATAGGTTAAAACAACATAAATACAATTTAATAAAGCATAGGATAAAACAACATAAATACAATTTAATAAAGCATAGGATAAAACAACATAAATAAAATTTAATAAAGCATAGGTTAAAAGAACATAAATACAATTTTATAAAGCATAGGCAAAAACTACATAAATACAATTTAATAAAGCATAGGATAAAACAACATAAATACAATTTAATAAAGCATAGGTTAAAACAACATAAATACAATTTAATAAAGCATAGGATAAAACAACATAAATACAATTTAATAAAGCATAGGATAAAACAACATAAATAAAATTTAATAAAGCATAGGTTAAAACAACATAAATACAATTTAATAAAGCATAGGATAAAACAACATAAATACAATTTAGTAAAGCATAGGCTAAAACAACGTAAATACTTTTTAATAAAGCATAGGTTAAAACAACATAAATACAATTTAATAAAGCATACGTTAAAACAACATAAATACAATTAAATAAAGCATAGGATAAAACAACATAAATACAATTTAATAAAGCATAGGTTAAAACAACATAAATACAATTTAATAAAGCATAGGATAAAACAACATAAATACAATTTATAAAGCATAGGATAAAACAACATAAATACAATTTAATAAAGCATAGGATAAAACAACATAAATACAATTTAATAAAGCATAGGATAAAACAACATAAATACAATTTAATGAAACATAGGATAAACAACATAAATACAATTTAGTAAAGCATAGGACAAAACAACATAAATACAATTTAATAAAGCATATGTTAAAACAACATAAATACAATTTAATAAAGCATAAGATAAAACAACATGAATATAATTTAATAAAGCATAGGATAAAACAACATGAATAAAATTTAATAAAGCATAGGTTAAAACAACATAAATACAATTTAATAAAGCATCGGACAAAACAACATAAATACAATTTAATAAAGCATAGGATAAAACAACATAAATACAATTTATAAAGCATAGGATAAAACAACATAAATACAATTTAATAAAGCATAGGATAAAACTACATAAATACAATTTAATAAAGCATAGGATAAAACAACATAAATACAATTTAATAAAGCATAGGATAAAACAACATAAATACAATTTAATAAAGCATACGTTAAAACAACATAAATACAATTAAATAAAGCATAGGTTAAAACAACATAAATACAATTTAATAAAGCATAGGATAAAACAACATAAATACAATTTAATAAAGCATAGGTTAAAACAACATAAATACAATTTAATAAAGCATAGGATAAAACAACATAAATACAATTTAATAAAGCATAGGATAAAACAACATAAATACAATTTAATAAAGCATAGGACAAAACCACATAAATACAATTTAATAAAGCATAGGATATAACAACATAAATACAATTTAATAAAGCATAGGATAAAACAACATAAATACAATTTATTAAAGCATAGGACAAACCACATAAATACAATTTAATAAAGCATAGGATAAAACAACATAAATACAATTTAATAAAGCATAGGACAAAACAACATAAATACAATTTAATAAAGCATAGGATAAAACAACATAAATACAATTTAATAAAGCATAGGATAAAACAACATAAATACAATTTAAAAAGCATAGGACAAAACAACCTAAATACAATTTAGTAAAGCATAAGATAAAACAACATGAATACAATTTAATAAAGCATAGGTTAAAACAGCATAAATACAATTTAATAAAGCATAGGATAAAACAACATAAATACAATTTAATAAAGCATAGTACAAAACAACATAAATACAATTTAATAAAGCATAGGTTAAAACAACATAAATACAATTTAATAAAGCATAGGATGCAACCACAGAAATACAATTTAATAAAGAATAGGATAAAACAACATAAATACAATTTAATAAAGCATAGGACAAAACAACATAAATACAATTTAATAAAGCATAGGATAAAACAACATAAATACAATTTAATAAAGCATAGGATAAAACAACATAAATACAATTTAATAAAGCATAGGACAAAACAACATCAATAAATTTAATAAAGCATATGTTAAAACTACATAAATACAATTTAATAAAGCATAGGATAAAACAACATAAATACAATTTAATAAAGCATAGGATAAAACAACATAAATACAATTTAATAAAGCATACGTTAAAACAACATAAATACAATTAAATAAAGCATAGGTTAAAACAACATAAATACAATTTAATAAAGCATAGGATAAAACAACATAAATACAATTTAATAAAGCATAGGTTAAAACAACATAAATACAATTTAATAAAGCATAGGATAAAACAATATAAATACAATTTAATAAAGCATAGGATAAAACAACATAAATACAATTTAATAAAGCATAGGACAAAACCACATAAATACAATTTAATAAAGCATAGGATAAAACAACATAAATACAATTTAATAAAGCATAGGATAAAACAACATAAATACAATTTATTAAAGCATAGGACAAACCACATAAATACAATTTAATAAAGCATAGGATAAAACAACATAAATACAATTTAATAAAGCATAGGACAAAACGACATAAATACAATTTAATAAAGCATAGGATAAAACAACATAAATACAATTTAATAAAGCATAGGATAAAACAACATAAATACAATTTAAAAAGCATAGGACAAAACAACCTAAATACAATTTAGTAAAGCATAAGATAAAACAACATGAATACAATTTAATAAAGCATAGGTTAAAACAGCATAAATACAATTTAATAAAGCATAGGATAAAACAACATAAATACAATTTAATAAAGCATAGTACAAAACAACATAAATACAATTTAATAAAGCATAGGTTAAAACAACATAAATACAATTTAATAAAGCATAGGATAAAACCACAGAAATACAATTTAATAAAGAATAGGATAAAACAACATAAATACAATTTAATAAAGCATAGGACAAAACAACATAAATACAATTTAATAAAGCATAGGATAAAACAACATAAATACAATTTAATAAAGCATAGGATAAAACAACATAAATACAATTTAATAAAGCATAGGACAAAACAACATCAATAAATTTAATAAAGCATATGTTAAAACAAGATAAATACAATTTAATAAAGCATAGGATAAAACAACATAAACACAATTTAGTAAAGCATAAGATAAAACAACATAAATACAATTTAATAAATCAAAGGACAAAACAACATAAATACAATTTAATAAAGCATATGTTAAAGCAACATAAATACAATTTAATAAAGCATAGGTTAAAACAACATAAATGCAATTTAATAAAGCATAGGACAAAACAACATAAATACAATTTAATAAAGCATTGGGTAAAACAACATAAATAGAATTTAATAAATCATAGGATAAAACAACATAAATACAATTTAATAAAGCATAAGATAAAACAACATAAATACAATTTAATGAATCATATGTTAAAACAACATAAATACAATTTAATAAAGCATAGGATAAAACAACATAAATACAATTTAGTAAAGCATAAGATAAAACAACATGAATACAATTTAATAAAGCATAGGTTAAAACAGCATAAATACAATTTAATAAAGCATAGGATGAAACAACATAAATACAATTTATTAAAGCATAGGATAAAACAACATAAATACAATTTAATAAAGCATAGGATAAAACAACATAAATACAATTTAATAAAGCATAGGATAATACCACATAAATACAATTTAATAAAGCATAGGATAAAACCACATAAATACAATTCAATAAAGCATAGGATAATACCACATAAATACAATTTAATAAAGCATAGGAAAAAAACACACAAATACAATTTAATAAAGCATAGGATAAAACCACATACATACAATTTCATAAAGCATAGGATAAAACCACATACATACAATTTAATAAAGCATAGGTTAAAACAACATAAATGCAATTTAATAAAGCATAGGATAAAACAACATAAATACAATTTAATAACGCATAGGATAAAACAACATAAATACAATTTAATAAAGCATAGGTTAAAACAACATAAATACAATTTAAAAAAGCATAGGATAAAACAACATAAATACAATTTATTAAAGCATAGGACAAAACCACATAAATACAATTTAATAAAGCATAGGATAAAACAACATAAATACAATTTAATAAAGCATAGGGCAACACAACATAAATACAATTTAATAAAGCATATGTTAAAGCAAAATAAATACAATTTAATAAAGCATAGGTTAAAACAACATAAATACAATTTAATAAAGCATAGGATAAAACAACATAAATACAATTTAATAAAGCATTGGGCAACACAACATAAATACAATTAAATAAAGCATAGGATAAAACAACATAAATACAATTTCATAAAGCATAGGTTAAAACAACATAAATACAATTTAATAAAGCATAGGATAAAACAACATAAATACAATTTATAAAGCATAGGATAAAACAACATAAATACAATTTAATAAAGCATAGGATAAAACAACATAAATAAAATTTAATAAAGCATAGGTTAAAACAACATAAATACAATTTAATAAAGCATCGGACAAAACAACATAAATACAATTTAATAAAGCATAGGATAAAACAACATAAATACAATTTATAAAGCATAGGATAAAACAACATAAATACAATTTAATAAAGCATCGGACAAAACAACATAAATACAATTTAATAAAGCATAGGATAAAACAACATAAATACAATTTATAAAGCATAGGATAAAACAACATAAATACAATTTAATAAAGCATAAGATAAAACAACATAAATACAATTTAATGAATCATATGTTAAAACAACATAAATACAATTTAATAAAGCATAGGATAAAACAACATAAATACAATTTAGTAAAGCATAAGATAAAACAACATGAATACAATTTAATAAAGCATAGGTTAAAACAGCATAAATACAATTTAATAAAGCATAGGATGAAACAACATAAATACAATTTATTAAAGCATAGGATAAAACAACATAAATACAATTTAATAAAGCATAGGATAAAACAACATAAATACAATTTAATAAAGCATAGGATAAAACCACATAAATACAATTTAATAAAGCATAGGATAAAACCACATAAATACAATTTAATAAAGCATAGGATAAAACCACATAAATACAATTTAATAAAGCATAGGAAAAAAACACACAAATACAATTTAATAAAGCATAGGATAAAACCACATACATACAATTTCATAAAGCATAGGATAAAACCACATACATACAATTTAATAAAGCATAGGTTAAAACAACATAAATACAATTTAAAAAAGCATAGGATAAAACAACATAAATACAATTTATTAAAGCATAGGACAAAACCACATAAATACAATTTAATAAAGCATAGGATAAAACAACATAAATACAATTTAATAAAGCATAGGGCAACACAACATAAATACAATTTAATAAAGCATATGTTAAAGCAAAATAAATACAATTTAATAAAGCATAGGTTAAAACAACATAAATACAATTTAATAAAGCATAGGATAAAACAACATAAATACAATTTAATAAAGCATTGGATAAAACAACATAAATACAATTTAATAAAGCATAGGATAAAACAACATAAATTCAATTTAATAAAGCATAAGATAAAACAACATAAATACAAGTTAATAAAGCATAGGATAAAACAACATAAATACAATTTAATAAAGCATAGGATAAAACAACATAAATACAATTTAATAAAGCATATGATAAAACAACATAAATACAATTTAATAAAGCATAGGATAAAACAACATAAATACAATTTAATAAAGCATAGGACAAAACAACATAAATACAATTTAATAAAGCATACGTTAAAACAACATAAATACAATTAAATAAAGCATAGGTTAAAACAACATAAATACAATTTAATAAAGCATAGGATAAAACAACATAAATACAATTTAATAAAGCATAGGATAAAACAACATAAATAAAATTTAATAAAGCATAGGTTAAAACAACATAAATACAATTTAATAAAGCATAGGATAAAACAACATAAATACAATTTAATAAAGCATAGGATAAAACAACATAAATAAAATTTAATAAAGCATAGGTTAAAAGAACATAAATACAATTTTATAAAGCATAGGCAAAAACTACATAAATACAATTTAATAAAGCATAGGATAAAACAACATAAATACAATTTAATAAAGCATAGGTTAAAACAACATAAATACAATTTAATAAAGCATAGGATAAAACAACATAAATACAATTTAATAAAGCATAGGATAAAACAACATAAATAAAATTTAATAAAGCATAGGTTAAAACAACATAAATACAATTTAATAAAGCATAGGATAAAACAACATAAATACAATTTAGTAAAGCATAGGCTAAAACAACGTAAATACTTTTTAATAAAGCATAGGTTAAAACAACATAAATACAATTTAATAAAGCATACGTTAAAACAACATAAATACAATTAAATAAAGCATAGGATAAAACAACATAAATACAATTTAATAAAGCATAGGTTAAAACAACATAAATACAATTTAATAAAGCATAGGATAAAACAACATAAATACAATTTATAAAGCATAGGATAAAACAACATAAATACAATTTAATAAAGCATAGGATAAAACAACATAAATAAAATTTAATAAAGCATAGGTTAAAACAACATAAATACAATTTAATAAAGCATCGGACAAAACAACATAAATACAATTTAATAAAGCATAGGATAAAACAACATAAATACAATTTAATAAAGCATCGGACAAAACAACATAAATACAATTTAATAAAGCATAGGATAAAACAACATAAATACAATTTATAAAGCATAGGATAAAACAACATAAATACAATTTAATAAAGCATAAGATAAAACAACATAAATACAATTTAATGAATCATATGTTAAAACAACATAAATACAATTTAATAAAGCATAGGATAAAACAACATAAATACAATTTAGTAAAGCATAAGATAAAACAACATGAATACAATTTAATAAAGCATAGGTTAAAACAGCATAAATACAATTTAATAAAGCATAGGATGAAACAACATAAATACAATTTATTAAAGCATAGGATAAAACAACATAAATACAATTTAATAAAGCATAGGATAAAACAACATAAATACAATATAATAAAGCATAGGATAAAACCACATAAATACAATTTAATAAAGCATAGGATAAAACCACATAAATACAATTTAATAAAGCATAGGATAAAACCACATAAATACAATTTAATAAAGCATATGAAAAAAACACACAAATACAATTTAATAAAGCATAGGATAAAACCACATACATACAATTTCATAAAGCATAGGATAAAACCACATACATACAATTTAATAAAGCATAGGTTAAAACAACATAAATACAATTTAAAAAAGCATAGGATAAAACAACATAAATACAATTTATTAAAGCATAGGACAAAACCACATAAATACAATTTAATAAAGCATAGGATAAAACAACATAAATACAATTTAATAAAGCATAGGGCAACACAACATAAATACAATTTAATAAAGCATATGTTAAAGCAAAATAAATACAATTTAATAAAGCATAGGTTAAAACAACATAAATACAATTTAATAAAGCATAGGATAAAACAACATAAATACAATTTAATAAAGCATTGGATAAAACAACATAAATACAATTTAATAAAGCATAGGATAAAACAACATAAATTCAATTTAATGAAACATAGGATAAACAACATAAATACAATTTAGTAAAGCATAGGACAAAACAACATAAATACAATTTAATAAAGCATATGTAAAAACAACATAAATACAATTTAATAAAGCATAAGATAAAACAACATAAATTCAATTTAATAAAGCATAGGATAAAACAACATAAATACAATTTAATAAAGCATAGGATAAAACAACATAAATACAATTTAATAAAGCATAAGATAAAACAACATGAATACAATTTAATAAAGCATAGGTTAAAACAACATAAATACAATTTAATAAATCATAGGATAAAACAACATAAATACAATTTAATAAAGCATAGGTTAAAACAACATAAATACAATTTAATAAAGCATAGGATAAAACAACATAAATTCAATTTAATAAAGCATAGGATAAAACAACATAAATACAATTTAATAAAGCATAGGATAAAACAACATAAATACAATTTAATAAAGCATAAGATAAAACAACATGAATACAATTTAATAAAGCATAGGTTAAAACAACATAAATACAATTTAATAAATCATAGGATAAAACAACATAAATACAATTTAATAAAGCATAGGTTAAAACAACATAAATACAATTTAATAAAGCATAGGATAAAATAACATAAATACAATTTCATAAAGCATAGGCTAAAACTACATAAATACAATTTAATAAAGCATCGGACAAAACAACATAAATACAATTTAATAAAGCATATGATAAAACAACATAAATACAATTTATAAAGCATAGGATAAAACAACATAAATACAATTTAATAAAGCATAGGATAAAACAACATAAATAAAATTTAATAAAGCATAGGTTAAAACAACATAAATACAATTTAATAAAGCATCGGACAAAACAACATAAATACAATTTAATAAAGCATAGGATAAAACAACATAAATACAATTTAATAAAGCATAGGATAAAACAACATAAATACAATTTAATAAAGCATAGGATAAAACTACATAAATACAATTTAATAAAGCATAGGATAAAACAACATAAATACAATTTAATAAAGCATAGGATAAAACAACATAAATACAATTTAATAAAGCATACGTTAAAACAACATAAATACAATTAAATAAAGCATAGGTTAAAACAACATAAATACAATTTAATAAAGCATAGGATAAAACAACATAAATACAATTTAATAAAGCATAGGATAAAACAACATAAATAAAATTTAATAAAGCATAGGTTAAAACAACATAAATACAATTTAATAAAGCATAGGATAAAACAACATAAATATAATTTAATAAAGCATAGGATAAAACAACATAAATAAAATTTAATAAAGCATAGGTTAAAACAACATAAATATAATTTAATAAAGCATAGGCAAAAACTACATAAATACAATTTAATAAAGCATAGGATAAAACAACATAAATATAATTTAATAAAGCATAGGTTAAAACAACATAAATACAATTTAATAAAGCATAGGATAAAACAACATAAATACAATTTAATAAAGCATAGGTTAAAACAACATAAATACAATTTAATAAAGCATAGGATAAAACAACATAAATACAATTTAATAAAGCATAGGATAAAACAACGTAAATACTTTTTAATAAAGCATAGGTTAAAACAACATAAATACAATTTAATAAAGCATAGGTTAAAACAACATGAATACAATTTAATAAAGCATAGGATAAAACAACATAAATACAATTTAATAAAGCATAGGACAAAACCACATAAATACAATTTAATAAAGCATAGGATAAAACAACATAAATACAATTTAATAAAGCATAGGATAAAACAACATAAATACAATTTAATAAAGCATAGGACAAAACCACATAAATACAATTTAATAAAGCATAGGATATAACAACATAAATACAATTTAATAAAGCATAGGATAAAACAACATAAATACAATTTATTAAAGCATAGGACAAACCACATAAATACAATTTAATAAAGCATAGGATAAAACAACATAAATACAATTTAATAAAGCATAGGACAAAACAACATAAATACAATTTAATAAAGCATAGGATAAAACAACATAAATACAATTTAATAAAGCATAGGATAAAACAACATAAATACAATTTAATAAAGCATACGTTAAAACAACATAAATACAATTAAATAAAGCATAGGATAAAACAACATAAATACAATTTAATAAAGCATAGGTTAAAACAACATAAATACAATTTAATAAAGCATAGGATAAAACAACATAAATACAATTTATAAAGCATAGAATAAAACAACATAAATACAATTTAATAAAGCATAGGATAAAACAACATAAATAAAATTTAATAAAGCATAGGTTAAAACAACATAAATACAATTTAATAAAGCATCGGACAAAACAACATAAATACAATTTAATAAAGCAAAGGATAAAACAACATAAATACATTTTATAAAGCATAGGATAAAACAACATAAATACAATTTAAAAAGCATAGGACAAAACAACCTAAATACAATTTAATAAAGCATAGGATAAAACAACATAAATACAATTTAAAAAGCATAGGACAAAACAACCTAAATACAATTTAGTAAAGCATAAGATAAAACAACATGAATACAATTTAATAAAGCATAGGTTAAAACAGCATAAATACAATTTAATAAAGCATAGGATAAAACAACATAAATACAATTTAATAAAGCATAGTACAAAACAACATAAATACAATTTAATAAAGCATAGGTTAAAACAACATAAATACAATTTAATAAAGCATAGGATAAAACCACAGAAATACAATTTAATAAAGAATAGGATAAAACAACATAAATACAATTTAATAAAGCATAGGACAAAACAACATAAATACAATTTAATAAAGCATAGGATAAAACAACATAAATACAATTTAATAAAGCATAGGATAAAACAACATAAATACAATTTAATAAAGCATAGGACAAAACAACATCAATAAATTTAATAAAGCATATGTTAAAACAAGATGAATACAATTTAATAAAGCATAGGATAAAACAACATAAACACAATTTAGTAAAGCATAAGATAAAACAACATAAATACAATTTAATAAATCATAGGACAAAACAACATAAATACAATTTAATAAAGCATATGTTAAAGCAACATAAATACAATTTAATAAAGCATAGGTTAAAACAACATAAATGCAATTTAATAAAGCATAGGACAAAACAACATAAATACAATTTAATAAAGCATTGGGTAAAACAACATAAATAGAATTTAATAAATCATAGGATAAAACAACATAAATACAATTTAATAAAGCATAAGATAAAACAACATAAATACAATTTAATGAATCATATGTTAAAACAACATAAATACAATTTAATAAAGCATAGGATAAAACAACATAAATACAATTTAGTAAAGCATAAGATAAAACAACATGAATACAATTTAATAAAGCATAGGTTAAAACAGCATAAATACAATTTAATAAAGCATAGGATGAAACAACATAAATACAATTTATTAAAGCATAGGATAAAACAACATAAATACAATTTAATAAAGCATAGGATAAAACAACATAAATACAATTTAATAAAGCATAGGATAAAACCACATAAATACAATTTAATAAAGCATAGGATAAAACCACATAAATACAATTTAATAAAGCATAGGATAAAACCACATAAATACAATTTAATAAAGCATAGGAAAAAAACACACAAATACAATTTAATAAAGCATAGGATAAAACCACATACATACAATTTCATAAAGCATAGGATAAAACCACATACATACAATTTAATAAAGCATAGGTTAAAACAACATAAATGCAATTTAATAAAGCATAGGATAAAACAACATAAATACAATTTAATAAAGCATAGGATAAAACAACATAAATACAATTTAATAAAGCATAGGTTAAAACAACATAAATACAATTTAAAAAAGCATAGGATAAAACAACATAAATACAATTTATTAAAGCATAGGACAAAACCACATAAATACAATTTAATAAAGCATAGGATAAAACAACATAAATACAATTTAATAAAGCATAGGGCAACACAACATAAATACAATTTAATAAAGCATATGTTAAAGCAAAATAAATACAATTTAATAAAGCATAGGTTAAAACAACATAAATACAATTTAATAAAGCATAGGATAAAACAACATAAATACAATTTAATAAAGCATTGGATAAAACAACATAAATACAATTTAATAAAGCATAGGATAAAACAACATAAATTCAATTTAATAAAGCATAAGATAAAACAACATAAATACAATTTAGTAAAGCATAGGACAAAACCACATAAATACAATTTAATAAAGCATAGGATAAAACAACATAAATACAATTTAATAAAGCATAGGGCAACACAACATAAATACAATTTAATAAAGCATATGTTAAAGCAAAATAAATACAATTTAATAAAGCATAGGTTAAAACAACATAAATACAATTTAATAAAGCATAGGATAAAACAACATAAATACAATTTAATAAAGCTTTGGATAAAACAACATAAATACAATTTAATAAAGCATAGGATAAAACAACATAAATTCAATTTAATAAAGCATAAGATAAAACAACATAAATACAATTTAATAAAGCATAGGACAAAACCACATAAATACAATTTAATAAAGCATAGGATAAAACAACATAAATACAATTTAATAAAGCATAGGACAAAACCACATAAATACAATTTAATAAAGCATAGGATAAAACAACATAAATACAATTTAATAAAGCATAGGATAAAACAACATAAATACAATTTAATAAAGCATAGGACAAAACCACATAAATACAATTTAATAAAGCATAGGACAAAACAACCTAAATACAATTTAGTAAAGCATAAGATAAAACAACATGAATACAATTTAATAAAGCATAGGTTAAAACAGCATAAATACAATTTAATAAAGCATAGGATAAAACAACATAAATACAATTTAATAAAGCATAGTACAAAACAACATAAATACAATTTAATAAAGCATAGGTTAAAACAACATAAATACAATTTAATAAAGCATAGGATAAAACCACAGAAATACAATATAATAAAGAATAGGATAAAACAACATAAATACAATTTAATAAAGCATAGGATAAAACAACATAAATACAATTTAAAAAGCATAGGACAAAACAACCTAAATACAATTTAATAAAGCATAGGATAAAACAACATAAATACAATTTAAAAAGCATAGGACAAAACAACCTAAATACAATTTAGTAAAGCATAAGATAAAACAACATGAATACAATTTAATAAAGCATAGGTTAAAACAGCATAAATACAATTTAATAAAGCATAGGATAAAACAACATAAATACAATTTAATAAAGCATAGTACAAAACAACATAAATACAATTTAATAAAGCATAGGTTAAAACAACATAAATACAATTTAATAAAGCATAGGATAAAACCACAGAAATACAATTTAATAAAGAATAGGATAAAACAACATAAATACAATTTAATAAAGCATAGGACAAAACAACAAAAATACAATTTAATAAAGCATAGGATAAAACAACATAAATACAATTTAATAAAGCATAGGATAAAACAACATAAATACAATTTAATAAAGCATAGGACAAAACAACATCAATAAATTTAATAAAGCATATGTTAAAACAAGATAAATACAATTTAATAAAGCATAGGATAAAACAACATAAACACAATTTAGTAAAGCATAAGATAAAACAACATAAATACAATTTAATAAATCATAGGACAAAACAACATAAATACAATTTAATAAAGCATATGTTAAAGCAACATAAATACAATTTAATAAAGCATACGTTAAAACAACATAAATGCAATTTAATAAAGCATAGGACAAAACAACATAAACACAATTTAATAAAGCATTGGGTAAAACAACATAAATAGAATTTAATAAATCATAGGATAAAACAACATAAATACAATTTAATAAAGCATAAGATAAAACAACATAAATACAATTTAATGAATCATATGTTAAAACAACATAAATACAATTTAATAAAGCATAGGATAAAACAACATAAATACAATTTAGTAAAGCATAAGATAAAACAACATGAATACAATTTAATAAAGCATAGGTTAAAACAGCATAAATACAATTTAATAAAGCATAGGATGAAACAACATAAATACAATTTATTAAAGCATAGGATAAAACAACATAAATACAATTTAATAAAGCATAGGATAAAACAACATAAATACAATTTAATAAAGCATAGGATAAAACCACATAAATACAATTTAATAAAGCATAGGATAAAACCACATAAATACAATTTAATAAAGCATAGGATAAAACCACATAAATACAATTTAATAAAGCATAGGAAAAAAACACACAAACACAATTTAATAAAGCATAGGATAAAACCACATACATACAATTTCATAAAGCATAGGATAAAACCACATACATACAATTTAATAAAGCATAGGTTAAAACAACATAAATGCAATTTAATAAAGCATAGGATAAAACAACATAAATACAATTTAATAAAGCATAGGATAAAACAACATAAATACAATTTAATAAAGCATAGGTTAAAACAACATAAATACAATTTAAAAAAGCATAGGATAAAACAACATAAATACAATTTATTAAAGCATAGGACAAAACCACATAAATACAATTTAATAAAGCATAGGATAAAACAACATAAATACAATTTAATAAAGCATAGGGCAACACAACATAAATACAATTTAATAAAGCATATGTTAAAGCAAAATAAATACAATTTAATAAAGCATAGGTTAAAACAACATAAATACAATTTAATAAAGCATAGGATAAAACAACATAAATACAATTTAATAAAGCATTGGATAAAACAACATAAATACAATTTAATAAAGCATAGGATAAAACAACATAAATTCAATTTAATAAAGCATAAGATAAAACAACATAAATACAATTTAATAAAGCATAGGACAAAACCACATAAATACAATTTAATAAAGCATAGGATAAAACAACATAAATACAATTTAATAAAGCATAGTACAAAACAACATAAATACAATTTAATAAAGCATAGGTTAAAACAACATAAATACAATTTAATAAAGCATAGGATAAAACCACAGAAATACAATATAATAAAGAATAGGATAAAACAACATAAATAGAATTTAATAAAGCATAGGACAAAACAACATAAATACAATTTAATAAAGCATAGGATAAAACAACATAAATACAATTTAATAAAGCATAGGATAAAACAACATAAATACAATTTAATAAAGCATAGGACAAAACAACATCAATAAAATTTAATAAAGCATATGTTAAAACAAGATAAATACAATTTAATAAAGCATAGGATAAAACAACATAAACACAATTTAGTAAAGCATAAGATAAAACAACATGAATACAATTTAATAAAGCATAGGTTAAAACAGCATAAATACAATTTAATAAAGCATAGGATAAAACAACATAAATACAATTTAATAAAGCATAGGATAAAACAACATAAATACAATTTAATAAAGCATAGGATAAAACAACATGATTACAATTTAATAAAGCATAGGTTAAAACAGCATAAATACAATTTAATAAAGCATAGGATGAAACAACATAAATACAATTTATTAAAGCATAGGATAAAACCACATAAATACAATTTAATAAAGCATAGGATAAAACAACATAAATACAATTTAATAAAGCATAGGACAAAACAACATAAATACAATTTAATAAAGCATAGGATAAAACAACATAAATACAATTTAATAAAGCATAGGATAAAACAACATAAATACAATTTAAAAAGCATAGGACAAAACAACCTAAATACAATTTAGTAAAGCATAAGATAAAACAACATGAATACAATTTAATAAAGCATAGGTTAAAACAGCATAAATACAATTTAATAAAGCATAGGATAAAACAACATAAATACAATTTAATAAAGCATAGTACAAAACAACATAAATACAATTTAATAAAGCATAGGTTAAAACAACATAAATACAATTTAATAAAGCATAGGATAAAACCACAGAAATACAATTTAATAAAGAATAGGATAAAACAACATAAATACAATTTAATAAAGCATAGGACAAAACAACATAAATACAATTTAATAAAGCATAGGATAAAACAACATAAATACAATTTAATAAAGCATAGGATAAAACAACATAAATACAATTTAATAAAGCATAGGACAAAACAACATCAATAAATTTAATAAAGCATATGTTAAAACAAGATGAATACAATTTAATAAAGCATAGGATAAAACAACATAAACACAATTTAGTAAAGCATAAGATAAAACAACATAAATACAATTTAATAAATCATAGGACAAAACAACATAAATACAATTTAATAAAGCATATGTTAAAGCAACATAAATACAATTTAATAAAGCATAGGTTAAAACAACATAAATGCAATTTAATAAAGCATAGGATAAAACAACATAAATACAATTTATTAAAGCATAGGATAAAACAACATAAATACAATTTAATAAAGCATAGGATAAAACAACATAAATACAATTTAATAAAGCATAGGATAAAACCACATAAATACAATTTAATAAAGCATAGGATAAAACCACATAAATACAATTTAATAAAGCATAGGATAAAACCACATAAATACAATTTAATAAAGCATAAGAAAAAAACACACAAATACAATTTAATAAAGCATAGGATAAAACCACATACATACAATTTCATAAAGCATAGGATAAAACCACATACATACAATTTAATAAAGCATAGGATAAAACAACATAAATACAATTTAATAAAGCATAGGGCAACACAACATAAATACAATTTAATAAAGCATATGTTAAAGCAAAATAAATACAATTTAATAAAGCATAGGTTAAAACAACATAAATACAATTTAATAAAGCATAGGATAAAACAACATAAATACAATTTAATAAAGCATTGGATAAAACAACATAAATACAATTTAATAAAGCATAGGATAAAACAACATAAATTCAATTTAATAAAGCATAAGATAAAACAACATAAATACAATTTAATAAAGCATAGGACAAAACCACATAAATTCAATTTAATAAAGCATAGGATAAAACAACATAAATGCAATTTAATAAAGCATAGGGCAACACAACATAAATACAAATTAATAAAGCATATGTTAAAGCAAAATAAATACAATTTAATAAAGCATAGGTTAAAACAACATAAATACAATTTAATAAAGCATAGCATAAAACAACATAAATACAATTTAATAAAGCATTGGATAAAACAACATAAATACAATTTAATAAAGCATAGGATAAAACAACATAAATTCAATTTAATAAAGCATAAGATAAAACAACATAAATACAATTTAATAAAGCATAGGACAAAACCACATAAATACAATTTAATAAAGCATAGGATAAAACAACATAAATACAATTTAATAAAGCATAGGACAAAACCACATAAATACAATTTAATAAAGCATAGGATAAAACAACATAAATACAATTTAATAAAGCATAGGATAAAACAACATAAATACAATTTAATAAAGCATAGGACAAAACCACATAAATACAATTTAATAAAGCATAGGACAAAACAACCTAAATACAATTTAGTAAAGCATAAGATAAAACAACATGAATACAATTTAATAAAGCATAGGTTAAACAGCCTACATACAATTTAATAAAGCATAGGATAAAACAACATAAATACAATTTAATAAAGCATAGTACAAAACAACATAAATACAACTTAATAAAGCATAGGTTAAAACAACATAAATACAATTTAATAAAGCATAGGATAAAACCACAGAAATACAATATAATAAAGAATAGGATAAAACAACATAAATACAATTTAATAAAGCATAGGACAAAACAACATAAATACAATTTAATAAAGCATAGGATAAAACAACATAAATACAATTTAATAAAGCATAGGATAAAACAACATAAATACAATTTAATAAAGCATAGGACAAAACAACATCAATAAAATTTAATAAAGCATATGGTAAAACAAGATAAATACAATTTAATAAAGCATAGGATAAAACAACATAAACACAATTTAGTAAAGCATAAGATAAAACAACATGAATACAATTTAATAAAGCATAGGTTAAAACAGCATAAATACAATTTAATAAAGCATAGGATAAAACAACATAAATACAATTTAATAAAGCATAGGATAAAACAACATAAATACAATTTAATAAAGCATAGGATAAAACAACATGATTACAATTTAATAAAGCATAGGTTAAAACAACATAAATACAATTTAATAAATCATAGGATAAAACCACATGAATACAATTTAATAAAGCATAGGATAAAACAACATGAATACAATTTAATAAAGCATAGGATAAAACAACATAAATACAATTTAATAAAGCATAGGATAAAACAACATAAATACAATTTAATAAAGCATAGGATAAAACAACATAAATACAATTTAATAAAGCATATTATAAAACAACATAAATACAATTTAATAAAGCATAGGATAAAACAACATAAATACAATTTAATAAAGCATAGGATAAAACAACATAAATACAATTTAGTAAAGCATAAGATAAAAAAACATGAATACAATTTAATAAAGCATAGGTTAAAACAGCATAAATACAATTTAATAAAGCATAGGATGAAACAACATAAATACAATTTATTAAAGCATAGGATAAAACAACATAAATACAATTTAATAAAGCATAGGATAAAACAACATAAATACAATTTAATAAAGCATAGGATAAAACCACATACATACAATTTAATAAAGCATAGGATAAAACCACATAAATACAATTTAATAAAGCATAGGTTAAAACAACATAAATGCAATTTAATAAAGCATAGGATAAAACAACATAAATACAATTTAATAAAGCATAGGATAAAACAACATAAATACAGTTTAATAAAGCATAGGTTAAAACAACATAAATACAATTTAAAAAAGCATAGGATAAAACAACATAAATACAATTTATTAAAGCATAGGACAAAACCACATAAATACAATTTAATAAAGCATAGGATAAAACAACATAAATACAATTTAATAAAGCATAGGACAACACAACATAAATACAATTTAATAAAGCATATGTTAAAGCAAAATAAATACAATTTAATAAAGCATAGGTTAAAACAACATAAATTCAATTTAATAAATCATAGGATAAAACAACATAAATACAATTTAATAAAGCATTGTTAATAAAGCATTGGATAAAACAACATAAATACAATTTAATAAAGCATAGGATAAAACAACATAAATTCAATTTAATAAAGCATAAGATAAAACAACATAAATACAAGTTAATAAAGCATAGGATAAAACAACATAAATACAATTTAATAAAGCATAGGATAAAACAACATAAATACAATTTAATAAAGCATATGATAAAATAACATAAATACAATTTAATAAAGCATAGGATAAAACAACATAAATACAATTTAATAAAGCATAGGACAAAACCACATAAATACAATTTAATAAAGCATAGGATAAAACAACATAAATACAATTTAATAAAGCATAGGACAAAACAACATAAATACAATTTAATAAAGCATAGGATAAAACAACATAAATACAATTTAATAAAGCATAGGATAAAACAACATAAATACAATTTAATAAAGCATAGGATAAAACAACATAAATACAATTTAATAAAGCATATTATAAAACAACATAAATACAATTTAATAAAGCATAGGATAAAACAACATGAATACAATTTAATAAAGCATAGGATAAAACCACATAAATACAATTTAATAAAGCATAGGATAAAACAACATAAAGACAATTTAATAAAGCATAGGATAAAACAACATAAACACAATTTAATAAAGCATAGGATAAAACAACATAAATACAATTTAATAAAGCATAGGATAAAACAACATAAATACAATTTAATGAATCATATGTTAAAACAACATAAATACAATTTAATAAAGCATAGGATAAAACAACATAAATACAATTTAGTAAAGCATAAGATAAAAAAACATGAATACAATTTAATAAAGCATAGGTTAAAACAGCATAAATACAATTTAATAAAGCATAGGATAAAACAACATAAATACAATTTAATAAAGCATAGGATAAAACCACATAAATACAATTTAATAAAGCATAGGATAAAACCACATAAATACAATTTAATAAAGCATAGGATAAAACCACATAAATACAATTTAATAAAGCATAGGAAAAAACCACATAAATATAATTTAATAAAGCATAGGATAAAACCACATAAATACATTTTAATAAAGCATAGGATAAAACCACATACATACAATTTAATAAAGCATAGGATAAAACCACATAAATACAATTTAATAAAGCATAGGTTAAAACAACATAAATGCAATTTAATAAAGCATAGGATAAAACAACATAAATACAATTTAATAAAGCATAGGATAAAACAACATAAATACAATTTAATAAAGCATAGGTTAAAACAACATAAATGCAATTTAAAAAAGCATAGGATAAAACAACATAAATACAATTTATTAAAGCATAGGACAAAACCACATAAATATAATTTAATAAAGCATAGGATAAAACAACATAAATACAATTTAATAAAGCATAGGACAACACAACATAAATACAATTTAATAAAGCATATGTTAAAGCAAAATAAATACAATTTAATAAAGCATAGGTTAAAACAACATAAATACAATTTAATAAAGCATAGGATAAAACAACATAAATACAATTTAATAAAGCATTGTTAATAAAGCATTGGATAAAACAACATAAATACAATTTAATAAAGCATAGGATAAAACCACATAAATAAAATTTAATAAAGATTAGGATAAAACAACATAAATTCAATTTAATAAAGCATAGGATAAAACAACATAAATACAATTTAATAAAGCATAGGATAAAACCACATAAATAAAATTTAATAAAGATTAGGATAAAACAACATAAATTCAATTTAATAAAGCATAGGATAAAACAACATAAATTCAATTTAATAAAGCATAGGATAAAACCACATAAATACCATTTAATAAAGCATAGGATAAAACCACATAAATACAATTTAAAAAAAGCATGGGATAAAACAACATAAATACAATTTAATAAAGCATAGGATAAAACAACATAAATACAATTTAATAAAGCATAGGTTAAAACAACATAAATACAATTTAAAAAAGCATAGGATAAAGCAACATAAATACAATTTATTAAAGCATAGGACAAAACCACATAATTACAATTTAACAAAGCATAGGATAAAACAACATAAATACAATTTAATAAAGCATAGGACAACACAACATAAATACAATTTAATAAAGCATATGTTAAAGCAAAATAAATACAATTTAATAAAGCATAGGTTAAAACAACATAAATACAATTTAATAAAGCATAGGATAAAACAACATAAATACAATTTAATAAAGCATTGTTAATAAAGCATTGGATAAAACAACATAAATACAATTTAATAAAGCATAGGATAAAACCACATAAATAAAATTTAATAAAGATTAGGATAAAACAACATAAATTCAATTTAATAAAGCATAGGATAAAACAACATAAATACAATTTAATAAAGCATAGGATAAAACCACATAAATAAAATTTAATAAAGATTAGGATAAAACAACATAAATTCAATTTAATAAAGCATAGGATAAAACAACATAAATTCAATTTAATAAAGCATAGGATAAAACCACATAAATACCATTTAATAAAGCATAGGATAAAACCAAATAAATACAATTTAAAAAAAGCATGGGATAAAACAACATAAATACAATTTAATAAAGCATAGGATAAAACAACATAAATACAATTTAATAAAGCATAGGTTAAAACAACATAAATACAATTTAAAAAAGCATAGGATAAAGCAACATAAATACAATTTATTAAAGCATAGGACAAAACCACATAATTACAATTTAACAAAGCATAGGATAAAACAACATAAATACAATTTAATAAAGCATAGGACAAAACAACATAAATACAATTTAATAAAGCATAAGATAAAACAACATAAATACAATTTAATAAAGCATAGGACAAAACCACATAAATACAATTTAATAAAGCATAGGATAAAACAACATAAATACAATTTAATAAAGCATAGTACAAAACAACATAAATACAATTTAATAAAGCATAGGTTAAAACAACATAAATACAATTTAATAAAGCATAGGATAAAACCACAGAAATACAATATAATAAAGAATAGGATAAAACAACATAAATAGAATTTAATAAAGCATAGGACAAAACAACATAAATACAATTTAATAAAGCATAGGATAAAACAACATAAATACAATTTAATAAAGCATAGGATAAAACAACATAAATACAATTTAATAAAGCATAGGACAAAACAACATCAATAAAATTTAATAAAGCATATGTTAAAACAAGATAAATACAATTTAATAAAGCATAGGATAAAACAACATAAACACAATTTAGTAAAGCATAAGATAAAACAACATGAATACAATTTAATAAAGCATAGGTTAAAACAGCATAAATACAATTTAATAAAGCATAGGATAAAACAACATAAATACAATTTAATAAAGCATAGGATAAAACAACATAAATACAATTTAATAAAGCATAGGATAAAACAACATGATTACAATTTAATAAAGCATAGGTTAAAACAGCATAAATACAATTTAATAAAGCATAGGATGAAACAACATAAATACAATTTATTAAAGCATAGGATAAAACCACATAAATACAATTTAATAAAGCATAGGATAAAACAACATAAATACAATTTAATAAAGCATAGGACAAAACAACATAAATACAATTTAATAAAGCATAGGATAAAACAACATAAATACAATTTAATAAAGCATAGGATAAAACAACATAAATACAATTTAAAAAGCATAGGACAAAACAACCTAAATACAATTTAGTAAAGCATAAGATAAAACAACATGAATACAATTTAATAAAGCATAGGTTAAAACAGCATAAATACAATTTAATAAAGCATAGGATAAAACAACATAAATACAATTTAATAAAGCATAGTACAAAACAACATAAATACAATTTAATAAAGCATAGGTTAAAACAACATAAATACAATTTAATAAAGCATAGGATAAAACCACAGAAATACAATTTAATAAAGAATAGGATAAAACAACATAAATACAATTTAATAAAGCATAGGACAAAACAACATAAATACAATTTAATAAAGCATAGGATAAAACAACATAAATACAATTTAATAAAGCATAGGATAAAACAACATAAATACAATTTAATAAAGCATAGGACAAAACAACATCAATAAATTTAATAAAGCATATGTTAAAACAAGATGAATACAATTTAATAAAGCATAGGATAAAACAACATAAACACAATTTAGTAAAGCATAAGATAAAACAACATAAATACAATTTAATAAATCATAGGACAAAACAACATAAATACAATTTAATAAAGCATATGTTAAAGCAACATAAATACAATTTAATAAAGCATAGGTTAAAACAACATAAATGCAATTTAATAAAGCATAGGATAAAACAACATAAATACAATTTATTAAAGCATAGGATAAAACAACATAAATACAATTTAATAAAGCATAGGATAAAACAACATAAATACAATTTAATAAAGCATAGGATAAAACCACATAAATACAATTTAATAAAGCATAGGATAAAACCACATAAATACAATTTAATAAAGCATAGGATAAAACCACATAAATACAATTTAATAAAGCATAAGAAAAAAACACACAAATACAATTTAATAAAGCATAGGATAAAACCACATACATACAATTTCATAAAGCATAGGATAAAACCACATACATACAATTTAATAAAGCATAGGATAAAACAACATAAATACAATTTAATAAAGCATAGGGCAACACAACATAAATACAATTTAATAAAGCATATGTTAAAGCAAAATAAATACAATTTAATAAAGCATAGGTTAAAACAACATAAATACAATTTAATAAAGCATAGGATAAAACAACATAAATACAATTTAATAAAGCATTGGATAAAACAACATAAATACAATTTAATAAAGCATAGGATAAAACAACATAAATTCAATTTAATAAAGCATAAGATAAAACAACATAAATACAATTTAATAAAGCATAGGACAAAACCACATAAATTCAATTTAATAAAGCATAGGATAAAACAACATAAATGCAATTTAATAAAGCATAGGGCAACACAACATAAATACAAATTAATAAAGCATATGTTAAAGCAAAATAAATACAATTTAATAAAGCATAGGTTAAAACAACATAAATACAATTTAATAAAGCATAGCATAAAACAACATAAATACAATTTAATAAAGCATTGGATAAAACAACATAAATACAATTTAATAAAGCATAGGATAAAACAACATAAATTCAATTTAATAAAGCATAAGATAAAACAACATAAATACAATTTAATAAAGCATAGGACAAAACCACATAAATACAATTTAATAAAGCATAGGATAAAACAACATAAATACAATTTAATAAAGCATAGGACAAAACCACATAAATACAATTTAATAAAGCATAGGATAAAACAACATAAATACAATTTAATAAAGCATAGGATAAAACAACATAAATACAATTTAATAAAGCATAGGACAAAACCACATAAATACAATTTAATAAAGCATAGGACAAAACAACCTAAATACAATTTAGTAAAGCATAAGATAAAACAACATGAATACAATTTAATAAAGCATAGGTTAAACAGCCTACATACAATTTAATAAAGCATAGGATAAAACAACATAAATACAATTTAATAAAGCATAGTACAAAACAACATAAATACAACTTAAT
Source organism: Phyllobates terribilis (assembly GCF_046119375.1). NCBI lineage: Eukaryota > Metazoa > Chordata > Amphibia > Anura > Dendrobatidae > Phyllobates > Phyllobates terribilis. Next base: position 159,526 of record NW_027362778.1, read on the forward strand.
AAAGCATAGGTTAAAACAACATAAATACAATTTAATAAAGCATAGGATAAAACCACAGAAATACAATATAATAAAGAATAGGATAAAACAACATAAATACAATTTAATAAAGCATAGGACAAAACAACATAAATACAATTTAATAAAGCATAGGATAAAACAACATAAATACAATTTAATAAAGCATAGGATAAAACAACATAAATACAATTTAATAAAGCATAGGACAAAACAACATCAATAAAATTTAATAAAGCATATGGTAAAACAAGATAAATACAATTTAATAAAGCATAGGATAAAACAACATAAACACAATTTAGTAAAGCATAAGATAAAACAACATGAATACAATTTAATAAAGCATAGGTTAAAACAGCATAAATACAATTTAATAAAGCATAGGATAAAACAACATAAATACAATTTAATAAAGCATAGGATAAAACAACATAAATACAATTTAATAAAGCATAGGATAAAACAACATGATTACAATTTAATAAAGCATAGGTTAAAACAACATAAATACAATTTAATAAATCATAGGATAAAACCACATGAATACAATTTAATAAAGCATAGGATAAAACAACATGAATACAATTTAATAAAGCATAGGATAAAACAACATAAATACAATTTAATAAAGCATAGGATAAAACAACATAAATACAATTTAATAAAGCATAGGATAAAACAACATAAATACAATTTAATAAAGCATATTATAAAACAACATAAATACAATTTAATAAAGCATAGGATAAAACAACATAAATACAATTTAATAAAGCATAGGATAAAACAACATAAATACAATTTAGTAAAGCATAAGATAAAAAAACATGAATACAATTTAATAAAGCATAGGTTAAAACAGCATAAATACAATTTAATAAAGCATAGGATGAAACAACATAAATACAATTTATTAAAGCATAGGATAAAACAACATAAATACAATTTAATAAAGCATAGGATAAAACAACATAAATACAATTTAATAAAGCATAGGATAAAACCACATACATACAATTTAATAAAGCATAGGATAAAACCACATAAATACAATTTAATAAAGCATAGGTTAAAACAACATAAATGCAATTTAATAAAGCATAGGATAAAACAACATAAATACAATTTAATAAAGCATAGGATAAAACAACATAAATACAGTTTAATAAAGCATAGGTTAAAACAACATAAATACAATTTAAAAAAGCATAGGATAAAACAACATAAATACAATTTATTAAAGCATAGGACAAAACCACATAAATACAATTTAATAAAGCATAGGATAAAACAACATAAATACAATTTAATAAAGCATAGGACAACACAACATAAATACAATTTAATAAAGCATATGTTAAAGCAAAATAAATACAATTTAATAAAGCATAGGTTAAAACAACATAAATTCAATTTAATAAATCATAGGATAAAACAACATAAATACAATTTAATAAAGCATTGTTAATAAAGCATTGGATAAAACAACATAAATACAATTTAATAAAGCATAGGATAAAACAACATAAATTCAATTTAATAAAGCATAAGATAAAACAACATAAATACAAGTTAATAAAGCATAGGATAAAACAACATAAATACAATTTAATAAAGCATAGGATAAAACAACATAAATACAATTTAATAAAGCATATGATAAAATAACATAAATACAATTTAATAAAGCATAGGATAAAACAACATAAATACAATTTAATAAAGCATAGGACAAAACCACATAAATACAATTTAATAAAGCATAGGATAAAACAACATAAATACAATTTAATAAAGCATAGGACAAAACAACATAAATACAATTTAATAAAGCATAGGATAAAACAACATAAATACAATTTAATAAAGCATAGGATAAAACAACATAAATACAATTTAATAAAGCATAGGATAAAACAACATAAATACAATTTAATAAAGCATATTATAAAACAACATAAATACAATTTAATAAAGCATAGGATAAAACAACATGAATACAATTTAATAAAGCATAGGATAAAACCACATAAATACAATTTAATAAAGCATAGGATAAAACAACATAAATACAATTTAATAAAGCATAGGATAAAACAACATAAACACAATTTAATAAAGCATAGGATAAAACAACATAAATACAATTTAATAAAGCATAGGATAAAACAACATAAATACAATTTAATGAATCATATGTTAAAACAACATAAATACAATTTAATAAAGCATAGGATAAAACAACATAAATACAATTTAGTAAAGCATAAGATAAAAAAACATGAATACAATTTAATAAAGCATAGGTTAAAACAGCATAAATACAATTTAATAAAGCATAGGATAAAACAACATAAATACAATTTAATAAAGCATAGGATAAAACCACATAAATACAATTTAATAAAGCATAGGATAAAACCACATAAATACAATTTAATAAAGCATAGGATAAAACCACATAAATACAATTTAATAAAGCATAGGAAAAAACCACATAAATATAATTTAATAAAGCATAGGATAAAACCACATAAATACATTTTAATAAAGCATAGGATAAAACCACATACATACAATTTAATAAAGCATAGGATAAAACCACATAAATACAATTTAATAAAGCATAGGTTAAAACAACATAAATGCAATTTAATAAAGCATAGGATAAAACAACATAAATACAATTTAATAAAGCATAGGATAAAACAACATAAATACAATTTAATAAAGCATAGGTTAAAACAACATAAATGCAATTTAAAAAAGCATAGGATAAAACAACATAAATACAATTTATTAAAGCATAGGACAAAACCACATAAATATAATTTAATAAAGCATAGGATAAAACAACATAAATACAATTTAATAAAGCATAGGACAACACAACATAAATACAATTTAATAAAGCATATGTTAAAGCAAAATAAATACAATTTAATAAAGCATAGGTTAAAACAACATAAATACAATTTAATAAAGCATAGGATAAAACAACATAAATACAATTTAATAAAGCATTGTTAATAAAGCATTGGATAAAACAACATAAATACAATTTAATAAAGCATAGGATAAAACCACATAAATAAAATTTAATAAAGATTAGGATAAAACAACATAAATTCAATTTAATAAAGCATAGGATAAAACAACATAAATACAATTTAATAAAGCATAGGATAAAACCACATAAATAAAATTTAATAAAGATTAGGATAAAACAACATAAATTCAATTTAATAAAGCATAGGATAAAACAACATAAATTCAATTTAATAAAGCATAGGATAAAACCACATAAATACCATTTAATAAAGCATAGGATAAAACCACATAAATACAATTTAAAAAAAGCATGGGATAAAACAACATAAATACAATTTAATAAAGCATAGGATAAAACAACATAAATACAATTTAATAAAGCATAGGTTAAAACAACATAAATACAATTTAAAAAAGCATAGGATAAAGCAACATAAATACAATTTATTAAAGCATAGGACAAAACCACATAATTACAATTTAACAAAGCATAGGATAAAACAACATAAATACAATTTAATAAAGCATAGGACAACACAACATAAATACAATTTAATAAAGCATAGGACAACACAACATAAATACAATTTAATAAAGCATATGTTAAAGCAAAATAAATACAATTTAATAAAGCATAGGTTAAAACAACATAAATACAATTTAATAAAGCATAGGATAAAACAACATAAATACAATTTAATAAAGCATTGTTAATAAAGCATTGGATAAAACAACATAAATACAATTTAATAAAGCATAGGATAAAACCACATAAATAAAATTTAATAAAGATTAGGATAAAACAACATAAATTCAATTTAATAAAGCATAGGATAAAACAACATAAATACAATTTAATAAAGCATAGGATAAAACCACATAAATAAAATTTAATAAAGATTAGGATAAAACAACATAAATTCAATTTAATAAAGCATAGGATAAAACAACATAAATTCAATTTAATAAAGCATAGGATAAAACCACATAAATACCATTTAATAAAGCATAGGATAAAACCAAATAAATACAATTTAAAAAAAGCATGGGATAAAACAACATAAATACAATTTAATAAAGCATAGGATAAAACAACATAAATACAATTTAATAAAGCATAGGTTAAAACAACATAAATACAATTTAAAAAAGCATAGGATAAAGCAACATAAATACAATTTATTAAAGCATAGGACAAAACCACATAATTACAATTTAACAAAGCATAGGATAAAACAACATAAATACAATTTAATAAAGCATAGGACAAAACAACATAAATACAATTTAATAAAGCATATGTTAAAGCCACGTAAATACAGTTTAATAAAGCATAGGTTAAAACAGCATAAATACAATTTAATAAAGCATAGGATAAAACAACATAAATACAATTTAATAAATCATAGGAAAAAAACACATGAATACAATTTAATAAAGCATAGGATAAAATAACATAAATACAATTTAATAAAGCATAGGATAAAACAACATAAATACAATTTAATAAAGCATAGGATAAAACAACATAAATTCAATTTAATAAAGCATAGGATAAAACCACATAAATACCATTTAATAAAGCATAGGATAAAACCACATAAATACAATTTAAAAAAAGCATGGGATAAAACAACATAAATACAATTTAATAAAGCATAGGATAAAACAACATAAATACAATTTAATAAAGCATAGGTTAAAACAACATAAATACAATTTAAAAAAGCATAGGATAAAGCAACATAAATACAATTTATTAAAGCATAGGACAAAACCACATAATTACAATTTAACAAAGCATAGGATAAAACAACATAAATACAATTTAATAAAGCATAGGACAACACAACATAAATACAATTTAATAAAGCATATGTTAAAGCAAAATAAATACAATTTAATAAAGCATAGGTTAAAACAACATAAATACAATTTAATAAAGCATAGGATAAAACAACATAAATACAATTTAATAAAGCATTGTTAATAAAGCATTGGATAAAACAACATAAATACAATTTAATAAAGCATAGGATAAAACCACATAAATAAAATTTAATAAAGATTAGGATAAAACAACATAAATTCAATTTAATAAAGCATAGGATAAAACAACATAAATACAATTTAATAAAGCATAGGATAAAACCACATAAATAAAATTTAATAAAGATTAGGATAAAACAACATAAATTCAATTTAATAAAGCATAGGATAAAACAACATAAATTCAATTTAATAAAGCATAGGATAAAACCACATAAATACCATTTAATAAAGCATAGGATAAAACCAAATAAATACAATTTAAAAAAAGCATGGGATAAAACAACATAAATACAATTTAATAAAGCATAGGATAAAACAACATAAATACAATTTAATAAAGCATAGGTTAAAACAACATAAATACAATTTAAAAAAGCATAGGATAAAGCAACATAAATACAATTTATTAAAGCATAGGACAAAACCACATAATTACAATTTAACAAAGCATAGGATAAAACAACATAAATACAATTTAATAAAGCATAGGACAAAACAACATAAATACAATTTAATAAAGCATATGTTAAAGCCACGTAAATACAGTTTAATAAAGCATAGGTTAAAACAGCATAAATACAATTTAATAAAGCATAGGATAAAACAACATAAATACAATTTAATAAATCATAGGAAAAAAACACATGAATACAATTTAATAAAGCATAGGATAAAATAACATAAATACAATTTAATAAAGCATAGGATAAAACAACATAAATACAATTTAATAAAGCATAGGATAAAACAACATAAATACAATTTAATAAAGCATAGGATAAAACAACAAAAATATAATTTAATAAAGCATAGGATAAAACCACATAAATACAATTAAATAAAGCATAGGATAAAACCACATAAATACAATTTAATAGAGCATAGGATAAAACAACATAAATACAATTTAATAAAGCATAGCTTAAAACAACATAAATACAATTTAATAAAGCATAGGATAAAACAACATAAATAAAAGTTAATAAAGCATAGGATAAAACAACATAAATACAATTTAATAAAGCATAGGATAAAACAACATAAATACAATTTAATAAAGCATAGGATAAAACAACATAAATACAATTTAATAAAGCATAGGATATAACAACATAAATACAATTTAATAAAGCATAGGATAAAACAACATAAATACAATTTATTAAAGCATAGGACAAAACAACATAAATACAATTTAATAAAGCATAGGATAAAACAACATAAATACAATTTAATAAAGCATAGGACAAAACAACATAAATACAATTTAATAAAGCATAGGATAAAACAACATAAATACAATTTAATAAAGCATAGGATAAAACAACATAAATACAATTTAAAAAGCATAGGACAAAACAACCTAAATACAATTTAGTAAAGCATAAGATAAAACAACATGAATACAATTTAATAAAGCATAGGTTAAAACAGCATAAATACAATTTAATAAAGCATAGGATAAAACAACATAAATACAATTTAAAAAAAGCATGGGATAAAACAACATAAATACAATTTAATAAAGCATAGGATAAAACAACATAAATACAATTTAATAAAGCATAGGTTAAAACAACATAAATACAATTTAAAAAAGCATAGGATAAAGCAACATAAATACAATTTAGTAAAGCATAAGATAAAAAAACATGAATACAATTTAATAAAGCATAGGTTAAAACAGCATAAATACAATTTAATAAAGCATAGGATAAAACAACATAAATACAATTTAATAAAGCATAGGATAAAACCACATAAATACAATTTAATAAAGCATAGGATAAAACCACATAAATACAATTTAATAAAGCATAGGATAAAACCACATAAATACAATTTAATAAAGCATAGGAAAAAACCACATAAATATAATTTAATAAAGCATAGGATAAAACCACATAAATACATTTTAATAAAGCATAGGATAAAACCACATACATACAATTTAATAAAGCATAGGATAAAACCACATAAATACAATTTAATAAAGCATAGGTTAAAACAACATAAATGCAATTTAATAAAGCATAGGATAAAACAACATCAATACAATTTAATAAAGCATAGGATAAAACAACATAAATACAATTTAATAAAGCATAGGTTAAAACAACATAAATGCAATTTAAAAAAGCATAGGATAAAACAACATAAATACAATTTATTAAAGCATAGGACAAAACCACATAAATATAATTTAATAAAGCATAGGATAAAACAACATAAATTCAATTTAATAAAGCATAGGATAAAACAACATAAATTCAATTTAATAAAGCATAGGATAAAACCACATAAATACCATTTATTAAAGCATAGGATAAAACCACATAAATACAATTTAAAAAAAGCATGGGATAAAACAACATAAATACAATTTAATAAAGCATAGGAAAAAACCACATAAATATAATTTAATAAAGCATAGGATAAAACCACATAAATACATTTTAATAAAGCATAGGATAAAACCACATACATACAATTTAATAAAGCATAGGATAAAACCACATAAATACAATTTAATAAAGCATAGGTTAAAACAACATAAATGCAATTTAATAAAGCATAGGATAAAACAACATAAATACAATTTAATAAAGCATAGGATAAAACAACATAAATACAATTTAATAAAGCATAGGTTAAAACAACATAAATGCAATTTAAAAAAGCATAGGATAAAACAACATAAATACAATTTATTAAAGCATAGGACAAAACCACATAAATATAATTTAATAAAGCATAGGATAAAACAACATAAATACAATTTAATAAAGCATAGGACAACACAACATAAATACAATTTAATAAAGCATATGTTAAAGCAAAATAAATACAATTTAATAAAGCATAGGTTAAAACAACATAAATACAATTTAATAAAGCATAGGATAAAACAACATAAATACAATTTAATAAAGCATTGTTAATAAAGCATTGGATAAAACAACATAAATACAATTTAATAAAGCATAGGATAAAACCACATAAATAAAATTTAAAAAAGATTAGGATAAAACAACATAAATTCAATTTAATAAAGCATAGGATAAAACAACATAAATACAATTTAATAAAGCATAGGATAAAACCACATAAATAAAATTTAATAAAGATTAGGATAAAACAACATAAATTCAATTTAATAAAGCATAGGATAAAACAACATAAATTCAATTTAATAAAGCATAGGATAAAACCACATAAATACCATTTAATAAAGCATAGGATAAAACCACATAAATACAATTTAAAAAAAGCATGGGATAAAACAACATAAATACAATTTAATAAAGCATAGGATAAAACAACATAAATACAATTTAATAAAGCATAGGTTAAAACAACATAAATACAATTTAAAAAAGCATAGGATAAAGCAACATAAATACAATTTATTAAAGCATAGGACAAAACCACATAATTACAATTTAACAAAGCATAGGATAAAACAACATAAATACAATTTAATAAAGCATAGGACAACACAACATAAATACAATTTAATAAAGCATATGTTAAAGCAAAATAAATACAATTTAATAAAGCATAGGTTAAAACAACATAAATACAATTTAATAAAGCATAGGATAAAACAACATAAATACAATTTAATAAAGCATTGTTAATAAAGCATTGGATAAAACAACATAAATACAATTTAATAAAGCATAGGATAAAACCACATAAATAAAATTTAATAAAGATTAGGATAAAACAACATAAATTCAATTTAATAAAGCATAGGATAAAACAACATAAATACAATTTAATAAAGCATAGGATAAAACCACATAAATAAAATTTAATAAAGATTAGGATAAAACAACATAAATTCAATTTAATAAAGCATAGGATAAAACAACATAAATTCAATTTAATAAAGCATAGGATAAAACCACATAAATACCATTTAATAAAGCATAGGATAAAACCACATAAATACAATTTAAAAAAAGCATGGGATAAAACAACATAAATACAATTTAATAAAGCATAGGATAAAACAACATAAATACAATTTAATAAAGCATAGGTTAAAACAACATAAATACAATTTAAAAAAGCATAGGATAAAGCAACATAAATACAATTTATTAAAGCATAGGACAAAACCATATAATTACAATTTAACAAAGCATAGGATAAAACAACATAAATACAATTTAATAAAGCATAGGACAAAACAACATAAATACAATTTAATAAAGCATATGTTAAAGCCACGTAAATACAGTTTAATAAAGCATAGGTTAAAAAAGCATAAATACAATTTAATAAAGCATAGGATAAAACAACATAAATACAATTTAATAAATCATAGGATAAAACAACATAAATACAATTTAATAAAGCATAGGATAAAACAACATAAATACAATTTAATAAAGCATAGGATAAAACAACAAAAATATAATTTAATAAATCATAGGATAAAACCACATAAATACAATTAAATAAAGCATAGGATAAAACCACATAAATACAATTTAATAGAGCATAGGATAAAACAACATAAATACAATTTAATAAAGCATAGCTTAAAACAACATAAATACAATTTAATAAAGCATAGGATAAAACAACATAAATAAAAGTTAATAAAGCATAGGATAAAACAACATAAATACAATTTAATAAAGCATAGGATAAAACAACATAAATACAATTTAATAAAGCATAGGATAAAACAACATAAATACAATTTAATAAAGCATAGGATAAAACAACATAAATACAATTTATTAAAGCATAGGACAAAACAACATAAATACAATTTAATAAAGCATAGGATAAAACAACATAAATACAATTTAATAAAGCATAGGACAAAACAACATAAATACAATTTAATAAAGCATAGGATAAAACAACATAAATACAATTTAATAAAGCATAGGATAAAACAACATAAATACAATTTAAAAAGCATAGGACAAAACAACCTAAATACAATTTAGTAAAGCATAAGATAAAACAACATGGATACAATTTAATAAAGCATAGGTTAAAACAGCATAAATACAATTTAATAAAGCATAGGATAAAACAACATAAATACAATTTAATAAAGCATAGGATAAAACAACATGAAAACAATTTAATAAAGCATAGGTTAAAACAACATAAATACAATTTAATAAATCATAGGAAAAAAACACATGAATACAATTTAATAAAGCATAGGATAAAATAACATAAATACAATTTAATAAAGCATAGGATAAAACAACATAAATACAATTTAATAAAGCAGAGGATAAAACAACATAAATACAATTTAATAAAGCATAGGATAAAACAACAAAAATATAATTTAATAAATCATAGGATAAAACCACATAAATACAATTTAATAAAGCATAGGATAAAACCACATAAATACAATTTAATAAAGCATTGGATAAAACAACATAAATACAATTTAAAAAAGCATAGGATAAAACCACATGAATACAATTTAATAAAGCATAGGATAAAACCACATAAATAAAATTAAATAAAGATTAGGATAAAACAACATAAATTCAATTTAATAAAGCATAGGATAAAACAACATAAATACAATTTAATAAAGCATAGGATAAAACCACATAAATACCATTTAATAAAGCATAGGATAAAACCACATAAATACAATTTAAAAAAAGCATGGGATAAAACAACATAAATACAATTTAATAAAGCATAGGATAAAACAACATAAATACAATTTAATAAAGCATAGGATAAAACAACATAAATACAATTTAATAAAGCATAGGTTAAAACAACATAAATACAATTTAAAAAAGCATAGGATAAAGCAACATAAATACAATTTATTAAAGCATAGGACAAAACCACATAATTACAATTTAACAAAGCGTAGGATAAAACAACATAAATACAATTTAATAAAGCATAGGACAAAACAACATAAATACAATTTAATAAAGCATATGTTAAAGCCACATAAATACAGTTTAATAAAGCATAGGTTAAAACAACATAAATACAATTTAATAAAGCATTGGACAAAACAACATAAATACAATTTAATAAAGCATAGGATAAAACAACATAAATACAATTTAATAATGCATTGGATAAAACAACATGAATACAATTTAATAAAGCATAGAATAAAACAAGATAAATATAATTTAATAAAGCATAAGATAAAACAACATAAATACAATTTAATAAAGCATAGGATAAAACAACATAAATACAATTTAATAGAGCATAGGATAAAACAACATAAATACAATTTAATAAAGCATAGCTTAAAACAACATAAATACAATTTAATAAAGCATAGGATAAAACAACATAAATAAAAGTTAATAAAGCATAGGATAAAACAACATAAATACAATTTAATAAAGCATAGGATAAAACAACATAAATACAATTTAATAAAGCATAGGGTAAAACAACATAAATACAATTTAATAAAGCATAGGATATAACAACATAAATACAATTTAATAAAGCATAGGATAAAACAACATAAATACAATTTATTAAAGCATAGGACAAAACATCAGAAATACAATTTAATAAAGCATAGGATAAAACAACATAAATACAATTTAATAAAGCATAGGACAAAACAACATAAATACAATTTAATAAAGCATAGGATAAAACAACATAAATACAATTTAATAAAGCATAGGATAAAACAATATAAATACAATTTAAAAAGCATAGGACAAAACAACCTAAATACAATTTAGTAAAGCATAAGATAAAACAACATGAATACAATTTAATAAAGCATAGGTTAAAACAGCATAAATACAATTTAATAAAGCATAGGATAAAACAACATAAATACAATTTAATAAAGCATAGGATAAAACAACATGAATACAATTTAATAAAGCATAGGTTAAAACAACATAAATACAATTTAATAAATCATAGGAAAAAAACACATGAATACAATTTAATAAAGCATAGGATAAAATAACATAAATACAATTTAATAAAGCATAGGATAAAACAACATAAATACAATTTAATAAAGCATAGGATAAAACAACATAAATACAATTTAATAAAGCATAGGATAAAACAACAAAAATATAATTTAATAAATCATAGGATAAAACCACATAAATACAATTTAATTAAGCATAGGATAAAACCACATAAATACAATTTAATAAAGCATTGGATAAAACAACATAAATACAATTTAAAAAAGCATAGGATAAAACAACATAAATACAATTTAATAAAGCATAGGTTAAAACAACATAAATACAATTTAAAAAAGCATAGGATAAAGCAACATAAATACAATTTATTAAAGCATAGGACAAAACCACATAATTACAATTTAACAAAGCATAGGATAAAACAACATAAATACAATTTAATAAAGCATAGGACAACACAACATAAATACAATTTAATAAAGCATATGTTAAAGCAAAATAAATACAATTTAATAAAGCATAGGTTAAAACAACATAAATACAATTTAATAAAGCATAGGATAAAACAAGATAAATACAATTTAATAAAGCATTGTTAATAAAGCATTGGATAAAACAACATAAATACAATTTAATAAAGCATAGGATAAAACCACATAAATAAAATTTAATAAAGATTAGGATAAAACAACATAAATTCAATTTAATAAAGCATAGGATAAAACAACATAAATACAATTTAATAAAGCATAGGATAAAACCACATAAATAAAATTTAATAAAGATTAGGATAAAACAACATAAATTCAATTTAATAAAGCATAGGATAAAACAACATAAATTCAATTTAATAAAGCATAGGATAAAACCACATAAATACCATTTAATAAAGCATAGGATAAAACCACATAAATACAATTTAAAAAAAGCATGGGATAAAACAACATAAATACAATTTAATAAAGCATAGGATAAAACAACATAAATACAATTTAATAAAGCATAGGTTAAAACAACATAAATACAATTTAAAAAAGCATAGGATAAAGCAACATAAATACAATTTATTAAAGCATAGGACAAAACCATATAATTACAATTTAACAAAGCATAGGATAAAACAACATAAATACAATTTAATAAAGCATAGGACAAAACAACATAAATACAATTTAATAAAGCATATGTTAAAGCCACGTAAATACAGTTTAATAAAGCATAGGTTAAAACAGCATAAATACAATTTAATAAAGCATAGGATAAAACAACATAAATACAATTTAATAAATCATAGGATAAAACAACATAAATACAATTTAATAAAGCATAGGATAAAACAACATAAATACAATTTAATAAAGCATAGGATAAAACAACAAAAATATAATTTAATAAATCATAGGATAAAACCACATAAATACAATTAAATAAAGCATAGGATAAAACCACATAAATACAATTTAATAGAGCATAGGATAAAACAACATAAATACAATTTAATAAAGCATAGCTTAAAACAACATAAATACAATTTAATAAAGCATAGGATAAAACAACATAAATAAAAGTTAATAAAGCATAGGATAAAACAACATAAATACAATTTAATAAAGCATAGGATAAAACAACATAAATACAATTTAATAAAGCATAGGATAAAACAACATAAATACAATTTAATAAAGCATAGGATAAAACAACATAAATACAATTTATTAAAGCATAGGACAAAACAACATAAATACAATTTAATAAAGCATAGGATAAAACAACATAAATACAATTTAATAAAGCATAGGACAAAACAACATAAATACAATTTAATAAAGCATAGGATAAAACAACATAAATACAATTTAATAAAGCATAGGATAAAACAACATAAATACAATTTAAAAAGCATAGGACAAAACAACCTAAATACAATTTAGTAAAGCATAAGATAAAACAACATGAATACAATTTAATAAAGCATAGGTTAAAACAACATAAATACAATTTAATAAATCATAGGAAAAAAACACATGAATACAATTTAATAAAGCATAGGATAAAATAACATAAATACAATTTAATAAAGCATAGGATAAAACAACATAAATACAATTTAATAAAGCAGAGGATAAAACAACATAAATACAATTTAATAAAGCATAGGATAAAACAACAAAAATATAATTTAATAAATCATAGGATAAAACCACATAAATACAATTTAATAAAGCATAGGATAAAACCACATAAATACAATTTAATAAAGCATTGGATAAAACAACATAAATACAATTTAAAAAAGCATAGGATAAAACCACATGAATACAATTTAATAAAGCATAGGATAAAACCACATAAATAAAATTAAATAAAGATTAGGATAAAACAACATAAATTCAATTTAATAAAGCATAGGATAAAACAACATAAATACAATTTAATAAAGCATAGGATAAAACCACATAAATACCATTTAATAAAGCATAGGATAAAACCACATAAATACAATTTAAAAAAAGCATGGGATAAAACAACATAAATACAATTTAATAAAGCATAGGATAAAACAACATAAATACAATTTAATAAAGCATAGGATAAAACAACATAAATACAATTTAATAAAGCATAGGTTAAAACAACATAAATACAATTTAAAAAAGCATAGGATAAAGCAACATAAATACAATTTATTAAAGCATAGGACAAAACCACATAATTACAATTTAACAAAGCGTAGGATAAAACAACATAAATACAATTTAATAAAGCATAGGACAAAACAACATAAATACAATTTAATAAAGCATATGTTAAAGCCACATAAATACAGTTTAATAAAGCATAGGTTAAAACAACATAAATACAATTTAATAAAGCATTGGACAAAACAACATAAATACAATTTAATAAAGCATAGGATAAAACAACATAAATACAATTTAATAATGCATTGGATAAAACAACATGAATACAATTTAATAAAGCATAGAATAAAACAAGATAAATATAATTTAATAAAGCAGAAGATAAAACAACATAAATACAATTTAATAAAGCATAGGATAAAACAACATAAATACAATTTAATAGAGCATAGGATAAAACAACATAAATACAATTTAATAAAGCATAGCTTAAAACAACATAAATACAATTTAATAAAGCATAGGATAAAACAACATAAATAAAAGTTAATAAAGCATAGGATAAAACAACATAAATACAATTTAATAAAGCATAGGATAAAACAACATAAATACAATTTAATAAAGCATAGGGTAAAACAACATAAATACAATTTAATAAAGCATAGGATATAACAACATAAATACAATTTAATAAAGCATAGGATAAAACAACATAAATACAATTTATTAAAGCATAGGACAAAACATCAGAAATACAATTTAATAAAGCATAGGATAAAACAACATAAATACAATTTAATAAAGCATAGGACAAAACAACATAAATACAATTTAATAAAGCATAGGATAAAACAACATAAATACAATTTAATAAAGCATAGGATAAAACAATATAAATACAATTTAAAAAGCATAGGACAAAACAACCTAAATACAATTTAGTAAAGCATAAGATAAAACAACATGAATACAATTTAATAAAGCATAGGTTAAAACAGCATAAATACAATTTAATAAAGCATAGGATAAAACAACATAAATACAATTTAATAAAGCATAGGATAAAACAACATGAATACAATTTAATAAAGCATAGGTTAAAACAACATAAATACAATTTAATAAATCATAGGAAAAAAACACATGAATACAATTTAATAAAGCATAGGATAAAATAACAAAAATATAATTTAATAAATCATAGGATAAAACCACATAAATACAATTTAATTAAGCATAGGATAAAACCACATAAATACAATTTAATAAAGCATTGGATAAAACAACATAAATACAATTTAAAAAAGCATAGGATAAAACCACATAAATACAATTTAATAAAGCATAGGATAAAACAACATAAATACAATTTAAAAAGCATAGGACAAAACAACCTAAATACAATTTAGTAAAGCATAAGTTAAAACAACATGAATACAATTTAATAAAGCATAGGTTAAAACAGCATAAATACAATTTAATAAAGCATAGGATAAAACAACATGAATACAATTTAATAAAGCATAAGTTAAAACAACATGAATACAATTTATTAAAGCATAGGATAAAACAACATAAATACAATTTAATAAAGCATATTATAAAACAACATAAATACAATTTAATAAAGCATAGGATAAAACAACATGAATACAATTTAATAAAGCATAGGATAAAACCACATAAATACAATTTAATAAAGCATAGGATAAAACAACATAAATACAATTTAATAAAGCATAGGATAAAACAACATAAACACAATTTAATAAAGCATAGGATAAAACAACATAAATACAATTTAATAAAGCATAGGATAAAACAACATAAATACAATTTAATGAATCATATGTTAAAACAACATAAATACAATTTAATAAAGCATAGGATAAAACAACATAAATACAATTTAGTAAAGCATAAGATAAAACAACATGAATACAATTTAATAAAGCATAGGTTAAAACAGCATAAATACAATTTAATAAAGCATAGGATAAAACAACATAAATACAATTTAAAAAAAGCATGGGATAAAACAACATAAATACAATTTAATAAAGCATAGGATAAAACAACATAAATACAATTTAATAAAGCATAGGTTAAAACAACATAAATACAATTTAAAAAAGCATAGGATAAAGCAACATAAATACAATTTAGTAAAGCATAAGATAAAAAAACATGAATACAATTTAATAAAGCATAGGTTAAAACAGCATAAATACAATTTAATAAAGCATAGGATAAAACAACATAAATACAATTTAATAAAGCATAGGATAAAACCACATAAATACAATTTAATAAAGCATAGGATAAAACCACATAAATACAATTTAATAAAGCATAGGATAAAACCACATAAATACAATTTAATAAAGCATAGGAAAAAACCACATAAATATAATTTAATAAAGCATAGGATAAAACCACATAAATACAATTTAATAAAGCATAGGATAAAACAACATAAATACAATTTAATAAAGCATAGGTTAAAACAACATAAATGCAATTTAAAAAAGCATAGGATAAAACAACATAAATACAATTTATTAAAGCATAGGACAAAACCACATAAATATAATTTAATAAAGCATAGGATAAAACAACATAAATTCAATTTAATAAAGCATAGGATAAAACAACATAAATTCAATTTAATAAAGCATAGGATAAAACAACATAAATACCATTTAATAAAGCATAGGATAAAACCACATAAATACAATTTAAAAAAAGCATGGGATAAAACAACATAAATACAATTTAATAAAGCATAGGAAAAAACCACATAAATATAATTTAATAAAGCATAGGATAAAACCACATAAATACATTTTAATAAAGCATAGGATAAAACCACATACATACAATTTAATAAAGCATAGGATAAAACCACATAAATACAATTTAATAAAGCATAGGTTAAAACAACATAAATGCAATTTAATAAAGCATAGGATAAAACAACATAAATACAATTTAATAAAGCATAGGATAAAACAACATAAATACAATTTAATAAAGCATAGGTTAAAACAACATAAATGCAATTTAAAAAAGCATAGGATAAAACAACATAAATACAATTTATTAAAGCATAGGACAAAACCACATAAATATAATTTAATAAAGCATAGGATAAAACAACATAAATACAATTTAATAAAGCATAGGACAACACAACATAAATACAATTTAATAAAGCATATGTTAAAGCAAAATAAATACAATTTAATAAAGCATAGGTTAAAACAACATAAATACAATTTAATAAAGCATAGGATAAAACAACATAAATACAATTTAATAAAGCATTGTTAATAAAGCATTGGATAAAACAACATAAATACAATTTAATAAAGCATAGGATAAAACCACATAAATAAAATTTAATAAAGATTAGGATAAAACAACATAAATTCAATTTAATAAAGCATAGGATAAAACAACATAAATACAATTTAATAAAGCATAGGATAAAACCACATAAATAAAATTTAATAAAGATTAGGATAAAACAACATAAATTCAATTTAATAAAGCATAGGATAAAACAACATAAATTCAATTTAATAAAGCATAGGATAAAACCACATAAATACCATTTAATAAAGCATAGGATAAAACCACATAAATACAATTTAAAAAAAGCATGGGATAAAACAACATAAATACAATTTAATAAAGCATAGGATAAAACAACATAAATACAATTTAATAAAGCATAGGTTAAAACAACATAAATACAATTTAAAAAAGCATAGGATAAAGCAACATAAATACAATTTATTAAAGCATAGGACAAAACCACATAATTACAATTTAACAAAGCATAGGATAAAACAACATAAATACAATTTAATAAAGCATAGGACAACACAACATAAATACAATTTAATAAAGCATATGTTAAAGCAAAATAAATACAATTTAATAAAGCATAGGTTAAAACAACATAAATACAATTTAATAAAGCATAGGATAAAACAACATAAATACAATTTAATAAAGCATTGTTAATAAAGCATTGGATAAAACAACATAAATACAATTTAATAAAGCATAGGATAAAACCACATAAATAAAATTTAATAAAGATTAGGATAAAACAACATAAATTCAATTTAATAAAGCATAGGATAAAACAACATAAATACAATTTAATAAAGCATAGGATAAAACCACATAAATAAAATTTAATAAAGATTAGGATAAAACAACATAAATTCAATTTAATAAAGCATAGGATAAAACAACATAAATTCAATTTAATAAAGCATAGGATAAAACCACATAAATACCATTTAATAAAGCATAGGATAAAACCACATAAATACAATTTAAAAAAAGCATGGGATAAAACAACATAAATACAATTTAATAAAGCATAGGATAAAACAACATAAATACAATTTAATAAAGCATAGGTTAAAACAACATAAATACAATTTAAAAAAGCATAGGATAAAGCAACATAAATACAATTTATTAAAGCATAGGACAAAACCACATAATTACAATTTAACAAAGCATAGGATAAAACAACATAAATACAATTTAATAAAGCATAGGACAAAACAACATAAATACAATTTAATAAAGCATATGTTAAAGCCACGTAAATACAGTTTAATAAAGCATAGGTTAAAACAGCATAAATACAATTTAATAAAGCATAGGATAAAACAACATAAATACAATTTAATAAATCATAGGAAAAAAACACATGAATACAATTTAATAAAGCATAGGATAAAATAACATAAATACAATTTAATAAAGCATAGGATAAAACAACATAAATACAATTTAATAAAGCATAGGATAAAACAACATAAATACAATTTAATAAAGCATAGGATAAAACAACAAAAATATAATTTAATAAATCATAGGATAAAACCACATAAATACAATTAAATAAAGCATAGGATAAAACCACATAAATACAATTTAATAGAGCATAGGATAAAACAACATAAATACAATTTAATAAAGCATAGCTTAAAACAACATAAATACAATTTAATAAAGCATAGGATAAAACAACATAAATAAAAGTTAATAAAGCATAGGATAAAACAACATAAATACAATTTAATAAAGCATAGGATAAAACAACATAAATACAATTTAATAAAGCATAGGATAAAACAACATAAATACAATTTAATAAAGCATAGGATATAACAACATAAATACAATTTAATAAAGCATAGGATAAAACAACATAAATACAATTTATTAAAGCATAGGACAAAACAACATAAATACAATTTAATAAAGCATAGGATAAAACAACATAAATACAATTTAATAAAGCATAGGACAAAACAACATAAATACAATTTAATAAAGCATAGGATAAAACAACATAAATACAATTTAATAAAGCATAGGATAAAACAACATAAATACAATTTAAAAAGCATAGGACAAAACAACCTAAATACAATTTAGTAAAGCATAAGATAAAACAACATGAATACAATTTAATAAAGCATAGGTTAAAACAGCATAAATACAATTTAATAAAGCATAGGATAAAACAACATAAATACAATTTAATAAAGCATAGGATAAAACAACATGAATACAATTTAATAAAGCATAGGTTAAAACAACATAAATACAATTTAATAAATCATAGGAAAAAAACACATGAATACAATTTAATAAAGCATAGGATAAAATAACATAAATACAATTTAATAAAGCATAGGATAAAACAACATAAATACAATTTAATAAAGCAGAGGATAAAACAACATAAATACAATTTAATAAAGCATAGGATAAAACAACAAAAATATAATTTAATAAATCATAGGATAAAACCACATAAATACAATTTAATTAAGCATAGGATAAAACCACATAAATACAATTTAATAAAGCATTGGATAAAACAACATAAATACAATTTAAAAAAGCATAGGATAAAACCACATAAATACAATTTAATAAAGCATAGGATAAAACAACATAAATACAATTTAAAAAGCATAGGACAAAACAACCTAAATACAATTTAGTAAAGCATAAGTTAAAACAACATGAATACAATTTAATAAAGCATAGGTTAAAACAGCATAAATACAATTTAATAAAGCATAGGATAAAACATCATGAATACAATTTAATAAAGCATAAGTTAAAACAACATGAATACAATTTAATAAAGCATAGGATAAAACAACATAAATACAATTTAATAAAGCATATTATAAAACAACATAAATACAATTTAATAAAGCATAGGATAAAACAACATGAATACAATTTAATAAAGCATAGGATAAAACCACATAAATACAATTTAATAAAGCATAGGATAAAACAACATAAATACAATTTAATAAAGCATAGGATAAAACAACATAAACACAATTTAATAAAGCATAGGATAAAACAACATAAATACAATTTAATAAAGCATAGGATAAAACAACATAAATACAATTTAATGAATCATATGTTAAAACAACATAAATACAATTTAATAAAGCATAGGATAAAACAACATAAATACAATTTAGTAAAGCATAAGATAAAACAACATGAATACAATTTAATAAAGCATAGGTTAAAACAGCATAAATACAATTTAATAAAGCATAGGATAAAACAACATAAATACAATTTAATAAAGCATAGGATAAAACAACATGAATACAATTTAATAAAGCATAGGTTAAAACAACATAAATACAATTTAATAAATCATAGGAAAAAAACACATGAATACAATTTAATAAAGCATAGGATAAAATAACATAAATACAATTTAATAAAGCATAGGATAAAACAACATAAATACAATTTAATAAAGAAAAGGATAAAACAACATAAATACAATTTAATAAAGCATAGGATAAAACAACAAAAATATAATTTAATAAATCATAGGATAAAACCACATAAATACAATTTAATAAAGCATAGGATAAAACCACATAAATACAATTTAATAAAGCATTGGATAAAACAACATAAATACAATTTAAAAAAGCATAGGATAAAACCACATGAATACAATTTAATAAAGCATAGGATAAAACCACATAAATAAAATTAAATAAAGATTAGGATAAAACAACATAAATTCAATTTAATAAAGCATAGGATAAAACAACATAAATACAATTTAATAAAGCATAGGATAAAACCACATAAATACCATTTAATAAAGCATAGGATAAAACCACATAAATACAATTTAAAAAAAGCATGGGATAAAACAACATAAATACAATTTAATAAAGCATAGGATAAAACAACATAAATACAATTTAATAAAGCATAGGATAAAACAACATAAATACAATTTAATAAAGCATAGGTTAAAACAACATAAATACAATTTAAAAAAGCATAGGATAAAGCAACATAAATACAATTTATTAAAGCATAGGACAAAACCACATAATTACAATTTAACAAAGCGTAGGATAAAACAACATAAATACAATTTAATAAAGCATAGGACAAAACAACATAAATACAATTTAATAAAGCATATGTTAAAGCCACATAAATACAGTTTAATAAAGCATAGGTTAAAACAACATAAATACAATTTAATAAAGCATTGGACAAAACAACATAAATACAATTTAATAAAGCATAGGATAAAACAACATAAATACAATTTAATAATGCATTGGATAAAACAACATGAATACAATTTAATAAAGCATAGAATAAAACAAGATAAATATAATTTAATAAAGCATAAGATAAAACAACATAAATACAATTTAATAAAGCATAGGATAAAACAACATAAATACAATTTAATAGAGCATAGGATAAAACAACATAAATACAATTTAATAAAGCATAGCTTAAAACAACATAAATACAATTTAATAAAGCATAGGATAAAACAACATAAATAAAAGTTAATAAAGCATAGGATAAAACAACATAAATACAATTTAATAAAGCATAGGATAAAACAACATAAATACAATTTAATAAAGCATAGGGTAAAACAACATAAATACAATTTAATAAAGCATAGGATATAACAACATAAATACAATTTAATAAAGCATAGGATAAAACAACATAAATACAATTTATTAAAGCATAGGACAAAACATCAGAAATACAATTTAATAAAGCATAGGATAAAACAACATAAATACAATTTAATAAAGCATAGGACAAAACAACATAAATACAATTTAATAAAGCATAGGATAAAACAACATAAATACAATTTAATAAAGCATAGGATAAAACAACATAAATACAATTTAAAAAGCATAGGACAAAACAACCTAAATACAATTTAGTAAAGCATAAGATAAAACAACATGAATACAATTTAATAAAGCATAGGTTAAAACAGCATAAATACAATTTAATAAAGCATAGGATAAAACAACATAAATACAATTTAATAAAGCATAGGATAAAACAACATGAATACAATTTAATAAAGCATAGGTTAAAACAACATAAATACAATTTAATAAATCATAGGAAAAAAACACATGAATACAATTTAATAAAGCATAGGATAAAATAACATAAATACAATTTAATAAAGCATAGGATAAAACAACATAAATACAATTTAATAAAGCATAGGATAAAACAACATAAATACAATTTAATAAAGCATAGGATAAAACAACAAAAATATAATTTAATAAATCATAGGATAAAACCACATAAATACAATTTAATTAAGCATAGGATAAAACCACATAAATACAATTTAATAAAGCATTGGATAAAACAACATAAATACAATTTAAAAAAGCATAGGATAAAACCACATAAATACAATTTAATAAAGCATAGGATAAAACAACATAAATACAATTTAAAAAGCATAGGACAAAACAACCTAAATACAATTTAGTAAAGCATAAGTTAAAACAACATGAATACAATTTAATAAAGCATAGGTTAAAACAGCATAAATACAATTTAATAAAGCATAGGATAAAACATCATGAATACAATTTAATAAAGCATAAGTTAAAACAACATGAATACAATTTAATAAAGCATAGGATAAAACAACATAAATACAATTTAATAAAGCATATTATAAAACAACATAAATACAATTTAATAAAGCATAGGATAAAACAACATGAATACAATTTAATAAAGCATAGGATAAAACCACATAAATACAATTTAATAAAGCATAGGATAAAACAACATAAATACAATTTAATAAAGCATAGGATAAAACAACATAAACACAATTTAATAAAGCATAGGATAAAACAACATAAATACAATTTAATAAAGCATAGGATAAAACAACATAAATACAATTTAATGAATCATATGTTAAAACAACATAAATACAATTTAATAAAGCATAGGATAAAACAACATAAATACAATTTAGTAAAGCATAAGATAAAACAACATGAATACAATTTAATAAAGCATAGGTTAAAACAGCATAAATACAATTTAATAAAGCATAGGATAAAACAACATAAATACAATTTAATAAAGCATAGGATAAAACAACATGAATACAATTTAATAAAGCATAGGTTAAAACAACATAAATACAATTTAATAAATCATAGGAAAAAAACACATGAATACAATTTAATAAAGCATAGGATAAAATAACATAAATACAATTTAATAAAGCATAGGATAAAACAACATAAATACAATTTAATAAAGAAAAGGATAAAACAACATAAATACAATTTAATAAAGCATAGGATAAAACAACAAAAATATAATTTAATAAATCATAGGATAAAACCACATAAATACAATTTAATAAAGCATAGGATAAAACCACATAAATACAATTTAATAAAGCATTGGATAAAACAACATAAATACAATTTAAAAAAGCATAGGATAAAACCACATGAATACAATTTAATAAAGCATAGGATAAAACCACATAAATAAAATTAAATAAAGATTAGGATAAAACAACATAAATTCAATTTAATAAAGCATAGGATAAAACAACATAAATACAATTTAATAAAGCATAGGATAAAACCACATAAATACCATTTAATAAAGCATAGGATAAAACCACATAAATACAATTTAAAAAAAGCATGGGATAAAACAACATAAATACAATTTAATAAAGCATAGGATAAAACAACATAAATACAATTTAATAAAGCATAGGATAAAACAACATAAATACAATTTAATAAAGCATAGGTTAAAACAACATAAATACAATTTAAAAAAGCATAGGATAAAGCAACATAAATACAATTTATTAAAGCATAGGACAAAACCACATAATTACAATTTAACAAAGCGTAGGATAAAACAACATAAATACAATTTAATAAAGCATAGGACAAAACAACATAAATACAATTTAATAAAGCATATGTTAAAGCCACATAAATACAGTTTAATAAAGCATAGGTTAAAACAACATAAATACAATTTAATAAAGCATTGGACAAAACAACATAAATACAATTTAATAAAGCATAGGATAAAACAACATAAATACAATTTAATAATGCATTGGATAAAACAACATGAATACAATTTAATAAAGCATAGAATAAAACAAGATAAATATAATTTAATAAAGCATAAGATAAAACAACATAAATACAATTTAATAAAGCATAGGATAAAACAACATAAATACAATTTAATAGAGCATAGGATAAAACAACATAAATACAATTTAATAAAGCATAGCTTAAAACAACATAAATACAATTTAATAAAGCATAGGATAAAACAACATAAATAAAAGTTAATAAAGCATAGGATAAAACAACATAAATACAATTTAATAAAGCATAGGATAAAACAACATAAATACAATTTAATAAAGCATAGGGTAAAACAACATAAATACAATTTAATAAAGCATAGGATATAACAACATAAATACAATTTAATAAAGCATAGGATAAAACAACATAAATACAATTTATTAAAGCATAGGACAAAACATCAGAAATACAATTTAATAAAGCATAGGATAAAACAACATAAATACAATTTAATAAAGCATAGGACAAAACAACATAAATACAATTTAATAAAGCATAGGATAAAACAACATAAATACAATTTAATAAAGCATAGGATAAAACAATATAAATACAATTTAAAAAGCATAGGACAAAACAACCTAAATACAATTTAGTAAAGCATAAGATAAAACAACATGAATACAATTTAATAAAGCATAGGTTAAAACAGCATAAATACAATTTAATAAAGCATAGGATAAAACAACATAAATACAATTTAATAAAGCATAGGATAAAACAACATGAATACAATTTAATAAAGCATAGGTTAAAACAACATAAATACAATTTAATAAATCATAGGAAAAAAACACATGAATACAATTTAATAAAGCATAGGATAAAATAACATAAATACAATTTAATAAAGCATAGGATAAAACAACATAAATACAATTTAATAAAGCATAGGATAAAACAACATAAATACAATTTAATAAAGCATAGGATAAAACAACAAAAATATAATTTAATAAATCATAGGATAAAACCACATAAATACAATTTAATTAAGCATAGGATAAAACCACATAAATACAATTTAATAAAGCATTGGATAAAACAACATAAATACAATTTAAAAAAGCATAGGATAAAACCACATAAATACAATTTAATAAAGCATAGGATAAAACAACATAAATACAATTTAAAAAGCATAGGACAAAACAACCTAAATACAATTTAGTAAAGCATAAGTTAAAACAACATGAATACAATTTAATAAAGCATAGGTTAAAACAGCATAAATACAATTTAATAAAGCATAGGATAAAACAACATGAATACAATTTAATAAAGCATAAGTTAAAACAACATGAATACAATTTAATAAAGCATAGGATAAAACAACATAAATACAATTTAATAAAGCATATTATAAAACAACATAAATACAATTTAATAAAGCATAGGATAAAACAACATGAATACAATTTAATAAAGCATAGGATAAAACCACATAAATACAATTTAATAAAGCATAGGATAAAACAACATAAATACAATTTAATAAAGCATAGGATAAAACAACATAAACACAATTTAATAAAGCATAGGATAAAACAACATAAATACAATTTAATAAAGCATAGGATAAAACAACATAAATACAATTTAATGAATCATATGTTAAAACAACATAAATACAATTTAATAAAGCATAGGATAAAACAACATAAATACAATTTAGTAAAGCATAAGATAAAAAAACATGAATACAATTTAATAAAGCATAGGTTAAAACAGCATAAATACAATTTAATAAAGCATAGGATAAAACAACATAAATACAATTTAATAAAGCATAGGATAAAACCACATAAATACAATTTAATAAAGCATAGGATAAAACCACATAAATACAATTTAATAAAGCATAGGATAAAACCACATAAATACAATTTAATAAAGCATAGGAAAAAACCACATAAATACAATTTAATAAAGCATAGGATAAAACCACATAAATACATTTTAATAAAGCATAGGATAAAACCACAAACATACAATTTAATAAAGCATAGGATAAAACCACATAAATACAATTTAATAAAGCATAGGTTAAAACAACATAAATGCAATTTAATAAAGCATAGGATAAAACAACATAAATACAATTTAATAAAGCATAGGATAAAACAACATAAATACAATTTAATAAAGCATAGGTTAAAACAACATAAATGCAATTTAAAAAAGCATAGGATAAAACAACATAAATAAAATTTATTAAAGCATAGGACAAAACCACATAAATACAATTTAATAAAGCATAGGATAAAACAACATAAATACAATTTAATAAAGCATAGGACAACACAACATAAATACAATTTAATAAAGCATATGTTAAAGCAAAATAAATACAATTTAATAAAGCATAGGTTAAAACAACATAAATACAATTTAATAAAGCATAGGATAAAACAACATAAATACAATTTAATAAAGCATTGTTAATAAAGCATTGGATAAAACAACATAAATACAATTTAATAAAGCATAGGATAAAACAACATAAATTCAATTTAATAGAGCATAAGATAAAACAACATAAATACAAGTTAATAAAGCATAGGATAAAACAACATAAATACAATTTAATAAAGCATAGGATAAAACAACATAAATACAATTTAATAAAGCATAGGACAAAACCACATAAATACAATTTAATAAAGCATAGGATAAAACAACCTAAATACAATTTAGTAAAGCATAAGATAAAACAACATGAATACAATTTAATAAAGCATAGGTTAAACAGCATACATACAATTTAATAAAGCATAGGATAAAACAACATAAATACAATTTAATAAAGCATAGTACAAAACAACATAAATACAACTTAATAAAGCATAGGTTAAAACAACATAAATACAATTTAATAAAGCATAGGATAAAACCACAGAAATACAATATAATAAAGAATAGGATAAAACAACATAAATACAATTTAATAAAGCATAGGACAAAACAACATAAATACAATTTAATAAAGCATAGGACAAAACAACATCAATAAAATTTAATAAAGCATATGGTAAAACAAGATAAATACAATTTAATAAAGCATAGGATAAAACAACATAAACACAATTTAGTAAAGCATAAGATAAAACAACATGAATACAATTTAATAAAGCATAGGTTAAAACAGCATAAATACAATTTAATAAAGCATAGGATAAAACAACATAAATACAATTTAATAAAGCATAGGATAAAACAACATAAATACAATTTAATAAAGCATAGGATAAAACAACATGATTACAATTTAATAAAGCATAGGTTAAAACAACATAAATACAATTTAATAAATCATAGGATAAAACCACATGAATACAATTTAATAAAGCATAGGATAAAACAACATGAATACAATTTAATAAAGCATAGGATAAAACAACATAAATACAATTTAATAAAGCATAGGATAAAACAACATAAATACAATTTAATAAAGCATAGGATAAAACAACATAAATACAATTTAATAAAGCATATTATAAAACAACATAAATACAATTTAATAAAGCATAGGATAAAACAACATAAATACAATTTAATAAAGCATAGGATAAAACAACATAAATACAATTTAGTAAAGCATAAGATAAAAAAACATGAATACAATTTAATAAAGCATAGGTTAAAACAGCATAAATACAATTTAATAAAGCATAGGATGAAACAACATAAATACAATTTATTAAAGCATAGGATAAAACAACATAAATACAATTTAATAAAGCATAGGATAAAACAACATAAATACAATTTAATAAAGCATAGGATAAAACCACATACATACAATTTAATAAAGCATAGGATAAAACCACATAAATACAATTTAATAAAGCATAGGTTAAAACAACATAAATGCAATTTAATAAAGCATAGGATAAAACAACATAAATACAATTTAATAAAGCATAGGATAAAACAACATAAATACAGTTTAATAAAGCATAGGTTAAAACAACATAAATACAATTTAAAAAAGCATAGGATAAAACAACATAAATACAATTTATTAAAGCATAGGACAAAACCACATAAATACAATTTAATAAAGCATAGGATAAAACAACATAAATACAATTTAATAAAGCATAGGACAACACAACATAAATACAATTTAATAAAGCATATGTTAAAGCAAAATAAATACAATTTAATAAAGCATAGGTTAAAACAACATAAATACAATTTAATAAATCATAGGATAAAACAACATAAATACAATTTAATAAAGCATTGTTAATAAGGCATTGGATAAAACAACATAAATACAATTTAATAAAGCATAGGATAAAACAACATAAATTCAATTTAATAAAGCATAAGATAAAACAACATAAATACAAGTTAATAAAGCATAGGATAAAACAACATAAATACAATTTAATAAAGCATAGGATAAAACAACATAAATACAATTTAATAAAGCATATGATAAAACAACATAAATACAATTTAATAAAGCATAGGATAAAACAACATAAATACAATTTAATAAAGCATAGGACAAAACCACATAAATACAATTTAATAAAGCATAGGATAAAACAACATAAATACAATTTAATAAAGCATAGGACAAAACAACATAAATACAATTTAATAAAGCATAGGATAAAACAACATAAATACAATTTAATAAAGCATAGGATAAAACAACATAAATACAATTTAATAAAGCATAGGATAAAACAACATAAATACAATTTAATAAAGCATATTATAAAACAACATAAATACAATTTAATAAAGCATAGGATAAAACAACATGAATACAATTTAATAAAGCATAGGATAAAACCACATAAATACAATTTAATAAAGCATAGGATAAAACAACATAAATACAATTTAATAAAGCATAGGATAAAACAACATAAACACAATTTAATAAAGCATAGGATAAAACAACATAAATACAATTTAATAAAGCATAGGATAAAACAACATAAATACAATTTAATGAATCATATGTTAAAACAACATAAATACAATTTAATAAAGCATAGGATAAAACAACATAAATACAATTTAGTAAAGCATAAGATAAAAAAACATGAATACAATTTAATAAAGCATAGGTTAAAACAGCATAAATACAATTTAATAAAGCATAGGATAAAACAACATAAATACAATTTAATAAAGCATAGGATAAAACCACATAAATACAATTTAATAAAGCATAGGATAAAACCACATAAATACAATTTAATAAAGCATAGGATAAAACCACATAAATACAATTTAATAAAGCATAGGAAAAAACCACATAAATACAATTTAATAAAGCATAGGATAAAACCACATAAATACATTTTAATAAAGCATAGGATAAAACCACATACATACAATTTAATAAAGCATAGGATAAAACCACATAAATACAATTTAATAAAGCATAGGTTAAAACAACATAAATGCAATTTAATAAAGCATAGGATAAAACAACATAAATACAATTTAATAAAGCATAGGATAAAACAACATAAATACAATTTAATAAAGCATAGGTTAAAACAACATAAATGCAATTTAAAAAAGCATAGGATAAAACAACATAAATACAATTTATTAAAGCATAGGACAAAACCACATAAATACAATTTAATAAAGCATAGGATAAAACAACATAAATACAATTTAATAAAGCATAGGACAACACAACATAAATACAATTTAATAAAGCATATGTTAAAGCAAAATAAATACAATTTAATAAAGCATAGGTTAAAACAACATAAATACAATTTAATAAAGCATAGGATAAAACAACATAAATACAATTTAATAAAGCATTGTTAATAAAGCATTGGATAAAACAACATAAATACAATTTAATAAAGCATAGGATAAAACCACATAAATAAAATTTAATAAAGATTAGGATAAAACAACATAAATTCAATTTAATAAAGCATAGGATAAAACAACATAAATACAATTTAATAAAGCATAGGATAAAACCACATAAATAAAATTTAATAAAGATTAGGATAAAACAACATAAATTCAATTTAATAAAGCATAGGATAAAACAACATAAATACAATTTAATAAAGCATAGGATAAAACCACATAAATACCATTTAATAAAGCATAGGATAAAACCACATAAATACAATTTAAAAAAAGCATGGGATAAAACAACATAAATACAATTTAATAAAGCATAGGATAAAACAACATAAATACAATTTAATAAAGCATAGGTTAAAACAACATAAATACAATTTAAAAAAGCATAGGATAAAGCAACATAAATACAATTTATTAAAGCATAGGACAAAACCACATAATTACAATTTAACAAAGCATAGGATAAAACAACATAAATACAATTTAATAAAGCATAGGACAAAACAACATAAATACAATTTAATAAAGCATATGTTAAAGCCACATAAATACAGTTTAATAAAGCATAGGTTAAAACAACATAAATACAATTTAATAAAGCATTGGACAAAACAACATAAATACAATTTAATAAAGCATAGGATAAAACAACATAAATACAATTTAATAATGCATTGGATAAAACAACATGAATACAATTTAATAAAGCATAGAATAAAACAAGATAAATATAATTTAATAAAGCATAAGATAAAACAACATAAATACAATTTAATAAAGCATAGGATAAAACAACATAAATACAATTTAATAGAGCATAGGATAAAACAACATAAATACAATTTAATAAAGCATAGCTTAAAACAACATAAATACAATTTAATAAAGCATAGGATAAAACAACATAAATAAAAGTTAATAAAGCATAGGATAAAACAACATAAATACAATTTAATAAAGCATAGGATAAAACAACATAAATACAATTTAATAAAGCATATGGTAAAACAACATAAATACAATTTAATAAAGCATAGGATATAACAACATAAATACAATTTAATAAAGCATATAATAAAACAACATAAATACAATTTATTAAAGCATAGGACAAAACATCATAAATACAATTTAATAAAGCATAGGATAAAACAACATAAATACAATTTAATAAAGCATAGGACAAAACAACATAAATACAATTTAATAAAGCATAGGATAAAACAACATAAATACAATTTAATAAAGCATAGGATAAAACAATATAAATACAATTTAAAAAGCATAGGACAAAACAACCTAAATACAATTTAGTAAAGCATAAGATAAAACAACATGAATACAATTTAATAAAGCATAGGTTAAAACAGCATAAATACAATTTAATAAAGCATAGGATAAAACAACATAAATACAATTTAATAAAGCATAGGATAAAACAACATGAATACAATTTAATAAAGCATAGGTTAAAACAACATAAATACAATTTAATAAATCATAGGAAAAAAACACATGAATACAATTTAATAAAGCATAGGATAAAATAACATAAATACAATTTAATAAAGCATAGGATAAAACAACATAAATACAATTTAATAAAGCATAGGATAAAACAACATAAATACAATTTAATAAAGCATAGGATAAAACAACAAAAATATAATTTAATAAATCATAGGATAAAACCACATAAATACAATTTAATTAAGCATAGGATAAAACCACATAAATACAATTTAATAAAGCATTGGATAAAACAACATAAATACAATTTAAAAAAGCATAGGATAAAACCACATGGATACAATTTAATAAAGCATAGGATAAAACCACATAAATAAAATTTAATAAAGATTAGGATAAAACAACATAAATTCAATTTAATAAAGCATAGGATAAAACAACATAAATACAATTTAATAAAGCATAGGACAAAACAACATAAATACAATTTAATAAAGCATATGTTAAAGCAACATAAATACAGTTTAATAAAGCATAGGTTAAAACAACATAAATACAATTTAATAAAGCATAGGACAAAACAACATAAATACAATTTTATAAAGCATAGGATAAAACAACATAAATACAATTTAATAATGCATTGGATAAAACAACATGAATACAATTTAATAAAGCATAGAATAAAACAAGATAAATATAGTTTAATAAAGCATAAGATAAAACAACATAAATACAATTTAATAAAGCATAGGATAAAACAACATAAATACAATTTAATAGAGCATAGCTTAAAACAACATAAATACAATTTAATAAAGCATAGGATAAAACAACATAAATAAAAGTTAATAAAGCATAGGATAAAACAACATAAATACAATTTAATAAATCATAGGATAAAACAACATAAATACAATTTAATAAAGCATAGGATAAAACAACATAAATACAATTTAATAAAGCATAGGATATAACAACATAAATACAATTTAATAAAGCATAGGATAAAACAACATAAATACAATTTATTAAAGCATAGGACAAAACAACATAAATACAATTTAATAAAGCATAGGATAAAACAACATAAATACAATTTAATAAAGCATAGGAAAAAACAACATAAATACAATTTAATAAAGCATAGGATAAAACAACATAAATACAATTTAATAAAGCATAGGATATAACAACATAAATACAATTTAATAAAGCATAGGATAAAACAACATAAATACAATTTATTAAAGCATAGGACAAAACAACATAAATACAATTTAATAAAGCATAGGATAAAACAACATAAATACAATTTAATAAAGCATAGGAAAAAACAACATAAATACAATTTAATAAAGCATAGGATAAAACAACATAAATACAATTTAATAAAGCATAGGATAAAACAACATAAATACAATTTAAAAAGCATAGGACAAAACAACCTAAATACAATTTAGTAAAGCATAAGTTAAAACAACATGAATACAATTTAATAAAGCATAGGTTAAAACAGCATAAATACAGTTTAATAAAGCATAGGATAAAACAACATGAATACAATTTAATAAAGCATAAGTTAAAACAACATGAATACAATTTAATAAAGCATAGGATAAAACAACATAAATACAATTTAATAAAGCATATTATAAAACAACATAAATACAATTTAATAAAGCATAGGATAAAACAACATGAATACAATTTAATAAAGCATAGGATAAAACCACATAAATACAATTTAATAAAGCATAGGATAAAACAACATAAATACAATTTAATAAAGCATAGGATAAAACAACATAAACACAATTTAATAAAGCATAGGATAAAACAACATAAATACAATTTAATAAAGCATAGGATAAAACAACATAAATACAATTTAATGAATCATATGTTAAAACAACATAAATACAATTTAATAAAGCATAGGATAAAACAACATAAATACAATTTAGTAAAGCATAAGATAAAAAAACATGAATACAATTTAATAAAGCATAGGTTAAAACAGCATAAATACAATTTAATAAAGCATAGGATAAAACAACATAAATACAATTTAATAAAGCATAGGATAAAACCACATAAATACAATTTAATAAAGCATAGGATAAAACCACATAAATACAATTTAATAAAGCATAGGATAAAACCACATAAATACAATTTAATAAAGCATAGGAAAAAACCACATAAATACAATTTAATAAAGCATAGGATAAAACCACATAAATACATTTTAATAAAGCATAGGATAAAACCACAAACATACAATTTAATAAAGCATAGGATAAAACCACATAAATACAATTTAATAAAGCATAGGTTAAAACAACATAAATGCAATTTAATAAAGCATAGGATAAAAAAACATAAAAACAATTTAATAAAGCATAGGATAAAACAACATAAATACAATTTAATAAAGCATAGGTTAAAACAACATAAATGCAATTTAAAAAAGCATAGGATAAAACAACATAAATACAATTTATTAAAGCATAGGACAAAACCACATAAATACAATTTAATAAAGCATAGGATAAAACAACATAAATACAATTTAATAAAGCATAGGACAACACAACATAAATACAATTTAATAAAGCATATGTTAAAGCAAAATAAATACAATTTAATAAAGCATAGGTTAAAACAACATAAATACAATTTAATAAAGCATAGGATAAAACAACATAAATACAATTTAATAAAGCATTGTTAATAAAGCATTGGATAAAACAACATAAATACAATTTAATAAAGCATAGGATAAAACAACATAAATTCAATTTAATAGAGCATAAGATAAAACAACATAAATACAAGTTAATAAAGCATAGGATAAAACAACATAAATACAATTTAATAAAGCATAGGATAAAACAACATAAATACAATTTAATAAAGCATAGGACAAAACCACATAAATACAATTTAATAAAGCATAGGATAAAACAACATAAATACAATTTAATAAAGCATAGGACAAAACAACATAAATACAATTTAATAAAGCATAGGATAAAACAACATAAATACAATTTAATAAAGCATAGGATAAAACAACATAAATACAATTTAATAAAGCATAGGACAAAACCACATAAATACAATTTAATAAAGCATAGGATATAACAACATAAATACAATTTAATAAAGCATAGGATAAAACAACATAAATACAATTTATTAAAGCATAGGACAAAACAACATAAATACAATTTAATAAAGCATAGGATAAAACAACATAAATACAATTTAATAAAGCATAGGACAAAACAACATAAATACAATTTAATAAAGCATAGGATAAAACAACATATATACAATTTAATAAAGCATAGGATAAAACAACATAAATACAATTTAAAAAGCATAGGACAAAACAACCTAAATACAATTTAGTAAAGCATAAGATAAAACAACATGAATACAATTTAATAAAGCATAGGTTAAAACAGGATAAATACAATTTAATAAAGCATAGGATAAAACAACATAAATACAATTTAATAAAGCATAGGATAAAACAACATGAATACAATTTAATAAAGCATAGGTTAAAACAACATAAATACAATTTAATAAATCATAGGAAAAAAAACACATGAATACAATTTAATAAAGCATAGGATAAAATAACATAAATACAATTTAATAAAGCATAGGATAAAACAACATAAATACAATTTAATAAAGCATAGGATAAAACAACATAAATACAATTTAATAAAGCATAGGATAAAACAACAAAAATATAATTTAATAAATCATAGGATAAAACCACATAAATACAATTTAATAAAGCATAGGATAAAACCACATAAATACAATTTAATAAAGCATTGGATAAAACAACATAAATACAATTTAAAAAAGCATAGGATAAAACCACATGAATACAATTTAATAAAGCATAGGATAAAACCACATAAATAAAATTTAATAAAGATTAGGATAAAACAACATAAATTCAATTTAATAAAGCATAGGATAAAACAACATAAATACAATTTAATAAAGCATAGGATAAAACCACATAAATACCATTTAATAAAGCATAGGATAAAACCACATAAATACAATTTAAAAAAAGCATGGGATAAAACAACATAAATACAATTTAATAAAGCATAGGATAAAACAACATAAATACAATTTAATAAAGCATAGGATAAAACAACATAAATACAATTTAATAAAGCATAGGTTAAAACAACATAAAAACAATTTAAAAAAGCATAGGATAAAGCAACATAAATACAATTTATTAAAGCATAGGACAAAACCACATAATTACAATTTAACAAAGCATAGGATAAAACAACATAAATACAATTTAATAAAGCATAGGACAAAACAACATAAATACAATTTAATAAAGCATATGTTAAAGCCACATAAATACAGTTTAATAAAGCATAGGTTAAAACAGCATAAATACAATTTAATAAAGCATAGGATAAAACAACATAAATACAATTTAATAAATCATAGGAAAAAAACACATGAATACAATTTAATAAAGCATAGGATAAAATAACATAAATACAATTTAATAAAGCATAGGATAAAACAACATAAATACAATTTAATAAAGCATAGGATAAAACAACATAAATACAATTTAATAAAGCATAGGATAAAACAACAAAAATATAATTTAATAAATCATAGGATAAAACCACATAAATACAATTAAATAAAGCATAGGATAAAACCACATAAATACAATTTAATAGAGCATAGGATAAAACAACATAAATACAATTTAATAAAGCATAGCTTAAAACAACATAAATACAATTTAATAAAGCATAGGATAAAACAACATAAATAAAAGTTAATAAAGCATAGGATAAAACAACATAAATACAATTTAATAAAGCATAGGATAAAACAACATAAATACAATTTAATAAAGCATAGGATAAAACAACATAAATACAATTTAATAAAGCATAGGATATAACAACATAAATACAATTTAATAAAGCATAGGATAAAACAACATAAATACAATTTATTAAAGCATAGGACAAAACAACATAAATACAATTTAATAAAGCATAGGATAAAACAACATAAATACAATTTAATAAAGCATAGGACAAAACAACATAAATACAATTTAATAAAGCATAGGATAAAACAACATAAATACAATTTAATAAAGCATAGGATAAAACAACATAAATACAATTTAAAATGCATAGGACAAAACAACCTAAATACAATTTAGTAAAGCATAAGATAAAACAACATGAATACAATTTAATAAAGCATAGGTTAAAACAGCATAAATACAATTTAATAAAGCATAGGATAAAACAACATAAATACAATTTAATAAAGCATAGGATAAAACAACATGAGTACAATTTAATAAAGCATAGGTTAAAACAACATAAATACAATTTAATAAATCATAGGAAAAAAACACATGAATACAATTTAATAAAGCATAGGATAAAATAACATAAATACAATTTAATAAAGCATAGGATAAAACAACATAAATACAATTTAATAAAGCAGAGGATAAAACAACATAAATACAATTTAATAAAGCATAGGACAAAACAACATAAATACAATTTAATAAAGCATAGGATAAAACAACATAAATACAATTTAATAAAGCATAGGATAAAACAACATAAATACAATTTAATAAAGCATAGGATAAAACAACATAAATAAAAGTTAATAAAGCATAGGATAAAACAACATAAATACAATTTAATAAAGCATAGGATAAAACAACATAAATACAATTTAATAAAGCATAGGATAAAACAACATAAATACAATTTAATAAAGCATAGGATATAACAACATAAATACAATTTAATAAAGCATAGGATAAAACAACATAAATACAATTTATTAAAGCATAGGACAAAACAACATAAATACAATTTAATAAAGCATAGGATAAAACAACATAAATACAATTTAATAAAGCATAGGACAAAACAACATAAATACAATTTAATAAAGCATAGGATAAAACAACATAAATACAATTTAATAAAGCATAGGATCAAACAACATAAATACAATTTAAAAAGCATAGGACAAAACAACCTAAATACAATTTAGTAAAGCATAAGATAAAACAACATGAATACAATTTAATAAAGCATAGGTTAAAACAGCATAAATACAATTTAATAAAGCATAGGATAAAACAACATAAATACAATTTAATAAAGCATAGGATAAAACAACATAAATACAATTTAATAAAGCATAGGATAAAACAACATAAATACAATTTAATAAAGCATAGGATAAAACAACATAAATACAATTTAATAAAGCATAGGATAAAACCACATACATACAATTTAATAAAGCATAGGATAAAACCACATAAATACAATTTAATAAAGCATAGGTTAAAACAACATAAATGCAATTTAATAAAGCATAGGATAAAACAACATAAATACAATTTAATAACGCATAGGATAAAACAACATAAATACAGTTTAATAAAGCATAGGTTAAAACAACATAAATACAATTTAAAAAAGCATAGGATAAAACAACATAAATACAATTTATTAAAGCATAGGACAAAACCACATAAATACAATTTAATAAAGCATAGGATAAAACAACATAAATACAATTTAATAAAGCATAGGACAACACAACATAAATACAATTTAATAAAGCATATGTTAAAGCAAAATAAATACAATTTAATAAAGCATAGGTTAAAACAACATAAATACAATTTAATAAATCATAGGATAAAACAACATAAATACAATTTAATAAAGCATTGTTAATAAAGCATTGGATAAAACAACATAAATACAATTTAATAAAGCATAGGATAAAACAACATAAATTCAATTTAATAAAGCATAAGATAAAACAACATAAATACAAATTAATAAAGCATAGGATAAAACAACATAAATACAATTTAATAAAGCATAGGATAAAACAACATAAATACAATTTAATAAAGCATATGATAAAACAACATAAATACAATTTAATAAAGCATAGGATAAAACAACATAAATACAATTTAATAAAGCATAGGACAAAACAACATAAATACAATTTAATAAAGCATAGGATAAAACAACATAAATACAATTTAATAAAGCATAGGATAAAACAACATAAATACAATTTAATAAAGCATAGGATAAAACAACATAAATACAATTTAATAAAGCATATTATAAAACAACATAAATACAATTTAATAAAGCATAGGATAAAACAACATAAATACAATTTAATAAAGCATAGGATAAAACCACATAAATACAATTTAATAAAGCATAGGATAAAACCACATAAATACAATCTAATAAAGCATAGGATAAAACCACATAAATACAATTTAATAAAGCATAGGAAAAAACCACATAAATACAATTTAATAAAGCATAGGATAAAACCACATAAATACATTTTAATAAAGCATAGGATAAAACCACATACATACAATTTAATAAAGCATAGGATAAAACCACATAAATACAATTTAATAAAGCATAGGTTAAAACAACATAAATGCAATTTAATAAAGCATAGGATAAAACAACATAAATACAATTTAATAAAGCATAGGATAAAACAACATAAATACAATTTAATAAAGCATAGGTTAAAACAACATAAATGCAATTTAAAAAAGCATAGGATAAAACAACATAAATACAATTTATTAAAGCATAGGACAAAACCACATAAATACAATTTAATAAAGCATAGGATAAAACAACATAAATACAATTTAATAAAGCATAGGACAACACAACATAAATACAATTTAATAAAGCATATGTTAAAGCAAAATAAATACAATTTAATAAAGCATAGGTTAAAACAACATAAATACAATTTAATAAAGCATAGGATAAAACAACATAAATACAATTTAATAAAGCATTGTTAATAAAGCATAGGATAAAACCACATAAATAAAATTTAATAAAGATTAGGATAAAACAACATAAATTCAATTTAATAAAGCATAGGATAAAACAACATAAATACAATTTAATAAAGCATAGGATAAAACCACATAAATAAAATTTAATAAAGATTAGGATAAAACAACATAAATTCAATTTAATAAAGCATAGGATAAAACAACATAAATACAATTTAATAAAGCATAGGATAAAACCACATAAATACCATTTAATAAAGCATAGGATAAAACCACATAAATACAATTTAAAAAAAGCATGGGATAAAACAACATAAATACAATTTAATAAAGCATAGGATAAAACAACATAAATACAATTTAATAAAGCATAGGTTAAAACAACATAAATACAATTTAAAAAAGCATAGGATAAAGCAACATAAATACAATTTATTAAAGCATAGGACAAAACCACATAATTACAATTTAACAAAGCATAGGATAAAACAACATAAATACAATTTAATAAAGCATAGGACAAAACAACATAAATACAATTTAATAAAGCATATGTTAAAGCCACATAAATACAGTTTAATAAAGCATAGGTTAAAACAACATAAATACAATTTAATAAAGCATTGGACAAAACAACATAAATACAATTTAATAAAGCATAGGATAAAACAACATAAATACAATTTAATAATGCATTGGATAAAACAACATGAATACAATTTAATAAAGCATAGAATAAAACAAGATAAATATAATTTAATAAAGCATAAGATAAAACAACATAAATACAATTTAATAAAGCATAGGATAAAACAACATAAATACAATTTAATAGAGCATAGGATAAAACAACATAAATACAATTTAATAAAGCATAGCTTAAAACAACATAAATACAATTTAATAAAGCATAGGATAAAACAACATAAATAAAAGTTAATAAAGCATGGGATAAAACAACATAAATACAATTTAATAAAGCATAGGATAAAACAACATAAATACAATTTAATAAAGCATAGGGTAAAACAACATAAATACAATTTAATAAAGCATAGGATATAACAACATAAATACAATTTAATAAAGCATAGGATAAAACAACATAAATACAATTTATTAAAGCATAGGATAAAACAACATAAATACAATTTAATAAAGCATAGGATAAAACAATATAAATACAATTTAAAAAGCATAGGACAAAACAACCTAAATACAATTTAGTAAAGCATAAGATAAAACAACATGAATACAATTTAATAAAGCATAGGTTAAAACAGCATAAATACAATTTAATAAAGCATAGGATAAAACAACATAAATACAATTTAATAAAGCATAGGATAAAACAACATGAATACAATTTAATAAAGCATAGGTTAAAACAACATAAATACAATTTAATAAATCATAGGAAAAAAACACATGAATACAATTTAATAAAGCATAGGATAAAATAACATAAATACAATTTAATAAAGCATAGGATAAAACAACATAAATACAATTTAATAAAGCATAGGATAAAACAACATAAATACAATTTAATAAAGCATAGGATAAAACAACAAAAATATAATTTAATAAATCATAGGATAAAACCACATAAATACAATTTAATTAAGCATAGGATAAAACCACATAAATACAATTTAATAAAGGATTGGATAAAACAACATAAATACAATTTAAAAAAGCATAGGATAAAACCACATGAATACAATTTAATAAAGCATAGGATAAAACCACATAAATAAAATTTAATAAAGATTAGGATAAAACAACATAAATTCAATTTAATAAAGCATAGGATAAAACAACATAAATACAATTTAATATAGCATAGGACAAAACAACATAAATACAATTTAATAAAGCATATGTTAAAGCAACATAAATACAGTTTAATAAAGCATAGGTTAAAACAACATAAATACAATTTAATAAAGCATAGGACAAAACAACATAAATACAATTTTATAAAGCATAGGATAAAACAAGATAAATATAGTTTAATAAAGCATAAGATAAAACAACATAAATACAATTTAATAAAGCATAGGATAAAACAACATAAATACAATTTAATAGAGCATAGGATAAAACAACATAAATACAATTTAATAAAGCATAGCTTAAAACAACATAAATACAATTTAATAAAGCATAGGATAAAACAACATAAATAAAAGTTAATAAAGCATAGGATAAAACAACATAAATACAATTTAATAAATCATAGGATAAAACAACATAAATACAATTTAATAAAGCATAGGATAAAACAACATAAATACAATTTAATAAAGCATAGGATATAACAACATAAATACAATTTAATAAAGCATAGGATAAAACAACATAAATACAATTTATTAAAGCATAGGACAAAACAACATAAATACAATTTAATAAAGCATAGGATAAAACAACATAAATACAATTTAATAAAGCATAGGACAAAACAACATAAATACAATTTAATAAAGCATAGGATAAAACAACATAAATACAATTTAATAAAGCATAGGATAAAACAACGTAAATACAATTTAAAAAGCATAGGACAAAACAACCTAAATACAATTTAGTAAAGCATAAGATAAAACAACATGAATACAATTTAATAAAGCATAGGTTAAAACAGCATAAATACAATTTAATAAAGCATAGGATAAAACAACATGAATACAATTTAATAAAGCATAAGTTAAAACAACATGAATACAATTTAATAAAGCATAGGATAAAACAACATAAATACAATTTAATAAAGCATATTATAAAACAACATAAATACAATTTAATAAAGCATAGGATAAAACAACATGAATACAATTTAATAAAGCATAGGATAAAACCACATAAATACAATTTAATAAAGCATAGGATAAAACAACATAAATACAATTTAATAAAGCATAGGATAAAACAACATAAACACAATTTAATAAAGCATAGGATAAAACAACATAAATACAATTTAATAAAGCATAGGATAAAACAACATAAATACAATTTAATGAATCATATGTTAAAACAACATAAATACAATTTAATAAAGCATAGGATAAAACAACATAAATACAATTTAGTAAAGCATAAGATAAAAAAACATGAATACAATTTAATAAAGCATAGGTTAAAACAGCATAAATACAATTTAATAAAGCATAGGATAAAACAACATAAATACAATTTAATAAAGCATAGGATAAAACCACATAAATACAATTTAATAAAGCATAGGATAAAACCACATAAATACAATTTAATAAAGCATAGGATAAAACCACATAAATACAATTTAATAAAGCATAGGAAAAAACCACATAAATACAATTTAATAAAGCATAGGATAAAACCACATAAATACATTTTAATAAAGCATAGGATAAAACCACAAACATACAATTTAATAAAGCATAGGATAAAACCACATAAATACAATTTAATAAAGCATAGGTTAAAACAACATAAATGCAATTTAATAAAGCATAGGATAAAACAACATAAATACAATTTAATAAAGCATAGGATAAAACAACATAAATACAATTTAATAAAGCATAGGTTAAAACAACATAAATGCAATTTAAAAAAGCATAGGATAAAACAACATAAATACAATTTATTAAAGCATAGGACAAAACCACATAAATACAATTTAATAAAGCATAGGATAAAACAACATAAATACAATTTAATAAAGCATAGGACAAAACAACATAAATACAATTTAATAAAGCATAGGATAAAACAACATAAATACAATTTAATAAAGCATAGGATAAAACAACATAAATACAATTTAATAAAGCATAGGACAAAACCACATAAATACAATTTAATAAAGCATAAGATATAACAACATAAATACAATTTAATAAAGCATAGGATAAAACAACATAAATACAATTTATTAAAGCATAGGACAAAACAACATAAATACAATTTAATAAAGCATAGGATAAAACAACATAAATACAATTTAATAAAGCATAGGACAAAACAACATAAATACAATTTAATAAAGCATAGGATAAAACAACATAAATACAATTTAATAAAGCATAGGATAAAACAACATAAATACAATTTAAAAAGCATAGGACAAAACAACCTAAATACAATTTAGTAAAGCATAAGATAAAACAACATGAATACAATTTAATAAAGCATAGGTTAAAACAGGATAAATACAATTTAATAAAGCATAGGATAAAACAACATGAATACAATTTAATAAAGCATAGGTTAAAACAACATAAATACAATTTAATAAATCATAGGAAAAAAAACACATGAATACAATTTAATAAAGCATAGGATAAAATAACAT
Organism: Phyllobates terribilis; assembly: GCF_046119375.1. Classification (NCBI taxonomy): domain Eukaryota; kingdom Metazoa; phylum Chordata; class Amphibia; order Anura; family Dendrobatidae; genus Phyllobates; species Phyllobates terribilis. The sequence goes on from NW_027362778.1 coordinate 204,435, forward strand.
AAATACAATTTAATAAAGCATAGGATAAAACAACATAAATACAATTTAATAAAGCATAGGATAAAACAACATAAATACAATTTAATAAAGCATAGGATAAAACCACATAAATACCATTTAATAAAGCATAGGATAAAACCACATAAATACAATTTAAAAAAAGCATTGGATAAAACAACATAAATACAATTTAATAAAGCATAGGATAAAACAACATAAATACAATTTAATAAAGCATAGGATAAAACAACATAAATACAATTTAATAAAGCATAGGTTAAAACAACATAAAAACAATTTAAAAAAGCATAGGATAAAGCAACATAAATACAATTTATTAAAGCATAGGACAAAACCACATAATTACAATTTAACAAAGCATAGGATAAAACAACATAAATACAATTTAATAAAGCATAGGACAAAACAACATAAATACAATTTAATAAAGCATATGTTAAAGCCACATAAATACAGTTTAATAAAGCATAGGTTAAAACAGCATAAATACAATTTAATAAAGCATAGGATAAAACAACATAAATACAATTTAATAAATCATAGGAAAAAAACACATGAATACAATTTAATAAAGCATAGGATAAAATAACATAAATACAATTTAATAAAGCATAGGATAAAACAACATAAATACAATTTAATAAAGCATAGGATAAAACAACATAAATACAATTTAATAAAGCATAGGATAAAACAACAAAAATATAATTTAATAAATCATAGGATAAAACCACATAAATACAATTAAATAAAGCATAGGATAAAACCACATAAATACAATTTAATAGAGCATAGGATAAAACAACATAAATACAATTTAATAAAGCATAGCTTAAAACAACATAAATACAATTTAATAAAGCATAGGATAAAACAACATAAATAAAAGTTAATAAAGCATAGGATAAAACAACATAAATACAATTTAATAAAGCATAGGATAAAACAACATAAATACAATTTAATAAAGCATAGGATAAAACAACATAAATACAATTTAATAAAGCATAGGATATAACAACATAAATACAATTTAATAAAGCATAGGATAAAACAACATAAATACAATTTATTAAAGCATAGGACAAAACAACATAAATACAATTTAATAAAGCATAGGATAAAACAACATAAATACAATTTAATAAAGCATAGGACAAAACAACATAAATACAATTTAATAAAGCATAGGATAAAATAACATAAATACAATTTAATAAAGCATAGGATAAAACAACATAAATACAATTTAAAATGCATAGGACAAAACAACCTAAATACAATTTAGTAAAGCATAAGATAAAACAACATGAATACAATTTAATAAAGCATAGGTTAAAACAGCATAAATACAATTTAATAAAGCATAGGATAAAACAACATAAATACAATTTAATAAAGCATAGGATAAAACAACATGAATACAATTTAATAAAGCATAGGTTAAAACAACATAAATACAATTTAATAAATCATAGGAAAAAAACACATGAATACAATTTAATAAAGCATAGGATAAAATAACATAAATACAATTTAATAAAGCATAGGATAAAACAACATAAATACAATTTAATAAAGCAGAGGATAAAACAACATAAATACAATTTAATAAAGCATAGGACAAAACAACATAAATACAATTTAATAAAGCATCGGATAAAACAACATAAATACAATTTAATAAAGCATAGGATAAAACAACATAAATACAATTTAATAAAGCATAGGATAAAACAACATAAATAAAAGTTAATAAAGCATAGGATAAAACAACATAAATACAATTTAATAAAGCATAGGATAAAACAACATAAATACAATTTAATAAAGCATAGGATAAAACAACATAAATACAATTTAATAAAGCATAGGATATAACAACATAAATACAATTTAATAAAGCATAGGATAAAACAACATAAATACAATTTATTAAAGCATAGGACAAAACAACATAAATACAATTTAATAAAGCATAGGATAAAACAACATAAATACAATTTAATAAAGCATAGGACAAAACAACATAAATACAATTTAATAAAGCATAGGATAAAACAACATAAATACAATTTAATAAAGCATAGGATCAAACAACATAAATACAATTTAAAAAGCATAGGACAAAACAACCTAAATACAATTTAGTAAAGCATAAGATAAAACAACATGAATACAATTTAATAAAGCATAGGTTAAAACAGCATAAATACAATTTAATAAAGCATAGGATAAAACAACATAAATACAATTTAATAAAGCATAGGATAAAACAACATGAATACAATTTAATAAAGCATAGGTTAAAACAACATAAATACAATTTAATAAATCATAGGAAAAAAACACATGAATACAATTTAATAAAGCATAGGATAAAATAACATAAATACAATTTAATAAAGCATAGGACAAAACAATATAAATACAATTTAATAAAGCATAGGATAAAACAACATAAATACAATTTAATAAAGCATAGGATAAAACAACAAAAATATAATTTAATAAATCATAGGATAAAACCACATAAATACAATTTAATAAAGCATAGGATAAAACCACATAAATACAATTTAATAAAGCATTGGATAAAACAACATAAATACAATTTAAAAAAGCATAGGATAAAACCACATGAATACAATTTAATATAGCATAGGATAAAACCACATAAATAAAATTTAATAAAGATTAGGATAAAACAACATAAATTCAATTTAATAAAGCATAGGATAAAACAACATAAATAAAATTTAATAAAGCATAGGACAAAACAACATAAATACAATTTAATAAAGCATATGTTAAAGCAACATAAATACAGTTTAATAAAGCATAGGTTAAAACAACATAAATACAATTTAATAAAGCATAGGACAAAACAACATAAATACAATTTTATAAAGCATAGGATAAAACAACATAAATACAATTTAATAATGCATTGGATAAAACAACATGAATACAATTTAATAAAGCATAGAATAAAACAAGATAAATATAGTTTAATAAAGCATAAGATAAAACAACATAAATACAATTTAATAAAGCATAGGATAAAACAACATAAATACAATTTAATAGAGCATAGGATAAAACAACATAAATACAATTTAATAAAGCATAGCTTAAAACAACATAAATACAATTTAATAAAGCATAGGATAAAACAACATAAATAAAAGTTAATAAAGCATAGGATAAAACAACATAAATACAATTTAATAAATCATAGGATAAAACAACATAAATACAATTTAATAAAGCATAGGATAAAAAAACATAAATACAATTTAATAAAGCATAGGATATAACAACATAAATACAATTTAATAAAGCATAGGATAAAACAACATAAATACAATTTATTAAAGCATAGGACAAAACAACATAAATACAATTTAATAAAGCATAGGATAAAACAACATAAATACAATTTAATAAAGCATAGGAAAAAACAACATAAATACAATTTAATAAAGCATAGGATAAAACAACATAAATACAATTTAATAAAGCATAGGATAAAACAACATAAATACAATTTAAAAAGCATAGGACAAAACAACCTAAATACAATTTAGTAAAGCATAAGTTAAAACAACATGAATACAATTTAATAAAGCATAGGTTAAAACAGCATAAATACAATTTAATAAAGCATAGGATAAAACAACATGAATACAATTTAATAAAGCATAGGTTAAAACAACATAAATACAATTTAATAAATCATAGGAAAAAAACACATGAATACAATTTAATAAAGCATAGGATAAAATAACATAAATACAATTTAATAAAGCATAGGATAAAACAACATAAATACAATTTAATAAAGCATAGGATAAAACAACATAAATACAATTTAATAAAGCATAGGATAAAACAACATAAATACAATTTAAAAAGCATAGGACAAAACAACCTAAATACAATTTAGTAAAGCATAAGATAAAACAACATGATTACAATTTAATAAAGCATAGGTTAAAACAGCATAAATACAATTTAATAAAGCATAGGATAAAACAACATAAATACAATTTAATAAAGCATAGGATAAAACAGCATGAATACAATTTAAAAAAGCATAGGTTAAAACAACATAAATACAATTTAATAAATCATAGGAAAAAAACACATGAATACAATTTAATAAAGCATAGGATAAAATAACATAAATACAATTTAATAAAGCATAGGATAAAACAACATAAATACAATTTAATAAAGCATAGGATAAAACAACATAAATACAATTTAATAAAGCATAGGATAAAACAACATAAATAAAAGTTAATAAAGCATAGGATAAAACAACATAAATACAATTTAATAAAGCATAGGATAAAACAACATAAATACAATTTAATAAAGCATAGGATAAAACAACATAAATACAATTTAATAAAGCATAGGATATAACAACATAAATACAATTTAATAAAGCATAGGATAAAACAACATAAATACAATTTATTAAAGCATAGGACAAAACAACATAAATACAATTTAATAAAGCATAGGATAAAACAACATAAATACAATTTAATAAAGCATAGGACAAAACAACATAAATACAATTTAATAAAGCATAGGATAAAACAACATAAATACAATTTAATAAAGCATAGGATCAAACAACATAAATACAATTTAAAAAGCATAGGACAAAACAACCTAAATACAATTTACTAAAGCATAAGATAAAACAACATGAATACAATTTAATAAAGCATAGGTTAAAACAGCATAAATACAATTTAATAAAGCATAGGATAAAACAACATAAATACAATTTAATAAAGCATAGGATAAAACAACATGAATACAATTTAATAAAGCATAGGTTAAAACAACATAAATACAATTTAATAAATCATAGGAAAAAAACACATGAATACAATTTAATAAAGCATAGGATAAAATAACATAAATACAATTTAATAAAGCATAGGATAAAACAACATAAATACAATTTAATAAAGCATAGGATAAAACAACATAAATAAAAGTTAATAAAGCATAGGATAAAACAACATAAATACAATTTAATAAAGCATAGGATAAAACAACATAAATACAATTTAATAAAGCATAGGATAAAACAACATAAATACAATTTAATAAAGCATAGGATATAACAACATAAATACAATTTAATAAAGCATAGGATAAAACAACATAAATACAATTTATTAAAGCATAGGACAAAACAACATAAATACAATTTAATAAAGCATAGGATAAAACAACATAAATACAATTTAATAAAGCATAGGACAAAACAACATAAATACAATTTAATAAAGCATAGGATAAAACAACATAAATACAATTTAATAAAGCATAGGATCAAACAACATAAATACAATTTAAAAAGCATAGGACAAAACAACCTAAATACAATTTACTAAAGCATAAGATAAAACAACATGAATACAATTTAATAAAGCATAGGTTAAAACAGCATAAATACAATTTAATAAAGCATAGGATAAAACAACATAAATACAATTTAATAAAGCATAGGATAAAACAACATGAATACAATTTAATAAAGCATAGGTTAAAACAACATAAATACAATTTAATAAATCATAGGAAAAAAACACATGAATACAATTTAATAAAGCATAGGATAAAATAACATAAATACAATTTAATAAAGCATAGGATAAAACAACATAAATACAATTTAATAAAGCATAGGATAAAACAACATAAATACAATTTAATAAAGCATAGGATAAAACAACAAAAATATAATTTAATAAATCATAGGATAAAACCACATAAATACAATTTAATAAAGCATAGGATAAAACAACATAAATACAATTTAATAAAGCATAGGATAAAACAACATAAATAAAAGTTAATAAAGCATAGGATAAAACAACATAAATACAATTTAATAAAGCATAGGATAAAACAACATAAATACAATTTAATAAAGCATAGGATAAAACAACATAAATACAATTTAATAAAGCATAGGATATAACAACATAAATACAATTTAATAAAGCATAGGATAAAACAACATAAATACAATTTATTAAAGCATAGGACAAAACAACATAAATACAATTTAATAAAGCATAGGATAAAACAACATAAATACAATTTAATAAAGCATAGGACAAAACAACATAAATACAATTTAATAAAGCATAGGATAAAACAACATAAATACAATTTAATAAAGCATAGGATCAAACAACATAAATACAATTTAAAAAGCATAGGACAAAACAACCTAAATACAATTTACTAAAGCATAAGATAAAACAACATGAATACAATTTAATAAAGCATAGGTTAAAACAGCATAAATACAATTTAATAAAGCATAGGATAAAACAACATAAATACAATTTAATAAAGCATAGGATAAAACAACATGAATACAATTTAATAAAGCATAGGTTAAAACAACATAAATACAATTTAATAAATCATAGGAAAAAAACACATGAATACAATTTAATAAAGCATAGGATAAAATAACATAAATACAATTTAATAAAGCATAGGATAAAACAACATAAATACAATTTAATAAAGCATAGGATAAAACAACATAAATACAATTTAATAAAGCATAGGATAAAACAACAAAAATATAATTTAATAAATCATAGGATAAAACCACATAAATACAATTTAATAAAGCATAGGATAAAACCACATAAATACAATTTAATAAAGCATTGGATAAAACAACATAAATACAATTTAAAAAAGCATAGGATAAAACCACATGAATACAATTTAATAAAGCATAGGATAAAACCACATAAATAAAATTTAATAAAGATTAGGATAAAACAACATAAATTCAATTTAATAAAGCATAGGATAAAACAACATAAATAAAATTTAATAAAGCATAGGACAAAACAACATAAATACAATTTAATAAAGCATATGTTAAAGCAACATAAATACAGTTTAATAAAGCATAGGTTAAAACAACATAAATACAATTTAATAAAGCATAGGACAAAACAACATAAATACAATTTTATAAAGCATAGGATAAAACAACATAAATACAATTTAATAATGCATTGGATAAAACAACATGAATACAATCTAATAAAGCATAGAATAAAACAAGATAAATATAGTTTAATAAAGCATAAGATAAAACAACATAAATACAATTTAATAAAGCATAGGATAAAACAACATAAATACAATTTAATAGAGCATAGGATAAAACAACATAAATACAATTTAATAAAGCATAGCTTAAAACAACATAAATACAATTTAATAAAGCATAGGATAAAACAACATAAATAAAAGTTAATAAAGCATAGGATAAAACAACATAAATACAATTTAATAAATCATAGGATAAAACAACATAAATACAATTTAATAAAGCATAGGATAAAAAAACATAAATACAATTTAATAAAGCATAGGATATAACAACATAAATACAATTTAATAAAGCATAGGATAAAACAACATAAATACAATTTATTAAAGCATAGGACAAAACAACATAAATACAATTTAATAAAGCATAGGATAAAACAACATAAATACAATTTAATAAAGCATAGGAAAAAACAACATAAATACAATTTAATAAAGCATAGGATAAAACAACATAAATACAATTTAATAAAGCATAGGATAAAACAACATAAATACAATTTAAAAAGCATAGGACAAAACAACCAAATACAATTTAGTAAAGCATAAGTTAAAACAACATGAATACAATTTAATAAAGCATAGGTTAAAACAGCATAAATACAATTTAATAAAGCATAGGATAAAACAACATGAATACAATTTAATAAAGCATAGGTTAAAACAACATAAATACAATTTAATAAATCATAGGAAAAAAACACATGAATACAATTTAATAAAGCATAGGATAAAATAACATAATTACAATTTAATAAAGCATAGGATAAAACAACATAAATACAATTTAATAAAGCATAGGATAAAACAACATAAATACAATTTAATAAAGCATAGGATAAAACAACATAAATACAATTTAAAAAGCATAGGACAAAACAACCTAAATACAATTTAGTAAAGCATAAGATAAAACAACATGAATACAATTTAATAAAGCATAGGTTAAAACAGCATAAATACAATTTAATAAAGCATAGGATAAAACAACATAAATACAATTTAATAAAGCATAGGATAAAACAACATGAATACAATTTAAAAAAGCATAGGTTAAAACAACATAAATACAATTTAATAAATCATAGGAAAAAAACACATGAATACAATTTAATAAAGCATAGGATAAAATAACATAAATACAATTTAATAAAGCATAGAATAAAACCACATAAATACAATTTAATAAAGCATAGGATAAAACCACATAAATACAATTTAATAAATCATAGGACAAAACAACATAAATACAATTTAATAAAGCATATGTTAAAGCAACATAAATACAATTTAATAAAGCATAGGTTAAAACAACATAAATGCAATTTAATAAAGCATAGGATAAAACAACATAAATACAATTTAATAAAGCATTGGGTAAAACAACATAAATACAATTTAATAAATCATAGGATAAAACAACATAAATACAATTTAAAAAAGCATAGGATAAAACCACATGAATACAATTTAATAAAGCATAGGATAAAACCACATAAATAAAATTTAATAAAGATTAGGATAAAACAACATAAATTCAATTTAATAAAGCATAGGATAAAACAACATAAATACAATTTAATAAAGCATAGGATAAAACCACATAAATACAATTTAAAAAAAGCATGGGATAAAACAACATAAATACAATTTAATAAAGCATAGGATAAAACAACATAAATACAATTTAATAAAGCATAGGATAAAACAACATAAATACAATTTAATAAAGCATAGGTTAAAACAACATAAATACAATTTAAAAAAGCATAGGATAAAGCAACATAAATACAATTTATTAAAGCATAGGACAAAACCACATAATTACAATTTAATAAAGCATAGGATAAAACAGCAAAAATACAATTTAATAAAGCATAGGACAACACAACATAAATACAATTTAATAAAGCATATGTTAAAGCAACATAAATACAGTTTAATAAAGCATAGGTTAAAACAACATAAATACAATTTAATAAAGCATAGGATAAAACAACATAAATACAATTTAATAAAGCATAGGAAAAAAACAACATAAATACAATTTAATAAAGCATTGTACAAAACCACATAAATACAATTTAATAAAGCATAGGATAAAACAACATAAATACGATTTAATAAAGCATAGGATAAAACAACATAAATACAGTTTAATAAAGCATAGGATAAAACAACATAAATACAATTTAATAAAGCATAGGATAAAAAAACATAAATACAATTTAATAAAGCATAGGATAAAACAACATAAATACAATTTAATAAAGCATAGGTTAAAACAACATAAATACAATTTAAAAAAGCATAGGATAAAGCAACATAAATACAATTTATTAAAGCATAGGACAAAACCACATAATTACAATTTAACAAAGCATAGGATAAAACAGCAAAAATACAATTTAATAAAGCATAGGACAAAACAACATAAATACAATTTAATAAAGCATATGTTAAAGCAACATAAATACAGTTTAATAAAGCATAGGTTAAAACAACATAAATACAATTTAATAAAGCATAGGACAAAACAACATAAATACAATTTAATAAAGCATAGGATAAAACAACATAAATACAATTTAATAATGCATTGGATAAAACAACATGAATACAATTTAATAAAGCATAGAATAAAACAAGATAAATATAATTTAATAAAGCATAAGATAAAACAACATAAATACAATTTAATAAAGCATAGGATAAAACAACATAAATACAATTTAATAGAGCATAGGATAAAACAACATAAATACAATTTAATAAAGCATAGCTTAAAACAACATAAATACAATTTAATAAAGCATAGGATAAAACAACATAAATAAAAGTTAATAAAGCATAGGATAAAACAACATAAATACAATTTAATAAAGCATAGGATAAAACAACATAAATACAATTTAATAAAGCATAGGATAAAACAACATAAATACAATTTAATAAAGCATAGGAAAAAACAACATAAATACAATTTAATAAAGCATAGTACAAAAACACATAAATACAATTTAATAAAGCATAGGATAAAACAACATAAATACAATTTAATAAAGCATAGGATAAAACAACATAAATACAGTTTAATAAAGCATAGGATAAAACAACATAAATACAATTTAATATAGCATAGGATAAAACAACATCAATACAATTTAATAAAGCATAGGAAAAAAAAACATAAATACAATTTAATAAAGCATAGGATAAAACCACATAAATACAATTTAATAAAGCATAGTATAAAACCACATAAAAACAATTTAATAAAGCATAGGATAAAACAACATAAATACAATTTAATAAAGCATAGGATAAAACCACATAAATACAATTTAATAAAGCATAGGATAAAACCACATAAAAACAATTTAATAAAGCATAGGATAAAACAACATAAATACAATTTAATAAAGCATAGGATAAAACAATATAAATACAATTTAATAAAGCATGGGATAAAACCACATACATACAATTTAATAAAGCATAGGATAAAACCACATACATACAATTTAATAAAGCATAGGATAAAACCACATGAATACAATTTAATAAATCATAGGATAAAACAACATTAATACAATTTAATAAAGCATAAGATAAAACAACATAAATACAATTTAATGAATCATATGTTAAAACAACATAAATACAATTTAATAAAGCATAGGATTAAACAACATAAATACAATTTAATAAAGCATAGGATAAAACAACATAAATACAATTTAATAAAGCATAGGATAAAACCACATAAATACAATTTAATAAAGCATAGGATAAAACCACATAAATACAATTTAATAAAGCATAGGATAAAACCACATGAATACAAATTAATAAAGCATAGGATAAAACCACATAAATACAATTTAATAAAGCATAGGATAAAACCACATAAATACAATTTAATAAAGCATAGGATAAAACCACATACATACAATTTAATAAAGCATAGGATAAAACCACATAAATACAATTTAATTAAACATAGGTTAAAACAGCATAAATGCAATTTATAAAAGCATAGGATAAAACAACATAAATACAATTTAATAAAGCATAGGATAAAACAACATAAATACAATTTAATAAAGCATAGGTTAAAACAACATAAATACAATTTAAAAAAGAATAGGATAAAACAACATAAATACAATTTTTTAAAGCATAGGACAAAACCACATAAATACAATTTAATAAAGCATAGGATAAAACAACATAAATACAATTTAATAAAGCATAGGATAACACAACATAAATACAATTTAATAAAGCATATGTTAAAGCAAAATAAATACAATTTAATAAAGCATAGGTTAAAACAACATAAATACAATTTAATAAAGCATAGGATAAAACAACATAAATACAATTTAATAATGCATTGGATAAAACAACATGAATACAATTTAATAAAGCATAGAATAAAACAACATAAATATAATTTAATAAAGCATAAGATAAAACAACATAAATACAATTTAATAAAGCATAGGATAAAACAACATAAATACAATTTAATAGAGCATAGGATAAAACAACATAAATACAATTTAATAAAGCATAGGATAAAACAACATAAATACAATTTAATAAATCATAGGACAAAACAACATAAATACAATTTAATAAAGCATATGTTAAAGCAACATAAATACAATTTAATAAAGCATAGGTTAAAACAACATAAATGCAATTTAATAAAGCATAGGATAAAACAACATAAACACAATTTAATAAAGCATAGGATAAAACAACATAAATACAATTTAATAAAGCATAGGTTAAAACAACATAAATACAATTTAAAAAAGCATAGGATAAAACAACATAAATACAATTTATTAAAGCATAGGACAAAACCACATAAATACTATTTAATAAAGCATAGGATAAAACAACATAAATACAATTTAATAAATCATAGGACAAAACAACATAAATACAATTTAATAAAGCATATGTTAAAGCAACATAAATACAATTTAATAAAGCATAGGTTAAAACAACATAAATGCAATTTAATAAAGCATAGGATAAAACAACATAAATACAATTTAATAAAGCATTGGGTAAAACAACATAAATACAATTTAATAAATCATAGGATAAAACAACATAAATACAATTTAATAAAGCATAAGATAAAACAACATAAATACAAGTTAATAAAGCATAGGATAAAACAACATAAATACAATTTAATAAAGCATAGGATAAAACAACATAAATACAATTTAAAAAAGCATAGGATAAAACCACATGAATACAATTTAATAAAGCATAGGATAAAACCACATAAATAAAATTTAATAAAGATTAGGATAAAACAACATAAATTCAATTTAATAAAGCATAGGATAAAACAACATAAATACAATTTAATAAAGCATAGGATAAAACCACATAAATACAATTTAAAAAAAGCATGGGATAAAACAACATAAATACAATTTAATAAAGCATAGGATAAAACAACATAAATACAATTTAATAAAGCATAGGATAAAACAACATAAATACAATTTAATAAAGCATAGGTTAAAACAACATAAATACAATTTAAAAAAGCATAGGATAAAGCAACATAAATACAATTTATTAAAGCATAGGACAAAACCACATAATTACAATTTAATAAAGCATAGGATAAAACAGCAAAAATACAATTTAATAAAGCATAGGACAACACAACATAAATACAATTTAATAAAGCATATGTTAAAGCAACATAAATACAGTTTAATAAAGCATAGGATAAAACAACATAAATACAATTTAATAAAGCATAGGATAAAACAACATAAATACAATTTAATAAAGCATAGGATAAAACAACATAAATACAATTTAATAAAGCATAGGTTAAAACAACATAAATACAATTTAAAAAAGCATAGGATAAAGCAACATAAATACAATTTATTAAAGCATAGGACAAAACCACATAATTACAATTTAACAAAGCATAGGATAAAACAGCAAAAATACAATTTAATAAAGCATAGGACAAAACAACATAAATACAATTTAATAAAGCATATGTTAAAGCAACATAAATACAGTTTAATAAAGCATAGGTTAAAACAACATAAATACAATTTAATAAAGCATAGGACAAAACAACATAAATACAATTTAATAAAGCATAGGATAAAACAACATAAATACAATTTAATAATGCATTGGATAAAACAACATGAATACAATTTAATAAAGCATAGAATAAAACAAGATAAATATAATTTAATAAAGCATAAGATAAAACAACATAAATACAATTTAATAAAGCATAGGATAAAACAACATAAATACAATTTAATAGAGCATAGGATAAAACAACATAAATACAATTTAATAAAGCATAGCTTAAAACAACATAAATACAATTTAATAAAGCATAGGATAAAACAACATAAATAAAAGTTTATAAAGCATAGGATAAAACAACATAAATACAATTTAATAAAGCATAGGATAAAACAACATAAATACAATTTAATAAAGCATAGGATAAAACAACATAAATACAATTTAATAAAGCATAGGATAAAACCACATAAATACAATTTAATAAAGCATTGGATAAAACAACATAAATACAATTTAAAAAAGCATAGGATAAAACCACATGAATACAATTTAATAAAGCATAGGATAAAACCACATAAATAAAATTTAATAAAGATTAGGATAAAACAACATAAATTCAATTTAATAAAGCATAGGATAAAACAACATAAATAAAATTTAATAAAGCATAGGACAAAACAACATAAATACAATTTAATATAGCATATGTTAAAGCAACATAAATACAGTTTAATAAAGCATAGGTTAAAACAACATAAATACAATTTAATAAAGCATAGGACAAAACAACATAAATACAATTTTATAAAGCATAGGATAAAACAACATAAATACAATTTAATAATGCATTGGATAAAACAACATGAATACAATTTAATAAAGCATAGAATAAAACAAGATAAATATAGTTTAATAAAGCATAAGATAAAACAACATAAATACAATTTAATAAAGCATAGGATAAAACAACATAAATACAATTTAATAGAGCATAGGATAAAACAACATAAATACAATTTAATAAAGCATAGCTTAAAACAACATAAATACAATTTAATAAAGCATAGGATAAAACAACATAAATAAAAGTTAATAAAGCATAGGATAAAACAACATAAATACAATTTAATAAATCATAGGATAAAACAACATAAATACAATTTAATAAAGCATAGGATAAAAAAACATAAATACAATTTAATAAAGCATAGGATATAACAACATAAATACAATTTAATAAAGCATAGGATAAAACAACATAAATACAATTTATTAAAGCATAGGACAAAACAACATAAATACAATTTAATAAAGCATAGGATAAAACAACATAAATACAATTTAATAAAGCATAGGAAAAAACAACATAAATACAATTTAATAAAGCATAGGATAAAACAACATAAATACAATTTAATAAAGCATAGGATAAAACAACATAAATACAATTTAAAAAGCATAGGACAAAACAACCTAAATACAATTTAGTAAAGCATAAGTTAAAACAACATGAATACAATTTAATAAAGCATAGGTTAAAACAGCATAAATACAATTTAATAAAGCATAGGATAAAACAACATGAATACAATTTAATAAAGCATAGGTTAAAACAACATAAATACAATTTAATAAATCATAGGAAAAAAACACATGAATACAATTTAATAAAGCATAGGATAAAATAACATAAATACAATTTAATAAAGCATAGGATAAAACAACATAAATACAATTTAATAAAGCATAGGATAAAACAACATAAATACAATTTAATAAAGCATAGGATAAAACAACATAAATACAATTTAAAAAGCATAGGACAAAACAACCTAAATACAATTTAGTAAAGCATAAGATAAAACAACATGAATACAATTTAATAAAGCATAGGTTAAAACAGCATAAATACAATTTAATAAAGCATAGGATAAAACAACATGAATACAATTTAATAAAGCATAGGTTAAAACAACATAAATACAATTTAATAAATCATAGGAAAAAAACACATGAATACAATTTAATAAAGCATAGGATAAAATAACATAAATACAATTTAATAAAGCATAGGATAAAACAACATAAATACAATTTAATAAAGCATAGGATAAAACAACATAAATACAATTTAAAAAAGCATAGGATAAAACCACATGAATACAATTTAATAAAGCATAGGATAAAACCACATAAATAAAATTTAATAAAGATTAGGATAAAACAACATAAATTCAATTTAATAAAGCATAGGA
Source organism: Phyllobates terribilis (assembly GCF_046119375.1). Lineage (NCBI taxonomy): Eukaryota > Metazoa > Chordata > Amphibia > Anura > Dendrobatidae > Phyllobates > Phyllobates terribilis. Next base: position 220,004 of record NW_027362778.1, read on the forward strand.
TAAAACAACATAAATACAATTTAATAAAGCATAGGATAAAACCACATAAATACAATTTAAAAAAAGCATGGGATAAAACAACATAAATACAATTTAATAAAGCATAGGATAAAACAACATAAATACAATTTAATAAAGCATAGGATAAAACAACATAAATACAATTTAATAAAGCATAGGTTAAAACAACATAAATACAATTTAAAAAAGCATAGGATAAAGCAACATAAATACAATTTATTAAAGCAAAGGACAAAACCACATAATTACAATTTAATAAAGCATAGGATAAAACAGCAAAAATACAATTTAATAAAGCATAGGACAACACAACATAAATACAATTTAATAAAGCATATGTTAAAGCAACATAAATACAGTTTAATAAAGCATAGGTTAAAACAACATAAATACAATTTAATAAAGCATAGGATAAAACAACATAAATACAATTTAATAAAGCATAGGAAAAAAACAACATAAATACAATTTAATAAAGCATTGTACAAAACCACATAAATACAATTTAATAAAGCATAGGATAAAACAACATAAATACGATTTAATAAAGCATAGGATAAAACAACATAAATACAGTTTAATAAAGCATAGGATAAAACAACATAAATACAATTTAATAAAGCATAGGATAAAACAACATAAATACAATTTAATAAAGCATAGGATAAAACAACATAAATACAATTTAATAAAGCATAGGTTAAAACAACATAAATACAATTTAAAAAAGCATAGGATAAAGCAACATAAATACAATTTATTAAAGCATAGGACAAAACCACATAATTACAATTTAACAAAGCATAGGATAAAACAGCAAAAATACAATTTAATAAAGCATAGGACAAAACAACATAAATACAATTTAATAAAGCATATGTTAAAGCTACATAAATACAGTTTAATAAAGCATAGGTTAAAACAACATAAATACAATTTAATAAAGCATAGGACAAAACAACATAAATACAATTTAATAAAGCATAGGATAAAACAACATAAATACAATTTAATAATGCATTGGATAAAACAACATGAATACAATTTAATAAAGCATAGAATAAAACAAGATAAATATAATTTAATAAAGCATAAGATAAAACAACATAAATACAATTTAATAAAGCATAGGATAAAACAACATAAATACAATTTAATAGAGCATAGGATAAAACAACATAAATACAATTTAATAAAGCATAGCTTAAAACAACATAAATACAATTTAATAAATCATAGGATAAAACAACATAAATAAAAGTTAATAAAGCATAGGATAAAACAACATAAATACAATTTAATAAAGCATAGGATAAAACAACATAAATACAATTTAATAAAGCATAGGATAAAACAACATAAATACAATTTAATAAAGCATAGGAAAAAACAACATAAATACAATTTAATAAAGCATAGTACAAAAACACATAAATACAATTTAATAAAGCATAGGATAAAACAACATAAATACAATTTAATAAAGCATAGGATAAAACAACATAAATACAGTTTAATAAAGCATAGGATAAAACAACATAAATACAATTTAATATAGCATAGGATAAAACAACATCAATACAATTTAATAAAGCATAGGAAAAAAAAACATAAATACAATTTAATAAAGCATAGGATAAAACCACATAAATACAATTTAATAAAGCATAGTATAAAACCACATAAAAACAATTTAATAAAGCATAGGATAAAACAACATAAATACAATTTAATAAAGCATAGGATAAAACCACATAAATACAATTTAATAAAGCATAGGATAAAACCACATAAAAACAATTTAATAAAGCATAGGATAAAACAACATAAATACAATTTAATAAAGCATAGGATAAAACAATATAAATACAATTTAATAAAGCATGGGATAAAACCACATACATACAATTTAATAAAGCATAGGATAAAACCACATACATACAATTTAATAAAGCATAGGATAAAACCACATGAATACAATTTAATAAATCATAGGATAAAACAACATTAATACAATTTAATAAAGCATAAGATAAAACAACATAAATACAATTTAATGAATCATATGTTAAAACAACATAAATACAATTTAATAAAGCATAGGATTAAACAACATAAATACAATTTAATAAAGCATAGGATAAAACCACATAAATACAATTTAATAAAGCATAGGATAAAACCACATAAATACAATTTAATAAAGCATAGGATAAAACCACATAAATACAATTTAATAAAGCATAGGATAAAACCACATGAATACAAATTAATAAAGCATAGGATAAAACCACATAAATACAATTTAATAAAGCATAGGATAAAACCACATAAATACAATTTAATAAAGCATAGGATAAAACCACATACATACAATTTAATAAAGCATAGGATAAAACCACATAAATACAATTTAATAAAGCATAGGTTAAAACAGCATAAATGCAATTTATAAAAGCATAGGATAAAACAACATAAATACAATTTAATAAAGCATAGGATAAAACAACATAAATACAATTTAATAAAGCATAGGTTAAAACAACATAAATACAATTTAAAAAAGAATAGGATAAAACAACATAAATACAATTTTTTAAAGCATAGGACAAAACCACATAAATACAATTTAATAAAGCATAGGATAAAACAACATAAATACAATTTAATAAAGCATAGGATAACACAACATAAATACAATTTAATAAAGCATATGTTAAAGCAAAATAAATACAATTTAATAAAGCATAGGTTAAAACAACATAAATACAATTTAATAAAGCATAGGATAAAACAACATAAATACAATTTAATAATGCATTGGATAAAACAACATGAATACAATTTAATAAAGCATAGAATAAAACAACATAAATATAATTTAATAAAGCATAAGATAAAACAACATAAATACAATTTAATAAAGCATAGGATAAAACAACATAAATACAATTTAATAGAGCATAGGATAAAACAACATAAATACAATTTAATAAAGCATAGGATAAAATAACATAAATACAATTTAATAAATCATAGGACAAAACAACATAAATATAATTTAATAAAGCATATGTTAAAGCAACATAAATACAATTTAATAAAGCATAGGTTAAAACAACATAAATGCAATTTAATAAAGCATAGGATAAAACAACATAAACACAATTTAATAAAGCATAGGATAAAACAACATAAATACAATTTAATAAAGCATAGGTTAAAACAACATAAATACAATTTAAAAAAGCATAGGATAAAACAACATAAATACAATTTATTAAAGCATAGGACAAAACCACATAAATACTATTTAATAAAGCATAGGATAAAACAACATAAATACAATTTAATAAATCATAGGACAAAACAACATAAATACAATTTAATAAAGCATATGTTAAAGCAACATAAATACAATTTAATAAAGCATAGGTTAAAACAACATAAATACAATTTAATAAATCATAGGATAAAACAACATAAATACAATTTAATAAAGCATAAGATAAAACAACATAAATACAAGTTAATAAAGCATAGGATAAAACAACATAAATACAATTTAATAAAGCATAGGATAAAACAACATAAATACAATTTAAAAAAGCATAGGATAAAACCACATGAATACAATTTAATAAAGCATAGGATAAAACCACATAAATAAAATTTAATAAAGATTAGGATAAAACAACATAAATTCAATTTAATAAAGCATAGGATAAAACAACATAAATACAATTTAATAAAGCATAGGATAAAACCACATAAATACAATTTAAAAAAAGCATGGGATAAAACAACATAAATACAATTTAATAAAGCATAGGATAAAACAACATAAATACAATTTAATAAAGCATAGGATAAAACAACATAAATACAATTTAATAAAGCATAGGTTAAAACAACATAAATACAATTTAAAAAAGCATAGGATAAAGCAACATAAATACAATTTATTAAAGCATAGGACAAAACCACATAATTACAATTTAATAAAGCATAGGATAAAACAGCAAAAATACAATTTAATAAAGCATAGGACAACACAACATAAATACAATTTAATAAAGCATATGTTAAAGCAACATAAATACAGTTTAATAAAGCATAGGTTAAAACAACATAAATACAATTTAATAAAGCATAGGATAAAACAACATAAATACAATTTAATAAAGCATAGGAAAAAAACAACATAAATACAATTTAATAAAGCATTGTACAAAACCACATAAATACAATTTAATAAAGCATAGGATAAAACAACATAAATACGATTTAATAAAGCATAGGATAAAACAACATAAATACAGTTTAATAAAGCATAGGATAAAACAACATAAATACAATTTAATAAAGCATAGGATAAAACAACATAAATACAATTTAATAAAGCATAGGATAAAACAACATAAATACAATTTAATAAAGCATAGGTTAAAACAACATAAATACAATTTAAAAAAGCATAGGATAAAGCAACATAAATACAATTTATTAAAGCATAGGACAAAACCACATAATTACAATTTAACAAAGCATAGGATAAAACAGCAAAAATACAATTTAATAAAGCATAGGACAAAACAACATAAATACAATTTAATAAAGCATATGTTAAAGCTACATAAATACAGTTTAATAAAGCATAGGTTAAAACAACATAAATACAATTTAATAAAGCATAGGACAAAACAACATAAATACAATTTAATAAAGCATAGGATAAAACAACATAAATACAATTTAATAATGCATTGGATAAAACAACATGAATACAATTTAATAAAGCATAGAATAAAAGAAGATAAATATAATTTAATAAAGCATAAGATAAAACAACATAAATACAATTTAATAAAGCATAGGATAAAACAACATAAATACAATTTAATAGAGCATAGGATAAAACAACATAAATACAATTTAATAAAGCATAGCTTAAAACAACATAAATACAATTTAATAAAGCATAGGATAAAACAACATAAATAAAAGTTAATAAAGCATAGGATAAAACAACATAAATACAATTTAATAAAGCATAGGATAAAACAACATAAATACAATTTAATAAAGCATAGGATAAAACAACATAAATACAATTTAATAAAGCATAGGAAAAAACAACATAAATACAATTTAATAAAGCATAGTACAAAAACACATAAATACAATTTAATAAAGCATAGGATAAAACAACATAAATACAATTTAATAAAGCATAGGATAAAACAACATAAATACAGTTTAATAAAGCATAGGATAAAACAACATAAATACAATTTAATATAGCATAGGATAAAACAACATCAATACAATTTAATAAAGCATAGGAAAAAAAAACATAAATACAATTTAATAAAGAATAGGATAAAACCACATAAATACAATTTAATAAAGCATAGTATAAAACCACATAAAAACAATTTAATAAAGCATAGGATAAAACAACATAAATACAATTTAATAAAGCATAGGATAAAACCACATAAATACAATTTAATAAAGCATAGGATAAAACCACATAAAAACAATTTAATAAAGCATAGGATAAAACAACATAAATACAATTTAATAAAGCATAGGATAAAACAATATAAATACAATTTAATAAAGCATGGGATAAAACCACATACATACAATTTAATAAAGCATAGGATAAAACCACATACATACAATTTAATAAAGCATAGGATAAAACCACATGAATACAATTTAATAAATCATAGGATAAAACAACATTAATACAATTTAATAAAGCATAAGATAAAACAACATAAATACAATTTAATGAATCATATGTTAAAACAACATAAATACAATTTAATAAAGCATAAGATAAAACAACATAAATACAATTTAATGAATCATATGTTAAAACAACATAAATACAATTTAATAAAGCATAGGATTAAACAACATAAATACAATTTAATAAAGCATAGGATAAAACAACATAAATACAATTTAATAAAGCATAGGATAAAACCACATAAATACAATTTAATAAAGCATAGGATAAAACCACATAAATACAATTTAATAAAGCATAGGATAAAACCACATGAATACAAATTAATAAAGCATAGGATAAAACCACATAAATACAATTTAATAAAGCATAGGATAAAACCACATAAATACAATTTAATAAAGCATAGGATAAAACCACATACATACAATTTAATAAAGCATAGGATAAAACCACATAAATACAATTTAATAAAGCATAGGTTAAAACAGCATAAATGCAATTTATAAAAGCATAGGATAAAACAACATAAATACAATTTAATAAAGCATAGGATAAAACAACATAAATACAATTTAATAAAGCATAGGTTAAAACAACATAAATACAATTTAAAAAAGAATAGGATAAAACAACATAAATACAATTTTTTAAAGCATAGGACAAAACCACATAAATACAATTTAATAAAGCATAGGATAAAACAACATAAATACAATTTAATAAAGCATAGGATAACACAACATAAATACAATTTAATAAAGCATATGTTAAAGCAAAATAAATACAATTTAATAAAGCATAGGTTAAAACAACATAAATACAATTTAATAAAGCATAGGATAAAACAACATAAATACAATTTAATAATGCATTGGATAAAACAACATGAATACAATTTAATAAAGCATAGAATAAAACAACATAAATATAATTTAATAAAGCATAAGATAAAACAACATAAATACAATTTAATAAAGCATAGGATAAAACAACATAAATACAATTTAATAGAGCATAGGATAAAACAACATAAATACAATTTAATAAAGCATAGGATAAAATAACATAAATACAATTTAATAAATCATAGGACAAAACAACATAAATACAATTTAATAAAGCATATGTTAAAGCAACATAAATACAATTTAATAAAGCATAGGTTAAAACAACATAAATGCAATTTAATAAAGCATAGGATAAAACAACATAAACACAATTTAATAAAGCATAGGATAAAACAACATAAATACAATTTAATAAAGCATAGGTTAAAACAACATAAATACAATTTAAAAAAGCATAGGATAAAACAACATAAATACAATTTATTAAAGCATAGGACAAAACCACATAAATACTATTTAATAAAGCATAGGATAAAACAACATAAATACAATTTAATAAATCATAGGACAAAACAACATAAATACAATTTAATAAAGCATATGTTAAAGCAACATAAATACAATTTAATAAAGCATAGGTTAAAACAACATAAATGCAATTTAATAAAGCATAGGATAAAACAACATAAATACAATTTAATAAAGCATTGGGTAAAACAACATAAATACAATTTAATAAATCATAGGATAAAACAACATAAATACAATTTAATAAAGCATAAGATAAAACAACATAAATACAAGTTAATAAAGCATAGGATAAAACAACATAAATACAATTTAATAAAGCATAGGATAAAACAACATAAATACAATTTAAAAAAGCATAGGATAAAACCACATGAATACAATTTAATAAAGCATAGGATAAAACCACATAAATAAAATTTAATAAAGATTAGGATAAAACAACATAAATTCAATTTAATAAAGCATAGGATAAAACAACATAAATACAATTTAATAAAGCATAGGATAAAACCACATAAATACAATTTAAAAAAAGCATGGGATAAAACAACATAAATACAATTTAATAAAGCATAGGATAAAACAACATAAATACAATTTAATAAAGCATAGGATAAAACAACATAAATACAATTTAATAAAGCATAGGTTAAAACAACATAAATACAATTTAAAAAAGCATAGGATAAAGCAACATAAATACAATTTATTAAAGCATAGGACAAAACCACATAATTACAATTTAATAAAGCATAGGATAAAACAGCAAAAATACAATTTAATAAAGCATAGGACAACACAACATAAATACAATTTAATAAAGCATATGTTAAAGCAACATAAATACAGTTTAATAAAGCATAGGTTAAAACAACATAAATACAATTTAATAAAGCATAGGATAAAACAACATAAATACAATTTAATAAAGCATAGGAAAAAAACAACATAAATACAATTTAATAAAGCATTGTACAAAACCACATAAATACAATTTAATAAAGCATAGGATAAAACAACATAAATACGATTTAATAAAGCATAGGATAAAACAACATAAATACAGTTTAATAAAGCATAGGATAAAACAACATAAATACAATTTAATAAAGCATAGGATAAAACAACATAAATACAATTTAATAAAGCATAGGATAAAACAACATAAATACAATTTAATAAAGCATAGGTTAAAACAACATAAATACAATTTAAAAAAGCATAGGATAAAGCAACATAAATACAATTTATTAAAGCATAGGACAAAACCACATAATTACAATTTAACAAAGCATAGGATAAAACAGCAAAAATACAATTTAATAAAGCATAGGACAAAACAACATAAATACAATTTAATAAAGCATATGTTAAAGCAACATAAATACAGTTTAATAAAGCATAGGTTAAAACAACATAAATACAATTTAATAAAGCATAGGACAAAACAACATAAATACAATTTAATAAAGCATAGGATAAAACAACATAAATACAATTTAATAATGCATTGGATAAAACAACATGAATACAATTTAATAAAGCATAGAATAAAACAAGATAAATATAATTTAATAAAGCATAAGATAAAACAACATAAATACAATTTAATAAAGCATAGGATAAAACAACATAAATACAATTTAATAGAGCATAGGATAAAACAACATAAATACAATTTAATAAAGCATAGCTTAAAACAACATAAATACAATTTAATAAAGCATAGGATAAAACAACATAAATAAAAGTTAATAAAGCATAGGATAAAGCAACATAAATACAATTTATTAAAGCATAGGACAAAACCACATAATTACAATTTAACAAAGCATAGGATAAAACAGCAAAAATACAATTTAATAAAGCATAGGACAAAACAACATAAATACAATTTAATAAAGCATATGTTAAAGCTACATAAATACAGTTTAATAAAGCATAGGTTAAAACAACATAAATACAATTTAATAAAGCATAGGACAAAACAACATAAATACAATTTAATAAAGCATAGGATAAAACAACATAAATACAATTTAATAATGCATTGGATAAAACAACATGAATACAATTTAATAAAGCATAGAATAAAAGAAGATAAATATAATTTAATAAAGCATAAGATAAAACAACATAAATACAATTTAATAAAGCATAGGATAAAACAACATAAATACAATTTAATAGAGCATAGGATAAAACAACATAAATACAATTTAATAAAGCATAGCTTAAAACAACATAAATACAATTTAATAAAGCATAGGATAAAACAACATAAATAAAAGTTAATAAAGCATAGGATAAAACAACATAAATACAATTTAATAAAGCATAGGATAAAACAACATAAATACAATTTAATAAAGCATAGGATAAAACAACATAAATACAATTTAATAAAGCATAGGAAAAAACAACATAAATACAATTTAATAAAGCATAGTACAAAAACACATAAATACAATTTAATAAAGCATAGGATAAAACAACATAAATACAATTTAATAAAGCATAGGATAAAACAACATAAATACAGTTTAATAAAGCATAGGATAAAACAACATAAATACAATTTAATATAGCATAGGATAAAACAACATCAATACAATTTAATAAAGCATAGGAAAAAAAAACATAAATACAATTTAATAAAGCATAGGATAAAACCACATAAATACAATTTAATAAAGCATAGTATAAAACCACATAAAAACAATTTAATAAAGCATAGGATAAAACAACATAAATACAATTTAATAAAGCATAGGATAAAACCACATAAATACAATTTAATAAAGCATAGGATAAAACCACATAAAAACAATTTAATAAAGCATAGGATAAAACAACATAAATACAATTTAATAAAGCATAGGATAAAACAATATAAATACAATTTAATAAAGCATGGGATAAAACCACATACATACAATTTAATAAAGCATAGGATAAAACCACATACATACAATTTAATAAAGCATAGGATAAAACCACATGAATACAATTTAATAAATCATAGGATAAAACAACATTAATACAATTTAATAAAGCATAAGATAAAACAACATAAATACAATTTAATGAATCATATGTTAAAACAACATAAATACAATTTAATAAAGCATAAGATAAAACAACATAAATACAATTTAATGAATCATATGTTAAAACAACATAAATACAATTTAATAAAGCATAGGATTAAACAACATAAATACAATTTAATAAAGCATAGGATAAAACAACATAAATACAATTTAATAAAGCATAGGATAAAACCACATAAATACAATTTAATAAAGCATAGGATAAAACCACATAAATACAATTTAATAAAGCATAGGATAAAACCACATGAATACAAATTAATAAAGCATAGGATAAAACCACATAAATACAATTTAATAAAGCATAGGATAAAACCACATAAATACAATTTAATAAAGCATAGGATAAAACCACATACATACAATTTAATAAAGCATAGGATAAAACCACATAAATACAATTTAATAAAGCATAGGTTAAAACAGCATAAATGCAATTTATAAAAGCATAGGATAAAACAACATAAATACAATTTAATAAAGCATAGGATAAAACAACATAAATACAATTTAATAAAGCATAGGTTAAAACAACATAAATACAATTTAAAAAAGAATAGGATAAAACAACATAAATACAATTTTTTAAAGCATAGGACAAAACCACATAAATACAATTTAATAAAGCATAGGATAAAACAACATAAATACAATTTAATAAAGCATAGGATAACACAACATAAATACAATTTAATAAAGCATATGTTAAAGCAAAATAAATACAATTTAATAAAGCATAGGTTAAAACAACATAAATACAATTTAATAAAGCATAGGATAAAACAACATAAATACAATTTAATAATGCATTGGATAAAACAACATGAATACAATTTAATAAAGCATAGAATAAAACAACATAAATATAATTTAATAAAGCATAAGATAAAACAACATAAATACAATTTAATAAAGCATAGGATAAAACAACATAAATACAATTTAATAGAGCATAGGATAAAACAACATAAATACAATTTAATAAAGCATAGGATAAAATAACATAAATACAATTTAATAAATCATAGGACAAAACAACATAAATACAATTTAATAAAGCATATGTTAAAGCAACATAAATACAATTTAATAAAGCATAGGTTAAAACAACATAAATGCAATTTAATAAAGCATAGGATAAAACAACATAAACACAATTTAATAAAGCATAGGATAAAACAACATAAATACAATTTAATAAAGCATAGGTTAAAACAACATAAATACAATTTAAAAAAGCATAGGATAAAACAACATAAATACAATTTATTAAAGCATAGGACAAAACCACATAAATACTATTTAATAAAGCATAGGATAAAACAACATAAATACAATTTAATAAATCATAGGACAAAACAACATAAATACAATTTAATAAAGCATATGTTAAAGCAACATAAATACAATTTAATAAAGCATAGGTTAAAACAACATAAATGCAATTTAATAAAGCATAGGATAAAACAACATAAATACAATTTAATAAAGCATTGGGTAAAACAACATAAATACAATTTAATAAATCATAGGATAAAACAACATAAATACAATTTAATAAAGCATAAGATAAAACAACATAAATACAAGTTAATAAAGCATAGGATAAAACAACATAAATACAATTTAATAAAGCATAGGATAAAACAACATAAATACAATTTAAAAAAGCATAGGATAAAACCACATGAATACAATTTAATAAAGCATAGGATAAAACCACATAAATAAAATTTAATAAAGATTAGGATAAAACAACATAAATTCAATTTAATAAAGCATAGGATAAAACAACATAAATACAATTTAATAAAGCATAGGATAAAACCACATAAATACAATTTAAAAAAAGCATGGGATAAAACAACATAAATACAATTTAATAAAGCATAGGATAAAACAACATAAATACAATTTAATAAAGCATAGGATAAAACAACATAAATACAATTTAATAAAGCATAGGTTAAAACAACATAAATACAATTTAAAAAAGCATAGGATAAAGCAACATAAATACAATTTATTAAAGCATAGGACAAAACCACATAATTACAATTTAATAAAGCATAGGATAAAACAGCAAAAATACAATTTAATAAAGCATAGGACAACACAACATAAATACAATTTAATAAAGCATATGTTAAAGCAACATAAATACAGTTTAATAAAGCATAGGTTAAAACAACATAAATACAATTTAATAAAGCATAGGATAAAACAACATAAATACAATTTAATAAAGCATAGGAAAAAAACAACATAAATACAATTTAATAAAGCATTGTACAAAACCACATAAATACAATTTAATAAAGCATAGGATAAAACAACATAAATACGATTTAATAAAGCATAGGATAAAACAACATAAATACAGTTTAATAAAGCATAGGATAAAACAACATAAATACAATTTAATAAAGCATAGGATAAAACAACATAAATACAATTTAATAAAGCATAGGATAAAACAACATAAATACAATTTAATAAAGCATAGGTTAAAACAACATAAATACAATTTAAAAAAGCATAGGATAAAGCAACATAAATACAATTTATTAAAGCATAGGACAAAACCACATAATTACAATTTAACAAAGCATAGGATAAAACAGCAAAAATACAATTTAATAAAGCATAGGACAAAACAACATAAATACAATTTAATAAAGCATATGTTAAAGCAACATAAATACAGTTTAATAAAGCATAGGTTAAAACAACATAAATACAATTTAATAAAGCATAGGACAAAACAACATAAATACAATTTAATAAAGCATAGGATAAAACAACATAAATACAATTTAATAATGCATTGGATAAAACAACATGAATACAATTTAATAAAGCATAGAATAAAACAAGATAAATATAATTTAATAAAGCATAAGATAAAACAACATAAATACAATTTAATAAAGCATAGGATAAAACAACATAAATACAATTTAATAGAGCATAGGATAAAACAACATAAATACAATTTAATAAAGCATAGCTTAAAACAACATAAATACAATTTAATAAAGCATAGGATAAAACAACATAAATAAAAGTTAATAAAGCATAGGATAAAACAACATAAATACAATTTAATAAAGCATAGGATAAAACAACATAAATACAATTTAATAAAGCATAGGATAAAACAACATAAATACAATTTAATAAAGCATAGGAAAAAACAACATAAATACAATTTAATAAAGCATAGTACAAAAACACATAAATACAATTTAATAAAGCATAGGATAAAACAACATAAATACAATTTAATAAAGCATAGGATAAAACAACATAAATACAGTTTAATAAAGCATAGGATAAAACAACATAAATACAATTTAATATAGCATAGGATAAAACAACATCAATACAATTTAATAAAGCATAGGAAAAAAAAACATAAATACAATTTAATAAAGCATAGGATAAAACCACATAAATACAATTTAATAAAGCATAGGATAAAACCACATAAAAACAATTTAATAAAGCATAGGATAAAACAACATAAATACAATTTAATAAAGCATAGGATAAAACCACATAAATACAATTTAATAAAGCATAGGATAAAACCACATAAAAACAATTTAATAAAGCATAGGATAAAACAACATAAATACAATTTAATAAAGCATAGGATAAAACAATATAAATACAATTTAATAAAGCATGGGATAAAACCACATACATACAATTTAATAAAGCATAGGATAAAACCACATACATACAATTTAATAAAGCATAGGATAAAACCACATGAATACAATTTAATAAAGCATAGAATAAAACAACATAAATATAATTTAATAAAGCATAAGATAAAACAACATAAATACAATTTAATAAAGCATAGGATAAAACAACATAAATACAATTTAATAGAGCATAGGATAAAACAACATAAATACAATTTAATAAAGCATAGGATAAAATAACATAAATACAATTTAATAAATCATAGGACAAAACAACATAAATACAATTTAATAAAGCATATGTTAAAGCAACATAAATACAATTTAATAAAGCATAGGTTAAAACAACATAAATGCAATTTAATAAAGCATAGGATAAAACAACATAAACACAATTTAATAAAGCATAGGATAAAACAACATAAATACAATTTAATAAAGCATAGGTTAAAACAACATAAATACAATTTAAAAAAGCATAGGATAAAACAACATAAATACAATTTATTAAAGCATAGGACAAAACCACATAAATACTATTTAATAAAGCATAGGATAAAACAACATAAATACAATTTAATAAATCATAGGACAAAACAACATAAATACAATTTAATAAAGCATATGTTAAAGCAACATAAATACAATTTAATAAAGCATAGGTTAAAACAACATAAATGCAATTTAATAAAGCATAGGATAAAACAACATAAATACAATTTAATAAAGCATTGGGTAAAACAACATAAATACAATTTAATAAATCATAGGATAAAACAACATAAATACAATTTAATAAAGCATAAGATAAAACAACATAAATACAAGTTAATAAAGCATAGGATAAAACAACATAAATACAATTTAATAAAGCATAGGATAAAACAACATAAATACAATTTAAAAAAGCATAGGATAAAACCACATGAATACAATTTAATAAAGCATAGGATAAAACCACATAAATAAAATTTAATAAAGATTAGGATAAAACAACATAAATTCAATTTAATAAAGCATAGGATAAAACAACATAAATACAATTTAATAAAGCATAGGATAAAACCACATAAATACAATTTAAAAAAAGCATGGGATAAAACAACATAAATACAATTTAATAAAGCATAGGATAAAACAACATAAATACAATTTAATAAAGCATAGGATAAAACAACATAAATACAATTTAATAAAGCATAGGTTAAAACAACATAAATACAATTTAAAAAAGCATAGGATAAAGCAACATAAATACAATTTATTAAAGCATAGGACAAAACCACATAATTACAATTTAATAAAGCATAGGATAAAACAGCAAAAATACAATTTAATAAAGCATAGGACAACACAACATAAATACAATTTAATAAAGCATATGTTAAAGCAACATAAATACAGTTTAATAAAGCATAGGTTAAAACAACATAAATACAATTTAATAAAGCATAGGATAAAACAACATAAATACAATTTAATAAAGCATAGGAAAAAAACAACATAAATACAATTTAATAAAGCATTGTACAAAACCACATAAATACAATTTAATAAAGCATAGGATAAAACAACATAAATACGATTTAATAAAGCATAGGATAAAACAACATAAATACAGTTTAATAAAGCATAGGATAAAACAACATAAATACAATTTAATAAAGCATAGGATAAAACAACATAAATACAATTTAATAAAGCATAGGATAAAACAACATAAATACAATTTAATAAAGCATAGGTTAAAACAACATAAATACAATTTAAAAAAGCATAGGATAAAGCAACATAAATACAATTTATTAAAGCATAGGACAAAACCACATAATTACAATTTAACAAAGCATAGGATAAAACAGCAAAAATACAATTTAATAAAGCATAGGACAAAACAACATAAATACAATTTAATAAAGCATATGTTAAAGCAACATAAATACAGTTTAATAAAGCATAGGTTAAAACAACATAAATACAATTTAATAAAGCATAGGACAAAACAACATAAATACAATTTAATAAAGCATAGGATAAAACAACATAAATACAATTTAATAATGCATTGGATAAAACAACATGAATACAATTTAATAAAGCATAGAATAAAACAAGATAAATATAATTTAATAAAGCATAAGATAAAACAACATAAATACAATTTAATAAAGCATAGGATAAAACAACATAAATACAATTTAATAGAGCATAGGATAAAACAACATAAATACAATTTAATAAAGCATAGCTTAAAACAACATAAATACAATTTAATAAAGCATAGGATAAAACAACATAAATAAAAGTTAATAAAGCATAGGATAAAACAACATAAATACAATTTAATAAAGCATAGTATAAAACAACATAAATACAATTTAATAAAGCATAGGATAAAACAACATAAATACAATTTAATAAAGCATAGGAAAAAACAACATAAATACAATTTAATAAAGCATAGTACAAAAACACATAAATACAATTTAATAAAGCATAGGATAAAACAACATAAATACAATTTAATAAAGCATAGGATAAAACAACATAAATACAGTTTAATAAAGCATAGGATAAAACAACATAAATACAATTTAATATAGCATAGGATAAAACAACATCAATACAATTTAATAAAGCATAGGAAAAAAAAACATAAATACAATTTAATAAAGCATAGGATAAAACCACATAAATACAATTTAATAAAGCATAGGATAAAACCACATAAAAACAATTTAATAAAGCATAGGATAAAACAACATAAATACAATTTAATAAAGCATAGGATAAAACCACATAAATACAATTTAATAAAGCATAGGATAAAACCACATAAAAACAATTTAATAAAGCATAGGATAAAACAACATAAATACAATTTAATAAAGCATAGGATAAAACAATATAAATACAATTTAATAAAGCATGGGATAAAACCACATACATACAATTTAATAAAGCATAGGATAAAACCACATACATACAATTTAATAAAGCATAGGATAAAACCACATGAATACAATTTAATAAATCATAGGATAAAACAACATTAATACAATTTAATAAAGCATAAGATAAAACAACATAAATACAATTTAATGAATCATATGTTAAAACAACATAAATACAATTTAATAAAGCATAGGATAAAACAACATAAATACAATTTAATAAAGCATAGGATAAAACAACATAAATACAATTTAATAAAGCATAGGATAAAACCACATAAATACAATTTAATAAAGCATAGGATAAAACCACATAAATACAATTTAATAAAGCATAGGATAAAACCACATGAATACAAATTAATAAAGCATAGGATAAAACCACATAAATACAATTTAATAAAGCATAGGATAAAACCACATAAATACAATTTAATAAAGCATAGGATAAAACCACATACATACAATTTAATAAAGCATAGGATAAAACCACATAAATACAATTTAATAAAGCATAGGTTAAAACAGCATAAATGCAATTTATAAAAGCATAGGATAAAACAACATAAATACAATTTAATAAAGCATAGGATAAAACAACATAAATACAATTTAATAAAGCATAGGTTAAAACAACATAAATACAATTTAAAAAAGAATAGGATAAAACAACATAAATACAATTTTTTAAAGCATAGGACAAAACCACATAAATACAATTTAATAAAGCATAGGATAAAACAACATAAATACAATTTAATAAAGCATAGGATAACACAACATAAATACAATTTAATAAAGCATATGTTAAAGCAAAATAAATACAATTTAATAAAGCATAGGTTAAAACAACATAAATACAATTTAATAAAGCATAGGATAAAACAACATAAATACAATTTAATAATGCATTGGATAAAACAACATGAATACAATTTAATAAAGCATAGAATAAAACAACATAAATATAATTTAATAAAGCATAAGATAAAACAACATAAATACAATTTAATAAAGCATAGGATAAAACAACATAAATACAATTTAATAGAGCATAGGATAAAACAACATAAATACAATTTAATAAAGCATAGCTTAAAACAACATAAATACAATTTAATAAAGCATAGGATAAAACAACATAAATAAAAGTTAATAAAGCATAGGATAAAACAACATAAATACAATTTAATAAAGCATAGGATAAAACAACATAAATACAATTTAATAAAGCATAGGATAAAACAACATAAATACAAGTTAATAAAGCATAGGATAAAACAACATAAATACAATTTAATAAAGCATAGGATAAAACAACATGAATACAATTTAATAAAGCATAGGATAAAACAACATAAATACAATTTAATAAAGCATAGGATAAAACAACATAAATACAATTTAATAAAGCATAGGACAAAACCACATAAATACAATTTAATAAAGCATAGGATAAAACAACATAAATACAATTTAATAAAGCATAGGACAAAACCACATAAATACAATTTAATAAAGCATAGGATAAAACAACATAAATACAATTTAATAAAGCATAGGATAAAACAACATAAATACAATTTAATAAAGCATAGGATAAAACAACATAAATACAATTTAATAAAGCATAGGACAAAACCACATAAATACAATTTAATAAAGCATAGGATAAAACAACATAAATACAATTTAATAAAGCATAGGAAAAAACAACATAAATACAATTTAATAAAGCATAGTACAAAACCACATAAATACAGTTTAATAAAGCATAGGATAAAACAACATAAATACAATTTAATAAATCATAGGACAAAACCACATAAATACAATTTAATAAAGCATATGTTAAAGCAACATAAATACAATTTAATAAAGCATAGGTTAAAACAACATAAATGCAACTTAATAAAGCATAGGATAAAACAACATAAATACAATTTAATATAGCATTGGGTAAAACAACATAAATACAATTTAATAAATCATAGGATAAAACAACATAAATACAATTTAATAAAGCATAAGATAAAACAACATAAATACAAGTTAATAAAGCATAGGATAAAACAACATAAATACAATTTAATAAAGCATAGGATAAAACATCATAAATACAATTTAATAAAGCATAGGTTAAAACAACATAAATACAATTTAATAAAGCATAGGATAAAACAACATAAATACAAGTTAATAAAGCATAGGATAAAACAACATAAATACAATTTAATAAAGCATAGGATAAAACAACATGAATACAATTTAATAAAGCATAGGATAAAACAACATGAATACAATTTAATAAAGCATAGGATAAAACAACATAAATACAATTTAATAAAGCATAAGACAAAACCACATAAATACAATTTAATAAAGCATAGCATAAAACAACATAAATACAATTTAATAAAGCATAGGATAAAACAACATAAATACAATTTAATAAAGCATAGGACAAAACCGCATAAATACAATTTAATAAAGCATAGGATAAAACAACATAAATACAATTTAATAAAGCATAGGATAAAACAACATAAATACAATTTAATAAAGCATAGGATAAAACAATATAAATACAATTTAATAAAGCATGGGATAAAACCACATACATACAATTTAATAAAGCATAGGATAAAACCACATACATACAATTTAATAAAGCATAGGATAAAACAACATAAATACAATTTAATAAAGCATAGGATAAAACAACATAAATACAATTTAAAAAAGCATAGGATAAAGCAACATAAATACAATTTATTAAAGCATAGGACAAAACCACATAATTACAATTTAACAAAGCATAGGATAAAACAGCAAAAATACAATTTAATAAAGCATAGGACAAAACAACATAAATACAATTTAATAAAGCATATGTTAAAGCAACATAAATACAGTTTAATAAAGCATAGGTTAAAACAACATAAATACAATTTAATAAAGCATAGGACAAAACAACATAAATACAATTTAATAAAGAATAGGATAAAACAACATAAATACAATTTAATAATGCATTGGATAAAACAACATGAATACAATTTAATAAAGCATAGAATAAAACAAGATAAATATAATTTAATAAAGCATAAGATAAAACAACATAAATACAATTTAATAAAGCATAGGATAAAACAACATAAATACAATTTAATAGAGCATAGGATAAAACAACATAAATACAATTTAATAAAGCATAGCTTAAAACAACATAAATACAATTTAATAAAGCATAGGATAAAACAACATAAATAAAAGTTAATAAAGCATAGGATAATACAACATAAATACAATTTAATAAAGCATAGGATAAAACAACATAAATACAATTTAATAAAGCATAGGATAAAACAACATAAATACAATTTAATAAAGCATAGGAAAAAACAACATAAATACAATTTAATAAAGCATAGTACAAAAACACATAAATACAATTTAATAAAGCATAGGATAAAACAACATAAATACAATTTAATAAAGCATTGGGTAAAACAACATAAATACAATTTAATAAATCATAGGATAAAACAACATAAATACAATTTAATAAAGCATAAGATAAAACAACATAAATACAAGTTAATAAAGCATAGGATAAAACAACATAAATACAATTTAATAAAGCATAGGATAAAACAACATAAATACAATTTAATAAAGCATAGGTTAAAACAACATAAATACAATTTAATAAAGCATAGGATAAAACAACATAAATACAAGTTAATAAAGCACAGGATAAAACAACATAAATACAATTTAATAAAGCATAGGATAAAACAACATAAATACAATTTAATAAAGCATAGGATAAAACAACATAAATACAATTTAATAAAGCATAGGATAAAACAACATAAATTCAATTTAATAAAGCATAGGACAAAACCAAATAAATACAATTTAATAAAGCATAGCATAAAACAACATAAATACAATTTAATAAAGCATAGGATAAAACAACATAAATACAATTTAATAAAGCATAGGACAAAACCACATAAATACAATTTAATAAAGCATAGGATAAAACAACATAAATACAATTTAATAAAGCATAGGATAAAACAACATAAATACAATTTAATAAAGCATAGGATAAAACAATATAAATACAATTTAATAAAGCATGGGATAAAACCACATACATACAATTTAATAAAGCATAGGATAAAACCACATACATACAATTTAATAAAGCATAGGATAAAAGCACATGAATACAATTTAATAAATCATAGGATAAAACAACATTAATACAATTTAATAAAGCATAAGACTAAACAACATAAATACAATTTAATGAATCATATGTTAAAACAACATAAATACAATTTAATAAAGCATAGGATAAAACAACATAAATACAATTTAGTAAAGCATAAGATAAAACAACATGAATACAATTTAATAAAGCATAGGTTAAAACAGCATAAATACAATTTAATAAAGCATAGGATGAAACAACATAAATACAATTTATTAAAGCATAGGATAAAACAACATAAATACAATTTAATAAAGCATAGGATAAAACAACATAAATACAATTTAATAAAGCATAGGATAAAACCACATAAATACAATTTAATAAAGCATAGGATAAAACCACATAAATACAATTTAATAAAGCATAGGATAAAACCACATGAATACAAATTAATAAAGCATAGGATAAAACCACATAAATACAATTTAAGAAAGCATAGGATAAAACCACATAAATACAATTTAATAAAGCATAGGATAAAACCACATACATACAATTTAATAAAGCATAGGATAAAACCACATAAATACAATTTAATAAAGCATAGGTTAAAACAACATAAATTCAATTTATAAAAGCATAGGATAAAACAACATAAATACAATTTAATAAGCATAGCTTAAAACAACATAAATACAATTTAATAAAGCATAGGATAAAACAACATAAATAAAAGTTAATAAAGCATAGGATAAAACAACATAAATACAATTTAATAAAGCATAGGATAAAACAACATAAATACAATTTAATAAAGCATAGGATAAAACAACATAAATACAATTTAATAAAGCATAGGAAAAAACAACATAAATACAATTTAATAAAGCATAGTACAAAAACACATAAATACAATTTAATAAAGCATAGGATAAAACAACATAAATACAATTTAATAAAGCATTGGGTAAAACAACATAAATACAATTTAATAAATCATAGGATAAAACAACATAAATACAATTTAATAAAGAATAAGATAAAACAACATAAATACAAGTTAATAAAGCATAGGATAAAACAACATAAATACAATTTAATAAAGCATAGGATAAAACAACATAAATACAATTTAATAAAGCATAGGTTAAAACAACATAAATACAATTTAATAAAGCATAGGATAAAACAACATAAATACAAGTTAATAAAGCACAGGATAAAACAACATAAATACAATTTAATAAAGCATAGGATAAAACAACATAAATACAATTTAATAAAGCATAGGATAAAACAACATAAATACAATTTAATAAAGCATAGGATAAAACAACATAAATTCAATTTAATAAAGCATAGGACAAAACCACATAAATACAATTTAATAAAGCATAGCATAAAACAACATAAATACAATTTAATAAAGCATAGGATAAAACAACATAAATACAATTTAATAAAGCATAGGACAAAACCACATAAATACAATTTAATAAAGCATAGGATAAAACAACATAAATACAATTTAATAAAGCATAGGATAAAACAACATAAATACAATTTAATAAAGCATAGGATAAAACAATATAAATACAATTTAATAAAGCATGGGATAAAACCACATACATACAATTTAATAAAGCATAGGATAAAACCACATACATACAATTTAATAAAGCATAGGATAAAACCACATGAATACAATTTAATAAATCATAGGATAAAACAACATTAATACAATTTAATAAAGCATAAGATAAAACAACATAAATACAATTTAATGAATCATATGTTAAAACAACATAAATACAATTTAATAAAGCATAGGATAAAACAACATAAATACAATTTAGTAAAGCATAAGATAAAACAACATGAATACAATTTAATAAAGCATAGGTTAAAAAAGCATAAATACAATTTAATAAAGCATAGGATGAAACAACATAAATACAATTTATTAAAGCATAGGATAAAACAACATAAATACAATTTAATAAAGCATAGGATAAAACAACATAAATACAATTTAATAAAGCATAGGATAAAACCACATAAATACAATTTAATAAAGCATAGGATAAAACCACATAAATACAATTTAATAAAGCATAGGATAAAACCACATGAATACAAATTAATAAAGCATAGGATAAAACCACATAAATACAATTTAATAAAGCATAGGATAAAACCACATAAATACAATTTAATAAAGCATAGGATAAAACCACATACATACAATTTAATAACGCATAGGATAAAACCACATAAATACAATTTAATAAAGCATAGGTTAAAACAACATAAATTCAATTTATAAAAGCATAGGATAAAACAACATAAATACAATTTAATAAAGCATAGGATAAAACAACATAAATACAATTTAATAAAGCATAGGTTCAAACAACATAAATACAATTTAAAAAAGCATAGGATAAAACCACATACATACAATTTAATAAAGCATAGGATAAAACAACATAAATACAATTTAATAAAGCATAGGATAACACAACATAAATACAATTTAATAAAGCATATGTTAAAGCAAAATAAATACAATTTAATAAAGCATAGGTTAAAACAACATAAATACAATTTAATAAAGCATAGGATAAAACAACATAAATACAATTTAATAAAGCATTGGATAAAACAACATAAATACAATTTAATAAAGCATAGGATAAAACAACATAAATACAATTTAATAATGCATTGGATAAAACAACATGAATACAATTTAATAAAGCATAGAATAAAACAACATAAATATAATTTAATAAAGCATAAGATAAAACAACATAAATACAATTTAATAAAGCATAGGATAAAACAACATAAATACAATTTAATAGAGCATAGGATAAAACAACATAAATACAATTTAATAAAGCATAGCTTAAAACAACATAAATACAATTTAATAAAGCATAGGATAAAACAACATAAATAAAAGTTAATAAAGCATAGGATAAAACAACATAAATACAATTTAATAAAGCATAGGATAAAACAACATAAATACAATTTAAAAAAGCATAGGATAAAACAACATAAATACAATTTAATAAAGCATAGGAAAAAACAACATAAATACAATTTAATAAAGCATAGTACAAAACCACATAAATACAGTTTAATAAAGCATAGGATAAAACCACATAAAAACAATTTAATAAAGCATAGGATAAAACAACATAAACACAATTTAATAAAGCATAGGATAAAACAACATAAATACAATTTAATAAAGCATAGGTTAAAACAACATAAATACAATTTAAAAAAGCATAGGATAAAACAACATAAATACAATTTATTAAAGCATAGGACAAAACCACATAAATACAATTTAATAAAGCATAGGATAAAACAACATAAATATAATTTAATAAATAATAGGACAAAACCACATAAATACAATTTAATAAAGCATATGTTAAAGCAACATAAATACAATTTAATAAAGCATAGGTTAAAACAACATGAATACAATTTAATAAAGCATAGGTTAAAACAGCATAAATACAATTTAATAAAGCATAGGATGAAACAACATAAATACAATTTATTAAAGCATAGGATAAAACAACATAAATACAATTTAATAAAGCATAGGATAAAACAACATAAATACAATTTAATAAAGCATAGGATAAAACCACATAAATACAATTTAATAAAGCATAGGATAAAACCACATAAATACAATTTAATAAAGCATAGGATAAAACCACATGAATACAAATTAATAAAGCATAGGATAAAACCACATAAATACAATTTAAGAAAGCATAGGATAAAACCACATAAATACAATTTAATAAAGCATAGGATAAAACCACATACATACAATTTAATAAAGCATAGGATAAAACCACATAAATACAATTTAATAAAGCATAGGTTAAAACAACATAAATTCAATTTATAAAAGCATAGGATAAAACAACATAAATACAATTTAATAAGCATAGCTTAAAACAACATAAATACAATTTAATAAAGCATAGGATAAAACAACATAAATAAAAGTTAATAAAGCATAGGATAAAACAACATAAATACAATTTAATAAAGCATAGGATAAAACAACATAAATACAATTTAATAAAGCATAGGATAAAACAACATAAATACAATTTAATAAAGCATAGGAAAAAACAACATAAATACAATTTAATAAAGCATAGTACAAAAACACATAAATACAATTTAATAAAGCATAGGATAAAACAACATAAATACAATTTAATAAAGCATTGGGTAAAACAACATAAATACAATTTAATAAATCATAGGATAAAACAACATAAATACAATTTAATAAAGAATAAGATAAAACAACATAAATACAAGTTAATAAAGCATAGGATAAAACAACATAAATACAATTTAATAAAGCATAGGATAAAACAACATAAATACAATTTAATAAAGCATAGGTTAAAACAACATAAATACAATTTAATAAAGCATAGGATAAAACAACATAAATACAAGTTAATAAAGCACAGGATAAAACAACATAAATACAATTTAATAAAGCATAGGATAAAACAACATAAATACAATTTAATAAAGCATAGGATAAAACAACATAAATACAATTTAATAAAGCATAGGATAAAACAACATAAATTCAATTTAATAAAGCATAGGACAAAACCACATAAATACAATTTAATAAAGCATAGCATAAAACAACATAAATACAATTTAATAAAGCATAGGATAAAACAACATAAATACAATTTAATAAAGCATAGGACAAAACCACATAAATACAATTTAATAAAGCATAGGATAAAACAACATAAATACAATTTAATAAAGCATAGGATAAAACAACATAAATACAATTTAATAAAGCATAGGATAAAACAATATAAATACAATTTAATAAAGCATGGGATAAAACCACATACATACAATTTAATAAAGCATAGGATAAAACCACATACATACAATTTAATAAAGCATAGGATAAAACCACATGAATACAATTTAATAAATCATAGGATAAAACAACATTAATACAATTTAATAAAGCATAAGATAAAACAACATAAATACAATTTAATGAATCATATGTTAAAACAACATAAATACAATTTAATAAAGCATAGGATAAAACAACATAAATACAATTTAGTAAAGCATAAGATAAAACAACATGAATACAATTTAATAAAGCATAGGTTAAAAAAGCATAAATACAATTTAATAAAGCATAGGATGAAACAACATAAATACAATTTATTAAAGCATAGGATAAAACAACATAAATACAATTTAATAAAGCATAGGATAAAACAACATAAATACAATTTAATAAAGCATAGGATAAAACCACATAAATACAATTTAATAAAGCATAGGATAAAACCACATAAATACAATTTAATAAAGCATAGGATAAAACCACATGAATACAAATTAATAAAGCATAGGATAAAACCACATAAATACAATTTAATAAAGCATAGGATAAAACCACATAAATACAATTTAATAAAGCATAGGATAAAACCACATACATACAATTTAATAACGCATAGGATAAAACCACATAAATACAATTTAATAAAGCATAGGTTAAAACAACATAAATTCAATTTATAAAAGCATAGGATAAAACAACATAAATACAATTTAATAAAGCATAGGATAAAACAACATAAATACAATTTAATAAAGCATAGGTTCAAACAACATAAATACAATTTAAAAAAGCATAGGATAAAACCACATACATACAATTTAATAAAGCATAGGATAAAACAACATAAATACAATTTAATAAAGCATAGGATAACACAACATAAATACAATTTAATAAAGCATATGTTAAAGCAAAATAAATACAATTTAATAAAGCATAGGTTAAAACAACATAAATACAATTTAATAAAGCATAGGATAAAACAACATAAATACAATTTAATAAAGCATTGGATAAAACAACATAAATACAATTTAATAAAGCATAGGATAAAACAACATAAATACAATTTAATAATGCATTGGATAAAACAACATGAATACAATTTAATAAAGCATAGAATAAAACAACATAAATATAATTTAATAAAGCATAAGATAAAACAACATAAATACAATTTAATAAAGCATAGGATAAAACAACATAAATACAATTTAATAGAGCATAGGATAAAACAACATAAATACAATTTAATAAAGCATAGCTTAAAACAACATAAATACAATTTAATAAAGCATAGGATAAAACAACATAAATAAAAGTTAATAAAGCATAGGATAAAACAACATAAATACAATTTAATAAAGCATAGGATAAAACAACATAAATACAATTTAAAAAAGCATAGGATAAAACAACATAAATACAATTTAATAAAGCATAGGAAAAAACAACATAAATACAATTTAATAAAGCATAGTACAAAACCACATAAATACAGTTTAATAAAGCATAGGATAAAACCACATAAAAACAATTTAATAAAGCATAGGATAAAACAACATAAACACAATTTAATAAAGCATAGGATAAAACAACATAAATACAATTTAATAAAGCATAGGTTAAAACAACATAAATACAATTTAAAAAAGCATAGGATAAAACAACATAAATACAATTTATTAAAGCATAGGACAAAACCACATAAATACAATTTAATAAAGCATAGGATAAAACAACATAAATATAATTTAATAAATAATAGGACAAAACCACATAAATACAATTTAATAAAGCATATGTTAAAGCAACATAAATACAATTTAATAAAGCATAGGTTAAAACAACATAAATGCAATTTAATAAAGCATAGGATAAAGCAACATAAATACACTTTAATAAAGCATAGTAAAAAACCACATAAATACAGTTTAATAAAGCATAGGATAAAACCACATAAAAACAATTTAATAAAGCATAGGATAAAACAACATAAACACAATTTAATAAAGCATAGGATAAAACAACATAAATACAATTTATTAAAGCATAGGACAAAACCACATAAATACAATTTAATAAAGCATAGGATAAAACAACATAAATACAATTTAATAAATCATAGGACAAAACCACATAAATACAATTTAATAAAGCATATGTTAAAGCAACATAAATACAATTTAATAAAGCATAGGTTAAAACAACATAAATGCAATTTAATAAAGCATAGGAAAAAACAACATAAATACAATTTAATAAAGCATAGTACAAAACCACATAAATACAGTTTAATAAAGCATAGGATAAAACCACATAAAAACAATTTAATAAAGCATAGGATAAAACAACATAAACACAATTTAATAAAGCATAGGATAAAACAACATAAATACAATTTAATAAAGCATAGGTTAAAACAACATAAATACAATTTAAAAAAGCATAGGATAAAACAACATAAATACAATTTATTAAAGCATAGGACAAAACCACATAAATACAATTTAATAAAGCATAGGATAAAACCACATACATACAATTTAATAAAGCATAGGATAAAACCACATACATACAATTTAATAAAGCATAGGATAAAACAACATAAATACAATTTAATAAAGCATAGGATAAAACAACATAAATACAATTTAAAAAAGCATAGGATAAAGCAACATAAATACAATTTATTAAAGCATAGGACAAAACCACATAATTACAATTTAACAAAGCATAGGATAAAACAGCAAAAATACAATTTAATAAAGCATAGGACAAAACAACATAAATACAATTTAATAAAGCATATGTTAAAGCAACATAAATACAGTTTAATAAAGCATAGGTTAAAACAACATAAATACAATTTAATAAAGCATAGGACAAAACAACATAAATACAATTTAATAAAGAATAGGATAAAACAACATAAATACAATTTAATAATGCATTGGATAAAACAACATGAATACAATTTAATAAAGCATAGAATAAAACAAGATAAATATAATTTAATAAAGCATAAGATAAAACCACATAATTACAATTTAACAAAGCATAGGATAAAACAACATAAATACAATTTAATAAAGCTTAGGATAAAACAACATAAATACAATTTAATAAAGCATAGGATAAAACAACATAAATACAATTTAATAAAGCATAGGATAAAACAACATAAATTCAATTTAATAAAGCATAGGACAAAACCACATAAATACAATTTAATAAAGCATAGCATAAAACAACATAAATACAATTTAATAAAGCATAGGATAAAACAACATAAATACAATTTAATAAAGCATAGGACAAAACCACATAAATACAATTTAATAAAGCATAGGATAAAACAACATAAATACAATTTATTAAAGCATAGGATAAAACAACATAAATACAATTTAATAAAGCATAGGATAAAACAACATAAATACAATTTAATAAAGCATAGGATAAAACCACATAAATACAATTTAATAAAGCATAGGATAAAACCACATAAATACAATTTAATAAAGCATAGGATAAAACCACATGAATACAAATTAATAAAGCATAGGATAAAACCACATAAATACAATTTAAGAAAGCATAGGATAAAACCACATAAATACAATTTAATAAAGCATAGGATAAAACCACATACATACAATTTAATAAAGCATAGGATAAAACCACATAAATACAATTTAATAAAGCATAGGTTAAAACAACATAAATTCAATTTATAAAAGCATAGGATAAAACAACATAAATACAATTTAATAAAGCATAGCTTAAAACAACATAAATACAATTTAATAAAGCATAGGATAAAACAACATAAATAAAAGTTAATAAAGCATAGGATAAAACAACATAAATACAATTTAATAAAGCATAGGATAAAACAACATAAATACAATTTAATAAAGCATAGGATAAAACAACATAAATACAATTTAATAAAGCATAGGAAAAAACAACATAAATACAATTTAATAAAGCATAGTACAAAAACACATAAATACAATTTAATAAAGCATAGGATAAAACAACATAAATACAATTTAATAAAGCATTGGGTAAAACAACATAAATACAATTTAATAAATCATAGGATAAAACAACATAAATACAATTTAATAAAGCATAAGATAAAACAACATAAATACAAGTTAATAAAGCATAGGATAAAACAACATAAATACAATTTAATAAAGCATAGGATAAAACAACATAAATACAATTTAATAAAGCATAGGTTAAAACAACATAAATACAATTTAATAAAGCATAGGATAAAACAACATAAATACAAGTTAATAAAGCACAGGATAAAACAACATAAATACAATTTAATAAAGCATAGGATAAAACAACATAAATAAAATTTAATAAAGCATAGGATAAAACAACATAAATACAATTTAATAAAGCATAGGATAAAACAACATAAATTCAATTTAATAAAGCATAGGACAAAACCACATAAATACAATTTAATAAAGCATAGCATAAAACAACATAAATACAATTTAATAAAGCATAGGATAAAACAACATAAATACAATTTAATAAAGCATAGGACAAAACCACATAAATACAATTTAATAAAGCATAGGATAAAACAACATAAATACAATTTAATAAAGCATAGGATAAAACAATATAAATACAATTTAATAAAGCATGGGATAAAACCACATACATACAATTTAATAAAGCATAGGATAAAACCACATACATACAATTTAATAAAGCATAGGATAAAACCACATGAATACAATTTAATAAATCATAGGATAAAACAACATTAATACAATTTAATAAAGCATAAGATAAAACAACATAAATACAATTTAATGAATCATATGTTAAAACAACATAAATACAATTTAATAAAGCATAGGATAAAACAACATAAATACATTTTAGTAAAGCATAAGATAAAACAACATGAATACAATTTAATAAAGCATAGGTTAAAACAGCATAAATACAATTTAATAAAGCATAGGATGAAACAACATAAATACAATTTATTAAAGCATAGGATAAAACAACATAAATACAATTTAATAAAGCATAGGATAAAACAACATAAATACAATTTAATAAAGCATAGGATAAAACCACATAAATACAATTTAATAAAGCATAGGATAAAACCACATAAATACAATTTAATAAAGCATAGGATAAAACCACATGAATACAAATTAATAAAGCATAGGATAAAACCACATAAGTACAATTTAATAAAGCATAGGATAAAACCACATAAATACAATTTAATAAAGCATAGGATAAAACCACATACATACAATTTAATAAAGCATAGGATAAAAGCACATAAATACAATTTAATAAAGCATAGGTTAAAACAACATAAATTCAATCTATAAAAGCATAGGATAAAACAACATAAATACAATTTAATAAAGCATAGGATAAAACAACATAAATACAATTTAATAAAGCATAGGTTAAAACAACATAAATACAATTTAAAAAAGCATAGGATAAAACAACATAAATACAATTTATTAAAGCATAGGACAAAACCACATAAATACAATTTAATAAAGCATAGGATAAAACAACATAAATACAATTTAATAAAGCATAGGATAACACAACATAAATACAATTTAATAAAGCATATGTTAAAGCAAAATAAATACAATTTAATAAAGCATAGGTTAAAACAACATAAATACAATTTAATAAAGCATAGGATAAAACAACATAAATACAATTTAATAAAGCATTGGATAAAACAACATAAATACAATTTAATAAAGCATAGGATAAAACAACATAAATTCAATTTAATAAAGCATAAGATAAAACAACATAAATACAAGTTAATAAAGCATAGGATAAAACAACATAAATACAATTTAATAAAGCATAGGATAAAACAACATAAATACAATTTAATAATGCATTGGATAAAACAACATGAATACAATTTAATAAAGCATAGAATAAAACAACATAAATATAATTTAATAAAGCATAAGATAAAACAACATAAATACAATTTAATAAAGCATAGGATAAAACAACATAAATACAATTTAATAGAGCATAGGATAAAACAACATAAATACAATTTAATAAAGCATAGCTTAAAACAACATAAATACAATTTAATAAAGCATAGGATAAAACAACATAAATAAAAGTTAATAAAGCATAGGATAAAACAACATAAATACAATTTAATAAAGCATAGGATAAAACAACATAAATACAATTTAATAAAGCATAGGATAAAACAACATAAATACAATTTAATAAAGCATAGGAAAAAACAACATAAATACAATTTAATAAAGCATAGTACAAAACCACATAAATACAGTTTAATAAAGCATAGGATAAAACCACATAAAAACAATTTAATAAAGCATAGGATAAAACAACATAAACACAATTTAATAAAGCATAGGATAAAACAACATAAATACAATTTAATAAAGCATAGGTTAAAACAACATAAATACAATTTAAAAAAGCATAGGATAAAACAACATAAATACAATTTATTAAAGCATAGGACAAAACCACATAAATACAATTTAATAAAGCATAGGATAAAACCACATACATACAATTTAATAAAGCATAGGATAAAACCACATACATACAATTTAATAAAGCATAGGATAAAACAACATAAATACAATTTAATAAAGCATAGGATAAAACAACATAAATACAATTTAAAAAAGCATAGGATAAAGCAACATAAATACAATTTATTAAAGCATAGGACAAAACCACATAATTACAATTTAACAAAGCATAGGATAAAACAGCAAAAATACAATTTAATAAAGCATAGGACAAAACAACATAAATACAATTTAATAAAGCATATGTTAAAGCAACATAAATACAGTTTAATAAAGCATAGGTTAAAACAACATAAATACAATTTAATAAAGCATAGGACAAAACAACATAAATACAATTTAATAAAGAATAGGATAAAACAACATAAATACAATTTAATAATGCATTGGATAAAACAACATGAATACAATTTAATAAAGCATAGAATAAAACAAGATAAATATAATTTAATAAAGCATAAGATAAAACAACATAAATACAATTTAATAAAGCATAGGATAAAACAACATAAATACAATTTAATAGAGCATAGGATAAAACAACATAAATACAATTTAATAAAGCATAGCTTAAAACAACATAAATACAATTTAATAAAGCATAGGATAAAACAACATAAATAAAAGTTAATAAAGCATAGGATAAAACAATATAAATACAATTTAATAAAGCATAGGATAAAACAACATAAATACAATTTAATAAAGCATAGGATAAAACAACATAAATACAATTTAATAAAGCATAGGAAAAAACAACATAAATACAATTTAATAAAGCATAGTACAAAAACACATAAATACAATTTAATAAAGCATAGGATAAAACAACATAAATACAATTTAATAAAGCATTGGGTAAAACAACATAAATACAATTTAATAAATCATAGGATAAAACAACATAAATACAATTTAATAAAGCATAAGATAAAACAACATAAATACAAGTTAATAAAGCATAGGATAAAACAACATAAATACAATTTAATAAAGCATAGGATAAAACAACATAAATACAATTTAATAAAGCATAGGTTAAAACAACATAAATACAATTTAATAAAGCATAGGATAAAACAACATAAATACAAGTTAATAAAGCACAGGATAAAACAACATAAATACAATTTAATAAAGCTTAGGATAAAACAACATAAATACAATTTAATAAAGCATAGGATAAAACAACATAAATACAATTTAATAAAGCATAGGATAAAACAACATAAATTCAATTTAATAAAGCATAGGACAAAACCACATAAATACAATTTAATAAAGCATAGCATAAAACAACATAAATACAATTTAATAAAGCATAGGATAAAACAACATAAATACAATTTAATAAAGCATAGGACAAAACCACATAAATACAATTTAATAAAGCATAGGATAAAGCAACATAAATACAATTTATTAAAGCATAGGATAAAACAACATAAATACAATTTAATAAAGCATAGGATAAAACAACATAAATACAATTTAATAAAGCATAGGATAAAACCACATAAATACAATTTAATAAAGCATAGGATAAAACCACATAAATACAATTTAATAAAGCATAGGATAAAACCACATGAATACAAATTAATAAAGCATAGGATAAAACCACATAAATACAATTTAAGAAAGCATAGGATAAAACCACATAAATACAATTTAATAAAGCATAGGATAAAACCACATACATACAATTTAATAAAGCATAGGATAAAACCACATAAATACAATTTACTAAAGCATAGGTTAAAACAACATAAATTCAATTTATAAAAGCATAGGATAAAACAACATAAATACAATTTAATAAAGCATAGCTTAAAACAACATAAATACAATTTAATAAAGCATAGGATAAAACAACATAAATAAAAGTTAATAAAGCATAGGATAAAACAACATAAATACAATTTAATAAAGCATAGGATAAAACAACATAAATACAATTTAATAAAGCATAGGATAAAACAACATAAATACAATTTAATAAAGCATAGGAAAAAACAACATAAATACAAATTAATATAGCATAGTACAAAAACACATAAATACAATTTAATAAAGCATAGGATAAAACAACATAAATACAATTTAATAAAGCATTGGGTAAAACAACATAAATACAATTTAATAAATCATAGGATAAAACAACATAAATACAATTTAATAAAGCATAAGATAAAACAACATAAATACAAGTTAATAAAGCATAGGATAAAACAACATAAATACAATTTAATAAAGCATAGGATAAAACAACATAAATACAATTTAATAAAGCATAGGTTAAAACAACATAAATACAATTTAATAAAGCATAGGATAAAACAACATAAATACAAGTTAATAAAGCACAGGATAAAACAACATAAATACAATTTAATAAAGCATAGGATAAAACAACATAAATAAAATTTAATAAAGCATAGGATAAAACAACATAAATACAATTTAATAAAGCATAGGATAAAACAACATAAATTCAATTTAATAAAGCATAGGACAAAACCACATAAATACAATTTAATAAAGCATAGCATAAAACAACATAAATACAATTTAATAAAGCATAGGATAAAACAACATAAATACAATTTAATAAAGCATAGGACAAAACCACATAAATACAATTTAATAAAGCATAGGATAAAACAACATAAATACAATTTAATAAAGCATAGGATAAAACAATATAAATACAATTTAATAAAGCATGGGATAAAACCACATACATACAATTTAATAAAGCATAGGATAAAACCACATACATACAATTTAATAAAGCATAGGATAAAACCACATGAATACAATTTAATAAATCATAGGATAAAACAACATTAATACAATTTAATAAAGCATAAGATAAAACAACATAAATACAATTTAATGAATCATATGTTAAAACAACATAAATACAATTTAATAAAGCATAGGATAAAACAACATAAATACATTTTAGTAAAGCATAAGATAAAACAACATGAATACAATTTAATAAAGCATAGGTTAAAACAGCATAAATACAATTTAATAAAGCATAGGATGAAACAACATAAATACAATTTATTAAAGCATAGGATAAAACAACATAAATACAATTTAATAAAGCATAGGATAAAACAACATAAATACAATTTAATAAAGCATAGGATAAAACCACATAAATACAATTTAATAAAGCATAGGATAAAACCACATAAATACAATTTAATAAAGCATAGGATAAAACCACATGAATACAAATTAATAAAGCATAGGATAAAACCACATAAATACAATTTAATAAAGCATAGGATAAAACCACATAAATACAATTTAATAAAGCATAGGATAAAACCACATACATACAATTTAATAAAGCATAGGATAAAAGCACATAAATACAATTTAATAAAGCATAGGTTAAAACAACATAAATTCAATCTATAAAAGCATAGGATAAAACAACATAAATACAATTTAATAAAGCATAGGATAAAACAACATAAATACAATTTAATAAAGCATAGGTTAAAACAACATAAATACAATTTAAAAAAGCATAGGATAAAACAACATAAATACAATTTATTAAAGCATAGGACAAAACCACATAAATACAATTTAATAAAGCATAGGATAAAACAACATAAATACAATTTAATAAAGCATAGGATAACACAACATAAATACAATTTAATAAAGCATATGTTAAAGCAAAATAAATACAATTTAATAAAGCATAGGTTAAAACAACATAAATACAATTTAATAAAGCATAGGATAAAACAACATAAATACAATTTAATAAAGCATTGGATAAAACAACATAAATACAATTTAATAAAGCATAGGATAAAACAACATAAATTCAATTTAATAAAGCATAAGATAAAACAACATAAATACAAGTTAATAAAGCATAGGATAAAACAACATAAATACAATTTAATAAAGCATAGGATAAAACAACATAAATACAATTTAATAATGCATTGGATAAAACAACATGAATACAATTTAATAAAGCATAGAATAAAACAACATAAATATAATTTAATAAAGCATAAGATAAAACAACATAAATACAATTTAATAAAGCATAGGATAAAACAACATAAATACAATTTAATAGAGCATAGGATAAAACAACATAAATACAATTTAATAAAGCATAGCTTAAAACAACATAAATACAATTTAATAAAGCATAGGATAAAACAACATAAATAAAAGTTAATAAAGCATAGGATAAAACAACATAAATACAATTTAATAAAGCATAGGATAAAACAACATAAATACAATTTAATAAAGCATAGGATAAAACAACATAAATACAATTTAATAAAGCATAGGAAAAAACAACATAAATACAATTTAATAAAGCATAGTACAAAACCACATAAATACAGTTTAATAAAGCATAGGATAAAACCACATAAAAACAATTTAATAAAGCATAGGATAAAACAACATAAACACAAATTAATAAAGCATAGGATAAAACAACATAAATACAATTTAATAAAGCATAGGTTAAAACAACATAAATACAATTTAAAAAAGCATAGGATAAAACAACATAAATACAATTTATTAAAGCATAGGACAAAACCACATAAATACAATTTAATAAAGCATAGGATAAAACAACATAAATACAATTTAATAAATCATAGGACAAAACCACATAAATACAATTTAATAAAGCATATGTTAAAGCAACATAAATACAATTTAATAAAGCATAGGTTAAAACAACATAAATGCAATTTAATAAAGCATAGGATAAAACAACATAAATACAATTTAATAAAGCATTGGGTAAAACAACATAAATACAATTTAATAAATCATAGGATAAAACAACATAAATACAATTTAATAAAGCATAAGATAAAACAACATAAATACAAGTTAATAAAGCATAGGATAAAACAACATAAATACCATTTAATAAAGCATAGGATAAAACATCATAAATACAATTTAATAAAGCATAGGTTAAAACAACATAAATACAATTTAATAAAGCATAGGATAAAACAACATAAATACAAGTTAATAAAGCATAGGATAAAACAACATAAATACAATTTAATAAAGCATAGGATAAAACAACATGACTACAATTTAATAAAGCATAGGATAAAACAACATAAATACAATTTAATAAAGCATAGGATAAAACATCATAAATACAATTTAATAAAGCATAGGACAAAACCACATAAATACAATTTAATAAAGCATAGCATAAAACAACATAAATACAATTTAATAAAGCATAGGATAAAACAACATAAATACAATTTAATAAAGCATAGGACAAAACCACATAAATACAATTTAATAAAGCATAGGATAAAACAACATAAATACAATTTAATAAAGCATAGGATAAAACAACATAAATACAATTTAA
This sequence comes from Phyllobates terribilis, assembly GCF_046119375.1. Taxonomy (NCBI): domain Eukaryota; kingdom Metazoa; phylum Chordata; class Amphibia; order Anura; family Dendrobatidae; genus Phyllobates; species Phyllobates terribilis. Next base: position 258,196 of record NW_027362778.1, read on the forward strand.
TAAAGCATAGGATAAAACAATATAAATACAATTTAATAAAGCATGGGATGAAACCACATACATACAATTTAATAAAGCATAGGATAAAACCACATACATACAATTTAATAAAGCATAGGATAAAACCACATAAATACAATTTAATAAATCATAGGATAAAACAACATTAATACAATTTAATAAAGCATAAGATAAAACAACATAAATACAATTTAATGAATCATATGTTAAAACAACATAAATACAATTTAATAAAGCATAGGATAAAACAACATAAATACATTTTAGTAAAGCATAAGATAAAACAACATGAATACAATTTAATAAAGCATAGGTTAAAACAGCATAAATACAATTTAATAAAGCATAGGATGAAACAACATAAATACAATTTATTAAAGCATAGGATAAAACAACATAAATACAATTTAATAAAGCATAGGATAAAACAACATAAATACAATTTAATAAAGCATAGGATAAAACCACATAAATACAATTTAATAAAGCATAGGATAAAACCACATAAATACAATTTAATAAAGCATAGGATAAAACCACATGAATACAAATTAATAAAGCATAGGATAAAACCACATAAATACAATTTAATAAAGCATAGGATAAAACCACATAAATACAATTTAATAAAGCATAGGATAAAACCACATACATACAATTTAATAAAGCATAGGATAAAAGCACATAAATACAATTTAATAAAGCATAGGTTAAAACAACATAAATTCAATCTATAAAAGCATAGGATAAAACAACATAAATACAATTTAATAAAGCATAGGATAAAACAACATAAATACAATTTAATAAAGCATAGGTTAAAACAACATAAATACAATTTAAAAAAGCATAGGATAAAACAACATAAATACAATTTATTAAAGCATAGGACAAAACCACATAAATACAATTTAATAAAGCATAGGATAAAACAACATAAATACAATTTAATAAAGCATAGGATAACACAACATAAATACAATTTAATAAAGCATATGTTAAAGCAAAATAAATACAATTTAATAAAGCATAGGTTAAAACAACATAAATACAATTTAATAAAGCATAGGATAAAACAACATACATACAATTTAATAAAGCATTGGATAAAACAACATAAATACAATTTAATAAAGCATAGGATAAAACAACATAAATTTAATTTAATAAAGCATAAGATAAAACAACATAAATACAAGTTAATAAAGCATAGGATAAAACAACATAAATACAATTTAATAAAGCATAGGATAAAACAACATAAATACAATTTAATAATGCATTGGATAAAACAACATGAATACAATTTAATAAAGCATAGAATAAAACAACATAAATATAATTTAATAAAGCATAAGATAAAACAACATAAATACAATTTAATAAAGCATAGGATAAAACAACATAAATACAATTTAATAGAGCATAGGATAAAACAACATAAATACAATTTAATAAAGCATAGCTTAAAACATCATAAATACAATTTAATAAAGCATAGGATAAAACAACATAAATAAAAGTTAATAAAGCATAGGATAAAACAACATAAATACAATTTAATAAAGCATAGGATAAAACAACATAAATACAATTTAATAAAGCATAGGATAAAACAACATAAATACAATTTAATAAAGCATAGGAAAAAACAACATAAATACAATTTAATAAAGCATAGTACAAAACCACATAAATACAGTTTAATAAAGCATAGGATAAAACCACATAAAAACAATTTAATAAAGCATAGGATAAAACAACATAAACACAATTTAATAAAGCATAGGATAAAACAACATAAATACAATTTAATAAAGCATAGGTTAAAACAACATAAATACAATTTAAAAAAGCATAGGATAAAACAACATAAATACAATTTAATAAATCATAGGACAAAACCACATAAATACAATTTAATAAAGCATATGTTAAAGCAACATAAATACAATTTAATAAAGCATAGGTTAAAACAACATAAATGCAATTTAATAAAGCATAGGATAAAACAACATAAATACAATTTAATAAAGCATTGGGTAAAACAACATAAATACAATTTAATAAATCATAGGATAAAACAACATAAATACAATTTAATAAAGCATAAGATAAAACAACATAAATACAAGTTAATAAAGCATAGGATAAAACAACATAAATACCATTTAATAAAGAATAGGATAAAACATCATAAATACAATTTAATAAAGCATAGGTTAAAACAACATAAATACAACTTAATAAAGCATAGGATAAAACAACATAAATACAAGTTAATAAAGCATAGGATAAAACAACATAAATACAATTTAATAAAGCATAGGATAAAACAACATGAATACAATTTAATAAAGCATAGGATAAAACAACATAAATACAATTTAATAAAGCATAGGATAAAACATCATAAATACAATTTAATAAAGCATAGGACAAAACCACATAAATACAATTTAATAAAGCATAGCATAAAACAACATAAATACAATTTAATAAAGCATAGGATAAAACAACATAAATACAATTTAATAAAGCATAGGACAAAACCACATAAATACAATTTAATAAAGCATAGGATAAAACAACATAAATACAATTTAATAAAGCATAGGATAAAACAACATAAATACAATTTAATAAAGCATAGGATAAAACAATATAAATACAATTTAATAAAGCATGGGATAAAACCACATACATACAATTTAATAAAGCATAGGATAAAACCACATACATACAATTTAATAAAGCATAGGATAAAACCACATAAATACAATTTAATAAATCATAGGATAAAACAACATTAATACAATTTAATAAAGCATAAGATAAAACAACATAAATACAATTTAATGAATCATATGTTAAAACAACATAAATACAATTTAATAAAGCATAGGATAAAACAACATAAATACAATTTAGTAAAGCATAAGATAAAACAACATGAATACAATTTAATAAAGCATAGGTTAAAACAGCATAAATACAATTTAATAAAGCATAGGATGAAATAACATAAATACAATTTATTAAAGCATAGGATAAAACAACATAAATACAATTTAATAAAGCATAGGATAAAACAACATAAATACAATTTAATAAAGCATAGGATAAAACCACAAAAATACAATTTAATAAAGCATAGGATAAAACCACATAAATACAATTTAATAAAGCATAGGATAAAACCACATGAATACAAATTAATAAAGCATAGGATAAAACCAAATAAATACAATTTAATAAAGCATAGGATAAAACCACATAAATACAATTTATTAAAGCATAGGATAAAACCACATACATACAATTTAATAAAGCATAGGATAAAACCACATAAATACAATTTAATAAAGCATAGGTTAAAACAACATAAATGCAATTTATAAAAGCATAGGATAAAACAACATAAATACAATTTAATAAAGCATAGGATAAAACAACATGAATACAATTTAATAAAGCATAGGATAAAACAACATAAATACAATTTAATAAAGCATAGGATAAAACATCATAAATACAATTTAATAAAGCATAGGACAAAACCACATAAATACAATTTAATAAAGCATAGCATAAAACAACATAAATACAATTTAATAAAGCATAGGATAAAACAACATAAATACAATTTAATAAAGCATAGGACAAAACCACATAAATACAATTTAATAAAGCATAGGATAAAACAACATAAATACAATTTAATAAAGCATAGGATAAAACAACATAAATACAATTTAATAAAGCATAGGATAAAACAATATAAATACAATTTAATGAATCATATGTTAAAACAACATAAATACAATTTAATAAAGCATAGGATAAAACAACATAAATACAATTTAGTAAAGCATAAGATAAAACAACATGAATACAATTTAATAAAGCATAGGTTAAAACAGCATAAATACAATTTAATAAAGCATAGGATGAAACAACATAAATACAATTTATTAAAGCATAGGATAAAACAACATAAATACAATTTAATAAAGCATAGGATAAAACAACATAAATACAATTTAATAAAGCATAGGATAAAACCACATGAATACAATTTAATAAAGCATAGGATAAAACAACATAAATACAATTTAATAAAGCATAGGATAAAACAACATAAATACAATTTAATAAAGCATAGGAAAAAACAACATAAATACAATTTAATAAAGCATAGTACAAAACCACATAAATACAGTTTAATAAAGCATAGGATAAAACCACATAAAAACAATTTAATAAAGCATAGGATAAAACAACATAAACACAATTTAATAAAGCATAGGATAAAACAACATAAATACAATTTAATAAAGCATAGGATAAAACAACATAAATACAATTTAATAAAGCATAGGACAAAACCACATAAATACAATTTATTAAAGCATAGGACAAAACCACATAAATACAATTTAATAAAGCATAGGATAAAACAACATAAATACAATTTAATAAAGCATAGTACAAAACCACATAAATACAGTTTAATAGAGCATAGGATAAAACAACATAAATACAATTTAATAAATCATAGGACAAAACCACATAAATACAATTTAATAAAGCATATGTTAAAGCAACATAAATACAATTTAATAAAGCATAGGTTAAAACAACATAAATGCAACTTAATAAAGCATAGGATAAAACAACATAAATACAATTTAATATAGCATTGGGTAAAACAACATAAATACAATTTAATAAATCATAGGATAAAACAACATAAATACAATTTAATAAAGCATAAGATAAAACAACATAAATACAAGTTAATAAAGCATAGGATAAAACAACATAAATACAATTTAATAAAGCATAGGATAAAACATCATAAATACAATTTAATAAAGCATAGGTTAAAACAACATAAATACAATTTAATAAAGCATAGGATAAAACAACATAAATACAAGTTAATAAAGCATAGGATAAAACAACATAAATACAATTTAATAAAGCATAGGATAAAACAACATGAATACAATTTAATAAAGCATAGGATAAAACAACATGAATACAATTTAATAAAGCATAGGATAAAACAACATAAATACAATTTAATAAAGCATAAGACAAAACCACATAAATACAATTTAATAAAGCATAGCATAAAACAACATAAATACAATTTAATAAAGCATAGGATAAAACAACATAAATACAATTTAATAAAGCATAGGACAAAACCGCATAAATACAATTTAATAAAGCATAGGATAAAACAACATAAATACAATTTAATAAAGCATAGGATAAAACAACATAAATACAATTTAATAAAGCATAGGATAAAACAATATAAATACAATTTAATAAAGCATGGGATAAAACCACATACATACAATTTAATAAAGCATAGGATAAAACCACATACATACAATTTAATAAAGCATAGGATAAAACAACATAAATACAATTTAATAAAGCATAGGATAAAACAACATAAATACAATTTAAAAAAGCATAGGATAAAGCAACATAAATACAATTTATTAAAGCATAGGACAAAACCACATAATTACAATTTAACAAAGCATAGGATAAAACAGCAAAAATACAATTTAATAAAGCATAGGACAAAACAACATAAATACAATTTAATAAAGCATATGTTAAAGCAACATAAATACAGTTTAATAAAGCATAGGTTAAAACAACATAAATACAATTTAATAAAGCATAGGACAAAACAACATAAATACAATTTAATAAAGAATAGGATAAAACAACATAAATACAATTTAATAATGCATTGGATAAAACAACATGAATACAATTTAATAAAGCATAGAATAAAACAAGATAAATATAATTTAATAAAGCATAAGATAAAACAACATAAATACAATTTAATAAAGCATAGGATAAAACAACATAAATACAATTTAATAGAGCATAGGATAAAACAACATAAATACAATTTAATAAAGCATAGCTTAAAACAACATAAATACAATTTAATAAAGCATAGGATAAAACAACATAAATAAAAGTTAATAAAGCATAGGATAATACAACATAAATACAATTTAATAAAGCATAGGATAAAACAACATAAATACAATTTAATAAAGCATAGGATAAAACAACATAAATACAATTTAATAAAGCATAGGAAAAAACAACATAAATACAATTTAATAAAGCATAGTACAAAAACACATAAATACAATTTAATAAAGCATAGGATAAAACAACATAAATACAATTTAATAAAGCATTGGGTAAAACAACATAAATACAATTTAATAAATCATAGGATAAAACAACATAAATACAATTTAATAAAGCATAAGATAAAACAACATAAATACAAGTTAATAAAGCATAGGATAAAACAACATAAATACAATTTAATAAAGCATAGGATAAAACAACATAAATACAATTTAATAAAGCATAGGTTAAAACAACATAAATACAATTTAATAAAGCATAGGATAAAACAACATAAATACAAGTTAATAAAGCACAGGATAAAACAACATAAATACAATTTAATAAAGCATAGGATAAAACAACATAAATACAATTTAATAAAGCATAGGATAAAACAACATAAATACAATTTAATAAAGCATAGGATAAAACAACATAAATTCAATTTAATAAAGCATAGGACAAAACCAAATAAATACAATTTAATAAAGCATAGCATAAAACAACATAAATACAATTTAATAAAGCATAGGATAAAACAACATAAATACAATTTAATAAAGCATAGGACAAAACCACATAAATACAATTTAATAAAGCATAGGATAAAACAACATAAATACAATTTAATAAAGCATAGGATAAAACAACATAAATACAATTTAATAAAGCATAGGATAAAACAATATAAATACAATTTAATAAAGCATGGGATAAAACCACATACATACAATTTAATAAAGCATAGGATAAAACCACATACATACAATTTAATAAAGCATAGGATAAAACCACATGAATACAATTTAATAAATCATAGGATAAAACAACATTAATACAATTTAATAAAGCATAAGACTAAACAACATAAATACAATTTAATGAATCATATGTTAAAACAACATAAATACAATTTAATAAAGCATAGGATAAAACAACATAAATACAATTTAGTAAAGCATAAGATAAAACAACATGAATACAATTTAATAAAGCATAGGTTAAAACAGCATAAATACAATTTAATAAAGCATAGGATGAAACAACATAAATACAATTTATTAAAGCATAGGATAAAACAACATAAATACAATTTAATAAAGCATAGGATAAAACAACATAAATACAATTTAATAAAGCATAGGATAAAACCACATAAATACAATTTAATAAAGCATAGGATAAAACCACATAAATACAATTTAATAAAGCATAGGATAAAACCACATGAATACAAATTAATAAAGCATAGGATAAAACCACATAAATACAATTTAAGAAAGCATAGGATAAAACCACATAAATACAATTTAATAAAGCATAGGATAAAACCACATACATACAATTTAATAAAGCATAGGATAAAACCACATAAATACAATTTAATAAAGCATAGGTTAAAACAACATAAATTCAATTTATAAAAGCATAGGATAAAACAACATAAATACAATTTAATAAGCATAGCTTAAAACAACATAAATACAATTTAATAAAGCATAGGATAAAACAACATAAATAAAAGTTAATAAAGCATAGGATAAAACAACATAAATACAATTTAATAAAGCATAGGATAAAACAACATAAATACAATTTAATAAAGCATAGGATAAAACAACATAAATACAATTTAATAAAGCATAGGAAAAAACAACATAAATACAATTTAATAAAGCATAGTACAAAAACACATAAATACAATTTAATAAAGCATAGGATAAAACAACATAAATACAATTTAATAAAGCATTGGGTAAAACAACATAAATACAATTTAATAAATCATAGGATAAAACAACATAAATACAATTTAATAAAGAATAAGATAAAACAACATAAATACAAGTTAATAAAGCATAGGATAAAACAACATAAATACAATTTAATAAAGCATAGGATAAAACAACATAAATACAATTTAATAAAGCATAGGTTAAAACAACATAAATACAATTTAATAAAGCATAGGATAAAACAACATAAATACAAGTTAATAAAGCACAGGATAAAACAACATAAATACAATTTAATAAAGCATAGGATAAAACAACATAAATACAATTTAATAAAGCATAGGATAAAACAACATAAATACAATTTAATAAAGCATAGGATAAAACAACATAAATTCAATTTAATAAAGCATAGGACAAAACCACATAAATACAATTTAATAAAGCATAGCATAAAACAACATAAATACAATTTAATAAAGCATAGGATAAAACAACATAAATACAATTTAATAAAGCATAGGACAAAACCACATAAATACAATTTAATAAAGCATAGGATAAAACAACATAAATACAATTTAATAAAGCATAGGATAAAACAACATAAATACAATTTAATAAAGCATAGGATAAAACAATATAAATACAATTTAATAAAGCATGGGATAAAACCACATACATACAATTTAATAAAGCATAGGATAAAACCACATACATACAATTTAATAAAGCATAGGATAAAACCACATGAATACAATTTAATAAATCATAGGATAAAACAACATTAATACAATTTAATAAAGCATAAGATAAAACAACATAAATACAATTTAATGAATCATATGTTAAAACAACATAAATACAATTTAATAAAGCATAGGATAAAACAACATAAATACAATTTAGTAAAGCATAAGATAAAACAACATGAATACAATTTAATAAAGCATAGGTTAAAACAGCATAAATACAATTTAATAAAGCATAGGATGAAACAACATAAATACAATTTATTAAAGCATAGGATAAAACAACATAAATACAATTTAATAAAGCATAGGATAAAACAACATAAATACAATTTAATAAAGCATAGGATAAAACCACATAAATACAATTTAATAAAGCATAGGATAAAACCACATAAATACAATTTAATAAAGCATAGGATAAAACCACATGAATACAAATTAATAAAGCATAGGATAAAACCACATAAATACAATTTAATAAAGCATAGGATAAAACCACATAAATACAATTTAATAAAGCATAGGATAAAACCACATACATACAATTTAATAACGCATAGGATAAAACCACATAAATACAATTTAATAAAGCATAGGTTAAAACAACATAAATTCAATTTATAAAAGCATAGGATAAAACAACATAAATACAATTTAATAAAGCATAGGATAAAACAACATAAATACAATTTAATAAAGCATAGGTTCAAACAACATAAATACAATTTAAAAAAGCATAGGATAAAACCACATACATACAATTTAATAAAGCATAGGATAAAACAACATAAATACAATTTAATAAAGCATAGGATAACACAACATAAATACAATTTAATAAAGCATATGTTAAAGCAAAATAAATACAATTTAATAAAGCATAGGTTAAAACAACATAAATACAATTTAATAAAGCATAGGATAAAACAACATAAATACAATTTAATAAAGCATTGGATAAAACAACATAAATACAATTTAATAAAGCATAGGATAAAACAACATAAATACAATTTAATAATGCATTGGATAAAACAACATGAATACAATTTAATAAAGCATAGAATAAAACAACATAAATATAATTTAATAAAGCATAAGATAAAACAACATAAATACAATTTAATAAAGCATAGGATAAAACAACATAAATACAATTTAATAGAGCATAGGATAAAACAACATAAATACAATTTAATAAAGCATAGCTTAAAACAACATAAATACAATTTAATAAAGCATAGGATAAAACAACATAAATTAAAGTTAATAAAGCATAGGATAAAACAACATAAATACAATTTAATAAAGCATAGGATAAAACAACATAAATACAATTTAAAAAAGCATAGGATAAAACAACATAAATACAATTTAATAAAGCATAGGAAAAAACAACATAAATACAATTTAATAAAGCATAGTACAAAACCACATAAATACAGTTTAATAAAGCATAGGATAAAACCACATAAAAACAATTTAATAAAGCATAGGATAAAACAACATAAACACAATTTAATAAAGCATAGGATAAAACAACATAAATACAATTTAATAAAGCATAGGTTAAAACAACATAAATACAATTTAAAAAAGCATAGGATAAAACAACATAAATACAATTTATTAAAGCATAGGACAAAACCACATAAATACAATTTAATAAAGCATAGGATAAAACAACATAAATATAATTTAATAAATAATAGGACAAAACCACATAAATACAATTTAATAAAGCATATGTTAAAGCAACATAAATACAATTTAATAAAGCATAGGTTAAAACAACATAAATGCAATTTAATAAAGCATAGGATAAAGCAACATAAATACACTTTAATAAAGCATAGTAAAAAACCACATAAATACAGTTTAATAAAGCATAGGATAAAACCACATAAAAACAATTTAATAAAGCATAGGATAAAACAACATAAACACAATTTAATAAAGCATAGGATAAAACAACATAAATACAATTTATTAAAGCATAGGACAAAACCACATAAATACAATTTAATAAAGCATAGGATAAAACAACATAAATACAATTTAATAAATCATAGGACAAAACCACATAAATACAATTTAATAAAGCATATGTTAAAGCAACATAAATACAATTTAATAAAGCATAGGTTAAAACAACATAAATGCAATTTAATAAAGCATAGGAAAAAACAACATAAATACAATTTAATAAAGCATAGTACAAAACCACATAAATACAGTTTAATAAAGCATAGGATAAAACCACATAAAAACAATTTAATAAAGCATAGGATAAAACAACATAAACACAATTTAATAAAGCATAGGATAAAACAACATAAATACAATTTAATAAAGCATAGGTTAAAACAACATAAATACAATTTAAAAAAGCATAGGATAAAACAACATAAATACAATTTATTAAAGCATAGGACAAAACCACATAAATACAATTTAATAAAGCATAGGATAAAACCACATACATACAATTTAATAAAGCATAGGATAAAACCACATACATACAATTTAATAAAGGATAGGATAAAACAACATAAATACAATTTAATAAAGCATAGGATAAAACAACATAAATACAATTTAAAAAAGCATAGGATAAAGCAACATAAATACAATTTATTAAAGCATAGGACAAAACCACATAATTACAATTTAACAAAGCATAGGATAAAACAGCAAAAATACAATTTAATAAAGCATAGGACAAAACAACATAAATACAATTTAATAAAGCATATGTTAAAGCAACATAAATACAGTTTAATAAAGCATAGGTTAAAACAACATAAATACAATTTAATAAAGCATAGGACAAAACAACATAAATACAATTTAATAAAGAATAGGATAAAACAACATAAATACAATTTAATAATGCATTGGATAAAACAACATGAATACAATTTAATAAAGCATAGAATAAAACAAGATAAATATAATTTAATAAAGCATAAGATAAAACCACATAATTACAATTTAACAAAGCATAGGATAAAACAACATAAATACAATTTAATAAAGCTTAGGATAAAACAACATAAATACAATTTAATAAAGCATAGGATAAAACAACATAAATACAATTTAATAAAGCATAGGATAAAACAACATAAATTCAATTTAATAAAGCATAGGACAAAACCACATAAATACAATTTAATAAAGCATAGCATAAAACAACATAAATACAATTTAATAAAGCATAGGATAAAACAACATAAATACAATTTAATAAAGCATAGGACAAAACCACATAAATACAATTTAATAAAGCATAGGATAAAACAACATAAATACAATTTATTAAAGCATAGGATAAAACAACATAAATACAATTTAATAAAGCATAGGATAAAACAACATAAATACAATTTAATAAAGCATAGGATAAAACCACATAAATACAATTTAATAAAGCATAGGATAAAACCACATAAATACAATTTAATAAAGCATAGGATAAAACCACATGAATACAAATTAATAAAGCATAGGATAAAACCACATAAATACAATTTAAGAAAGCATAGGATAAAACCACATAAATACAATTTAATAAAGCATAGGATAAAACCACATACATACAATTTAATAAAGCATAGGATAAAACCACATAAATACAATTTAATAAAGCATAGGTTAAAACAACATAAATTCAATTTATAAAAGCATAGGATAAAACAACATAAATACAATTTAATAAAGCATAGCTTAAAACAACATAAATACAATTTAATAAAGCATAGGATAAAACAACATAAATAAAAGTTAATAAAGCATAGGATAAAACAACATAAATACAATTTAATAAAGCATAGGATAAAACAACATAAATACAATTTAATAAAGCATAGGATAAAACAACATAAATACAATTTAATAAAGCATAGGAAAAAACAACATAAATACAATTTAATAAAGCATAGTACAAAAACACATAAATACAATTTAATAAAGCATAGGATAAAACAACATAAATACAATTTAATAAAGCATTGGGTAAAACAACATAAATACAATTTAATAAATCATAGGATAAAACAACATAAATACAATTTAATAAAGCATAAGATAAAACAACATAAATACAAGTTAATAAAGCATAGGATAAAACAACATAAATACAATTTAATAAAGCATAGGATAAAACAACATAAATACAATTTAATAAAGCATAGGTTAAAACAACATAAATACAATTTAATAAAGCATAGGATAAAACAACATAAATACAAGTTAATAAAGCACAGGATAAAACAACATAAATACAATTTAATAAAGCATAGGATAAAACAACATAAATAAAATTTAATAAAGCATAGGATAAAACAACATAAATACAATTTAATAAAGCATAGGATAAAACAACATAAATTCAATTTAATAAAGCATAGGACAAAACCACATAAATACAATTTAATAAAGCATAGCATAAAACAACATAAATACAATTTAATAAAGCATAGGATAAAACAACATAAATACAATTTAATAAAGCATAGGACAAAACCACATAAATACAATTTAATAAAGCATAGGATAAAACAACATAAATACAATTTAATAAAGCATAGGATAAAACAATATAAATACAATTTAATAAAGCATGGGATAAAACCACATACATACAATTTAATAAAGCATAGGATAAAACCACATACATACAATTTAATAAAGCATAGGATAAAACCACATGAATACAATTTAATAAATCATAGGATAAAACAACATTAATACAATTTAATAAAGCATAAGATAAAACAACATAAATACAATTTAATGAATCATATGTTAAAACAACATAAATACAATTTAATAAAGCATAGGATAAAACAACATAAATACATTTTAGTAAAGCATAAGATAAAACAACATGAATACAATTTAATAAAGCATAGGTTAAAACAGCATAAATACAATTTAATAAAGCATAGGATGAAACAACATAAATACAATTTATTAAAGCATAGGATAAAACAACATAAATACAATTTAATAAAGCATAGGATAAAACAACATAAATACAATTTAATAAAGCATAGGATAAAACCACATAAATACAATTTAATAAAGCATAGCATAAAAACCACATAAATACAATTTAATAAAGCATAGGATAAAACCACATGAATACAAATTAATAAAGCATAGGATAAAACCACATAAGTACAATTTAATAAAGCATAGGATAAAACCACATAAATACAATTTAATAAAGCATAGGATAAAACCACATACATACAATTTAATAAAGCATAGGATAAAAGCACATAAATACAATTTAATAAAGCATAGGTTAAAACAACATAAATTCAATCTATAAAAGCATAGGATAAAACAACATAAATACAATTTAATAAAGCATAGGATAAAGCAACATAAATACAATTTAATAAAGCATAGGTTAAAACAACATAAATACAATTTAAAAAAGCATAGGATAAAACAACATAAATACAATTTATTAAAGCATAGGACAAAACCACATAAATACAATTTAATAAAGCATAGGATAAAACAACATAAATACAATTTAATAAAGCATAGGATAACACAACATAAATACAATTTAATAAAGCATATGTTAAAGCAAAATAAATACAATTTAATAAAGCATAGGATAAAACAACATAAATACAATTTATTAAAGCATAGGACAAAACCACATAAATACAATTTAATAAAGCATAGGATAAAACAACATAAATACAATTTAATAAAGCATAGGATAAAACAACATAAATACAATTTAATAAAGCATAGGATAAAACAACATAAATACAATTTAATAAAGCATAGGATAAAACAACATAAATACAATTTAATAAAGCATTGGATAAAACAACATAAATACAATTTAATAAAGCATAGGATAAAACAACATAAATTCAATTTAATAAAGCATAAGATAAAACAACATAAATACAAGTTAATAAAGCATAGGATAAAACAACATAAATACAATTTAATAAAGCATAGGATAAAACAACATAAATACAATTTAATAAAGCATAGGATAAAACAACATAAATAAAAGTTAATAAAGCATAGGATAAAACAACATAAATACAATTTAATAAAGCATAGGATAAAACAACATAAATACAATTTAATAAAGCATAGGAAAAAACAACATAAATACAATTTAATAAAGCATAGTACAAAACCACATAAATACAGTTTAATAAAGCATAGGATAAAACCACATAAAAACAATTTAATAAAGCATAGGATAAAACAACATAAACACAATTTAATAAAGCATAGGATAAAACAACATAAATACAATTTAATAAAGCATAGGTTAAAACAACATAAATACAATTTAAAAAAGCATAGGATAAAACAACATAAATACAATTTATTAAAGCATAGGACAAAACCACATAAATACAATTTAATAAAGCATAGGATAAAACCACATACATACAATTTAATAAAGCATAGGATAAAACCACATACATACAATTTAATAAAGCATAGGATAAAACAACATAAATACAATTTAATAAAGCATAGGATAAAACAACATAAATACAATTTAAAAAAGCATAGGATAAAGCAACATAAATACAATTTATTAAAGCATAGGACAAAACCACATAATTACAATTTAACAAAGCATAGGATAAAACAGCAAAAATACAATTTAATAAAGCATAGGACAAAACAACATAAATACAATTTAATAAAGCATATGTTAAAGCAACATAAATACAGTTTAATAATGCATTGGATAAAACAACATGAATACAATTTAATAAAGCATAGAATAAAACAAGATAAATATAATTTAATAAAGCATAAGATAAAACAACATAAATACAATTTAATAAAGCATAGGATAAAACAACATAAATACAATTTAATAGAGCATAGGATAAAACAACATGAATACAATTTAATAAAGCATAGCTTAAAACAACATAAATACAATTTAATAAAGCATAGGATAAAACAACATAAATAAAAGTTAATAAAGCATAGGATAAAACAATATAAATACAATTTAATAAAGCATAGGATAAAACAACATAAATACAATTTAATAAAGCATAGGATAAAACAACATAAATACAATTTAATAAAGCATAGGAAAAAACAACATAAATACAATTTAATAAAGCATAGTACAAAAACACATAAATACAATTTAATAAAGCATAGGATAAAACAACATAAATACAATTTAATAAAGCATTGGGTAAAACAACATAAATACAATTTAATAAATCATAGGATAAAACAACATAAATACAATTTAATAAAGCATAAGATAAAACAACATAAATACAAGTTAATAAAGCATAGGATAAAACAACATAAATACAATTTAATAAAGCATAGGATAAAACAACATAAATACAATTTAATAAAGCATAGGATAAAACAACATAAATTCAATTTAATAAAGCATAGGACAAAACCACATAAATACAATTTAATAAAGCATAGCATAAAACAACATAAATACAATTTAATAAAGCATAGGATAAAACAACATAAATACAATTTAATAAAGCATAGGACAAAACCACATAAATACAATTTAATAAAGCATAGGATAAAACAACATAAATACAATTTATTAAAGCATAGGATAAAACAACATAAATACAATTTAATAAAGCATAGGATAAAACAACATAAATACAATTTAATAAAGCATAGGATAAAACCACATAAATACAATTTAATAAAGCATAGGATAAAACCACATAAATACAATTTAATAAAGCATAGGATAAAACCACATGAATACAAATTAATAAAGCATAGGATAAAACCACATAAATACAATTTAAGAAAGCATAGGATAAAACCACATAAATACAATTTAATAAAGCATAGGATAAAACCACATACATACAATTTAATAAAGCATAGGATAAAACCACATAAATACAATTTACTAAAGCATAGGTTAAAACAACATAAATTCAATTTATAAAAGCATAGGATAAAACAACATAAATACAATTTAATAAAGCATAGCTTAAAACAACATAAATACAATTTAATAAAGCATAGGATAAAACAACATAAATAAAAGTTAATAAAGCATAGGATAAAACAACATAAATACAATTTAATAAAGCATAGGATAAAACAACATAAATACAATTTAATAAAGCATAGGATAAAACAACATAAATACAATTTAATAAAGCATAGGAAAAAACAACATAAATACAAATTAATATAGCATAGTACAAAAACACATAAATACAATTTAATAAAGCATAGGATAAAACAACATAAATACAATTTAATAAAGCATTGGGTAAAACAACATAAATACAATTTAATAAATCATAGGATAAAACAACATAAATACAATTTAATAAAGCATAGGATAAAACAACATAAATTCAATTTAATAAAGCATAGGACAAAACCACATAAATACAATTTAATAAAGCATAGCATAAAACAACATAAATACAATTTAATAAAGCATAGGATAAAACAACATAAATACAATTTAATAAAGCATAGGACAAAACCACATAAATACAATTTAATAAAGCATAGGATAAAACAACATAAATACAATTTAATAAAGCATAGGATAAAACAATATAAATACAATTTAATAAAGCATGGGATAAAACCACATACATACAATTTAATAAAGCATAGGATAAAACCACATACATACAATTTAATAAAGCATAGGATAAAACCACATGAATACAATTTAATAAATCATAGGATAAAACAACATTAATACAATTTAATAAAGCATAAGATAAAACAACATAAATACAATTTAATGAATCATATGTTAAAACAACATAAATACAATTTAATAAAGCATAGGATAAAAAAACATAAATACATTTTAGTAAAGTATAAGATAAAACAACATGAATACAATTTAATAAAGCATAGGTTAAAACAGCATAAATACAATTTAATAAAGCATAGGATGAAACAACATAAATACAATTTATTAAAGCATAGGATAAAACAACATAAATACAATTTAATAAAGCATAGGATAAAACAACATAAATACAATTTAATAAAGCATAGGATAAAACCACATAAATACAATTTAATAAAGCATAGGATAAAACCACATAAATACAATTTAATAAAGCATAGGATAAAACCACATGAATACAAATTAATAAAGCATAGGATAAAACCACATAAATACAATTTAATAAAGCATAGGATAAAACCACATAAATACAATTTAATAAAGCATAGGATAAAACCACATACATACAATTTAATAAAGCATAGGATAAAAGCACATAAATACAATTTAATAAAGCATAGGTTAAAACAACATAAATTCAATCTATAAAAGCATAGGATAAAACAACATAAATACAATTTAATAAAGCATAGGATAAAACAACATAAATACAATTTAATAAAGCATAGGTTAAAACAACATAAATACAATTTAAAAAAGCATAGGATAAAACAACATAAATACAATTTATTAAAGCATAGGACAAAACCACATAAATACAATTTAATAAAGCATAGGATAAAACAACATAAATACAATTTAATAAAGCATAGGATAACACAACATAAATACAATTTAATAAAGCATATGTTAAAGCAAAATAAATACAATTTAATAAAGCATAGGTTAAAACAACATAAATACAATTTAATAAAGCATAGGATAAAACAACATAAATACAATTTAATAAAGCATTGGATAAAACAACATAAATACAATTTAATAAAGCATAGGATAAAACAACATAAATTCAATTTAATAAAGCATAAGATAAAACAACATAAATACAAGTTAATAAAGCATAGGATAAAACAACATAAATACAATTTAATAAAGCATAGGATAAAACAACATAAATACAATTTAATAATGCATTGGATAAAACAACATGAATACAATTTAATAAAGCATAGAATAAAACAACATAAATATAATTTAATAAAGCATAAGATAAAACAACATAAATACAATTTAATAAAGCATAGGATAAAACAACATAAATACAATTTAATAGAGCATAGGATAAAACAACATAAATACAATTTAATAAAGCATAGCTTAAAACAACATAAATACAATTTAATAAAGCATAGGATAAAACAACATAAATAAAAGTTAATAAAGCATAGGATAAAACAACATAAATACAATTTAATAAAGCATAGGATAAAACAACATAAATACAATTTAATAAAGCATAGGATAAAACAACATAAATACAATTTAATAAAGCATAGGAAAAAACAACATAAATACAATTTAATAAAGCATAGTACAAAACCACATAAATACAGTTTAATAAAGCATAGGATAAAACCACATAAAACAATTTAATAAAGCATAGGATAAAACAACATAAACACAATTTAATAAAGCATAGGATAAAACAACATAAATACAATTTAATAAAGCATAGGTTAAAACAACATAAATACAATTTAAAAAAGCATAGGATAAAACAACATAAATACAATTTATTAAAGCATAGGACAAAACCACATAAATACAATTTAATAAAGCATAGGATAAAACAACATAAATACAATTTAATAAATCATAGGACAAAACCACATAAATACAATTTAATAAAGCATATGTTAAAGCAACATAAATACAATTTAATAAAGCATAGGTTAAAACAACATAAATGCAATTTAATAAAGCATAGGATAAAACAACATACATACAATTTAATAAAGCATTGGGTAAAACAACATAAATACAATTTAATAAATCATAGGATAAAACAACATAAATACAATTTAATAAAGCATAAGATAAAACAACATAAATACAAGTTAATAAAGCATAGGATAAAACAACATAAATACCATTTAATAAAGCATAGGATAAAACATCATAAATACAATTTAATAAAGCATAGGTTAAAACAACATAAATACAATTTAATAAAGCATAGGATAAAACAACATAAATACAAGTTAATAAAGCATAGGATAAAACAACATAAATACAATTTAATAAAGCATAGGATAAAACAACATGACTACAATTTAATAAAGCATAGGATAAAACAACATAAATACAATTTAATAAAGCATAGGATAAAACATCATAAATACAATTTAATAAAGCATAGGACAAAACCACATAAATACAATTTAATAAAGCATAGCATAAAACAACATAAATACAATTTAATAAAGCATAGGATAAAACAACATAAATACAATTTAATAAAGCATAGGACAAAACCACATAAATACAATTTAATAAAGCATAGGATAAAACAACATAAATACAATTTAATAAAGCATAGGATAAAACAACATAAATACAATTTAATAAAGCATAGGATAAAACAATATAAATACAATTTAATAAAGCATGGGATGAAACCACATACATACAATTTAATAAAGCATAGGATAAAACCACATACATACAATTTAATAAAGCATAGGATAAAACCACATAAATACAATTTAATAAATCATAGGATAAAACAACATTAATACAATTTAATAAAGCATAAGATAAAACAACATAAATACAATTTAATGAATCATATGTTAAAACAACATAAATACAATTTAATAAAGCATAGGATAAAACAACATAAATACATTTTAGTAAAGCATAAGATAAAACAACATGAATACAATTTAATAAAGCATAGGTTAAAACAGCATAAATACAATTTAATAAAGCATAGGATGAAACAACATAAATACAATTTATTAAAGCATAGGATAAAACAACATAAATACAATTTAATAAAGCATAGGATAAAACAACATAAATACAATTTAATAAAGCATAGGATAAAACCACATAAATACAATTTAATAAAGCATAGGATAAAACCACATAAATACAATTTAATAAAGCATAGGATAAAACCACATGAATACAAATTAATAAAGCATAGGATAAAACCACATAAATACAATTTAATAAAGCATAGGATAAAACCACATAAATACAATTTAATAAAGCATAGGATAAAACCACATACATACAATTTAATAAAGCATAGGATAAAAGCACATAAATACAATTTAATAAAGCATAGGTTAAAACAACATAAATTCAATCTATAAAAGCATAGGATAAAACAACATAAATACAATTTAATAAAGCATAGGATAAAACAACATAAATACAATTTAATAAAGCATAGGTTAAAACAACATAAATACAATTTAAAAAAGCATAGGATAAAACAACATAAATACAATTTATTAAAGCATAGGACAAAACCACATAAATACAATTTAATAAAGCATAGGATAAAACAACATAAATACAATTTAATAAAGCATAGGATAACACAACATAAATACAATTTAATAAAGCATATGTTAAAGCAAAATAAATACAATTTAATAAAGCATAGGTTAAAACAACATAAATACAATTTAATAAAGCATAGGATAAAACAACATACATACAATTTAATAAAGCATTGGATAAAACAACATAAATACAATTTAATAAAGCATAGGATAAAACAACATAAATTCAATTTAATAAAGCATAAGATAAAACAACATAAATACAAGTTAATAAAGCATAGGATAAAACAACATAAATACAATTTAATAAAGCATAGGATAAAACAACATAAATACAATTTAATAATGCATTGGATAAAACAACATGAATACAATTTAATAAAGCATAGAATAAAACAACATAAATATAATTTAATAAAGCATAAGATAAAACAACATAAATACAATTTAATAAAGCATAGGATAAAACAACATAAATACAATTTAATAGAGCATAGGATAAAACAACATAAATACAATTTAATAAAGCATAGCTTAAAACATCATAAATACAATTTAATAAAGCATAGGATAAAACAACATAAATAAAAGTTAATAAAGCATAGGATAAAACAACATAAATACAATTTAATAAAGCATAGGATAAAACAACATAAATACAATTTAATAAAGCATAGGATAAAACAACATAAATACAATTTAATAAAGCATAGGAAAAAACAACATAAATACAATTTAATAAAGCATAGTACAAAACCACATAAATACAGTTTAATAAAGCATAGGATAAAACCACATAAAAACAATTTAATAAAGCATAGGATAAAACAACATAAACACAATTTAATAAAGCATAGGATAAAACAACATAAATACAATTTAATAAAGCATAGGTTAAAACAACATAAATACAATTTAAAAAAGCATAGGATAAAACAACATAAATACAATTTATTAAAGCATAGGACAAAACCACATAAATACAATTTAATAAAGCATAGGATAAAACAACATAAATACAATTTAATAAATCATAGGACAAAACCACATAAATACAATTTAATAAAGCATATGTTAAAGCAACATAAATACAATTTAATAAAGCATAGGTTAAAACAACATAAATGCAATTTAATAAAGCATAGGATAAAACAACATAAATACAATTTAATAAAGCATTGGGTAAAACAACATAAATACAATTTAATAAATCATAGGATAAAACAACATAAATACAATTTAATAAAGCATAAGATAAAACAACATAAATACAAGTTAATAAAGCATAGGATAAAACAACATAAATACCATTTAATAAAGCATAGGATAAAACATCATAAATACAATTTAATAAAGCATAGGTTAAAACAACATAAATACAACTTAATAAAGCATAGGATAAAACAACATAAATACAAGTTAATAAAGCATAGGATAAAACAACATAAATACAATTTAATAAAGCATAGGATAAAACAACATGAATACAATTTAATAAAGCATAGGATAAAACAACATAAATACAATTTAATAAAGCATAGGATAAAACATCATAAATACAATTTAATAAAGCATAGGACAAAACCACATAAATACAATTTAATAAAGCATAGCATAAAACAACATAAATACAATTTAATAAAGCATAGGATAAAACAACATAAATACAATTTAATAAAGCATAGGACAAAACCACATAAATACAATTTAATAAAGCATAGGATAAAACAACATAAATACAATTTAATAAAGCATAGGATAAAACAACATAAATACAATTTAATAAAGCATAGGATAAAACAATATAAATACAATTTAATAAAGCATGGGATAAAACCACATACATACAATTTAATAAAGCATAGGATAAAACCACATACATACAATTTAATAAAGCATAGGATAAAACCACATAAATACAATTTAATAAATCATAGGATAAAACAACATTAATACAATTTAATAAAGCATAAGATAAAACAACATAAATACAATTTAATGAATCATATGTTAAAACAACATAAATACAATTTAATAAAGCATAGGATAAAACAACATAAATACAATTTAGTAAAGCATAAGATAAAACAACATGAATACAATTTAATAAAGCATAGGTTAAAACAGCATAAATACAATTTAATAAAGCATAGGATGAAATAACATAAATACAATTTATTAAAGTATAGGATAAAACAACATAAATACAATTTAATAAAGCATAGGATAAAACAACATAAATACAATTTAATAAAGCATAGGATAAAACCACAAAAATACAATTTAATAAAGCATAGGATAAAACCACATAAATACAATTTAATAAAGCATAGGATAAAACCACATGAATACAAATTAATAAAGCATAGGATAAAACCAAATAAATACAATTTAATAAAGCATAGGATAAAACCACATAAATACAATTTATTAAAGCATAGGATAAAACCACATACATACAATTTAATAAAGCATAGGATAAAACCACATAAATACAATTTAATAAAGCATAGGTTAAAACAACATAAATGCAATTTATAAAAGCATAGGATAAAACAACATAAATACAATTTAATAAAGCATAGGATAAAACAACATAAATACAATTTAATAAAGCATAGGTTAAAACAACATAAATACAATTTAAAAAAGCATAGGATAAAACAACATAAATACAATTTATTAAAGCATAGGACAAAACCTCATAAATACAATTTAATAAAGCATAGGATAAAACAACATAAATACAATTTAATAAAGCATAGGATAACACAACATAAATACAATTTAATAAAGCATATGTTAAAGCAAAATAAATACAATTTAATAAAGCATAGGTTAAAACAACATAAATACAATTTAATAAAGCATAGGATAAAACCACATGAATACAAATTAATAAAGCATAGGATAAAACCACATAAATACAATTTAATAAAGCATAGGATAAAACCACATAAATACAATTTAATAAAGAATAGGATAAAACCACATACATACAATTTAATAAAGCATAGGATAAAAGCACATAAATACAATTTAATAAAGCATAGGTTAAAACAACATAAATTCAATTTATAAAAGCATAGGATAAAACAACATAAATACAATTTAATAAAGCAGAGGATAAAACAACATAAATACAATTTAATAGAGCATAGGATAAAACAACATAAATACAATTTAATAAAGCATAGCTTAAAACAACATAAATACAATTTAATAAAGCATAGGATAAAACAACATAAATAAAAGTTAATAAAGCATAGGATAAAACAACATAAATACAATTTAATAAAGCATAGGATAAAACAACATAAATACAATTTAATAAAGCATAGGATAAAACAACATAAATACAATTTAATAAAGCATAGGAAAAAACAACATAAATACAATTTAATAAAGCATAGTACAAAACCACATAAATACAGTTTAATAAAGCATAGGATAAAACCACATAAAAACAATTTAATAAAGCATAGGATAAAACAACATAAACACAATTTAATAAAGCATAGGATAAAACAACATAAATACAATTTAATAAAGCATAGGTTAAAACAACATAAATACAATTTAAAAAAGCATAGGATAAAACAACATAAATACAATTTATTAAAGCATAGGACAAAACCACATAAATACAATTTAATAAAGCATAGGATAAAACAACATAAATACAATTTAATAAATCATAGGACAAAACCACATAAATACAATTTAATAAAGCATATGTTAAAGCAACATAAATACAATTTAATAAAGCATAGGTTAAAACAACATAAATGCAATTTAATAAAGCATAGGATAAAACAACATAAATACAATTTAATAAAGCATTGGGTAAAACAACATAAATACAATTTAATAAATCATAGGATAAAACAACATAAATACAATTTAATAAAGCATAAGATAAAACAACATAAATACAAGTTAATAAAGCATAGGATAAAACAACATAAATACCATTTAATAAAGCATAGGATAAAACATCATAAATACAATTTAATAAAGCATAGGTTAAAACAAAATGAATACAATTTAATAAAGCATAGGATAAAACAACATAAATACAAGTTAATAAAGCATAGGATAAAACAACATAAATACAATTTAATAAAGCATAGGATAAAACAACATGAATACAATTTAATAAAGCATAGGATAAAACAACATAAATACAATTTAATAAAGCATAGGATAAAACATCATAAATACAATTTAATAAAGCATAGGACAAAACCACATAAATACAATTTAATAAAGCATAGCATAAAACAACATAAATACAATTTAATAAAGCATAGGATAAAACAACATAAATACAATTTAATAAAGCATAGGACAAAACCACATAAATACAATTTAATAAAGCATAGGATAAAACAACATAAATACAATTTAATAAAGCATAGGATAAAACAACATAAATACAATTTAATAAAGCATAGGATAAAACAATATAAATACAATTTAATGAATCATATGTTAAAACAACATAAATACTATTTAATAAAGCATAGGATAAAACAACATAAATACAATTTAGTAAAGCATAAGATAAAACAACATGAATACAATTTAATAAAGCATAGGTTAAAACAGCATAAATACAATTTAATAAAGCATAGGATGAAACAACATAAATACAATTTATTAAAGCATAGGATAAAACAACATAAATACAATTTAATAAAGCATAGGATAAAACAACATAAATACAATTTAATAAAGCATAGGATAAAACCACATAAATACAATTTAATAAAGCATAGGATAAAACCACATAAATACAATTTAATAAAGCATAGGATAAAACCACATGAATACAAATTAATAAAGCATAGGATAAAACCACATAAATACAATTTAATAAAGCATAGGATAAAACCACATAAATACAATTTATTAAAGCATAGGATAAAACCACATACATACAATTTAATAAAGCATAGGATAAAACCACATAAATACAATTTAATAAAGCATAGGTTAAAACAACATAAATGCAATTTATAAAAGCATAGGATAAAACAACATAAATACAATTTAATAAAGCATAGGATAAAACAACATAAATAGAATTTAATAAAGCATAGGTTAAAACAACATAAATACAATTTAATAAAGCATAGGATAAAACAACATAAATTCAATTTAATAAAGCATATGTTAAAGCAAAATAAATACAATTTAATAAAGCATAGGTTAAAACAACATAAATACAATTTAATAAAGCATAGGATAAAACAACATAAATACAATTTAATAAAGCATTGGATAAAACAACATAAATACAATTTAATAAAGCATAGGATAAAACAACATAAATTCAATTTAATAAAGCATAAGATAAAACAACATAAATACAAGTTAATAAAGCATAGGATAAAACAACATAAATACAATTTAATAAAGCATAGGATAAAACAACATAAATACAATTTAATAATGCATTGGATAAAACAACATGAATACAATTTAATAAAGCATAGAATAAAACAACATAAATATAATTTAATAAAGCATAAGATAAAACAACATAAATACAATTTAATAAAGCATAGGATAAAACAACATAAATACAATTTAATAGAGCATAGGATAAAACAACATAAATACAATTTAATAAAGCATAGCTTAAAACAACATAAATACAATTTAATAAAGCATAGGATAAAACAACATAAATAAAAGTTAATAAAGCATAGGATAAAACAACATAAATACAATTTAATAAAGCATAGGATAAAACAACATAAATACAATTTAATAAAGCATAGGATAAAACAACATAAATACAATTTAATAAAGCATAGGAAAAAACAACATAAATACAATTTAATAAAGCATAGTACAAAACCACATAAATACAGTTTAATAAAGCATAGGATAAAACCACATAAAAACAATTTAATAAAGCATAGGATAAAACAACATAAACACAATTTAATAAAGCATAGGATAAAACAACATAAATACAATTTAATAAAGCATAGGTTAAAACAACATAAATACAATTTAAAAAAGCATAGGATAAAACAACATAAATACAATTTATTAAAGCATAGGACAAAACCACATAAATACAATTTAATAAAGCATAGGATAAAACAACATAAATACAATTTAATAAATCATAGGACAAAACCACATAAATAAAATTTAATAAAGCATATGTTAAAGCAACATAAATACAATTTAATAAAGCATAGGTTAAAACAACATAAATGCAATTTAATAAAGCATAGGATAAAACAACATAAATACAATTTAATATAGCATTGGGTAAAACAACATAAATACAATTTAATAAATCATAGGATAAAACAACATAAATACAATTTAATAAAGCATAAGATAAAACAACATAAATACAAGTTAATAAAGCATAGGATAAAACAACATAAATGCAATTTAATAAAGCATAGGATAAAACATCATAAATACAATTTAATAAAGCATAGGTTAAAACAACATAAATACAATTTAATAAAGCATAGGATAAAACAACATAAATACAAGTTAATAAAGCATAGGATAAAACAACATAAATACAATTTAATAAAGCATAGGATAAAACAACATGAATACAATTTAATAAAGCATAGGATAATACAACATAAATACAATTTAATAAAGCATAGGATAAAACAACATAAATACCATTTAATAAAGCATAGGATAAAACATCATAAATACAATTTAATAAAGCATAGGTTAAAACAAAATGAATACAATTTAATAAAGCATAGGATAAAACAACATAAATACAAGTTAATAAAGCATAGGATAAAACAACATAAATACAATTTAATAAAGCATAGGATAAAACAACATGAATACAATTTAATAAAGCATAGGATAAAACAACATAAATACAATTTAATAAAGCATAGGATAAAACATCATAAATACAATTTAATAAAGCATAGGACAAAACCACATAAATACAATTTAATAAAGCATAGCATAAAACAACATAAATACAATTTAATAAAGCATAGGATAAAACAACATAAATACAATTTAATAAAGCATAGGACAAAACCACATAAATACAATTTAATAAAGCATAGGATAAAACAACATAAATACAATTTAATAAAGCATAGGATAAAACAACATAAATACAATTTAATAAAGCATAGGATAAAACAATATAAATACAATTTAATGAATCATATGTTAAAACAACATAAATACAATTTAATAAAGCATAGGATAAAACAACATAAATACAATTTAGTAAAGCATAAGATAAAACAACATGAATACAATTTAATAAAGCATAGGTTAAAACAGCATAAATACAATTTAATAAAGCATAGGATGAAACAACATAAATACAATTTATTAAAGCATAGGATAAAACAACATAAATACAATTTAATAAAGCATAGGATAAAACAACATAAATACAATTTAATAAAGCATAGGATAAAACCACATAAATACAATTTAATAAAGCATAGGATAAAACCACATAAATACAATTTAATAAAGCATAGGATAAAACCACATGAATACAAATTAATAAAGCATAGGATAAAACCACATAAATACAATTTAATAAAGCATAGGATAAAACCACATAAATACAATTTATTAAAGCATAGGATAAAACCACATACATACAATTTAATAAAGCATAGGATAAAACCACATAAATACAATTTAATAAAGCATAGGTTAAAACAACATAAATGCAATTTATAAAAGCATAGGATAAAACAACATAAATACAATTTAATAAAGCATAGGATAAAACAACATAAATAGAATTTAATAAAGCATAGGTTAAAACAACATAAATACAATTTAATAAAGCATAGGATAAAACAACATAAATTCAATTTAATAAAGCATATGTTAAAGCAAAATAAATACAATTTAATAAAGCATAGGATAAAACAACATAAATATAATTTAATAAAGCATAGGTTAAAACAACATAAATACAATTTAATAAAGCATAGGATAAAACAACATAAATACAATTTAATAAAGCATAGGATAAAACAACATAAATACAATTTAATAAAGCATACGTTAAAACAACGTAAATACAATTAAATAAAGCATAGGATAAAACAACATAAATACAATTTAATAAAGCATAGGTTAAAACAACATAAATACAATTTTATAAAACATAGGATAAAACAACATAAATACAATTTAATATAGCATAGGTTAAAACAACATAAATACAATTTAATAAAGCATAGGATAAAACAACATATATTCACTTTAATAAAGCATAGGATAAAACAACATAAATACAATTTAATAAAGCATAGGATAAAACAACATAAATACAATTTAATAAAGCATAGGATAAAACAACATAAATACAATTTAATAAAGCATAGGATAAAACAACATAAATACAATTTAATAAAGCATAGGATAAAACAACATAAATAAAATGTAATAAAGCATAGGATAAAACAACGTAAATACAATTTAATAAAGCAAAGGATAAAACAACATAAATTAAATTTAATAAAGCATAGGATAAAACAACATAAATAAAATTTAATAAAGCATAGGTTAAAACAACATAAATACAATTTAATAAAGCATAGGACAAAACAACATAAATACAATTTAATAAAGCATAGGATAAAACAACATAAATACAATTTAATGAAACATAGGATAAACAACATAAATACAATTTAATAAAGCATAGGACAAAACAACATAAATACAATTTAATTAAGCATATGTTAAAACAACATAAATACAATTTAATAAAGCATAAGATAAAACCACATGAATATAATTTAGTAAAGCATAAGATAAAACAACATGAATACAATTTAATAAAGCATAGGATAAAACAACATAAATACAATTTAATAAACATAGGCTAAAACTACATAAATACAATTTAATAAAGCATAGGATAAAACAAATTAAATACAATTTAATAAAGCATAGGATAAAACAACATAAATGCAATTTAATAAAGCATCGGACAAAACAACATAAATACAATTTAATAAAGCATAGGATAAAACAACATAAATACAATTTAATAAAGCATCGGACAAAACAACATAAATACAATTTAATAAAGCATAGGATAAAACAACATAAATACAATATATAAAGCATAGGATAAAACAACATAAATACAATTTAATAAAGCATAGGATAAAACAACATAAATACAATTTAATAAAGCATAGGATAAAACAACATAAAAACAATTTAATAAAGCATAGGCTAAAACTACATAAATACAATTTAATAAAGCATAGGATAAAACAACATAAATACAATTTAATAAAGCATTGGATAAAACAACATAAATACAATTTAATAAAGCATAGGATAAAACAACATAAATTCAATTTAATAAAGCATAAGATAAAACAACATAAATACAAGTTAATAAAGCATAGGATAAAACAACATAAATACAATTTAATAAAGCATAGGATAAAACAACATAAATACAATTTAATAATGCATTGGATAAAAAGACATGAATACAATTTAATAAAGCATAGAATAAAACAACATAAATATAATTTAATAAAGCATAAGATAAAACAACATAAATACAATTTAATAAAGCATAGGATAAAACAACATAAATACAATTTAATAGAGCATAGGATAAAACAACATAAATACAATTTAATAAAGCATAGCTTAAAACAACATAAATACAATTTAATAAAGCATAGGATAAAACAACATAAATAAAAGTTAATAAAGCATAGGATAAAACAACATAAATACAATTTAATAAAGCATAGGATAAAACAACATAAATACAATTTAATAAAGCATAGGATAAAACAACATAAATACAATTTAATAAAGCATAGGAAAAAACAACATAAATACAATTTAATAAAGCATAGTACAAAACCACATAAATACAGTTTAATAAAGCATAGGATAAAACCACATAAAAACAATTTAATAAAGCATAGGATAAAACAACATAAACACAATTTAATAAAGCATAGGATAAAACAACATAAATACAATTTAATAAAGCATAGGTTAAAACAACATAAATACAATTTAAAAAAGCATAGGATAAAACAACATAAATACAATTTATTAAAGCATAGGACAAAACCACATAAATACAATTTAATAAAGCATAGGATAAAACAACATAAATACAATTTAATAAATCATAGGACAAAACCACATAAATAAAATTTAATAAAGCATATGTTAAAGCAACATAAATACAATTTAATAAAGCATAGGTTAAAACAACATAAATGCAATTTAATAAAGCATAGGATAAAACAACATAAATACAATTTAATATAGCATTGGGTAAAACAACATAAATACAATTTAATAAATCATAGGATAAAACAACATAAATACAATTTAATAAAGCATAAGATAAAACAACATAAATACAAGTTAATAAAGCATAGGATAAAACAACATAAATGCAATTTAATAAAGCATAGGATAAAACATCATAAATACAATTTAATAAAGCATAGGTTAAAACAACATAAATACAATTTAATAAAGCATAGGATAAAACAACATAAATACAAGTTAATAAAGCATAGGATAAAACAACATAAATACAATTTAATAAAGCATAGGATAAAACAACATGAATACAATTTAATAAAGCATAGGATAATACAACATAAATACAATTTAATAAAGCATAGGATAAAACAACATAAATACAATTTAATAAAGCATAGGACAAAACCACATAAATACAATTTAATAAAGCATAGCATAAAACAACATAAATACAATTTAATAAAGCATAGGATAAAACAACATAAATACAATTTAATAGAGCATAGGACAAAACCACATAAATACAATTTAATAAAGCATAGGATAAAACAACATAAATACAATTTAATAAAGCATAGGATAAAACAACATAAATACAATTTAATAAAGCATAGGATAAAACAATATAAATACAATTTAATAAAGCATGGGATAAAACCACATACATACAATTTAATAAAGCATAGGATAAAACCACATACATACAATTTAATAAAGCATAGGATAAAACAACATAAATACAATTTAATAAAGCATAGGTTAAAACAACATAAATACAATTTAAAAAAGCATAGGATAAAGCAACATAAATACAATTTATTAAAGCATAGGACAAAACCACATAATTACAATTTAACAAAGCATAGGATAAAACAGCAAAAATACAATTTAATAAAGCATAGGACAAAACAACATAAATTCAATTTAATAAAGCATATGTTAAAGCAACATAAATACAGTTTAATAAAGCATAGGTTAAAACAACATAAATACAATTTAATAAAGCATAGGACAAAACAACATAAATACAATTTAATAAAGCAAAGGATAAAACAACATAAATACAATTTAATAATGCATTGGATAAAACAACATGAATACAATTTAATAAAGCATAGAATAAAACAAGATAAATATAATTTAATAAAGCATAAGATAAAACAACATAAATACAATTTAATAAAGCATAGGATAAAACAACATAAATACAATTTAATAGAGCATAGGATAAAACAACATAAATACAATTTAATAAAGCATAGCTTAAAACAACATAAATACAATTTAATAAAGCATAGGATAAAACAACATAAATAAAAGTTAATAAAGCATAGGATAAAACAACATAAATACAATTTAATAAAGCATAGGATAAAACAACATAAATACAATTTAATAGAGCATAGGATAAAACAACATAAATACAATTTAATAAAGCATAGCTTAAAACAACATAAATACAATTTAATAAAGCATAGGATAAAACAACATAAATAAAAGTTAATAAAGCATAGGATAAAACAACATAAATACAATTTAATAAAGCATAGGATAAAACAACATAAATACAATTTAATAAAGCATAGGATAAAACAACATAAATACAATTTAATAAAGCATAGGAAAAAACAACATAAATACAATTTAATAAAGCATAGTACAAAACCACATAAATACAATTTAATAAAGCATAGGATAAAACAACATAAATACGATTTAATAAAGCATAGGATAAAACAACATAAATACAGTTTAATAAAGCATAGGATAAAACAACATAAATACAATTTAATAAAGCATAGGATAAAACAACATAAATACAATTTAATAAAGCATAGGATAAAACAACATAAATACAATTTAATAAAGCATAGGTTAAAACAACATAAATACAATTTAAAAAAGCATAGGATAAAGCAACATAAATACAATTTATTAAAGCATAGGACAAAACCACATAATTACAATTTAACAAAGCATAGGATAAAACAGCAAAAATACAATTTAATAAAGCATAGGACAAAACAACATAAATACAATTTAATAAAGCATATGTTAAAGCAACATAAATACAGTTTAATAAAGCAAAGGTTAAAACAACATAAATACAATTTAATAAAGCATAGGACAAAACAACATAAATACAATTTAATAAAGCATAGGATAAAACAACATAAATACAATTTAATAATGCATTGGATAAAACAACATGAATACAATTTAATAAAGCATAGAATAAAACAAGATAAATATAATTTAATAAAGCATAAGATAAAACAACATAAATACAATTTAGTAAAGCATAGGATAAAACAACATAAATACAATTTAATAAAGCATAGGAAAAAACAACATAAATACAATTTAATAAAGCATAGGATAAAACAACATAAATACAATTTAATAAAGCATAGGATAAAACAATATAAATACAATTTAATAAAGCATGGGATAAAACCACATACATACAATTTAATAAAGCATAGGATAAAACCACATACATACAATTTAATAAAGCATAGGATAAAACAACATAAATACAATTTAATAAAGCATAGGTTAAAACAACATAAATACAATTTAAAAAAGCATAGGATAAAGCAACATAAATACAATTTATTAAAGCATAGGACAAAACCACATAATTACAATTTAACAAAGCATAGGATAAAACAGCAAAAATACAATTTAATAAAGCATAGGACAAAACAACATAAATTCAATTTAATAAAGCATATGTTAAAGCAACATAAATACAGTTTAATAAAGCATAGGTTAAAACAACATAAATACAATTTAATAAAGCATAGGACAAAACAACATAAATACAATTTAATAAAGCAAAGGATAAAACAACATAAATACAATTTAATAATGCATTGGATAAAACAACATGAATACAATTTAATAAAGCATAGAATAAAACAAGATAAATATAATTTAATAAAGCATAAGATAAAACAACATAAATACAATTTAATAAAGCATAGGATAAAACAACATAAATACAATTTAATAGAGCATAGGATAAAACAACATAAATACAATTTAATAAAGCATAGCTTAAAACAACATAAATACAATTTAATAAAGCATAGGATAAAACAACATAAATAAAAGTTAATAAAGCATAGGATAAAACAACATAAATACAATTTAATAAAGCATAGGATAAAACAACATAAATACAATTTAATAGAGCATAGGATAAAACAACATAAATACAATTTAATAAAGCGTAGCTTAAAACAACATAAATACAATTTAATAAAGCATAGGATAAAACAACATAAATAAAAGTTAATAAAGCATAGGATAAAACAACATAAATACAATTTAATAAAGCATAGGATAAAACAACATAAATACAATTTAATAAAGCATAGGATAAAACAACATAAATACAATTTAATAAAGCATAGGAAAAAACAACATAAATACAATTTAATAAAGCATAGTACAAAACCACATAAATACAATTTAATAAAGCATAGGATAAAACAACATAAATACGATTTAATAAAGCATAGGATAAAACAACATAAATACAGTTTAATAAAGCATAGGATAAAACAACATAAATACAATTTAATAAAGCATAGGATAAAACAACATAAATACAATTTAATAAAGCATAGGATAAAACAACATAAATACAATTTAATAAAGCATAGGTTAAAACAACATAAATACAATTTAAAAAAGCATAGGATAAAGCAACATAAATACAATTTATTAAAGCATAGGACAAAACCACATAATTACAATTTAACAAAGCATAGGATAAAACAGCAAAAATACAATTTAATAAAGCATAGGACAAAACAACATAAATACAATTTAATAAAGCATATGTTAAAGCAACATAAATACAGTTTAATAAAGCAAAGGTTAAAACAACATAAATACAATTTAATAAAGCATAGGACAAAACAACATAAATACAATTTAATAAAGCATAGGATAAAACAACATAAATACAATTTAATAATGCATTGGATAAAACAACATGAATACAATTTAATAAAGCATAGAATAAAACAAGATAAATATAATTTAATAAAGCATAAGATAAAACAACATAAATACAATTTAGTAAAGCATAGGATAAAACAACATAAATACAATTTAATAAAGCATAGGAAAAAACAACATAATACAATTTAATAAAGCATAGTACAAAACCACATAAATACAATTTAATAAAGCATAGGATAAAACAACATAAATACGATTTAATAAAGCATAGGATAAAACAACATAAATACAGTTTAATAAAGCATAGGATAAAACAACATAAATACAGTTTAATAAAGCATAGGATAAAACAACATAAATACAATTTAATATAGCATAGGATAAAACAACATCAATACAATTTAATAAAGCATAGGAAAAAAAAACATAAATACAATTTAATAAAGCATAGGATAAAACCACATAAATACAATTTAATAAAGCATAGGATAAAACCACATAAAAACAATTTAATAAAGCATAGGATAAAACAACATAAACACAATTTAATAAAGCATAGGATAAAACAACATAAATACAATTTAATAAAGCATAGGTTAAAACAACATAAATACAATTTAAAAAAGCATAGGATAAAACAACATAAATACAATTTATTAAAGCATAGGACAAAACCACATAAATACTATTTAATAAAGCATAGGATAAAACAACATAAATACAATTTAATAAATCATAGGACAAAACAACATAAATACAATTTAATAAAGCATATGTTAAAGCAACATAAATACAATTTAATAAAGCATAGGTTAAAACAACATAAATGCAATTTAATAAAGCATAGGATAAAACAACATAAATACAATTTAATAAAGCATTGGGTAAAACAACATAAATACAATTTAATAAATCATAGGATAAAACAACATAAATACAATTTAATAAAGCATAAGATAAAACAACATAAATACAAGTTAATAAAGCATAGGATAAAACAACATAAATACAATTTAATAAAGCATAGGATAAAACAACATAAATACAATTTAATAAAGCATAGGTTAAAACAACATAAATACAATTTAATAAAGCATAGGATAAAACAACATAAATACAAGTTAATAAAGCACAGGATAAAACAACATAAATACAATTTAATAAAGCATAGGATAAAACAACATAAATACAATTTAATAAAGCATAGGATAAAACAACATAAATACAATTTAATAAAGCATAGGATAAAACAACATAAATTCAATTTAATAAAGCATAGGACAAAACCACATAAATACAATTTAATAAAGCATAGCATAAAACAACATAAATACAATTTAATAAAGCATAGGATAAAACAACATAAATACAATTTAATAAAGCATAGGACAAAACCACATAAATACAATTTAATAAAGCATAGGATAAAACAACATAAATACAATTTAATAAAGCATAGGATAAAACAACATAAATTCAATTTAATAAAGCATAGGATAAAACAATATAAATACAATGTAATAAAGCATGGGATAAAACCACATACATACAATTTAATAAAGCATAGGATAAAACCACATACATACAATTTAATAAAGCATAGGATAAAACCACATAAATACAATTTAATAAATCATAGGATAAAACAACATTAATACAATTTAATAAAGCATAAGATAAAACAACATAAATACAATTTAATGAATCATATGTTAAAACAACATAAATACAATTTAATAAAGCATAGGATAAAACAACATAAATACAATTTAGTAAAGCATAAGATAAAACAACATGAATACAATTTAATAAAGCATAGGTTAAAACAGCATAAATACAATTTAATAAAGCATAGGATGAAACAACATAAATACAATTTATTAAAGCATAGGATAAAACAACATAAATACAATTTAATAAAGCATAGGATAAAACAACATAAATACAATTTAATAAAGCATAGGATAAAACCACATAAATACAATTTAATAAAGCATAGGATAAAACCACATAAATACAATTTAATAAAGCATAGGATAAAACCACATGAATACAAATTAATAAAGCATAGGATAAAACCACATAAATACAATTTAATAAAGCATAGGATAAAACCACATAAATACAATTTAATAAAGCATAGGATAAAACCACATACATACAATTTAATAAAGCATAGGATAAAAGCACATAAATACAATTTAATAAAGCATAGGTTAAAACAACATAAATGCAATTTATAAAAGCATAGGATAAAACAACATAAATACAATTTAATAAAGCATAGGATAAAACAACATAAATACAATTTAATAAAGCATAGGTTAAAACAACATAAATACAATTTAAAAAAGCATAGGATAAAACAACATAAATACAATTTATTAAAGCATAGGACAAAACCACATAAATACAATTTAATAAAGCATAGGATAAAACAACATAAATACAATTTAATAAAGCATAGGATAACACAACATAAATACAATTTAATAAAGCATATGTTAAAGCAAAATAAATACAATTTAATAAAGCATAGGTTAAAACAACATAAATACAATTTAATAAAGCATAGGATAAAACCACATAAAAACAATTTAATAAAGCATAGGATAAAACAACATAAACACAATTTAATAAAGCATAGGATAAAACAACATAAATACAATTTAATAAAGCATAGGTTAAAACAACATAAATACAATTTAAAAAAGCATAGGATAAAACAACATAAATACAATTTATTAAAGCATAGGACAAAACCACATAAATACTATTTAATAAAGCATAGGATAAAACAACATAAATACAATTTAATAAATCATAGGACAAAACAACATAAATACAATTTAATAAAGCATATGTTAAAGCAACATAAATACAATTTAATAAAGCATAGGTTAAAACAACATAAATGCAATTTAATAAAGCATAGGATAAAACAACATAAATACAATTTAATAAAGCATTGGGTAAAACAACATAAATACAATTTAATAAATCATAGGATAAAACAACATAAATACAATTTAATAAAGCATAAGATAAAACAACATAAATACAAGTTAATAAAGCATAGGATAAAACAACATAAATACAATTTAATAAAGCATAGGATAAAACAACATAAATACAATTTAATAAAGCATAGGTTAAAACAACATAAATACAATTTAATAAAGCATAGGATAAAACAACATAAATACAAGTTAATAAAGCACAGGATAAAACAACATAAATACAATTTAATAAAGCATAGGATAAAACAACATAAATACAATTTAATAAAGCATAGGATAAAACAACATAAATACAATTTAATAAAGCATAGGATAAAACAACATAAATTCAATTTAATAAAGCATAGGACAAAACCACATAAATACAATTTAATAAAGCATAGCATAAAACAACATAAATACAATTTAATAAAGCATAGGATAAAACAACATAAATACAATTTAATAAAGCATAGGACAAAACCACATAAATACAATTTAATAAAGCATAGGATAAAACAACATAAATACAATTTAATAAAGCATAGGATAAAACAACATAAATTCAATATAATAAAGCATAGGATAAAACAATATAAATACAATTTAATAAAGCATGGGATAAAACCACATACATACAATTTAATAAAGCATAGGATAAAACCACATACATACAATTTAATAAAGCATAGGATAAAACCACATAAATACAATTTAATAAATCATAGGATAAAACAACATTAATACAATTTAATAAAGCATAAGATAAAACAACATAAATACAATTTAATGAATCATATGTTAAAACAACATAAATACAATTTAATAAAGCATAGGATAAAACAACATAAATACAATTTAGTAAAGCATAAGATAAAACAACATGAATACAATTTAATAAAGCATAGGTTAAAACAGCATAAATACAATTTAATAAAGCATAGGATGAAACAACATAAATACAATTTATTAAAGCATAGGATAAAACAACATAAATACAATTTAATAAAGCATAGGATAAAACAACATAAATACAATTTAATAAAGCATAGGATAAAACCACATAAATACAATTTAATAAAGCATAGGATAAAACCACATAAATACAATTTAATAAAGCATAGGATAAAACCACATGAATACAAATTAATAAAGCATAGGATAAAACCACATAAATACAATTTAATAAAGCATAGGATAAAACCACATAAATACAATTTAATAAAGCATAGGATAAAACCACATACATACAATTTAATAAAGCATAGGATAAAAGCACATAAATACAATTTAATAAAGCATAGGTTAAAACAACATAAATGCAATTTATAAAAGCATAGGATAAAACAACATAAATACAATTTAATAAAGCATAGGATAAAACAACATAAATACAATTTAATAAAGCATAGGTTAAAACAACATAAATACAATTTAAAAAAGCATAGGATAAAACAACATAAATACAATTTATTAAAGCATAGGACAAAACCACATAAATACAATTTAATAAAGCATAGGATAAAACAACATAAATACAATTTAATAAAGCATAGGATAACACAACATAAATACAATTTAATAAAGCATATGTTAAAGCAAAATAAATACAATTTAATAAAGCATAGGTTAAAACAACATAAATACAATTTAATAAAGCATAGGATAAAACAACATAAATACAATTTAATAAAGCATTGGATAAAACAACATAAATACAATTTAATAAAGCATAGGATAAAACAACATAAATTCAATTTAATAAAGCATAAGATAAAACAACATAAATACAAGTTAATAAAGCATAGGATAAAACAACATAAATACAATTTAATAAAGCATAGGATAAAACAACATAAATACAATTTAATAATGCATTGGATAAAACAACATGAATACAATTTAATAAAGCATAGAATAAAACAACATAAATATAATTTAATAAAGCTTCAGATAAAACAACATAAATACAATTTAATAAAGCATAGGATAAAACAACATAAATACAATTTAATAGAGCATAGGATAAAACAACATAAATACAATTTAATAAAGCATAGCTTAAAACAACATAAATACAATTTAATAAAGCATAGGATAAAACAACATAAATAAAAGTTAAAAAAGCATAGGATAAAACAACATAAATACAATTTAATAAAGCATAGGATAAAACAACATAAATACAATTTAATAAAGCATAGGACAAAACCACATAAATACAATTTAATAAAGCATAGGATAAAACAACATAAATACAATTTAATAAAGCATAGGATAAAACAACATAAATACAATTTAATAAAGCATAGGATAAAACAATATAAATACAATTTAATAAAGCATGGGATAAAACCACATACATACAATTTAATAAAGCATAGGATAAAACCACATACATACAATTTAATAAAGCATGGGATAAAACCACATACATACAATTTAATAAAGCATAGGATAAAACCACATACATACAATTTAATAAAGCATAGGATAAAACCACATAAATACAATTTAATAAATCATAGGATAAAACAACATTAATACAATTTAATAAAGCATAAGATAAAACAACATAAATACAATTTAATGAACCATATGTTAAAACAACATAAATACAATTTAATAAAGCATAGGATAAAACAACATAAATACAATTTAGTAAAGCATAAGATAAAACAACATGAATACAATTTAATAAAGCATAGGTTAAAACAGCATAAATACAATTTTTATAAAGCATAGGATGAAACAACATAAATACAATTTATTAAAGCATAGGATAAAACAACATAAATACAATTTAATAAAGCATAGGATAAAACAACATAAATACAATTTAATAAAGCATAGGATAAAACCACATAAATACAATTTAATAAAGCATAGGATAAAACCACATAAATACAATTTAATAAAGCATAGGATAAAACCACATGAATACAAATTAATAAAGCATAGGATAAAACCACATAAATACAATTTAATAAAGCATAGGATAAAACCACATAAATACAATTTAATAAAGCATAGGATAAAACCACATACATACAATTTAATAAAGCATAGGATAAAACCACATAAATACAATTTAATAAAGCATAGGTTAAAACAACATAAATGCAATTTATAAAAGCATAGGATAAAACAACATAAATACAATTTAATAAAGCATAGGATAAAACAACATAAATACAATTTAATAAAGCATAGGTTAAAACAACATAAATACAATTTAAAAAAGCATAGGATAAAACAACATAAATACAATTTATTAAAGCATAGGACAAAACCACATAAATACAATTTAATAAAGCATAGGATAAAACAACATAAATACAATTTAATAAAGCATAGGATAACACAACATAAATACAATTTAATAAAGCATAGTACAAAACCACATAAATACAGTTTAATAAAGCATAGGATAAAACCACATAAAAACAATTTAATAAAGCATAGGATAAAACAACATAAACACAATTTAATAAAGCATAGGATAAAACAACATAAATACAATTTAATAAAGCATAGGTTAAAACAACATAAATACAATTTAAAAAAGCATAGGATAAAACAACATAAATACAATTTATTAAAGCATAGGACAAAACCACATAAATACAATTTAATAAAGCATAGGATAAAACAACATAAATACAATTTAATAAATCATAGGACAAAACCACATAAATACAATTTAATAAAGCATATGTTAAAGCAACATAAATACAATTTAATAAAGCATAGGTTAAAACAACATAAATGCAATTTAATAAAGCATAGGATAAAACAACATAAATACAATTTAATATAGCATTGGGTAAAACAACATAAATACAATTTAATAAATCATAGGATAAAACAACATAAATACAATTTAATAAAGCATAAGATAAAACAACATAAATACAAGTTAATAAAGCATAGGATAAAACAACATAAATACCATTTAATAAAGCATAGGATAAAACATCA
Source organism: Phyllobates terribilis (assembly GCF_046119375.1). Lineage (NCBI taxonomy): Eukaryota > Metazoa > Chordata > Amphibia > Anura > Dendrobatidae > Phyllobates > Phyllobates terribilis. Next base: position 300,442 of record NW_027362778.1, read on the forward strand.
TAAATACAATTTAATAAAGCATAGGTTAAAACAACATAAATACAATTTAATAAAGCATAGGATAAAACAACATAAATACAAGTTAATAAAGCATAGGATAAAACAACAGAAATACAATTTAATAAAGCATAGGATAAAACAACATGAATACAATTTAATAAAGCATAGGATAAAACAACATAAATACAATTTAATAAAGCATAGGATAAAACATCATAAATACAATTTAATAAAGCATAGGACAAAACCACATAAATACTATTTAATAAAGCATAGCATAAAACAACATAAATACAATTTAATAAAGCATAGGATAAAACAACATAAATACAATTTAATAAAGCATAGGACAAAACCACATAAATACAATTTAATAAAGCATAGGATAAAACAACATAAATACAATTTAATAAAGCATAGGATAAAACAACATAAATACAATTTAATAAAGCATAGGATAAAACAATATAAATACAATTTAATAAAGCATGGGATAAAACCACATACATACAATTTAATAAAGCATAGGATAAAACCACATACATACAATTTAATAAAGCATAGGATAAAACCACATAAATACAATTTAATAAATCATAGGATAAAACAACATTAATACAATTTAATAAAGCATAAGATAAAACAACATAAATACAATTTAATGAATCATATGTTAAAACAACATAAATACAATTTAATAAAGCATAGGATAAAACAACATAAATACAATTTAGTAAAGCATAAGATAAAACAACATGAATACAATTTAATAAAGCATAGGTTAAAACAGCATAAATACAATTTAATAAAGCATAGGATGAAATAACATAAATACAATTTATTAAAGCATAGGATAAAACAACATAAATACAATTTAATAAAGCATAGGATAAAACAACATAAATAAAAGTTAATAAAGCATAGGATAAAACAACATAAATACAATTTAATAAAGCATAGGATAAAACAACATAAATACAATTTAATAAAGCATAGGATAAAACAACATAAATACAATTTAATAAAGCATAGGAAAAAACAACATAAATACAATTTAATAAAGCATAGTACAAAACCACACAAATACAGTTTAATAAAGCATAGGATAAAACCACATAAAAACAATTTAATAAAGCATAGGATAAAACAACATAAACACAATTTAATAAAGCATAGGATAAAACAACATAAATACAATTTAATAAAGCATAGGTTAAAACAACATAAATACAATTTAAAAAAGCATAGGATAAAACAACATAAATACAATTTATTAAAGCATAGGACAAAACCACATAAATACAATTTAATAAAGCATAGGATAAAACAACATAAATACAATTTAATAAATCATAGGACAAAACCACATAAATACAATTTAATAAAGCATATGTTAAAGCAACATAAATACAATTTAATAAAGCATAGGTTAAAACAACATAAATGCAATTTAATAAAGCATAGGATAAAACAACATAAATACAATTTAATAAAGCATTGGGTAAAACAACATAAATACAATTTAATAAATCATAGGATAAAACAACATAAATACAATTTAATAAAGCATAAGATAAAACAACATAAATACAAGTTAATAAAGCATAGGATAAAACAACATAAATACCATTTAATAAAGCATAGGATAAAACATCATAAATACAATTTAATAAAGCATAGGTTAAAACAAAATGAATACAATTTAATAAAGCATAGGATAAAACAACATAAATACAAGTTAATAAAGCATAGGATAAAACAACATAAATACAATTTAATAAAGCATAGGATAAAACAACATGAATACAATTTAATAAAGCATAGGATAAAACAACATAAATACAATTTAATAAAGCATAGGATAAAACATCATAAATACAATTTAATAAAGCATAGGATAAAACCACATAAATACAATTTAATAAAGCATAGCATAAAACAACATAAATACAATTTAATAAAGCATAGGATAAAACAACATAAATACAATTTAATAAAGCATAGGACAAAACCACATAAATACAATTTAATAAAGCATAGGATAAAACAACATAAATACAATTTAATAAAGCATAGGATAAAACAACATAAATACAATTTAATAAAGCATAGGATAAAACAATATAAATACAATTTAATGAATCATATGTTAAAACAACATAAATACAATTTAATAAAGCATAGGATAAAACAACATAAATACAATTTAGTAAAGCATAAGATAAAACAACATGAATACAATTTAATAAAGCATAGGTTAAAACAGCATAAATACAATTTAATAAAGCATAGGATGAAACAACATAAATACAATTTATTAAAGCATAGGATAAAACAACATAAATACAATTTAATAAAGCATAGGATAAAACAACATAAATACAATTTAATAAAGCATAGGATAAAACCACATAAATACAATTTAATAAAGCATAGGATAAAACCACATAAATACAATTTAAAAAAGCATAGGATAAAACCACATGAATACAAATTAATAAAGCATAGGATAAAACCACATAAATACAATTTAATAAAGCATAGGATAAAACCACATAAATACAATTTATTAACGCATAGGATAAAACCACATACATACAATTTAATAAAGCATAGGATAAAACCACATAAATACAATTTAATAAAGCATAGGTTAAAACTACATAAATGCAATTTATAAAAGCATAGGATAAAACAACATAAATACAATTTAATAAAGCATAGGATAAAACAACATAAATAGAATTTAATAAAGCATAGGTTAAAACAACATAAATACAATTTAAAAAAGCATAGGATAAAACAACATAAATACAATTTATTAAAGCATAGGACAAAACCACATAAATACAATTTAATAAAGCATAGGATAAAACAACATAAATACAATTTAATAAAGCATAGGATAACACAACATAAATACAATTTAATAAAGCATAAGATAAAACAACATAAATACAAGTTAATAAAGCATAGGATAAAACAACATAAATACAATTTAATAAAGCATAGGATAAAACAACATAAATACAATTTAATAATGCATTGGATAAAACAACATGAATACAATTTAATAAAGCATAGAATAAAACAACATAAATATAATTTAATAAAGCATAAGATAAAACAACATAAATACAATTTAATAAAGCATAGGATAAAACAACATAAATACAATTTAATAGAGCATAGGATAAAACAACATAAATACAATTTAATAAAGCATAGCTTAAAACAACATAAATACAATTTAATAAAGCATAGGATAAAACAACATAAATAAAAGTTAATAAAGCATAGGATAAAACAACATAAATACAATTTAATAAAGCATAGGATAAAACAACATAAATACAATTTAATAAAGCATAGGATAAAACAACATAAATACAATTTAATAAAGCATAGGAAAAAACAACATAAATACAATTTAATAAAGCATAGTACAAAACCACATAAATACAGTTTAATAAAGCATAGGATAAAACCACATAAAAACAATTTAATAAAGCATAGGATAAAACAACATAAACACAATTTAATAAAGCATAGGATAAAACAACATAAATACAATTTAATAAAGCATAGGTTAAAACAACATAAATACAATTTAAAAAAGCATAGGATAAAACAACATAAATACAATTTATTAAAGCATAGGACAAAACCACATAAATACAATTTAATAAAGCATAGGATAAAACAACATAAATACAATTTAATAAATCATAGGACAAAACCACATAAATAAAATTTAATAAAGCATATGTTAAAGCAACATAAATACAATTTAATAAAGCATAGGTTAAAACAACATAAATGCAATTTAATAAAGCATAGGATAAAACAACATAAATACAATTTAATAAATCATAGGATAAAACAACATAAATACAATTTAATAAAGCATAAGATAAAACAACATAAATACAAGTTAATAAAGCATAGGATAAAACAACATAAATGCAATTTAATAAAGCATAGGATAAAACATCATAAATACAATTTAATAAAGCATAGGTTAAAACAACATAAATACAATTTAATAAAGCATAGGATAAAACAACATAAATACAAGTTAATAAATCATAGGATAAAACAACATAAATACAATTTAATAAAGCATAGGATAAAACAACATGAATACAATTTAATAAAGCATAGGATAATACAACATAAATACAATTTAATAAAGCATAGGATAAAACAACATAAATACAATTTAATAAAGCATAGGACAAAACCACATAAATACAATTTAATAAAGCATAGCATAAAACAACATAAATACAATTTAATAAAGCATAGGATAAAACAACATAAATACAATTTAATAAAGCATAGGACAAAACCACATAAATACAATTTAATAAAGCATAGGATAAAACCACATAAATACAATTTAATAAAGCATAGCATAAAACAACATAAATACAATTTAATAAAGCATAGGATAAAACAACATAAATACAATTTAATAAAGCATAGGACAAAACCACATAAATACAATTTAATAAAGCATAGGATAAAACAACATAAATACAATTTAATAAAGCATAGGATAAAACAACATAAATACAATTTAATAAAGCATAGGATAAAACAATATAAATACAATTTAATGAATCATATGTTAAAACAACATAAATACAATTTAATAAAGCATAGGATAAAACAACATAAATACAATTTAGTAAAGCATAAGATAAAACAACATGAATACAATTTAATAAAGCATAGGTTAAAACAGCATAAATACAATTTAATAAAGCATAGGATGAAACAACATAAATACAATTTATTAAAGCATAGGATAAAACAACATAAATACAATTTAATAAAGCATAGGATAAAACAACATAAATACAATTTAATAAAGCATAGGATAAAACCACATAAATACAATTTAATAAAGCATAGGATAAAACCACATAAATACAATTTAATAAAGCATAGGATAAAACCACATGAATACAAATTAATAAAGCATAGGATAAAACCACATAAATACAATTTAATAAAGCATAGGATAAAACCACATAAATACAATTTATTAACGCATAGGATAAAACCACATACATACAATTTAATAAAGCATAGGATAAAACCACATAAATACAATTTAATAAAGCATAGGTTAAAACTACATAAATGCAATTTATAAAAGCATAGGATAAAACAACATAAATACAATTTAATAAAGCATAGGATAAAACAACATAAATAGAATTTAATAAAGCATAGGTTAAAACAACATAAATACAATTTAAAAAAGCATAGGATAAAACAACATAAATACAATTTATTAAAGCATAGGACAAAACCACATAAATACAATTTAATAAAGCATAGGATAAAACAACATAAATACAATTTAATAAAGCATAGGATAACACAACATAAATACAATTTAATAAAGCATAAGATAAAACAACATAAATACAAGTTAATAAAGCATAGGATAAAACAACATAAATACAATTTAATAAAGCATAGGATAAAACAACATAAATACAATTTAATAATGCATTGGATAAAACAACATGAATACAATTTAATAAAGCATAGAATAAAACAACATAAATATAATTTAATAAAGCATAAGATAAAACAACATAAATACAATTTAATAAAGCATAGGATAAAACAACATAAATACAATTTAATAGAGCATAGGATAAAACAACATAAATACAATTTAATAAAGCATAGCTTAAAACAACATAAATACAATTTAATAAAGCATAGGATAAAACAACATAAATAAAAGTTAATAAAGCATAGGATAAAACAACATAAATACAATTTAATAAAGCATAGGATAAAACAACATAAATACAATTTAATAAAGCATAGGATAAAACAACATAAATACAATTTAATAAAGCATAGGAAAAAACAACATAAATACAATTTAATAAAGCATAGTACAAAACCACATAAATACAGTTTAATAAAGCATAGGATAAAACCACATAAAAACAATTTAATAAAGCATAGGATAAAACAACATAAACACAATTTAATAAAGCATAGGATAAAACAACATAAATACAATTTAATAAAGCATAGGTTAAAACAACATAAATACAATTTAAAAAAGCATAGGATAAAACAACATAAATACAATTTATTAAAGCATAGGACAAAACCACATAAATACAATTTAATAAAGCATAGGATAAAACAACATAAATACAATTTAATAAATCATAGGACAAAACCACATAAATAAAATTTAATAAAGCATATGTTAAAGCAACATAAATACAATTTAATAAAGCATAGGTTAAAACAACATAAATGCAATTTAATAAAGCATAGGATAAAACAACATAAATACAATTTAATAAATCATAGGATAAAACAACATAAATACAATTTAATAAAGCATAAGATAAAACAACATAAATACAAGTTAATAAAGCATAGGATAAAACAACATAAATGCAATTTAATAAAGCATAGGATAAAACATCATAAATACAATTTAATAAAGCATAGGTTAAAACAACATAAATACAATTTAATAAAGCATAGGATAAAACAACATAAATACAAGTTAATAAATCATAGGATAAAACAACATAAATACAATTTAATAAAGCATAGGATAAAACAACATGAATACAATTTAATAAAGCATAGGATAATACAACATAAATACAATTTAATAAAGCATAGGATAAAACAACATAAATACAATTTAATAAAGCATAGGACAAAACCACATAAATACAATTTAATAAAGCATAGCATAAAACAACATAAATACAATTTAATAAAGCATAGGATAAAACAACATAAATACAATTTAATAAAGCATAGGACAAAACCACATAAATACAATTTAATAAAGCATAGGATAAAACAACATAAATACAATTTAATAAAGCATAGGATAAAACAACATAAATACAATTTAATAAAGCATAGGATAAAACAATATAAATACAATTTAATAAAGCATGGGATAAAACCACATACATACAATTTAATAAAGCATAGGATAAAACCACATACATACAATTTAATAAAGCATAGGATAAAACAACATAAATACAATTTAATAAAGCATAGGTTAAAACAACATAAATACAATTTAAAAAAGCATAGGATAAAGCAACATAAATACAATTTATTAAAGCATAGGACAAAACCACATAATTACAATTTAACAAAGCATAGGATAAAACAGCAAAAATACAATTTAATAAAGCATAGGACAAAACAACATAAATACAATTTAATAAAGCATATGTTAAAGCAACATAAATACAGTTTAATAAAGCATAGGTTAAAACAACATAAATACAATTTAATAAAGCATAGGACAAAACAACATAAATACAATTTATTAAAGCAAAGGATAAAACAACATAAATACAATTTAATAATGCATTGGATAAAACAACATGAATACAATTTAATAAAGCATAGAATAAAACAAGATAAATATAATTTAATAAAGCATAAGATAAAACAACATAAATACAATTTAATAAAGCATAGGATAAAACAACATAAATACAATTTAATAGAGCATAGGATAAAACAACATAAATACAATTTAATAAAGCATAGCTTAAAACAACATAAATACAATTTAATAAAGCATAGGATAAAACAACATAAATAAAAGTTAATAAAGCATAGGATAAAACAACATAAATACAATTTAATAAAGCATAGGATAAAACAACATAAATACAATTTAATAGAGCATAGGATAAAACAACATAAATACAATTTAATAAAGCATAGCTTAAAACAACATAAATACAATTTAATAAAGCATAGGATAAAACAACATAAATAAAAGTTAATAAAGCATAGGATAAAACAACATAAATACAATTTAATAAAGCATAGGATAAAACAACATAAATACAATTTAATAAAGCATAGGATAAAACAACATAAATACAATTTAATAAAGCATAGGAAAAAACAACATAAATACAATATAATAAAGCATAGTACAAAACCACATAAATACAATTTAATAAAGCATAGGATAAAACAACATAAATACGATTTAATAAAGCATAGGATAAAACAACATAAATACAGTTTAATAAAGCATAGGATAAAACAACATAAATACAATTTAATAAAGCATAGGATAAAACAACATAAATACAATTTAATAAAGCATAGGATAAAACAACATAAATACAATTTAATAAAGCATAGGTTAAAACAACATAAATACAATTTAAAAAAGCATAGGATAAAGCAACATAAATACAATTTATTAAAGCATAGGACAAAACCACATAATTACAATTTAACAAAGCATAGGATAAAACAGCAAAAATACAATTTAATAAAGCATAGGACAAAACAACATAAATACAATTTAATAAAGCATATGTTAAAGCAACATAAATACAGTTTAATAAAGCAAAGGTTAAAACAACATAAATACAATTTAATAAAGCATAGGACAAAACAACATAAATACAATTTAATAAAGCATAGGATAAAACAACATAAATACAATTTAATAATGCATTGGATAAAACAACATGAATACAATTTAATAAAGCATAGAATAAAACAAGATAAATATAATTTAATAAAGCATAAGATAAAACAACATAAATACAATTTAGTAAAGCATAGGATAAAACAACATAAATACAATTTAATAAAGCATAGGAAAAAACAACATAAATACAATTTAATAAAGCATAGTACAAAACCACATAAATACAATTTAATAAAGCATAGGATAAAACAACATAAATACGATTTAATAAAGCATAGGATAAAACAACATAAATACAGTTTAATAAAGCATAGGATAAAACAACATAAATACAGTTTAATAAAGCATAGGATAAAACAACATAAATACAATTTAATATAGCATAGGATAAAACAACATCAATACAATTTAATAAAGCATAGGAAAAAAAAACATAAATACAATTTAATAAAGCATAGGATAAAACCACATAAATACAATTTAATAAAGCATAGGATAAAACCACATAAAAACAATTTAATAAAGCATAGGATAAAACAACATAAACACAATTTAATAAAGCATAGGATAAAACAACATAAATACAATTTAATAAAGCATAGGTTAAAACAACATAAATACAATTTAAAAAAGCATAGGATAAAACAACATAAATACAATGTATTAAAGCATAGGACAAAACCACATAAATACTATTTAATAAAGCATAGGATAAAACAACATAAATACAATTTAATAAATCATAGGACAAAACAACATAAATACAATTTAATAAAGCATATGTTAAAGCAACATAAATACAATTTAATAAAGCATAGGTTAAAACAACATAAATGCAATTTAATAAAGCATAGGATAAAACAACATAAATACAATTTAATAAAGCATTGGGTAAAACAACATAAATACAATTTAATAAATCATAGGATAAAACAACATAAATACAATTTAATAAAGCATAAGATAAAACAACATAAATACAAGTTAATAAAGCATAGGATAAAACAACATAAATACAATTTAATAAAGCATAGGATAAAACAACATAAATACAATTTAATAAAGCATAGGTTAAAACAACATAAATACAATTTAATAAAGCATAGGATAAAACAACATAAATACAAGTTAATAAAGCACAGGATAAAACAACATAAATACAATTTAATAAAGCATAGGATAAAACAACATAAATACAATTTAATAAAGCATAGGATAAAACAACATAAATACAATTTAATAAAGCATAGGATAAAACAACATAAATTCAATTTAATAAAGCATAGGACAAAACCACATAAATACAATTTAATAAAGCATAGCATAAAACAACATAAATACAATTTAATAAAGCATAGGATAAAACAACATAAATACAATTTAATAAAGCATAGGACAAAACCACATAAATACAATTTAATAAAGCATAGGATAAAACAACATAAATACAATTTAATAAAGCATAGGATAAAACAACATAAATTCAATTTAATAAAGCATAGGATAAAACAATATAAATACAATTTAATAAAGCATGGGATAAAACCACATACATACAATTTAATAAAGCATAGGATAAAACCACATACATACAATTTAATAAAGCATAGGATAAAACCACATAAATACAATTTAATAAATCATAGGATAAAACAACATTAATACAATTTAATAAAGCATAAGATAAAACAACATAAATACAATTTAATGAATCATATGTTAAAACAACATAAATACAATTTAATAAAGCATAGGATAAAACAACATAAATACAATTTAGTAAAGCATAAGATAAAACAACATGAATACAATTTAATAAAGCATAGGTTAAAACAGCATAAATACAATTTAATAAAGCATAGGATGAAACAACATAAATACAATTTATTAAAGCATAGGATAAAACAACATAAATACAATTTAATAAAGCATAGGATAAAACCACATAAATACAATTTAATAAAGCATAGGATAAAACCACATAAATACAATTTAATAAAGCATAGGATAAAACCACATGAATACAAATTAATAAAGCATAGGATAAAACCACATAAATACAATTTAATAAAGCATAGGATAAAACCACATAAATACAATTTAATAAAGCATAGGATAAAACCACATACATACAATTTAATAAAGCATAGGATAAAAGCACATAAATACAATTTAATAAAGCATAGGTTAAAACAACATAAATGCAATTTATAAAAGCATAGGATAAAACAACATAAATACAATTTAATAAAGCATAGGATAAAACAACATAAATACAATTTATTAAAGCATAGGACAAAACCACATAAATACAATTTAATAAAGCATAGGATAAAACAACATAAATACAATTTAATAAAGCATAGGATAACACAACATAAATACAATTTAATAAAGCATATGTTAAAGCAAAATAAATACAATTTAATAAAGCATAGGTTAAAACAACATAAATACAATTTAATAAAGCATAGGATAAAACCACATAAAAACAATTTAATAAAGCATAGGATAAAACAACATAAACACAATTTAATAAAGCATAGGATAAAACAACATAAATACAATTTAATAAAGCATAGGTTAAAACAACATAAATACAATTTAAAAAAGCATAGGATAAAACAACATAAATACAATTTATTAAAGCATAGGACAAAACCACATAAATACTATTTAATAAAGCATAGGATAAAACAACATAAATACAATTTAATAAATCATAGGACAAAACAACATAAATACAATTTAATAAAGCATATGTTAAAGCAACATAAATACAATTTAATAAAGCATAGGTTAAAACAACATAAATGCAATTTAATAAAGCATAGGATAAAACAACATAAATACAATTTAATAAAGCATTGGGTAAAACAACATAAATACAATTTAATAAATCATAGGATAAAACAACATAAATACAATTTAATAAAGCATAAGATAAAACAACATAAATACAAGTTAATAAAGCATAGGATAAAACAACATAAATACAATTTAATAAAGCATAGGATAAAACAACATAAATACAATTTAATAAAGCATAGGTTAAAACAACATAAATACAATTTAATAAAGCATAGGATAAAACAACATAAATACAAGTTAATAAAGCACAGGATAAAACAACATAAATACAATTTAATAAAGCATAGGATAAAACAACATAAATACAATTTAATAAAGCATAGGATAAAACAACATAAATACAATTTAATAAAGCATAGGATAAAACAACATAAATTCAATTTAATAAAGCATAGGACAAAACCACATAAATACAATTTAATAAAGCATAGCATAAAACAACATAAATACAATTTAATAAAGCATAGGATAAAACAACATAAATACAATTTAATAAAGCATAGGACAAAACCACATAAATACAATTTAATAAAGCATAGGATAAAACAACATAAATACAATTTAATAAAGCATAGGATAAAACAACATAAATTCAATATAATAAAGCATAGGATAAAACAATATAAATACAATTTAATAAAGCATGGGATAAAACCACATACATACAATTTAATAAAGCATAGGATAAAACCACATACATACAATTTAATAAAGCATAGGATAAAACCACATAAATACAATTTAATAAATCATAGGATAAAACAACATTAATACAATTTAATAAAGCATAAGATAAAACAACATAAATACAATTTAATGAATCATATGTTAAAACAACATAAATACAATTTAATAAAGCATAGGATAAACAACATAAATACAATTTAGTAAAGCATAAGATAAAACAACATGAATACAATTTAATAAAGCATAGGTTAAAACAGCATAAATACAATTTAATAAAGCATAGGATGAAACAACATAAATACAATTTATTAAAGCATAGGATAAAACAACATAAATACAATTTAATAAAGCATAGGATAAAACAACATAAATACAATTTAATAAAGCATAGGATAAAACCACATAAATACAATTTAATAAAGCATAGGATAAAACCACATAAATACAATTTAATAAAGCATAGGATAAAACCACATGACTACAAATTAATAAAGCATAGGATAAAACCACATAAATACAATTTAATAAAGCATAGGATAAAACCACATAAATACAATTTAATAAAGCATAGGATAAAACCACATACATACAATTTAATAAAGCATAGGATAAAAGCACATAAATACAATTTAATAAAGCATAGGTTAAAACAACATAAATGCAATTTATAAAAGCATAGGATAAAACAACATAAATACAATTTAATAAAGCATAGGATAAAACAACATAAATACAATTTAATAAAGCATAGGTTAAAACAACATAAATACAATTTAAAAAAGCATAGGATAAAACAACATAAATACAATTTATTAAAGCATAGGACAAAACCACATAAATACAATTTAATAAAGCATAGGATAAAACAACATAAATACAATTTAATAAAGCATAGGATAACACAACATAAATACAATTTAATAAAGCATATGTTAAAGCAAAATAAATACAATTTAATAAAGCATAGGTTAAAACAACATAAATACAATTTAATAAAGCATAGGATAAAACAACATAAATACAATTTAATAAAGCATTGGATAAAACAACATAAATACAATTTAATAAAGCATAGGATAAAACAACATAAATTCAATTTAATAAAGCATAAGATAAAACAACATAAATACAAGTTAATAAAGCATAGGATAAAACAACATAAATACAATTTAATAAAGCATAGGATAAAACAACATAAATACAATTTAATAATGCATTGGATAAAACAACATGAATACAATTTAATAAAGCATAGAATAAAACAACATAAATATAATTTAATAAAGCATAAGATAAAACAACATAAATACAATTTAATAAAGCATAGGATAAAACAACATAAATACAATTTAATAGAGCATAGGATAAAACAACATAAATACAATTTAATAAAGCATAGCTTAAAACAACATAAATACAATTTAATAAAGCATAGGATAAAACAACATAAATAAAAGTTAAAAAAGCATAGGATAAAACAACATAAATACAATTTAATAAAGCATAGGATAAAACAACATAAATACAATTTAATAAAGCATAGGACAAAACCACATAAATACAATTTAATAAAGCATAGGATAAAACAACATAAATACAATTTAATAAAGCATAGGATAAAACAACATAAATACAATTTAATAAAGCATAGGATAAAACAATATAAATACAATTTAATAAAGCATGGGATAAAACCACATACATACAATTTAATAAAGCATAGGATAAAACCACATACATACAATTTAATAAAGCATGGGATAAAACCACATACATACAATTTAATAAAGCATAGGATAAAACCACATACATACAATTTAATAAAGCATAGGATAAAACCACATAAATACAATTTAATAAATCATAGGATAAAACAACATTAATACAATTTAATAAAGCATAAGATAAAACAACATAAATACAATTTAATGAACCATATGTTAAAACAACATAAATACAATTTAATAAAGCATAGGATAAAACAACATAAATACAATTTAGTAAAGCATAAGATAAAACAACATGAATACAATTTAATAAAGCATAGGTTAAAACAGCATAAATACAATTTTTATAAAGCATAGGATGAAACAACATAAATACAATTTATTAAAGCATAGGATAAAACAACATAAATACAATTTAATAAAGCATAGGATAAAACAACATAAATACAATTTAATAAAGCATAGGATAAAACCACATAAATACAATTTAATAAAGCATAGGATAAAACCACATAAATACAATTTAATAAAGCATAGGATAAAACCACATGAATACAAATTAATAAAGCATAGGATAAAACCACATAAATACAATTTAATAAAGCATAGGATAAAACCACATAAATACAATTTAATAAAGCATAGGATAAAACCACATACATACAATTTAATAAAGCATAGGATAAAACCACATAAATACAATTTAATAAAGCATAGGTTAAAACAACATAAATGCAATTTATAAAAGCATAGGATAAAACAACATAAATACAATTTAATAAAGCATATGTTAAAGCAAAATAAATACAATTTAATAAAGCATAGGTTAAAACAACATAAATACAATTTAATAAAGCATAGGATAAAACAACATAAATACAATTTAATAAAGCATTGGATAAAACAACATAAATACAATTTAATAAAGCATAGGATAAAACAACATTAATACAATTTAATAAAGCATAGGATAGAAACAACATAAAAACAATTTAATAAAGCATAGGAAAAAACAACATAAATACAATTTAATAAAGCATAGTACAAAACCACATAAATACAGTTTAATAAAGCATAGGATAAAACCACATAAAAACAATTTAATAAAGCATAGGATAAAACAACATAAACACAATTTAATAAAGCATAGGATAAAACAACATAAATACAATTTAATAAAGCATAGGTTAAAACAACATAAATACAATTTAAAAAAGCATAGGATAAAACAACATAAATACAATTTATTAAAGCATAGGACAAAACCACATAAATACAATTTAATAAAGCATAGGATAAAACAACATAAATACAATTTAATAAATCATAGGACAAAACCACATAAATACAATTTAATAAAGCATATGTTAAAGCAACATAAATACAATTTAATAAAGCATAGGTTAAAACAACATAAATGCAATTTAATAAAGCATAGGATAAAACAACATAAATACAATTTAATATAGCATTGGGTAAAACAACATAAATACAATTTAATAAATCATAGGATAAAACAACATAAATACAATTTAATAAAGCATAAGATAAAACAACATAAATACAAGTTAATAAAGCATAGGATAAAACAACATAAATACAATTTAATAAAGCATAGGATAAAACATCATAAATACAATTTAATAAAGCATAGGTTAAAACAACATAAATACAATTTAATAAAGCATAGGATAAAACAACATAAATACAAGTTAATAAAGCATAGGATAAAACAACATAAATACAATTTAATAAAGCATAGGATAAAACAACATAAATACAATTTAATAAAGCATAGGATAAAACAACATAAATACAATTTAATAAAGCATAGGATAAAACAACATAAATACAATTTAATAAAGCATAGGACAAAACCACATAAATACAATTTAATAAAGCATAGCATAAAACAACATAAATACAATTTAATAAAGCATAGGATAAAACAACATAAATACAATTTAATAAAGCATAGGACAAAACCACATAAATACAATTTAATAAAGCATAGGATAAAACAACATAAATACAATTTAATAAAGCATAGGATAAAACAACATAAATACAATTTAATAAAGCATAGGATAAAACAATATAAATACAATTTAATAAAGCATGGGATAAAACCACATACATACAATTTAATAAAGCATAGGATAAAACCACATACATACAATTTAATAAAGCATAGGATAAAACAACATAAATACAATTTAATAAAGCATAGGTTAAAACAACATAAATACAATTTAAAAAAGCATAGGATAAAGCAACATAAATACAATTTATTAAAGCATAGGACAAAACCACATAATTACAATTTAACAAAGCATAGGATAAAACAGCAAAAATACAATTTAATAAAGCATAGGACAAAACAACATAAATACAATTTAATAAAGCATATGTTAAAGCAATATAAATACAGTTTAATAAAGCATAGGTTAAAACAACATAAATACAATTTAATAAAGCATAGGACAAAACAACATAAATACAATTTAATAAAGCATAGGATAAAACAACATAAATACAATTTAATAATGCATTGGATAAAACAACATGAATACAATTTAATAAAGCATAGAATAAAACAAGATAAATATAATTTAATAAAGCATAAGATAAAACAACATAAATACAATTTAATAAAGCATAGGATAAAACAACATAAATACAATTTAATAAAGCATAGGATAAAACAACATAAATAAAAGTTAATAAAGCATAGGATAAAACAACATAAATACAATTTAATAAAGCATAGGATAAAACAACATAAATACAATTTAATAAAGCATAGGATAAAACAACATAAATACAATTTAATAAAGCATAGGAAAAAACAACATAAATACAATTTAATAAAGCATAGTACAAAAACACATAAATACAATTTAATAAAGCATAGGATAAAACAACATAAATACAATTTAATAAAGCATAGGATAAAACAACATAAATACAGTTTAATAAAGCATAGGATAAAACAACATAAATACAATTTAATATAGCATAGGATAAAACAACATCAATACAATTTAATAAAGCATAGGAAAAAAAAACATAAATACAATTTAATAAAGCATAGGATAAAACCACATAAATACAATTTAATAAAGCATAGGATAAAACCACATAAAAACAATTTAATAAAGCATAGGATAAAACAACATAAACACAATTTAATAAAGCATAGGATAAAACAACATAAATACAATTTAATAAAGCATAGGATAAAACAACATAAATTCAATATAATAAAGCATAGGATAAAACAATATAAATACAATTTAATAAAGCATGGGATAAAACCACATACATACAATTTAATAAAGCATAGGATAAAACCACATACATACAATTTAATAAAGCATAGGATAAAACCACATAAATACAATTTAATAAATCATAGGATAAAACAACATTAATACAATTTAATAAAGCATAAGATAAAACAACATAAATACAATTTAATGAATCATATGTTAAAACAACATAAATACAATTTAATAAAGCATAGGATAAAACAACATAAATACAATTTAGTAAAGCATAAGATAAAACAACATGAATACAATTTAATAAAGCATAGGTTAAAACAGCATAAATACAATTTAATAAAGCATAGGATGAAACAACATAAATACAATTTAATAAAGCATAGGATAAAACAACATAAATACAATTTAATAAAGCATAGGATAAAACAACATAAATACAATTTAATAAAGCATAGGATAAAACAATATAAATACAATTTAATAAAGCATGGGATAAAACCACATACATACAATTTAATAAAGCATAGGATAAAACCACATACATACAATTTAATAAAGCATGGGATAAAACCACATACATACAATTTAATAAAGCATAGGATAAAACCACATACATACAATTTAATAAAGCATAGGATAAAACCACATAAATACAATTTAATAAATCATAGGATAAAACAACATTAATACAATTTAATAAAGCATAAGATAAAACAACATAAATACAATTTAATGAACCATATGTTAAAACAACATAAATACAATTTAATAAAGCATAGGATAAAACAACATAAATACAATTTAGTAAAGCATAAGATAAAACAACATGAATACAATTTAATAAAGCATAGGTTAAAACAGCATAAATACAATTTTTATAAAGCATAGGATGAAACAACATAAATACAATTTATTAAAGCATAGGATAAAACAACATAAATACAATTTAATAAAGCATAGGATAAAACAACATAAATACAATTTAATAAAGCATAGGATAAAACCACATAAATACAATTTAATAAAGCATAGGATAAAACCACATAAATACAATTTAATAAAGCATAGGATAAAACCACATGAATACAAATTAATAAAGCATAGGATAAAACCACATAAATACAATTTAATAAAGCATAGGATAAAACCACATAAATACAATTTAATAAAGCATAGGATAAAACCACATACATACAATTTAATAAAGCATAGGATAAAACCACATAAATACAATTTAATAAAGCATAGGTTAAAACAACATAAATGCAATTTATAAAAGCATAGGATAAAACAACATAAATACAATTTAATAAAGCATATGTTAAAGCAAAATAAATACAATTTAATAAAGCATAGGTTAAAACAACATAAATACAATTTAATAAAGCATAGGATAAAACAACATAAATACAATTTAATAAAGCATTGGATAAAACAACATAAATACAATTTAATAAAGCATAGGATAAAACAACATAAATACAATTTAATAAAGCATAGGATAGAAACAACATAAATACAATTTAATAAAGCATAGGAAAAAACAACATAAATACAATTTAATAAAGCATAGTACAAAACCACATAAATACAGTTTAATAAAGCATAGGATAAAACCACATAAAAACAATTTAATAAAGCATAGGATAAAACAACATAAACACAATTTAATAAAGCATAGGATAAAACAACATAAATACAATTTAATAAAGCATAGGTTAAAACAACATAAATACAATTTAAAAAAGCATAGGATAAAACAACATAAATACAATTTATTAAAGCATAGGATAAAACCACATTATACAATTTAATAAAGCATAGGATAAAACAACATAAATACAATTTAATAAATCATAGGACAAAACCACATAAATACAATTTAATAAAGCATATGTTAAAGCAACATAAATACAATTTAATAAAGCATAGGTTAAAACAACATAAATGCAATTTAATAAAGCATAGGATAAAACAACATAAATACAATTTAATATAGCATTGGGTAAAACAACATAAATACAATTTAATAAATCATAGGATAAAACAACATAAATACAATTTAATAAAGCATAAGATAAAACAACATAAATACAAGTTAATAAAGCATAGGATAAAACAACATAAATACAATTTAATAAAGCATAGGATAAAACATCATAAATACAATTTAATAAAGCATAGGTTAAAACAACATAAATACAATTTAATAAAGCATAGGATAAAACAACATAAATACAAGTTAATAAAGCATAGGATAAAACAACATAAATACAATTTAATAAAGCATAGGATAAAACAACATAAATACAATTTAATAAAGCATAGGATAAAACAACATAAATACAATTTAATAAAGCATAGGATAAAACAACATAAATACAATTTAATAAAGCATAGGACAAAACCACATAAATACAATTTAATAAAGCATAGCATAAAACAACATAAATACAATTTAATAAAGCATAGGATAAAACAACATAAATACAATTTAATAAAGCATAGGACAAAACCACATAAATACAATTTAATAAAGCATAGGATAAAACAACATAAATACAATTTAATAAAGCATAGGATAAAACAACATAAATACAATTTAATAAAGCATAGGATAAAACAATATAAATACAATTTAATAAAGCATGGGATAAAACCACATACATACAATTTAATAAAGCATAGGATAAAACCACATACATACAATTTAATAAAGCATAGGATAAAACAACATAAATACAATTTAATAAAGCATAGGTTAAAACAACATAAATACAATTTAAAAAAGCATAGGATAAAGCAACATAAATACAATTTATTAAAGCATAGGACAAAACCACATAATTACAATTTAACAAAGCATAGGATAAAACAGCAAAAATACAATTTAATAAAGCATAGGACAAAACAACATAAATACAATTTAATAAAGCATATGTTAAAGCAATATAAATACAGTTTAATAAAGCATAGGTTAAAACAACATAAATACAATTTAATAAAGCATAGGACAAAACAACATAAATACAATTTAATAAAGCATAGGATAAAACAACATAAATACAATTTAATAATGCATTGGATAAAACAACATGAATACAATTTAATAAAGCATAGAATAAAACAAGATAAATATAATTTAATAAAGCATAAGATAAAACAACATAAATACAATTTAATAAAGCATAGGATAAAACAACATAAATACAATTTAATAAAGCATAGGATAAAACAACATAAATAAAAGTTAATAAAGCATAGGATAAAACAACATAAATACAATTTAATAAAGCATAGGATAAAACAACATAAATACAATTTAATAAAGCATAGGATAAAACAACATAAATACAATTTAATAAAGCATAGGAAAAAACAACATAAATACAATTTAATAAAGCATAGTACAAAAACACATAAATACAATTTAATAAAGCATAGGATAAAACAACATAAATACAATTTAATAAAGCATAGGATAAAACAACATAAATACAGTTTAATAAAGCATAGGATAAAACAACATAAATACAATTTAATATAGCATAGGATAAAACAACATCAATACAATTTAATAAAGCATAGGAAAAAAAAACATAAATACAATTTAATAAAGCATAGGATAAAACCACATAAATACAATTTAATAAAGCATAGGATAAAACCACATAAAAACAATTTAATAAAGCATAGGATAAAACAACATAAACACAATTTAATAAAGCATAGGATAAAACAACATAAATACAATTTAATAAAGCATAGGTTAAAACAACATAAATACAATTTAAAAAAGCATAGGATAAAACAACATAAATACAATTTATTAAAGCATAGGACAAAACCACATAAATACTATTTAATAAAGCATAGGATAAAACAACATAAATACAATTTAATAAATCATAGGACAAAACAACATAAATACAATTTAATAAAGCATATGTTAAAGCAACATAAATACAATTTAATAAAGCATAGGTTAAAACAACATAAATGCAATTTAATAAAGCATAGGATAAAACAACATAAATACAATTTAATAAAGCATTGGGTAAAACAACATAAATACAATTTAATAAATCATAGGATAAAACAACATAAATACAATTTAATAAAGCATAAGATAAAACAACATAAATACAAGTTAATAAAGCATAGGATAAAACAACATAAATGCAATTTAATAAAGCATAGGATAAAACATCATAAATACAATTTAATAAAGCATAGGTTAAAACAACATAAATACAATTTAATAAAGCATAGGATAAAACAACATAAATACAAGTTAATAAAGCATAGGATAAAACAACATAAATACAATTTAATAAAGCATAGGATAAAACAACATGAATAAAATTTAATAAAGCATAGGATAAAACAACATAAATACAATTTAATAAAGCATAGGATAAAACAACATAAATACAATTTAATAAAGCATAGGACAAAACCACATAAATACAATTTAATAAAGCATAGCATAAAACAACATAAATACAATTTAATAAAGCATAGGATAAAACAACATAAATACAATTTAATAAAGCATAGGACAAAACCACATAAATACAATTTAATAAAGCATAGGATAAAACAACATAAATACAATTTAATAAAGCATAGGATAAAACAACATAAATACAATTTAATAAAGCATAGGATAAAACAATATAAATACAATTTAATAAAGCATGGGATAAAACCACATACATACAATTTAATAAAGCATAGGATAAAACCACATACATACAATTTAATAAAGCATAGGATAAAACAACATAAATACAATTTAATAAAGCATAGGTTAAAACAACATAAATACAATTTAAAAAAGCATAGGATAAAGCAACATAAATACAATTTATTAAAGCATAGGACAAAACCACATAATTACAATTTAACAAAGCATAGGATAAAACAGCAAAAATACAATTTAATAAAGCATAGGACAAAACAACATAAATACAATTTAATAAAGCATATGTTAAAGCAACATAAATACAGTTTAATAAAGCATAGGTTAAAACAACATAAATACAATTTAATAAAGCATAGGACAAAACAACATAAATACAATTTAATAAAGCATAGGATAAAACAACATAAATACAATTTAATAATGCATTGGATAAAACAACATGAATACAATTTAATAAAGCATAGAATAAAACAAGATAAATATAATTTAATAAAGCATAAGATAAAACAACATAAATACAATTTAATAAAGCATAGGATAAAACAACATAAATACAATTTAATAGAGCATATGATAAAACAACATAAATACAATTTAATAAAACATAGGTTAAAACAACATAAATACAATTTAAAAAAGCATAGGATAAAACAACATAAATACAATTTATTAAAGCATAGGACAAAACCACATAAATACTATTTAATAAAGCATAGGATAAAACAACATAAATACAATTTAATAAATCATAGGACAAAACAACATAAATACAATTTAATAAAGCATATGTTAAAGCAACATAAATACAATTTAATAAAGCATAGGTTAAAACAACATAAATGCAATTTAATAAAGCATAGGATAAAACAACATAAATACAATTTAATAAAGCATTGGGTAAAACAACATAAATACAATTTAATAAATCATAGGATAAAACAACATAAATACAATTTAATAAAGCATAAGATAAAACAACATAAATACAAGTTAATAAAGCATAGGATAAAACAACATAAATGCAATTTAATAAAGCATAGGATAAAACATCATAAATACAATTTAATAAAGCATAGGTTAAAACAACATAAATACAATTTAATAAAGCATAGGATAAAACAACATAAATACAAGTTAATAAAGCATAGGATAAAACAACATAAATACAATTTAATAAAGCATAGGATAAAACAACATGAATACAATTTAATAAAGCATAGGATAAAACAACATAAATACAATTTAATAAAGCAAAGGATAAAACAACATAAATACAATTTAATAAAGCATAGGACAAAACCACATAAATACAATTTAATAAAGCATAGCATAAAACAACATAAATACAATTTAATAAAGCATAGGATAAAACAACATAAATACAATTTAATAAAGCATAGGACAAAACCACATAAATACAATTTAATAAAGCATAGGATAAAACAACATAAATACAATTTAATAAAGCATAGGATAAAACAACATAAATACAATTTAATAAAGCATAGGATAAAACAATATAAATACAATTTAATAAAGCATGGGATAAAACCACATACATACAATTTAATAAAGCATAGGATAAAACCACATACATACAATTTAATAAAGCATAGGATAAAACAACATAAATACAATTTAATAAAGCATAGGTTAAAACAACATAAATACAATTTAAAAAAGCATAGGATAAAGCAACATAAATACAATTTATTAAAGCATAGGACAAAATCACATAATTACAATTTAACAAAGCATGGGATAAAACAGCAAAAATACAATTTAATAAAGCATAGGACAAAACAACATAAATACAATTTAATAAAGCATATGTTAAAGCAACATAAATACAGTTTAATAAAGCATAGGTTAAAACAACATAAATACAATTTAATAAAGCATAGGACAAACAACATAAATACAATTTAATAAAGCATAGGATAAAACAACATAAATACAATTTAATAATGCATTGGATAAAACAACATGAATACAATTTAATAAAGCATAGAATAAAACAAGATAAATATAATTTAATAAAGCATAAGATAAAACAACATAAATACAATTTAATAAAGCATAGGATAAAACAACATAAATACAATTTAATAGAGCATAGGATAAAACAACATAAATACAATTTAATAAAGCATAGCTTAAAACAACATAAATACAATTTAATAAAGCATAGGATAAAACAACATAAATAAAAGTTAATAAAGCATAGGATAAAACAACATAAATACAATTTAATAAAGCATAGGATAAAACAACATAAATACAATTTAATAAAGCATAGGATAAAACAACATAAATACAATTTAATAAAGCATAGAATAAAACAAGATAAATATAATTTAATAAAGCATAAGATAAAACAACATAAATACAATTTAATAAAGCATAGGATAAAACAACATAAATACAATTTAATAGAGCATAGGATAAAACAACATAAATACAATTTAATAAAGCATAGCTTAAAACAACATAAATACAATTTAATAAAGCATAGGATAAAACAACATAAATAAAAGTTAATAAAGCATAGGATAAAACAACATAAATACAATTTAATAAAGCATAGGATAAAACAACATAAATACAATTTAATAAAGCATAGGATAAAACAACATAAATACAATTTAATAAAGCATAGGAAAAAACAACATAAATACAATTTAATAAAGCATAGTACAAAACCACATAAATACAATTTAATAAAGCATAGGATAAAACAACATAAATACGATTTAATAAAGCATAGGATAAAACAACATAAATACAGTTTAATAAAGCATAGGATAAAACAACATAAATACAATTTAATAAAGCATAGGATAAAACAACATAAATACAATTTAATAAAGCATAGGTTAAAACAACATAAATACAATTTAAAAAAGCATAGGATAAAGCAACATAAATACAATTTATTAAAGCATAGGACAAAACCACATAATTACAATTTAACAAAGCATAGGATAAAACAGCAAAAATACAATTTAATAAAGCATAGGACAAAACAACATAAATACAATTTAATAAAGCATATGTTAAAGCAACATAAATACAGTTTAATAAAGCAAAGGTTAAAACAACATAAGTACAATTTAATAAAGCATAGGACAAAACAACATAAATACAATTTAATAAAGCATAGGATAAAACAACATAAATACAATTTAATAATGCATTGGATAAAACAACATGAATACAATTTAATAAAGCATAGAATAAAACAAGATAAATATAATTTAATAAAGCATAAGATAAAACAACATAAATACAATTTAATAAAGCATAGGATAAAACAACATAAATACAATTTAATAGAGCATAGGATAAAACAACATAAATACAATTTAATAAAGCATAGCTTAAAACAACATAAATACAATTTAATAAAGCATAGGATAAAACAACATAAATAAAAGTTAATAAAGCATAGGATAAAACAACATAAATACAATTTAATAAAGCATAGGATAAAACAACATAAATACAATTTAATAAAGCATAGGATAAAACAACATAAATACAATTTAATAAAGCATAGGAAAAAACAACATAAATACAATTTAATAAAGCATAGTACAAAAACACATAAATACAATTTAATAAAGCATAGGATAAAACAACATAAATACAATTTAATAAAGCATAGGATAAAACAACATAAATACAGTTTAATAAAGCATAGGATAAAACAACATAAATACAATTTAATATAGCATAGGATAAAACAACATCAATACAATTTAATAAAGCATAGGAAAAAAAAACATAAATACAATTTAATAAAGCATAGGATAAAACCACATAAATACAATTTAATAAAGCATAGGATAAAACCACATAAAAACAATTTAATAAAGCATAGGATAAAACAACATAAACACAATTTAATAAAGCATAGGATAAAACCACATAAAAACAATTTAATAAAGCATAGGATAAAACAACATAAACACAATTTAATAAAGCATAGGATAAAACAACATAAATACAATTTATTAAAGCATAGGACAAAACCACATAAATACTATTTAATAAAGCATAGGATAAAACAACATAAATACAATTTAATAAATCATAGGACAAAACAACATAAATACAATTTAATAAAGCATATGTTAAAGCAACATAAATACAATTTAATAAAGCATAGGTTAAAACAACATAAATGCAATTTAATAAAGCATAGGATAAAACAACATAAATACAATTTAATAAAGCATTGGGTAAAACAACATAAATACAATTTAATAAATCATAGGATAAAACAACATAAATACAATTTAATAAAGCATAAGATAAAACAACATAAATACAAGTTAATAAAGCATAGGATAAAACAACATAAATACAATTTAATAAAGCATAGGATAAAACAACATAAATACAATTTAATAAAGCATAGGTTAAAACAACATAAATACAAATTAATAAAGCATAGGATAAAACAACATAAATACAATTTAATAAAGCATAGGATAAAACAACATAAATACAATTTAATAAAGCATAGGAAAAAACAACATAAATACAATTTAATAAAGCATAGTACAAAACCACATAAATACAATTTGATAAAGCATAGGATAAAACAACATAAATACGATTTAATAAAGCATAGGATAAAACAACATAAATACAGTTTAATAAAGCATAGGATAAAACAACATAAATACAATTTAATAAAGCATAGGATAAAACAACATAAATACAATTTAATAAAGCATAGGATAAAACAACATAAATACAATTTAATAAAGCATAGGTTAAAACAACATAAATACAATTTAAAAAAGCATAGGATGAAGCAACATAAATACAATTTATTAAAGCATAGGACAAAACCACATAATTACAATTTAACAAAGCATAGGATAAAACAGCAAAAATACAATTTAATAAAGCATAGGACAAAACAACATAAATACAATTTAATAAAGCATATGTTAAAGCAACATAAATACAGTTTAATAAAGCAAAGGTTAAAACAACATAAATACAATTTAATAAAGCATAGGACAAAACAACATAAATACAATTTAATAAAGCATAGGATAAAACAACATAAATACAATTTAATAATGCATTGGATAAAACAACATGAATACAATTTAATAAAGCATAGAATAAAACAAGATAAATATAATTTAATAAAGCATAAGATAAAACAACATAAATACAATTTAATAAAGCATAGGATAAAACAACATAAATACAATTTAATAGAGCATAGGATAAAACAACATAAATACAATTTAATAAAGCATAGCTTAAAACAACATAAATACAATTTAATAAAGCATAGGATAAAACAACATAAATAAAAGTTAATAAAGCATAGGATAAAACAACATAAATACAATTTAATAAAGCATAGGATAAAACAACATAAATACAATTTAATAAAGCATAGGATAAAACAACATAAATACAATTTAATAAAGCATAGGAAAAAACAACATAAATACAATTTAATAAAGCATAGTACAAAAACACATAAATACAATTTAATAAAGCATAGGATAAAACAACATAAATACAATTTAATAAAGCATAGGATAAAACAACATAAATACAGTTTAATAAAGCATAGGATAAAACAACATAAATACAATTTAATATAGCATAGGATAAAACAACATCAATACAATTTAATAAAGCATAGGAAAAAAAAACATAAATACAATTTAATAAAGCATAGGATAAAACCACATAAATACAATTTAATAAAGCATAGGATAAAACCACATAAAAACAATTTAATAAAGCATAGGATAAAACAACATAAACACAATTTAATAAAGCATAGGATAAAACAACATAAATACAATTTAATAAAGCATAGGTTAAAACAACATAAATACAATTTAAAAAAGCATAGGATAAAACAACATAAATACAATTTATTAAAGCATAGGACAAAACCACATAAATACTATTTAATAAAGCATAGGATAAAACAACATAAATACAATTTAATAAATCATAGGACAAAACAACATAAATACAATTTAATAAAGCATATGTTAAAGCAACATAAATACAATTTAATAAAGCATAGGTTAAAACAACATAAATGCAATTTAATAAAGCATAGGATAAAACAACATAAATACAATTTAATAAAGCATTGGGTAAAACAACATAAATACAATTTAATAAATCATAGGATAAAACAACATAAATACAATTTAATAAAGCATAAGATAAAACAACATAAATACAAGTTAATAAAGCATAGGATAAAACAACATAAATACAATTTAATAAAGCATAGGATAAAACAACATAAATACAATTTAATAAAGCATAGGTTAAAACAACATAAATACAATTTAATAAAGCATAGGATAAAACAACATAAATACAAGTTAATAAAGCACAGGATAAAACAACATAAATACAATTTAATAAAGCATAGGATAAAACAACATAAATACAATTTAATAAAGCATAGGATAAAACAACATAAATACAATTTAATAAAGCATAGGATAAAACAACATAAATTCAATTTAATAAAGCATAGGACAAAACCACATAAATACAATTTAATAAAGCATAGCATAAAACAACATAAATACAATTTAATAAAGCATAGGATAAAACAACATAAATACAATTTAATAAAGCATAGGACAAAACCACATAAATACAATTTAATAAAGCATAGGATAAAACAACATAAATAGAATTTAATAAAGCATAGGATAAAACAACATAAATACAATTTAATAAAGCATAGGATAAAACAATATAAATACAATTTAATAAAGCATGGGATAAAACCACATACATACAATTTAATAAAGCATAGGATAAAACCACATACATACAATTTAATAAAGCATAGGATAAAACCACATAAATACAATTTAATAAATCATAGGATAACACAACATAAATACAATTTAATAAAGCATATGTTAAAGCAAAATAAATACAATTTAATAAAGCATAGGTTAAAACAACATAAATACAATTTAATAAAGCATAGGATAAAACAACATAAATACAATTTAATAAAGCATTGGATAAAACAACATAAATACAATTTAATAAAGCATAGGATAAAACAACATAAATTCAATTTAATAAAGCATAAGATAAAACAACATAAATACAATTTAATAAAGCATAGGATAAAACAACATAAATACAATTTAATAAAGCATAGGATAAAACAACATAAATACAATTTAATAATGCATTGGATAAAACAACATGAATACAATTTAATAAAGCATAGAATAAAACAACATAAATATAATTTAATAAAGCATAAGATAAAACAACATAAATACAATTTAATAAAGCATAGGATAAAACAACATAAATACAATTTAATAGAGCATAGGATAAAACAACATAAATACAAGTTAATAAAGCATAGGATAAAACAACATAAATACAATTTAATAAAGCATAGGATAAAACAACATAAATACAATTTAATAAAGCATAGGACAAAACCACATAAATACAATTTAATAAAGCATAGGATAAAACAACATAAATACAATTTAATAAAGCATAGGATAAAACAACATAAATACAATTTAATAAAGCATAGGATAAAACAATATAAATACAATTTAATAAAGCATGGGATAAAACCACATACATACAATTTAATAAAGCATAGGATAAAACCACATACATACAATTTAATAAAGCATAGGATAAAACAACATAAATACAATTTAATAAAGCATAGGTTAAAACAACATAAATACAATTTAAAAAAGCATAGGATAAAGCAACATAAATACAATTTATTAAAGCATAGGACAAAACCACATAATTACAATTTAACAAAGCATAGGATAAAACAGCAAAAATACAATTTAATAAAGCATAGGACAAAACAACATAAATACAATTTAATAAAGCATATGTTAAAGCAACATAAATACAGTTTAAAAAAGCATAGGTTAAAACAACATAAATACAATTTAATAAAGCATAGGACAAACAACATAAATACAATTTAATAAAGCATAGGATAAAACAACATAAATACAATTTAATAATGCATTGGATAAAACAACATGAATACAATTTAATAAAGCATAGAATAAAACAAGATAAATATAATTTAATAAAGCATAAGATAAAACAACATAAATACAATTTAATAAAGCATAGGATAAAACAACATAAATACAATTTAATAGAGCATAGGATAAAACAACATAAATACAATTTAATAAAGCATAGCTTAAAACAACATAAATACAATTTAATAAAGCATAGGATAAAACAACATAAATAAAAGTTAATAAAGCATAGGATAAAACAACATAAATACAATTTAATAAAGCATAGGATAAAACAACATAAATACAATTTAATAAAGCATAGGATAAAACAACATAAATACAATTTAATAAAGCATAGGAAAAAACAACATAAATACAATTTAATAAAGCATAGTACAAAACCACATAAATACAATTTAATAAAGCATAGGATAAAACAACATAAATACGATTTAATAAAGCATAGGATAAAACAACATAAATACAGTTTAATAAAGCATAGGATAAAACAACATAAATACAATTTAATAAAGCATAGGATAAAACAACATAAATACAATTTAATAAAGCATAGGTTAAAACAACATAAATACAATTTAAAAAAGCATAGGATAAAGCAACATAAATACAATTTATTAAAGCATAGGACAAAACCACATAATTACAATTTATCAAAGCATAGGATAAAACAGCAAAAATACAATTTAATAAAGCATAGGACAAAACAACATAAATACAATTTAATAAAGCATATGTTAAAGCAACATAAATACAGTTTAATAAAGCAAAGGTTAAAACAACATAAGTACAATTTAATAAAGCATAGGACAAAACAACATAAATACAATTTAATAAAGCATAGGATAAAACAACATAAATACAATTTAATAATGCATTGGATAAAACAACATGAATACAATTTAATAAAGCATAGAATAAAACAAGATAAATATAATTTAATAAAGCATAAGATAAAACAACATAAATACAATTTAATAAAGCATAGGATAAAACAACATAAATACAATTTAATAGAGCATAGGATAAAACAACATAAATACAATTTAATAAAGCATAGCTTAAAACAACATAAATACAATTTAATAAAGCATAGGATAAAACAACATAAATAAAAGTTAATAAAGCATAGGATAAAACAACATAAATACAATTTAATAAAGCATAGGATAAAACAACATAAATACAATTTAATAAAGCATAGGATAAAACAACATAAATACAATTTAATAAAGCATAGGAAAAAACAACATAAATACAATTTAATAAAGCATAGTACAAAAACACATAAATACAATTTAATAAAGCATAGGATAAAACCACATAAAAACAATTTAATAAAGCATAGGATAAAACAACATAAACACAATTTAATAAAGCATAGGATAAAACAACATAAATACAATTTAATAAAGCATAGGTTAAAACAACATAAATACAATTTAAAAAAGCATAGGATAAAACAACATAAATACAATTTATTAAAGCATAGGACAAAACCACATAAATACTATTTAATAAAGCATAGGATAAAACAACATAAATACAATTTAATAAATCATAGGACAAAACAACATAAATACAATTTAATAAAGCATATGTTAAAGCAACATAAATACAATTTAATAAAGCATAGGTTAAAACAACATAAATGCAATTTAATAAAGCATAGGATAAAACAACATAAATACAATTTAATAAAGCATTGGGTAAAACAACATAAATACAATTTAATAAATCATAGGATAAAACAACATAAATACAATTTAATAAAGCATAAGATAAAACAACATAAATACAAGTTAATAAAGCATAGGATAAAACAACATAAATACAATTTAATAAAGCATAGGATAAAACAACATAAATACAATTTAATAAAGCATAGGTTAAAACAACATAAATACAAATTAATAAAGCATAGGATAAAACAACATAAATACAATTTAATAAAGCATAGGATAAAACAACATAAATACAATTTAATAAAGCATAGGAAAAAACAACATAAATACAATTTAATAAAGCATAGTACAAAACCACATAAATACAATTTAATAAAGCATAGGATAAAACAACATAAATACGATTTAATAAAGCATAGGATAAAACAACATAAATACAGTTTAATAAAGCATAGGATAAAACAACATAAATACAATTTAATAAAGCATAGGATAAAACAACATAAATACAATTTAATAAAGCATAGGATAAAACAACATAAATACAATTTAATAAAGCATAGGTTAAAACAACATAAATACAATTTAAAAAAGCATAGGATAAAGCAACATAAATACAATTTATTAAAGCATAGGACAAAACCACATAATTACAATTTAACAAAGCATAGGATAAAACAGCAAAAATACAATTTAATAAAGCATAGGACAAAACAACATAAATACAATTTAATAAAGCATATGTTAAAGCAACATAAATACAGTTTAATAAAGCAAAGGTTAAAACAACATAAATACAATTTAATAAAGCATAGGACAAAACAACATAAATACAATTTAATAAAGCATAGGATAAAACAACATAAATACAATTTAATAATGCATTGGATAAAACAACATGAATACAATTTAATAAAGCATAGAATAAAACAAGATAAATATAATTTAATAAAGCATAAGATAAAACAACATAAATACAATTTAATAAAGCATAGGATAAAACAACATAAATACAATTTAATAGAGCATAGGATAAAACAACATAAATACAATTTAATAAAGCATAGCTTAAAACAACATAAATACAATTTAATAAAGCATAGGATAAAACAACATAAATAAAAGTTAATAAAGCATAGGATAAAACAACATAAATACAATTTAATAAAGCATAGGATAAAACAACATAAATACAATTTAATAAAGCATAGGATAAAACAACATAAATACAATTTAATAAAGCATAGGAAAAAACAACATAAATACAATTTAATAAAGCATAGTACAAAAACACATAAATACAATTTAATAAAGCATAGGATAAAACAACATAAATACAATTTAATAAAGCATAGGATAAAACAACATAAATACAGTTTAATAAAGCATAGGATAAAACAACATAAATACAATTTAATATAGCATAGGATAAAACAACATCAATACAATTTAATAAAGCATAGGAAAAAAAAACATAAATACAATTTAATAAAGCATAGGATAAAACCACATAAATACAATTTAATAAAGCATAGGATAAAACCACATAAAAACAATTTAATAAAGCATAGGATAAAACAACATAAACACAATTTAATAAAGCATAGGATAAAACAACATAAATACAATTTAATAAAGCATAGGTTAAAACAACATAAATACAATTTAAAAAAGCATAGGATAAAACAACATAAATACAATTTATTAAAGCATAGGACAAAACCACATAAATACTATTTAATAAAGCATAGGATAAAACAACATAAATACAATTTAATAAATCATAGGACAAAACAACATAAATACAATTTAATAAAGCATATGTTAAAGCAACATAAATACAATTTAATAAAGCATAGGTTAAAACAACATAAATGCAATTTAATAAAGCATAGGATAAAACAACATAAATACAAATTAATAAAGCATTGGGTAAAACAACATAAATACAATTTAATAAATCATAGGATAAAACAACATAAATACAATTTAATAAAGCATAAGATAAAACAACATAAATACAAGTTAATAAAGCATAGGATAAAACAACATAAATACAATTTAATAAAGCATAAGATAAAACAACATAAATACAAGTTAATAAAGCATAGGATAAAACAACATAAATACAATTTAATAAAGCATAGGATAAAACAACATAAATACAATTTAATAAAGCATAGGTTAAAACAAAATAAATACAATTTAATAAAGCATAGGATAAAACAACATAAATACAAGTTAATAAAGCACAGGATAAAACAACATAAATACAATTTAATAAAGCATAGGATAAAACAACATAAATACAATTTAATAAAGCATAGGATAAAACAACATAAATACAATTTAATAAAGCATAGGTTAAAACAACATAAATACAATTTAATAAAGCATAGGATAAAACAACATAAATACAAGTTAATAAAGCACAGGATAAAACAACATAAATACAATTTAATAAAGCATAGGATAAAACAACATAAATACAATTTAATAAAGCATAGGATAAAAGAACATAAATACAATTTAATAAAGCATAGGATAAAACAACATAAATTCAATTTAATAAAGCATAGGACAAAACCACATAAATACAATTTAATAAAGCATAGCATAAAACAACATAAATACAATTTAATAAAGCATAGGATAAAACAACATAAATACAATTTAATAAAGCATAGGACAAAACCACATAAATACAATTTAATAAAGCATAGGATAAAACAACATAAATACAATTTAATAAAGCATAGGATAAAACAACATAAATACAATTTAATAAAGCATAGGATAAAACAATATAAATACAATTTAATAAAGCATGGGATAAAACCACATACATACAATTTAATAAAGCATAGGATAAAACCACATACATACAATTTAATAAAACATAGGATAAAACCACATAAATACAATTTAATAAATCATAGGATAACACAACATAAATACAATTTAATAAAGCATATGTTAAAGCAAAATAAATACAATTTAATAAAGCATAGGTTAAAACAACATAAATACAATTTAATAAAGCATAGGATAAAACAACATAAATACAATTTAATAAAGCATTGGATAAAACAACATAAATACAATTTAATAAAGCATAGGATAAAACAACATAAATTCAATTTAATAAAGCATAAGATAAAACAACATAAATACAAGTTAATAAAGCATAGGATAAAACAACATAAATACAATTTAATAAAGCATAGGATAAAACAACATAAATACAGTTTAATAAAGCATAGGATAAAACAACATAAATACAATTTAATATAGCATAGGATAAAACAACATCAATACAATTTAATAAAGCATAGGAAAAAAAAACATAAATACAATTTAATAAAGCATAGGATAAAACCACATAAATACAATTTAATAAAGCATAGGATAAAACCACATAAAAACAATTTAATAAAGCATAGGATAAAACAACATAAACACAATTTAATAAAGCATAGGATAAAACAACATAAATACAATTTAATAAAGCATAGGTTAAAACAACATAAATACAATTTAAAAAAGCATAGGATAAAACAACATAAATACAATTTATTAAAGCATAGGACAAAACCACATAAATACTATTTAATAAAGCATAGGATAAAACAACATAAATACAATTTAATAAATCATAGGACAAAACAACATAAATACAATTTAATAAAGCATATGTTAAAGCAACATAAATACAATTTAATAAAGCATAGGTTAAAACAACATAAATGCAATTTAATAAAGCATAGGATAAAACAACATAAATACAATTTAATAAAGCATTGGGTAAAACAACATAAATACAATTTAATAAATCATAGGATAAAACAACATAAATACAATTTAATAAAGCATAAGATAAAACAACATAAATACAAGTTAATAAAGCATAGGATAAAACAACATAAATACAATTTAATAAAGCATAGGATAAAACAACATAAATACAATTTAATAAAGCATAGGTTAAAACAACATAAATACAAATTAATAAAGCATAGGATAAAACAACATAAATACAATTTAATAAAGCATAGGATAAAACAACATAAATACAATTTAATAAAGCATAGGAAAAAACAACATAAATACAATTTAATAAAGCATAGTACAAAACCACATAAATACAATTTAATAAAGCATAGGATAAAACAACATAAATACGATTTAATAAAGCATAGGATAAAACAACATAAATACAGTTTAATAAAGCATAGGATAAAACAACATAAATACAATTTAATAAAGCATAGGATAAAACAACATAAATACAATTTAATAAAGCATAGGATAAAACAACATAAATACAATTTAATAAAGCATAGGTTAAAACAACATAAATACAATTTAAAAAAGCATAGGATAAAGCAACATAAATACAATTTATTAAAGCATAGGACAAAACCACATAATTACAATTTAACAAAGCATAGGATAAAACAGCAAAAATACAATTTAATAAAGCATAGGACAAAACAACATAAATACAATTTAATAAAGCATATGTTAAAGCAACATAAATACAGTTTAATAAAGCAATAGTTAAAACAACATAAATACAATTTAATAAAGCATAGGACAAAACAACATAAATACAATTTAATAAAGCATAGGATAAAACAACATAAATACAATTTAATAATGCATTGGATAAAACAACATGAATACAATTTAATAAAGCATAGAATAAAACAAGATAAATATAATTTAATAAAGCATAAGATAAAACAACATAAATACAATTTAATAAAGCATAGGATAAAACAACATAAATACAATTTAATAGAGCATAGGATAAAACAACATAAATACAATTTAATAAAGCATAGCTTAAAACAACATAAATACAATTTAATAAAGCATAGGATAAAACAACATAAATAAAAGTTAATAAAGCATAGGATAAAACAACATAAATACAATTTAATAAAGCATAGGATAAAACAACATAAATACAATTTAATAAAGCATAGGATAAAACAACATAAATACAATTTAATAAAGCATAGGAAAAAACAACATAAATACAATTTAATAAAGCATAGTACAAAAACACAT
The DNA here is from genome assembly GCF_046119375.1 of Phyllobates terribilis. Taxonomy (NCBI): domain Eukaryota; kingdom Metazoa; phylum Chordata; class Amphibia; order Anura; family Dendrobatidae; genus Phyllobates; species Phyllobates terribilis. Next base: position 337,055 of record NW_027362778.1, read on the forward strand.
AAATACAATTTAATAAAGCATAGGATAAAACAACATAAATACAATTTAATAAAGCATAGGATAAAACAACATAAATACAGTTTAATAAAGCATAGGATAAAACAACATAAATACAATTTAATATAGCATAGGATAAAACAACATCAATACAATTTAATAAAGCATAGGAAAAAAAAACATAAATACAATTTAATAAAGCATAGGATAAAACCACATAAATACAATTTAATAAAGCATAGGATAAAACCACATAAAAACAATTTAATAAAGCATAGGATAAAACAACATAAACACAATTTAATAAAGCATAGGATAAAACAACATAAATACAATTTAATAAAGCATAGGTTAAAACAACATAAATACAATTTAAAAAAGCATAGGATAAAACAACATAAATACAATTTATTAAAGCATAGGACAAAACCACATAAATAATATTTAATAAAGCATAGGATAAAACAACATAAATACAATTTAATAAATCATAGGACAAAACAACATAAATACAATTTAATAAAGCATATGTTAAAGCAACATAAATACAATTTAATAAAGCATAGGTTAAAACAACATAAATGCAATTTAATAAAGCATAGGATAAAACAACATAAATACAAATTAATAAAGCATTGGGTAAAACAACATAAATACAATTTAATAAATCATAGGATAAAACAACATAAATACAATTTAATAAAGCATAAGATAAAACAACATAAATACAAGTTAATAAAGCATAGGATAAAACAACATAAATACAATTTAATAAAGCATAAGATAAAACAACATAAATACAAGTTAATAAAGCATAGGATAAAACAACATAAATACAATTTAATAAAGCATAGGATAAAACAACATAAATACAATTTAATAAAGCATAGGTTAAAACAACATAAATACAATTTAATAAAGCATAGGATAAAACAACATAAATACAAGTTAATAAAGCACAGGATAAAACAACATAAATACAATTTAATAAAGCATAGGATAAAACAACATAAATTCAATTTAATAAAGCATAGGACAAAACCACATAAATACAATTTAATAAAGCATAGCATAAAACAACATAAATACAATTTAATAAAGCATAGGATAAAACAACATAAATACAATTTAATAAAGCATAGGACAAAACCACATAAATACAATTTAATAAAGCATAGGATAAAACAACATAAATACAATTTAATAAAGCATAGGATAAAACAACATAAATACAATTTAATAAAGCATAGGATAAAACAATATAAATACAATTTAATAAAGCATGGGATAAAACCACATACATACAATTTAATAAAGCATAGGATAAAACCACATACATACAATTTAATAAAGCATAGGATAAAACCACATAAATACAATTTAATAAATCATAGGATAACACAACATAAATACAATTTAATAAAGCATATGTTAAAGCAAAATAAATACAATTTAATAAAGCATAGGTTAAAACAACATAAATACAATTTAATAAAGCATAGGATAAAACAACATAAATACAATTTAATAAAGCATTGGATAAAACAACATAAATACAATTTAATAAAGCATAGGATAAAACAACATAAATTCAATTTAATAAAGCATAAGATAAAACAACATAAATACAAGTTAATAAAGCATAGGATAAAACAACATAAATACAATTTAATAAAGCATAGGATAAAACAACATAAATACAATTTAATAATGCATTGGATAAAACAACATGAATACAATTTAATAAAGCATAGAATAAAACAACATAAATATAATTTAATAAAGCATAAGATAAAACAACATAAATACAATTTAATAAAGCATAGGATAAAACAACATAAATACAATTTAATAGAGCATAGGATAAAACAACATAAATACAATTTAATAAAGCATAGCTTAAAACAACAGAAATACAATTTAATAAAGCATAGGATAAAACAACATAAATAAAAGTTAAAAAAGCATAGGATAAAACAACATAAATACAATTTAATAAAGCATAGGATAAAACAATATAAATACAATTTAATAAAGCATGGGATAAAACCACATACATACAATTTAATAAAGCATAGGATAAAACCACATACATACAATTTAATAAAGCATAGGATAAAACAACATAAATACAATTTAATAAAGCATAGGATAAAACAACATAAATACAATTTAATAAAGCATAGGATAAAACAACATAAATACAATTTAATAAAGCATAGGACAAAACCACATAAATACAATTTAATAAAGCATAGCATAAAACAACATAAATACAATTTAATAAAGCATAGGATAAAACAACATAAATACAATTTAATAAAGCATAGGACAAAATCACATAAATACAATTTAATAAAGCATAGGATAACACAACATAAATACAATTTAATAAAGCATATGTTAAAGCAAAATAAATACAATTTAATAAAGCATAGGTTAAAACAACATAAATACAATTTAATAAAGCATAGGATAAAACAACATAAATACAATTTAATAAAGCATTGGATAAAACAACATAAATACAATTTAATAAAGCATAGGATAAAACAACATAAATTCAATTTAATAAAGCATAAGATAAAACAACATAAATACAAGTTAATAAAGCATAGGATAAAACAACATAAATACAATTTAATAAAGCATAGGATAAAACAACATAAATACAATTTAATAATGCATTGGATAAAACAACATGAATACAATTTAATAAAGCATAGAATAAAACAACATAAATATAATTTAATAAAGCATAAGATAAAACAACATAAATACAATTTAATAAAGCATAGGATAAAACAACATAAATACAATTTAATAGAGCATAGGATAAAACAACATAAATACAATTTAATAAAGCATAGCTTAAAACAACAGAAATACAATTTAATAAAGCATAGGATAAAACAACATAAATAAAAGTTAAAAAAGCATAGGATAAAACAACATAAATGCAATTTAATAAAGCATAGGATAAAACAATATAAATACAATTTAATAAAGCATGGGATAAAACCACATACATACAATTTAATAAAGCATAGGATAAAACCACATACATACAATTTAATAAAGCATAGGATAAAACAACATAAATACAATTTAATAAAGCATAGGATAAAACAACATAAATACAATTTAATAAAGCATAGGATAAAACAACATAAATACAATTTAATAAAGCATAGGACAAAACCACATAAATACAATTTAATAAAGCATAGCATAAAACAACATAAATACAATTTAATAAAGCATAGGATAAAACAACATAAATACAATTTAATAAAGCATAGGACAAAACCACATAAATACAATTTAATAAAGCATAGGATAAAACAACATAAATACAATTTAATAAAGCATAGGATAAAACAACATAAATACAATTTAATAAAGCATAGGATAAAACAATATAAATACAATTTAATAAAGCATGGGATAAAACCACATACATACAATTTAATAAAGCATAGGATAAAACCACATACATACAATTTAATAAAGCATAGGATAAAACAACATAAATACAATTTAATAAAGCATAGGTTAAAACAACATAAATACAATTTAAAAAAGCATAGAATAAAACAACATAAATGCAATTTATTAAAGCATAGGACAAAACCACATAATTACAATTTAACAAAGCATAGGATAAAACAGCAAAAATACAATTTAATAAAGCATAGGACAAAACAACATAAATACAATTTAATAAAGCATATGTTAAAGCAACATAAATACAGTTTAATAAAGCATAGGTTAAAACAACATAAATACAATTTAATAAAGCATAGGACAAAACAACATAAATACAATTTAATAAAGCATAGGATAAAACAACATAAATACAATTTAATAATGCATTGGATAAAACAACATGAATACAATTTAATAAAGCATAGAATAAAACAAGATAAATATAATTTAATAAAGCATAAGATAAAACAACATAAATACAATTTAATAAAGCATAGGATAAAACAACATAAATACAATTTAATAGAGCATAGGATAAAACAACATAAATACAATTTAATAAAGCATAGGAAAAAACAACATAAATACAATTTAATAAAGCATAGTACAAAAACACATAAATACAATTTAATAAAGCATAGGATAAAACAACATAAATACAGTTTAATAAAGCATAGGAAAAAACAACATAAATACAATTTAATAAAGCATAGGATAAAACAACATAAATACTATTTAATAAAGCATAGGATAAAACAACATAAATACAATTTAATAAATCATAGGACAAAACAACATAAATACAATTTAATAAAGCATATGTTAAAGCAACATAAATACAATTTAATAAAGCATAGGTTAAAACAACATAAATGCAATTTAATAAAGCATAGGATAAAACAACATAAATACAATTTAATAAAGCATTGGGTAAAACAACATAAATACAATTTAATAAATCATAGGATAAAACAACATAAATACAATTTAATAAAGCATAAGATAAAACAACATAAATACAAGTTAATAAAGCATAGGATAAAACAACATAAATACAATTTAATAAAGCATAGGATAAAACAACATAAATACAATTTAATAAAGCATAGGTTAAAACAACATAAATACAATTTAATAAAGCATAGGATAAAACAACATAAATACAAGTTAATAAAGCACAGGATAAAACAACATAAATACAATTTAATAAAGCATAGGATAAAACAACATAAATACAATTTAATAAAGCATAGGATAAAACAACATAAATACAATTTAATAAAGCATAGGATAAAACAACATAAATTCAATTTAATAAAGCATAGGACAAAACCACATAAATACAATTTAATAAAGCATAGCATAAAACAACATAAATACAATTTAATAAAGCATAGGATAAAACAACATAAATACAATTTAATAAAGCATAGGATAAAACAACATAAATACAATTTAATAAAGCATAGGATAAAACAATATAAATACAATTTAATAAAGCATGGGATAAAACCACATACATACAATTTAATAAAGCATAGGATAAAACCACATACATACAATTTAATAAAGCATAGGATAAAACCACATAAATACAATTTAATAAATCATAGGATAACACAACATAAATACAATTTAATAAAGCATATGTTAAAGCAAAATAAATACAATTTAATAAAGCATAGGTTAAAACAACATAAATACAGTTTAATAAAGCATAGGATAAAACAACATAAATACAATTTAATAAAGCATTGGATAAAACAACATAAATACAATTTAATAAAGCATAGGATAAAACAACATAAATTCAATTTAATAAAGCATAAGATAAAACAACATAAATACAAGTTAATAAAGCATAGGATAAAACAACATAAATACAATTTAATAAAGCATAGGATAAAACAACATAAATACAATTTAATAATGCATTGGATAAAACAACATGAATACAATTTAATAAAGCATAGAATAAAACAACATAAATATAATTTAATAAAGCATAAGATAAAACAACATAAATACAATTTAATAAAGCATAGGATAAAACAACATAAATACAATTTAATAGAGCATAGGATAAAACAACATAAATACAATTTAATAAAGCATAGCTTAAAACAACAGAAATACAATTTAATAAAGCATAGGATAAAACAACATAAATAAAAGTTAAAAAAGCATAGGATAAAACAACATAAATACAATTTAATAAAGCATAGGATAAAACAATATAAATACAATTTAATAAAGCATGGGATAAAACCACATACATACAATTTAATAAAGCATAGGATAAAACCACATACATACAATTTAATAAAGCATAGGATAAAACAACATAAATACAATTTAATAAAGCATAGGATAAAACAACATAAATACAATTTAATAAAGCATAGGATAAAACAACATAAATACAATTTAATAAAGCATAGGACAAAACCACATAAATACAATTTAATAAAGCATAGCATAAAACAACATAAATACAATTTAATAAAGCATAGGATAAAACAACATAAATACAATTTAATAAAGCATAGGACAAAACCACATAAATACAATTTAATAAAGCATAGGATAACACAACATAAATACAATTTAATAAAGCATATGTTAAAGCAAAATAAATACAATTTAATAAAGCATAGGTTAAAACAACATAAATACAATTTAATAAAGCATAGGATAAAACAACATAAATACAATTTAATAAAGCAATGGATAAAACAACATAAATACAATTTAATAAAGCATAGGATAAAACAACATAAATTCAATTTAATAAAGCATAAGATAAAACAACATAAATACAAGTTAATAAAGCATAGGATAAAACAACATAAATACAATTTAATAAAGCATAGGATAAAACAACATAAATACAATTTAATAATGCATTGGATAAAACAACATGAATACAATTTAATAAAGCATAGAATAAAACAACATAAATATAATTTAATAAAGCATAAGATAAAACAACATAAATACAATTTAATAAAGCATAGGATAAAACAACATAAATACAATTTAATAGAGCATAGGATAAAACAACATAAATACAATTTAATAAAGCATAGCTTAAAACAACAGAAATACAATTTAATAAAGCATAGGATAAAACAACATAAATAAAAGTTAAAAAAGCATAGGATAAAACAACATAAATACAATTTAATAAAGCATAGGATAAAACAATATAAATACAATTTAATAAAGCATGGGATAAAACCACATACATACAATTTAATAAAGCATAGGATAAAACCACATACATACAATTTAATAAAGCATAGGATAAAACAACATAAATACAATTTAATAAAGCATAGGATAAAACAACATAAATACAATTTAATAAAGCATAGGATAAAACAACATAAATACAATTTAATAAAGCATAGGACAAAACCACATAAATACAATTTAATAAAGCATAGCATAAAACAACATAAATACAATTTAATAAAGCATAGGATAAAACAACATAAATACAATTTAATAAAGCATAGGACAAAACCACATAAATACAATTTAATAAAGCATAGGATAAAACAACATAAATACAATTTAATAAAGCATAGGATAAAACAACATAAATACAATTTAATAAAGCATAGGATAAAACAATATAAATACAATTTAATAAAGCATGGGATAAAACCACATACATACAATTTAATAAAGCATAGGATAAAACCACATACATACAATTTAATAAAGCATAGGATAAAACAACATAAATACAATTTAATAAAGCATAGGTTAAAACAACATAAATACAATTTAAAAAAGCATAGAATAAAGCAACATAAATGCAATTTATTAAAGCATAGGACAAAACCACATAATTACAATTTAACAAAGCATAGGATAAAACAGCAAAAATACAATTTAATAAAGCATAGGACAAAACAACATAAATACAATTTAATAAAGCATATGTTAAAGCAACATAAATACAGTTTAATAAAGCATAGGTTAAAACAACATAAATACAATTTAATAAAGCATAGGACAAAACAACATAAATACAATTTAATAAAGCATAGGATAAAACAACATAAATACAATTTAATAATGCATTGGATAAAACAACATGAATACAATTTAATAAAGCATAGAATAAAACAAGATAAATATAATTTAATAAAGCATAAGATAAAACAACATAAATACAATTTAATAAAGCATAGGATAAAACAACATAAATACAATTTAATAGAGCATAGGATAAAACAACATAAATACAATTTAATAAAGCATAGGAAAAAACAACATAAATACAATTTAATAAAGCATAGTACAAAAACACATAAATACAATTTAATAAAGCATAGGATAAAACAACATAAATACAGTTTAATAAAGCATAGGAAAAAACAACATAAATAAAATTTAATAAAGCATAGGATAAAACAACATAAATACTATTTAATAAAGCATAGGATAAAACAACATAAATACAATTTAATAAATCATAGGACAAAACAACATAAATACAATTTAATAAAGCATATGTTAAAGCAACATAAATACAATTTAATAAAGCATAGGTTAAAACAACATAAATGCAATTTAATAAAGCATAGGATAAAACAACATAAATACAATTTAATAAAGCATTGGGTAAAACAACATAAATACAATTTAATAAATCATAGGATAAAACAACATAAATACAATTTAATAAAGCATAAGATAAAACAACATAAATACAAGTTAATAAAGCATAGGATAAAACAACATAAATACAATTTAATAAAGCATAGGATAAAACAACATAAATACAATTTAATAAAGCATAGGTTAAAACAACATAAATACAATTTAATAAAGCATAGGATAAAACAACATAAATACAAGTTAATAAAGCACAGGATAAAACAACATAAATACAATTTAATAAAGCATAGGATAAAACAACATAAATACAATTTAATAAAGCATAGGATAAAACAACATAAATACAATTTAATAAAGCATAGGATAAAACAACATAAATTCAATTTAATAAAGCATAGGACAAAACCACATAAATACAATTTAATAAAGCATAGCATAAAACAACATAAATACAATTTAATAAAGCATAGGATAAAACAACATAAATACAATTTAATAAAGCATAGGACAAAACCACATAAATACAATTTAATAAAGCATAGGATAAAACAACATAAATACAATTTAATAAAGCATAGGATAAAACAACATAAATACAATTTAATAAAGCATAGGATAAAACAATATAAATACAATTTAATAAAGCATGGGATAAAACCACATACATACAATTTAATAAAGCATAGGATAAAACCACATACATACAATTTAATAAAGCATAGGATAAAACCACATAAATACAATTTAATAAATCATAGGATAACACAACATAAATACAATTTAATAAAGCATATGTTAAAGCAAAATAAATACAATTTAATAAAGCATAGGTTAAAACAACATAAATACAATTTAATAAAGCATAGGATAAAACAACATAAATACAATTTAATAAAGCATTGGATAAAACAACATAAATACAATTTAATAAAGCATAGGATAAAACAACATAAATTCAATTTAATAAAGCATAAGATAAAACAACATAAATACAAGTTAATAAAGCATAGGATAAAACAACATAAATACAATTTAATAAAGCATAGGATAAAACAACATAAATACAATTTAATAATGCATTGGATAAAACAACATGAATACAATTTAATAAAGCATAGAATAAAACAACATAAATATAATTTAATAAAGCATAAGATAAAACAACATAAATACAATTTAATAAAGCATAGGATAAAACAACATAAATACAATTTAATAGAGCATAGGATAAAACAACATAAATACAATTTAATAAAGCATAGCTTAAAACAACAGAAATACAATTTAATAAAGCATAGGATAAAACAACATAAATAAAAGTTAAAAAAGCATAGGATAAAACAACATAAATACAATTTAATAAAGCATAGGATAAAACAATATAAATACAATTTAATAAAGCATGGGATAAAACCACATACATACAATTTAATAAAGCATAGGATAAAACCACATACATACAATTTAATAAAGCATAGGATAAAACAACATAAATACAATTTAATAAAGCATAGGATAAAACAACATAAATACAATTTAATAAAGCATAGGATAAAACAACATAAATACAATTTAATAAAGCATAGGACAAAACCACATAAATACAATTTAATAAAGCATAGCATAAAACAACATAAATACAATTTAATAAAGCATAGGATAAAACAACATAAATACAATTTAATAAAGCATAGGACAAAACCACATAAATACAATTTAATAAAGCATAGGATAACACAACATAAATACAATTTAATAAAGCATATGTTAAAGCAAAATAAATACAATTTAATAAAGCATAGGTTAAAACAACATAAATACAATTTAATAAAGCATAGGATAAAACAACATAAATACAATTTAATAAAGCAATGGATAAAACAACATAAATACAATTTAATAAAGCATAGGATAAAACAACATAAATTCAATTTAATAAAGCATAAGATAAAACAACATAAATACAAGTTAATAAAGCATAGGATAAAACAACATAAATACAATTTAATAAAGCATAGGATAAAACAACATAAATACAATTTAATAATGCATTGGATAAAACAACATGAATACAATTTAATAAAGCATAGAATAAAACAACATAAATATAATTTAATAAAGCATAAGATAAAACAACATAAATACAATTTAATAAAGCATAGGATAAAACAACATAAATACAATTTAATAGAGCATAGGATAAAACAACATAAATACAATTTAATAAAGCATAGCTTAAAACAACAGAAATACAATTTAATAAAGCATAGGATAAAACAACATAAATAAAAGTTAAAAAAGCATAGGATAAAACAACATAAATACAATTTAATAAAGCATAGGATAAAACAATATAAATACAATTTAATAAAGCATGGGATAAAACCACATACATACAATTTAATAAAGCATAGGATAAAACCACATACATACAATTTAATAAAGCATAGGATAAAACAACATAAATACAATTTAATAAAGCATAGGATAAAACAACATAAATACAATTTAATAAAGCATAGGATAAAACAACATAAATACAATTTAATAAAGCATAGGACAAAACCACATAAATACAATTTAATAAAGCATAGCATAAAACAACATAAATACAATTTAATAAAGCATAGGATAAAACAACATAAATACAATTTAATAAAGCATAGGACAAAACCACATAAATACAATTTAATAAAGCATAGGATAAAACAACATAAATACAATTTAATAAAGCATAGGATAAAACAACATAAATACAATTTAATAAAGCATAGGATAAAACAATATAAATACAATTTAATAAAGCATGGGATAAAACCACATACATACAATTTAATAAAGCATAGGATAAAACCACATACATACAATTTAATAAAGCATAGGATAAAACAACATAAATACAATTTAATAAAGCATAGGTTAAAACAACATAAATACAATTTAAAAAAGCATAGAATAAAGCAACATAAATGCAATTTATTAAAGCATAGGACAAAACCACATAATTACAATTTAACAAAGCATAGGATAAAACAGCAAAAATACAATTTAATAAAGCATAGGACAAAACAACATAAATACAATTTAATAAAGCATATGTTAAAGCAACATAAATACAGTTTAATAAAGCATAGGTTAAAACAACATAAATACAATTTAATAAAGCATAGGACAAAACAACATAAATACAATTTAATAAAGCATAGGATAAAACAACATAAATACAATTTAATAATGCATTGGATAAAACAACATGAATACAATTTAATAAAGCATAGAATAAAACAAGATAAATATAATTTAATAAAGCATAAGATAAAACAACATAAATACAATTTAATAAAGCATAGGATAAAACAACATAAATACAATTTAATAGAGCATAGGATAAAACAACATAAATACAATTTAATAAAGCATAGGAAAAAACAACATAAATACAATTTAATAAAGCATAGTACAAAAACACATAAATACAATTTAATAAAGCATAGGATAAAACAACATAAATACAGTTTAATAAAGCATAGGAAAAAACAACATAAATAAAATTTAATAAAGCATAGGATAAAACAACATAAATACTATTTAATAAAGCATAGGATAAAACAACATAAATACAATTTAATAAATCATAGGACAAAACAACATAAATACAATTTAATAAAGCATATGTTAAAGCAACATAAATACAATTTAATAAAGCATAGGTTAAAACAACATAAATGCAATTTAATAAAGCATAGGATAAAACAACATAAATACAATTTAATAAAGCATTGGGTAAAACAACATAAATACAATTTAATAAATCATAGGATAAAACAACATAAATACAATTTAATAAAGCATAAGATAAAACAACATAAATACAAGTTAATAAAGCATAGGATAAAACAACATAAATACAATTTAATAAAGCATAGGATAAAACAACATAAATACAATTTAATAAAGCATAGGTTAAAACAACATAAATACAATTTAATAAAGCATAGGATAAAACAACATAAATACAAGTTAATAAAGCACAGGATAAAACAACATAAATACAATTTAATAAAGCATAGGATAAAACAACATAAATACAATTTAATAAAGCATAGGATAAAACAACATAAATACAATTTAATAAAGCATAGGATAAAACAACATAAATTCAATTTAATAAAGCATAGGACAAAACCACATAAATACAATTTAATAAAGCATAGCATAAAACAACATAAATACAATTTAATAAAGCATAGGATAAAACAACATAAATACAATTTAATAAAGCATAGGACAAAACCACATAAATACAATTTAATAAAGCATAGGATAAAACAACATAAATACAATTTAATAAAGCATAGGATAAAACAACATAAATACAATTTAATAAAGCATAGGATAAAACAATATAAATACAATTTAATAAAGCATGGGATAAAACCACATACATACAATTTAATAAAGCATAGGATAAAACCACATACATACAATTTAATAAAGCATAGGATAAAACCACATAAATACAATTTAATAAATCATAGGATAACACAACATAAATACAATTTAATAAAGCATATGTTAAAGCAAAATAAATACAATTTAATAAAGCATAGGTTAAAACAACATAAATACAATTTAATAAAGCATAGGATAAAACAACATAAATACAATTTAATAAAGCATTGGATAAAACAACATAAATACAATTTAATAAAGCATAGGATAAAACAACATAAATTCAATTTAATAAAGCATAAGATAAAACAACATAAATACAAGTTAATAAAGCATAGGATAAAACAACATAAATACAATTTAATAAAGCATAGGATAAAACAACATAAATACAATTTAATAATGCATTGGATAAAACAACATGAATACAATTTAATAAAGCATAGAATAAAACAACATAAATATAATTTAATAAAGCATAAGATAAAACAACATAAATACAATTTAATAAAGCATAGGATAAAACAACATAAATACAATTTAATAGAGCATAGGATAAAACAACATAAATACAATTTAATAAAGCATAGCTTAAAACAACAGAAATACAATTTAATAAAGCATAGGATAAAACAACATAAATAAAAGTTAAAAAAGCATAGGATAAAACAACATAAATACAATTTAATAAAGCATAGGATAAAACAATATAAATACAATTTAATAAAGCATGGGATAAAACCACATACATACAATTTAATAAAGCATAGGATAAAACCACATACATACAATTTAATAAAGCATAGGATAAAACAACATAAATACAATTTAATAAAGCATAGGATAAAACAACATAAATACAATTTAATAAAGCATAGGATAAAACAACATAAATACAATTTAATAAAGCATAGGACAAAACCACATAAATACAATTTAATAAAGCATAGCATAAAACAACATAAATACAATTTAATAAAGCATAGGATAAAACAACATAAATACAATTTAATAAAGCATAGGACAAAACCACATAAATACAATTTAATAAAGCATAGGATAACACAACATAAATACAATTTAATAAAGCATATGTTAAAGCAAAATAAATACAATTTAATAAAGCATAGGTTAAAACAACATAAATACAATTTAATAAAGCATAGGATAAAACAACATAAATACAATTTAATAAAGCATTGGATAAAACAACATAAATACAATTTAATAAAGCATAGGATAAAACAACATAAATTCAATTTAATAAAGCATAAGATAAAACAACATAAATACAAGTTAATAAAGCATAGGATAAAACAACATAAATACAATTTAATAAAGCATAGGATAAAACAACATAAATACAATTTAATAATGCATTGGATAAAACAACATGAATACAATTTAATAAAGCATAGAATAAAACAACATAAATATAATTTAATAAAGCATAAGATAAAACAACATAAATACAATTTAATAAAGCATAGGATAAAACAACATAAATACAATTTAATAGAGCATAGGATAAAACAACATAAATACAATTTAATAAAGCATAGCTTAAAACAACAGAAATACAATTTAATAAAGCATAGGATAAAACAACATAAATAAAAGTTAAAAAAGCATAGGATAAAACAACATAAATACAATTTAATAAAGCATAGGATAAAACAATATAAATACAATTTAATAAAGCATGGGATAAAACCACATACATACAATTTAATAAAGCATAGGATAAAACCACATACATACAATTTAATAAAGCATAGGATAAAACAACATAAATACAATTTAATAAAGCATAGGATAAAACAACATAAATACAATTTAATAAAGCATAGGATAAAACAACATAAATACAATTTAATAAAGCATAGGACAAAACCACATAAATACAATTTAATAAAGCATAGCATAAAACAACATAAATACAATTTAATAAAGCATAGGATAAAACAACATAAATACAATTTAATAAAGCATAGGACAAAACCACATAAATACAATTTAATAAAGCATAGGATAAAACAACATAAATACAATTTAATAAAGCATAGGATAAAACAACATAAATACAATTTAATAAAGCATAGGATAAAACAATATAAATACAATTTAATAAAGCATGGGATAAAACCACATACATACAATTTAATAAAGCATAGGATAAAACCACATACATACAATTTAATAAAGCATAGGATAAAACAACATAAATACAATTTAATAAAGCATAGGTTAAAACAACATAAATACAATTTAAAAAAGCATAGAATAAAGCAACATAAATGCAATTTATTAAAGCATAGGACAAAACCACATAATTACAATTTAACAAAGCATAGGATAAAACAGCAAAAATACAATTTAATAAAGCATAGGACAAAACAACATAAATACAATTTAATAAAGCATATGTTAAAGCAACATAAATACAGTTTAATAAAGCATAGGTTAAAACAACATAAATACAATTTAATAAAGCATAGGACAAAACAACATAAATACAATTTAATAAAGCATAGGATAAAACAACATAAATACAATTTAATAATGCATTGGATAAAACAACATGAATACAATTTAATAAAGCATAGAATAAAACAAGATAAATATAATTTAATAAAGCATAAGATAAAACAACATAAATACAATTTAATAAAGCATAGGATAAAACAACATAAATACAATTTAATAGAGCATAGGATAAAACAACATAAATACAATTTAATAAAGCATAGGAAAAAACAACATAAATACAATTTAATAAAGCATAGTACAAAAACACATAAATACAATTTAATAAAGCATAGGATAAAACAACATAAATACAATTTAATAAAGCATAGGATAAAACAACATAAATACAGTTTAATAAAGCATAGGAAAAAACAACATAAATACAATTTAATAAAGCATAGTACAAAAACACATAAATACAATTTAGTAAAGCATAAGATAAAACAACATGAATACAATTTAATAAAGCATAGGTTAAAACAGCATAAATACAATTTAATAAAGCATAGGATGAAACAACATAAATACAATTTATTAAAGCATAGGATAAAACAACATAAATACAATTTAATAAAGCATAGGATAAAACAACATAAATACAATTTAATAAAGCATAGGATAAAACCACATAAATACAATTTAATAAAGCATAGGATAAAACCACATAAATACAATGTAATAAAGCATAGGATAAAACCACATGAATACAAATTAATAAAGCATAGGATAAAACCACATAAATACAATTTAATAAAGCATAGGATAAAACCACATAAATACAATTTAATAAAGCATAGGATAAAACCACATACATACAATTTAATAAAGCATAGGATAAAACCACATAAATACAATTTAATAAAGCATAGGTTAAAACAACATAAATGCAATTTATAAAAGCATAGGATAAAACAACATAAATACAATTTAATAAAGCATAGGATAAAACAACATAAATACAATTTAATAAAGCATAGGTTAAAACAACATAAATACAATTTAAAAAAGCATAGGATAAAACAACATAAATACAATTTATTAAAGCATAGGACAAAACCACATAAATACAATTTAATAAAGCATAGGATAAAACAACATAAATACAATTTAATAAAGCATAGGATAACACAACATAAATACAATTTAATAAAGCATATGTTAAAGCAAAATAAATACAATTTAATAAAGCATAGGTTAAAACAACATAAATACAATTTAATAAAGCATAGGATAAAACAACATAAATACAATTTAATAAAGCATTGGATAAAACAACATAAATACAATTTAATAAAGCATAGGATAAAACAACATAAATTCAATTTAATAAAGCATAAGATAAAACAACATAAATACAAGTTAATAAAGCATAGGATAAAACAACATAAATACAATTTAATAAAGCATAGGATAAAACAACATAAATACAATTTAATAATGCATTGGATAAAACAACATGAATACAATTTAATAAAGCATAGAATAAAACAACATAAATATAATTTAATAAAGCATAAGATAAAACAACATAAATACAATTTAATAAAGCATAGGATAAAACAACATAAATACAATTTAATAGAACATAGGATAAAACAACATAAATACAATTTAATAAAGCATAGCTTAAAACAACATAAATACAATTTAATAAAGCATAGGATAAAACAACATAAATAAAAGTTAATAAAGCATAGGATAAAACAACATAAATACAATTTAATAAAGCATAGGATAAAACAACATAAATACAATTTAATAAAGCATAGGATAAAACAACATAAATACAATTTAATAAAGCATAGGAAAAAACAACATAAATACAATTTAATAAAGCATAGTACAAAACCACATAAATACAGTTTAATAAAGCATAGGATAAAACCACATAAAAACAATTTAATAAAGCATAGGATAAAACAACATAAACACAATTTAATAAAGCATAGGATAAAACAACATAAATACAATTTAATAAAGCATAGGTTAAAACAACATAAATACAATTTAAAAAAGCATAGGATAAAACAACATAAATACAATTTATTAAAGCATAGGACAAAACCACATAAATACAATTTAATAAAGCATAGGATAAAACAACATAAATACAATTTAATAAATCATAGGACAAAACCACATAAATACAATTTAATAAAGCATATGTTAAAGCAACATAAATACAATTTAATAAAGCATAGGTTAAAACAACATAAATGCAATTTAATAAAGCATAGGATAAAACAACATAAATACAATTTAATAAAGCATTGGGTAAAACAACATAAATACAATTTAATAAATCATAGGATAAAACAACATAAATACAATTTAATAAAGCATAAGATAAAACAACATAAATACAAGTTAATAAAGCATAGGATAAAACAACATAAATACAATTTAATAAAGCATAGGATAAAACATCATAAATACAATTTAATAAAGCATAGGTTAAAACAACATAAATACAATTTAATAAAGCATAGGATAAAACAACATAAATACAAGTTAATAAAGCATAGGATAAAACAACATAAATACAATTTAATAAAGCATAGGATAAAACAACATGAATACAATTTAATAAAGCATATGTTAAAGCAATATAAATACAATTTAATAAAGCATAGGTTAAAACAACATAAATGCAATTTAATAAAGCATAGGATAAAACAACATAAATACAATTTAATAAAGCATTGGGTAAAACAACATAAATACAATTTAATAAATCATAGGATAAAACAACATAAATACAATTTAATAAAGCATAAGATAAAACAACATAAATACAATTGAATGAATCATATGTTAAAACAACATAAATACAATTTAATAAAGCATAGGATAAAACAACATAAATACAATTTAGTAAAGCATAAGATAAAACCACAGAAATACAATTTAATAAAGCATTGGGTAAAACAACATAAATACAATTTAATAAATCATAGGATAAAACAACATAAATACAATTTAATAAAGCATAAGATAAAACAACATAAATACAAGTTAATAAAGCATAGGATAAAACAACATAAATACAATTTAATAAATCATAGGATAAAACAACATAAATACAATTTAATAAAGCATAGGTTAAAACAACATAAATACAATTTAATAAAGCATAGGATAAAACAGCATAAATACAAGTTAATAAAGCATAGGATAAAACAACATAAATACAATTTAATAAAGCATAGGATAAAACAACATAAATACAATTTAATAAAGCATAGGATAAAACAACATAAATACAATTTAATAAAGCATAGGATAAAACAACATAAATACAATTTAATAAAGCATAGGACAAAACCACATAAATACAATTTAATAAAGCATAGGATAAAACAACATAAATACAATTTAATAAAGCATAGGATAAAACAACATAAATACAATTTAATAAAGCATAGGATAAAACCACATACATACAATTTAATAAAGCATAGGATAAAACCACATAAATACAATTTAATAAAGCATAGGTTAAAACAACATAAATGCAATTTAACAAAGCATAGGATAAAACAACATAAATACAATTTAATAAAGAATAGGATAAAACAACATAAATACAATTTATTAAAGCATAGGACAAAACCACATAAATACAATTTAATAAAGCATAGGATAAAACAACATAAATACAATTTAATAAAGCATAAGATAAAACAACATAAATACAAGTTAATAAAGCATAGGATAAAACAACATAAATACAATTTAATAAAGCATAGGATAAAACATCATAAATACAATTTAATAAAGCATAGGTTAAAACAACATAAATACAATTTAATAAAGCATAGGATAAAACAACATAAATACAAGTTAATAAAGCATAGGATAAAACAACATAAATACAATTTAATAAAGCATAGGATAAAACAACATGAATACAATTTAATAAAGCATATGTTAAAGCAATATAAATACAATTTAATAAAGCATAGGTTAAAACAACATAAATGCAATTTAATATAGCATAGGATAAAACAACATAAATACAATTTAATAAAGCATTGGGTAAAACAACATAAATACAATTTAATAAATCATAGGATAAAACAACATAAATACAATTTAATAAAGCATAAGATAAAACAACATAAATACAATTGAATGAATCATATGTTAAAACAACATAAATACAATTTAATAAAGCATAGGATAAAACAACATAAATACAATTTAGTAAAGCATAAGATAAAACCACAGAAATACAATTTAATAAAGCATTGGGTAAAACAACATAAATACAATTTAATAAATCATAGGATAAAACAACATAAATACAATTTAATAAAGCATAAGATAAAACAACATAAATACAAGTTAATAAAGCATAGGATAAAACAACATAAATACAATTTAATAAAGCATAGGATAAAACAACATAAATACAATTTAATAAAGCATAGGTTAAAACAACATAAATACAATTTAATAAAGCATAGGATAAAACAACATAAATACAAGTTAATAAAGCATAGGATAAAAAAAACATAAATACAATTTAATAAAGCATAGGATAAAACAACATAAATACAATTTAATAAAGCATAGGATAAAACAACATAAATACAATTTAATAAAGCATAGGATAAAACAACATAAATACAATTTAATAAAGCATAGGACAAAACCACATAAATACAATTTAATAAAGCATAGGATAAAACAACATAAATACAATTTAATAAAGCATAGGATAAAACAACATAAATACAATTTAATAAAGCATAGGATAAAACCACATACATACAATTTAATAAAACATAGGATAAAACCACATAAATACAATTTAATAAAGCATAGGTTAAAACAACATAAATGCAATTTAACAAAGCATAGGATAAAACAACATAAATACAATTTAATAAAGAATAGGATAAAACAACATAAATACAATTTATTAAAGCATAGGACAAAACCACATAAATACAATTTAATAAAGCATAGGATAAAACAACATAAATACAAGTTAATAAATCATAGGACAAAACAACATAAATACAATTTAACAAAGCATATGTTAAAGCAATATAAATACAATTTAATAAAGCATAGGTTAAAACAACATAAATGCAATTTAATAAAGCAAAGGATAAAACAACATAAATACAATTTAATAAAGCATTGGGTAAAACAACATAAATACATTTTAATAAATCATAGGATAAAACAACATAAATACAATTGAGTAAAGCATAAGATAAAACAACATGAATACAAATTAATAAAGCATAGGTTAAAACAGCATAAATACAATTTAATAAAGCATAGGATGAAACAACATAAATACAATTTATTAAAGCATAGGATAAAACAACATAAATACAATTTAATAAAGCATAGGATAAAACAACATAAATACAATTTAATAAAGCAAATTATAAAACCACATAAATACAATTTAATAAAGCATAGGATAAAACCACATAAATACAATTTAATAAAGCATAGGATAAAACCACATAAATACAATTTAATAAAGCATAGGATAAAACCACATAAATACAATTTAATAAAGCATAGGATAAAACCACATAAATACAATTTAATAAAGCATAGGACAAAACCACATATATACAATTTAATAAAGCATAGGATAAAACAACATAAATACAATTTAATAAAGCATAGGATAAAACAACATAAATACAATTTAATAAAGCATAGGACAAAACCACATAAATACAATTTAATAAAGCATAGGATATAACAACATAAATACAATTTAATAAAGCATAGGATAAAACAACATAAATACAATTTTTTAAAGCATAGGACAAAACCACATAAATACAATTTAATAAAGCATAGGATAAAACAACATAAATACAATTTAATAAAGCATAGGACAAAACAACATAAATACAATTTAATAAAGCATAGGATAAAACAACATAAATACAATTTAATAAAGCATAGGATAAAACAACATAAATACAATTTAAAAAGCATAGGACAAAACAACCTAAATACAATTTAGTAAAGCATAAGATAAAACAACATGAATACAATTTAATAAAGCATAGGTTAAAACAGCATAAATACAATTTAATAAAGCATAGGATAAAACAACATAAATACAACTTAATAAAGCATAGTACAAAACAACATAAATACAATTTAATAAAGCATAGGTTAAAACAACATAAATAAAATTTAATAAAGCATAGGATAAAAC
Source organism: Phyllobates terribilis (assembly GCF_046119375.1). NCBI lineage: Eukaryota > Metazoa > Chordata > Amphibia > Anura > Dendrobatidae > Phyllobates > Phyllobates terribilis. The sequence continues at coordinate 358,362 of NW_027362778.1, forward strand.
CACAGAAATACAATTTAATAAAGAATAGGATAAAACAACATAAATACAATTTAATAAAGCATAGGACAAAACAACATAAATACAATTTAATAAAGCATAGGATAAAACAACATAAATACAATTTAATAAAGCATAGGATAAAACAACATAAATACAATTTAATAAAGCATAGGACAAAACAACGTCAATACAATTTAATAAAGCATATGTTAAAACAAGATAAATACAATTTAATAAAGCATAGGATAAAACAACATAAACACAATTTAGTAAAGCATAAGATAAAACAACATGAATACAATTTAATAAAGCATAGGTTAAAACAGCATAAATACAATTTAATAAGGCATAGGATAAAACAACATAAATGCAATTTAATAAAGCATAGGACAAAACAACATAAATACAATTTAATAAAGCATATGTTAAAGCAATATAAATACAATTTAATAAAGCATAGGTTAAAACAACATGAATGCAATTTAATAAAGCATAGGATAAAACAACATAAATACAATTTAATAAAGCATTGGGTAAAACAACATAAATACAATTTAATAAATCATAGGATAAAACAACATAAATACAATTTAATAAAGCATAAGATAAAACAACATAAATACAATTTAATAAAGCATAGGATAAAACAACATAAATACAATTTAGTAAAGCATAAGATAAAACAACATGAATACAATTTAATAAAGCATAGGTTAAAACAGCATAAATACAATTTAATAAATCATAGGATAAAACCACATAAATACAATTTAATAAAGCATAGGATAAAACCACATACATACAATTTAATAAAGCATAGGATAAAACCACATAAATACAATTTAATAAAGCATAGGTTAAAACAACATAAATGCAATTTATAAAAGCATAGGATAAAACAACATAAATACAATTTAATAAAGCATAGGATAAAACAACATAAATACAATTTAATAAAGCATAGGTTAAAACAACATAAATACAATTTAAAAAAGCATAGGATAAAACAACATAAATACAATTTATTAAAGCATAGGACAAAACCACATAAATACAATTTAATAAAGCATAGGATAAAACAACATAAATACAATTTAATAAAGCATAGGATAACACAACATAAATACAATTTAATAAAGCATATGTTAAAGCAAAATAAATACAATTTAATAAAGCATAGGTTAAAACAACATAAATACAATTTAATAAAGCATAGGATAAAACAACATAAATACAATTTAATAAAGCATTGGATAAAACAACATAAATACAATTTAATAAAGCATAGGATAAAACAACATAAATTCAATTTAATAAAGCATAAGATAAAACAACATAAATACAAGTTAATAAAGCATAGGATAAAACAACATAAATACAATTTAATAAAGCATAGGATAAAACAACATAAATACAATTTAATAATGCATTGGATAAAACAACATGAATACAATTTAATAAAGCATAGAATAAAACAACATAAATATAATTTAATAAAGCATAAGATAAAACAACATAAATACAATTTAATAAAGCATAGGATAAAACAACATAAATACAATTTAATAGAACATAGGATAAAACGACATAAATACAATTTAATAAAGCATAGCTTAAAACAACATAAATACAATTTAATAAAGCATAGGATAAAACAACATAAATAAAAGTTAATAAAGCATAGGATAAAACAACATAAATACAATTTAATAAAGCATAGGATAAAACAACATAAATACAATTTAATAAAGCATAGGATAAAACAACATAAATACAATTTAATAAAGCATAGGAAAAAACAACATAAATACAATTTAATAAAGCATAGTACAAAACCACATAAATACAGTTTAATAAAGCATAGGATAAAACCACATAAAAACAATTTAATAAAGCATAGGATAAAACAACATAAACACAATTTAATAAAGCATAGGATAAAACAACATAAATACAATTTAATAAAGCATAGGTTAAAACAACATAAATACAATTTAAAAAAGCATAGGATAAAACAACATAAATACAATTTATTAAAGCATAGGACAAAACCACATAAATACAATTTAATAAAGCATAGGATAAAACAACATAAATACAATTTAATAAATCATAGGACAAAACCACATAAATACAATTTAATAAAGCATATGTTAAAGCAACATAAATACAATTTAATAAAGCATAGGTTAAAACAACATAAATGCAATTTAATAAAGCATAGGATAAAACAACATAAATACAATTTAATAAAGCATTGGGTAAAACAACATAAATACAATTTAATAAATCATAGGATAAAACAACATAAATACAATTTAATAAAGCATAAGATAAAACAACATAAATACAAGTTAATAAAGCATAGGTTAAAACAACATAAATACAATTTAATAAAGCATAGGTTAAAACAACATAAATACAATTTAATAAAGCATAGGATAAAACAACATAAATACAAGTTAATAAAGCATAGGATAAAACAACATAAATACAATTTAATAAAGCATAGGATAAAACAACATGAATACAATTTAATAAAGCATATGTTAAAGCAATATAAATACAATTTAATAAAGCATAGGTTAAAACAACATAAATGCAATTTAATAAAGCATAGGATAAAACAACATAAATACAATTTAATAAAGCATTGGGTAAAACAACATAAATACAATTTAATAAATCATAGGATAAAACAACATAAATACAATTTAATAAAGCATAAGATAAAACAACATAAATACAATTGAATGAATCATATGTTAAAACAACATAAATACAATTTAATAAAGCATAGGATAAAACAACATAAATACAATTTAGTAAAGCATAAGATAAAACCACAGAAATACAATTTAATAAAGCATTGGGTAAAACAACATAAATACAATTTAATAAATCATAGGATAAAACAACATAAATACAATTTAATAAAGCATAAGATAAAACAACATAAATACAAGTTAATAAAGCATAGGATAAAACAACATAAATACAATTTAATAAATCATAGGATAAAACAACATAAATACAATTTAATAAAGCATAGGTTAAAACAACATAAATACAATTTAATAAAGCATAGGATAAAACAACATAAATACAAGTTAATAAAGCATAGGATAAAACAACATAAATACAATTTAATAAAGCATAGGATAAAACAACATGAATACAATTTAATAAAGCATATGTTAAAGCAATATAAATACAATTTAATAAAGCATAGGTTAAAACAACATAAATGCAATTTAATAAAGCATAGGATAAAACAACATAAATACAATTTAATAAAGCATTGGGTAAAACAACATAAATACAATTTAATAAATCATAGGATAAAACAACATAAATACAATTTAATAAAGCATAAGATAAAACAACATAAATACAATTGAATGAATCATATGTTAAAACAACATAAATACAATTTAATAAAGCATAGGATAAAACAACATAAATACAATTTAGTAAAGCATAAGATAAAACCACAGAAATACAATTTAATAAAGCATTGGGTAAAACAACATAAATACAATTTAATAAATCATAGGATAAAACAACATAAATACAATTTAATAAAGCATAAGATAAAACAACATAAATACAAGTTAATAAAGCATAGGATAAAACAACATAAATACAATTTAATAAATCATAGGATAAAACAACATAAATACAATTTAATAAAGCATAGGTTAAAACAACATAAATACAATTTAATAAAGCATAGGATAAAACAACATAAATACAAGTTAATAAAGCATAGGATAAAACAACATAAATACAATTTAATAAAGCATAGGATAAAACAACATACATACAATTTAATAAAGCATAGGATAAAACCACATAAATACAATTTAATAAAGCATAGGTTAAAACAACATAAATGCAATTTAACAAAGCATAGGATAAAACAACATAAATACAATTTAATAAAGAATAGGATAAAACAACATAAATACAATTTATTAAAGCATAGGACAAAACCACATAAATACAATTTAATAAAGCATAGGATAAAACAACATAAATACAATTTAATAAAGCATAAGATAAAACAACATAAATACAAGTTAATAAAGCATAGGATAAAACAACATAAATACAATTTAATAAAGCATAGGATAAAACATCATAAATACAATTTAATAAAGCATAGGTTAAAACAACATAAATACAATTTAATAAAGCATAGGATAAAACAACATAAATACAAGTTAATAAAGCATAGGATAAAACAACATAAATACAATTTAATAAAGCATAGGATAAAACAACATGAATACAATTTAATAAAGCATATGTTAAAGCAATATAAATACAATTTAATAAAGAATAGGTTAAAACAACATAAATGCAATTTAATAAAGCATAGGATAAAACAACATAAATACAATTTAATAAAGCATTGGGTAAAACAACATAAATACAATTTAATAAATCATAGGATAAAACAACATAAATACAATTTAATAAAGCATAAGATAAAACAACATAAATACAATTGAATGAATCATATGTTAAAACAACATAAATACAATTTAATAAAGCATAGGATAAAACAACATAAATACAATTTAGTAAAGCATAAGATAAAACCACAGAAATACAATTTAATAAAGCATTGGGTAAAACAACATAAATACAATTTAATAAATCATAGGATAAAACAACATAAATACAATTTAATAAAGCATAAGATAAAACAACATAAATACAAGTTAATAAAGCATAGGATAAAACAACATAAATACAATTTAATAAAGCATAGGATAAAACAACATAAATACAATTTAATAAAGCATAGGTTAAAACAACATAAATACAATTTAATAAAGCATAGGATAAAACAACATAAATACAAGTTAATAAAGCATAGGATAAAAAAAACATAAATACAATTTAATAAAGCATAGGATAAAACAACATAAATACAATTTAATAAAGCATAGGATAAAACAACATAAATACAATTTAATAAAGCATAGGATAAAACAACATAAATACAATTTAATAAAGCATAGGACAAAACCACATAAATACAATTTAATAAAGCATAGGATAAAACAACATAAATACAATTTAATAAAGCATAGGATAAAACAACATAAATACAATTTAATAAAGCATAGGATAAAACCACATACATACAATTTAATAAAACATAGGATAAAACCACATAAATACAATTTAATAAAGCATAGGTTAAAACAACATAAATGCAATTTAACAAAGCATAGGATAAAACAACATAAATACAATTTAATAAAGAATAGGATAAAACAACATAAATACAATTTATTAAAGCATAGGACAAAACCACATAAATACAATTTAATAAAGCATAGGATAAAACAACATAAATACAAGTTAATAAATCATAGGACAAAACAACATAAATACAATTTAACAAAGCATATGTTAAAGCAATATAAATACAATTTAATAAAGCATAGGTTAAAACAACATAAATGCAATTTAATAAAGCAAAGGATAAAACAACATAAATACAATTTAATAAAGCATTGGGTAAAACAACATAAATACATTTTAATAAATCATAGGATAAAACAACATAAATACAATTGAGTAAAGCATAAGATAAAACAACATGAATACAAATTAATAAAGCATAGGTTAAAACAGCATAAATACAATTTAATAAAGCATAGGATGAAACAACATAAATACAATTTATTAAAGCATAGGATAAAACAACATAAATACAATTTAATAAAGCATAGGATAAAACAACATAAATACAATTTAATAAAGCAAATTATAAAACCACATAAATACAATTTAATAAAGCATAGGATAAAACCACATAAATACAATTTAATAAAGCATAGGATAAAACCACATAAATACAATTTAATAAAGCATAGGATAAAACCACATAAATACAATTTAATAAAGCATAGGATAAAACCACATAAATACAATTTAATAAAGCATAGGACAAAACCACATATATACAATTTAATAAAGCATAGGATAAAACAACATAAATACAATTTAATAAAGCATAGGATAAAACAACATAAATACAATTTAATAAAGCATAGGACAAAACCACATATATACAATTTAATAAAGCATAGGATAAAACAACATAAATACAATTTAATAAAGCATAGGATAAAACAACATAAATACAATTTAATAAAGCATAGGACAAAACCACATAAATACAATTTAATAAAGCATAGGATATAACAACATAAATACAATTTAATAAAGCATAGGATAAAACAACATAAATACAATTTTTTAAAGCATAGGACAAAACCACATAAATACAATTTAATAAAGCATAGGATAAAACAACATAAATACAATTTAATAAAGCATAGGACAAAACAACATAAATACAATTTAATAAAGCATAGGATAAAACAACATAAATACAATTTAATAAAGCATAGGATAAAACAACATAAATACAATTTAAAAAGCATAGGACAAAACAACCTAAATACAATTTAGTAAAGCATAAGATAAAACAACATGAATACAATTTAATAAAGCATAGGTTAAAACAGCATAAATACAATTTAATAAAGCATAGGATAAAACAACATAAATACAACTTAATAAAGCATAGTACAAAACAACATAAATACAATTTAATAAAGCATAGGTTAAAACAACATAAATAAAATTTAATAAAGCATAGGATAAAACCACAGAAATACAATTTAATAAAGAATAGGATAAAACAACATAAATACAATTTAATAAAGCATAGGACAAAACAACATAAATACAATTTAATAAAGCATAGGATAAAACAACATAAATACAATTTAATAAAGCATAGGATAAAACAACATAAATACAATTTAATAAAGTATAGGACAAAACAACGTCAATACAATTTAATAAAGCATATGTTAAAACAAGATAAATACAATTTAATAAAGCATAGGATAAAACAACATAAACACAATTTAGTAAAGCATAAGATAAAACAACATGAATACAATTTAATAAAGCATAGGTTAAAACAGCATAAATACAATTTAATAAGGCATAGGATAAAACAACATAAATACAATTTAATAAAGCATAGGACAAAACAACATAAATACAATTTAATAAAGCATATGTTAAAGCAATATAAATACAATTTAATAAAGCATAGGTTAAAACAACATGAATGCAATTTAATAAAGCATAGGATAAAACAACATAAATACAATTTAATAAAGCATTGGGTAAAACAACATAAATACAATTTAATAAATCATAGGATAAAACAACATAAATACAATTTAATAAAGCATAAGATAAAACAACATAAATACAATTTAATAAAGCATAGGATAAAACAACATAAATACAATTTAGTAAAGCATAAGATAAAACAACATGAATACAATTTAATAAAGCATAGGTTAAAACAGCATAAATACAATTTAATAAAGCATAGGATGAAACAACATAAATACAATTTATTAAAGCAAAGGTTAAAACAACATGAATGCAATTTAATAAAGCATAGGATAAAACAACATAAATACAATTTAATAAAGCATTGGGTAAAACAACATAAATACAATTTAATAAATCATAGGATAAAACAACATAAATACAATTTAATAAAGCATAAGATAAAACAACATAAATACAATTTAATGAATCATATGTTAAAACAACATAAATACAATTTAATAAAGCATAGGATAAAACAACATAAATACAATTTAGTAAAGCATAAGATAAAACAACATGAATACAATTTAATAAAGCATAGGTTAAAACAGCATAAATACAATTTAATAAAGCATAGGATGAAACAACATAAATACAATTTATTAAAGCATAGGATAAAACAACATAAATACAATTTAATAAAGCATAGGATAAAACAACATAAATACAATTTAATAAAGCATAGGATAAAACCACATAAATACAATTTAATAAAGCATAGGATAAAACCACATAAATACAATTTAATAAAGCATAGGATAAAACCACATAAATACAATTTAATAAAGCATAGGATAAAACCACATAAATACAATTTAATAAAGCATAGGATAAAACCACATAAATACAATTTAATAAAGCATAGGATAAAACCACATACATACAATTTAATAAAGCATAGGATAAAACCACATAAATACAATTTAATAAAGCATAGGTTAAAACAACATAAATGCAATTTAATAAAGCATAGGATAAAACAACATAAATACAATTTAATAAAGCATAGGATAAAACAATATAAATACAATTTAATAAAGCATGGGATAAAACCACATACATACAATTTAATAAAGCATAGGATAAAACCACATGCATACAATTTAATAAAGCATAGGATAAAACCACATAAATACAATTTAATAAAGCATAGGTTAAAACAACATAAATGCAATTTAATAAAGCATAGGATAAAACAACATAAATACAATTTAATAAAGAATAGGATAAAACAACATAAATACAATTTATTAAAGCATAGGACAAAACCACATAAATACAATTTAATAAAGCATAGGATAAAACAACATAAATACAATTTAATAAATCATAGGACAAAACAACATAAATACAATTTAATAAAGCATATGTTAAAGCAATATAAATACAATTTAATAAAGCATAGGTTAAAACAACATAAATGCAATTTAATAAAGCATAGGATAAAACAACATAAATACAATTTAATAAAGCATTGGGTAAAACAACATAAATACAATTTAATAAATCATAGGATAAAACAACATAAATACAATTTAATAAAGCATAAGATAAAACAACATAAATACAATTGAATGAATCATATGTTAAAACAACATAAATACAATTTAATAAAGCATAGGATAAAACAACATAAATACAATTTAGTAAAGCATAAGATAAAACAACATGAATACAATTTAATAAAGCATAGGTTAAAACAGCATAAATACAATTTAATAAAGCATAGGATGAAACAACATAAATATAGTTTATTAAAGAATAGGATAAAACAACATAAATACAATTTAATAAAGCATAGGATAAAACAACATAAATACAATTTAATAAAGCATAGGATAAAACCACATAAATACAATTTAATAAAGCATAGGATAAAACCACATAAATACAATTTAATAAAGCATAGGATAAAACCACATACATACAATTTAATAAAGCATAGGATGAAACCACATAAATACAATTTAATAAAGCATAGGTTAAAACAACATAAATGCAATTTAATAAAGCATAGGATAAAACAACATAAATACAATTTAATAAAGCATAGGATAAAACAACATAAATACAATTTAATAAAGCATAGGTTAAAACAACATAACTACAATTTAAAAAAGCATAGGATAAAACAACATAAATACAATTTATTAAAGCATAGGACAAAACCACATAAATACAATTTAATAAAGCATAGGATAAAACAACATAAATACAATTTAATAAAGCATAGGACAACACAACATAAATACAATTTAATAAAGCATATGTTAAAGCAAAATAAATACAATTTAATAAAGCATAAGTTAAAACAACATAAATACAATTTAATAAAGCATAGGATAAAACAACATAAATACAATTTAATAAAGCATTGGATAAAACAACATAAATACAATTTAATAAAGCATAGGATAAAACAACATAAATTCAATTTAATAAAGCATAAGATAAAACAACATAAATAGAAGCTAATAAAGCATAGGATAAAACAACATAAATACAATTTAATAAAGCATAGGATAAAACAACATAAATACAATTTAATAAAGCATAGGATAAAACAACATAAATACAATTTAATAAAGCATATCACAAAACCACATAAATACAATTTAATAAAGCATAGGATAAAACAACATAAATACAATTTAATAAAGCATAGGATAAAACAACATAAATACAATTTAATAAAGAATAGGACAAAACCACATAAATACAATTTAATAAAGCATAGGATATAACAACATAAATACAATTTAATAAAGCATAGGATAAAACAACATAAATACAATTTATTAAAGCATAGGACAAAACCACATAAATACAATTTAATAAAGCATAGGATAAAACAACATAAATACAATTTAATAAAGCATAGGACAAAACAACATAAATACAATTTAATAAAGCATAGGATAAAACAACATAAATACAATTTAATAAAGCATAGGATAAAACATCATAAATACAATTTAAAAAGCATAGGACAAATCAACCTAAACACAATTTAGTAAAGCATAAGATAAAACAACATGAATACAATTTAATAAAGCATATGTTAAAACAGCATAAATACAATTTAATAAAGCATAGGATAAAACAACATAAATACAACTTAATAAAGCATAGTACAAAACAACATAAATACAATTTAATAAAGCATAGGTTAAAACAACATAAATACAATTTAATAAAGCATAGGATAAAACCACAGAAATACAATTTAATAAAGAATAGGGTAAAACAACATAAATACAATTTAATAAAGCATAGGACAAAACAACATAAATACAATTTAATAAAGCATATGTTAAAGCAACATAAATACAATTTAATAAAGCATAGGTTAAAACAACATAAATGCAATTTAAGAAAGCATAGGATAAAACAACATAAATACAATTTAATAAAGCATTGGGTAAAACAACATAAGTACAATTTAATAAATCATAGGATAAAAAAACATAAATACAATTTAATAAAGCATAAGATAAAACAACATAAATACAAGTTAATAAAGCATAGGATAAAACAACATAAATACAATTTAATAAAGCATAGGATAAAACAACATAAATACAATTTAATAAAGCATAGGTTAAAACAACATAAATACAATTTAATAAAGCATAGGATAAAACAACATAAATACAAGTTAATAAAGCATAGGATAAAACAACATAAATACAATTTAATAAAGCATAGGATAAAACAACATAAATACAATTTAATAAAGCATAGGATAAAACAACATAAATACAATTTAATAAAGCATAGGATAAAACAACATAAATACAATTTAATAAAGCATAGGACAAAACCACATAAATACAATTTAATAAAGCATAGCATAAAACAACATAAATACAATTTAATAAAGCATAGGATAAAACAACATAAATACAATTTAATAAAGCATAGGACAAAACCACATAAATACAATTTAATAAATCATAGGATAAAACAACATAAATACAATTTAATAAAGCATAGGATAAAACAACATAAATACAATTTAATAAAGCATAGGATAAAACCACATACATACAATTTAATAAAGCATAGGATAAAACCACATAAATACAATTTAATAAAGCATAGGTTAAAACAACATAAATGCAATTTAACAAAGCATAGGATAAAACAACATAAATACAATTTAATAAAGAATAGGATAAAACAACATAAATACAATTTATTAAAGCATAGGACAAAACCACATAAATAAAATTTAATAAAGCATAGGATAAAACAACATAAATACAATTTAATAAATCATAGGACAAAACAACATAAATACAATTTAATAAAGCATATGTTAAAGCAATATAAATACAATTTAATAAAGCATAGGTTAAAACAACATAAATGCAATTTAATAAAACATAGGATAAAACAACATAAATACAATTTAATAAAGCATTGGGTAAAACAACATAAATACATTTTAATAAATCATAGGATAAAACAACATAAATACAATTTAATAAAGCATAAGATAAAACAACATATATACAATTTAATGAATCATATGTTAAAACAACATAAATACAATTTAATAAAGCATAGGATAAAACAACATAAATACAATTGAGTAAAGCATAAGATAAAACAACATGAATACAAAGTAATAAAGCATAGGTTAAAACAGCATAAATACAATTTCATAAAGCATAGGATGAAACAACATAAATACAATTTATTAAAGCATAGGATAAAACAACATAAATACAGTTTAATAAAGCATAGGATAAAACAACATAAATACAATTTAATAAAGCAAAGGATAAAACCACATAAATACAATTTAATAAAGCATAGGATAAAACCACATAAATACAATTTAATAAAGCATAGGATAAAACCACATAAATACAATTTAATAAAGCATAGGATAAAACCACATAAATACAATTTAATAAAGCATAGGATAAAACCACATTAATACAATTTAATAAAGCATTGGATAAAACCACATACATACAATTTAATAAAGCATAGGATAAAACCACATAAATACAATTTAATAAAGCATAGGTTAAAACAACATAAATGCAATTTAATAAAGCATAGGATAAAACAACATAAATACAATTTAATAAAGCATAGGATAAAACAACATAAATACAATTTAATAAAGCATAGGTTAAAACAACATAAATACAATTTAAAAAAGCATAGGATAAAACAACATAAATACAATTTATTAAAGCATAGGACAAAACCAAATAAATACAATTTAATAAAGCATAGGATAAAACAACATAAATACAATTTAATAAAGCATAGGACAACACAACATAAATACAATTTAATAAAGCATATGTTAAAGCAAAATAAATACAATTTAATAAAGCATAGGTTAAAACAACATAAATACAATTTAATAAAGCATAGGATAAAACAACATAAATACAATTTAATAAAGCATTGGATAAAACAACATAAATTCAATTTAATAAAGCATAAGATAAAACAACATAAATACAAGTTAATAAAGCATAGGATAAAACAACATAAATACAATTTAATAAAGCTTAGGATAAAACAACATAAATACAATTTAATAAAGCATATGATAAAACAACATAAATACAATTTAATAAAGCATAGGATAAAACAACATAAATACAATTTAATAAAGCATAGGACAAAACCACATAAATACAATTTAATAAAGCATAGGATAAAACAACATAAATACAATTTAATAAAGCATAGGACAAAACCACATATATACAATTTAATAAAGCATAGGATAAAACAACATAAATACAATTTAATAAAGCATAGGATAAAACAACATAAATACAATTTAATAAAGCATAGGACAAAACCACATAAATACAATTTAATAAAGCATAGGATATAACAACATAAATACAATTTAATAAAGCATAGGATAAAACAACATAAATACAATTTATTAAAGCATAGGACAAAACCACATAAATACAATTTAATAAAGCATAGGATAAAACAACATAAATACAATTTAATAAAGCATAGGACAAAACAACATAAATACAATTTAATAAAGCATAGGATAAAACAACATAAATACAAGTTAATAAAGCATAGGATAAAACAACATAAATACAATTTAATAAAGCATAGGATAAAACAACATAAATACAAGTTAATAAAGCATAGAATAAAACAACATAAATACAATTTAATAAAGCATAGGATAAAACAACATAAATACAATTTAATAAAGCATAGGATAAAACAACATAAATACAATTTAATAAAGCATAGGATAAAACAACATAAATACAATTTAATAAAGCATAGGACAAAACCACATAAATACAATTTAATAAAGCATAGCATAAAACAACATAAATACAATTTAATAAAGCATAGGACAACACAACATAAATACAATTTAATAAAGCATATGTTAAAGCAAAATAAATACAATTTAATAAAGCATAGGTTAAAACAACATAAATACAATTTAATAAAGCATAGGATAAAACAACATAAATACAATTTAATAAAGCATTGGATAAAACAACATAAATACAATTTAATAAAGCATAGGATAAAACAACATAAATTCAATTTAATAAAGCATAAGATAAAACATCATAAATACAAGTTAATAAAGCATAGGATAAAACAACATAAATACAATTTAATAAAGCTTAGGATAAAACAACATAAATACAATTTAATAAAGCATATGGTAAAACAACATGAATACAATTTAATAAAGCTTAGGATAAAACAACATAAATACAATTTAAAAAGCATAGGACAAAACAATCCTAAATACAATTTAGTAAAGCATAAGATAAAACAACATGAATACAATTTAATAAAGCATAGGTTAAAACAGCATAAATACAATTTAATAAAGCATAGGATAAAACAACATAAATACAACTTAATAAAGCATAGTACAAAACAACATAAATACAATTTAATAAAGCATAGGTTAAAACAACATAAATACAATTTAATAAAGCATAGGATAAAACCACAGAAATACAACTTAATAAAGAATAGGATAAAACAACATAAATACAATTTAATAAAGCATAGGACAAAACAACATAAATACAATTTAATAAAGCATAGGATAAAACAACATAAATACAATTTAATAAAGCATAGGATAAAACAACATAAATACAATTTAATAAAGCATAGGACAAAACAACGTCAATACAATTTAATAAAGCATATGTTAAAACAAGATAAATACAATTTAATAAAGCATAGGATAAAACAACATAAACACAATTTAGTAAAGCATAAGATAAAACAACATGAATACAATTTAATAAAGCATAGGTTAAAACAGCATAAATACAATTTAATAAGGCATAGGATAAAACAACATAAATACAATTTAATAAAGCATAGGATAAAACAACATAAATACAATTTAATAAAGCATAGGATAAAACAACATGAATACAATTTAATAAAGCATAGGTTAAAACAACATAAATACAATTTAATAAATCATAGGATAAAACCACATGAATACAATTTAATAAAGCATAGGATAAAACCACATGAATACAATTTAATAAAGCATAGGATAAAACAACATAAATACAATTTAATAAAGCATAGGATAAAACAACATAAATACAATTTAATAAAGCATAGGTTAATACAACATAAATACAATTTAAAAAAGCATAGGATAAAACAACATAAATACAATTTATTAAAGCATAGGACAAAACCACATAAATACAATTTAATAAAGCTTAGGATAAAACAACATAAATACAATTTAATAAAGCATATTATAAAACAACATAAATACAATTTAATAAAGCATAGGATAAAACAACATAAATACAATTTAATAAAGCATAGGACAAAACCACATAAATACAATTTAATAAAGCATAGGATAAAACAACATAAATACAATTTAATAAAGCATAGGACAAAACCACATATATACAATTTAATAAAGCATAGGATAAAACAACATAAATACAATTTAATAAAGCATAGGATAAAACAACATAAATACAATTTAATAAAGCATAGGACAAAACCACATAAATACAATTTAATAAAGCATAGGATATAACAACATAAATACAATATAATAAAGCATAGGATAAAACAACATAAATACAATTTATTAAAGCATAGGACAAAACCACATAAATACAATTTAATAAAGCATAGGATAAAACAACATAAATACAATTTAATAAAGCATAGGACAAAACAACATAAATACAATTTAATAAAGCATAGGATAAAACAACATAAATACAAGTTAATAAAGCATAGGATAAAACAACATAAATACAATTTAATAAAGCATAGGATAAAACAACATAAATACAATTTAATAAAGCATAGGTTAAAACAACATAAATACAATTTAATAAAGCATAGGATAAAACAACATAAATACAAGTTAATAAAGCATAGGATAAAACAACATAAATACAATTTAATAAAGCATAGGATAAAACAACATAAATACAATTTAATAAAGCATAGGATAAAACAACATAAATACAATTTAATAAAGCATAGGATAAAACAACATAAATACAATTTAATAAAGCATAGGACAAAACCACATAAATACAATTTAATAAAGCATAGCATAAAACAACATAAATACAATTTAATAAAGCATAGGATAAAACAACATAAATACAATTTAATAAAGCATAGGACAAAACCACATAAATACAATTTAATAAAGCATAGGATAAAACAACATAAATACAATTTAATAAAACATAGGATAAAACAACATAAATACAATTTAATAAAGCATAGGATAAAACCACATACATACAATTTAATAAAGCATAGGATAAAACCACATAAATACAATTTAATAAAGCATAGGTTAAAACAACATAAATGCAATTTAACAAAGCATAGAATAAAACAACATAAATACAATTTAATAAAGAATAGGATAAAACAACATAAATACAATTTATTAAAGCATAGGACAAAACCACATAAATACAATTTAATAAAGCATATGTTAAAGCAACATAAATACAATTTAATAAAGCATAGGTTAAAACAACATAAATTCAATTTAATAAAGCATAAGATAAAACAACATAAATAGAAGCTAATAAAGCATAGGATAAAACAACATAAATACAATTTAATAAAGCATAGGATAAAACAACATAAATACAATTTAATAAAGCATATGATAAAACAACATAAATACAATTTAATAAAGCATAGGATAAAACAACATAAATACAATTTAATAAAGCATAGGACAAAACCACATAAATACAATTTAATGAAGCATAGGATAAAACAACATAAATACAATTTAATAAAGCATAGGATAAAACAACATAAATACAATTTAATAAAGAATAGGACAAAACCACATAAATACAATTTAATAAAGCATAGGATATAACAACATAAATACAATTTAATAAAGCATAGGATAAAACAACATAAATACAATTTATTAAAGCATAGGACAAAACCACATAAATACAATTTAATAAAGCATAGGATAAAACAACATAAATACAATTTAATAAAGCATAGGGCAAAACAACATAAATACAATTTAATAAAGCATAGGATAAAACAACATAAATACAATTTAATAAAGCATAGGATAAAACATCATAAATACAATTTAAAAAGCATAGGACAAATCAACCTAAACACAATTTAGTAAAGCATAAGATAAAACAACATGAATACAATTTAATAAAGCATAGGTTAAAACAGCATAAATACAATTTAATAAGGCATAGGATAAAACAACATAAATACAATTTAATAAAGCATAGGATAAAACAACATAAATACAATTTAATAAAGCATAGGATAAAACAACATGAATACAATTTAATAAAGCATAGGTTAAAACAACATAAATACAATTTAATAAATCATAGGATAAAACCACATGAATACAATTTAATAAAGCATAGGATAAAACCACATGAATACAATTTAATAAAGCATAGGATAAAACAACATAAATACAATTTAATAAAGCATAGGATAAAACAACATAAATACAATTTAATAAAGCATAGGTTAATACAACATAAATACAATTTAAAAAAGCATAGGATAAAACAACATAAATACAATTTATTAAAGCATAGGACAAAACCACATAAATACAATTTAATAAAGCATAGGATAAAACAACATAAATACAATTTAATAAATCATAGGACAAAACAACATAAATACAATTTAATAAAGCATATGTTAAAGCAACATAAATACAATTTAATAAAGCATAGGTTAAAACAACATAAATGCAATTTAATAAAGCATAGGATAAAACAACATAAATACAATTTAATAAAGCTTAGGATAAAACAACATAAATACAATTTAATAAAGCATATTATAAAACAACATAAATACAATTTAATAAAGCATAGGATAAAACAACATAAATACAATTTAATAAAGCATAGGACAAAACCACATAAATACAATTTAATAAAGCATAGGATAAAACAACATAAATACAATTTAATAAAGCATAGGACAAAACCACATATATACAATTTAATAAAGCATAGGATAAAACAACATAAATACAATTTAATAAAGCATAGGATAAAACAACATAAATACAATTTAATAAAGCATAGGACAAAACCACATAAATACAATTTAATAAAGCATAGGATATAACAACATAAATACAATATAATAAAGCATAGGATAAAACAACATAAATACAATTTATTAAAGCATAGGACAAAACCACATAAATACAATTTAATAAAGCATAGGATAAAACAACATAAATACAATTTAATAAAGCATAGGACAAAACAACATAAATACAATTTAATAAAGCATAGGATAAAACAACATAAATACAAGTTAATAAAGCATAGGATAAAACAACATAAATACAATTTAATAAAGCATAGGATAAAACAACATAAATACAATTTAATAAAGCATAGGTTAAAACAACATAAATACAATTTAATAAAGCATAGGATAAAACAACATAAATACAAGTTAATAAAGCATAGGATAAAACAACATAAATACAATTTAATAAAGCATAGGATAAAACAACATAAATACAATTTAATAAAGCATAGGATAAAACAACATAAATACAATTTAATAAAGCATAGGATAAAACAACATAAATACAATTTAATAAAGCATAGGACAAAACCACATAAATACAATTTAATAAAGCATAGCATAAAACAACATAAATACAATTTAATAAAGCATAGGATAAAACAACATAAATACAATTTAATAAAGCATAGGACAAAACCACATAAATACAATTTAATAAAGCATAGGATAAAACAACATAAATACAATTTAATAAAACATAGGATAAAACAACATAAATACAATTTAATAAAGCATAGGATAAAACCACATACATACAATTTAATAAAGCATAGGATAAAACCACATAAATACAATTTAATAAAGCATAGGTTAAAACAACATAAATGCAATTTAACAAAGCATAGAATAAAACAACATAAATACAATTTAATAAAGAATAGGATAAAACAACATAAATACAATTTATTAAAGCATAGGACAAAACCACATAAATACAATTTAATAAAGCATATGTTAAAGCAACATAAATACAATTTAATAAAGCATAGGTTAAAACAACATAAATTCAATTTAATAAAGCATAAGATAAAACAACATAAATAGAAGCTAATAAAGCATAGGATAAAACAACATAAATACAATTTAATAAAGCATAGGATAAAACAACATAAATACAATTTAATAAAGCATATGATAAAACAACATAAATACAATTTAATAAAGCATAGGATAAAACAACATAAATACAATTTAATAAAGCATAGGACAAAACCACATAAATACAATTTAATGAAGCATAGGATAAAACAACATAAATACAATTTAATAAAGCATAGGATAAAACAACATAAATACAATTTAATAAAGAATAGGACAAAACCACATAAATACAATTTAATAAAGCATAGGATATAACAACATAAATACAATTTAATAAAGCATAGGATAAAACAACATAAATACAATTTATTAAAGCATAGGACAAAACCACATAAATACAATTTAATAAAGCATAGGATAAAACAACATAAATACAATTTAATAAAGCATAGGGCAAAACAACATAAATACAATTTAATAAAGCATAGGATAAAACAACATAAATACAATTTAATAAAGCATAGGATAAAACATCATAAATACAATTTAAAAAGCATAGGACAAATCAACCTAAACACAATTTAGTAAAGCATAAGATAAAACAACATGAATACAATTTAATAAAGCATATGTTAAAACAGCATAAATACAATTTAATAAAGCATAGGATAAAACAACATAAATACAACTTAATAAAGCATAGTACAAAACAACATAAATACAATTTAATAAAGCATAGGTTAAAACAACATAAATACAATTTAATAAAGCATAGGATAAAACCACAGAAATACAATTTAATAAAGAATAGGGTAAAACAACATAAATACAATTTAATAAAGCATAGGACAAAACAACATAAATACAATTTAATAAAGCATATGTTAAAGCAACATAAATACAATTTAATAAAGCATAGGTTAAAACAACATAAATGCAATTTAAGAAAGCATAGGATAAAACAACATAAATACAATTTAATAAAGCATTGGGTAAAACAACATAAGTACAATTTAATAAATCATAGGATAAAAAAACATAAATACAATTTAATAAAGCATAGGATAAAACAACATAAATACAATTTAATAAAGCTTAGGATAAAACAACATAAATACAATTTAATAAAGCATAGGATAAAACAACATAAATACAATTTAATAAAGCATTGGATAAAACAACATAAATTCAATTTAATAAAGCATAAGATAAAACAACATAAATACAATTTAATAAAGCATATGATAAAACAACATAAATACAATTTAATAAAGCATAGGATAAAACAACATAAATACAATTTAATAAAGCATAGGACAAAACCACATAAATACAATTTAATAAAGCATAGGATAAAACAACATAAATACAAGTTAATAAAGCATAGGATAAAACAACATAAATACAATTTAATAAAGCATAGGATAAAACAACATAAATACAATTTAATAAAGCATAGGATAAAACAACATAAATACAATTTAATAAAGCATAGGATAAAACAACATAAATACAATTTAATAAAGCATAGGACAAAACCACATAAATACAATTTAATAAAGCATAGCATAAAACAACATAAATACAATTTAATAAAGCATAGGATAAAACAACATAAATACAATTTAATAAAGCATAGGACAAAACCACATAAATACAATTTAATAAATCATAGGATAAAACAACATAAATACAATTTAATAAAGCATAGGATAAAACAACATAAATACAATTTAATAAAGCATAGGATAAAACCACATACATACAATTTAATAAAGCATAGGATAAAACCACATAAATACAATTTAATAAAGCATAGGTTAAAACAACATAAATGCAATTTAACAAAGCATAGGATAAAACAACATAAATACAATTTAATAAAGAATAGGATAAAACAACATAAATACAATTTATTAAAGCATAGGACAAAACCACATAAATACAATTTAATAAAGCATAGGATAAAACAACATAAATACAATTTAATAAATCATAGGACAAAACAACATAAATACAATTTAATAAAGCATATGTTAAAGCAATATAAATACAATTTAATAAAGCATTGGGTAAAACAACATAAATACATTTTAATAAATCATAGGATAAAACAACATAAATACAATTTAATAAAGCATAAGATAAAACAACATAAATACAATTTAATGAATCATATGTTAAAACAACATAAATACAATTTAATAAAGCATAGGATAAAACAACATAAATACAATTGAGTAAAGCATAAGATAAAACAACATGAATACAAAGTAATAAAGCATAGGTTAAAACAGCATAAATACAATTTCATAAAGCATAGGATGAAACAACATAAATACAATTTATTAAAGCATAGGATAAAACAACATAAATACAGTTTAATAAAGCATAGGATAAAACAACATAAATACAATTTAATAAAGCATAGGATAAAACCACATAAATACAATTTAATAAAGCATAGGATAAAACCACATAAATACAATTTAATAAAGCATAGGATAAAACCACATTAATACAATTTAATAAAGCATTGGATAAAACCACATAAATACAATTTAATAAAGCATAGGATAAAACCACATTAATACAATTTAATAAAGCATTGGATAAAACCACATACATACAATTTAATAAAGCATAGGATAAAACCACATAAATACAATTTAATAAAGCATAGGTTAAAACAACATAAATGCAATTTAATAAAGCATAGGATAAAACAACATAAATACAATTTAATAAAGCATAGGATAAAACAACATAAATACAATTTAATAAAGCATAGGTTAAAACAACATAAATACAATTTAAAAAAGCATAGGATAAAACAACATAAATACAATTTATTAAAGCATAGGACAAAACCAAATAAATACAATTTAATAAAGCATAGGATAAAACAACATAAATACAATTTAATAAAGCATAGGACAACACAACATAAATACAATTTAATAAAGCATATGTTAAAGCAAAATAAATACAATTTAATAAAGCATAGGTTAAAACAACATAAATACAATTTAATAAAGCATAGGATAAAACAACATAAATACAATTTAATAAAGCATTGGATAAAACAACATAAATTCAATTTAATAAAGCATAAGATAAAACAACATAAATACAAGTTAATAAAGCATAGGATAAAACAACATAAATACAATTTAATAAAGCTTAGGATAAAACAACATAAATACAATTTAATAAAGCTTATGATAAAACAACATAAATACAATTTAATAAAGCATAGGATAAAACAACATAAATACAATTTAATAAAGCATAGGACAAAACCACATAAATACAATTTAATAAAGCATAGGATAAAACAACATAAATACAATTTAATAAAGCATAGGACAAAACCACATATATACAATTTAATAAAGCATAGGATAAAACAACATAAATACAATTTAATAAAGC
The DNA here is from genome assembly GCF_046119375.1 of Phyllobates terribilis. Taxonomy (NCBI): domain Eukaryota; kingdom Metazoa; phylum Chordata; class Amphibia; order Anura; family Dendrobatidae; genus Phyllobates; species Phyllobates terribilis. The sequence continues at coordinate 380,703 of NW_027362778.1, forward strand.
ATAGGATAAAACAACATAAATACAATTTAATAAAGCATAGGACAAAACCACATAAATACAATTTAATAAAGCATAGGATATAACAACATAAATACAATTTAATAAAGCATAGGATAAAACAACATAAATACAATTTATTAAAGCATAGGACAAAACCACATAAATACAATTTAATAAAGCATAGGATAAAACAACATAAATACAATTTAATAAAGCATAGGACAAAACAACATAAATACAATTTAATAAAGCATAGGATAAAACAACATAAATACAAGTTAATAAAGCATAGGATAAAACAACATAAATACAATTTAATAAAGCATAGGATAAAACAACATAAATACAAGTTAATAAAGCATAGAATAAAACAACATAAATACAATTTAATAAAGCATAGGATAAAACAACATAAATACAATTTAATAAAGCATAGGATAAAACAACATAAATACAATTTAATAAAGCATAGGATAAAACAACATAAATACAATTTAATAAAGCATAGGACAAAACCACATAAATACAATTTAATAAAGCATAGCATAAAACAACATAAATACAATTTAATAAAGCATAGGACAACACAACATAAATACAATTTAATAAAGCATATGTTAAAGCAAAATAAATACAATTTAATAAAGCATAGGTTAAAACAACATAAATACAATTTAATAAAGCATAGGATAAAACAACATAAATACAATTTAATAAAGCATTGGATAAAACAACATAAATACAATTTAATAAAGCATAGGATAAAACAACATAAATTCAATTTAATAAAGCATAAGATAAAACATCATAAATACAAGTTAATAAAGCATAGGATAAAACAACATAAATACAATTTAATAAAGCTTAGGATAAAACAACATAAATACAATTTAATAAAGCATATGGTAAAACAACATGAATACAATTTAATAAAGCTTAGGATAAAACAACATAAATACAATTTAAAAAGCATAGGACAAAACAACCTAAATACAATTTAGTAAAGCATAAGATAAAACAACATGAATACAATTTAATAAAGCATAGGTTAAAACAGCATAAATACAATTTAATAAAGCATAGGATAAAACAACATAAATACAACTTAATAAAGCATAGTACAAAACAACATAAATACAATTTAATAAAGCATAGGTTAAAACAACATAAATACAATTTAATAAAGCATAGGATAAAACCACAGAAATACAACTTAATAAAGAATAGGATAAAACAACATAAATACAATTTAATAAAGCATAGGACAAAACAACATAAATACAATTTAATAAAGCATAGGATAAAACAACATAAATACAATTTAATAAAGCATAGGATAAAACAACATAAATACAATTTAATAAAGCATAGGACAAAACAACGTCAATACAATTTAATAAAGCATATGTTAAAACAAGATAAATACAATTTAATAAAGCATAGGATAAAACAACATAAACAAAATTTAGTAAAGCATAAGATAAAACAACATGAATACAATTTAATAAAGCATAGGTTAAAACAGCATAAATACAATTTAATAAGGCATAGGATAAAACAACATAAATACAATTTAATAAAGCATAGGATAAAACAACATAAATACAATTTAATAAAGCATAGGATAAAACAACATGAATACAATTTAATAAAGCATAGGTTAAAACAACATAAATACAATTTAATAAATCATAGGATAAAACCACATGAATACAATTTAATAAAGCATAGGATAAAACCACATGAATACAATTTAATAAAGCATAGGATAAAACAACATAAATACAATTTAATAAAGCATAGGATAAAACAACATAAATACAATTTAATAAAGCATAGGTTAATACAACATAAATACAATTTAAAAAAGCATAGGATAAAACAACATAAATACAATTTATTAAAGCATAGGACAAAACCACATAAATACAATTTAATAAAGCATAGGATAAAACAACATAAATACAATTTAATAAATCATAGGACAAAACAACATAAATACAATTTAATAAAGCATATGTTAAAGCAACATAAATACAATTTAATAAAGCATAGGTTAAAACAACATAAATGCAATTTAATAAAGCATAGGATAAAACAACATAAATACAATTTAATAAAGCTTAGGATAAAACAACATAAATACAATTTAATAAAGCATATGATAAAACAACATAAATACAATTTAATAAAGCATAGGATAAAACAACATAAATACAATTTAATAAAGCATAGGACAAAACCACATAAATACAATTTAATAAAGCATAGGATAAAACAACATAAATACAATTTAATAAAGCATAGGACAAAACCACATATATACAATTTAATAAAGCATAGGATAAAACAACATAAATACAATTTAATAAAGCATAGGATAAAACAACATAAATACAATTTAATAAAGCATAGGACAAAACCACATAAATACAATTTAATAAAGCATAGGATATAACAACATAAATACAATATAATAAAGCATAGGATAAAACAACATAAATACAATTTATTAAAGCATAGGACAAAACCACATAAATACAATTTAATAAAGCATAGGATAAAACAACATAAATACAATTTAATAAAGCATAGGACAAAACAACATAAAAACAATTTAATAAAGCATAGGATAAAACAACATAAATACAAGTTAATAAAGCATAGGATAAAACAACATAAATACAATTTAATAAAGCATAGGATAAAACAACATAAATACAATTTAATAAAGCATAGGTTAAAACAACATAAATACAATTTAATAAAGCATAGGATAAAACAACATAAATACAAGTTAATAAAGCATAGGATAAAACAACATAAATACAATTTAATAAAGCATAGGATAAAACAACATAAATACAATTTAATAAAGCATAGGATAAAACAACATAAATACAATTTAATAAAGCATAGGATAAAACAACATAAATACAATTTAATAAAGCATAGGACAAAACCACATAAATACAATTTAATAAAGCATAGCATAAAACAACATAAATACAATTTAATAAAGCATAGGATAAAACAACATAAATACAATTTAATAAAGCATAGGACAAAACCACATAAATACAATTTAATAAAGCATAGGATAAAACAACATAAATACAATTTAATAAAACATAGGATAAAACAACATAAATACAATTTAATAAAGCATAGGATAAAACCACATACATACAATTTAATAAAGCATAGGATAAAACCACATAAATACAATTTAATAAAGCATAGGTTAAAACAACATAAATGCAATTTAACAAAGCATAGAATAAAACAACATAAATACAATTTAATAAAGAATAGGATAAAACAACATAAATACAATTTATTAAAGCATAGGACAAAACCACATAAATACAATTTAATAAAGCATATGTTAAAGCAACATAAATACAATTTAATAAAGCATAGGTTAAAACAACATAAATTCAATTTAATAAAGCATAAGATAAAACAACATAAATAGAAGCTAATAAAGCATAGGATAAAACAACATAAATACAATTTAATAAAGCATAGGATAAAACAACATAAATACAATTTAATAAAGCATATGATAAAACAACATAAATACAATTTAATAAAGCATAGGATAAAACAACATAAATACAATTTAATAAAGCATAGGACAAAACCACATAAATACAATTTAATGAAGCATAGGATAAAACAACATAAATACAATTTAATAAAGCATAGGATAAAACAACATAAATACAATTTAATAAAGAATAGGACAAAACCACATAAATACAATTTAATAAAGCATAGGATATAACAACATAAATACAATTTAATAAAGCATAGGATAAAACAACATAAATACAATTTATTAAAGCATAGGACAAAACCACATAAATACAATTTAATAAAGCATAGGATAAAACAACATAAATACAATTTAATAAAGCATAGGACAAAACAACATAAATACAATTTAATAAAGCATAGGATAAAACAACATAAATACAATTTAATAAAGCATAGGATAAAACATCATAAATACAATTTAAAAAGCATAGGACAAATCAACCTAAACACAATTTAGTAAAGCATAAGATAAAACAACATGAATACAATTTAATAAAGCATATGTTAAAACAGCATAAATACAATTTAATAAAGCATAGGATAAAACAACATAAATACAACTTAATAAAGCATAGTACAAAACAACATAAATACAATTTAATAAAGCATAGGTTAAAACAACATAAATACAATTTAATAAAGCATAGGATAAAACCACAGAAATACAATTTAATAAAGAATAGGGTAAAACAACATAAATACAATTTAATAAAGCATAGGACAAAACAACATAAATACAATTTAATAAAGCATATGTTAAAGCAACATAAATACAATTTAATAAAGCATAGGTTAAAACAACATAAATGCAATTTAAGAAAGCATAGGATAAAACAACATAAATACAATTTAATAAAGCATTGGGTAAAACAACATAAGTATAATTTAATAAATCATAGGATAAAAAAACATAAATACAATTTAATAAAGCATAGGATAAAACAACATAAATACAATTTAATAAAGCTTAGGATAAAACAACATAAATACAATTTAATAAAGCATAGGATAAAACAACATAAATACAATTTAATAAAGCATTGGATAAAACAACATAAATTCAATTTAATAAAGCATAAGATAAAACAACATAAATACAATTTAATAAAGCATATGATAAAACAACATAAATACAATTTAATAAAGCATAGGATAAAACAACATAAATACAATTTAATAAAGCATAGGACAAAACCACATAAATACAATTTAATAAAGCATAGGATAAAACAACATAAATACAATTTAATAAAGCATAGGACAAAACCACATATATACAATTTAATAAAGCATAGGATAAAACAACATAAATACAATTTAATAAAGCATAGGATAAAACAACATAAATACAATTTAATAAAGCATTGGATAAAACAACATAAATTCAATTTAATAAAGCATAAGATAAAACAACATGAATACAATTTAATAAAGCATAGGTTAAAACAGCATAAATACAATTTAATAAAGCATAGGATAAAACAACATAAATACAACTTAATAAAGCATAGTACAAAACAACATAAATACAATTTAATAAAGCATAGGTTAAAACAACATAAATACAATTTAATAAAGCATAGGATAAAACCACAGAAATACAATTTAATAAAGCATAAGATAAAACAACATAAATAGAAGCTAATAAAGCATAGGATAAAACAACATAAATACAATTTAATAAAGCATAGGATAAAACAACATAAATACAATTTAATAAAGCATATGATAAAACAACATAAATACAATTTAATAAAGCATAGGATAAAACAACATAAATACAATTTAATAAAGCATAGGACAAAACCACATAAATACAATTTAATGAAGCATAGGATAAAACAACATAAATACAATTTAATAAAGCATAGGATAAAACAACATAAATACAATTTAATAAAGAATAGGACAAAACCACATAAATACAATTTAATAAAGCATAGGATATAACAACATAAATACAATTTAATAAAGCATAGGATAAAACAACATAAATACAATTTATTAAAGCATAGGACAAAACCACATAAATACAATTTAATAAAGCATAGGATAAAACAACATAAATACAATTTAATAAAGCATAGGACAAAACAACATAAATACAATTTAATAAAGCATAGGATAAAACAACATAAATACAATTTAATAAAGCATAGGATAAAACATCATAAATACAATTTAAAAAGCATAGGACAAATCAACCTAAACACAATTTAGTAAAGCATAAGATAAAACAACATGAATACAATTTAATAAAGCATATGTTAAAACAGCATAAATACAATTTAATAAAGCATAGGATAAAACAACATAAATACAACTTAATAAAGCATAGTACAAAACAACATAAATACAATTTAATAAAGCATAGGTTAAAACAACATAAATACAATTTAATAAAGCATAGGATAAAACCACAGAAATACAATTTAATAAAGAATAGGGTAAAACAACATAAATACAATTTAATAAAGCATAGGACAAAACAACATAAATACAATTTAATAAAGCATATGTTAAAGCAACATAAATACAATTTAATAAAGCATAGGTTAAAACAACATAAATGCAATTTAAGAAAGCATAGGATAAAACAACATAAATACAATTTAATAAAGCATTGGGTAAAACAACATAAGTATAATTTAATAAATCATAGGATAAAAAAACATAAATACAATTTAATAAAGCATAGGATAAAACAACATAAATACAATTTAATAAAGCTTAGGATAAAACAACATAAATACAATTTAATAAAGCATAGGATAAAACAACATAAATACAATTTAATAAAGCATTGGATAAAACAACATAAATTCAATTTAATAAAGCATAAGATAAAACAACATAAATACAATTTAATAAAGCATATGATAAAACAACATAAATACAATTTAATAAAGCATAGGATAAAACAACATAAATACAATTTAATAAAGCATAGGACAAAACCACATAAATACAATTTAATAAAGCATAGGATAAAACAACATAAATACAATTTAATAAAGCATAGGACAAAACCACATATATACAATTTAATAAAGCATAGGATAAAACAACATAAATACAATTTAATAAAGCATAGGATAAAACAACATAAATACAATTTAATAAAGCATTGGATAAAACAACATAAATTCAATTTAATAAAGCATAAGATAAAACAACATGAATACAATTTAATAAAGCATAGGTTAAAACAGCATAAATACAATTTAATAAAGCATAGGATAAAACAACATAAATACAACTTAATAAAGCATAGTACAAAACAACATAAATACAATTTAATAAAGCATAGGTTAAAACAACATAAATACAATTTAATAAAGCATAGGATAAAACCACAGAAATACAATTTAATAAAGAATAGGATAAAACAACATAAATACAATTTAATAAAGCATAGGACAAAACAACATAAATACAATTTAATAAAGCATAGGATAAAACAACATAAATACAATTTAATAAAGCATAGGATAAAACAACATAAATACAATTTAATAAAGCATAGGACAAAACAACGTCAATACAATTTAATAAAGCATATGTTAAAACAAGATAAATACAATTTAATAAAGCATAGGATAAAACAACATAAACACAATTTAGTAAAGCATAAGATAAAACAACATGAATACAACTTAATTAAGCATAGGTTAAAACAGCATAAATACAATTTAATAAGGCATAGGATAAAACAACATAAATACAATTTAATAAAGCATAGGATAAAACAACATAAATACAATTTAATAAAGCATAGGATAAAACAACATGAATACAATTTAATAAAGCATAGGTTAAAACAACATAAATACAATTTAATAAAGCATAGGTTAATACAACATAAATACAATTTAAAAAAGCATAGGATAAAACAACATAAATACAATTTATTAAAGCATAGGACAAAACCACATAAATACAATTTAATAAAGCATAGGATAAAACAACATAAATACAATTTAATAAATCATAGGACAAAACAACATAAATACAATTTAATAAAGCATATGTTAAAGCAACATAAATACAATTTAATAAAGCATAGGTTAAAACAACATAAATGCAATTTAATAAAGCATAGGATAAAACAACATAAATACAATTTAATAAAGCTTAGGATAAAACAACATAAATACAATTTAATAAAGCATATGATAAAACAACATAAATACAATTTAATAAAGCATAGGATAAAACAACATAAATACAATTTAATAAAGCATAGGACAAAACCACATAAATACAATTTAATAAAGCATAGGATAAAACAACATAAATACAATTTAATAAAGCATAGGACAAAACCACATATATACAATTTAATAAAGCATAGGATAAAACAACATAAATTCAATTTAATAAAGCATAGGATAAAACAACATAAATACAATTTAATAAAGCATAGGACAAAACCACATAAATACAATTTAATAAAGCATAGGATAAAACAACATAAATACAAGTTAATAAAGCATAGGATAAAACAACATAAATACAATTTAATAAAGCATAGGATAAAACAACATAAATACAATTTAATAAAGCATAGGTTAAAACAACATAAATACAATTTAATAAAGCATAGGATAAAACAACATAAATACAAGTTAATAAAGCATAGGATAAAACAACATAAATACAATTTAATAAAGCATAGGATAAAACAACATGAATACAATTTAATAAAGCATAGGATAAAACTACATAAATACAATTTAATAAAGCATAGGATAAAACAACATAAATACAATTTAATAAAGCATAGGACAAAACCACATAAATACAATTTAATAAAGCATAGCATAAAACAACATAAATACAATTTAATAAAGCATAGGATAAAACAACATAAATACAATTTAATAAAGCATAGGACAAAACCACATAAATACAATTTAATAAAGCATAGGATAAAACAACATAAATACAATTTAATAAAACATAGGATAAAACAACATAAATACAATTTAATAAAGCATAGGATAAAACCACATACATACAATTTAATAAAGCATAGGATAAAACCACATAAATACAATTTAATAAAGCATAGGTTAAAACAACATAAATGCAATTAAACAAAGCATAGAATAAAACAACATAAATACAATTTAATAAAGAATAGGATAAAACAACATAAATACAATTTATTAAAGCATAGGACAAAACCACATAAATACAATTTAATAAAGCATATGTTAAAACAACATAAATACAATTTAATAAAGCATAGGACAAAACCACATAAATACAATTTAATAAAGCATAGGATAAAACAACATAAATACAATTTAATAAAGCATAGGATAAAACAACATAAATACAATTTAATAAAGAATAGGACAAAACCACATAAATACAATTTAATAAAGCATAGGATATAACAACATAAATACAATTTAATAAAGCATAGGATAAAACAACCTAAACACAATTTAGTAAAGCATAAGATAAAACAACATGAATACAATTTAATAAAGCATATGTTAAAACAGCATAAATACAATTTAATAAAGCATAGGATAAAACAACATAAATACAACTTAATAAAGCATAGTACAAAACAACATAAATACAATTTAATAAAGCATAGGTTAAAACAACATAAATACAATTTAATAAAGCATAGGATAAAACCACAGAAATACAATTTAATAAAGAATAGGGTAAAACAACATAAATACAATTTAATAAAGCATAGGACAAAACAACATAAATACAATTTAATAAAGCATATGTTAAAGCAACATAAATACAATTTAATAAAGCATAGGTTAAAACAACATAAATGCAATTTAAGAAAGCATAGGATAAAACAACATAAATACAATTTTATAAAGCATTGGGTAAAACAACATAAGTACAATTTAATAAATCCTAGGATAAAAAAACATAAATACAATTTAATAAAGCATAGGATAAAACAACATAAATACAATTTCATAAAGCTTAGGATAAAACAACATAAATACAATTTAATAAAGCATAGGATAAAACAACATAAATACAATTTAATAAAGCATTGGATAAAACAACATAAATTCAATTTAATAAAGCATAAGATAAAACAACATAAATACAAGTTAATAAAGCATAGGATAAAACAACATAAATACAATTTAATAAAGCTTAGGATAAAACAACATAAATACAATTTAATAAAGCATATGATAAAACAACATAAATACAATTTAATAAAGCATAGGATAAAACAACATAAATACAATTTAATAAAGCATAGGACAAAACCACATAAATACAATTTAATAAAGCATAGGATAAAACAACATAAATACAATTTAATAAAGCATAGGACAAAACCACATATATACAATTTAATAAAGCATAGGATAAAACAACATAAATACAATTTAATAAAGCATAGGACAAAACAACATAAATACAATTTAATAAAGCATAGGACAAAACCACATAAATACAATTTAATAAAGCATAGGATATAACAACATAAATACAATTTAATAAAGCATAGGATAAAACAACATAAATACAATTTATTAAAGCATAGGACAAAACCACATAAATACAATTTAATAAAGCATAGGATAAAACCACATAAATACAATTTAATAAAGCATAGGACAAAACAACATAAATACAATTTAATAAAGCATAGGATAAAACAACATAAATACAAGTTAATAAAGCATAGGATAAAACTACATAAATACAATTTAATAAAGCATAGGATAAAACAACATAAATACAATTTAATAAAGCATAGGTTAAAACAACATAAATACAATTTAATAAAGCATAGGATAAAACAACATAAATACAATTTAATAAAGCATAGGATAAAACAACATAAATACAATTTAATAAAGCATTGGATAAAACAACATAAATTCAATTTAATAAAGCATAAGATAAAACAACATGAATACAATTTAATAAAGCATAGGTTAAAACAGCATAAATACAATTTAATAAAGCATAGGATAAAACAACATAAATACAACTTAATAAAGCATAGTACAAAACAACATAAATACAATTTAATAAAGCATAGGTTAAAACAACATAAATACAATTTAATAAAGCATAGGATAAAACCACAGAAATACAATTTAATAAAGAATAGGATAAAACAACATAAATACAATTTAATAAAGCATAGGACAAAACAACATAAATACAATTTAATAAAGCATAGGATAAAACAACATAAATACAATTTAATAAAGCATAGGATAAAACAACATAAATACAATTTAATAAAGCATAGGACAAAACAACGTCAATACAATTTAATAAAGCATATGTTAAAACAAGATAAATACAATTTAATAAAGCATAGGATAAAACAACATAAACACAATTTAGTAAAGCATAAGATAAAACAACATGAATACAATTTAATAAAGCATAGGACAAAACCACATAAATACAATTTAATAAAGCATAGGATAAAACAACATAAATACAATTTAATAAAGCATAGGACAAAACCACATATATACAATTTAATAAAGCATAGGATAAAACAACATAAATACAATTTAATAAAGCATAGGACAAAACAACATAAATACAATTTAATAAAGCATAGGACAAAACCACATAAATACAATTTAATAAAGCATAGGATATAACAACATAAATACAATTTAATAAAGCATAGGATAAAACAACATAAATACAATTTATTAAAGCATAGGACAAAACCACATAAATACAATTTAATAAAGCATAGGATAAAACCACATAAATACAATTTAATAAAGCATAGGACAAAACAACATAAATACAATTTAATAAAGCATAGGATAAAACAACATAAATACAAGTTAATAAAGCATAGGATAAAACTACATAAATACAATTTAATAAAGCATAGGATAAAACAACATAAATACAATTTAATAAAGCATAGGTTAAAACAACATAAATACAATTTAATAAAGCATAGGATAAAACAACATAAATACAATTTAATAAAGCATAGGATAAAACAACATAAATACAATTTAATAAAGCATTGGATAAAACAACATAAATTCAATTTAATAAAGCATAAGATAAAACAACATGAATACAATTTAATAAAGCATAGGTTAAAACAGCATAAATACAATTTAATAAAGCATAGGATAAAACAACATAAATACAACTTAATAAAGCATAGTACAAAACAACATAAATACAATTTAATAAAGCATAGGTTAAAACAACATAAATACAATTTAATAAAGCATAGGATAAAACCACAGAAATACAATTTAATAAAGAATAGGATAAAACAACATAAATACAATTTAATAAAGCATAGGACAAAACAACATAAATACAATTTAATAAAGCATAGGATAAAACAACATAAATACAATTTAATAAAGCATAGGATAAAACAACATAAATACAATTTAATAAAGCATAGGACAAAACAACGTCAATACAATTTAATAAAGCATATGTTAAAACAAGATAAATACAATTTAATAAAGCATAGGATAAAACAACATAAACACAATTTAGTAAAGCATAAGATAAAACAACATGAATACAATTTAATAAAGCATAGGTTAAAACAGCATAAATACAATTTAATAAGGCATAGGATAAAACAACATAAATACAATTTAATAAAGCATAGGATAAAACAACATAAATACAATTTAATAAAGCATATAATAAAACAACATGAATACAATTTAATAAAGCATAGGTTAAAACAACATAAATACAATTTAATAAAGCATAGGTTAATACAACATAAATACAATTTAAAAAAGCATAGGATAAAACAACATAAATACAATTTATTAAAGCATAGGACAAAACCACATAAATACAATTTAATAAAGCATAGGATAAAACAACATAAATACAATTTAATAAATCATAGGACAAAACAACATAAATACAATTTAATAAAGCATATGTTAAAGCAACATAAATACAATTTAATAAAGCATAGGTTAAAACAACATAAATGCAATTTAATAAAGCATAGGATAAAACAACATAAATACAATTTAATAAAGCTTAGGATAAAACAACATAAATACAATTTAATAAAGCATATGATAAAACAACATAAATACAATTTAATAAAGCATAGGATAAAACAACATAAATACAATTTAATAAAGCATAGGACAAAACCACATAAATACAATTTAATAAAGCATAGGATAAAACAACATAAATACAATTTAATAAAGCATAGGACAAAACCACATATATACAATTTAATAAAGCATAGGATAAAACAACATAAATACAATTTAATAAAGCATAGGATAAAACAACATAAATACAATTTAATAAAGCATAGGACAAAACCACATAAATACAATTTAATAAAGCATAGGATATAACAACATAAATACAATATAATAAAGCATAGGATAAAACAACATAAATACAATTTAATAAAGCATAGGACAAAACCACATAAATACAATTTAATAAAGCATAGGATAAAACAACATAAATACAATTTAATAAAGCATAGGACAAAACAACATAAATACAATTTAATAAAGCATAGGATAAAACAACATAAATACAAGTTAATAAAGCATAGGATAAAACAACATAAATACAATTTAATAAAGCATAGGATAAAACAACATAAATACAATTTAATAAAGCATAGGTTAAAACAACATAAATACAATTTAATAAAGCATAGGATAAAACAACATAAATACAAGTTAATAAAGCATAGGATAAAACAACATAAATACAATTTAATAAAGCATAGGATAAAACAACATAAATACAATTTAATAAAGCATAGGATAAAACAACATAAATACAATTTAATAAAGCATAGGATAAAACAACATAAATACAATTTAATAAAGCATAGGACAAAACCACATAAATACAATTTAATAAAGCATAGCATAAAACAACATAAATACAATTTAATAAAGCATAGGATAAAACAACATAAATACAATTTAATAAAGCATAGGACAAAACCACATAAATACAATTTAATAAAGCATAGGATAAAACAACATAAATACAATTTAATAAAACATAGGATAAAACAACATAAATACAATTTAATAAAGCATAGGATAAAACCACATACATACAATTTAATAAAGCATAGGATAAAACCACATAAATACAATTTAATAAAGCATAGGTTAAAACAACATCAATGCAATTAAACAAAGCATAGAATAAAACAACATAAATCCAATTTAATAAAGAATAGGATAAAACAACATAAATACAATTTATTAAAGCATAGGACAAAACCACATAAATACAATTTAATAAAGCATATGTTAAAGCAACATAAATACAATTTAATAAAGCATAGGTTAAAACAACATAAATTCAATTTAATAAAGCATAAGATAAAACAACATAAATAGAAGTTAATAAAGCATAGGATAAAACAACAAAAATACAATTTAATAAAGCATAGGATAAAACAACATAAATACAATTTAATAAAGCATATGATAAAACAACATAAATACAATTTAATAAAGCATAGGATAAAACAACATAAATACAATTTAATAAAGCATAGGACAAAACCACATAAATACAATTTAATAAAGCATAGGATAAAACAACATAAATACAATTTAATAAAGCATAGGATAAAACAACATAAATACAATTTAATAAAGAATAGGACAAAACCACATAAATACAAATTAATAAAGCATAGTATATAACAACATAAATACAATTTAATAAAGCATAGGATAAAACAACATAAATACAATTTATTAAAGCATAGGACAAAACCACATAAATACAATTTAATAAAGCATAGGTTAAAACAACATAAATACAATTTAATAAAGCATAGGACAAAACAACATAAATACAATTTAATAAAGCATAGGATAAAACAACATAAATACAATTTAATAAAGCATAGGATAAAACATCATAAATACAATTTAAAAAGCATAGGACAAATCAACCTAAACACAATTTAGTAAAGCATAAGATAAAACAACATGAATACAATTTAATAAAGCATATGTTAAAACAGCATAAATACAATTTAATAAAGCATAGGATAAAACAACATAAATACAACTTAATAAAGCATAGTACAAAACAACATAAATACAATTTAATAAAGCATAGGTTAAAACAACATAAATACAATTTAATAAAGCATAGGATAAAACCACAGAAATAGAATTTAATAAAGAATAGGGTAAAACAACATAAATACAATTTAATAAAGCATAGGACAAAACAACATAAATACAATTTAATAAAGCATATGTTAAAGCAACATAAATACAATTTAATAAAGCATAGGTTAAAACAACATAAATGCAATTTAAGAAAGCATAGGATAAAACAACATAAATACAATTTAATAAAGCATTGGGTAAAACAACATAAGTACAATTTAATAAATCATAGGATAAAAAAACATAAATACAATTTAATAAAGCATAGGATAAAACAACATAAATACAATTTAATAAAGCTTAGGATAAAACAACATAAATACAATTTAATAAAGCATAGGATAAAACAACATAAATACAATTTAATAAAGCATTGGATAAAACAACATAAATTCAATTTAATAAAGCATAAGATAAAACAACATAAATACAAGTTAATAAAGCATAGGATAAAACAACATAAATACAATTTAATAAAGCTTAGGATAAAACAACATAAATACAATTTAATAAAGCATATGATAAAACAACATAAATACAATTTAATAAAGCATAGGATAAAACAACATAAATACAATTTAATAAAGCATAGGACAAAACCACATAAATACAATTTAATAAAGCATAGGATAAAACAACATAAATACAATTTAATAAAGCATATGACAAAACCACATATATACAATTTAATAAAGCATAGGATAAAACAACATAAATACAATTTAATAAAGCATAGGATAAAACAACATAAATACAATTTAATAAAGCATAGGACAAAACCACATAAATACAATTTAATAAAGCATAGGATATAACAACATAAATACAATTTAATAAAGCATAGGATAAAACAACATAAATACAATTTATTAAAGCATAGGACAAAACCACATAAATACAATTTAATAAAGCATAGGATAAAACCACATAAATACAATTTAATAAAGCATAGGACAAAACAACATAAATACAATTTAATAAAGCATAGGATAAAACAACATAAATACAAGTTAATAAAGCATAGGATAAAACAACATAAATACAATTTAATAAAGCATAGGATAAAACAACATAAATACAATTTAATAAAGCATAGGTTAAAACAACATAAATACAATTTAATAAAGCATAGGATAAAACAACATAAATACAAGTTAATAAAGCATAGAATAAAACAACATAAATACAATTTAATAAAGCATAGGATAAAACAACATAAATACAATTTAATAAAGCATAGGATAAAACAACATAAATACAATTTAATAAAGCATAGGATAAAACAACATAAATACAATTTAATAAAGCATAGGACAAAACCACATAAATACAATTTAATAAAGCATAGCATAAAACAACATAAATACAATTTAATAAAGCATAGGATAAAACAACATAAATACAATTTAATAAAGCATAGGACAAAACCACATAAATACAATTTAATAAAGCATAGGATAAAACAACATAAATACAATTTAATAAAGCATAGGATAAAACAACATAAATACAATTTAATAAAGCATAGGATAAAACCACATACATACAATTTAATAAAGCATAGGATAAAACCACATAAATACAATTTAATAAAGCATAGGTTAAAACAACATAAATGCAATTTAACAAAGCATAGGATAAAACAACATAAATACAATTTAATAAAGAATAGGATAAAACAACATAAATACAATTTATTAAAGCATAGGACAAAACCACATAAATACAATTTAATAAAGCATAGGATAAAACAACATAAATACAATTTAATAAATCATAGGACAAAACAACATAAATACAATTTAATAAAGCATATGTTAAAGCAATATAAATACAATTTAATAAAGCATAGGTTAAAACAACATAAATGCAATTTAATAAAGCATAGGATAAAACAACATAAATACAATTTAATAAAGCATTGGGTAAAACAACATAAATACATTTTAATAAATCATAGGATAAAACAACATAAATACAATTTAAGAAAGCATAAGATAAAACAACATAAATACAATTTAATGAATCATATGTTAAAACAACATAAATACAATTTAATAAAGCATAGGATAAAACAACATAAATACAATTGAGTAAAGCATAAGATAAAACAACATGAATACAAATTAATAAAGCATAGGTTAAAACAGCATAAATACAATTTCATAAAGCATAGGATGAAACAACATAAATACAATTTATTAAAGCATAGGATAAAACAACATAAATACAATTTAATAAAGCATAGGATAAAACAACATAAATACAATTTAATAAAGCAAAGGATAAAACAACATAAATACAATTTAATAAAGCATAGGATAAAACCACATAAATACAATTTAATAAAGCATAGGATAAAACAACATAAATGCAATTTAATAAAGCATAGGATAAAACAACATAAATACAATTTAATAAATCATAGGACAAAACAACATAAATACAATTTAATAAAGCATATGTTAAAGCAATATAAATACAATTTAATAAAGCATAGGTTAAAACAACATAAATGCAATTTAATAAAGCATAGGATAAAACAACATAAATACAATTTAATAAAGCATTGGGTAAAACAACATAAATACATTTTAATAAATCATAGGATAAAACAACATAAATACAATTTAATAAAGCATAAGATAAAACAACATAAATACAATTTAATGAATCATATGTTAAAACAACATAAATACAATTTAATAAAGCATAGGATAAAACAACATAAATACAATTGAGTAAAGCATAAGATAAAACAACATGAATACAAATTAATAAAGCATAGGTTAAAACAGCATAAATACAATTTCATAAAGCATAGGATGAAACAACATAAATACAATTTATTAAAGCATAGGATAAAACAACATAAATACAATTTAATAAAGCATAGGATAAAACAACATAAATACAATTTAATAAAGCAAAGGATAAAACCACATAAATACAATTTAATAAAGCATAGGATAAAACCACATAAATACAATTTAATAAAGCATAGGATAAAACAACATAAATGCAATTTAATAAAGCATAGGATAAAACAACATAAATACAATTTAATAAAGCATAGGATAAAACAACATAAATACAATTTAATAAAGCATAGGTTAAAACAACATAAATACAATTTAAAAAAGCATAGGATAAAACAACATAAATACAATTTATTAAAGCATAGGACAAAACCAAATAAATACAATTTAATAAAGCATAGGATAAAACAACATAAATACAATTTAATAAAGCATAGGACAACACAACATAAATACAATTTAATAAAGCATATGTTAAAGCAAAATAAATACAATTTAATAAAGCATAGGTTAAAACAACATAAATACAATTTAATAAAGCATAGGATAAAACAACATAAATACAATTTAATAAAGCATTGGATAAAACAACATAAATTCAATTTAATAAAGCATAAGATAAAACAACATAAATACAAGTTAATAAAGCATAGGATAAAACAACATAAATACAATTTAATAAAGCTTAGGATAAAACAACATAAATACAATTTAATAAAGCATATGATAAAACAACATAAATACAATTTAATAAAGCATAGGATAAAACAACATAAATACAATTTAATAAAGCATAGGACAAAACCACATAAATACAATTTAATAAAGCATAGTATAAAACAACATAAATACAATTTAATAAAGCATAGGACAAAACCACATATATACAATTTAATAAAGCATAGGATAAAACAACATAAATACAATTTAATAAAGCATAGGATAAAACAACATAAATACAATTTAATAAAGCATAGGACAAAACCACATAAATACAATTTAATAAAGCATAGGATATAACAACATAAATACAATTTAATAAAGCATAGGATAAAACAACATAAATACAATTTATTAAAGCATAGGACAAAACCACATAAATACAATTTAATAAAGCATAGGATAAAACAACATAAATGCAATTTAATAAAGCATAGGACAAAACAACATAAATACAATTTAATAAAGCATAGGATAAAACAACATAAATACAAGTTAATAAAGCATAGGATAAAACAACATAAATACAATTTAATAAAGCATAGGATAAAACAACATAAATACAATTTAATAAAGCATAGGTTAAAACAACATAAATACAATTTAATAAAGCATAGGATAAAACAACATAAATACAAGTTAATAAAGCATAGAATAAAACAACATGAATACAATTTAATAAAGCATAGGATAAAACAACATAAATACAATTTAATAAAGCATAGGATAAAACAACATAAATACAATTTAATAAAGCATAGGATAAAACAACATAAATACAATTTAATAAAGCATAGGACAAAACCACATAAATACAATTTAATAAAGCATAGCATAAAACAACATAAATACAATTTAATAAAGCATAGGATAAAACAACATAAATACAATTTAATAAAGCATAGGACAAAACCACATAAATACAATTTAATAAAGCATAGGATAAAACAACATAAATACAATTTAATAAAGCATAGGATAAAACAACATAAATACAATTTAATAAAGCATAGGATAAAACCACATACATACAATTTAATAAAGCATAGGATAAAACCACATAAATACAATTTAATAAAGCATAGGTTAAAACAACATAAATACAATTTAATAAATCATAGGACAAAACAACATAAATACAATTTAATAAAGCATATGTTAAAGCAATATAAATACAATTTAATAAAGCATATGTTAAAACAACATAAATGCAATTTAATAAAGCATAGGATAAAACAACATAAATACAATTTAATAAAGCATTGGGTAAAACAACATAAATACATGTTAATAAATCATAGGATAAAACAACATAAATACAATTTAATAAAGCATAAGATAAAACAACATAAATACAATTTAATGAATAATATGTTAAAACAACATAAATACAATTTAATAAAGCATAGGATAAAACAACATAAATACAATTGAGTAAAGCATAAGATAAAACAACATGAATACAAATTAATAAAGCATAGGTTAAAACAGCATAAATACAATATAATAAAGCATAGGATGAAACAACATAAATACAATTTATTAAAGCATAGGATAAAACAACATAAATACAATTTAATAAAGCATAGGATAAAACAACATAAATACAATTTAAAAAAGCAAAGGATAAAACCACATAAATACAATTTAATAAAGCATAGGATAAAACCACATAAATACAATTTAATAAAGCATAGGATAAAACCACATAAATACAATTTAATAAAGCATAGGATAAAACCACATAAATACAATTTAATAAAGCATAGGATAAAACCACATACATACAATTTAATAAAGCATAGGATAAAACCACATAAATACAATTTAATAAAGCATAGGTTAAAACAACATAAATGCAATTTAATAAAGCATAGGATAAAACAACATAAATACAATTTAATAAAGCATAGGATAAAACAACATAAATACAATTTAATAAAGCATAGGTTAAAACAACATAAATACAATTTAAAAAAGCATAGGATAAAACAACATAAATACAATTTATTAAAGCATAGGACAAAACCACATAAATACAATTTAATAAAGCATAGGATAAAACAACATAAATACAATTTAATAAAGCATAGGACAACACAACATAAATACAATTTAATAAAGCATATGTTAAAGCAAAATAAATACAATTTAATAAAGCATAGGTTAAAACAACATAAATACAATTTAATAAAGCATAGGATAAAACAACATAAATACAATTTAATAAAGCAATGGATAAAACAACATAAATACAATTTAATAAAGCATAGGATAAAACAACATAAATTCAATTTAATAAAGCATAAGATAAAACAACATAAATACAAGTTAATAAAGCATAGGATAAAACAACATAAATACAATTTAATAAAGCTTAGGATAAAACAACATAAATACAATTTAATAAAGCATATGGTAAAACAACATAAATACAATTTATTAAAGCATAGGATAAAACAACATAAATACAATTTAATAAAGCATAGGACAAAACCACATAAATACAATTTAATAAAGCATAGGATAAAACAACATAAATACAATTTAATAAAGCATAGGACAAAACCACATATATACAATTTAATAAAGCATAGGATAAAACAACATAAATACAATTTAATAAAGCATAGGATAAAACAACATAAATACAATTTAATAAAGCATAGGATAAAACAACATAAATACAATTTAAAAAGCATAGGACAAAACAACCTAAATACAATTTAGTAAAGCATAAGATAAAACAACATGAATACAATTTAATAAAGCATAGGTTAAAACAGCATAAATACAATTTAATAAAGCATAGGATAAAACAACATAAATACAACTTAATAAAGCATAGTACAAAACAACATAAATACAATTTAATAAAGCATAGGTTAAAACAACATAAATACAATTTAATAAAGCATAGGATAAAACCACAGAAATACAATTTAATAAAGAATAGGATAAAACAACATAAATACAATTTAATAAAGCATAGGACAAAACAACATAAATACAATTTAATAAAGCATAGGATAAAACAACATAAATACAATTTAATAAAGCATAGGATAAAACAACATAAATACAATTTAATAAAGCATAGGACAAAACAACGTCAATACAATTTAATAAAGCATATGTTAAAACAAGATAAATACAATTTAATAAAGCATAGGATAAAACAACATAAACACAATTTAGTAAAGCATAAGATAAAACAACATGAATACAATTTAATAAAGCATAGGTTAAAACAGCATAAATACAATTTAATAAGGCATAGGATAAAACAACATAAATACAATTTAATAAAGCATAGGATAAAACAACATAAATACAATTTAATAAAGCATAGGATAAAACAACATGAATACAATTTAATAAAGCATAGGTTAAAACAACATAAATACAATTTAATAAATCATAGGATAAAACCACATGAATACAATTTAATTAAGCATAGGATAAAACAACATGAATACAATTTAATAAAGCATAGGATAAAACAACATAAATACAATTTAATAAAGCATAGGATAAAACAACATAAATACAATTTAATAAAGCATAGGATTAAACAACAAAAATAGAATTTAATAAATCATAGGACAAAACAACATAAATACAATTTAATAAAGCATATGTTAAAGCAACATAAATACAATTTAATAAAGCATAGGTTAAAACAACATAAATGCAATTTAATAAAGCATAGGATAAAACAACATAAATACAATTTAATAAAGCTTAGGATAAAACAACATAAATACAATTTAATAAAGCATATGATAAAACAACATAAATACAATTTAATAAAGCATAGGATAAAACAACATAAATACAATTTAATAAAGCATAGGACAAAACCACATAAATACAATTTAATAAAGCATAGGATAAAACAACATAAATACAATTTAATAAAGCATAGGACAAAACCACATATATACAATTTAATAAAGCATAGGATAAAACAACATAAATACAATTTAATAAAGCATAGGATAAAACAACATAAATACAATTTAATAAAGCATAGGACAAAACCACATAAATACAATTTAATAAAGCATAGGATAAAACAACATAAATACAATTTAATAAAGCATAGGACAAAACAACATAAATACAATTTAATAAAGCATAGGATAAAACAACATAAATACAAGTTAATAAAGCATAGGATAAAACAACATAAATACAATTTAATAAAGCATAGGATAAAACAACATAAATACAATTTAATAAAGCATAGGTTAAAACAACATAAATACAATTTAATAAAGCATAGGATAAAACAACATAAATACAAGTTAATAAAGCATAGAATAAAACAACATAAATACAATTTAATAAAGCATAGGATAAAACAACATAAATACAATTTAATAAAGCATAGGATAAAACAACATAAATACAATTTAATAAAGCATAGGATAAAACAACATAAATACAATTTAATAAAGCATAGGACAAAACCACATAAATACAATTTAATAAAGCATAGGATAAAACAACATAAATACAAGTTCATAAAGCATAGGATAAAACAACATAAATACAATTTAATAAAGCATAGGATAAAACAACATAAATACAATTTATTAAAACATAGGACAAAACCAAATAAATACAATTTAATAAAGCATAGGATAAAACAACATACATACAATTTAATAAAGCATAGGACAACACAACATAAATACAATTTAATAAAGCAAAGGATAAAACCACATAAATACAATTTAATAAAGCATAGGATAAAACCACATAAATACAATTTAATAAAGCATAGGATAAAACAACATAAATGCAATTTAATAAAGCATAGGATAAAACAACATAAATACAATTTAATAAAGCATAGGATAAAACAACATAAATACAATTTAATAAAGCATAGGATAAAACAACATAAATACAATTTAATAAAGAATAGGATAAAACAACATAAATGCAATTTAACAAAGCATAGGATAAAACAACATAAATACAATTTAATAAAGAATAGGATAAAACAACATAAATACAATTTATTAAAGCATAGGACAAAACCACATAAATACAATTTAATAAAGCATAGGATAAAACAACATAAATACAATTTAATAAATCATAGGACAAAACAACATAAATACAATTTAATAAAGCATATGTTAAAGCAATATAAATACAATTTAATAAAGCATAGGTTAAAACAACATAAATGCAATTTAATAAAGCATAGGATAAAACAACATAAATACAATTTAATAAAGCATTGGGTAAAACAACATAAATACATTTTAATAAATCATAGGATAAAACAACATAAATACAATTTAATAAAGCATAAGATAAAACAACATAAATACAATTTAATGAATCATATGTTAAAACAACATAAATACAATTTAATAAAGCATAGGATAAAACAACATAAATACAATTGAGTAAAGCATAAGATAAAACAACATGAATACAAATTAATAAAGCATAGGTTAAAACAGCATAAATACAATTTCATAAAGCATAGGATGAAACAACATAAATACAATTTATTAAAGCATAGGATAAAACAACATAAATACAATTTAATAAAGCATAGGATAAAACAACATAAATACAATTTAATAAAGCAAAGGATAAAACCACATAAATACAATTTAATAAAGCATAGGATAAAACCACATAAATACAATTTAATAAAGCATAGGATAAAACAACATAAATGCAATTTAATAAAGCATAGGATAAAACAACATAAATACAATTTAATAAAGCATAGGATAAAACAACATAAATACAATTTAATAAAGCATAGGTTAAAACAACATAAATACAATTTAAAAAAGCATAGGATAAAACAACATAAATACAATTTATTAAAGCATAGGACAAAACCAAATAAATACAATTTAATAAAGCATAGGATAAAACAACATAAATACAATTTAATAAAGCATAGGACAACACAACATAAATACAATTTAATAAAGCATATGTTAAAGCAAAATAAATACAATTTAATAAAGCATAGGTTAAAACAACATAAATACAATTTAATAAAGCATAGGATAAAACAACATAAATACAATTTAATAAAGCATTGGATAAAACAACATAAATTCAATTTAATAAAGCATAAGATAAAACAACATAAATACAAGTTAATAAAGCATAGGATAAAACAACATAAATACAATTTAATAAAGCTTAGGATAAAACAACATAAATACAATTTAATAAAGCATATGATAAAACAACATAAATACAATTTAATAAAGCATAGGATAAAACAACATAAATACAATTTAATAAAGCATAGGACAAAACCACATAAATACAATTTAATAAAGCATAGGATAAAACAACATAAATACAATTTAATAAAGCATAGGACAAAACCACATATATACAATTTAATAAAGCATAGGATAAAACAACATAAATACAATTTAATAAAGCATAGGATAAAACAACATAAATACAATTTAATAAAGCATAGGACAAAACCACATAAATACAATTTAATAAAGCATAGGATATAACAACATAAATACAATTTAATAAAGCATAGGATAAAACAACATAAATACAATTTATTAAAGCATAGGACAAAACCACATAAATACAATTTAATAAAGCATAGGATAAAACAACATAAATACAATTTAATAAAGCATAGGACAAAACAACATAAATACAATTTAATAAAGCATAGGATAAAACAACATAAATACAAGTTAATAAAGCATAGGATAAAACAACATAAATACAATTTAATAAAGCATAGGATTAAACAACAAAAATACAATTTAATAAATCATAGGACAAAACAACATAAATACAATTTAATAAAGCATATGTTAAAGCAACATAAATACAATTTAATAAAGCATAGGTTAAAACAACATAAATGCAATTTAATAAAGCATAGGATAAAACAACATAAATACAATTTAATAAAGCTTAGGATAAAACAACATAAATACAATTTAATAAAGCATATGATAAAACAACATAAATACAATTTAATAAAGCATAGGATAAAACAACATAAATACAATTTAATAAAGCATAGGACAAAACCACATAAATACAATTTAATAAAGCATAGGATAAAACAACATAAATACAATTTAATAAAGCATAGGACAAAACCACATATATACAATTTAATAAAGCATAGGATAAAACAACATAAATACAATTTAATAAAGCATAGGATAAAACAACATAAATACAATTTAATAAAGCATAGGACAAAACCACATAAATACAATTTAATAAAGCATAGGATAAAACAACATAAATACAATTTAATAAAGCATAGGACAAAACAACATAAATACAATTTAATAAAGCATAGGATAAAACAACATAAATACAAGTTAATAAAGCATAGGATAAAACAACATAAATACAATTTAATAAAGCATAGGATAAAACAACATAAATACAATTTAATAAAGCATAGGTTAAAACAACATAAATACAATTTAATAAAGCATAGGATAAAACAACATAAATACAAGTTAATAAAGCATAGAATAAAACAACATAAATACAATTTAATAAAGCATAGAATAAAACAACATAAATACAATTTAATAAAGCATAGGATAAAACAACATAAATACAATTTAATAAAGCATAGGATAAAACAACATAAATACAATTTAATAAAGCATAGGACAAAACCACATAAATACAATTTAATAAAGCATAGGATAAAACAACATAAATACAAGTTCATAAAGCATAGGATAAAACAACATAAATACAATTTAATAAATCATAGGATAAAACAACATAAATACAATTTATTAAAACATAGGACAAAACCAAATAAATACAATTTAATAAAGCATAGGATAAAACAACATACATACAATTTAATAAAGCATAGGACAACACAACATAAATACAATTTAATAAAGCAAAGGATAAAACCACATAAATACAATTTAATAAAGCATAGGATAAAACCACATAAATACAATTTAATAAAGCATAGGATAAAACAACATAAATGCAATTTAATAAAGCATAGGATAAAACAACATAAATACAATTTAATAAAGCATAGGATAAAACAACATAAATACAATTTAATAAAGCATAGGATAAAACAACATAAATACAATTTAATAAAGAATAGGTTAAAACAACATAAATGCAATTTAACAAAGCATAGGATAAAACAACATAAATACAATTTAATAAAGAATAGGATAAAACAACATAAATACAATTTATTAAAGCATAGGACAAAACCACATAAATACAATTTAATAAAGCATAGGATAAAACAACATAAATACAATTTAATAAATCATAGGACAAAACAACATAAATACAATTTAATAAAGCATATGTTAAAGCAATATAAATACAATTTAATAAAGCATAGGTTAAAACAACATAAATGCAATTTAATAAAGCATAGGATAAAACAACATAAATACAATTTAATAAAGCATTGGGTAAAACAACATAAATACATTTTAATAAATCATAGGATAAAACAACATAAATACAATTTAATAAAGCATAAGATAAAACAACATAAATACAATTTAATGAATCATATGTTAAAACAACATAAATACAATTTAATAAAGCATAGGATAAAACAACATAAATACAATTGAGTAAAGCATAAGATAAAACAACATGAATACAAATTAATAAAGCATAGGTTAAAACAGCATAAATACAATTTCATAAAGCATAGGATGAAACAACATAAATACAATTTATTAAAGCATAGGATAAAACAACATAAATACAATTTAATAAAGCATAGGATAAAACAACATAAATACAATTTAATAAAGCAAAGGATAAAACCACATAAATACAATTTAATAAAGCATAGGATAAAACCACATAAATACAATTTAATAAAGCATAGGATAAAACAACATAAATGCAATTTAATAAAGCATAGGATAAAACAACATAAATACAATTTAATAAAGCATAGGATAAAACAACATAAATACAATTTAATAAAGCATAGGTTAAAACAACATAAATACAATTTAAAAAAGCATAGGATAAAACAACATAAATACAATTTATTAAAGCATAGGACAAAACCAAATAAATACAATTTAATAAAGCATAGGATAAAACAACATAAATACAATTTAATAAAGCATAGGACAACACAACATAAATACAATTTAATAAAGCATATGTTAAAGCAAAATAAATACAATTTAATAAAGCATAGGTTAAAACAACATAAATACAATTTAATAAAGCATAGGATAAAACAACATAAATACAATTTAATAAAGCATTGGATAAAACAACATAAATTCAATTTAATAAAGCATAAGATAAAACAACATAAATACAAGTTAATAAAGCATAGGATAAAACAACATAAATACAATTTAATAAAGCTTAGGATAAAACAACATAAATACAATTTAATAAAGCATATGATAAAACAACATAAATACAATTTAATAAAGCATAGGATAAAACAACATAAATACAATTTAATAAAGCATAGGACAAAACCACATAAATACAATTTAATAAAGCATAGGATAAAACAACATAAATACAATTTAATAAAGCATAGGACAAAACCACATATATACAATTTAATAAAGCATAGGATAAAACAACATAAATACAATTTAATAAAGCATAGGATAAAACAACATAAATACAATTTAATAAAGCATAGGACAAAACCACATAAATACAATTTAATAAAGCATAGGATATAACAACATAAATACAATTTAATAAAGCATAGGATAAAACAACATAAATACAATTTATTAAAGCATAGGACAAAACCACATAAATACAATTTAATAAAGCATAGGATAAAACAACATAAATACAATTTAATAAAGCATAGGACAAAACAACATAAATACAATTTAATAAAGCATAGGATAAAACAACATAAATACAAGTTAATAAAGCATAGGATAAAACAACATAAATACAATTTAATAAAGCATAGGTTAAAACAACATAAATACAATTTAATAAAGCATAGGTTAAAACAACATAAATACAATTTAATAAAGCATAGGATAAAACAACATAAATACAAGTTAATAAAGCATAGAATAAAACAACATAAATACAATTTAATAAAGCATAGGATAAAACAACATAAATACAATTTAATAAAGCATAGGATAAAACAACATAAATACAATTTAATAAAGCATAGGATAAAACAACATAAATACAATTTAATAAAGCATAGGACAAAAATACATAAATACAATTTAATAAAGCATAGCATAAAACAACATAAATACAATTTAATAAAGCATAGGATAAAACAACATAAATACAATTTAATAAAGCATAGGACAAAACCACATAAATACAATTTAATAAAGCATAGGATAAAACAACATAAATACAATTTAATAAAGCATAGGATAAAACAACATAAATACAATTTAATAAAGCATAGGATAAAACCACATACATACAATTTAATAAAGCATAGGATAAAACCACATAAATACAATTTAATAAAGCATAGGTTAAAACAACATAAATACAATTTAATAAATCATAGGACAAAACAACATAAATACAATTTAATAAAGCATATGTTAAAGCAATATAAATACAATTTAATAAAGCATAGGTTAAAACAACATAAATGCAATTTAATAAAGCATAAGATAAAACAACATAAATACATGTTAATAAATCATAGGATAAAACAACATGAATACAATTTAATAAAGCATAAGATAAAACAACATAAATACAATTTAATGAATCATATGTTAAAACAACATAAATACAATTTAATAAAGCATAGGATAAAACAACATAAATACAATTGAGTAAAGCATAAGATAAAACAACATGAATACAAATTAATAAAGCATAGGTTAAAACAGCATAAATACAATATAATAAAGCATAGGATGAAACAACATAAATACAATTTATTAAAGCATAGGATAAAACAACATAAATACAATTTAATAAAGCATAGGATAAAACAACATAAATACAATTTAAAAAGCATAGGACAAAACAACCTAAATACAATTTAGTAAAGCATAAGATAAAACAACATGAATACAATTTAATAAAGCATAGGTTAAAACAGCATAAATACAATTTAATAAAGCATAGGATAAAACAACATAAATACAATTTAATAAAGCATAGGATAAAACAACATAAATACAATTGAGTAAAGCATAAGATAAAACAACATGAATACAAATTAATAAAGCATAGGTTAAAACAGCATAAATACAATATAATAAAGCATAGGATGAAACAACATAAATACAATTTATTAAAGCATAGGATAAAACAACATAAATACAATTTAATAAAGCATAGGATAAAACAACATAAATACAATTTAAAAAAGCAAAGGATAAAACCACATAAATGCAATTTAATAAAGCATAGGATAAAACAACATAAATACAATTTAATAAAGCATAGGATAAAACAACATAAATACAATTTAATAAAGCATAGGTTAAAACAACATAAATACAATTTAAAAAAGCATAGGATAAAACAACATAAATACAATTTATTAAAGCATAGGACAAAACCACATAAATACAATTTAATAAAGCATAGGATAAAACAACATAAATACAATTTAATAAAGCATAGGACAACACAACATAAATACAATTTAATAAAGCATATGTTAAAGCAAAATAAATACAATTTAATAAAGCATAGGTTAAAACAACATAAATACAATTTAATAAAGCATAGGATAAAACAACATAAATACAATTTAATAAAGCATTGGATAAAACAACATAAATACAATTTAATAAAGCATAGGATAAAACAACATAAATTCAATTTAATAAAGCATAAGATAAAACAACATAAATACAAGTTAATAAAGCATAGGATAAAACAACATAAATACAATTTAATAAAGCTTAGGATAAAACAACATAAATACAATTTAATAAAGCATATGGTAAAACAACATAAATACAATTTATTAAAGCATAGGATAAAACAACATAAATACAATTTAATAAAGCATAGGACAAAACCACATAAATACAATTTAATAAAGCATAGGATAAAACAACATAAATACAATTTAATAAAGCATAGGACAAAACCACATATATACAATTTAATAAAGCATAGGATAAAACAACATAAATACAATTTAATAAAGCATAGGATAAAACAACATAAATACAATTTAATAAAGCATAGGACAAAACCACATAAATACAATTTAATAAAGCATAGGATATAACAACATAAATACAATTTAATAAAGCATAGGATAAAACAACATAAATACAATTTATTAAAGCATAGGACAAAACCACATAAATACAATTTAATAAAGCATAGGATAAAACAACATAAATACAATTTAATAAAGCATAGGACAAAACAACATAAATACAATTTAATAAAGCATAGGAAAAAACAACATAAATACAATTTAATAAAGCATAGGATAAAACAACATAAATACAATTTAAAAAGCATAGGACAAAACAACCTAAATACAATTTAGTAAAGCATAAGATAAAACAACATGAATACAATTTAATAAAGCATAGGTTAAAACAGCATAAATACAATTTAATAAAGCATAGGATAAAACAACATAAATACAATTTAATAAAGCATAGGACAAAACCACATATATACAATTTAATAAAGCATAGGATAAAACAACATAAATACAATTTAATAAAGCATAGGATAAAACAACATAAATACAATTTAATAAAGCATAGGACAAAACCACATAAATACAATTTAATAAAGCATAGGATATAACAACATAAATACAATTTAATAAAGCATAGGATAAAACAACATAAATACAATTTATTAAAGCATAGGACAAAACCACATAAATACAATTTAATAAAGCATAGGATAAAACAACATAAATACAATTTAATAAAGCATAGGACAAAACAACATAAATACAATTTAATAAAGCATAGGATAAAACAACATAAATACAATTTAATAAAGCATAGGATAAAACAACATAAATACAATTTAAAAAGCATAGGACAAAACAACCTAAATACAATTTAGTAAAGCATAAGATAAAACAACATGAATACAATTTAATAAAGCATAGGTTAAAACAGCATAAATACAATTTAATAAAGCATAGGATAAAACAACATAAATACAACTTAATAAAGCATAGTACAAAACAACATAAATACAATTTAATAAAGCATAGGTTAAAACAACATAAATACAATTTAATAAAGCATAGGATAAAACCACAGAAATACAATTTAATAAAGAATAGGATAAAACAACATAAATACAATTTAATAAAGCATAGGACAAAACAACATAAATACAATTTAATAAAGCATAGGATAAAACAACATAAATACAATTTAATAAAGCATAGGATAAAACAACATAAATACAATTTAATAAAGCATAGGACAAAACAACGTCAATACAATTTAATAAAGCATATGTTAAAACAAGATAAATACAATTTAATAAAGCATAGGATAAAACAACATAAACACAATTTAGTAAAGCATAAGATAAAACAACATGAATACAATTTAATAAAGCATAGGTTAAAACAGCATAAATACAATTTAATAAGGCATAGGATAAAACAACATAAATACAATTTAATAAAGCATAGGATAAAACAACATAAATACAATTTAATAAAGCATAGGATAAAACAACATGAATACAATTTAATAAAGCATAGGTTAAAACAACATAAATACAATTTAATAAATCATAGGATAAAACCACATGAATACAATTTAATAAAGCATAGGATAAAACAACATGAATACAATTTAATAAAGCATAGGATAAAACAACATAAATACAATTTAATAAAGCATAGGATAAAACAACATGAATACAATTTAATAAAGCATAGGTTAATACAACATAAATACAATTTAAAAAAGCATAGGATAAAACAACATAAATACAATTTATTAAAGCATAGGACAAAACCACATAAATACAATTTAATAAAGCATAGGATAAAACAACATAAATACAATTTAATAAATCATAGGACAAAACAACATAAATACAATTTAATAAAGCATATGTTAAAGCAACATAAATACAATTTAATAAAGCATAGGTTAAAACAACATAAATGCAATTTAATAAAGCATAGGATAAAACAACATAAATACAATTTAATAAAGCTTAGGATAAAACAACATAAATATAATTTAATAAAGCATATGATAAAACAACATAAATACAATTTAATAAAGCATAGGATAAAACAACATAAATACAATTTAATAAAGCATAGGACAAAACCACATAAATACAATTTAATAAAGCATAGGATAATACAAAATAAATACAATTTAATAAAGCATAGGACAAAACCACATATATACAATTTAATAAAGCATAGGATAAAACAACATAAATACAATTTAATAAAGCATAGGATAAAACAACATAAATACAATTTAATAAAGCATAGGACAAAACCACATAAATACAATTTAATAAAGCATAGGATATAACAACATAAATACAATATAATAAAGCATAGGATAAAACAACATAAATACAATTTATTAAAGCATAGGACAAAACCACATAAATACAATTTAATAAAGCATAGGATAAAACAACATAAATACAATTTAATAAAGCATAGGACAAAACAACATAAATACAATTTAATAAAGCATAGGATAAAACAACATAAATACAAGTTAATAAAGCATAGGATAAAACAACATAAATACAATTTAATAAAGCATAGGATAAAACAACATAAATACAATTTAATAAAGCATAGGTTAAAACAACATAAATACAATTTAATAAAGCATAGGATAAAACAACATAAATACAAGTTAATAAAGCATAGGATAAAACAACATAAATACAATTTAATAAAGCATAGGATAAAACAACATAAATACAACTTAATAAAACATAGGATAAAACAACATAAATACAATTTAATAAAGCATAGGATAAAACCACATACATACAATTTAATAAAGCATAGGATAAAACCACATAAATACAATTTAATAAAGCATAGGTTAAAACAACATAAATGCAATTTAACAAAGCATAGGATAAAACAACATAAATACAATTTAATAAAGAATAGGATAAAACAACATAAATACAATTTATTAAAGCATAGGACAAAACCACATAAATACAATTTAATAAAGCATATGTTAAAGCAACATAAATACAATTTAATAAAGCATAGGTTAAAACAACATAAATGCAATTTAATAAAGCATAGGATAAAACAACATAAATACAATTTAATAAAGCATAGGATAAAACAACATAAATACAACTTAATAAAGCATAGTACAAAACAACATAAATACAATTTAATAAAGCATAGGTTAAAACAACATAAATACAATTTAATAAAGCATAGGATAAAACCACAGAAATACAATTTAATAAAGAATAGGATAAAACAACATAAATACAATTTAATAAAGCATAGGACAAAACAACATAAATACAATTTAATAAAGCATAGGATAAAACAACATAAATACAATTTAATAAAGCATAGGATAAAACAACATAAATACAATTTAATAAAGCATAGGACAAAACAACGTCAATACAATTTAATAAAGCATATGTTAAAACAAGATAAATACAATTTAATAAAGCATAGGATAAAACAACATAAACACAATTTAGTAAAGCATAAGATAAAACAACATGAATACAATTTAATAAAGCATAGGTTAAAACAGCATAAATACAATTTAATAAGGCATAGGATAAAACAACATAAATACAATTTAATAAAGCATAGGATAAAACAACATAAATACAATTTAATAAAGCATAGGATAAAACAACATGAATACAATTTAATAAAGCATAGGTTAAAACAACATAAATACAATTTAATAAATCATAGGATAAAACCACATGAATACAATTTAATAAAGCATAGGATAAAACAACATAAATACAATTTAATAAAGCATAAGTTAATACAACATAAATACAATTTAAAAAAGCATAGGATAAAACAACATAAATACAATTTATTAAAGCATAGGACAAAACCACATAAATACAATTTAATAAAGCATAGGACAAAACAACATAAATACAATTTAATAAATCATAGGACAAAACAACATAAATACAATTTAATAAAGCATATGTTAAAGCAACATAAATACAATTTAATAAAGCATAGGTTAAAACAACATAAATGCAATTTAATAAAGCATAGGATAAAACAACATAAATACAATTTAATAAAGCTTAGGATAAAACAACATAAATACAATTTAATAAAGCATATGATAAAACAACATAAATACAATTTAATAAAGCATAGGATAAAACAACATAAATACAATTTAATAAAGCATAGGACAAAACCACATAAATACAATTTAATAAAGCATAGGATAAAACAACATAAATACAATTTAATAAAGCATAGGACAAAACCACATATAAACAATTTAATAAAGCATAGGATAAAACAACATAAATACAATTTAATAAAGCATAGGATAAAACAACATAAATACAATTTAATAAAGCATAGGACAAAACCACATAAATACAATTTAATAAAGCATAGGATATAACAACATAAATACAATATAATAAAGCATAGGATAAAACAACATAAATACAATTTATTAAAGCATAGGACAAAACAACATAAATACAATTTAATAAAGCATAGGATAAAACAACATAAATACAATTTAATAAAGCATAGGACAAAACAACATAAATACAATTTAATAAAGCATAGGATAAAACAACATAAATACAAGTTAATAAAGCATAGGATAAAACAACATAAATACAATTTAATAAAGCATAGGATAAAACAACATAAATACAATTTAATAAAGCATAGGTTAAAACAACATAAATACAATTTAATAAAGCATAGGATAAAACAACATAAATACAAGTTAATAAAGCATAGGATAAAACAACATAAATACAATTTAATAAAGCATAGGATAAAACAACATAAATACAACTTAATAAAACATAGGATAAAACAACATAAATACAATTTAATAAAGCATAGGATAAAACCACATACATACAATTTAATAAAGCATAGGATAAAACCACATAAATACAATTTAATAAAGCATAGGTTAAAACAACATAAATGCAATTTAACAAAGCATAGGATAAAACAACATAAATACAATTTAATAAAGAATAGGATAAAACAACATAAATACAATTTATTAAAGCATAGGACAAAACAACATAAATACAATTTAATAAAGCATAGGTTAAAACAACATAAATACAATTTAATAAAGCATAGGATAAAACCACAGAAATACAATTTAATAAAGAATAGGATAAAACAACATAAATACAATTTAATAAAGCATAGGACAAAACAACATAAATACAATTTAATAAAGCATAGGATAAAACAACATAAATACAATTTAATAAAGCATAGGATAAAACAACATAAATACAATTTAATAAAGCATAGGACAAAACAACGTCAATACAATTTAATAAAGCATATGTTAAAACAAGATAAATACAATTTAATAAAGCATAGGATAAAACAACATAAACACAATTTAGTAAAGCATAAGATAAAACAACATGAATACAATTTAATAAAGCATAGGTTAAAACAGCATAAATACAATTTAATAAGGCATAGGATAAAACAACATAAATACAATTTAATAAAGCATAGGATAAAACAACATAAATACAATTTAATAAAGCATAGGATAAAACAACATGAATACAATTTAATAAAGCATAGGTTAAAACAACATAAATACAATTTAATAAATCATAGGATAAAACCACATGAATACAATTTAATAAAGCATAGGATAAAACCACATGAATACAATTTAATAAAGCATAGGATAAAACAACATAAATACAATTTAATAAAGCATAGGATAAAACAACATAAATACAATTTAATAAAGCATAGGTTAATACAACATAAATACAATTTAAAAAAGCATAGGATAAAACAACATAAATACAATTTATTAAAGCATAGGACAAAACCACATAAATACAATTTAATAAAGCATAGGATAAAACAACATAAATACAATTTAATAAATCATAGGACAAAACAACATAAATACAATTTAATAAAGCATATGTTAAAGCAACATAAATACAATTTAATAAAGCATAGGTTAAAACAACATAAATGCAATTTAATAAAGCATAGGATAAAACAACATAAATACAATTTAATAAAGCTTAGGATAAAACAACATAAATACAATTTAATAAAGCATAGGATAAAACAACATAAATACAATTTAATAAAGCATAGGATAAAACAACATAAATACAATTTAATAAAGCATAGGACAAAACCACATAAATACAATTTAATAAAGCATAGGATAAAACAACATAAATACAATTTAATAAAGCATAGGACAAAACCACATATATACAATTTAATAAAGCATAGGATAAAACAACATAAATACAATTTAATAAAGCATAGGATAAAACAACATAAATACAATTTAATAAAGCATAGGACAAAACCACATAAATACAATTTAATAAAGCATAGGATATAACAGCATAAATACAATATAATAAAGCATAGGATAAAACAACATAAATACAATTTATTAAAGCATAGGACAAAACCACATAAATACAATTTAATAAAGCATAGGATAAAACAACATAAATACAATTTAATAATGCATAGGACAAAACAACATAAATACAATTTAATAAAGCATAGGAGAAAACAACATAAATACAAGTTAATAAAGCATAGGATAAAACAACATAAATACAATTTAATAAAGCATAGGATAAAACAACATAAATACAATTTAATAAAGCATAGGTTAAAACAACATAAATACAATTTAATAAAGCATAGGATAAAACAACATAAATACAAGTTAATAAAGCATAGGATAAAACAACATAAATACAATTTAATAAAGCATAGGATAAAACAACATAAATACAATTTAATAAAGCATAGGATAAAACAACATAAATACAATTTAATAAAGCATAGGATAAAACAACATAAATACAATTTAATAAAGCATAGGACAAAACCACATAAATGCAATTTAATAAAGCATAGCATAAAACAACATAAATACAATTTAATAAAGCATAGGATAAAACAACATAAATACAATTTAATAAAGCATAGGACAAAACCACATAAATACAATTTAATAAAGCATAGGATAAAACAACATAAATACAATTTAATAAAGCATAGGATAAAACAACATAAATACAATTTAATAAAGCATAGGATAAAACCACATACATACAATTTAATAAAGCATAGGATAAAACCACATAAATACAATTTAATAAAGCATAGGTTAAAACAACATAAATGCAATTTAACAAAGCATAGGATAAAACAACATAAATACAATTTAATAAAGAATAGGATAAAACAACATAAATACAATTTATTAAAGCATAGCACAAAACCACATAAATACAATTTAATAAAACATAGGATAAAACAACATAAATACAATTTAATAAATCGTAGGACAAAACAACATAAATACAATTTAATAAAGCATATGTTAAAGCAATATAAATACAATTTAATAAAGCATAGGTTAAAACAACATAAATGCAATTTAATAAAGCATAGGATAAAACAACATAAATACAATTTAATAAAGCATTGGGTAAAACAACATAAATACATTTTAATAAATCATAGGATAAAACAACATAAATACAATTTAATAAAGCATAAGATAAAACAACATAAATACAATTTAATGAATCATATGTTAAAACAACATAAATACAATTTAATAAAGCATAGGATAAAACAACATAAATACAATTGAGTAAAGCATAAGATAAAACAACATGAATACAAATTAATAAAGCATAGGTTAAAACAGCATAAATACAATTTAATAAAGCATAGGATGAAACAACATAAATACAATTTATTAAAGCATAGGATAAAACAACATAAATACAATTTAATAAAGCATAGGATAAAACCACATACATACAATTTAATAAAGCATAGGATAAAACCACATAAATACAATTTAATAAAGCATAGGTTAAAACAACATAAATGCAATTTAACAAAGCATAGGATAAAACAACATAAATACAATTTAATAAAGAATAGGATAAAACAACATAAATACAATTTATTAAAGCATAGCACAAAACCACATAAATACAATTTAATAAAACATAGGATAAAACAACATAAATACAATTTAATAAATCGTAGGACAAAACAACATAAATACAATTTAATAAAGCATATGTTAAAGCAATATAAATACAATTTAATAAAGCATAGGTTAAAACAACATAAATGCAATTTAATAAAGCATAGGATAAAACAACATAAATACAATTTAATAAAGCATTGGGTAAAACAACATAAATACATTTTAATAAATCATAGGATAAAACAACATAAATACAATTTAATAAAGCATAAGATAAAACAACATAAATACAATTTAATGAATCATATGTTAAAACAACATAAATACAATTTAATAAAGCATAGGATAAAACAACATAAATACAATTGAGTAAAGCATAAGATAAAACAACATGAATACAAATTAATAAAGCATAGGTTAAAACAGCATAAATACAATTTAATAAAGCATAGGATGAAACAACATAAATACAATTTATTAAAGCATAGGATAAAACAACATAAATACAATTTAATAAAGCATAGGATAAAACAACATAAATACAATTTAATAAAGCAAAGGATAAAACCACATAAATACAATTTAATAAAGCATAGGATAAAACCACATAAATACAATTTAATAAAGCATAGGATAAAACCACATAAATACAATTTAATAAAGCATAGGATAAAACCACATACATACAATTTAATAAAGCATAGGATAAAACCACATAAATACAATTTAATAAAGCATAGGATAAAACAACATAAATACAATTTAATAAAGCATAGGATAAAACAACATAAATACAATTTAATAAATCATAGGACAAAACAACATAAATACAATTTAATAAAGCATATGTTAAAGCAATATAAATACAATTTAATAAAGCATAGGTTAAAACAACATAAATGCAATTTAATAAAGCATAGGATAAAACAACATAAATACAATTTAATAAAGCATAAGATAAAACAACATAAATACAATTTAATGAATCATATGTTAAAACAACATAAATACAATTTAATAAAGCATAGGATAAAACAACATAAATACAATTAAGTAAAGCATAAGATAAAACAACATGAATACAAATTAATAAAGCATAGGTTAAAACAGCATAAATACAATTTAATAAAGCATAGGATGAAACAACATAAATACAATTTATTAAAGCATAGGATAAAACAACATAAATACAATTTAATAAAGCATAGGATAAAAAAACATAAATATAATTTAATAAAGCAAAGGATAAAACCACATAAATACAATTTAGTAAAGCATAAGATAAAACAACATGAATACAATTTAATAAAGCATAGGTTAAAACAGCATAAATACAATTTAATAAGGCATAGGATAAAACAACATAAATACAATTTAATAAAGCATAGGATAAAACAACATAAATACAATTTAATAAAGCATAGGATAAAACAACATGAATACAATTTAATAAAGCATATGTTAAAACAACATAAATACAATTTAATAAATCATAGGATAAAACCACATGAATACAATTTAATAAAGCATAGGATAAAACCACATGAATACAATTTAATAAAGCATAGGATAAAA
The DNA here is from genome assembly GCF_046119375.1 of Phyllobates terribilis. Classification (NCBI taxonomy): domain Eukaryota; kingdom Metazoa; phylum Chordata; class Amphibia; order Anura; family Dendrobatidae; genus Phyllobates; species Phyllobates terribilis. Next base: position 420,810 of record NW_027362778.1, read on the forward strand.
CAACATAAATACAATTTAATAAAGCATAGGATAAAACAACATAAATACAATTTAATAAATCATAGGACAAAACAACATAAATACAATTTAATAAAGCATATGTTAAAGCAATATAAATACAATTTAATAAAGCATAGGTTAAAACAACATAAATGCAATTTAATAAAGCATAGGATAAAACAACATAAATACAATTTAATAAAGCATAAGATAAAACAACATAAATACAATTTAATGAATCATATGTTAAAACAACATAAATACAATTTAATAAAGCATAGGATAAAACAACATAAATACAATTAAGTAAAGCATAAGATAAAACAACATGAATACAAATTAATAAAGCATAGGTTAAAACAGCATAAATACAATTTAATAAAGCATAGGATGAAACAACATAAATACAATTTATTAAAGCATAGGATAAAACAACATAAATACAATTTAATAAAGCATAGGATAAAAAAACATAAATATAATTTAATAAAGCAAAGGATAAAACCACATAAATACAATTTAGTAAAGCATAAGATAAAACAACATGAATACAATTTAATAAAGCATAGGTTAAAACAGCATAAATACAATTTAATAAGGCATAGGATAAAACAACATAAATACAATTTAATAAAGCATAGGATAAAACAACATAAATACAATTTAATAAAGCATAGGATAAAACAACATGAATACAATTTAATAAAGCATAGGTTAAAACAACATAAATACAATTTAATAAATCATAGGATAAAACCACATGAATACAATTTAATAAAGCATAGGATAAAACCACATGAATACAATTTAATAAAGCATAGGATAAAACAACATAAATACAATTTAATAAAGCATAGGATAAAACAACATAAATACAATTTAATAAAGCATAGGTTAATACAACATAAATACAATTTAAAAAAGCATAGGATAAAACAACATAAATACAATTTATTAAAGCATAGGACAAAACCACATAAATACAATTTAATAAAGCATAGGATAAAACAACATAAATTCAATTTAATAAAGCATAAGATAAAACAACATAAATACAAGTTAATAAAGCATAGGATAAAACAACATAAATACAATTTAATAAAGCTTAGGATAAAACAACATAAATACAATTTAATAAAGCATATGGTAAAACAACATAAATACAATTTATTAAAGCATAGGATAAAACAACATAAATACAATTTAATAAAGCATAGGACAAAACCACATAAATACAATTTAATAAAGCATAGGATAAAACAACATAAATACAATTTAATAAAGCATAGGACAAAACCACATATATACAATTTAATAAAGCATAGGATAAAACAACATAAATACAATTTAATAAAGCATAGGATAAAACAACATAAATACAATTTAATAAAGCATAGGACAAAACCACATAAATACAATTTAATAAAGCATAGGATATAACAACATAAATACAATTTAATAAAGCATAGGATAAAACAACATAAATACAATTTATTAAAGCATAGGACAAAACCACATAAATACAATTTAATAAAGCATAGGATAAAACAACATAAATACAATTTAATAAAGCATAGGACAAAACAACATAAATACAATTTAATAAAGCATAGGAAAAAACAACATAAATACAATTTAATAAAGCATAGGATAAAACAACATAAATACAATTTAAAAAGCATAGGACAAAACAACCTAAATACAATTTAGTAAAGCATAAGATAAAACAACATGAATACAATTTAATAAAGCATAGGTTAAAACAGCATAAATACAATTTAATAAAGCATAGGATAAAACAACATAAATACAATTTAATAAAGCATAGGACAAAACCACATATATACAATTTAATAAAGCATAGGATAAAACAACATAAATACAATTTAATAAAGCATAGGATAAAACAACATAAATACAATTTAATAAAGCATAGGACAAAACCACATAAATACAATTTAATAAAGCATAGGATATAACAACATAAATACAATTTAATAAAGCATAGGATAAAACAACATAAATACAATTTATTAAAGCATAGGACAAAACCACATAAATACAATTTAATAAAGCATAGGATAAAACAACATAAATACAATTTAATAAAGCATAGGACAAAACAACATAAATACAATTTAATAAAGCATAGGATAAAACAACATAAATACAATTTAATAAAGCATAGGATAAAACAACATAAATACAATTTAAAAAGCATAGGACAAAACAACCTAAATACAATTTAGTAAAGCATAAGATAAAACAACATGAATACAATTTAATAAAGCATAGGTTAAAACAGCATAAATACAATTTAATAAAGCATAGGATAAAACAACATAAATACAACTTAATAAAGCATAGTACAAAACAACATAAATACAATTTAATAAAGCATAGGTTAAAACAACATAAATACAATTTAATAAAGCATAGGATAAAACCACAGAAATACAGTTTAATAAAGAATAGGATAAAACAACATAAATACAATTTAATAAAGCATAGGACAAAACAACATAAATACAATTTAATAAAGCATAGGATAAAACAACATAAATACAATTTAATAAAGCATAGGATAAAACAACATAAATACAATTTAATAAAGCATAGGACAAAACAACGTCAATACAATTTAATAAAGCATATGTTAAAACAAGATAAATACAATTTAATAAAGCATAGGATAAAACAACATAAACACAATTTAGTAAAGCATAAGATAAAACAACATGAATACAATTTAATAAAGCATAGGTTAAAACAGCATAAATACAATTTAATAAGGCATAGGATAAAACAACATAAATACAATTTAATAAAGCATAGGATAAAACAACATAAATACAATTTAATAAAGCATAGGATAAAACAACATGAATACAATTTAATAAAGCATAGGTTAAAACAACATAAATACAATTTAATAAATCATAGGATAAAACCACATGAATACAATTTAATAAAGCATAGGATAAAACAACATGAATACAATTTAATAAAGCATAGGATAAAACAACATAAATACAATTTAATAAAGCATAGGATAAAACAACATGAATACAATTTAATAAAGCATAGGTTAATACAACATAAATACAATTTAAAAAAGCATAGGATAAAACAACATAAATACAATTTATTAAAGCATAGGACAAAACCACATAAATACAATTTAATAAAGCATAGGATAAAACAACATAAATACAATTTAATAAATCATAGGACAAAACAACATAAATACAATTTAATAAAGCATATGTTAAAGCAACATAAATACAATTTAATAAAGCATAGGTTAAAACAACATAAATGCAATTTAATAAAGCATAGGATAAAACAACATAAATACAATTTAATAAAGCTTAGGATAAAACAACATAAATATAATTTAATAAAGCATATGATAAAACAACATAAATACAATTTAATAAAGCATAGGATAAAACAACATAAATACAATTTAATAAAGCATAGGACAAAACCACATAAATACAATTTAATAAAGCATAGGATAATACAAAATAAATACAATTTAATAAAGCATAGGACAAAACCACATATATACAATTTAATAAAGCATAGGATAAAACAACATAAATACAATTTAATAAAGCATAGGATAAAACAACATAAATACAATTTAATAAAGCATAGGACAAAACCACATAAATACAATTTAATAAAGCATAGGATATAACAACATAAATACAATATAATAAAGCATAGGATAAAACAACATAAATACAATTTATTAAAGCATAGGACAAAACAACATAAATACAATTTAATAAAGCATAGGACAAAACCACATAAATACAATTTAATAAAGCATAGGATATAACAACATAAATACAATATAATAAAGCATAGGATAAAACAACATAAATACAATTTATTAAAGCATAGGACAAAACAACATAAATACAATTTAATAAAGCATAGGATAAAACAACATAAATACAATTTAATAAAGCATAGGACAAAACAACATAAATACAATTTAATAAAGCATAGGATAAAACAACATAAATACAAGTTAATAAAGCATAGGATAAAACAACATAAATACAATTTAATAAAGCATAAGATAAAACAACATAAATACAATTTAATAAAGCATAGGTTAAAACAACATAAATACAATTTAATAAAGCATAGGATAAAACAACATAAATACAAGTTAATAAAGCATAGGATAAAACAACATAAATACAATTTAATAAAGCATAGGATAAAACAACATAAATACAACTTAATAAAACATAGGATAAAACAACATAAATACAATTTAATAAAGCATAGGATAAAACCACATACATACAATTTAATAAAGCATAGGATAAAACCACATAAATACAATTTAATAAAGCATAGGTTAAAACAACATAAATGCAATTTAACAAAGCATAGGATAAAACAACATAAATACAATTTAATAAAGAATAGGATAAAACAACATAAATACAATTTATTAAAGCATAGGACAAAACAACATAAATACAATTTAATAAAGCATAGGTTAAAACAACATAAATACAATTTAATAAAGCATAGGATAAAACCACAGAAATACAATTTAATAAAGAATAGGATAAAACAACATAAATACAATTTAATAAAGCATAGGACAAAACAACATAAATACAATTTAATAAAGCATAGGATAAAACAACATAAATACAATTTAATAAAGCATAGGATAAAACAACATAAATACAATTTAATAAAGCATAGGACAAAACAACGTCAATACAATTTAATAAAGCATATGTTAAAACAAGATAAATACAATTTAATAAAGCATAGGATAAAACAACATAAACACAATTTAGTAAAGCATAAGATAAAACAACATGAATACAATTTAATAAAGCATAGGTTAAAACAGCATAAATACAATTTAATAAGGCATAGGATAAAACAACATAAATACAATTTAATAAAGCATAGGATAAAACAACATAAATACAATTTAATAAAGCATAGGATAAAACAACATGAATACAATTTAATAAAGCATAGGTTAAAACAACATAAATACAATTTAATAAATCATAGGATAAAACCACATGAATACAATTTAATAAAGCATAGGATAAAACCACATGAATACAATTTAATAAAGCATAGGATAAAACAACATAAATACAATTTAATAAAGCATAGGATAAAACAACATAAATACAATTTAATAAAGCATAGGTTAATACAACATAAATACAATTTAAAAAAGCATAGGATAAAACAACATAAATACAATTTATTAAAGCATAGGACAAAACCACATAAATACAATTTAATAAAGCATAGGATAAAACAACATAAATACAATTTAATAAATCATAGGACAAAACAACATAAATACAATTTAATAAAGCATATGTTAAAGCAACATAAATACAATTTAATAAAGCATAGGTTAAAACAACATAAATGCAATTTAATAAAGCATAGGATAAAACAACATAAATACAATTTAATAAAGCTTAGGATAAAACAACATAAATACAATTTAATAAAGCATAGGATAAAACAACATAAATACAATTTAATAAAGCATAGGATAAAACAACATAAATACAATTTAATAAAGCATAGGACAAAACCACATAAATACAATTTAATAAAGCATAGGATAAAACAACATAAATACAATTTAATAAAGCATAGGACAAAACCACATATATACAATTTAATAAAGCATAGCATAAAACAACATAAATACAATTTAATAAAGCATAGGATAAAACAACATAAATACAATTTAATAAAGCATAGGACAAAACCACATAAATACAATTTAATAAAGCATAGGATATAACAGCATAAATACAATATAATAAAGCATAGGATAAAACAACATAAATACAATTTATTAAAGCATAGGACAAAACCACATAAATACAATTTAATAAAGCATAGGATAAAACAACATAAATACAATTTAATAATGCATAGGACAAAACAACATAAATACAAGTTAATAAAGCATAGGATAAAACAACATAAATACAATTTAATAAAGCATAGGATAAAACAACATAAATACAATTTAATAAAGCATAGGATAAAACAACATAAATACAATTTAATAAAGCATAGGATAAAACAACATAAATACAATTTAATAAAGCATAGGACAAAACCACATAAATGCAATTTAATAAAGCATAGCATAAAACAACATAAATACAATTTAATAAAGCATAGGATAAAACAACATAAATACAATTTAATAAAGCATAGGACAAAACCACATAAATACAATTTAATAAAGCATAGGATAAAACAACATAAATACAATTTAATAAAGCATAGGATAAAACAACATAAATACAATTTAATAAAGCATAGGATAAAACCACATACATACAATTTAATAAAGCATAGGATAAAACCACATAAATACAATTTAATAAAGCATAGGTTAAAACAACATAAATGCAATTTAACAAAGCATAGGATAAAACAACATAAATACAATTTAATAAAGAATAGGATAAAACAACATAAATACAATTTATTAAAGCATAGCACAAAACCACATAAATACAATTTAATAAAACATAGGATAAAACAACATAAATACAATTTAATAAATCGTAGGACAAAACAACATAAATACAATTTAATAAAGCATATGTTAAAGCAATATAAATACAATTTAATAAAGCATAGGTTAAAACAACATAAATGCAATTTAATAAAGCATAGGATAAAACAACATAAATACAATTTAATAAAGCATTGGGTAAAACAACATAAATACATTTTAATAAATCATAGGATAAAACAACATAAATACAATTTAATAAAGCATAAGATAAAACAACATAAATACAATTTAATGAATCATATGTTAAAACAACATAAATACAATTTAATAAAGCATAGGATAAAACAACATAAATACAATTGAGTAAAGCATAAGATAAAACAACATGAATACAAATTAATAAAGCATAGGTTAAAACAGCATAAATACAATTTAATAAAGCATAGGATGAAACAACATAAATACAATTTATTAAAGCATAGGATAAAACAACATAAATACAATTTAATAAAGCATAGGATAAAACCACATACATACAATTTAATAAAGCATAGGATAAAACCACATAAATACAATTTAATAAAGCATAGGTTAAAACAACATAAATGCAATTTAACAAAGCATAGGATAAAACAACATAAATACAATTTAATAAAGAATAGGATAAAACAACATAAATACAATTTATTAAAGCATAGCACAAAACCACATAAATACAATTTAATAAAACATAGGATAAAACAACATAAATACAATTTAATAAATCGTAGGACAAAACAACATAAATACAATTTAATAAAGCATATGTTAAAGCAATATAAATACAATTTAATAAAGCATAGGTTAAAACAACATAAATGCAATTTAATAAAGCATAGGATAAAACAACATAAATACAATTTAATAAAGCATTGGGTAAAACAACATAAATACATTTTAATAAATCATAGGATAAAACAACATAAATACAATTTAATAAAGCATAAGATAAAACAACATAAATACAATTTAATGAATCATATGTTAAAACAACATAAATACAATTTAATAAAGCATAGGATAAAACAACATAAATACAATTGAGTAAAGCATAAGATAAAACAACATGAATACAAATTAATAAAGCATAGGTTAAAACAGCATAAATACAATTTAATAAAGCATAGGATGAAACAACATAAATACAATTTATTAAAGCATAGGATAAAACAACATAAATACAATTTAATAAAGCATAGGATAAAACAACATAAATACAATTTAATAAAGCATAGGTTAATACAACATAAATACAATTTAAAAAAGCATAGGATAAAACAACAAAAATACAATTTATTAAAGCATAGGACAAAACAACATAAATACAATTTAATAAAGCATAGGTTAAAACAACATAAATACAATTTAATAAAGCATAGGATAAAACCACAGAAATACAATTTAATAAAGAATAGGATAAAACAACATAAATACAATTTAATAAAGCATAGGACAAAACAACATAAATACAATTTAATAAAGCATAGGATAAAACAACATAAATACAATTTAATAAAGCATAGGATAAAACAACATAAATACAATTTAATAAAGCATAGGACAAAACAACGTCAATACAATTTAATAAAGCATATGTTAAAACAAGATAAATACAATTTAATAAAGCATAGGATAAAACAACATAAACACAATTTAGTAAAGCATAAGATAAAACAACATGAATACAATTTAATAAAGCATAGGTTAAAACAGCATAAATACAATTTAATAAGGCATAGGATAAAACAACATAAATACAATTTAATAAAGCATAGGATAAAACAACATAAATACAATTTAATAAAGCATAGGATAAAACAACATGAATACAATTTAATAAAGCATAGGTTAAAACAACATAAATACAATTTAATAAATCATAGGATAAAACCACATGAATACAATTTAATAAAGCATAGGATAAAACCACATGAATACAATTTAATAAAGCATAGGATAAAACAACATAAATACAATTTAATAAAGCATAGGATAAAACAACATAAATACAATTTAATAAAGCATAGGTTAATACAACATAAATACAATTTAAAAAAGCATAGGATAAAACAACATAAATACAATTTATTAAAGCATAGGACAAAACCACATAAATACAATTTAATAAAGCATAGGATAAAACAACATAAATACAATTTAATAAATCATAGGACAAAACAACATAAATACAATTTAATAAAGCATATGTTAAAGCAACATAAATACAATTTAATAAAGCATAGGTTAAAACAACATAAATGCAATTTAATAAAGCATAGGATAAAACAACATAAATACAATTTAATAAAGCTTAGGATAAAACAACATAAATACAATTTAATAAAGCATAGGATAAAACAACATAAATACAATTTAATAAAGCATAGGATAAAACAACATAAATACAATTTAATAAAGCATAGGACAAAACCACATAAATACAATTTAATAAAGCATAGGATAAAACAACATAAATACAATTTAATAAAGCATAGGACAAAACCACATATATACAATTTAATAAAGCATAGCATAAAACAACATAAATACAATTTAATAAAGCATAGGATAAAACAACATAAATACAATTTAATAAAGCATAGGACAAAACCACATAAATACAATTTAATAAAGCATAGGATATAACAGCATAAATACAATATAATAAAGCATAGGATAAAACAACATAAATACAATTTATTAAAGCATAGGACAAAACCACATAAATACAATTTAATAAAGCATAGGATAAAACAACATAAATACAATTTAATAATGCATAGGACAAAACAACATAAATACAAGTTAATAAAGCATAGGATAAAACAACATAAATACAATTTAATAAAGCATAGGATAAAACAACATAAATACAATTTAATAAAGCATAGGATAAAACAACATAAATACAATTTAATAAAGCATAGGATAAAACAACATAAATACAATTTAATAAAGCATAGGACAAAACCACATAAATGCAATTTAATAAAGCATAGCATAAAACAACATAAATACAATTTAATAAAGCATAGGATAAAACAACATAAATACAATTTAATAAAGCATAGGACAAAACCACATAAATACAATTTAATAAAGCATAGGATAAAACAACATAAATACAATTTAATAAAGCATAGGATAAAACAACATAAATACAATTTAATAAAGCATAGGATAAAACCACATACATACAATTTAATAAAGCATAGGATAAAACCACATAAATACAATTTAATAAAGCATAGGTTAAAACAACATAAATGCAATTTAACAAAGCATAGGATAAAACAACATAAATACAATTTAATAAAGAATAGGATAAAACAACATAAATACAATTTATTAAAGCATAGCACAAAACCACATAAATACAATTTAATAAAACATAGGATAAAACAACATAAATACAATTTAATAAATCGTAGGACAAAACAACATAAATACAATTTAATAAAGCATATGTTAAAGCAATATAAATACAATTTAATAAAGCATAGGTTAAAACAACATAAATGCAATTTAATAAAGCATAGGATAAAACAACATAAATACAATTTAATAAAGCATTGGGTAAAACAACATAAATACATTTTAATAAATCATAGGATAAAACAACATAAATACAATTTAATAAAGCATAAGATAAAACAACATAAATACAATTTAATGAATCATATGTTAAAACAACATAAATACAATTTAATAAAGCATAGGATAAAACAACATAAATACAATTGAGTAAAGCATAAGATAAAACAACATGAATACAAATTAATAAAGCATAGGTTAAAACAGCATAAATACAATTTAATAAAGCATAGGATGAAACAACATAAATACAATTTATTAAAGCATAGGATAAAACAACATAAATACAATTTAATAAAGCATAGGATAAAACCACATACATACAATTTAATAAAGCATAGGATAAAACCACATAAATACAATTTAATAAAGCATAGGTTAAAACAACATAAATGCAATTTAACAAAGCATAGGATAAAACAACATAAATACAATTTAATAAAGAATAGGATAAAACAACATAAATACAATTTATTAAAGCATAGCACAAAACCACATAAATACAATTTAATAAAACATAGGATAAAACAACATAAATACAATTTAATAAATCGTAGGACAAAACAACATAAATACAATTTAATAAAGCATATGTTAAAGCAATATAAATACAATTTAATAAAGCATAGGTTAAAACAACATAAATGCAATTTAATAAAGCATAGGATAAAACAACATAAATACAATTTAATAAAGCATTGGGTAAAACAACATAAATACATTTTAATAAATCATAGGATAAAACAACATAAATACAATTTAATAAAGCATAAGATAAAACAACATAAATACAATTTAATGAATCATATGTTAAAACAACATAAATACAATTTAATAAAGCATAGGATAAAACAACATAAATACAATTGAGTAAAGCATAAGATAAAACAACATGAATACAAATTAATAAAGCATAGGTTAAAACAGCATAAATACAATTTAATAAAGCATAGGATGAAACAACATAAATACAATTTATTAAAGCATAGGATAAAACAACATAAATACAATTTAATAAAGCATAGGATAAAACAACATAAATACAATTTAATAAAGCATAGGTTAATACAACATAAATACAATTTAAAAAAGCATAGGATAAAACAACAAAAATACAATTTATTAAAGCATAGGACAAAACCACATAAATACAATTTAATAAAGCATAGGATAAAACAACATAAATACAATTTAAGAAAGCATAGGATAAAACAACATAAATACAATTTAATAAAATATAGGACAAAACCACATAAATACAATTTAATAAAGCATAGGATAAAACAACATAAATACAATTTAAGAAAGCATAGGATAAAACAACATAAATACAATTTAATAAAGCATAGGATAAAACAATATAAATACAATTTAATAAAGCATGGGATAAAACCACATACATACAATTTAATAAAGCATAGGATAAAACCACATACATACAATATAATAAAGCATAGGATAAAACCACAGAAATACAATTTAATAAAGAATAGGATAAAACAACATAAATACAATTTAATAAAGCATAGGACAAAACAACATAAATACAATTTAATAAAGCATAGGATAAAACAACATAAATACAATTTAATAAAGCATAGGATAAAACAACATAAATATAATTTAATAAAGCATAGGACAAAACAACGTCAATACAATTTAATAAAGCATATGTTAAAACAAGATAAATACAATTTAATAAAGCATAGGATAAAACAACATAAACACAATTTAGTAAAGCATAAGATAAAACAACATGAATACAATTTAATAAAGCATAGGTTAAAACAGCATAAATACAATTTAATAAGGCATAGGATAAAACAACATAAATACAATTTAATAAAGCATAGGATAAAACAACATAAATACAATTTAATAAAGCATAGGATAAAACAACATGAATACAATTTAATAAAGCATAGGTTAAAACAACATAAATACAATTTAATGAATCATAGGATAAAACCACATGAATACAATTTAATAAAGCATAGGATAAAACCACATGAATACAATTTAATAAAGCATAGGATAAAACAACATAAATACAATTTAATAAAGCATAGGATAAAACAACATAAATACAATTTAATAACGCATAGGTTAATACAACATAAATACAATTTAAAAAAGCATAGGATAAAACAACATAAATACAATTTAATAAATCATAGGACAAAACAACATAAATACAATTTAATAAAGCATATGTTAAAGCAACATAAATACAATTTAATAAAGCATAGATTAAAACAACATAAATGCAATTTAATAAAGCATAGGATAAAACAACATAAATACAATTTAATAAAGCTTAGGATAAAACAACATAAATACAATTTAATAAAGCATATGATAAAACAACATAAATACAATTTAATAAAGCATAGGATAAAACAACATAAATACAATTTAATAAAGCATAGGACAAAACCACATAAATACAATTTAATAAAGCATAGGATAAAACAACATAAATACAATTTAATAAAGCATAGGACAAAACCACATATATACAATTTAATAAAGCATAGGATAAAACCACATAAATACAATTTAATAAAGCATAGGATAAAACCACATAAATACAATTTAATAAAGCATAGGATAAAACCACATAAATACAATTTAATAAAGCATAGGATAAAACCACATAAATACAATTTAATAAAGCATAGGATAAAACCACATACATACAATTTAATAAAGCATAGGATAAAACAACATAAATACAATTTAATAAAGCATAGGATAAAACCACATAAATACAATTTAATAAAGCATAGGATAAAACAACATAAATACAATTTAAAAAGCATAGGACAAAACAACCTAAATACAATTTAGTAAAGCATAAGATAAAACAACATGAATACAATTTAATAAAGCATAGGTTAAAACAGCATAAATACAATTTAATAAAGCATAGGATAAAACAACATAAATACAACTTAATAAAGCATAGTACAAAACAACATAAATACAATTTAATAAAGCATAGGTTAAAACAACATAAATACAATTTAATAAAGCATAGGATAAAACCACAGAAATACAATTTAATAAAGAATAGGATAAAACAACATAAATACAATTTAATAAAGCATAGGACAAAACAACATAAATACAATTTAATAAAGCATAGGTTAAAACAGCATAAATACAATTTAATAAGGCATAGGATAAAACAACATAAATACAATTTAATAAAGCATAGGATAAAACAACATAAATACAATTTAATAAAGCATAGGATAAAACAACATGAATACAATTTAATAAAGCATAGGTTAAAACAACATAAATACAATTTAATAAATCATAGGATAAAACCACATGAATACAATTTAATAAAGCATAGGATAAAACCACATGAATACAATTTAATAAAGCATAGGATAAAACAACATAAATACAATTTAATAAAGCATAGGATAAAACAACATAAATACAATTTAATAAAGCATAGGTTAATACAACATAAATACAATTTAAAAAAGCATAGGATAAAACAACATAAATACAATTTATTAAAGCATAGGACAAAACCACATAAATACAATTTAATAAAGCATAGGATAAAACAACATAAATACAATTTAATAAATCATAGGACAAAACAACATAAATACAATTTAATAAAGCATATGTTAAAGCAACATAAATACAATTTAATAAAGCATAGGTTAAAACAACATAAATGCAATTTAATAAAGCATAGGATAAAACAACATAAATACAATTTAATAAAGCATTGGGTAAAACAACATAAATACAATTTAATAAATCATAGGATAAAACAACATAAATACAATTTAATAAAGCATAAGATAAAACAACATAAATACAAGTTAATAAAGCATAGGATAAAATAACATAAATACAATTTAATAAAGCATAGGATAAAACAACATAAATACAATTTAATAAAGCATAGGTTAAAACAACATAAATACAATTTAATAAAGCATAGGATAAAACAACATAAATACAAGTTAATAAAGCATAGGATAAAACAACATAAATACAATTTAATAAAGCATAGGATAAATCAACATAAATACAATTTAATAAAGCATAGGATAAAACAACATGAATACAATTTAATAAAGCATAGGATAAAACAACATAAATACAATTTAATAAAGCATAGGACAAAACCACATAAATACAATTTAATAAAGCATAGCATAAAACAACATAAATACAATTTAATAAAGCATAGGATAAAACAACATAAATACAATTTAATAAAACATAGGACAAAACCACATAAATACAATTTAATAAAGCATAGGATAAAACAACATAAATACAATTTAAGAAAGCATAGGATAAAACAACATAAATACAATTTAATAAAGCATAGGATAAAACAATATAAATACAATTTAATAAAGCATGGGATAAAACCACATACATACAATTTAATAAAGCATAGGATAAAACCCATACATACAATATAATAAAGCATAGGATAAAACCACAGAAATACAATTTAATAAAGAATAGGATAAAACAACATAAATACAATTTAATAAAGCATAGGACAAAACAACATAAATACAATTTAATAAAGCATAGGATAAAACAACATAAATACAATTTAATAAAGCATAGGATAAAACAACATAAATATAATTTAATAAAGCATAGGACAAAACAACATCAATACAATTTAATAAAGCATATGTTAAAACAAGATAAATACAATTTAATAAAGCATAGGATAAAACAACATAAACACAATTTAGTAAAGCATAAGATAAAACAACATGAATACAATTTAATAAAGCATAGGTTAAAACAGCATAAATACAATTTAATAAGGCATAGGATAAAACAACATAAATACAATTTAATAAAGCATAGGATAAAACAACATAAATACAATTTAATAAAGCATAGGATAAAACAACATGAATACAATTTAATAAAGCATAGGTTAAAACAACATAAATACAATTTAATAAATCATAGGATAAAACCACATGAATACAATTTAATAAAGCATAGGATAAAACCACATGAATACAATTTAATAAAGCATAGGATAAAACAACATAAATACAATTTAATAAAGCATAGGATAAAACAACATAAATACAATTTAATAAATCATAGGACAAAACAACATAAATACAATTTAATAAAGCATATGTTAAAGCAACATAAATACAATTTAATAAAGCATAGGTTAAAACAACATAAATGCAATTTTTTAATAAAGCATAGGATATAACAACATAAATACAATTTAATAAAGCATAGGATAAAACAACATAAATACAATTTATTAAAGCATAGGACAAAACCACATAAATACAATTTAATAAAGCATAGGATAAAACAACATAAATACAATTTAATAAAGCATAGGACAAAACAACATAAATACAATTTAATAAAGCATAGGATAAAACAACATAAATACAATTTAATAAAGCATAGGATAAAACAACATAAATACAATTTAAAAAGCATAGGACAAAACAACCTAAATACAATTTAGTAAAGCATAAGATAAAACAACATGAATACAATTTAATAAAGCATAGGTTAAAACAGCATAAATACAATTTAATAAAGCATAGGATAAAACAACATAAATACAACTTAATAAAGCATAGTACAAAACAACATAAATACAATTTAATAAAGCATAGGTTAAAACAACATAAATACAATTTAATAAAGCATAGGATAAAACCACAGAAATACAATTTAATAAAGAATAGGATAAAACAACATAAATACAATTTAATAAAGCATAGGACAAAACAACATAAATACAATTTAATAAAGCATAGGATAAAACAACATAAATACAATTTAATAAAGCATAGGATAAAACAACATAAATACAATTTAATAAAGCATAGGACAAAACAACGTCAATACAATTTAATAAAGCATATGTTAAAACAAGATAAATACAATTTAATAAAGCATAGGATAAAACAACATAAACACAATTTAGTAAAGCATAAGATAAAACAACATGAATACAATTTAATAAAGCATAGGTTAAAACAGCATAAATACAATTTAATAAGGCATAGGATAAAACAACATAAATACAATTTAATAAAGCATAGGATAAAACAACATAAATACAATTTAATAAAGCATAGGATAAAACAACATGAATACAATTTAATAAAGCATAGGTTAAAACAACATAAATACAATTTAATAAATCATAGGATAAAACCACATGAATACAATTTAATAAAGCATAGGATAAAACCACATGAATACAATTTAATAAAGCATAGGATAAAACAACATAAATACAATTTAATAAAGCATAGGATAAAACAACATAAATACAATTTAATAAAGCATAGGTTAATACAACATAAATACAATTTAAAAAAGCATAGGATAAAACAACATAAATACAATTTATTAAAGCATAGGACAAAACCACATAAATACAATTTAATAAAGCATAGGATAAAACAACATAAATACAATTTAATAAATCATAGGACAAAACAACATAAATACAATTTAATAAAGCATATGTTAAAGCAACATAAATACAATTTAATAAAGCATAGGTTAAAACAACATAAATGCAATTTAATAAAGCATAGGATAAAACAACATAAATACAATTTAATAAAGCATTGGGTAAAACAACATAAATACAATTTAATAAATCATAGGATAAAACAACATAAATACAATTTAATAAAGCATAAGATAAAACAACATAAATACAAGTTAATAAAGCATAGGATAAAATAACATAAATACAATTTAATAAAGCATAGGATAAAACAACATAAATACAATTTAATAAAGCATAGGTTAAAACAACATAAATACAATTTAATAAAGCATAGGATAAAACAACATAAATACAAGTTAATAAAGCATAGGATAAAACAACATAAATATAATTTAATAAAGCATAGGATAAATCAACATAAATACAATTTAATAAAGCATAGGATAAAACAACATAAATACAATTTAATAAAGCATAGGACAAAACCACATAAATACAATTTAATAAAGCATTGCATAAAACAACATAAATACAATTTAATAAAGCATAGGATAAAACAACATAAATACAATTTAAAAAAGCATAGGATAAAACAACATAAATACAATTTAATAAATCATAGGACAAAACAACATAAATACAATTTAATAAAGCATATGTTAAAGCAACATAAATACAATTTAATAAAGCATAGGTTAAAACAACATAAATGCAATTTTTTAATAAAGCATAGGATAAAACAACATAAATACAATTTAATAAAGCATAGGATAAAACAACATAAATACAATTTAATAAAGCATATGTTAAAGCAACATAAATACAATTTAATAAAGCATAGGTTAAAACAACATAAATGCAATTTTTTAATAAAGCATAGGACAAAACAACATAAATACAATTTAATAAAGCATAGGATAAAACAACATAAATACAATTTAATAAAGCATATGTTAAAGCAACATAAATACAATTTAATAAAGCATAGGTTAAAACAACATAAATGCAATTTTTTAATAAAGCATAGGATAAAACAACATAAATACAATTTAATAAAGCATAGGATAAATCAACATAAATACAATTTAATAAAGCATAGGATAAAACAACATAAATACAATTTAATAAAGCATAGGATAAAACAACATAAATACAATTTAATAAAGCATAGGACAAAACCACATAAATACAATTTAATAAAGCATAGCATAAAACAACATAAATACAATTTAATAAAGCATAGGATAAAACAACATAAATACAATTTAATAAAACATAGGACAAAACCACATAAATACAATTTAATAAAGCATAGGATAAAACAACATAAATACAATTTAAGAAAGCATAGGATAAAACAACATAAATACAATTTAATAAAGCATAGGATAAAACAATATAAATACAATTTAATAAAGCATGGGATAAAACCACATACATACAATTTAATAAAGCATAGGATAAAACCACATACATACAATATAATAAAGCATAGGATAAAACCACAGAAATACAATTTAATAAAGAATAGGATAAAACAACATAAATACAATTTAATAAAGCATAGGACAAAACAACATAAATACAATTTAATAAAGCATAGGATAAAACAACATAAATACAATTTAATAAAGCATAGGATAAAACAACATAAATATAATTTAATAAAGCATAGGACAAAACAACGTCAATACAATTTAATAAAGCATATGTTAAAACAAGATAAATACAATTTAATAAAGCATAGGATAAAACAACATAAACACAATTTAGTAAAGCATAAGATAAAACAAAATGAATACAATTTAATAAAGCATAGGTTAAAACAGCATAAATACAATTTAATAAGGCATAGGATAAAACAACATAAATACAATTTAATAAAGCATAGGATAAAACAACATAAATACAATTTAATAAAGCATAGGATAAAACAACATGAATACAATTTAATAAAGCATAGGTTAAAACAACATAAATACAATTTAATAAATCATAGGATAAAACCACATGAATACAATTTAATAAAGCATAGGATAAAACCACATGAATACAATTTAATAAAGCATAGGATAAAACAACATAAATACAATTTAATAAAGCATAGGATAAAACAACATAAATACAATTTAATAAATCATAGGACAAAACAACATAAATACAATTTAATAAAGCATATGTTAAAGCAACATAAATACAATTTAATAAAGCATAGGTTAAAACAACATAAATGAAATTTTTTAATAAAGCATAGGATAAAACAACATAAATACAATTTAATAAAGCTTAGGATAAAACAACATAAATACAATTTAATAAAGCATAGGTTAAAACAACATAAATACAATTTAATAAAGCATAGGACAAAACAACATAAATACAATTTAATAAAGCATAGGATAAAACAACATAAATACAATTTAATAAGGCATAGGATAAAACAACATAAATACAATTTAATAAAGCATAGGATAAAACAACATAAATACAATTTAATAAAGCATAGGTTTATACAACATAAATACAATTTAAAAAAGCATAGGATAAAACAACATAAATACAATTTATTAAAGCATAGGACAAAACCACATAAATACAATTTAATAAAGCATAGGATAAAACAACATAAATACAATTTAATAAATCATAGGACAAAACAACATAAATACAATTTAATAAAGCATATGTTAAAGCAACATATATACAATTTAATAAAGCATTGGGTAAAACAACATAAATACAATTTAATAAATCATAGGATAAAACAACATAAATACAATTTAATAAAGCATAAGATAAAACAACATAAATACAAGTTAATAAAGCATAGGATAAAACAACATAAATACAATTTAATAAAGCATAGGATAAAACAACATAAATACAATTTAATAAAGCATAGGTTAAAACAACGTAAATACAATTTAATAAAGCATAGGATAAAACAACATAAATACAAGTTAATAAAGCATAGGATAAAACAATATAAATACAATTTAATAAAGCATAGGATAAATCAACATATATACAATTTAATAAAGCATAGGATAAAACAACATAAATACAATTTAATAAAGCATAGGATAAAACAACATAAATACAATTTAATAAAGCATAGGACAAAACCACATAAATACAATTTAATAAAGCATAGCATAAAACAACATAAATACAATTTAATAAAGCATAGGATAAAACAACATAAATACAATTTAATAAAACATAGGACAAAACCACATAAATACAATTTAATAAAGCATAGGATAAAACAACATAAATACAATTTAAGAAAGCATAGGATAAAACAACATAAATACAATTTAATAAAGCATAGGATAAAACAATATAAATACAATTTAATAAAGCATGGGATAAAACCACATACATACAATTTAATAAAGCATAGGATAAAACCACATACATACAATATAATAAAGCATAGGACAAAACAACATAAATACAATTTAATAAAGCATAGGATAAAACAACATAAATACAATTTAATAAAGCATAGGATAAAACAACATAAATATAATTTAATAAAGCATAGGACAAAACAACGTCAATACAATTTAATAAAGCATTTGTTAAAACAAGATAAATACAATTTAATAAAGCATAGGATAAAACAACATAAACACAATTTAGTAAAGCATAAGATAAAACAACATGAATACAATTTAATAAAGCATAGGTTAAAACAACATAAATACAATTTAATAAAGCATAGGACAAAACAACATAAATACAATTTAATAAAGCATAGGATAAAACAACATAAATACAATTTAATAAAGCATATGTTAAAGCAACATAAATACAATTTAATAAAGCATAGGTTAAAACAACATAAATGCAATTTTTTAATAAAGCATAGGATAAAACAACATAAATACAATTTAATAAAGCATAGGATAAAACAACATAAATACAATTTAATAAAGCATAGGACAAAACCACATAAATACAATTTAATAAAGCATAGCATAAAACAACATAAATACAATTTAATAAAGCATAGGATAAAACAACATAAATACAATTTAATAAAACATAGGACAAAACCACATAAATACAATTTAATAAAGCATAGGATAAAACAACATAAATACAATTTAAGAAAGCATAGGATAAAACAACATAAATACAATTTAATAAAGCATAGGATAAAACAATATAAATACAATTTAATAAAGCATGGGATAAAACCACATACATACAATTTAATAAAGCATAGGATAAAACCACATACATACAATATAATAAAGCATAGGATAAAACCACAGAAATACAATTTAATAAAGAATAGGATAAAACAACATAAATACAATTTAATAAAGCATAGGACAAAACAACATAAATACAATTTAATAAAGCATAGGATAAAACAACATAAATACAATTTAATAAAGCATAGGATAAAACAACATAAATATAATTTAATAAAGCATAGGACAAAACAACGTCAATACAATTTAATAAAGCATATGTTAAAACAAGATAAATACAATTTAATAAAGCATAGGATAAAACAACATAAACACAATTTAGTAAAGCATAAGATAAAACAACATGAATACAATTTAATAAAGCATAGGTTAAAACAGCATAAATACAATTTAATAAGGCATAGGATAATACAACATAAATACAATTTAATAAAGCATAGGATAAAACAACATAAATACAATTTAATAAAGCATAGGATAAAACAACATGAATACAATTTAATAAAGCATAGGTTAAAACAACATAAATACAATTTAATAAATCATAGGATAAAACCACATGAATACAATTTAATAAAGCATAGGATAAAACCACATGAATACAATTTAATAAAGCATAGGATAAAACAACATAAATACAATTTAATAAAGCATAGGATAAAACAACATAAATACAATTTAATAAATCATAGGACAAAACAACATAAATACAATTTAATAAAGCATATGTTAAAGCAACATAAATACAATTTAATAAAGCATAGGTTAAAACAACATAAATGAAATTTTTTAATAAAGCATAGGATAAAACAACATAAATACAATTTAATAAAGCTTAGGATAAAACAACATAAATACAATTTAATAAAGCATAGGTTAAAACAACATAAATACAATTTAATAAAGCATAGGACAAAACAACATAAATACTATTTAATAAAGCATAGGATAAAACAACATAAATACAATTTAATAAAGCATAGGATAAAACAACATAAATACAATTTAGTAAAGCATAAGATAAAACAACATGAATACAATTTAATAAAGCATAGGTTAAAACAGCATAAATACAATTTAATAAGGCATAGGATAAAACAACATAAATACAATTTAATAAAGCATAGGATAAAACAACATAAATACAATTTAATAAAGCATAGGTTAATACAACATAAATACAATTTAAAAAAGCATAGGATAAAACAACATAAATACAATTTATTAAAGCATAGGACAAAACCACATAAATACAATTTAATAAAGCATAGGATAAAACAACATAAATACAATTTAATAAATCATAGGACAAAACAACATAAATACAATTTAATAAAGCATATGTTAAAGCAACATAAATACAATTTAATAAAGCATAGGTTAAAACAACATAAATGCAATTTAATAAAGCATAGGATAAAAGAACATAAATACAATTTAATAAAGCATTGGGTAAAACAACATAAATACAATTTAATAAATCATAGGATAAAATAACATAAATACAATTTAATAAAGCATAAGATAAAACAACATAAATACAAGTTAATAAAGCATAGGATAAAACAACATAAATACAATTTAATAAAGCATAGGATAAAACAACATAAATACAATTTAATAAAGCATAGGTTAAAACAACATAAATACAATTTAATAAAGCATAGGATAAAACAACATAAATACAAGTTAATAAAGCATAGGATAAAACAACATAAATACAATTTAATAAAGCATAGGATAAATCAACATATATACAATTTAATAAAGCATAGGATAAAACAACATAAATACAATTTAATAAAGCATAGGATAAAACAACATAAATACAATTTAATAAAGCATAGGACAAAACCACATAAATACAATTTAATAAAGCATAGCATAAAACAACATAAATACAATTTAATAAAGCATAGGATAAAACAACATAAATACAATTTAATAAAACATAGGACAAAACCACATAAATACAATTTAATAAAGCATAGGATAAAACAACATAAATACAATTTAAGAAAGCATAGGATAAAACAACATAAATACAATTTAATAAAGCATAGGATAAAACAATATAAATACAATTTAATAAAGCATGGGATAAAACCACATACATACAATTTAATAAAGCATAGGATAAAACCACATACATACAATATAATAAAGCATAGGACAAAACAACATAAATACAATTTAATAAAGCATAGGATAAAACAACATAAATACAATTTAATAAAGCATAGGATAAAACAACATAAATATAATTTAATAAAGCATAGGACAAAACAACGTCAATACAATTTAATAAAGCATATGTTAAAACAAGATAAATACAATTTAATAAAGCATAGGATAAAACAACATAAACACAATTTAGTAAAGCATAAGATAAAACAACATGAATACAATTTAATAAAGCATAGGTTAAAACAGCATAAATACAATTTAATAAGGCATAGGATAAAACAACATAAATACAATTTAATAAAGCATAGGATAAAACAACATAAATACAATTTAATAAAGCATAGGATAAAACAACATGAATACAATTTAATAAAGCATAGGTTAAAACAACATAAATACAATTTAATAAATCATAGGATAAAACCACATGAATACAATTTAATAAAGCATAGGATAAAACCACATGAATACAATTTAATAAAGCATAGGATAAAACAACATAAATACAATTTAATAAAGCATAGGATAAAACAACATAAATACAATTTAATAAATCATAGGACAAAACAACATAAATACAATTTAATAAAGCATATGTTAAAGCAACATAAATACAATTTAATAAAGCATAGGTTAAAACAACATAAATGCATTTTTTTAATAAAGCATAGGATAAAACAACATAAATACAATTTAATAAAGCTTAGGATAAAACAACATAAATACAATTTAATAAAGCATAGGTTAAAACAACATAAATACAATTTAATAAAGCATAGGACAAAACAACATCAATACAATTTAATAAAGCATAGGATAAAACAACATAAATACAATTTAATAAAGCATAGGATAAAACAACATAAATACAATTTAGTAAAGCATAAGATAAAACAACATGAATACAATTTAATAAAGCATAGGTTAAAACAGCATAAATACAATTTAATAAGGCATAGGAAAAAACAACATAAATACAATTTAATAAAGCATAGGATAAAACAACATAAATACAATTTAATAAAGCATAGGTTAATACAACATAAATACAATTTAAAAAAGCATAGGATAAAACAACATAAATACAATTTATTAAAGCATAGGACAAAACCACATAAATACAATTTAATAAAGCATAGGATAAAACAACATAAATACAATTTAATAAATCATAGGACAAAACAACATAAATACAATTTAATAAAGCATATGTTAAAGCAACATAAATACAATTTAATAAAGCATAGGTTAAAACAACATAAATGCAATTTAATAAAGCATAGGATAAAAGAACATAAATACAATTTAATAAAGCATTGGGTAAAACAACATAAATACAATTTAATAAATCATAGGATAAAACAACATAAATACAATTTAATAAAGCATAAGATAAAACAACATAAATACAAGTTAATAAAGCATAGGATAAAACAACATAAATACAATTTAATAAAGCATAGGATAAAACAACATAAATACAAGTTAATAAAGCATAGGATAAAACAACATAAATACAATTTAATAAAGCATAGGATAAAACAACATAAATACAATTTAATAAAGCATAGGTTAAAACAACATAAATACAATTTAATAAAGCATAGGATAAAACAACATAAATACAAGTTAATAAAGCATAGGATAAAACAACATAAATACAATTTAATAAAGCATAGGATAAATCAACATATATACAATTTAATAAAGCATAGGATAAAACAACATAAATACAATTTAATAAAGCATAGGATAAAACAACATAAATACAATTTAATAAAGCATAGGACAAAACCACATAAATACAATTTAATAAAGCATAGCATAAAACAGCATAAATACAATTTAATAAAGCATAGGATAAAACAACATAAATACAATTTAATAAAACATAGGACAAAACCACATAAATACAATTTAATAAAGCATAGGATAAAACAACATAAATACAATTTAAGAAAGCATAGGATAAAACAACATAAATACAATTTAATAAAGCATAGGATAAAACAATATAAATACAATTTAATAAAGCATGGGATAAAACCACATACATACAATTTAATAAAGCATAGGATAAAACCACATACATACAATATAATAAAGCATAGGACAAAACAACATAAATACAATTTAATAAAGCATAGGATAAAACAACATAAATACAATTTAATAAAGCATAGGATAAAACAACATAAATATAATTTAATAAAGCATAGGACAAAACAACGTCAATACAATTTAATAAAGCATATGTTAAAACAAGATAAATACAATTTAATAAAGCATAGGATAAAACAACATAAACACAATTTAGTAAAGCATAAGATAAAACAACATGAATACAATTTAATAAAGCATAGGTTAAAACAGCATAAATACAATTTAATAAGGCATAGGATAAAACAACATAAATACAATTTAATAAAGCATAGGATAAAACAACATAAATACAATTTAATAAAGCATAGGATAAAACAACATGAATACAATTTAATAAAGCATAGGTTAAAACAACATAAATACAATTTAATAAATCATAGGATAAAACCACATGAATACAATTTAATAAAGCATAGGATAAAACCACATGAATACAATTTAATAAAGCATAGGATAAAACAACATAAATACAATTTAATAAAGCATAGGATAAAACAACATAAATACAATTTAATAACGCATAGGTTAATACAACATAAATACAATTTAAAAAAGCATAGAATAAAACAACATAAATACAATTTAATAAATCATAGGACAAAACAACATAAATACAATTTAATAAAGCATATGTTAAAGCAACATAAATACAATTTAATAAAGCATAGGTTAAAACAACATAAATGCAATTTAATAAAGCATAGGATAAAACAACATAAATACAATTTAATAAAGCTTAGGATAAAACAACATAAATACAATTTAATAAAGCATATGATAAAACAACATAAATACAATTTAATAAAGCATAGGATAAAACAACATAAATACAATTTAATAAAGCATAGGACAAAACCACATAAATACAATTTAATAAAGCATAGGATAAAACAACATAAATACAATTTAATAAAGCATAGGACAAAACCACATATATACAATTTAATAAAGCATAGGATAAAACAACATAAATACAATTTAATAAAGCATAGGATAAAACAACATAAATACAATTTAATAAAGCATAGGACAAAACCACATAAATACAATTTAATAAAGCATAGGATATAACAGCATAAATACAATATAATAAAGCATAGGATAAAACAACATAAATACAATTTATTAAAGCATAGGACAAAACCACATAAATACAATTTAATAAAGCATAGGATAAAACAACATAAATACAATTTAATAAAGCATAGGACAAAACAACATAAATACAATTTAATAAAGCATAGGATAAAACAACATAAATACAAGTTAATAAAGCATAGGATAAAACAACATAAATACAATTTAATAAAGCATAGGATAAAACAACATAAATACAATTTAATAAAGCATAGGTTAAAACAACATAAATACAATTTAATAAAGCATAGGATAAAACAACATAAATACAAGTTAATAAAGCATAGGATAAAACAACATAAATACAATTTAATAAAGCATAGGATAAAACAACAT
Source organism: Phyllobates terribilis (assembly GCF_046119375.1). Lineage (NCBI taxonomy): Eukaryota > Metazoa > Chordata > Amphibia > Anura > Dendrobatidae > Phyllobates > Phyllobates terribilis. The sequence continues at coordinate 447,583 of NW_027362778.1, forward strand.
AAATACACTTTAATAAAGCATAGGATAAAACAACATAAATACAATTTAATAAAGCATAGGACAAAACCACATAAATACAATTTAATAAAGCATAGCATAAAACAACATAAATACAATTTAATAAAGCATAGGATAAAACAACATAAATACAATTTAATAAAGCATAGGAGAAAACCACATAAATACAATTTAATAAAGCATAGGATAAAACAACATAAATACAATTTAATAAAGCATAGGATAAAACAACATAAATACAATTTAATAAAGCATAGGATAAAACCACATATATACAATTTAATAAAGCATAGGATAAAACCACATAAATACAATTTAATAAAGCATAGGTTAAAACAACATAAATGCAATTTAACAAAGCTTAGGATAAAACAACATAAATACAATTTAATAAAGAATAGGATAAAACAACATAAATACAATTTATTAAAGCATAGGACAAAACCACATAAATACAATTTAATAAAGCATAGGATAAAACAACATAAATACAATTTAATAAATCATAGGACAAAACAACATAAATACAATTTAATAAAGCATATGTTAAAGCAATATAAATACAATTTAATAAAGCATAGGTTAAAACAACATAAATGCAATTTAATAAAGCATAGGATAAAACAACATAAATACAATTTAATAAAGCATTGGGTAAAACAACATAAATACATTTTAATAAATCATAGGATAAAACAACATAAATACAATTTAATAAAGCATAAGATAAAACAACATAAATACAATTTAATGAATCATATGTTAAAACAACATAAATACAATTTAATAAAGCATAGGATAAAACAACATAAATACAATTGAGTAAAGCATAAGATAAAACAACATGAATACAAATTAATAAAGCATAGGTTAAAACAGCATAAATACAATTTAATAAAGCATAGGATGAAACAACATAAATACAATTTATTAAAGCATAGGATAAAACCACATAAATACAATTTAATAAAGCATAGGATAAAACCACATAAATACAATTTAATAAAGCATAGGATAAAACCACATAAATACAATTTAATAAAGCATAGGATAAAACCACATAAATACAATTTAATAAAGCATAGGTTAAAACAACATAAATGCAATTTAATAAAGCATAGGATAAAACAACATAAATACAATTTAATAAAGCATAGGATAAAACAACATAAATACAATTTAATAAAGCATAGGTTAAAACAACATAAATACAATTTAAAAAAGCATAGGATAAAACAACATAAATACAATTTATTAAAGCATAGGACAAAACCACATAAATACAATTTAATAAAGCATAGGATAAAACAACATAAATACAATTTAATAAAGCATAGGACAACACAACATAAATACAATTTAATAAAGCATATGTTAAAGCAAAATAAATACAATTTAATAAAGCATAGGTTAAAACAACATAAATACAATTTAATAAAGCATAGGATAAAACAACATAAATACAATTTAATAAAGCATTGGATAAAACAACATAAATACAATTTAATAAAGCATAGGATAAAACAACATAAATTCAATTTAATAAAGCATAAGATAAAACAACATAAATACAAGTTAATAAAGCATAGGATAAAACAACATAAATACAATTTAATAAAGCTTAGGATAAAACAACATAAATACAATTTAATAAAGCATATGATAAAACAACATAAATACAATTTAATAAAGCATAGGATAAAACAACATAAATACAATTTAATAAAGCATAGGACAAAACCACATAAATACAATTTAATAAAGCATAGGATAAAACAACATAAATACAATTTAATAAAGCATAGGACAAAACCACATATATACAATTTAATAAAGCATAGGATAAAACAACATAAATACAATTTAATAAAGCATAGGATAAAACAACATAAATACAATTTAATAAAGCATAGGACAAAACCACATAAATACAATTTAATAAAGCATAGGATATAACAACATAAATACAATTTAATAAAGCATAGGATAAAACAACATAAATACAATTTATTAAAGCATAGGACAAAACCACATGAATACAATTTAATAAAGCATAGGATAAAACAACATAAATACAATTTAATAAATCATAGGATAAAACCACATGAATACAATTTAATAAAGCATAGGATAAAACCACATGAATACAATTTAATAAAGCATAGGATAAAACAACATAAATACAATTTAATAAAGCATAGGATAAAACAACATAAATACAATTTAATAAAGCATAGGTTAATACAACATAAATACAATTTAAAAAAGCATAGGATAAAACAACATAAATACAATTTATTAAAGCATAGGACAAAACCACATAAATACAATTTAATAAAGCATAGGATAAAACAACATAAATACAATTTAATAAGGCATTGGGTAAAACAACATAAATACAATTTAATAAAGCATAGGTTAAAACAACATAAATACAATTTAATAAAGCATAGGATAAAACAACATAAATACAAGTTAATAAAGCATAGGATAAAACAACATAAATACAATTTAATAAAGCATAGGACAAAACCACATAAATACAATTTAATAAAGCATAGCATAAAACAACATAAATACAATTTAATAAAGCATAGGATAAAACAACATAAATACAATTTAATAAAGCATAGGACAAAACCACATAAATACAATTTAATAAAGCATAGGATAAAACAACATAAATACAATTTAAGAAAGCATAGGATAAAACAACATAAATACAATTTAATAAAGCATAGGATAAAACAATATAAATACAATTTAATAAAGCATTGGATAAAACCACATACATACAATTTAATAAAGTATAGGATAAAACCACATACATACAATATAATAAAGCATAGGATAAAACCACAGAAATACAATTTAATAAAGAATAGGATAAAACAACATAAATACAATTTAATAAAGCATAGGACAAAACAACATAAATACAATTTAATAAAGCATAGGATAAAACAACATAAATACAATTTAATAAAGCATAGGATAAAACAACATAAATATATTTTAATAAAGCATAGGACAAAACAACGTCAATACAATTTAATAAAGCATATGTTAAAACAAGATAAATACAATTTAATAAAGCATAGGATAAAACAACATAAACACAATTTAGTAAAGCATAAGATAAAACAACATGAATACAATTTAATAAAGCATAGGTTAAAACAGCATAAATACAATTTAATAAGGCATAGGATAAAACAACATAAATACAATTTAATAAAGCATAGGATAAAACAACATAAATACAATTTAATAAAGCATAGGATAAAACAACATAAATACAATTTAATAAAGCATAGGATAAAACAACATAAATACAATTTAATAAAGCATAGGATAAAACAACATAAATACAATTTAATAAAGCATAGGACAAAACCACATAAATACAATTTAATAAAGCATAGCATAAAACAACATAAATACAATTTAATAAAGCATAGGATAAAACAACATAAATACAATTTAATAAAGCATAGGACAAAACCACATAAGTACAATTTAATAAAGCATAGGATAAAACAACATAAATACAATTTAATAAAGCATAGGATAAAACAACATAAATACAATTTAATAAAGCATAGGATAAAACCACATACATACAATTTAATAAAGCATAGGATAAAACCACATAAATACAATTTAATAAAGCATAGGTTAAAACAACATAAATGCAATTTAACAAATCATAGGATAAAACAACATAAATACAATTTAATAAAGAATAGGACAAAACAACATAAATACAATTTAATAAAGCATATGTTAAAGCAATATAAATACAATTTATTAAAGCATAGGACAAAACCACATAAATACAATTTAATAAAGCATAGGATAAAACAACATAAATACAATTTAATAAATCATAGGACAAAACAACATAAATACAATTTAATAAAGCATATGTTAAAGCAATATAAATACAATTTAATAAAGCATAGGTTAAAACAACATAAATGCAATTTAATAAAGCATAGGATAAAACAACATAAATACAATTTAATAAAGCATTGGGTAAAACAACATAAATACATTTTAATAAATCATAGGATAAAACAACATAAATACAATTTAATAAAGCATAAGATAAAACAACATAAATACAATTTAATGAATCATATGTTAAAACAACATAAATACAATTTAATAAAGCATAGGATAAAACAACATAAATACAATTGAGTAAAGCATAAGATAAAACAACATGAATACAAATTAATAAAGCATAGGTTAAAACAGCATAAATACAATTTAATAAAGCATAGGATGAAACAACATAAATACAATTTATTAAAGCATAGGATAAAACCACATAAATACAATTTAATAAAGCATAGGATAAAACCACATAAATACAATTTAATAAAGCATAGGATAAAACCACATAAATACAATTTAATAAAGCATAGGATAAAACCACATAAATACAATTTAATAAAGCATAGGTTAAAACAACATAAATGCAATTTAATAAAGCATAGGATAAAACAGCATAAATACAATTTAATAAAGCATAGGATAAAACAACATAAATACAATTTAATAAAGCATAGGTTAAAACAACATAAATACAATTTAAAAAAGCATAGGATAAAACAACATAAATACAATTTATTAAAGCATAGGACAAAACCACATAAATACAATTTAATAAAGCATAGGATAAAACAACATAAATACAATTTAATAAGGCATTGGGTAAAACAACATAAATACAATTTAATAAAGCATAGGTTAAAACAACATAAATACAAATTAATAAAGCATAGGATAAAACAACATAAATACAAGTTAATAAAGCATAGGATAAAACAACATAAATACAATTTAATAAAGCATAGGACAAAACCACATAAATACAATTTAATAAAGCATAGCATAAAACAACATAAATACAATTTAATAAAGCATAGGATAAAACAACATAAATACAATTTAATAAAGCATAGGACAAAACCACATAAATACAATTTAATAAAGCATAGGATAAAACAACATAAATACAATTTAATAAAGCATAGGATAAAACAACATAAATACAATTTAATAAAGCATAGGATAAAACAATATAAATACAATTTAATAAAGCATGGGATAAAACCACATACATACAATTTAATAAAGCATAGGATAAAACCACATACATACAATATAATAAAGCATAGGATAAAACCACAGAAATACAATTTAATAAAGAATAGGATAAAACAACATAAATACAATTTAATAAAGCATAGGACAAAACAACATAAATACAATTTAATAAAGCATAGGATAAAACAACATAAATACAATTTAATAAAGCATAGGATAAAACAACATAAATATATTTTAATAAAGCATAGGACAAAACAACGTCAATACAATTTAATAAAGCATATGTTAAAACAAGATAAATACAATTTAATAAAGCATAGGATAAAACAACATAAACACAATTTAGTAAAGCATAAGATAAAACAACATGAATACAATTTAATAAAGCATAGGTTAAAACAGCATAAATACAATTTAATAAGGCATAGGATAAAACAACATAAATACAATTTAATAAAGCATAGGATAAAACAACATAAATACAATTTAATAAAGCATAGGATAAAACAACATGAATACAATTTAATAAAGCATAGGTTAAAACAACATAAATACAATTTAATAAATCATAGGATAAAACCACATGAATACAATTTAATAAAGCATAGGATAAAACAACATAAATACAATTTAATAAAGCATAGGATAAAACAACATAAATACAATTTAATAAAGCATAAGATAAAACAACATAAATACAATTTAATGAATCATATGTTAAAACAACATAAATACAATTTAATAAAGCATAGGATAAAACAACATAAATACAATTGAGTAAAGCATAAGATAAAACAACATGAATACAAATTAATAAAGCATAGGTTAAAACAGCATAAATACAATTTAATAAAGCATAGGATGAAACAACATAAATACAATTTATTAAAGCATAGGATAAAAAAACATAAATACAATTTAATAAAGCATAGGATAAAACCACATAAATACAATTTAATAAAGCATAGGATAAAACCACATAAATACAATTTAATAAAGCATAGGTTAAAACAACATAAATGCAATTTAACAAATCATAGGATAAAACAACATAAATACAATTTAATAAAGAATAGGACAAAACAACATAAATACAATTTAATAAAGCATATGTTAAAGCAATATAAATACAATTTATTAAAGCATAGGACAAAACCACATAAATACAATTTAATAAAGCATAGGATAAAACAACATAAATACAATTTAATAAATCATAGGACAAAACAACATAAATACAATTTAATAAAGCATATGTTAAAGCAATATAAATACAATTTAATAAAGCATAGGTTAAAACAACATAAATGCAATTTAATAAAGCATAGGATAAAACAACATAAATACAATTTAATAAAGCATTGGGTAAAACAACATAAATACATTTTAATAAATCATAGGATAAAACAACATAAATACAATTTAATAAAGCATAAGATAAAACAACATAAATACAATTTAATGAATCATATGTTAAAACAACATAAATACAATTTAATAAAGCATAGGATAAAACAACATAAATACAATTGAGTAAAGCATAAGATAAAACAACATGAATACAAATTAATAAAGCATAGGTTAAAACAGCATAAATACAATTTAATAAAGCATAGGATGAAACAACATAAATACAATTTATTAAAGCATAGGATAAAACCACATAAATACAATTTAATAAAGCATAGGATAAAACCACATAAATACAATTTAATAAAGCATAGGATAAAACCACATAAATACAATTTAATAAAGCATAGGATAAAACCACATAAATACAATTTAATAAAGCATAGGATAAAACAACATAAATACAATTTAATAAAGCATAGGATAAAACAACATAAACACAATTTAGTAAAGCATAAGATAAAACAACATGAATACAAGTTAATAAAGCATAGGTTAAAACAGCATAAATACAATTTAATAAGGCATAGGATAAAACAACATAAATACAATTTAATAAAGCATAGGATAAAACAACATAAATACAATTTAATAAAGCATAGGATAAAACAACATGAATACAATTTAATAAAGCATAGGTTAAAACAACATAAATACAATTTAATAAATCATAGGATAAAACCACATGAATACAATTTAATAAAGCATAGGATAAAACCACATGAATACAATTTAATAAAGCATAGGATAAAACAACATAAATACAATTTAATAAAGCATAGGATAAAACAACATAAATACAATTTAATAAAGCATAAGATAAAACAACATAAATACAATTTAATGAATCATATGTTAAAACAACATAAATACAATTTAATAAAGCATAGGATAAAACAACATAAATACAATTTAATAAAGCATAGGATAAAACAACATAAATATATTTTAATAAAGCATAGGACAAAACAACGTCAATACAATTTAATAAAGCATATGTTAAAACAAGATAAATACAATTTAATAAAGCATAGGATAAAACAACATAAACACAATTTAGTAAAGCATAAGATAAAACAACATGAATACAATTTAATAAAGCATAGGTTAAAACAGCATAAATACAATTTAATAAGGCATAGGATAAAACAACATGAATACAATTTAATAAAGCATAGGATAAAACAACATAAATACAATTTAATAAAGCATAGGATAAAACAACATGAATACAATTTAATAAAGCATAGGTTAAAACAACATAAATACAATTTAATAAATCATAGGATAAAACCACATGAATACAATTTAATAAAGCATAGGATAAAACCACATGAATACAATTTAATAAAGCATAGGATAAAACAACATAAATACAATTTAATAAAGCATAGGATAAAACAACATAAATACAATTTAATAAAGCATAAGATAAAACAACATAAATACAATTTAATGAATCATATGTTAAAACAACATAAATACAATTTAATAAAGCATAGGATAAAACAACATAAATACAATTGAGTAAAGCATAAGATAAAACAACATGAATACAAATTAATAAAGCATAGGTTAAAACAGCATAAATACAATTTAATAAAGCATAGGATGAAACAACATAAATACAATTTATTAAAGCATAGGATAAAACCACATAAATACAATTTAATAAAGCATAGGATAAAACCACATAAATACAATTTAATAAAGCATAGGATAAAACCACATAAATACAATTTAATAAAGCATAGGTTAAAACAACATAAATGCAATTTAACAAATCATAGGATAAAACAACATAAATACAATTTAATAAAGAATAGGACAAAACAACATAAATACAATTTAATAAAGCATATGTTAAAGCAATATAAATACAATTTATTAAAGCATAGGACAAAACCACATAAATACAATTTAATAAAGCATAGGATAAAACAACATAAATACAATTTAATAAATCATAGGACAAAACAACATAAATACAATTTAATAAAGCATATGTTAAAGCAATATAAATACAATTTAATAAAGCATAGGTTAAAACAACATAAATGCAATTTAATAAAGCATAGGATAAAACAACATAAATACAATTTAATAAAGCATTGGGTAAAACAACATAAATACATTTTAATAAATCATAGGATAAAACAACATAAATACAATTTAATAAAGCATAAGATAAAACAACATAAATACAATTTAATGAATCATATGTTAAAACAACATAAATACAATTTAATAAAGCATAGGATAAAACAACATAAATACAATTGAGTAAAGCATAAGATAAAACAACATGAATACAAATTAATAAAGCATAGGTTAAAACAGCATAAATACAATTTAATAAAGCATAGGATGAAACAACATAAATACAATTTATTAAAGCATAGGATAAAACCACATAAATACAATTTAATAAAGCATAGGATAAAACCACATAAATACAATTTAATAAAGCATAGGATAAAACCACATAAATACAATTTAATAAAGCATAGGATAAAACCACATAAATACAATTTAATAAAGCATAGGTTAAAACAACATAAATGCAATTTAATAAAGCATAGGATAAAACAGCATAAATACAATTTAATAAAGCATAGGATAAAACAACATAAATACAATTTAATAAAGCATAGGTTAAAACAACATGAATACAATTTAAAAAAGCATAGGATAAAACAACATAAATACAATTTATTAAAGCATAGGACAAAACCACATAAATACAATTTAATAAAGCATAGGATAAAACAACATAAATACAATTTAATAAAGCATAGGACAACACAACATAAATACAATTTAATAAAGCATATGTTAAAGCAAAATAAATACAATTTAATAAAGCATAGGTTAAAACAACATAAATACAATTTAATAAAGCATAGGATAAAACAACATAAATACAATTTAATAAAGCATTGGATAAAACAACATAAATACAATTTAATAAAGCATAGGATAAAACAACATAAATTCAATTTAATAAAGCATAAGATAAAACAACATAAATACAATTTAATAAAGCATAGGATAAAACAACATAAATACAATTTAATAAAGCATAGGACAAAACCACATAAATACAATTTAATAAAGCATAGGATATAACAACATAAATACAATTTAATAAAGCATAGGATAAAACAACATAAATACAATTTATTAAAGCATAGGACAAAACCACATAAATACAATTTAATAAAGCATAGGATAAAACAACATAAATACAATTTAATAAATCATAGGATAAAACCACATGAATACAATTTAATAAAGCATAGGATAAAACCACATGAATACAATTTAATAAAGCATAGGATAAAACAACATAAATACAATTTAATAAAGCATAGGATAAAACAACATAAATACAATTTAATAAAGCATATTTTAATACAACATAAATACAATTTAAAAAAGCATAGGATAAAACAACATAAATACAATTTATTAAAGCATAGGACAAAACCACATAAATACAATTTAATAAAGCATAGGATAAAACAACATAAATACAATTTAATAAGGCATTGGGTAAAACAACATAAATACAATTTAATAAAGCATAGGTTAAAACAACATAAATACAATTTAATAAAGCATAGGATAAAACAACATAAATACAAGTTAATAAAGCATAGGATAAAACAACATAAATACAATTTAATAAAGCATAGGACAAAACCACATAAATACAATTTAATAAAGCATAGCATAAAACAACATAAATACAATTTAATAAAGCATAGGATAAAACAACATAAATACAATTTAATAAAGCATAGGACAAAACCACATTAATACAATTTAATAAAGCATAGGATAAAACAACATAAATACAATTTAATAAAGCATAGGATAAAACAACATAAATACAATTTAATAAAGCATAGGATAAAACAATATAAATACAATTTAATAAAGCATGGGATAAAACCACATACATACAATTTAATAAAGCATAGGATAAAACCACATACATACAATATAATAAAGCATAGGATAAAACCACAGAAATACAATTTAATAAAGAATAGGATAAAACAACATAAATACAATTTAATAAAGCATAGGATAAAACAACATAAATATATTTTAATAAAGCATAGGACAAAACAACGTCAATACAATTTAATAAAGCATATGTTAAAACAAGATAAATACAATTTAATAAAGCATAGGATAAAACAACATAAACACAATTTAGTAAAGCATAAGATAAAACAACATGAATACAATTTAATAAAGCATAGGTTAAAACAGCATAAATACAATTTAATAAGGCATAGGATAAAACAACATAAATACAATTTAATAAAGCATAGGATAAAACAACATAAATACAATTTAATAAAGCATAGGATAAAACAACATAAATACAATTTAATAAAGCATAGGATAAAACAACATAAATACAATTTAATAAAGCATAAGATAAAACAACATAAATACAATTTAATGAATCATATGTTAAAACAACATAAATACAATTTAATAAAGCATAGGATAAAACAACATAAATACAATTGAGTAAAGCATAAGATAAAACAACATGAATACAAATTAATAAAGCATAGGTTAAAACAGCATAAATACAATTTAATAAAGCATAGGATGAAACAACATAAATACAATTTATTAAAGCATAGGATAAAACCACATAAATACAATTTAATAAAGCATAGGATAAAACCACATAAATACAATTTAATAAGGCATAGGATAAAACAACATAAATACAATTTAATAAAGCATAGGATAAAACAACATAAATACAATTTAATAAAGCATAGGATAAAACAACATGAATACAATTTAATAAAGCATAGGTTAAAACAACATAAATACAATTTAATAAATCATAGGATAAAACCACATGAATACAATTTAATAAAGCATAGGATAAAACCACATGAATACAATTTAATAAAGCATAGGATAAAACAACATAAATACAATTTAATAAAGCATAGGATAAAACAACATAAATACAATTTAATAAAGCATAAGATAAAACAACATAAATACAATTTAATGAATCATATGTTAAAACAACATAAATACAATTTAATAAAGCATAGGATAAAACAACATAAATACAATTGAGTAAAGCATAAGATAAAACAACATGAATACAAATTAATAAAGCATAGGTTAAAACAGCATAAATACAATTTAATAAAGCATAGGATGAAACAACATAAATACAATTTATTAAAGCATAGGATAAAAAAACATAAATACAATTTAATAAAGCATAGGATAAAACCACATAAATACAATTTAATAAAGCATAGGATAAAACCACATAAATACAATTTAATAAAGCATAGGTTAAAACAACATAAATGCAATTTAACAAATCATAGGATAAAACAACATAAATACAATTTAATAAAGAATAGGACAAAACAACATAAATACAATTTAATAAAGCATATGTTAAAGCAATATAAATACAATTTATTAAAGCATAGGACAAAACCACATAAATACAATTTAATAAAGCATAGGATAAAACAACATAAATACAATTTAATAAATCATAGGACAAAACAACATAAATACAATTTAATAAAGCATATGTTAAAGCAATATAAATACAATTTAATAAAGCATAGGTTAAAACAACATAAATGCAATTTAATAAAGCATAGGATAAAACAACATAAATACAATTTAATAAAGCATTGGGTAAAACAACATAAATACATTTTAATAAATCATAGGATAAAACAACATAAATACAATTTAATAAAGCATAAGATAAAACAACATAAATACAATTTAATGAATCATATGTTAAAACAACATAAATACAATTTAATAAAGCATAGGATAAAACAACATAAATACAATTGAGTAAAGCATAAGATAAAACAACATGAATACAAATTAATAAAGCATAGGTTAAAACAGCATAAATACAATTTAATAAAGCATAGGATGAAACAACATAAATACAATTTATTAAAGCATAGGATAAAACCACATAAATACAATTTAATAAAGCATAGGATAAAACCACATAAATACAATTTAATAAAGCATAGGATAAAACCACATAAATACAATTTAATAAAGCATAGGATAAAACCACATAAATACAATTTAATAAAGCATAGGTTAAAACAACATAAATGCAATTTAATAAAGCATAGGATAAAACAGCATAAATACAATTTAATAAAGCATAGGATAAAACAACATAAATACAATTTAATAAAGCATAGGTTAAAACAACATGAATACAATTTAAAAAAGCATAGGATAAAACAACATAAATACAATTTATTAAAGCATAGGACAAAACCACATAAATACAATTTAATAAAGCATAGGATAAAACAACATAAATACAATTTAATAAAGCATAGGACAACACAACATAAATACAATTTAATAAAGCATATGTTAAAGCAAAATAAATACAATTTAATAAAGCATAGGTTAAAACAACATAAATACAATTTAATAAAGCATAGGATAAAACAACATAAATACAATTTAATAAAGCATTGGATAAAACAACATAAATACAATTTAATAAAGCATAGGATAAAACAACATAAATTCAATTTAATAAAGCATAAGATAAAACAACATAAATACAATTTAATAAAGCATAGGATAAAACAACATAAATACAATTTAATAAAGCATAGGACAAAACCACATAAATACAATTTAATAAAGCATAGGATATAACAACATAAATACAATTTAATAAAGCATAGGATAAAACAACATAAATACAATTTATTAAAGCATAGGACAAAACCACATAAATACAATTTAATAAAGCATAGGATAAAACAACATAAATACAATTTAATAAATCATAGGATAAAACCACATGAATACAATTTAATAAAGCATAGGATAAAACCACATGAATACAATTTAATAAAGCATAGGATAAAACAACATAAATACAATTTAATAAAGCATAGGATAAAACAACATAAATACAATTTAATAAAGCATATTTTAATACAACATAAATACAATTTAAAAAAGCATAGGATAAAACAACATAAATACAATTTATTAAAGCATAGGACAAAACCACATAAATACAATTTAATAAAGCATAGGATAAAACAACATAAATACAATTTAATAAGGCATTGGGTAAAACAACATAAATACAATTTAATAAAGCATAGGTTAAAACAACATAAATACAATTTAATAAAGCATAGGATAAAACAACATAAATACAAGTTAATAAAGCATAGGATAAAACAACATAAATACAATTTAATAAAGCATAGGACAAAACCACATAAATACAATTTAATAAAGCATAGCATAAAACAACATAAATACAATTTAATAAAGCATAGGATAAAACAACATAAATACAATTTAATAAAGCATAGGACAAAACCACATTAATACAATTTAATAAAGCATAGGATAAAACAACATAAATACAATTTAATAAAGCATAGGATAAAACAACATAAATACAATTTAATAAAGCATAGGATAAAACAATATAAATACAATTTAATAAAGCATGGGATAAAACCACATACATACAATTTAATAAAGCATAGGATAAAACCACATACATACAATATAATAAAGCATAGGATAAAACCACAGAAATACAATTTAATAAAGAATAGGATAAAACAACATAAATACAATTTAATAAAGCATAGGATAAAACAACATAAATATATTTTAATAAAGCATAGGACAAAACAACGTCAATACAATTTAATAAAGCATATGTTAAAACAAGATAAATACAATTTAATAAAGCATAGGATAAAACAACATAAACACAATTTAGTAAAGCATAAGATAAAACAACATGAATACAATTTAATAAAGCATAGGTTAAAACAGCATAAATACAATTTAATAAGGCATAGGATAAAACAACATAAATACAATTTAATAAAGCATAGGATAAAACAACATAAATACAATTTAATAAAGCATAGGATAAAACAACATAAATACAATTTAATAAAGCATAGGATAAAACAACATAAATACAATTTAATAAAGCATAAGATAAAACAACATAAATACAATTTAATGAATCATATGTTAAAACAACATAAATACAATTTAATAAAGCATAGGATAAAACAACATAAATACAATTGAGTAAAGCATAAGATAAAACAACATGAATACAAATTAATAAAGCATAGGTTAAAACAGCATAAATACAATTTAATAAAGCATAGGATGAAACAACATAAATACAATTTATTAAAGCATAGGATAAAACCACATAAATACAATTTAATAAAGCATAGGATAAAACCACATAAATACAATTTAATAAGGCATAGGATAAAACAACATAAATACAATTTAATAAAGCATAGGATAAAACAACATAAATACAATTTAATAAAGCATAGGATAAAACAACATGAATACAATTTAATAAAGCATAGGTTAAAACAACATAAATACAATTTAATAAATCATAGGATAAAACCACATGAATACAATTTAATAAAGCATAGGATAAAACCACATGAATACAATTTAATAAAGCATAGGATAAAACAACATAAATACAATTTAATAAAGCATAGGATAAAACAACATAAATACAATTTAATAAAGCATAAGATAAAACAACATAAATACAATTTAATGAATCATATGTTAAAACAACATAAATACAATTTAATAAAGCATAGGATAAAACAACATAAATACAATTGAGTAAAGCATAAGATAAAACAACATGAATACAAATTAATAAAGCATAGGTTAAAACAGCATAAATACAATTTAATAAAGCATAGGATGAAACAACATAAATACAATTTATTAAAGCATAGGATAAAAAAACATAAATACAATTTAATAAAGCATAGGATAAAACCACATAAATACAATTTAATAAAGCATAGGATAAAACCACATAAATACAATTTAATAAAGCATAGGTTAAAACAACATAAATGCAATTTAACAAATCATAGGATAAAACAACATAAATACAATTTAATAAAGAATAGGACAAAACAACATAAATACAATTTAATAAAGCATATGTTAAAGCAATATAAATACAATTTATTAAAGCATAGGACAAAACCACATAAATACAATTTAATAAAGCATAGGATAAAACAACATAAATACAATTTAATAAATCATAGGACAAAACAACATAAATACAATTTAATAAAGCATATGTTAAAGCAATATAAATACAATTTAATAAAGCATAGGTTAAAACAACATAAATGCAATTTAATAAAGCATAGGATAAAACAACATAAATACAATTTAATAAAGCATTGGGTAAAACAACATAAATACATTTTAATAAATCATAGGATAAAACAACATAAATACAATTTAATAAAGCATAAGATAAAACAACATAAATACAATTTAATGAATCATATGTTAAAACAACATAAATACAATTTAATAAAGCATAGGATAAAACAACATAAATACAATTGAGTAAAGCATAAGATAAAACAACATGAATACAAATTAATAAAGCATAGGTTAAAACAGCATAAATACAATTTAATAAAGCATAGGATGAAACAACATAAATACAATTTATTAAAGCATAGGATAAAACCACATAAATACAATTTAATAAAGCATAGGATAAAACCACATAAATACAATTTAATAAAGCATAGGATAAAACCACATAAATACAATTTAATAAAGCATAGGATAAAACCACATAAATACAATTTAATAAAGCATAGGTTAAAACAACATAAATACAATTTAATAAAGCATAGGATAAAACAACATAAATACAAGTTAATAAAGCATAGGATAAAACAACATAAATACAATTTAATAAAGCATAGGACAAAACCACATAAATACAATTTAATAAAGCATAGCATAAAACAACATAAATACAATTTAATAAAGCATAGGATAAAACAACATAAATACAATTTAATAAAGCATAGGACAAAACCACATAAATACAATTTAATAAAGCATAGGATAAAACAACATAAATACAATTTAATAAAGCATAGGATAAAACAACATAAATACAATTTAATAAAGCATAGGATAAAACAATATAAATACAATTTAATAAAGCATGGGATAAAACCACATACATACAATTTAATAAAGCATAGGATAAAACCACATACATACAATATAATAAAGCATAGGATAAAACCACAGAAATACAATTTAATAAAGAATAGGATAAAACAACATAAATACAATTTAATAAAGCATAGGACAAAACAACATAAATACAATTTAATAAAGCATAGGATAAAACAACATAAATACAATTTAATAAAGCATAGGATAAAACAACATAAATATATTTTAATAAAGCATAGGACAAAACAACGTCAATACAATTTAATAAAGCATATGTTAAAACAAGATAAATACAATTTAATAAAGCATAGGATAAAACAACATAAACACAATTTAGTAAAGCATAAGATAAAACAACATGAATACAAGTTAATAAAGCATAGGTTAAAACAGCATAAATACAATTTAATAAGGCATAGGATAAAACAACATAAATACAATTTAATAAAGCATAGGATAAAACAACATAAATACAATTTAATAAAGCATAGGATAAAACAACATGAATACAATTTAATAAAGCATAGGTTAAAACAACATAAATACAATTTAATAAATCATAGGATAAAACCACATGAATACAATTTAATAAAGCATAGGATAAAACCACATGAATACAATTTAATAAAGCATAGGATAAAACAACATAAATACAATTTAATAAAGCATAGGATAAAACAACATAAATACAATTTAATAAAGCATAAGATAAAACAACATAAATACAATTTAATGAATCATATGTTAAAACAACATAAATACAATTTAATAAAGCATAGGATAAAACAACATAAATACAATTGAGTAAAGCATAAGATAAAACAACATGAATACAAATTAATAAAGCATAGGTTAAAACAGCATAAATACAATTTAATAAAGCATAGGATGAAACAACATAAATACAATTTATTAAAGCATAGGATAAAACCACATAAATACAATTTAATAAAGCATAGGATAAAACCACATAAATACAATTTAATAAAGCATAGGATAAAACCACATAAATACAATTTAATAAAGCATAGGTTAAAACAACATAAATGCAATTTAACAAATCATAGGATAAAACAACATAAATACAATTTAATAAAGAATAGGACAAAACAACATAAATACAATTTAATAAAGCATATGTTAAAGCAATATAAATACAATTTATTAAAGCATAGGACAAAACCACATAAATACAATTTAATAAAGCATAGGATAAAACAACATAAATACAATTTAATAAATCATAGGACAAAACAACATAAATACAATTTAATAAAGCATATGTTAAAGCAATATAAATACAATTTAATAAAGCATAGGTTAAAACAACATAAATGCAATTTAATAAAGCATAGGATAAAACAACATAAATACAATTTAATAAAGCATTGGGTAAAACAACATAAATACATTTTAATAAATCATAGGATAAAACAACATAAATACAATTTAATAAAGCATAAGATAAAACAACATAAATACAATTTAATGAATCATATGTTAAAACAACATAAATACAATTTAATAAAGCATAGGATAAAACAACATAAATACAATTGAGTAAAGCATAAGATAAAACAACATGAATACAAATTAATAAAGCATAGGTTAAAACAGCATAAATACAATTTAATAAAGCATAGGATGAAACAACATAAATACAATTTATTAAAGCATAGGATAAAACCACATAAATACAATTTAATAAAGCATAGGATAAAACCACATAAATACAATTTAATAAAGCATAGGATAAAACCACATAAATACAATTTAATAAAGCATAGGATAAAACCACATAAATACAATTTAATAAAGCATAGGTTAAAACAACATAAATGCAATTTAATAAAGCATAGGATAAAACAGCATAAATACAATTTAATAAAGCATAGGATAAAACAACATAAATACAATTTAATAAAGCATAGGTTAAAACAACATAAATACAATTTAAAAAAGCATAGGATAAAACAACATAAATACAATTTATTAAAGCATAGGACAAAACCACATAAATACAATTTAATAAAGCATAGGATAAAACAACATAAATACAATTTAATAAAGCATAGGACAACACAACATAAATACAATTTAATAAAGCATATGTTAAAGCAAAATAAATACAATTTAATAAAGCATAGGTTAAAACAACATAAATACAATTTAATAAAGCATAGGATAAAACAACATAAATACAATTTAATAAAGCATTGGATAAAACAACATAAATACAATTTAATAAAGCATAGGATAAAACAACATAAATTCAATTTAATAAAGCATAAGATAAAACAACATAAATACAATTTAATAAAGCATAGGATAAAACAACATAAATACAATTTAATAAAGCATAGGACAAAACCACATAAATACAATTTAATAAAGCATAGGATATAACAACATAAATACAATTTAATAAAGCATAGGATAAAACAACATAAATACAATTTATTAAAGCATAGGACAAAACCACATAAATACAATTTAATAAAGCATAGGATAAAACAACATAAATACAATTTAATAAATCATAGGATAAAACCACATGAATACAATTTAATAAAGCATAGGATAAAACCACATGAATACAATTTAATAAAGCATAGGATAAAACAACATAAATACAATTTAATAAAGCATAGGATAAAACAACATAAATACAATTTAATAAAGCATATTTTAATACAACATAAATACAATTTAAAAAAGCATAGGATAAAACAACATAAATACAATTTATTAAAGCATAGGACAAAACCACATAAATACAATTTAATAAAGCATAGGATAAAACAACATAAATACAATTTAATAAGGCATTGGGTAAAACAACATAAATACAATTTAATAAAGCATAGGTTAAAACAACATAAATACAATTTAATAAAGCATAGGATAAAACAACATAAATACAAGTTAATAAAGCATAGGATAAAACAACATAAATACAATTTAATAAAGCATAGGACAAAACCACATAAATACAATTTAATAAAGCATAGCATAAAACAACATAAATACAATTTAATAAAGCATAGGATAAAACAACATAAATACAATTTAATAAAGCATAGGACAAAACCACATAAATACAATTTAATAAAGCATAGGATAAAACAACATAAATACAATTTAATAAAGCATAGGATAAAACAACATAAATACAATTTAATAAAGCATAGGATAAAACAATATAAATACAATTTAATAAAGCATGGGATAAAACCACATACATACAATTTAATAAAGCATAGGATAAAACCACATACATACAATATAATAAAGCATAGGATAAAACCACAGAAATACAATTTAATAAAGAATAGGATAAAATAACATAAATACAATTTAATAAGGCATAGGATAAAACAACATAAATACAATTTAATAAAGCATAGGATAAAACAACATAAATACAATTTAATAAAGCATAGGATAAAACAACATAAATACAATTTAATAAAGCATAGGACAAAACCACATAAATACAATTTAATAAAGCATAGGATAAAACAACATAAATGCAATTTAATAAAGCATAGGATAAAACAGCATAAATACAATTTAATAAAGCATAGGATAAAACAACATAAATACAATTTAATAAAGCATAGGTTAAAACAACATAAATACAATTTAAAAAAGCATAGGATAAAACAACATAAATACAATTTATTAAAGCATAGGACAAAACCACATAAATACAATTTAATAAAGCATAGGATAAAACAACATAAATACAATTTAATAAAGCATAGGACAACACAACATAAATACAATTTAATAAAGCATATGTTAAAGCAAAATAAATACAATTTAATAAAGCATAGGTTAAAACAACATAAATACAATTTAATAAAGCATAGGATAAAACAACATAAATACAATTTAATAAAGCATTGGATAAAACAACATAAATACAATTTAATAAAGCATAGGATAAAACAACATAAATTCAATTTAATAAAGCATAAGATAAAACAACATAAATACAATTTAATAAAGCATAGGATAAAACAACATAAATACAATTTAATAAAGCATAGGACAAAACCACATAAATACAATTTAATAAAGCATAGGATATAACAACATAAATACAATTTAATAAAGCATAGGATAAAACAACATAAATACAATTTATTAAAGCATAGGACAAAACCACATAAATACAATTTAATAAAGCATAGGATAAAACAACATAAATACAATTTAATAAATCATAGGATAAAACCACATGAATACAATTTAATAAAGCATAGGATAAAACCACATGAATACAATTTAATAAAGCATAGGATAAAACAACATAAATACAATTTAATAAAGCATAGGATAAAACAACATAAATACAATTTAATAAAGCATATTTTAATACAACATAAATACAATTTAAAAAAGCATAGGATAAAACAACATAAATACAATTTATTAAAGCATAGGACAAAACCACATAAATACAATTTAATAAAGCATAGGATAAAACAACATAAATACAATTTAATAAGGCATTGGGTAAAACAACATAAATACAATTTAATAAAGCATAGGTTAAAACAACATAAATACAATTTAATAAAGCATAGGATAAAACAACATAAATACAAGTTAATAAAGCATAGGATAAAACAACATAAATACAATTTAATAAAGCATAGGACAAAACCACATAAATACAATTTAATAAAGCATAGCATAAAACAACATAAATACAATTTAATAAAGCATAGGATAAAACAACATAAATACAATTTAATAAAGCATAGGACAAAACCACATAAATACAATTTAATAAAGCATAGGATAAAACAACATAAATACAATTTAATAAAGCATAGGATAAAACAACATAAATACAATTTAATAAAGCATAGGATAAAACAATATAAATACAATTTAATAAAGCATGGGATAAAACCACATACATACAATTTAATAAAGCATAGGATAAAACCACATACATACAATATAATAAAGCATAGGATAAAACCACAGAAATACAATTTAATAAAGAATAGGATAAAACAACATAAATACAATTTAATAAGGCATAGGATAAAACAACATAAATACAATTTAATAAAGCATAGGATAAAACAACATAAATACAATTTAATAAAGCATAGGATAAAACAACATAAATACAATTTAATAAAGCATAGGACAAAACCACATAAATACAATTTAATAAAGCATAGGATAAAACAACATAAATACAATTTAATAAAGCATAGGATAAAACAACATAAATACAATTTAATAAAGCATAGGATAAAACAATATAAATACAATTTAATAAAGCATGGGATAAAACCACATACATACAATTTAATAAAGCATAGGATAAAACCACATACATACAATATAATAAAGCATAGGATAAAACCACAGAAATACAATTTAATAAAGAATAGGATAAAACAACATAAATACAATTTAATAAGGCATAGGATAAAACAACATAAATACAATTTAATAAAGCATAGGATAAAACAACATAAATACAATTTAATAAAGCATAGGATAAAACAACATAAATACAATTTAATAAAGCATAGGATAAAACAACATAAATACAATTTAATAAAGCATAAGATAAAACAACATAAATACAATTTAATGAATCATATGTTAAAACAACATAAATACAATTTAATAAAACATAGGATAAAACAACATAAATACAATTGAGTAAAGCATAAGATAAAACAACATGAATACAAATTAATAAAGCATAGGTTAAAACAGCATAAATACAATTTAATAAAGCATAGGATGAAACAACATAAATACAATTTATTAAAGCATAGGATAAAACCACATAAATACAATTTAATAAAGCATAGGATAAAACCACATAAATACAATTTAATAAAGCATAGGATAAAACAACATAAATACAATTTAATAAAGCATAGGATAAAACCACATAAATACAATTTAATAAAGCATAGGTTAAAACAACATAAATGCAATTTAATAAAGCATAGGATAAAACAACATAAATACAATTTAATAAAGCATAGGATAAAACAACATAAATACAATTTAATAAAGCATAGGTTAAAACAACATAAATACAATTTAAAAAAGCATAGGATAAAACAACATAAATACAATTTATTAAAGCATAGGACAAAACCACATAAATACAATTTAATAAAGCATAGGATAAAACAACATAAATACAATTTAATAAAGCATAGGACAACACAACATAAATACAATTTAATAAAGCATATGTTAAAGCAAAATAAATACAATTTAATAAAGCATAGGTTAAAACAACATAAATACAATTTAATAAAGCATAGGATAAAACAACATAAATACAATTTAATAAAGTATTGGATAAAACAACATAAATACAATTTAATAAAGCATAGGATAAAACAACATAAATTCAATTTAATAAAGCATAAGATAAAACAACATAAATACAAGTTAATAAAGCATAGGATAAAACAACATAAATACAATTTAATAAAGCTTAGGATAAAACAACATAAATACAATTTAATAAAGCATATGATAAAACAACATAAATACAATTTAATAAAGCATAGGATAAAACAACATAAATACAATTTAATAAAGCATAGGACAAAACCACATAAATACAATTTAATAAAGCATAGGATAAAACAACATAAATACAATTTAATAAAGCATAGGACAAAACCACATATATACAATTTAATAAAGCATAGGATAAAACAACATAAATACAATTTAATAAAGCATAGGATAAAACAACATAAATACAATTTAATAAAGCATAGGACAAAACCACATAAATACAATTTAATAAATCATAGGATAAAACCACATGAATACAATTTAATAAAGCATAGGATAAAACCACATGAATACAATTTAATAAAGCATAGGATAAAACAACATAAATACAATTTAATAAAGCATAGGATAAAACAACATAAATACAATTTAATAAAGCATAGGTTAATACAACATAAATACAATTTAAAAAAGCATAGGATAAAACAACATAAATACAATTTATTAAAGCATAGGACAAAACCACATAAATACAATTTAATAAAGCATAGGATAAAACAACATAAATACAATTTAATAAGGCATTGGGTAAAACAACATAAATACAATTTAATAAAGCATAGGTTAAAACAACATAAATACAATTTAATAAAGCATAGGATAAAACAACATAAATACAAGTTAATAAAGCATAGGATAAAACAACATAAATACAATTTAATAAAGCATAGGACAAAACCACATAAATACAATTTAATAAAGCATAGCATAAAACAACATAAATACAATTTAATAAAGCATAGGATAAAACAACATAAATACAATTTAATAAAGCATAGGACAAAACCACATAAATACAATTTAATAAAGCATAGGATAAAACAACATAAATACAATTTAAGAAAGCATAGGATAAAACAACATAAATACAATTTAATAAAGCATAGGATAAAACAATATAAATACAATTTAATAAAGCATGGGATAAAACCACATACATACAATTTAATAAAGTATAGGATAAAACCACATACATACAATATAATAAAGCATAGGATAAAACCACAGAAATACAATTTAATAAAGAATAGGATAAAACAACATAAATACAATTTAATAAAGCATAGGACAAAACAACATAAATACAATTTAATAAAGCATAGGATAAAACAACATAAATACAATTTAATAAAGCATAGGATAAAACAACATAAATATATTTTAATAAAGCATAGGACAAAACAACGTCAATACAATTTAATAAAGCATATGTTAAAACAAGATAAATACAATTTAATAAAGCATAGGATAAAACAACATAAACACAATTTAGTAAAGCATAAGATAAAACAACATGAATACAATTTAATAAAGCATAGGTTAAAACAGCATAAATACAATTTAATAAGGCATAGGATAAAACAACATAAATACAATTTAATAAAGCATAGGGTAAAACAACATAAATACAATTTAATAAAGCATAGGATAAAACAACATGAATACAATTTAATAAAGCATAGGTTAAAACAACATAAATACAATTTAATAAATCATAGGATAAAACCACATGAATACAATTTAATAAAGCATAGGATAAAACCACATGAATACAATTTAATAAAGCATAGGATAAAACAACATAAATACAATTTAATAAAGCATAGGATAAAACAACATAAATACAATTTAATAAAGCATAGGTTAATACAACATAAATACAATTTAAAAAAGCATAGGATAAAACAACATAAATACAATTTATTAAAGCATAGGACAAAACCACATAAATACAATTTAATAAAGCATAGGATAAAACAACATAAATACAATTTAATAAATAATAGGACAAAACAACATAAATACAATTTAATAAAGCATATGTTAAAGCAACATAAATACAATTTAATAAAGCATAGGTTAAAATAACATAAATGCAATTTAATAAAGCATAGGATAAAACAACATAAATACAATTTAATAAAGCTTAGGATAAAACAACATAAATACAATTTAATAAAGCATAGGATATAACAGCATAAATACAATATAATAAAGCATAGGATAAAACAACATAAATACAATTTATTAAAGCATAGGACAAAACCACATAAATACAATTTAATAAAGCATAGGATAAAACAACATAAATACAATTTAATAAAGCATAGGACAAAACAACATAAATACAATTTGATAAAGCATAGGATAAAACAACATAAATACAAGTTAATAAAGCATAGGATAAAACAACATAAATACAATTTAATAAAGCATAGGATAAAACAACATAAATACAATTTAATAAAGCATAGGTTAAAACAACATAAATACAATTTAATAAAGCATAGGATAAAACAACATAAATACAAGTTAATAAAGCATAGGATAAAACAACATAAATACAATTTAATAAAGCATAGGATAAAACAACATAAATACAATTTAATAAAGCATAGGATAAAACAACATAAATACAATTTAATAAAGCATAAGATAAAACAACATAAATACAATTTAATAAAGCATAGGACAAAACCACATAAATACAATTTAATAAAGCATAGCATAAAACAACATAAATACAATTTAATAAAGCATAGGATAAAACAACATAAATACAATTTAATAAAGCATAGGACAAAACCACATAAATACAATTTAATAAAGCATAGGATAAAACAACATAAATACAATTTAATAAAGCATAGGATAAAACAACATAAATACAATTTAATAAAGCATAGGATAAAACCACATACATACAATTTAATAAAGCATAGGATAAAACCACATAAATACAATTTAATAAAGCATAGGTTAAAACAACATAAATGCAATTTAACAAATCATAGGATAAAACAACATAAATACAATTTAATAAAGAATAGGACAAAACAACATAAATACAATTTAATAAAGCATATGTTAAAGCAATATAAATACAATTTATTAAAGCATAGGACAAAACCACATAAATACAATTTAATAAAGCATAGGATAAAACAACATAAATACAATTTAATAAATCATAGGACAAAACAACATAAATACAATTTAATAAAGCATATGTTAAAGCAATATAAATACAATTTAATAAAGCATAGGTTAAAACAACATAAATGCAATTTAATAAAGCATAGGATAAAACAACATAAATACAATTTAATAAAGCATTGGGTAAAACAACATAAATACATTTTAATAAATCATAGGATAAAACAACATAAATACAATTTAATAAAGCATAAGATAAAACAACATAAATACAATTTAATGAATCATATGTTAAAACAACATAAATACAATTTAATAAAGCATAGGATAAAACAACATAAATACAATTGAGTAAAGCATAAGATAAAACAACATGAATACAAATTAATAAAGCATAGGTTAAAACAGCATAAATACAATTTAATAAAGCATAGGATGAAACAACATAAATACAATTTATTAAAGCATAGGATAAAACCACATAAATACAATTTAATAAAGCATAGGATAAAACCACATAAATACAATTTAATAAAGCATAGGATAAAACCACATAAATACAATTTAATAAAGCATAGGATAAAACCACATAAATACAATTTAATAAAGCATAGGTTAAAACAACATAAATGCAATTTAATAAAGCATAGGATAAAACAACATAAATACAATTTAATAAAGCATAGGATAAAACAACATAAATACAATTTAATAAAGCATAGGTTAAAACAACATAAATACAATTTAAAAAAGCATAGGATAAAACAACATAAATACAATTTATTAAAGCATAGGACAAAACCACATAAATACAATTTAATAAAGCATAGGATAAAACAACATAAATACAATTTAATAAAGCATAGGACAACACAACATAAATACAATTTAATAAAGCATATGTTAAAGCAAAATAAATACAATTTAATAAAGCATAGGTTAAAACAACATAAATACAATTTAATAAAGCATAGGATAAAACAACATAAATACAATTTAATAAAGCATTGGATAAAACAACATAAATACAATTTAATAAAGCATAGGATAAAACAACATAAATTCAATTTAATAAAGCATAAGATAAAACAACATAAATACAATTTAATAAAGCATAGGATAAAACAACATAAATACAATTTAATAAAGCATAGGACAAAACCACATAAATACAATTTAATAAAGCATAGGATATAACAACATAAATACAATTTAATAAAGCATAGGATAAAACAACATAAATACAATTTATTAAAGCATAGGACAAAACCACATAAATACAATTTAATAAAGCATAGGATAAAACAACATAAATACAATTTAATAAATCATAGGATAAAACCACATGAATACAATTTAATAAAGCATAGGATAAAACCACATGAATACAATTTAATAAAGCATAGGATAAAACAACATAAATACAATTTAATAAAGCATAGGATAAAACAACATAAATACAATTTAATAAAGCATAGGTTAATACAACATAAATACAATTTAAAAAAGCATAGGATAAAACAACATAAATACAATTTATTAAAGCATAGGACAAAACCACATAAATACAATTTAATAAAGCATAGGATAAAACAACATAAATACAATTTAATAAGGCATTGGGTAAAACAACATAAATACAATTTAATAAAGCATAGGTTAAAACAACATAAATACAATTTAATAAAGCATAGGATAAAACAACATAAATACAAGTTAATAAAGCATAGGATAAAACAACATAAATACAATTTAATAAAGCATAGGACAAAACCACATAAATACAATTTAATAAAGCATAGCATAAAACAACATAAATACAATTTAATAAAGCATAGGATAAAACAACATAAATACAATTTAATAAAGCATAGGACAAAACCACATAAATACAATTTAATAAAGCATAGGATAAAACAACATAAATACAATTTAAGAAAGCATAGGATAAAACAACATAAATACAATTTAATAAAGCATAGGATAAAACAATATAAATACAATTTAATAAAGCATGGGATAAAACCACATACATACAATTTAATAAAGCATAGGATAAAACCACATACATACAATATAATAAAGCATAGGATAAAACCACAGAAATACAATTTAATAAAGAATAGGATAAAACAACATAAATACAATTTAATAAAGCATAGGACAAAACAACATAAATACAATTTAATAAAGCATAGGATAAAACAACATAAATACAATTTAATAAAGCATAGGATAAAACAACATAAATATATTTTAATAAAGCATAGGACAAAACAACGTTAATACAATTTAATAAAGCATATGTTAAAACAAGATAAATACAATTTAATAAAGCATAGGATAAAACAACATAAACACAATTTAGTAAAGCATAAGATAAAACAACATGAACACAATTTAATAAAGCATAGGTTAAAACAGCATAAATACAATTTAATAAGGCATAGGATAAAACAACATAAATACAATTTAATAAAGCATAGGATAAAACAACATGAATACAATTTAATAAAGCATAGGTTAAAACAACATAAATACAATTTAATAAATCATAGGATAAAACCACATGAATACAATTTAATAAAGCATAGGATAAAACCACATGAATACAATTTAATAAAGCATAGGATAAAACAACATAAATACAATTTAATAAAGCATAGGATAAAACAACATAAATACAATTTAATAAAGCATAGGTTAATACAACATAAATACAATTTAAAAAAGCATAGGATAAAACAACATAAATACAATTTATTAAAGCATAGGACAAAACTACATAAATACAATTTAATAAAGCATAGGATAAAACAACATAAATACAATTTAATAAATCATAGGACAAAACAACATAAATACAATTTAATAAAGCATATGTTAAAGCAACATAAATACAATTTAATAAAGCATAGGTTAAAATAACATAAATGCAATTTAATAAAGCATAGGATAAAACAACATAAATACAATTTAATAAAGCTTAGGATAAAACAACATAAATACAATTTAATAAAGCATAGGAAATAACAGCATAAATACAATATAATAAAGCATAGGATAAAACAACATAAATACAATTTATTAAAGCATAGGACAAAACCACATAAATACAATTTAATAAAGCATAGGATAAAACAACATAAATACAATTTAATAAAGCATAGGACAAAACAACATAAATACAATTTAATAAAGCATAGGATAAAACAACATAAATACAAGTTAATAAAGCATAGGATAAAACAACATAAATACAATTTAATAAAGCATAGGATAAAACAACATAAATACAATTTAATAAAGCATAGGTTAAAACAACATAAATACAATTTAATAAAGCATAGGATAAAACAACATAAATACAAGTTAATAAAGCATAGAATAAAACAACATAAATACAATTTAATAAAGCATAGGATAAAACAACATAAATACAATTTAATAAAGCATAGGATAAAACAACATAAATACAATTTAATAAAGCATAGGATAAAACAACATAAATACAATTTAATAAAGCATAGGACAAAACCACATAAATACGATTTAATAAAGCATAGCATAAAACAACATAAATACAATTTAATAAAGCATAGGATAAAACAACATAAATACAATTTAATAAAGCATAGGACAAAACAACATAAATACAATTTAATAAAGCATAGGATAAAACAACATAAATACAAGTTAATAAAGCATAGGATAAAACAACATAAATACAATTTAATAAAGCATAGGATAAAACAACATAAATACAATTTAATAAAGCATAGGTTAAAACAACATAAATACAATTTAATAAAGCATAGGATAAAACAACATAAATACAAGTTAATAAAGCATAGAATAAAACAACATAAATACAATTTAATAAAGCATAGGATAAAACAACATAAATACAATTTAATAAAGCATAGGATAAAACAACATAAATACAATTTAATAAAGCATAGGATAAAACAACATAAATACAATTTAATAAAGCATAGGACAAAACCACATAAATACAATTTAATAAAGCATAGCATAAAACAACATAAATACAATTTAATAAAGCATAGGATAAAACAACATAAATACAATTTAATAAAGCATAGGACAAAACCACATAAATACAATTTAATAAAGAATAGGACAAAACAACATAAATACAATTTAATAAAGCATATGTTAAAGCAATATAAATACAATTTATTAAAGCATAGGACAAAACCACATAAATACAATTTAATAAAGCATAGGATAAAACAACATAAATACAATTTAATAAATCATAGGACAAAACAACATAAATACAATTTAATAAAGCATATGTTAAAGCAATATAAATACAATTTAATAAAGCATAGGTTAAAACAACATAAATGCAATTTAATAAAGCATAGGATAAAACAACATAAATACAATTTAATAAAGCATTGGGTAAAACAACATAAATACATTTTAATAAATCATAGGATAAAACAACATAAATACAATTTAATAAAGCATAAGATAAAACAACATAAATACAATTTAATGAATCATATGTTAAAACAACATAAATACAATTTAATAAAGCATAGGATAAAACAACATAAATACAATTGAGTAAAGCATAAGATAAAACAACATGAATACAAATTAATAAAGCATAGGTTAAAACAGCATAAATACAATTTAATAAAGCATAGGATGAAACAACATAAATACAATTTATTAAAGCATAGGATAAAACCACATAAATACAATTTAATAAAGCATAGGATAAAACCACATAAATACAATTTAATAAAGCATAGGATAAAACCACATAAATACAATTTAATAAAGCATAGGATAAAACCACATAAATACAATTTAATAAAGCATAGGTTAAAACAACATAAATGCAATTTAATAAAGCATAGGATAAAACAACATAAATACAATTTAATAAAGCATAGGATAAAACAACATAAATACAATTTAATAAAGCATAGGTTAAAACAACATAAATACAATTTAAAAAAGCATAGGATAAAACAACATAAATACAATTTATTAAAGCATAGGACAAAACCACATAAATACAATTTAATAAAGCATAGGATAAAACAACATAAATACAATTTAATAAAGCATAGGACAACACAACATAAATACAATTTAATAAAGCATATGTTAAAGCAAAATAAATACAATTTAATAAAGCATAGGTTAAAACAACATAAATACAATTTAATAAAGCATAGGATAAAACAACATAAATACAATTTAATAAAGCATTGGATAAAACAACATAAATACAATTTAATAAAGCATAGGATAAAACAACATAAATTCAATTTAATAAAGCATAAGATAAAACAACATCAATACAATTTAATAAAGCATAGGATAAAACAACATAAATACAATTTAATAAAGCATAGGACAAAACCACATAAATACAATTTAATAAAGCATAGGATATAACAACATAAATACAATTTAATAAAGCATAGGATAAAACAACATAAATACAATTTATTAAAGCATAGGACAAAACCACATAAATACAATTTAATAAAGCATAGGATAAAACAACATAAATACAATTTAATAAATCATAGGATAAAACCACATGAATACAATTTAATAAAGCATAGGATAAAACCACATGAATACAATTTAATAAAGCATAGGATAAAACAACATAAATACAATTTAATAAAGCATAGGATAAAACAACATAAATACAATTTAATAAAGCATAGGTTAATACAACATAAATACAATTTAAAAAAGCATAGGATAAAACAACATAAATACAATTTATTAAAGCATAGGACAAAACCACATAAATACAATTTAATAAAGCATAGGATAAAACAACATAAATACAATTTAATAAGGCATTGGGTAAAACAACATAAATACAATTTAATAAAGCATAGGTTAAAACAACATAAATACAATTTAATAAAGCATAGGATAAAACAACATAAATACAAGTTAATAAAGCATAGGATAAAACAACATAAATACAATTTAATAAAGCATAGGACAAAACCACATAAATACAATTTAATAAAGCATAGCATAAAACAACATAAATACAATTTAATAAAGCATAGGATAAAACAACATAAATACAATTTAATAAAGCATAGGACAAAACCACATAAATACAATTTAATAAAGCATAGGATAAAACAACATAAATACAATTTAAGAAAGCATAGGATAAAACAACATAAATACAATTTAATAAAGCATAGGATAAAACAATATAAATACAATTTAATAAAGCATGGGATAAAACCACATACATACAATTTAATAAAGCATAGGATAAAACCACATACATACAATATAATAAAGCATAGGATAAAACCACAGAAATACAATTTAATAAAGAATAGGATAAAACAACATAAATACAATTTAATAAAGCATAGGACAAAACAACATAAATACAATTTAATAAAGCATAGGATAAAACAACATAAATACAATTTAATAAAGCATAGGATAAAACAACATAAATATATTTTAATAAAGCATAGGACAAAACAACGTTAATACAATTTAATAAAGCATATGTTAAAACAAGATAAATACAATTTAATAAAGCATAGGATAAAACAACATAAACACAATTTAGTAAAGCATAAGATAAAACAACATGAACACAATTTAATAAAGCATAGGTTAAAACAGCATAAATACAATTTAATAAGGCATAGGATAAAACAACATAAATACAATTTAATAAAGCATAGGATAAAACAACATGAATACAATTTAATAAAGCATAGGTTAAAACAACATAAATACAATTTAATAAATCATAGGATAAAACCACATGAATACAATTTAATAAAGCATAGGATAAAACCACATGAATACAATTTAATATAGCATAGGATAAAACAACATAAATACAATTTAATAAAGCATAGGATAAAACAACATAAATACAATTTAATAAAGCATAGGTTAATACAACATAAATACAATTTAAAAAAGCATAGGATAAAACAACATAAATACAATTTATTAAAGCATAGGACAAAACTACATAAATACAATTTAATAAAGCATAGGATAAAACAACATAAATACAATTTAATAAATCATAGGACAAAACAACATAAATACAATTTAATAAAGCATATGTTAAAGCAACATAAATACAATTTAATAAAGCATAGGTTAAAATAACATAAATGCAATTTAATAAAGCATAGGATAAAACAACATAAATACAATTTAATAAAGCTTAGGATAAAACAACATAAATACAATTTAATAAAGCATAGGATATAACAGCATAAATACAATATAATAAAGCATAGGATAAAACAACATAAATACAATTTATTAAAGCATAGGACAAAACCACATAAATACAATTTAATAAAGCATAGGATAAAACAACATAAATACAATTTAATAAAGCATAGGACAAAACAACATAAATACAATTTAATAAAGCATAGGATAAAACAACATAAATACAAGTTAATAAAGCATAGGATAAAACAACATAAATACAATTTAATAAAGCATAGGATAAAACAACATAAATACAATTTAATAAAGCATAGGTTAAAACAACATAAATACAATTTAATAAAGCATAGGATAAAACAACATAAATACAAGTTAATAAAGCATAGAATAAAACAACATAAATACAATTTAATAAAGCATAGGATAAAACAACATAAATACAATTTAATAAAGCATAGGATAAAACAACATAAATACAATTTAATAAAGCATAGGATAAAACAACATAAATACAATTTAATAAAGCATAGGACAAAACCACATAAATACAATTTAATAAAGCATAGCATAAAACAACATAAATACAATTTAATAAAGCATAGGATAAAACAACATAAATACAATTTAATAAAGCATAGGACAAAACCACATAAATACAATTTAATAAAGCATAGGATAAAACAACATAAATACAATTTAATAAAGCATAGGATAAAACAACATAAATACAATTTAATAAAGCATAGGATAAAACCACATACATACAATTTAATAAAGCATAGGATAAAACCACATAAATACAATTTAATAAAGCATAGGTTAAAACAACATAAATGCAATTTAACAAAGCATAGGATAAAACAACATAAATACAATTTAATAAAGCATAGGATAAAACAACATAAATACAATTTAATAAATCATAGGACAAAACAACATAAATACAATTTAATAAAGCATATGTTAAAGCAATATAAATACAATTTAATAAAGCATAGGTTAAAACAACATAAATGCAATTTAATAAAGCATAGGATAAAACAACATAAATACAATTTAATAAAGCATTGGGTAAAACAACATAAATACATTTTAATAAATCATAGGATAAAACAACATAAATACAATTTAATAAAGCATAAGATAAAACAACATAAATACAATTTAATGAATCATATGTTAAAACAACATAAATACAATTTAATAAAGCATAGGATAAAACAACATAAATACAATTGAGTAAAGCATAAGATAAAACAACATGAATACAAATTAATAAAGCATAGGTTAAAACAGCATAAATACAATTTAATAAAGCATAGGATGAAACAACATAAATACAATTTATTAAAGCATAGGATAAAACCACATAAATACAATTTAATAAAGCATAGGATAAAACCACATAAATACAATTTAATAAAGCATAGGATAAAACCACATAAATACAATTTAATAAAGCATAGGATAAAACAACATAAATACAATTTAATAAAGCATAGGATAAAACCACATACATACAATTTAATAAAGCATAGGATAAAACCACATAAATACAATTTAATAAAGCATAGGTTAAAACAACATAAATGCAATTTAATAAAGCATAGGATAAAACAACATAAATACAATTTAATAAAGCATAGGATAAAACAACATAAATACAATTTAATAAAGCATAGGTTAAAACAACATAAATACAATTTAAAAAAGCATAGGATAAAACAACATAAATACAATTTATTAAAGCATAGGACAAAACCACATAAATACAATTTAATAAAGCATAGGATAAAACAACATAAATACAATTTAATAAAGCATAGGACAACACAACATAAATACAATTTAATAAAGCATATGTTAAAGCAAAATAAATACAATTTAATAAAGCATAGGTTAAAACAACATAAATACAATTTAATAAAGCATAGGATAAAACAACATAAATACAATTTAATAAAGCATTGGATAAAACAACATAAATACAATTTAATAAAGCATAGGATAAAACAACATAAATTCAATTTAATAAAGCATAAGATAAAACAACATAAATACAAGTTAATAAAGCATAGGATAAAACAGCATAAATACAATTTAATATAGCTTAGGATAAAACAACATAAATACAATTTAATAAAGCATATGATAAAACAACATAAATACAATTTAATAAAGCATAGGATAAAACAACATAAATACAATTTAATAAAGCATAGGACAAAACCACATAAATACAATTTAATAAAGCATAGGATAAAACAACATAAATACAATTTAATAAAGCATAGGACAAAACCACATATATACAATTTAATAAAGCATAGGATAAAACAACATAAATACAATTTAATAAAGCATAGGATAAAACCCCAGAAATACAATTTAATAAAGAATAGGATAAAACAACATAAATACAATTTAATAAAGCATAGGACAAAACAACATAAATACAATTTAATATAGCTTAGGATAAAACAACGTCAATACAATTTAATAAAGCATATGTTAAAACAAGATAAATACAATTTAATAAAGCATAGTATAAAACAACATAAACACAATTTAGTAAAGCATAAGATAAAACAACATGAATACAATTTAATAAAGCATAGGTTAAAACAGCATAAATACAATTTAATAAGGCATAGGATAAAACAACATAAATACAATTTAATAAAGCATAGGATAAAACAACATAAATACAATTTAATAAAGCATAGGATAAAACAACATGAATACAATTTAATAAAGCATAGGTTAAAACAACATAAATACAATTTAATAAATCATAGGATAAAACCACATGAATACAATTTAATAAAGCATAGGATAAAACCACATGAATACAATTTAATAAAGCATAGGATAAAACAACATAAATACAATTTAATAAAGCATAGGATAAAACAACATAAATACAATTTAATAAAGCATAGGTTAATACAACATAAATACAATTTAAAAAAGCATAGGATAAAACAACATAAATACAATTTATTAAAGCATAGGAAAAAACCACATAAATACAATTTAATAAAGCATAGGATAAAACAATATAAATACAATTTAATAAATCATAGGACAAAACAACATAAATACAATTTAATAAAGCATATGTTAAAGCAATATAAATACAATTTAATAAAGCATAGGTTAAAACAACATGAATGCAATTTAATAAAGCATAGGATAAAACAACATGAATACAATTTAATAAATCATAGGATAAAACAACATAAATACAATTTAATAAATCACAGGATAAAACAACATAAATACAATTTAATAAATCATAGGATAAAACAACATAAATACAATTTAATAAAGCATAAGATAAAACAACATAAATACAATTTAATGAATCATATGTTAAAACAACATAAATACAATTTAATAAAGCATAGGATAAAACAACATAAATACAATTTAGTAAAGCATAAGATAAAACAACATGAATACAATTTAATAAAGCATAGGTTAAAACAGCATAAATACAATTTAATAAAGCATAGGATGAAACAACATAAATACAATTTATTAAAGCATAGGATAAAACAACATAAATACAATTTAATAAAGCATAGGATAAAACAACATAAATACAATTTAATAAAGCATAGGATAAAACCACATAAATACAATTTAATAAAGCATAAGATAAAACCACATAAATACAATTTAATAAAGCATAGGATAAAACCACATAAATACAATTTAATAAAGCATAGGATAAAACCACATAAATACATTTTAATAAAGCATAGGATAAAACCACATAAATACAATTTAATAAAGCATAGGATAAAACCACATACATACAATTTAATAAAGCATAGGATAAAACCACATAAATACAATTTAATAAAGCATAGGTTAAAACAACATAAATGCAATTTAATAAAGCATAGGATAAAACAACATAAATACAATTTAATAAAGCATAGGATAAAACAACATAAATACAATTTAATAAAGCATAGGTTAAAACAACATAAATACAATTTAATAAAGCATATGTTAAAGCAAAATAAATACAATTTAATAAAGCATATGTTAAAACAACATAAATACAATTTAATAAAGCATAGGATAAAACAACATAAATACAATTTAATAAAGCATTGGATAAAACAACATAAATACAATTTAATAAAGCATAGGATAAAACAACATAAATTCAATTTAATAAAGCATAAGATAAAACAACATAAATACAAGTTAATAAAGCATAGGATAAAACAACATAAATACAATTTAATAAAGCATAGGATAAAACAACATAACTACAATTTAATAAAGCATATGATAAAACAACATAAATACAATTTAATAAAGCATAGGATAAAACAACATAAATACAATTTAATAAAGCATAGGACAAAACCACATAAATACAATTTAATAAAGCATAGGATAAAACAACATAAATACGATTTAATAAAGCATAGGACAAAACCACATAAATACAATTTAATAAAGCATAGGATAAAACAACATAAATACAATTTAATAAAGCATAGCATAAAACAACATAAATACAATTTAATAAAGCATAGGACAAAACCACATAAATACAATTTAATAAAGCATAGGATATAACAACATAAATACAATTTAATAAAGCATTGGGTAAAACAACATAAATACATTTTAATAAATCATAGGATAAAACAACATAAATACAATTTAATAAAGCATAAGATAAAACAACATAAATACAATTTAATGAATCATATGTTAAAACAACATAAATACAATTTAATAAAGCATAGGATAAAACAACATAAATACAATTGAGTAAAGCATAAGATAAAACAACATGAATACAAATTAATAAAGCATAGGTTAAAACAGCATAAATACAATTTAATAAAGCATAGGATGAAACAACATAAATACAATTTATTAAAGCATAGGATAAAACCACATAAATACAATTTAATAAAGCATAGGATAAAACCACATAAATACAATTTAATAAAGCATAGGATAAAACCACATAAATACAATTTAATAAAGCATAGGATAAAACCACATAAATACAATTTAATAAAGCATAGGTTAAAACAACATAAATGCAATTTAATAAAGCATAGGATAAAACAACATAAATACAATTTAATAAAGCATAGGATAAAACAACATAAATACAATTTAATAAAGCATAGGTTAAAACAACATAAATACAATTTAAAAAAGCATAGGATAAAACAACATAAATACAATTTATTAAAGCATAGGACAAAACCACATAAATACAATTTAATAAAGCATAGGATAAAACAACATAAATACAATTTAATAAAGCATAGGACAACACAACATAAATACAATTTAATAAAGCATATGTTAAAGCAAAATAAATACAATTTAATAAAGCATAGGTTAAAACAACATAAATACAATTTAATAAAGCATAGGATAAAACAACATAAATACAATTTAATAAAGCATTGGATAAAACAACATAAATACAATTTAATAAAGCATAGGATAAAACAACATAAATTCAATTTAATAAAGCATAAGATAAAACAACATAAATACAATTTAATAAAGCATAGGATAAAACAACATAAATACAATTTAATAAAGCATAGGACAAAACCACATAAATACAATTTAATAAAGCATAGGATATAACAACATAAATACAATTTAATAAAGCATAGGATAAAACAACATAAATACAATTTATTAAAGCATAGGACAAAACCACATAAATACAATTTAATAAAGCATAGGATAAAACAACATAAATACAATTTAATAAATCATAGGATAAAACCACATGAATACAATTTAATAAAGCATAGGATAAAACCACATGAATACAATTTAATAAAGCATAGGATAAAACAACATAAATACAATTTAATAAAGCATAGGATAAAACAACATAAATACAATTTAATAAAGCATAGGTTAATACAACATAAATACAATTTAAAAAAGCATAGGATAAAACAACATAAATACAATTTATTAAAGCATAGGACAAAACCACATAAATACAATTTAATAAAGCATAGGATAAAACAACATAAATACAATTTAATAAGGCATTGGGTAAAACAACATAAATACAATTTAATAAAGCATAGGTTAAAACAACATAAATACAATTTAATAAAGCATAGGATAAAACAACATAAATACAAGTTAATAAAGCATAGGATAAAACAACATAAATACAATTTAATAAAGCATAGGACAAAACCACATAAATACAATTTAATAAAGCATAGCATAAAACAACATAAATACAATTTAATAAAGCATAGGATAAAACAACATAAATACAATTTAATAAAGCATAGGACAAAACCACATAAATACAATTTAATAAAGCATAGGATAAAACAACATAAATACAATTTAAGAAAGCATAGGATAAAACAACATAAATACAATTTAATAAAGCATAGGATAAAACAATATAAATACAATTTAATAAAGCATGGGATAAAACCACATACATACAATTTAATAAAGCATAGGATAAAACCACATACATACAATATAATAAAGCATAGGATAAAACCACAGAAATACAATTTAATAAAGAATAGGATAAAACAACATAAATACAATTTAATAAAGCATAGGACAAAACAACATAAATACAATTTAATAAAGCATAGGATAAAACAACATAAATACAATTTAATAAAGCATAGGATAAAACAACATAAATATATTTTAATAAAGCATAGGACAAAACAACGTTAATACAATTTAATAAAGCATATGTTAAAACAAGATAAATACAATTTAATAAAGCATAGGATAAAACAACATAAACACAATTTAGTAAAGCATAAGATAAAACAACATGAACACAATTTAATAAAGCATAGGTTAAAACAGCATAAATACAATTTAATAAGGCATAGGATAAAACAACATAAATACAATTTAATAAAGCATAGGATAAAACAACATGAATACAATTTAATAAAGCATAGGTTAAAACAACATAAATACAATTTAATAAATCATAGGATAAAACCACATGAATACAATTTAATAAAGCATAGGATAAAACCACATGAATACAATTTAATAAAGCATAGGATAAAACAACATAAATACAATTTAATAAAGCATAGGATAAAACAACATAAATACAATTTAATAAAGCATAGGTTAATACAACATAAATACAATTTAAAAAAGCATAGGATAAAACAACATAAATACAATTTATTAAAGCATAGGACAAAACTACATAAATACAATTTAATAAAGCATAGGATAAAACAACATAAATACAATTTAATAAATCATAGGACAAAACAACATAAATACAATTTAATAAAGCATATGTTAAAGCAACATAAATACAATTTAATAAAGCATAGGTTAAAATAACATAAATGCAATTTAATAAAGCATAGGATAAAACAACATAAATACAATTTAATAAAGCTTAGGATAAAACAACATAAATACAATTTAATAAAGCATAGGAAATAACAGCATAAATACAATATAATAAAGCATAGGATAAAACAACATAAATACAATTTATTAAAGCATAGGACAAAACCACATAAATACAATTTAATAAAGCATAGGATAAAACAACATAAATACAATTTAATAAAGCATAGGACAAAACAACATAAATACAATTTAATAAAGCATAGGATAAAACAACATAAATACAAGTTAATAAAGCATAGGATAAAACAACATAAATACAATTTAATAAAGCATAGGATAAAACAACATAAATACAATTTAATAAAGCATAGGTTAAAACAACATAAATACAATTTAATAAAGCATAGGATAAAACAACATAAATACAAGTTAATAAAGCATAGAATAAAACAACATAAATACAATTTAATAAAGCATAGGATAAAACAACATAAATACAATTTAATAAAGCATAGGATAAAACAACATAAATACAATTTAATAAAGCATAGGATAAAACAACATAAATACAATTTAATAAAGCATAGGACAAAACCACATAAATACGATTTAATAAAGCATAGCATAAAACAACATAAATACAATTTAATAAAGCATAGGATAAAACAACATAAATACAATTTAATAAAGCATAGGACAAAACAACATAAATACAATTTAATAAAGCATAGGATAAAACAACATAAATACAAGTTAATAAAGCATAGGATAAAACAACATAAATACAATTTAATAAAGCATAGGATAAAACAACATAAATACAATTTAATAAAGCATAGGTTAAAACAACATAAATACAATTTAATAAAGCATAGGATAAAACAACATAAATACAAGTTAATAAAGCATAGAATAAAACAACATAAATACAATTTAATAAAGCATAGGATAAAACAACATAAATACAATTTAATAAAGCATAGGATAAAACAACATAAATACAATTTAATAAAGCATAGGATAAAACAACATAAATACAATTTAATAAAGCATAGGACAAAACCACATAAATACAATTTAATAAAGCATAGCATAAAACAACATAAATACAATTTAATAAAGCATAGGATAAAACAACATAAATACAATTTAATAAAGCATAGGACAAAACCACATAAATACAATTTAATAAAGAATAGGACAAAACAACATAAATACAATTTAATAAAGCATATGTTAAAGCAATATAAATACAATTTATTAAAGCATAGGACAAAACCACATAAATACAATTTAATAAAGCATAGGATAAAACAACATAAATACAATTTAATAAATCATAGGACAAAACAACATAAATACAATTTAATAAAGCATATGTTAAAGCAATATAAATACAATTTAATAAAGCATAGGTTAAAACAACATAAATGCAATTTAATAAAGCATAGGATAAAACAACATAAATACAATTTAATAAAGCATTGGGTAAAACAACATAAATACATTTTAATAAATCATAGGATAAAACAACATAAATACAATTTAATAAAGCATAAGATAAAACAACATAAATACAATTTAATGAATCATATGTTAAAACAACATAAATACAATTTAATAAAGCATAGGATAAAACAACATAAATACAATTGAGTAAAGCATAAG
This sequence comes from Phyllobates terribilis, assembly GCF_046119375.1. NCBI lineage: Eukaryota > Metazoa > Chordata > Amphibia > Anura > Dendrobatidae > Phyllobates > Phyllobates terribilis. The sequence continues at coordinate 490,087 of NW_027362778.1, forward strand.
ATAAAACAACATGAATACAAATTAATAAAGCATAGGTTAAAACAGCATAAATACAATTTAATAAAGCATAGGATGAAACAACATAAATACAATTTATTAAAGCATAGGATAAAACCACATAAATACAATTTAATAAAGCATAGGATAAAACCACATAAATACAATTTAATAAAGCATAGGATAAAACCACATAAATACAATTTAATAAAGCATAGGATAAAACCACATAAATACAATTTAATAAAGCATAGGTTAAAACAACATAAATGCAATTTAATAAAGCATAGGATAAAACAACATAAATACAATTTAATAAAGCATAGGATAAAACAACATAAATACAATTTAATAAAGCATAGGTTAAAACAACATAAATACAATTTAAAAAAGCATAGGATAAAACAACATAAATACAATTTATTAAAGCATAGGACAAAACCACATAAATACAATTTAATAAAGCATAGGATAAAACAACATAAATACAATTTAATAAAGCATAGGACAACACAACATAAATACAATTTAATAAAGCATATGTTAAAGCAAAATAAATACAATTTAATAAAGCATAGGTTAAAACAACATAAATACAATTTAATAAAGCATAGGATAAAACAACATAAATACAATTTAATAAAGCATTGGATAAAACAACATAAATACAATTTAATAAAGCATAGGATAAAACAACATAAATTCAATTTAATAAAGCATAAGATAAAACAACATCAATACAATTTAATAAAGCATAGGATAAAACAACATAAATACAATTTAATAAAGCATAGGACAAAACCACATAAATACAATTTAATAAAGCATAGGATATAACAACATAAATACAATTTAATAAAGCATAGGATAAAACAACATAAATACAATTTATTAAAGCATAGGACAAAACCACATAAATACAATTTAATAAAGCATAGGATAAAACAACATAAATACAATTTAATAAATCATAGGATAAAACCACATGAATACAATTTAATAAAGCATAGGATAAAACCACATGAATACAATTTAATAAAGCATAGGATAAAACAACATAAATACAATTTAATAAAGCATAGGATAAAACAACATAAATACAATTTAATAAAGCATAGGTTAATACAACATAAATACAATTTAAAAAAGCATAGGATAAAACAACATAAATACAATTTATTAAAGCATAGGACAAAACCACATAAATACAATTTAATAAAGCATAGGATAAAACAACATAAATACAATTTAATAAGGCATTGGGTAAAACAACATAAATACAATTTAATAAAGCATAGGTTAAAACAACATAAATACAATTTAATAAAGCATAGGATAAAACAACATAAATACAAGTTAATAAAGCATAGGATAAAACAACATAAATACAATTTAATAAAGCATAGGACAAAACCACATAAATACAATTTAATAAAGCATAGCATAAAACAACATAAATACAATTTAATAAAGCATAGGATAAAACAACATAAATACAATTTAATAAAGCATAGGACAAAACCACATAAATACAATTTAATAAAGCATAGGATAAAACAACATAAATACAATTTAAGAAAGCATAGGATAAAACAACATAAATACAATTTAATAAAGCATAGGATAAAACAATATAAATACAATTTAATAAAGCATGGGATAAAACCACATACATACAATTTAATAAAGCATAGGATAAAACCACATACATACAATATAATAAAGCATAGGATAAAACCACAGAAATACAATTTAATAAAGAATAGGATAAAACAACATAAATACAATTTAATAAAGCATAGGACAAAACAACATAAATACAATTTAATAAAGCATAGGATAAAACAACATAAATACAATTTAATAAAGCATAGGATAAAACAACATAAATATATTTTAATAAAGCATAGGACAAAACAACGTTAATACAATTTAATAAAGCATATGTTAAAACAAGATAAATACAATTTAATAAAGCATAGGATAAAACAACATAAACACAATTTAGTAAAGCATAAGATAAAACAACATGAACACAATTTAATAAAGCATAGGTTAAAACAGCATAAATACAATTTAATAAGGCATAGGATAAAACAACATAAATACAATTTAATAAAGCATAGGATAAAACAACATGAATACAATTTAATAAAGCATAGGTTAAAACAACATAAATACAATTTAATAAATCATAGGATAAAACCACATGAATACAATTTAATAAAGCATAGGATAAAACCACATGAATACAATTTAATATAGCATAGGATAAAACAACATAAATACAATTTAATAAAGCATAGGATAAAACAACATAAATACAATTTAATAAAGCATAGGTTAATACAACATAAATACAATTTAAAAAAGCATAGGATAAAACAACATAAATACAATTTATTAAAGCATAGGACAAAACTACATAAATACAATTTAATAAAGCATAGGATAAAACAACATAAATACAATTTAATAAATCATAGGACAAAACAACATAAATACAATTTAATAAAGCATATGTTAAAGCAACATAAATACAATTTAATAAAGCATAGGTTAAAATAACATAAATGCAATTTAATAAAGCATAGGATAAAACAACATAAATACAATTTAATAAAGCTTAGGATAAAACAACATAAATACAATTTAATAAAGCATAGGATATAACAGCATAAATACAATATAATAAAGCATAGGATAAAACAACATAAATACAATTTATTAAAGCATAGGACAAAACCACATAAATACAATTTAATAAAGCATAGGATAAAACAACATAAATACAATTTAATAAAGCATAGGACAAAACAACATAAATACAATTTAATAAAGCATAGGATAAAACAACATAAATACAAGTTAATAAAGCATAGGATAAAACAACATAAATACAATTTAATAAAGCATAGGATAAAACAACATAAATACAATTTAATAAAGCATAGGTTAAAACAACATAAATACAATTTAATAAAGCATAGGATAAAACAACATAAATACAAGTTAATAAAGCATAGAATAAAACAACATAAATACAATTTAATAAAGCATAGGATAAAACAACATAAATACAATTTAATAAAGCATAGGATAAAACAACATAAATACAATTTAATAAAGCATAGGATAAAACAACATAAATACAATTTAATAAAGCATAGGACAAAACCACATAAATACAATTTAATAAAGCATAGCATAAAACAACATAAATACAATTTAATAAAGCATAGGATAAAACAACATAAATACAATTTAATAAAGCATAGGACAAAACCACATAAATACAATTTAATAAAGCATAGGATAAAACAACATAAATACAATTTAATAAAGCATAGGATAAAACAACATAAATACAATTTAATAAAGCATAGGATAAAACCACATACATACAATTTAATAAAGCATAGGATAAAACCACATAAATACAATTTAATAAAGCATAGGTTAAAACAACATAAATGCAATTTAACAAAGCATAGGATAAAACAACATAAATACAATTTAATAAAGCATAGGATAAAACAACATAAATACAATTTAATAAATCATAGGACAAAACAACATAAATACAATTTAATAAAGCATATGTTAAAGCAATATAAATACAATTTAATAAAGCATAGGTTAAAACAACATAAATGCAATTTAATAAAGCATAGGATAAAACAACATAAATACAATTTAATAAAGCATTGGGTAAAACAACATAAATACATTTTAATAAATCATAGGATAAAACAACATAAATACAATTTAATAAAGCATAAGATAAAACAACATAAATACAATTTAATGAATCATATGTTAAAACAACATAAATACAATTTAATAAAGCATAGGATAAAACAACATAAATACAATTGAGTAAAGCATAAGATAAAACAACATGAATACAAATTAATAAAGCATAGGTTAAAACAGCATAAATACAATTTAATAAAGCATAGGATGAAACAACATAAATACAATTTATTAAAGCATAGGATAAAACCACATAAATACAATTTAATAAAGCATAGGATAAAACCACATAAATACAATTTAATAAAGCATAGGATAAAACCACATAAATACAATTTAATAAAGCATAGGATAAAACCACATAAATACAATTTAATAAAGCATAGGATAAAACCACATACATACAATTTAATAAAGCATAGGATAAAACCACATAAATACAATTTAATAAAGCATAGGTTAAAACAACATAAATGCAATTTAATAAAGCATAGGATAAAACAACATAAATACAATTTAATAAAGCATAGGATAAAACAACATAAATACAATTTAATAAAGCATAGGTTAAAACAACATAAATACAATTTAAAAAAGCATAGGATAAAACAACATAAATACAATTTATTAAAGCATAGGACAAAACCACATAAATACAATTTAATAAAGCATAGGATAAAACAACATAAATACAATTTAATAAAGCATAGGACAACACAACATAAATACAATTTAATAAAGCATATGTTAAAGCAAAATAAATACAATTTAATAAAGCATAGGTTAAAACAACATAAATACAATTTAATAAAGCATAGGATAAAACAACATAAATACAATTTAATAAAGCATTGGATAAAACAACATAAATACAATTTAATAAAGCATAGGATAAAACAACATAAATTCAATTTAATAAAGCATAAGATAAAACAACATAAATACAAGTTAATAAAGCATAGGATAAAACAGCATAAATACAATTTAATATAGCTTAGGATAAAACAACATAAATACAATTTAATAAAGCATATGATAAAACAACATAAATACAATTTAATAAAGCATAGGATAAAACAACATAAATACAATTTAATAAAGCATAGGACAAAACCACATAAATACAATTTAATAAAGCATAGGATAAAACAACATAAATACAATTTAATAAAGCATAGGACAAAACCACATATATACAATTTAATAAAGCATAGGATAAAACAACATAAATACAATTTAATAAAGCATAGGATAAAACCCCAGAAATACAATTTAATAAAGAATAGGATAAAACAACATAAATACAATTTAATAAAGCTTAGGATAAAACAACATAAATACAATTTAATAAAGCATAGGATAAAACAACATAAATACAATTTAATAAAGCATAGGATAAAACAACATAAATACAATTTAATAAATCATAGGACAAAACAACATAAATACAATTTAATAAAGCATATGTTAAAGCAACATAAATACAATTTAATAAAGCATAGGTTAAAATAACATAAATGCAATTTAATAAAGCATAGGATAAAACAACATAAATACAATTTAATAAAGCTTAGGATAAAACAACATAAATACAATTTAATAAAGCATAGGATATAACAGCATAAATACAATATAATAAAGCATAGGATAAAACAACATAAATACAATTTATTAAAGCATAGGACAAAACCACATAAATACAATTTAATAAAGCATAGGATAAAACAACATAAATACAATTTAATAAAGCATAGGACAAAACAACATAAATACAATTTAATAAAGCATAGGATAAAACAACATAAATACAAGTTAATAAAGCATAGGATAAAACAACATAAATACAATTTAATAAAGCATAGGATAAAACAACATAAATACAATTTAATAAAGCATAGGTTAAAACAACATAAATACAATTTAATAAAGCATAGGATAAAACAACATAAATACAAGTTAATAAAGCATAGAATAAAACAACATAAATACAATTTAATAAAGCATAGGATAAAACAACATAAATACAATTTAATAAAGCATAGGATAAAACAACATAAATACAATTTAATAAAGCATAGGATAAAACAACATAAATACAATTTAATAAAGCATAGGACAAAACCACATAAATACAATTTAATAAAGCATAGCATAAAACAACATAAATACAATTTAATAAAGCATAGGATAAAACAACATAAATACAATTTAATAAAGCATAGGACAAAACCACATAAATACAATTTAATAAAGCATAGGATAAAACAACATAAATACAATTTAATAAAGCATAGGATAAAACAACATAAATACAATTTAATAAAGCATAGGATAAAACCACATACATACAATTTAATAAAGCATAGGATAAAACCACATAAATACAATTTAATAAAGCATAGGTTAAAACAACATAAATGCAATTTAACAAAGCATAGGATAAAACAACATAAATACAATTTAATAAAGCATAGGATAAAACAACATAAATACAATTTAATAAATCATAGGACAAAACAACATAAATACAATTTAATAAAGCATATGTTAAAGCAATATAAATACAATTTAATAAAGCATAGGTTAAAACAACATAAATGCAATTTAATAAAGCATAGGATAAAACAACATAAATACAATTTAATAAAGCATTGGGTAAAACAACATAAATACATTTTAATAAATCATAGGATAAAACAACATAAATACAATTTAATAAAGCATAAGATAAAACAACATAAATACAATTTAATGAATCATATGTTAAAACAACATAAATACAATTTAATAAAGCATAGGATAAAACAACATAAATACAATTGAGTAAAGCATAAGATAAAACAACATGAATACAAATTAATAAAGCATAGGTTAAAACAGCATAAATACAATTTAATAAAGCATAGGATGAAACAACATAAATACAATTTATTAAAGCATAGGATAAAACCACATAAATACAATTTAATAAAGCATAGGATAAAACCACATAAATACAATTTAATAAAGCATAGGATAAAACCACATAAATACAATTTAATAAAGCATAGGATAAAACCACATAAATACAATTTAATAAAGCATAGGATAAAACCACATACATACAATTTAATAAAGCATAGGATAAAACCACATAAATACAATTTAATAAAGCATAGGTTAAAACAACATAAATGCAATTTAATAAAGCATAGGATAAAACAACATAAATACAATTTAATAAAGCATAGGATAAAACAACATAAATACAATTTAATAAAGCATAGGTTAAAACAACATAAATACAATTTAAAAAAGCATAGGATAAAACAACATAAATACAATTTATTAAAGCATAGGACAAAACCACATAAATACAATTTAATAAAGCATAGGATAAAACAACATAAATACAATTTAATAAAGCATAGGACAACACAACATAAATACAATTTAATAAAGCATATGTTAAAGCAAAATAAATACAATTTAATAAAGCATAGGTTAAAACAACATAAATACAATTTAATAAAGCATAGGATAAAACAACATAAATACAATTTAATAAAGCATTGGATAAAACAACATAAATACAATTTAATAAAGCATAGGATAAAACAACATAAATTCAATTTAATAAAGCATAAGATAAAACAACATAAATACAAGTTAATAAAGCATAGGATAAAACAGCATAAATACAATTTAATATAGCTTAGGATAAAACAACATAAATACAATTTAATAAAGCATATGATAAAACAACATAAATACAATTTAATAAAGCATAGGATAAAACAACATAAATACAATTTAATAAAGCATAGGACAAAACCACATAAATACAATTTAATAAAGCATAGGATAAAACAACATAAATACAATTTAATAAAGCATAGGACAAAACCACATATATACAATTTAATAAAGCATAGGATAAAACAACATAAATACAATTTAATAAAGCATAGGATAAAACCCCAGAAATACAATTTAATAAAGAATAGGATAAAACAACATAAATACAATTTAATAAAGCATAGGACAAAACAACATAAATACAATTTAATATAGCTTAGGATAAAACAACGTCAATACAATTTAATAAAGCATATGTTAAAACAAGATAAATACAATTTAATAAAGCATAGTATAAAACAACATAAACACAATTTAGTAAAGCATAAGATAAAACAACATGAATACAATTTAATAAAGCATAGGTTAAAACAGCATAAATACAATTTAATAAGGCATAGGATAAAACAACATAAATACAATTTAATAAAGCATAGGATAAAACAACATAAATACAATTTAATAAAGCATAGGATAAAACAACATGAATACAATTTAATAAAGCATAGGTTAAAACAACATAAATACAATTTAATAAATCATAGGATAAAACCACATGAATACAATTTAATAAAGCATAGGATAAAACCACATGAATACAATTTAATAAAGCATAGGATAAAACAACATAAATACAATTTAATAAAGCATAGGATAAAACAACATAAATACAATTTAATAAAGCATAGGTTAATACAACATAAATACAATTTAAAAAAGCATAGGATAAAACAACATAAATACAATTTATTAAAGCATAGGAAAAAACCACATAAATACAATTTAATAAAGCATAGGATAAAACAATATAAATACAATTTAATAAATCATAGGACAAAACAACATAAATACAATTTAATAAAGCATATGTTAAAGCAATATAAATACAATTTAATAAAGCATAGGTTAAAACAACATGAATGCAATTTAATAAAGCATAGGATAAAACAACATGAATACAATTTAATAAATCATAGGATAAAACAACATAAATACAATTTAATAAATCACAGGATAAAACAACATAAATACAATTTAATAAATCATAGGATAAAACAACATAAATACAATTTAATAAAGCATAAGATAAAACAACATAAATACAATTTAATGAATCATATGTTAAAACAACATAAATACAATTTAATAAAGCATAGGATAAAACAACATAAATACAATTTAGTAAAGCATAAGATAAAACAACATGAATACAATTTAATAAAGCATAGGTTAAAACAGCATAAATACAATTTAATAAAGCATAGGATGAAACAACATAAATACAATTTATTAAAGCATAGGATAAAACAACATAAATACAATTTAATAAAGCATAGGATAAAACAACATAAATACAATTTAATAAAGCATAGGATAAAACCACATAAATACAATTTAATAAAGCATAAGATAAAACCACATAAATACAATTTAATAAAGCATAGGATAAAACCACATAAATACAATTTAATAAAGCATAGGATAAAACCACATAAATACATTTTAATAAAGCATAGGATAAAACCACATAAATACAATTTAATAAAGCATAGGATAAAACCACATACATACAATTTAATAAAGCATAGGATAAAACCACATAAATACAATTTAATAAAGCATAGGTTAAAACAACATAAATGCAATTTAATAAAGCATAGGATAAAACAACATAAATACAATTTAATAAAGCATAGGATAAAACAACATAAATACAATTTAATAAAGCATAGGTTAAAACAACATAAATACAATTTAATAAAGCATATGTTAAAGCAAAATAAATACAATTTAATAAAGCATATGTTAAAACAACATAAATACAATTTAATAAAGCATAGGATAAAACAACATAAATACAATTTAATAAAGCATTGGATAAAACAACATAAATACAATTTAATAAAGCATAGGATAAAACAACATAAATTCAATTTAATAAAGCATAAGATAAAACAACATAAATACAAGTTAATAAAGCATAGGATAAAACAACATAAATACAATTTAATAAAGCATAGGATAAAACAACATAACTACAATTTAATAAAGCATATGATAAAACAACATAAATACAATTTAATAAAGCATAGGATAAAACAACATAAATACAATTTAATAAAGCATAGGACAAAACCACATAAATACAATTTAATAAAGCATAGGATAAAACAACATAAATACGATTTAATAAAGCATAGGACAAAACCACATAAATACAATTTAATAAAGCATAGGATAAAACAACATAAATACAATTTAATAAAGCATAGCATAAAACAACATAAATACAATTTAATAAAGCATAGGACAAAACCACATAAATACAATTTAATAAAGCATAGGATATAACAACATAAATACAATTTAATAAAGCATAGGATAAAACAACATAAATACAATTTATTAAAGCATAGGACAAAACCACATAAATACAATTTAATAAAGCATAGGATAAAACAACATAAATACAATTTAAAAAGCATAGGACAAAACAACCTAAATACAATTTAGTAAAGCATAAGATAAAACAACATGAATACAATTTAATAAAGCATAGGTTAAAACAGCATAAATACAATTTAATAAAGCATAGGATAAAACAACATAAATACAATTTAATAAAGCATAGTACAAAACAACATAAATACAATTTAATAAAGCATAGGTTAAAACAACATAAATACAATTTAATAAAGCATAGCATAAAACCACAGAAATACAATTTAATAAAGAATAGGATAAAACAACATAAATACAATTTAATAAAGCATAGGACAAAACAACATAAATATAATTTAATAAAGCATAGGAAAAGACAACATAAATACAATTTAATAAAGCATAGGATAAAACAACATAAATACAATTTAATAAGGCATTGGGTAAAACAACATAAATACAATTTAATAAAGCATAGGTTAAAACAACATAAATACAATTTAATAAAGCATAGGATAAAACAACATAAATACAAGTTAATAAAGCATAGGATAAAACAACATAAATACAATTTAATAAAGCATAGGACAAAACCACATAAATACAATTTAATAAAGCATAGCATAAAACAACATAAATACAATTTAATAAAGCATAGGATAAAACAACATAAATACAATTTAATAAAGCATAGGACAAAACCACATAAATACAATTTAATAAAGAATAGGATAAAACAACATAAATACAATTTAATAAAGCATAGGACAAAACAACATAAATACAATTTAATAAAGCATAGGATAAAACAACATAAATACAATTTAATAAAGCATAGGATAAAACAACATAAATATATTTTAATAAAGCATAGGACAAAACAACGTCAATACAATTTAATAAAGCATATGTTAAAACAAGATAAATACAATTTAATAAAGCATAGGATAAAACAACATAAACACAATTTAGTAAAGCATAAGATAAAACAACATGAATACAATTTAATAAAGCATAGGTTAAAACAGCATAAATACAATTTAATAAGGCATAGGATAAAACAACATAAATACAATTTAATAAAGCATAGGATAAAACAACATAAATACAATTTAATAAAGCATAGGATAAAACAACATGAATACAATTTAATAAAGCATAGGTTAAAACAACATAAATACCATTTAATAAATCATAGGATAAAACCACATGAATACAATTTAATAAAGCATAGGATAAAACCACATGAATACAATTTAATAAAGCATAGGATAAAACAACATAAATACAATTTAATAAAGCATAGGATAAAACAACATAAATACAATTTAATAAAGCATAGGTTAATACAACATAAATACAAATTAAAAAAGCATAGGATAAAACAACATAAATACAATTTATTAAAGCATAGGACAAAACCACATAAATACAATTTAATAAAGCATAGGATAAAACAACATAAATACAATTTAATAAATCATAGGACAAAACAACATAAATACAATTTAATAAAGCATATGTTAAAGCAACATAAATACAATTTAATAAAGCATAGGTTAAAATAACATCAATGCAATTTAATAAAGCATAGGATAAAACAACATAAATACAATTTAATAAAGCTTAGGATAAAACAACATAAATACAATTTAATAAAGCATAGGATATAACAGCATAAATACAATATAATAAAGCATAGGATAAAACAACATAAATACAATTTATTAAAGCATAGGACAAAACCACATAAATACAATTTAATAAAGCATAGGATAAAACAACATAAATACAATTTAATAAAGCATAGGACAAAACAACATAAATACAATTTAATAAAGCATAGGATAAAACAACATAAATACAAGTTAATAAAGCATAGGATAAAACAACATAAATACAATTTAATAAAGCATAGGATAAAACAACATAAATACAATTTAATAAAGCATAGGTTAAAACAACATAAATACAATTTAATAAAGCATAGGATAAAACAACATAAATACAAGTTAATAAAGCATAGGATAAAACAACATAAATACAATTTAATAAAGCATAGGATAAAACAACATAAATACAATTTAATAAAGCATAGGATAAAACAACATAAATACAATTTAATAAAGCATAGGATAAAACAACATAAATACAATTTAATAAAGCATAGGACAAAACCACATAAATACAATTTAATAAAGCATAGCATAAAACAACATAAATACAATTTAATAAAGCATAGGATAAAACAACATAAATACAATTTAATAAAGCATAGGACAAAACCACATAAATACAATTTAATAAAGCATAGGATAAAACAACATAAATACAATTTAATAAATTATAGGACAAAACAACATAAATACAATTTAATAAAGCATATGTTAAAGCAATATAAATACAATTTAATAAAGCATAGGTTAAAACAGCATAAATGCAATTTAATAAAGCATAGGATAAAACAACATAAATACAATTTAATAAAGCATTGGGTAAAACAACATAAATACATTTTAATAAATCATAGGATAAAACAACATAAATACAATTTAATAAAGCATAAGATAAAACAACATAAATACAATTTAATGAATCATATGTTAAAACAACATAAATACAATTTAATAAAGCATAGGATAAAACAACATGAATACAATTGAGTAAAGCATAAGATAAAACAACATGAATACAAATTAATAAAGCATAGGTTAAAACAGCATAAATACAATTTAATAAAGCATAGGATGAAACAACATAAATACAATTTATTAAAGCATAGGATAAAACCACATAAATACAATTTAATAAAGCATAGGATAAAACCACATAAATACAATTTAATAAAGCATAGGATAAAACCACATAAATACAATTTAATAAAGCATAGGATAAAACCACATAAACACAATTTAATAAAGCATAGGATAAAACCACATACATACAATTTAATAAAGCATAGGATAAAACCACATAAATACAATTTAATAAAGCATAGGTTAAAACAACATAAATGCAATTTAATAAAGCATAGGATAAAACAACATAAATACAATTTAATAAAGCATAGGATAAAACAACATAAATACAATTTAATAAAGCATAGGTTAAAACAACATAAATACAATTTAAAAAAGCATAGGATAAAACAACATAAATACAATTTATTAAAGCATAGGACAAAACCACATAAATACAATTTAATAAAGCATAGGATAAAACAACATAAATACAATTTAATAAAGCATAGGACAACACAACATAAATACAATTTAATAAAGCATATGTTAAAGCAAAATAAATACAATTTAATAAAGCATAGGTTAAAACAACATAAATACAATTTAATAAAGCATAGGATAAAACAACATAAATAAAATTTAATAAAGCATTGGATAAAACAACATAAATACAATTTAATAAAGCATAGGATAAAACAACATAAATTGAATTTAATAAAGCATAAGATAAAACAACATAAATACAAGTTAATAAAGCATAGGATAAAACAGCATAAATACAATTTAATAAAGCTTAGGATAAAACAACATAAATACAATTTAATAAAGCATATGATAAAACAACATAAATACAATTTAATAAAGCATAGGATAAAACAACATAAATACAATTTAATAAAGCATAGGACAAAACCACATATATACAATTTAATAAAGCATAGGATAAAACAACATAAATACAATTTAATAAAGCATAGGATTAAACAACATAAATACAATTTAATAAAGCATAGGACAAAACCACATAAATACAATTTAATAAAGCATAGGATATAACAACATAAATACAATTTAATAAAGCATAGGATAAAACAACATAAATACAATTTATTAAAGCATAGGACAAAACCACATAAATACAATTTAATAAAGCATAGGATAAAACAACATAAATACAATTTAATAAAGCATAGGACAAAACAACATAAATACAATTTAATAAAGCATAGGATAAAACAACATAAATACAATTTAATAAAGCATAGGATAAAACAACATAAATACAATTTAAAAAGCATAGGACAAAACAACCTAAATACAATTTAGTAAAGCATAAGATAAAACAACATGAATACAATTTAATAAAGCATAGGTTAAAACAGCATAAATACAATTTAATAAAGCATAGGATAAAACAACATAAATACAACTTAATAAAGCATAGTACAAAACAACATAAATACAATTTAATAAAGCATAGGTTAAAACAACATAAATACAATTTAATAAAGCATAGGATAAAACCACAGAAATACAATTTAATAAAGAATAGGATAAAACAACATAAATACAATTTAATAAAGCATAGGACAAAACAACATAAATACAATTTAATAAAGCATAGGATAAAACAAGATAAATACAATTTAATAAAGCATAGGATAAAACAACATAAATACAATTTAATAAAGCATAGGACAAAACAACGTCAATACAATTTAATAAAGCATATGTTAAAACAAGATAAATACAATTTAATAAAGCATAGTATAAAACAACATAAACACAATTTAGTAAAGCATAAGATAAAACAACATGAATACAATTTAATAAAGCATAGGTTAAAACAGCATAAATACAATTTAATAAGGCATAGGATAAAACAACATAAATACAATTTAATAAAGCATAGGATAAAACAACATAAATACAATTTAATAAAGCATAGGATAAAACAACATGAATACAATTTAATAAAGCATAGGTTAAAACAACATAAATACAATTTAATAAATCATAGGATAAAACCACATGAATACAATTTAATAAAGCATAGGATAAAACCACATGAATACAATTTAATAAAGCATAGGATAAAACAACATAAATACAATTTAATAAAGCATAGGATAAAACAACATAAATACAATTTATTAAAGCATAGGACAAAACCACATAAATACAATTTAATAAAGCATAGGATAAAACAATATAAATACAATTTAATAAATCATAGGACAAAACAACATAAATACAATTTAATAAAGCATATGTTAAAGCAATATAAATACAATTTAATAAAGCATAGGTTAAAACAACATGAATGCAATTTAATAAAGCATAGGATAAAACAACATAAATACAATTTAATAAAGCATAGGATAAAACCACATAAATACAATTTAATAAAGCATAGGATAAAACCACATAAATACAATTTAATAAAGCATAGGATAAAACCACATACATACAATTTAATAAAGCATAGGATAAAACCACATAAATACAATTTAATAAAGCATAGGTTAAAACAACATAAATGCAATTTAATAAAGCATAGGATAAAACAACATAAATACAATTTAATAAAGCATAGGTTAAAACAACATAAATACAATTTAAAAAAGCATAGGATAAAACAACATAAATACAATTTATTAAAGCATAGGACAAAACCACATAAATACAATTTAATAAAGCATAGGATAAAACAACATAAATACAATTTAATAAAGCATAGGACAACACAACATAAATACAATTTAAGAAAGCATATGTTAAAGCAAAATAAATACAATTTAATAAAGCATATGTTAAAACAACATAAATACAATTTAATAAAGCATAGGATAAAACAACATAAATACAATTTAATAAAGCATTGGATAAAACAACATAAATACAATTTAATAAAGCATAGGATAAAACAACATAAATTCAATTTAATAAAGCATAAGATAAAACAACATAAATACAAGTTAATAAAGCATAGGATAAAACAACATAAATACAATTTAATAAAGCATAGGATAAAACAACATAACTACAATTTAATAAAGCATATGATAAAACAACATAAATACAATTTAATAAAGCATAGGATAAAACACCATAAATACAATTTAATAAAGCATAGGACAAAACCACATAAATACAATTTAATAAAGCATAGGATAAAACAACATAAATACGATTTAATAAAGCATAGGACAAAACCACATAAATACAATTTAATAAAGCATAGGATAAAACAACATAAATACAATTTAATAAAGCATAGGATAAAACAACATAAATACAATTTAATAAAGCATAGGACAAAACCACATAAATACAATTTAATAAAGCATAGGATATAACAACATAAATACAATTTAATAAAGCATAGGATAAAACAACATAAATACAATTTATTAAAGCATAGGACAAAACCACATAAATACAATTTAATAAAGCATAGGATAAAACAACATAAATACAATTTAAAAAGCATAGGACAAAACAACCTAAATACAATTTAGCAAAGCATAAGATAAAACAACATGAATACAATTTAATAAAGCATAGGTTAAAACAGCATAAATACAATTTAATAAAGCATAGGATAAAACAACATAAATACAATTTTATAAAGCATAGTACAAAACAACATAAATACAATTTAATAAAGCATAGGTTAAAACAACATAAATACAATTTAATAAAGCATAGCATAAAACCACAGAAATACAATTTAATAAAGAATAGGATAAAACAACATAAATACAATTTAATAAAGCATAGGACAAAACAACATAAATACAATTTAATAAAGCATAGGAAAAAACAACATAAATACAATTTAATAAAGCATAGGATAAAACAACATAAATACAATTTAATAAAGCATAGGACAAAACAACGTCAATACAATTTAATAAAGCATATGATAAAACAAGATAAATACAATTTAATAAAGCATAGGATAAAACAACATAAACACAATTTAGTAAAGCATAAGATAAAACAACATGAATACAATTTAATAAAGCATAGGTTAAAACAGCATAAATACAATTTAATAACACATAGGATAAAACAACATAAATACAGTTTAATAAAGCATAGGATAAAACAACATAAATACAATTTAATAAAGCATAGGATAAAACAACATGAATACAATTTAATAAAGCATAGGTTAAAACAACATAAATACAATTTAATAAATCATAGGATAAAACCACATGAATACAATTTAATAAAGCATAGGATAAAACAACATAAATACAATTTAATAAAGCATAGGATAAAACAACATAAATACAATTTAATAAAGCATAGGATAAAACAACATAAATACAATTTAATAAAGCATAGGATAAAACAACATAAATACAATTTAATAAAGCATATTATAAAACAACATAAATACAATTTAATAAAGCATAGGATAAAACAACATGAATACAATTTAATAAAGCATAGGATAAAACAACATAAATACAATTTAATAAAGCATAGGACAAAACAACGTCAATACAATTTAATAAAGCATATGATAAAACAAGATAAATACAATTTAATAAAGCATAGGATAAAACAACATAAACACAATTTAGTAAAGCATAAGATAAAACAACATGAATACAATTTAATAAAGCATAGGTTAAAACAGCATAAATACAATTTAATAACACATAGGATAAAACAACATAAATACAGTTTAATAAAGCATAGGATAAAACAACATAAATACAATTTAATAAAGCATAGGATAAAACAACATGAATACAATTTAATAAAGCATAGGTTAAAACAACATAAATACAATTTAATAAATCATAGGATAAAACCACATGAATACAATTTAATAAAGCATAGGATAAAACAACATAAATACAATTTAATAAAGCATAGGATAAAACAACATAAATACAATTTAATAAAGCATAGGATAAAACAACATAAATACAATTTAATAAAGCATAGGATAAAACAACATAAATACAATTTAATAAAGCATATTATAAAACAACATAAATACAATTTAATAAAGCATAGGATAAAACAACATGAATACAATTTAATAAAGCATAGGATAAAACCACATAAATACAATTTAATAAAGCATAGGATAAAACAACATAAATACAATTTAATAAAGCATAGGATAAAACAACATAAACACAATTTAATAAAGCATAGGATAAAACAACATAAATAAAATTTAATAAAGCATAGGATAAAACAACATAAATACAATTTAATGAATCATATGTTAAAACAACATAAATACAATTTAATAAAGCATAGGATAAAACAACATAAATACAATTTAGCAAAGCATAAGATAAAACAACATGAATACAATTTAATAAAGCATAGGTTAAAACAGCATAAATACAATTTAATAAAGCATAGGATGAAACAACATAAATACAATTTATTAAAGCATAGGATAAAACAACATAAATACAATTTAATAAAGCATTGGGTAAAACAACATAAATACAATTTAATAAATCATAGGATAAAACAACATAAATACAATTTAATAAAGCATAAGATAAAACAACATAAATACAATTTAATGAATAATATGTTAAAACAACATTAATACAATTTAATAAAGCATAGGATAAAACAACATAAATACAATTTAGTAAAGCATAAGATAAAACAACATGAATACAATTTAATAAAGCATAGGTTAAAACAGCATGAATACAATTTAATAAAGCATAGGATGAAACAACATAAATACAATTTATTAAAGCATAGGATAAAACAACATAAATACAATTTAATAAAGCATAGGATAAAACAACATAAATACAATTTAATAAAGCATAGGATAAAACCACATAAATACAATTTAATAAAGCATAGGATAAAACCACATAAATACAATTTAATAAAGCATAGGATAAAACCACATAAATACAATTTAATAAAGCATAGGACAAAACAACGTCAATACAATTTAATAAAGCATATGATAAAACAAGATAAATACAATTTAATAAAGCATAGGATAAAACAACATAAACACAATTTAGTAAAGCATAAGATAAAACAACATGAATACAATTTAATAAAGCATAGGTTAAAACAGCATAAATACAATTTAATAACACATAGGATAAAACAACATAAATACAGTTTAATAAAGCATAGGATAAAACAACATAAATACAATTTAATAAAGCATAGGATAAAACAACATGAATACAATTTAATAAAGCATAGGTTAAAACAACATAAATACAATTTAATAAATCATAGGATAAAACCACATGAATACAATTTAATAAAGCATAGGATAAAACAACATAAATACAATTTAATAAAGCATAGGATAAAACAACATAAATACAATTTAATAAAGCATAGGATAAAACAACATAAATACAATTTAATAAAGCATAGGATAAAACAACATAAATACAATTTAATAAAGCATATTATAAAACAACATAAATACAATTTAATAAAGCATAGGATAAAACAACATGAATACAATTTAATAAAGCATAGGATAAAACCACATAAATACAATTTAATAAAGCATAGGATAAAACAACATAAATACAATTTAATAAAGCATAGGATAAAACAACATAAACACAATTTAATAAAGCATAGGATAAAACAACATAAATAAAATTTAATAAAGCATAGGATAAAACAACATAAATACAATTTAATGAATCATATGTTAAAACAACATAAATACAATTTAATAAAGCATAGGATAAAACAACATAAATACAATTTAGCAAAGCATAAGATAAAACAACATGAATACAATTTAATAAAGCATAGGTTAAAACAGCATAAATACAATTTAATAAAGCATAGGATGAAACAACATAAATACAATTTATTAAAGCATAGGATAAAACAACATAAATACAATTTAATAAAGCATTGGGTAAAACAACATAAATACAATTTAATAAATCATAGGATAAAACAACATAAATACAATTTAATAAAGCATAAGATAAAACAACATAAATACAATTTAATGAATAATATGTTAAAACAACATTAATACAATTTAATAAAGCATAGGATAAAACAACATAAATACAATTTAGTAAAGCATAAGATAAAACAACATGAATACAATTTAATAAAGCATAGGTTAAAACAGCATGAATACAATTTAATAAAGCATAGGATGAAACAACATAAATACAATTTATTAAAGCATAGGATAAAACAACATAAATACAATTTAATAAAGCATAGGATAAAACAACATAAATACAATTTAATAAAGCATAGGATAAAACCACATAAATACAATTTAATAAAGCATAGGATAAAACCACATAAATACAATTTAATAAAGCATAGGATAAAACCACATAAATACAATTTAATAAAGCATAGGATAAAACCACATAAATACAATTTAATAAAGCATAGGATAAAACCACATAAATACAATTTAATAAAGCATAGGATAAAACCACATACATACAATTTAATAAAGCATAGGATAAAACCACATAAATACAATTTAATAAAGCATAGGTTAAAACAACATAAATGCAATTTAATAAAGCATAGGATAAAACAACATAAATACAATTTATTAAAGCATAGGACAAAACCACTTAAATACAATTTAATAAAGCATAGGATAAAACAACATAAATACAATTTAATAAAGCATAGGACAACACAACATAAATACAATTTAATGAAGCATATGTTAAAGCAAAATAAATACAATTTAATAAAGCATATGTTAAAACAACATAAATACAATTTAATAAAGCATAGGATAAAACAACATAAATACAATTTAATAAAGCATTGGATAAAACAACATAAATACAATTTAATAAAGCATAGGATAAAACAACATAAATTCAATTTAATAAAGCATAAGATAAAACAACATAAATACAAGTTAATAAAGCATAGGATAAAACAACATAAATACAATTTAATAAAGCATAGGATAAAACAACATAAATACAATTTAATAAAGCATATGATAAAACAACATAAATACAATTTAATAAAGCATAGGATAAAACAACATAAATACAATTTAATAAAGCATAGGACAAAACCACATAAATACAATTTAATAAAGCATAGGATAAAACAACATAAATACGATTTAATAAAGCATAGGACAAAACCACATAAATACAATTTAATAAAGCATAGGATAAAACAACATAAATACAATTTAATAAAGCATAGGATAAAACAACATAAATACAATTTAATAAAGCATAGGACAAAACCACATAAATACAATTTAATAAAGCATAGGATATAACAACATAAATACAATTTAATAAAGCATAGGATAAAACAACATAAATACAATTTATTAAAGCATAGGACAAAACCACATAAATACAATTTAATAAAGCGTAGGATAAAACAACGTAAATACAATTTAATAAAGCATAGGACAAAACAACATAAATACAATTTAATAAAGCATAGGATAAAACAACATAAATACAATTTAATAAAGCATAGGATAAAACAACATAAATACAATTTAAAAAGCATTGGACAAAACAACCTAAATACAATTTAGTAAAGCATAAGATAAAACAACATGAATACAATTTAATAAAGCATAGGTTAAAACAGCATAAATACAATTTAATAAAGCATAGGATAAAACAACATAAATACAATTTAATAAAGCATAGTACAAAACAACATAAATACAATTTAATAAAGCATAGGTTAAAACAACATAAATACAATTTAATAAAGCATAGGATAAAACCACAGAAATACAATTTAATAAAGAATAGGATAAAACAACATAAATACAATTTAATAAAGCATATTACAAAACAACATAAATACAATTTAATAAAGCATAGGATAAAACAACATAAACACAATTTAGTAAAGCATAAGATAAAACAACATGAATACAATTTAATAAAGCATAGGTTAAAACAGCATAAATACAATTTAATAAGGCATAGGATAAAACAACATAAATACAATTTAATAAAGCATAGGATAAAACAACATAAATACAATTTAATAAAGCATAGGATAAAACAACATGAATACAATTTAATAAAGCATAGGTTAAAACAACATAAAAACAATTGAATAAATCATAGGATAAAACCACATGAATACAATTTAATAAAGCATAGGATAAAACAACATAAATACAATTTAATAAAGCATAGGATAAAACAACATAAATACAATTTAATAAAGCATAGGATAAAACAACATAAACACAATTTAATAAAGCATAGGATAAAACAACATAAATACAATTTAATAAAGCATAGGATAAAACCACATAAATACAATTTAATAAAGCATAGGATAAAACCACATAAATACAATTTAATAAAGCATAGGATAAAACCACATAAATACAATTTAATAAAGCATAGGATAAAACAACATAAATACAATTTAATAAAGCATAGGATAAAACAACATAAACACAATTTAATAAAGCATAGGATAAAACAACATAAATACAATTTAATAAAGCATAGGATAAAACAACATAAATACAATTTAATAAAGCATATGTTAATACAACATAAATACAATTTAAAAAGCATAGGATAAAACAACATAAATACAATTTATTAAAGCATAGGACAAAACCACATAAATACAATTTAATAAAGCATAGGATAAAACAATATAAATACAATTTAATAAATCATAGGACAAAACAACATAAATACAATTTAATAAAGCATATGTTAAAGCAATATAAATACAATTTAATAAAGCATAGGTTAAAACAACATGAATGCAATTTAATAAAGCATAGGATAAAACAACATGAATACAATTTAATAAATCATAGGATAAAACAACATAAATACAATTTAATAAATCATAGGATAAAACAACATAAATACAATTTAATAAATCATAGGATAAAACAACATAAATACAATTTAATAAAGCATAAGATAAAACAACATAAATACAATTTAATGAATCATATGTTAAAACAACATAAATACAATTTAATAAAGCATAGGATAAAACAACATAAATACAATTTAGTAAAGCATAAGATAAAACAACATGAATACAATTTAATAAAGCATAGGTTAAAACAGCATAAATACAATTTAATAAAGCATAGGATGAAACAACATAAATACAATTTATTAAAGCATAGGATAAAACAACATAAATACAATTTAATAAAGCATAGGATAAAACAACATAAATACAATTTAATAAAGCATAGGATAAAACCACATAAATACAATTTAATAAAGCATAAGATAAAACCACATAAATACAATTTAATAAAGCATAGGATAAAACCACATAAATACAATTTAATAAAGCATAGGATAAAACCACATAAATACAATTTAATAAAGCATAGGATAAAACCACATAAATACAATTTAATAAAGCATAGGATAAAACCACATACATACAATTTAATAAAGCATAGGATAAAACCACATAAATACAATTTAATAAAGCATAGGTTAAAACAACATAAATGCAATTTAATAAAGCATAGGATAAAACAACATAAATACAATTTAATAAAGCATAGGATAAAACAACATAAATACAATTTAATAAAGCATAGGTTAAAACAACATAAATACAATTTAAAAAAGCATAGGATAAAACAACATAAATACAATTTATTAAAGCATAGGACAAAACCACATAAATACAATTTAATAAAGCATAGGATAAAACAACATAAATACAATTTAATAAAGCATAGGACAACACAACATAAATACAATTTAATAAAGCATATGTTAAAGCAAAATAAATACAATTTAATAAAGCATATGTTAAAACAACATAAATACAATTTAATAAAGCATAGGATAAAACAACATAAATACAATTTAATAAAGCATTGGATAAAACAACCTAAATACAATTTAATAAAGCATAGGATAAAACAACATAAATTCAATTTAATAAAGCATAAGATAAAACAACATAAATACAAGTTAATAAAGTATAGGATAAAACAACATAAATACAATTTAATAAAGCATAGGATAAAACAACATAACTACAATTTAATAAAGCATATGATAAAACAACATAAATACAATTTAATAAAGCATAGGATAAAACACCATAAATACAATTTAATAAAGCATAGGACAAAACCACATAAATACAATTTAATAAAGCATAGGATAAAACAACATAAATACGATTTAATAAAGCATAGGACAAAACCACATAAATACAATTTAATAAAGCATAGGATAAAACAACATAAATACAATTTAATAAAGCATAGGATAAAACAACATAAATACAATTTAATAAAGCATAGGACAAAACCACATAAATACAATTTAATAAAGCATAGGATAAAACAACATAAATACAATTTAATAAAGCATAGGACAACACAACATAAATACAATTTAATAAAGCATATGTTAAAGCAAAATAAAAACAATTTCATAAAGCATATGTTAAAACAACATAAATACAATTTAATAAAGCATAGGATAAAACAACATAAATACAATTTAATAAAGCATTGGATAAAACAACCTAAATACAATTTAATAAAGCATAGGATAAAACAACATAAATTCAATTTAATAAAGCATAAGATAAAACAACATAAATACAAGTTAATAAAGTATAGGATAAAACAACATAAATACAATTTAATAAAGCATAGGATAAAACAACATAACTACAATTTAATAAAGCATATGATAAAACAACATAAATACAATTTAATAAAGCATAGGATAAAACACCATAAATACAATTTAATAAAGCATAGGACAAAACCACATAAATACAATTTAATAAAGCATAGGATAAAACAACATAAATACGATTTAATAAAGCATAGGACAAAACCACATAAATACAATTTAATAAAGCATAGGATAAAACAACATAAATACAATTTAATAAAGCATAGGATAAAACAACATAAATACAATTTAATAAAGCATAGGACAAAACCACATAAATACAATTTAATAAAGCATAGGATATAACAACATAAATACAATTTAATAAAGCATAGGATAAAACAACATAAATACAATTTATTAAAGCATAGGACAAAACCACATAAATACAATTTAATAAAGCATAGGATAAAACAACATAAATACAATTTAAAAAGCATAGGACAAAACAACCTAAATACAATTTAGTAAAGCATAAGATAAAACAACATGAATACAATTTAATAAAGCATAGGTTAAAACAACATAAATACAATTTAATAAAGCATAGGATAAAACAACATGAATACAATTTAATAAAGCATAGGATAAAACCACATAAATACAATTTAATAAAGCATAGGATAAAACAACATAAATACAATTTAATAAAGCATAGGATAAAACAACATAAACACAATTTAATAAAGCATAGGATAAAACAACATAAATAAAATTTAATAAAGCATAGGATAAAACAACATAAATACAATTTAATGAATCATATGTTAAAACAACATGAATACAATTTAATAAAGCATAGGATAAAACAACATAAATACAATTTAGTAAAGCATAAGATAAAACAACATGAATACAATTTAAAAAAGCATAGGTTAAAACAGCATAAAT
Organism: Phyllobates terribilis; assembly: GCF_046119375.1. Classification (NCBI taxonomy): domain Eukaryota; kingdom Metazoa; phylum Chordata; class Amphibia; order Anura; family Dendrobatidae; genus Phyllobates; species Phyllobates terribilis. The sequence goes on from NW_027362778.1 coordinate 515,441, forward strand.
ACAATTTAATAAAGCATAGGATGAAACAACATAAATACAATTTATTAAAGCATAGGATAAAACAACATAAATACAATTTAATAAAGCATTGGGTAAAACAACATAAATACAATTTAATAAATCATAGGATAAAACAACATAAATACAATTTAATAAAGCATAAGATAAAACAACATAAATACAATTTAATGAATAATATGTTAAAACAACATTAATACAATTTAATAAAGCATAGGATAAAACCACATAAATACAATTTAATAAAGCATAGGATAAAACCACATAAATACAATTTAATAAAGCATAGGATAAAACCACATAAATACAATTTAATAAAGCATAGGATAAAACCACATAAATACAATTTAATAAAGCATAGGATAAAACCACATACATACAATTTAATAAAGCATAGGATAAAACCACATAAATACAATTTAATAAAGCATAGGTTAAAACAACATAAATGCAATTTAATAAAGCATAGGATAAAACAACATAAATACAATTTATTAAAGCATAGGACAAAACCACTTAAATACAATTTAATAAAGCATAGGATAAAACAACATAAATACAATTTAATAAAGCATAGGACAACACAACATAAATACAATTTAATGAAGCATATGTTAAAGCAAAATAAATACAATTTAATAAAGCATATGTTAATACAACATAAATACAATTTAATAAAGCATAGGATAAAACAACATAAATACAATTTAATAAAGCATTGGATAAAACAACATAAATACAATTTAATAAAGCATAGGATAAAACAACATAAATTCAATTTAATAAAGCATAAGATAAAACAACATAAATACAAGTTAATAAAGCATAGGATAAAACAACATAAATACAATTTAATAAAGCATATGATAAAACAACATAAATACAATTTAATAAAGCATAGGATAAAACAACATAAATACAATTTAATAAAGCATAGGACAAAACCACATAAATACAATTTAATAAAGCATAGGATAAAACAACATAAATACGATTTAATAAAGCATAGGACAAAACCACATAAATACAATTTAAGAAAAGCATAGGATAAAACAACATAAATACAATTTAATAAAGCATAGGATAAAACAACATAAATACAATTTAATAAAGCATAGGACAAAACCACATAAATACAATTTAATAAAGCATAGGATATAACAACATAAATACAATTTAATAAAGCATAGGATAAAACAACATAAATACAATTTATTAAAGCATAGGACAAAACCACATAAATACAATTTAATAAAGCATAGGATAAAACAACATAAATACAATTTAATAAAGGATAGGACAAAACAACATAAATACAATTTAATAAAGCATAGGATAAAACAACATAAATACAATTTAATAAAGCATAGGATAAAACAACATAAATACAATTTAATAAAGCATATGATAAAACAACATAAATACAATTTAATAAAGCATAGGATAAAACAACATAAATACAATTTAATAAAGCATAGGATAAAACAACATAAATACAATTTAATAAAGCATAGGATAAAACAACATGAATACAATTTAATAAAGCATAGGTTAAAACAACATAAAAACAATTGAATAAATCATAGGATAAAACCACATGAATACAATTTAATAAAGCATAGGATAAAACAACATAAATACAATTTAATAAAGCATAGGATAAAACAACATAAATACAATTTAATAAAGCATAGGATAAAACAACATAAATACAATTTAATAAAGCATATTATAAAACAACATAAATACAATTTAATAAAGCATAGGATAAAACAACATGAATACAATTTAATAAAGCATAGGATAAAACCACATAAATACAATTTAATAAAGCATAGGATAAAACAACATAAATACAATTTAATAAAGCATAGGATAAAACAACATAAACACAATTTAATAAAGCATAGGATAAAACAACATAAATACAATTTAATAAAGCATAGGATAAAACCACATAAATACAATTTAATAAAGCATAGGATAAAACCACATAAATACAATTTAATAAAGCGTAGGATAAAACCACATAAATACAATTTAATAAAGCATAGGATAAAACAACATAAATACAATTTAATAAAGCATAGGATAAAACAACATAAACACAATTTAATAAAGCATAGGATAAAACAACATAAATACAATTTAATAAAGCATAGGATAAAACCACATAAATACAATTTAATAAAGCATAGGATAAAACCACATAAATACAATTTAATAAAGCATAGGATAAAACCACATAAATACAATTTAATAAAGCATAGGATAAAACAACATAAATACAATTTAATAAAGCATAGGACAAAACAACGTCAATACAATTTAATAAAGCATATGTTAAAACAAGATAAATACAATTTAATAAAGCATAGGATAAAACAACATAAACAAAATTTAGTAAAGCATAAGATAAAACAACATGAATACAATTTAATAAAGCATAGGTTAAAACAGCATAAATACAATGTAATAACACATAGGATAAAACAACATAAATACAGTTTAATAAAGCATAGGATAAAACAACATAAATACAATTTAATAAAGCATAGGATAAAACAACATGAATACAATTTAATAAAGCATAGGTTAAAACAACATAAATACAATTTAATCAATCAAAGGATAAAACCACATGAATACAATTTAATAAAGCATAGGATAAAACAACATAAATACAATTTAATAAAGCATAGGATAAAACAACATAAATACAATTTAATAAAGCATAGGATAAAACAACATAAATACAATTTAATAAAGAATATTATAAAACAACATAAATACAATTTAATAAAGCATAGGATAAAACAACATGAATACAATTTAATAAAGCATAGGATAAAACCACATAAATACAATTTAATAAAGCATAGGATAAAACAACATAAATACAATTTAATAAAGCATAGGATAAAACAACATAAATACAATTTAATAAAGCATATGTTAAAGCAATATAAATACAATTTAATAAAGCATAGGTTAAAACAACATCAATACAATTTAATAAAGCATAGGATAAAACAACATAAATACAATTTAATAAAGCATTGGGTAAAACAACATAAATACATTTTAATAAAGCATAAGATAAAACAACATAAATACAATTTAATGAATCATATGTTAAAACAACATAAATACAATTTAATAAAGCATAGGATAAAACAACATAAATACAATTGAGTAAAGCATAAGATAAAACAACATGAATACAAATTAATAAAGCATAGGTTAAAACAGCATAAATACAATTTAATAAAGCATAGGATGAAACAACATAAATACAATTTATTAAAGCATAGGATAAAACCACATAAATACAATTTAATAAAGCATAGGATAAAACCAGATAAATACAATTTAATAAAGCATAGGATAAAACCACATAAATACGATTTAATAAAGCATAGGATAAAACCACATAAATACAATTTAATAAAGCATAGGATAAAACCACATACATACAATTTAATAAAGCATAGGATAAAACCACATAAATACAATTTAATAAAGCATAGGTTAAAACAACATAAATGCAATTTAATAAAGCATAGGATAAAACAACATAAATACAATTTAATAAAGCATAGGTTAAAACAACATAAATACAATTTAAAAAAGCATAGGATAAAACAACATAAATACAATTTATTAAAGCATAGGACAAAACCACATAAATACAATTTAATAAAGCATAGGATAAAACAACATAAATACAATTTAATAAAGCATAGGACAACACAACATAAATACAATTTAATAAAGCATATGTTAAAGCAAAATAAATACAATTTAATAAAGCATAGGTTAAAACAACATAAATACAATTTAATAAAGCATAGGATAAAACAACATAAATACAATTTAATAAAGCATTGGATAAAACAACATAAATACAATTTAATAAAGCATAGGATAAAACAACATAAATTCAATTTAATAAAGCATAAGATAAAACAACATAAATACAAGTTAATAAAGCATAGGATAAAACAACATAAATACAATTTAATAAAGCTTAGGATAAAACAACATAAATACAATTTAATAAAGCATATGATAAAACAACATAAATACAATTTAATAAAGCATAGGATAAAACCACATAAATACAATTTAATAAAGCATAGGATAAAACCACATAAATACAATTTAATAAAGCATAGGATAAAACCACATAAATACAATTTAATAAAGCATAGGATAAAACCACATAAATACAATTTAATAAAGCATAGGATAAAACCACATACATACAATTTAATAAAGCATAGGATAAAACCACATAAATACAATTTAATAAAGCATAGGTTAAAACAACATAAATGCAATTTAATAAAGCATAGGATAAAACAACATAAATACAATTTATTAAAGCATAGGACAAAACCACTTAAATACAATTTAATAAAGCATAGGATAAAACAACATAAATACAATTTAATAAAGCATAGGACAACACAACATAAATACAATTTAATGAAGCATATGTTAAAGCAAAATAAATACAATTTAATAAAGCATATGTTAAAACAACATAAATACAATTTAATAAAGCATAGGATAAAACAACATAAATACAATTTAATAAAGCATTGGATAAAACAACATAAATACAATTTAATAAAGCATAGGATAAAACAACATAAATTCAATTTAATAAAGCATAAGATAAAACAACATAAATACAAGTTAATAAAGCATAGGATAAAACAACATAAATACAATTTAATAAAGCATAGGATAAAACAACATAAATACAATTTAATAAAGCATATGATAAAACAACATAAATACAATTTAATAAAGCATAGGATAAAACAACATAAATACAATTTAATAAAGCATAGGACAAAACCACATAAATACAATTTAATAAAGCATAGGATAAAACAACATAAATACGATTTAATAAAGCATAGGATAAAACAACATAAACACAATTTAGTAAAGCATAAGATAAAACAACATGAATACAATTTAATAAAGCATAGGTTAAAACAGCATAAATACAATTTAATAAGGCATAGGATAAAACAACATAAATACAATTTAATAAAGCTTAGGATAAAACAACATAAATACAATTTAATAAAGCATAGGATAAAACAACATGAATACAATTTAATAAAGGATAGGTTAAAACAACATAAAAACAATTGAATAAATCATAGGATAAAACCACATGAATACAATTTAATAAAGCATAGGATAAAACCACATAAATACAATTTAATAAAGCATAGGATAAAACAACATAAATACAATTTAATAAAGCATAGGATAAAACAACATAAACACAATTTAATAAAGCATAGGATAAAACCACATAAATACAATTTAATAAAGCATAGGATAAAACCACATAAATACAATTTAATAAAGCATAGGATAAAACCACATAAATACAATTTAATAAAGCATAGGATAAAACCACATAAATACAATTTAATAAAGCATAGGATAAAACAACATAAATGCAATTTAATAAAGCATAGGATAAAACAACATAAACACAATTTAATAAAGCATAGGATAAAACAACATAAATACAACTTAATAAAGCATAGGATAAAACCACATAAATACAATTTAATAAAGCATAGGATAAAACCACATAAATACAATTTAATAAAGCATAGGATAAAACCACATAAATACAATTTAATAAAGCATAGGATAAAACAACATAAATACAATTTAATAAACCATAGGACAAAACAACGTCAATACAATTTAATAAAGCATATGTTAAAACAAGATAAATACAATTTAATAAAGCATAGGATAAAACAACATAAACACAATTTAGTAAAGCATAAGATAAAACAACATGAATACAATTTAATAAAGCATAGGTTAAAACAGCATAAATACAATTTAATAACACATAGGATAAAACAACATAAATACAGTTTAATAAAGCATAGGATAAAACAACATAAATACAATTTAATAAAGCATAGGATAAAACAACATGAATACAATTTAATAAAGCATAGGTTAAAACAACATAAATACAATTTAATAAATCATAGGATAAAACCACATGAATAGAATTTAATAAAGCATAGGATAAAACAACATAAATACAATTTAATAAAGCATAGGATAAAACAACATAAATACAATTTAATAAAGCATAGGATAAAACAACATAAATACAATTTAATAAAGCATAGGATAAAACAACATAAATACAATTTAATAAAGCATATTATAAAACAACATAAATACAATTTAATAAAGCATAGGATAAAACAACATGAATACAATTTAATAAAGCATAGGATAAAACCACATAAATACAATTTAATAAAGCATAGGATAAAACAACATAAATACAATTTAATAAAGCATAGGATAAAACAACATAAATACAATTTAATAAAGCATATGTTAAAGCAATATAAATACAATTTAATAAAGCATAGGTTAAAACAACATAAATGCAATTTAATAAAGCATAGGATAAAACAACATAAATACAATTTAATAAAGCATTGGGTAAAACAACATAAATACATTTTAATAAATCATAGGATAAAACAACATAAATACAATTTAATAAAGCATAAGATAAAACAACATAAATACAATTTAATGAATCATATGTTAAAACAACATAAATACAATTTAATAAAGCATAGGATAAAACAACATAAATACAATTGAGTAAAGCATAAGATAAAACAACATGAATACAAATTAATAAAGCATAGGTTAAAACAGCATAAATACAATTTAATAAAGCATAGGATGAAACAACATAAATACAATTTATTAAAGCATAGGATAAAACCACATAAATACAATTTAATAAAGCATAGGATAAAACCAGATAAATACAATTTAATAAAGCATAGGATAAAACCACATAAATACAATTTAATAAAGCATAGGATAAAACCACATAAATACAATTTAATAAAGCATAGGATAAAACCACATACATACAATTTAATAAAGCATAGGATAAAACCACATAAATACAATTTAATAAAGCATAGGTTAAAACAACATAAATGCAATTTAATAAAGCATAGGATAAAACAACATAAATACAATTTAATAAAGCATAGGATAAAACAACATAAATACAATTTAATAAAGCATAGGTTAAAACAACATAAATACAATTTAAAAAAGCATAGGATAAAACAACATAAATACAATTTATTAAAGCATAGGACAAAACCACATAAATACAATTTAATAAAGCATAGGATAAAACAACATAAATACAATTTAATAAAGCATAGGACACCACAACATAAATACAATTTAATAAAGCATATGTTAAAGCAAAATAAATACAATTTAATAAAGCATAGGTTAAAACAACATAAATACAATTTAATAAAGCATAGGATAAAACAACATAAATACAATTTAATAAAGCATTGGATAAAACAACATAAATACAATTTAATAAAGCATAGGATAAAACAACATAAATTCAATTTAATAAAGCATAAGATAAAACAACATAAATACAAGTTAATAAAGCATAGGATAAAACAACATAAATACAATTTAATAAAGCTTAGGATAAAACAACATAAATACAATTTAATAAAGCATATGATAAAACAACATAAATACAATTTAATAAAGCATAGGATAAAACCACATAAATACAATTTAATAAAGCATAGGATAAAACCACATGAATACAATTTAATAAAGCATAGGTTAAAACAACATAAATACAATTTAATAAATCATAGGATAAAACCACATGAATACAATTTAATAAAGCATAGGATAAAACAACATAAATAATATTTAATAAAGCATAGGATAAAACAACATAAATACAATTTAATAAAGCATAGGATAAAACAACATAAATACAATTTAATAAAGCATAGGATAAAACAACATAAATACAATTTAATAAAGCATATTATAAAACAACATAAATACAATTTAATAAAGCATAGGATAAAACAACATGAATACAATTTAATAAAGCATAGGATAAAACCACATAAATACAATTTAATAAAGCATAGGATAAAACAACATAAATACAATTTAATAAAGCATAGGATAAAACAACATAAATACAATTTAATAAAGCATATGTTAAAGCAATATAAATACAATTTAATAAAGCATAGGTTAAAACAACATAAATGCAATTTAATAAAGCATAGGATAAAACAACATAAATACAATTGAGTAAAGCATAAGATAAAACAACATGAATACAAATTAATAAAGCATAGGTTAAAACAGCATAAATACAATTTAATAAAGCATAGGATGAAACAACATAAATACAATTTATTAAAGCATAGGATAAAACCACATAAATACAATTTAATAAAGCATAGGATAAAACCAGATAAATACAATTTAATAAAGCATAGGATAAAACCACATAAATACAATTTAATAAAGCATAGGATAAAACCACATAAATACAATTTAATAAAGCATAGTATAAAACCACATACATACAATTTAATAAAGCATAGGATAAAACCACATAAATACAATTTAATAAAGCATAGGTTAAAACAACATAAATGCAATTTAATAAAGCATAGGATAAAACAACATAAATACAATTTAATAAAGCATAGGATAAAACAACATAAATACAATTTAATAAAGCATAGGTTAAAACAACATAAATACAATTTAAAAAAGCATAGGATAAAACAACATAAATACAATTTATTAAAGCATAGGACAAAACCACATAAATACAATTTAATAAAGCATAGGATAAAACAACATAAATACAATTTAATAAAGCATAGGACACCACAACATAAATACAATTTAATAAAGCATATGTTAAAGCAAAATAAATACAATTTAATAAAGCATAGGTTAAAACAACATAAATACAATTTAATAAAGCATAGGATAAAACAACATAAATACAATTTAATAAAGCATTGGATAAAACAACATAAATACAATTTAATAAAGCATAGGATAAAACAACATAAATTCAATTTAATAAAGCATAAGATAAAACAACATAAATACAAGTTAATAAAGCATAGGATAAAACAACATAAATACAATTTAATAAAGCTTAGGATAAAACAACATAAATACAATTTAATAAAGCATATGATAAAACAACATAAATACAATTTAATAAAGCATAGGATAAAACCACATAAATACAATTTAATAAAGCATAGGATAAAACCACATAAATACAATTTAATAAAGCATAGGATAAAACCACATAAATACAATTTAATAAAGCATAGGATAAAACCACATACATACAATTTAATAAAGCATAGGATAAAACCACATAAATACAATTTAATAAAGCATAGGTTAAAACCACATAAATGCAATTTAATAAAGCATAGGATAAAACAACATAAAAACAATTTATTAAAGCATAGGACAAAACCACTTAAATACAATTTATTAAAGCATAGGATAAAACAACATAAATACAATTTAATAAAGCATAGGACAACACAACATAAATACAATTTAATGAAGCATATGTTAAAGCAAAATAAATACAATTTAATAAAGCATATGTTAAAACAACATAAATACAATTTAATAAAGCATAGGATAAAACAACATAAATACAATTTAATAAAGCATTGGATAAAACAACATAAATACAATTTAATAAAGCATAGGATAAAACAACATAAATTCAATTTAATAAAGCATAAGATAAAACAACATAAATACAAGTTAATAAAGCATAGGATAAAACAACATAAATACAATTTAATAAAGCATAGGATAAAACAACATAAATACAATTTAATAAAGCATATGATAAAACAACATAAATACAATTTAATAAAGCATAGGATAAAACAACATAAATACAATTTAATAAAGCATAGGACAAAACCACATAAATACAATTTAATAAAGCATAGGATAAAACAACATAAATACGATTTAATAAAGCATAGGACAAAACCACATAAATACAATTTAATAAAGCATAGGATAAAACAACATAAATACAATTTAATAAAGCATAGGATAAAACAACATAAATACAATTTAATAAAGCATAGGACAAAACCACATAAATACAATTTAATAAAGCATAGGATATAACAACATAAATACAATTTAATAAAGCATAGGATAAAACAACATAAATACAATTTATTAAAGCATAGGACAAAACCACATAAATACAATTTAATAAAGCATAGGATAAAACAACATAAATACAATTTAAAAAAGCATAGGACAAAACAACATAAATACAATTTAATAAAGCATAGGATAAAACAACATAAATACAATTTAATAAAGCATAGGATAAAACAACATAAATACAATTTAAAAAGCATTGGACAAAACAACCTAAATACAATTTAGTAAAGCATAAGATAAAACAACATGAATACAATTTAATAAAGCATAGGTTAAAACAGCATAAATACAATTTAATAAAGCATAGGATAAAACAACATAAACACAATTTAGTAAAGCATAAGATAAAACAACATGAATACAATTTAATAAAGCATAGGTTAAAACAGCATAAATACAATTTAATAACACATAGGATAAAACAACATAAATACAGTTTAATAAAGCATAGGATAAAACAACATAAATACAATTTAATAAAGCATAGGATAAAACAACATGAATACAATTTAATAAAGCATAGGTTAAAACAACATAAATACAATTTAATAAATCATAGGATAAAACCACATGAATACAATTTAATAAAGCATAGGATAAAACAACATAAATACAATTTAATAAAGCATAGGATAAAACAACATAAATACAATTTAATAAAGCATAGGATAAAACAACATAAATACAATTTAATAAAGCATAGGATAAAACAACATAAATACAATTTAATAAAGCATATTATAAAACAACATAAATACAATTTAATAAAGCATAGGATAAAACAACATGAATACAATTTAATAAAGCATAGGATAAAACCACATAAATACAATTTAATAAAGCATAGGATAAAACCACATAAATACAATTTAATAAAGCATAGGATAAAACAACATAAATACAATTTAATAAAGCATATGTTAAAGCAATATAAATACAATTTAATAAAGCATAGGTTAAAACAACATAAATGCAATTTAATAAAGCATAGGATAAAACAACATAAATACAATTTAATAAAGCATTGGGTAAAACAACATAAATACATTTTAATAAATCATAGGATAAAACAACATAAATACAATTTAATAAAGCATAAGATAAAACAACATAAATACAATTTAATGAATCATATGTTAAAACAACATAAATACAATTTAATAAAGCATAGGATAAAACAACATAAATACAATTGAGTAAAGCATAAGATAAAACAACATGAATACAAATTAATAAAGCATAGGTTAAAACAGCATAAATACAATTTAATAAAGCATAGGATGAAACAACATAAATACAATTTATTAAAGCATAGGATAAAACCACATAAATACAATTTAATAAAGCATAGGATAAAACCAGATAAATACAATTTAATAAAGCATAGGATAAAACCACATAAATACAATTTAATAAAGCATAGGATAAAACCACATAAATACAATTTAATAAAGCATAGGATAAAACCACATACATACAATTTAATAAAGCATAGGATAAAACCACATAAATACAATTTAATAAAGCATAGGTTAAAACAACATAAATGCAATTTAATAAAGCATAGGATAAAACAACATAAATAAAATTTAATAAAGCATAGGATAAAACAACATAAATACAATTTAATAAAGCATAGGTTAAAACAACATAAATACAATTTAAAAAAGCATAGGATAAAACAACATAAATACAATTTATTAAAGCATAGGACAAAACCACATAAATACAATTTAATAAAGCATAGGATAAAACAACATAAATACAATTTAATAAAGCATAGGACAACACAACATAAATACAATTTAATAAAGCATATGTTAAAGCAAAATAAATACAATTTAATAAAGCATAGGTTAAAACAACATAAATACAATTTAATAAAGCATAGGATAAAACAACATAAATACAATTTAATAAAGCATTGGATAAAACAACATAAATACAATTTAATAAAGCATAGGATAAAACAACATAAATTCAATTTAATAAAGCATAAGATAAAACAACATAAATACAAGTTAATAAAGCATAGGATAAAACAACATAAATACAATTTAATAAAGCTTAGGATAAAACAACATAAATACAATTTAATAAAGCATATGATAAAACAACATAAATACAATTTAATAAAGCATAGGATAAAACCACATAAATACAATTTAATAAAGCATAGGATAAAACCACATAAATACAATTTAATAAAGCATAGGATACAACCACATAAATACAATTTAATAAAGCATAGGATAAAACCACATAAATACAATTTAATAAAGCATAGGATAAAACCACATACATACAATTTAATAAAGCATAGGATAAAACCACATAAATACAATTTAATAAAGCATAGGTTAAAACAACATAAATGCAATTTAATAAAGCATAGGATAAAACAACATAAATACAATTTATTAAAGCATAGGACAAAACCACTTAAATACAATTTATTAAAGCATAGGATAAAACAACATAAATACAATTTAATAAAGCATAGGACAACACAACATAAATACAATTTAATGAAGCATATGTTAAAGCAAAATAAATACAATTTAATAAAGCATATGTTAAAACAACATAAATACAATTTAATAAAGCATAGGATAAAACAACATAAATACAATTTAATAAAGCATTGGATAAAACAACATAAATACAATTTAATAAAGCATAGGATAAAACAACATAAATTCAATTTAATAAAGCATAAGATAAAACAACATAAATACAAGTTAATAAAGCATAGGATAAAACAACATAAATACAATTTAATAAAGCATAGGATAAAACAACATAAATACAATTTAATAAAGCATATGATAAAACAACATAAATACAATTTAATAAAGCATAGGATAAAACAACATAAATACAATTTAATAAAGCATAGGACAAAACCACATAAATACAATTTAATAAAGCATAGGATAAAACAACATAAATACGATTTAATAAAGCATAGGACAAAACCACATAAATACAATTTAATAAAGCATAGGATAAAACAACATAAATACAATTTAATAAAGCATAGGATAAAACAACATAAATACAATTTAATAAAGCATAGGACAAAACCACATAAATACAATTTAATAAAGCATAGGATATAACAACATAAATACAATTTAATAAAGCATAGGATAAAACAACATAAATACAATTTATTAAAGCATAGGACAAAACCACATAAATACAATTTAATAAAGCATAGGATAAAACAACATAAATACAATTTAATAAAGCATAGGACAAAACAACATAAATACAATTTAATAAAGCATAGGATAAAACAACATAAATACAATTTAATAAAGCATAGGATAAAACAACATAAATACAATTTAAAAAGCATTGGACAAAACAACCTAAATACAATTTAGTAAAGCATAAGATAAAACAACATGAATACAATTTAATAAAGCATAGGTTAAAACAGCATAAATACAATTTAATAAAGCATAGGATAAAACAACATAAATACAATTTAATAAAGCATAGTACAAAACAACATAAATACAATTTAATAAAGCATAGGTTAAAACAACATAAATACAATTTAATAAAGCATAGGATAAAACCACAGAAATACAATTTAATAAAGAATAGGATAAAACAACATAAATACAATTTAATAAAGCATAGGACAAAACAACATAAATACAATTTAATAAAGCATAGGATAAAACAACATAAATACAATTTAATAAAGCATAGGATAAAACAACATAAATACAATTTAATAAAGCATAGGACAAAACAACGTCAATACAATTTAATAAAGCATATGTTAAAACAAGATAAATACAATTTAATAAAGCATAGGATAAAACAACATAAACACAATTTAGTAAAGCATAAGATAAAACAACATGAATACAATTTAATAAAGCATAGGTTAAAACAGCATAAATACAATTTAATAAGGCATAGGATAAAACAACATAAATACAATTTAATAAAGCTTAGGATAAAACAACATAAATACAATTTAATAAAGCATAGGATAAAACAACATGAATACAATTTAATAAAGCATAGGTTAAAACAACATAAAAACAATTTAATAAAGCATAGGATAAAACAACATGAATACAATTTAATAAAGCATAGGATAAAACCACATAAATACAATTTAATAAAGCATAGGATAAAACAACATAAATACAATTTAATAAAGCATAGGATAAAACAACATAAACACAATTTAATAAAGCATAGGATAAAACAACATAAATACAATTTAATAAAGCATAGGATAAAACCACATAAATACAATTTAATAAAGCATAGGATAAAACCACATAAATACAATTTAATAAAGCATAGGATAAAACCACATAAATACAATTTAATAAAGCATAGGATAAAACAACATAAATGCAATTTAATAAAGCATAGGATAAAACAACATAAACACAATTTAATAAAGCATAGGATAAAACAACATAAATACAACTTAATAAAGCATAGGATAAAACCACATAAATACAATTTAATAAAGCATAGGATAAAACCACATAAATACAATTTAATAAAGCATAGGATAAAACAACATAAATACAATTTAATAAAGCATAGGACAAAACAACGTCAATACAATTTAATAAAGCATATGTTAACACAAGATAAATACAATTTAATAAAGCATAGGATAAAACAACATAAACACAATTTAGTAAAGCATAAGATAAAACAACATGAATACAATTTAATAAAGCATAGGTTAAAACAGCATAAATACAATTTAATAACACATAGGATAAAACAACATAAATACAGTTTAATAAAGCATAGGATAAAACAACATAAATACAATTTAATAAAGCATAGGATAAAACAACATGAATACAATTTAATAAAGCATAGGTTAAAACAACATAAATACAATTTAATAAATCATAGGATAAAACCACATGAATACAATTTAATAAAGCATAGGATAAAACAACATAAATACAATTTAATAAAGCATAGGATAAAACAACATAAATACAATTTAATAAAGCATAGGATAAAACAACAAAAATACAATTTAATAAAGCATAGGATAAAACAACATAAATACAATTTAATAAAGCATATTATAAAACAACATAAATACAATTTAATAAAGCATAGGATAAAACAACATGAATACAATTTAATAAAGCATAGGATAAAACCACATAAATACAATTTAATAAAGCATAGGATAAAACAACATAAATACAATTTAATAAAGCATAGGATAAAACAACATAAATACAATTTAATAAAGCATATGTTAAAGCAATATAAATACAATTTAATAAAGCATAGGTTAAAACAACATAAATGCAATTTAATAAAGCATAGGATAAAACAACATAAATACAATTTAATAAAGCATTGGGTAAAACAACATAAATACATTTTAATAAATCATAGGATAAAACAACATAAATACAATTTAATAAAGCATAAGATAAAACAACATAAATACAATTTAATAAAGCATAGGCTAAAACAACATAAATACAATTGAGTAAAGCATAAGATAAAACAACATGAATACAAATTAATAAAGCATAGGTTAAAACAGCATAAATACAATTTAATAAAGCATAGGATGAAACAACATAAATACAATTTATTAAAGCATAGGATAAAACCACATAAATACAATTTAATAAAGCATAGGATAAAACCAGATAAATACAATTTAATAAAGCATAGGATAAAACCACATAAATACAATTTAATAAAGCATAGGATAAAACCACATAAATACAATTTAATAAAGCATAGGATAAAACCACATACATACAATTTAATAAAGCATAGGATAAAACCACATAAATACAATTTAATAAAGCATAGGTTAAAACAACATAAATGCAATTTAATAAAGCATAGGATAAAACAACATAAATACAATTTAATAAAGCATAGGATAAAACAACATAAATACAATTTAATAAAGCATAGGTTAAAACAACATAAATACAATTTAAAAAAGCATAGGATAAAACAACATAAATACAATTTATTAAAGCATAGGACAAAACCACATAAATACAATTTAATAAAGCATAGGATAAAACAACATAAATACAATTTAATAAAGCATAGGACAACACAACATAAATACAATTTAATAAAGCATATGTTAAAGCAAAATAAATACAATTTAATAAAGCATAGGTTAAAACAACATAAATACAATTTAATAAAGCATAGGATAAAACAACATAAATACAATTTAATAAAGCATTGGATAAAACAACATAAATACAATTTAATAAAGCATAGGATAAAACAACATAAATTCAATTTAATAAAGCATAAGATAAAACAACATAAATACAAGTTAATAAAGCATAGGATAAAACAACATAAATACAATTTAATAAAGCTTAGGATAAAACAACATAAATACAATTTAATAAAGCATATGATAAAACAACATAAATACAATTTAATAAAGCATATGATAAAACAACATAAATACAATTTAATAAAGCATAGGATAAAACCACATAAATACAATTTAATAAAGCATAGGATAAAACCACATAAATACAATTTAATAAAGCATAGGATAAAACAACATAAATGCAATTTAATAAAGCATAGGATAAAACAACATAAACACAATTTAATAAAGCATAGGATAAAACAACATAAATACAACTTAATAAAGCATAGGATAAAACCACATAAATACAATTTAATAAAGCATAGGATAAAACCACATAAATACAATTTAATAAAGCATAGGATAAAACCACATAAATACAATTTAATAAAGCATAGGATAAAACAACATAAATACAATTTAATAAAGCATAGGACAAAACAACGTCAATACAATTTAATAAAGCATATGTTAACACAAGATAAATACAATTTAATAAAGCATAGGATAAAACAACATAAACACAATTTAGTAAAGCATAAGATAAAACAACATGAATACAATTTAATAAAGCATAGGTTAAAACAGCATAAATACAATTTAATAACACATAGGATAAAACAACATAAATACAGTTTAATAAAGCATAGGATAAAACAACATAAATACAATTTAATAAAGCATAGGATAAAACAACATGAATACAATTTAATAAAGCATAGGTTAAAACAACATAAATACAATTTAATAAATCATAGGATAAAACCACATGAATACAATTTAATAAAGCATAGGATAAAACAACATAAATACAATTTAATAAAGCATAGGATAAAACAACATAAATACAATTTAATAAAGCATAGGATAAAACAACAAAAATACAATTTAATAAAGCATAGGATAAAACAACATAAATACAATTTAATAAAGCATATTATAAAACAACATAAATACAATTTAATAAAGCATAGGATAAAACAACATGAATACAATTTAATAAAGCATAGGATAAAACCACATAAATACAATTTAATAAAGCATAGGATAAAACAACATAAATACAATTTAATAAAGCATAGGATAAAACAACATAAATACAATTTAATAAAGCATAGGTTAAAGCAATATAAATACAATTTAATAAAGCATAGGTTAAAACAACATAAATGCAATTTAATAAAGCATAGGATAAAACAACATAAATACAATTTAATAAAGCATTGGGTAAAACAACATAAATACATTTTAATAAATCATAGGATAAAACAACATAAATACAATTTAATAAAGCATAAGATAAAACAACATAAATACAATTTAATAAAGCATAGGCTAAAACAACATAAATACAATTGAGTAAAGCATAAGATAAAACAACATGAATACAAATTAATAAAGCATAGGTTAAAACAGCATAAATACAATTTAATAAAGCATAGGATGAAACAACATAAATACAATTTATTAAAGCATAGGATAAAACCACATAAATACAATTTAATAAAGCATAGGATAAAACCAGATAAATACAATTTAATAAAGCATAGGATAAAACCACATAAATACAATTTAATAAAGCATAGGATAAAACCACATAAATACAATTTAATAAAGCATAGGATAAAACCACATACATACAATTTAATAAAGCATAGGATAAAACCACATAAATACAATTTAATAAAGCATAGGTTAAAACAACATAAATGCAATTTAATAAAGCATAGGATAAAACAACATAAATACAATTTAATAAAGCATAGGATAAAACAACATAAATACAATTTAATAAAGCATAGGTTAAAACAACATAAATACAATTTAAAAAAGCATAGGATAAAACAACATAAATACAATTTATTAAAGCATAGGACAAAACCACATAAATACAATTTAATAAAGCATAGGATAAAACAACATAAATACAATTTAATAAAGCATAGGACAACACAACATAAATACAATTTAATAAAGCATATGTTAAAGCAAAATAAATACAATTTAATAAAGCATAGGTTAAAACAACATAAATACAATTTAATAAAGCATAGGATAAAACAACATAAATACAATTTAATAAAGCATTGGATAAAACAACATAAATACAATTTAATAAAGCATAGGATAAAACAACATAAATTCAATTTAATAAAGCATAAGATAAAACAACATAAATACAAGTTAATAAAGCATAGGATAAAACAACATAAATACAATTTAATAAAGCTTAGGATAAAACAACATAAATACAATTTAATAAAGCATATGATAAAACAACATAAATACAATTTAATAAAGCATAGGATAAAACAACATAAATACAATTTAATAAAGCATAGGACAAAACCACATAAATACAATTTAATAAAGCATAGGATAAAACAACATAAATACAATTTAATAAAGCATAGGATAAAACAACATAAATACAATTTAATAAAGCATAGGACAAAACCACATAAATACAATTTAATAAA
The DNA here is from genome assembly GCF_046119375.1 of Phyllobates terribilis. NCBI lineage: Eukaryota > Metazoa > Chordata > Amphibia > Anura > Dendrobatidae > Phyllobates > Phyllobates terribilis. The sequence continues at coordinate 534,461 of NW_027362778.1, forward strand.
GCATAGGATATAACAACATAAATACAATTTAATAAAGCATAGGATAAAACAACATAAATACAATTTATTAAAGCATAGGACAAAACCACATAAATACAATTTAATAAAGCATAGGATAAAACAACATAAATACAATTTAATAAAGCATAGGACAAAACAACATAAATACAATTTAATAAAGCATAGGATAAAACAACATAAATACAATTTAATAAAGCATAGGACAAAACAACATAAATACAATTTAATAAAGCATAGGATAAAACAACATAAATACAATTTAATAAAGCATAGGATAAAACAACATAAATACAATTTAAAAAGCATATGACAAAACAACCTAAATACAATTTAGTAAAGCATAAGATAAAACAACATGAATACAATTTAATAAAGCATAGGTTAAAACAGCATAAATACAATTTAATAAAGCATAGGATAAAACAACATAAATACAACTTAATAAAGCATAGTACAAAACAACATAAATACAATTTAATAAAGCATAGGTTAAAACAACATAAATACAATTTAATAAATCATAGGATAAAACCACAGAAATACAATTTAATAAAGAATAGGATAAAACAACATAAATACAATTTAATAAAGCATAGGACAAAACAACATAAATACAATTTAATAAAGCATAGGATAAAACAACATAAATACAATTTAATAAAGCATAGGATAAAACAACATAAATACAATTTAATAAATCATAGGACAAAACAACATAAATACAATTTAATAAAGCATATGTTAAAGCAATATAAATACAATTTAATAAAGCATATGTTAAAACAACATAAATACAATTTAATAAAGCATAGGATAAAACAACATAAATACAATTTAATAAAGCATTGGATAAAACAACATAAATACAATTTAATAAAGCATAGGATAAAACAACATAAATTCAATTTAATAAAGCATAAGATAAAACAACATAAATACAAGTTAATAAAGCATAGGATAAAACAACATAAATACAATTTAATAAAGCATAGGATAAAACAACATAAATACAATTTAATAAAGCATATGATAAAACAACATAAATACAATTTAATAAAGCATAGGATAAAACAACATAAATACAATTTAATAAAGGATAGGACAAAACAACATAAATACAATTTAATAAAGCATAGGATAAAACAACATAAATACAATTTAATAAAGCATAGGATAAAACAACATAAATACAATTTAAAAAGCATTGGACAAAACAACCTAAATACAATTTAGTAAAGCATAAGATAAAACAACATGAATACAATTTAATAAAGCATAGGTTAAAACAGCATAAATACAATTTAATAAAGCATAGGATAAAACAACATAAATACAATTTAGTAAAGCATAGTACAAAACAACATAAATACAATTTAATAAAGCATAGGTTAAAACAACATAAATACAATTTAATAAAGCATAGGATAAAACCACAGAAATACAATTTAATAAAGAATAGGATAAAACAACATAAATACAATTTAATAAAGCATATTACAAAACAACATAAATACAATTTAATAAAGCATAGGATAAAACAACATAAACACAATTTAGTAAAGCATAAGATAAAACAACATGAATACAATTTAATAAAGCATAGGTTAAAACAGCATAAATACAATTTAATAAGGCATAGGATAAAACAACATAAATACAATTTAATAAAGCATAGGATAAAACAACATAAATACAATTTAATAAAGCATAGGATAAAACAACATAAATAAAATTTAATAAAGCATAGGATAAAACAACATAAATACAATTTAATAAAGAATATTATAAAACAACATAAATACAATTTAATAAAGCATAGGATAAAACAACATGAATACAATTTAATAAAGCATAGGATAAAACCACATAAATACAATTTAATAAAGCATAGGATAAAACAACATAAATACAATTTAATAAAGAATATTATAAAACAACATAAATACAATTGAGTAAAGCATAAGATAAAACAACATGAATACAAATTAATAAAGCATAGGTTAAAACAGCATAAATACAATTTAATAAAGCATAGGATGAAACAACATAAATACAATTTATTAAAGCATAGGATAAAACCACATAAATACAATTTAATAAAGCATAGGATAAAACCAGATAAATACAATTTAATAAAGCATAGGATAAAACCACATAAATACGATTTAATAAAGCATAGGATAAAACCACATAAATACAATTTAATAAAGCATAGGATAAAACAACATAAATACAATTTAATAAAGCATAGGATAAAACAACATAAATACAATTTAATAAAGAATATTATAAAACAACATAAATACAATTTAATAAAGCATAGGATAAAACAACATGAATACAATTTAATAAAGCATAGGATAAAACCACATAAATACAATTTAATAAAGCATAGGATAAAACAACATAAATACAATTTAATAAAGAATATTATAAAACAACATAAATACAATTGAGTAAAGCATAAGATAAAACAACATGAATACAAATTAATAAAGCATAGGTTAAAACAGCATAAATACAATTTAATAAAGCATAGGATGAAACAACATAAATACAATTTATTAAAGCATAGGATAAAACCACATAAATACAATTTAATAAAGCATAGGATAAAACCAGATAAATACAATTTAATAAAGCATAGGATAAAACCACATAAATACGATTTAATAAAGCATAGGATAAAACCACATAAATACAATTTAATAAAGCATAGGATAAAACCACATACATACAATTTAATAAAGCATAGGATAAAACCACATAAATACAATTTAATAAAGCATAGGTTAAAACAACATAAATGCAATTTAATAAAGCATAGGATAAAACAACATAAATACAATTTAATAAAGCATAGGATAAAACAACATAAATACAATTTAATAAAGCATAGGTTAAAACAACATAAATACAATTTAAAAAATCATAGGATAAAACAACATAAATACAATTTATTAAAGCATAGGACAAAACCACATAAATACAATTTAATAAAGCATAGGATAAAACAACATAAATACAATTTAATAAAGCATAGGACAACACAACATAAATACAATTTAATAAAGCATATGTTAAAGCAAAATAAATACAATTTAATAAAGCATAGGTTAAAACAACATAAATACAATTTAATAAAGCATAGGATAAAACAACATAAATACAATTTAATAAAGCATTGGATAAAACAACATAAATACAATTTAATAAAGCATAGGATAAAACAACATAAATTCAATTTAATAAAGCATAAGATAAAACAACATAAATACAAGTTAATAAAGCATAGGATAAAACAACATAAATACAATTTAATAAAGCATAGGATAAAACAACATAAATACAATTTAATAAAGCATATGATAAAACAACATAAACACAATTTAGTAAAGCATAAGATAAAACAACATGAATACAATTTAATAAAGCATAGGTTAAAACAGCATAAATACAATTTAATAAGGCATAGGATAAAACAACATAAATACAATTTAATAAAGCTTAGGATAAAACAACATAAATACAATTTAATAAAGCATAGGATAAAACAACATGAATACAATTTAATAAAGCATAGGTTAAAACAACATAAAAACAATTGAATAAATCATAGGATAAAACCACATGAATACAATTTAATAAAGCATAGGATAAAACAACATAAATACAATTTAATAAAGCATAGGATAAAACAACATAAATACAATTTAATAAAGCATAGGATAAAACAACATAAATACAATTTAATAAAGCATATTATAAAACAACATAAATACAATTTAATAAAGCATAGGATAAAACAACATGAATACAATTTAATAAAGCATAGGATAAAACCACATAAATACAATTTAATAAAGCATAGGATAAAACAACATAAATACAATTTAATAAAGCATAGGATAAAACAACATAAACACAATTTAATAAAGCATAGGATAAAACAACATAAATACAATTTAATAAAGCATAGGATAAAACCACATAAATACAATTTAATAAAGCATAGGATAAAACCACATAAATACAATTTAATAAAGCATAGGATAAAACCACATAAATACAATTTAATAAAGCATAGGATAAAACAACATAAATGCAATTTAATAAAGCATAGGATAAAACAACATAAACACAATTTAATAAAGCATAGGATAAAACAACATAAATACAACTTAATAAAGCATAGGATAAAACCACATAAATACAATTTAATAAAGCATAGGATAAAACCACATAAATACAATTTAATAAAGCATAGGATAAAACCACATAAATACAATTTAATAAAGCATAGGATAAAACAACATAAATACAATTTAATAAAGCATAGGACAAAACAACGTCAATACAATTTAATAAAGCATATGTTAACACAAGATAAATACAATTTAATAAAGCATAGGATAAAACAACATAAACACAATTTAGTAAAGCATAAGATAAAACAACATGAATACAATTTAATAAAGCATAGGTTAAAACAGCATAAATACAATTTAATAACACATAGGATAAAACAACATAAATACAGTTTAATAAAGCATAGGATAAAACAACATAAATACAATTTAATAAAGCATAGGATAAAACAACATGAATACAATTTAATAAAGCATAGGTTAAAACAACATAAATACAATTTAATAAATCATAGGATAAAACCACATGAATACAATTTAATAAAGCATAGGATAAAACAACATAAATACAATTTAATAAAGCATAGGATAAAACAACATAAATACAATTTAATAAAGCATAGGATAAAACAACATAAATACAATTTAATAAAGCATAGGATAAAACAACATAAATACAATTTAATAAAGCATATTATAAAACAACATAAATACAATTTAATAAAGCATAGGATAAAACAACATGAATACAATTTAATAAAGCATAGGATAAAACCACATAAATACAATTTAATAAAGCATAGGATAAAACAACATAAATACAATTTAATAAAGCATAGGATAAAACAACATAAATACAATTTAATAAAGCATATGTTAAAGCAATATAAATACAATTTAATAAAGCATAGGTTAAAACAACATAAATGCAATTTAATAAAGCATAGGATAAAACAACATAAATACAATTTAATAAAGCATTGGGTAAAACAACATAAATACATTTTAATAAATCATAGGATAAAACAACATAAATACAATTTAATAAAGCATAAGATAAAACAACATAAATACAATTTAATGAATCATATGTTAAAACAACATAAATACAATTTAATAAAGCATAGGATAAAACAACATAAATACAATTGAGTAAAGCATAAGATAAAACAACATGAATACAAATTAATAAAGCATAGGTTAAAACAGCATAAATACAATTTAATAAAGCATAGGATGAAACAACATAAATACAATTTATTAAAGCATAGGATAAAACCACATAAATACAATTTAATAAAGCATAGGATAAAACCAGATAAATACAATTTAATAAAGCATAGGATAAAACCACATAAATACAATTTAATAAAGCATAGGATAAAACCACATAAATACAATTTAATAAAGCATAGGATAAAACCACATACATACAATTTAATAAAGCATAGGATAAAACCACATAAATACAATTTAATAAAGCATAGGTTAAAACAACATAAATGCAATTTAATAAAGCATAGGATAAAACAACATAAATACAATTTAATAAAGCATAGGATAAAACAACATAAATACAATTTAATAAAGCATAGGTTAAAACAACATAAATACAATTTAAAAAAGCATAGGATAAAACAACATAAATACAATTTATTAAAGCATAGGACAAAACCACATAAATACAATTTAATAAAGCATAGGATAAAACAACATAAATACAATTTAATAAAGCATAGGACAACACAACATAAATACAATTTAATAAAGCATATGTTAAAGCAAAATAAATACAATTTAATAAAGCATAGGTTAAAACAACATAAATACAATTTAATAAAGCATAGGATAAAACAACATAAATACAATTTAATAAAGCATTGGATAAAACAACATAAATACAATTTAATAAAGCATAGGATAAAACAACATAAATTCAATTTAATAAAGCATAAGATAAAACAACATAAATACAAGTTAATAAAGCATAGGATAAAACAACATAAATACAATTTAATAAAGCTTAGGATAAAACAACATAAATACAATTTAATAAAGCATATGATAAAACAACATAAATACAATTTAATAAAGCATAGGATAAAACAACATAAATACAATTTAATAAAGCATAGGACAAAACCACATAAATACAATTTAATAAAGCATAGGATAAAACAACATAAATACAATTTAATAAAGCATAGGATAAAACAACATAAATACAATTTAATAAAGCATAGGACAAAACCACATAAATACAATTTAATAAAGCATAGGATATAACAACATAAATACAATTTAATAAAGCATAGGATAAAACAACATAAATACAATTTATTAAAGCATAGGACAAAACCACATAAATACAATTTAATAAAGCATAGGATAAAACAACATAAATACAATTTAATAAAGCATAGGACAAAACAACATAAATACAATTTAATAAAGCATAGGATAAAACAACATAAATACAATTTAATAAAGCATAGGACAAAACAACATAAATACAATTTAATAAAGCATAGGATAAAACAACATAAATACAATTTAATAAAGCATAGGATAAAACAACATAAATACAATTTAAAAAGCATATGACAAAACAACCTAAATACAATTTAGTAAAGCATAAGATAAAACAACATGAATACAATTTAATAAAGCATAGGTTAAAACAGCATAAATACAATTTAATAAAGCATAGGATAAAACAACATAAATACAACTTAATAAAGCATAGTACAAAACAACATAAATACAATTTAATAAAGCATAGGTTAAAACAACATAAATACAATTTAATAAAGCATAGGATAAAACCACAGAAATACAATTTAATAAAGAATAGGATAAAACAACATAAATACAATTTAATAAAGCATAGGACAAAACAACATAAATACAATTTAATAAAGCATAGGATAAAACAACATAAATACAATTTAATAAAGCATAGGATAAAACAACATAAATACAATTTAATAAATCATAGGACAAAACAACATAAATACAATTTAATAAAGCATATGTTAAAGCAATATAAATACAATTTAATAAAGCATATGTAAAAAACAACATAAATACAATTTAATAAAGCATAGGATAAAACAACATAAATACAATTTAATAAAGCATTGGATAAAACAACATAAATACAATTTAATAAAGCATAGGATAAAACAACATAAATTCAATTTAATAAAGCATAAGATAAAACAACATAAATACAAGTTAATAAAGCATAGGATAAAACAACATAAATACAATTTAATAAAGCATAGGATAAAACAACATAAATACAATTTAATAAAGCATATGATAAAACAACATAAATACAATTTAATAAAGCATAGGATAAAACAACATAAATACAATTTAATAAAGCATAGGACAAAACCACATAAATACAATTTAATAAAGCATAGGATAAAACAACATAAATACGATTTAATAAAGCATAGGACAAAACCACATAAATACAATTTAATAAAGCATAGGATAAAACAACATAAATACAATTTAATAAAGCATAGGATAAAACAACATAAATACAATTTAATAAAGCATAGGACAAAACCACATAAATACAATTTAATAAAGCATAGGATATAACAACATAAATACAATTTAATAAAGCATAGGATAAAACAACATAAATACAATTTATTAAAGCATAGGACAAAACCACATAAATACAATTTAATAAAGCATAGGATAAAACAACATAAATACAATTTAATAAAGGATAGGACAAAACAACATAAATACAATTTAATAAAGCATAGGATAAAACAACATAAATACAATTTAATAAAGCATAGGATAAAACAACATAAATACAATTTAAAAAGCATTGGACAAAACAACCTAAATACAATTTAGTAAAGCATAAGATAAAACAACATGAATACAATTTAATAAAGCATAGGTTAAAACAGCATAAATACAATTTAATAAAGCATAGGATAAAACAACATAAATACAATTTAGTAAAGCATAGTACAAAACAACATAAATACAATTTAATAAAGCATAGGTTAAAACAACATAAATACAATTTAATAAAGCATAGGATAAAACCACAGAAATACAATTTAATAAAGAATAGGATAAAACAACATAAATACAATTTAATAAAGCATATTACAAAACAACATAAATACAATTTAATAAAGCATAGGATAAAACAACATAAACACAATTTAGTAAAGCATAAGATAAAACAACATGAATACAATTTAATAAAGCATAGGTTAAAACAGCATAAATACAATTTAATAAGGCATAGGATAAAACAACATAAATACAATTTAATAAAGCATAGGATAAAACAACATAAATACAATGTAATAAAGCATAGGATAAAACAACATAAATACAATTTAATAAAGCATAGGATAAAACAACATAAATACAATTTAATAAAGCATAGGACAAAACCACATAAATACAATTTAATAAAGCATAGGATATAACAACATAAATACAATTTAATAAAGCATAGGATAAAACAACATAAATACAATTTATTAAAGCATAGGACAAAACCACATAAATACAATTTAATAAAGCATAGGATAAAACAACATAAATACAATTTAATAAAGCATAGGACAAAACAACATAAATACAATTTAATAAAGCATAGGATAAAACAACATAAATACAATTTAATAAAGCATAGGACAAAACAACATAAATACAATTTAATAAAGCATAGGATAAAACAACATAAATACAATTTAATAAAGCATAGGATAAAACAACATAAATACAATTTAAAAAGCATATGACAAAACAACCTAAATACAATTTAGTAAAGCATAAGATAAAACAACATGAATACAATTTAATAAAGCATAGGTTAAAACAGCATAAATACAATTTAATAAAGCATAGGATAAAACAACATAAATACAACTTAATAAAGCATAGTACAAAACAACATAAATACAATTTAATAAAGCATAGGTTAAAACAACATAAATACAATTTAATAAAGCATAGGATAAAACCACAGAAATACAATTTAATAAAGAATAGGATAAAACAACATAAATACAATTTAATAAAGCATAGGACAAAACAACATAAATACAATTTAATAAAGCATAGGATAAAACAACATAAATACAATTTAATAAAGCATAGGATAAAACAACATAAATACAATTTAATAAATCATAGGACAAAACAACATAAATACAATTTAATAAAGCATATGTTAAAGCAATATAAATACAATTTAATAAAGCATATGTTAAAACAACATAAATACAATTTAATAAAGCATAGGATAAAACAACATAAATACAATTTAATAAAGCATTGGATAAAACAACATAAATACAATTTAATAAAGCATAGGATAAAACAACATAAATTCAATTTAATAAAGCATAAGATAAAACAACATAAATACAAGTTAATAAAGCATAGGATAAAACAACATAAATACAATTTAATAAAGCATAGGATAAAACAACATAAATACAATTTAATAAAGCAAATGATAAAACAACATAAATACAATTTAATAAAGCATAGGATAAAACAACATAAATACAATTTAATAAAGCATAGGACAAAACCACATAAATACAATTTAATAAAGCATAGGATAAAACAACATAAATACGATTTAATAAAGCATAGGACAAAACCACATAAATACAATTTAATAAAGCATAGGATAAAACAACATAAATACAATTTAATAAAGCATAGGATAAAACAACATAAATACAATTTAATAAAGCATAGGACAAAACCACATAAATACAATTTAATAAAGCATAGGATATAACAACATAAATACAATTTAATAAAGCATAGGATAAAACAACATAAATATAATTTATTAAAGCATAGGACAAAACCACATAAATACAATTTAATAAAGCATAGGATAAAACAACATAAATACAATTTAATAAAGGATAGGACAAAACAACATAAATACAATTTAATAAAGCATAGGATAAAACAACATAAATACAATTTAATAAAGCATAGGATAAAACAACATAAATACAATTTAAAAAGCATTGGACAAAACAACCTAAATACAATTTAGTAAAGCATAAGATAAAACAACATGAATACAATTTAATAAAGCATAGGTTAAAACAGCATAAATACAATTTAATAAAGCATAGGATAAAACAACATAAATACAATTTAGTAAAGCATAGTACAAAACAACATAAATACAATTTAATAAAGCATAGGTTAAAACAACATAAATACAATTTAATAAAGCATAGGATAAAACCACAGAAATACAATTTAATAAAGAATAGGATAAAACAACATAAATACAATGTAATAAAGCATATTACAAAACAACATAAATACAATTTAATAAAGCATAGGATAAAACAACATAAACACAATTTAGTAAAGCATAAGATAAAACAACATGAATACAATTTAATAAAGCATAGGTTAAAACAGCATAAATACAATTTAATAAGGCATAGGATAAAACAACATAAATACAATTTAATAAAGCATAGGATAAAACAACATAAATACAATGTAATAAAGCATAGGATAAAACAACATGAATACAATTTAATAAAGCATAGGTTAAAACAACATAAAAACAATTGAATAAATCATAGGATAAAACCACATGAATACAATTTAATAAAGCATAGGATAAAACAACATAAATACAATTTAATACAGCATAGGATAAAACAACATAAATACAATTTAATAAAGCATAGGATAAAACAACATAAATACAATTTAATAAAGCATATTATAAAACAACATAAATACAATTTAATAAAGCATAGGATAAAACAACATGAATACAATTTAATAAAGCATAGGATAAAACCACATAAATACAATTTAATAAAGCATAGGATAAAACAACATAAATACAATTTAATAAAGCATAGGATAAAACAACATAAACACAATTTAATAAAGCATAGGATAAAACAACATAAATACAATTTAATAAAGCATAGGATAAAACCACATAAATACAATTTAATAAAGCATAGGATAAAACCACATAAATACAATTTAATAAAGCGTAGGATAAAACCACATAAATCCAATTTAATAAAGCATAGGATAAAACAACATAAATACAATTTAATAAAGCATAGGATAAAACAACATAAACACAATTTAATAAAGCATAGGATAAAACAACATAAATACAATTTAATAAAGCATAGGATAAAACCACATAAATACAATTTAATAAAGCATAGGATAAAACCACATAAATACAATTTAATAAAGCATAGGATAAAACCACATAAATACAATTTAATAAAGCATAGGATAAAACAACATAAATACAATTTAATAAAGCATAGGACAAAACAACGTCAATACAATTTAATAAAGCATATGTTAAAACAAGATAAATACAATTTAATAAAGCATAGGATAAAACAACATAAACAAAATTTAGTAAAGCATAAGATAAAACAACATGAATACAATTTAATAAAGCATAGGTTAAAACAGCATAAATACAATTTAATAACACATAGGATAAAACAACATAAATACAGTTTAATAAAGCATAGGATAAAACAACATAAATACAATTTAATAAAGCATAGGATAAAACAACATGAATACAATTTAATAAAGCATAGGTTAAAACAACATAAATACAATTTAATCAATCATAGGATAAAACCACATGAATACAATTTAATAAAGCATAGGATAAAACAACATAAATACAATTTAATAAAGCATAGGATAAAACAACATAAATACAATTTAATAAAGCATAGGATAAAACAACATAAATACAATTTAATAAAGAATATTATAAAACAACATAAATACAATTTAATAAAGCATAGGATAAAACAACATGAATACAATTTAATAAAGCATAGGATAAAACCACATAAATACAATTTAATAAAGCATAGGATAAAACAACATAAATACAATTTAATAAAGAATATTATAAAACAACATAAATACAATTGAGTAAAGCATAAGATAAAACAACATGAATACAAATTAATAAAGCATAGGTTAAAACAGCATAAATACAATTTAATAAAGCATAGGATGAAACAACATAAATACAATTTATTAAAGCATAGGATAAAACCACATAAATACAATTTAATAAAGCATAGGATAAAACCAGATAAATACAATTTAATAAAGCATAGGATAAAACCACATAAATACGATTTAATAAAGCATAGGATAAAACCACATAAATACAATTTAATAAAGCATAGGATAAAACCACATACATACAATTTAATAAAGCATAGGATAAAACCACATAAATACAATTTAATAAAGCATAGGTTAAAACAACATAAATGCAATTTAATAAAGCATAGGATAAAACAACATAAATACAATTTAATAAAGCATAGGATAAAACAACATAAATACAATTTAATAAAGCATAGGTTAAAACAACATAAATACAATTTAAAAAAGCATAGGATAAAACAACATAAATACAATTTATTAAAGCATAGGACAAAACCACATAAATACAATTTAATAAAGCATAGGATAAAACAACATAAATACAATTTAATAAAGCATAGGACAACACAACATAAATACAATTTAATAAAGCATATGTTAAAGCAAAATAAATACAATTTAATAAAGCATAGGTTAAAACAACATAAATACAATTTAATAAAGCATAGGATAAAACAACATAAATACAATTTAATAAAGCATTGGATAAAACAACATAAATACAATTTAATAAAGCATAGGATAAAACAACATAAATTCAATTTAATAAAGCATAAGATAAAACAACATAAATACAAGTTAATAAAGCATAGGATAAAACAACATAAATACAATTTAATAAAGCATAGGATAAAACAACATAAATACAATTTAATAAAGCATATGATAAAACAACATAAATACAATTTAATAAAGCATAGGATAAAACAACATAAATACAATTTAATAAAGCATAGGACAAAACCACATAAATACAATTTAATAAAGCATAGGATAAAACAACATAAATTCAATTTAATAAAGCATAAGATAAAACAACATGAATACAATTTAATAAAGGATAGGTTAAAACAACATAAAAACAATTGAATAAATCATAGGATAAAACCACATGAATACAATTTAATAAAGCATAGGATAAAACAACATAAATACAATTTAATAAAGCATAGGATAAAACAACATAAATACAATTTAATAAAGCATAGGATAAAACAACATAAATACAATTTAATAAAGCATATTATAAAACAACATAAATACAATTTAATAAAGCATAGGATAAAACAACATGAATACAATTTAATAAAGCATAGGATAAAACCACATAAATACAATTTAATAAAGCATAGGATAAAACAACATAAATACAATTTAATAAAGCATAGGATAAAACAACATAAACACAATTTAATAAAGCATAGGATAAAACAACATAAATACAATTTAATAAAGCATAGGATAAAACCACATAAATACAATTTAATAAAGCATAGGATAAAACCACATAAATACAATTTAATAAAGCATAGGATAAAACCACATAAATACAATTTAATAAAGCATAGGATAAAACAACATAAATGCAATTTAATAAAGCATAGGATAAAACAACATAAACACAATTTAATAAAGCATAGGATAAAACAACATAAATACAACTTAATAAAGCATAGGATAAAACCACATAAATACAATTTAATAAAGCATAGGATAAAACCACATAAATACAATTTAATAAAGCATAGGATAAAACCACATAAATACAATTTAATAAAGCATAGGATAAAACAACATAAATACAATTTAATAAACCATAGGACAAAACAACGTCAATACAATTTAATAAAGCATATGTTAAAACAAGATAAATACAATTTAATAAAGCATAGGATAAAACAACATGAATACAATTTAATAAAGCATAGGTTAAAACAGCATAAATACAATTTAATAACACATAGGATAAAACAACATAAATACAGTTTAATAAAGCATAGGATAAAACAACATAAATACAATTTAATAAAGCATAGGATAAAACAACATGAATACAATTTAATAAAGCATAGGTTAAAACAACATAAATACAATTTAATAAATCATAGGATAAAACCACATGAATACAATTTAATAAAGCATAGGATAAAACAACATAAATACAATTTAATAAAGCATAGGATAAAACAACATAAATACAATTTAATAAAGCATAGGATAAAACAACATAAATACAATTTAATAAAGCATAGGATAAAACAACATAAATACAATTTAATAAAGCATATTATAAAACAACATAAATACAATTTAATAAAGCATAGGATAAAACAACATGAATACAATTTAATAAAGCATAGGATAAAACCACATAAATACAATTTAATAAAGCATAGGATAAAACAACATAAATACAATTTAATAAAGCATAGGATAAAACAACATAAATACAATTTAATAAAGCATATGTTAAAGCAATATAAATACAATTTAATAAAGCATAGGTTAAAACAACATAAATGCAATTTAATAAAGCATAGGATAAAACAACATAAATACAATTTAATAAAGCATTGGGTAAAACAACATAAATACATTTTAATAAATCATAGGATAAAACAACATAAATACAATTTAATAAAGCATAAGATAAAACAACATAAATACAATTTAATGAATCATATGTTAAAACAACATAAATACAATTTAATAAAGCATAGGATAAAACAACATAAATACAATTGAGTAAAGCATAAGATAAAACAACATGAATACAAATTAATAAAGCATAGGTTAAAACAGCATAAATACAATTTAATAAAGCATAGGATGAAACAACATAAATACAATTTATTAAAGCATAGGATAAAACCACATAAATACAATTTAATAAAGCATAGGATAAAACCAGATAAATACAATTTAATAAAGCATAGGATAAAACCACATAAATACAATTTAATAAAGCATAGGATAAAACCACATAAATACAATTTAATAAAGCATAGGATAAAACCACATACATACAATTTAATAAAGCATAGGATAAAACCACATAAATACAATTTAATAAAGCATAGGTTAAAACAACATAAATGCAATTTAATAAAGCATAGGATAAAACAACATAAATACAATTTAATAAAGCATAGGATAAAACAACATAAATACAATTTAATAAAGCATAGGTTAAAACAACATAAATACAATTTAAAAAAGCATAGGATAAAACAACATAAATACAATTTATTAAAGCATAGGACAAAACCACATAAATACAATTTAATAAAGCATAGGATAAAACAACATAAATACAATTTAATAAAGCATAGGACAACACAACATAAATACAATTTAATAAAGCATATGTTAAAGCAAAATAAATACAATTTAATAAAGCATAGGTTAAAACAACATAAATACAATTTAATAAAGCATAGGATAAAACAACATAAATACAATTTAATAAAGCATTGGATAAAACAACATAAATACAATTTAATAAAGCATAGGATAAAACAACATAAATTCAATTTAATAAAGCATAAGATAAAACAACATAAATACAAGTTAATAAAGCATAGGATAAAACAACATAAATACAATTTAATAAAGCTTAGGATAAAACAACATAAATACAATTTAATAAAGCATATGATAAAACAACATAAATACAATTTAATAAAGCATAGGATAAAACCACATAAATACAATTTAATAAAGCATAGGATAAAACCACATAAATACAATTTAATAAAGCATAGGATAAAACCACATAAATACAATTTAATAAAGCATAGGATAAAACCACATAAATACAATTTAATAAAGCATAGGATAAAACCACATACATACAATTTAATAAAGCATAGGATAAAACCACATAAATACAATTTAATAAAGCATAGGTTAAAACAACATAAATGCAATTTAATAAAGCATAGGATAAAACAACATAAATACAATTTATTAAAGCATAGGACAAAACCACTTAAATACAATTTATTAAAGCATAGGATAAAACAACATAAATACAATTTAATAAAGCATAGGACAACACAACATAAATACAATTTAATGAAGCATATGTTAAAGCAAAATAAATACAATTTAATAAAGCATATGTTAAAACAACATAAATACAATTTAATAAAGCATAGGATAAAACAACATAAATACAATTTAATAAAGCATTGGATAAAACAACATAAATACAATTTAATAAAGCATAGGATAAAACAACATAAATTCAATTTAATAAAGCATAAGATAAAACAACATAAATACAAGTTAATAAAGCATAGGTTAAAACAACATAAATACAATTTAATAAAGCATAGGATAAAACAACATAAATACAATTTAATAAAGCATATGATAAAACAACATAAATACAATTTAATAAAGCATAGGATAAAACAACATAAATACAATTTAATAAAGCATAGGACAAAACCACATAAATACAATTTAATAAAGCATAGGATAAAACAACATAAATACGATTTAATAAAGCATAGGACAAAACCACATAAATACAATTTAATAAAGCATAGGATAAAACAACATAAATACAATTTAATAAAGCATAGGATAAAACAACATAAATACAATTTAATAAAGCATAGGACAAAACCACATAAATACAATTTAATAAAGCATAGGATATAACAACATAAATACAATTTAATAAAGCATAGGATAAAACAACATAAATACAATTTATTAAAGCATAGGACAAAACCACATAAATACAATTTAATAAAGCATAGGATAAAACAACATAAATACAATTTAATAAAGCATAGGACAAAACAACATAAATACAATTTAATAAAGCATAGGATAAAACAACATAAATACAATTTAATAAAGCATAGGATAAAACAACATAAATACAATTTAAAAAGCATTGGACAAAACAACCTAAATACAATTTAGTAAAGCATAAGATAAAACAACATGAATACAATTTAATAAAGCATAGGTTAAAACAGCATAAATACAATTTAATAAAGCATAGGATAAAACAACATAAATACAATTTAATAAAGCATAGTACAAAACAACATAAATACAATTTAATAAAGCATAGGTTAAAACAACATAAATACAATTTAATAAAGCATAGGATAAAACCACAGAAATACAATTTAATAAAGAATAGGATAAAACAACATAAATACAATTTAATAAAGCATAGGACAAAACAACATAAATACAATTTAATAAAGCATAGGATAAAACAACATAAATACAATTTAATAAAGCATAGGATAAAACAACATAAATACAATTTAATAAAGCATAGGACAAAACAACGTCAATACAATTTAATAAAGCATATGTTAAAACAAGATAAATACAATTTAATAAAGCATAGGATAAAACAACATAAACACAATTTAGTAAAGCATAAGATAAAACAACATGAATACAATTTAATAAAGCATAGGTTAAAACAGCATAAATACAATTTAATAAGGCATAGGATAAAACAACATAAATACAATTTAATAAAGCTTAGGATAAAACAACATAAATACAATTTAATAAAGCATAGGATAAAACAACATGAATACAATTTAATAAAGCATAGGTTAAAACAACATAAAAACAATTGAATAAATCATAGGATAAAACCACATGAATACAATTTAATAAAGCATAGGATAAAACAACATAAATACAATTTAATAAAGCATAGGATAAAACAACATAAATACAATTTAATAAAGCATAGGATAAAACAACATAAATACAATTTAATAAAGCATATTATAAAACAACATAAATACAATTTAATAAAGCATAGGATAAAACAACATGAATACAATTTAATAAAGCATAGGATAAAACCACATAAATACAATTTAATAAAGCATAGGATAAAACAACATAAATACAATTTAATAAAGCATAGGATAAAACAACATAAACACAATTTAATAAAGCATAGGATAAAACAACATAAATACAATTTAATAAAGCATAGGATAAAACCACATAAATACAATTTAATAAAGCATAGGATAAAACCACATAAATACAATTTAATAAAGCATAGGATAAAACCACATAAATACAATTTAATAAAGCATAGGATAAAACAACATAAATGCAATTTAATAAAGCATAGGATAAAACAACATAAACACAATTTAATAAAGCATAGGATAAAACAACATAAATACAACTTAATAAAGCATAGGATAAAACCACATAAATACAATTTAATAAAGCATAGGATAAAACCACATAAATACAATTTAATAAAGCATAGGATAAAACCACATAAATACAATTTAATAAAGCATAGGATAAAACAACATAAATACAATTTAATAAAGCATAGGACAAAACAACGTCAATACAATTTAATAAAGCATATGTTAACACAAGATAAATACAATTTAATAAAGCATAGGATAAAACAACATAAACACAATTTAGTAAAGCATAAGATAAAACAACATGAATACAATTTAATAAAGCATAGGTTAAAACAGCATAAATACAATTTAATAACACATAGGATAAAACAACATAAATACAGTTTAATAAAGCATAGGATAAAACAACATAAATACAATTTAATAAAGCATAGGATAAAACAACATGAATACAATTTAATAAAGCATAGGTTAAAACAACATAAATACAATTTAATAAATCATAGGATAAAACCACATGAATACAATTTAATAAAGCATAGGATAAAACAACATAAATACAATTTAATAAAGCATAGGATAAAACAACATAAATACAATTTAATAAAGCATAGGATAAAACAACATAAATACAATTTAATAAAGCATAGGATAAAACAACATAAATACAATTTAATAAAGCATATTATAAAACAACATAAATACAATTTAATAAAGCATAGGATAAAACAACATGAATACAATTTAATAAAGCATAGGATAAAACCACATAAATACAATTAAATAAAGCATAGGATAAAACAACATAAATACAATTTAATAAAGCATAGGATAAAACAACATAAATACAATTTAATAAAGCATATGTTAAAGCAATATAAATACAATTTAATAAAGCATAGGTTAAAACAACATAAATGCAATTTAATAAAGCATAGGATAAAACAACATAAATACAATTTAATAAAGCATTGGGTAAAACAACATAAATACATTTTAATAAATCATAGGATAAAACAACATAAATACAATTTAATAAAGCATAAGATAAAACAACATAAATACAATTTAATGAATCATATGTTAAAACAACATAAATACAATTTAATAAAGCATAGGATAAAACAACATAAATACAATTGAGTAAAGCATAAGATAAAACAACATGAATACAAATTAATAAAGCATAGGTTAAAACAGCATAAATACAATTTAATAAAGCATAGGATGAAACAACATAAATACAATTTATTAAAGCATAGGATAAAACCACATAAATACAATTTAATAAAGCATAGGATAAAACCAGATAAATACAATTTAATAAAGCATAGGATAAAACCACATAAATACAATTTAATAAAGCATAGGATAAAACCACATAAATACAATTTAATAAAGCATAGGATAAAACCACATACATACAATTTAATAAAGCATAGGATAAAACCACATAAATACAATTTAATAAAGCATAGGTTAAAACAACATAAATGCAATTTAATAAAGCATAGGATAAAACAACATAAATACAATTTAATAAAGCATAGGATAAAACAACATAAATACAATTTAATAAAGCATAGGTTAAAACAACATAAATACAATTTAAAAAAGCATAGGATAAAACAACATAAATACAATTTATTAAAGCATAGGACAAAACCACATAAATACAATTTAATAAAGCATAGGATAAAACAACATAAATACAATTTAATAAAGCATAGGACAACACAACATAAATACAATTTAATAAAGCATATGTTAAAGCAAAATAAATACAATTTAATAAAGCATAGGTTAAAACAACATAAATACAATTTAATAAAGCATAGGATAAAACAACATAAATACAATTTAATAAAGCATTGGATAAAACAACATAAATACAATTTAATAAAGCATAGGATAAAACAACATAAATTCAATTTAATAAAGCATAAGATAAAACAACATAAATACAAGTTAATAAAGCATAGGATAAAACAACATAAATACAATTTAATAAAGCTTAGGATAAAACAACATAAATACAATTTAATAAAGCATATGATAAAACAACATAAATACAATTTAATAAAGCATAGGATAAAACAACATAAATACAATTTAATAAAGCATAGGACAAAACCACATAAATACAATTTAATAAAGCATAGGATAAAACAACATAAATACAATTTAATAAAGCATAGGATAAAACAACATAAATACAATTTAATAAAGCATAGGACAAAACCACATAAATACAATTTAATAAAGCATAGGATATAACAACATAAATACAATTTAATAAAGCATAGGATAAAACAACATAAATACAATTTATTAAAGCATAGGACAAAACCACATAAATACAATTTAATAAAGCATAGGATAAAACAACATAAATACAATTTAATAAAGCATAGGACAAAACAACATAAATACAATTTAATAAAGCATAGGATAAAACAACATAAATACAATTTAATAAAGCATAGGACAAAACAACATAAATACAATTTAATAAAGCATAGGATAAAACAACATAAATACAATTTAATAAAGCATAGGATAAAACAACATAAATACAATTTAAAAAGCATATGACAAAACAACCTAAATACAATTTAGTAAAGCATAAGATAAAACAACATGAATACAATTTAATAAAGCATAGGTTAAAACAGCATAAATACAATTTAATAAAGCATAGGATAAAACAACATAAATACAACTTAATAAAGCATAGTACAAAACAACATAAATACAATTTAATAAAGCATAGGTTAAAACAACATAAATACAATTTAATAAAGCATAGGATAAAACCACAGAAATACAATTTAATAAAGAATAGGATAAAACAACATAAATACAATTTAATAAAGCATAGGACAAAACAACATAAATACAATTTAATAAAGCATAGGATAAAACAACATAAATACAATTTAATAAAGGATAGGATAAAACAACATAAATACAATTTAATAAATCATAGGACAAAACAACATAAATACAATTTAATAAAGCATATGTTAAAGCAATATAAATACAATTTAATAAAGCATAGGTTAAAACAACATGAATGCAATTTAATAAAGCATAGGATAAAACAACATAAATACAATTTAATAAAGCATTGGGTAAAACAACATAAATACAATTTAATAAATCATAGGATAAAACAACATAAATACAATTTAATAAAGCATAAGATAAAACAACATAAATACAATTTAATGAATCATATGTTAAAACAACATAAATACAATTTAATAAAGCATAGGATAAAACAACATAAATACAATTTAGTAAAGCATAAGATAAAACAACATGAATACAATTTAATAAAGCATAGGTTAAAACAGCATAAATACAATTTAATAAAGCATAGGATGAAACAACATAAATACAATTTATTAAAGCATAGGATAAAACAACATAAATACAATTTAATAAAGCATAGGATAAAACAACATAAATACAATTTAATAAAGCATAGGATAAAACCACATAAATACAAATTAATAAAGCATAGGATAAAACCACATAAATACAATTTAATAAAGCATAGGATAAAACCACATAAATACAATTTTATAAAGCAGAGGATAAAACCACATAAATACAATTTAATAAAGCATAGGATAAAACCACATAAATACAATTTAATAAAGCATAGGATAAAACCACATACATACAATTTAATAAAGCATAGGATAAAACCACATAAATACAATTTAATAAAGCATAGGTTAAAACAACATAAATGCAATTTAATAAAGCATAGGATAAAACAACATAAATACAATTTAATAAAGCATAGGATAAAACAACATAAATACAATTTAATAAAGCATAGGTTAAAACAACATAAATACAATTTAAAAAAGCATAGGATAAAACAACATAAATACAATTGATTAAAGCATAGGACAAAACCACATAAATACAATTTAATAAAGCATAGGATAAAACAACTTAAATACAATTTAATAAAGCATAGGACAACACAACATAAATACAATTTAATAAAGCATATGTTAAAGCAAAATAAATACAATTTAATAAAGCATATGTTAAAACAACATAAATACAATTTAATAAAGCATAGGATAAAACAACATAAATACAATTTAATAAAGCATTGGATAAAACAACATAAATACAATTTAATAAAGCATAGGATAAAACAACATAAATTCAATTTAATAAAGCATAAGATAAAACAACATAAATACAAGTTAATAAAGCATAGGATAAAACAACATAAATACAATTTAATAAAGCATAGGATAAAACAACATAAATACAATTTAATAAAGCATATGATAAAACAACATAAATACAATTTAATAAAGCATAGGATAAAACAACATAAATACAATTTAATAAAGCATAGGACAAAACCACATAAATACAATTTAATAAAGCATAGGATAAAACAACATAAATACGATTTAATAAAGCATAGGACAAAACCACATAAATACAATTTAATAAAGCATAGGATAAAACAACATAAATACAATTTAATAAAGCATAGGATAAAACAACATAAATACAATTTAATAAAGCATAGGACAAAACCACATAAATACAATTTAATAAAGCATAGGATATAACAACATAAATACAATTTAATAAAGCATAGGATAAAACAACATAAATACAATTTATTAAAGCATAGGACAAAACCACATAAATACAATTTAATAAAGCATAGGATAAAACAACATAAATACAATTTAAAAAGCATAGGACAAAACAACCTAAATACAATTTAGTAAAGCATAAGATAAAACAACATGAATACAATTTAATAAAGCATAGGTTAAAACAGCATAAATACAATTTAATAAAGCATAGGATAAAACAACATAAATACAATTTAATAAAGCATAGTACAAAACAACATAAATACAATTTAATAAAGCATAGGTTAAAACAACATAAATACAATTTAATAAAGCATAGCATAAAACCACAGAAATACAATTTAATAAAGAATAGGATAAAACAACATAAATACAATTTAATAAAGCATAGGACAAAACAACATGAATACAATTTAATAAAGCATAGGAAAAAACAGCATAAATACAATTTAATAAAGCATAGGATAAAACAACATAAATACAATTTAATAAAGCATAGGACAAAACAACGTCAATACAATTTAATAAAGCATATGTTAAAACAAGATAAATACAATTTAATAAAGCATAGGATAAAACAACATAAACACAATTTAGTAAAGCATAAGATAAAACAACATGAATACAATTTAATAAAGCATAGGTTAAAACAGCATAAATACAATTTAATAACACATAGGATAAAACAACATAAATACAGTTTAATAAAGCATAGGATAAAACAACATAAATACAATTTAATAAAGCATAGGATAAAACAACATGAATACAATTTAATAAAGCATAGGTTAAAACAACATAAATACAATTTAATAAATCATAGGATAAAACCACATGAATACAATTTAATAAAGCATAGGATAAAACAACATAAATACAATTTAATAAAGCATAGGATAAAACAACATAAATACAATTTAATAAAGCATAGGATAAAACAACATAAATACAATTTAATAAAGCATAGGATAAAACAACATAAATACAATTTAATAAAGCATATTATAAAACAACATAAATACAATTTAATAAAGCATAGGATAAAACAACATGAATACAATTTAATAAAGCATAGGATAAAACCACATAAATACAATTTAATAAAGCATAGGATAAAACAACATAAATACAATTTAATAAAGCATAGGATAAAACAACATAAACACAATTTAATAAAGCATAGGATAAAACAACATAAATAAAATTTAATAAAGCATAGGATAAAACAACATAAATACAATTTAATGAATCATATGTTAAAACAACATAAATACAATTTAATAAAGCATAGGATAAAACAACATAAATACAATTTAGTAAAGCATAAGATAAAACAACATGAATACAATTTAATAAAGCATAGGTTAAAACAGCATAAATACAATTTAATAAAGCATAGGATGAAACAACATAAATACAATTTATTAAAGCATAGGATAAAACAACATAAATGCAATTTAATAAATCATAGGACAAAACAACATAAATACAATTTAATAAAGCATATGTTAAAGCAATATAAATACAATTTAATAAAGCATAGGATAAAACCACATAAATACAATTTAATAAAGCATAGGATAAAACCACATACATACAATTTAATAAAGCATAGGATAAAACCACATAAATACAATTTAATAAAGCATAGGTTAAAACAACATAAATGCAATTTAATAAAGCATAGGATAAAACAACATAAATACAATTTATTAAAGCATAGGACAAAACCACTTAAATACAATTTAATAAAGCATATGATAAAACAACATAAATACAATTTAATAAAGCATATGATAAAACAACATAAATACAATTTAATAAAGCATAGGATAAAACCACAGAAATACAATTTAATAAAGACTAGGATAAAACAACATAAATACAATTTAATAAAGCATAGGACAAAACAACATAAATACAATTTAATAAAGCATAGGATAAAACAACATAAATACAATTTAATAAAGCATAGGATAAAACAACATAAATACAATTTAATAAAGCATAGGACAAAACAACGTCAATACAATTTAATAAAGCATATGTTAAAACAAGATAAATACAATTTAATAAAGCATAGGATAAAACAACATAAACACAATTTAGTAAAGCATAAGATAAAACAACATGAATACAATTTAATAAAGCATAGGTTAAAACAGCATAAATACAATTTAATAAGGCATAGGATAAAACAACATAAATACAATTTAATAAAGCATAGGATAAAACAACATAAATACAATTTAATAAAGCATAGGATAAAACAACATGAATACAATTTAATAAAGCATAGGTTAAAACAACATAAATACAATTTAATAAATCATAGGATAAAACCACATGAATACAATTTAATAAAGCATAGGATAAAACCACATGAATACAATTTAATAAAGCATAGGATAAAACAACATAAATACAATTTAATAAAGCATAGGATAAAACAACATAAATACAATTTAATAAAGCATAGGTTAATACAACATAAATACAATTTAAAAAAGCATAGGATAAAACAACATAAATACAATTTATTAAAGCATAGGACAAAACCACATAAATACAATTTAATAAAGCATAGGATAAAACAACATAAATACAATTTAATAAATCATAGGACAAAACAACATAAATACAATTTAATAAAGCATATGTTAAAGCAACATAAATACAATTTAATAAAGCATAGGTTAAAACAACATAAATGCAATTTAATAAAGCATAGGATAAAACAACATAAATAAAATTTAATAAAGCATTGGGTAAAACAACATAAACACAATTTAATAAATCATAGGATAAAACAACATAAATACAATTTAATAAAGCATAAGATAAAACAACATAAATACAAGTTAATAAAGCATAGGATAAAACAACATAAATACAATTTAATAAAGCATAGGATAAAACAACATAAATACAATTTAATAAAGCATAGGTTAAAACAACATAAATACAATTTAATAAAGCATAGGATAAAACAACATAAATACAAGTTAATAAAGCATAGGATAAAACAACATAAATACAATTTAATAAATCATAGGACAAAACAACATAAATACAATTTAATAAAGCATAGGATAAAACAACATAAATACAATTTAATAAAGCATAGGATAAATCAACATAAATACAATTTAATAAAGCATAGGATAAAACAACATAAATACAATTTAATAAAGCATAGGACAAAACCACATAAATACAATTTAATAAAGCATAGGATAAAACAACATAAATACAATTTAAGAAAGCATGGGATAAAACAACATAAATACAATTTAATAAAGCATAGGATAAAACAATATAAATACAATTTAATAAAGCATGGGATAAAACCACATACATACAATTTAATAAAGCATAGGATAAAACCACATACATACAATTTAATAAAGCATAGGATAAAACCACATAAATACAATTTAATAAAGCATAGGTTAAAACAACATAAATGCAATTTAATAAAGCATAGGATAAAACAACATAAATACAATTTAATAAAGAATAGGATAAAACAACATAAATACAATTTATTAAAGCATAGGACAAAACCACATAAAAACAATTTAATAAAGCATAGGATAAAACAACATAAATACAATTTAATAAATCATAGGACAAAACAACATAAATACAATTTAATAAAGCATATGTTAAAGCAATATAAATACAATTTAATAAAGCATAGGTTAAAACAACATGAATGCAATTTAATAAAGCATAGGATAAAACAACATAAATACAATTTAATAAAGCATTGGGTAAAACAACATAAATACAATTTAATAAATCATAGGATAAAACAACATAAATACAATTTAATAAAGCATAAGATAAAACAACATAAATACAATTTAATGAATCATATGTTAAAACAACATAAATACAATTTAATAAAGCATAGGATAAAACAACATAAATACAATTTAGTAAAGCATAAGATAAAACAACATGAATACAATTTAATAAAGCATAGGTTAAAACAGCATAAATACAATTTAATAAAGCATAGGATGAAACAACATAAATACAATTTATTAAAGCATAGGATAAAACAACATAAATACAATTTAATAAAGCATAGGATAAAACAACATAAATACAATTTAATAAAGCATAGGATAAAACCACATAAATACAATTTAATAAAGCATAGGATAAAACCACATAAATACAATTTAATAAAGCATAGGATAAAACCTCATAAATACAATTTAATAAAGCATAGGATAAAACCACATAAATACAATTTAATAAAGCATAGGATAAAACCACATAAATACAATTTAATAAAGCATAGGATAAAACCACATACATACAATTTAATAAAGCATAGGATAAAACCACATAAATACAATTTAATAAAGCATAGGTTAAAACAACATAAATGCAATTTAATAAAGCATAGGATAAAACAACATAAATACAATTTAATAAAGCATAGGATAAAACAACATAAATAAAATTTAATAAAGCATAGGTTAAAACAACATAAATACAATTTAAAAAAGCATAGGATAAAACAACATAAATACAATTTATTAAAGCATAGGACAAAACCACATAAATACAATTTAATAAAGCATAGGATAAAACAACATAAATACAATTTAATAAAGCATAGGACAACACAACATAAATACAATTTAATAAAGCATATGTTAAAGCAAAATAAATACAATTTAATAAAGCATATGTTAAAACAACATAAATACAATTTAATAAAGCATAGGATAAAACAACATAAATACAATTTAATAAAGCATTGGAAAAAACAACATAAATACAATTTAATAAAGCATAGGATAAAACAACATAAATACAATTTAATAAAGCATAGGATAAAACAACATAAATACAATTTAATAAAGCATAGGTTAAAACAACATAAATACAATTTAATAAAGCATAGGATAAAACAACATAAATACAAGTTAATAAAGCATAGGATAAAACAACATAAATACAATTTAATAAATCATAGGACAAAACAACATAAATACAATTTAATAAAGCATATGTTAAAGCAATATAAATACTATTTAATAAAGCATAGGTTAAAACAACATAAATACAATTTAATAAAGCATAGGATAAAACAACATAAATACAAGTTAATAAAGCATAGGATAAAACAACATAAATACTATTTAATAAAGCATAGGATAAATCAACATAAATACAATGTAATAAAGCATGGGATAAAACCACATACATACAATTTAATAAAGCATAGGATAAAACAACATAAATACAATTTAATAAAGCATAAGATAAAACAACATAAATACAATTTAATGAATCATATGTTAAAACAACATAAATACAATTTAATAAAGCATAGGATAAAACAACATAAATACAATTTAGTAAAGCATAAGATAAAACAACATGAATACAATTTAATAAAGCATAGGTTAAAACAACATAAATGCAATTTAATAAAGCATAGGATAAAACAACATAAATACAATTTAATAAAGAATAGGATAAAACAACATAAATACAATTTATTAAAGCATAGGACAAAACCACATAAATACAATTTAATAAAGCATAGGATAAAACAACATAAATACAATTTAATAAATCATAGGACAAAACAACATAAATACAATTTAATAAAGCATATGTTAAAGCAATATAAATACAATTTAATAAAGCATAGGTTAAAACAACATGAATGCAATTTAATAAAGCATAGGATAAAACAACATAAATACAATTTAATAAAGCATTGGGTAAAACAACATAAATACAATTTAATAAATCATAGGATAAAACAACATAAATACAATTTAATAAAGCATAGGATAAAACAACATAAATACAATTTAATAAAGCATAGGACAAAACCACATAAATACAATTTAATAAAGCATAGGATATAACAACATAAATACAATTTAATAAAGCATAGGATAAAACAACATAAATACAATTTATTAAAGCATAGGACAAAACCACATAAATACAATTTAATAAAGCATAGGATAAAACAACATAAATACAATTTAAAAAGCATAGGACAAAACAACCTAAATACAATTTAGTAAAGCATAAGATAAAACAACATGAATACAATTTAATAAAGCATAGGTTAAAACAGCATAAATACAATTTAATAAAGCATAGGATAAAACAACATAAATACAATTTAATAAAGCATAGTACAAAACAACATAAATACAATTTAATAAAGCATAGGTTAAAACAACATAAATACAATTTAATAAAGCATAGCATAAAACCACAGAAATACAATTTAATAAAGAATAGGATAAAACAACATAAATACAATTTAATAAAGCATAGGACAAAACAACATAAATACAATTTAATAAAGCATAGGAAAAAACAACATAAATACAATTTAATAAAGCATAGGATAAAACAACATAAATACAATTTAATAAAGCATAGGACAAAACAACGTCAATACAATTTAATAAAGCATATGTTAAAACAAGATAAATACAATTTAATAAAGCATAGGATAAAACAACATAAACACAATTTAGTAAAGCATAAGATAAAACAACATGAATACAATTTAATAAAGCATAGGTTAAAACAGCATAAATACAATTTAATAACACATAGGATAAAACAACATAAATACAGTTTAATAAAGCATAGGATAAAACAACATAAATACAATTTAATAAATCATAGGACAAAACAACATAAATAAAATTTAATAAAGCATATGTTAAAGCAACATAAATACAATTTAATAAAGCATAGGTTAAAACAACATAAATGCAATTTAATAAAGCATAGGATAAAACAACATAAATACAATTTAATAAAGCATTGGGTAAAACAACATAAATACAATTTAATAAATCATAGGATAAAACAACATAAATACAATTTAATAAAGCATAAGATAAAACAACATAAATACAATTTAATAAAGCATAGGACAACACAACATAAATACAATTTATTAAAGCATAGGATAAAACAACATAAATACAATTTAATAAAGCATAGGATAAAACAACATAAATACAATTTAATAAAGCATAGGATAA
Source organism: Phyllobates terribilis (assembly GCF_046119375.1). Classification (NCBI taxonomy): domain Eukaryota; kingdom Metazoa; phylum Chordata; class Amphibia; order Anura; family Dendrobatidae; genus Phyllobates; species Phyllobates terribilis. Next base: position 564,523 of record NW_027362778.1, read on the forward strand.
AACCACATAAATACAATTTAATAAAGCATAGGATAAAACCACATAAATACAATTTAATAAAGCATAGGATAAAACCTCATAAATACAATTTAATAAAGCATAGGATAAAACCACATAAATACAATTTAATAAAGCATAGGATAAAACCACATAAATACAATTTAATAAAGCATAGGATAAAACCACATACATACAATTTAATAAAGCATAGGATAAAACCACATAAATACAATTTAATAAAGCATAGGTTAAAACAACATAAATGCAATTTAATAAAGCATAGGATAAAACAACATAAATACAATTTAATAAAGCATAGGATAAAACAACATAAATACAATTTAATAAAGCATAGGTTAAAACAACATAAATACAATTTAAAAAAGCATAGGATAAAACAACATAAATACAATTTATTAAAGCATAGGACAAAACCACATAAATACAATTTAATAAAGCATAGGATAAAACAACATAAATACAATTTAATAAAGCATAGGACAACACAACATAAATACAATTTAATAAAGCATATGTTAAAGCAAAATAAATACAATTTAATAAAGCATATGTTAAAACAACATAAATACAATTTAATAAAGCATAGGATAAAACAACATAAATACAATTTAATAAAGCATTGGAAAAAACAACATAAATACAATTTAATAAAGCATAGGATAAAACAACATAAATACAATTTAATAAAGCATAGGATAAAACAACATAAATACAATTTAATAAAGCATAGGTTAAAACAACATAAATACAATTTAATAAAGCATAGGATAAAACAACATAAATACAAGTTAATAAAGCATAGGATAAAACAACATAAATACAATTTAATAAATCATAGGACAAAACAACATAAATACAATTTAATAAAGCATATGTTAAAGCAATATAAATACTATTTAATAAAGCATAGGTTAAAACAACATAAATACAATTTAATAAAGCATAGGATAAAACAACATAAATACAAGTTAATAAAGCATAGGATAAAACAACATAAATACAATTTAATAAAGCATAGGATAAATCAACATAAATACAATGTAATAAAGCATGGGATAAAACCACATACATACAATTTAATAAAGCATAGGATAAAACAACATAAATACAATTTAATAAAGCATAAGATAAAACAACATAAATACAATTTAATGAATCATATGTTAAAACAACATAAATACAATTTAATAAAGCATAGGATAAAACAACATAAATACAATTTAGTAAAGCATAAGATAAAACAACATGAATACAATTTAATAAAGCATAGGTTAAAACAACATAAATGCAATTTAATAAAGCATAGGATAAAACAACATAAATACAATTTAATAAAGAATAGGATAAAACAACATAAATACAATTTATTAAAGCATAGGACAAAACCACATAAATACAATTTAATAAAGCATAGGATAAAACAACATAAATACAATTTAATAAATCATAGGACAAAACAACATAAATACAATTTAATAAAGCATATGTTAAAGCAATATAAATACAATTTAATAAAGCATAGGTTAAAACAACATGAATGCAATTTAATAAAGCATAGGATAAAACAACATAAATACAATTTAATAAAGCATTGGGTAAAACAACATAAATACAATTTAATAAATCATAGGATAAAACAACATAAATACAATTTAATAAAGCATAGGATAAAACAACATAAATACAATTTAATAAAGCATAGGACAAAACCACATAAATACAATTTAATAAAGCATAGGATATAACAACATAAATACAATTTAATAAAGCATAGGATAAAACAACATAAATACAATTTATTAAAGCATAGGACAAAACCACATAAATACAATTTAATAAAGCATAGGATAAAACAACATAAATACAATTTAAAAAGCATAGGACAAAACAACCTAAATACAATTTAGTAAAGCATAAGATAAAACAACATGAATACAATTTAATAAAGCATAGGTTAAAACAGCATAAATACAATTTAATAAAGCATAGGATAAAACAACATAAATACAATTTAATAAAGCATAGTACAAAACAACATAAATACAATTTAATAAAGCATAGGTTAAAACAACATAAATACAATTTAATAAAGCATAGCATAAAACCACAGAAATACAATTTAATAAAGAATAGGATAAAACAACATAAATACAATTTAATAAAGCATAGGACAAAACAACATAAATACAATTTAATAAAGCATAGGAAAAAACAACATAAATACAGTTTAATAAAGCATAGGATAAAACAACATAAATACAATTTAATAAAGCATAGGACAAAACAACGTCAATACAATTTAATAAAGCATATGTTAAAACAAGATAAATACAATTTAATAAAGCATAGGATAAAACAACATAAACACAATTTAGTAAAGCATAAGATAAAACAACATGAATACAATTTAATAAAGCATAGGTTAAAACAGCATAAATACAATTTAATAACACATAGGATAAAACAACATAAATACAGTTTAATAAAGCATAGGATAAAACAACATAAATACAATTTAATAAATCATAGGACAAAACAACATAAATACAATTTAATAAAGCATATGTTAAAGCAACATAAATACAATTTAATAAAGCATAGGTTAAAACAACATAAATGCAATTTAATAAAGCATAGGATAAAACAACATAAATACAATTTAATAAAGCATTGGGTAAAACAACATAAATACAATTTAATAAATCATAGGATAAAACAACATAAATACAATTTAATAAAGCATAAGATAAAACAACATAAATACAATTTAATAAAGCATAGGACAACACAACATAAATACAATTTAATAAAGCATATGTTAAAGCAAAATAAATACAATTTAATAAAGCATATGTTAAAACAATATAAATACAATTTAATAAAGCATAGGATAAAACAACATAAATACAATTTAAGAAAGCATAGGATAAAACAACATAAATACAATTTAATAAAGCATAGGATAAAACAATATAAATACAATTTAATAAAGCATGGGATAAAACCACATACATACAATTTAATAAAGCATAGGATAAAACCACATACATACAATTTAATAAAGCATAGGATAAAACTACATAAATACAATTTAATAAAGCATAGGTTAAAACAACATAAATGCAATTTAATAAAGCATAGGATAAAACAACATAAATACAATTTAATAAAGAATAGGATAAAACAACATAAATACAATTTATTAAAGCATAGGACAAAACCACATAAATACAATTTAATAAAGCATAGGATAAAACAACATAAATACAATTTAATAAATCATAGGACAAAACAACATAAATACAATTTAATAAAGCATATGTTAAATCAATATAAATACAATTTAATAAAGCATAGGTTAAAACAACATGAATGCAATTTAATAAAGCATAGGATAAAACAACATAAATACAATTTAATAAAGCATTGGGTAAAACAACATAAATACAATTTAATAAATCATAGGATAAAACAACATAAATACAATTTAATAAAGCATAAGATAAAACAACATAAATACAATTTAATGAATCATATGTTAAAACAACATAAATACAATTTAATAAAGCATAGGATAAAACAACATAAATACAATTTAGTAAAGCATAAGATAAAACAACATGAATACAATTTAATAAAGCATAGGTTAAAACAGCATAAAAACAATTTAATAAAGCATAGGATGAAACAACATAAATACAATTTATTAAAGCATAGGATAAAACAACATAAATACAATTTAATAAAGCATAGGATAAAACAACATAAATACAATTTATTAAAGCATAGGACAAAACCACATAAATACAATTTAATAAAGCATAGGATAAAACAACATAAATACAATTTAATAAATCATAGGACAAAACAACATAAATACAATTTAATAAAGCATATGTTAAAGCAATATAAATACAATTTAATAAAGCATAGGTTAAAACAACATGAATGCAATTTAATAAAGCATAGGATAAAACAACATAAATACAATTTAATAAAGCATTGGGTAAAACAACATAAATACAATTTAATAAATCATAGGATAAAACAACATAAATACAATTTAATAAAGCATAAGATAAAACAACATAAATACAATTTAATGAATCATATGTTAAAACAACATAAATACAATTTAATAAAGCATAGGATAAAACAACATAAATACAATTTAGTAAAGCATAAGATAAAACAACATGAATACAATTTAATAAAGCATAGGTTAAAACAGCATAAAAACAATTTAATAAAGCATAGGATGAAACAACATAAATACAATTTATTAAAGCATAGGATAAAACAACATAAATACAATTTAATAAAGCATAGGATAAAACAACATAAATACAATTTAATAAAGCATAGGATAAAACCACATAAATACAATTTAATAAAGCATAGGATAAAACCACATAAATACAATTTAATAAAGCATAGGATAAAACCACATAAATACAATTTAATAAAGCATAGGATAAAACCACATAAATACAATTTAATAAAGCATAGGATAAAACCACATAAATTCAATTTAATAAAGCATAGGATAAAACCACATACATACAATTTAATAAAGCATAGGATAAAACCACATAAATACAATTTAATAAAGCATAGGTTAAAACAACATAAATGCAATTTAATAAAGCATAGGATAAAACAACATAAATACAATTTAATAAAGCATAGGATAAAACAACATAAATACAATTTAATAAAGCATGGACAACACAACATAAATACAATTTAATAAAGCATATGTTAAAGCAAAATAAATACAATTTAATAAAGCATATGTTAAAACAATATAAATACAATTTAATAAAGCATTGGATAAAACAACATAAATACAATTTAATAAAGCATATGATAAAACAACATAAATACAATTTAATAAAGCATAGGATAAAACCACAGAAATACAATTTAATAAAGCATAGGTTAATACAACATAAATACAATTTAAAAAAGCATAGGATAAAACAACATAAATACAATTTATTAAAGCATAGGACAAAACCACATAAATACAATTTAATAAAGCATAGGATAAAACAACATAAATACAATTTAATAAAGCATAGGATAAAACAATATAAATACAATTTAATAAAGCATAGGTTAAAACAACATAAATGCAATTTAATAAAGCATAGGATAAAACAACATAAATACAATTTAATAAAGAATAGGATAAAACAACATAAATACAATTTATTAAAGCATAGGACAAAACCACATAAATACAATTTAATAAAGCATAGGATAAAACAACATAAATACAATTTAATAAATCATAGGACAAAACAACATAAATACAATTTAATAAAGCATATGTTAAAGCAATATAAATACAATTTATTAAAGCATAGGTTAAAACAACATGAATGCAATTTAATAAAGCATAGGATAAAACAACATAAATACAATTTATTAAAGCATTGGGTAAAACAACATAAATACAATTTAATAAATCATAGGATAAAACAACATAAATACAATTTAATAAAGCATAAGATAAAACAACATAAATACAATTTAATGAATCATATGTTAAAACAACATAAATACAATTTAATAAAGCATAGGATAAAACAACATAAATACAATTTAGTAAAGCATAAGATAAAACAACATGAATACAATTTAATAAAGCATAGGTTAAAACAGCATAAATACAATTTAATAAAGCATAGGATGAAACAACATAAATACAATTTATTAAAGCATAGGATAAAACAACATAAATACAATTTAATAAAGCATAGGATAAAACAACATAAATACAATTTAATAAAGCATAGGATAAAACCACATAAATACAATTTAATAAAGCATAGGATAAAACCACATAAATACAATTTAATAAAGCATAGGATAAAACCACATAAATACAATTTAATAAAGCATAGGATAAAACCACATAAATACAATTTAATAAAGCATAGGATAAAACCACATAAATACAATTTAATAAAGCATAGGATAAAACCACATACATACAATTTAATAAAGCATAGGATAAAACCACATAAATACAATTTAATAAAGCATAGGTTAAAACAACATGAATGCAATTTAATAAAGCATAGGATAAAACAACATAAATACAATTTAATAAAGCATAGGATAAAACAACATAAATACAATTTAATAAAGCATATGATAAAACAACATAAATACAATTTAATAAAGCATAGGATAAAACAATATAAATACAATTTAATAAAGCATAGGTTAAAACAACATAAATGCAATTTAATAAAGCATAGGATAAAACAACATAAATACAATTTAATAAAGAATAGGATAAAACAACATAAATACAATTTATTAAAGCATAGGACAAAACCACATAAATACAATTTAATAAAGCATAGGATAAAACAACATAAATACAATTTAATAAATCATAGGACAAAACAACATAAATACAATTTAATAAAGCATATGTTAAAGCAATATAAATACAATTTATTAAAGCATAGGTTAAAACAACATGAATGCAATTTAATAAAGCATAGGATAAAACAACATAAATACAATTTATTAAAGCATTGGGTAAAACAACATAAATACAATTTAATAAATCATAGGATAAAACAACATAAATACAATTTAATAAAGCATAAGATAAAACAACATAAATACAATTTAATGAATCATATGTTAAAACAACATAAATACAATTTAATAAAGCATAGGATAAAACAACATAAATACAATTTAGTAAAGCATAAGATAAAACAACATGAATACAATTTAATAAAGCATAGGTTAAAACAGCATAAATACAATTTAATAAAGCATAGGATGAAACAACATAAATACAATTTATTAAAGCATAGGATAAAACAACATAAATACAATTTAATAAAGCATAGGATAAAACAACATAAATACAATTTAATAAAGCATAGGATAAAACCACATAAATACAATTTAATAAAGCATAGGATAAAACCACATAAATACAATTTAATAAAGCATAGGATAAAACCACATAAATACAATTTAATAAAGCATAGGATAAAACCACATAAATACAATTTAATAAAGCATAGGATAAAACCACATAAATACAATTTAATAAAGCATAGGATAAAACCACATACATACAATTTAATAAAGCATAGGATAAAACCACATAAATACAATTTAATAAAGCATAGGTTAAAACAACATAAATGCAATTTAATAAAGCATAGGATAAAACAACATAAATACAATTTAATAAAGCATAGGATAAAACAACATAAATACAATTTAATAAAGCATAGGATAAAACAACATAAATACAATTTAATAAAGCATAGGATAAAACAACATAAACACAATTTAATAAAGCATAGGATAAAACAACATAAATAAAATTTAATAAAGCATAGGATAAAACAACATAAATACAATTTAATGAATCAGATGTTAAAACAACATAAATACAATTTAATAAAGCATAGGATAAAACAACATAAATACAATTTAGTAAAGCATAAGATAAAACAACATGAATACAATTTAATAAAGCATAGGTTAAAACAGCATAAATACAATTTAATAAAGCATAGGATGAAACAACATAAATACAATTTATTAAAGCATAGGATAAAACAACATAAATGCAATTTAATAAATCATAGGACAAAACAACATAAATACAATTTAATAAAGCATATGTTAAAGCAATATAAATACAATTTAATAAAGCATAGGATAAAACCACATAAATACAATTTAATAAAGCATAGGATAAAACCACATAAATACAATTTAATAAAGCATAGGATAAAACCACATAAATACAATTTAATAAAGCATAGGATAAAACCACATACATACAATTTAATAAAGCATAGGATAAAACCACATAAATACAATTTAATAAAGCATAGGTTAAAACAACATAAATGCAATTTAATAAAGCATAGGATAAAACAACATAAATACAATTTAATAAAGCATAGGATAAAACAACATAAATACAATTTAATAAAGCATAGGATAAAACAACATAAATACAATTTAATAAAGCATAGGATAAAACAACATGAATACAATTTAATAAAGCATAGGTTAAAACAACATAAATACAATTTAATAAATCATAGGATAAAACCACATGAATACAATTTAATAAAGCATAGGATAAAACCACATGAATACAATTTAATAAAGCATAGGATAAAACAACATAAATACAATTTAATAAAGCATAGGATAAAACAACATAAATACAATTTAATAAAGCATAGGTTAATACAACATAAATACAATTTAAAAAAGCATAGGATAAAACAACATAAATACAATTTATTAAAGCATAGGACAAAACCACATAAATACAATTTAATAAAGCATAGGATAAAACAACATAAATACAATTTAATAAATCATAGGACAAAACAACATAAATACAATTTAATAAAGCATATGTTAAAGCAACATAAATACAATTTAATAAAGCATAGGTTAAAACAACATAAATGCAATTTAATAAAGCATAGGATAAAACAACATAAATACAATTTAATAAAGCATTGGGTAAAACAACATAAATACAATTTAATAAATCATAGGATAAAACAACATAAATACAATTTAATAAAGCATAAGATAAAACAACATAAATACAAGTTAATAAAGCATAGGATAAAACAACATAAATACAATTTAATAAAGCATAGGATAAAACAACATAAATACAATTTAATAAAGCATAGGTTAAAACAACATAAATACAATTTAATAAAGCATAGGATAAAACAACATAAATACAAGTTAATAAAGCATAGGATAAAACAACATAAATACAATTTAATAAATCATAGGACAAAACAACATAAATACAATTTAATAAAGCATATGTTAAAGCAATATAAATACAATTTAATAAAGCATAGGTTAAAACAACATAAATACAATTTAATAAAGCATAGGATAAAACAACATAAATACAAGTTAATAAAGCATAGGATAAAACAACATAAATACAATTTAATAAAGCATAGGATAAATCAACATAAATACAATTTAATAAAGCATAGGATAAAACAACATAAATACAATTTAATAAAGCATAGGACAAAACCACATAAATACAATTTAATAAAGCATAGGATAAAACAACATAAATACAATTTAAGAAAGCATAGGATAAAACAACATAAATACAATTTAATAAAGCATAGGATAAAACAATATAAATACAATTTAATAAAGCATGGGATAAAACCACATACATACAATTTAATAAAGCATAGGATAAAACCACATACATACAATTTAATAAAGCATAGGATAAAACTACATAAATACAATTTAATAAAGCATAGGTTAAAACAACATAAATGCAATTTAACAAAGCATAGGATAAAACAACAAAAATACAATTTAATAAAGAATAGGATAAAACAACATAAATACAATTTATTAAAGCATAGGACAAAACCACATAAATACAATTTAATAAAGCATAGGATAAAACAACATAAATACAATTTAATAAATCATAGGACAAAACAACATAAATACAATTTAATAAAGCATATGTTAAAGCAATATAAATACAATTTAATAAAGCATAGGTTAAAACAACATGAATGCAATTTAATAAAGCATAGGATAAAACAACATAAATACAATTTAATAAAGCATTGGGTAAAACAACATAAATACAATTTAATAAATCATAGGATAAAACAACATAAATACAATTTAATAAAGCATAAGATAAAACAACATAAATACAATTTAATGAATCATATGTTAAAACAACATAAATACAATTTAATAAAGCATAGCATAAAACAACATAAATACAATTTAGTAAAGCATAAGATAAAACAACATGAATACAATTTAATAAAGCATAGGTTAAAACAGCATAAATACAATTTAATAAAGCATAGGATAAAACCACATAAATACAATTTAATAAAGCATAGGATAAAACCACATACATACAATTTAATAAAGCATAGGATAAAACCACATAAATACAATTTAATAAAGCATAGGTTAAAACAACATAAATGCAATTTAATAAAGCATAGGATAAAACAACATAAATACAATTTAATAAAGCATAGGATAAAACAACATAAATACAATTTAATAAAGCATAGGTTAAAACAACATAAATACAATTTAAAAAAGCATAGGATAAAACAACATAAATACAATTTATTAAAGCATAGGACAAAACCACATAAATACAATTTAATAAAGCATAGGATAAAACAACATAAATACAATTTAATAAAGCATAGGACAACACAACATAAATACAATTTAATAAAGCATATGTTAAAGCAAAATAAATACAATTTAATAAAGCATATGTTAAAACGACATAAATACAATTTAATAAAGCATAGGATAAAACAACATAAATACAATTTAATAAAGCATTGGATAAAACAACATAAATACAATTTAATAAAGCATAGGATAAAACAACATAAATACAATTTAATAAAGCATAGGATAAAACAACATAAATACAATTTAATAAAGCATAGGATAAAACAACATAAATATAAGTTAATAAAGCATAGGATAAAACAACATGAATACAATTTAATAAATCATAGGACAAAACAACATAAATACAATTTAATAAAGCATATGTTAAAGCAATATAAATACAATTTAATAAAGCATAGGTTAAAACAACATAAATACAATTTAATAAAGCATAGGATAAAACAACATAAATACAAGTTAATAAAGCATATGATAAAACAACATAAATACAATTTAATAAAGCATAGGATAAATCAACATAAATACAATTTAATAAAGCATAGGATAAAACAACATAAATACAATTTAATAAAGCATAGGACAAAACCACATAAATACAATTTAATAAAGCATAGGATAAAACAACATAAATACAATTTAAGAAAGCATAGGATAAAACAACATAAATACAATTTAATAAAGCATAGGATAAAACAATATAAATACAATTTAATAAAGCATGGGATAAAACCACATACATACAATTTAATAAAGCATAGGATAAAACCACATACATACAATTTAATAAAGCATAGGATAAAACCACATAAATACAATTTAATAAAGCATAGGTTAAAACAACATAAATACAATTTAATGAATCATATGTTAAAACAACATAAATACAATTTAATAAAGCATAGGATAAAACAACATAAATACAATTTAGTAAAGCATAAGATAAAACAACATGAATACAATTTAATAAAGCATAGGTTAAAACAGCATAAATACAATTTAATAAAGCATAGGATGAAACAACATAAATACAATTTATTAAAGCATAGGATAAAACAACATAAATACAATTTAATAAAGCATAGGATAAAACAACATAAATACAATTTAATAAAGCATAGGATAAAACCACATAAATACAATTTAATAAAGCATAGGATAAAACCACATAAATACAATTTAATAAAGCATAGGATAAAACCACATAAATACAATTTAATAAAGCATAGGATAAAACCACATAAATACAATTTAATAAAGCATAGGATAAAACCACATAAATACAATTTAATAAAGCATAGGATAAAACCACATACATACAATTTAATAAAGCATAGGATAAAACCACATAAATACAATTTAATAAAGCATAGGTTAAAACAACATAAATGCAATTTAATAAAGCATAGGATAAAACAACATAAATACAATTTAATAAAGCATAGGATAAAACAACATAAATACAATTTAATAAAGCATAGGTTAAAACAACATAAATACAATTTAAAAAAGCATAGGATAAAACAACATAAATACAATTTATTAAAGCATAGGACAAAACCACATAAATACAATTTAATAAAGCATAGGATAAAACAACATAAATACAATTTAATAAAGCATAGGACAACACAACATAAATACAATTTAATAAAGCATATGTTAAAGCAAAATAAATACAATTTAATAAAGCATATGTTAAAACGACATAAATACAATTTAATAAAGCATAGGATAAAACAACATAAATACAATTTAATAAAGCATTGGATAAAACAACATAAATACAATTTAATAAAGCATAGGATAAAACAACATAAATACAATTTAATAAAGCATAGGATAAAACAACATAAATACAATTTAATAAAGCATAGGTTAAAACAACATAAATACAATTTAATAAAGCATAGGATAAAACAACATAAATATAAGTTAATAAAGCATAGGATAAAACAACATGAATACAATTTAATAAATCATAGGACAAAACAACATAAATACAATTTAATAAAGCATATGTTAAAGCAATATAAATACAATTTAATAAAGCATAGGTTAAAACAACATAAATACAATTTAATAAAGCATAGGATAAAACAACATAAATACAAGTTAATAAAGCATATGATAAAACAACATAAATACAATTTAATAAAGCATAGGATAAATCAACATAAATACAATTTAATAAAGCATAGGATAAAACAACATAAATACAATTTAATAAAGCATAGGACAAAACCACATAAATACAATTTAATAAAGCATAGGATAAAACAAAATAAATACAATTTAAGAAAGCATAGGATAAAACAACATAAATACAATTTAATAAAGCATAGGATAAAACAATATAAATACAATTTAATAAAGCATGGGATAAAACCACATACATACAATTTAATAAAGCATAGGATAAAACCACATAAATACAATTTATTAAAGCATAGGACAAAACCACATAAATACAATTTAATAAAGCATAGGATAAAACAACATAAATACAATTTAATAAAGAATAGGATAAAACAACATAAATACAATTTATTAAAGCATAGGACAAAACCACATAAATACAATTTAATAAAGCATAGGATAAAACAACATAAATACAATTTAATAAATCATAGGACAAAACAACATAAATACAATTTAATAAAGCATATGTTAAAGCAATATAAATACAATTTAATAAAGCATAGGTTAAAACAACATGAATGCAATTTAATAAAGCATAGGATAAAACAACATAAATACAATTTAATAAAGCATTGGGTGAAACAACATAAATACAATTTAATAAATCATAGGATAAAACAACATAAATACAATTTAATAAAGCATAAGATAAAACAACATAAATACAATTTAATGAATCATATGTTAAAACAACATAAATACAATTTAATAAAGCATAGGATAAAACAACATAAATACAATTTAATAAAGCATAAGATAAAACAACATGAATACAATTTAATAAAGCATAGGTTAAAACAGCATAAATACAATTTAATAAAGCATAGGATGAAACAACATAAATACAATTTATTAAAGCATAGGATAAAACAACATAAATACAATTTAATAAAGCATAGGATAAAACAACATAAATACAATTTAATAAAGCATAGGATAAAACCACATAAATACAATTAATTAAAGCATAGGATAAAACCACATACATACAATTTAATAAAGCATAGGATAAAACCACATAAATACAATTTAATAAAGCATAGGTTAAAACAACATAAATGCAATTTAATAAAGCATAGGATAAAACAACATAAATACAATTTAATAAAGCATAGGATAAAACAACATAAATACAATTTAATAAAGCATAGGTTAAAACAACATAAATACAATTTAAAAAAGCATAGGATAAAACAACATAAATACAATTTATTAAAGCATAGGACAAAACCACATAAATACAATTTAATAAAGCATAGGATAAAACAACATAAATACAATTTAATAAAGCATAGGACAACACAACATAAATACAATTTAATAAAGCATATGTTAAAGCAAAATAAATACAATTTAATAAAGCATATGTTAAAACAACATAAATACAATTTAATAAAGCATAGGATAAAACAACATAAATACAATTTAATAAAGCATTGGATAAAACAACATAAATACAATTTAATAAAGCATAGGATAAAACAACATAAATTCAATTTAATAAAGCATAAGATAAAACAACATAAATACAAGTTAATAAAGCATAGGATAAAACAACATAAATACAATTTAATAAAGCATAGGATAAAACAACATAAATACAATTTAATAAAGCATATGATAAAACAACATAAATACAATTTAATAAAGCATAGGATAAAACAACATAAATACAATTTAATAAAGCATAGGACAAAACCACATAAATACAATTTAATAAAGCATAGGATAAAACAACATAAATACGATTTAATAAAGCATTGGACAAAACCACATAAATACAATTTAATAAAGCATAGGATAAAACAACATAAATACAATTTAATAAAGCATAGGTTAAAACAACATAAATGCAATTTAATAAAGCATAGGATAAAACAACATAAATACAATTTATTAAAGCATAGGACAAAACCACTTAAATACAATTTAATAAAGCATAGGATAAAACAACATAAATACAATTTAATAAAGCATAGGACAACACAACATAAATACAATTTAATAAAGCATATGTTAAAGCAAAATAAATACAATTTAATAAAGCATATGTTAAAACAACATAAATACAATTTAATAAAGCATAGGATAAAACAACATAAATACAATTTAATAAAGCATTGGATAAAACAACATAAATACAATTTAATAAAGCATATGATAAAACAACATAAATACAATTTAATAAAGCATAGGATAAAACCACAGAAATACAATTTAATAAAGAATAGGATAAAACAACATAAATACAATTTAATAAAGCATAGGACAAAACAACATAAATACAATTTAATAAAGCATAGGATAAAACAACAATAATACAATTTAATAAAGCATAGGATAAAACAACATAAATACAATTTAATAAAGCATAGGACAAAACAACGTCAATACAATTTAATAAAGCATATGTTAAAACAAGATAAATACAATTTAATAAAGCATAGGATAAAACAACATAAATACAATTTAATAAAGCATAGGACAAAACCACATAAATACAATTTAATAAAGCATAGGATAAAACAACATAAATACGATTTAATAAAGCATAGGACAAAACCACATAAATACAATTTAATAAAGCATAGGATAAAACAACATAAATACAATTTAATAAAGAATAGGATAAAACAACATAAATACAATTTAATAAAGCATAGGACAAAACCACATAAATACAATTTAATAAAACATAGGATATAACAACATAAATACAATTTAATAAAGCATAGGATAAAACAACATAAATACAATTTATTAAAGCATAGGACAAAACCACATAAATACAATTTAATAAAGCATAGGATAAAACAACATAAATACAATTTAAAAAGCATAGGACAAAACAACCTAAATACAATTTAGTAAAGCATAAGATAAAACAACATGAATACAATTTAATAAAGCATAGGTTAAAACAGCATAAATACAATTTAATAAAGCATAGGATAAAACAACATAAATACAATTTAATAAAGCATAGTACAAAACAACATAAATACAATTTAATAAAGCATAGGTTAAAACAACATAAATACAATTTAATAAAGCATAGCATAAAACCACAGAAATACAATTTAATAAAGAATAGGATAAAACAACATAAATACAATTTAATAAAGCATAGGACAAAACAACATAAATACAATTTAATAAAGCATAGGAAAAAACAACATAAATACAATTTAATAAAGCATAGGATAAAACAACATAAATACAATTTAATAAAGCATAGGACAAAACAACGTCAATACAATTTAATAAAGCATATGTTAAAACAAGATAAATACAATTTAATAAAGCATAGGATAAAACAACATAAACACAATTTAGTAAAGCATAAGATAAAACAACATGAATACAATTTAATAAAGCATAGGTTAAAACAGCATAAATACAATTTAATAACACATAGGATAAAACAACATAAATACAGTTTAATAAAGCATAGGATAAAACAACATAAATACAATTTAATAAAGCATAGGATAAAACAACATGAATACAATTTAATAAAGCATAGGTTAAAACAACATAAATACAATTTAATAAATCATAGGATAAAACCACATGAATACAATTTAATAAATCATAGGATAAAACAACATAAATACAATTTAATAAAGCATAGGATAAAACAACATAAATACAATTTATTAAAGCATAGGACAAAACCACTTAAATACAATTTAATAAAGCATAGGATAAAACAACATAAATACAATTTAATAAAGCATAGGACAACACAACATAAATACAATTTAATAAAGCATATGTTAAAGCAAAATAAATACAATTTAATAAAGCATATGATAAAACAATATAAATACAATTTAATAAAGCATAGGATAAAACAACATAAATACAATTTAATAAAGCATTGGATAAAACAACATAAATACAATTTAATAAAGCATATGATAAAACAACATAAATACAATTTAATAAAGCATAGGATAAAACCACAGAAATACAATTTAATAAAGCATAGGATAAAACAACATAAATACAATTTAATAAAGCATAGGATAAAACAACATAAATACAATTTAATAAAGCATAGGACAAAACAACGTCAATACAATTTAATAAAGCATATGTTAAAACAAGATAAATACAATTTAATAAAGCATAGGATAAAACAACATAAACACAATTTAGTAAAGCATAAGATAAAACAACATGAATACAATTTAATAAAGCATAGGTTAAAACAGCATAAATACAATTTAATAAGGCATAGGATAAAACAACATAAATACAATTTAATAAAGCATAGGATAAAACAACATAAATACAATTTAATAAAGCATAGGATAAAACAACATGAATACAATTTAATAAAGCATAGGTTAAAACAACATAAATACAATTTAATAAATCATAGGATAAAACCACATGAATACAATTTAATAAAGCATAGGATAAAACCACATGAATACAATTTAATAAAGCATAGGATAAAACAACATAAATACAATTTAATAAAGCATAGGATAAAACAACATAAATACAATTTAATAAAGCATAGGTTAATACAACATAAATACAATTTAAAAAAGAATAGGATAAAACAACATAAATACAATTTATTAAAGCATAGGACAAAACCTCATAAATACAATTTAATAAAGCATAGGATAAAACAACATAAATACAATTTAATAAATCATAGGACAAAACAACATAAATACAATTTAATAAAGCATATGTTAAAGCAACATAAATACAATTTAATAAAGCATAGGTTAAAACAACATAAATGCAATTTAATAAAGCATAGGATAAAACAACATAAATACAATTTAATAAAGCATTGGGTAAAACAACATAAATACAATTTAATAAATCATAGGATAAAACAACATAAATACAATTTAATAAAGCATAAGATAAAACAACATAAATACAAGTTAATAAAGCATAGGATAAAACAACATAAATACAATTTAATAAAGCAAAGGATAAAACAACATAAATACAATTTAATAAAGCATAGGTTAAAACAACATAAATACAATTTAATAAAGCATAGGATAAAACAACATAAATACAAGTTAATAAAGCATAGGATAAAACAACATAAATACAATTTAATAAATCATAGGACAAAACAACATAAATACAATTTAATAAAGCATATGTTAAAGCAATATAAATACAATTTAATAAAGCATAGGTTAAAACAACATAAATACAATTTAATAAAGCATCGGATAAAACAACATAAATACAAGTTAATAAAGCATAGGATAAAACAACATAAATACAATTTAATAAAGCATAGGATAAATCAACATAAATACAATTTAATAAAGCATAGGATAAAACAACATAAATACAATTTAATAAAGCATAGGACAAAACCACATAAATACAATTTAATAAAGCATAGGATAAAACAACATAAATACAATTTAGGAAAGCATAGGATAAAACAACATAAATACAATTTAATAAAGCATAGGATAAAACAATATAAATACAATTTAATAAAGCATGGGATAAAACCACATACATACAATTTAATAAAGCATAGGATAAAACCACATACATACAATTTAATAAAGCATAGGATAAAACTACATAAATACAATTTAATAAAGCATAGGTTAAAACAACATAAATGCAATTTAATAAAGCATAGGATAAAACAACATAAATACAATTTAATAAAGAATAGGATAAAACAACATAAATACAATTTATTAAAGCATAGGACAAAACCACATAAATACAATTTAATAAAGCATAGGATAAAACAACATAAATACAATTTAATAAATCATAGGACAAAAAAACATAAATACAATTTAATAAAGCATATGTTAAAGCAATATAAATACAATTTAATAAAGCATAGGTTAAAACAACATGAATGCAATTTAATAAAGCATAGGATAAAACAACATAAATACAATTTAATAAAGCATTGGGTAAAACAACATAAATACAATTTAATAAATCATAGGATAAAACAACATAAATACAATTTAATAAAGCATAAGATAAAACAACATAAATACAATTTAATGAATCATATGTTAAAACAACATAAATACAATTTAATAAAGCATAGGATAAAACAACATAAATACAATTTAGTAAAGCATAAGATAAAACAACATGAATACAATTTAATAAAGCATAGGTTAAAACAGCATAAATACAATTTAATAAAGCATAGGATGAAACAACATAAATACAATTTATTAAAGCATAGGATAAAACAACATAAATACAATTTAATAAAGCATAGGATAAAACAACATAAATACAATTTAATAAAGCATAGGATAAAACCACATAAATACAATTTAATAAAGCATAGGATAAAACCACATAAATACAATTTAATAAAGCATAGGATAAAACCACATAAATACAATTTAATAAAGCATAGGATAAAACCACATAAATACAATTTAATAAAGCATAGGATAAAACCACATACATACAATTTAATAAAGCATAGGATAAAACCACATAAATACAATTTAATAAAGCATAGGTTAAAACAACATAAATGCAATTTAATAAAGCATAGGATAAAACAACATAAATACAATTTAATAAAGCATAGGATAAAACAACATAAATACAATTTAATAAAGCATAGGATAAAACAACATAAATACAATTTAAAAAAGCATAGGATAAAACAACATAAATACAATTTATTAAAGCATAGGACAAAACCACATAAATACAATTTAATAAAGCATAGGATAAAACAACATAAATACAATTTAATAAAGCATAGGACAACACAACATAAATACAATTTAATAAAGCATATGTTAAAGCAAAATAAATACAATTTAATAAAGCATAAGTTAAAACAACATAAATACAATTTAATAAAGCATAGGATAAAACAACATAAATACAATTTAATAAAGCATTGGATAAAACAACATAAATACAATTTAATAAAGCATAGGATAAAACAACATAAATACAATTTAATAAAGCATAGGATAAAACAACATAAATACAATTTAATAAAGCATAGGTTAAAACAACATAAATACAATTTAATAAAGCATAGGATAAAACAACATAAATACAAGTTAATAAAGCATAGGATAAAACAACATGAATACAATTTAATAAATCATAGGACAAAACAACATAAATACAATTTAATAAAGCATATGTTAAAGCAATATAAATACAATTTAATAAAGCATAGGTTAAAACAACATAAATACAATTTAATAAAGCATAGGATAAAACAACATAAATACAAGTTAATAAAGCATAGGATAAAACAACATAAATACAATTTAATAAAGCATAGGATAAATCAACATAAATACAATTTAATAAAGCATAGGATAAAACAACATAAATACAATTTAATAAAGCATAGGACAAAACCACATAAATACAATTTAATAAAGCATAGGATAAAACAACATAAATACAATTTAAGAAAGCATAGGATAAAACAACATAAATACAATTTAATAAAGCATAGGATAAAACAATATAAATACAATTTAATAAAGCATGGGATAAAACCACATACATACAATTTAATAAAGCATAGGATAAAACCACATACATACAATTTAATAAAGCATAGGATAAAACCACATAAATACAATTTAATAAAGCATAGGTTAAAACAACATAAATGCAATTTAATAAAGCATAGGATAAAACAACATAAATACAATTTAATAAAGAATAGGATAAAACAACATAAATACAATTTATTAAAGCATAGGACAAAACCACATAAATACAATTTAATAAAGCATAGGATAAAACAACATAAATACAATTTAATAAATCATAGGACAAAACAACATAAATACAATTTAATAAAGCATATGTTAAAGCAATATAAATACAATTTAATAAAGCATAGGTTAAAACAACATGAATGCAATTTAATAAAGCATAGGATAAAACAACATAAATACAATTTAATAAAGCATAAGATAAAACAACATAAATACAATTTAATGAATCATATGTTAAAACAACATAAATACAATTTAATAAAGCATAGGATAAAACAACATAAATACAATTTAGTAAAGCATAAGATAAAACAACATGAATACAATTTAATAAAGCATAGGTTAAAACAGCATAAATACAATTTAATAAAGCATAGGATGAAACAACATAAATACAATTTATTAAAGCATAGGATAAAACAACATAAATACAATTTAATAAAGCATAGGATAAAACAACATAAATACAATTTAATAAAGCATAGGATAAAACCACATAAATACAATTTAATAAAGCATAGGATAAAACCACATAAATACAATTTAATAAAGCATAGGATAAAACCACATAAATACAATTTTATAAAGCATAGGATAAAACCACATAAATACAATTTAATAAAGCATAGGATAAAACCACATAAATACAATTTAATAAAGCATAGGATAAAACCACATACATACAATTTAATAAAGCATAGGATAAAACCACATAAATACAATTTAATAAAGCATAGGTTAAAACAACATAAATGCAATTTAATAAAGCATAGGATAAAACAACATAAATACAATTTAATAAAGCATAGGATAAAACAACATAAATACAATTTAATAAAGCATAGGTTAAAACAACATAAATACAATTTAAAAAAGCATAGGATAAAACAACATAAATACAATTTATTAAAGCATAGGACAAAACCACATAAATACAATTTAATAAAGCATAGGATAAAACAACATAAATACAATTTAATAAAGCATAGGACAACACAACATAAATACAATTTAATAAAGCATATGTTAAAGCAAAATAAATACAATTTAATAAAGCATATGTTAAAACAACATAAATACAATTTAATAAAGCATAGGATAAAACAACATAAATACAATTTAATAAAGCATTGGATAAAACAACATAAATACAATTTAATAAAGCATAGGATAAAACAACATAAATTCAATTTAATAAAGCATAAGATAAAACAACATAAATACAAGTTAATAAAGCATAGGATAAAACAACATAAATACAATTTAATAAAGCATAGGATAAAACAACATAAATACAATTTAATAAAGCATATGATAAAACAACATAAATACAATTTAATAAAGCATAGGATAAAACAACATAAATACAATTTAATAAAGCATAGGACAAAACCACATAAATTCAATTTAATAAAGCATAGGATAAAACAACATAAATACGATTTAATAAAGCATAGGACAAAACCACATAAATACAATTTAATAAAGCATAGGATAAAACAACATAAATACAATTTAATAAAGCATAGGTTAAAACAACATAAATGCAATTTAATAAAGCATATGATAAAACAACATAAATACAATTTATTAAAGCATAGGACAAAACCACTTAAATACAATTTAATAAAGCATAGGATAAAACAACATAAATACAATTTAATAAAGCATAGGACAACACAACATAAATACAATTTAATAAAGCATATGTTAAAGCAAAATAAATACAAGTTAATAAAGCATATGTTAAAACAACATAAATACAATTTAATAAAGCATAGGATAAAACAACATAAATACAATTTAATAAAGCATTGGATAAAACAACATAAATACAATTTAATAAAGCATATGATAAAACAACATAAATACAATTTAATAAAGCATAGGATAAAACCACAGAAATACAATTTAATAAAGAATAGGATAAAACAACATAAATACAATTTAATAAAGCATAGGACAAAACAACATAAATACAATTTAATAAAGCATAGGATAAAACAACATAAATACAATTTAATAAAGCATAGGATAAAACAACATAAATACAATTTAATAAAGCATAGGTTAAAACAACATAAATGCAATTTAATAAAGCATAGGATAAAACAACATAAATACAATTTATTAAAGCATAGGACAAAACCACTTAAATACAATTTAATAAAGCATAGGATAAAACAACATAAATACAATTTAATAAAGCATAGGACAACACAACATAAATACAATTTAATAAAGCATATGTTAAAGCAAAATAAATACAATTTAATAAAGCATATGTTAAAACAACATAAATACAATTTAATAAAGCATAGGATAAAACAACATAAATACAATTTAATAAAGCATTGGATAAAACAACATAAATACAATTTAATAAAGCATATGATAAAACAACATAAATACAATTTAATAAAGCATAGGATAAAACCACAGAAATACAATTTAATAAAGAATAGGATAAAACAACATAAATACAATTTAATAAAGCATAGGACAAAACAACATAAATACAATTTAATAAAGCATAGGATAAAACAACATAAATACAATTTAATAAAGCATAGGATAAAACAACATAAATACAATTTAATAAAGCATAGGACAAAACAACGTCAATACAATTTAATAAAGCATATGTTAAAACAAGATAAATACAATTTAATAAAGCATAGGATAAAACAACATAAATACAATTTAATAAAGCATAGGACAAAACCACATAAATACAATTTAATAAAGCATAGGATAAAACAACATAAATACGATTTAATAAAGCATAGGACAAAACCACATAAATACAATTTAATAAAGCATAGGATAAAACAACATAAATACAATTTAATAAAGAATAGGATAAAACAACATAAATACAATTTAAAAAGCATAGGACAAAACAACCTAAATACAATTTAGTAAAGCATAAGATAAAACAACATGAATACAATTTAATAAAGCATAGGTTAAAACAGCATAAATACAATTTAATAAAGCATAGGATAAAACAACATAAATACAATTTAATAAAGCATAGTACAAAACAACATAAATACAATTTAATAAAGCATAGGTTAAAACAACATAAATACAATTTAATAAAGCATAGCATAAAACCACAGAAATACAATTTAATAAAGAATAAGATAAAACAACATAAATACAATTTAATAAAGCATAGGACAAAACAACATAAATACAATTTAATAAAGCATAGGAAAAAACAACATAAATACAATTTAATAAAGCATAGGATAAAACAACATAAATACAATTTAAAAAAGCATAGGACAAAACAACGTCAATACAATTTAATAAAGCATATGTTAAAACAAGATAAATACAATTTAATAAAGCATAGGATAAAACAACATAAACACAATTTAGTAAAGCATAAGATAAAACAACATGAATACAATTTAATAAAGCATAGGTTAAAACAGCATAAATACAATTTAATAACACATAGGATAAAACAACATAAATACAGTTTAATAAAGCATAGGATAAAACAACATAAATACAATTTAATAAAGCATAGGATAAAACAACATGAATACAATTTAATAAAGCATAGGTTAAAACAACATAAATACAATTTAATAAATCATAGGATAAAACCACATGAATACAATTTAATAAAGCATAGGATAAAACAACATAAATACAATTTAATAAAGCATAGGATAAAACAACATAAATACAATTTATTAAAGCATAGGACAAAACCACTTAAATACAATTTAATAAAGCATAGGATAAAACAACATAAATACAATTTAATAAAGCATAGGACAACACAACATAAATACAATTTAATAAAGCATATGTTAAAGCAAAATAAATACAATTTAATAAAGCATATGTTAAAACAATATAAATACAATTTAATAAAGCATAGGATAAAACAACATAAATACAATTTAATAAAGCATTGGATAAAACAACATAAATACAATTTAATAAAGCATATGATAAAACAACATAAATACAATTTAATAAAGCATAGGATAAAACCACAGAAATACAATTTAATAAAGAATAGGATAAAACAACATAAATACAATTTAATAAAGCATAGGACAAAACAACATAAATACAATTTAATAAAGCATAGGATAAAACAACATAAATACAATTTAATAAAGCATAGGATAAAACAACATAAATACAATTTAATAAAGCATAGGACAAAACAACGTCAATACAATTTAAAAAAGCATATGTTAAAACAAGATAAATACAATTTAATAAAGCATAGGATAAAACAACATAAACACAATTTAGTAAAGCATAAGATAAAACAACATGAATACAATTTAATAAAGCATTGGATAAAACAACATAAATACAATTTAATAAAGCATATGATAAAACAACATAAATACAATTTAATAAAGCATAGGATAAAACCACAGAAATACAATTTAATAAAGAATAGGATAAAACAACATAAATACAATTTAATAAAGCATAGGACAAAACAACATAAATACAATTTAATAAAGCATAGGATAAAACAACATAAATACAATTTAATAAAGCATAGGATAAAACAACATAAATACAATTTAATAAAGCATAGGACAAAACAACGTCAATACAATTTAATAAAGCATATGTTAAAACAAGATAAATACAATTTAATAAAGCATAGGATAAAACAACATAAATACAATTTAATAAAGCATAGGACAAAACCACATAAATACAATTTAATAAGGCATAGGATAAAACAACATAAATACAATTTAATAAAGCATAGGATAAAACAACATAAATACAATTTAATAAAGCATAGGATAAAACAACATGAATACAATTTAATAAAGCATAGGTTAAAACAACATAAATACAATTTAATAAATCATAGGATAAAACCACATGAATACAATTTAATAAAGCATAGGATAAAACCACATGAATACAATTTAATAAAGCATAGGATAAAACAACATAAATACAATTTAATAAAGCATAGGATAAAACAACATAAATACAATTTAATAAAGCATAGGTTAATACAACATAAATACAATTTAAAAAAGAATAGGATAAAACAACATAAATACAATTTATTAAAGCATAGGACAAAACCACATAAATACAATTTAATAAAGCATAGGATAAAACAACATAAATACAATTTAATAAATCATAGGACAAAACAACATAAATACAATTTAATAAAGCATATGTTAAAGCAACATAAATACAATTTAATAAAGCATAGGTTAAAACAACATAAATGCAATTTAATAAAGCATAGGATAAAACAACATAAATACAATTTAATAAAGCATTGGGTAAAACAACATAAATACAATTTAATAAATCATAGGATAAAACAACATAAATACAATTTAATAAAGCATAAGATAAAACAACATAAATACAAGTTAATAAAGCATAGGATAAAACAACATAAATACAATTTAATAAAGCATAGGATAAAACAACATAAATACAATTTAATAAAGCATAGGTTAAAACAACATAAATACAATTTAATAAAGCATAGGATAAAACAACATAAATACAAGTTAATAAAGCATAGGATAAAACAACATAAATACAATTTAATAAATCATAGGACAAAACAACATAAATACAATTTAATAAAGCATATGTTAAAGCAATATAAATACAATTTAATAAAGCATAGGTTAAAACAACATAAATACAATTTAATAAAGCATCGGATAAAACAACATAAATACAAGTTAATAAAGCATAGGATAAAACAACATAAATACAATTTAATAAAGCATAGGATAAATCAACATAAATACAATTTAATAAAGCATAGGATAAAACAACATAAATACAATTTAATAAAGCATAGGACAAAACCACATAAATACAATTTAATAAAGCATAGGATAAAACAAAATAAATACAATTTAAGAAAGCATAGGATAAAACAACATAAATACAATTTAATAAAGCATAGGATAAAACAATATAAATACAATTTAATAAAGCATGGGATAAAACCACATACATACAATTTAATAAAGCATAGGATAAAACCACATACATACAATTTAATAAAGCATAGGATAAAACTACATAAATACAATTTAATAAAGCATAGGTTAAAACAACATAAATGCAATTTAATAAAGCATAGGATAAAACAACATAAATACAATTTAATAAAGAATAGGATAAAACAACATAAATACAATTTATTAAAGCATAGGACAAAACCACATAAATACAATTTAATAAAGCATAGGATAAAACAACATAAATACAATTTAATAAATCATAGGACAAAAAAACATAAATACAATTTAATAAAGCATATGTTAAAGCAATATAAATACAATTTAATAAAGCATAGGTTAAAACAACATGAATGCAATTTAATAAAGCATAGGATAAAACAACATAAATACAATTTAATAAAGCATTGGGTAAAACAACATAAATACAATTTAATAAATCATAGGATAAAACAACATAAATACAATTTAATAAAGCATAAGATAAAACAACATAAATACAATTTAATGAATCATATGTTAAAACAACATAAATACAATTTAATAAAGCATAGGATAAAACAACATAAATACAATTTAGTAAAGCATAAGATAAAACAACATGAATACAATTTAATAAAGCATAGGTTAAAACAGCATAAATACAATTTAATAAAGCATAGGATGAAACAACATAAATACAATTTATTAAAGCATAGGATAAAACAACATAAATACAATTTAATAAAGCATAGGATAAAACAACATAAATACAATTTAATAAAGCATAGGATAAAACCACATAAATACAATTTAATAAAGCATAGGGTAAAACCACATAAATACAATTTAATAAAGCATAGGATAAAACCACATAAATACAATTTAATAAAGCATAGGATAAAACCACATAAATACAATTTAATAAAGCATAGGATAAAACCACATAAATACAATTTAATAAAGCATAGGATAAAACCACATACATACAATTTAATAAAGCATAGGATAAAACCACATAAATACAATTTAATAAAGCATAGGTTAAAACAACATAAATGCAATTTAATAAAGCATAGGATAAAACAACATAAATACAATTTAATAAAGCATAGGATAAAACAACATAAATACAATTTAATAAAGCATAGGTTAAAACAACATAAATACAATTTAAAAAAGCATAGGATAAAACAACATAAATACAATTTATTAAAGCATAGGACAAAACCACATAAATACAATTTAATAAAGCATAGGATAAAACAACATAAATACAATTTAATAAAGCATAGGACAACACAACATAAATACAATTTAATAAAGCATATGTTAAAGCAAAATAAATACAATTTAATAAAGCATATGTTAAAACAACATAAATACAATTTAATAAAGCATAGGATAAAACAACATAAATACAATTTAATAAAGCATATGTTAAAACAACATAAATACAATTTAATAAAGCATAGGATAAAACAACATAAATACAATTTA
Source organism: Phyllobates terribilis (assembly GCF_046119375.1). Taxonomy (NCBI): domain Eukaryota; kingdom Metazoa; phylum Chordata; class Amphibia; order Anura; family Dendrobatidae; genus Phyllobates; species Phyllobates terribilis. Next base: position 592,259 of record NW_027362778.1, read on the forward strand.
ATAAAGCATTGGATAAAACAACATAAATACAAGTTAATAAAGCATAGGATAAAACAACATGAATACAATTTAATAAATCATAGGACAAAACAACATAAATACAATTTAATAAAGCATAGGATAAAACAACATAAATACAATTTAATAAATCATAGGACAAAAAAACATAAATACAATTTAATAAAGCATATGTTAAAGCAATATAAATACAATTTAATAAAGCATAGGTTAAAACAACATGAATGCAATTTAATAAAGCATAGGATAAAACAACATAAATACAATTTAATAAAGCATTGGGTAAAACAACATAAATACAATTTAATAAATCATAGGATAAAACAACATAAATACAATTTAATAAAGCATAAGATAAAACAACATAAATACAATTTAATGAATCATATGTTAAAACAACATAAATACAATTTAATAAAGCATAGGATAAAACAACATAAATACAATTTAGTAAAGCATAAGATAAAACAACATGAATACAATTTAATAAAGCATAGGTTAAAACAGCATAAATACAATTTAATAAAGCATAGGATGAAACAACATAAATACAATTTATTAAAGCATAGGATAAAACAACATAAATACAATTTAATAAAGCATAGGATAAAACAACATAAATACAATTTATTAAAGCATAGGATAAAACCACATAAATACAATTTAATAAAGCATAGGATAAAACCACATAAATACAATTTAATAAAGCATAGGATAAAACCACATAAATACAATTTAATAAAGCATAGGATAAAACCACATAAATACAATTTAATAAAGCATAGGATAAAACCACATAAATACAATTTAATAAATCATAGGATAAAACCACATACATACAATTTAATAAAGCATAGGATAAAACCACATAAATACAATTTAATAAAGCATAGGTTAAAACAACATAAATGCAATTTAATAAAGCATAGGATAAAACAACATAAATACAATTTAATAAAGCATAGGATAAAACAACATAAATACAATTTAATAAAGCATAGGTTAAAACAACATAAATACAATTTAAAAAAGCATAGGATAAAACAACATAAATACAATTTATTAAAGCATAGGACAAAACCACATAAATACAATTTAATAAAGCATAGGATAAAACAACATAAATACAATTTAATAAAGCATAGGACAACACAACATAAATACAATTTAATAAAGCATATGTTAAAGCAAAATAAATACAATTTAATAAAGCATATGTTAAAACAACATAAATACAATTTAATAAAGCATAGGATAAAACAACATAAATACAATTTAATAAAGCATTGGATAAAACAACATAAATACAATTTAATAAAGCATAGGATAAAACAACATAAATACAATTTAATAAAGCATAGGATAAAACAACATAAATACAATTTAATAAAGCATAGGTTAAAACAACATAAATACAATTTAATAAAGCATAGGATAAAACAACATAAATACAAGTTAATAAAGCATAGGATAAAACAACATGAATACAATTTAATAAATCATAGGACAAAACAACATAAATACAATTTAATAAAGCATATGTTAAAGCAATATAAATACAATTTAATAAAGCATAGGTTAAAACAACATAAATACAATTTAATAAAGCATAGGATAAAACAACATAAATACAAGTTAATAAAGCATAGGATAAAACAACATAAATACAATTTAATAAAGCATAGGATAAATCAACATAAATACAATTTAATAAAGCATAGGATAAAACAACATAAATACAATTTAATAAAGCATAGGACAAAACCACATAAATACAATTTAATAAAGCATAGGATAAAACAACATAAATACAATTTAAGAAAGCATAGGATAAAACAACATAAATACAATTTAATAAAGCATAGGATAAAACAATATAAATACAATTTAATAAAGCATGGGATAAAACCACATACATACAATTTAATAAAGCATAGGATAAAACCACATACATACAATTTAATAAAGCATAGGATAAAACCACATAATTCAATTTAATAAAGCATAGGTTAAAACAACATAAATGCAATTTAATAAAGCATAGGATAAAACAACATAAATACAATTTAATAAAGAATAGGATAAAACAACATAAATACAATTTATTAAAGCATAGGACAAAACCACATAAATACAATTTAATAAAGCATAGGATAAAACAACATAAATACAATTTAATAAATCATAGGACAAAACAACATAAATACAATTTAATAAAGCATATGTTAAAGCAATATAAATACAATTTAATAAAGCATAGGTTAAAACAACATGAATGCAATTTAATAAAGCATAGGATAAAACAACATAAATACAATTTAATAAAGCATAAGATAAAACAACATAAATACAATTTAATGAATCATATGTTAAAACAACATAAATACAATTTAATAAAGCATAGGATAAAACAACATAAATACAATTTAGTAAAGCATAAGATAAAACAACATGAATACAATTTAATATAGCATAGGTTAAAACAGCATAAATACAATTTAATAAAGCATAGGATGAAACAACATAAATACAATTTATTAAAGCATAGGATAAAACAACATAAATACAATTTAATAAAGCATAGGATAAAACCACATAAATACAATTTAATAAAGCATAGGATAAAACCACATAAATACAATTTAATAAAGCATAGGATAAAACCACATAAATACAATTTTATAAAGCATAGGATAAAACCACATAAATACAATTTAATAAAGCATAGGATAAAACCACATAAATACAATTTAATAAAGCATAGGATAAAACCACATACATACAATTTAATAAAGCATAGGATAAAACCACATAAATACAATTTAATAAAGCATAGGTTAAAACAACATAAATGCAATTTAATAAAGCATAGGATAAAACAACATAAATACAATTTAATAAAGCATAGGATAAAACAACATAAATACAATTTAATAAAGCATAGGTTAAAACAACATAAATACAATTTAAAAAAGCATAGGATAAAACAACATAAATACAATTTATTAAAGCATAGGACAAAATCACATAAATACAATTTAATAAAGCATAGGATAAAACAACATAAATACAATTTAATAAAGCATAGGACAACACAACATAAATACAATTTAATAAAGCATATGTTAAAGCAAAATAAATACAATTTAATAAAGCATATGTTAAAACAACATAAATACAATTTAATAAAGCATAGGATAAAACAACATAAATACAATTTAATAAAGCATTGGATAAAACAACATAAATACAATTTAATAAAGCATAGGATAAAACAACATAAATTCAATTTAATAAAGCATAAGATAAAACAACATAAATACAAGTTAATAAAGCATAGGATAAAACAACATAAATACAATTTAATAAAGCATAGGATAAAACAACATAAATACAATTTAATAAAGCATATGATAAAACAACATAAATACAATTTAATAAAGCATAGGATAAAACAACATAAATACAATTTAATAAAGCATAGGACAAAACCACATAAATACAATTTAATAAAGCATAGGATAAAACAACATAAATACGATTTAATAAAGCATAGGACAAAACCACATAAATACAATTTAATAAAGCATAGGATAAAACAACATAAATACAATTTAATAAAGCATAGGTTAAAACAACATAAATGCAATTTAATAAAGCATAGGATAAAACAACATAAATACAATTTATTAAAGCATAGGACAAAACCACTTAAATACAATTTAATAAAGCATAGGATAAAACAACATAAATACAATTTAATAAAGCATAGGACAACACAACATAAATACAATTTAATAAAGCATATGTTAAAGCAAAATAAATACAATTTAATAAAGCATATGTTAAAACAACATAAATACAATTTAATAAAGCATAGGATAAAACAACATAAATACAATTTAATAAAGCATTGGATAAAACAACATAAATACAATTTAATAAAGCATATGATAAAACAACATAAATACAATTTAATAAAGCATAGGATAAAACCACAGAAATACAATTTAATAAAGAATAGGATAAAACAACATAAATACAATTTAATAAAGCATAGGACAAAACAACATAAATACAATTTAATAAAGCATAGGATATAACAACATAAATACAATTTAATAAAGCATAGGATAAAACAACATAAATACAATTTATTAAAGCATAGGACAAAACCACATAAATACAATTTAATAAAGCATAGGATAAAACAACATAAATACAATTTAAAAAGCATAGGACAAAACAACCTAAATACAATTTAGTAAAGCATAAGATAAAACAACATGAATACAATTTAATAAAGCATAGGTTAAAACAGCATAAATACAATTTAATAAAGCATAGGATAAAACAACATAAATACAATTTAATAAAGCATAGTACAAAACAACATAAATACAATTTAATAAAGCATAGGTTAAAACAACATAAATACAATTTAATAAAGCATAGCATAAAACCACAGAAATACAATTTAATAAAGAATAGGATAAAACAACATAAATACAATTTAATAAAGCATAGGACAAAACAACATAAAAACAATTTAATAAAGCATAGGAAAAAACAACATAAATACAATTTAATAAAGCATAGGATAAAACAACATAAATACAATTTAATAAAGCATAGGACAAAACAACGTCAATACAATTTAAAAAAGCATATGTTAAAACAAGATAAATACAATTTAATAAAGCATAGGATAAAACAACATAAACACAATTTAGTAAAGCATAAGATAAAACAACATGAATACAATTTAATAAAGCATAGGTTAAAACAGCATAAATACAATTTAGTAACACATAGGATAAAACAACATAAATACAGTTTAATAAAGCATAGGATAAAACAACATAAATACAATTTAATAAAGCATAGGATAAAACAACATGAATACAATTTAATAAAGCATAGGTTAAAACAACATAAATACAATTTAATAAATCATAGGATAAAACCACATGAATACAATTTAATAAAGCATAGGATAAAACAACATAAATACAATTTAATAAAGCATAGGATAAAACAACATAAATACAATTTAATAAAGCATAGGATAAAACAACATAAATACAATTTAATAAAGCATAGCATAAAACAACATAAATACAATTTAATAAAGCATATTATAAAACAACATAAATACAATTTAATAAAGCATAGGATAAAACAACATGAATACAATTTAATAAAGCATAGGATAAAACCACATAAATACAATTTAATAAAGCATAGGATAAAACAACATAAATACAATTTAATAAAGCATAGGATAAAACAACATAAACACAATTTAATAAAGCATAGGATAAAACAACATAAATAAAATTTAATAAAGCATAGGATAAAACAACATAAATACAATTTAATGAATCATATGTTAAAACAACATAAATACAATTTAATAAAGCATAGGATAAAACAACATAAATACAATTTAGTAAAGCATAAGATAAAACAACATGAATACAATTTAATAAAGCATAGGTTAAAACAGCATAAATACAATTTAATAAAGCATAGGATGAAACAACATAAATACAATTTATTAAAGCATAGGATAAAACAACATAAATGCAATTTAATAAATCATAGGACAAAACAACATAAATACAATTTAATAAAGCATATGTTAAAGCAATATAAATACAATTTAATAAAGCATAGGATAAAACCACATAAATACAATTTAATAAAGCATAGGATAAAACCACATAAATACAATTTAATAAAGCATAGGATAAAACCACATAAATACAATTTAATAAAGCATAGGATAAAACCACATACATACAATTTAATAAAGCATAGGATAAAACCACATAAATACAATTTAATAAAGCATAGGTTAAAACAACATAAATGCAATTTAATAAAGCATAGGATAAAACAACATAAATACAATTTATTAAAGCATAGGACAAAACCACTTAAATACAATTTAATAAAGCATAGGATAAAACAACATAAATACAATTTAATAAAGCATAGGACAACACAACATAAATACAATTTAATAAAGCATATGTTAAAGCAAAATAAATACAATTTAATAAAGCATATGTTAAAACAACATAAATACAATTTAATAAAGCATAGGATAAAACAACATAAATACAATTTAATAAAGCATTGGATAAAACAACATAAATACAATTTAATAAAGCATAGGATAAAACAACATAAATTCAATTTAATAAAGCATAAGATAAAACAACATAAATACAAGTTAATAAAGCATAGGATAAAACAACATAAATACAATTTAATAAAGCATAGGATAAAACAACATAAATACAATTTAATAAAGCATATGATAAAACAACATAAATACAATTTAATAAAGCATAGGATAAAACAACATAAATACAATTTAATAAAGCATAGGACAAAACCACATAAATACAATTTAATAAAGCATAGGATAAAACAACATAAATACGATTTAATAAAGCATAGGACAAAACCACATAAATACAATTTAATAAAGCATAGGATAAAACAACATAAACACAATTTAATAAAGCATAGGATAAAACAACATAAATAAAATTTAATAAAGCATAGGATAAAACAACATAAATACAATTTAATGAATCATATGTTAAAACAACATAAATACAATTTAATAAAGCATAAGATAAAACAACATAAATACAATTTAGTAAAGCATAAGATAAAACAACATGAATACAATTTAATAAAGCATAGGTTAAAACAGCATAAATACAATTTAATAAAGCATAGGATGAAACAACATAAATACAATTTATTAAAGCATAGGATAAAACAACATAAATGCAATTTAATAAATCATAGGACAAAACAACATAAATACAATTTAATAAAGCATATGTTAAAGCAATATAAATACAATTTAATAAAGCATAGGATAAAACCACATAAATACAATTTAATAAAGCATAGGATAAAACCACATAAATACAATTTAATAAAGCATAGGATAAAACCACATAAATACAATTTAATAAAGCATAGGATAAAACCACATACATACAATTTAATAAAGCATAGGATAAAACCACATAAATACAATTTAATATAGCATAGGTTAAAACAACATAAATGCAATTTAATAAAGCATAGGATAAAACAACATAAATACAATTTATTAAAGCATAGGACAAAACCACTTAAATACAATTTAATAAAGCATAGGATAAAACAACATAAATACAATTTAATAAAGCATAGGACAACACAACATAAATACAATTTAATAAAGCATATGTTAAAGCAAAATAAATACAATTTAATAAAGCATATGTTAAAACAACATAAATACAATTTAATAAAGCATAGGATAAAACAACATAAATACAATTTAATAAAGCATTGGATAAAACAACATAAATACAATTTAATAAAGCATAGGATAAAACAACATAAATTCAATTTAATAAAGCATAAGATAAAACAACATAAATACAAGTTAATAAAGCATAGGATAAAACAACATAAATACAATTTAATAAAGCATAGGATAAAACAACATAAATACAAGTTAATAAAGCATAGGATAAAACAACATAAATACAATTTAATAAAGCATAGGATAAAACAACATAAATACAATTTAATGAATCATATGTTAAAACAACATAAATACAATTTAATAAAGCATAGGATAAAACAACATAAATACAATTTAGTAAAGCATAAGATAAAACAACATGAATACAATTTAATAAAGCATAGGTTAAAACAGCATAAATACAATTTAATAAAGCATAGGATGAAACAACATAAATACAATTTATTAAAGCATAGGATAAAACAACATAAATGCAATTTAATAAATCATAGGACAAAACAACATAAATACAATTTAATAAAGCATATGTTAAAGCAATATAAATACAATTTAATAAAGCATAGGATAAAACCACATAAATACAATTTAATAAAGCATAGGATAAAACCACATAAATACAATTTAATAAAGCATAGGACAAAACCACATAAATACAATTTAATAAAGCATAGGATAAAACAACATAAATACGATTTAATAAAGCATAGGACAAAACCACATAAATACAATTTAATAAAGCATAGGATAAAACAACATAAATACAATTTAATAAATCATAGGACAAAACAACATAAATACAATTTAATAAAGCATATGTTAAAGCAATATAAATACAATTTAATAAAGCATAGGTTAAAACAACATGAATGCAATTTAATAAAGCATAGGATAAAACAACATAAATACAATTTAATAAAGCATAAGATAAAACAACATAAATACAATTTAATGAATCATATGTTAAAACAACATAAATACAATTTAATAAAGCATAGGATAAAACAACATAAATACAATTTAGTAAAGCATAAGATAAAACAACATGAATACAATTTAATAAAGCATAGGTTAAAACAGCATAAATACAATTTAATAAAGCATAGGATGAAACAACATAAATACAATTTATTAAAGCATAGGATAAAACAACATAAATACAATTTAATAAAGCATAGGATAAAACAACATAAATACAATTTAATAAAGCATAGGATAAAACCACATAAATACAATTTAATAAAGCATAGGATAAAACCACATAAATACAATTTAATAAAGCAAAGGATAAAACCACATAAATACAATTTTATAAAGCATAGGATAAAACCACATAAATACAATTTAATAAAGCATAGGATAAAACCACATAAATACAATTTAATAAAGCATAGGATAAAACCACATACATACAATTTAATAAAGCATAGGATAAAACCACATAAATACAATTTAATAAAGCATAGGTTAAAACAACATAAATGCAATTTAATAAAGCATAGGATAAAACAACATAAATACAATTTAATAAAGCATAGGATAAAACAACATAAATACAATTTAATAAAGCATAGGTTAAAACAACATAAATACAATTTAAAAAAGCATAGGATAAAACAACATAAATACAATTTATTAAAGCATAGGACAAAACCACATAAATACAATTTAATAAAGCATTGGATAAAACAACATAAATACAATTTAATAAAGCATATGATAAAACAACATAAACACAATTTAATAAAGCATAGGATAAAACCACAGAAATACAATTTAATAAAGAATAGGATAAAACAACATAAATACAATTTAATAAAGCATAGGACAAAACAACATAAATACAATTTAATAAAGCATAGGATAAAACAACATAAATACAATTTAATAAAGCATAGGATAAAACAACATAAATACAATTTAATAAAGCATAGGACAAAATAACGTCAATACAATTTAATAAAGCATATGTTAAAACAAGATAAATACAATTTAATAAAGCATAGGATAAAACAACATAAATACAATTTAATAAAGCATAGGACAAAACCACATAAATACAATTTAATAAAGCATAGGATAAAACAACATAAATACGATTTAATAAAGCATAGGACAAAACCACATAAATACAATTTAATAAAGCATAGGATAAAACAACATAAATACAATTTAATAAAGAATAGGATAAAACAACATAAATACAATTTAATAAAGCATAGGACAAAACCACATAAATACAATTTAATAAAGCATAGGATATAACAACATAAATACAATTTAATAAAGCATAGGATAAAACAACATAAATACAATTTATTAAAGCATAGGACAAAACCACATAAATACAATTTAATAAAGCATAGGATAAAACAACATAAATACAATTTAAAAAGCATAGGACAAAACAACCTAAATACAATTTAGTAAAGCATAAGATAAAACAACATCAATACAATTTAATAAAGCATATGTTAAAACAAGATAAATACAATTTAATAAAGCATAGGATAAAACAACATAAACACAATTTAGTAAAGCATAAGATAAAACAACATGAATACAATTTAATAAAGCATAGGATAAAACAACATAAATACAATTTAATAAAGCATAGGTTAAAACAACATAAATGCAATTTAATAAAGCATAGGATAAAACAACATAAATACAATTTATTAAAGCATAGGACAAAACCACTTAAATACAATTTAATAAAGCATAGGATAAAACAACATAAATACAATTTAATAAAGCATAGGACAACACAACATAAATACAATTTAATAAAGCATATGTTAAAGCAAAATAAATACAATTTAATAAAGCATATGTTAAAACAACATAAATACAATTTAATAAAGCATAGGATAAAACAACATAAATACAATTTAATAAAGCATTGGATAAAACAACATAAATACAATTTAATAAAGCATATGATAAAACAACATAAATACAATTTAATAAAGCATAGGATAAAACCACAGAAATACAATTTAATAAAGAATAGGATAAAACAACATAAATACAATTTAATAAAGCATAGGACAAAACAACATAAATACAATTTAATAAAGCATAGGATATAACAACATAAATACAATTTAATAAAGCATAGGATAAAACAACATAAATACAATTTATTAAAGCATAGGACAAAACCACATAAATACAATTTAATAAAGCATAGGATAAAACAACATAAATACAATTTAAAAAGCATAGGACAAAACAACCTAAATACAATTTAGTAAAGCATAAGATAAAACAACATGAATACAATTTAATAAAGCATAGGTTAAAACAGCATAAATACAATTTAATAAAGCATAGGATAAAACAACATAAATACAATTTAATAAAGCATAGTACAAAACAACATAAATACAATTTAATAAAGCATAGGTTAAAACAACATAAATACAATTTAATAAAGCATAGCATAAAACCACAGAAATACAATTTAATAAAGAATAGGATAAAACAACATAAATACAATTTAATAAAGCATAGGACAAAACAACATAAAAACAATTTAATAAAGCATAGGAAAAAACAACATAAATACAATTTAATAAAGCATAGGATAAAACAACATAAATACAATTTAATAAAGCATAGGACAAAACAACGTCAATACAATTTAATAAAGCATATGTTAAAACAAGATAAATACAATTTAATAAAGCATAGGATAAAACAACATAAACACAATTTAGTAAAGCATAAGATAAAACAACATGAATACAATTTAATAAAGCATAGGTTAAAACAGCATAAATACAATTTAGTAACACATAGGATAAAACAACATAAATACAGTTTAATAAAGCATAGGATAAAACAACATAAATACAATTTAATAAAGCATAGGATAAAACAACATGAATACAATTTAATAAAGCATAGGTTAAAACAACATAAATACAATTTAATAAATCATAGGATAAAACCACATGAATACAATTTAATAAAGCATAGGATAAAACAACATAAATACAATTTAATAAAGCATAGGATAAAACAACATAAATACAATTTAATAAAGCATAGGAAAAAACAACATAAATACAATTTAATAAAGCATAGCATAAAACAACATAAATACAATTTAATAAAGCATATTATAAAACAACATAAATACAATTTAATAAAGCATAGGATAAAACAACATGAATACAATTTAATAAAGCATAGGATAAAACCACATAAATACAATTTAATAAAGCATAGGATAAAACAACATAAATACAATTTAATAAAGCATAGGATAAAACAACATAAACACAATTTAATAAAGCATAGGATAAAACAACATAAATAAAATTTAATAAAGCATAGGATAAAACAACATAAATACAATTTAATGAATCATATGTTAAAACAACATAAATACAATTTAATAAAGCATAGGATAAAACAACATAAATACAATTTAGTAAAGCATAAGATAAAACAACATGAATACAATTTAATAAAGCATAGGTTAAAACAGCATAAATACAATTTAATAAAGCATAGGATGAAACAACATAAATACAATTTATTAAAGCATAGGATAAAACAACATAAATGCAATTTAATAAATCATAGGACAAAACAACATAAATACAATTTAATAAAGCATATGTTAAAGCAATATAAATACAATTTAATAAAGCATAGGATAAAACCACATAAATACAATTTAATAAAGCATAGGATAAAACCACATAAATACAATTTAATAAAGCATAGGATAAAACCACATAAATACAATTTAATAAAGCATAGGATAAAACCACATACATACAATTTAATAAAGCATAGGATAAAACCACATAAATACAATTTAATAAAGCATAGGTTAAAACAACATAAATGCAATTTAATAAAGCATAGGATAAAACAACATAAATACAATTTATTAAAGCATAGGACAAAACCACTTAAATACAATTTAATAAAGCATAGGATAAAACAACATAAATACAATTTAATAAAGCATAGGACAACACAACATAAATACAATTTAATAAAGCATATGTTAAAGCAAAATAAATACAATTTAATAAAGCATATGTTAAAACAACATAAATACAATTTAATAAAGCATAGGATAAAACAACATAAATACAATTTAATAAAGCATTGGATAAAACAACATAAATACAATTTAATAAAGCATAGGATAAAACAACATAAATTCAATTTAATAAAGCATAAGATAAAACAACATAAATACAAGTTAATAAAGCATAGGATAAAACAACATAAATACAATTTAATAAAGCATAGGATAAAACAACATAAATACAATTTAATAAAGCATATGATAAAACAACATAAATACAATTTAATAAAGCATAGGATAAAACAACATAAATACAATTTAATAAAGCATAGGACAAAACCACATAAATACAATTTAATAAAGCATAGGATAAAACAACATAATTACGATTTAATAAAGCATAGGACAAAACCACATAAATACAATTTAATAAAGCATAGGATAAAACAACATAAACACAATTTAATAAAGCATAGGATAAAACAACATAAATAAAATTTAATAAAGCATAGGATAAAACAACATAAATACAATTTAATGAATCATATGTTAAAACAACATAAATACAATTTAATAAAGCATAAGATAAAACAACATAAATACAATTTAGTAAAGCATAAGATAAAACAACATGAATACAATTTAATAAAGCATAGGTTAAAACAGCATAAATACAATTTAATAAAGCATAGGATGAAACAACATAAATACAATTTATTAAAGCATAGGATAAAACAACATAAATGCAATTTAATAAATCATAGGACAAAACAACATAAATACAATTTAATAAAGCATATGTTAAAGCAATATAAATACAATTTAATAAAGCATAGGATAAAACCACATAAATACAATTTAATAAAGCATAGGATAAAACCACATAAATACAATTTAATAAAGCATAGGATAAAACCACATAAATACAATTTAATAAAGCATAGGATAAAACCACATACATACAATTTAATAAAGCATAGGATAAAACCACATAAATACAATTTAATATAGCATAGGTTAAAACAACATAAATGCAATTTAATAAAGCATAGGATAAAACAACATAAATACAATTTATTAAAGCATAGGACAAAACCACTTAAATACAATTTAATAAAGCATAGGATAAAACAACATAAATACAATTTAATAAAGCATAGGACAACACAACATAAATACAATTTAATAAAGCATATGTTAAAGCAAAATAAATACAATTTAATAAAGCATATGTTAAAACAACATAAATACAATTTAATAAAGCATAGGATAAAACAACATAAATACAATTTAATAAAGCATTGGATAAAACAACATAAATACAATTTAATAAAGCATAGGATAAAACAACATAAATTCAATTTAATAAAGCATAAGATAAAACAACATAAATACAAGTTAATAAAGCATAGGATAAAACAACATAAATACAATTTAATAAAGCATAGGATAAAACAACATAAATACAAGTTAATAAAGCATAGGATAAAACAACATAAATACAATTTAATAAAGCATAGGATAAAACAACATAAATACAATTTAATGAATCATATGTTAAAACAACATAAATACAATTTAATAAAGCATAGGATAAAACAACATAAATACAATTTAGTAAAGCATAAGATAAAACAACATGAATACAATTTAATAAAGCATAGGTTAAAACAGCATAAATACAATTTAATAAAGCATAGGATGAAACAACATAAATACAATTTATTAAAGCATAGGATAAAACAACATAAATGCAATTTAATAAATCATAGGACAAAACAACATAAATACAATTTAATAAAGCATATGTTAAAGCAATATAAATACAATTTAATAAAGCATAGGATAAAACCACATAAATACAATTTAATAAAGCATAGGATAAAACCACATAAATACAATTTAATAAAGCATAGGATAAAACCACATAAATACAATTTAATAAAGCATAGGATAAAACCACATACATACAATTTAATAAAGCATAGGATAAAACCACATAAATACAATTTAATAAAGCATAGGTTAAAACAACATAAATGCAATTTAATAAAGCATAGGATAAAACAACATAAATACAATTTATTAAAGCATAGGACAAAACCACTTAAATACAATTTAATAAAGCATAGGATAAAACAACATAAATACAATATAATAAAGCATAGGACAACACAACATAAATACAATTTAATAAAGCATATGTTAAAGCAAAATAAATACAATTTAATAAAGCATATGTTAAAACAACATAAATACAATTTAATAAAGCATAGGATAAAACAACATAAATACAATTTAATAAAGCATTGGATAAAACAACATAAATACAATTTAATAAAGCATAGGATAAAACAACATAAATTCAATTTAATAAAGCATAAGATAAAACAACATAAATACAAGTTAATAAAGCATAGGATAAAACAACATAAATACAATTTAATAAAGCATAGGATAAAACAACATAAATACAATTTAATAAAGCATATGATAAAACAACATAAATACAATTTAATAAAGCATAGGATAAAACAACATAAATACAATTTAATAAAGCATAGGACAAAACCACATAAATACAATTTAATAAAGCATAGGATAAAACAACATAAATACGATTTAATAAAGCATAGGACAAAACCACATAAATACAATTTAATAAAGCATAGGATAAAACAACATAAATACAATTTAATAAATCATAGGACAAAACAACATAAATACAATTTAATAAAGCATATGTTAAAGCAATATAAATACAATTTAATAAAGCATAGGTTAAAACAACATGAATGCAATTTAATAAAGCATAGGATAAAACAACATAAATACAATTTAATAAAGCATAAGATAAAACAACATAAATACAATTTAATGAATCATATGTTAAAACAACATAAATACAATTTAATAAAGCATAGGATAAAACAACATAAATACAATTTAGTAAAGCATAAGATAAAACAACATGAATACAATTTAATAAAGCATAGGTTAAAACAGCATAAATACAATTTAATAAAGCATAGGATGAAACAACATAAATACAATTTATTAAAGCATAGGATAAAACAACATAAATACAATTTAATAAAGCATAGGATAAAACAACATAAATACAATTTAATAAAGCATAGGATAAAACCACATAAATACAATTTAATAAAGCATAGGATAAAACCACATAAATACAATTTAATAAAGCAAAGGATAAAACCACATAAATACAATTTTATAAAGCATAGGATAAAACCACATAAATACAATTTAATAAATCATAGGATAAAACCACATAAATACAATTTAATAAAGCATAGGATAAAACCACATACATACAATTTAATAAAGCATAGGATAAAACCACATAAATACAATTTAATAAAGCATAGGTTAAAACAACATAAATGCAATTTAATAAAGCATAGGATAAAACAACATAAATACAATTTAATAAAGCATAGGATAAAACAACATAAATACAATTTAATAAAGCATAGGTTAAAACAACATAAATACAATTTAAAAAAGCATAGGATAAAACAACATAAATACAATTTATTAAAGCATAGGACAAAACCACATAAATACAATTTAATAAAGCATTGGATAAAACAACATAAATACAATTTAATAAAGCATATGATAAAACAACATAAACACAATTTAATAAAGCATAGGATAAAACCACAGAAATACAATTTAATAAAGAATAGGATAAAACAACATAAATACAATTTAATAAAGCATAGGACAAAACAACATAAATACAATTTAATAAAGCATAGGATAAAACAACATAAATACAATTTAATAAAGCATAGGATAAAACAACATAAATACAATTTAATAAAGCATAGGACAAAATAACGTCAATACAATTTAATAAAGCATATGTTAAAACAAGATAAATACAATTTAATAAAGCATAGGATAAAACAACATAAATACAATTTAATAAAGCATAGGACAAAACCACATAAATACAATTTAATAAAGCATAGGATAAAACAACATAAATACGATTTAATAAAGCATAGGACAAAACCACATAAATACAATTTAATAAAGCATAGGATAAAACAACAAAAATACAATTTAATAAAGAATAGGATAAAACAACATAAATACAATTTAATAAAGCATAGGACAAAACCACATAAATACAATTTAATAAAGCATAGGATATAACAACATAAATACAATTTAATAAAGCATAGGATAAAACAACATAAATACAATTTATTAAAGCATAGGACAAAACCACATAAATACAATTTAATAAAGCATAGGATAAAACAACATAAATACAATTTAAAAAGCATAGGACAAAACAACCTAAATACAATTTAGTAACGCATAAGATAAAACAACATCAATACAATTTAATAAAGCATATGTTAAAACAAGATAAATACAATTTAATAAAGCATAGGATAAAACAACATAAACACAATTTAGTAAAGCATAAGATAAAACAACATGAATACAATTTAATAAAGCATAGGTTAAAACAGCATAAATACAATTTAGTAACACATAGGATAAAACAACATAAATACAGTTTAATAAAGCATAGGATAAAACAACATAAATACAATTTAATAAAGCATAGGATAAAACAACATGAATACAATTTAATAAAGCATAGGTTAAAACAACATAAATACAATTTAATAAATCATAGGATAAAACCACATGAATACAATTTAATAAAGCATAGGATAAAACAACATAAATACAATTTAATAAAGCATAGGATAAAACAACATAAATACAATTTAATAAAGCATAGGATAAAACAACATAAATACAATTTAATAAAGCATAGCATAAAACAACATAAATACAATTTAATAAAGCATATTATAAAACAACATAAATACAATTTAATAAAGCATAGGATAAAACAACATGAATACAATTTAATAAAGCATAGGATAAAACCACATAAATACAATTTAATAAAGCATAGGATAAAACAACATAAATACAATTTAATAAAGCATAGGATAAAACAACATAAACACAATTTAATAAAGCATAGGATAAAACAACATAAATAAAATTTAATAAAGCATAGGATAAAACAACATAAATACAATTTAATGAATCATATGTTAAAACAACATAAATACAATTTAATAAAGCATAGGATAAAACAACATAAATACAATTTAGTAAAGCATAAGATAAAACAACATGAATACAATTTAATAAAGCATAGGTTAAAACAGCATAAATACAATTTAATAAAGCATAGGATGAAACAACATAAATACAATTTATTAAAGCATAGGATAAAACAACATAAATGCAATTTAATAAATCATAGGACAAAACAACATAAATACAATTTAATAAAGCATATGTTAAAGCAATATAAATACAATTTAATAAAGCATAGGATAAAACCACATAAATACAATTTAATAAAGCATAGGATAAAACCACATAAATACAATTTAATAAAGCATAGGATAAAACCACATAAATACAATTTAATAAAGCATAGGATAAAACCACATACATACAATTTAATAAAGCATAGGATAAAACCACATAAATACAATTTAATAAAGCATAGGTTAAAACAACATAAATGCAATTTAATAAAGCATAGGATAAAACAACATAAATACAATTTATTAAAGCATAGGACAAAACCACTTAAATACAATTTAATAAAGCATAGGATAAAACAACATAAATACAATTTAATAAAGCATAGGACAACACAACATAAATACAATTTAATAAAGCATATGTTAAAGCAAAATAAATACAATTTAATAAAGCATATGTTAAAACAACATAAATACAATTTAATAAAGCATAGGATAAAACAACATAAATACAATTTAATAAAGCATTGGATAAAACAACATAAATACAATTTAATAAAGCATAGGATAAAACAACATAAATTCAATTTAATAAAACATAAGATAAAACAACATAAATACAAGTTAATAAAGCATAGGATAAAACAACATAAATACAATTTAATAAAGCATAGGATAAAACAACATAAATACAATTTAATAAAGCATATGATAAAACAACATAAATACAATTTAATAAAGCATAGGATAAAACAACATAAATACAATTTAATAAAGCATAGGACAAAACCACATAAATACAATTTAATAAAGCATAGGATAAAACAACATAAATACGATTTAATAAAGCATAGGACAAAACCACATAAATACAATTTAATAAAGCATAGGATAAAACAACATAAATACAATTTAATAAAGCATAGGATAAAACAACATAAATACAATTTAATAAAGCATAGGACAAAACCACATAAATACAATTTAATAAAGCATAGGATATAACAACATAAATACAATTTAATAAAGCATAGGATAAAACAACATAAATACAATTTATTAAAGCATAGGACAAAACCACATAAATACAATTTAATAAAGCATAGGATAAAACAACATAAATACAATTTAATAAAGCATAGGACAAAACCACATAAATACAATTTAATAAAGCATAGGATAAAACAACATAAATACAATTTAATAAAGCATAGGATAAAACAACATAAATACAATTTAAAAAGCATAGGACAAAACAACCTAAATACAATTTAGTAAAGCATAAGATAAAACAACATGAATACAATTTAATAAAGCATAGGTTAAAACAGCATAAATACAATTTAATAAAGCATAGGATAAAACAACATAAATACAATTTAATAAAGCATAGTACAAAACAACATAAATACAATTTAATAAAGCATAGGTTAAAACAACATAAATACAATTTAATAAAGCATAGGATAAAACCACAGAAATACAATTTAATAAAGAATAGGATAAAACAACATAAATACAATTTAATAAAGCATAGGACAAAACAACATAAATACAATTTAATAAAGCATAGGATAAAACAACATAAATACAATTTAATAAAGCATAGGATAAAACAACATAAATACAATTTAATAAAGCATAGGACAAAACAACGTCAATACAATTTAATAAAGCATATGTTAAAACAAGATAAATACAATTTAATAAAGCATAGGATAAAACAACATAAACACAATTTAGTAAAGCATAAGATAAAACAACATGAATACAATTTAATAAAGCATAGGTTAAAACAGCATAAATACAATTTAATAAGGCATAGGATAAAACAACATAAATACAATTTAATAAAGCATAGGACAAAACAACGTCAATACAATTTAATAAAGCATATGTTAAAACAAGATAAATACAATTTAATAAAGCATAGGATAAAACAACATAAACACAATTTAGTAAAGCATAAGATAAAACAACATGAATACAATTTAATAAAGCATAGGTTAAAACAGCATAAATACAATTTAGTAACACATAGGATAAAACAACATAAATACAGTTTAATAAAGCATAGGATAAAACAACATAAATACAATTTAATAAAGCATAGGATAAAACAACATGAATACAATTTAATAAAGCATAGGTTAAAACAACATAAATACAATTTAATAAATCATAGGATAAAACCACATGAATACAATTTAATAAAGCATAGGATAAAAAAACATAAATACAATTTAATAAAGCATAGGATAAAACAACATAAATACAATTTAATAAAGCATAGGATAAAACAACATAAATACAATTTAATAAAGCATAGCATAAAACAACATAAATACAATTTAATAAAGCATATTATAAAACAACATAAATACAATTTAATAAAGCATAGGATAAAACAACATGAATACAATTTAATAAAGCATAGGATAAAACCACATAAATACAATTTAATAAAGCATAGGATAAAACAACATAAATACAATTTAATAAAGCATAGGATAAAACAACATAAACACAATTTAATAAAGCATAGGATAAAACAACATAAATAAAATTTAATAAAGCATAGGATAAAACAACATAAATACAATTTAATGAATCATATGTTAAAACAACATAAATACAATTTAATAAAGCATAGGATAAAACAACATAAATACAATTTAGTAAAGCATAAGATAAAACAACATGAATACAATTTAATAAAGCATAGGTTAAAACAGCATAAATACAACTTAATAAAGCATAGGATGAAACAACATAAATACAATTTATTAAAGCATAGGATAAAACAACATAAATGCAATTTAATAAATCATAGGACAAAACAACATAAATACAATTTAATAAAGCATATGT
The DNA here is from genome assembly GCF_046119375.1 of Phyllobates terribilis. Taxonomy (NCBI): domain Eukaryota; kingdom Metazoa; phylum Chordata; class Amphibia; order Anura; family Dendrobatidae; genus Phyllobates; species Phyllobates terribilis. The sequence goes on from NW_027362778.1 coordinate 612,894, forward strand.
TAAAGCAATATAAATACAATTTAATAAAGCATAGGATAAAACCACATAAATACAATTTAATAAAGCATAGGATAAAACCACATAAATACAATTTAATAAAGCATAGGATAAAACCACATAAATACAATTTAATAAAGCATAGGATAAAACCACATACATACAATTTAATAAAGCATAGGATAAAACCACATAAATACAATTTAATAAAGCATAGGTTAAAACAACATAAATGCAATTTAATAAAGCATAGGATAAAACAACATAAATACAATTTATTAAAGCATATGACAAAACCACTTAAATACAATTTAATAAAGCATAGGATAAAACAACATAAATACAATTTAATAAAGCATAGGACAACACAACATAAATACAATTTAATAAAGCATATGTTAAAGCAAAATAAATACAATTTAATAAAGCATATGTTAAAACAACATAAATACAATTTAATAAAGCATAGGATAAAACAACATAAATACAATTTAATAAAGCATTGGATAAAACAACATAAATACAATTTAATAAAGCATAGGATAAAACAACATAAATTCAATTTAATAAAGCATAAGATAAAACAACATAAATACAAGTTAATAAAGCATAGGATAAAACAACATAAATACAATTTAATAAAGCATAGGATAAAACAACATAAATACAATTTAATAAAGCATATGATAAAACAACATAAATACAATTTAATAAAGCATAGGATAAAACAACATAAATACAATTTAATAAAGCATAGGACAAAACCACATAAATACAATTTAATAAAGCATAGGATAAAACAACATAAATACGATTTAATAAAGCATAGGACAAAACCACATAAATACAATTTAATAAAGCATAGGATAAAACAACATAAATACAATTTAATAAAGCATAGGATAAAACAACATAAATACAATTTAATAAAGCATAGGACAAAACCACATAAATACAATTTAATAAAGCATAGGATATAACAACATAAATACAATTTAATAAAGCATAGGATAAAACAACATAAATACAATTTATTAAAGCATAGGACAAAACCACATAAATACAATTTAATAAAGCATAGGATAAAACAACATAAATACAATTTAATAAAGCATAGGATAAAACAACATAAATACAATTTAAAAAGCATAGGACAAAACAACCTAAATACAATTTAGTAAAGCATAAGATAAAACAACATGAATACAATTTAATAAAGCATAGGTTAAAACAGCATAAATACAATTTAATAAAGCATAGGATAAAACAACATAAATACAATTTAATAAAGCATAGTACAAAACAACATAAATACAATTTAATAAAGCATAGGTTAAAACAACATAAATACAATTTAATAAAGCATAGGATAAAACCACAGAAATACAATTTAATAAAGAATAGGATAAAACAACATAAATACAATTTAATAAAGCATAGGACAAAACAACATAAATACAATTTAATAAAGCATAGGATAAAACAACATAAATACAATTTAATAAAGCATAGGATAAAACAACATAAATACAATTTAATAAAGCATAGGACAAAACAACGTCAATACAATTTAATAAAGCATATGTTAAAACAAGATAAATACAATTTAATAAAGCATAGGATAAAACAACATAAACACAATTTAGTAAAGCATAAGATAAAACAACATGAATACAATTTAATAAAGCATAGGTTAAAACAGCATAAATACAATTTAATAAGGCATAGGATAAAACAACATAAATACAATTTAATAAAGCATAGGATAAAACAACATAAATACAATTTAATAAAGCATAGGATAAAACAACATGAATACAATTTAATAAAGCATAGGTTAAAACAACATAAAAACAATTTAATAAATCATAGGATAAAACCACATGAATACAATTTAATAAAGCATAGGATAAAACAACATAAATACAATTTAATAAAGCATAGGATAAAACAACATAAATACAATTTAATAAAGCATATTATAAAACAACATAAATACAATTTAATAAAGCATAGGATAAAACAACATGAATACAATTTAATAAAGCATAGGATAAAACCACATAAATACAATTTAATAAAGCATAGGATAAAACAACATAAATACAATTTAATAAAGCATAGGATAAAACAACATAAACAAAATTTAATAAAGCATAGGATAAAACAACATAAATACAATTTAATAAAGCATAGGATAAAACCACATAAATACAATTTAATAAAGCATAGGATAAAACCACATACATACAATTTAATAAAGCATAGGTTAAAACAACATAAATGCAATTTAATAAAAGATAGGATAAAACAACATAAATTCAATTTAATAAAGCATAAGATAAAACAACATAAATACAAGTTAGTAAAGCATAGGATAAAACAACATAAATACAATTTAATAAAGCATAGGATAAAACAACATAAATACAATTTAATAAAGCATAGGATAAAACAACATAAATTCAATTTAATAAAGCATAGGATAAAACAACATAAATACAATTTAATAAAGCATATTATAAAACAACATAAATACAATTTAATAAAGCATAAGATAAAACAACATGAATACAATTTAATAAAGCATAGGATAAAACCACATAAATACAATTTAATAAAGCATAGGATAAAACAACATAAATACAATTTAATAAAGCATAGGATAAAACAACATAAACACAATTTAATAAATCATAGGATAAAACAACATAAATACAATTTAATAAAGCATAGGATAAAACAACATAAATACAATTTAATGAATCATATGTTAAAACAACATAAATACAATTTAATAAAGCATAGGATAAAACAACATAAATACAATTTAGTAAAGCATAAGATAAAACAACATGAATACAATTTAATAAAGCATAGGTTAAAACAGCATAAATACAATTTAATAAAGCATAGGATGAAACAACATAAATACAGTTTATTAAAGCATAGGATAAAACAACATAAATACAATTTAATAAAGCATAGGATAAAACCACATAAATACAATTTAATAAAGCATAGGATAAAACCACGTAAATACAATTTAATAAAGCATAGGATAAAACAACATAAATACAATTTAATAAAGCATAGGATAAAACAACATAAATACAATTTAATAAAGCATAGGTTAATACAACATAAATACAATTTAAAAAAGCATAGGATAAAACAACATAAATTCAATTTAATAAAGCATAGGTTAAAACAACATAAATGCAATTTAATAAAGCATAGGATAAAACAACATAAATACAATTTAATAAAGAATAGGATAAAACAACATAAATACAATTTATTAAAGCATAGGACAAAACCACATAAATACAATTTAATAAAGCATAGGATAAAACAACATAAATACAATTTAATAAATCATAGGACAAAACAACATAAATACAATTTAATAAAGCATATGTTAAAGCAATATAAATACAATTTAATAAAGCATAGGTTAAAACAACATGAATGCAATTTAATAAAGCATAGGATAAAACAACATAAATACAATTTAATAAAGCATTGGGTAAAACAACATAAATACAATTTAATAAATCATAGGATAAAACAACATAAATACAATTTAATAAAGCATAAGATAAAACAACATAAATACAATTTAATGAATCATATGTTAAAACAACATAAATACAATTTAATAAAGCATAGGATGAAACAACATAAATACAATTTATTAAAGCATAGGATAAAACAACATAAATGCAATTTAATAAATCATAGGACAAAACAACATAAATACAATTTAATAAAGCATATGTTAAAGCAATATAAATACAATTTAATAAAGCATAGGATAAAACCACATAAATACAATTTAATAAAGCATAGGATAAAACCACATAAATACAATTTAATAAAGCATAGGATAAAACCACATAAATACAATTTAATAAAGCATAGGATAAAACCACATACATACAATTTAATAAAGCATAGGATAAAACCACATAAATACAATTTAATAAAGCATAGGTTAAAACAACATAAATGCAATTTAATAAAGCATAGGATAAAACAACATAAATACAATTTATTAAAGCATAGGACAAAACCACTTAAATACAATTTAATAAAGCATAGGATAAAACAACATAAATACAATTTAATAAAGCATAGGACAACACAACATAAATACAATTTAATAAAGCATATGTTAAAGCAAAATAAATACAATTTAATAAAGCATATGTTAAAACAACATAAATACAATTTAATAAAGCATAGGATAAAACAACATAAATACAATTTAATAAAGCATTGGATAAAACAACATAAATACAATTTAATAAAGCATAGGATAAAACAACATAAATTCAATTTAATAAAACATAAGATAAAACAACATAAATACAAGTTAATAAAGCATAGGATAAAACAACATAAATACAATTTAATAAAGCATAGGATAAAACAACATAAATACAATTTAATAAAGCATATGATAAAACAACATAAATACAATTTAATAAAGCATAGGATAAAACAACATAAATACAATTTAATAAAGCATAGGACAAAACCACATAAATACAATTTAATAAAGCATAGGATAAAACAACATAAATACGATTTAATAAAGCATAGGACAAAACCACATAAATACAATTTAATAAAGCATAGGATAAAACAACATAAATACAATTTAATAAAGCATAGGATAAAACAACATAAATACAATTTAATAAAGCATAGGACAAAACCACATAAATACAATTTAATAAAGCATAGGATATAACAACATAAATACAATTTAATAAAGCATAGGATAAAACAACATAAATACAATTTATTAAAGCATAGGACAAAACCACATAAATACAATTTAATAAAGCATAGGATAAAACAACATAAATACAATTTAATAAAGCATAGGACAAAACCACATAAATACAATTTAATAAAGCATAGGATAAAACAACATAAATACAATTTAATAAAGCATAGGATAAAACAACATAAATACAATTTAAAAAGCATAGGACAAAACAACCTAAATACAATTTAGTAAAGCATAAGATAAAACAACATGAATACAATTTAATAAAGCATAGGTTAAAACAGCATAAATACAATTTAATAAAGCATAGGATAAAACAACATAAATACAATTTAATAAAGCATAGTACAAAACAACATAAATACAATTTAATAAAGCATAGGTTAAAACAACATAAATACAATTTAATAAAGCATAGGATAAAACCACAGAAATACAATTTAATAAAGAATAGGATAAAACAACATAAATACAATTTAATAAAGCATAGGACAAAACAACATAAATACAATTTAATAAAGCATAGGATAAAACAACATAAATACAATTTAATAAAGCATAGGATAAAACAACATAAATACAATTTAATAAAGCATAGGACAAAACAACGTCAATACAATTTAATAAAGCATATGTTAAAACAAGATAAATACAATTTAATAAAGCATAGGATAAAACAACATAAACACAATTTAGTAAAGCATAAGATAAAACAACATGAATACAATTTAATAAAGCATAGGTTAAAACAGCATAAATACAATTTAATAAGGCATAGGATAAAACAACATAAATACAATTTAATAAAGCATAGGATAAAACCACATAAATACAATTTAATAAAGCATAGGATAAAACCACGTAAATACAATTTAATAAAGCATAGGATAAAACAACATAAACACAATTTAATAAATCATAGGATAAAACAACATAAATACAATTTAATAAAGCATAGGATAAAACAACATAAATACAATTTAATGAATCATATGTTAAAACAACATAAATACAATTTAATAAAGCATAGGATAAAACAACATAAATACAATTTAGTAAAGCATAAGATAAAACAACATGAATACAATTTAATAAAGCATAGGTTAAAACAGCATAAATACAATTTAATAAAGCATAGGATGAAACAACATAAATACAGTTTATTAAAGCATAGGATAAAACAACATAAATACAATTTAATAAAGCATAGGATAAAACCACATAAATACAATTTAATAAAGCATAGGATAAAACCACGTAAATACAATTTAATAAAGCATAGGATAAAACAACATAAATACAATTTAATAAAGCATAGGATAAAACAACATAAATACAATTTAATAAAGCATAGGTTAATACAACATAAATACAATTTAAAAAAGCATAGGATAAAACAACATAAATTCAATTTAATAAAGCATAGGTTAAAACAACATAAATGCAATTTAATAAAGCATAGGATAAAACAACATAAATACAATTTAATAAAGAATAGGATAAAACAACATAAATACAATTTATTAAAGCATAGGACAAAACCACATAAATACAATTTAATAAAGCATAGGATAAAACAACATAAATACAATTTAATAAATCATAGGACAAAACAACATAAATACAATTTAATAAAGCATATGTTAAAGCAATATAAATACAATTTAATAAAGCATAGGTTAAAACAACATGAATGCAATTTAATAAAGCATAGGATAAAACAACATAAATACAATTTAATAAAGCATTGGGTAAAACAACATAAATACAATTTAATAAATCATAGGATAAAACAACATAAATACAATTTAATAAAGCATAAGATAAAACAACATAAATACAATTTAATGAATCATATGTTAAAACAACATAAATACAATTTAATAAAGCATAGGATGAAACAACATAAATACAATTTATTAAAGCATAGGATAAAACAACATAAATGCAATTTAATAAATCATAGGACAAAACAACATAAATACAATTTAATAAAGCATATGTTAAAGCAATATAAATACAATTTAATAAAGCATAGGATAAAACCACATAAATACAATTTAATAAAGCATAGGATAAAACCACATAAATACAATTTAATAAAGCATAGGATAAAACCACATAAATACAATTTAATAAAGCATAGGATAAAACCACATACATACAATTTAATAAAGCATAGGATAAAACCACATAAATACAATTTAATAAAGCATAGGTTAAAACAACATAAATGCAATTTAATAAAGCATAGGATAAAACAACATAAATACAATTTATTAAAGCATAGGACAAAACCACTTAAATACAATTTAATAAAGCATAGGATAAAACAACATAAATACAATTTAATAAAGCATAGGACAACACAACATAAATACAATTTAATAAAGCATATGTTAAAGCAAAATAAATACAATTTAATAAAGCATATGTTAAAACAACATAAATACAATTTAATAAAGCATAGGATAAAACAACATAAATACAATTTAATAAAGCATTGGATAAAACAACATAAATACAATTTAATAAAGCATAGGATAAAACAACATAAATTCAATTTAATAAAACATAAGATAAAACAACATAAATACAAGTTAATAAAGCATAGGATAAAACAACATAAATACAATTTAATAAAGCATAGGATAAAACAACATAAATACAATTTAATAAAGCATATGATAAAACAACATAAATACAATTTAATAAAGCATAGGATAAAACAACATAAATACAATTTAATAAAGCATAGGACAAAACCACATAAATACAATTTAATAAAGCATAGGATAAAACAACATAAATACGATTTAATAAAGCATAGGACAAAACCACATAAATACAATTTAATAAAGCATAGGATAAAACAACATAAATACAATTTAATAAAGCATAGGATAAAACAACATAAATACAATTTAATAAAGCATAGGACAAAACCACATAAATACAATTTAATAAAGCATAGGATATAACAACATAAATACAATTTAATAAAGCATAGGATAAAACAACATAAATACAATTTATTAAAGCATAGGACAAAACCACATAAATACAATTTAATAAAGCATAGGATAAAACAACATAAATACAATTTAATAAAGCATAGGACAAAACCACATAAATACAATTTAATAAAGCATAGGATAAAACAACATAAATACAATTTAATAAAGCATAGGATAAAACAACATAAATACAATTTAAAAAGCATAGGACAAAACAACCTAAATACAATTTAGTAAAGCATAAGATAAAACAACATGAATACAATTTAATAAAGCATAGGTTAAAACAGCATAAATACAATTTAATAAAGCATAGGATAAAACAACATAAATACAATTTAATAAAGCATAGTACAAAACAACATAAATACAATTTAATAAAGCATAGGTTAAAACAACATAAATACAATTTAATAAAGCATAGGATAAAACCACAGAAATACAATTTAATAAAGAATAGGATAAAACAACATAAATACAATTTAATAAAGCATAGGACAAAACAACATAAATACAATTTAATAAAGCATAGGATAAAACAACATAAATACAATTTAATAAAGCATAGGATAAAACAACATAAATACAATTTAATAAAGCATAGGACAAAACAACGTCAATACAATTTAATAAAGCATATGTTAAAACAAGATAAATACAATTTAATAAAGCATAGGATAAAACAACATAAACACAATTTAGTAAAGCATAAGATAAAACAACATGAATACAATTTAATAAAGCATAGGTTAAAACAGCATAAATACAATTTAATAAGGCATAGGATAAAACAACATAAATACAATTTAATAAAGCATAGGATAAAACCACATAAATACAATTTAATAAAGCATAGGATAAAACAACATAAATACAATTTAATAAAGCATAGGATAAAACAACATAAACACAATTTAATAAATCATAGGATAAAACAACATAAATACAATTTAATAAAGCATAGGATAAAACAACATAAATACAATTTAATGAATCATATGTTAAAACAACATAAATACAATTTAATAAAGCATAGGATAAAACAACATAAATACAATTTAGTAAAGCATAAGATAAAACAACATGAATACAATTTAATAAAGCATAGGTTAAAACAGCATAAATACAATTTAATAAAGCATAGGATGAAACAACATAAATACAGTTTATTAAAGCATAGGATAAAACAACATAAATACAATTTAATAAAGCATAGGATAAAACCACATAAATACAATTTAATAAAGCATAGGATAAAACCACGTAAATACAATTTAATAAAGCATAGGATAAAACAACATAAATACAATTTAATAAAGCATAGGATAAAACAACATAAATACAATTTAATAAAGCATAGGTTAATACAACATAAATACAATTTAAAAAAGCATAGGATAAAACAACATAAATTCAATTTAATAAAGCATAGGTTAAAACAACATAAATGCAATTTAATAAAGCATAGGATAAAACAACATAAATACAATTTAATAAAGAATAGGATAAAACAACATAAATACAATTTATTAAAGCATAGGACAAAACCACATAAATACAATTTAATAAAGCATAGGATAAAACAACATAAATACAATTTAATAAATCATAGGACAAAACAACATAAATACAATTTAATAAAGCATATGTTAAAGCAATATAAATACAATTTAATAAAGCATAGGTTAAAACAACATGAATGCAATTTAATAAAGCATAGGATAAAACAACATAAATACAATTTAATAAAGCATTGGGTAAAACAACATAAATACAATTTAATAAATCATAGGATAAAACAACATAAATACAATTTAATAAAGCATAAGATAAAACAACATAAATACAATTTAATGAATCATATGTTAAAACAACATAAATACAATTTAATAAAGCATAGGATGAAACAACATAAATACAATTTATTAAAGCATAGGATAAAACAACATAAATGCAATTTAATAAATCATAGGACAAAACAACATAAATACAATTTAATAAAGCATATGTTAAAGCAATATAAATACAATTTAATAAAGCATAGGATAAAACCACATAAATACAATTTAATAAAGCATAGGATAAAACCACATAAATACAATTTAATAAAGCATAGGATAAAACCACATAAATACAATTTAATAAAGCATAGGATAAAACCACATACATACAATTTAATAAAGCATAGGATAAAACCACATAAATACAATTTAATAAAGCATAGGTTAAAACAACATAAATGCAATTTAATAAAGCATAGGATAAAACAACATAAATACAATTTATTAAAGCATAGGACAAAACCACTTAAATACAATTTAATAAAGCATAGGATAAAACAACATAAATACAATTTAATAAAGCATAGGACAACACAACATAAATACAATTTAATAAAGCATATGTTAAAGCAAAATAAATACAATTTAATAAAGCATATGTTAAAACAACATAAATACAATTTAATAAAGCATAGGATAAAACAACATAAATACAATTTAATAAAGCATTGGATAAAACAACATAAATACAATTTAATAAAGCATAGGATAAAACAACATAAATTCAATTTAATAAAACATAAGATAAAACAACATAAATACAAGTTAATAAAGCATAGGATAAAACAACATAAATACAATTTAATAAAGCATAGGATAAAACAACATAAATACAATTTAATAAAGCATATGATAAAACAACATAAATACAATTTAATAAAGCATAGGATAAAACAACATAAATACAATTTAATAAAGCATAGGACAAAACCACATAAATACAATTTAATAAAGCATAGGATAAAACAACATAAATACGATTTAATAAAGCATAGGACAAAACCACATAAATACAATTTAATAAAGCATAGGATAAAACAACATAAATACAATTTAATAAAGCATAGGATAAAACAACATAAATACAATTTAATAAAGCATAGGACAAAACCACATAAATACAATTTAATAAAGCATAGGATATAACAACATAAATACAATTTAATAAAGCATAGGATAAAACAACATAAATACAATTTATTAAAGCATAGGACAAAACCACATAAATACAATTTAATAAAGCATAGGATAAAACAACATAAATACAATTTAATAAAGCATAGGACAAAACCACATAAATACAATTTAATAAAGCATAGGATAAAACAACATAAATACAATTTAATAAAGCATAGGATAAAACAACATAAATACAATTTAAAAAGCATAGGACAAAACAACCTAAATACAATTTAGTAAAGCATAAGATAAAACAACATGAATACAATTTAATAAAGCATAGGTTAAAACAGCATAAATACAATTTAATAAAGCATAGGATAAAACAACATAAATACAATTTAATAAAGCATAGTACAAAACAACATAAATACAATTTAATAAAGCATAGGTTAAAACAACATAAATACAATTTAATAAAGCATAGGATAAAACCACAGAAATACAATTTAATAAAGAATAGGATAAAACAACATAAATACAATTTAATAAAGCATAGGACAAAACAACATAAATACAATTTAATAAAGCATAGGATAAAACAACATAAATACAATTTAATAAAGCATAGGATAAAACAACATAAATACAATTTAATAAAGCATAGGACAAAACAACGTCAATACAATTTAATAAAGCATATGTTAAAACAAGATAAATACAATTTAATAAAGCATAGGATAAAACAACATAAACACAATTTAGTAAAGCATAAGATAAAACAACATGAATACAATTTAATAAAGCATAGGTTAAAACAGCATAAATACAATTTAATAAGGCATAGGATAAAACAACATAAATACAATTTAATAAAGCATAGGACAAAACAACGTCAATACAATTTAATAAAGCATATGTTAAAACAAGATAAATACAATTTAATAAAGCATAGGATAAAACAACATAAACACAATTTAGTAAAGCATAAGATAAAACAACATGAATACAATTTAATAAAGCATAGGTTAAAACAGCATAAATACAATTTAGTAACACATAGGATAAAACAACATAAATACAGTTTAATAAAGCATAGGATAAAACAACATAAATACAATTTAATAAAGCATAGGATAAAACAACATGAATACAATTTAATAAAGCATAGGTTAAAACAACATAAATACAATTTAATAAATCATAGGATAAAACCACATGAATACAATTTAATAAAGCATAGGATAAAAAAACATAAATACAATTTAATAAAGCATAGGATAAAACAACATAAATACAATTTAATAAAGCATAGGATAAAACAACATAAATACAATTTAATAAAGCATAACATAAAACAACATAAATACAATTTAATAAAGCATATTATAAAACAACATAAATACAATTTAATAAAGCATAGGATAAAACAACATGAATACAATTTAATAAAGCATAGGATAAAACCACATAAATACAATTTAATAAAGCATAGGATAAAACAACATAAATACAATTTAATAAAGCATAGGATAAAACAACATAAACACAATTTAATAAAGCATAGGATAAAACAACATAAATAAAATTTAATAAAGCATAGGATAAAACAACATAAATACAATTTAATGAATCATATGTTAAAACAACATAAATACAATTTAATAAAGCATAGGATAAAACAACATAAATACAATTTAGTAAAGCATAAGATAAAACAACATGAATACAATTTAATAAAGCATAGGTTAAAACAGCATAAATACAACTTAATAAAGCATAGGATGAAACAACATAAATACAATTTATTAAAGCATAGGATAAAACAACATAAATGCAATTTAATAAATCATAGGACAAAACAACATAAATACAATTTAATAAAGCATATGTTAAAGCAATATAAATACAATTTAATAAAGCATAGGATAAAACCACATAAATACAATTTAATAAAGCATAGGATAAAACCACATAAATACAATTTAATAAAGCATAGGATAAAACCACATAAATACAATTTAATAAAGCATAGGATAAAACCACATACATACAATTTAATAAAGCATAGGATAAAACCACATAAATACAATTTAATAAAGCATAGGTTAAAACAACATAAATGCAATTTAATAAAGCATAGGATAAAACAACATAAATACAATTTATTAAAGCATATGACAAAACCACTTAAATACAATTTAATAAAGCATAGGATAAAACAACATAAATACAATTTAATAAAGCATAGGACAACACAACATAAATACAATTTAATAAAGCATATGTTAAAGCAAAATAAATACAATTTAATAAAGCATATGTTAAAACAACATAAATACAATTTAATAAAGCATAGGATAAAACAACATAAATACAATTTAATAAAGCATTGGATAAAACAACATAAATACAATTTAATAAAGCATAGGATAAAACAACATAAATTCAATTTAATAAAGCATAAGATAAAACAACATAAATACAAGTTAATAAAGCATAGGATAAAACAACATAAATACAATTTAATAAAGCATAGGATAAAACAACATAAATACAATTTAATAAAGCATATGATAAAACAACATAAATACAATTTAATAAAGCATAGGATAAAACAACATAAATACAATTTAATAAAGCATAGGACAAAACCACATAAATACAATTTAATAAAGCATAGGATAAAACAACATAAATACGATTTAATAAAGCATAGGACAAAACCACATAAATACAATTTAATAAAGCATAGGATAAAACAACATAAATACAATTTAATAAAGCATAGGATAAAACAACATAAATACAATTTAATAAAGCATAGGACAAAACCACATAAATACAATTTAATAAAGCATAGGATATAACAACATAAATACAATTTAATAAAGCATAGGATAAAACAACATAAATACAATTTATTAAAGCATAGGACAAAACCACATAAATACAATTTAATAAAGCATAGGATAAAACAACATAAATACAATTTAATAAAGCATAGGATAAAACAACATAAATACAATTTAAAAAGCATAGGACAAAAGAACCTAAATACAATTTAGTAAAGCATAAGATAAAACAACATGAATACAATTTAATAAAGCATAGGTTAAAACAGCATAAATACAATTTAATAAAGCATAGGATAAAACAACATAAATACAATTTAATAAAGCATAGTACAAAACAACATAAATACAATTTAATAAAGCATAGGTTAAAACAACATAAATACAATTTAATAAAGCATAGGATAAAACCACAGAAATACAATTTAATAAAGAATAGGATAAAACAACATAAATACAATTTAATAAAGCATAGGACAAAACAACATAAATACAATTTAATAAAGCATAGGATAAAACAACATAAATACAATTTAATAAAGCATAGGATAAAACAACATAAATACAATTTAATAAAGCATAGGACAAAACAACGTCAATACAATTTAATAAAGCATATGTTAAAACAAGATAAATACAATTTAATAAAGCATAGGATAAAACAACATAAACACAATTTAGTAAAGCATAAGATAAAACAACATGAATACAATTTAATAAAGCATAGGTTAAAACAGCATAAATACAATTTAATAAGGCATAGGATAAAACAACATAAATACAATTTAATAAAGCATAGGATAAAACAACATAAATACAATTTAATAAAGCATAGGATAAAACAACATGAATACAATTTAATAAAGCATAGGTTAAAACAACATAAAAACAATTTAATAAATCATAGGATAAAACCACATGAATACAATTTAATAAAGCATAGGATAAAACAACATAAATACAATTTAATAAAGCATAGGATAAAACAACATAAATACAATTTAATAAAGCATATTATAAAACAACATAAATACAATTTAATAAAGCATAGGATAAAACAACATGAATACAATTTAATAAAGCATAGGATAAAACCACATAAATACAATTTAATAAAGCATAGGATAAAACAACATAAATACAATTTAATAAAGCATAGGATAAAACAACATAAACAAAATTTAATAAAGCATAGGATAAAACAACATAAATACAATTTAATAAAGCATAGGATAAAACCACATAAATACAATTTAATAAAGCATAGGATAAAACCACATACATACAATTTAATAAAGCATAGGTTAAAACAACATAAATGCAATTTAATAAAGCATAGGATAAAACAACATAAATTCAATTTAATAAAGCATAAGATAAAACAACATAAATACAAGTTAGTAAAGCATAGGATAAAACAACATAAATACAATTTAATAAAGCATAGGATAAAACAACATAAATACAATTTAATAAAGCATAGGATAAAACAACATAAATTCAATTTAATAAAGCATAGGATAAAACAACATAAATACAATTTAATAAAGCATATTATAAAACAACATAAATACAATTTAATAAAGCATAAGATAAAACAACATGAATACAATTTAATAAAGCATAGGATAAAACCACATAAATACAATTTAATAAAGCATAGGATAAAACAACATAAATACAATTTAATAAAGCATAGGATAAAACAACATAAACACAATTTAATAAATCATAGGATAAAACAACATAAATACAATTTAATAAAGCATAGGATAAAACAACATAAATACAATTTAATGAATCATATGTTAAAACAACATAAATACAATTTAATAAAGCATAGGATAAAACAACATAAATACAATTTAGTAAAGCATAAGATAAAACAACATGAATACAATTTAATAAAGCATAGGTTAAAACAGCATAAATACAATTTAATAAAGCATAGGATGAAACAACATAAATACAGTTTATTAAAGCATAGGATAAAACAACATAAATACAATTTAATAAAGCATAGGATAAAACCACATAAATACAATTTAATAAAGCATAGGATAAAACCACGTAAATACAATTTAATAAAGCATAGGATAAAACAACATAAATACAATTTAATAAAGCATAGGATAAAACAACATAAATACAATTTAATAAAGCATAGGTTAATACAACATAAATACAATTTAAAAAAGCATAGGATAAAACAACATAAATTCAATTTAATAAAGCATAGGTTAAAACAACATAAATGCAATTTAATAAAGCATAGGATAAAACAACATAAATACAATTTAATAAAGAATAGGATAAAACAACATAAATACAATTTATTAAAGCATAGGACAAAACCACATAAATACAATTTAATAAAGCATAGGATAAAACAACATAAATACAATTTAATAAATCATAGGACAAAACAACATAAATACAATTTAATAAAGCATATGTTAAAGCAATATAAATACAATTTAATAAAGCATAGGTTAAAACAACATGAATGCAATTTAATAAAGCATAGGATAAAACAACATAAATACAATTTAATAAAGCATTGGGTAAAACAACATAAATACAATTTAATAAATCATAGGATTAAACAACATAAATACAATTTAATAAAGCATAAGATAAAACAACATAAATACAATTTAATGAATCATATGTTAAAACAACATAAATACAATTTAATAAAGCATAGGATAAAACAACATAAATACAATTTAGTAAAGCATAAGATAAAACAACATGAATACAATTTAATAAAGCATAGGTTAAAACAGCATAAATACAATTTAATAAATCATAGGATGAAACAACATAAATACAATTTATTAAAGCATAGGATAAAACAACATAAATACAATTTAATAAAGCATAGTATAAAACAACATAAATACAATTTAATAAAGCATAGGTTAAAACCACATAAATACAATTTAATAAAGCATAGGATAAAACCACATAAATACAATTTAATAAAGCATAGGTTAAAACAACATAAATGCAATTTAATAAAGCATAGGATAAAACAACATAAATACAATTTAATAAAGCATAGGATAAAACAACATAAATACAATTTAATAAAGCATAGGTTAAAACAACATAAATACAATTTAAAAAAGCATAGGATAAAACAACATAAATACAATTTATTAAAGCATAGGACAAAACCACATAAATACAATTTAATAAAGCATAGGATAAAACAACATAAATAAAATTTAATAAAGCATAGGATAAAACAACATAAATACAATTTAATAAAGCATAGGTTAAAACAACATAAATACAATTTAAAAAAGCATAGGATAAAACAACATAAATACAATTTATTAAAGCATAGGACAAAACCACATAAATACAATTTAATAAAGCATAGGATAAAACAACATAAATAAAATTTAATAAAGCATAGGATAAAACAACATAAATACAATTTAATGAATCATATGTTAAAACAACATAAATACAATTTAATAAAGCATAGGATAAAACAACATAAATACAATTTAGTAAAGCATAAGATAAAACAACATGAATACAATTTAATAAAGCATAGGTTAAAACAGCATAAATACAATTTAATAAAGCATAGGATGAAACAACATAAATACAATTTATTAAAGCATAGGATAAAACAACATAAATGCAATTTAATAAATCATAGGACAAAACAACATAAATACAATTTAATAAAGCATATGTTAAAGCAATATAAATACAATTTAATAAAGCATAGGTTAAAACAACATGAATGCAATTTAATAAAGCATAGGATAAAACAACATAAATACAATTTAATAAAGCATTGGGTAAAACAACATAAATACAATTTAATAAATCATAGGATAAAACAAAATAAATACAATTTAATAAAGCATAAGATAAAACAACATAAATACAATTTAATAAAGCATAGGTTAAAACAACATAAATGCAATTTAATAAAGCATAGGATAAAACAACATAAATACAATTTATTAAAGCATAGGACAAAACCACTTAAATACAATTTAATAAAGCATAGGATAAAACAACATGAATACAATTTAATAAAGCATAGGACAACACAACATAAATACAATTTAATAAAGCATATGTTAAAGCAAAATAAATACAATTTAATAAAGCATAGGATAAAACAACATAAATACAATTTAATAAAGCATAGGATAAAACCACATAAATACAATTTAATAAAGCATAGGATAAAACCACATAAATACAATTTAATAAAGCATAGGATAAAACCACATAAATACAATTTAATAAAGCATAGGATAAAACCACATAAGTACAATTTAATAAAGCATAGGTTAAAACAACATAAATGCAATTTAATAAAGCATAGGATAAAACAACATAAATACAATTTAATAAAGCATAGGATAAAACAACATAAATACAATTTAATAAAGCATAGGTTAAAACAACATAAATACAATTTAAAAAAGCATAGGATAAAACAACATAAATACAATTTATTAAAGCATAGGACAAAACCACATAAATACAATTTAATAAAGCATAGGATAAAACAACATAAATACAATTTAATAAAGCATAGGACAACACAACATAAATACAATTTAATAATGCATATGTTAAAGCAAAATAAATACAATTTAATAAAGCATATGTTAAAACAACATAAATACAATTTAATAAAGCATAGGATAAAACAACATAAATACAATTTAATAAAGCATAGGATAAATCAACATAAATACAATTTAATAAAGCATAGGATAAAACAACATAAATACAATTTAATAAAGCATAGGACAAAACCACATAAATACAATTTAATAAAGCATAGGATAAAACAACATAAATACAATTTAAGAAAGCATAGGATAAAACAACATAAATACAATTTAATAAAGCATAGGATAAAACAATATAAATACAATTTAATAAAGCATGGGATAAAACCACATACATACAATTTAATAAAGCATAGGATAAAACCACATACATACAATTTAATAAAGCATAGGACAAAACCACATAAATACAATTTAATAAAGCATAGGATAAAACAACATAAATACAATTTAATAAATCATAGGACAAAACAACATAAATACAATTTAATAAAGCATATGTTAAAGCAATATAAATACAATTTAATAAAGCATAGGTTAAAACAACATGAATGCAATTTAATAAAGCATAGGATAAAACAACATAAATACAATTTAATAAAGCATTGGGTGAAACAACATAAATACAATTTAATAAATCATAGGATAAAACAACATAAATACAATTTAATAAAGCATATTATAAAACAACATAAATACAATTTAATAAAGCATAAGATAAAACAACATGAATACAATTTAATAAAGCATAGGATAAAACCACATAAATACAATTTAATAAAGCATAAGATAAAACAACATAAATTCAATTTAATAAAGCATAGGATAAAACAACATAAATACAATTTAATAAAGCATATTATAAAACAACATAAATACAAATTAATAAAGCATAAGATAAAACAACATGAATACAATTTAATAAAGCATAGGATAAAACCACATAAATACAATTTAATAAAGCATAGGATAAAACAACATAAATACAATTTAATAAAGCATAGGATAAAACAACATAAACACAATTTAATAAATCATAGGATAAAACAACATAAATACAATTTAATAAAGCATAGGATAAAACAACATAAATACAATTTAATGAATCATATGTTAAAACAACATAAATACAATTTAATAAAGCATAGGATAAAACAACATAAATACAATTTAGTAAAGCATAAGATAAAACAACATGAATACAATTTAATAAAGCATAGGTTAAAACAGCATAAATACAATTTAATAAAGCATAGGATGAAACAACATAAATACAGTTTATTAAAGCATAGGATAAAACAACATAAATACAATTTAATAAAGCATAGGATAAAACCACATAAATACAATTTAATAAAGCATAGGATAAAACCACGTAAATACAATTTAATAAAGCATAGGATAAAACAACATAAATACAATTTAATAAAGCATAGGATAAAACAACATAAATACAATTTAATAAAGCATAGGTTAATACAACATAAATACAATTTAAAAAAGCATAGGATAAAACAACATAAATTCAATTTAATAAAGCATAGGTTAAAACAACATAAATGCAATTTAATAAAGCATAGGATAAAACAACATAAATACAATTTAATAAAGAATAGGATAAAACAACATAAATACAATTTATTAAAGCATAGGACAAAACCACATAAATACAATTTAATAAAGCATAGGATAAAACAACATAAATACAATTTAATAAATCATAGGACAAAACAACATAAATACAATTTAATAAAGCATATGTTAAAGCAATATAAATACAATTTAATAAAGCATAGGTTAAAACAACATGAATGCAATTTAATAAAGCATAGGATAAAACAACATAAATACAATTTAATAAAGCATTGGGTAAAACAACATAAATACAATTTAATAAATCATAGGATTAAACAACATAAATACAATTTAATAAAGCATAAGATAAAACAACATAAATACAATTTAATGAATCATATGTTAAAACAACATAAATACAATTTAATAAAGCATAGGATAAAACAACATAAATACAATTTAGTAAAGCATAAGATAAAACAACATGAATACAATTTAATAAAGCATAGGTTAAAACAGCATAAATACAATTTAATAAATCATAGGATGAAACAACATAAATACAATTTATTAAAGCATAGGATAAAACAACATAAATACAATTTAATAAAGCATAGTATAAAACAACATAAATACAATTTAATAAAGCATAGGTTAAAACCACATAAATACAATTTAATAAAGCATAGGATAAAACCACATAAATACAATTTAATAAAGCATAGGTTAAAACAACATAAATGCAATTTAATAAAGCATAGGATAAAACAACATAAATACAATTTAATAAAGCATAGGATAAAACAACATAAATACAATTTAATAAAGCATAGGTTAAAACAACATAAATACAATTTAAAAAAGCATAGGATAAAACAACATAAATACAATTTATTAAAGCATAGGACAAAACCACATAAATACAATTTAATAAAGCATAGGATAAAACAACATAAATAAAATTTAATAAAGCATAGGATAAAACAACATAAATACAATTTAATAAAGCATAGGTTAAAACAACATAAATACAATTTAAAAAAGCATAGGATAAAACAACATAAATACAATTTATTAAAGCATAGGACAAAACCACATAAATACAATTTAATAAAGCATAGGATAAAACAACATAAATAAAATTTAATAAAGCATAGGATAAAACAACATAAATACAATTTAATGAATCATATGTTAAAACAACATAAATACAATTTAATAAAGCATAGGATAAAACAACATAAATACAATTTAGTAAAGCATAAGATAAAACAACATGAATACAATTTAATAAAGCATAGGTTAAAACAGCATAAATACAATTTAATAAAGCATAGGATGAAACAACATAAATACAATTTATTAAAGCATAGGATAAAACAACATAAATGCAATTTAATAAATCATAGGACAAAACAACATAAATACAATTTAATAAAGCATATGTTAAAGCAATATAAATACAATTTAATAAAGCATAGGTTAAAACAACATGAATGCAATTTAATAAAGCATAGGATAAAACAACATAAATACAATTTAATAAAGCATTGGGTAAAACAACATAAATACAATTTAATAAATCATAGGATAAAACAAAATAAATACAATTTAATAAAGCATAAGATAAAACAACATAAATACAATTTAATAAAGCATAGGTTAAAACAACATAAATGCAATTTAATAAAGCATAGGATAAAACAACATAAATACAATTTATTAAAGCATAGGACAAAACCACTTAAATACAATTTAATAAAGCATAGGATAAAACAACATGAATACAATTTAATAAAGCATAGGACAACACAACATAAATACAATTTAATAAAGCATATGTTAAAGCAAAATAAATACAATTTAATAAAGCATAGGATAAAACAACATAAATACAATTTAATAAAGCATAGGATAAAACCACATAAATACAATTTAATAAAGCATAGGATAAAACCACATAAATACAATTTAATAAAGCATAGGATAAAACCACATAAATACAATTTAATAAAGCATAGGATAAAACCACATAAGTACAATTTAATAAAGCATAGGTTAAAACAACATAAATGCAATTTAATAAAGCATAGGATAAAACAACATAAATACAATTTAATAAAGCATAGGATAAAACAACATAAATACAATTTAATAAAGCATAGGTTAAAACAACATAAATACAATTTAAAAAAGCATAGGATAAAACAACATAAATACAATTTATTAAAGCATAGGACAAAACCACATAAATACAATTTAATAAAGCATAGGATAAAACAACATAAATACAATTTAATAAAGCATAGGACAACACAACATAAATACAATTTAATAATGCATATGTTAAAGCAAAATAAATACAATTTAATAAAGCATATGTTAAAACAACATAAATACAATTTAATAAAGCATAGGATAAAACAACATAAATACAATTTAATAAAGCATAGGATAAATCAACATAAATACAATTTAATAAAGCATAGGATAAAACAACATAAATACAATTTAATAAAGCATAGGACAAAACCACATAAATACAATTTAATAAAGCATAGGATAAAACAACATAAATACAATTTAAGAAAGCATAGGATAAAACAACATAAATACAATTTAATAAAGCATAGGATAAAACAATATAAATACAATTTAATAAAGCATGGGATAAAACCACATACATACAATTTAATAAAGCATAGGATAAAACCACATACATACAATTTAATAAAGCATAGGACAAAACCACATAAATACAATTTAATAAAGCATAGGATAAAACAACATAAATACAATTTAATAAATCATAGGACAAAACAACATAAATACAATTTAATAAAGCATATGTTAAAGCAATATAAATACAATTTAATAAAGCATAGGTTAAAACAACATGAATGCAATTTAATAAAGCATAGGATAAAACAACATAAATACAATTTAATAAAGCATTGGGTGAAACAACATAAATACAATTTAATAAATCATAGGATAAAACAACATAAATACAATTTAATAAAGCATAAGATAAAACAACATAAATACAATTTAATAAAGCATAGGTTAAAACAACATAAATGCAATTTAATAAAGCATAGGATAAAACAACATAAATACAATTTATTAAAGCATAGGACAAAACCACTTAAATACAATTTAATAAAGCATAGGATAAAACAACATAAATACAATTTAATAAAGCATAGGACAACACAACATAAATACAATTTAATAAAGCATATGTTAAAGCAAAATAAATACAATTTAATAAAGCATATGTTAAAACAACATAAATACAATTTAATAAAGCATAGGATAAAACAACATAAATACAATTTAATAAAGCATAGGATAAATCAACATAAATACAATTTAATAAAGCATAGGATAAAACAACATAAATACAATTTAATAAAGCATAGGACAAAACCACATAAATACAATTTAATAAAGCATAGGATAAAACAACATAAATACAATTTAAGAAAGCATAGGATAAAACAACATAAATACAATTTAATAAAGCATAGGATAAAACAATATAAATACAATTTAATAAAGCATGGGATAAAACCACATACATACAATTTAATAAAGCATAGGATAAAACCACATAAATACAATTTAATAAAGCATAGGTTAAAACAACATAAATGCAATTTAATAAAGCATAGGATAAAACAACATAAATACAATTTAATAAAGAATAGGATAAAACAACATAAATACAATTTATTAAAGCATAGGACAAAACCACATAAATACAATTTAATAAAGCATAGGATAAAACAACATAAATACAATTTAATAAATCATAGGACAAAACAACATAAATACAATTTAATAAAGCATATGTTAAAGCAATATAAATACAATTTAATAAAGCATAGGTTAAAACAACATGAATGCAATTTAATAAAGCATAGGATAAAACAACATAAATACAATTTAATAAAGCATTGGGTGAAACAACATAAATACAATTTAATAAATCATAGGATAAAAAAACATAAATACAATTTAATAAAGCATAGGATAAAACCACATAAATACAATTTAATAAAGCATAGGATAAAACCACATAAATACAATTTAATAAATAATAGGATAAAACAACATGAGTACAATTTAATAAAGCATAGGTTAAAACAACATAAAAACAATTTAATAAATCATAGGATAAAACCACATAAATACAATTTAATAAAGCATAGGTTAAAACAACATAAATGCAATTTAATAAAGCATAGGATAAAACAACATAAATACAATTTAATAAAGCATAGGATAAAACAACATAAATACAATTTAATAAAGCATAGGTTGAAACAACATAAATACAATTTAAGGATAAAACAACATAAATACAATTTAATAAAGCATAGGACAGAACAACATAAATACAATTTAATAAAGCATAGGAAAAAACAACATAAATACAATTTAATAAAGCATAGGATAAAACAACATAAATACAATTTAATAAAGCATAGGATAAAACAACATAAATACAATTTAATAAAGCATAGGATAAAACAACATGAATACAATTTAATAAAGCATAGGATAAAACCACATAAATACAATTTAATAAAGCATAGGATAAAACAACATAAATACAATTTAATAAAGCATAGGATAAAACAATATAAACACAATTTAATAAAGCATAGGATAAAACAACATAAATAAAATTTAATAAAGCATAGGATAAAACCACGTAAATACAATTTAATGAATCATATGTTAAAACAACATAAATACAATTTAATAAAGCATAGGATAAAACAACATAAATACAATTTAATAAAGCATAGGTTAATACAACATAAATACAATTTAAAAAAGCATAGGATAAAACAACATAAATTCAATTTAATAAAGCATAGGTTAAAACAACATAAATGCAATTTAATAAAGCATAGGATAAAACAACATAAATACAATTTAATAAAGAATAGGATAAAACAACATAAATACAATTTATTAAAGCATAGGACAAAACCACATAAATACAATTTAATAAAGCATAGGATAAAACAACATAAATACAATTTAATAAATCATAGGACAAAACAACATAAATACAATTTAATAAAGCATATGTTAAAGCAATATAAATACAATTTAATAAAGCATAGGTTAAAACAACATGAATGCAATTTAATAAAGCATAGGATAAAACAACATAAATACAATTTAATAAAGCATTGGGTAAAACAACATAAATACAATTTAATAAATCATAGGATAAAACAACATAAATACAATTTAATAAAGCATAAGATAAAACAACATAAATACAATTTAATGAATCATATGTTAAAACAACATAAATACAATTTAATAAAGCATAGGATAAAACAACATAAATACAATTTAGTAAAGCATAAGATAAAACAACATGAATACAATTTAATAAAGCATAGGTTAAAACAGCATAAATACAATTTAATAAAGCATAGGATGAAACAACATAAATACAATTTATTAAAGCATAGGATAAAACAACATAAATACAATTTAATAAAGCATAGGATAAAACAACATAAATACAATTTAATAAAGCATAGGTTAAAACCACATAAATACAATTTAATAAAGCATAGGATAAAACCACATAAATACAATTTAATAAAGCATAGGTTAAAACAACATAAATGCAATTTAATAAAGCATAGGATAAAACAACATAAATACAATTTAATAAAGCATAGGATAAAACAACATAAATACAATTTATTAAAGCATAGGACAAAACCACATAAATACAATTTAATAAAGCATAGGATAAAACAACATAAATACAATTTAATAAAGCATAGGATAAAACAACATAAATACAATTTAAAAAGCATAGGACAAAACAACCTAAATACAATTTAGTAAAGCATAAGATAAAACAACATGAATACAATTTAATAAAGCATAGGTTAAAACAGCATAAATACAATTTAATAAAGCATAGGATAAAACAACATAAATACAATTTAATAAAGCATAGTACAAAACAACATAAATACAATTTAATAAAGCATAGGTTAAAACAACATAAATACAATTTAATAAAGCATAGGATAAAACCACAGAAATACAATTTAATAAAGAATAGGATAAAACAACATAAATACAATTTAATAAAGCATAGGACAAAACAACATAAATACAATTTAATAAAGCATAGGATAAAACAACATAAATACAATTTAATAAAGCATAGGATAAAACAACATAAATACAATTTAATAAAGCATAGGACAAAACAACGTCAATACAATTTAATAAAGCATATGTTAAAACAAGATAAATACAATTTAATAAAGCATAGGATAAAACAACATAAACACAATTTAGTAAAGCATAAGATAAAACAACATGAATACAATTTAATAAAGCATAGGTTAAAACAGCATAAATACAATTTAATAAGGCATAGGATAAAACAACATAAATACAATTTAATAAAGCATAGGATAAAACAACATAAATACAATTTAATAAAGCATAGGATAAAACAACATGAATACAATTTAATAAAGCATAGGTTAAAACAACATAAATACAATTTAATAAAGCATAGGATAGAACAACATAAATACAATTTAATAAAGCATAGGATAAAACAACATAAATACAATTTAATAAAGCATATTATAAAACAACATAAATACAATTTAATAAAGCATAGGATAAAACAACATGAATACAATTTAATAAAGCATAGGATAAAACCACATAAATACAATTTAATAAAGCATAGGATAAAACAACATAAATACAATTTAATAAAGCATAGGATAAAACAACATAAACAAAATTTAATAAAGCATAGGATAAAACAACATAAATACAATTTAATAAAGCATAGGATAAAACCACATAAATACAATTTAATAAAGCATAGGATAAAACCACATACATACAATTTAATAAAGCATAGGTTAAAACAACATAAATGCAATTTAATAAAGCATAGGATAAAACAACATAAATTCAATTTAATAAAGCATAAGATAAAACAACATAAATACAAGTTAGTAAAGCATAGGATAAAACAACATAAATACAATTTAATAAAGCATAGGATAAAACAACATAAATACAATTTAATAAAGCATAGGATAAAACAACATAAATTCAATTTAATAAATCATAGGACAAAACAACATAAATACAATTTAATAAAGCATAGGTTAAAACAGCATAAATACAATTTAATAAGGCATAGGATAAAACAACATAAATACAATTTAATAAAGCATAATATAAAACAACATAAATACAATTTAATAAAGCATAGGATAAAACAACATGAATACAATTTAATAAAGCATAGGTTAAAACAACATAAAAACAATTTAATAAATCATAGGATAAAACCACATGAATACAATTTAATAAAGCATAGGATAAAACAACATAAATACAATTTAATAAAGCATAGGATAAAACAACATAAATACAATTTAATAAAGCATAGGATAAAACAACATAAATACAATTTAATAAAGCATATTATAAAACAACATAAATACAATTTAATAAAGCATAGGATAAAACAACATGAATACAATTTAATAAAGCATAGGATAAAACCACATAAATACAATTTAATAAAGCATAGGATAAAACAACATAAATACAATTTAATAAAGCATAGGATAAAACAACATAAACAAAATTTAATAAAGCATAGGATAAAACAACATAAATACAATTTAATAAAGCATAGGATAAAACCACATAAATACAATTTAATAAAGCATAGGATAAAACCACATACATACAATTTAATAAAGCATAGGTTAAAACAACATAAATGCAATTTAATAAAGCATAGGATAAAACAACATAAATTCAATTTAATAAAGCATAAGATAAAACAACATAAATACAAGTTAGTAAAGCATAGGATAAAACAACATAAATACAATTTAATAAAGCATAGGATAAAACAACATAAATACAATTTAATAAAGCATAGGATAAAACAACATAAATTCAATTTAATAAATCATAGGACAAAACAACATAAATACAATTTAATAAAGCATATGTTAAAGCAATATAAATACAATTTAATAAAGCATAGGTTAAAACAACATGAATGCAATTTAATAAAGCATAGGATAAAACAACATAAATACAATTTAATAAAGCATTGGGTAAAACAACATAAATACAATTTAATAAAGCATAGGATAAAACAACATAAATACAATTTAGTAAAGCATAAGATAAAACAACATGAATACAATTTAATAAAGCATAGGTTAAAACAGCATAAATACAATTTAATAAAGCATAGGATGAAACAACATAAATACAATTTATTAAAGCATAGGATAAAACAACATAAATACAATTTAATAAAGCATAGGATAAAACAACATAAATACAATTTAATAAAGCATAGGTTAAAACCACATAAATACAATTTAATAAAGCATAGGATAAAACCACATAAATACAATTTAATAAAGCATAGGTTAAAACAACATAAATGCAATTTAATAAAGCATAGGATAAAACAACATAAATACAATTTAATAAAGCATAGGATAAAACAACATAAATACAATTTAATAAAGCATAGGTTAAAACAACATAAATACAATTTAAAAAAGCATAGGATAAAACAACATAAATACAATTTATTAAAGCATAGGACAAAACCACATAAATACAATTTAATAAAGCATAGGATAAAACAACATAAATAAAATTTAATAAAGCATAGGATAAAACAACATAAATACAATTTAATGAATCATATGTTAAAACAACATAAATACAATTTAATAAAGCATAGGATAAAACAACATAAATACAATTTAGTAAAGCATAAGATAAAACAACATGAATACAATTTAATAAAGCATAGGTTAAAACAGCATAAATACAATTTAATAAAGCATAGGATGAAACAACATAAATACAATTTATTAAAGCATAGGATAAAACAACATAAATGCAATTTAATAAAGCATAGGTTAAAACAGCATAAATACAATTTAATAAAGCATAGGATGAAACAACATAAATACAATTTATTAAAGCATAGGATAAAACAACATAAATGCAATTTAATAAATCATAGGACAAAACAACATAAATACAATTTAATAAAGCATATGTTAAAGCAATATAAATACAATTTAATAAAGCATAGGTTAAAACAACATGAATGCAATTTAATAAAGCATAGGATAAAACAACATAAATACAATTTAATAAAGCATTGGGTAAAACAACATAAATACAATTTAATAAATCATAGGATAAAACAACATAAATACAATTTAATAAAGAATAAGATAAAACAACATAAATACAATTTAATAAAGCATAGGTTAAAACAACATAAATGCAATTTAATAAAGCATAGGATAAAACAACATAAATACAATTTATTAAAGCATAGGACAAAACCACTTAAATACAATTTAATAAAGCATAGGATAAAACAACATAAATACAATTTAATAAAGCATAGGACAACACAACATAAATACAATTTAATAAAGCATATGTTAAAGCAAAATAAATACAATTTAATAAAGCATAGGATAAAACAACATAAATACAATTTAATAAAGCATAGGATAAAACCACATAAATACAATTTAATAAAGCATAGGATAAAACCACATAAATACAATTTAATAAAGCATAGGATAAAACCACATAAATACAATTTAATAAAGCATAGGATAAAACCACATAAGTACAATTTAATAAAGCATAGGTTAAAACAACATAAATGCAATTTAATAAAGCATAGGATAAAACAACATAAATACAATTTAATAAAGCATAGGATAAAACAACATAAATACAATTTAATAAAGCATAGGTTAAAACAACATAAATACAATTTAAAAAAGCATAGGATAAAACAACATAAATACAATTTATTAAAGCATAGGACAAAACCACATAAATACAATTTAATAAAGCATAGGATAAAACAACATAAATACAATTTAATAAAGCATAGGACAACACAACATAAATACAATTTAATAAAGCATATGTTAAAGCAAAATAAATACAATTTAATAAAGCATATGTTAAAACAACATAAATACAATTTAATAAAGCATAGGATAAAACAACATAAATACAATTTAATAAAGCATAGGATAAATCAACATAAATACAATTTAATAAAGCATAGGATAAAACAACATAAATACAATTTAATAAAGCATAGGACAAAACCACATAAATACAATTTAATAAAGCATAGGATAAAACAACATAAATACAATTTAAGAAAGCATAGGATAAAACAACATAAATACAATTTAATAAAGCATAGGATAAAACAATATAAATACAATTTAATAAAGCATGGGATAAAACCACATACATACAATTTAATAAAGCATAGGATAAAACCACATACATACAATTTAATAAAGCATAGGATAAAACCACATAAATACAATTTAATAAAGCATAGGTTAAAACAACATAAATGCAATTTAATAAAGCATAGGATAAAACAACATAAATACAATTTAATAAAGAATAGGATAAAACAACATAAATACAATTTATTAAAGCATAGGACAAAACCACATAAATACAATTTAATAAAGCATAGGATAAAACAACATAAATACAATTTAATAAATCATAGGACAAAACAACATAAATACAATTTAATAAAGCATATGTTAAAGCAATATAAATACAATTTAATAAAGCATAGGTTAAAACAACATGAATGCAATTTAATAAAGCATAGGATAAAACAACATAAATACAATTTAATAAAGCATTGGGTGAAACAACATAAATACAATTTAATAAATCATAGGATAAAACAACATAAATACAATTTAATAAAGCATAAGATAAAACAACATAAATACAATTTAATAAAGCATAGGTTAAAACAACATAAATGCAATTTAATAAAGCATAGGATAAAACAACATAAATACAATTTATTAAAGCATAGGACAAAACCACTTAAATACAATTTAATAAAGCATAGGATAAAACAACATAAATACAATTTAATAAAGCATAGGACAACACAACATAAATACAATTTAATAAAGCATATGTTAAAGCAAAATAAATACAATTTAATAAAGCATAGGATAAAACAACATAAATACAATTTAATAAAGCATAGGATAAAACCACATAAATACAATTTAATAAAGCATAGGATAAAACCACATAAATACAATTTAATAAAGCATAGGATAAAACCACATAAGTACAATTTAATAAAGCATAGGTTAAAACAACATAAATGCAATTTAATAAAGCATAGGATAAAACAACATAAATACAATTTAATAAAGCATAGGATAAAACAACATAAATACAATTTAATAAAGCATAGGTTAAAACAACATAAATACAATTTAAAAAAGCATAGGATAAAACAACATAAATACAATTTATTAAAGCATAGGACAAAACCACATAAATACAATTTAATAAAGCATAGGATAAAACAACATAAATACAATTTAATAAAGCATAGGACAACACAACATAAATACAATTTAATAAAGCATATGTTAAAGCAAAATAAATACAATTTAATAAAGCATATGTTAAAACAACATAAATACAATTTAATAAAGCATAGGATAAAACAACATAAATACAATTTAATAAAGCATAGGATA
Source organism: Phyllobates terribilis (assembly GCF_046119375.1). Lineage (NCBI taxonomy): Eukaryota > Metazoa > Chordata > Amphibia > Anura > Dendrobatidae > Phyllobates > Phyllobates terribilis. The sequence continues at coordinate 644,381 of NW_027362778.1, forward strand.
AATCAACATAAATACAATTTAATAAAGCATAGGATAAACCCACATAAATACAATTTAATAAAGCATAGGTTAAAACAACATGAATGCAATTTAATAAAGCATAGGATAAAACAACATAAATACAATTTAATAAAGCATAGGATAAAACCACATAAATACAATTTAATAAAGCATAGGATAAAACCACATAAATACAATTTAATAAAGCATAGGATAAAACCACATAAATACAATTTAATAAATCATAGGACAAAACAACATAAATACAATTTAATAAAGCATATGTTAAAGCAATATAAATACAATTTAATAAAGCATAGGTTAAAACAACATGAATGCAATTTAATAAAGCATAGGATAAAACAACATAAATACAATTTAATAAAGCATTGGGTGAAACAACATAAATACAATTTAATAAATCATAGGATAAAACAACATAAATACAATTTAATAAAGCATAAGATAAAACAACATAAATACAATTTAATAAAGCATAGGTTAAAACAACATAAATGCAATTTAATAAAGCATAGGATAAAACAACATAAATACAATTTATTAAAGCATAGGACAAAACCACTTAAATACAATTTAATAAAGCATAGGATAAAACAACATAAATACAATTTAATAAAGCATAGGACAACACAACATAAATACAATTTAATAAAGCATATGTTAAAGCAAAATAAATACAATTTAATAAAGCATAGGATAAAACAACATAAATACAATTTAATAAAGCATAGGATAAAACCACATAAATACAATTTAATAAAGCATAGGATAAAACCACATAAATACAATTTAATAAAGCATAGCATAAAACCACATAAGTACAATTTAATAAAGCATAGGTTAAAACAACATAAATGCAATTTAATAAAGCATAGGATAAAACAACATAAATACAATTTAATAAAGCATAGGATAAAACAACATAAATACAATTTAATAAAGCATAGGTTAAAACAACATAAATACAATTTAAAAAAGCATAGGATAAAACAACATAAATACAATTTATTAAAGCATAGGACAAAACCACATAAATACAATTTAATAAAGCATAGGATAAAACAACATAAATACAATTTAATAAAGCATAGGACAACACAACATAAATACAATTTAATAAAGCATATGTTAAAGCAAAATAAATACAATTTAATAAAGCATATGTTAAAACAACATAAATACAATTTAATAAAGCATAGGATAAAACAACATAAATACAATTTAATAAAGCATAGGATAAATCAACATAAATACAATTTAATAAAGCATAGGATAAACCCACATAAATACAATTTAATAAAGCATAGGTTAAAACAACATGAATGCAATTTAATAAAGCATAGGATAAAACAACATAAATACAATTTAATAAAGCATAGGATAAAACCACATAAATACAATTTAATAAAGCATAGGATAAAACCACATAAATACAATTTAATAAAGCATAGGATAAAACCACATAAATACAATTTAATAAATCATAGGACAAAACAACATAAATACAATTTAATAAAGCATATGTTAAAGCAATATAAATACAATTTAATAAAGCATAGGTTAAAACAACATGAATGCAATTTAATAAAGCATAGGATAAAACAACATAAATACAATTTAATAAAGCATTGGGTGAAACAACATAAATACAATTTAATAAATCATAGGATAAAACAACATAAATACAATTTAATAAAGCATAAGATAAAACAACATAAATACAATTTAATAAAGCATAGGTTAAAACAACATAAATGCAATTTAATAAAGCATAGGATAAAACAACATAAATACAATTTATTAAAGCATAGGACAAAACCACTTAAATACAATTTAATAAAGCATAGGATAAAACAACATAAATACAATTTAATAAAGCATAGGACAACACAACATAAATACAATTTAATAAAGCATATGTTAAAGCAAAATAAATACAATTTAATAAAGCATAGGATAAAACAACATAAATACAATTTAATAAAGCATAGGATAAAACCACATAAATACAATTTAATAAAGCATAGGATAAAACCACATAAATACAATTTAATAAAGCATAGCATAAAACCACATAAGTACAATTTAATAAAGCATAGGTTAAAACAACATAAATGCAATTTAATAAAGCATAGGATAAAACAACATAAATACAATTTAATAAAGCATAGGATAAAACAACATAAATACAATTTAATAAAGCATAGGTTAAAACAACATAAATACAATTTAAAAAAGCATAGGATAAAACAACATAAATACAATTTATTAAAGCATAGGACAAAACCACATAAATACAATTTAATAAAGCATAGGATAAAACAACATAAATACAATTTAATAAAGCATAGGACAACACAACATAAATACAATTTAATAAAGCATATGTTAAAGCAAAATAAATACAATTTAATAAAGCATATGTTAAAACAACATAAATACAATTTAATAAAGCATAGGATAAAACAACATAAATACAATTTAATAAAGCATAGGATAAATCAACATAAATACAATTTAATAAAGCATAGGATAAATCAACATAAATACAATTTAATAAAGCATAGGATAAACCCACATAAATACAATTTAATAAAGCATAGGTTAAAACAACATGAATGCAATTTAATAAAGCATAGGATAAAACAACATAAATACAATTTAATAAAGCATAGGATAAAACCACATAAATACAATTTAATAAAGCATAGGATAAAACCACATAAATACAATTTAATAAAGCATAGGATAAAACCACATAAATACAATTTAATAAATAATAGGATAAAACAACATGAATACAATTTAATAAAGCATAGGTTAAAACAACATAAAAACAATTTAATAAATCATAGGATAAAACCACATAAATACAATTTAATAAAGCATAGGTTAAAACAACATAAATGCAATTTAATAAAGCATAGGACAAAACAACATAAATACAATTTAATAAAGCATAGGATAAAACAATATAAATACAATTTAATAAAGCATGGGATAAAACCACATACATACAATTTAATAAAGCATAGGATAAAACCACATACATACAATTTAATAAAGCATAGGATAAAACCACATAAATAGAATTTAATAAAGCATAGGTTAAAACAACATAAATGCAATTTAATAAAGCATAGGATAAAACAACATAAATACAATTTAATAAAGAATAGGATAAAACAACATAAATACAATTTATTAAAGCATAGGACAAAACCACATAAATACAATTTAATAAAGCATAGGATAAAACAACATAAATACAATTTAATAAATCATAGGACAAAACAACATAAATACAATTTAATAAAGCATATGTTAAAGCAATATAAATACAATTTAATAAAGCATAGGTTAAAACAACATGAATGCAATTTAATAAAGCATAGGATAAAACAACATAAATACAATTTAATAAAGCATAGGATAAAACCACATAAATACAATTTAATAAAGCATAGGATAAAACCACATAAATACAATTTAATAAAGCATAGGATAAAACCACATAAATACAATTTAATAAATAATAGGATAAAACAACATGAATACAATTTAATAAAGCATAGGTTAAAACAACATAAAAACAATTTAATAAATCATAGGATAAAACCACATAAATACAATTTAATAAAGCATAGGTTAAAACAACATAAATGCAATTTAATAAAGCATAGGATAAAACAACATAAATACAATTTAATAAAGCATAGGATAAAACAACATAAATACAATTTAATAAAGCATAGGTTGAAACAACATAAATACAATTTAAGGATAAAACAACATAAATACAATTTAATAAAGCATAGGACAAAACAACATAAATACAATTTAATAAAGCATAGGAAAAAACAACATAAATACAATTTAATAAAGCATAGGATAAAACAACATAAATACAATTTAATAAAGCATAGGATAAAACAACATAAATACAATTTAATAAAGCATAGGATAAAACAACATGAATACAATTTAATAAAGCATAGGATAAAACCACATAAATACAATTTAATAAAGCATAGGATAAAACAACATAAATACAATTTAATAAAGCATAGGATAAAACAACATAAACACAATTTAATAAAGCATAGGATAAAACAACATAAATAAAATTTAATAAAGCATAGGATAAAACCACGTAAATACAATTTAATGAATCATATGTTAAAACAACATAAATACAATTTAATAAAGCATAGGATAAAACAACATAAATACAATTTAATAAAGCATAGGTTAATACAACATAAATACAATTTAAAAAAGCATAGGATAAAACAACATAAATTCAATTTAATAAAGCATAGGTTAAAACAACATAAATGCAATTTAATAAAGCATAGGATAAAACAACATAAATACAATTTAATAAAGAATAGGATAAAACATCATAAATACAATTTATTAAAGCATAGGACAAAACCACATAAATACAATTTAATAAAGCATAGGATAAAACAACATAAATACAATTTAATAAATCATAGGACAAAACAACATAAATACAATTTAATAAAGCATATGTTAAAGCAATATAAATACAATTTAATAAAGCATAGGTTAAAACAACATGAATGCAATTTAATAAAGCATAGGATAAAACAACATAAATACAATTTAATAAAGCATTGGGTAAAACAACATAAATACAATTTAATAAATCATAGGATAAAACAACATAAATACAATTTAATAAAGCATAAGATAAAACAACATAAATACAATTTAATGAATCATATGTTAAAACAACATAAATACAATTTAATAAAGCATAGGATAAAACAACATAAATACAATTTAGTAAAGCATAAGATAAAACAACATGAATACAATTTAATAAAGCATAGGTTAAAACAGCATAAATACAATTTAATAAAGCATAGGATGAAACAACATAAATACAATTTATTAAAGCATAGGATAAAACAACATAAATACAATTTAATAAAGCATAGGATAAAACCACATAAATACAATTTAATAAAGCATAGGTTAAAACAACATAAATGCAATTTAATAAAGCATAGGATAAAACAACATAAATACAATTTAATAAAGCATAGGATAAAACAACATAAATACAATTTAATAAAGCATAGGTTAAAACAACATAAATACAATTTAAAAAAGCATAGGATAAAACAACATAAATACAATTTATTAAAGCATAGGACAAAACCACATAAATACAATTTAATAAAGCATAGGATAAAACAACATAAATGCAATTTAATAAATCATAGGACAAAACAACATAAATACAATTTAATAAAGCATATGTTAAAGCAATATAAATACAATTTAATAAAGCATAGGTTAAAACAACATGAATGCAATTTAATAAAGCATAGGATAAAACAACATAAATACAATTTAATAAAGCATTGGGTAAAACAACATAAATACAATTTAATAAATCATAGGATAAAACAACATAAATACAATTTAATAAAGCATAAGATAAAACAACATAAATACAATTTAATGATTCATATGTTAAAACAACATTAATACAATTTAATAAAGCATAGGATGAAACAACATAAATACAATTTAGTAAAGCATAAGATAAAACAACATGAATACAATTTAATAAAGCATAGGTTAAAACAGCATAAATACAATTTAATAAAGCATAGGATGAAACAACATAAATACAATTTATTAAAGCATAGGATAAAACAACATAAATACAATTTAATAAAGCATAGGATAAAACAACATAAATACAATTTAATAAAGCATAGGATAAAACCACATAAATACAATTTAATAAAGCATAGGATAAAACCACATAAATACAATTTAATAAAGCATAGGATAAAACCACATAAATACAATTTAATAAAGCATAGGATAAAACCACATAAGTACAATTTAATAAAGCATAGGTTAAAACAACATAAATGCAATTTAATAAAGCATAGGATAAAACAACATAAATACAATTTAATAAAGCATAGGTTAAAACAACATAAATACAATTTAAAAAAGCATAGGATAAAACAACATAAATACAATTTATTAAAGCATAGGACAAAACCACATAAATACAATTTAATAAAGCATAGGATAAAACAACATAAATACAATTTAATAAAGCATAGGACAACACAACATAAATACAATTTAATAAAGCATATGTTAAAGCAAAATAAATACAATTTAATAAAGCATATGTTAAAACAACATAAATACAATTTAATAAAGCATAGGATAAAACAACATAAATACAATTTAATAAAGCATAGGATAAATCAACATAAATACAATTTAATAAAGCATAGGATAAAACAACATAAATACAATTTAATAAAGCATAGGACAAAACCACATAAATACAATTTAATAAAGCATAGGATAAAACAACATAAATACAATTTAAGAAAGCATAGGATAAAACAACATAAATACAATTTAATAAAGCATAGGATAAAACAATATAAATACAATTTAATAAAGCATGGGATAAAACCACATACATACAATTTAATAAAGCATAGGATAAAACCACATACATACAATTTAATAAAGCATAGGATAAAACCACATAAATACAATTTAATAAAGCATAGGTTAAAACAACATAAATGCAATTTAATAAAGCATAGGATAAAACAACATAAATACAATTTAATAAAGAATAGGATAAAACAACATAAATACAATTTATTAAAGCATAGGACAAAACCACATAAATACAATTTAATAAAGCATAGGATAAAACAACATAAATACAATTTAATAAATCATAGGACAAAACAACATAAATACAATTTAATAAAGCATATGTTAAAGCAATATAAATACAATTTAATAAAGCATAGGTTAAAACAACATGAATGCAATTTAATAAAGCATAGGATAAAACAACATAAATACAATTTAATAAAGCATTGGGTGAAACAACATAAATACAATTTAATAAATCATAGGATAAAACAACATAAATACAATTTAATAAAGCATAGGATAAAACCACATAAATACAATTTAATAAAGCATAGGATAAAACCACATAAATACAATTTAATAAAGCATAGGATAAAACCACATAAATACAATTTTATAAAGCATAGGATAAAACCACATAAATACAATTTAATAAAGCATAGGATAAAACCACATAAATACAATTTAATAAAGCATAGGATAAAACCACATACATACAATTTAATAAAGCATAGGATAAAACCACATAAATACAATTTAATAAAGCATAGGTTAAAACAACATAAATGCAATTTAATAAAGCATAGGATAAAACAACATAAATACAATTTAATAAAGCATAGGATAAAACAACATAAATACAATTTAATAAAGCATAGGTTGAAACAACATAAATACAATTTAAAAAAGCATAGGATAAAACAACATAAATACAATTTATTAAAGCATAGGACAAAACCACATAAATACAATTTAATAAAGCATAGGATAAAACAACATAAATACAATTTAATAAAGCATAGGACAACACAACATAAATACAATTTAATAAAGCATATGTTAAAGCAAAATAAATACAATTTAATAAAGCATTGGATAAAACAACATAAATACAATTTAATAAAGCATAGGATAAAACAACATAAATTCAATTTAATAAAGCATAAGATAAAACAACATAAATACAAGTTAATAAAGCATAGGACAAAACCACATAAATACAATTTAATAAAGCATAGGATAAAACAACATAAATACGATTTAATAAAGCATAGTACAAAACAACATAAATACAATTTAATAAAGCATAGGTTAAAACAGCATAAATACAATTTAATAAAGCATAGGATAAAACAACATAAATACAATTTAATAAAGCATAGTACAAAACAACATAAATACAATTTAATAAAGCATAGGTTAAAACAGCATAAATACAATTTAATAAAGCATAGGATGAAACAACATAAATACAATTTATTAAAGCATAGGATAAAACAACATAAATGCAATTTAATAAATCATAGGACAAAACAACATAAATACAATTTAATAAAGCATATGTTAAAGCAATATAAATACAATTTAATAAAGCATAGGATAAAACCACATAAATACAATTTAATAAAGCATAGGATAAAACCACATAAATACAATTTAATAAAGCATAGGATAAAACCACATAAATACAATTTAATAAAGCATAGGATAAAACCACATACATACAATTTAATAAAGCATAGGATAAAACCACATAAATACAATTTAATAAAGCATAGGTTAAAAAAACATAAATGCAATTTAATAAAGCATAGGATAAAACAACATAAATACAAATTATTAAAGCATAGGACAAAACCACTTAAATACAATTTAATAAAGCATAGGATAAAACAACATAAATACAATTTAATAAAGCATAGGACAACACAACATAAATACAATTTAATAAAGCATATGTTAAAGCAAAATAAATACAATTTAATAAAGCATATGTTAAAACAACATAAATACAATTTAATAAAGCATAGGATAAAACCACATAAATACAATTTAATAAAGCATAGGATAAAACCACATAAATACAATTTAATAAATAATAGGATAAAACAACATGAATACAATTTAATAAAGCATAGGTTAAAACAACATAAAAACAATTTAATAAATCATAGGATAAAACCACATAAATACAATTTAATAAAGCATAGGTTAAAACAACATAAATGCAATTTAATAAAGCATAGGACAAAACAACATAAATACAATTTAATAAAGCATAGGATAAAACAATATAAATACAATTTAATAAAGCATGGGATAAAACCACATACATACAATTTAATAAAGCATAGGATAAAACCACATACATACAATTTAATAAAGCATAGGATAAAACCACATAAATAGAATTTAATAAAGCATAGGTTAAAACAACATAAATGCAATTTAATAAAGCATAGGATAAAACAACATAAATACAATTTAATAAAGAATAGGATAAAACAACATAAATACAATTTATTAAAGCATAGGACAAAACCACATAAATACAATTTAATAAAGCATAGGATAAAACAACATAAATACAATTTAATAAATCATAGGACAAAACAACATAAATACAATTTAATAAAGCATATGTTAAAGCAATATAAATACAATTTAATAAAGCATAGGTTAAAACAACATGAATGCAATTTAATAAAGCATAGGATAAAACAACATAAATACAATTTAATAAAGCATAGGATAAAACCACATAAATACAATTTAATAAAGCATAGGATAAAACCACATAAATACAATTTAATAAAGCATAGGATAAAACCACATAAATACAATTTAATAAATAATAGGATAAAACAACATGAATACAATTTAATAAAGCATAGGTTAAAACAACATAAAAACAATTTAATAAATCATAGGATAAAACCACATAAATACAATTTAATAAAGCATAGGTTAAAACAACATAAATGCAATTTAATAAAGCATAGGATAAAACAACATAAATACAATTTAATAAAGCATAGGATAAAACAACATAAATACAATTTAATAAAGCATAGGTTGAAACAACATAAATACAATTTAAGGATAAAACAACATAAATACAATTTAATAAAGCATAGGACAAAACAACATAAATACAATTTAATAAAGCATAGGAAAAAACAACATAAATACAATTTAATAAAGCATAGGATAAAACAACATAAATACAATTTAATAAAGCATAGGATAAAACAACATAAATACAATTTAATAAAGCATAGGATAAAACAACATGAATACAATTTAATAAAGCATAGGATAAAACCACATAAATACAATTTAATAAAGCATAGGATAAAACAACATAAATACAATTTAATAAAGCATAGGATAAAACAACATAAACACAATTTAATAAAGCATAGGATAAAACAACATAAATAAAATTTAATAAAGCATAGGATAAAACCACGTAAATACAATTTAATGAATCATATGTTAAAACAACATAAATACAATTTAATAAAGCATAGGATAAAACAACATAAATACAATTTAATAAAGCATAGGTTAATACAACATAAATACAATTTAAAAAAGCATAGGATAAAACAACATAAATTCAATTTAATAAAGCATAGGTTAAAACAACATAAATGCAATTTAATAAAGCATAGGATAAAACAACATAAATACAATTTAATAAAGAATAGGATAAAACATCATAAATACAATTTATTAAAGCATAGGACAAAACCACATAAATACAATTTAATAAAGCATAGGATAAAACAACATAAATACAATTTAATAAATCATAGGACAAAACAACATAAATACAATTTAATAAAGCATATGTTAAAGCAATATAAATACAATTTAATAAAGCATAGGTTAAAACAACATGAATGCAATTTAATAAAGCATAGGATAAAACAACATAAATACAATTTAATAAAGCATTGGGTAAAACAACATAAATACAATTTAATAAATCATAGGATAAAACAACATAAATACAATTTAATAAAGCATAAGATAAAACAACATAAATACAATTTAATGAATCATATGTTAAAACAACATAAATACAATTTAATAAAGCATAGGATAAAACAACATAAATACAATTTAGTAAAGCATAAGATAAAACAACATGAATACAATTTAATAAAGCATAGGTTAAAACAGCATAAATACAATTTAATAAAGCATAGGATGAAACAACATAAATACAATTTATTAAAGCATAGGATAAAACAACATAAATACAATTTAATAAAGCATAGGATAAAACCACATAAATACAATTTAATAAAGCATAGGTTAAAACAACATAAATGCAATTTAATAAAGCATAGGATAAAACAACATAAATACAATTTAATAAAGCATAGGATAAAACAACATAAATACAATTTAATAAAGCATAGGTTAAAACAACATAAATACAATTTAAAAAAGCATAGGATAAAACAACATAAATACAATTTATTAAAGCATAGGACAAAACCACATAAATACAATTTAATAAAGCATAGGATAAAACAACATAAATGCAATTTAATAAATCATAGGACAAAACAACATAAATACAATTTAATAAAGCATATGTTAAAGCAATATAAATACAATTTAATAAAGCATAGGTTAAAACAACATGAATGCAATTTAATAAAGCATAGGATAAAACAACATAAATACAATTTAATAAAGCATTGGGTAAAACAACATAAATACAATTTAATAAATCATAGGATAAAACAACATAAATACAATTTAATAAAGCATAAGATAAAACAACATAAATACAATTTAATGATTCATATGTTAAAACAACATTAATACAATTTAATAAAGCATAGGATAAAACAACATAAATACAATTTAGTAAAGCATAAGATAAAACAACATGAATACAATTTAATAAAGCATAGGTTAAAACAGCATAAATACAATTTAATAAAGCATAGGATGAAACAACATAAATACAATTTATTAAAGCATAGGATAAAACAACATAAATACAATTTAATAAAGCATAGGATAAAACAACATAAATACAATTTAATAAAGCATAGGATAAAACCACATAAATACAATTTAATAAAGCATAGGATAAAACCACATAAATACAATTTAATAAAGCATAGGATAAAACCACATAAATACAATTTAATAAAGCATAGGATAAAACCACATAAGTACAATTTAATAAAGCATAGGTTAAAACAACATAAATGCAATTTAATAAAGCATAGGATAAAACAACATAAATACAATTTAATAAAGCATAGGTTAAAACAACATAAATACAATTTAAAAAAGCATAGGATAAAACAACATAAATACAATTTATTAAAGCATAGGACAAAACCACATAAATACAATTTAATAAAGCATAGGATAAAACAACATAAATACAATTTAATAAAGCATAGGACAACACAACATAAATACAATTTAATAAAGCATATGTTAAAGCAAAATAAATACAATTTAATAAAGCATATGTTAAAACAACATAAATACAATTTAATAAAGCATAGGATAAAACAACATAAATACAATTTAATAAAGCATAGGATAAATCAACATAAATACAATTTAATAAAGCATAGGATAAAACAACATAAATACAATTTAATAAAGCATAGGACAAAACCACATAAATACAATTTAATAAAGCATAGGATAAAACAACATAAATACAATTTAAGAAAGCATAGGATAAAACAACATAAATACAATTTAATAAAGCATAGGATAAAACAATATAAATACAATTTAATAAAGCATGGGATAAAACCACATACATACAATTTAATAAAGCATAGGATAAAACCACATACATACAATTTAATAAAGCATAGGATAAAACCACATAAATACAATTTAATAAAGCATAGGTTAAAACAACATAAATGCAATTTAATAAAGCATAGGATAAAACAACATAAATACAATTTAATAAAGAATAGGATAAAACAACATAAATACAATTTATTAAAGCATAGGACAAAACCACATAAATACAATTTAATAAAGCATAGGATAAAACAACATAAATACAATTTAATAAATCATAGGACAAAACAACATAAATACAATTTAATAAAGCATATGTTAAAGCAATATAAATACAATTTAATAAAGCATAGGTTAAAACAACATGAATGCAATTTAATAAAGCATAGGATAAAACAACATAAATACAATTTAATAAAGCATTGGGTGAAACAACATAAATACAATTTAATAAATCATAGGATAAAACAACATAAATACAATTTAATAAAGCATAGGATAAAACCACATAAATACAATTTAATAAAGCATAGGATAAAACCACATAAATACAATTTAATAAAGCATAGGATAAAACCACATAAATACAATTTTATAAAGCATAGGATAAAACCACATAAATACAATTTAATAAAGCATAGGATAAAACCACATAAATACAATTTAATAAAGCATAGGATAAAACCACATACATACAATTTAATAAAGCATAGGATAAAACCACATAAATACAATTTAATAAAGCATAGGTTAAAACAACATAAATGCAATTTAATAAAGCATAGGATAAAACAACATAAATACAATTTAATAAAGCATAGGATAAAACAACATAAATACAATTTAATAAAGCATAGGTTGAAACAACATAAATACAATTTAAAAAAGCATAGGATAAAACAACATAAATACAATTTATTAAAGCATAGGACAAAACCACATAAATACAATTTAATAAAGCATAGGATAAAACAACATAAATACAATTTAATAAAGCATAGGACAACACAACATAAATACAATTTAATAAAGCATATGTTAAAGCAAAATAAATACAATTTAATAAAGCATTGGATAAAACAACATAAATACAATTTAATAAAGCATAGGATAAAACAACATAAATTCAATTTAATAAAGCATAAGATAAAACAACATAAATACAAGTTAATAAAGCATAGGACAAAACCACATAAATACAATTTAATAAAGCATAGGATAAAACAACATAAATACGATTTAATAAAGCATAGTACAAAACAACATAAATACAATTTAATAAAGCATAGGTTAAAACAGCATAAATACAATTTAATAAAGCATAGGATAAAACAACATAAATACAATTTAATAAAGCATAGTACAAAACAACATAAATACAATTTAATAAAGCATAGGTTAAAACAGCATAAATACAATTTAATAAAGCATAGGATGAAACAACATAAATACAATTTATTAAAGCATAGGATAAAACAACATAAATGCAATTTAATAAATCATAGGACAAAACAACATAAATACAATTTAATAAAGCATATGTTAAAGCAATATAAATACAATTTAATAAAGCATAGGATAAAACCACATAAATACAATTTAATAAAGCATAGGATAAAACCACATAAATACAATTTAATAAAGCATAGGATAAAACCACATAAATACAATTTAATAAAGCATAGGATAAAACCACATACATACAATTTAATAAAGCATAGGATAAAACCACATAAATACAATTTAATAAAGCATAGGTTAAAACAACATAAATGCAATTTAATAAAGCATAGGATAAAACAACATAAATACAATTTATTAAAGCATAGGACAAAACCACTTAAATACAATTTAATAAAGCATAGGATAAAACAACATAAATACAATTTAATAAAGCATAGGACAACACAACATAAATACAATTTAATAAAGCATATGTTAAAGCAAAATAAATACAATTTAATAAAGCATATGTTAAAACAACATAAATACAATTTAATAAAGCATAGGATAAAACAACATAAATACAATTTAATAAAGCATTGGATAAAACAACATAAATACAATTTAATAAAGCATAGGATAAAACAACATAAATTCAATTTAATAAAGCATAAGATAAAACAACATAAATACAAGTTAATAAAGCATAGGATAAAACAACATAAATACAATTTAATAAAGCATAGGATAAAACAACATGATTACAATTTAATAAAGCATATGATAAAACAACATAAATACAATTTAATAAAGCATAGGATAAAACAACATAAATACAATTTAATAAAGCATAGGACAAAACAACATAAATACAATTTAATAAAGCATATGTTAAAGCAATATAAATACAATTTAATAAAGCATAGGTTAAAACAACATGAATGCAATTTAATAAAGCATAGGATAAAACAACATAAATACAATTTAATAAAGCATTGGGTGAAACAACATAAATACAATTTAATAAATCATAGGATAAAACAACATAAATACAATTTAATAAAGCATAGGATAAAACCACATAAATACAATTTAATAAAGCATAGGATAAAACCACATAAATACAATTTAATAAAGCATAGGATAAAACCACATAAATACAATTTTATAAAGCATAGGATAAAACCACATAAATACAATTTAATAAAGCATAGGATAAAACCACATAAATACAATTTAATAAAGCATAGGATAAAACCACATACATACAATTTAATAAAGCATAGGATAAAACCACATAAATACAATTTAATAAAGCATAGGTTAAAACAACATAAATGCAATTTAAAAAAGCATAGGATAAAAAAACATAAATACAATTTAATAAAGCATAGGATAAAACAACATAAATACAATTTAATAAAGCATAGGTTGAAATAACATAAATACAATTTAAAAAAGCATAGGATAAAACAACATAAATACAATTTATTAAAGCATAGGACAAAACCACATAAATACAATTTAATAAAGCATAGGATAAAACAACATAAATACAATTTAATAAAGCATAGGACAACACAACATAAATACAATTTAATAAAGCATATGTTAAAGCAAAATAAATACAATTTAATAAAGCATATGTTAAAACAACATAAATACAATTTAATAAAGCATAGGATAAAACAACATAAATACAATTTAATAAAGCATTGGATAAAACAACATAAATACAATTTAATAAAGCATAGGATAAAACAACATAAATTCAATTTAATAAAGCATAAGATAAAACAACATAAATACAAGTTAATAAAGCATAGGACAAAACCACATAAATACAATTTAATAAAGCATAGGATAAAACAACATAAATACGATTTAATAAAGCATAGTACAAAACAACATAAATACAATTTAATAAAGCATAGGTTAAAACAGCATAAATACAATTTAATAAAGCATAGGATAAAACAACATAAATACAATTTAATAAAGCATAGTACAAAACAACATAAATACAATTTAATAAAGCATAGGTTAAAACAACATAAATACAATTTAATAAAGCATAGCATAAAACCACAGAAATACAATTTAATAAAGAATAGGATAAAACAACATAAATACAATTTAATAAAGCATAGGACAAAACAACATAAATACAATTTAATAAAGCATAGGAAAAAACAACATAAATACAATTTAATAAAGCATAGGATAAAACAACATAAATACAATTTAATAAAGCATAGGACAAAACAACGTCAATACAATTTAATAAAGCATAGGATAAAACAACATGAATACAATTTAATAAAGCATAGGATAAAACCACATAAATACAATTTAATAAAGCAAAGGATAAAACAACATAAATACAATTTAATAAAGCATAGGATAAAACAACATAAACACAATTTAATAAAGCATAGGATAAAACAACATAAATAAAATTTAATAAAGCATAGGATAAAACAACATAAATACAATTTAATGAATCATATGTTAAAACAACATAAATACAATTTAATAAAGCAAAGGATAAAACAACATAAATACGATTTAGTAAAGCATAAGATAAAACAACATGAATACAATTTAATAAAGCATAGGTTAAAACAGCATAAATACAATTTAATAAAGCATAGGTTGAAACAACATAAATACAATTTAAAAAAGCATAGGATAAAACAACATAAATACAATTTATTAAAGCATAGGACAAAACCACATAAATACAATTTAATAAAGCATAGGATAAAACAACATAAATACAATTTAATAAAGCATATGACAACACAACATAAATACAATTTAATAAAGCATATGTTAAAGCAAAATAAATACAATTTAATAAAGCATTGGATAAAACAACATAAATACAATTTAATAAAGCATAGGATAAAACAACATAAATTCAATTTAATAAAGCATAAGATAAAACAACATAAATACAAGTTAATAAAGCATAGGACAAAACCACATAAATACAATTTAATAAAGCATAGGATAAAACAACATAAATACGATTTAATAAAGCATAGTACAAAACAACATAAATACAATTTAATAAAGCATAGGTTAAAACAGCATAAATACAATTTAATAAAGCATAGGATAAAACAACATAAATACAATTTAATAAAGCATAGTACAAAACAACATAAATACAATTTAATAAAGCATAGGTTAAAACAGCATAAATACAATTTAATAAAGCATAGGATGAAACAACATAAATACAATTTATTAAAGCATAGGATAAAACAACATAAATGCAATTTAATAAATCATAGGACAAAACAACATAAATACAATTTAATAAAGCATATGTTAAAGCAATATAAATACAATTTAATAAAGCATAGGATAAAACCACATAAATACAATTTAATAAAGCATAGGATAAAACCACATAAATACAATTTAATAAAGCATAGGATAAAACCACATAAATACAATTTAATAAAGCATAGGATAAAACCACATACATACAATTTAATAAAGCATAGGATAAAACCACATAAATACAATTTAATAAAGCATAGGTTAAAACAACATAAATGCAATTTAATAAAGCATAGGATAAAACAACATAAATACAATTTATTAAAGCATAGGACAAAACCACTTAAATACAATTTAATAAAGCATAGGATAAAACAACATAAATACAATTTAATAAAGCATAGGACAACACAACATAAATACAATTTAATAAAGCATATGTTAAAGCAAAATAAATACAATTTAATAAAGCATATGTTAAAACAACATAAATACAATTTAATAAAGCATAGGATAAAACAACATAAATACAATTTAATAAAGCATTGGATAAAACAACATAAATACAATTTAATAAAGCATAGGATAAAACAACATAAATTCAATTTAATAAAGCATAAGATAAAACAACATAAATACAAGTTAATAAAGCATAGGATAAAACAACATAAATACAATTTAATAAAGCATAGGATAAAACCACATACATACAATTTAATAAAGCATAGGATAAAACCACATAAATACAATTTAATAAAGCATAGGTTAAAACAACATAAATGCAATTTAATAAAGCATAGGATAAAACAACATAAATACAATTTAATAAAGAATAGGATAAAACAACATAAATACAATTTATTAAAGCATAGGACAAAACCACATAAATACAATTTAATAAAGCATAGGATAAAACAACATAAATACAATTTAATAAATCATAGGACAAAACAACATAAATACAATTTAATAAAGCATATGTTAAAGCAATATAAATACAATTTAATAAAGCATAGGTTAAAACAACATGAATGCAATTTAATAAAGCATAGGATAAAACAACATAAATACAATTTAATAAAGCATTGGGTGAAACAACATAAATACAATTTAATAAATCATAGGATAAAACAACATAAATACAATTTAATAAAGCATAGGATAAAACCACATAAATACAATTTAATAAAGCATAGGATAAAACCACATAAATACAATTTAATAAAGCATAGGATAAAACCACATAAATACAATTTTATAAAGCATAGGATAAAACCACATAAATACAATTTAATAAAGCATAGGATAAAACCACATAAATACAATTTAATAAAGCATAGGATAAAACCACATACATACAATTTAATAAAGCATAGGATAAAACCACATAAATACAATTTAATAAAGCATAGGTTAAAACAACATAAATGCAATTTAATAAAGCATAGGATAAAACAACATAAATACAATTTAATAAAGCATAGGATAAAACAACATAAATACAATTTAATAAAGCATAGGTTGAAACAACATAAATACAATTTAAAAAAGCATAGGATAAAACAACATAAATACAATTTATTAAAGCATAGGACAAAACCACATAAATACAATTTAATAAAGCATAGGATAAAACAACATAAATACAATTTAATAAAGCATAGGACAACACAACATAAATACAATTTAATAAAGCATATGTTAAAGCAAAATAAATACAATTTAATAAAGCATTGGATAAAACAACATAAATACAATTTAATAAAGCATAGGATAAAACAACATAAATTCAATTTAATAAAGCATAAGATAAAACAACATAAATACAAGTTAATAAAGCATAGGACAAAACCACATAAATACAATTTAATAAAGCATAGGATAAAACAACATAAATACGATTTAATAAAGCATAGTACAAAACAACATAAATACAATTTAATAAAGCATAGGTTAAAACAGCATAAATACAATTTAATAAAGCATAGGATAAAACAACATAAATACAATTTAATAAAGCATAGTACAAAACAACATAAATACAATTTAATAAAGCATAGGTTAAAACAGCATAAATACAATTTAATAAAGCATAGGATGAAACAACATAAATACAATTTATTAAAGCATAGGATAAAACAACATAAATGCAATTTAATAAATCATAGGACAAAACAACATAAATACAATTTAATAAAGCATATGTTAAAGCAATATAAATACAATTTAATAAAGCATAGGATAAAACCACATAAATACAATTTAATAAAGCATAGGATAAAACCACATAAATACAATTTAATAAAGCATAGGATAAAACCACATAAATACAATTTAATAAAGCATAGGATAAAACCACATACATACAATTTAATAAAGCATAGGATAAAACCACATAAATACAATTTAATAAAGCATAGGTTAAAACAACATAAATGCAATTTAATAAAGCATAGGATAAAACAACATAAATACAATTTATTAAAGCATAGGACAAAACCACTTAAATACAATTTAATAAAGCATAGGATAAAACAACATAAATACAATTTAATAAAGCATAGGACAACACAACATAAATACAATTTAATAAAGCATATGTTAAAGCAAAATAAATACAATTTAATAAAGCATATGTTAAAACAACATAAATACAATTTAATAAAGCATAGGATAAAACAACATAAATACAATTTAATAAAGCATTGGATAAAACAACATAAATACAATTTAATAAAGCATAGGATAAAACAACATAAATTCAATTTAATAAAGCATAAGATAAAACAACATAAATACAAGTTAATAAAGCATAGGATAAAACAACATAAATACAATTTAATAAAGCATAGGATAAAACAACATGATTACAATTTAATAAAGCATATGATAAAACAACATAAATACAATTTAATAAAGCATAGGATAAAACAACATAAATACAATTTAATAAAGCATAGGACAAAACAACATAAATACAATTTAATAAAGCATATGTTAAAGCAATATAAATACAATTTAATAAAGCATAGGTTAAAACAACATGAATGCAATTTAATAAAGCATAGGATAAAACAACATAAATACAATTTAATAAAGCATTGGGTGAAACAACATAAATACAATTTAATAAATCATAGGATAAAACAACATAAATACAATTTAATAAAGCATAGGATAAAACCACATAAATACAATTTAATAAAGCATAGGATAAAACCACATAAATACAATTTAATAAAGCATAGGATAAAACCACATAAATACAATTTTATAAAGCATAGGATAAAACCACATAAATACAATTTAATAAAGCATAGGATAAAACCACATAAATACAATTTAATAAAGCATAGGATAAAACCACATACATACAATTTAATAAAGCATAGGATAAAACCACATAAATACAATTTAATAAAGCATAGGTTAAAACAACATAAATGCAATTTAAAAAAGCATAGGATAAAAAAACATAAATACAATTTAATAAAGCATAGGATAAAACAACATAAATACAATTTAATAAAGCATAGGTTGAAATAACATAAATACAATTTAAAAAAGCATAGGATAAAACAACATAAATACAATTTATTAAAGCATAGGACAAAACCACATAAATACAATTTAATAAAGCATAGGATAAAACAACATAAATACAATTTAATAAAGCATAGGACAACACAACATAAATACAATTTAATAAAGCATATGTTAAAGCAAAATAAATACAATTTAATAAAGCATATGTTAAAACAACATAAATACAATTTAATAAAGCATAGGATAAAACAACATAAATACAATTTAATAAAGCATTGGATAAAACAACATAAATACAATTTAATAAAGCATAGGATAAAACAACATAAATTCAATTTAATAAAGCATAAGATAAAACAACATAAATACAAGTTAATAAAGCATAGGACAAAACCACATAAATACAATTTAATAAAGCATAGGATAAAACAACATAAATACGATTTAATAAAGCATAGTACAAAACAACATAAATACAATTTAATAAAGCATAGGTTAAAACAGCATAAATACAATTTAATAAAGCATAGGATAAAACAACATAAATACAATTTAATAAAGCATAGTACAAAACAACATAAATACAATTTAATAAAGCATAGGTTAAAACAACATAAATACAATTTAATAAAGCATAGCATAAAACCACAGAAATACAATTTAATAAAGAATAGGATAAAACAACATAAATACAATTTAATAAAGCATAGGACAAAACAACATAAATACAATTTAATAAAGCATAGGAAAAAACAACATAAATACAATTTAATAAAGCATAGGATAAAACAACATAAATACAATTTAATAAAGCATAGGACAAAACAACGTCAATACAATTTAATAAAGCATAGGATAAAACAACATGAATACAATTTAATAAAGCATAGGATAAAACCACATAAATACAATTTAATAAAGCATAGGATAAAACAACATAAATACAATTTAATAAAGCATAGGATAAAACAACATAAACACAATTTAATAAAGCATAGGATAAAACAACATAAATAAAATTTAATAAAGCATAGGATAAAACAACATAAATACAATTTAATGAATCATATGTTAAAACAACATAAATACAATTTAATAAAGCATAGGATAAAACAACATAAATACGATTTAGTAAAGCATAAGATAAAACAACATGAATACAATTTAATAAAGCATAGGTTAAAACAGCATAAATACAATTTAATAAAGCATAGGTTGAAACAACATAAATACAATTTAAAAAAGCATAGGATAAAACAACATAAATACAATTTATTAAAGCATAGGACAAAACCACATAAATACAATTTAATAAAGCATAGGATAAAACAACATAAATACAATTTAATAAAGCATAGGACAACACAACATAAATACAATTTAATAAAGCATATGTTAAAGCAAAATAAATACAATTTAATAAAGCATTGGATAAAACAACATAAATACAATTTAATAAAGCATAGGATAAAACAACATAAATTCAATTTAATAAAGCATAAGATAAAACAACATAAATACAAGTTAATAAAGCATAGGACAAAACCACATAAATACAATTTAATAAAGCATAGGATAAAACAACATAAATACGATTTAATAAAGCATAGTACAAAACAACATAAATACAATTTAATAAAGCATAGGTTAAAACAGCATAAATACAATTTAATAAAGCATAGGATAAAACAACATAAATACAATTTAATAAAGCATAGTACAAAACAACATAAATACAATTTAATAAAGCATAGGTTAAAACAGCATAAATACAATTTAATAAAGCATAGGATGAAACAACATAAATACAATTTATTAAAGCATAGGATAAAACAACATAAATGCAATTTAATAAATCATAGGACAAAACAACATAAATACAATTTAATAAAGCATATGTTAAAGCAATATAAATACAATTTAATAAAGCATAGGATAAAACCACATAAATACAATTTAATAAAGCATAGGATAAAACCACATAAATACAATTTAATAAAGCATAGGATAAAACCACATAAATACAATTTAATAAAGCATAGGATAAAACCACATACATACAATTTAATAAAGCATAGGATAAAACCACATAAATACAATTTAATAAAGCATAGGTTAAAACAACATAAATGCAATTTAATAAAGCATAGGATAAAACAACATAAATACAATTTATTAAAGCATAGGACAAAACCACTTAAATACAATTTAATAAAGCATAGGATAAAACAACATAAATACAATTTAATAAAGCATAGGACAACACAACATAAATACAATTTAATAAAGCATATGTTAAAGCAAAATAAATACAATTTAATAAAGCATATGTTAAAACAACATAAATACAATTTAATAAAGCATAGGATAAAACAACATAAATACAATTTAATAAAGCATTGGATAAAACAACATAAATACAATTTAATAAAGCATAGGATAAAACAACATAAATTCAATTTAATAAAGCATAAGATAAAACAACATAAATACAAGTTAATAAAGCATAGGATAAAACAACATAAATACAATTTAATAAAGCATAGGATAAAACAACATGATTACAATTTAATAAAGCATATGATAAAACAACATAAATACAATTTAATAAAGCATAGGATAAAACAACATAAATACAATTTAATAAAGCATAGGACAAAACAACATAAATACAATTTAATAAAGCATATGTTAAAGCAATATAAATACAATTTAATAAAGCATAGGTTAAAACAACATGAATGCAATTTAATAAAGCATAGGATAAAACAACATAAATACAATTTAATAAAGCATTGGGTGAAACAACATAAATACAATTTAATAAATCATAGGATAAAACAACATAAATACAATTTAATAAAGCATAGGATAAAACCACATAAATACAATTTAATAAAGCATAGGATAAAACCACATAAATACAATTTAATAAAGCATAGGATAAAACCACATAAATACAATTTTATAAAGCATAGGATAAAACCACATAAATACAATTTAATAAAGCATAGGATAAAACCACATAAATACAATTTAATAAAGCATAGGATAAAACCACATACATACAATTTAATAAAGCATAGGATAAAACCACATAAATACAATTTAATAAAGCATAGGTTAAAACAACATAAATGCAATTTAAAAAAGCATAGGATAAAAAAACATAAATACAATTTAATAAAGCATAGGATAAAACAACATAAATACAATTTAATAAAGCATAGGTTGAAATAACATAAATACAATTTAAAAAAGCATAGGATAAAACAACATAAATACAATTTATTAAAGCATAGGACAAAACCACATAAATACAATTTAATAAAGCATAGGATAAAACAACATAAATACAATTTAATAAAGCATAGGACAACACAACATAAATACAATTTAATAAAGCATATGTTAAAGCAAAATAAATACAATTTAATAAAGCATATGTTAAAACAACATAAATACAATTTAATAAAGCATAGGATAAAACAACATAAATACAATTTAATAAAGCATTGGATAAAACAACATAAATACAATTTAATAAAGCATAGGATAAAACAACATAAATTCAATTTAATAAAGCATAAGATAAAACAACATAAATACAAGTTAATAAAGCATAGGACAAAACCACATAAATACAATTTAATAAAGCATAGGATAAAACAACATAAATACGATTTAATAAAGCATAGTACAAAACAACATAAATACAATTTAATAAAGCATAGGTTAAAACAGCATAAATACAATTTAATAAAGCATAGGATAAAACAACATAAATACAATTTAATAAAGCATAGTACAAAACAACATAAATACAATTTAATAAAGCATAGGTTAAAACAACATAAATACAATTTAATAAAGCATAGCATAAAACCACAGAAATACAATTTAATAAAGAATAGGATAAAACAACATAAATACAATTTAATAAAGCATAGGACAAAACAACATAAATACAATTTAATAAAGCATAGGAAAAAACAACATAAATACAATTTAATAAAGCATAGGATAAAACAACATAAATACAATTTAATAAAGCATAGGACAAAACAACGTCAATACAATTTAATAAAGCATAGGATAAAACAACATGAATACAATTTAATAAAGCATAGGATAAAACCACATAAATACAATTTAATAAAGCATAGGATAAAACAACATAAATACAATTTAATAAAGCATAGGATAAAACAACATAAACACAATTTAATAAAGCATAGGATAAAACAACATAAATAAAATTTAATAAAGCATAGGATAAAACAACATAAATACAATTTAATGAATCATATGTTAAAACAACATAAATACAATTTAATAAAGCATAGGATAAAACAACATAAATACGATTTAGTAAAGCATAAGATAAAACAACATGAATACAATTTAATAAAGCATAGGTTAAAACAGCATAAATACAATTTAATAAAGCATAGGATGAAACAACATAAATACAATTTATTAAAGCATAGGATAAAACAACATAAATGCAATTTAATAAATCATAGGACAAAACAACATAAATACAATTTAATAAAGCA
Organism: Phyllobates terribilis; assembly: GCF_046119375.1. NCBI lineage: Eukaryota > Metazoa > Chordata > Amphibia > Anura > Dendrobatidae > Phyllobates > Phyllobates terribilis. Next base: position 669,520 of record NW_027362778.1, read on the forward strand.
TATGTTAAAGCAATATAAATACAATTTAATAAAGCATAGGATAAAACCACTTAAATACAATTTAATAAAGCATAGGATAAAACCACATAAATACAATTTAATAAAGCATAGGATAAAACCACATAAATACAATTTAATAAAGCATAGGTTAAAACAACATAAATGCAATTTAATAAAGCATAGGATAAAACAACATAAATACAATTTATTAAAGCATAGGACAAAACCACTTAAATACAATTTAATAAAGCATAGGATAAAACAACATAAATACAATTTAATAAAGCATAGGACAACACAACATAAATACAATTTAATAAAGCATATGTTAAAGCAAAATAAATACAATTTAATAAAGCATATGTTAAAACAACATAAATACAATTTAATAAAGCATAGGATAAAACAACATAAATACAATTTAATAAAGCATTGGATAAAACAACATAAATACAATTTAATAAAGCATAGGATAAAACAACATAAATTCAATTTAATAAAGCATAAGATAAAACAACATAAATACAAGTTAATAAAGCATAGGATAAAACAACATAAATACAATTTAATAAAGCATAGGATAAAACAACATGATTACAATTTAATAAAGCATATGATAAAACAACATAAATACAATTTAATAAAGCATAGGATAAAACAACATAAATACAATTTAATAAAGCATAGGACAAAACCACATAAATACAATTTAATAAAGCATAGGATAAAACAACATAAATACGATTTAATAAAGCATAGGACAAAACCACATAAATACAATTTAATAAAGCATAGGATAAAACAACATAAATACAATTTAATAAAGCATAGGATAAAACAACATAAATACAATTTAATAAAGCATAGGACAAAACCACATAAATACAATTTAATAAAGCATAGGATATAACAACATAAATACAATTTAATAAAGCATAGGATAAAACAACATAAATACAATTTAATAAAGCATAGGACAAAACAACATAAATACAATTTAATAAAGCATATGTTAAAGCAATATAAATACAATTTAATAAAGCATAGGTTAAAACAACATGAATGCAATTTAATAAAGCATAGGATAAAACAACATAAATACAATTTAATAAAGCATTGGGTGAAACAACATAAATACAATTTAATAAATCATAGGATAAAACAACATAAATACAATTTAATAAAGCATAGGATAAAACCACATAAATACAATTTAATAAAGCATAGGATAAAACCACATAAATACAATTTAATAAAGCATAGGATAAAACCACATAAATACAATTTTATAAAGCATAGGATAAAACCACATAAATACAATTTAATAAAGCATAGGATAAAACCACATAAATACAATTTAATAAAGCATAGGATAAAACCACATACATACAATTTAATAAAGCATAGGATAAAACCACATAAATACAATTTAATAAAGCATAGGACAACACAACATAAATACAATTTAATAAAGCATATGTTAAAGCAAAATAAATACAATTTAATAAAGCATATGTTAAAACAACATAAATACAATTTAATAAAGCATAGGATAAAACAACATAAATACAATTTAATAAAGCATTGGATAAAACAACATAAATACAATTTAATAAAGCATAGGATAAAACAACATAAATTCAATTTAATAAAGCATAAGATAAAACAACATAAATACAAGTTAATAAAGCATAGGATAAAACAACATAAATACAATTTAATAAAGCATAGGATAAAACAACATGATTACAATTTAATAAAGCATATGATAAAACAACATAAATACAATTTAATAAAGCATAGGATAAAACAACATAAATACAATTTAATAAAGCATAGGACAAAACCACATAAATACAATTTAATAAAGCATAGGATAAAACAACATAAATACGATTTAATAAAGCATAGGACAAAACCACATAAATACAATTTAATAAAGCATAGGATAAAACAACATAAATACAATTTAATAAAGCATAGGATAAAACAACATAAATACAATTTAATAAAGCATAGGACAAAACCACATAAATACAATTTAATAAAGCATAGGATATAACAACATAAATACAATTTAATAAAGCATAGGATAAAACAACATAAATACAATTTAATAAAGCATAGGACAAAACAACATAAATACAATTTAATAAAGCATATGTTAAAGCAATATAAATACAATTTAATAAAGCATAGGTTAAAACAACATGAATGCAATTTAATAAAGCATAGGATAAAACAACATAAATACAATTTAATAAAGCATTGGGTGAAACAACATAAATACAATTTAATAAATCATAGGATAAAACAACATAAATACAATTTAATAAAGCATAGGATAAAACCACATAAATACAATTTAATAAAGCATAGGATAAAACCACATAAATACAATTTAATAAAGCATAGGATAAAACCACATAAATACAATTTTATAAAGCATAGGATAAAACCACATAAATACAATTTAATAAAGCATAGGATAAAACCACATAAATACAATTTAATAAAGCATAGGATAAAACCACATACATACAATTTAATAAAGCATAGGATAAAACCACATAAATACAATTTAATAAAGCATAGGTTAAAACAACATAAATGCAATTTAAAAAAGCATAGGATAAAACAACATAAATACAATTTAATAAAGCATAGGATAAAACAACATAAATACAATTTAATAAAGCATAGGTTGAAATAACATAAATACAATTTAAAAAAGCATAGGATAAAACAACATAAATACAATTTATTAAAGCATAGGACAAAACCACATAAATACAATTTAATAAAGCATAGGATAAAACAACATAAATACAATTTAATAAAGCATAGGACAACACAACATAAATACAATTTAATAAAGCATATGTTAAAGCAAAATAAATACAATTTAATAAAGCATATGTTAAAACAACATAAATACAATTTAATAAAGCATAGGATAAAACAACATAAATACAATTTAATAAAGCATAGGACAAAACCACATAAATACAATTTAATAAAGCATAGGATATAACAACATAAATACAATTTAATAAAGCATAGGATAAAACAACATAAATACAATTTAATAAAGCATAGGACAAAACAACATAAATACAATTTAATAAAGCATATGTTAAAGCAATATAAATACAATTTAATAAAGCATAGGTTAAAACAACATGAATGCAATTTAATAAAGCATAGGATAAAACAACATAAATACAATTTAATAAAGCATTGGGTGAAACAACATAAATACAATTTAATAAATCATAGGATAAAACAACATAAATACAATTTAATAAAGCATAGGATAAAACCACATAAATACAATTTAATAAAGCATAGGATAAAACCACATAAATACAATTTAATAAAGCATAGGATAAAACCACATAAATACAATTTTATAAAGCATAGGATAAAACCACATAAATACAATTTAATAAAGCATAGGATAAAACCACATAAATACAATTTAATAAAGCATAGGATAAAACCACATAAATACAATTTAATAAAGCATAGGATAAAACCACATACATACAATTTAATAAAGCATAGGATAAAACCACATAAATACAATTTAATAAAGCATAGGTTAAAACAACATAAATGCAATTTAAAAAAGCATAGGATAAAACAACATAAATACAATTTAATAAAGCATAGGATAAAACAACATAAATACAATTTAATAAAGCATAGGTTGAAATAACATAAATACAATTTAAAAAAGCATAGGATAAAACAACATAAATACAATTTATTAAAGCATAGGACAAAACCACATAAATACAATTTAATAAAGCATAGGATAAAACAACATAAATACAATTTAATAAAGCATAGGACAACACAACATAAATACAATTTAATAAAGCATATGTTAAAGCAAAATAAATACAATTTAATAAAGCATATGTTAAAACAACATAAATACAATTTAATAAAGCATAGGATAAAACAACATAAATACAATTTAATAAAGCATAGGACAAAACCACATAAATACAATTTAATAAAGCATAGGATATAACAACATAAATACAATTTAATAAAGCATAGGATAAAACAACATAAATACAATTTAATAAAGCATAGGACAAAACAACATAAATACAATTTAATAAAGCATATGTTAAAGCAATATAAATACAATTTAATAAAGCATAGGTTAAAACAACATGAATGCAATTTAATAAAGCATAGGATAAAACAACATAAATACAATTTAATAAAGCATTGGGTGAAACAACATAAATACAATTTAATAAATCATAGGATAAAACAACATAAATACAATTTAATAAAGCATAGGATAAAACCACATAAATACAATTTAATAAAGCATAGGATAAAACCACATAAATACAATTTAATAAAGCATAGGATAAAACCACATAAATACAATTTTATAAAGCATAGGATAAAACCACATAAATACAATTTAATAAAGCATAGGATAAAACCACATAAATACAATTTAATAAAGCATAGGATAAAACCACATACATACAATTTAATAAAGCATAGGATAAAACCACATAAATACAATTTAATAAAGCATAGGTTAAAACAACATAAATGCAATTTAAAAAAGCATAGGATAAAACAACATAAATACAATTTAATAAAGCATAGGATAAAACAACATAAATACAATTTAATAAAGCATAAGTTGAAATAACATAAATACAATTTAAAAAAGCATAGGATAAAACAACATAAATACAATTTATTAAAGCATAGGACAAAACCACATAAATACAATTTAATAAAGCATAGGATAAAACAACATAAATACAATTTAATAAAGCATAGGACAACACAACATAAACACAATTTAATAAAGCATATGTTAAAGCAAAATAAATACAATTTAATAAAGCATATGTTAAAACAACATAAATACAATTTAATAAAGCATAGGATAAAACAACATAAATACAATTTAATAAAGCATTGGATAAAACAACATAAATACAATTTAATAAAGCATAGGATAAAACAACATAAATTCAATTTAATAAAGCATAAGATAAAACAACATAAATACAAGTTAATAAAGCATAGGACAAAACCACATAAATACAATTTAATAAAGCATAGGATAAAACAACATAAATACGATTTAATAAAGCATAGTACAAAACAACATAAATACAATTTAATAAAGCATAGGTTAAAACAGCATAAATACAATTTAATAAAGCATAGGATAAAACAACATAAATACAATTTAATAAAGCATAGTACAAAACAACATAAATACAATTTAATAAAGCATAGGTTAAAACAACATAAATACAATTTAATAAAGCATAGCATAAAACCACAGAAATACAATTTAATAAAGAATAGGATAAAACAACATAAATACAATTTAATAAAGCATAGGACAAAACAACATAAATACAATTTAATAAAGCATAGGAAAAAACAACATAAATACAATTTAATAAAGCATAGGATAAAACAACATAAATACAATTTAATAAAGCATAGGACAAAACAACGTCAATACAATTTAATAAAGCATAGGATAAAACAACATGAATACAATTTAATAAAGCATAGGATAAAACCACATAAATACAATTTAATAAAGCATAGGATAAAACAACATAAATACAATTTAATAAAGCATAGGATAAAACAACATAAACACAATTTAATAAAGCATAGGATAAAACAACATAAATAAAATTTAATAAAGCATAGGATAAAACAACATAAATACAATTTAATGAATCATATGTTAAAACAACATAAATACAATTTAATAAAGCATAGGATAAAACAACATAAATACAATTTAGTAAAGCATAAGATAAAACAACATGAATACAATTTAATAAAGCATAGGTTAAAACAGCATAAATACAATTTAATAAAGCATAGGATGAAACAACATAAATACAATTTATTAAAGCATAGGATAAAACAACATAAATGCAATTTAATAAATCATAGGACAAAACAACATAAATACAATTTAATAAAGCATATGTTAAAGCAATATAAATACAATTTAATAAAGCATAGGATAAAACCACTTGAATACAATTTAATAAAGCATAGGATAAAACCACATAAATACAATTTAATAAAGCATAGGATAAAACCACATAAATACAATTTAATAAAGCATAGGATAAAACCACATACATACAATTTAATAAAGCATAGGATAAAACCACATAAATACAATTTAATAAAGCATAGGTTAAAACAACATAAATGCAATTTAATAAAGCATAGGATAAAACAACATAAATACAATTTATTAAAGCATAGGACAAAACCACTTAAATACAATTTAATAAAGCATAGGATAAAACAACATAAATACAATTTAATAAAGCATAGGACAACACAACATAAATACAATTTAATAAAGCATATGTTAAAGCAAAATAAATACAATTTAATAAAGCATATGTTAAAACAACATAAATACAATTTAATAAAGCATAGGATAAAACAACATAAATACAATTTAATAAAGCATTGGATAAAACAACATAAATACAATTTAATAAAGCATAGGATAAAACAACATAAATTAAATTTAATAAAGCATAAGATAAAACAACATAAATACAAGTTAATAAAGCATAGGATAAAACAACATAAATACAATTTAATAAAGCATAGGATAAAACAACATGATTACAATTTAATAAAGCATATGATAAAACAACATAAATACAATTTAATAAAGCATAGGATAAAACAACATAAATACAATTTAATAAAGCATAGGACAAAACCACATAAATACAATTTAATAAAGCATAGGATAAAACAACATAAATACGATTTAATAAAGCATAGGACAAAACCACATAAATACAATTTAATAAAGCATAGGATAAAACAACATAAATACAATTTAATAAAGCATAGGATAAAACAACATAAATACAATTTAATAAAGCATAGGACAAAACCACATAAATACAATTTAATAAAGCATAGGATATAACAACATAAATACAATTTAATAAAGCATAGGATAAAACAACATAAATACAATTTATTAAAGCATAGGACAAAACCACATAAATACAATTTAATAAAGCATAGGATAAAACAACATAAATACAATTTAATAAAGCATAGGACAAAACCACATAAATACAATTTAATAAAGCATAGGATAAAACAACATAAATACAATTTAATAAAGCATAGGATAAAACAACATAAATACAATTTAAAAAGCATAGGACAAAACAACCTAAATACAATTTAGTAAAGCATAAGATAAAACAACATGAATACAATTTAATAAAGCATAGGTTAAAACAGCATAAATACAATTTAATAAAGCATAGGATAAAACAACATAAATACAATTTAATAAAGCATAGTACAAAACAACATAAATACAATTTAATAAAGCATAGGTTAAAACAACATAAATACAATTTAATAAAGCATAGGATAAAACAACATAAATACAATTTATTAAAGCATAGGACAAAACCACATAAATACAATTTAATAAAGCATAGGATAAAACAACATAAATACAATTTAATAAAGCATAGGACAACACAACATAAATACAATTTAATAAAGCATATGTTAAAGCAAAATAAATACAATTTAATAAAGCATATGTTAAAACAACATAAATACAATTTAATAAAGCATAGGATAAAACAACATAAATACAATTTAATAAAGCATTGGATAAAACAACATAAATACAATTTAATAAAGCATAGGATAAAACAACATAAATTCAATTTAATAAAGCATAAGATAAAACAACATAAATACAAGTTAATAAAGCATAGGACAAAACCACATAAATACAATTTAATAAAGCATAGGATAAAACAACATAAATACGATTTAATAAAGCATAGTACAAAACAACATAAATACAATTTAATAAAGCATAGGTTAAAACAGCATAAATACAATTTAATAAAGCATAGGATAAAACAACATAAATACAATTTAATAAAGCATAGTACAAAACAACATAAATACAATTTAATAAAGCATAGGTTAAAACAACATAAATACAATTTAATAAAGCATAGCATAAAACCACAGAAATACAATTTAATAAAGAATAGGATAAAACAACATAAGTACAATTTAATAAAGCATAGGACAAAACAACATAAATACAATTTAATAAAGCATAGGAAAAAACAACATAAATACAATTTAATAAAGCATAGGATAAAACAACATAAATACAATTTAATAAAGCATAGGATAAAACAACATAAATTCAATTTAATAAAGCATAAGATAAAACAACATAAATACAAGTTAATAAAGCATAGGACAAAACCACATAAATACAATTTAATAAAGCATAGGATAAAACAACATAAATACGATTTAATAAAGCATAGTACAAAACAACATAAATACAATTTAATAAAGCATAGGTTAAAACAGCATAAATACAATTTAATAAAGCATAGGATAAAACAACATAAATACAATTTAATAAAGCATAGTACAAAACAACATAAATACAATTTAATAAAGCATAGGTTAAAACAACATAAATACAATTTAATAAAGCATAGCATAAAACCACAGAAATACAATTTAATAAAGAATAGGATAAAACAACATAAATACAATTTAATAAAGCATAGGACAAAACAACATAAATACAATTTAATAAAGCATAGGAAAAAACAACATAAATACAATTTAATAAAGCATAGGATAAAACAACATAAATACAATTTAATAAAGCATAGGACAAAACAACGTCAATACAATTTAATAAAGCATAGGATAAAACAACATGAATACAATTTAATAAAGCATAGGATAAAACCACATAAATACAATTTAATAAAGCATAGGATAAAACAACATAAATACAATTTAATAAAGCATAGGATAAAACAACATAAACACAATTTAATAAAGCATAGGATAAAACAACATAAATAAAATTTAATAAAGCATAGGATAAAACAACATAAATACAATTTAATGAATCATATGTTAAAACAACATAAATACATTTTAATAAAGCATAGGATAAAACAACATAAATACAATTTAGTAAAGCATAAGATAAAACAACATAAATACAATTTAATAAAGCATTGGATAAAACAACATAAATACAATTTAATAAAGCATAGGATAAAACAACATAAATTCAATTTAATAAAGCATAAGATAAAACAACATAAATACAAGTTAATAAAGCATAGGATAAAACAACATAAATACAATTTAATAAAGCATAGGATAAAACAACATGATTACAATTTAATAAAGCATATGATAAAACAACATAAATACAATTTAATAAAGCATAGGATAAAACAACATAAATACAATTTAATAAAGCATAGGACAAAACCACATAAATACAATTTAATAAAGCATAGGATAAAACAACATAAATACGATTTAATAAAGCATAGGACAAAACCACATAAATACAATTTAATAAAGCATAGGATAAAACAACATAAATACAATTTAATAAAGCATAGGATAAAACAACATAAATACAATTTAATAAAGCATAGGACAAAACCACATAAATACAATTTAATAAAGCATAGGATATAACAACATAAATACAATTTAATAAAGCATAGGATAAAACAACATAAATACAATTTATTAAAGCATAGGACAAAACCACATAAATACAATTTAATAAAGCATAGGATAAAACAACATAAATACAATTTAATAAAGCATAGGACAAAACCACATAAATACAATTTAATAAAGCATAGGATAAAACAACATAAATACAATTTAATAAAGCATAAGATAAAACAACATAAATACAATTTAATAAAGCATAGGACAAAACCACATAAATACAATTTAATAAAGCATAGGATAAAACAACATAAATACAATTTAATAAAGCATAGGATAAAACAACATAAATACAATTTAATAAAGCATAGGACAAAACCACATAAATACAATTTAATAAAGCATAGGATATAACAACATAAATACAATTTAATAAAGCATTGGATAAAACAACATAAATACAATTTAATAAAGCATAGGATAAAACAACATAAATTCAATTTAATAAAGCATAAGATAAAACAACATAAATACAAGTTAATAAAGCATAGGACAAAACCACATAAATACAATTTAATAAAGCATAGGATAAAACAACATAAATACGATTTAATAAAGCATAGTACAAAACAACATAAATACAATTTAATAAAGCATAGGTTAAAACAGCATAAATACAATTTAATAAAGCATAGGATAAAACAACATAAATACAATTTAATAAAGCATAGTACAAAACAACATAAATACAATTTAATAAAGCATAGGTTAAAACAACATAAATACAATTTAATAAAGCATAGCATAAAACCACAGAAATACAATTTAATAAAGAATAGGATAAAACAACATAAGTACAATTTAATAAAGCATAGGACAAAACAACATAAATACAATTTAATAAAGCATAGGAAAAAACAACATAAATACAATTTAATAAAGCATAGGATAAAACAACATAAATACAATTTAATAAAGCATAGGATAAAACAACATAAATTCAATTTAATAAAGCATAAGATAAAACAACATAAATACAAGTTAATAAAGCATAGGACAAAACCACATAAATACAATTTAATAAAGCATAGGATAAAACAACATAAATACGATTTAATAAAGCATAGTACAAAACAACATAAATACAATTTAATAAAGCATAGGTTAAAACAGCATAAATACAATTTAATAAAGCATAGGATAAAACAACATAAATACAATTTAATAAAGCATAGTACAAAACAACATAAATACAATTTAATAAAGCATAGGTTAAAACAACATAAATACAATTTAATAAAGCATAGCATAAAACCACAGAAATACAATTTAATAAAGAATAGGATAAAACAACATAAATACAATTTAATAAAGCATAGGACAAAACAACATAAATACAATTTAATAAAGCATAGGAAAAAACAACATAAATACAATTTAATAAAGCATAGGATAAAACAACATAAATACAATTTAATAAAGCATAGGACAAAACAACGTCAATACAATTTAATAAAGCATAGGATAAAACAACATGAATACAATTTAATAAAGCATAGGATAAAACCACATAAATACAATTTAATAAAGCATAGGATAAAACAACATAAATACAATTTAATAAAGCATAGGATAAAACAACATAAACACAATTTAATAAAGCATAGGATAAAACAACATAAATAAAATTTAATAAAGCATAGGATAAAACAACATAAATACAATTTAATGAATCATATGTTAAAACAACATAAATACATTTTAATAAAGCATAGGATAAAACAACATAAATACAATTTAGTAAAGCATAAGATAAAACAACATAAATACAATTTAATAAAGCATTGGATAAAACAACATAAATACAATTTAATAAAGCATAGGATAAAACAACATAAATTCAATTTAATAAAGCATAAGATAAAACAACATAAATACAAGTTAATAAAGCATAGGATAAAACAACATAAATACAATTTAATAAAGCATAGGATAAAACAACATGATTACAATTTAATAAAGCATATGATAAAACAACATAAATACAATTTAATAAAGCATAGGATAAAACAACATAAATACAATTTAATAAAGCATAGGACAAAACCACATAAATACAATTTAATAAAGCATAGGATAAAACAACATAAATACGATTTAATAAAGCATAGGACAAAACCACATAAATACAATTTAATAAAGCATAGGATAAAACAACATAAATACAATTTAATAAAGCATAGGATAAAACAACATAAATACAATTTAATAAAGCATAGGACAAAACCACATAAATACAATTTAATAAAGCATAGGATATAACAACATAAATACAATTTAATAAAGCATAGGATAAAACAACATAAATACAATTTATTAAAGCATAGGACAAAACCACATAAATACAATTTAATAAAGCATAGGATAAAACAACATAAATACAATTTAATAAAGCATAGGACAAAACCACATAAATACAATTTAATAAAGCATAGGATAAAACAACATAAATACAATTTAATAAAGCATAAGATAAAACAACATAAATACAATTTAAAAAGCATAGGACAAAACAACCTAAATACAATTTAGTAAAGCATAAGATAAAACAACATGAATACAATTTAATAAAGCATAGGTTAAAACAGCATAAATACAATTTAATAAAGCATAGGATAAAACAACATAAATACAATTTAATAAAGCATAGTACAAAACAACATAAATACAATTTAATAAAGCATAGGTTAAAACAACATAAATACAATTTAATAAAGCATAGGATAAAACCACAGAAATACAATTTAATAAAGAATAGGATAAAACAACATAAATACAATTTAATAAAGCATAGGTTAAAACAACATAAAAACAATTTAATAAATCATAGGATAAAACCACATGAATACAATTTAATAAAGCATAGGATAAAACAACATAAATACAATTTAATAAAGCATAGGATAAAACAACATAAATACAATTTAATAAAGCATAGGATAAAACAACATAAATACAATTTAATAAAGCATATTATAAAACAACATAAATACAATTTAATAAAGCATAGGATAAAACAACATGAATACAATTTAATAAAGCATAGGATAAAACCACATAAATACAATTTAATAAAGCATAGGATAAAACCACATAAATACAATTTAATAAAGCATAGGATAAAACCACATACATACAATTTAATAAAGCATAGGTTAAAACAACATAAATGCAATTTAATAAAGCATAGGATAAAACAACATAAATTCAATTTAATAAAGCATAAGATAAAACAACATAAATACAAGTTAGTAAAGCATAGGATAAAACAACATAAATACAATTTAATAAAGCATAGGATAAAACAACATAAATACAATTTAATAAAGCATAGGATAAAACAACATAAATTCAATTTAATAAAGCATAGGATAAAACAACATAAATACAATTTAATAAAGCATATTATAAAACAACATAAATACAATTTAATAAAGCATAGGATAAAACAACATGAATACAATTTAATAAAGCATAGGATAAAACCACATAAATACAATTTAATAAAGCATAGGATAAAACAACATAAATACAATTTAATAAAGCATAGGATAAAACAACATAAACACAATTTAATAAAGCATAGGATAAAACAACATAAATAAAATTTAATAAAGCATAGGATAAAACAACATAAATACAATTTAATGAATCATATGTTAAAACAACATAAATACAATTTAATAAAGCATAGGATAAAACAACATAAATACAATTTAGTAAAGCATAAGATAAAACAACATGAATACAATTTAATAAAGCATAGGTTTAAACAGCATAAATACAATTTAATAAAGCATAGGATGAAACAACATAAATACAGTTTATTAAAGCATAGGATAAAACAACATAAATACAATTTAATAAAGCATAGGATAAAACCACATAAATACAATTTAATAAAGCATAGGATAAAACCACGTAAATACAATTTAATAAAGCATAGGATAAAACAACATAAATACAATTTAATAAAGCATAGGATAAAACAACATAAATACAATTTAATAAAGCATAGGTTAATACAACATAAATACAATTTAAAAAAGCATAGGATAAAACAACATAAATACAATTTAATAAAGCATAGGTTAAAACAACATAAATGCAATTTAATAAAGCATAAGATAAAACAACATAAATACAAGTTAGTAAAGCATAGGATAAAACAACATAAATACAATTTAATAAAGCATAGGATAAAACAACATAAATACAATTTAATAAAGCATAGGATAAAACAACATAAATTCAATTTAATAAAGCATAGGATAAAACAACATAAATACAATTTAATAAAGCATATTATAAAACAACATAAATACAATTTAATAAAGCATAGGATAAAACAACATGAATACAATTTAATAAAGCATAGGATAAAACCACATAAATACAATTTAATAAAGCATAGGATAAAACAACATAAATACAATTTAATAAAGCATAGGATAAAACAACATAAACACAATTTAATAAAGCATAGGATAAAACAACATAAATACAATTTAATAAAGCATAGGATAAAACAACATAAATACAATTTAATGAATCATATGTTAAAACAACATAAATACAATTTAATAAAGCATAGGATAAAACAACATAAATACAATTTAGTAAAGCATAAGATAAAACAACATGAATACAATTTAATAAAGCATAGGTTAAAACAGCATAAATACAATTTAATAAAGCATAGGATGAAACAACATAAATACAGTTTATTAAAGCATAGGATAAAACAACATAAATACAATTTAATAAAGCATAGGATAAAACCACATAAATACAATTTAATAAAGCATAGGATAAAACCACGTAAATACAATTTAATAAAGCATAGGATAAAACAACATAAATACAATTTAATAAAGCATAGGATAAAACAACATAAATACAATTTAATAAAGCATAGGTTAATACAACATAAATACAATTTAAAAAAGCATAGGATAAAACAACATAAATACAATTTAATAAAGCATAGGTTAAAACAACATAAATGCAATTTAATAAAGCATAGGATAAAACAACATAAATACAATTTAATAAAGAATAGGATAAAACAACATAAATACAATTTATTAAAGCATAGGACAAAACCACATAAATACAATTTAATAAAGCATAGGATAAAACAACATAAATACAATTTAATAAATCATAGGACAAAACAACATAAATACAATTTAATAAAGCATATGTTAAAGCAATATAAATACAATTTAATAAAGCATAGGTTAAAACAACATGAATGCAATTTAATAAAGCATAGGATAAAACAACATAAATACAATTTAATAAAGCATTGGTTAAAACAACATAAATACAATTTAATAAATCATAGGATAAAACAACATAAATACAATTTAATAAAGCATAAGATAAAACAACATAAATACAATTTAATGAATCATATGTTAAAACAACATAAATACAATTTAATAAAGCATAGGATAAAACAACATAAATACAATTTAGTAAAGCATAAGATAAAACAACATGAATACAATTTAATAAAGCATTGGTTAAAACAGCATAAATACAATTTAATAAAGCATAGGATGAAACAACATAAATACAATTTATTAAAGCATAGGATAAAACAACATAAATACAATTTAATAAAGCATAGGATAAAACAACATAAATACAATTTAATAAAGCATAGGTTAAAACCACATAAATACAATTTAATAAAGCATAGGATAAAACCACATAAATACAATTTAATAAAACATAGGTTAAAACAACATAAATGCAATTTAATAAAGCATAGGATAAAACAACATAAATACAATTTAATAAAGCATAGGATAAAACAACATAAATACAATTTAATAAAGCATAGGTTAAAACAACATAAATACAATTTAAAAAAGCATAGGATAAAACAACATAAATACAATTTATTAAAGCATAGGACAAAACCACATAAATACAATTTAATAAAGCATAGGATAAAACAACATAAATAAAATTTAATAAAGCATAGGATAAAACAACATAAATACAATTTAATGAATCATATGTTAAAACAACATAAATACAATTTAATAAAGCATAGGATAAAACAACATAAATACAATTTAGTAAAGCATAAGATAAAACAACATGAATACAATTTAATAAAGCATAGGTTAAAACAGCATAAATACAATTTAATAAAGCATAGGATGAAACAACATAAATACAATTTATTAAAGCATAGGATAAAACAACATAAATGCAATTTAATAAATCATAGGACAAAACAACATAAATACAATTTAATAAAGCATATGTTAAAGCAATATAAATACAATTTAATAAAGCATAGGTTAAAACAACATGAATGCAATTTAATAAAGCATAGGATAAAACAACATAAATACAATTTAATAAAGCATTGGGTAAAACAACATAAATACAATTTAATAAATCATAGGATAAAACAACATAAATACAATTTAATAAAGCATAAGATAAAACAACATAAATACAATTTAATGAATCATATGTTAAAACAACATTAATACAATTTAATAAAGCATAGGACAAAACAACGTCAATACAATTTAATAAAGCATATGTTAAAACAAGATAAATACAATTTAATAAAGCATAGGATAAAACAACATAAACACAATTTAGTAAAGCATAAGATAAAACAACATGAATACAATTTAATAAAGCATAGGTTAAAACAGCATAAATACAATTTAATAAGGCATAGGATAAAACAACATAAATACAATTTAATAAAGCATAGGATAAAACAACATAAATACAATTTAATAAAGCATAGGATAAAACAACATGAATACAATTTAATAAAGCATAGGTTAAAACAACATAAAAACAATTTAATAAATCATAGGATAAAACCACATGAATACAATTTAATAAAGCATAGGATAAAACAACATAAATACAATTTAATAAAGCATAGGATAAAACAACATAAATACAATTTAATAAAGCATAGGATAAAACAACATAAATACAATTTAATAAAGCATATTATAAAACAACATAAATACAATTTAATAAAGCATAGGATAAAACAACATGAATACAATTTAATAAAGCATAGGATAAAACCACATAAATACAATTTAATAAAGCATAGGATAAAACAACATAAATACAATTTAATAAAGCATAGGATAAAACAACATAAATGCAATTTAATAAAGCATAGGATAAAACAACATAAATTCAATTTAATAAAGCATAAGATAAAACAACATAAATACAAGTTAGTAAAGCATAGGATAAAACAACATAAATACAATTTAATAAAGCATAGGATAAAACAACATAAATACAATTTAATAAAGCATAGGATAAAACAACATAAATTCAATTTAATAAAGCATAGGATAAAACAACATAAATACAATTTAATAAAGCATATTATAAAACAACATAAATACAATTTAATAAAGCATAGGATAAAACAACATGAATACAATTTAATAAAGCATAGGATAAAACCACATAAATACAATTTAATAAAGCATAGGATAAAACAACATAAATACAATTTAATAAAGCATAGGATAAAACAACATAAACACAATTTAATAAAGCATAGGATAAAACAACATAAATACAATTTAATAAAGCATAGGATAAAACA
Source organism: Phyllobates terribilis (assembly GCF_046119375.1). NCBI lineage: Eukaryota > Metazoa > Chordata > Amphibia > Anura > Dendrobatidae > Phyllobates > Phyllobates terribilis. The sequence goes on from NW_027362778.1 coordinate 686,774, forward strand.
ACATAAATACAATTTAATGAATCATATGTTAAAACAACATAAATACAATTTAATAAAGCATAGGATAAAACAACATAAATACAATTTAGTAAAGCATAAGATAAAACAACATGATTACAATTTAATAAAGCATAGGTTAAAACAGCATAAATACAATTTAATAAAGCATAGGATGAAACAACATAAATACAGTTTATTAAAGCATAGGATAAAACAACATAAATACAATTTAATAAAGCATAGGATAAAACCACATAAATACAATTTAATAAAGCATAGGATAAAACCACGTAAATACAATTTAATAAAGCATAGGATAAAACAACATAAATACAATTTAATAAAGCATAGGATAAAACAACATAAATACAATTTAATAAAGCATAGGTTAATACAACATAAATACAATTTAAAAAAGCATAGGATAAAACAACATAAATACAATTTAATAAAGCATAGGTTAAAACAACATAAATGCAATTTAATAAAGCATAGGATAAAACAACATAAATACAATTTAATAAAGAATAGGATAAAACAACATAAATACAATTTATTAAAGCATAGGACAAAACCACATAAATACAATTTAATAAAGCATAGGATAAAACAACATAAATACAATTTAATAAATCATAGGACAAAACAACATAAATACAATTTAATAAAGCATATGTTAAAGCAATATAAATACAATTTAATAAAGCATAGGTTAAAACAACATGAATGCAATTTAATAAAGCATAGGATAAAGCAACATAAATACAATTTAATAAAGCATTGGTTAAAACAACATAAATACAATTTAATAAATCATAGGATAAAACAACATAAATACAATTTAATAAAGCATAAGATAAAACAACATAAATACAATTTAATGAATCATATGTTAAAACAACATAAATACAATTTAATAAAGCATAGGATAAAACAACATAAATACAATTTAGTAAAGCATAAGATAAAACAACATGAATACAATTTAATAAAGCATTGGTTAAAACAGCATAAATACAATTTAATAAAGCATAGGATGAAACAACATAAATACAATTTATTAAAGCATAGGATAAAACAACATAAATACAATTTAATAAAGCATAGGATAAAACAACATAAATACAATTTAATAAAGCATAGGTTAAAACCACATAAATACAATTTAATAAAGCATAGGATAAAACCACATAAATACAATTTAATAAAGCATAGGTTAAAACAACATAAATGCAATTTAATAAAGCATAGGATAAAACAACATAAATACAATTTAATAAAGCATAGGATAAAACAACATAAATACAATTTAATAAAGCATAGGTTAAAACAACATAAATACAATTTAAAAAAGCATAGGATAAAACAACATAAATACAATTTATTAAAGCATAGGACAAAACCACATAAATACAATTTAATAAAGCATAGGATAAAACAACATAAATAAAATTTAATAAAGCATAGGATAAAACAACATAAATACAATTTAATGAATCATATGTTAAAACAACATAAATACAATTTAATAAAGCATAGGATAAAACAACATAAATACAATTTAGTAAAGCATAAGATAAAACAACATGAATACAATTTAATAAAGCATAGGTTAAAACAGCATAAATACAATTTAATAAAGCATAGGATGAAACAACATAAATACAATTTATTAAAGCATAGGATAAAACAACATAAATGCAATTTAATAAATCATAGGACAAAACAACATGAATGCAATTTAATAAAGCATAGGATAAAACAACATAAATACAATTTAATAAAGCATAGGTTAAAACAACATGAATGCAATTTAATAAATCATAGGATAAAACAACATAAATACAATTTAATAAAGCATTGGGTAAAACAACATAAATACAATTTAATAAATCATAGGATAAAACAACATAAATACAATTTAATAAAGCATAAGATAAAACAACATAAATACAATTTAATGAATCATATGTTAAAACAACATTAATACAATTTAATAAAGCATAGGATAAAACAACATAAATACAATTTAGTAAAGCATAAGATAAAACAACATGAATACAATTTAATAAAGCATAGGTTAAAACAACATAAATACAATTTATTAAAGCATAGGATAAAACAACATAAATACAATTTAATAAAGCATAGGATAAAACAACATAAATACAATTTAATAAAGCATAGGATAAAACCACATAAATACAATTTAATAAAGCATAGGATAAAACCACATAAATACAATTTAATAAAGCATAGGATAAAACCACATGAATACAATTTAATAAAGCATAGGATAAAACCACATAAATACAATTTAATAAAGCATAGGATAAAACCACATAAATACAATTTAATAAAGCATAGGATAAAACCACATACATACAATTTAATAAAGCATAGGATAAAACCACATAAATACAATTTATTAAAGCATAGGTTAAAACAACATAAATGCAACTTAATAAAGCATAGGATAAAACAACATAAATACAATTTAATAAAGCATAGGACAACACAACATAAATACAATTTAATAAAGCATATGTTAAAGCAAAATAAATACAATTTAATAAAGCATATGTTAAAACAACATAAATACAATTTAATAAAGCATAGGATAAAACAACATAAATACAATTTAATAAAGCATTGGATAAAACAACATAAATACAATTTAATAAAGCATAGGATAAAACAACATAAATTCAATTTAATAAAGCATAAGATAAAACAACATAAATACAAGTTAATAAAGCATAGGATAAAACAACATAAATACAATTTAATAAAACATAGGATAAAACAACATAAATACAATTTAATAAAGCCTATGATAAAACAACATAAATACAATTTAATAAAGCATAGGATAAAACAACATAAATACAATTTAATAAAGCATAGGACAAAACCACATAAATACAATTTAATAAAGCATAGGATAAAACAACATAAATACAATTTTATAAAGCATAGGACAAAACCACATAAATACAATTTTATTAAGCATAGGATAAAACAAAATAAATACAATTTAATAAAGCATAGGATAAAACAACATAAATACAATTTAATAAAGCATAGGACAAAACCACATAAATACAATTTAATAAAGCATAGGATATAACAACATGAATACAATTTAATAAAGCATAGGATAAAACAACATAAATACAATTTATTAAAGCATAGGACAAAACCACATAAATACAATTTAATAAAGCATACGATAAAACAACATAAATACAATTTAATAAAGCATAGGACAAAACAACATAAATACAATTTAATAAAGCATAGGATAAAACAACATAAATACAATTTAATAAAGCATAGGATAAAACAACATAAATACAATTTAAAAAGCATAGGACAAAACAACCTAAATACAATTTAGTAAAGCATAAGATAAAACAACATGAATACAATTTAATAAAGCATAGGTTAAAACAGCATAAATACAATTTAATAAGGCATAGGATAAAACAACATAAATACAATTTAATAAAGCATAGGATAAAACAACATAAATACAATTTAATAAAGCATAGGATAAAACAACATGAATACAATTTAATAAAGCATAGGTTAAAACAACATAAATACAATTTAATAAATCATAGGATAAAACCACATGAATACAATTTAATAAAGCATAGGATAAAACCACATAAATACAATTTAATAAAGCATAGGATAAAACAACATAAATACAATTTAATAAAGCATAGGATAAAACAACATAAATACAATTTAATAAAGCATATTATAAAACAACATAAATACAATTTAATAAAGCATAGGATAAAACAACATGAATACAATTTAATAAAGCATAGGATAAAACCACATAAATACAATTTAATAAAGCATAGGATAAAACAACATAAATACAATTTAATAAAGCATAGGATAAAACAATATAAACACAATTTAATAAAGCATAGGATAAAACAACATAAATACAATTTAATAAAGCATAGGATAAAACAACATAAATACAATTTAATGAATCATATGTTAAAACAACATAAATACAATTTAATAAAGCATAGGATAAAACAACATAAATATAATTTAATAAAGCATAGCATAAAACAACATAAATACAATTTAATAAAGCATAGGTTAAAACAACATAAATTCAGTTTAATAAAGCATAAGATAAAACAACATAAATACAATTTATTAAAGCATAGGACAAAACCACATAAATACAATTTAATAAAGCATAGGATAAAACAACATAAATACAATTTAATAAAGCATAGGACAACACAACATAAATAAAATTTAATAAAGCATATGTTAAAGCAAAATAAATACAATTTAATAAAGCATAGGTTAAAACCACATAAATACAATTTAATAAAGCATAGGATAAAACAACATAAATACAATTTAATAAAGCATAGGATAAAACAACATAAACACAATTTAATAAAGCATAGGATAAAACAACATAAATACAATTTAATAAAGCATAGGATAAAACAACATAAATACAATTTAATGAATCATATGTTAAAACAACATAAATACAATTTAATAAAGCATAGGATAAAACAACATAAATACAATTTAGTAAAGCATAAGATAAAACAACATGAATACAATTTAATAAAGCATAGGTTAAAACAGCATAAATACAATTTAATAAAGCATAGGATGAAACAACATAAATAGAATTTATTAAAACATAGGATAAAACAACATAAATACAATTTAATAAAGCATAGGATAAAACCACATAAATACAATTTAATAAAGCATAGGATAAAACAACATAAATACAATTTAATAAAGCATATTATAAAACAACATAAATACAATTTAATAAAGCATAGGATAAAACAACATGAATACAATTTAATAAAGCATAGGATAAAACCACATAAATACAATTTAATAAAGCATAGGATAAAACAACATAAATACAATTTAATAAAGCATATGATAAAACAACATAAACACAATTTAATATAGCATAGGATAAAACAACATAAATACAATTTAATAAAGCATAGGATAAAACAACATAAATACAATTTAATGAATCATATGTTAAAACAACATAAATACAATTTAATAAAGCATAGGATAAAACAACATAAATACAATTTAGTAAAGCATAAGATAAAACAACATGAATACAATTTAATAAAGCATAGGTTAAAACAGCATAAATACAATTTAATAAAGCATAGGATGAAACAACATAAATACAGTTTATTAAAGCATAGGATAAAACAACATAAATACAATTTAATAAAGCATAGGATAAAACCACATAAATACAATTTAATAAAGCATAGGATAAAACCACGTAAATACAATTTAATAAAGCATAGGATAAAAACACATACATACAATTTAATAAAGCATAGGATAAACCACATAAATACAATTTAATAAAGCATAGGATAAAACCACATACATACAATTTAATAAAGCATAGGATAAAAGCACATAAATACAATTTAATAAAGCATAGGTTAAAACAACATAAATGAAATTTAATAAAGCATAGGATAAAACAACATAAATATAATTTAATAAAGCATAGCATAAAACAACATAAATACAATTTAATAAAGCATAGGTTAAAACAACATAAATTCAGTTTAATAAAGCATAAGATAAAACAACATAAATACAATTTATTAAAGCATAGGACAAAACCACATAAATACAATTTAATAAAGCATAGGTTAAAACAACATAAATGAAATTTAATAAAGCATAGGATAAAACAACATAAATATAATTTAATAAAGCATAGCATAAAACAACATAAATACAATTTAATAAAGCATAGGTTAAAACAACATAAATTCAGTTTAATAAAGCATAAGATAAAACAACATAAATACAATTTATTAAAGCATAGGACAAAACCACATAAATACAATTTAATAAAGCATAGGATAAAACAACATAAATACAATTTAATAAAGCATAGGACAACACAACATAAATACAATTTAATAAAGCATATGTTAAAGCAAAATAAATACAATTTAATAAAGCATAGGTTAAAACAACATAAATACAATTTAATAAAGCATAGGATAAAACAACATAAATACAATTTAATAAAGCATTGGATAAAACAACATAAATACAATTTAATAAAGCATAGGATAAAACAACATAAATTCAATTTAATAAAGCATAAGATAAAACAACATAAATACAAGTTAGTAAAGCATAGGATAAAACAACATAAATACAATTTAATAAAGCATAGGATAAAACAACATAAATACAATTTAATAAAGCATATGATAAAACAACATAAATACAATTTAATAAAGCATAGGATAAAACAACATAAATACAATTTAATAAAGCATAGGACAAAACCACATAAATACAATTTAATAAAGCATAGGATAAAACAACATAAATACAATTTTATAAAGCATAGGACAAAACCACATAAATACAATTTTATAAAGCATAGGATAAAACAAAATAAATACAATTTAATAAAGCATAGGATAAAACAACATAAATACAATTTAATAAAGCATAGGACAAAACCACATAAATACAATTTAATAAAGCATAGGATAAAACAACATAAATACAATTTAGTAAAGCATAAGATAAAACAACATGAATACAATTTAATAAAGCATAGGTTAAAACAGCATAAATACAATTTAATAAAGCATAGGATGAAACAACATAAATAGAATTTATTAAAACATAGGATAAAACAACATAAATACAATTTAATAAAGCATAGGATAAAACCACATAAATACAATTTAATAAAGCATAGGATAAAACAACATAAATACAATTTAATAAAGCATATTATAAAACAACATAAATACAATTTAATAAAGCATAGGATAAAACAACATGAATACAATTTAATAAAGCATAGGATAAAACCACATAAATACAATTTAATAAAGCATAGGATAAAACAACATAAATACAATTTAATAAAGCATATGATAAAACAACATAAACACAATTTAATATAGCATAGGATAAAACAACATAAATACAATTTAATAAAGCATAGGATAAAACAACATAAATACAATTTAATGAATCATATGTTAAAACAACATAAATACAATTTAATAAAGCATAGGATAAAACAACATAAATACAATTTAGTAAAGCATAAGATAAAACAACATGAATACAATTTAATAAAGCATAGGTTAAAACAGCATAAATACAATTTAATAAAGCATAGGATGAAACAACATAAATACAGTTTATTAAAGCATAGGATAAAACAACATAAATACAATTTAATAAAGCATAGGATAAAACCACATAAATACAATTTAATAAAGCATAGGATAAAACCACGTAAATACAATTTAATAAAGCATAGGATAAAAACACATACATACAATTTAATAAAGCATAGGATAAACCACATAAATACAATTTAATAAAGCATAGGATAAAACCACATACATACAATTTAATAAAGCATAGGATAAAAGCACATAAATACAATTTAATAAAGCATAGGTTAAAACAACATAAATGAAATTTAATAAAGCATAGGATAAAACAACATAAATATAATTTAATAAAGCATAGCATAAAACAACATAAATACAATTTAATAAAGCATAGGTTAAAACAACATAAATTCAGTTTAATAAAGCATAAGATAAAACAACATAAATACAATTTATTAAAGCATAGGACAAAACCACATAAATACAATTTAATAAAGCATAGGTTAAAACAACATAAATGAAATTTAATAAAGCATAGGATAAAACAACATAAATATAATTTAATAAAGCATAGCATAAAACAACATAAATACAATTTAATAAAGCATAGGTTAAAACAACATAAATTCAGTTTAATAAAGCATAAGATAAAACAACATAAATACAATTTATTAAAGCATAGGACAAAACCACATAAATACAATTTAATAAAGCATAGGATAAAACAACATAAATACAATTTAATAAAGCATAGGACAACACAACATAAATACAATTTAATAAAGCATATGTTAAAGCAAAATAAATACAATTTAATAAAGCATAGGTTAAAACAACATAAATACAATTTAATAAAGCATAGGATAAAACAACATAAATACAATTTAATAAAGCATTGGATAAAACAACATAAATACAATTTAATAAAGCATAGGATAAAACAACATAAATTCAATTTAATAAAGCATAAGATAAAACAACATAAATACAAGTTAGTAAAGCATAGGATAAAACAACATAAATACAATTTAATAAAGCATAGGATAAAACAACATAAATACAATTTAATAAAGCATATGATAAAACAACATAAATACAATTTAATAAAGCATAGGATAAAACAACATAAATACAATTTAATAAAGCATAGGACAAAACCACATAAATACAATTTAATAAAGCATAGGATAAAACAACATAAATACAATTTTATAAAGCATAGGACAAAACCACATAAATACAATTTTATAAAGCATAGGATAAAACAAAATAAATACAATTTAATAAAGCATAGGATAAAACAACATAAATACAATTTAATAAAGCATAGGACAAAACCACATAAATACAATTTAATAAAGCATAGGATAAAACAACATAAATACAATTTAGTAAAGCATAAGATAAAACAACATGAATACAATTTAATAAAGCATAGGTTAAAACAGCATAAATACAATTTAATAAAGCATAGGATGAAACAACATAAATAGAATTTATTAAAACATAGGATAAAACAACATAAATACAATTTAATAAAGCATAGGATAAAACCACATAAATACAATTTAATAAAGCATAGGATAAAACAACATAAATACAATTTAATAAAGCATATTATAAAACAACATAAATACAATTTAATAAAGCATAGGATAAAACAACATGAATACAATTTAATAAAGCATAGGATAAAACCACATAAATACAATTTAATAAAGCATAGGATAAAACAACATAAATACAATTTAATAAAGCATATGATAAAACAACATAAACACAATTTAATATAGCATAGGATAAAACAACATAAATACAATTTAATAAAGCATAGGATAAAACAACATAAATACAATTTAATGAATCATATGTTAAAACAACATAAATACAATTTAATAAAGCATAGGATAAAACAACATAAATACAATTTAGTAAAGCATAAGATAAAACAACATGAATACAATTTAATAAAGCATAGGTTAAAACAGCATAAATACAATTTAATAAAGCATAGGATGAATCAACATAAATACAGTTTATTAAAGCATAGGATAAAACAACATAAATACAATTTAATAAAGCATAGGATAAAACCACATAAATACAATTTAATAAAGCATAGGATAAAACCACGTAAATACAATTTAATAAAGCATAGGATAAAACCACATACATACAATTTAATAAAGCATAGGATAAACCACATAAATACAATTTAATAAAGCATAGGATAAAACCACATACATACAATTTAATAAAGCATAGGATAAAAGCACATAAATACAATTTAATAAAGCATAGGTTAAACAACATAAATGAAATTTAATAAAGCATAGGATAAAACAACATAAATATAATTTAATAAAGCATAGCATAAAACAACATAAATACAATTTAATAAAGCATAGGTTAAAACAACATAAATTCAGTTTAATAAAGCATAAGATAAAACAACATAAATACAATTTATTAAAGCATAGGACAAAACCACATAAATACAATTTAATAAAGCATAGGTTAAAACAACATAAATGAAATTTAATAAAGCATAGGATAAAACAACATAAATATAATTTAATAAAGCATAGCATAAAACAACATAAATACAATTTAATAAAGCATAGGTTAAAACAACATAAATTCAGTTTAATAAAGCATAAGATAAAACAACATAAATACAATTTATTAAAGCATAGGACAAAACCACATAAATACAATTTAATAAAGCATAGGATAAAACAACATAAATACAATTTAATAAAGCATAGGACAACACAACATAAATACAATTTAATAAAGCATATGTTAAAGCAAAATAAATACAATTTAATAAAGCATAGGTTAAAACAACATAAATACAATTTAATAAAGCATAGGATAAAACAACATAAATACAATTTAATAAAGCATTGGATAAAACAACATAAATACAATTTAATAAAGCATAGGATAAAACAACATAAATTCAATTTAATAAAGCATAAGATAAAACAACATAAATACAAGTTAGTAAAGCATAGGATAAAACAACATAAATACAATTTAATAAAGCATAGGATAAAACAACATAAATACAATTTAATAAAGCATATGATAAAACAACATAAATACAATTTAATAAAGCATAGGATAAAACAACATAAATACAATTTAATAAAGCATAGGACAAAACCACATAAATACAATTTAATAAAGCATAGGATAAAACAACATAAATACAATTTTATAAAGCATAGGACAAAACCACATAAATACAATTTTATAAAGCATAGGATAAAACAAAATAAATACAATTTAATAAAGCATAGGATAAAACAACATAAATACAATTTAATAAAGCATAGGACAAAACCACATAAATACAATTTAATAAAGCATAGGATATAACAACATGAATACAATTTAATAAAGCATAGGATAAAACAACATAAATACAATTTATTAAAGCATAGGACAAAACCACATAAATACAATTTAATAAAGCATAGGATAAAACAACATAAATACAATTTAATAAAGCATAGGACAACACAACATAAATACAATTTAATAAAGCATATGTTAAAGCAAAATAAATACAATTTAATAAAGCATAGGTTAAAACAACATAAATACAATTTAATAAAGCATAGGATAAAACAACATAAATACAATTTAATAAAGCATTGGATAAAACAACATAAATACAATTTAATAAAGCATAGGATAAAACAACATAAATTCAATTTAATAAAGCATAAGATAAAACAACATAAATACAAGTTAGTAAAGCATAGGATAAAACAACATAAATACAATTTAATAAAGCATAGGATAAAACAACATAAATACAATTTAATAAAGCATATGATAAAACAACATAAATACAATTTAATAAAGCATAGGATAAAACAACATAAATACAATTTAATAAAGCATAGGACAAAACCAAATAAATACAATTTAATAAAGCATAGGATAAAACAACATAAATACAATTTTATAAAGCATAGGACAAAACCACATAAATACAATTTTATAAAGCATAGGATAAAACAAAATAAATACAATTTAATAAAGCATAGGATAAAACAACATAAATACAATTTAATAAAGCATAGGACAAAACCACATAAATACAATTTAATAAAGCATAGGATAAAACAACATAAATACAATTTAGTAAAGCATAAGATAAAACAACATGAATACAATTTAATAAAGCATAGGTTAAAACAGCATAAATACAATTTAATAAAGCATAGGATGAAACAACATAAATAGAATTTATTAAAACATAGGATAAAACAACATAAATACAATTTAATAAAGCATAGGATAAAACCACATAAATACAATTTAATAAAGCATAGGATAAAACAACATAAATACAATTTAATAAAGCATATTATAAAACAACATAAATACAATTTAATAAAGCATAGGATAAAACAACATGAATACAATTTAATAAAGCATAGGATAAAACCACATAAATACAATTTAATAAAGCATAGGATAAAACAACATAAATACAATTTAATAAAGCATATGATAAAACAACATAAACACAATTTAATATAGCATAGGATAAAACAACATAAATACAATTTAATAAAGCATAGGATAAAACAACATAAATACAATTTAATGAATCATATGTTAAAACAACATAAATACAATTTAATAAAGCATAGGATAAAACAACATAAATACAATTTAGTAAAGCATAAGATAAAACAACATGAATACAATTTAATAAAGCATAGGTTAAAACAGCATAAATACAATTTAATAAAGCATAGGATGAAACAACATAAATACAGTTTATTAAAGCATAGGATAAAACAACATAAATACAATTTAATAAAGCATAGGATAAAACCACATAAATACAATTTAATAAAGCATAGGATAAAACCACGTAAATACAATTTAATAAAGCATAGGATAAAACCACATACATACAATTTAATAAAGCATAGGATAAACCACATAAATACAATTTAATAAAGCATAGGATAAAACCACATACATACAATTTAATAAAGCATAGGATAAAAGCACATAAATACAATTTAATAAAGCATAGGTTAAACAACATAAATGAAATTTAATAAAGCATAGGATAAAACAACATAAATATAATTTAATAAAGCATAGCATAAAACAACATAAATACAATTTAATAAAGCATAGGTTAAAACAACATAAATTCAGTTTAATAAAGCATAAGATAAAACAACATAAATACAATTTATTAAAGCATAGGACAAAACCACATAAATACAATTTAATAAAGCATAGGTTAAAACAACATAAATGAAATTTAATAAAGCATAGGATAAAACAACATAAATATAATTTAATAAAGCATAGCATAAAACAACATAAATACAATTTAATAAAGCATAGGTTAAAACAACATAAATTCAGTTTAATAAAGCATAAGATAAAACAACATAAATACAATTTATTAAAGCATAGGACAAAACCACATAAATACAATTTAATAAAGCATAGGATAAAACAACATAAATACAATTTAATAAAGCATAGGACAACACAACATAAATACAATTTAATAAAGCATATGTTAAAGCAAAATAAATACAATTTAATAAAGCATAGGTTAAAACAACATAAATACAATTTAATAAAGCATAGGATAAAACAACATAAATACAATTTAATAAAGCATTGGATAAAACAACATAAATACAATTTAATAAAGCATAGGATAAAACAACATAAATTCAATTTAATAAAGCATAAGATAAAACAACATAAATACAAGTTAGTAAAGCATAGGATAAAACAACATAAATACAATTTAATAAAGCATAGGATAAAACAACATAAATACAATTTAATAAAGCATATGATAAAACAACATAAATACAATTTAATAAAGCATAGGATAAAACAACATAAATACAATTTAATAAAGCATAGGACAAAACCACATAAATACAATTTAATAAAGCATAGGATAAAACAACATAAATACAATTTTATAAAGCATAGGACAAAACCACATAAATACAATTTTATAAAGCATAGGATAAAACAAAATAAATACAATTTAATAAAGCATAGGATAAAACAACATAAATACAATTTAATAAAGCATAGGACAAAACCACATAAATACAATTTAATAAAGCATAGGATATAACAACATGAATACAATTTAATAAAGCATAGGATAAAACAACATAAATACAATTTATTAAAGCATAGGACAAAACCACATAAATACAATTTAATAAAGCATACAATAAAACAACATAAATACAATTTAATAAAGCATAGGATAAAACAGCATAAATACAATTAATAAAGCATAGGTTAAAACAACATGAATACAATTTAATAAAGCATAGTTTAAAACAAACATAAATACAATTTAATAAAGCATAGGTTAAAACAACATGAATACAATTTAATAAGGCATAGGACAAAACAACATAAATACAATTTAATAAACCATAGGATAAAACAACATAAATACAATTTAATAAAGCATAGGATAAAACAACATAAATACAATTTAATAAAGCATAGGATAAAACAACATAAATACAATTTAATAAAGCATAGGATAAAACAACATAAATACAATTTAATGAATCATATGTTAAAACAACATAAATACAATTTAGTAAAGCATAGGATAAAACAACATAAATACAATTTAGTAAAGCATAAGATAAAACAACATGAATACAATTTAATAAAGCAGAGGTTAAAACAGCATAAATACAATTTAATAAAGCATAGGATGAAACAACATAAAAATAATTTATTAAAGCATAGGATAAAACAACATAAATACAATTTAATAAAGCATAGGATAAAACCACATAAATACAATTTAATAAAGCATAAGATAAAACCACATAAATACAATTTAATAAAGCATAGGATAAAACCACATAAATACAATTTAATAAAGCATAGGATAAAACCACATAAATACAATTTAATAAAGCATAGGATAAAACCACATAAATACAATTTAATAAAGCATAGGATAAAACCACATACATACAATTTAATAAAGCATAGGATAAAACCACATAAATACAATTTAATAAAGCATAGGTTAAAACAACATGAATGCAATTTAATAAAGCATAGGATAAAACAACATAAATTCAATTTAATAAAGCATAAGATAAAACAACATAAATACAAGTTAGTAAAGCATAGGATAAAACAACATAAATACAATTTAATAAAGCATAGGATAAAACAACATAAATACAATTTAATAAAGCATAGGATAAAACAACATAAATTCAATTTAATAAAGCATAGGATAAAACAACATAAATACAATTTAATAAAGCATATTATAAAACAACATAAATACAATTTAATAAAGCATAGGATAAAACAACATGAATACAATTTAATAAAGCATAGGATAAAACCACATAAATACAATTTAATAAAGCATAGGATAAAACAACATAAATACAATTTAATAAAGCATAGGATAAAACAACATAAACACAATTTAATAAAGCATAGGATAAAACAACATAAATACAATTTAATAAAGCATAGGATAAAACAACATAAATACAATTTAATGAATCATATGTTAAAACAACATAAATACAATTTAATAAAGCATAGGATAAAACAACATAAATACAATTTAGTAAAGCATAAGATAAAACAACATGAATACAATTTAATAAAGCATAGGTTAAAACAGCATAAATACAATTTAATAAAGCATAGGATGAAACAACATAAATACAGTTTATTAAAGCATAGGATAAAACAACATAAATACAATTTAATTAAGCATAGGATAAAACAACATAAATGCAATTTAATAAAGCATAGGATAAAACAACATAAATACAATTTAATAAAGCATAGGACAAAACAACATAAATGCAATTTAATAAAGCATAGGTTAAAACAACATAAATACAATTTAATAAAGCATAGGATAAAACAACATAAATACAATTTAATAAAGCATAGGTTAAAACAACATAAATACAATTTAATAAAGCATAGGATAAAACAACATAAATACAATTTAATAAATCATAGGATAAAACAACATAAATACATTTTAATAAAGCATAGGTTAAAACAACATAAACACAATTTAATAAAGCATAGGTTAAAACATCATAAATACAATTTAATAAAGCAAAGGTTAACACAACATAAATACAATTTAATAAAGCATAGGATAAAACAACATAAATACAATTTAATAAAGCATAGGATAAAACAACATAAATACAATTTAATAAAGCATAGGATAAAACAACATAAATACAATTTAATAAAGCATAGGATAAAACAACATAAATACAATTTAATAAAGCATAGGATAAAACAACATAAATACAATTTAGTAAAGCATAGGATAAAACAACATACATACAATTTAATAAAGCATAGGACAAAACCACATAAATACAATTTAATAAAGCATAGGATAAAACAGCATAAATACAATTTAATAAAGCATAGGATAAAACAACATAAATACAATTTAATAAAGCATAGGATAAAACAACATAAATACAATTTAGTAAAGCATAGGATAAAACAACATAAATACAATTTAATAAAGCATAGGACAAAACCACATAAATACAATTTAATAAAGCATAGGATAAAACAGCATAAATACAATTTAATAAAGCATAGGATAAAACAACATAAATACAATTTAATAAAGCATAGGATAAAACAACATAAATACAATTTAGTAAAGCATAGGATAAAACAACATAAATACAATTTATTAAAGCATAGGACAAAACCACATAAATACAATTTAATAAAGCATAGGATAAAACAACATAACTACAATTTAATAAAGCATAGGACAAAACAACATAAATGCAATTTAATAAAGCATAGGATAAAACAACATAAATACAATTTAATAAAGCATAGTATAAAACAACATAAATACAATTTAAAAAAGCATAGGACAAAACAACCTAAATACAATTTAGTAAAGCATAAGATAAAACAACATGAATACAATTTAATAAAGCATAGGTTAAAACAACATAAATACAATTTAATAAATCATAGGAAAAAATCACATGAATACAATTTAATAAAGCATAGGATAAAACAACATAAATACAATTTAATAAAGCATAGGATAAAACAACATAAATACAATTTAATAAATCATAGGAAAAAAACACATGAATACAATTTAATAAAGCATAGGATAAAACAACATGAATACAATTTAATAAAGCATAGGATAAAACAGCATAAATACAATTAATAAAGCATAGGTTAAAACAACATGAATACAATTTAATAAAGCATAGTTTAAAACAAACATAAATACAATTTAATAAAGCATAGGATAAAACAACATAAATACAATTTAATAAAGCATAGGATAAAACAACATAAATACAATTTAATGAATCATATGTTAAAACAACATAAATACAATTTAGTAAAGCATAGGATAAAACAACATAAATACAATTTAATAAAGCATAAGATAAAACAACATGAATACAATTTAATAAAGCAGAGGTTAAAACAGCATAAATACAATTTAATAAAGCATAGGATGAAACAACATAAAAATAATTTATTAAAGCATAGGATAAAACAACATAAATACAATTTAATAAAGCATAGGATAAAACCACATAAATACAATTTAATAAAGCATAGGATAAAACCACATAAATACAATTTAATAAAGCATAGGATAAAACCACATAAATACAATTTAATAAAGCATAGGATAAAACCACATAAATACAATTTAATAAAGCATAGGATAAAACCACATAAATACAATTTAATAAAGCATAGGATAAAACCACATACATACAATTTAATAAAGCATAGGATAAAACCACATAAATACAATTTAATAAAGCATAGGTTAAAACAACATGAATGCAATTTAATAAAGCATAGGATAAAACAACATAAATTCAATTTAATAAAGCATAAGATAAAACAACATAAATACAAGTTAGTAAAGCATAGGATAAAACAACATAAATACAATTTAATAAAGCATAGGATAAAACAACATAAATACAATTTAATAAAGCATAGGATAAAACAACATAAATTCAATTTAATAAAGCATAGGATAAAACAACATAAATACAATTTAATAAAGCATATTATAAAACAACATAAATACAATTTAATAAAGCATAGGATAAAACAACATGAATACAATTTAATAAAGCATAGGATAAAACCACATAAATACAATTTAATAAAGCATAGGATAAAACAACATAAATACAATTTAATAAAGCATAGGATAAAACAACATAAACACAATTTAATAAAGCATAGGATAAAACAACATAAATACAATTTAATAAAGCATAGGATAAAACAACATAAATACAATTTAATGAATCATATGTTAAAACAACATAAATACAATTTAATAAAGCATAGGATAAAACAACATAAATACAATTTAGTAAAGCATAAGATAAAACAACATGAATACAATTTAATAAAGCATAGGTTAAAACAGCATAAATACAATTTAATAAAGCATAGGATGAAACAACATAAATACAGTTCATTAAAGCATAGGATAAAACAACATAAATACAATTTAATAAAGCATAGGATAAAACCACATAAATACAATTTAATAAAGCATAGGATAAAACCACGTAAATACAATTTAATAAAGCATAGGATAAAACCACATACATACAATTTAATAAAGCATAGGATAAAACCACATAAATTCAATTTAATAAAGCATAGGATAAAACCACATAAATACAATTTAATAAAGCATAGGATAAAACCACATACATACAATTTAATAAAGCATAGGATAAAACCACATAAATACAATTTAATAAAGCATAGGTTAAAACAACATAAATGAAATTTAATAAAGCATAGGATAAAACAACATAAATATAATTTAATAAAGCATAGCATAAAACAACATAAATACAATTTAATAAAGAATAGGTTAAAACAACATAAATTCAGTTTAATAAAGCATAAGATAAAACAACATAAATACAATTTATTAAAGCATAGGACAAAACCACATAAATACAATTTAATAAAGCATAGGATAAAACAACATAAATACAATTTAATAAAGCATAGGACAACACAACATAAATACAATTTAATAAAGCATATGTTAAAGCAAAATAAATACAATTTAATAAAGCATAGGTTAAAACAACATAAATACAATTTAATAAAGCATAGGATAAAACAACATAAATACAATTTAATAAAGCATTGGATAAAACAACATAAATACAATTTAATAAAGCATAGGATAAAACAACATAAATACAATTTAAAAAAGCATAGGACAAAACAACCTAAATACAATTTAGTAAAGCATAAGATAAAACAACATGAATACAATTTAATAAAGCATAGGTTAAAACAGCATAAATACAATTTAATAAAGCATAGGATAAAACAACATAAATACAATTTAATAAAGCATAGGATAAAACATCATGAATACAATTTAATAAAGCATAGGTTAAAACAACATAAATACAATTTAATAAATCATAGGAAAAAATCACATGAATACAATTTAATAAAGCATAGGATAAAACAACATAAATACAATTTAATAAAGCATAGGATAAAACAACATAAATACAATTTAATAAATCATAGGAAAAAAACACATGAATACAATTTAATAAAGCATAGGATAAAACAACATGAATACAATTTAATAAAGCATAGGATAAAACAGCATAAATACAATTAATAAAGCATAGGTTAAAACAACATGAATACAATTTAATAAAGCATAGTTTAAAACAAACATAAATACAATTTAATGAATCATATGTTAAAACAACATAAATACAATTTAGTAAAGCATAGGATAAAACAACATAAATACAATTTAATAAAGCATAAGATAAAACAACATGAATACAATTTAATAAAGCAGAGGTTAAAACAGCATAAATACAATTTAATAAAGCATAGGATGAAACAACATAAAAATAATTTATTAAAGCATAGGATAAAACAACATAAATACAATTTAATAAAGCATAGGATAAAACCACATAAATACAATTTAATAAAGCATAGGATAAAACCACATAAATACAATTTAATAAAGCATAGGATAAAACCACATAAATACAATTTAATAAAGCATAGGATAAAACCACATAAATACAATTTAATAAAGCATAGGATAAAACCACATAAATACAATTTAATAAAGCATAGGATAAAACCACATACATACAATTTAATAAAGCATAGGATAAAACCACATAAATACAATTTAATAAAGCATAGGTTAAAACAACATGAATGCAATTTAATAAAGCATAGGATAAAACAACATAAATTCAATTTAATAAAGCATAAGATAAAACAACATAAATACAAGTTAGTAAAGCATAGGATAAAACAACATAAATACAATTTAATAAAGCATAGGATAAAACAACATAAATACAATTTAATAAAGCATAGGATAAAACAACATAAATTCAATTTAATAAAGCATAGGATAAAACAACATAAATACAATTTAAAAAAGCATATTATAAAACAACATAAATACAATTTAATAAAGCATAGGATAAAACAACATGAATACAATTTAATAAAGCATAGGATAAAACCACATAAATACAATTTAATAAAGCATAGGATAAAACAACATAAATACAATTTAATAAAGCATAGGATAAAACAACATAAACACAATTTAATAAAGCATAGGATAAAACAACATAAATACAATTTAATAAAGCATAGGATAAAACAACATAAATACAATTTAATGAATCATATGTTAAAACAACATAAATACAATTTAATAAAGCATAGGATAAAACCACATAAATACAATTTAATAAAGCATAGGATAAAACCACATAAATTCAATTTAATAAAGCATAGGATAAAACCACATAAATACAATTTAATAAAGCATAGGATAAAACCACATACATACAATTTAATAAAGCATAGGATAAAACCACATAAATACAATTTAATAAAGCATAGGTTAAAACAACATAAATTAAATTTAATAAAGGATAGGATAAAACAACATAAATATAATTTAATAAAGCATAGCATAAAACAACATAAATACAATTTAATAAAGCATAGGTTAAAACAACATAAATTCAGTTTAATAAAGCATAAGATAAAACAACATAAATACAATTTATTAAAGCAAAGGACAAAACCACATAAATACAATTTAATAAAGCATAGGATAAAACAACATAAATACAATTTAATAAAGCATAGGACAACACAACATAAATACAATTTAATAAAGCATATGTTAAAGCAAAATAAATACAATTTAATAAAGCATAGGTTAAAACAACATAAATACAATTTAATAAAGCATAGGATAAAACAACATAAATACAATTTAATAAAGCATTGGATAAAACAACATAAATACAATTTAATAAAGCATAGGATAAAACAACATAAATTCAATTTAATAAAGCATAAGATAAAACAACATAAATAAAAGTTAGTAAAGCATAGGATAAAACAACATAAATACAATTTAATAAAGCATAGGATAAAACAACATAAATACAATTTAATAAAGCATATGATAAAACAACATAAATACAATTTAATAAAGCATAGGATAAAACAACATAAATACAATTTAAAAAAGCATAGGACAAAACCACATAAATACAACTTAATAAAGCATAGGATAAAACAACATAAATACAATTTTATAAAGCATAGGACAAAACCACATAAATACAATTTTATAAAGTATAGGATAAAACAAAATAAATACAATTTAATAAAGCATAGGATAAAACAACATAAATACAATTTAATAAAGCATAGGACAAAACCACATCAATACAATTTAATAAAGCATAGGATATAACAACATGAATAAAATTTAATAAAGCATAGGATAAAACAACATAAATACAATTTATTAAAGCATAGGACAAAACCACATAAATACAATTTAATAAAGCATACGATAAAACAACATAAATACAATTTAATAAAGCATAGGACAAAACAACATAAATACAATTTAATAAAGCATAGGATAAAACAACATAAATACAATTTAATAAAGCATAGGATAAAACAACATAAATACAATTTAATAAAGCATTGGATAAAACAACATAAATACAATTTAATAAAGCATAGGATAAAACAACATAAATACAATTTAATAAAGCATAGGATAAAACAATATAAATACAATTTAATAAAGCATAGAATAAAACAACATAAATACAATTTAATAAGACATAGGATAAAACAACATAAATGCAATTTAATAAAGCATAGGTTAAAACAACATAAATACAATTTAATAAAGCATAGGACAAAACAACATAAATGCAATTTAATAAAGCATAGGTTAAAACAACATAAATACAATTTAATAAAGCATAGGATAAAACAACATAAATACAATTTAATAAAGCATAGGTTAAAACAACATAAATACAATTTAATAAAGCATAGGATAAAACAACATAAATACAATTTAATAAATCATAGGATAAAACAACATAAATACATTTTAATAAAGCATAGGTTAAAACAACATAAACACAATTTAATAAAGCATAGGTTAAAACATCATAAATACAATTTAATAAAGCAAAGGTTAACACAACATAAATACAATTTAATAAAGCATAGGATAAAACAACATAAATACAATTTAATAAAGCATAGGATAAAACAACATAAATACAATTTAATAAAGTATAGGATAAAACAACATAAATTCAATTTAATAAAGCATAGGATAAAACAACATAAATACAATTTAATAAAGCATAGGATAAAACAATATAAATACAATTTAATAAAGCATAGGATAAAACCACATACATACAATTTAATAAAGCATAGGATAAAACCACATACATACAATTTAATAAAGCATAGGATAAAACCACATAAATACAATTTAATAAAGCATAGGTTAAAACAACATAAATGCAATTTAATAAAGCATAGGATAAAACAACATAAATACAATTTAATAAAGAATAGGATAAAACAACATAAATACAATTTATTAAAGCATAGGACAAAATCACATAAATACAATTTAATAAAGCATAGGATAAAACAACATAAATGCAATTTAATAAATCATAGGACAAAACAACATAAATACAATTTAATAAAGCATATGTTAAAGCAACATAAATAGAATTTAATAAAGCATAGGTTAAAACAACATAAATGCAATTTAATAAAGCATAGGATAAAACAACATAAATACAATTTAATAAAGCATTGGATAATACAACATAAATACAATTTAATAAAGCATAGGATAACACAACATAAATACAATTTAATAAAGCATAAGATAAAACAACATAAATACAATTTAATAAAGCATTGGATAATACAACATAAATACAATTTAATAAAGCATAGGATAACACAACATAAATACAATTTAATAAAGCATAAGATAAAACAACATAAATACAATTTAATAAAGCATAGGATAAAACAACATAAATACAATTTAATAAAGCATAGGATAAAACAACATAAATACAATTTAATAAAGCATAGGTTAAAACAACATAAATACAATTTAATAAAGTATAGGAAAAAACAACATAAATTCCAGTTAATAAAGCATAGGATAAAACAACATAAATACAATTTAATAAAGCATAGGATAAAACAACATAAATACAATTTAATAAAGCATAGGATAAAACAACATAAATACAATTTAGTAAAGCATAGGATAAAACAACATAAATACAATTTAATAAAGCATAGGACAAAACCACATAAATACAATTTAATAAAGCATAGGATAAAACAGCATAAATACAATTTAATAAAGCATAGGATAAAACAACATAAATACAATTTAATAAAGCATAGGACAAAACCACATAAATACAATTTAATAAAGCATAGGATGAAACAACATAAATACAATTTAATAAAGCATAGGATAAAACAACATAAATACAACTTAATAAAGCATAGGATAAAACAACATAAATACAATTTAAAAAAGCATAGGACAAAACAACCTAAATACAATTTAGTAAAGCATAAGATAAAACAACATGAATACAATTTAATAAAGCATAGGTTAAAACAGCATAAATACAATTTAATAAAGCATAGGATAAAACAACATAAATACAATTTAATAAAGCATAGGATAAAGCATCATGAATACAATTTAATAAAGCATAGGTTAAAACAACATAAATACAATTTAATAAATCATAGGAAAAAATCACATGAATACAATTTAATAAAGCATAGGATAAAACAACATAAATACAATTTAATAAAGCATAGGATAAAACAACATAAATACAATTTAATAAATCATAGGAAAAAAACACATGAATACAATTTAATAAAGCATATTATAAAACAACATGAATACAATTTAATAAAGCATAGTTTAAAACAAACATAAATACAATTTAATAAAGCATAGGTTAAAACAACATGAATACAATTTAATAAGGCATAGGACAAAACAACATAAATACAATTTAATAAAGCATAGGATAAAACAACATAAATACAATTTAATAAAGCATAGGATAAAACAACATAAATACAATTTAATAAAGCATATGATAAAACAACATAAATACAATTTAATAAAGCATAGGATAAAACCACATAAATACAATTTAATGAAGCATAGTATAAAACCACATAAATACAATTTAACAAAACATAGGTTAAAACAACATAAATGCAATTTAATAAAGCATAGGATAAAACAACATAAATACAATTTAATAAAGCATAGGATAAAAAAACATAAATACAATTTAATAAAGCATAGGATAAAACCACATAAATACAATTTAATAAAGCATATGATAAAACAACATAAATACAATTTAATAAAGCATAGGATAAAACCACATAAATACAATTTAATAAAGCATAGGATAAAACCACATAAATACAATTTAATAAAGGATAGGATAAAACAACATAAATACAATTTAATAAAGCATAGCACAAAACCACATAAATACAATTTAATAAAGCATAGCACAAAACCACATAAATACAATTTAATAAAGCATAGCACAAAACCACATAAATACAATTTAATAAAGCATAGCACAAAACAACATAAATACAATTTAAAAAAGCATAGGACAAAACAACCTAAATACAATTTAGTAAAGCATAAGATAAAACAACATGAATACAATTTAATAAAGCATAGGTTAAAACAGCATAAATACAATTTAATAAAGCATAGGATAAAACAACATAAATACAATTTAATAAAGCATAGGATAAAACATCATGAATACAATTTAATAAAGCATAGGATAAAACAACATAAATACAATTTAATAAAGCATAGGAAAAAACAACATAAATACAATTTAATAAAGCATAGGATAAAACAACATAAATACAATTTAATAAAGCATAGGATAAAACAACATAAATACAATTTAATAAAGCATAGTATAAAACAACATAAATGCAATTTAATAAAGCATAGGATAAAACAACTTAAATACAATTTAATAAAGCATAGGATAAAACAACATAAATGCAATTTAATAAAGCATAGGTTAAAACAACATAAATACAATTTAATAAAGCATAGGATAAAACAACATAAATGCAATTTAATAAAGCATAGGTTAAAACAACATAAATACAATTTAATAAAGCATAGGATAAAACAACATAAATACAATTTAATAAAGCATAGGTTAAAACAACATAAATACAATTTAATAAAGCATAGGATAAAACAACCTAAATACAATTTAATAAAGCATAGGATAAAACAACCTAAATACAATTTGATAAAGCATAGGATAAAACAACATAAATACAATTTAATAAAGCATAGGATAAAACAACATAAATACAATTTAATAAAGCATAGGATAAAACCACATAAATACAATTTAATAAAGCATAGGATAAAACCACATAAATACAATTTAATAAAGCATAGGATAAAACAACATAAATACAATTTAATAAAGCATAGCACAAAACCACATAAATACAATTTAATAAAGCATAGCACAAAACCACATAAATACAATTTAATAAAGCATAGGATAAAACAACATAAATACAATTTAAAAAAGCATAGGACAAAACAACCTAAATACAATTTAGTAAAGCATAAGATAAAACAACATGAATACAATTTAATAAAGCATAGGTTAAAACAGCATAAATACAATTTAATAAAGCATAGGATAAAACAACATAAATACAATTTAATAAAGCATAGGATAAAACAACATGAATACAATTTAATAAAGCATAGGTTAAAACAACATAAATACAATTTAATAAATCATAGGAAAAAAACACATGAATACAATTTAATAAAGCATAGGATAAAACAACATAAATACAATTTAATAAAGCATAGGATAAAACAACATAAATACAATTTAATAAAGCATAGGATAAAACAATATAAATACAATTTAATAAAGCATAGGATAAAACCACATACATACAATTTAATAAAGCATAGGTTAAAACAACATAAATACAATTTAATAAAGCATAGGATAAAACAACATAAATGCAATTTAATAAAGCATAGGTTAAAACAACATAAATACAATTTAATAAAGCATAGGATAAAACAACATAAATACAATTTAATAAAGCATAGGTTAAAACAACATAAATACAATTTAATAAAGCATAGGATAAAACAACCTAAATACAATTTGATAAAGCATAGGATAAAACAACCTAAATACAATTTGATAAAGCATAGGATAAAACCACATAAATACAATTTAAAAAAGCATAGGACAAAACAACCTAAATACAATTTAGTAAAGCATAAGATAAAACAACATGAATACAATTTAATAAAGCATAGGTTAAAACAGCATAAATACAATTTAATAAAGCATAGGATAAAACAACATAAATACAATTTAATAAAGCATAGGATAAAACATCATGAATACAATTTAATAAAGCATAGGTTAAAACAACATAAATACAATTTAATAAATCATAGGAAAAAAACACATGAATACAATTTAATAAAGCATAGGATAAAACAACATAAATACAATTTAATAAAGCATAGGATAAAACAACATAAATACAATTTAATAAATCATAGGAAAAAAACACATGAATACAATTTAATAAAGCATAGGATAAAACAACATGAATACAATTTAATAAAGCATAGGATAAAACAGCATAAATACAATTAATAAAGCATAGGTTAAAACAACATAAATACAATTTAATGAAGCATAGTATAAAACCACATAAATACAATTTAACAAAACATAGGTTAAAACAACATAAATGCAATTTAATAAAGCATAGGATAAAACAACATAAATACAATTTAATAAAGCATATGATAAAAAACATAAATACAATTTAATAAAGCATAGGATAAAACCACATAAATACAATTTAATAAAGCATATGATAAAACAACATAAATACAATTTAATAAAGCATAGGATAAAACCACATAAATAAAATTTAATAAAGCATAGGATAAAACAACATAAATTCAATTTAATAAAGCATAGGAAAAAACAACCTAAATACAATTTAATAAAGCATAGGATAAAACAACATAAATACAATTTAATAAAGCATAGGATAAAACAACATAAATACAATTTAATAAAGCATAGTATAAAACAACATAAATGCAATTTAATAAAGCATAGGATAAAACAACATAAATACAATTTAATAAAGCATAGGATAAAACAACATAAATGCAATTTAATAAAGCATAGGTTAAAACAACATAAATACAATTTAATAAAGCATAGGATAAAACAACATAAATGCAATTTAATAAAGCATAGGTTAAAACAACATAAATACAATTTAATAAAGCATAGGATAAAACAACATAAATACAATTTAATAAAGCATAGGTTAAAACAACATAAATACAATTTATTAAAGCATAGGATAAAACAACATAAATACAATTTAATAAATCATAGGATAAAACAACATAAATACATTTTAATAAAGCATAGGTTAAAACAACATAAACACAATTTAATAAAGCATAGGTTAAAACAACATAAATACAATTTAATAAAGCAAAGGTTAAAACAACATAAATACAATTTAATAAAGCATAGGATAAAACAACATAAATGCAATTTAATAAAGCATAGATTAAAACAACATAAATACAATGTAATAAAGCATAGGATAAAACAACATCAATACAATTTAATAAAGCATGGGATAAAACAACATAAATACAATTTAATAAAGCATAGGTTAAAACAACATAAATACAATTTAATAAAGCATAGGATAAAACAACCTAAATAGAATTTGATAAAGCATAGGATAAAACAACCTAAATACAATTTGATAAAGCATAGGATAAAACAACATAAATACAATTTAATAAAGCATAGGATAAAACAACATAAATACAATTTAATAAAGCATAGGATAAAACCACATAAATACAATTTAATAAAGCATAGGATAAAACCACATAAATACAATTTAATAAAGCATAGGATAAAACAACATAAATACAATTTAATAAAGCATAGCACAAAACCACATAAATACAATTTAATAAAGCATAGCACAAAACCACATAAATACAATTTAATAAAGCATAGGATAAAACAACATAAATACAATTTAAAAAAGCATAGGACAAAACAACCTAAATACAATTTAGTAAAGCATAAGATAAAACAACATGAATACAATTTAATAAAGCATAGGTTAAAACAGCATAAATACAATTTAATAAAGCATAGGATAAAACAACATAAATACAATTTAATAAAGCATAGGATAAAACAACATGAATACAATTTAATAAAGCATAGGTTAAAACAACATAAATACAATTTAATAAATCATAGGAAAAAAACACATGAATACAATTTAATAAAGCATAGGATAAAACAACATAAATACAATTTAATAAAGCATAGGATAAAACAACATAAATACAATTTAGTAAAGCATAAGATAAAACAACATGAATACAATTTAATAAAGCATAGGTTAAAACAGCATAAATACAATTTAATAAAGCATAGGATGAAACAACATAAATACAGTTTATTAAAGCATAGGATAAAACAACATAAATACAATTTAATTAAGCATAGGATAAAACAACATAAATGCAATTTAATAAAGCATAGGATAAAACAACATAAATACAATTTAATAAAGCATAGGACAAAACAACATAAATGCAATTTAATAAAGCATAGGTTAAAACAACATAAATACAATTTAATAAAGCATAGGATAAAACCACATAAATAAAATTTAATAAAGCATAGGATAAAACAGCATAAATTCAATTTAATAAAGCATAGGAAAAAACAACCTAAATACAATTTAATAAAGCATAGGATAAAACAACATAAATACAATTTAATAAAGCATAGGATAAAACAACATAAATACAATTTAATAAAGCATAGTATAAAACAACATAAATGCAATTTAATAAAGCATAGGATAAAACAACATAAATACAATTTAATAAAGCATAGGATAAAACAACATAAATGCAATTTAATAAAGCATAGGTTAAAACAACATAAATACAATTTAATAAAGCATAGGATAAAACAACATAAATGCAATTTAATAAAGCATAGGTTAAAACAACATAAATACAATTTAATAAAGCATAGGATAAAACAACATAAATACAATTTAATAAAGCATAGGTTAAAACAACATAAATACAATTTATTAAAGCATAGGATAAAACAACATAAATACAATTTAATAAATCATAGGATAAAACAACATAAATACATTTTAATAAAGCATAGGTTAAAACAACATAAACACAATTTAATAAAGCATAGGTTAAAACATCATAAATACAATTTAATAAAGCAAAGGTTAACACAACATAAATACAATTTAATAAAGCATAGGATAAAACAACATAAATACAATTTAATAAAGCATAGGATAAAACAACATAAATACAATTTAATAAAGTATAGGATAAAACAACATAAATTCAATTTAATAAAGCATAGGATAAAACAACATAAATACAATTTAATAAAGCATAGGATAAAACAATATAAATACAATTTAATAAAGCATAGGATGAAACCACATACATACAATTTAATAAAGCATAGGATAAAACCACATACATACAATTTAATAAAGCATAGGATAAAACCACATAAATACAATTTAATAAAGCATAGGTTAAAACAACATAAATGCAATTTAATAAAGCATAGGATAAAACAACATAAATACAATTTAATAAAGAATAGGATAAAACAACATAAATACAATTTATTAAAGCATAGGACAAAATCACATAAATACAATTTAATAAAGCATAGGATAAAACAACATAAATGCAATTTAATAAATCATAGGACAAAACAACATAAATACAATTTAATAAAGCATATGTTAAAGCAACATAAATAGAATTTAATAAAGCATAGGTTAAAACAACATAAATGCAATTTAATAAAGCATAGGATAAAACAACATAAATACAATTTAATAAAGCATTGGATAATACAACATAAATACAATTTAATAAAGCATAGGATAACACAACATAAATACAATTTAATAAAGCATAAGATAAAACAACATAAATACAATTTAATAAAGCATTGGATAATACAACATAAATACAATTTAATAAAGCATAGGATAACACAACATAAATACAATTTAATAAAGCATAAGATAAAACAACATAAATACAATTTAATAAAGCATAGGATAAAACAACATAAATACAATTTAATAAAGCATAGGATAAAACAACATAAATACAATTTAATAAAGCATAGGTTAAAACAACATAAATACAATTTAATAAAGCATAGGAAAAAACAACATAAATTCCAGTTAATAAAGCATAGGATAAAACAACATAAATACAATTTAATAAAGCATAGGATAAAACAACATAAATACAATTTAATAAAGCATAGGATAAAACAACATAAATACAATTTAGTAAAGCATAGGATAAAACAACATAAATACAATTTAATAAAGCATAGGACAAAACCACATAAATACAATTTAATAAAGCATAGGATAAAACAGCATAAATACAATTTAATAAAGCATAGGATAAAACAACATAAATACAATTTAATAAAGCATAGGACAAAACCACATAAATACAATTTAATAAAGCATAGGATGAAACAACATAAATACAATTTAATAAAGCATAGGATAAAACAACATAAATACAACTTAATAAAGCATAGGATAAAACAACATAAATACAATTTAAAAAAGCATAGGACAAAACAACCTAAATACAATTTAGTAAAGCATAAGATAAAACAACATGAATACAATTTAATAAAGCATAGGTTAAAACAGCATAAATACAATTTAATAAAGCATAGGATAAAACAACATAAATACAATTTAATAAAGCATAGGATAAAGCATCATGAATACAATTTAATAAAGCATAGGTTAAAACAACATAAATACAATTTAATAAATCATAGGAAAAAATCATATGAATACAATTTAATAAAGCATAGGATAAAACAACATAAATACAATTTAATAAAGCATAGGATAAAACAACATAAATACAATTTAATAAATCATAGGAAAAAAACACATGAATACAATTTAATAAAGCATATTATAAAACAACATGAATACAATTTAATAAAGCATAGTTTAAAACAAACATAAATACAATTTAATAAAGCATAGGTTAAAACAACATGAATACAATTTAATAAGGCATAGGACAAAACAACATAAATACAATTTAATAAAGCATAGGATAAAACAACATAAATACAATTTAATAAAGCATAGGATAAAACAACATAAATACAATTTAATAAAGCATATGATAAAACAACATAAATACAATTTAATAAAGCATAGGATAAAACCACATAAATACAATTTAATGAAGCATAGTATAAAACCACATAAATACAATTTAACAAAACATAGGTTAAAACAACATAAATGCAATTTAATAAAGCATAGGATAAAACAACATAAATACAATTTAATAAAGCATAGGATAAAAAAACATAAATACAATTTAATAAAGCATAGGATAAAACCACATAAATACAATTTAATAAAGCATATGATAAAACAACATAAATACAATTTAATAAAGCATAGGATAAAACCACATAAATACAATTTAATAAAGCATAGGATAAAACCACATAAATACAATTTAATAAAGGATAGGATAAAACAACATAAATACAATTTAATAAAGCATAGCACAAAACCACATAAATACAATTTAATAAAGCATAGCACAAAACCACATAAATACAATTTAATAAAGCATAGCACAAAACCACATAAATACAATTTAATAAAGCATAGCACAAAACAACATAAATACAATTTAAAAAAGCATAGGACAAAACAACCTAAATACAATTTAGTAAAGCATAAGATAAAACAACATGAATACAATTTAATAAAGCATAGGTTAAAACAGCATAAATACAATTTAATAAAGCATAGGATAAAACAACATAAATACAATTTAATAAAGCATAGGATAAAACATCATGAATACAATTTAATAAAGCATAGGATAAAACAACATAAATACAATTTAATAAAGCATAGGAAAAAACAACATAAATACAATTTAATAAAGCATAGGATAAAACAACATAAATACAATTTAATAAAGCATAGGATAAAACAACATAAATACAATTTAATAAAGCATAGTATAAAACAACATAAATGCAATTTAATAAAGCATAGGATAAAACAACTTAAATACAATTTAATAAAGCATAGGATAAAACAACATAAATGCAATTTAATAAAGCATAGGTTAAAACAACATAAATACAATTTAATAAAGCATAGGATAAAACAACATAAATGCAATTTAATAAAGCATAGGTTAAAACAACATAAATACAATTTAATAAAGCATAGGATAAAACAACATAAATACAATTTAATAAAGCATAGGTTAAAACAACATAAATACAATTTAATAAAGCATAGGATAAAACAACCTAAATACAATTTAATAAAGCATAGGATAAAACAACCTAAATACAATTTGATAAAGCATAGGATAAAACAACATAAATACAATTTAATAAAGCATAGGATAAAACAACATAAATACAATTTAATAAAGCATAGGATAAAACCACATAAATACAATTTAATAAAGCATAGGATAAAACCACATAAATACAATTTAATAAAGCATAGGATAAAACAACATAAATACAATTTAATAAAGCATAGCACAAAACCACATAAATACAATTTAATAAAGCATAGCACAAAACCACATAAATACAATTTAATAAAGCATAGGATAAAACAACATAAATACAATTTAAAAAAGCATAGGACAAAACAACCTAAATACAATTTAGTAAAGCATAAGATAAAACAACATGAATACAATTTAATAAAGCATAGGTTAAAACAGCATAAATACAATTTAATAAAGCATAGGATAAAACAACATAAATACAATTTAATAAAGCATAGGATAAAACAACATGAATACAATTTAATAAAGCATAGGTTAAAACAACATAAATACAATTTAATAAATCATAGGAAAAAAACACATGAATACAATTTAATAAAGCATAGGATAAAACAACATAAATACAATTTAATAAAGCATAGGATAAAACAACATAAATACAATTTAATAAAGCATAGGATAAAACAATATAAATACAATTTAATAAAGCATAGGATAAAACCACATACATACAATTTAATAAAGCATAGGTTAAAACAACATAAATACAATTTAATAAAGCATAGGATAAAACAACATAAATGCAATTTAATAAAGCATAGGTTAAAACAACATAAATACAATTTAATAAAGCATAGGATAAAACAACATAAATACAATTTAATAAAGCATAGGTTAAAACAACATAAATACAATTTAATAAAGCATAGGATAAAACAACCTAAATACAATTTGATAAAGCATAGGATAAAACAACCTAAATACAATTTGATAAAGCATAGGATAAAACCACATAAATACAATTTAAAAAAGCATAGGACAAAACAACCTAAATACAATTTAGTAAAGCATAAGATAAAACAACATGAATACAATTTAATAAAGCATAGGTTAAAACAGCATAAATACAATTTAATAAAGCATAGGATAAAACAACATAAATACAATTTAATAAAGCATAGGATAAAACATCATGAATACAATTTAATAAAGCATAGGTTAAAACAACATAAATACAATTTAATAAATCATAGGAAAAAAACACATGAATACAATTTAATAAAGCATAGGATAAAACAACATAAATACAATTTAATAAAGCATAGGATAAAACAACATAAATACAATTTAATAAATCATAGGAAAAAAACACATGAATACAATTTAATAAAGCATAGGATAAAACAACATGAATACAATTTAATAAAGCATAGGATAAAACAGCATAAATACAATTAATAAAGCATAGGTTAAAACAACATAAATACAATTTAATGAAGCATAGTATAAAACCACATAAATACAATTTAACAAAACATAGGTTAAAACAACATAAATGCAATTTAATAAAGCATAGGATAAAACAACATAAATACAATTTAATAAAGCATATGATAAAAAACATAAATACAATTTAATAAAGCATAGGATAAAACCACATAAATACAATTTAATAAAGCATATGATAAAACAACATAAATACAATTTAATAAAGCATAGGATAAAACCACATAAATAAAATTTAATAAAGCATAGGATAAAACAACATAAATTCAATTTAATAAAGCATAGGAAAAAACAACCTAAATACAATTTAATAAAGCATAGGATAAAACAACATAAATACAATTTAATAAAGCATAGGATAAAACAACATAAATACAATTTAATAAAGCATAGTATAAAACAACATAAATGCAATTTAATAAAGCATAGGATAAAACAACATAAATACAATTTAATAAAGCATAGGATAAAACAACATAAATGCAATTTAATAAAGCATAGGTTAAAACAACATAAATACAATTTAATAAAGCATAGGATAAAACAACATAAATGCAATTTAATAAAGCATAGGTTAAAACAACATAAATACAATTTAATAAAGCATAGGATAAAACAACATAAATACAATTTAATAAAGCATAGGTTAAAACAACATAAATACAATTTATTAAAGCATAGGATAAAACAACATAAATACAATTTAATAAATCATAGGATAAAACAACATAAATACATTTTAATAAAGCATAGGTTAAAACAACATAAACACAATTTAATAAAGCATAGGTTAAAACAACATAAATACAATTTAATAAAGCAAAGGTTAAAACAACATAAATACAATTTAATAAAGCATAGGATAAAACAACATAAATACAATTTAATAAAGCATAGATTAAAACAACATAAATACAATGTAATAAAGCATAGGATAAAACAACATCAATACAATTTAATAAAGCATGGGATAAAACAACATAAATACAATTTAATAAAGCATAGGTTAAAACAACATAAATACAATTTAATAAAGCATAGGATAAAACAACCTAAATAGAATTTGATAAAGCATAGGATAAAACAACCTAAATACAATTTGATAAAGCATAGGATAAAACAACATAAATACAATTTAATAAAGCATAGGATAAAACAACATAAATACAATTTAATAAAGCATAGGATAAAACCACATAAATACAATTTAATAAAGCATAGGATAAAACCACATAAATACAATTTAATAAAGCATAGGATAAAACAACATAAATACAATTTAATAAAGCATAGCACAAAACCACATAAATACAATTTAATAAAGCATAGCACAAAACCACATAAATACAATTTAATAAAGCATAGGATAAAACAACATAAATACAATTTAAAAAAGCATAGGACAAAACAACCTAAATACAATTTAGTAAAGCATAAGATAAAACAACATGAATACAATTTAATAAAGCATAGGTTAAAACAGCATAAATACAATTTAATAAAGCATAGGATAAAACAACATAAATACAATTTAATAAAGCATAGGATAAAACAACATGAATACAATTTAATAAAGCATAGGTTAAAACAACATAAATACAATTTAATAAATCATAGGAAAAAAACACATGAATACAATTTAATAAAGCATAGGATAAAACAACATAAATACAATTTAATAAAGCATAGGATAAAACAACATAAATACAATTTAGTAAAGCATAAGATAAAACAACATGAATACAATTTAATAAAGCATAGGTTAAAACAGCATAAATACAATTTAATAAAGCATAGGATGAAACAACATAAATACAGTTTATTAAAGCATAGGATAAAACAACATAAATACAATTTAATTAAGCATAGGATAAAACAACATAAATGCAATTTAATAAAGCATAGGATAAAACAACATAAATACAATTTAATAAAGCATAGGACAAAACAACATAAATGCAATTTAATAAAGCATAGGTTAAAACAACATAAATACAATTTAATAAAGCATAGGATAAAACCACATAAATAAAATTTAATAAAGCATAGGATAAAACAACATAAATTCAATTTAATAAAGCATAGGAAAAAACAACCTAAATACAATTTAATAAAGCATAGGATAAAACAACATAAATACAATTTAATAAAGCATAGGATAAAACAACATAAATACAATTTAATAAAGCATAGTATAAAACAACATAAATGCAATTTAATAAAGCATAGGATAAAACAACATAAATACAATTTAATAAAGCATAGGATAAAACAACATAAATGCAATTTAATAAAGCATAGGTTAAAACAACATAAATACAATTTAATAAAGCATAGGATAAAACAACATAAATGCAATTTAATAAAGCATAGGTTAAAACAACATAAATACAATTTAATAAAGCATAGGATAAAACAACATAAATACAATTTAATAAAGCATAGGTTAAAACAACATAAATACAATTTATTAAAGCATAGGATAAAACAACATAAATACAATTTAATAAATCATAGGATAAAACAACATAAATACATTTTAATAAAGCATAGGTTAAAACAACATAAACACAATTTAATAAAGCATAGGTTAAAACAACATAAATACAATTTAATAAAGCAAAGGTTAAAACAACATAAATACAATTTAATAAAGCATAGGATAAAACAACATAAATACAATTTAATAAAGCATAGATTAAAACAACATAAATACAATGTAATAAAGCATAGGATAAAACAACATCAATACAATTTAATAAAGCATGGGATAAAACAACATAAATACAATTTAATAAAGCATAGGTTAAAACAACATAAATACAATTTAATAAAGCATAGGATAAAACAACCTAAATAGAATTTGATAAAGCATAGGATAAAACAACCTAAATACAATTTGATAAAGCATAGGATAAAACAACATAAATACAATTTAATAAAGCATAGGATAAAACAACATAAATACAATTTAATAAAGCATAGGATAAAACCACATAAATACAATTTAATAAAGCATAGGATAAAACCACATAAATACAATTTAATAAAGCATAGGATAAAACAACATAAATACAATTTAATAAAGCATAGCACAAAACCACATAAATACAATTTAATAAAGCATAGCACAAAACCACATAAATACAATTTAATAAAGCATAGGATAAAACAACATAAATACAATTTAAAAAAGCATAGGACAAAACAACCTAAATACAATTTAGTAAAGCATAAGATAAAACAACATGAATACAATTTAATAAAGCATAGGTTAAAACAGCATAAATACAATTTAATAAAGCATAGGATAAAACAACATAAATACAATTTAATAAAGCATAGGATAAAACAACATGAATACAATTTAATAAAGCATAGGTTAAAACAACATAAATACAATTTAATAAATCATAGGAAAAAAACACATGAATACAATTTAATAAAGCATAGGATAAAACAACATAAATACAATTTAATAAAGCATAGGATAAAACAACATAAATACAATTTAGTAAAGCATAAGATAAAACAACATGAATACAATTTAATAAAGCATAGGTTAAAACAGCATAAATACAATTTAATAAAGCATAGGATGAAACAACATAAATACAGTTTATTAAAGCATAGGATAAAACAACATAAATACAATTTAATTAAGCATAGGATAAAACAACATAAATGCAATTTAATAAAGCATAGGATAAAACAACATAAATACAATTTAATAAAGCATAGGACAAAACAACATAAATGCAATTTAATAAAGCATAGGTTAAAACAACATAAATACAATTTAATAAAGCATAGGATAAAACAACATAAATACAATTTAATAAAGCATAGGTTAAAACAACATAAATACAATTTAATAAAGCATAGGATAAAACAACATAAATACAATTTAATAAATCATAGGATAAAACAACATAAATACATTTTAATAAAGCATAGGTTAAAACAACATAAACACAATTTAATAAAGCATAGGTTAAAACATCATAAATACAATTTAATAAAGCAAAGGTTAACACAACATAAATACAATTTAATAAAGCATAGGATAAAACAACATAAATACAATTTAATAAAGCATAGGATAAAACAACATAAATACAATTTAATAAAGCATAGGATAAAACAACATAAATACAATTTAATAAAGCATAGGATAAAACAACATAAATACAATTTAATAAAGCATAGGATAAAACAACATAAATACAATTTAGTAAAGCATAGGATAAAACAACATAAATACAATTTAATAAAGCATAGGACAAAACCACATAAATACAATTTAATAAAGCATAGGATAAAACAGCATAAATACAATTTAATAAAGCATAGGATAAAACAGCATAAATACAATTTAATAAAGCATAGGATAAAACAACATAAATACAATTTAATAAATCATAGGATAAAACAACATAAATACATTTTAATAAAGCATAGGTTAAAACAACATAAACACAATTTAATAAAGCATAGGTTAAAACATCATAAATACAATTTAATAAAGCAAAGGTTAACACAACATAAATACAATTTAATAAAGCATAGGATAAAACAACATAAATACAATTTAATAAAGCATAGGATAAAACCACATAAATACAATTTAATAAAGCATAGGATAAAACAACATAAATACAATTTAATAAAGCATAGCACAAAACCACATAAATACAATTTAATAAAGCATAGCACAAAACCACATAAATACAATTTAATAAAGCATAGGATAAAACAACATAAATACAATTTAAAAAAGCATAGGACAAAACAACCTAAATACAATTTAGTAAAGCATAAGATAAAACAACATGAATACAATTTAATAAAGCATAGGTTAAAACAGCATAAATACAATTTAATAAAGCATAGGATAAAACAACATAAATACAATTTAATAAAGCATAGGATAAAACAACATGAATACAATTTAATAAAGCATAGGTTAAAACAACATAAATACAATTTAATAAATCATAGGAAAAAAACACATGAATACAATTTAATAAAGCATAGGATAAAACAACATAAATACAATTTAATAAAGCATAGGATAAAACAACATAAATACAATTTAGTAAAGCATAAGATAAAACAACATGAATACAATTTAATAAAGCATAGGTTAAAACAGCATAAATACAATTTAATAAAGCATAGGATGAAACAACATAAATACAGTTTATTAAAGCATAGGATAAAACAACATAAATACAATTTAATTAAGCATAGGATAAAACAACATAAATGCAATTTAATAAAGCATAGGATAAAACAACATAAATACAATTTAATAAAGCATAGGACAAAACAACATAAATGCAATTTAATAAAGCATAGGTTAAAACAACATAAATACAATTTAATAAAGCATAGGATAAAACAACATAAATACAATTTAATAAAGCATAGGTTAAAACAACATAAATACAATTTAATAAAGCATAGGATAAAACAACATAAATACAATTTAATAAATCATAGGATAAAACAACATAAATACATTTTAATAAAGCATAGGTTAAAACAACATAAACACAATTTAATAAAGCATAGGTTAAAACATCATAAATACAATTTAATAAA
Source organism: Phyllobates terribilis (assembly GCF_046119375.1). Lineage (NCBI taxonomy): Eukaryota > Metazoa > Chordata > Amphibia > Anura > Dendrobatidae > Phyllobates > Phyllobates terribilis. Next base: position 726,170 of record NW_027362778.1, read on the forward strand.
GCAAAGGTTAACACAACATAAATACAATTTAATAAAGCATAGGATAAAACAACATAAATACAATTTAATAAAGCATAGGATAAAACAACATAAATACAATTTAATAAAGCATAGGATAAAACAACATAAATACAATTTAATAAAGCATAGGATAAAACAACATAAATACAATTTAGTAAAGCATAGGATAAAACAACATAAATACAATTTAATAAAGCATAGGACAAAACCACATAAATACAATTTAATAAAGCATAGGATAAAACAGCATAAATACAATTTAATAAAGCATAGGATAAAACAGCATAAATACAATTTAATAAAGCATAGGATAAAACAACATAAATACAATTTAATAAATCATAGGATAAAACAACATAAATACATTTTAATAAAGCATAGGTTAAAACAACATAAACACAATTTAATAAAGCATAGGTTAAAACATCATAAATACAATTTAATAAAGCAAAGGTTAACACAACATAAATACAATTTAATAAAGCATAGGATAAAACAACATAAATACAATTTAATAAAGCATAGGATAAAACAACATAAATACAATTTAATAAAGCATAGGATAAAACAACATAAATACAATTTAATAAAGCATAGGATAAAACAACATAAATACAATTTAATAAAGCATAGGATAAAACAACATAAATACAATTTAGTAAAGCATAGGATAAAACAACATAAATACAATTTAATAAAGCATAGGACAAAACCACATAAATACAATTTAATAAAGCATAGGATAAAACAGCATAAATACAATTTAATAAAGCATAGGATAAAACAACATAAATACAATTTAATAAAGCATAGGATAAAACAACATAAATACAATTTAGTAAAGCATAGGATAAAACAACATAAATACAATTTAATAAATCATAGGACAAAACCACATAAATACAATTTAATAAAGCATAGGATAAAACAGCATAAATACAATTTAATAAAGCATAGGATAAAACAACATAAATACAATTTAATAAAGCATAGGATAAAACAACATAAATACAATTTAGTAAAGCATAGGATAAAACAACATAAATACAATTTATTAAAGCATAGGACAAAACCACATAAATACAATTTAATAAAGCATAGGATAAAACAACATAACTACAATTTAATAAAGCATAGGACAAAACAACATAAATGCAATTTAATAAAGCATAGGATAAAACAACATAAATACAATTTAATAAAGCATAGGATAAAACAACATAAATACAATTTAAAAAAGCATAGGACAAAACAACCTAAATACAATTTAGTAAAGCATAAGATAAAACAACATGAATACAATTTAATAAAGCATAGGTTAAAACAGCATAAATACAATTTAATAAAGCATAGGATAAAACAACATAAATACAATTTAATAAAGCATAGGATAAAACATCATGAATACAATTTAATAAAGCATAGGTTAAAACAACATAAATACAATTTAATAAATCATAGGAAAAAATCACATGAATACAATTTAATAAAGCATAGGATAAAACAACATAAATACAATTTAATAAAGCATAGGATAAAACAACATAAATACAATTTAATAAATCATAGGAAAAAAACACATGACTACAATTTAATAAAGCATAGGATAAAACAACATGAATACAATTTAATAAAGCATAGGATAAAACAGCATAAATACAATTAATAAAGCATAGGTTAAAACAACATGAATACAATTTAATAAAGCATAGTTTAAAACAAACATAAATACAATTTAATAAAGCATATGATAAAACAACATAAATACAATTTAATAAAGCATAGGATAAAACAACATAAATACAATTTAATGAATCATATGTTAAAACAACATAAATACAATTTAGTAAAGCATAGGATAAAACAACATAAATACAATTTAGTAAAGCATAAGATAAAACAACATGAATACAATTTAATAAAGCAGAGGTTAAAACAGCATAAATACAATTTAATAAAGCATAGGATGAAACAACATAAAAATAATTTATTAAAGCATAGGATAAAACAACATAAATACAATTTAATAAAGCATAGGCTAAAACCACATAAATACAATTTAATAAAGCATAGGATAAAACCACATAAATACAATTTAATAAAGCATAGGATAAAACCACATAAATACAATTTAATAAAGCATAGGATAAAACCACATAAATACAATTTAATAAAGCATAGGATAAAACCACATAAATACAATTTAATAAAGCATAGGATAAAACCACATACATACAATTTAATAAAGCATAGGATAAAACCACATAAATACAATTTAATAAAGCATAGGTTAAAACAACATGAATGCAATTTAATAAAGCATAGGATAAAACAACATAAATTCAATTTAATAAAGCATAAGATAAAACAACATAAATACAAGTTAGTAAAGCATAGGATAAAACAACATAAATACAATTTAATAAAGCATAGGATAAAACAACATAAATACAATTTAATAAAGCATAGGATAAAACAACATAAATTCAATTTAATAAAGCATAGGATAAAACAACATAAATACAATTTAATAAAGCATATTATAAAACAACATAAATACAATTTAATAAAGCATAGGATAAAACAACATGAATACAATTTAATAAAGCATAGGATAAAACCACATAAATACAATTTAATAAAGCATAGGATAAAACAACATAAATACAATTTAATAAAGCATAGGATAAAACAACATAAACACAATTTAATAAAGCATAGGATAAAACTACATAAATACAATTTAATAAAGCATAGGATAAAACAACATAAATACAATTTAATGAATCGTATGTTAAAACAACATAAATACAATTTAATAAAGCATAGGATAAAACAACATAAATACAATTTAGTAAAGCATAAGATAAAACAACATGAATACAATTTAATAAAGCATAGGTTAAAACAGCATAAATACAATTTAATAAAGCATAGGATGAAACAACATAAATACAGTTTATTAAAGGATAGGATAAAACAACATAAATACAATTTAATAAAGCATAGGATAAAACCACATAAATACAATTTAATAAAGCATAGGATAAAACCACGTAAATACAATTTAATAAAGCATAGGATAAAACCACATACATACAATTTAATAAAGCATAGGATAAAACCACATAAATTCAATTTAATAAAGCATAGGATAAAACCACATAAATACAATTTAATAAAGCATAGGATAAAACCACATACATACAATTTAATAAAGCATAGGATAAAACAACATAAATACAATTTAATAAATCATAGGAAAAAAACACATGAATACAATTTAATAAAGCATAGGATAAAACAACATGAATACAATTTAATAAAGCATAGGATAAAACAGCATAAATAGAATTAATAAAGCATAGGTTAAAACAACATAAATACAATTTAATGAAGCATAGTATAAAACCACATAAATACAATTTAACAAAACATAGGTTAAAACAACATAAATGCAATTTAATAAAGCATAGGATAAAACAACATAAATACAATTTAATAAAGCATATGATAAAAAACATAAATACAATTTAATAAAGCATAGGATAAAACCACATAAATACAATTTAATAAAGCATATGATAAAACAACATAAATACAATTTAATAAAGCATAGGATAAAACCACATAAATACAATTTAATAAAGCATAGGATAAAACAACATAAATTCAATTTAATAAAGCATAGGAAAAAACAACCTAAATACAATTTAATAAAGCATAGGATAAAACAACATAAATACAATTTAATAAAGCATAGGATAAAACAACATAAATACAATTTAATAAAGCATAGGTTAAAACAACATAAATACAATTTAATAAAGCATAGGATAAAACAACATAAATGCAATTTAATAAAGCATAGGTTAAAACAACATAAATACAATTTAATAAAGCATAGGATAAAACAACATAAATACAATTTAATAAAGCATAGGTTAAAACAACATAAATACAATTTAATAAAGCATAGGATAAAACAACATAAATACAATTTAATAAATCATAGGATAAAACAACATAAATACATTTTAATAAAGCATAGGTTAAAACAACATAAACACAATTTAATAAAGCATAGGTTAAAACAACATAAATACAATTTAATAAACCAAAGGTTAAAACAACATAAATACAATTTAATAAAGCATAGGATAAAACAACATAAATACAATTTAATAAAGCATAGATTAAAACAACATAAATACAATGTAATAAAGCATAGGATAAAACAACATAAATACAATTTAATAAAGCATGGGATAAAACAACATAAATACAATTTAATAAAGCATAGGTTAAAACAACATAAATACAATTTAATAAAGCATAGGATAAAACAACCTAAATACAATTTGATAAAGCATAGGATAAAACAACCTAAATACAATTTGATAAAGCATAGGATAAAACAACATAAATACAATTTAATAAAGCATAGGATAAAACAACATAAATACAATTTAATAAAGCATAGGATAAAACCACATAAATACAATTTAATAAAGCATAGGATAAAACCACATAAATACAATTTAATAAAGCATAGGATAAAACAACATAAATACAATTTAATAAAGCATAGCACAAAACCACATAAATACAATTTAATAAAGCATAGCACAAAACCACATAAATACAATTTAATAAAGCATAGGATAAAACAACATAAATACAATTTAAAAAAGCATAGGACAAAACAACCTAAATACAATTTAGTAAAGCATAAGATAAAACAACATGAATACAATTTAATAAAGCATAGGTTAAAACAGCATAAATACAATTTAATAAAGCATAGGATAAAACAACATGAATACAATTTAATAAAGCATAGGATAAAACCACATAAATACAATTTAATAAAGCATAGGATAAAACAACATAAATACAATTTAATAAAGCATAGGATAAAACAACATAAACACAATTTAATAAAGCATAGGATAAAACAACATAAATACAATTTAATAAAGCATAGGATAAAACAACATAAATACAATTTAATGAATCATATGTTAAAACAACATAAATACAATTTAATAAAGCATAGGATAAAACAACATAAATACAATTTAATAAAGCATAGGATAAAACAACATATATACAATTTAATAAAGCATAGGATAAAACAACATAAATACAATTTAGTAAAGCATAGGATAAAACAACATAAATACAATTTAATAAAGCATAGGACAAAACCACATAAATACAATTTAATAAAGCATAGGATAAAACAGCATAAATACAATTTAATAAAGCATAGGATAAAACAGCATAAATACAATTTAATAAAGCATAGGATAAAACAACATAAATACAATTTAATAAATCATAGGATAAAACAACATAAATACATTTTAATAAAGCATAGGTTAAAACAACATAAACACAATTTAATAAAGCATAGGTTAAAACATCATAAATACAATTTAATAAAGCAAAGGTTAACACAACATAAATACAATTTAATAAAGCATAGGATAAAACAACATAAATACAATTTAATAAAGCATAGGATAAAACAACATAAATACAATTTAATAAAGCATAGGATAAAACAACATAAATACAATTTAATAAAGCATAGGATAAAACAACATAAATACAATTTAATAAAGCATAGGATAAAACAACATAAATACAATTTAGTAAAGCATAGGATAAAACAACATAAATACAATTTAATAAAGCATAGGACAAAACCACATAAATACAATTTAATAAAGCATAGGATAAAACAGCATAAATACAATTTAATAAAGCATAGGATAAAACAACATAAATACAATTTAATAAAGCATAGGATAAAACAACATAAATACAATTTAGTAAAGCATAGGATAAAACAACATAAATACAATTTAATAAAGCATAGGACAAAACCACATAAATACAATTTAATAAAGCATAGGATAAAACAACATAAATACAATTTATTAAAGCATAGGACAAAACCACATAAATACAATTTAATAAAGCATAGGATAAAACAACATAACTACAATTTAATAAAGCATAGGACAAAACAACATAAATGCAATTTAATAAAGCATAGGATAAAACAACATAAATACAATTTAATAAAGCATAGGATAAAACAACATAAATACAATTTAAAAAAGCATAGGACAAAACAACCTAAATACAATTTAGTAAAGCATAAGATAAAACAACATGAATACAATTTAATAAAGCATAGGTTAAAACAGCATAAATACAATTTAATAAAGCATAGGATAAAACAACATAAATACAATTTAATAAAGCATAGGATAAAACATCATGAATACAATTTAATAAAGCATAGGTTAAAACAACATAAATACAATTTAATAAATCATAGGAAAAAATCAGATGAATACAATTTAATAAAGCATAGGATAAAACAACATAAATACAATTTAATAAAGCATAGGATAAAACAACATAAATACAATTTAATAAATCATAGGAAAAAAACACATGACTACAATTTAATAAAGCATAGGATAAAACAACATGAATACAATTTAATAAAGCATAGGATAAAACAGCATAAATACAATTAATAAAGCATAGGTTAAAACAACATGAATACAATTTAATAAAGCATAGTTTAAAACAAACATAAATACAATTTAATAAAGCATAGGATAAAACAACATAAATACAATTTAATAAAGCATAGGATAAAACAACATAAATACAATTTAATGAATCATATGTTAAAACAACATAAATACAATTTAGTAAAGCATAGGATAAAACAACATAAATACAATTTAGTAAAGCATAAGATAAAACAACATGAATACAATTTAATAAAGCAGAGGTTAAAACAGCATAAATACAATTTAATAAAGCATAGGATGAAACAACATAAAAATAATTTATTAAAGCATAGGATAAAACAACATAAATACAATTTAATAAAGCATAGGCTAAAACCACATAAATACAATTTAATAAAGCATAGGATAAAACCACATAAATACAATTTAATAAAGCATAGGATAAAACCACATAAATACAATTTAATAAAGCATAGGATAAAACCACATAAATACAATTTAATAAAGCATAGGATAAAACCACATAAATACAATTTAATAAAGCATAGGATAAAACCACATACATACAATTTAATAAAGCATAGGATAAAACCACATAAATACAATTTAATAAAGCATAGGTTAAAACAACATGAATGCAATTTAATAAAGCATAGGATAAAACAACATAAATTCAATTTAATAAAGCATAAGATAAAACAACATAAATACAAGTTAGTAAAGCATAGGATAAAACAACATAAATACAATTTAATAAAGCATAGGATAAAACAACATAAATACAATTTAATAAAGCATAGGATAAAACAACATAAATTCAATTTAATAAAGCATAGGATAAAACAACATAAATACAATTTAATAAAGCATATTATAAAACAACATAAATACAATTTAATAAAGCATAGGATAAAACAACATGAATACAATTTAATAAAGCATAGGATAAAACCACATAAATACAATTTAATAAAGCATAGGATAAAACAACATAAATACAATTTAATAAAGCATAGGATAAAACAACATAAACACAATTTAATAAAGCATAGGATAAAACTACATAAATACAATTTAATAAAGCATAGGATAAAACAACATAAATACAATTTAATGAATCGTATGTTAAAACAACATAAATACAATTTAATAAAGCATAGGATAAAACAACATAAATACAATTTAGTAAAGCATAAGATAAAACAACATGAATACAATTTAATAAAGCATAGGTTAAAACAGCATAAATACAATTTAATAAAGCATAGGATGAAACAACATAAATACAGTTTATTAAAGGATAGGATAAAACAACATAAATACAATTTAATAAAGCATAGGATAAAACCACATAAATACAATTTAATAAAGCATAGGATAAAACCACGTAAATACAATTTAATAAAGCATAGGATAAAACCACATACATACAATTTAATAAAGCATAGGATAAAACCACATAAATTCAATTTAATAAAGCATAGGATAAAACCACATAAATACAATTTAATAAAGCATAGGATAAAACCACATACATACAATTTAATAAAGCATAGGATAAAACAACATAAATACAATTTAATAAATCATAGGAAAAAAACACATGAATACAATTTAATAAAGCATAGGATAAAACAACATGAATACAATTTAATAAAGCATAGGATAAAACAGCATAAATAGAATTAATAAAGCATAGGTTAAAACAACATAAATACAATTTAATGAAGCATAGTATAAAACCACATAAATACAATTTAACAAAACATAGGTTAAAACAACATAAATGCAATTTAATAAAGCATAGGATAAAACAACATAAATACAATTTAATAAAGCATATGATAAAAAACATAAATACAATTTAATAAAGCATAGGATAAAACCACATAAATACAATTTAATAAAGCATATGATAAAACAACATAAATACAATTTAATAAAGCATAGGATAAAACCACATAAATACAATTTAATAAAGCATAGGATAAAACAACATAAATTCAATTTAATAAAGCATAGGAAAAAACAACCTAAATACAATTTAATAAAGCATAGGATAAAACAACATAAATACAATTTAATAAAGCATAGGATAAAACAACATAAATACAATTTAATAAAGCATAGGTTAAAACAACATAAATACAATTTAATAAAGCATAGGATAAAACAACATAAATGCAATTTAATAAAGCATAGGTTAAAACAACATAAATACAATTTAATAAAGCATAGGATAAAACAACATAAATACAATTTAATAAAGCATAGGTTAAAACAACATAAATACAATTTAATAAAGCATAGGATAAAACAACATAAATACAATTTAATAAATCATAGGATAAAACAACATAAATACATTTTAATAAAGCATAGGTTAAAACAACATAAACACAATTTAATAAAGCATAGGTTAAAACAACATAAATACAATTTAATTAAGCAAAGGTTAAAACAACATAAATACAATTTAATAAAGCATAGGATAAAACAACATAAATACAATTTAATAAAGCATAGATTAAAACAACATAAATACAATGTAATAAAGCATAGGATAAAACAACATAAATACAATTTAATAAAGCATGGGATAAAACAACATAAATACAATTTAATAAAGCATAGGTTAAAACAACATAAATACAATTTAATAAAGCATAGGATAAAACAACCTAAATACAATTTGATAAAGCATAGGATAAAACAACCTAAATACAATTTGATAAAGCATAGGATAAAACAACATAAACACAATTTAATAAAGCATAGGATAAAACAACATAAATACAATTTAATAAAGCATAGGATAAAACCACATAAATACAATTTAATAAAGCATAGGATAAAACCACATAAATACAATTTAATAAAGCATAGGATAAAACAACATAAATACAATTTAATAAAGCATAGCACAAAACCACATAAATACAATTTAATAAAGCATAGCACAAAACCACATAAATACAATTTAATAAAGCATAGGATAAAACAACATAAATACAATTTAAAAAAGCATAGGACAAAACAACCTAAATACAATTTAGTAAAGCATAAGATAAAACAACATGAATACAATTTAATAAAGCATAGGTTAAAACAGCATAAATACAATTTAATAAAGCATAGGATAAAACAACATGAATACAATTTAATAAAGCATAGGATAAAACCACATAAATACAATTTAATAAAGCATAGGATAAAACAACATAAATACAATTTAATAAAGCATAGGATAAAACAACATAAACACAATTTAATAAAGCATAGGATAAAACAACATAAATACAATTTAATAAAGCATAGGATAAAACAACATAAATACAATTTAATGAATCATATGTTAAAACAACATAAATACAATTTAATAAAGCATAGGATAAAACAACATAAATACAATTTAGTAAAGCATAAGATAAAACAACATGAATACAATTTAATAAAGCATAGGTTAAAACAGCATAAATACAATTTAATAAAGCATAGGATGAAACAACATAAATACAGTTTATTAAAGCATAGGATAAAACAACATAAATACAATTTAATAAAGCATAGGATAAAACCACATAAATACAATTTAATAAAGCATAGGATAAAACCACGTAAATACAATTTAATAAAGCATAGGATAAAACCACATACATACAATTTAATAAAGCATAGGATAAAACCACATAAATTCAATTTAATAAAGCATAGGATAAAACCACATAAATACAATTTAATAAAGCATAGGATAAAACCACATACATACAATTTAATAAAGCATAGGATAAAACAACATAAATACAATTTAATAAATCATAGGAAAAAAACACATGAATACAATTTAATAAAGCATAGGATAAAACAACATGAATACAATTTAATAAAGCATAGGATAAAACAGCATAAATACAATTAATAAAGCATAGGTTAAAACAACATAAATACAATTTAATGAAGCATAGTATAAAACCACATAAATACAATTTAACAAAACATAGGTTAAAACAACATAAATGCAATTTAATAAAGCATAGGATAAAACAACATAAATACAATTTAATAAAGCATATGATAAAAAACATAAATACAATTTAATAAAGCATAGGATAAAACCACATAAATACAATTTAATAAAGCATATGATAAAACAACATAAATACAATTTAATAAAGCATAGGATAAAACCACATAAATACAATTTAATAAAGCATAGGATAAAACAACATAAATTCAATTTAATAAAGCATAGGAAAAAACAACCTAAATACAATTTAATAAAGCATAGGATAAAACAACATAAATACAATTTAATAAAGCATAGGATAAAACAACATAAATACAATTTAATAAAGCATAGGTTAAAACAACATAAATACAATTTAATAAAGCATAGGATAAAACAACATAAATGCAATTTAATAAAGCATAGGTTAAAACAACATAAATACAATTTAATAAAGCATAGGATAAAACAACATAAATACAATTTAATAAAGCATAGGTTAAAACAACATAAATACAATTTAATAAAGCATAGGATAAAACAACATAAATACAATTTAATAAATCATAGGATAAAACAACATAAATACATTTTAATAAAGCATAGGTTAAAACAACATAAACACAATTTAATAAAGCATAGGTTAAAACAACATAAATACAATTTAATAAAGCAAAGGTTAAAACAACATAAATACAATTTAATAAAGCATAGGATAAAACAACATAAATACAATTTAATAAAGCATAGATTAAAACAACATAAATACAATGTAATAAAGCATAGGATAAAACAACATAAATACAATTTAATAAAGCATGGGATAAAACAACATAAATACAATTTAATAAAGCATAGGTTAAAACAACATAAATACAATTTAATAAAGCATAGGATAAAACAACCTAAATACAATTTGATAAAGCATAGGATAAAACAACCTAAATACAATTTGATAAAGCATAGGATAAAACAACATAAATACAATTTAATAAAGCATAGGATAAAACAACATAAATACAATTTAATAAAGCATAGGATAAAACCACATAAATACAATTTAATAAAGCATAGGATAAAACCACATAAATACAATTTAATAAAGCATAGGATAAAACAACATAAATACAATTTAATAAATCATAGGAAAAAAACACATGAATACAATTTAATAAAGCATAGGATAAAACAACATAAATACAATTTAATAAAGCATAGGATAAAACAACATAAATACAATTTAATAAAGCATAGGATAAAACAATATAAATACAATTTAATAAAGCATAGGATAAAACCACATACATACAATTTAATAAAGCATAGGTTAAAACAACATAAATACAATTTAATAAAGCATAGGATAAAACAACATAAATGCAATTTAATAAAGCATAGGTTAAAACAACATAAATACAATTTAATAAAGCATAGGATAAAACAACATAAATATAATTTAATAAAGCATAGGTTAAAACAACATAAATACAATTTAATAAAGCATAGGATAAAACAACCTAAATACAATTTGATAAAGCATAGGATAAAACAACCTAAATACAATTTGATAAAGCATAGGATAAAACAACATAAATACAATTTAATAAAGCATAGGATAAAACCACATAAATACAATTTAATAAAGCATAGGATAAAACCACATAAATACAATTTAATAAAGCATAGGATAAAACAACATAAATACAATTTAATAAAGCAAAGCACAAAACCACATAAATACAATTTAATAAAGCATAGCACAAAACCACATAAATACAATTTAATAATGCATAGCACAAAACCACATAAATACAATTTAATAAAGCATAGCACAAAACAACATAAATACAATTTAAAAAAGCATAGGACAAAACAACCTAAATACAATTTAGTAAAGCATAAGATAAAACAACATGAATACAATTTAATAAAGCATAGGTTAAAACAGCATAAATACAATTTAATAAAGCATAGGATAAAACAACATAAATACAATTTAATAAAGCATAGGATAAAACATCATGAATACAATTTAATAAAGCATAGGTTAAAACAACATAAATACAATTTAATAAATCATAGGAAAAAAACACATGAATACAATTTAATAAAGCATAGGATAAAACAACATAAATACAATTTAATAAAGCATAGGATAAAACAACATAAATACAATTTAATAAATCATAGGAAAAAAACACATGAATACAATTTAATAAAGCATAGGATAAAACAACATGAATACAATTTAATAAAGCATAGGATAAAACAGCATAAATACAATTAATAAAGCATAGGTTAAAACAACATAAATACAATTTAATGAAGCATAGTATAAAACCACATAAATACAATTTAACAAAACATAGGTTAAAACAACATAAATGCAATTTAATAAAGCATAGGATAAAACAACATAAATACAATTTAATAAAGCATATGATAAAAAACATAAATACAATTTAATAAAGCATAGGATAAAACCACATAAATACAATTTAATAAAGCATATGATAAAACAACATAAATACAATTTAATAAAGCATAGGATAAAACCACATAAATACAATTTAATAAAGCATAGGATAAAACAACATAAATTCAATTTAATAAAGCATAGGAAAAAACAACCTAAATACAATTTAATAAAGCATAGGATAAAACAACATAAATACAATTTAATAAAGCATAGGATAAAACAACATAAATACAATTTAATAAAGCATAGTATAAAACAACATAAATGCAATTTAATAAAGCATAGGATAAAACAACATAAATACAATTTAATAAAGCATAGGATAAAACAACATAAATGCAATTTAATAAAGCATAGGTTAAAACAACATAAATACAATTTAATAAAGCATAGGATAAAACAACATAAATGCAATTTAATAAAGCATAGGTTAAAACAACATAAATACAATTTAATAAAGCATAGGATAAAACAACATAAATACAATTTAATAAAGCATAGGTTAAAACAACATAAATACAATTTAATAAAGCATAGGATAAAACAACATAAATACAATTTAATAAATCATAGGATAAAACAACATAAATACATTTTAATAAAGCATAGGTTAAAACAACATAAACACAATTTAATAAAGCATAGGATAAAACAACATAAATACAATTTAATAAAGCATAGATTAAAACAACATAAATACAATGTAATAAAGCATAGGATAAAACAACATCAATACAATTTAATAAAGCATGGGATAAAACAACATAAATACAATTTAATAAAGCATAGGTTAAAACAACATAAATACAATTTAATAAAGCATAGGATAAAACAACCTAAATAGAATTTGATAAAGCATAGGATAAAACAACCTAAATACAATTTGATAAAGCATAGGATAAAACAACATAAATACAATTTAATAAAGCATAGGATAAAACAACATAAATACAATTTAATAAAGCATAGGATAAAACCACATAAATACAATTTAATAAAGCATAGGATAAAACCACATAAATACAATTTAATAAAGCATAGGATAAAACAACATAAATACAATTTAATAAAGCATAGCACAAAACCACATAAATACAATTTAATAAAGCATAGCACAAAACCACATAAATACAATTTAATAAAGCATAGGATAAAACAACATAAATACAATTTAAAAAAGCATAGGACAAAACAACCTAAATACAATTTAGTAAAGCATAAGATAAAACAACATGAATACAATTTAATAAAGCATAGGTTAAAACAGCATAAATACAATTTAATAAAGCATAGGATAAAACAACATAAATACAATTTAATAAAGCATAGGATAAAACAACATGAATACAATTTAATAAAGCATAGGTTAAAACAACATAAATACAATTTAATAAATCATAGGAAAAAAACACATGAATACAATTTAATAAAGCATAGGATAAAACAACATAAATACAATTTAATAAAGCATAGGATAAAACAACATAAATACAATTTAGTAAAGCATAAGATAAAACAACATGAATACAATTTAATAAAGCATAGGTTAAAACAGCATAAATACAATTTAATAAAGCATAGGATGAAACAACATAAATACAGTTTATTAAAGCATAGGATAAAACAACATAAATACAATTTAATTAAGCATAGGATAAAACAACATAAATGCAATTTAATAAAGCATAGGATAAAACAACATAAATACAATTTAATAAAGCATAGGACAAAACAACATAAATGCAATTTAATAAAGCATAGGTTAAAACAACATAAATACAATTTAATAAAGCATAGGATAAAACAACATAAATACAATTTAATAAAGCATAGGTTAAAACAACATAAATACAATTTAATAAAGCATAGGATAAAACAACATAAATACAATTTAATAAATCATAGGATAAAACAACATAAATACATTTTAATAAAGCATAGGTTAAAACAACATAAACACAATTTAATAAAGCATAGGTTAAAACATCATAAATACAATTTAATAAAGCAAAGGTTAACACAACATAAATACAATTTAATAAAGCATAGGATAAAACAACATAAATACAATTTAATAAAGCATAGGATAAAACAACATAAATACAATTTAATAAAGCATAGGATAAAACAACATAAATACAATTTAATAAAGCATAGGATAAAACAACATAAATACAATTTAATAAAGCATAGGATAAAACAACATAAATACAATTTAGTAAAGCATAGGATAAAACAACATAAATACAATTTAATAAAGCATAGGACAAAACCACATAAATACAATTTAATAAAGCATAGGATAAAACAGCATAAATACAATTTAATAAAGCATAGGATAAAACAACATAAATACAATTTAATAAAGCATAGGATAAAACAACATAAATACAATTTAGTAAAGCATAGGATAAAACAACATAAATACAATTTATTAAAGCATAGGACAAAACCACATAAATACAATTTAATAAAGCATAGGATAAAACAACATAACTACAATTTAATAAAGCATAGGACAAAACAACATAAATGCAATTTAATAAAGCATAGGATAAAACAACATAAATACAATTTAATAAAGCATAGGATAAAACAACATAAATACAATTTAAAAAAGCATAGGACAAAACAACCTAAATACAATTTAGTAAAGCATAAGATAAAACAACATGAATACAATTTAATAAAGCATAGGTTAAAACAGCATAAATACAATTTAATAAAGCATAGGATAAAACAACATAAATACAATTTAATAAAGCATAGGATAAAACATCATGAATACAATTTAATAAAGCATAGGTTAAAACAACATAAATACAATTTAATAAATCATAGGAAAAAATCACATGAATACAATTTAATAAAGCATAGGATAAAACAACATAAATACAATTTAATAAAGCATAGGATAAAACAACATAAATACAATTTAATAAATCATAGGAAAAAAACACATGAATACAATTTAATAAAGCATAGGATAAAACAACATGAATACAATTTAATAAAGCATAGGATAAAACAGCATAAATACAATTAATAAAGCATAGGTTAAAACAACATGAATACAATTTAATAAAGCATAGTTTAAAACAAACATAAATACAATTTAATAAAGCATAGGATAAAACAACATAAATACAATTTAATAAAGCATAGGATAAAACAACATAAATACAATTTAATGAATCATATGTTAAAACAACATAAATACAATTTAGTAAAGCATAGGATAAAACAACATAAATACAATTTAGTAAAGCATAAGATAAAACAACATGAATACAATTTAATAAAGCAGAGGTTAAAACAGCATAAATACAATTTAATAAAGCATAGGATGAAACAACATAAAAATAATTTATTAAAGCATAGGATAAAACAACATAAATACAATTTAATAAAGCATAGGATAAAACCACATAAATACAATTTAATAAAGCATAGGATAAAACCACATAAATACAATTTAATAAAGCATAGGATAAAACCACATAAATACAATTTAATAAAGCATAGGATAAAACCACATAAATACAATTTAATAAAGCATAGGATAAAACCACATAAATACAATTTAATAAAGCATAGGATAAAACCACATACATACAATTTAATAAAGCATAGGATAAAACCACATAAATACAATTTAATAAAGCATAGGTTAAAACAACATGAATGCAATTTAATAAAGCATAGGATAAAACAACATAAATTCAATATAATAAAGCATAAGATAAAACAACATAAATACAAGTTAGTAAAGCATAGGATAAAACAACATAAATACAATTTAATAAAGCATAGGATAAAACAACATAAATACAATTTAATAAAGCATAGGATAAAACAACATAAATTCAATTTAATAAAGCATAGGATAAAACAACATAAATACAATTTAATAAAGCATATTATAAAACAACATAAATACAATTTAATAAAGCATAGGATAAAACAACATGAATACAATTTAATAAAGCATAGGATAAAACCACATAAACACAATTTAATAAAGCATAGGATAAAACAACATAAATACAATTTAATAAAGCATAGGATAAAACAACATAAATACAATTTAATGAATCATATGTTAAAACAACATAAATACAATTTAATAAAGCATAGGATAAAACAACATAAATACAATTTAGTAAAGCATAAGATAAAACAACATGAATACAATTTAATAAAGCATAGGTTAAAACAGCATAAATACAATTTAATAAAGCATAGGATGAAACAACATAAATACAGTTTATTAAAGCATAGGATAAAACAACATAAATACAATTTAATAAAGCATAGGATAAAACCACATAAATACAATTTAATAAAGCATAGGATAAAACCATGTAAATACAATTTAATAAAGCATAGGATAAAACCACATACATACAATTTAATAAAGCATAGGATAAAACCACATAAATTCAATTTAATAAAGCATAGGATAAAACCACATAAATACAATTTAATAAAGCATAGGATAAAACCACATACATACAATTTAATAAAGCATAGGATAAAACCACATAAATACAATTTAATAAAGCATAGGTTAAAACAACATAAATGAAATTTAATAAAGCATAGGATAAAACAACATAAATATAATTTAATAAAGCATAGCATAAAACAACATAAATACAATTTAATAAAGCATAGGTTAAAACAACATAAATTCAGTTTAATAAAGCATAAGATAAAACAACATAAATACAATTTATTAAAGCATAGGACAAAACCACATAAATACAATTTAATAAAGCATAGGATAAAACAACATAAATACAATTTAATAAAGCATAGGACAACACAACATAAATACAATTTAATAAAGCATATGTTAAAGCAAAATAAATACAATTTAATAAAGCATAGGTTAAAACAACATAAATACAATTTAATAAAGCATAGGATAAAACAACATAAATACAATTTAATAAAGCATTGGATAAAACAACATAAATACAATTTAATAAAGCATAGGATAAAACAACATAAATTCAATTTAATAAAGCATAAGATAAAACAACATAAATACAAGTTAGTAAAGCATAGGATAAAACAACATAAATACAATTTAATAAAGCATAGGATAAAACAACATAAATACAATTTAATAAAGCATATGATAAAACAACATAAATACAATTTAATAAAGCATAGGATAAAACAACATAAATACAATTTAATAAAGCATAGGACAAAACCACATAAATACAATTTAATAAAGCATAGGATAAAAAAACATAAATACAATTTTATAAAGCATAGGACAAAACCACATAAATACAATTTAATAAAGCATAGGATAAAACAACATAAATACAATTTTATAAAGCATAGGACAAAACCACATAAATACAATTTTATAAAGCATAGGATAAAACAAAATAAATACAATTTAATAAAGCATAGGATAAAACAACATAAATACAATTTAATAAAGCATAGGACAAAACCACATCAATACAATTTAATAAAGCATAGGATATAACAACATGAATAAAATTTAATAAAGCATAGGATAAAACAACATAAATACAATTTATTAAAGCATAGGACAAAACCACATAAATACAATTTAATAAAGCATACGATAAAACAACATAAATACAATTTAATAAAGCATAGGACAAAACAACATAAATACAATTTAATAAAGCATAGGATAAAACAACATAAATACAATTTAATAAAGCATAGGATAAAACAACATAAATACAATTTAATAAAGCATTGGATAAAACAACATAAATACAATTTAATAAAGCATAGGATAAAACAACATAAATACAATTTAATAAAGCATAGGATAAAACAATATAAATACAATTTAATAAAGCATAGAATAAAACTACATAAATACAATTTAATAAAACATAGGATAAAACAACATAAATGCAATTTAATAAAGCATAGGTTAAAACAACATAAATACAATTTAATAAAGCATAGGACAAAACAACATAAATGCAATTTAATAAAGCATAGGTTAAAACCACATAAATACAATTTAATAAAGCATAGGATAAAACAACATAAATGCAATTTAATAAAGCATAGGTTAAAACAACATAAATAAAATTTAATAAAGCATAGGACAAAACCACATAAATACAATTTAATAAAGCATAGGATGAAACAACATAAATACAATTTAATAAAGCATAGGATAAAACAACATAAATACAATTTAATAAAGCATAGGATAAAACAACATAAATACAATTTAAAAAAGCATAGGACAAAACAACCTAAATACAATTTAGTAAAGCATAAGATAAAACAACATGAATACAATTTAATAAAGCATAGGTTAAAACAGCATAAATACAATTTAATAAAGCATAGGATAAAACAACATAAATACAATTTAATAAAGCATAGGATAAAGCATCATGAATACAATTTAATAAAGCATAGGTTAAAACAACATAAATACAATTTAATAAATCATAGGAAAAAATCACATGAATACAATTTAATAAAGCATAGGATAAAACAACATAAATACAATTTAATAAAGCATAGGATAAAACAACATAAATACAATTTAATAAATCATAGGAAAAAAACACATGAATACAATTTAATAAAGCATAGGATAAAACAACATGAATACAATTTAATAAAGCATAGGATAAAACTGCATAAATACAATTAATAAAGCATAGGTTAAAACAACATAAATACAATTTAATAAAGCATAGTTTAAAACAAACATAAATACAATTTAATAAAGCATAGGTTAAAACAGCATAAATACAATTTAATAAAGCATAGGATAAAACAACATAAATACAATTTAATAAAGCATAGGATAAAACATCATGAATACAATTTAATAAAGCATAGGATAAAACAACATAAATACAATTTAATAAAGCATAGGAAAAAACAACATAAATACAATTTAATAAAGCATAGGATAAAACAACATAAATACAATTTAATAAAGCATAGGATAAAACAACATAAATACAATTTAATAAAGCATAGTATAAAACAACATAAATGCAATTTAATAAAGCATAGGATAAAACAACATAAATACAATTTAATAAAGCATAGGATAAAACAACATAAATGCAATTTAATAAAGCATAGGTTAAAACAACATAAATACAATTTAATAAAGCATAGGATAAAACAACATAAATGCAATTTAATAAAGCATAGGTTAAAACAACATAAATACAATTTAATAAAGCATAGGATAAAACAACATAAATACAATTTAATAAAGCATAGGTTAAAACAACATAAATACAATTTAATAAAGCATAGGATAAAACAACCTAAATACAATTTGATAAAGCATAGGATAAAACAACCTAAATACAATTTGATAAAGCATAGGATAAAACAACATAAATACAATTTAATAAAGCATAGGATAAAACCACATAAATACAATTTAATAAAGCATAGGATAAAACCACATAAATACAATTTAATAAAGCATAGGATAAAACAACATAAATACAATTTAATAAAGCAAAGCACAAAACCACATAAATACAATTTAATAAAGCATAGCACAAAACCACATAAATACAATTTAATAATGCATAGCACAAAACCACATAAATACAATTTAATAAAGCATAGCACAAAACAACATAAATACAATTTAAAAAAGCATAGGACAAAACAACCTAAATACAATTTAGTAAAGCATAAGATAAAACAACATGAATACAATTTAATAAAGCATAGGTTAAAACAGCATAAATACAATTTAATAAAGCATAGGATAAAACAACATAAATACAATTTAATAAAGCATAGGATAAAACATCATGAATACAATTTAATAAAGCATAGGTTAAAACAACATAAATACAATTTAATAAATCATAGGAAAAAAACACATGAATACAATTTAATAAAGCATAGGATAAAACAACATAAATACAATTTAATAAAGCATAGGATAAAACAACATAAATACAATTTAATAAATCATAGGAAAAAAACACATGAATACAATTTAATAAAGCATAGGATAAAACAACATGAATACAATTTAATAAAGCATAGGATAAAACAGCATAAATACAATTAATAAAGCATAGGTTAAAACAACATAAATACAATTTAATGAAGCATAGTATAAAACCACATAAATACAATTTAACAAAACATAGGTTAAAACAACATAAATGCAATTTAATAAAGCATAGGATAAAACAACATAAATACAATTTAATAAAGCATATGATAAAAAACATAAATACAATTTAATAAAGCATAGGATAAAACCACATAAATACAATTTAATAAAGCATATGATAAAACAACATAAATACAATTTAATAAAGCATAGGATAAAACCACATAAATACAATTTAATAAAGCATAGGATAAAACAACATAAATTCAATTTAATCAAGCATAGGAAAAAACAACCTAAATACAATTTAATAAAGCATAGGATAAAACAACATAAATACAATTTAATAAAGCATAGGATAAAACAACATAAATACAATTTAATAAAGCATAGTATAAAACAACATAAATGCAATTTAATAAAGCATTGGATAAAACAACATAAATACAATTTAATAAGGCATAGGATAAAACAACATAAATGCAATTTAATAAAGCATAGGTTAAAACAACATAAATACAATTTAATAAAGCATAGGATAAAACAACATAAATGCAATTTAATAAAGCATAGGTTAAAACAACATAAATACAATTTAAT
The DNA here is from genome assembly GCF_046119375.1 of Phyllobates terribilis. Lineage (NCBI taxonomy): Eukaryota > Metazoa > Chordata > Amphibia > Anura > Dendrobatidae > Phyllobates > Phyllobates terribilis. The sequence continues at coordinate 747,973 of NW_027362778.1, forward strand.
AAAGCATAGTATAAAACAACATAAATACAATTTAATAAAGCATAGGTTAAAACAACATAAATACAATTTAATAAAGCATAGGATAAAACAAGATAAATACAATTTAATAAATCATAGGATAAAACAACATAAATACATTTTAATAAAGCATAGGTAAAAACAACATAAACACAATTTAATAAAGCATAGGTTAAAACAACATAAATACAATTTAATAAAGCAAAGGTTAAAACAACATAAATACAATTTAATAAAGCATAGGATAAAACAACATAAATACAATTTAATAAAGCATAGATTAAAACAACATAAATACAATGTAATAAAGCATAGGATAAAACAACATAAATACAATTTAATAAAGCATGGGATAAAACAACATAAATACAATTTAATAAAGCATAGGTTAAAACAACATAAATACAATTTAATAAAGCATAGGATAAAACAACCTAAATACAATTTGATAAAGCATAGGATAAAACAACCTAAATACAATTTGATAAAGCATAGGATAAAACAACATAAATACAATTTAATAAAGCATAGGATAAAACAACATAAATACAATTTAATAAAGCATAGGATAAAACCACATAAATACAATTTAATAAAGCATAGGATAAAACCACATAAATACAATTTAATAAAGCATAGGATAAAACAACATAAATACAATTTAATAAAGCATAGCACAAAACCACATAAATACAATTTAATAAAGCATAGCACAAAACCACATAAATACAATTTAATAAAGCATAGGATAAAACAACATAAATACAATTTAAAAAAGCATAGGACAAAACAACCTAAATACAATTTAGTAAAGCATAAGATAAAACAACATGAATACAATTTAATAAAGCATAGGTTAAAACAGCATAAATACAATTTAATAAAGCATAGGATAAAACAACATAAATACAATTTAATAAAGCATAGGATAAAACAACATAAATACAATTTAATAAAGCATAGGATAAAACAACATGAATACAATTTAATAAAGCATAGGTTAAAACAACATAAATACAATTTAATAAATCATAGGAAAAAAACACATGAATACAATTTAATAAAGCATAGGATAAAACAACATAAATACAATTTAATAAAGCATAGGATAAAACAACATAAATACAATTTAATAAAGCATAGGATAAAACAATATAAATACAATTTAATAAAGCATAGGATAAAACCACATACATACAATTTAATAAAGCATAGGTTAAAACAACATAAATACAATTTAATAAAGCATAGGATAAAACAACATAAATGCAATTTAATAAAGCATAGGTTAAAACAACATAAATACAATTTAATAAAGCATAGGATAAAACAACATAAATACAATTTAATAAAGCATAGGTTAAAACAACATAAATACAATTTAATAAAGCATAGGATAAAACAACCTAAATACAATTTGATAAAGCATAGGATAAAACAACCTAAATACAATTTGATAAAGCATAGGATAAAACAACATAAATACAATTTAATAAAGCATAGGATAAAACCACATAAATACAATTTAATAAAGCATAGGATAAAACCACATAAATACAATTTAATAAAGCATAGGATAAAACAACATAAATACAATTTAATAAAGCAAAGCACAAAACCACATAAATACAATTTAATAAAGCATAGCACAAAACCACATAAATACAATTTAATAATGCATAGCACAAAACCACATAAATACAATTTAATAAAGCATAGCACAAAACAACATAAATACAATTTAAAAAAGCATAGGACAAAACAACCTAAATACAATTTAGTAAAGCATAAGATAAAACAACATGAATACAATTTAATAAAGCATAGGTTAAAACAGCATAAATACAATTTAATAAAGCATAGGATAAAACAACATAAATACAATTTAATAAAGCATAGGATAAAACATCATGAATACAATTTAATAAAGCATAGGTTAAAACAACATAAATACAATTTAATAAATCATAGGAAAAAAACACATGAATACAATTTAATAAAGCATAAGATAAAACAACATAAATACAATTTAATAAAGCATAGGATAAAACAACATAAATACAATTTAATAAATCATAGGAAAAAAACACATGAATACAATTTAATAAAGCATAGGATAAAACAACATGAATACAATTTAATAAAGCATAGGATAAAACAGCATAAATACAATTAATAAAGCATAGGTTAAAACAACATAAATACAATTTAATGAAGCATAGTATAAAACCACATAAATACAATTTAACAAAACATAGGTTAAAACAACATAAATGCAATTTAATAAAGCATAGGATAAAACAACATAAATACAATTTAATAAAGCATATGATAAAAAACATAAATACAATTTAATAAAGCATAGGATAAAACCACATAAATACAATTTAATAAAGCATATGATAAAACAACATAAATACAATTTAATAAAGCATAGGATAAAACCACATAAATACAATTTAATAAAGCATAGGATAAAACAACATAAATTCAATTTAATAAAGCATAGGAAAAAACAACCTAAATACAATTTAATAAAGCATAGGATAAAACAACATAAATACAATTTAATAAAGCATAGGATAAAACAACATAAATACAATTTAATAAAGCATAGTATAAAACAACATAAATGCAATTTAATAAAGCATAGGATAAAACAACATAAATACAATTTAATAAAGCATAGGATAAAACAACATAAATGCAATTTAATAAAGCATAGGTTAAAACAACATAAATACAATTTAATAAAGCATAGGATAAAACAACATAAATGCAATTTAATAAAGCATAGGTTAAAACAACATAAATACAATTTAATAAAGCATAGGATAAAACAACATAAATACAATTTAATAAAGCATAGGTTAAAACAACATAAATACAATTTAATAAAGCATAGGATAAAACAACATAAATACAATTTAATAAATCATAGGATAAAACAACACAAATACATTTTAATAAAGCATAGGTTAAAACAACATAAACACAATTTAATAAAGCATAGGTTAAAACAACATAAATACAATTTAATAAAGCAAAGGTTAAAACAACATAAATACAATTTAATAAAGCATAGGATAAAACAACATAAATACAATTTAATAAAGCATAGATTAAAACAACATAAATACAATGTAATAAAGCATAGGATAAAACAACATCAATACAATTGAATAAAGCATGGGATAAAACAACATAAATACAATTTAATAAAGCATAGGTTAAAACAACATAAATACAATTTAATAAAGCATAGGATAAAACAACCTAAATACAATTTGATAAAGCATAGGATAAAACAACCTAAATACAATTTGATAAAGCATAGGATAAAACAACATAAATACAATTTAATAAAGCATAGGATAAAACAACATAAATACAATTTAATAAAGCATAGGATAAAACCACATAAATACAATTTAATAAAGCATAGGATAAAACCACATAAATACAATTTAATAAAGCATAGGATAAAACAACATAAATACAATTTAATAAAGCATAGCACAAAACCACATAAATACAATTTAATAAAGCATAGCACAAAACCACAGAAATACAATTTAATAAAGCATAGGATAAAACAACATAAATACAATTTAAAAAAGCATAGGACAAAACAACCTAAATACAATTTAGTAAAGCATAAGATAAAACAACATAAATACAATTTAATAAAGCATAGGATAAAACAACATGAATACAATTTAATAAAGCATAGGTTAAAACAACATAAATACAATTTAATAAATCATAGGAAAAAAACACATGAATACAATTTAATAAAGCATAGGATAAAACAACATAAATACAATTTAATAAAGCATAGGATAAAACAACATAAATACAATTTAATAAAGCATAGGATAAAACAATATAAATACAATTTAATAAAGCATAGGATAAAACCACATACATACAATTTAATAAAGCATAGGATAAAACCACATACATACAATTTAATAAAGCATAGGATAAAACCACATAAATACAATTTAATAAAGCATAGGTTAAAACAACATAAATGCAATTTAATAAAGCATAGGATAAAACAACATAAATACAATTTAATAAAGAATAGGATAAAACAACATAAATACAATTTATTAAAGCATAGGACAAAATCACATAAATAGAATTTAATAAAGCATAGGATAAAACAACATAAATGCAATTTAAAAAATCATAGGACAAAACAACATAAATACAATTTAATAAAGCATATGTTAAAGCAACATAAATACAATTTAATAAAGCATAGGTTAAAACAACATAAATGCAATTTAATAAAGCATAGGATAAAACAATATAAATACAATTTAATAAAGCATTGGATAAAACAACATAAATACAATTTAATAAAGCATAGGATAACACAACATAAATACAATTTAATAAAGCATAAGATAAAACAACATAAATACAAATTAATAAAGCATAGGATAAAACAACATAAATACAATTTAATAAAGCATATGTTAAAGCAACATAAATACAATTTAATAAAGCATAGGTTAAAACAACATAAATGCAATTTAATAAAGCATAGGATAAAACAATATAAATACAATTTAATAAAGCATTGGATAAAACAACATAAATACAATTTAATAAAGCATAGGATAACACAACATAAATACAATTTAATAAAGCATAAGATAAAACAACATAAATACAATTTAATAAAGCATAGGATAAAACAACATAAATACAATTTAATAAAGCATAGGATAAAACAACATAAATACAATTTAATAAAGCATAGGTTAAAACAACATAAATACAATTTAATAAAGCATAGGAAAAAACAACATAAATTCCAGTTAATAAAGCATAGGATAAAACAACATAAATACAATTTAATAAAGCATATGATAAAACAACATAAATACAATTTAGTAAAGCATAGGATAAAACAACATAAATACAATTTAATAAAGCATAGGACAAAACCACATAAATACAATTTAATAAAGCATAGGATAAAACAGCATAAATACAATTTAATAAAGCATAGGATAAAACAACATAAATACAATTTAATAAAGCATAGGACAAAACCACATAAATACAATTTAATAAAGCATAGGATGAAACAACATAAATACAATTTAATAAAGCATAGGATAAAACAACATAAATACAATTTATTAAAGCATAGGACAAAACCACATAAATACAATTTAATAAAGCATAGGATAAAACAACATAACTACAATTTAATAAAGCATGGGACAAAACAATATAAATACAATTTAATAAAGCATAGGATAAAACAACATAAATACAATTTAATAAATCATAGGAAAAAAACACATGAATACAATTTAATAAAGCATAGGATAAAACAACATGAATACAATTTAATAAAGCATAGGATAAAACAGCATAAATACAATTAATAAAGCATAGGTTAAAACAACATAAATACAATTTAATGAAGCATAGTATAAAACCACATAAATACAATTTAACAAAACATAGGTTAAAACAACATAAATGCAATTTAATAAAGCATAGGATAAAACAACATAAATACAATTTAATAAAGCATATGATAAAAAACATAAATACAATTTAATAAAGCATAGGATAAAACCACATAAATACAATTTAATAAAGCATATGATAAAACAACATAAATACAATTTAATAAAGCATAGGATAAAACCACATAAATACAATTTAATAAAGCATAGGATAAAACAACATAAATTCAATTTAATAAAGCATAGGAAAAAACAACCTAAATACAATTTAATAAAGCATAGGATAAAACAACATAAATACAATTTAATAAAGCATAGGATAAAACAACATAAATACAATTTAATAAAGCATAGTATAAAACAACATAAATGCAATTTAATAAAGCATTGGATAAAACAACATAAATACAATTTAATAAGGCATAGGATAAAACAACATAAATGCAATTTAATAAAGCATAGGTTAAAACAACATAAATACAATTTAATAAAGCATAGGATAAAACAACATAAATGCAATTTAATAAAGCATAGGTTAAAACAACATAAATACAATTTAATAAAGCATAGTATAAAACAACATAAATACAATTTAATAAAGCATAGGTTAAAACAACATAAATACAATTTAATAAAGCATAGGATAAAACAAGATAAATACAATTTAATAAATCATAGGATAAAACAACATAAATACATTTTAATAAAGCATAGGTAAAAACAACATAAACACAATTTAATAAAGCATAGGTTAAAACAACATAAATACAATTTAATAAAGCAAAGGTTAAAACAACATAAATACAATTTAATAAAGCATAGGATAAAACAACATAAATACAATTTAATAAAGCATAGATTAAAACAACATAAATACAATGTAATAAAGCATAGGATAAAACAACATAAATACAATTTAATAAAGCATGGGATAAAACAACATAAATACAATTTAATAAAGCATAGGTTAAAACAACATAAATACAATTTAATAAAGCATAGGATAAAACAACCTAAATACACTTTGATAAAGCATAGGATAAAACAACCTAAATACAATTTGATAAAGCATAGGATAAAACAACATAAATACAATTTAATAAAGCATAGGATAAAACAACATAAATACAATTTAATAAAGCATAGGATAAAACCACATAAATACAATTTAATAAAGCATAGGATAAAACCACATAAATACAATTTAATAAAGCATAGGATAAAACAACATAAATACAATTTAATAAAGCATAGCACAAAACCACATAAATACAATTTAATAAAGCATAGCACAAAACCACATAAATACAATTTAATAAAGCATAGGATAAAACAACATAAATACAATTTAAAAAAGCATAGGACAAAACAACCTAAATACAATTTAGTAAAGCATAAGATAAAACAACATGAATACAATTTAATAAAGCATAGGTTAAAACAGCATAAATACAATTTAATAAAGCATAGGATAAAACAACATAAATACAATTTAATAAAGCATAGGATAAAACAACATAAATACAATTTAATAAAGCATAGGATAAAACAACATGAATACAATTTAATAAAGCATAGGTTAAAACAACATAAATACAATTTAATAAATCATAGGAAAAAAACACATGAATACAATTTAATAAAGCATAGGATAAAACAACATAAATACAATTTAATAAAGCATAGGATAAAACAACATAAATACAATTTAATAAAGCATAGGATAAAACAATATAAATACAATTTAATAAAGCATAGGATAAAACCACATACATACAATTTAATAAAGCATAGGTTAAAACAACATAAATACAATTTAATAAAGCATAGGATAAAACAACATAAATGCAATTTAATAAAGCATAGGTTAAAACAACATAAATACAATTTAATAAAGCATAGGATAAAACAACATAAATACAATTTAATAAAGCATAGGTTAAAACAACATAAATACAATTTAATAAAGCATAGGATAAAACAACCTAAATACAATTTGATAAAGCATAGGATAAAACAACCTAAATACAATTTGATAAAGCATAGGATAAAACAACATAAATACAATTTAATAAAGCATAGGATAAAACCACATAAATACAATTTAATAAAGCATAGGATAAAACCACATAAATACAATTTAATAAAGCATAGGATAAAACAACATAAATACAATTTAATAAAGCAAAGCACAAAACCACATAAATACAATTTAATAAAGCATAGCACAAAACCACATAAATACAATTTAATAATGCATAGCACAAAACCACATAAATACAATTTAATAAAGCATAGCACAAAACAACATAAATACAATTTAAAAAAGCATAGGACAAAACAACCTAAATACAATTTAGTAAAGCATAAGATAAAACAACATGAATACAATTTAATAAAGCATAGGTTAAAACAGCATAAATACAATTTAATAAAGCATAGGATAAAACAACATAAATACAATTTAATAAAGCATAGGATAAAACATCATGAATACAATTTAATAAAGCATAGGTTAAAACAACATAAATACAATTTAATAAATCATAGGAAAAAAACACATGAATACAATTTAATAAAGCATAGGATAAAACAACATAAATACAATTTAATAAAGCATAGGATAAAACAACATAAATACAATTTAATAAATCATAGGAAAAAAACACATGAATACAATTTAATAAAGCATAGGATAAAACAACATGAATACAATTTAATAAAGCATAGGATAAAACAGCATAAATACAATTAATAAAGCATAGGTTAAAACAACATAAATACAATTTAATGAAGCATAGTATAAAACCACATAAATACAATTTAACAAAACATAGGTTAAAACAACATAAATGCAATTTAATAAAGCATAGGATAAAACAACATAAATACAATTTAATAAAGCATATGATAAAAAACATAAATACAATTTAATAAAGCATAGGATAAAACCACATAAATACAATTTAATAAAGCATATGATAAAACAACATAAATACAATTTAATAAAGCATAGGATAAAACCACATAAATACAATTTAATAAAGCATAGGATAAAACAACATAAATTCAATTTAATAAAGCATAGGAAAAAACAACCTAAATACAATTTAATAAAGCATAGGATAAAACAACATAAATACAATTTAATAAAGCATAGGATAAAACAACATAAATACAATTTAATAAAGCATAGTATAAAACAACATAAATGCAATTTAATAAAGCATAGGATAAAACAACATAAATACAATTTAATAAAGCATAGGATAAAACAACATAAATGCAATTTAATAAAGCATAGGTTAAAACAACATAAATACAATTTAATAAAGCATAGGATAAAACAACATAAATGCAATTTAATAAAGCATAGGTTAAAACAACATAAATACAATTTAATAAAGCATAGGATAAAACAACATAAATACAATTTAATAAAGCATAGGTTAAAACAACATAAATACAATTTAATAAAGCATAGGATAAAACAACATAAATACAATTTAATAAATCATAGGATAAAACAACACAAATACATTTTAATAAAGCATAGGTTAAAACAACATAAACACAATTTAATAAAGCATAGGTTAAAACAACATAAATACAATTTAATAAAGCAAAGGTTAAAACAACATAAATACAATTTAATAAAGCATAGGATAAAACAACATAAATACAATTTAATAAAGCATAGATTAAAACAACATAAATACAATGTAATAAAGCATAGGATAAAACAACATCAATACAATTGAATAAAGCATGGGATAAAACAACATAAATACAATTTAATAAAGCATAGGTTAAAACAACATAAATACAATTTAATAAAGCATAGGATAAAACAACCTAAATACAATTTGATAAAGCATAGGATAAAACAACCTAAATACAATTTGATAAAGCATAGGATAAAACAACATAAATACAATTTAATAAAGCATAGGATAAAACAACATAAATACAATTTAATAAAGCATAGGATAAAACCACATAAATACAATTTAATAAAGCATAGGATAAAACCACATAAATACAATTTAATAAAGCATAGGATAAAACAACATAAATACAATTTAATAAAGCATAGCACAAAACCACATAAATACAATTTAATAAAGCATAGCACAAAACCACAGAAATACAATTTAATAAAGCATAGGATAAAACAACATAAATACAATTTAAAAAAGCATAGGACAAAACAACCTAAATACAATTTAGTAAAGCATAAGATAAAACAACATAAATACAATTTAATAAAGCATAGGATAAAACAACATGAATACAATTTAATAAAGCATAGGTTAAAACAACATAAATACAATTTAATAAATCATAGGAAAAAAACACATGAATACAATTTAATAAAGCATAGGATAAAACAACATAAATACAATTTAATAAAGCATAGGATAAAACAACATAAATACAATTTAATAAAGCATAGGATAAAACAATATAAATACAATTTAATAAAGCATAGGATAAAACCACATACATACAATTTAATAAAGCATAGGATAAAACCACATACATACAATTTAATAAAGCATAGGATAAAACCACATAAATACAATTTAATAAAGCATAGGTTAAAACAACATAAATGCAATTTAATAAAGCATAGGATAAAACAACATAAATACAATTTAATAAAGAATAGGATAAAACAACATAAATACAATTTATTAAAGCATAGGACAAAATCACATAAATAGAATTTAATAAAGCATAGGATAAAACAACATAAATGCAATTTAAAAAATCATAGGACAAAACAACATAAATACAATTTAATAAAGCATATGTTAAAGCAACATAAATACAATTTAATAAAGCATAGGTTAAAACAACATAAATGCAATTTAATAAAGCATAGGATAAAACAATATAAATACAATTTAATAAAGCATTGGATAAAACAACATAAATACAATTTAATAAAGCATAGGATAACACAACATAAATACAATTTAATAAAGCATAAGATAAAACAACATAAATACAAATTAATAAAGCATAGGATAAAACAACATAAATACAATTTAATAAAGCATATGTTAAAGCAACATAAATACAATTTAATAAAGCATAGGTTAAAACAACATAAATGCAATTTAATAAAGCATAGGATAAAACAATATAAATACAATTTAATAAAGCATTGGATAAAACAACATAAATACAATTTAATAAAGCATAGGATAACACAACATAAATACAATTTAATAAAGCATAAGATAAAACAACATAAATACAATTTAATAAAGCATAGGATAAAACAACATAAATACAATTTAATAAAGCATAGGATAAAACAACATAAATACAATTTAATAAAGCATAGGTTAAAACAACATAAATACAATTTAATAAAGCATAGGAAAAAACAACATAAATTCCAGTTAATAAAGCATAGGATAAAACAACATAAATACAATTTAATAAAGCATATGATAAAACAACATAAATACAATTTAGTAAAGCATAGGATAAAACAACATAAATACAATTTAATAAAGCATAGGACAAAACCACATAAATACAATTTAATAAAGCATAGGATAAAACAGCATACATACAATTTAATAAAGCATAGGATAAAACAACATAAATACAATTTAATAAAGCATAGGACAAAACCACATAAATACAATTTAATAAAGCATAGGATGAAACAACATAAATACAATTTAATAAAGCATAGGATAAAACAACATAAATACAATTTATTAAAGCATAGGACAAAACCACATAAATACAATTTAATAAAGCATAGGATAAAACAACATAACTACAATTTAATAAAGCATGGGACAAAACAATATAAATACAATTTAATAAAGCATAGGATAAAACAACATAAATACAATTTAATAAAGCATAGGATAAAACAACATAAATACAATTTAAAAAAGCATAGGACAAAACAACCTAAATACAATTTAGTAAAGCATAAGATAAAACAACATGAATACAATTTAATAAAGCATAGGTTAAAACAGCATAAATACAATTTAATAAAGCATAGGATAAAACAACATAAATACAATTTAATAAAGCATAGGATAAAACATCATGGATACAATTTAATAAAGCATAGGTTAAAACAACATAAATACAATTTAATAAATCATAGGAAAAAATCACATGAATACAATTTAATAAAGCATACGATAAAACAACATAAATACAATTTAAAAAAGCATAGGATAAAACAACATAAATACAATTTAATAAATCATAGGAAAAAAACACATGAATACAATTTAATAAAGCATAGGATAAAACAACATAAATGCAATTTAATAAAGCATAGGTTAAAACAACATAAATACAATTTAATAAAGCATAGGATAAAACAACATAAATGCAATTTAATAAAGCATAGGTTAAAACAACATAAATACAATTTAATAAAGCATAGGATAAAACAACATAAATACAATTTAATAAAGCATAGGTTAAAACAACATAAATACAATTTAATAAAGCATAGGATAAAACAACATAAATACAATTTAATAAATCATAGGATAAAACAACATAAATACATTTTAATAAAGCATAGGTTAAAACAACATAAACACAATTTAATAAAGCATAGGTTAAAACAACATAAATACAATTTAATAAAGCAAAGGTTAAAACAACATAAATACAATTTAATAAAGCATAGGATAAAACAACATAAATACAATTTAATAAAGCATAGATTAAAACAACATAAATACAATGTAATAAAGCATAGGATAAAACAACATCAATACAATTGAATAAAGCATGGGATAAAACAACATAAATACAATTTAATAAAGCATAGGTTAAAACAACATAAATACAATTTAATAAAGCATAGGATAAAACAACCTAAATACAATTTGATAAAGCATAGGATAAAACAACCTAAATACAATTTGATAAAGCATAGGATAAAACAACATAAATACAATTTAATAAAGCATAGGATAAAACAACATAAATACAATTTAATAAAGCATAGGATAAAACCACATAAATACAATTTAATAAAGCATAGGATAAAACCACATAAATACAATTTAATAAAGCATAGGATAAAACAACATAAATACAATTTAATAAAGCATAGCACAAAACCACATAAATACAATTTAATAAAGCATAGCACAAAACCACAGAAATACAATTTAATAAAGCATAGGATAAAACAACATAAATACAATTTAAAAAAGCATAGGACAAAACAACCTAAATACAATTTAGTAAAGCATAAGATAAAACAACATAAATACAATTTAATAAAGCATAGGATAAAACAACATGAATACAATTTAATAAAGCATAGGTTAAAACAACATAAATACAATTTAATAAATCATAGGAAAAAAACACATGAATACAATTTAATAAAGCATAGGATAAAACAACATAAATACAATTTAATAAAGCATAGGATAAAACAACATAAATACAATTTAATAAAGCATAGGATAAAACAATATAAATACAATTTAATAAAGCATAGGATAAAACCACATACATACAATTTAATAAAGCATAGGATAAAACCACATACATACAATTTAATAAAGCATAGGATAAAACCACATAAATACAATTTAATAAAGCATAGGTTAAAACAACATAAATGCAATTTAATAAAGCATAGGATAAAACAACATAAATACAATTTAATAAAGAATAGGATAAAACAACATAAATACAATTTATTAAAGCATAGGACAAAATCACATAAATACAATTTAATAAAGCATAGGATAAAACAACATAAATGCAATTTAAAAAATCATAGGACAAAACAACATAAATACAATTTAATAAAGCATATGTTAAAGCAACATAAATACAATTTAATAAAGCATAGGTTAAAACAACATAAATGCAATTTAATAAAGCATAGGATAAAACAATATAAATACAATTTAATAAAGCATTGGATAAAACAACATAAATACAATTTAATAAAGCATAGGATAACACAACATAAATACAATTTAATAAAGCATAAGACAAAACAACATAAATACAAATTAATAAAGCATAGGATAAAACAACATAAATACAATTTAATAAAGCATATGTTAAAGCAACATAAATACAATTTAATAAAGCATAGGTTAAAACAACATAAATGCAATTTAATAAAGCATAGGATAAAACAATATAAATACAATTTAATAAAGCATTGGATAAAACAACATAAATACAATTTAATAAAGCATAGGATAACACAACATAAATACAATTTAATAAAGCATAAGATAAAACAACATAAATACAATTTAATAAAGCATAGGATAAAACAACATAAATACAATTTAATAAAGCATAGGATAAAACAACATAAATACAATTTAATAAAGCATAGGTTAAAACAACATAAATACAATTTAATAAAGCATAGGAAAAAACAACATAAATTCCAGTTAATAAAGCATAGGATAAAACAACATAAATACAATTTAATAAAGCATATGATAAAACAACATAAATACAATTTAGTAAAGCATAGGATAAAACAACATAAATACAATTTAATAAAGCATAGGACAAAACCACATAAATACAATTTAATAAAGCATAGGATAAAACAGCATAAATACAATTTAATAAAGCATAGGATAAAACAACATAAATACAATTTAATAAAGCATAGGACAAAACCACATAAATACAATTTAATAAAGCATAGGATGAAACAACATAAATACAATTTAATAAAGCATAGGATAAAACAACATAAATACAATTTATTAAAGCATAGGACAAAACCACATAAATACAATTTAATAAAGCATAGGATAAAACAACATAACTACAATTTAATAAAGCATGGGACAAAACAATATAAATACAATTTAATAAAGCATAGGATAAAACAACATAAATACAATTTAATAAAGCATAGGATAAAACAACATAAATACAATTTAAAAAAGCATAGGACAAAACAACCTAAATACAATTTAGTAAAGCATAAGATAAAACAACATGAATACAATTTAATAAAGCATAGGTTAAAACAGCATAAATACAATTTAATAAAGCATAGGATAAAACAACATAAATACAATTTAATAAAGCATAGGATAAAACATCATGGATACAATTTAATAAAGCATAGGTTAAAACAACATAAATACAATTTAATAAATCATAGGAAAAAATCACATGAATACAATTTAAAAAAGCATAGGATAAAACAACATAAATACAATTTAATAAATCATAGGAAAAAAACACATGAATACAATTTAATAAAGCATAGGATAAAACAACATGAATACAATTTAATGAAGCATAGTATAAAACCACATAAATACAATTTAACAAAACATAGGTTAAAACAACATAAATGCAATTTAATAAAGCATAGGATAAAACAATATAAATACAATTTAATGAAGCATAGTATAAAACAACATAAATACAATTTAATGAAGCATAGTATAAAACCACATAAATACAATTTAACAAAACATAGGTTAAAACAACATAAATGCAATTTAATAAAGCATAGGATAAAACAATATAAATACAATTTAATAAAGCATAGGATAAAAAAACATAAATACAATTTAATAAAGCATAGGATAAAACCACATAAATACAATTTAATAAAGCATATGATAAAACAACATAAATACAATTTAATAAAGCATAGGATAAAACCACATGAATACAATTTAATAAAGCATAGGATAAAACAACATAAATACAATTTAATAAAGCATAGGAAAAAACAACATAAATACAATTTAATAAAGCATAGGATAAAACAACATAAATACAATTTAATAAAGCATAGTATAAAACAACATAAATGCAATTTAATAAAGCATAGGATAAAACAACATAAATACAATTTAATAAAGCATAGGATAAAACAACATAAATGCAATTTAATAAAGCATAGGTTAAAACAACATAAATACAATTTAATAAAGCATAGGATAAAACAACATAAATGCAATTTAATAAAGCATAGGTTAAAACAACATAAATACAATTTAATAAAGCATAGGATAAAACAACATAAATACAATTTAATAAAGCATGGGATAAAACAACATAAATACAATTTAATAAAGCATAGGTTAAAACAACAGAAATACAATTTAATAAAGCATAGGATAAAACAACCTAAATACAATTTGATAAAGCATAGGATAAAACAACCTAAATACAATTTGATAAAGCATAGGATAAAACAACATAAATACAATTTAATAAAGCATAGGATAAAACCACATAAATACAATTTAATAAAGCATAGGATAAAACCACATAAATACAATTTATTAAAGCATAGGATAAAACAACATAAATACAATTTAATAAAGCATAGCACAAAACAACATAAATACAATTTAAAAAAGCATAGGAAAAAACAACCTAAATACAATTTAGTAAAGCATAAGATAAAACAACATGAATACAATTTAATAAAGCATAGGTTAAAACAGCATAAATACAATTTAATAAAGCATAGGATAAAACAACATAAATACAATTTAATAAAGCATAGGATAAAACAGCATGAATACAATTTAATAAAGCATAGGATAAAACAACATAAATACAATTTAATAAAGCATAGGAAAAAACAACATAAATACAATTTAATAAAGCATAGGATAAAACAACATAAATACAATTTAATAAAGCATAGGATAAAACAACATAAATACAATTTAATAAAGCATAGGATAAAACAACATAAATACAATTTAATAACGCATAGGTTAAAACAACATAAATACAATTTAATAAAGCATAGGATAAAACAACATAAATACAATTTAATAAATCATAGGATAAAACAACATAAATACATTTTAATAAAGCATAGGTTAAAACAACATAAATACAATTTAATAAAGCATAGGATAAAAAAACATAAATACAATTTAATAAAGCATAGGATAAAACCACATAAATACAATTTAATAAAGCATATGATAAAACAACATAAATACAATTTAATAAAGCATAGGATAAAACAACATAAATACAATTTAATAAAGCATAGGAAAAAACAACATAAATACAATTTAATAAAGCATAGGATAAAACAACATAAATACAATTTAATAAAGCATAGGATAAAACAACATAAATACAATTTAATAAAGCATAGTATAAAACAACATAAATGCAATTTAATAAAGCATAGGATAAAACAACATAAATACAATTTAATAAAGCATAGGATAAAACAACATAAATGCAATTTAATAAAGCATAGGTTAAAACAACATAAATACAATTTAATAAAGCATAGGATAAAACAACATAAATGCAATTTAATAAAGCATAGGTTAAAACAACATAAATACAATTTAATAAAGCATAGGATAAAACAACATAAATACAATTTAATAAAGCATAGGTTAAAACAACATAAATACAATTTAATAAAGCATAGGATAAAACAACATAAATACAATTTAATAAATCATAGGATAAAACAACATAAATACATTTTAATAAAGCATAGGTTAAAACAACATAAACACAATTTAATAAAGCATAGGTTAAAACAACATAAATACAATTTAATAAAGCAAAGGTTAAAACAACATAAATACAATTTAATAAAGCATAGGATAAAACAACATAAATACAATTTAATAAAGCATGGGATAAAACAACATAAATACAATTTAATAAAGCATAGGTTAAAACAACATAAATACAATTTAATAAAGCATAGGATAAAACAACCTAAATACAATTTGATAAAGCATAGGATAAAACAACCTAAATACAATTTGATAAAGCATAGGATAAAACAACATAAATACAATTTAATAAAGCATAGGATAAAACCACATAAATACAATTTAATAAAGCATAGGATAAAACCACATAAATACAATTTAATAAAGCATAGGATAAAACAACATAAATACAATTTAATAAAGCATAGCACAAAACCACATAAATACAATTTAATAAAGCATAGCACAAAACCACATAAATACAATTTAATAAAGCATAGCACAAAACCACATAAATACAATTTAATAAAGCATAGCACAAAACAACATAAATACAATTTAATAAAGCATAGGATAAAACATCATGAATACAATTTAATAAAGCATAGGTTAAAACAACATAAATACAATTTAATAAATCATAGGAAAAAAACACATGAATACAATTTAATAAAGCATAGGATAAAACAACATAAATACAATTTAATAAAGCATAGGATAAAACAACATAAATACAATTTAATAAATCATAGGAAAAAACACATGAATACAATTTAATAAAGCATAGGATAAAACAACATGAATACAATTTAATAAAGCATAGGATAAAACAGCATAAATACAATTAATAAAGCATAGGTTAAAACAACATAAATACAATTTAATGAAGCATAGTATAAAACCACATAAATACAATTTAACAAAACATAGGTTAAAACAACATAAATGCAATTTAATAAAGCATAGGATAAAACAACATAAATACAATTTAATAAAGCATATGAAAAAAAACATAAATACAATTTAATAAAGCATAGGATAAAACCACATAAATACAATTTAATAAAGCATATGATAAAACAACATAAATACAATTTAATAAAGCATAGGATAAAACCACATAAATACAATTTAATAAAGCATAGGATAAAACAACATAAATTCAATTTAATAAAGCATAGGAAAAAACAACCTAATACAATTTAATAAAGCATAGGATAAAACAACATAAATACAATTTAATAAAGCATAGATTAAAACAACATAAATACAATGTAATAAAGCATAGGATAAAACAACATAAATACAATTTAATAAAGCATGGGATAAAACAACATAAATACAATTTAATAAAGCATAGGTTAAAACAACATAAATACAATTTAATAAAGCATAGGATAAAACAACCTAAATACAATTTGATAAAGCATAGGATAAAACAACCTAAATACAATTTGATAAAGCATAGGATAAAACAACATAAATACAATTTAATAAAGCATAGGATAAAACAACATAAATACAATTTAATAAAGCATAGGATAAAACCACATAAATACAATTTAATAAAGCATAGGATAAAACCACATAAATACAATTTAATAAAGCATAGGATAAAACAACATAAATACAATTTAATAAAGCATAGCACAAAACCACATAAATACAATTTAATAAAGCATAGCACAAAACCACATAAATACAATTTAATAAAGCATAGGATAAAACAACATAAATACAATTTAAAAAAGCATAGGACAAAACAACCTAAATACAATTTAATAAAGCATAGGATAAAACAATATAAATACAATTTAATAAACCATAGGATAAAACAATATAAATACAATTTAATAAAGCATAGGTTAAAACAGCATAAATACAATTTAATAAAGCATAGGATAAAACAACATAAATACAATTTAATAAAGCATAGGATAAAACAACATGAATACAATTTAATAAAGCATAGGTTAAAACAACATAAATACAATTTAATAAATCATAGGAAAAAAACACATGAATACAATTTAATAAAGCATAGGATAAAACAACATAAATACAATTTAATAAAGCATAGGATAAAACAACATAAATACAATTTAATAAAGCATAGGATAAAACAATATAAATACAATTTAATAAAGCATAGGATAAAACCACATACATACAATTTAATAAAGCATAGGATAAAACAACATAAATGCAATTTAAAAAATCATAGGACAAAACAACATAAATACAATTTAATAAAGCATATGTTAAAGCAACATAAATACAATTTAATAAAGCATAGGTTAAAACAACATAAATGCAATTTAATAAAGCATAGGATAAAACAATATAAATACAATTTAATAAAGCATTGGATAAAACAACATAAATACAATTTAATAAAGCATAGGATAACACAACATAAATACAATTTAATAAAGCATAAGATAAAACAACATAAATACAATTTAATAAAGCATAGGATAAAACAACATAAATACAATTTAATAAAGCATAGGATAAAACAACATAAATACAATTTAATAAAGCATAGGTTAAAACAACATAAATACAATTTAATAAAGCATAGGAAAAAACAACATAAATTCCAGTTAATAAAGCATAGGATAAAACAACATAAATACAATTTAATAAAGCATAGGATAAAACAACATAAATACAATTTAATAAAGCATATGATAAAACAACATAAATACAATTTAGTAAAGCATAGGATAAAACAACATAAATACAATTTAATAAAGCATAGGACAAAACCACATAAATACAATTTAATAAAGCATAGGATGAAACAACATAAATACAATTTAATAAAGCATAGGATAAAACAACATAAATACAATTTATTAAAGCATAGGACAAAACCACATAAATACAATTTAATAAAGCATTGGATAAAACAACATAAATACAATTTAATAAAGCATAGGATAACACAACATAAATACAATTTAATAAAGCATAAGATAAAACAACATAAATACAATTTAATAAAGCATAGGATAAAACAACATAAATACAATTTAATAAAGCATAGGATAAAACAACATAAATACAATTTAATAAAGCATAGGTTAAAACAACATAAATACAATTTAATAAAGCATAGGAAAAAACAACATAAATTCCAGTTAATAAAGCATAGGATAAAACAACATAAATACAATTTAATAAAGCATAGGATAAAACAACATAAATACAATTTAATAAAGCATATGATAAAACAACATAAATACAATTTAGTAAAGCATAGGATAAAACAACATAAATACAATTTAATAAAGCATAGGACAAAACCACATAAATACAATTTAATAAAGCATAGGATAAAACAGCATAAATACAATTTAATAAAGCATAGGATAAAACAACATAAATACAATTTAATAAAGCATAGGACAAAACCACATAAATACAATTTAATAAAGCATAGGATGAAACAACATAAATACAATTTAATAAAGCATAGGATAAAACAACATAAATACAATTTAATAAAGCATAGATTAAAACAACATAAATACAATGTAATAAAGCATAGGATAAAACAACATAAATACAATTTAATAAAGCATGGGATAAAACAACATAAATACAATTTAATAAAGCATAGGTTAAAACAACATAAATACAATTTAATAAAGCATAGGATAAAACAACCTAAATACAATTTGATAAAGCATAGGATAAAACAACCTAAATACAATTTGATAAAGCATAGGATAAAACAACATAAATACAATTTAATAAAGCATAGGATAAAACAACATAAATACAATTTAATAAAGCATAGGATAAAACCACATAAATACAATTTAATAAAGCATAGGATAAAACCACATAAATACAATTTAATAAAGCATAGGATAAAACAACATAAATACAATTTAATAAAGCATAGCACAAAACCACATAAATACAATTTAATAAAGCATAGCACAAAACCACATAAATACAATTTAATAAAGCATAGGATAAAACAACATAAATACAATTTAAAAAAGCATAGGACAAAACAACCTAAATACAATTTAATAAAGCATAGGATAAAACAATATAAATACAATTTAATAAACCATAGGATAAAACAATATAAATACAATTTAATAAAGCATAGGTTAAAACAGCATAAATACAATTTAATAAAGCATAGGATAAAACAACATAAATACAATTTAATAAAGCATAGGATAAAACAACATGAATACAATTTAATAAAGCATAGGTTAAAACAACATAAATACAATTTAATAAATCATAGGAAAAAAACACATGAATACAATTTAATAAAGCATAGGATAAAACAACATAAATACAATTTAATAAAGCATAGGATAAAACAACATAAATACAATTTAATAAAGCATAGGATAAAACAATATAAATACAATTTAATAAAGCATAGGATAAAACCACATACATACAATTTAATAAAGCATAGGATAAAACAACATAAATGCAATTTAAAAAATCATAGGACAAAACAACATAAATACAATTTAATAAAGCATATGTTAAAGCAACATAAATACAATTTAATAAAGCATAGGTTAAAACAACATAAATGCAATTTAATAAAGCATAGGATAAAACAATATAAATACAATTTAATAAAGCATTGGATAAAACAACATAAATACAATTTAATAAAGCATAGGATAACACAACATAAATACAATTTAATAAAGCATAAGATAAAACAACATAAATACAATTTAATAAAGCATAGGATAAAACAACATAAATACAATTTAATAAAGCATAGGATAAAACAACATAAATACAATTTAATAAAGCATAGGTTAAAACAACATAAATACAATTTAATAAAGCATAGGAAAAAACAACATAAATTCCAGTTAATAAAGCATAGGATAAAACAACATAAATACAATTTAATAAAGCATAGGATAAAACAACATAAATACAATTTAATAAAGCATATGATAAAACAACATAAATACAATTTAGTAAAGCATAGGATAAAACAGCATAAATACAATTTAATAAAGCATAGGACAAAACCACATAAATACAATTTAATAAAGCATAGGATAAAACAGCATAAATACAATTTAATAAAGCATAGGATAAAACAACATAAATACAATTTAATAAAGCATAGGACAAAACCACATAAATACAATTTAATAAAGCATAGGATAAAACAACATAAATACAATTTATTAAAGCATAGGACAAAACCACATAAATACAATTTAATAAAGCATTGGATAAAACAACATAAATACAATTTAATAAAGCATAGGATAACACAACATAAATACAATTTAATAAAGCATAAGATAAAACAACATAAATACAATTTAATAAAGCATAGGATAAAACAACATAAATACAATTTAATAAAGCATAGGATAAAACAACATAAATACAATTTAATAAAGCATAGGTTAAAACAACATAAATACAATTTAATAAAGCATAGGAAAAAACAACATAAATTCCAGTTAATAAAGCATAGGATAAAACAACATAAATACAATTTAATAAAGCATAGGATAAAACAACATAAATACAATTTAATAAAGCATATGATAAAACAACATAAATACAATTTAGTAAAGCATAGGATAAAACAACATAAATACAATTTAATAAAGCATAGGACAAAACCACATAAATACAATTTAATAAAGCATAGGATGAAACAACATAAATACAATTTAATAAAGCATAGGATAAAACAACATAAATACAATTTATTAAAGCATAGGACAAAACCACATAAATACAATTTAATAAAGCATTGGATAAAACAACATAAATACAATTTAATAAAGCATAGGATAACACAACATAAATACAATTTAATAAAGCATAAGATAAAACAACATAAATACAATTTAATAAAGCATAGGATAAAACAACATAAATACAATTTAATAAAGCATAGGATAAAACAACATAAATACAATTTAATAAAGCATAGGTTAAAACAACATAAATACAATTTAATAAAGCATAGGAAAAAACAACATAAATTCCAGTTAATAAAGCATAGGATAAAACAACATAAATACAATTTAATAAAGCATAGGATAAAACAACATAAATACAATTTAATAAAGCATATGATAAAACAACATAAATACAATTTAGTAAAGCATAGGATAAAACAACATAAATACAATTTAATAAAGCATAGGACAAAACCACATAAATACAATTTAATAAAGCATAGGATAAAACAGCATAAATACAATTTAATAAAGCATAGGATAAAACAACATAAATACAATTTAATAAAGCATAGGACAAAACCACATAAATACAATTTAATAAAGCATAGGATGAAACAACATAAATACAATTTAATAAAGCATAGGATAAAACAACATAAATACAATTTATTAAAGCATAGGACAAAACCACATAAATACAATTTAATAAAGCATAGGATAAAACAATATAACTACAATTTAATAAAGCATAGGACAAAACAACATAAATACAATTTAATAAAGCATAGGATAAAACAACATAAATACAATTTAATAAAGCATAGGATAAAACAACATAAATACAATTTAAAAAAGCATAGGACAAAACAACCTAAATACAATTTAGTAAAGCATAAGATAAAACAACATGAATACAATTTAATAAAGCATAGGTTAAAACAGCATAAATACAATTTAATAAAGCATAGGATAAAACAACATAAATACAATTTAATAAAGCATAGGATAAAACATCATGGATACAATTTAATAAAGCATAGGTTAAAACAACATAAATACAATTTAATAAATCATAGGAAAAAATCACATGAATACAATTTAATAAAGCATACGATAAAACAACATAAATACAATTTAATAAAGCATAGGATAAAACAACATAAATACAATTTAATAAATCAAAGGAAAAAAACACATGAATACAATTTAATAAAGCATAGGATAAAACAACATGAATACAATTTAATAAAGCATAGGATAAAACAGCATAAATACAATTAATAAAGCATAGGTTAAACAATATAAATACAATTTAATAAAGCATAGTTTAAAACAAACATAAATACAATTTAATAAAGCATAGGTTAAAACAACATGAATACAATTTAATAAGGCATAGGACAAAACAACATAAATACAATTTAATAAAGCATAGGATAAAACAACATAAATACAATTTAATAAAGCATAGGATAAAACAACATAAATACAATTTAATAAAGCATGGGATAAAACAACATAAATACAATTTAATAAAGCATAGGATAAAACAACATAAATACAATTTAATAAAGCAT
This sequence comes from Phyllobates terribilis, assembly GCF_046119375.1. Lineage (NCBI taxonomy): Eukaryota > Metazoa > Chordata > Amphibia > Anura > Dendrobatidae > Phyllobates > Phyllobates terribilis. Next base: position 772,305 of record NW_027362778.1, read on the forward strand.
AGGATAAAACCACATAAATACAATTTAATAAAGCATAGGATAAAACCACATAAATACAATTTAAAAAAGCATAGGACAAAACAACCTAAATACAATTTAGTAAAGCATAAGATAAAACAACATGAATACAATTTAATAAAGCATAGGTTAAAACAGCATAAATACAATTTAATAAAGCATAGGATAAAACAACATAAATACAATTTAATAAAGCATAGGATAAAACATCATGAATACAATTTAATAAAGCATAGGTTAAAACAACATAAATACGATTTAATAAATCATAGGAAAAAAACACATGAATACAATTTAATAAAGCATAGGATAAAACAACATAAATACAATTTAATAAAGCATAGGATAAAACAACATAAATACAATTTAATAAATCATAGGAAAAAAACACATGAATACAATTTAATAAAGCATAGGATAAAACAACATGAATACAATTTAATAAAGCATAGGATAAAACAGCATAAATACAATTAATAAAGCATAGGTTAAAACAACATAAATACAATTTAATGAAGCATAGTATAAAACCACATAAATACAATTTAACAAAACATAGGTTAAAACAACATAAATGCAATTTAATAAAGCATAGGATAAAACAACATAAATACAATTTAATAAAGCATAGGATAAAAAAACATAAATACAATTTAATAAAGCATAGGATAAAACCACATAAATACAATTTAATAAAGCATATGATAAAACAACATAAATACAATTTAATAAAGCATAGGATAAAACCACATAAATACAATTTAATAAAGCATAGGATAAAACAACATAAATTCAATTTAATAAAGCATAGGAAAAAACAACATAAATACAATTTAATAAAGCATAGGATAAAACAACATAAATTCAATTTAATAAAGCATAGGAAAAAACAACATAAATACAATTTAATAAAGCATAGGATAAAACAACATAAATACAATTTAATAAAGCATAGGTTAAAACAACATAAATACAATTTAATAAAGCATAGGATAAAACAACATAAATACAATTTAATAAATCATAGGATAAAACAACATAAATACATTTTAATAAAGCATAGGTTAAAACAACATAAACACAATTTAATAAAGCATAGGTTAAAACAACATAAATACAATTTAATAAAGCAAAGGTTAAAACAACATAAATACAATTTAATAAAGCATAGGATGAAACAACATAAATACAATTTAATAAAGCATAGATTAAAACAACATAAATACAATGTAATAAAGCATAGGATAAAACAACATAAATACAATTTAATAAAGCATGGGATAAAACAACATAAATACAATTTAATAAAGCATAGGTTAAAACAACATAAATACAATTTAATAAAGCATAGGATAAAACAACCTAAATACAATTTGATAAAGCATAGGATAAAACAACCTAAATACAATTTGATAAAGCATAGGATAAAACAACATAAATACAATTTAATAAAGCATAGGATAAAACAACATAAATACAATTTAATAAAGCATAGCACAAAACCACATAAATACAATTTAATAAAGCATAGCACAAAACCACATAAATACAATTTAATAAAGCATAGGATAAAACAACATAAATACAATTTAATAAAGCATAGGATAAAACAACATGAATACAATTTAATAAAGCATAGGATAAAACAACATAAATACAATTTAATAAAGCATAGGATAAAACAACATGAGTTCAATTTAATAAAGCATAGGTTAAAACAACATAAATACCATTTAATAAATCATAGGAAAAAAACACATGAATACAATTTAATAAAGCATAGGATAAAACAACATGAATACAATTTAATAAAGCATAGGATAAAACAACATAAATACAATTAATAAAGCATAGGTTAAAACAACATAAATACAATTTAATAAAGCATAGGTTAAAACAACATAAATACAATTTAATAAAGCATAGGTTAAAACAACATGAATACAATTTAATAAAGCATAGGACAAAACAACATAAATACAATTTAATAAAGCATAGGATAAAACAACATAAATACAATTTAATAAAGCATAGGATAAAACAACATAAATACAATTTAATAAAGCATAGGATAAAACAACATAAATACAATTTAATAAAGCATAGGATAAAACAACATAAATACAATTTAATAAAGCATAGGATAAAACAACATAAATACAATTTAATAAAGCATAGGACAAAACCACATAAATACAATTTAATAAAGCATAGGATAAAACAACATAAATACAATTTAATAAAGCATAGGATAAAACAACATAAATACATTTTAATAAAGCATAGGTTAAAACAACATAAACACAGATTAATAAAGCATAGGTTAAAACAACATAAATACAATTTAATAAATCAAAGGTTAAAACAACATAAATACAATTTAATAAAGCATAGGATAAAACAACATAAATACAATTTAATAAAGCATGGGATAAAACAACATAAATACAATTTAATAAAGCATAGGATAAAACAACATAAATACAATTTAATAAAGCATAGGATAAAACCACATAAATACAATTTAATAAAGCATAGGATAAAACCACATAAATACAATTTAATAAAGCATAGGATAAAACAACATAAATACAATTTAATAAAGCATAGCACAAAACCACATAAATACAATTTAATAAAGCATAGCACAAAACCACATAAATACAATTTAATAAAGCATAGGATAAAACAACATAAATACAATTTAAAAAAGCATAGGACAAAACAACCTAAATACAATTTAGTAAAGCATAAGATAAAACAACATGAATACAATTTAATAAAGCATAGGTTAAAACAGCTTAAATACAATTTAATAAAGCATAGGATAAAACAACATAAATACAATTTAATAAAGCATAGGATAAAACATCATGAATGCAATTTAATAAAGCATAGGTTAAAACAACATAAATACAATTTAATAAATCATAGGAAAAAAACACATGAATACAATTTAATAAAGCATAGGATAAAACAACATAAATACAATTTAATAAAGCATAGGATAAAACAACATAAATACAATTTAATAAATCATAGGAAAAAAACACATGAATGCAATTTAATAAAGCATAGGATAAAACAACATGAATACAATTTAATAAAGCATAGGATAAAACAGCATAAATACAATTAATAAAGCATAGGTTAAAACAACATAAATACAATTTAATGAAGCATAGTATAAAACCACATAAATACAATTTAACAAAACATAGGTTAAAACAACATAAATGCAATTTAATAAAGCATAGGATAAAACAACATAAATACAATTTAATAAAGCATAGGATAAAAAAACATAAATACAATTTAATAAAGCATAGGATAAAACCACATAAATACAATTTAATAAAGCATATGATAAAACAACATAAATACAATTTAATAAAGCATAGGATAAAACCACATAAATACAATTTAATAAAGCATAGGATAAAACAACATAAATTCAATTTAATAAAGCATAGGAAAAAACAACATAAATACAATTTAATAAAGCATAGGATAAAACAACATAAATTCAATTTAATAAAGCATAGGAAAAAACAACATAAATACAATTTAATAAAGCATAGGATAAAACAACATAAATACAATTTAATAAAGCATAGGTTAAAACAACATAAATACAATTTAATAAAGCATAGGATAAAACAACATAAATACAATTTAATAAATCATAGGATAAAACAACATAAATACATTTTAATAAAGCATAGGTTAAAACAACATAAACACAATTTAATAAAGCATAGGTTAAAACAACATAAATACAATTTAATAAAGCAAAGGTTAAAACAACATAAATACAATTTAATAAAGCATAGGATAAAACAACATAAATACAATTTAATAAAGCATAGATTAAAACAACATAAATACAATGTAATAAAGCATAGGATAAAACAACATAAATACAATTTAATAAAGCATGGGATAAAACAACATAAATACAATTTAATAAAGCATAGGTTAAAACAACATAAATACAATTTAATAAAGCATAGGATAAAACAACCTAAATACAATTTGATAAAGCATAGGATAAAACAACCTAAATACAATTTGATAAAGCATAGGATAAAACAACATAAATACAATTTAATAAAGCATAGGATAAAACAACATAAATACAATTTAATAAAGCATAGCACAAAACCACATAAATACAATTTAATAAAGCATAGCACAAAACCACATAAATACAATTTAATAAAGCATAGGATAAAACAACATAAATACAATTTAATAAAGCATAGGATAAAACAACATGAATACAATTTAATAAAGCATAGGATAAAACAACATAAATACAATTTAATAAAGCATAGGATAAAACAACATGAGTTCAATTTAATAAAGCATAGGTTAAAACAACATAAATACCATTTAATAAATCATAGGAAAAAAACACATGAATACAATTTAATAAAGCATAGGATAAAACAACATGAATACAATTTAATAAAGCATAGGATAAAACAACATAAATACAATTAATAAAGCATAGGTTAAAACAACATAAATACAATTTAATAAAGCATAGGTTAAAACAACATAAATACAATTTAATAAAGCATAGGTTAAAACAACATGAATACAATTTAATAAAGCATAGGACAAAACAACATAAATACAATTTAATAAAGCATAGGATAAAACAACATAAATACAATTTAATAAAGCATAGGATAAAACCACATAAATACAATTTAATAAAGCATAGGATAAAACAACATAAATACAATTTAATAAAGCATAGGATAAAACAACATAAATACAATTTAATAAAGCATAGGATAAAACAACATAAATACAATTTAATAAAGCATAGGACAAAACCACATAAATACAATTTAATAAAGCATAGGATAAAACAACATAAATGCAATTTAATAAAGCATAGGATAAAACAACATAAATACAATTTATTAAAGCATAGGACAAAACATAAATGCAATTTACTAAAGCATAGGATAAAACAACATAAATACAATTTAATAAAGCATAGGATAAAACAACATAAATGCAATTTAATAAAGCATAGGTTAAAACAACATAAATACAATTTAATAAAGCATAGGATAAAACAACATAAATACAATTTAATAAATCATAGGAAAAAAACACATGAATACAATTTAATAAAGCATAGGATAAAACAACATGAATACAATTTAATAAAGCATAGGATAAAACAACATAAATACAATTTAATAAAGCATAGGATAAAACAACATGAATACAATTTAATAAAGCATAGGATAAAACAACATAAATACAATTTAATAAAGCATAGGATAAAACAACATGAGTTCAATTTAATAAAGCATAGGTTAAAACAACATAAATACCATTTAATAAATCATAGGAAAAAAACACATGAATACAATTTAATAAAGCATAGGATAAAACAACATGAATACAATTTAATAAAGCATAGGATAAAACAACATAAATACAATTAATAAAGCATAGGTTAAAACAACATAAATACAATTTAATAAAGCATAGGTTAAAACAACATAAATACAATTTAATAAAGCATAGGTTAAAACAACATGAATACAATTTAATAAAGCATAGGACAAAACAACATAAATACAATTTAATAAAGCATACGATAAAACAACATAAATACAATTTAATAAAGCATAGGATAAAACAACATAAATACAATTTAATAAAGCATAGGATAAAACAACATAAATACAATTTAATAAAGCATAGGATAAAACAACATAAATACAATTTAATAAAGCATAGGATAAAACAACATAAATACAATTTAATAAAGCATAGGACAAAACCACATAAATACAATTTAATAAAGCATAGGATAAAACAACATAAATACAATTTAATAAAGCATAGGATAAAACAACATAAATACAATTTATTAAAGCATAGGACAAAACAACATAAATGCAATTTACTAAAGCATAGGATAAAACAACATAAATACAATTTAATAAAGCATAGGATAAAACAACATAAATGCAATTTAATAAAGCATAGGTTAAAACAACATAAATACAATTTAATAAAGCATAGGATAAAACAACATAAATACAATTTAATAAATCATAGGAAAAAAACACATGAATACAATTTAATAAAGCATAGGATCAAACAACATGAATACAATTTAATAAAGCATAGGATAAAACAGCATAAATACAATTAATAAAGCAAAGGTTAAAACAACATAAATACAATTTAATAAAGCATAGTTTAAAACAACATAAATACAATTTAATAAAGCATAGGTTAAAACAACATGAATACAATTTAATAAGGCATAGGACAAAACAACATAAATACAATTTAATAAAGCATAGGATAAAACAACATAAATACAATTTAATAAAGCATAGGATAAAACAACATAAATACAATTTAATAAAGCATAGGATAAAACAACATAAATACAATTTAATAAAGCATAGGATAAAACCACATAAATACAATTTAATGAAGCATAGTATAAAACCACATAAATACAATTTAACAAAACATAGGTTAAAACAACATAAATGCAATTTAATAAAGCATAGGATAAAACAACATAAATACAATTTAATAAAGCATAGGATAAAAAAACATAAATACAATTTAATAAAGCATAGGATAAAACCACATAAATACAATTTAATAAAGCATATGATAAAACAACATAAATACAATTTAATAAAGCATAGGATAAAACCACATAAATACAATTTAATAAAGCATAGGATAAAACAACATAAATTCAATTTAATAAAGCATAGGAAAAAACAACATAAATACAATTTAATAAAGCATAGGATAAAACAACATAAATACAATTTAATAAAGCATAGGATAAAACAACATAAATACAATTTAATAAAGCATAGTATAAAACAACATAAATGCAATTTTATAAAGCATAGGATAAAACAACATAAATACAATTTAATAAAGCATAGGATAAAACAACATAAATGCAATTTAATAAAGCATAGGTTAAAACAACATAAATACAATTTAATAAAGCATAGGATAAAACAACATAAATGCAATTTAATAAAGCATAGGTTAAAACAACATAAATACTATTTAATAAAGCATAGGATAAAACAACATAAATACAATTTAATAAAGCATAGGTTAAAACAACATAAATACAATTTAATAAAGCATAGGATAAAACAACATAAATACAATTTAATAAATCATTGGATAAAACAACATAAATACATTTTAATAAAGCATAGGTTAAAACAACATAAACACAATTTAATAAAGCATAGGTTAAAACAACATAAATACAATTTAATAAAGCAAAGGTTAAAACAACATAAATACAATTTAATAAAGCATAGGATAAAATAACATAAATACAATTTAATAAAGCATAGATTAAAACAACATAAATACAATGTAATAAAGCATAGGATAAAACAACATAAATACAATTTAATAAAGCATGGGATAAAACAACATAAATACAATTTAATAAAGCATAGGTTAAAACAACATAAATACAATTTAATAAAGCATAGGATAAAACAACCTAAATACAATTTGATAAAGCATAGGATAAAACAACCTAAATACAATTTGATAAAGCATAGGATAAAACAACATAAATACAATTTAATAAAGCATAGGATAAAACCACATAAATACAATTTAATAAAGCATAGGATAAAACCACATAAATACAATTTAATAAAGCATAGGATAAAACCACATAAATACAATTTAATAAAGCATAGGATAAAACAACATAAATACAATTTAATAAAGCATAGCACAAAACCACATAAATACAATTTAATAAAGCATAGCACAAAACCACATAAATACAATTTAATAAAGCATAGGATAAAACAACATAAATACAATTTAATAAAGCATAGGATAAAACAACATAAATACAATTTAATAAAGCATAGTATAAAACAACATAAATGCAATTTAATAAAGCATAGGATAAAACAACATAAATACAATTTAATAAAGCATAGGATAAAACAACATAAATGCAATTTAATAAAGCATAGGTTAAAACAACATAAATGCAATTTAATAAAGCATAGGATAAAACAACATAAATGCAATTTAATAAAGCATAGGTTAAAACAACATAAATACAATTTAATAAAGCATAGGATAAAACAACATAAATACAATTTAATAAAGCATAGGTTAAAACAACATAAATACAATTTAATAAAGCATAGGATAAAACAACATAAATACAATTTAATAAATCATAGGATAAAACAACATAAATACATTTTAATAAAGCATAGGTTAAAACAACATAAACACAATTTAATAAAGCATAGGTTAAAACAACATAAATACAATTTAATAAATCAAAGGTTAAAACAACATAAATACAATTTAATAAAGCATAGGATAAAACAACATAAATACAATTTAATAAAGCATGGGATAAAACAACATAAATACAATTTAATAAAGCATAGGATAAAACAACATAAATACAATTTAATAAAGCATAGGATAAAACCACATAAATACAATTTAATAAAGCATAGGATAAAACCACATAAATACAATTTAATAAAGCATAGGATAAAACAACATAAATACAATTTAATAAAGCATAGCACAAAACCACATAAATACAATTTAATAAAGCATAGCACAAAACCACATAAATACAATTTAATAAAGCATAGGATAAAACAACATAAATACAATTTAAAAAAGCATAGGACAAAACAACCTAAATACAATTTAGTAAAGCATAAGATAAAACAACATGAATACAATTTAATAAAGCATAGGTTGAAACAGCATAAATACAATTTAATAAAGCATAGGATAAAACAACATAAATACAATTTAATAAAGCATAGGATAAAACATCATGAATACAATTTAATAAAGCATGGGTTAAAACAACATAAATACAATTTAATAAATCATAGGAAAAAAACACATGAATACAATTTAATAAAGCATAGGATAAAACAACATAAATACAATTTAATAAAGCATAGGATAAAACAACATAAATACAATTTAATAAAGCATAGTATAAAACAACATAAATGCAATTTTATAAAGCATAGGATAAAACAACATAAATACAATTTAATAAAGCATAGGATAAAACAACATAAATGCAATTTAATAAAGCATAGGTTAAAACAACATAAATACAATTTAATAAAGCATAGGATAAAACAACATAAATGCAATTTAATAAAGCATAGGTTAAAACAACATAAATACTATTTAATAAAGCATAGGATAAAACAACATAAATACAATTTAATAAAGCATAGGTTAAAACAACATAAATACAATTTAATAAAGCATAGGATAAAACAACATAAATACAATTTAATAAATCATAGGATAAAACAACATAAATACATTTTAATAAAGCATAGGTTAAAACAACATAAACACAATTTAATAAAGCATAGGTTAAAACAACATAAATACAATTTAATAAAGCAAAGGTTAAAACAACATAAATACAATTTAATAAAGCATAGGATAAAATAACATAAATACAATTTAATAAAGCATAGATTAAAACAACATAAATACAATGTAATAAAGCATAGGATAAAACAACATAAATACAATTTAATAAAGCATGGGATAAAACAACATAAATACAATTTAATAAAGCATAGGTTAAAACAACATAAATACAATTTAATAAAGCATAGGATAAAACAACCTAAATACAATTTGATAAAGCATAGGATAAAACAACCTAAATACAATTTGATAAAGCATAGGATAAAACAACATAAATACAATTTAATAAAGCATAGGATAAAACCACATAAATACAATTTAATAAAGCATAGGATAAAACCACATAAATACAATTTAATAAAGCATAGAATAAAACCACATAAATACAATTTAATAAAGCATAGGATAAAACAACATAAATACAATTTAATAAAGCATAGCACAAAACCACATAAATACAATTTAATAAAGCATAGCACAAAACCACATAAATACAATTTAATTAAGCATAGGATAAAACAACATAAATACAATTTAATAAAGCATAGGATAAAACAACATAAATACAATTTAATAAAGCATAGTATAAAACAACATAAATGCAATTTAATAAAGCATAGGATAAAACAACATAAATACAATTTAATAAAGCATAGGATAAAACAACATAAATGCAATTTAATAAAGCATAGGTTAAAACAACATAAATACAATTTAATAAAGCATAGGATAAAACAACATAAATGCAATTTAATAAAGCATAGGTTAAAACAACATAAATACAATTTAATAAAGCATAGGATAAAACAACATAAATACAATTTAATAAAGCATAGGTTAAAACAACATAAATACAATTTAATAAAGCATAGGATAAAACAACATAAATACAATTTAATAAATCATAGGATAAAACAACATAAATACATTTTAATAAAGCATAGGTTAAAACAACATAAACACAATTTAATAAAGCATAGGTTAAAACAACATAAATACAATTTAATAAATCAAAGGTTAAAACAACATAAATACAATTTAATAAAGCATAGGATAAAACAACATAAATACAATTTAATAAAGCATGGGATAAAACAACATAAATACAATTTAATAAAGCATAGGATAAAACAACATAAATACAATTTAATAAAGCATAGGATAAAACCACATAAATACAATTTAATAAAGCATAGGATAAAACCACATAAATACAATTTAATAAAGCATAGGATAAAACAACATAAATACAATTTAATAAAGCATAGCACAAAACCACATAAATACAATTTAATAAAGCATAGCACAAAACCACATAAATACAATTTAATAAAGCATAGGATAAAACAACATAAATACAATTTAAAAAAGCATAGGACAAAACAACCTAAATACAATTTAGTAAAGCATAAGATAAAACAACATGAATACAATTTAATAAAGCATAGGTTGAAACAGCATAAATACAATTTAATAAAGCATAGGATAAAACCACATAAATACAATTTAATAAAGCATAGGATAAAACATCATGAATACAATTTAATAAAGCATAGGTTAAAACAACATAAATACAATTTAATAAATCATAGGAAAAAAACACATGAATACAATTTAATAAAGCATAGGATAAAACAACATAAATACAATTTAATAAAGCATAGGATAAAACAACATAAATACAATTTAATAAATCATAGGAAAAAAACACATGAATACAATTTAATAAAGCATAGGATAAAACAACATAAATACAATTTAATAAAGCATAGGTTAAAACAACATAAATACAATTTAATAAAGCATAGGATAAAACAACATAAATACAATTTAATAAAGCATAGGTTAAAACAACATAAATACAATTTAATAAAGCATAGGATAAAACAACATAAATGCAATTTAATAAAGCATAGGTTAAAACAACATAAATACTATTTAATAAAGCATAGGATAAAACAACATAAATACAATTTAATAAAGCATAGGTTAAAACAACATAAATACAATTTAATAAAGCATAGGATAAAACAACATAAATACAATTTAATAAATCATAGGATAAAACAACATAAATACATTTTAATAAAGCATAGGTTAAAACAACATAAACACAATTTAATAAAGCATAGGTTAAAACAACATAAATACAATTTAATAAAGCAAAGGTTAAAACAACATAAATACAATTTAATAAAGCATAGGATAAAATAACATAAATACAATTTAATAAAGCATAGATTAAAACAACATAAATACAATGTAATAAAGCATAGGATAAAACAACATAAATACAATTTAATAAAGCATGGGATAAAACAACATAAATACAATTTAATAAAGCATAGGTTAAAACAACATAAATACAATTTAATAAAGCATAGGATAAAACAACCTAAATACAATTTGATAAAGCATAGGATAAAACAACCTAAATACAATTTGATAAAGCATAGGATAAAACAACATAAATACAATTTAATAAAGCATAGGATAAAACCACATAAATACAATTTAATAAAGCATAGGATAAAACCACATAAATACAATTTAATAAAGCATAGAATAAAACCACATAAATACAATTTAATAAAGCATAGGATAAAACAACATAAATACAATTTAATAAAGCATAGCACAAAACCACATAAATACAATTTAATAAAGCATAGCACAAAACCACATAAATACAATTTAATTAAGCATAGGATAAAACAACATAAATACAATTTAATAAAGCATAGGATAAAACAACATAAATACAATTTAATAAAGCATAGTATAAAACAACATAAATGCAATTTAATAAAGCATAGGATAAAACAACATAAATACAATTTAATAAAGCATAGGATAAAACAACATAAATGCAATTTAATAAAGCATAGGTTAAAACAACATAAATACAATTTAATAAAGCATAGGATAAAACAACATAAATGCAATTTAATAAAGCATAGGTTAAAACAACATAAATACAATTTAATAAAGCATAGGATAAAACAACATAAATACAATTTAATAAAGCATAGGTTAAAACAACATAAATACAATTTAATAAAGCATAGGATAAAACAACATAAATACAATTTAATAAATCATAGGATAAAACAACATAAATACATTTTAATAAAGCATAGGTTAAAACAACATAAACACAATTTAATAAAGCATAGGTTAAAACAACATAAATACAATTTAATAAATCAAAGGTTAAAACAACATAAATACAATTTAATAAAGCATAGGATAAAACAACATAATTACAATTTAATAAAGCATGGGATAAAACAACATAAATACAATTTAATAAAGCATAGGATAAAACAACATAAATACAATTTAATAAAGCATAGGATAAAACCACATAAATACAATTTAATAAAGCATAGGATAAAACCACATAAATACAATTTAATAAAGCATAGGATAAAACAACATAAATACAATTTAATAAAGCATAGCACAAAACCACATAAATACAATTTAATAAAGCATAGCACAAAACCACATAAATACAATTTAATAAAGCATAGGATAAAACAACATAAATACAATTTAAAAAAGCATAGGACAAAACAACCTAAATACAATTTAGTAAAGCATAAGATAAAACAACATGAATACAATTTAATAAAGCATAGGTTGAAACAGCATAAATACAATTTAATAAAGCATAGGATAAAACCACGTAAATACAATTTAATAAAGCATAGGATAAAACATCATGAATACAATTTAATAAAGCATAGGTTAAAACAACATAAATACAATTTAATAAATCATAGGAAAAAAACACATGAATACAATTTAATAAAGCATAGGATAAAACAACATAAATACAATTTAATAAAGCATAGGATAAAACAACATAAATACAATTTAATAAATCATAGGAAAAAAACACATGAATACAATTTAATAAAGCATAGGATAAAACAACATGAATACAATTTAATAAAGCATAGGATAAAACAGCATAAATACAATTAATAAAGCATAGGTTAAAACAACATAAATACAATTTAATGAAGCATAGTATAAAACCACATAAATACAATTTAACAAAACATAGGTTAAAACAACATAAATGCAATTTAATAAAGCATAGGATAAAACAACATAAATACAATTTAATAAAGCATAGGATAAAAAAACATAAATACAATTTAATAAAGCATAGGATAAAACCACATAAATACAATTTAATAAAGCATATGATAAAACAACATAAATACAATTTAATAAAGCATAGGATAAAACCACATAAATACAATTTAATAAAGCATAGGATAAAACAACATAAATTCAATTTAATAAAGCATAGGAAAAAACAACATAAATACAATTTAATAAAGCATAGGATAAAACAACATAAATTCAATTTAATAAAGCATAGGAAAAAACAACATAAATACAATTTAATAAAGCATAGGATAAAACAACATAAATACAATTTAATAAAGCATAGGTTAAAACAACATAAATACAATTTAATAAAGCATAGGATAAAACAACATAAATACAATTTAATAAATCATAGGATAAAACAACATAAATACATTTTAATAAAGCATAGGTTAAAACAACATAAACACAATTTAATAAAGCATAGGTTAAAACAACATAAATACAATTTAATAAAGCAAAGGTTAAAACAACATAAATACAATTTAATAAAGCATAGGATAAAACAACATAAATACAATTTAATAAAGCATAGATTAAAACAACATAAATACAATGTAATAAAGCATAGGATAAAACAACATAAATACAATTTAATAAAGCATGGGATAAAACAACATAAATACAATTTAATAAAGCATAGGTTAAAACAACATAAATACAATTTAATAAAGCATAGGATAAAACAACCTAAATACAATTTGATAAAGCATAGGATAAAACAACCTAAATACAATTTGATAAAGCATAGGATAAAACAACATAAATACAATTTAATAAAGCATAGGATAAAACAACATAAATACAATTTAATAAAGCATAGGATAAAACCACATAAATACAATTTAATAAAGCATAGGATAAAACCACATAAATACAATTTAATAAAGCATAGGATAAAACAACATAAATACAATTTAATAAAGCATAGCACAAAACCACATAAATACAATTTAATAAAGCATAGCACAAAACCACATAAATACAATTTAATAAAGCATAGGATAAAACAACATAAATACAATTTAATAAAGCATAGGACAAAACCACATAAATACAATTTAATAAAGCATAGGATAAAACAACATAAATACAATTTAATAAAGCATAGGATAAAACAACATAAATACAATTTATTAAAGCATAGGACAAAACAACATAAATGCAATTTACTAAAGCATAGGATAAAACAACATAAATACAATTTAATAAAGCATAGGATAAAACAACATAAATGCAATTTAATAAAGCATAGGTTAAAACAACATAAATACAATTTAATAAAGCATAGGATAAAACAACATAAATACAATTTAATAAATCATAGGAAAAAAACACATGAATACAATTTAATAAAGCATAGGATCAAACAACATGAATACAATTTAATAAAGCATAGGATAAAACAGCATAAATACAATTAATAAAGCAAAGGTTAAAACAACATAAATACAATTTAATAAAGCATAGTTTAAAACAACATAAATACAATTTAATAAAGCATAGGTTAAAACAACATGAATACAATTTAATAAGGCATAGGACAAAACAACATAAATACAATTTAATAAAGCATAGGATAAAACAACATAAATACAATTTAATAAAGCATAGGATAAAACAACATAAATACAATTTAATAAAGCATAGGATAAAACAACATAAATACAATTTAATAAAGCATAGGATAAAACCACATAAATACAATTTAATGAAGCATAGTATAAAACCACATAAATACAATTTAACAAAACATAGGTTAAAACAACATAAATGCAATTTAATAAAGCATAGGATAAAACAACATAAATACAATTTAATAAAGCATAGGATAAAAAAACATAAATACAATTTAATAAAGCATAGGATAAAACCACATAAATACAATTTAATAAAGCATATGATAAAACAACATAAATACAATTTAATAAAGCATAGGATAAAACCACATAAATACAATTTAATAAAGCATAGGATAAAACAACATAAATTCAATTTAATAAAGCATAGGAAAAAACAACATAAATACAATTTAATAAAGCATAGGATAAAACAACATAAATACAATTTAATAAAGCATAGGATAAAACAACATAAATACAATTTAATAAAGCATAGTATAAAACAACATAAATGCAATTTTATAAAGCATAGGATAAAACAACATAAATACAATTTAATAAAGCATAGGATAAAACAACATAAATGCAATTTAATAAAGCATAGGTTAAAACAACATAAATACAATTTAATAAAGCATAGGATAAAACAACATAAATGCAATTTAATAAAGCATAGGATAAAACAACATAAATACAATTTAATAAAGCATAGGTTAAAACAACATAAATACAATTTAATAAAGCATAGGATAAAACAACATAAATACAATTTAATAAATCATTGGATAAAACAACATAAATACATTTTAATAAAGCATAGGTTAAAACAACATAAACACAATTTAATAAAGCATAGGTTAAAACAACATAAATACAATTTAATAAAGCAAAGGTTAAAACAACATAAATACAATTTAATAAAGCATAGGATAAAATAACATAAATACAATTTAATAAAGCATAGATTAAAACAACATAAATACAATGTAATAAAGCATAGGATAAAACAACATAAATACAATTTAATAAAGCATGGGATAAAACAACATAAATACAATTTAATAAAGCATAGGTTAAAACAACATAAATACAATTTAATAAAGCATAGGATAAAACAACCTAAATACAATTTGATAAAGCATAGGATAAAACAACCTAAATACAATTTGATAAAGCATAGGATAAAACAACATAAATACAATTTAATAAAGCATAGGATAAAACCACATAAATACAATTTAATAAAGCATAGGATAAAACCACATAAATACAATTTAATAAAGCATAGGATAAAACCACATAAATACAATTTAATAAAGCATAGGATAAAACAACATAAATACAATTTAATAAAGCATAGCACAAAACCACATAAATACAATTTAATAAAGCATAGCACAAAACCACATAAATACAATTTAATAAAGCATAGGATAAAACAACATAAATACAATTTAATAAAGCATAGGATAAAACAACATAAATACAATTTAATAAAGCATAGTATAAAACAACATAAATGCAATTTAATAAAGCATAGGATAAAACAACATAAATACAATTTAATAAAGCATAGGATAAAACAACATAAATGCAATTTAATAAAGCATAGGTTAAAACAACATAAATACAATTTAATAAAGCATAGGATAAAACAACATAAATGCAATTTAATAAAGCATAGGTTAAAACAACATAAATACAATTTAATAAAGCATAGGATAAAACAACATAAATACAATTTAATAAAGCATAGGTTAAAACAACATAAATACAATTTAATAAAGCATAGGATAAAACAACATAAATACAATTTAATAAATCATAGGATAAAACAACATAAATACATTTTAATAAAGCATAGGTTAAAACAACATAAACACAATTTAATAAAGCATAGGTTAAAACAACATAAATACAATTTAATAAATCAAAGGTTAAAACAACATAAATACAATTTAATAAAGCATAGGATAAAACAACATAAATACAATTTAATAAAGCATGGGATAAAACAACATAAATACAATTTAATAAAGCATAGGATAAAACAACATAAATACAATTTAATAAAGCATAGGATAAAACCACATAAATACAATTTAATAAAGCATAGGATAAAACCACATAAATACAATTTAATAAAGCATAGGATAAAACAACATAAATACAATTTAATAAAGCATAGCACAAAACCACATAAATACAATTTAATAAAGCATAGCACAAAACCACATAAATACAATTTAATAAAGCATAGGATAAAACAACATAAATACAATTTAAAAAAGCATAGGACAAAACAACCTAAATACAATTTAGTAAAGCATAAGATAAAACAACATGAATACAATTTAATAAAGCATAGGTTGAAACAGCATAAATACAATTTAATAAAGCATAGGATAAAACAACATAAATACAATTTAATAAAGCATAGGATAAAACATCATGAATACAATTTAATAAAGCATGGGTTAAAACAACATAAATACAATTTAATAAATCATAGGAAAAAAACACATGAATACAATTTAATAAAGCATAGGATAAAACAACATAAATACAATTTAATAAAGCATAGGATAAAACAACATAAATACAATTTAATAAAGCATAGTATAAAACAACATAAATGCAATTTTATAAAGCATAGGATAAAACAACATAAATACAATTTAATAAAGCATAGGATAAAACAACATAAATGCAATTTAATAAAGCATAGGTTAAAACAACATAAATACAATTTAATAAAGCATAGGATAAAACAACATAAATGCAATTTAATAAAGCATAGGTTAAAACAACATAAATACTATTTAATAAAGCATAGGATAAAACAACATAAATACAATTTAATAAAGCATAGGTTAAAACAACATAAATACAATTTAATAAAGCATAGGATAAAACAACATAAATACAATTTAATAAATCATAGGATAAAACAACATAAATACATTTTAATAAAGCATAGGTTAAAACAACATAAACACAATTTAATAAAGCATAGGTTAAAACAACATAAATACAATTTAATAAAGCAAAGGTTAAAACAACATAAATACAATTTAATAAAGCATAGGATAAAATAACATAAATACAATTTAATAAAGCATAGATTAAAACAACATAAATACAATGTAATAAAGCATAGGATAAAACAACATAAATACAATTTAATAAAGCATGGGATAAAACAACATAAATACAATTTAATAAAGCATAGGTTAAAACAACATAAATACAATTTAATAAAGCATAGGATAAAACAACCTAAATACAATTTGATAAAGCATAGGATAAAACAACCTAAATACAATTTGATAAAGCATAGGATAAAACAACATAAATACAATTTAATAAAGCATAGGATAAAACCACATAAATACAATTTAATAAAGCATAGGATAAAACCACATAAATACAATTTAATAAAGCATAGAATAAAACCACATAAATACAATTTAATAAAGCATAGGATAAAACAACATAAATACAATTTAATAAAGCATAGCACAAAACCACATAAATACAATTTAATAAAGCATAGCACAAAACCACATAAATACAATTTAATTAAGCATAGGATAAAACAACATAAATACAATTTAATAAAGCATAGGATAAAACAACATAAATACAATTTAATAAAGCATAGTATAAAACAACATAAATGCAATTTAATAAAGCATAGGATAAAACAACATAAATACAATTTAATAAAGCATAGGATAAAACAACATAAATGCAATTTAATAAAGCATAGGTTAAAACAACATAAATACAATTTAATAAAGCATAGGATAAAACAACATAAATGCAATTTAATAAAGCATAGGTTAAAACAACATAAATACAATTTAATAAAGCATAGGATAAAACAACATAAATACAATTTAATAAAGCATAGGTTAAAACAACATAAATACAATTTAATAAAGCATAGGATAAAACAACATAAATACAATTTAATAAATCATAGGATAAAACAACATAAATACATTTTAATAAAGCATAGGTTAAAACAACATAAACACAATTTAATAAAGCATAGGTTAAAACAACATAAATACAATTTAATAAATCAAAGGTTAAAACAACATAAATACAATTTAATAAAGCATAGGATAAAACAACATAAATACAATTTAATAAAGCATGGGATAAAACAACATAAATACAATTTAATAAAGCATAGGATAAAACAACATAAATACAATTTAATAAAGCATAGGATAAAACCACATAAATACAATTTAATAAAGCATAGGATAAAACCACATAAATACAATTTAATAAAGCATAGGATAAAACAACATAAATACAATTTAATAAAGCATAGCACAAAACCACATAAATACAATTTAATAAAGCATAGCACAAAACCACATAAATACAATTTAATAAAGCATAGGATAAAACAACATAAATACAATTTAAAAAAGCATAGGACAAAACAACCTAAATACAATTTAGTAAAGCATAAGATAAAACAACATGAATACAATTTAATAAAGCATAGGTTGAAACAGCATAAATACAATTTAATAAAGCATAGGATAAAACCACATAAATACAATTTAATAAAGCATAGGATAAAACATCATGAATACAATTTAATAAAGCATAGGTTAAAACAACATAAATACAATTTAATAAATCATAGGAAAAAAACACATGAATACAATTTAATAAAGCATAGGATAAAACAACATAAATACAATTTAATAAAGCATAGGATAAAACAACATAAATACAATTTAATAAATCATAGGAAAAAAACACATGAATACAATTTAATAAAGCATAGGATAAAACAACATAAATACAATTTAATAAAGCATAGGATAAAACAACATAAATACAATTTAATAAAGCATAGGTTAAAACAACATAAATACAATTTAATAAAGCATAGGATAAAACAACATAAATGCAATTTAATAAAGCATAGGTTAAAACAACATAAATACTATTTAATAAAGCATAGGATAAAACAACATAAATACAATTTAATAAAGCATAGGTTAAAACAACATAAATACAATTTAATAAAGCATAGGATAAAACAACATAAATACAATTTAATAAATCATAGGATAAAACAACATAAATACATTTTAATAAAGCATAGGTTAAAACAACATAAACACAATTTAATAAAGCATAGGTTAAAACAACATAAATACAATTTAATAAAGCAAAGGTTAAAACAACATAAATACAATTTAATAAAGCATAGGATAAAATAACATAAATACAATTTAATAAAGCATAGATTAAAACAACATAAATACAATGTAATAAAGCATAGGATAAAACAACATAAATACAATTTAATAAAGCATGGGATAAAACAACATAAATACAATTTAATAAAGCATAGGTTAAAACAACATAAATACAATTTAATAAAGCATAGGATAAAACAACCTAAATACAATTTGATAAAGCATAGGATAAAACAACCTAAATACAATTTGATAAAGCATAGGATAAAACAACATAAATACAATTTAATAAAGCATAGGATAAAACCACATAAATACAATTTAATAAAGCATAGGATAAAACCACATAAATACAATTTAATAAAGCATAGAATAAAACCACATAAATACAATTTAATAAAGCATAGGATAAAACAACATAAATACAATTTAATAAAGCATAGCACAAAACCACATAAATACAATTTAATAAAGCATAGCACAAAACCACATAAATACAATTTAATTAAGCATAGGATAAAACAACATAAATACAATTTAATAAAGCATAGGATAAAACAACATAAATACAATTTAATAAAGCATAGTATAAAACAACATAAATGCAATTTAATAAAGCATAGGATAAAACAACATAAATACAATTTAATAAAGCATAGGATAAAACAACATAAATGCAATTTAATAAAGCATAGGTTAAAACAACATAAATACAATTTAATAAAGCATAGGATAAAACAACATAAATGCAATTTAATAAAGCATAGGTTAAAACAACATAAATACAATTTAATAAAGCATAGGATAAAACAACATAAATACAATTTAATAAAGCATAGGTTAAAACAACATAAATACAATTTAATAAAGCATAGGATAAAACAACATAAATACAATTTAATAAATCATAGGATAAAACAACATAAATACATTTTAATAAAGCATAGGTTAAAACAACATAAACACAATTTAATAAAGCATAGGTTAAAACAACATAAATACAATTTAATAAATCAAAGGTTAAAACAACATAAATACAATTTAATAAAGCATAGGATAAAACAACATAAATACAATTTAATAAAGCATGGGATAAAACAACATAAATACAATTTAATAAAGCATAGGATAAAACAACATAAATACAATTTAATAAAGCATAGGATAAAACCACATAAATACAATTTAATAAAGCATAGGATAAAACCACATAAATACAATTTAATAAAGCATAGGATAAAACAACATAAATACAATTTAATAAAGCATAGCACAAAACCACATAAATACAATTTAATAAAGCATAGCACAAAACCACATAAATACAATTTAATAAAGCATAGGATAAAACAACATAAATACAATTTAAAAAAGCATAGGACAAAACAACCTAAATACAATTTAGTAAAGCATAAGATAAAACAACATGAATACAATTTAATAAAGCATAGGTTGAAACAGCATAAATACAATTTAATAAAGCATAGGATAAAACCACATAAATACAATTTAATAAAGCATAGGATAAAACATCATGAATACAATTTAATAAAGCATAGGTTAAAACAACATAAATACAATTTAATAAATCATAGGAAAAAAACACATGAATACAATTTAATAAAGCATAGGATAAAACAACATAAATACAATTTAATAAAGCATAGGATAAAACAACATAAATACAATTTAATAAATCATAGGAAAAAAACACATGAATACAATTTAATAAAGCATAGGATAAAACAACATGAATACAATTTAATAAAGCATAGGATAAAACAGCATAAATACAATTAATAAAGCATAGGTTAAAACAACATAAATACAATTTAATGAAGCATAGTATAAAACCACATAAATACAATTTAACAAAACATAGGTTAAAACAACATAAATGCAATTTAATAAAGCATAGGATAAAACAACATAAATACAATTTAATAAAGCATAGGATAAAAAAACATAAATACAATTTAATAAAGCATAGGATAAAACCACATAAATACAATTTAATAAAGCATATGATAAAACAACATAAATACAATTTAATAAAGCATAGGATAAAACCACATAAATACAATTTAATAAAGCATAGGATAAAACAACATAAATTCAATTTAATAAAGCATAGGAAAAAACAACATAAATACAATTTAATAAAGCATAGGATAAAACAACATAAATTCAATTTAATAAAGCATAGGAAAAAACAACATAAATACAATTTAATAAAGCATAGGATAAAACAACATAAATACAATTTAATAAAGCATAGGTTAAAACAACATAAATACAATTTAATAAAGCATAGGATAAAACAACATAAATACAATTTAATAAATCATAGGATAAAACAACATAAATACATTTTAATAAAGCATAGGTTAAAACAACATAAACACAATTTAATAAAGCATAGGTTAAAACAACATAAATACAATTTAATAAAGCAAAGGTTAAAACAACATAAATACAATTTAATAAAGCATAGGATAAAACAACATAAATACAATTTAATAAAGCATAGATTAAAACAACATAAATACAATGTAATAAAGCATAGGATAAAACAACATAAATACAATTTAATAAAGCATGGGATAAAACAACATAAATACAATTTAATAAAGCATAGGTTAAAACAACATAAATACAATTTAATAAAGCATAGGATAAAACAACCTAAATACAATTTGATAAAGCATAGGATAAAACAACCTAAATACAATTTGATAAAGCATAGGATAAAACAACATAAATACAATTTAATAAAGCATAGGATAAAACAACATAAATACAATTTAATAAAGCATAGGATAAAACCACATAAATACAATTTAATAAAGCATAGGATAAAACCACATAAATACAATTTAATAAAGCATAGGATAAAACAACATAAATACAATTTAATAAAGCATAGCACAAAACCACATAAATACAATTTAATAAAGCATAGCACAAAACCACATAAATACAATTTAATAAAGCATAGGATAAAACAACATAAATACAATTTAATAAAGCATAGGATAAAACAACATGAATACAATTTAATAAAGCATAGGATAAAACAACATAAATACAATTTAATAAAGCATAGGATAAAACAACATGAGTTCAATTTAATAAAGCATAGGTTAAAACAACATAAATACCATTTAATAAATCATAGGAAAAAAACACATGAATACAATTTAATAAAGCATAGGATAAAACAACATGAATACAATTTAATAAAGCATAGGATAAAACAACATAAATACAATTAATAAAGCATAGGTTAAAACAACATAAATACAATTTAATAAAGCATAGGTTAAAACAACATAAATACAATTTAATAAAGCATAGGATAAAACAACATAAATACAATTTAATAAAGCATAGGATAAAACAACATAAATACAATTTAATAAATCATAGGAAAAAAACACATGAATACAATTTAATAAAGCATAGGATAAAACAACATGAATACAATTTAATAAAGCATAGGATAAAACAACATAAATACAATTTAATAAAGCATAGGATAAAACAACATGAATACAATTTAATAAAGCATAGGATAAAACAACATAAATACAATTTAATAAAGCATAGGATAAAACAACATGAGTTCAATTTAATAAAGCATAGGTTAAAACAACATAAATACCATTTAATAAATCATAGGAAAAAAAACACATGAATACAATTTAATAAAGCATAGGATAAAACAACATGAATACAATTTAATAAAGCATAGGATAAAACAACATAAATACAATTAATAAAGCATAGGTTAAAACAACATATATACAATTTAATAAAGCATAGGTTAAAACAACATAAATACAATTTAATAAAGCATAGGTTAAAACAACATGAATACAATTTAATAAAGCATAGGACAAAACAACATAAATACAATTTAATAAAGCATATGATAAAACAACATAAATACAATTTAATAAAGCATAGGATAAAACAACATAAATACAATTTAATAAAGCATAGGATAAAACAACATAAATACAATTTAATAAAGCATAGGATAAAACAACATAAATACAATTTAATAAAGCATAGGATAAAACAACATAAATACAATTTAATAAAGCATAGGACAAAACCACATAAATACAATTTAATAAAGCATAGGATAAAACAACATAAATACAATTTAATAAAGCATAGGATAAAACAACATAAATACAATTTATTAAAGCATAGGACAAAACAACATAAATGCAATTTACTAAAGCATAGGATAAAACAACATAAATACAATTTAATAAAGCATAGGATAAAACAACATAAATGCAATTTAATAAAGCATAGGTTAAAACAACATAAATACAATTTAATAAAGCATAGGATAAAACAACATAAATACAATTTAATAAATCATAGGAAAAAAACACATGAATACAATTTAATAAAGCATAGGATAAAACAACATGAATACAATTTAATAAAGCATAGGATAAAACAGCATAAATACAATTAATAAAGCAAAGGTTAAAACAACATAAATACAATTTAATAAAGCATAGTTTAAAACAACATAAATACAATTTAATAAAGCATAGGTTAAAACAACATGAATACAATTTAATAAGGCATAGGACAAAACAACATAAATACAATTTAATAAAGCATAGGATAAAACAACATAAATACAATTTAATAAAGCATAGGATAAAACAACATAAATACAATTTAATAAAGCATAGGATAAAACAACATAAATACAATTTAATAAAGCATAGGATAAAACCACATAAATACAATTTAATGAAGCATAGTATAAAACCACATAAATACAATTTAACAAAACATAGGTTAAAACAACATAAATGCAATTTAATAAAGCATAGGATAAAACAACATAAATACAATTTAATAAAGCATAGGATAAAAAAACATAAATACAATTTAATAAAGCATAGGATAAAACCACATAAATACAATTTAATAAAGCATATGATAAAACAACATAAATACAATTTAATAAAGCATAGGATAAAACCACCTAAATACAATTTAATAAAGCATAGGATAAAACAACATAAATACAATTTAATAAAGCATAGCACAAAACCACATAAATACAATTTAATAAAGCATAGCACAAAACCACATAAATACAATTTAATAAAGCATAGGATAAAACAACATAAATACAATTTAATAAAGCATAGGATAAAACAACATGAATACAATTTAATAAAGCATAGGATAAAACAACATAAATACAATTTAATAAAGCATAGGATAAAACAACATGAGTTCAATTTAATAAAGCATAGGTTAAAACATCATAAATACCATTTAATAAATCATAGGAAAAAAACACATGAATACAATTTAATAAAGCATAGGATAAAACAACATGAATACAATTTAATAAAGCATAGGATAAAACAACATAAATACAATTAATAAAGCATAGGTTAAAACAACATAAATACAATTTAATAAAGCGTAGGTTAAAACAACATAAATACAATTTAATAAAGCATAGGTTAAAACAACATGAATACAATTTAATAAAGCATAGGACAAAACAACATAAATACAATTTAATAAAGCATAGGATAAAACAACATAAATACAATTTAATAAAGCATAGGATAAAACAACATAAATACAATTTAATAAAGCATAGGATAAAACAACATAAATACAATTTAATAAAGCATAGGATAAAACAACATAAATACAATTTAATAAAGCATAGGATAAAACAACATAAATACAATTTAATAAAGCATAGGACAAAACCACATAAATACAATTTAATAAAGCATAGGATAAAACAACATAAAAACAATTTAATAAAGCATAGGATAAAACAACATAAATACAATTTATTAAAGCATAGGACAAAACAACATAAATGCAATTTACTAAAGCATAGGATAAAACAACATAAATACAATTTAATAAAGCATAGGATAAAACAACATAAATGCAATTTAATAAAGCATAGGTTAAAACAACATAAATACAATTTAATAAAGCATAGGATAAAACAACATAAATACAATTTAATAAATCATAGGAAAAAAACACATGAATACAATTTAATAAAGCATAGGATAAAACAACATGAATACAATTTAATAAAGCATAGGATAAAACAACATAAATACAATTTAATAAAGCATAGGATAAAACAACATGAATACAATTTAATAAAGCATAGGATAAAACAACATAAATACAATTTAATAAAGCATAGGATAAAACAACATGAGTTCAATTTAATAAAGCATAGGTTAAAACAACATAAATACCATTTAATAAATCATAGGAAAAAAAACACATGAATACAATTTAATAAAGCATAGGATAAAACAACATGAATACAATTTAATAAAGCATAGGATAAAACAACATAAATACAATTAATAAAGCATAGGTTAAAACAACATAAATACAATTTAATAAAGCATAGGTTAAAACAACATAAATACAATTTAATAAAGCATAGGTTAAAACAACATGAATACAATTTAATAAGGCATAGGACAAAACAACATAAATACAATTTAATAAAGCATAGGATAAAACAACATAAATACAATTTAATAAAGCATAGGATAAAACAACATAAATACAATTTAATAAAGCATAGGATAAAACAACATAAATACAATTTAATAAAGCATAGGATAAAACCACATAAATACAATTTAATGAAGCATAGTATAAAACCACATAAATACAATTTAACAAAACATAGGTTAAAACAACATAAATGCAATTTAATAAAGCATAGGATAAAACAACATAAATACAATTTAATAAAGCATAGGATAAAAAAACATAAATACAATTTAATAAAGCATAGGATAAAACCACATAAATACAATTTAATAAAGCATATGATAAAACAACATAAATACAATTTAATAAAGCATAGGATAAAACCACCTAAATACAATTTAATAAAGCATAGGATAAAACAACATAAATACAATTTAATAAAGCATAGCACAAAACCACATAAATACAATTTAATAAAGCATAGCACAAAACCACATAAATACAATTTAATAAAGCATAGGATAAAACAACATAAATACAATTTAATAAAGCATAGGATAAAACAACATGAATACAATTTAATAAAGCATAGGATAAAACAACATAAATACAATTTAATAAAGCATAGGATAAAACAACATAAATACAATTTAATAAAGCATAGCACAAAACCACATAAATACAATTTAATAAAGCATAGCACAAAACCACATAAATACAATTTAATAAAGCATAGGATAAAACAACATAAATACAATTTAATAAAGCATAGGATAAAACAACATGAATACAATTTAATAAAGCATAGGATAAAACAACATAAATACAATTTAATAAAGCATAGGATAAAACAACATGAGTTCAATTTAATAAAGCATAGGTTAAAACAACATAAATACCATTTAATAAATCATAGGAAAAAAACACATGAATACAATTTAATAAAGCATAGGATAAAACAACATGAATACAATTTAATAAAGCATAGGATAAAACAACATAAATACAATTAATAAAGCATAGGTTAAAACAACATAAATACAATTTAATAAAGCATAGGTTAAAACAACATAAATACAATTTAATAAAGCATAGGTTAAAACAACATGAATACAATTTAAAAAAGCATAGGACAAAACAACATAAATACAATTTAATAAAGCATAGGATAAAACAACATAAATACAATTTAATAAAGCATAGGATAAAACAACATAAATACAATTTAATAAAGCATAGGATAAAACAACATGAGTTCAATTTAATAAAGCATAGGTTAAAACAACATAAATACCATTTAATAAATCATAGGAAAAAAACACATGAATACAATTTAATAAAGCATAGGATAAAACAACATGAATACAATTTAATAAAGCATAGGATAAAACAACATAAATACAATTAATAAAGCATAGGTTAAAACAACATAAATACAATTTAATAAAGCATAGGTTAAAACAACATAAATACAATTTAATAAAGCATAGGTTAAAACAACATAAATACAATTTAATAAAGCATAGGTTAAAACAACATGAATACAATTTAATAAAGCATAGGACAAAACAACATAAATACAATTTAATAAAGCATAGGATAAAACAACATAAATACAATTTAATAAAGCATAGGATAAAACAACATAAATACAATTTAATAAAGCATAGGATAAAACAACATAAATACAATTTAATAAAGCATAGCACAAAACCACATAAATACAATTTAATAAAGCATAGCACAAAACCACATAAATACAATTTAATAAAGCATAGGATAAAACAACATAAATACAATTTAATAAAGCATAGGATAAAACAACATAAATACAATTTAATAAAGCATAGTATAAAACAACATAAATGCAATTTAATAAAGCATAGGATAAAACAACATAAATACAATTTAATAAAGCATAGGATAAAACAACATAAATGCAATTTAATAAAGCATAGGTTAAAACAACATAAATACAATTTAATAAAGCATAGGATAAAACAACATAAATGCAATTTAATAAAGCATAGGTTAAAACAACATAAATACAATTTAATAAAGCATAGGATAAAACAACATAAATACAATTTAATAAAGCATAGGTTAAAACAACATAAATACAATTTAATAAAGCATAGGATAAAACAACATAAATACAATTTAATAAATCATAGGATAAAACAACATAAATACATTTTAATAAAGCATAGGTTAAAACAACATAAACACAATTTAATAAAGCATAGGTTAAAACAACATAAATACAATTTAATAAATCAAAGGTTAAAACAACATAAATACAATTTAATAAAGCATAGGATAAAACAACATAAATACAATTTAATAAAGCATGGGATAAAACAACATAAATACAATTTAATAAAGCATATGATAAAACAACATAAATACAATTTAATAAAGCATAGGATAAAACCACATAAATACAATTTAATAAAGCATAGGATAAAACCACATAAATACAATTTAATAAAGCATAGGATAAAACAACATAAATACAATTTAATAAAGCATAGCACAAAACCACATAAATACAATTTAATAAAGCATAGCACAAAACCACATAAATACAATTTAATAAAGCATAGGATAAAACAACATAAATACAATTTAAAAAAGCATAGGACAAAACAACCTAAATACAATTTAGTAAAGCATAAGATAAAACAACATGAATACAATTTAATAAAGCATAGGTTGAAACAGAATAAATACAATTTAATAAAGCATAGGATAAAACAACATAAATACAATTTAATAAAGCATAGGATAAAACATCATGAATACAATTTAATAAAGCATAGGTTAAAACAACATAAATACAATTTAATAAATCATAGGAAAAAAACACATGAATACAATTTAATAAAGCATAGGATAAAACAACATAAATACAATTTAATAAAGCATAGGATAAAACAACATAAATACAATTTAATAAATCATAGGAAAAAAACACATGAATACAATTTAATAAAGCATAGGATAAAACAACATGAATACAATTTAATAAAGCATAGGATAAAACAGCATAAATACAATTAATAAAGCATAGGTTAAAACAACATAAATACAATTTAATGAAGCATAGTATAAAACCACATAAATACAATTTAACAAAACATAGGTTAAAACAACATAAATGCAATTTAATAAAGCATAGGATAAAACAACATAAATACAATTTAATAAAGCATAGGATAAAAAAACATAAATACAATTTAATAAAGCATAGGATAAAACCACATAAATACAATTTAATAAAGCATATGATAAAACAACATAAATACAATTTAATAAAGCATAGGATAAAACCACATAAATACAATTTAATAAAGCATAGGAAAAAACAACATAAATACAATTTAATAAAGCATAGGATAAAACAACATAAATACAATTTAATAAAGCATAGGATAAAACAACATAAATACAATTTAATAAATCATAGGATAAAACAACATAAATACATTTTAATAAAGCATAGGTTAAAACAACATAAACACAATTTAATAAAGCATAGGTTAAAACAACATAAATACAATTTAATAAAGCAAAGGTTAAAACAACATAAATACAATTTAATAAAGCATAGGATAAAACAACATAAATACAATTTAATAAAGCATAGGATAAAACAACATAAATTCAATTTAATAAAGCATAGGAAAAAACAACATAAATACAATTTAATAAAGCATAGGATAAAACAACATAAATACAATTTAATAAAGCATAGGTTAAAACAACATAAATACAATTTAATAAAGCATAGGATAAAACAACATAAATACAATTTAATAAATCATAGGATAAAACAACATAAATACATTTTAATAAAGCATAGGTTAAAACAACATAAACACAATTTAATAAAGCATAGGTTAAAACAACATAAATACAATTTAATAAAGCAAAGGTTAAAACAACATAAATACAATTTAATAAAGCATAGGATAAAACAACATAAATACAATTTAATAAAGCATAGATTAAAACAACATAAATACAATGTAATAAAGCATAGGATAAAACAACATAAATACAATTTAATAAAGCATGGGATAAAACAACATAAATACAATTTAATAAAGCATAGGTTAAAACAACATAAATACAATTTAATAAAGCATAGGATAAAACAACCTAAATACAATTTGATAAAGCATAGGATAAAACAACCTAAATACAATTTGATAAAGCATAGGATAAAACAACATAAATACAATTTAATAAAGCATAGGATAAAACAACATAAATACAATTTAATAAAGCATAGGATAAAACCACATAAATACAATTTAATAAAGCATAGGATAAAACAACATAAATACAATTTAATAAAGCATAGCACAAAACCACATAAATACAATTTAATAAAGCATAGCACAAAACCACATAAATACAATTTAATAAAGCATAGGATAAAACAACATAAATACAATTTAATAAAGCATAGGATGAAACAACATGAATACAATTTAATAAAGCATAGGATAAAACAACATAAATACAATTTAATAAAGCATAGGATAAAACAACATGAGTTCAATTTAATAAAGCATAGGTTAAAACAACATAAATACCATTTAATAAATCATAGGAAAAAAACACATGAATACAATTTAATAAAGCATAGGATAAAACAACATGAATACAATTTAATAAAGCATAGGATAAAACAACATAAATACAATTAATAAAGCATAGGTTAAAACAACATAAATACAATTTAATAAAGCATAGGTTAAAACAACATAAATACAATTTAATAAAGCATAGGTTAAAACAACATGAATACAATTTAATAAAGCATAGGACAAAACAACATAAATACAATTTAATAAAGCATAGGATAAAACAACATAAATACAATTTAATAAAGCATAGGATAAAACAACATAAATACAATTTAATAAAGCATAGGATAAAACAACATAAATACAATTTAATAAAGCATAGGATAAAACAACATAAATACAATTTAATAAAGCATAGGATAAAACAACATAAATACAATTTAATAAAGCATAGGATAAAACAACATAAATACAATTTAATAAAGCATAGGACAAAACCACATAAATACAATTTAATAAAGCATAGGATAAAACAACATAAATACAATTTAATAAAGCATAGGATAAAACAACATAAATACAATTTATTAAAGCATAGGACAAAGCAACATAAATGCAATTTACTAAAGCATAGGATAAAACAACATAAATACAATTTAATAAAGCATAGGATAAAACAACATAAATGCAATTTAATAAAGCATAGGTTAAAACAACATAAATACAATTTAATAAAGCATAGGATAAAACAACATAAATACAATTTAATAAATCATAGGAAAAAAACACATGAATACAATTTAATAAAGCATAGGATAAAACAACATGAATACAATTTAATAAAGCATAGGATAAAACAACATAAATACAATTTAATAAAGCATAGGATAAAACAACATGAATACAATTTAATAAAGCATAGGATAAAACAACATAAATACAATTTAATAAAGCATAGGATAAAACAACATGAGTTCAATTTAATAAAGCATAGGTTAAAACAACATAAATACCATTTAATAAATCATAGGAAAAAAACACATGAATACAATTTAATAAAGCATAGGATAAAACAACATGAATACAATTTAATAAAGCATAGGATAAAACAACATGAATACAATTTAATAAAGCATAGGATAAAACAACATAAATACAATTTAATAAAGCATAGGATAAAACAACATGAGTTCAATTTAATAAAGCATAGGTTAAAACAACATAAATACCATTTAATAAATCATAGGAAAAAAACACATGAATACAATTTAATAAAGCATAGGATAAAACAACATGAATACAATTTAATAAAGCATAGGATAAAACAACATAAATACAATTAATAAAGCATAGGTTAAAACAACATAAATACAATTTAATAAAGCATAGGTTAAAACAACATAAACACAATTTAATAAAGCATAGGTTAAAACAACAAAAATACAATTTAATAAATCAAAGGTTAAAACAACATAAATACAATTTAATAAAGCATAGGATAAAACAACATAAATACAATTTAATAAAGCATGGGATAAAACAACATAAATACAATTTAATAAAGCATAGGATAAAACAACATAAATACAATTTAATAAAGCATAGGATAAAACCACATAAATACAATTTAATAAAGCATAGGATAAAACCACATAAATACAATTTAATAAAGCATAGGATAAAACAACATAAATACAATTTAATAAAGCATAGCACAAAACCACATAAATACAATTTAATAAATCATAGCACAAAACCACATAAATACAATTTAATAAAGCATAGGATAAAACAACATAAATACAATTTAAAAAAGCATAGGACAAAACAACCTAAATACAATTTAGTAAAGCATAAGATAAAACAACATGAATACAATTTAATAAAGCATAGGTTGAAACAGCATAAATACAATTTAATAAAGCATAGGATAAAACAACATAAATACAATTTAATAAAGCATAGGATAAAACATCATGAATACAATTTAATAAAGCATAGGTTAAAACAACATAAATACAATTTAATAAATCATAGGAAAAAAACACATGAATACAATTTAATAAAGCATAGGATAAAACAACATAAATACAATTTAATAAAGCATAGGATAAAACAACATAAATACAATTTAATAAATCATAGGAAAAAAACACATGAATACAATTTAATAAAGCATAGGATAAAACAACATGAATACAATTTAATAAAGCATAGGATAAAACAGCATAAATACAATTAATAAAGCATAGGTTAAAACAACATAAATACAATTTAATGAAGCATAGTATAAAACCACATAAATACAATTTAACAAAACATAGGTTAAAACAACATAAATGCAATTTAATAAAGCATAGGATAAAACAACATAAATACAATTTAATAAAGCATAGGATAAAAAAACATAAATACAATTTAATAAAGCATAGGATAAAACCACATAAATACAATTTAATAAAGCATAGGATAAAACAACATAAATACAATTTAATAAAGCATAGGATAAAACCACATAAATACAATTTAATAAAGCATAGGAAAAAACAACATAAATACAATTTAATAAAGCATAGGATAAAACAACATAAATTCAATTTAATAAAGCATAGGAAAAAACAACATAAATACAATTTAATAAAGCATAGGATAAAACAACATAAATACAATTTAATAAAGCATAGGTTAAAACAACATAAATACAATTTAATAAAGCATAGGATAAAACAACATAAATACAATTTAATAAATCATAGGATAAAACAACATAAATACATTTTAATAAAGCATAGGTTAAAACAACATAAACACAATTTAATAAAGCATAGGTTAAAACAACATAAATACAATTTAATAAAGCAAAGGTTAAAACAACATAAATACAATTTAATAAAGCATAGGATAAAACAACATAAATACAATTTAATAAAGCATAGGATAAAACAACATAAATTCAATTTAATAAAGCATAGGAAAAAACAACATAAATACAATTTAATAAAGCATAGGATAAAACAACATAAATACAATTTAATAAAGCATAGGTTAAAACAACATAAATACAATTTAATAAAGCATAGGATAAAACAACATAAATACAATTTAATAAATCATAGGATAAAACAACATAAATACATTTTAATAAAGCATAGGTTAAAACAACATAAACACAATTTAATAAAGCATAGGTTAAAACAACATAAATACAATTTAATAAAGCAAAGGTTAAAACAACATAAATACAATTTAATAAAGCATAGGATAAAACAACATAAATACAATTTAATAAAGCATAGATTAAAACAACATAAATACAATGTAATAAAGCATAGGATAAAACAACATAAATACAATTTAATAAAGCATGGGATAAAACAACATAAATACAATTTAATAAAGCATAGGTTAAAACAACATAAATACATTTTAATAAAGCATAGGATAAAACAACCTAAATACAATTTGATAAAGCATAGGATAAAACAACCTAAATACAATTTGATAAAGCATAGGATAAAACAACATAAATACAATTTAATAAAGCATAGGATAAAACAACATAAATACAATTTAATAAAGCATAGGATAAAACCACATAAATACAATTTAATAAAGCATAGGATAAAACCACATAAATACAATTTAATAAAGCATAGGATAAAACAACATAAATACAATTTAATAAAGCATAGCACAAAACCACATAAATACAATTTAATAAAGCATAGCACAAAACCACATAAATACAATTTAATAAAGCATAGGATAAAACAACATAAATACAATTTAATAAAGCATAGGATAAAACAACATGAATACAATTTAATAAAGCATAGGATAAAACAACATAAATACAATTTAATAAAGCATAGGATAAAACAACATGAGTTCAATTTAATAAAGCATAGGTTAAAACAACATAAATACCATTTAATAAATCATAGGAAAAAAACACATGAATACAATTTAATAAAGCATAGGATAAAACAACATGAATACAATTTAATAAAGCATAGGATAAAACAACATAAATACAATTTAATAAAGCATAGGATAAAACAACATAAATACAATTTAATAAAGCATAGTATAAAACAACATAAATGCAATTTAATAAAGCATAGGATAAAACAACATAAATACAATTTAATAAAGCATAGGATAAAACAACATAAATGCAATTTAATAAAGCATAGGTTAAAACAACATAAATACAATTTAATAAAGCATAGGATAAAACAACATAAATGCAATTTAATAAAGCATAGGTTAAAACAACATAAATACAATTTAATAAAGCATAGGATAAAACAACATAAATACAATTTAATAAAGCATAGGTTAAAACAACATAAATACAATTTAATAAAGCATAGGATAAAACAACATAAATACAATTTAATAAATCATAGGATAAAACAACATAAATACATTTTAATAAAGCATAGGTTAAAACAACATAAACACAATTTAATAAAGCATAGGTTAAAACAACATAAATACAATTTAA
Source organism: Phyllobates terribilis (assembly GCF_046119375.1). Classification (NCBI taxonomy): domain Eukaryota; kingdom Metazoa; phylum Chordata; class Amphibia; order Anura; family Dendrobatidae; genus Phyllobates; species Phyllobates terribilis. The sequence continues at coordinate 808,528 of NW_027362778.1, forward strand.
TAAATCAAAGGTTAAAACAACATAAATACAATTTAATAAAGCATAGGATAAAACAACATAAATACAATTTAATAAAGCATGGGATAAAACAACATAAATACAATTTAATAAAGCATATGATAAAACAACATAAATACAATTTAATAAAGCATAGGATAAAACCACATAAATACAATTTAATAAAGCATAGGATAAAACCACATAAATACAATTTAATAAAGCATAGGATAAAACAACATAAATACAATTTAATAAAGCATAGCACAAAACCACATAAATACAATTTAATAAAGCATAGCACAAAACCACATAAATACAATTTAATAAAGCATAGGATAAAACAACATAAATACAATTTAAAAAAGCATAGGACAAAACAACCTAAATACAATTTAGTAAAGCATAAGATAAAACAACATGAATACAATTTAATAAAGCATAGGTTGAAACAGAATAAATACAATTTAATAAAGCATAGGATAAAACAACATAAATACAATTTAATAAAGCATAGGATAAAACATCATGAATACAATTTAATAAAGCATAGGTTAAAACAACATAAATACAATTTAATAAATCATAGGAAAAAAACACATGAATACAATTTAATAAAGCATAGGATAAAACAACATAAATACAATTTAATAAAGCATAGGATAAAACAACATAAATACAATTTAATAAATCATAGGAAAAAAACACATGAATACAATTTAATAAAGCATAGGATAAAACAACATGAATACAATTTAATAAAGCATAGGATAAAACAGCATAAATACAATTAATAAAGCATAGGTTAAAACAACATAAATACAATTTAATGAAGCATAGTATAAAACCACATAAATACAATTTAACAAAACATAGGTTAAAACAACATAAATGCAATTTAATAAAGCATAGGATAAAACAACATAAATACAATTTAATAAAGCATAGGATAAAAAAACATAAATACAATTTAATAAAGCATAGGATAAAACCACATAAATACAATTTAATAAAGCATATGATAAAACAACATAAATACAATTTAATAAAGCATAGGATAAAACCACATAAATACAATTTAATAAAGCATAGGAAAAAACAACATAAATACAATTTAATAAAGCATAGGATAAAACAACATAAATACAATTTAATAAAGCATAGGATAAAACAACATAAATACAATTTAATAAATCATAGGATAAAACAACATAAATACATTTTAATAAAGCATAGGTTAAAACAACATAAACACAATTTAATAAAGCATAGGTTAAAACAACATAAATACAATTTAATAAAGCAAAGGTTAAAACAACATAAATACAATTTAATAAAGCATAGGATAAAACAACATAAATACAATTTAATAAAGCATAGGATAAAACAACATAAATTCAATTTAATAAAGCATAGGAAAAAACAACATAAATACAATTTAATAAAGCATAGGATAAAACAACATAAATACAATTTAATAAAGCATAGGTTAAAACAACATAAATACAATTTAATAAAGCATAGGATAAAACAACATAAATACAATTTAATAAATCATAGGATAAAACAACATAAATACATTTTAATAAAGCATAGGTTAAAACAACATAAACACAATTTAATAAAGCATAGGTTAAAACAACATAAATACAATTTAATAAAGCAAAGGTTAAAACAACATAAATACAATTTAATAAAGCATAGGATAAAACAACATAAATACAATTTAATAAAGCATAGATTAAAACAACATAAATACAATGTAATAAAGCATAGGATAAAACAACATAAATACAATTTAATAAAGCATGGGATAAAACAACATAAATACAATTTAATAAAGCATAGGTTAAAACAACATAAATACAATTTAATAAAGCATAGGATAAAACAACCTAAATACAATTTGATAAAGCATAGGATAAAACAACCTAAATACAATTTGATAAAGCATAGGATAAAACAACATAAATACAATTTAATAAAGCATAGGATAAAACAACATAAATACAATTTAATAAAGCATAGGATAAAACCACATAAATACAATTTAATAAAGCATAGGATAAAACAACATAAATACAATTTAATAAAGCATAGCACAAAACCACATAAATACAATTTAATAAAGCATAGCACAAAACCACATAAATACAATTTAATAAAGCATAGGATAAAACAACATAAATACAATTTAATAAAGCATAGGATGAAACAACATGAATACAATTTAATAAAGCATAGGATAAAACAACATAAATACAATTTAATAAAGCATAGGATAAAACAACATGAGTTCAATTTAATAAAGCATAGGTTAAAACAACATAAATACCATTTAATAAATCATAGGAAAAAAACACATGAATACAATTTAATAAAGCATAGGATAAAACAACATGAATACAATTTAATAAAGCATAGGATAAAACAACATAAATACAATTAATAAAGCATAGGTTAAAACAACATAAATACAATTTAATAAAGCATAGGTTAAAACAACATAAACACAATTTAATAAAGCATAGGTTAAAACAACAAAAATACAATTTAATAAATCAAAGGTTAAAACAACATAAATACAATTTAATAAAGCATAGGATAAAACAACATAAATACAATTTAATAAAGCATGGGATAAAACAACATAAATACAATTTAATAAAGCATAGGATAAAACAACATAAATACAATTTAATAAAGCATAGGATAAAACCACATAAATACAATTTAATAAAGCATAGGATAAAACCACATAAATACAATTTAATAAAGCATAGGATAAAACAACATAAATACAATTTAATAAAGCATAGCACAAAACCACATAAATACAATTTAATAAATCATAGCACAAAACCACATAAATACAATTTAATAAAGCATAGGATAAAACAACATAAATACAATTTAAAAAAGCATAGGACAAAACAACCTAAATACAATTTAGTAAAGCATAAGATAAAACAACATGAATACAATTTAATAAAGCATAGGTTGAAACAGCATAAATACAATTTAATAAAGCATAGGATAAAACAACATAAATACAATTTAATAAAGCATAGGATAAAACATCATGAATACAATTTAATAAAGCATAGGTTAAAACAACATAAATACAATTTAATAAATCATAGGAAAAAAACACATGAATACAATTTAATAAAGCATAGGATAAAACAACATAAATACAATTTAATAAAGCATAGGATAAAACAACATAAATACAATTTAATAAATCATAGGAAAAAAACACATGAATACAATTTAATAAAGCATAGGATAAAACAACATGAATACAATTTAATAAAGCATAGGATAAAACAGCATAAATACAATTAATAAAGCATAGGTTAAAACAACATAAATACAATTTAATGAAGCATAGTATAAAACCACATAAATACAATTTAACAAAACATAGGTTAAAACAACATAAATGCAATTTAATAAAGCATAGGATAAAACAACATAAATACAATTTAATAAAGCATAGGATAAAAAAACATAAATACAATTTAATAAAGCATAGGATAAAACCACATAAATACAATTTAATAAAGCATAGGATAAAACAACATAAATACAATTTAATAAAGCATAGGATAAAACCACATAAATACAATTTAATAAAGCATAGGAAAAAACAACATAAATACAATTTAATAAAGCATAGGATAAAACAACATAAATTCAATTTAATAAAGCATAGGAAAAAACAACATAAATACAATTTAATAAAGCATAGGATAAAACAACATAAATACAATTTAATAAAGCATAGGTTAAAACAACATAAATACAATTTAATAAAGCATAGGATAAAACAACATAAATACAATTTAATAAATCATAGGATAAAACAACATAAATACATTTTAATAAAGCATAGGTTAAAACAACATAAACACAATTTAATAAAGCATAGGTTAAAACAACATAAATACAATTTAATAAAGCATAGGATAAAACAACCTAAATACAATTTGATAAAGCATAGGATAAAACAACATAAATACAATTTAATAAAGCATAGGATAAAACAACATAAATACAATTTAATAAAGCATAGGATAAAACCACATAAATACAATTTAATAAAGCATAGGATAAAACAACATAAATACAATTTAATAAAGCATAGGATAAAACAACATAAATACAATTTATTAAAGCATAGGTTAAAACAACATAAATACAATTTAATAAAGCATAGTATAAAACAACATAAATGCAATTTAATAAAGCATAGGATAAAACAACATAAATACAATTTAATAAAGCATAGGATAAAACAACATAAATACAATTTAATAAAGCATAGGATAAAACCACATAAATACAATTTAATAAAGCATAGGATAAAACAACATAAATACAATTTAATAAAGCATAGGATAAAACAACATAAATACAATTTAATAAAGCATAGGATAAAACAACATAAATACAATTTAATAAAGCATAGGATAAAACAACATAAATACAATTTAATAAATCATAGGATAAAACAACATAAATACATTTTAATAAAGCATAGGTTAAAACAACATAAACACAATTTAATAAAGCATAGGTTAAAACAACATAAATACAATTTAATAAAGCATAGGATAAAACCACATAAATACAATTTAATAAAGCATAGGAAAAAACAACATAAATACAATTTAATAAAGCATAGGATAAAACAACATAAATTCAATTTAATAAAGCATAGGAAAAAACAACATAAATACAATTTAATAAAGCATAGGATAAAACAACATAAATACAATTTAATAAAGCATAGGTTAAAACAACATAAATACAATTTAATAAAGCATAGGTTAAAACAACATAAATACAATTTAATAAAGCATAGTATAAAACAACATAAATGCAATTTAATAAAGCATAGGATAAAACAACATAAATACAATTTAATAAAGCATAGGATAAAACAACATAAATACAATTTAATAAAGCATAGGATAAAACAACATAAATACAATTTAATAAAGCATAGGATAAAACAACATAAATACAATTTAATAAAGCATAGGATAAAACAACATAAATACAATTTAATAAAGCATAGGACAAAACCACATAAATACAATTTAATAAAGCATAGGATAAAACAACATAAATACAATTTAATAAAGCATAGGATAAAACAACATAAATACAATTTATTAAAGCATAGGACAAAACAACATAAATGCAATTTACTAAAGCATAGGATAAAACAACATAAATACAATTTAATAAAGCATAGGATAAAACAACATAAATGCAATTTAATAAAGCATAGGTTAAAACAACATAAATACAATTTAATAAAGCATAGGATAAAACAACATAAATACAATTTAATAAATCATAGGAAAAAAACACATGAATACAATTTAATAAAGCATAGGATAAAACAACATGAATACAATTTAATAAAGCATAGGATAAAACAGCATAAATACAATTAATAAAGCAAATGTTAAAACAACATAAATACAATTTAATAAAGCATAGTTTAAAACAACATAAATACAATTTAATAAAGCATAGGTTAAAACAACATGAATACAATTTAATAAGGCATAGGACAAAACAACATAAATACAATTTAATAAAGCATAGGATAAAACAACATAAATACAATTTAATAAAGCATAGGATAAAACAACATAAATACAATTTAATAAAGCATAGGATAAAACAACATAAATACAATTTAATAAAGCATAGGATAAAACCACATAAATACAATTTAATGAAGCATAGTATAAAACCACATAAATACAATTTAACAAAACATAGGTTAAAACAACATAAATGCAATTTAATAAAGCATAGGATAAAACAACATAAATACAATTTAATAAAGCATAGGATAAAAAAACATAAATACAATTTAATAAAGCATAGGATAAAACCACATAAATACAATTTAATAAAGCATATGATAAAACAACATAAATACAATTTAATAAAGCATAGGATAAAACCACCTAAATACAATTTAATAAAGCATAGGATAAAACAACATAAATACAATTTAATAAAGCATAGCACAAAACCACATAAATACAATTTAATAAAGCATAGCACAAAACCACATAAATACAATTTAATAAAGCATAGGATAAAACAACATAAATACAATTTAATAAAGCATAGGATAAAACAACATGAATACAATTTAATAAAGCATAGGATAAAACAACATAAATACAATTAATAAAGCATAGGTTAAAACAACATAAATACAATTTAATAAAGCATAGGTTAAAACAACATAAATACAATTTAATAAAGCATAGGTTAAAACAACATGAATACAATTTAATAAAGCATAGGACAAAACAACATAAATACAATTTAATAAAGCATAGGATAAAACAACATAAATACAATTTAATAAAGCATAGGATAAAACAACATAAATACAATTTAATAAAGCATAGGATAAAACAACATAAATACAATTTAATAAAGCATAGGATAAAACAACATAAATACAATTTAATAAAGCATAGGACAAAACCACACAAATACAATTTAATAAAGCATAGGATAAAACAACATAAATACAATTTAATAAAGCATAGGATAAAACAACATAAATACAATTTATTAAAGCATAGGACAAAACAACATAAATACAATTTAATAAAGCATAGGATAAAACAACATAAATACAATTTAATAAAGCATAGGATAAAACCACATAAATACAATTTAATAAAGCATAGGAAAAAACAACATAAATACAATTTAATAAAGCATAGGATAAAACAACATAAATTCAATTTAATAAAGCATAGGAAAAAACAACATAAATACAATTTAATAAAGCATAGGATAAAACAACATAAATACAATTTAATAAAGCATAGGTTAAAACAACATAAATACAATTTAATAAAGCATAGGATAAAACAACATAAATACAATTTAATAAATCATAGGATAAAACAACATAAATACATTTTAATAAAGCATAGGTTAAAACAACATAAACACAATTTAATAAAGCATAGGTTAAAACAACATAAATACAATTTAATAAAGCAAAGGTTAAAACAACATAAATACAATTTAATAAAGCATAGGATAAAACAACATAAATACAATTTAATAAAGCATAGGATAAAACAACATAAATTCAATTTAATAAAGCATAGGAAAAAACAACATAAATACAATTTAATAAAGCATAGGATAAAACAACATAAATACAATTTAATAAAGCATAGGTTAAAACAACATAAATACAATTTAATAAAGCATAGGATAAAACAACATAAATACAATTTAATAAATCATAGGATAAAACAACATAAATACATTTTAATAAAGCATAGATTAAAACAACATAAACACAATTTAATAAAGCATAGGTTAAAACAACATAAATACAATTTAATAAAGCAAAGGTTAAAACAACATAAATACAATTTAATAAAGCATAGGATAAAACAACATAAATACAATTTAATAAAGCATAGATTAAAACAACATAAATACAATGTAATAAAGCATAGGATAAAACAACATAAATACAATTTAATAAAGCATAGGATAAAACAACATAAATACAATTTAATAAAGCATAGGATAAAACAACATAAATACAATTTAATAAAGCATAGGATAAAACAACATAAATACAATTTAATAAAGCATAGGACAAAACCACACAAATACAATTTAATAAAGCATAGGATAAAACAACATAAATACAATTTAATAAAGCATAGGATAAAACAACATAAATACAATTTATTAAAGCATAGGACAAAACAACATAAATACAATTTAATAAAGCATAGGATAAAACAACATAAATACAATTTAATAAAGCATAGGATAAAACCACATAAATACAATTTAATAAAGCATAGGAAAAAACAACATAAATACAATTTAATAAAGCATAGGATAAAACAACATAAATTCAATTTAATAAAGCATAGGAAAAAACAACATAAATACAATTTAATAAAGCATAGGATAAAACAACATAAATACAATTTAATAAAGCATAGGTTAAAACAACATAAATACAATTTAATAAAGCATAGGATAAAACAACATAAATACAATTTAATAAATCATAGGATAAAACAACATAAATACATTTTAATAAAGCATAGGTTAAAACAACATAAACACAATTTAATAAAGCATAGGTTAAAACAACATAAATACAATTTAATAAAGCAAAGGTTAAAACAACATAAATACAATTTAATAAAGCATAGGATAAAACAACATAAATACAATTTAATAAAGCATAGGATAAAACAACATAAATTCAATTTAATAAAGCATAGGAAAAAACAACATAAATACAATTTAATAAAGCATAGGATAAAACAACATAAATACAATTTAATAAAGCATAGGTTAAAACAACATAAATACAATTTAATAAATCATAGGATAAAACAACATAAATACAATTTAATAAATCATAGGATAAAACAACATAAATACATTTTAATAAAGCATAGGTTAAAACAACATAAACACAATTTAATAAAGCATAGGTTAAAACAACATAAATACAATTTAATAAAGCAAAGGTTAAAACAACATAAATACAATTTAATAAAGCATAGGATAAAACAACATAAATACAATTTAATAAAGCATAGATTAAAACAACATAAATACAATGTAATAAAGCATAGGATAAAACAACATAAATACAATTTAATAAAGCATGGGATAAAACAACATAAATACAATTTAATAAAGCATAGGTTAAAACAACATAAATACAATTTAATAAAGCATAGGATAAAACAACCTAAATACAATTTGATAAAGCATAGGATAAAACAACCTAAATACAATTTGATAAAGCATAGGATAAAACAACATAAATACAATTTAATAAAGCATAGGATAAAACAACATAAATACAATTTAATAAAGCATAGGATAAAACCACATAAATACAATTTAATAAAGCATAGGATAAAACCACATAAATACAATTTAATAAAGCATAGGATAAAACAACATAAATACAATTTAATAAAGCATAGCACAAAACCACATAAATACAATTTAATAAAGCATAGCACAAAACCACATAAATACAATTTAATAAAGCATAGGATAAAACAACATAAATACAATTTAATAAAGCATAGGATAAAACAACATGAATACAATTTAATAAAGCATAGGATAAAACAACATAAATACAATTTAATAAAGCATAGGATAAAACAACATGAGTTCAATTTAATAAAGCATAGGTTAAAACAACATAAATACCATTTAATAAATCATAGGAAAAAAACACATGAATACAATTTAATAAAGCATAGGATAAAACAACATGAATACAATTTAATAAAGCATAGGATAAAACAACATAAATACAATTAATAAAGCATAGGTTAAAACAACATAAATACAATTTAATAAAGCATAGGTTAAAACAACATAAATACAATTTAATAAAGCATAGGTTAAAACAACATGAATACAATTTAATAAAGCATAGGACAAAACAACATAAATACAATTTAATAAAGCATAGGATAAAACAACATAAATACAATTTAATAAAGCATAGGATAAAACAACATAAATACAATTTAATAAAGCATAGGATAAAACAACATAAATACAATTTAATAAAGCATAGGATAAAACAACATAAATACAATTTAATAAAGCATAGGATAAAACAACATAAATACAATTTAATAAAGCATAGGATAAAACAACATAAATACAATTTAATAAAGCATAGGACAAAACCACATAAATACAATTTAATAAAGCATAGGATAAAACAACATAAATACAATTTAATAAAGCATAGGATAAAACAACATAAATACAATTTATTAAAGCATAGGACAAAACAAAATAAATGCAATTTACTAAAGCATAGGATAAAACAACATAAATACAATTTAATAAAGCATAGGATAAAACAACATAAATGCAATTTAATAAAGCATAGGTTAAAACAACATAAATACAATTTAATAAAGCATAGGATAAAACAACATAAATACAATTTAATAAATCATAGGAAAAAAACACATGAATACAATTTAATAAAGCATAGGATAAAACAACATGAATACAATTTAATAAAGCATAGGATAAAACAACATAAATACAATTTAATAAAGCATAGGATAAAACAACATGAATACAATTTAATAAAGCATAGGATAAAACAACATAAATACAATTTAATAAAGCATAGGATAAAACAACATAAATACAATTTAATAAAGCATAGGATAAAACAACATAAATACAATTTAATAAAGCATAGGATAAAACAACATAAATACAATTTAATAAAGCATAGGATAAAACAACATAAATACAATTTAATAAAGCATAGGATAAAACAACATAAATACAATTTAATAAAGCATAGGATAAAACAACATAAATACAATTTAATAAAGCATAGGACAAAACCACATAAATACAATTTAATAAAGCATAGGATAAAACAACATAAATACAATTTAATAAAGCATAGGATAAAACAACATAAATACAATTTATTAAAGCATAGGACAAAACAACATAAATGCAATTTACTAAAGCATAGGATAAAACAACATAAATACAATTTAATAAAGCATAGGATAAAACAACATAAATGCAATTTAATAAAGCATAGGTTAAAACAACATAAATACAATTTAATAAAGCATAGGATAAAACAACATAAATACAATTTAATAAATCATAGGAAAAAAACACATGAATACAATTTAATAAAGCATAGGATAAAACAACATGAATACAATTTAATAAAGCATAGGATAAAACAGCATAAATACAATTAATAAAGCAAAGGTTAAAACAACATAAATACAATTTAATAAAGCATAGTTTAAAACAACATAAATACAATTTAATAAAGCATAGGTTAAAACAACATGAATACAATTTAATAAGGCATAGGACAAAACAACATAAATACAATTTAATAAAGCATAGGTTAAAACAACATGAATACAATTTAATAAGGCATAGGACAAAACAACATAAATACAATTTAATAAAGCATAGGATAAAACAACATAAATACAATTTAATAAAGCATAGGTTAAAACAACATAAATACAATTTAATAAAGCATAGGTTAAAACAACATGAATACAATTTAATAAAGCATAGGACAAAACAACATAAATACAATTTAATAAAGCATAGGATAAAACAACATAAATACAATTTAATAAAGCATAGGATAAAACAACATAAATACAATTTAATAAAGCATAGGATAAAACAACATAAATACAATTTAATAAAGCATAGGATAAAACAACATAAATACAATTTAATAAAGCATAGGATAAAACAACATAAATACAATTTAATAAAGCATAGGATAAAACAACATAAATACAATTTAATAAAGCATAGGACAAAACCACATAAATACAATTTAATAAAGCATAGGATAAAACAACATAAATACAATTTAATAAAGCATAGGATAAAACAACATAAATACAATTTATTAAAGCATAGGACAAAACAACATAAATGCAATTTACTAAAGCATAGGATAAAACAACATAAATACAATTTAATAAAGCATAGGATAAAACAACATAAATGCAATTTAATAAAGCATAGGTTAAAACAACATAAATACAATTTAATAAAGCATAGGATAAAACAACATAAATACAATTTAATAAATCATAGGAAAAAAACACATGAATACAATTTAATAAAGCATAGGATAAAACAACATGAATACAATTTATTAAAGCATAGGACAAAACAACATAAATGCAATTTACTAAAGCATAGGATAAAACAACATAAATACAATTTAATAAAGCATAGGATAAAACAACATAAATGCAATTTAATAAAGCATAGGTTAAAACAACATAAATACAATTTAATAAAGCATAGGATAAAACAACATAAATACAATTTAATAAATCATAGGAAAAAAACACATGAATACAATTTAATAAAGCATAGGATAAAACAACATGAATACAATTTAATAAAGCATAGGATAAAACAACATAAATACAATTTAATAAAGCATAGGATAAAACAACATAAATACAATTTAATAAATCATAGGAAAAAACACATGAATACAATTTAATAAAGCATAGGATAAAACAACATGAATACAATTTAATAAAGCATAGGATAAAACAACATAAATACAATTTAATAAAGCATAGGATAAAACAACATGAATACAATTTAATAAAGCATAGGATAAAACAACATAAATACAATTTAATAAAGCATAGGATAAAACAACATGAGTTCAATTTAATAAAGCATAGGTTAAAACAACATAAATACCATTTAATAAATCATAGGAAAAAAACACATGAATACAATTTAATAAAGCATAGGATAAAACAACATGAATACAATTTAATAAAGCATAGGATAAAACAACATGAATACAATTTAATAAAGCATAGGATAAAACAACATAAATACAATTTAATAAAGCATAGGATAAAACAACATGAGTTCAATTTAATAAAGCATAGGTTAAAACAACATAAATACCATTTAATAAATCATAGGAAAAAAACACATGAATACAATTTAATAAAGCATAGGATAAAACAACATGAATACAATTTAATAAAGCATAGGATAAAACAACATAAATACAATTAATAAAGCATAGGTTAAAACAACATAAATACAATTTAATAAAGCATAGGTTAAAACAACATAAATACAATTTAATAAAGCATAGGTTAAAACAACATGAATACAATTTAATAAAGCATAGGACAAAACAACATAAATACAATTTAATAAAGCATAGGATAAAACAACATAAATACAATTTAATAAAGCATAGGATAAAACAACATAAATACAATTTAATAAAGCATAGGATAAAACAACATAAATACAATTTAATAAAGCATAGGATAAAACAACATAAATACAATTTAATAAAGCATAGGATAAAACAACATAAATACAATTTAATAAAGCATAGGATAAAACAACATAAATACAATTTAATAAAGCATAGGACAAAACCACATAAATACAATTTAATAAAGCATAGGATAAAACAACATAAATACAATTTAATAAAGCATAGGATAAAACAACATAAATACAATTTATTAAAGCATAGGACAAAACAACATAAATGCAATTTACTAAAGCATAGGATAAAACAACATAAATACAATTTAATAAAGCATAGGATAAAACAACATAAATGCAATTTAATAAAGCATAGGTTAAAACAACATAAATACAATTTAATAAAGCATAGGATAAAACAACATAAATACAATTTAATAAATCATAGGAAAAAAACACATGAATACAATTTAATAAAGCATAGGATAAAACAACATGAATACAATTTAATAAAGCATAGGATAAAACAACATAAATACAATTTAATAAAGCATAGGATAAAACAACATGAATACAATTTAATAAAGCATAGGATAAAACAACATAAATACAATTTAATAAAGCATAGGATAAAACAACATGAGTTCAATTTAATAAAGCATAGGTTAAAACAACATAAATACCATTTAATAAATCATAGGAAAAAAACACATGAATACAATTTAATAAAGCATAGGATAAAACAACATGAATACAATTTAATAAAGCATAGGATAAAACAACATAAATACAATTAATAAAGCATAGGTTAAAACAACATAAATACAATTTAATAAAGCATAGGTTAAAACAACATAAATACAATTTAATAAAGCATAGGTTAAAACAACATGAATACAATTTAATAAAGCATATGACAAAACAACATAAATACAATTTAATAAAGCATATGATAAAACAACATAAATACAATTTAATAAAGCATAGGATAAAACAACATAAATACAATTTAATAAAGCATAGGATAAAACAACATAAATACAATTTAATAAAGCATAGGATAAAACAACATAAATACAATTTAATAAAGCATAGGATAAAACAACATAAATACAATTTAATAAAGCATAGGACAAAACCACATAAATACAATTTAATAAAGCATAGGATAAAACAACATAAATACAATTTAATAAAGCATAGGATAAAACAACATAAATACAATTTATTAAAGCATAGGACAAAACAACATAAATGCAATTTACTAAAGCATAGGATAAAACAACATAAATACAATTTAATAAAGCATAGGATAAAACAACATAAATGCAATTTAATAAAGCATAGGTTAAAACAACATAAATACAATTTAATAAAGCATAGGATAAAACAACATAAATACAATTTAATAAATCATAGGAAAAAAACACATGAATACAATTTAATAAAGCATAGGATAAAACAACATGAATACAATTTAATAAAGCATAGGATAAAACAGCATAAATACAATTAATAAAGCAAATGTTAAAACAACATAAATACAATTTAATAAAGCATAGTTTAAAACAACATAAATACAATTTAATAAAGCATAGGTTAAAACAACATGAATACAATTTAATAAGGCATAGGACAAAACAACATAAATACAATTTAATAAAGCATAGGATAAAACAACATAAATACAATTTAATAAAGCATAGGATAAAACAACATAAATACAATTTAATAAAGCATAGGATAAAACAACATAAATACAATTTAATAAAGCATAGGATAAAACCACATAAATACAATTTAATGAAGCATAGTATAAAACCACATAAATACAATTTAACAAAACATAGGTTAAAACTACATAAATGCAATTTAATAAAGCACAGGATAAAACAACATAAATACAATTTAATAAAGCATAGGATAAAAAAACATAAATACAATTTAATAAAGCATAGGATAAAACCACATAAATACAATTTAATAAAGCATATGATAAAACAACATAAATACAATTTAATAAAGCATAGGATAAAACCACCTAAATACAATTTAATAAAGCATAGGATAAAACAACATAAATACAATTTAATAAAGCATAGCACAAAACCACATAAATACAATTTAATAAAGCATAGCACAAAACCACATAAATACAATTTAATAAAGCATAGGATAAAACAACATAAATACAATTTAATAAAGCATAGGATAAAACAACATGAATACAATTTAATAAAGCATAGGATAAAACAACATAAATACAATTTAATAAAGCATAGGATAAAACAACATGAGTTCAATTTAATAAAGCATAGGTTAAAACAACATAAATACCATTTAATAAATCATAGGAAAAAAACACATGAATACAATTTAATAAAGCATAGGATAAAACAACATGAATACAATTTAATAAAGCATAGGATAAAACAACATAAATACAATTAATAAAGCATAGGTTAAAACAACATAAATACAATTTAATAAAGCATAGGTTAAAACAACATAAATACAATTTAATAAAGCATAGGACAAAACCACATAAATACAATTTAATAAAGCATAGGATAAAACAACATAAATACAATTTAATAAAGCATAGGATAAAACAACATAAATACAATTTATTAAAGCATAGGACAAAACAACATAAATGCAATTTACTAAAGCATAGGATAAAACAACATAAATACAATTTAATAAAGCATAGGATAAAACAACATAAATGCAATTTAATAAAGCATAGGTTAAAACAACATAAATACAATTTAATAAAGCATAGGATAAAACAACATAAATACAATTTAATAAATCATAGGAAAAAAACACATGAATACAATTTAATAAAGCATAGGATAAAACAACATGAATACAATTTAATAAAGCATAGGATAAAACAGCATAAATACAATTAATAAAGCAAAGGTTAAAACAACATAAATACAATTTAATAAAGCATAGTTTAAAACAACATAAATACAATTTAATAAAGCATAGGTTAAAACAACATGAATACAATTTAATAAGGCATAGGACAAAACAACATAAATACAATTTAATAAAGCATAGGTTAAAACAACATGAATACAATTTAATAAGGCATAGGACAAAACAACATAAATACAATTTAATAAAGCATAGGATAAAACAACATAAATACAATTTAATAAAGCATAGGTTAAAACAACATAAATACAATTTAATAAAGCATAGGTTAAAACAACATGAATACAATTTAATAAAGCATAGGACAAAACAACATAAATACAATTTAATAAAGCATAGGATAAAACAACATAAATACAATTTAATAAAGCATAGGATAAAACAACATAAATACAATTTAATAAAGCATAGGATAAAACAACATAAATACAATTTAATAAAGCATAGGATAAAACAACATAAATACAATTTAATAAAGCATAGGATAAAACAACATAAATACAATTTAATAAAGCATAGGATAAAACAACATAAATACAATTTAATAAAGCATAGGACAAAACCACATAAATACAATTTAATAAAGCATAGGATAAAACAACATAAATACAATTTAATAAAGCATAGGATAAAACAACATAAATACAATTTATTAAAGCATAGGACAAAACAACATAAATGCAATTTACTAAAGCATAGGATAAAACAACATAAATACAATTTAATAAAGCATAGGATAAAACAACATAAATGCAATTTAATAAAGCATAGGTTAAAACAACATAAATACAATTTAATAAAGCATAGGATAAAACAACATAAATACAATTTAATAAATCATAGGAAAAAAACACATGAATACAATTTAATAAAGCATAGGATAAAACAACATGAATACAATTTATTAAAGCATAGGACAAAACAACATAAATGCAATTTACTAAAGCATAGGATAAAACAACATAAATACAATTTAATAAAGCATAGGATAAAACAACATAAATGCAATTTAATAAAGCATAGGTTAAAACAACATAAATACAATTTAATAAAGCATAGGATAAAACAACATAAATACAATTTAATAAATCATAGGAAAAAAACACATGAATACAATTTAATAAAGCATAGGATAAAACAACATGAATACAATTTAATAAAGCATAGGATAAAACAACATAAATACAATTTAATAAAGCATAGGATAAAACAACATAAATACAATTTAATAAATCATAGGAAAAAAACACATGAATACAATTTAATAAAGCATAGGATAAAACAACATGAATACAATTTAATAAAGCATAGGATAAAACAACATAAATACAATTTAATAAAGCATAGGATAAAACAACATGAATACAATTTAATAAAGCATAGGATAAAACAACATAAATACAATTTAATAAAGAATAGGATAAAACAACATGAGTTCAATTTAATAAAGCATAGGTTAAAACAACATAAATACCATTTAATAAATCATAGGAAAAAAACACATGAATACAATTTAATAAAGCATAGGATAAAACAACATGAATACAATTTAATAAAGCATAGGATAAAACAACATGAATACAATTTAATAAAGCATAGGATAAAACAACATAAATACAATTTAATAAAGCATAGGATAAAACAACATGAGTTCAATTTAATAAAGCATAGGTTAAAACAACATAAATACCATTTAATAAATCATAGGAAAAAAACACATGAATACAATTTAATAAAGCATAGGATAAAACAACATGAATACAATTTAATAAAGCATAGGATAAAACAACATAAATACAATTAATAAAGCATAGGTTAAAACAACATAAATACAATTTAATAAAGCATAGGTTAAAACAACATAAATACAATTTAATAAAGCATAGGTTAAAACAACATGAATACAATTTAATAAAGCATAGGACAAAACAACATAAATACAATTTAATAAAGCATAGGATAAAACAACATAAATACAATTTAATAAAGCATAGGATAAAACAACATAAATACAATTTAATAAAGCATAGGATAAAACAACATAAATACAATTTAATAAAGCATAGGATAAAACAACATAAATACAATTTAATAAAGCATAGGATAAAACAACATAAATACAATTTAATAAAGCATAGGATAAAACAACATAAATACAATTTAATAAAGCATAGGACAAAACCACATAAATACAATTTAATAAAGCATAGGATAAAACAACATAAATACAATTTAATAAAGCATAGGATAAAACAACATAAATACAATTTATTAAAGCATAGGACAAAACAACATAAATGCAATTTACTAAAGCATAGGATAAAACAACATAAATACAATTTAATAAAGCATAGGATAAAACAACATAAATGCAATTTAATAAAGCATAGGTTAAAACAACATAAATACAATTTAATAAAGCATAGGATAAAACAACATAAATACAATTTAATAAATCATAGGAAAAAAACACATGAATACAATTTAATAAAGCATAGGATAAAACAACATGAATACAATTTAATAAAGCATAGGATAAAACAACATAAATACAATTTAATAAAGCATAGGATAAAACAACATGAATACAATTTAATAAAGCATAGGATAAAACAACATAAATACAATTTAATAAAGCATAGGATAAAACAACATGAGTTCAATTTAATAAAGCATAGGTTAAAACAACATAAATACCATTTAATAAATCATAGGAAAAAAACACATGAATACAATTTAATAAAGCATAGGATAAAACAACATGAATACAATTTAATAAAGCATAGGATAAAACAACATAAATACAATTAATAAAGCATAGGTTAAAACAACATAAATACAATTTAATAAAGCATAGGTTAAAACAACATAAATACAATTTAATAAAGCATAGGTTAAAACAACATGAATACAATTTAATAAAGCATATGACAAAACAACATAAATACAATTTAATAAAGCATATGATAAAACAACATAAATACAATTTAATAAAGCATAGGATAAAACAACATAAATACAATTTAATAAAGCATAGGATAAAACAACATAAATACAATTTAATAAAGCATAGGATAAAACAACATAAATACAATTTAATAAAGCATAGGATAAAACAACATAAATACAATTTAATAAAGCATAGGACAAAACCACTTAAATACAATTTAATAAAGCATAGGATAAAACAACATAAATACAATTTAATAAAGCATAGGATAAAACAACATAAATACAATTTATTAAAGCATAGGACAAAACAACATAAATGCAATTTACTAAAGCATAGGATAAAACAACATAAATACAATTTAATAAAGCATAGGATAAAACAACATAAATGCAATTTAATAAAGCATAGGTTAAAACAACATAAATACAATTTAATAAAGCATAGGATAAAACAACATAAATACAATTTAATAAATCATAGGAAAAAAACACATGAATACAATTTAATAAAGCATAGGATAAAACAACATGAATACAATTTAATAAAGCATAGGATAAAACAGCATAAATACAATTAATAAAGCAAATGTTAAAACAACATAAATACAATTTAATAAAGCATAGTTTAAAACAACATAAATACAATTTAATAAAGCATAGGTTAAAACAACATGAATACAATTTAATAAGGCATAGGACAAAACAACATAAATACAATTTAATAAAGCATAGGATAAAACAACATAAATACAATTTAATAAAGCATAGGATAAAACAACATAAATACAATTTAATAAAGCATAGGATAAAACAACATAAATACAATTTAATAAAGCATAGGATAAAACCACATAAATACAATTTAATGAAGCATAGTATAAAACCACATAAATACAATTTAACAAAACATAGGTTAAAACTACATAAATGCAATTTAATAAAGCACAGGATAAAACAACATAAATACAATTTAATAAAGCATAGGATAAAAAAACATAAATACAATTTAATAAAGCATAGGATAAAACCACATAAATACAATTTAATAAAGCATATGATAAAACAACATAAATACAATTTAATAAAGCATAGGATAAAACCACCTAAATACAATTTAATAAAGCATAGGATAAAACAACATAAATACAATTTAATAAAGCATAGCACAAAACCACATAAATACAATTTAATAAAGCATAGCACAAAACCACATAAATACAATTTAATAAAGCATAGGATAAAACAACATAAATACAATTTAATAAAGCATAGGATAAAACAACATGAATACAATTTAATAAAGCATAGGATAAAACAACATAAATACAATTTAATAAAGCATAGGATAAAACAACATGAGTTCAATTTAATAAAGCATAGGTTAAAACAACATAAATACCATTTAATAAATCATAGGAAAAAAACACATGAATACAATTTAATAAAGCATAGGATAAAACAACATGAATACAATTTAATAAAGCATAGGATAAAACAACATAAATACAATTAATAAAGCATAGGTTAAAACAACATAAATACAATTTATTAAAGCATAGGACAAAACAACATAAATGCAATTTACTAAAGCATAGGATAAAACAACATAAATACAATTTAATAAAGCATAGGATAAAACAACATAAATGCAATTTAATAAAGCATAGGTTAAAACAACATAAATACAATTTAATAAAGCATAGGATAAAACAACATAAATACAATTTAATAAATCATAGGAAAAAAACACATGAATACAATTTAATAAAGCATAGGATAAAACAACATGAATACAATTTAATAAAGCATAGGATAAAACAACATAAATACAATTTAATAAAGCATAGGATAAAACAACATGAATACAATTTAATAAAGCATAGGATAAAACAACATAAATACAATTTAATAAAGCATAGGATAAAACAACATGAGTTCAATTTAATAAAGCATAGGTTAAAACAACATAAATACCATTTAATAAATCATAGGAAAAAAACACATGAATACAATTTAATAAAGCATAGGATAAAACAACATGAATACAATTTAATAAAGCATAGGATAAAACAACATAAATACAATTAATAAAGCATAGGTTAAAACAACATAAATACAATTTAATAAAGCATAGGTTAAAACAACATAAATACAATTTAATAAAGCATAGGTTAAAACAACATGAATACAATTTAATAAAGCATATGACAAAACAACATAAATACAATTTAATAAAGCATATGATAAAACAACATAAATACAATTTAATAAAGCATAGGATAAAACAACATAAATACAATTTAATAAAGCATAGGATAAAACAACATAAATACAATTTAATAAAGCATAGGATAAAACAACATAAATACAATTTAATAAAGCATAGGATAAAACAACATAAATACAATTTAATAAAGCATAGGACAAAACCACATAAATACAATTTAATAAAGCATAGGATAAAACAACATAAATACAATTTAATAAAGCATAGGATAAAACAACATAAATACAATTTATTAAAGCATAGGACAAAACAACATAAATGCAATTTACTAAAGCATAGGATAAAACAACATAAATACAATTTAATAAAGCATAGGATAAAACAACATAAATGCAATTTAATAAAGCATAGGTTAAAACAACATAAATACAATTTAATAAAGCATAGGATAAAACAACATAAATACAATTTAATAAATCATAGGAAAAAAACACATGAATACAATTTAATAAAGCATAGGATAAAACAACATGAATACAATTTAATAAAGCATAGGATAAAACAGCATAAATACAATTAATAAAGCAAATGTTAAAACAACATAAATACAATTTAATAAAGCATAGTTTAAAACAACATAAATACAATTTAATAAAGCATAGGTTAAAACAACATGAATACAATTTAATAAGGCATAGGACAAAACAACATAAATACAATTTAATAAAGCATAGGATAAAACAACATAAATACAATTTAATAAAGCATAGGATAAAACAACATAAATACAATTTAATAAAGCATAGGATAAAACAACATAAATACAATTTAATAAAGCATAGGATAAAACCACATAAATACAATTTAATGAAGCATAGTATAAAACCACATAAATACAATTTAACAAAACATAGGTTAAAACTACATAAATGCAATTTAATAAAGCACAGGATAAAACAACATAAATACAATTTAATAAAGCATAGGATAAAAAAACATAAATACAATTTAATAAAGCATAGGATAAAACCACATAAATACAATTTAATAAAGCATATGATAAAACAACATAAATACAATTTAATAAAGCATAGGATAAAACCACCTAAATACAATTTAATAAAGCATAGGATAAAACAACATAAATACAATTTAATAAAGCATAGCACAAAACCACATAAATACAATTTAATAAAGCATAGCACAAAACCACATAAATACAATTTAATAAAGCATAGGATAAAACAACATAAATACAATTTAATAAAGCATAGGATAAAACAACATGAATACAATTTAATAAAGCATAGGATAAAACAACATAAATACAATTTAATAAAGCATAGGATAAAACAACATGAGTTCAATTTAATAAAGCATAGGTTAAAACAACATAAATACCATTTAATAAATCATAGGAAAAAAACACATGAATACAATTTAATAAAGCATAGGATAAAACAACATGAATACAATTTAATAAAGCATAGGATAAAACAACATAAATACAATTAATAAAGCATAGGTTAAAACAACATAAATACAATTTAATAAAGCATAGGTTAAAACAACATAAATACAATTTAATAAAGCATAGGACAAAACCACATAAATACAATTTAATAAAGCATAGGATAAAACAACATAAATACAATTTAATAAAGCATAGGATAAAACAACATAAATACAATTTATTAAAGCATAGGACAAAACAACATAAATGCAATTTACTAAAGCATAGGATAAAACAACATAAATACAATTTAATAAAGCATAGGATAAAACAACATAAATGCAATTTAATAAAGCATAGGTTAAAACAACATAAATACAATTTAATAAAGCATAGGATAAAACAACATAAATACAATTTAATAAATCATAGGAAAAAAACACATGAATACAATTTAATAAAGCATAGGATAAAACAACATGAATACAATTTAATAAAGCATAGGATAAAACAGCATAAATACAATTAATAAAGCAAAGGTTAAAACAACATAAATACAATTTAATAAAGCATAGTTTAAAACAACATAAATACAATTTAATAAAGCATAGGTTAAAACAACATGAATACAATTTAATAAGGCATAGGACAAAACAACATAAATACAATTTAATAAAGCATAGGTTAAAACAACATGAATACAATTTAATAAGGCATAGGACAAAACAACATAAATACAATTTAATAAAGCATAGGATAAAACAACATAAATACAATTTAATAAAGCATAGGTTAAAACAACATAAATACAATTTAATAAAGCATAGGTTAAAACAACATGAATACAATTTAATAAAGCATAGGACAAAACAACATAAATACAATTTAATAAAGCATAGGATAAAACAACATAAATACAATTTAATAAAGCATAGGATAAAACAACATAAATACAATTTAATAAAGCATAGGATAAAACAACATAAATACAATTTAATAAAGCATAGGATAAAACAACATAAATACAATTTAATAAAGCATAGGATAAAACAACATAAATACAATTTAATAAAGCATAGGATAAAACAACATAAATACAATTTAATAAAGCATAGGACAAAACCACATAAATACAATTTAATAAAGCATAGGATAAAACAACATAAATACAATTTAATAAAGCATAGGATAAAACAACATAAATACAATTTATTAAAGCATAGGACAAAACAACATAAATGCAATTTACTAAAGCATAGGATAAAACAACATAAATACAATTTAATAAAGCATAGGATAAAACAACATAAATGCAATTTAATAAAGCATAGGTTAAAACAACATAAATACAATTTAATAAAGCATAGGATAAAACAACATAAATACAATTTAATAAATCATAGGAAAAAAACACATGAATACAATTTAATAAAGCATAGGATAAAACAACATGAATACAATTTATTAAAGCATAGGACAAAACAACATAAATGCAATTTACTAAAGCATAGGATAAAACAACATAAATACAATTTAATAAAGCATAGGATAAAACAACATAAATGCAATTTAATAAAGCATAGGTTAAAACAACATAAATACAATTTAATAAAGCATAGGATAAAACAACATAAATACAATTTAATAAATCATAGGAAAAAAACACATGAATACAATTTAATAAAGCATAGGATAAAACAACATGAATACAATTTAATAAAGCATAGGATAAAACAACATAAATACAATTTAATAAAGCATAGGATAAAACAACATAAATACAATTTAATAAATCATAGGAAAAAAACACATGAATACAATTTAATAAAGCATAGGATAAAACAACATGAATACAATTTAATAAAGCATAGGATAAAACAACATAAATACAATTTAATAAAGCATAGGATAAAACAACATGAATACAATTTAATAAAGCATAGGATAAAACAACATAAATACAATTTAATAAAGAATAGGATAAAACAACATGAGTTCAATTTAATAAAGCATAGGTTAAAACAACATAAATACCATTTAATAAATCATAGGAAAAAAACACATGAATACAATTTAATAAAGCATAGGATAAAACAACATGAATACAATTTAATAAAGCATAGGATAAAACAACATGAATACAATTTAATAAAGCATAGGATAAAACAACATAAATACAATTTAATAAAGCATAGGATAAAACAACATGAGTTCAATTTAATAAAGCATAGGTTAAAACAACATAAATACCATTTAATAAATCATAGGAAAAAAACACATGAATACAATTTAATAAAGCATAGGATAAAACAACATGAATACAATTTAATAAAGCATAGGATAAAACAACATAAATACAATTAATAAAGCATAGGTTAAAACAACATAAATACAATTTAATAAAGCATAGGTTAAAACAACATAAATACAATTTAATAAAGCATAGGTTAAAACAACATGAATACAATTTAATAAAGCATAGGACAAAACAACATAAATACAATTTAATAAAGCATAGGATAAAACAACATAAATACAATTTAATAAAGCATAGGATAAAACAACATAAATACAATTTAATAAAGCATAGGATAAAACAACATAAATACAATTTAATAAAGCATAGGATAAAACAACATAAATACAATTTAATAAAGCATAGGATAAAACAACATAAATACAATTTAATAAAGCATAGGATAAAACAACATAAATACAATTTAATAAAGCATAGGACAAAACCACATAAATACAATTTAATAAAGCATAGGATAAAACAACATAAATACAATTTAATAAAGCATAGGATAAAACAACATAAATACAATTTATTAAAGCATAGGACAAAACAACATAAATGCAATTTACTAAAGCATAGGATAAAACAACATAAATACAATTTAATAAAGCATAGGATAAAACAACATAAATGCAATTTAATAAAGCATAGGTTAAAACAACATAAATACAATTTAATAAAGCATAGGATAAAACAACATAAATACAATTTAATAAATCATAGGAAAAAAACACATGAATACAATTTAATAAAGCATAGGATAAAACAACATGAATACAATTTAATAAAGCATAGGATAAAACAACATAAATACAATTTAATAAAGCATAGGATAAAACAACATGAATACAATTTAATAAAGCATAGGATAAAACAACATAAATACAATTTAATAAAGCATAGGATAAAACAACATGAGTTCAATTTAATAAAGCATAGGTTAAAACAACATAAATACCATTTAATAAATCATAGGAAAAAAACACATGAATACAATTTAATAAAGCATAGGATAAAACAACATGAATACAATTTAATAAAGCATAGGATAAAACAACATAAATACAATTAATAAAGCATAGGTTAAAACAACATAAATACAATTTAATAAAGCATAGGTTAAAACAACATAAATACAATTTAATAAAGCATAGGTTAAAACAACATGAATACAATTTAATAAAGCATATGACAAAACAACATAAATACAATTTAATAAAGCATAGGATAAAACAACATAAATACAATTTAATAAAGCATAGGATAAAACAACATAAATACAATTTAATAAAGCATAGGATAAAACAACATAAATACAATTTAATAAAGCATAGGACAAAACCACATAAATACAATTTAATAAAGCATAGGATAAAACAACATAAATACAATTTAATAAAGCATAGGATAAAACAACATAAATACAATTTATTAAAGCATAGGACAAAACAACATAAATGCAATTTACTAAAGCATAGGATAAAACAACAT
Organism: Phyllobates terribilis; assembly: GCF_046119375.1. NCBI lineage: Eukaryota > Metazoa > Chordata > Amphibia > Anura > Dendrobatidae > Phyllobates > Phyllobates terribilis. The sequence goes on from NW_027362778.1 coordinate 834,772, forward strand.
AAATACAATTTAATAAAGCATAGGATAAAACAACATAAATGCAATTTAATAAAGCATAGGTTAAAACAACATAAATACAATTTAATAAAGCATAGGATAAAACAACATAAATACAATTTAATAAATCATAGGAAAAAAACACATGAATACAATTTAATAAAGCATAGGATAAAACAACATGAATACAATTTAATAAAGCATAGGATAAAACAGCATAAATACAATTAATAAAGCAAATGTTAAAACAACATAAATACAATTTAATAAAGCATAGTTTAAAACAACATAAATACAATTTAATAAAGCATAGGTTAAAACAACATGAATACAATTTAATAAGGCATAGGACAAAACAACATAAATACAATTTAATAAAGCATAGGATAAAACAACATAAATACAATTTAATAAAGCATAGGATAAAACAACATAAATACAATTTAATAAAGCATAGGATAAAACAACATAAATACAATTTAATAAAGCATAGGATAAAACCACATAAATACAATTTAATGAAGCATAGTATAAAACCACATAAATACAATTTAACAAAACATAGGTTAAAACTACATAAATGCAATTTAATAAAGCACAGGATAAAACAACATAAATACAATTTAATAAAGCATAGGATAAAAAAACATAAATACAATTTAATAAAGCATAGGATAAAACCACATAAATACAATTTAATAAAGCATATGATAAAACAACATAAATACAATTTAATAAAGCATAGGATAAAACCACCTAAATACAATTTAATAAAGCATAGGATAAAACAACATAAATACAATTTAATAAAGCATAGCACAAAACCACATAAATACAATTTAATAAAGCATAGCACAAAACCACATAAATACAATTTAATAAAGCATAGGATAAAACAACATAAATACAATTTAATAAAGCATAGGATAAAACAACATGAATACAATTTAATAAAGCATAGGATAAAACAACATAAATACAATTTAATAAAGCATAGGATAAAACAACATGAGTTCAATTTAATAAAGCATAGGTTAAAACAACATAAATACCATTTAATAAATCATAGGAAAAAAACACATGAATACAATTTAATAAAGCATAGGATAAAACAACATGAATACAATTTAATAAAGCATAGGATAAAACAACATAAATACAATTAATAAAGCATAGGTTAAAACAACATAAATACAATTTAATAAAGCATAGGTTAAAACAACATAAATACAATTTAATAAAGCATAGGTTAAAACAACATGAATACAATTTAATAAAGCATAGGACAAAACAACATAAATACAATTTAATAAAGCATAGGATAAAACAACATAAATACAATTTAATAAAGCATAGGATAAAACAACATAAATACAATTTAATAAAGCATAGGATAAAACCACATAAATACAATTTAATGAAGCATAGTATAAAACCACATAAATACAATTTAACAAAACATAGGTTAAAACAACATAAATGCAATTTAATAAAGCATAGGATAAAACAACATAAATACAATTTAATAAAGCATAGGATAAAAAAACATAAATACAATTTAATAAAGCATAGGATAAAACCACATAAATACAATTTAATAAAGCATATGATAAAACAACATAAATACAATTTAATAAAGCATAGGATAAAACCACCTAAATACAATTTAATAACGCATAGGATAAAACAACATAAATACAATTTAATAAAGCATAGCACAAAACCACATAAATACAATTTAATAAAGCATAGCACAAAACCACATAAATACAATTTAATAAAGCATAGGATAAAACAACATAAATACAATTTAATAAAGCATAGGATAAAACAACATGAATACAATTTAATAAAGCATAGGATAAAACAACATAAATACAATTTAATAAAGCATAGGATAAAACAACATGAGTTCAATTTAATAAAGCATAGGTTAAAACAACATAAATACCATTTAATAAATCATAGGAAAAAAACACATGAATACAATTTAATAAAGCATAGGATAAAACAACATGAATACAATTTAATAAAGCATAGGATAAAACAACATAAATACAATTAATAAAGCATAGGTTAAAACAACATAAATACAATTTAATAAAGCATAGGTTAAAACAACATAAATACAATTTAATAAAGCATAGGTTAAAACAACATGAATACAATTTAATAAAGCATAGGACAAAACAACATAAATACAATTTAATAAAGCATAGGATAAAACAACATAAATACAATTTAATAAAGCATAGGATAAAACAACATAAATACAATTTAATAAAGCATAGGATAAAACAACATAAATACAATTTAATAAAGCATAGGATAAAACAACATAAATACAATTTAATAAAGCATAGGATAAAACAACATAAATACAATTTAATAAAGCATAGGACAAAACCACACAAATACAATTTAATAAAGCATAGGATAAAACAACATAAATACAATTTAATAAAGCATAGGATAAAACAACATAAATACAATTTATTAAAGCATAGGACAAAACAACATAAATGCAATTTACTAAAGCATAGGATAAAACAACATAAATACAATTTAATAAAGCATAGGATAAAACAACATAAATGCAATTTAATAAAGCATAGGTTAAAACAACATAAATACAATTTAATAAAGCATAGGATAAAACAACATAAATACAATTTAATAAATCATAGGAAAAAAACACATGAATACAATTTAATAAAGCATAGGATAAAACAACATGAATACAATTTAATAAAGCATAGGATAAAACAACATAAATACAATTTAATAAAGCATAGGATAAAACAACATGAATACAATTTAATAAAGCATAGGATAAAACAACATAAATACAATTTAATAAAGCATAGGATAAAACAACATGAGTTCAATTTAATAAAGCATAGGTTAAAACAACATAAATACCATTTAATAAATCATAGGAAAAAAACACATGAATACAATTTAATAAAGTATAGGATAAAACAACATGAATACAATTTAATAAAGCATAGGATAAAACAACATAAATACAATTAATAAAGCATAGGTTAAAACAACATAAATACAATTTAATAAAGCATAGGTTAAAACAACATAAATACAATTTAATAAAGCATAGGTTAAAACAACATGAATACAATTTAATAAAGCATATGACAAAACAACATAAATACAATTTAATAAAGCATATGATAAAACAACATAAATACAATTTAATAAAGCATAGGATAAAACAACATAAATACAATTTAATAAAGCATAGGATAAAACAACATAAATACAATTTAATAAAGCATAGGATAAAACAACATAAATACAATTTAATAAAGCATAGGATAAAACAACATAAATACAATTTAATAAAGCATAGGACAAAACCACATAAATACAATTTAATAAAGCATAGGATAAAACAACATAAATACAATTTAATAAAGCATAGGATAAAACAACATAAATACAATTTATTAAAGCATAGGACAAAACAACATAAATGCAATTTACTAAAGCATAGGATAAAACAACATAAATACAATTTAATAAAGCATAGGATAAAACAACATAAATGCAATTTAATAAAGCATAGGTTAAAACAACATAAATACAATTTAATAAAGCATAGGATAAAACAACATAAATACAATTTAATAAATCATAGGAAAAAAACACATGAATACAATTTAATAAAGCATAGGATAAAACAACATGAATACAATTTAATAAAGCATAGGATAAAACAACATAAATACAATTTAATAAAGCAAAGGATAAAACCACATAAATACAATTTAATGAAGCATAGTATAAAACCACATAAATACAATTTAACATACATAGGTTAAAACAACATAAATGCAATTTAATAAAGCATAGGATAAAACAACATAAATACAATTTTATAAAGCATAGGATAAAAAAACATAAATACAATTTAATAAAGCATAGGATAAAACCACATAAATACAATTTAATAAAGCATATGATAAAACAACATAAATACAATTTAATAAAGCATAGGATAAAACCACCTAAATACAATTTAATAAAGCATAGGATAAAACAACATAAATACAATTTAATAAAGCATAGGAAAAAACAACATAAATACAATTTAATAAAGCATAGGATAAAACAACATAAATACAATTTAATAAAGCATAGGATAAAACAACATAAATACAATTTAATAAAGCATAGTATAAAACAACATAAATGCAATTTATTAAAGCATAGGACAAAACAACATAAATACAATTTAATAAAGCATAGGATAAAACAACATAAATGCAATTTAATAAAGCATAGGTTAAAACAACATAAATACAATTTAATAAAGCATAGGATAAAACAACATAAATGCAATTTAATAAAGCATAGGTTAAAACAACATAAATACAATTTAATAAAGCATAGGATAAAACAACATAAATACAATTTAATAAAGCATAGGTTAAAACAACATAAATACAATTTAATAAAGCATAGGATAAAACAACATAAATACAATTTAATAAATCATAGGATAAAACAACATAAATACATTTTAATAAAGCATAGGTTAAAACAACATAAACACAATTTAATAAAGCATAGGTTAAAACAACATAAATACAATTTAATAAAGCAAAGGTTAAAACAACATAAATACAATTTAATAAAGCATAGGATAAAACAACATAAATACAATTTAATAAAGCATAGGATAAAACAACATAAATACAATTTAATAAAGCATAGGATAAAACAACATAAATACAATTTAATAAAGCATGGGATAAAACAACATAAATACAATTTAATAAAGCATAGGTTAAAACAACATAAATACAATTTAATAAAGCATAGGATAAAACAACATAAATACAATTTAATAAAGCATAGGATAAAACCACATAAATACAATTTAATAAAGCATAGCACAAAAACACATAAATACAATTTAATAAAGCATAGCACAAAACCACATAAATACAATTTAATAAAGCATAGGATAAAACAACATAAATACAATTTAAAAAAGCATAGGAAAAAACAACCTAAATACAATTTAGTAAAGCATAAGATAAAACAACATGAATACAATTTAATAAAGCATAGGTTAAAACAGCATAAATACAATTTAATAAAGCATAGGATAAAACAACATAAATACAATTTAATAAAGCATAGGATAAAACAACATGAATACAATTTAATAAAGCATAGGTTAAAACAACATAAATACAATTTAATAAATCATAGGAAAAAAACACATGAATACAATTTAATAAAGCATAGGATAAAGCAACATAAATACAATTTAATAAAGCATAGGATAAAACAACATAAATACAATTTAATAAAGCATAGGATAAAACAACATGAATACAATTTAATAAAGCATAGGATAAAACAACATAAATACAATTTAATAAAGCATAGGATAAAACAACATGAATTCAATTTAATAAAGCATAGGATAAAACAACATAAATACAATTTATTAAAGCATAGGACAAAACCACATAAATACAATTTAATAAAGCATAGGATAAAACAACATAAATACAATTTAATAAAGCATAGGACAAAACAACATAAATACAATTTAATAAAGCATAGGACAAAACAACCTAAATACAATTTAGTAAAGCATAAGATAAAACAACATGAATACAATTTAATAAAGCATAGGCTAAAACAGCATAAATACAATTTAATAAAGCATAGGCTAAAACTACATAAATACAATTTAATAAAGCATAGGATAAAACAACATAAATACAATTTAATAAAGCATAGGTTAAAACAACATAAATACAATTTAATAAAGCATAGGTTAAAACAACATAAATACAATTTAATAAAGCATAGGATAAAACAACATAAATACAATTTAATAAAGCATAGGATAAAACAACATAAATAAAATTTAATAAAGCATAGGTTAAAACAACATAAATACAATTTAATAAAGCATAGGATAAAACAACATAATTACAATTTAATAAAGCATAGGCTAAAACAACATAAATACTTTTTAATAAAGCATAGGATAAAACCACATAAATACAATTTAATAAAGCACAGGATAAAACAACATAAATACAATTTAATAAAGCATATGTTAAAACAACATAAATACAATTTAATAAAGCACAGGATAAAACAACATAAATACAATTTAATAAAGCATAGGATAAAACAACATAAATACAATTTAATAAAGCATAGGATAAAACAACATAAATACAATTTTATAAAGCATAGGATAAAACAACATAAATACAATTTAATAAAGCATACGTTAAAATATCATAAATACAATTAAATAAAGCATAGGATAAAACAACATAAATACAATTTAATAAAGCATAGGTTAAAACAACATAAATACAATTTTATAAAGCATAGGATAAAACAACATAAATACAATTTAATAAAGCATAGGTTAAAACAACATAAATACAATTTAATAAAGCATAGGATAAAACAACATGAATTCAATTTAATAAAGCATAGGTTAAAACAACATAAATTCCATTTAATAAATCATAGGAAAAAAACACATGGATACAATTTAATAAAGCATAGGATAAAACAACATGAATACAATTTAATAAAGCATAGGATAAAACAACATAAATACAATTTAATAAAGCATAGGATAAAACAACATAAATACAATTTAATAAAGCATAGGATAAAACCACAGAAATACAATTTAATAATGCATAGGATAAAACAACATAAATACAATTTAATAAAGCATAGGACAAAACAACATAAATACAATTTAATAAAGCATAGGATAAAACAGCATAAAAACAATTTAATGAAACATAGGATAAACAACATAAATACAATTTAATAAAGCATAGGCTAAAACAACATAAATACTTTTTAATAAAGCATAGGATAAAACCACATAAATACAATTTAATAAAGCACAGGATAAAACAACATAAATACAATTTAATAAAGCATAGGATAAAACAACATAAATACAATTTAATAAAGCATAGGATAAAACAACATAAATACAATTTTATAAAGCATATGATAAAACAACATAAATACAATTTAATAAAGCATAGGATAAAACCACCTAAATACAATTTAATAAAGCATAGGATAAAACAACATAAATACAATTTAATAAAGCATAGGAAAAAACAACATAAATACAATTTAATAAAGCATAGGATAAAACAACATAAATACAATTTAATAAAGCATAGGATAAAACAACATAAATACAATTTAATAAAGCATAGTATAAAACAACATAAATGCAATTTATTAAAGCATAGGACAAAACAACATAAATACAATTTAATAAAGCATAGGATAAAACAACATAAATGCAATTTAATAAAGCATAGGTTAAAACAACATAAATACAATTTAATAAAGCATAGGATAAAACAACATAAATGCAATTTAATAAAGCATAGGTTAAAACAACATAAATACAATTTAATAAAGCATAGGATAAAACAACATAAATACAATTTAATAAAGCATAGGTTAAAACAACATAAATACAATTTAATAAAGCATAGGATAAAACAACATAAATACAATTTAATAAATCATAGGATAAAACAACATAAATACATTTTAATAAAGCATAGGTTAAAACAACATAAACACAATTTAATAAAGCATAGGTTAAAACAACATAAATACAATTTAATAAAGCAAAGGTTAAAACAACATAAATACAATTTAATAAAGCATAGGATAAAACAACATAAATACAATTTAATAAAGCATAGGATAAAACAACATAAATACAATTTAATAAAGCATAGGATAAAACAACATAAATACAATTTAATAAAGCATGGGATAAAACAACATAAATACAATTTAATAAAGCATAGGTTAAAACAACATAAATACAATTTAATAAAGCATAGGATAAAACAACATAAATACAATTTAATAAAGCATAGGATAAAACCACATAAATACAATTTAATAAAGCATAGCACAAAAACACATAAATACAATTTAATAAAGCATAGCACAAAACCACATAAATACAATTTAATAAAGCATAGGATAAAACAACATAAATACAATTTAAAAAAGCATAGGAAAAAACAACCTAAATACAATTTAGTAAAGCATAAGATAAAACAACATGAATACAATTTAATAAAGCATAGGTTAAAACAGCATAAATACAATTTAATAAAGCATAGGATAAAACAACATAAATACAATTTAATAAAGCATAGGATAAAACAACATGAATACAATTTAATAAAGCATAGGTTAAAACAACATAAATACAATTTAATAAATCATAGGAAAAAAACACATGAATACAATTTAATAAAGCATAGGATAAAGCAACATAAATACAATTTAATAAAGCATAGGATAAAACAACATAAATACAATTTAATAAAGCATAGGATAAAACAACATGAATACAATTTAATAAAGCATAGGATAAAACAACATAAATACAATTTAATAAAGCATAGGATAAAACAACATGAATTCAATTTAATAAAGCATAGGATAAAACAACATAAATACAATTTATTAAAGCATAGGACAAAACCACATAAATACAATTTAATAAAGCATAGGATAAAACAACATAAATACAATTTAATAAAGCATAGGACAAAACAACATAAATACAATTTAATAAAGCATAGGACAAAACAACCTAAATACAATTTAGTAAAGCATAAGATAAAACAACATGAATACAATTTAATAAAGCATAGGCTAAAACAGCATAAATACAATTTAATAAAGCATAGGCTAAAACTACATAAATACAATTTAATAAAGCATAGGATAAAACAACATAAATACAATTTAATAAAGCATAGGTTAAAACAACATAAATACAATTTAATAAAGCATAGGTTAAAACAACATAAATACAATTTAATAAAGCATAGGATAAAACAACATAAATACAATTTAATAAAGCATAGGATAAAACAACATAAATAAAATTTAATAAAGCATAGGTTAAAACAACATAAATACAATTTAATAAAGCATAGGATAAAACAACATAATTACAATTTAATAAAGCATAGGCTAAAACAACATAAATACTTTTTAATAAAGCATAGGATAAAACCACATAAATACAATTTAATAAAGCACAGGATAAAACAACATAAATACAATTTAATAAAGCATATGTTAAAACAACATAAATACAATTTAATAAAGCACAGGATAAAACAACATAAATACAATTTAATAAAGCATAGGATAAAACAACATAAATACAATTTAATAAAGCATAGGATAAAACAACATAAATACAATTTTATAAAGCATAGGATAAAACAACATAAATACAATTTAATAAAGCATACGTTAAAATATCATAAATACAATTAAATAAAGCATAGGATAAAACAACATAAATACAATTTAATAAAGCATAGGTTAAAACAACATAAATACAATTTTATAAAGCATAGGATAAAACAACATAAATACAATTTAATAAAGCATAGGTTAAAACAACATAAATACAATTTAATAAAGCATAGGATAAAACAACATGAATTCAATTTAATAAAGCATAGGTTAAAACAACATAAATTCCATTTAATAAATCATAGGAAAAAAACACATGGATACAATTTAATAAAGCATAGGATAAAACAACATGAATACAATTTAATAAAGCATAGGATAAAACAACATAAATACAATTTAATAAAGCATAGGATAAAACAACATAAATACAATTTAATAAAGCATAGGATAAAACCACAGAAATACAATTTAATAATGCATAGGATAAAACAACATAAATACAATTTAATAAAGCATAGGACAAAACAACATAAATACAATTTAATAAAGCATAGGATAAAACAGCATAAAAACAATTTAATGAAACATAGGATAAACAACATAAATACAATTTAATAAAGCATAGGCTAAAACAACATAAATACTTTTTAATAAAGCATAGGATAAAACCACATAAATACAATTTAATAAAGCACAGGATAAAACAACATAAATACAATTTAATAAAGCATAGGATAAAACAACATAAATACAATTTAATAAAGCATAGGATAAAACAACATAAATACAATTTTATAAAGCATAGGATAAAACAACATAAATACAATTTAATAAAGCATACGTTAAAATATCATAAATACAATTAAATAAAGCATAGGATAAAACAACATAAATACAATTTAATAAAGCATAGGTTAAAACAACATAAATACAATTTTATAAAGCATAGGATAAAACAACATAAATACAATTTAATAAAGCATAGGTTAAAACAACATAAATACAATTTAATAAAGCATAGGATAAAACAACATGAATTCAATTTAATAAAGCATAGGTTAAAACAACATAAATACCATTTAATAAATCATAGGATAAAACAACATAAATACAATTTATTAAAGCATAGGACAAAACCACATAAATACAATTTAATAAAGCATAGGATAAAACAACATAAATACAATTTAATAAAGCATAGGACAAAACAACATAAATACAATTTAATAATGCATAGGATAAAACAACATAAATACAATTTAATAAAGCATAGGATAAAACAACATAAATACAATTTAAAAAAGCATAGGACAAAACAACCTAAATACAATTTAGTAAAGCATAAGATAAAACAACATGAATACAATTTAATAAAGCATAGGCTAAAACAGCATAAATACAATTTAATAAAGCATAGGCTAAAACTACATAAATACAATTTAATAAAGCATAGGATAAAACAACATAAATACAATTTAATAAAGCATAGGTTAAAACAACATAAATACAATTTAATAAAGCATAGGTTAAAACAACATAAATACAATATAATAAAGCATAGGATAAAACAACATAAATACAATTTAATAAAGCATAGGATAAAACAACATAAATAAAATTTAATAAAGCATAGGTTAAAACAACATAAATACAATTTAATAAAGCATAGGATAAAACAACATAAATACAATTTAATAAAGCATAGGCTAAAACAACATAAATACTTTTTAATAAAGCATAGGATAAAACCACATAAATACAATTTAATAAAGCACAGGATAAAACAACATAAATACAATTTAATAAAGCATAGGATAAAACAACATAAATACAATTTAATAAAGCATAGGATAAAACAACATAAATACAATTTAATAAAGCATAGGTTAAAACAACATAAATACAATTTTATAAAGCATAGGATAAAACAACATAAATACAATTTAATAAAGCATAGGTTAAAACAACATAAATACAATTTAATAAAGCATAGGATAAAACAACATGAATTCAATTTAATAAAGCATAGGTTAAAACAACATAAATACCATTTAATAAATCATAGGATAAAACAACATAAATACAATTTATTAAAGCATAGGACAAAACCACATAAATACAATTTAATAAAGCATAGGATAAAACAACATAAATACAATTTAATAAAGCATAGGACAAAACAACATAAATACAATTTAATAAAGCATAGGATAAAACAACATAAATACAATTTAATAAAGCATAGGATAAAACAACATAAATACAATTTAAAAAAGCATAGGACAAAACAACCTAAATACAATTTAGTAAAGCATAAGATAAAACAACATGAATACAATTTAATAAAGCATAGGCTAAAACAGCATAAATACAATTTAATAAAGCATAGGCTAAAACTACATAAATACAATTTAAAAAAGCATAGGATAAAACAACATAAATACAATTTAATAAAGCATAGGTTAAAACAACATAAATACAATTTAATAAAGCATAGGTTAAAACAACATAAATACAATTTAATAAAGCATAGGATAAAACAACATAAATACAATTTAATAAAGCATAGGATAAAACAACATAAATAAAATTTAATAAAGCATAGGTTAAAACAACATAAATACAATTTAATAAAGCATAGGATAAAACAACATAAATACAATTTAATAAAGCATAGGCTAAAACAACATAAATACTTTTTAATAAAGCATGGGATAAAACCACATAAATACAATTTAATAAAGCACAGGATAAAACAACATAAATACAATTTAATAAAGCATAGGATAAAACAACATAAATACAATTTAATAAAGCATAGGATAAAACAACATAAATACAATTTAATAAAGCATAGGATAAAACAACATAAATACAATTTAATAAAGCATACGTTAAAATATCATAAATACAATTAAATAAAGCATAGGATAAAACAACATAAATACAATTTAATAAAGCATAGGTTATAACAACATAAATACAATTTTATAAAGCATAGGATAAAACAACATAAATACAATTTAATAAAGCATAGGTTAAAACAACATAAATACAATTCGATAAAGCATAGGATAAAACAACATAAATATAATTTAATAATGCATAGGATAAAACAACATAAATTCAATTTAATAAAGCATAGGATAAAACAACATAAATACAATTTAATAAAGCACAGGATAAAACAACATAAATAAAATTTAATAAAGCATAGGATAAAACAAAATAAATAAAATTTAATAAAGCATAGGATAAAACAACGTAAATACAATTTAATAAAGCATAGGATAAAACATAAATAAAATTTAATAAAGCATAGGATAAAACACCATAAATACAATTTAATAAAGCATAGGATAAAACAACATAAATACAATTTAATAAAGCATAGGTTAAAACAACATAAATGCAATTTAATAAAGCATAGGATAAAACAACATAAATACAATTTAATAAAGCATAGGATAAAACAACATAAATAAAATTTAATAAAGCATAGGATAAAACAACATAAATACAATTTAATAAAGCATAGGATAAAACAACATAAATACAATTTAATAAAGCATAGGATAAAACAACATAAATACAATTTAATAAAGCATAGGATAAAACAACATAAATACAATTTAATAAAGCATAGGATAAAACAACATAAATACAATTTAATAAAGCATAGGATAAAACCACAGAAATACAATTTAATAAAGCATAGGATAAAACAACATAAATACAATTTAATAAAGCATAGGACAAAACAACATAAATACAATTTAATAAAGCATAGGATAAAACAACATAAAAACAATTTAATGAAACATAGGATAAACAACATAAATACAATTTAATAAAGCATAGGACAAAACAACATAAATACAATTTAATAAAGCATATGTTAAAACAACATAAATACAATTTAATAAAGCATAGGCTAAAACAACATAAATACTTTTTAATAAAGCATAGGATAAAACCACATAAATACAATTTAATAAAGCACAGGATAAAACAACATAAATACAATTTAATAAAGCATAGGATAAAACAACATAAATACAATTTAATAAAGCATAGGATAAAACAACATAAATACAATTTAATAAAGCATAGGATAAAACAACATAAATACAATTTAATAAAGCATACGTTAAAATATCATAAATACAATTAAATAAAGCATAGGATAAAACAACATAAATACAATTTAATAAAGCATAGGTTAAAACAACCTAAATACAATTTTATAAAGCATAGGATAAAACAACATAAATACAATTTAATAAAGCATAGGTTAAAACAACATAAATACAATTTGATAAAGCATAGGATAAAACAACATAAATATAATTTAATAAAGCATAGGATAAAACAACACAAATTCAATTTAATAAAGCATAGGATAAAACAACATAAATACAATTTAATAAAGCACAGGATAAAACAACATAAATAAAATTTAATAAAGCATAGGATAAAACAACATAAATAAAATTTAATAAAGCATAGGATAAAACAACGTAAATACAATTTAATAAAGCATAGGATAAAACATAAATAAAATTTAATAAAGCATAGGATAAAACACCATAAATACAATTTAATAAAGCATAGGATAAAACAACATAAATACAATTTAATAAAGCATAGGTTAAAACAACATAAATGCAATTTAATAAAGCATAGGATAAAACAACATAAATACAATTTAATAAAGCATAGGATAAAACAACATAAATAAAATTTAATAAAGCATAGGATAAAACAACATAAATACAATTTAATAAAGCATAGGATAAAACAACATAAATACAATTTAATAAAGCATAGGATAAAACAACATAAATACAATTTAATAAAGCATAGGATAAAACAACATAAATACAATTTAATAAAGCATAGGATAAAACAACATAAATACAATTTAATAAAGCATAGGATAAAACCACAGAAATACAATTTAATAAAGCATAGGATAAAACAACATAAATACAATTTAATAAAGCATAGGACAAAACAACATAAATACAATTTAATAAAGCATAGGATAAAACAACATAAAAACAATTTAATGAAACATAGGATAAACAACATAAATACAATTTAATAAAGCATAGGACAAAACAACATAAATACAATTTAATAAAGCATATGTTAAAACAACATAAATACAATTTAATAAAGCATAGTTTAAAACAACATAAATACAATTTAATAAAGCATAGTTTAAAACAACATAAATACAATTTAATAAAGCATAGTTTAAAACAACATAAATACAATTTAATAAAGCATTAGATAAAACAACATTAATATAATTTAGTAAAGCATAAGATAAAACAACATGAATACAATTTAATAAAGCATAGGATAAAACAACATGAACAAAATTTAATAAAGCATAGGTTAAAAGAACATAAATACAATTTAATAAAGCATAGTTTAAAACAACATAAATACAATTTAATAAAGCATAGGATAAAACCACAGAAATACAATTTAATAAAGCATAGGATAAAACAACATAAATACAATTTAATAAAGCATAGGACAAAACAACATAAATACAATCTAATAAAGCATAGGATAAAACAACATAAATACAATTTAATGAAACATAGGATAAACAACATAAATACAATGTAGTAAAGCATAGGATAAAACAACATAAATACAATTTAATAAAGCATAGGCTAAAACAACATAAATACTTTTTAATAAAGCATAGGATAAAACCACATAAATACAATTTAATAAAGCACAGGATAAAACAACATAAATACAATTTAATAAAGCATAGGATAAAACAACATAAATACAATTTAATAAAGCATAGGATAAAACAACATAAATACAATTTAATAAAGCATAGGATAAAACAACATAAATACAATTTAATAAAGCATACGTTAAAATATCATAAATACAATTAAATAAAGCAAAGGATAAAACAACATAAATACAATTTAATAAAGCATAGGTTAAAACAACATAAATACAATTTTATAAAGCATAGGATAAAACAACATAAATACAATTTAATAAAGCATAGGTTAAAACAACATAAATACAATTTAATAAAGCATAGGATAAAACAACATGAATTCAATTTAATAAAGCATAGGTTAAAACAACATAAATACCATTTAATAAATCATAAGAAAAAAACACATGGATACAATTTAATAAAGCATAGGATAAAACAACATGAATACAATTTAATAAAGCATAGGATAAAACAACATAAATACAATTAATAAAGCATAGGTTAAAACAACATAAATACAATTTAATAAAGCATAGGTTAAAACAACATAAATACAATTTAATAAAGCATAGGTTAAAACAACATGAATACAATTTAATAAAGCATAGGACAAAACAACATAAATACAATTTAATAAAGCATAGGATAAAACAACATAAATACAATTTAATAAAGCATAGGATAAAACAACATAAATACAATTTTATAAAGCATAGGATAAAACAACATAAATAAAATTTAATAAAGCATAGGATAAAACAACGTAAATACAATTTAATAAAGCATAGGATAAAACATAAATAAAATTTAATAAAGCATAGGATAAAACACCATCAATACAATTTAATAAAGCATAGGATAAAACAACATAAATACAATTTAATAAAGCATAGGATAAAACAACATAAATGCAATTTAATAAAGCATAGGATAAAACAACATAAATACAATTTAATAAAGCATAGGATAAAACAACATAAATAAAATTTAATAAAGCATAGGATAAAACAACATAAATACAATTTAATAAAGCATAGGATAAAACAACATAAATACAATTTAATAAAGCATAGGATAAAACAACATAAATACAATTTAATAAAGCATAGGATAAAACAACATAAATACAATTTAATAAAGCATAGGATAAAACAACATAAATACAATTTAATAAAGCATAGGATAAAACCACAGAAATACAATTTAATAAAGCATAGGATAAAACAACATAAATACAATTTAATAAAGCATAGGACAAAACAACATAAATACAATTTAATAAAGCATAGGATAAAACAACATAAAAACAATTTAATGAAACATAGGATAAACAACATAAATACAATTTAATAAAGCATAGGACAAAACAACATAAATACAATTTAATAAAGCATATGTTAAAACAACATAAATACAATTTAATAAAGCATAGTTTAAAACAACATAAATACAATTTAATAAAGCATAGTTTAAAACAACATAAATACAATTTAATAAAGCATAGTTTAAAACAACATAAATACAATTTAATAAAGCATTAGATAAAACAACATGAATATAATTTAGTAAAGCATAAGATAAAACAACATGAATACAATTTAATAAAGCATAGGATAAAACAACATGAACAAAATTTAATAAAGCATAGGTTAAAAGAACATAAATACAATTTAATAAAGCATAGTTTAAAACAACATAAATACAATTTAATAAAGCATAGGATAAAACCACAGAAATACAATCTAATAAAGCATAGGATAAAACAACATAAATACAATTTAATGAAACATAGGATAAACAAGATAAATACAATGTAATAAAGCATAGGATAAAACAACATAAATACAATTTAATAAAGCATAGGCTAAAACAACATAAATACTTTTTAATAAAGCATAGGATAAAACCACATAAATACAATTTAATAAAGCACAGGATAAAACAACATAAATACAATTTAATAAAGCATAGGATAAAACAACATAAATACAATTTAATAAAGCATAGGATAAAACAACATAAATACAATTTAATAAAGCATAGGATAAAACAACATAAATACAATTTAATAAAGCATACGTTAAAATATCATAAATACAATTAAATAAAACATAGGATAAAACAACATAAATACAATTTAATAAAGCATAGGTTAAAACAACATAAATACAATTTTATAAAGCATAGGATAAAACAACATAAATACAATTTAATAAAGCATAGGTTAAAACAACATAAATACAATTTAATAAAGCATAGGATAAAACAACATGAATTCAATTTAATAAAGCATAGGTTAAAACAACATAAATACCATTTAATAAATCATAAGAAAAAAACACATGGATACAATTTAATAAAGCATAGGATAAAACAACATGAATACAATTTAATAAAGCATAGGATAAAACAACATAAATACAATTAATAAAGCATAGGTTAAAACAACATAAATACAATTTAATAAAGCATAGGTTAAAACAACATAAATACAATTTAATAAAGCATAGGTTAAAACAACATGAATACAATTTAATAAAGCATAGGACAAAACAACATAAATACAATTTAATAAAGCATAGGATAAAACAACATAAATACAATTTAATAAAGCATAGGATAAAACAACATAAATACAATTTAATAAAGCATAGGATAAAACAACATAAATACAATTTAATAAAGCATAGGATAAAACAACATAAATACAATTTAATAAAGCATAGGATAAAACAACATAAATACAATTTAATAAAGCATAGGACAAAACCACATAAATACAATTTAATAAAGCATAGGATAAAACAACATAAATACAATTTAATAAAGCATAGGATAAAACAACATAAATACAATTTATTAAAGCATAGGACAAAACCACATAAATACAATTTAATAAAGCATAGGATAAAACAACATAAATACAATTTAATAAAGCATAGGACAAAACAACATAAATACAATTTAATAAAGCATAGGATAAAACAACATAAATACAATTTAATAAAGCATAGGATAAAACAACATAAATACAATTTAAAAAAGCATAGGACAAAACAACCTAAATACAATTTAGTAAAGCATAAGATAAAACAACATGAATACAATTTAATAAAGCATAGGCTAAAACAGCATAAATACCATTTAATAAAGCATAGGCTAAAACTACATAAATACAATTTAATAAAGCATAGGATAAAACAAAATAAATACAATTTAATAAAGCATAGGTTAAAACAACATAAATACAATTTAATAAAGCATAGGTTAAAACAACATAAATACAATTTAATAAAGCATAGGATAAAACAACATAAATACAATTTAATAAAGCATAGGATAAAACAACATAAATAAAATTTAATAAAGCATAGGTTAAAACAACATAAATACAATTTAATAAAGCATAGAATAAAACAGCATAAATACAATTTAATAAAGCATAGGATAAAACAACATAAATACAATTTAATAAAGCATAGGATAAAACAACATAAATACAATTTAATAAAGCATAGGATAAAACAACATAAATACAATTTAATAAAGCATACGTTAAAATATCATAAATACAATTAAATAAAGCATAGGATAAAACAACATAAATACAATTTAATAAAGCATAGGTTAAAACAACATAAATACAATTTAATAAAGCATAGGATAAAACAACATAAATACAATTTAATAAAGCATAGGATAAAACAACATAAATACAATTTAATAAAGCATAGGATAAAACAACATAAATACAATTTAATAAAGCATACGTTAAAATATCATAAATACAATTAAATAAAGCATAGGATAAAACAACATAAATACAATTTAATAAAGCATAGGTTAAAACAACATAAATACAATTTAATAAAGCATAGGATAAAACAACATAAATACAATTTAATAAAGCATAGGTTAAAACAACATAAATACAATTTAATAAAGCATAGGTTAAAACAACATAAATACAATTTAATAAAGCATAGGATAAAACAACATAAATACAATTTAATAAAGCATAGGTTAAAACAACATAAATACAATTTAATAAAGCATAGGACAAAACAACATAAATACAATTTAATAAAGCATAGGATAAAACAACATAAATACAATTTAATAAAGCATAGGATAAAACAACATAAATACAATTTAAAAAAGCATAGGACAAAACAACCTAAATACAATTTAGTAAAGCATAAGATAAAACAACATGAATACAATTTAATAAAGCATAGGCTAAAACAGCATAAATACCATTTAATAAAGCATAGGCTAAAACTACATAAATACAATTTAATAAAGCATAGGATAAAACAAAATAAATACAATTTAATAAAGCATAGGTTAAAACAACATAAATACAATTTAATAAAGCATAGGTTAAAACAACATAAATACAATTTAATAAAGCATAGGATAAAACAACATAAATACAATTTAATAAAGCATAGGATAAAACAACATAAATAAAATTTAATAAAGCATAGGTTAAAACAACATAAATACAATTTAATAAAGCATAGAATAAAACAGCATAAATACAATTTAATAAAGCATAGGATAAAACAACATAAATACAATTTAATAAAGCATAGGATAAAACAACATAAATACAATTTAATAAAGCATAGGATAAAACAACATAAATACAATTTAATAAAGCATACGTTAAAATATCATAAATACAATTAAATAAAGCATAGGATAAAACAACATAAATACAATTTAATAAAGCATAGGTTAAAACAACATAAATACAATTTAATAAAGCATAGGATAAAACAACATAAATACAATTTAATAAAGCATAGGATAAAACAACATAAATACAATTTAATAAAGCATAGGATAAAACAACATAAATACAATTTAATAAAGCATACGTTAAAATATCATAAATACAATTAAATAAAGCATAGGATAAAACAACATAAATACAATTTAATAAAGCATAGGTTAAAACAACATAAATACAATTTAATAAAGCATAGGATAAAACAACATAAATACAATTTAATAAAGCATAGGTTAAAACAACATAAATACAATTTAATAAAGCATAGGTTAAAACAACATAAATACAATTTAATAAAGCATAGGATAAAACAACATAAATACAATTTAATAAAGCATAGGTTAAAACAACATAAATACAATTTAATAAAGCATAGGATAAAACAACATAAATACAATTTAATAAAGCATAGGATAAAACAACATAAATAAAATTTAATAAAGCATAGGTTAAAACAACATAAATACTTTTTAATAAAGCATAGGATAAAACCACATAAATACAATTTAATAAAGCACAGGATAAAACAACATAAATACAATTTAATAAAGCATAGGATAAAACAACATAAATACAATTTAATAAAGCATAGGATAAAACAACATAAATACAATTTAATAAAGCATAGGATAAAACAACATAAATACAATTTAATAAAGCATACGTTAAAATATCATAAATACAATTAAATAAAGCATAGGATAAAACAACATAAATACAATTTAATAAAGCATAGGTTAAAACAACATAAATACAATTTTATAAAGCATAGGATAAAACAACATGAATACAATTTAATAAAGCATAGGATAAAACAACATAAATACAATTTAATAAAGCATAGGATAAAACAACATAAATACAATTTAATAAAGCATAGGATAAAACAACATAAATACAATTTAATAAAGCATAGGATAAAACAACATAAATACAATTTAATAAAGCATAGGACAAAACCACATAAATACAATTTAATAAAGCATAGGATAAAACAACATAAATACAATTTAATAAAGCATAGGATAAAACAACATAAATACAATTTATTAAAGCATAGGACAAAACCACATAAATACAATTTAATAAAGCATAGGATAAAACAACATAAATACAATTTAATAAAGCATAGGACAAAACAACATAAATACAATTTAATAAAGCATAGGATAAAACAACATAAATACAATTTAATAAAGCATAGGATAAAACAACATAAATACAATTTAAAAAAGCATAGGACAAAACAACCTAAATACAATTTAGTAAAGCATAAGATAAAACAACATGAATACAATTTAATAAAGCATAGGCTAAAACAGCATAAATACCATTTAATAAAGCATAGGCTAAAACTACATAAATACAATTTAATAAAGCATAGGATAAAACAAAATAAATACAATTTAATAAAGCATAGGTTAAAACAACATAAATACAATTTAATAAAGCATAGGTTAAAACAACATAAATACAATTTAATAAAGCATAGGATAAAACAACATAAATACAATTTAATAAAGCATAGGATAAAACAACATAAATAAAATTTAATAAAGCATAGGTTAAAACAACATAAATACAATTTAATAAAGCATAGAATAAAACAACATAAATACAATTTAATAAAGCATAGGATAAAACAACATAAATACAATTTAATAAAGCATAGGATAAAACAACATAAATACAATTTAATAAAGCATAGGATAAAACAACATAAATACAATTTAATAAAGCATACGTTACAATATCATAAATACAATTAAATAAAGCATAGGATAAAACAACATAAATACAATTTAATAAAGCATAGGTTAAAACAACATAAATACAATTTAATAAAGCATAGGATAAAACAACATAAATACAATTTAATAAAGCATAGGATAAAACAACATAAATACAATTTAATAAAGCATAGGACAAAACCACATAAATACAATTTAATAAAGCATAGGATAAAACAACATAAATACAATTTAATAAAGCATAGGATAAAACAACATAAATACAATTTATTAAAGCATAGGACAAAACCACATAAATACAATTTAATAAAGCATAGGATAAAACAACATAAATACAATTTAATAAAGCATAGGACAAAACAACATAAATACAATTTAATAAAGCATAGGATAAAACAACATAAATACAATTTAATAAAGCATAGGATAAAACAACATAAATACAATTTAAAAAAGCATAGGACAAAACAACCTAAATACAATTTAGTAAAGCATAAGATAAAACAACATGAATACAATTTAATAAAGCATAGGCTAAAACAGCATAAATACCATTTAATAAAGCATAGGCTAAAACTACATAAATACAATTTAATAAAGCATAGGATAAAACAAAATAAATACAATTTAATAAAGCATAGGTTAAAACAACATAAATACAATTTAATAAAGCATAGGTTAAAACAACATAAATACAATTTAATAAAGCATAGGATAAAACAACATAAATACAATTTAATAAAGCATAGGATAAAACAACATAAATAAAATTTAATAAAGCATAGGTTAAAACAACATAAATACAATTTAATAAAGCATAGAATAAAACAACATAAATACAATTTAATAAAGCATAGGATAAAACAACATAAATACAATTTAATAAAGCATAGGATAAAACAACATAAATACAATTTAATAAAGCATAGGATAAAACAACATAAATACAATTTAATAAAGCATACGTTACAATATCATAAATACAATTAAATAAAGCATAGGATAAAACAACATAAATACAATTTAATAAAGCATAGGTTAAAACAACATAAATACAATTTAATAAAGCATAGGATAAAACAACATAAATACAATTTAATAAAGCATAGGATAAAACAACATAAATACAATTTAATAAAGCATAGGATAAAACAACATAAATACAATTTAATAAAACATACG
The DNA here is from genome assembly GCF_046119375.1 of Phyllobates terribilis. Lineage (NCBI taxonomy): Eukaryota > Metazoa > Chordata > Amphibia > Anura > Dendrobatidae > Phyllobates > Phyllobates terribilis. The sequence continues at coordinate 857,561 of NW_027362778.1, forward strand.
TTAAAATATCATAAATACAATTAAATAAAGCATAGGATAAAACAACATAAATACAATTTAATAAAGCATAGGTTAAAACAACATAAATACAATTTAATAAAGCATAGGATAAAACAACATAAATACAATTTAATAAAGCATAGGTTAAAACAACATAAATACAATTTAATAAAGCATAGGTTAAAACAACATAAATACAATTTAATAAAGCATAGGATAAAACAACATAAATACAATTTAATAAAGCATAGGTTAAAACAACATAAATACAATTTAATAAAGCATAGGATAAAACAACATAAATACAATTTAATAAAGCATAGGATAAAACAACATAAATAAAATTTAATAAAGCATAGGTTAAAACAACATAAATACTTTTTAATAAAGCATAGGATAAAACCACATAAATACAATTTAATAAAGCACAGGATAAAACAACATAAATAAAATTTAATAAAGCATAGGATAAAACAACATAAATACAATTTAATAAAGCATAGGATAAAACAACATAAATACAATTTAATAAAGCATAGGATAAAACAACATAAATACAATTTAATAAAGCATACGTTAAAATATCATAAATACAATTAAATAAAGCATAGGATAAAACAACATAAATACAATTTAATAAAGCATAGGTTAAAACAACATAAATACAATTTTATAAAGCATAGGATAAAACAACATAAATACAATTTAATAAAGCATAGGTTAAAACAACATAAATACAATTTGATAAAGCATAGGATAAAACAACATAAATATAATTTAATAAAGCATAGGATAAAACAACATGAATTCAATTTAATAAAGCATAGGATAAAACAACATAAATACAATTTAATAAAGCACAGGATAAAACAACATAAATAAAATTTAATAAAGCATAGGATAAAACAACATAAATAAAATTTAATAAAGCATAGGATAAAACAACGTAAATACAATTTAATAAAGCATAGGATAAAACATAAATAAAATTTAATAAAGCATAGGATAAAACACCATAAATAAAATTTAATAAAGCATAGGATAAAACAACATAAATACAATTTAATAAAGCATAAGTTAAAACAACATAAATGCAATTTAATAAAGCATAGGATAAAACAACATAAATACAATTTAATAAAGCATAGGATAAAACAACATAAATAAAATTTAATAAAGCATAGGATAAAACAACATAAATACAATTTAATAAAGCATAGGATAAAACAACATAAATACAATTTAATAAAGCATAGGATAAAACAACATAAAAACAATTTAATAAAGCATAGGATAAAACAACATAAATACAATTTAATAAAGCATAGGATAAAACAACATAAATACAATTTAATAAAGCATAGGATAAAACAACATAAATAAAATTTAATAAAGCATAGGTTAAAACAACATAAATACAATTTAATAAAGCATAGGATAAAACAACATAAATACAATTTAATAAAGCATAGGTTAAAACAACATAAATACAATTTAATAAAGCATAGGTTAAAACAACATAAATACAATTTAATAAAGCATAGGATAAAACAACATAAATACAATTTAATAAAGCATAGGTTAAAACAACATAAATACAATTTAATAAAGCATAGGATAAAACAACATAAATACAATTTAATAAAGCATAGGATAAAACAACATAAATAAAATTTAATAAAGCATAGGTTAAAACAACATAAATACTTTTTAATAAAGCATAGGATAAAACCACATAAATACAATTTAATAAAGCACAGGATAAAACAACATAAATAAAATTTAATAAAGCATAGGATAAAACAACATAAATACAATTTAATAAAGCATAGGATAAAACAACATAAATACAATTTAATAAAGCATAGGATAAAACAACATAAATACAATTTAATAAAGCATACGTTAAAATATCATAAATACAATTAAATAAAGCATAGGATAAAACAACATAAATACAATTTAATAAAGCATAGGTTAAAACAACATAAATACAATTTTATAAAGCATAGGATAAAACAACATAAATACAATTTAATAAAGCATAGGTTAAAACAACATAAATACAATTTGATAAAGCATAGGATAAAACAACATAAATATAATTTAATAAAGCATAGGATAAAACAACATGAATTCAATTTAATAAAGCATAGGATAAAACAACATAAATACAATTTAATAAAGCACAGGATAAAACAACATAAATAAAATTTAATAAAGCATAGGATAAAACAACATAAATAAAATTTAATAAAGCATAGGATAAAACAACGTAAATACAATTTAATAAAGCATAGGATAAAACATAAATAAAATTTAATAAAGCATAGGATAAAACACCATAAATAAAATTTAATAAAGCATAGGATAAAACAACATAAATACAATTTAATAAAGCATAAGTTAAAACAACATAAATGCAATTTAATAAAGCATAGGATAAAACAACATAAATACAATTTAATAAAGCATAGGATAAAACAACATAAATAAAATTTAATAAAGCATAGGATAAAACAACATAAATACAATTTAATAAAGCATAGGATAAAACAACATAAATACAATTTAATAAAGCATAGGATAAAACAACATAAAAACAATTTAATAAAGCATAGGATAAAACAACATAAATACAATTTAATAAAGCATAGGATAAAACAACATAAATACAATTTAATAAAGCATAGGATAAAACAACATAAATAAAATTTAATAAAGCATAGGTTAAAACAACATAAATACAATTTAATAAAGCATAGTTTAAAACAACATAAATACAATTTAATAAAGCATAGTTTAAAACAACATAAATACAATTTAATAAAGCATAGGATAAAACCACAGAAATACAATTTAATAAAGCATAGGATAAAACAACATAAATACAATTTAATAAAGCATAGGACAAAACAACATAAATACAATTTAATAAAGCATAGGATAAAACAACATAAAAACAATTTAATGAAACATAGGATAAACAACATAAATACAATTTAATAAAGCATAGGACAAAACAACATAAATACAATTTAATAAAGCATATGTTAAAACAACATAAATACAATTTAATAAAGCATAGTTTAAAACAACATAAATACAATTTAATAAAGCATAGTTTAAAACAACATAAATACAATTTAATAAAGCATAGTTTAAAACAACATAAATACAATTTAATAAAGCATTAGATAAAACAACATGAATATAATTTAGTAAAGCATAAGATAAAACAACATGAATACAATTTAATAAAGCATAGGATAAAACAACATGAACAAAATTTAGTAAAGCATAGGTTAAAAGAACATAAATACAATTTAATAAAGCATAGTTTAAAACAACATAAATACAATTTAATAAAGCATAGGATAAAACCACAGAAATACAATTTAATAAAGCATAGGATAAAACAACATAAATACAATTTAATAAAGCATAGGACAAAACAACATAAATACAATTTAATAAAGCATAGGATAAAACAACATAAATAAAATTTAATAAAGCATAGGTTAAAACAACATAAATACAATTTTATAAAGCATCGGACAAAACAACATAAATCCAATTTAATAAAGCATAGGATAAAACAACGTAAATACAATTTATAAAGCATAGGATAAAACAACATAAATACAATTTAATAAAGCATAGGATAAAACAACATAAATAAAATTTAATAAAGCATAGGTTAAAACAACATAAATACAATTTAGTAAAGCATAGGATAAAACAACATAAATACAATTTATAAAGCATAGGATAAAACAACATAAATACAATTTAATAAAGCATAGGATAAAACAACATAAATACAATTTAATAAAGCATAGGATAAAACAACATAAATACAATTTAATAAAGCATACGTTAAAACAACATAAATACAATTAAATAAAGCATAGGTTAAAACAACATAAATACAATTTAATAAAGCATAGGATAAAACAACATAAATACAATTTAATAAAGCATAGGATAAAACAACATAAATAAAATTTAATAAAGCATAGGATAAAACAACATAAATAAAATTTAATAAAGCATACGTTAAAACAACATAAATACAATTTAATAAAGCATAGGTTAAAACAACATAAATACAATTTAATAAAGCATAGGATAAAACAACATGAATATAATTTAGTAAAGCATAAGATAAAACAACATGAATACAATTTAATAAAGCATAGGATAAAACAACATGAACAAAATTTAGTAAAGCATAGGTTAAAAGAACATAAATACAATTTAATAAAGCATAGTTTAAAACAACATAAATACAATTTAATAAAGCATAGGATAAAACCACAGAAATACAATTTAATAAAGCATAGGATAAAACAACATAAATACAATTTAATAAAGCATAGGACAAAACAAAATAAATACAATTTAATAAAGCATAGGATAAAACAACATAAATAAAATTTAATAAAGCATAGGTTAAAACAACATAAATACAATTTTATAAAGCATCGGACAAAACAACATAAATCCAATTTAATAAAGCATAGGATAAAACAACGTAAATACAATTTATAAAGCATAGGATAAAACAACATAAATACAATTTAATAAAGCATAGGATAAAACAACATAAATAAAATTTAATAAAGCATAGGTTAAAACAACATAAATACAATTTAGTAAAGCATAGGATAAAACAACATAAATACAATTTATAAAGCATAGGATAAAACAACATGAATACAATTTAATAAAGCATAGGATAAAACAACATAAATACAATTTAATAAAGCATAGGATAAAACAACATAAATACAATTTAATAAAGCATACGTTAAAACAACATAAATACAATTAAATAAAGCATAGGTTAAAACAACATAAATACAATTTAATAAAGCATAGGATAAAACAACATAAATACAATTTAATAAAGCATAGGATAAAACAACATAAATAAAATTTAATAAAGCATAGGATAAAACAACATAAATAAAATTTAATAAAGCATACGTTAAAACAACATAAATACAATTTAATAAAGCATAGGATAAAACAAAATAAATACAATTTAATAAAGCATAGGATAAAACATCATAAATACAATTTAATAAAGCATAGGATAAAACAACATAAATACAATTTAATAAAGCATACTTTAAAACAACGTAAATACAATTAAATAAAGAATAGGATAAAACAACATAAATACAATTTAATAAAGCATAGGTTAAAACAACATAAATACAATTTTATAAAGCATAGGATAAAACAACATAAATACAATTTAATAAAGCATACTTTAAAACAACGTAAATACAATTAAATAAAGCATAGGATAAAACAACATAAATACAATTTAATAAAGCATAGGTTAAAATAACATAAATACAATTTTATAAAGCATAGGATAAAACAACATAAATACAATTTAATAAAGCATAGGACAAAACAACATAAATACAATTTAATAAAGCATAGGATAAAACAACATAAATAAAATTTAATAAAGCATAGGTTAAAACAACATAAATACAATTTTATAAAGCATCAGACAAAACAACATAAATCCAATTTAATAAAGCATAGGATAAAACAACGTAAATACAATTTATAAAGCATAGGATAAAACAACATAAATACAATTTAATAAAGCATAGGATAAAACAACATAAATAAAATTTAATAAAGCATAGGTTAAAACAACATAAATACAATTTAGTAAAGCATCGGACAAAACAACATAAATACAATTTAATAAAGCATAGGATAAAACAACATAAATACAATTTATAAAGCATAGGATAAAACAACATAAATACAATTTAATAAAGCATATGATAAAACAACATAAATACAATTTAATAAAGCATAGGATAAAACAACATAAATACAATTTAATAAAGCATACGTTAAAACAACATAAATACAATTAAATAAAGCATAGGTTAAAACAAAATAAATACAATTTAATAAAGCATAGGATAAAACAACATAAATACAATTTAATAAAGCATAGGATAAAACAACATGAATATAATTTAGTAAAGCATAAGATAAAACAACATGAATACAATTTAATAAAGCATAGGATAAAACAACATGAACAAAATTTAGTAAAGCATAGGTTAAAAGAACATAAATACAATTTAATAAAGCATAGGATAAAACAACATAAATACAATTTAATAAAGCATACGTTAAAACAACATAAATACAATTAAATAAAGCATAGGTTAAAACAACATAAATACAATTTAAGAAAGCATAGGATAAAACAACATAAATACAATTTAATAAAGCATAGGATAAAACAACATAAATAAAATTTAATAAAGCATAGGATAAAACAACATAAATACAATTTAATAAAGCATACGTTAAAACAACATAAATACAATTTAATAAAGCATAGGATAAAACAAAATAAATACAATTTAATAAAGCATAGGATAAAACATCATAAATACAATTTAATAAAGCATAGGATAAAACAACATAAATACAATTTAATAAAGCATACTTTAAAACAACGTAAATACAATTAAATAAAGAATAGGATAAAACAACATAAATACAATTTAATAAAGCATAGGTTAAAACAACATAAATACAATTTTATAAAGCATAGGATAAAACAACATAAATACAATTTAATAAAGCATACTTTAAAACAACGTAAATACAATTAAATAAAGCATAGGATAAAACAACATAAATACAATTTAATAAAGCATAGGTTAAAACAACATAAATACAATTTTATAAAGCATAGGATAAAACAACATAAATACAATTTAATAAAGCATAGGACAAAACAACATAAATACAATTTAATAAAGCATAGGATAAAACAACATAAATAAAATTTAATAAAGCATAGGTTAAAACAACATAAATACAATTTTATAAAGCATCGGACAAAACAACATAAATCCAATTTAATAAAGCATAGGATAAAACAACATAAATACAATTTATAAAGCATAGGATAAAACAACATAAATACAATTTAATAAAGCATAGGATAAAACAACATAAATAAAATTTAATAAAGCATAGGTTAAAACAACATAAATACAATTTAGTAAAGCATCGGACAAAACAACATAAATACAATTTAATAAAGCATAGGATAAAACAACATAAATACAATTTATAAAGCATAGGATAAAACAACATAAATACAATTTAATAAAGCATAGGATAAAACAACATAAATACAATTTAATAAAGCATAGGATAAGACAACATAAATACAATTTAATAAAGCATAGGCTAAAACTACATAAATACAATTTAATAAAGCATAGGATAAAACAACATAAATACAATTTAATAAAGCATAGGATAAAACAACATAAATACAATTTAATAAAGCATACGTTAAAACAACATAAATACAATTAAATAAAGCATAGGTTAAAACAACATAAATACAATTTAATAAAGCATAGGATAAAACAACATAAATACAATTTAATAAAGCATAGGATAAAACAACATAAATAAAATTTTATAAAGCATAGGATAAAACAACATAAATACAATTTAATAAAGCATACGTTAAAACAACATAAATACAATTTAATAAAGCATAGGATAAAACAAAATAAATACAATTTAATAAAGCATAGGATAAAACAACATAAATACAATTTAATAAAGCATAGGATAAAACAACATAAATACAATTTAATAAAGCATACTTTAAAACAACGTAAATACAATTAAATAAAGCATAGGATAAAACAACATAAATACAATTTAATAAAGCATAGGTTAAAACAACATAAATACAATTTTATAAAGCATAGGATAAAACAACATAAATACAATTTAATAAAGCATAGGTTAAAACAACATAAATACAATTTAATAAAGCATAGGATAAAACAACATATATTCAATTTAATAAAGCATAGCATAAAACAACATAAATACAATTTAATAAAGCATAGGATAAAACAACATAAATAAAATTTAATAAAGCATAGGATAAAACAACATAAATAAAATTTAATAAAGCATAGGATAAAACAACGTAAATACAATTTAATAAAGCATAGGATAAAACAACATAAATTAAATTTAATAAAGCATAGGATAAAACAACATAAATACAATTTAATAAAGCATAAGATAAAACAACATAAATACAATTTAATAAAGCATAGGTTAAAACAACATAAATGCAATTTAATAAAGCATAGGATAAAACAACATAAATACAATTTAATAAAGCATAGGATAAAACAACATAAATACAATTTAATAAAGCATAGGATAAAACAACATAAATAAAATTTAATAAAGCATAGGTTAAAACAACATAAATACAATTTAATAAAGCATCGGACAAAACAACATAAATACAATTTAATAAAGCATATTTTAAAACAACATAAATACAATTTAATAAAGCATAGTTTAAAACAACATAAATACAATTTAATAAAGCATAGGACAAAACAACATAAATACAATTTAATAAAGCATAGGATAAAACAACATAAAAACAATTTAATGAAACATAGTATAACCAACATAAATACAATTTAATAAAGCATATGTTAAAACAACATAAATACAATTTAAAAAAGCATAGTTTAAAACAACATAAATACAATTTAATAAAGCATAGTTTAAAACAACATAAATACAATTTAATAAAGCATAGTTTAAAACAACATAAATACAATTTAATAAAGCATAGTTTAAAACAACATAAATACAATTTAATAAAGCATAGTTTAAAACAACATAAATACAATTTAATAAAGCATTATATAAAACAACATGAATATAATTTAGTAAAGCATAAGATAAAACAACATGAATACAATTTAATAAAGCATAGTATAAAACAACATGAATAAAATTTAATAAAGCATAGGTTAAAACAACATAAATACAATTTAATAAACCATAGTTTAAAACAACATAAATACAATTTAATAAAGCATAGGATAAAACCACATAAATACAATTTAATAAAGCATAGGATAAAACAACATAAATACAATTTAATAAAGCATAGGACAAAACAACATAAATACAATTTAATAAAGCATAGGATAAAACAACATAAATACAATTTAATGAAACATAGGATAAACAACATAAATACAATTTAATAAAGCATAGGATAAAACAACATAAATACAATTTAATAAAGCATAGGATAAAACAACATAAATAAAATTTAATAAAGCATAGGTTAAAACAACATAAATACAATTTTATAAAGCATCGGACAAAACAACATAAATACAATTTAATAAAGCATAGGATAAAACAACATAAATACAATTTATAAAGCATAGGATAAAACAACATAAATACAATTTAATAAAGCATAGGATAAAACAACATAAATAAAATTTAATAAAGCATAGGTTAAAACAACATAAATACAATTTTATAAAGCATCGGACAAAACAACATAAATACAATTTAATAAAGCATAGGATAAAACAACATAAATACAATTTATAAAGCATAGGATAAAACAACATAAATACAATTTAATAAAGCATACGTTAAAACATCATAAATACAATTAAATAAAGCATAGGATAAAACAACATAAATACAATTTAATAAAGCATAGGTTAAAACAACATAAATACAATTTTATAAAGCATAGGATAAAACAACATAAATACAATTTAATAAAGCATAGGATAAAACAACATAAATTCAATTTAATAAAGCATAGGATAAAACAACATAAATACAATTTAATAAAGCACAGGTAAAACAACATAAATAAAATTTAATAAAGCATAGGATAAAACAACATAAATAAAATTTAATAAAGCATAGGATAAAACAACGTAAATACAATTTAATAAAGCATAGGATAAAACATAAATAAAATTTAATAAAGCATAGGATAAAACACCATAAATACAATTTAATAAAGCATAGGATAAAACAACATAAATACAATTTAATAAAGCATAGGATAAAACCACAGAAATACAATTTAATAAAGCATAGGATAAAACAACATAAATACAATTTAATAAAGCATAGGACAAAACAACATAAATACAATTTAATAAAGCATAGGATAAAACAACATAAATACAATTTAATGAAACATAGGATAAACAACATAAATACAATTTAATAAAGCATAGTTTAAAACAACATAAATACAATTTAATAAAGCATAGTTTAAAACAACATAAATACAATTTAATAAAGCATTAGATAAAACAACATGAATATAATTTAGTAAAGCATAAGATAAAACAACATGAATACAATTTAATAAAGCATAGGATAAAACAACATGAATAAAATTTAATAAAGCATAGGTTAAAACAACATAAATACAATTTAATAAAGCATAGTTTAAAACAAAATAAATACAATTTAATAAAGCATAGTTTAAAACAACATAAATACAATTTAATAAAGCATAGGATAAAACCACAGAAATACAATTTAATAAAGCATAGGATAAAACAACATAAATACAATTTAATAAAGCATAGGACAAAACAACATAAATACAATTTAATAAAGCATAGGATAAAACAACATAAATACAATTTAATGAAACATAGGATAAACAACATAAATACAATTTAATAAAGCATAGTTTAAAACAACATAAATACAATTTAATAAAGCATAGTTTAAAACAACATAAATACAATTTAATAAAGCATTAGATAAAACAACATGAATATAATTTAGTAAAGCATAAGATAAAACAACATGAATACAATTTAATAAAGCATAGGATAAAACAACATGAATAAAATTTAATAAAGCATAGGTTAAAACAACATAAATACAATTTAATAAAGCATAGTTTAAAACAACATAAATACAATTTAATAAAGCATAGGATAAAACAACATAAATACAATTTAATAAAGCATAGGACAAAACAACATAAATACAATTTAATAAAGCATAGGTTAAAACAACATAAATACAATTTTATAAAGCATAGGATAAAACAACATAAATACAAGTTAATAAAGCATAGGTTAAAACAACATAAATACAATTTTATAAAGCATAGGATAAAACAACATAAATACAATTTAATAAAGCATAGGATAAAACAACATAAATTCAATTTAATAAAGCATAGGATAAAACAACATAAATACAATTTAATAAAGCACAGGATAAAACAACATAAATAAAATTTAATAAAGCATAGGATAAAACAACATAAATAAAATTTAATAAAGCATAGGATAAAACAACGTAAATACAATTTAATAAAGCATAGGATAAAACATAAATAAAATTTAATAAAGCATAGGATAAAACACCATAAATATAATTTAATAAAGCATAGGATAAAACAACATAAATACAATTTAATAAAGCATAGGATAAAACAACATAAATACAATTTAATAAAGCATAGGATAAAACAACATAAATACAATTTAATAAAGCATAGGATAAAACAACATAAATACAATTTAATAAAGCATAGGATAAAACAACATAAATACAATTTAATAAAGCATAGGATAAAACAACATAAATACAATTTAATAAAGCATAGGATAAAACAACATAAATACAATTTAATAAAGCATAGGATAAAACAATATAAATACAATTTAATAAAGCATAGGATAAAACAACATAAATACAATTTAATAAAGCATAGGATAAAACAACATAAATACAATTTAATAAAGCATAGGATAAAACAACATAAATAAAATTTAATAAAGCATAGGTTAAAACAACATAAATACAATTTAATAAAGCATAGTTTAAAACAACATAAATACAATTTAATAAAGCATAGTTTAAAACAACATAAATACAATTTAATAAAGCATAGGATAAAACCACAGAAATACAATTTAATAAAGCATAGGATAAAACAACATAAATACAATTTAATAAAGCATAGGACAAAACAACATAAATACAATTTAATAAAGCATAGGATAAAACAACATAAATACAATTTAATGAAACATAGGATAAACAACATAAATACAATTTAATAAAGCATAGTTTAAAACAACATAAATACAATTTAATAAAGCATAGTTTAAAACAACATAAATACAATTTAATAAAGCATTAGATAAAACAACATGAATATAATTTAGTAAAGCATAAGATAAAACAACATGAATACAATTTAATAAAGCAAAGGATAAAACAACATGAATAAAATTTAATAAAGCATAGGTTAAAACAACATAAATACAATTTAATAAAGCATAGTTTAAAACAACATAAATACAATTTAATAAAGCATAGGATAAAACAACATACATACAATTTAATAAAGCATAGGACAAAACAACATAAATACAATTTAATAAAGCATAGGATAAAACAACATAAATAAAATTTAATAAAGCATAGGATAAAACAACATAAATAAAATTTAATAAAGCATAGGATAAAACAACGTAAATACAATTTAATAAAGCATAGGATAAAACAACATAAATACAATTTAATAAAGCATCGGACAAAACAACATAAATACAATTTAATAAAGCATAGGATAAAACAACATAAATAAAATTTAATAAAGCATAGGTGAAAACAACATAAATACAATTTAATAAAGCATAGGATAAAACAACATAAATACAATTTAATAAAGCATAGGATAAAACAACATAAATAAAATTGAATAAAGCATAGGACAAAACAACATAAATACAATTTAATAAAGCATAGGATAAAACAACATAAATACAATTTAATGAAACATAGGATAAACAACATAAATACAATTTAATAAAGCATAGTTTAACACAACATAAATACAATTTAATAAAGCATTAGATAAAACAACATGAATATAATTTAGTAAAGCATAAGATAAAACAACATGAATACAATTTAATAAAGCATAGGATAAAACAACATGAATAAAATTTAATAAAGCATAGGTTAAAACAACATAAATACAATTTAATAAAGCATAGTTTAAAACAACATAAATACAATTTAATAAAGCATAGGATAAAACAACATGCATACAATTTAATAAAGCATAGGACAAAACAACATAAATACAATTTAATAAAGCATAGGATAAAACAACATAAATACAATTTAATAAAGCATAGTTTAAAACAACATAAATACAATTTAATAAAGCATAGTTTAAAACAACATAAATACAATTTAATAAAGCATTAGATAAAACAACATGAATATAATTTAGTAAAGCATAAGATAAAACAACATGAATACAATTTAATAAAGCATAGGATAAAACAACATGAATAAAATTTAATAAAGCATACGTTAAAACAACATAAATACAATTTAATAAAGCATAGTTTAAAACAACATAAATACAATTTAATAAAGCATAGGATAAAACAACATGCATACAATTTAATAAAGCATAGGACAAAACAACATAAATACAATTTAATAAAGCATAGGATAAAACAACATAAATACAATTTAATAAAGCATAGGACAAAACAACATAAATACAATTTAATAAAGCATAGGACAAAACAACATAAACACAATTTAATAAAGCATAGGATAAAACAACATAAATATAATTTAATAAAGCATAGGATAAAACAACATAAATAAAATTTAATAAAGCATAGGTTAAAACAACATAAATACAATTTAATAAAGCATAGGTTAAAACAACAAAAATACAATTTAATAAAGCATAGGATAAAACAACATAAATACAATTTAATAAAGCATAGGATAAAACAACATAAATAAAATTTAATAAAGCATAGGTTAAAACAACATAAATACAATTTAATAAAGCATCGGACAAAACAACATAAATACAATTTAATAAAGCATAGGATAAAACAACATAAATACAATTTATAAAGCATAGGATAAAACAACATAAATACAATTTAATAAAGCATAGGATAAAACAACATAAATACAATTTATAAAGCATAGGATAAAACAATATAAATACAATTTAATAAAGCATAGGATAAAACAACATAAATACAATTTAATAAAGCATAGGCTAAAACAACATAAATACTTTTTAATAAAGCATAGGATAAAACCACATAAATACAATTTAATAAAGCACAGGATAAAACAACATGAATACAATTTAATAAAGCATAGGATAAAACAACATAAATACAATTTAATAAAGCATAGGATAAAACAACATAAATACAATTTAATAAAGCATAGGATAAAACAACATAAATACAATTTAATAAAGCATACGTTAAAACATCATAAATACAATTAAATAAAGCATAGGATAAAACAACATAAATACAATTTAATAAAGCATAGGTTAAAACAACATAAATACAATTTTATAAAGCATAGGATAAAACAACATAAATACAATTTAATAAAGCATAGGTTAAAACAACATAAATACAATTTTATAAAGCATAGGATAAAACAACATAAATACAATTTAATAAAGCACAGGATAAAACAACATAAATAAAATTTAATAAAGCATAGGATAAAACAACATAAATAAAATTTAATAAAGCATAGGATAAAACAACGTAAATACAATTTAATAAAGCATAGGATAAAACATAAATAAAATTTAATAAAGCATAGGATAAAACACCATAAATACAATTTAATAAAGCATAGGATAAAACAACATAAATACAATTTAATAAAGCATAGGTTAAAACAACATAAATGCAATTTAATAAAGCATAGGATAAAACAACATAAATACAATTTAATAAAGCATAGGATAAAACAACATAAATAAAATATAATAAACCATAGGATAAAACAACATAAATACAATTTAATAAAGCATAGGATAAAACAACATAAATACAATTTAATAAAGCATAGTTTAAAACAACATAAATACAATTTAATAAAGCATAGGATAAAACAACATAAATACAATTTATAAAGCATAGGATAAAACAACATAAATACAATTTAATAAAGCATAGGATAAAACAACATAAATACAATTTAATAAAGCATAGGATAAAACAACATAAATACAATTTAATAAAGCATACGTTAAAACATCATAAATACAATTAAATAAAGCATAGGATAAAACAACATAAATACAATTTAATAAAGCATAGGTTAAAACAACATAAATACAATTTTATAAAGCATAGGATAAAACAACATAAATACAATTTAATAAAGCATAGGTTAAAACAACATAAATGCAATTTAATAAAGCATAGGATAAAACAACATAAATACAATTTAATAAAGCATAGGATAAAACAACATAAATAAAATATAATAAACCATAGGATAAAACAACATAAATAAAATTTAATAAAGCATAGTTTAAAACAACATAAATACAATTTAATAAAGCATAGTTTAAAACAACATAAATACAATTTAATAAAGCATAGGATAAAACCACAGAAATACAATTTAATAAAGCATAGGATAAAACAACATAAATACAGTTTAATAAAGCATAGGACAAAACAACATAAATACAATTTAATAAAGCATAGGATAAAACAACATAAATACAATTTAATGAAACATAGGATAAACAACATAAATACAATTTAATAAAGCATAGGACAAAACAACATAAATACAATTTAATAAAGCATATGTTAAAACAACATAAATACAATTTAATAAAGCATAGTTTAAAACAACATAAATACAATTTAATAAAGCATAGTTTAAAACAACATAAATACAATTTAATAAAGCATAGGATAAAACAACATAAATACAATTTATAAAGCATAGGATAAAACAACATAAATACAATTTAATAAAGCATAGGATAAAACAACATAAATAAAATTTAATAAGGCATAGGTTAAAACAACATAAATACAATTTAATAAAGCATCGGACAAAACAACATAAATACAATTTAATAAAGCATAGGATAAAACAACATAAATACAATTTATAAAGCATAGGATAAAACAACATAAATACAATTTAATAAAGCATAGGATAAAACAACATAAATACAATTTAATAAAGCATAGGATAAAACAACATACTTACAATTTAATAAAGCATACGTTAAAACATCATAAATACAATTAAATAAAGCATAGGATAAAACAACATAAATACAATTTAATAAAGCATAGGTTAAAACAACATAAATACAATTTTATAAAGCATAGGATAAAACAACATAAATACAATTTAATAAAGCATAGGTTAAAACAACATAAATACAATTTTATAAAGCATAGGATAAAACAACATAAATACAATTTAATAAAGCATAGGATAAAACAACATAAATTCAATTTAATAAAGCATAGGATAAAACAACATAAATACAATTTAATAAAGCACAGGATAAAACAACATGAATAAAATTTAATAAAGCATAGGATAAAACAACATAAATAAAATTTAATAAAGCATAGGATAAAACAACGTAAATACAATTTAATAAAGCATAGGATAAAACATAATTAAATTTAATAAAGCATAGGATAAAACACCATAAATACAATTTAATAAAGCATAGGATAAAACAACATAAATAAAATTTAATAAAGCATAGGATAAAACAACATAAATACAATTTAATAAAGCATAGGATAAAACAACATAAATACAATTTAATAAAGCATAGGATAAAAAAAGATAAATACAATTTAATAAAGCATAGGATAAAACAACATAAATACAATTTAATAAAGCATAGGATAAAACAACATAAATACAATTTAATAGAGCATAGGATAAAACAACATATATAAAATTTAATAAAGCATAGGTTAAAACAACATAAATACAATTTAATAAAGCATAGTTTAAAACAACATAAATACAATTTAATAAAGCATAGTTTAAAACAACATAAATACAATTTAATAAAGCATAGGATAAAACCACAGAAATACAATTTAATAAAGCATAGGATAAAACAACATAAATACAATTTAATAAAGCATAGGACAAAACAACATAAATACAATTTAATAAAGCATAGGATAAAACAACATAAATACAATTTAATGAAACATAGGATAAACAACATAAATACAATTTAATAAAGCATAGGACAAAACAACATAAATACAATTTAATAAAGCATAGTTTAAAACAATATAAATACAATTTAATAAAGCATAGTTTAAAACAACATAAATACAATTTAATAAAGCATAGTTTAAAACAACATAAATACAATTTAATAAAGCATTAGATAAAACAACATGAATATAATTTAGTAAAGCATAAGATAAAACAACATGAATACAATTTAATAAAGCATAGGATAAAACAACATGAATAAAATTTAATAAAGCATAGGTTAAAACAACATAAATACAATTTAATAAAGCATAGTTTAAAACAACATAAATACAATTTAATAAAGCATAGGATAAAACCACAGAAATACAAGTTAATAAAGCATAGGATAAAACAACATAAATACAATTTAATAAAGCATAGGACAAAACAACATAAATACAATTTAATAAAGCATAGGAAAAAAAAAACAACATAAATACAATTTAATGAAACATAGGATAAACAACATAAATACAATTTAATAAAGCATAGGATAAAACAACATAAATACAATTTAATAAAGCATAGTTTAAAACAACATAAATACAATTTAATAAAGCATAGGATAAAACCACAGAAATACAAGTTAATAAAGCATAGGATAAAACAACATAAATACAATTTAATAAAGCATAGGACAAAACAACATAAATACAATTTAATAAAGCATAGGAAAAAAAAAACAACATAAATACAATTTAATGAAACATAGGATAAACAACATAAATACAATTTAATAAAGCATAGGATAAAACAACATAAATACAATTTAATAAAGCATAGGATAAAACAACATAAATAAAATTTAATAAAGCATAAGTTAAAACAACATAAATACAATTTAATAAAGCATCGGACAAAACAACATAAATACAATTTAATAAAGCATAGGATAAAACAACATAAATACAATTTATAAAGCATAGGATAAAACAACATAAATACAATTTAATAAAGCATAGGATAAAACAACATAAATACAATTTAATAAAGCATAGGATAAGACAACATAAATACAATTTAATAAAGCATAGGCTAAAACTACATAAATACAATTTAATAAAGCATAGGATAAAACAACATAAATACAATTTAATAAAGCATAGGATAAAACAACATAAATACAATTTAATAAAGCATACGTTAAAACAACATAAATACAATCAAATAAAGCATAGGTTAAAACAACATAAATACAATTTAATAAAGCATAGGATAAAACAACATAAATACAATTTAATAAAGCATAGGATAAAACAACATAAATAAAATTTAATAAAGCATAGGATAAAACAACATAAATACAATTTAATAAAGCATACGTTAAAACAACATAAATACAATTTAATAAAGCATAGGATAAAACAAAATAAATACAATTTAATAAAGCATAGGATAAAACAACATAAATACAATTTAATAAAGCATAGGATAAAACAACATAAATACAATTTAATAAAGCATACGTTAAAACAACGTAAATACAATTAAATAAAGCATAGGATAAAACAACATAAATACAATTTAATAAAGCATAGGTTAAAACAACATAAATACAATTTTATAAAGCATAGGATAAAACAACATAAATACAATTTAATAAAGCATAGGTTAAAACAACATAAATACAATTTAATAAAGCATAGGATAAAACAACATATATTCAATTTAATAAAGCATAGGATAAAACAACATAAATACAATTTAATAAAGCATAGGTGAAAACAACATAAATACAATTTAATAAAGCATAGGATAAGACAACATAAACACAATTTAATAAAGCATAGGATAAAACAACATAAATAAAATTTAATAAAGCATAGGACAAACAACATAAATACAATTTAATAAAGCATAGGATAAAACAACATAAATACAATTTAATGAAACATAGGATAAACAACATAAATACAATTTAATAAAGCATAGTTTAAAACAACATAAATACAATTTAATAAAGCATAGTTTAAAACAACATAAATACAATTTAATAAAGCATTAGATAAAACAACATGAATATAATTTAGTAAAGCATAAGATAAAACAACATGAATACAATTTAATAAAGCATAGGATAAAACAACATGAATAAAATTTAATAAAGCATAGGTTAAAACAACATAAATACAATTTAATAAAGCATAGTTTAAAACAACATAAATACAATTTAATAAAGCATAGGATAAAACAACATGCATACAATTTAATAAAGCATAGGACAAAACAACATAAATACAATTTAATAAAGCATAGGATAAAACAACATAAATACAATTTAATAAAGCATAGGACAAAACAACATAAATACAATTTAATAAAGCATAGGACAAAACAACATAAATACAATTTAATAAAGCATAGGATAAAACAACATAAATATAATTTAATAAAGCATAGGATAAAACAACATAAATAAAATTTAATAAAGCATAGGATAAAACAACATAAATAAAATTTAATAAAGCATAGGATAAAACAACGTAAATACAATTTAATAAAGCATAGGATAAAACAACATAAATACAATTTAATAAAGCATCGGACAAAACAACATAAATACAATTTAATAAAGCATAGGATAAAACAACATAAATACAATTTAATAAAGCATAGGTGAAAACAACATAAATACAATTTAATAAAGCATAGGATAAAACAACATAAATACAATTTAATAAAGCATAGGTGAAAACAACATAAATACAATTTAATAAAGCATAGGATAAAACAACATAAATACAATTTAATAAAGCATAGGCTAAAACTACATAAATACAATTTAATAAAGCATAGGATAAAACAACATAAATACAATTTAATAAAGCATAGGTTAAAACAACAAAAATACAATTTAATAAAGCATAGGATAAAACAACATAAATACAATTTAATAAAGCATAGGATAAAACAACATAAATAAAATTTAATAAAGCATAGGTTAAAACAACATAAATACAATATAATAAAGCATCGGACAAAACAACATAAATACAATTTAATAAAGCATAGGATAAAACAACATAAATACAATTTATAAAGCATAGGATAAAACAACATAAATACAATTTAATAAAGCATAGGATAAAACAACATAAATACAATTTATAAAGCATAGGATAAAACAATATAAATACAATTTAATAAAGCATAGGATAAAACAACATAAATACAATTTAATAAAGCATAGGATAAAACAACATAAATACAATTTAATAAAGCATAGGGTAAAACTACATAAATACAATTTAATAAAGCATAGGATAAAACAACATAAATACAATTTAATAAAGCATAGGTTAAAACAACATAAATACAATTTAATAAAGCATAGGATAAAACAACATAAATATAATTTAATAAAGCATAGGATAAAACAACATAAATAAAATTTAATAAAGCATAGGATAAAACAACATAAATAAAATTTAATAAAGCATAGGATAAAACAACGTAAATACAATTTAATAAAGCATAGGATAAAACAACATAAATACAATTTAATAAAGCATCGGACAAAACAACATAAATACAATTTAATAAAGCATAGGATAAAACAACATAAATACAATTTAATAAAGCATAGGTGAAAACAACATAAATACAATTTAATAAAGCATAGATAAAACAACATAAATACAATTTAATAAAGCATAGGTGAAAACAACATAAATACAATTTAATAAAGCATAGGATAAAACAACATAAATACAATTTAATAAAGCATAGGCTAAAACTACATAAATACAATTTAATAAAGCATAGGATAAAACAACATAAATACAATTTAATAAAGCATAGGTTAAAACAACAAAAATACAATTTAATAAAGCATAGGATAAAACAACATAAATACAATTTAATAAAGCATAGGATAAAACAACATAAATAAAATTTAATAAAGCATAGGTTAAAACAACATAAATACAATATAATAAAGCATCGGACAAAACAACATAAATACAATTTAATAAAGCATAGGATAAAACAACATAAATACAATTTATAAAGCATAGGATAAAACAACATAAATACAATTTAATAAAGCATAGGATAAAACAACATAAATACAATTTATAAAGCATAGGATAAAACAATATAAATACAATTTAATAAAGCATAGGATAAAACAACATAAATACAATTTAATAAAGCATAGGATAAAACAACATAAATACAATTTAATAAAGCATAGGGTAAAACTACATAAATACAATTTAATAAAGCATAGGATAAAACAACATAAATACAATTTAATAAAGCATAGGTTAAAACAACATAAATACAATTTAATAAAGCATAGGATAAAACAACATAAATACAATTTAATAAAGCATAGGATAAAACAACATAAATAAAATTTAATAAAGCATAGGATAAAACAACGTAAATACAATTTAATAAAGCATAGGATAAAACAACATAAATACAATTTAATAAAGCATCGGACAAAACAACATAAATACAATTTAATAAAGCATAGGATAAAACAACATAAATACAATTTATAAAGCATAGGATAAAACAACATAAATACAATTTAATAAAGCATAGGATAAAACAACATAAATACAATTTAATAAAGCATAGGATAAAACAACATACTTACAATTTAATAAAGCATACGTTAAAACATCATAAATACAATTAAATAAAGCATAGGATAAAACAACATAAATACAATTTAATAAAGCATAGGTTAAAACAACATAAATACAATTTTATAAAGCATAGGATAAAACAACATAAATACAATTTAATAAAGCATAGGTTAAAACAACATAAATACAATTTTATAAAGCATAGGATAAAACAACATAAATACAATTTAATAAAGCATAGGATAAAACAACATAAATTCAATTTAATAAAGCATAGGATAAAACAACATAAATACAATTTAATAAAGCACAGGATAAAACAACATGAATAAAATTTAATAAAGCATAGGATAAAACAACATAAATAAAATTTAATAAAGCATAGGATAAAACAACGTAAATACAATTTAATAAAGCATAGGATAAAACATAATTAAATTTAATAAAGCATAGGATAAAACACCATAAATACAATTTAATAAAGCATAGGATAAAACAACATAAATAAAATTTAATAAAGCATAGGATAAAACAACCTAAATACAATTTAATAAAGCATAGGATAAAACAACATAAATACAATTTAATAAAGCATAGGATAAAAAAAGATAAATACAATTTAATAAAGCATAGGATAAAACAACATAAATACAATTTAATAAAGCATAGGATAAAACAACATAAATACAATTTAATAGAGCATAGGATAAAACAACATATATAAAATTTAATAAAGCATAGGTTAAAACAACATAAATACAATTTAATAAAGCATAGTTTAAAACAACATAAATACAATTTAATAAAGCATAGTTTAAAACAACATAAATACAATTTAATAAAGCATAGGATAAAACCACAGAAATACAATTTAATAAAGCATAGGATAAAACAACATAAATACAATTTAATAAAGCATAGGACAAAACAACATAAATACAATTTAATAAAGCATAGGATAAAACAACATAAATACAATTTAATGAAACATAGGATAAACAACATAAATACAATTTAATAAAGCATAGGACAAAACAACATAAATACAATTTAATAAAGCATAGTTTAAAACAATATAAATACAATTTAATAAAGCATAGTTTAAAACAACATAAATACAATTTAATAAAGCATAGTTTAAAACAACATAAATACAATTTAATAAAGCATTAGATAAAACAACATGAATATAATTTAGTAAAGCATAAGATAAAACAACATGAATACAATTTAATAAAGCATAGGATAAAACAACATGAATAAAATTTAATAAAGCATAGGTTAAAACAACATAAATACAATTTAATAAAGCATAGTTTAAAACAACATAAATACAATTTAATAAAGCATAGGATAAAACCACAGAAATACAAGTTAATAAAGCATAGGATAAAACAACATAAATACAATTTAATAAAGCATAGGACAAAACAACATAAATACAATTTAATAAAGCATAGGAAAAAAAAAACAACATAAATACAATTTAATGAAACATAGGATAAACAACATAAATACAATTTAATAAAGCATAGGATAAAACAACATAAATACAATTTAATAAAGCATAGTTTAAAACAAAATAAATACAATGTAATAAAGCATAGGATAAAACCACAGAAATACAAGTTAATAAAGCATAGGATAAAACAACATAAATACAATTTAATAAAGCATAGGACAAAACAACATAAATACAATTTAATAAAGCATAGGAAAAAAAAAACAACATAAATACAATTTAATGAAACATAGGATAAACAACATAAATACAATTTAATAAAGCATAGGATAAAACAACATAAATACAATTTAATAAAGCATAGGATAAAACAACATAAATAAAATTTAATAAAGCATAAGTTAAAACAACATAAATACAATTTAATAAAGCATCGGACAAAACAACATAAATACAATTTAATAAAGCATAGGATAAAACAACATAAATACAATTTATAAAGCATAGGATAAAACAACATAAATACAATTTAATAAAGCATAGGATAAAACAACATAAATACAATTTAATAAAGCATAGGATAAGACAACATAAATACAATTTAATAAAGCATAGGCTAAAACTACATAAATACAATTTAATAAAGCATAGGATAAAACAACATAAATACAATTTAATAAAGCATAGGATAAAACAACATAAATACAATTTAATAAAGCATACGTTAAAACAACATAAATACAATCAAATAAAGCATAGGTTAAAACAACATAAATACAATTTAATAAAGCATAGGATAAAACAACATAAATACAATTTAATAAAGCATAGGATAAAACAACATAAATAAAATTTAATAAAGCATAGGATAAAACAACATAAATACAATTTAATAAAGCATACGTTAAAACAACATAAATACAATTTAATAAAGCATAGGATAAAACAAAATAAATACAATTTAATAAAGCATAGGATAAAACAACATAAATACAATTTAATAAAGCATAGGATAAAACAACATAAATACAATTTAATAAAGCATACGTTAAAACAACGTAAATACAATTAAATAAAGCATAGGATAAAACAACATAAATACAATTTAATAAAGCATAGGTTAAAAAAACATAAATACAATTTTATAAAGCATAGGATAAAACAACATAAATACAATTTAATAAAGCATAGGTTAAAACAACATAAATACAATTTAATAAAGCATAGGATAAAACAACATATATTCAATTTAATAAAGCATAGGATAAAACAACATAAATACAATTTAATAAAGCATAGGTGAAAACAACATAAATACAATTTAATAAAGCATAGGATAAGACAACATAAACACAATTTAATAAAGCATAGGATAAAACAACATAAATAAAATTTAATAAAGCATAGGACAAACAACATAAATACAATTTAATAAAGCATAGGATAAAACAACATAAATACAATTTAATGAAACATAGGATAAACAACATAAATACAATTTAATAAAGCATAGTTTAAAACAACATAAATACAATTTAATAAAGCATAGTTTAAAACAACATAAATACAATTTAATAAAGCATTAGATAAAACAACATGAATATAATTTAGTAAAGCATAAGATAAAACAACATGAATACAATTTAATAAAGCATAGGATAAAACAACATGAATAAAATTTAATAAAGCATAGGTTAAAACAACATAAATACAATTTAATAAAGCATAGTTTAAAACAACATAAATACAATTTAATAAAGCATAGGATAAAACAACATGCATACAATTTAATAAAGCATAGGACAAAACAACATAAATACAATTTAATAAAGCATAGGATAAAACAACATAAATACAATTTAATAAAGCATAGGACAAAACAACATAAATACAATTTAATAAAGCATAGGACAAAACAACATAAATACAATTTAATAAAGCATAGGATAAAACAACATAAATATAATTTAATAAAGCATAGGATAAAACAACATAAATAAAATTTAATAAAGCATAGGATAAAACAACATAAATAAAATTTAATAAAGCATAGGATAAAACAACGTAAATACAATTTAATAAAGCATAGGATAAAACAACATAAATACAATTTAATAAAGCATCGGACAAAACAACATAAATACAATTTAATAAAGCATAGGATAAAACAACATAAATACAATTTAATAAAGCATAGGTGAAAACAACATAAATACAATTTAATAAAGCATAGGATAAAACAACATAAATACAATTTAATAAAGCATAGGTGAAAACAACATAAATACAATTTAATAAAGCATAGGATAAAACAACATAAATACAATTTAATAAAGCATAGGCTAAAACTACATAAATACAATTTAATAAAGCATAGGATAAAACAACATAAATACAATTTAATAAAGCATAGGTTAAAACAACAAAAATACAATTTAATAAAGCATAGGATAAAACAACATAAATACAATTTAATAAAGCATAGGATAAAACAACATAAATACAATTTAATAAAGCATAGGTTAAAACAACATAAATACAATTTAATAAAGCATAGGATAAAACAACATAAATATAATTTAATAAAGCATAGGATAAAACAACATAAATAAAATTTAATAAAGCATAGGATAAAACAACATAAATAAAATTTAATAAAGCATAGGATAAAACAACGTAAATACAATTTAATAAAGCATAGGATAAAACAACATAAATACAATTTAATAAAGCATCGGACAAAACAACATAAATACAATTTAATAAAGCATAGGATAAAACAACATAAATACAATTTAATAAAGCATAGGTGAAAACAACATAAATACAATTTAATAAAGCATAGATAAAACAACATAAATACAATTTAATAAAGCATAGGTGAAAACAACATAAATACAATTTAATAAAGCATAGGATAAAACAACATAAATACAATTTAATAAAGCATAGGCTAAAACTACATAAATACAATTTAATAAAGCATAGGATAAAACAACATAAATACAATTTAATAAAGCATAGGTTAAAACAACAAAAATACAATTTAATAAAGCATAGGATAAAACAACATAAATACAATTTAATAAAGCATAGGATAAAACAACATAAATAAAATTTAATAAAGCATAGGTTAAAACAACATAAATACAATATAATAAAGCATCGGACAAAACAACATAAATACAATTTAATAAAGCATAGGATAAAACAACATAAATACAATTTATAAAGCATAGGATAAAACAACATAAATACAATTTAATAAAGCATAGGATAAAACAACATAAATACAATTTATAAAGCATAGGATAAAACAATATAAATACAATTTAATAAAGCATAGGATAAAACAACATAAATACAATTTAATAAAGCATAGGATAAAACAACATAAATACAATTTAATAAAGCATAGGGTAAAACTACATAAATACAATTTAATAAAGCATAGGATAAAACAACATAAATACAATTTAATAAAGCATAGGTTAAAACAACATAAATACAATTTAATAAAGCATAGGATAAAACAACATAAAGACAATTTAATAAAGCATAGGATAAAACAACATAAATAAAATTTAATAAAGCATAGGATAAAACAACGTAAATACAATTTAATAAAGCATAGGATAAAACAACATAAATACAATTTAATAAAGCATCGGACAAAACAACATAAATACAATTTAATAAAGCATAGGATAAAACAACATAAATACAATTTAATAAAGCATAGGTGAAAACAACATAAATACAATTTAATAAAGCATAGGATAAAACAACATAAATACAATTTAATAAAGCATAGGATAAAACAACATAAATACAATTTATAAAGCATAGGATAAAACAACATAAATACAATTTAATAAAGCATAGGATAAAACAACATAAATACAATTTAATAAAGCATAGGATAAAACAACATAAATACAATTTAATAAAGCATAGGCTAAAACTACATAAATACAATTTAATAAAGCATAGGATAAAACAACATAAATACAATTTAATAAAGCATAGGTTAAAACAACAAAAATACAATTTAATAAAGCATAGGATAAAACAACATAAATACAATTTAATAAAGCATAGGATAAAACAACATAAATAAAATGTAATAAAGCATAGGTTAAAACAACGTAAATACAATTTAATAAAGCATCGGACAAAACAACATAAATACAATTTAATAAAGCATAGGATAAAACAACATAAATACAATTTATAAAGCATAGGATAAAACAACATAAATACAATTTAATAAAGCATAGGCTAAAACTACATAAATACAATTTAATAAAGCATAGGATAAAACAACATAAATACAATTTAATAAAGCATAGGTTAAAACAACAAAAATACAATTTAATAAAGCATAGGATAAAACAACATAAATACAATTTAATAAAGCATAGGATAAAACAACATAAATAAAATTTAATAAAGCATAGGTTAAAACAACATAAATACAATATAATAAAGCATCGGACAAAACAACATAAATACAATTTAATAAAGCATAGGATAAAACAACATAAATACAATTTATAAAGCATAGGATAAAACAACATAAATACAATTTAATAAAGCATAGGATAAAACAACATAAATACAATTTATAAAGCATAGGATAAAACAGTATAAATACAATTTAATAAAGCATAGGATAAAACAACATAAATACAATTTAATAAAGCATAGGATAAAACAACATAAATACAATTTAATAAAGCATAGGGTAAAACTACATAAATACAATTTAATAAAGCATAGGATAAAACAACATAAATACAATTTAATAAAGCATAGGTTAAAACAACATAAATACAATTTAATAAAGCATAGGATAAAACAACATAAATATAATTTAATAAAGCATAGGATAAAACAACATAAATAAAATTTAATAAAGCATAGGATAAAACAACATAAATAAAATTTAATAAAGCATAGGATAAAACAACGTAAATACAATTTAATAAAGCATAGGATAAAACAACATAAATACAATTTAATAAAGCATCGGACAAAACAACATAAATACAATTTAATAAAGCATAGGATAAAACAACATAAATACAATTTAATAAAGCATAGGTGAAAACAACATAAATACAATTTAATAAAGCATAGATAAAACAACATAAATACAATTTAATAAAGCATAGGTGAAAACAACATAAATACAATTTAATAAAGCATAGGATAAAACAACATAAATACAATTTAATAAAGCATAGGCTAAAACTACATAAATACAATTTAATAAAGCATAGGATAAAACAACATAAATACAATTTAATAAAGCATAGGTTAAAACAACAAAAATACAATTTAATAAAGCATAGGATAAAACAACATAAATACAATTTAATAAAGCATAGGATAAAACAACATAAATAAAATTTAATAAAGCATAGGTTAAAACAACATAAATACAATATAATAAAGCATCGGACAAAACAACATAAATACAATTTAATAAAGCATAGGATAAAACAACATAAATACAATTTATAAAGCATAGGATAAAACAACATAAATACAATTTAATAAAGCATAGGATAAAACAACATAAATACAATTTATAAAGCATAGGATAAAACAATATAAATACAATTTAATAAAGCATAGGATAAAACAACATAAATACAATTTAATAAAGCATAGGATAAAACAACATAAATACAATTTAATAAAGCATAGGGTAAAACTACATAAATACAATTTAATAAAGCATAGGATAAAACAACATAAATACAATTTAATAAAGCATAGGTTAAAACAACATAAATACAATTTAATAAAGCATAGGATAAAACAACATAAAGACAATTTAATAAAGCATAGGATAAAACAACATAAATAAAATTTAATAAAGCATAGGATAAAACAACGTAAATACAATTTAATAAAGCATAGGATAAAACAACATAAATACAATTTAATAAAGCATCGGACAAAACAACATAAATACAATTTAATAAAGCATAGGATAAAACAACATAAATACAATTTAATAAAGCATAGGTGAAAACAACATAAATACAATTTAATAAAGCATAGGATAAAACAACATAAATACAATTTAATAAAGCATAGGATAAAACAACATAAATACAATTTATAAAGCATAGGATAAAACAACATAAATACAATTTAATAAAGCATAGGATAAAACAACATAAATACAATTTAATAAAGCATAGGATAAAACAACATAAATACAATTTAATAAAGCATAGGCTAAAACTACATAAATACAATTTAATAAAGCATAGGATAAAACAACATAAATACAATTTAATAAAGCATAGGTTAAAACAACAAAAATACAATTTAATAAAGCATAGGATAAAACAACATAAATACAATTTAATAAAGCATAGGATAAAACAACATAAATAAAATTTAATAAAGCATAGGTTAAAACAACATAAATACAATTTAATAAAGCATCGGACAAAACAACATAAATACAATTTAATAAAGCATAGGATAAAACAACATAAATACAATTTATAAAGCATAGGATAAAACAACATAAATACAATTTAATAAAGCATAGGATAAATCAACATAAATACAATTTATAAAGCATAGGATAAAACAACATAAATACAATTTAATAAAGCATAGGATAAAACAACATAAATACAATTTAATAAAGCATAGGATAAAACAACATAAATACAATTTAATAAAGCATAGGGTAAAACTACATAAATACAATTTAATAAAGCATAGGATAAAACAACATAAATACAATTTAATAAAGCATAGGTTAAAACAACATAAATACAATTTAATAAAGCATAGGATAAAACAACATAAATACAATTTAATAAAGCATAGGATAAAACAACATAAATAAAATTTAATAAAGCATAGGTTAAAACAACATAAATACAATTTAATAAAGCATAGGCTAAAACAACATAAATACTTTTTAATAAAGCATAGGATAAAACCACATAAATACAATTTAATAAAGCACAGGATAAAACAACATAAATACAATTTAATAAAGCATAGGATAAAACAACATAAATACAATTTAATAAAGCATAGGATAAAACAATATAAATACAATTTAATAAAGCATAGGATAAAACAACATAAATACAATTTAATAAAGCATACGTTAAAACATCATAAATACAATTAAATAAAGCATAGGATAAAACAACATAAATACAATTTAATAAAGCATAGGTTAAAACAACATAAATACAATTTTATAAAGCATAGGATAAAACAACATAAATACAATTTAATAAAGCATAGGTTAAAACAACATAAATACAATTTTATAAAGCATAGGATAAAACAACATAAATACAATTTAATAAAGCACAGGATAAAACAACATAAATAAAATTTAATAAAGCATAGGATAAAACAACATAAATAAAATTTAATAAAGCATAGGATAAAACAACGTAAATACAATTTAATAAAGCATAGGATAAAACATAAATAAAATTTAATAAAGCATAGGATAAAACACAATAAATACAATTTAATAAAGCATAGGATAAAACAACATAAATACAATTTAATAAAGCATAGGTTAAAACAACATAAATGCAATTTAATAAAGCATAGGATAAAACAACATAAATACAATTTAATAAAGCATAGGATAAAACAACATAAATAAAATATAATAAACCATAGGATAAAACAACATAAATACAATTTAATAAAGCATAGGATAAAACAACATAAATACAATTTAATAAAGCATAGTTTAAAACAACATAAATACAATTTAATAAAGCATAGGATAAAACAACATAAATACAATTTATAAAGCATAGGATAAAACAACATAAATACAATTTAATAAAGCATAGGATAAAACAACATAAATACAATTTAATAAAGCATAGGATAAAACAACATAAATACAATTTAATAAAGCATACGTTAAAACATCATAAATACAATTAAATAAAGCATAGGATAAAACAACATACTTACAATTTAATAAAGCATAGGTTAAAACAACATAAATACAATTTTATAAAGCATAGGATAAAACAACATAAATACAATTTAATAAAGCATAGGTTAAAACAACATAAATGCAATTTAATAAAGCATAGGATAAAACAACATAAATACAATTTAATAAAGCATAGGATAAAACAACATAAATAAAATATAATAAAGCATAGGATAAAACAACATAAATACAATTTAATAAAGCATAGGATAAAACAACATAAATACAATTTAATAAAGCATAGGATAAAACAACATAAATACAATTTAATAAAGCATAGGATAAAACAACATAAATAAAATTTAATAAAGCATAGGTTAAAACAACATAAATACAATTTAATAAAGCATCGGACAAAACAACATAAATACAATTTAATAAAGCATAGGATAAAACAACATAAATACAATTTATAAAGCATAGGATAAAACAACATAAATACAATTTAATAAAGCATAGGATAAATCAACATAAATACAATTTATAAAGCATAGGATAAAACAACATAAATACAATTTAATAAAGCATAGGATAAAACAACATAAATACAATTTAATAAAGCATAGGATAAAACAACATAAATACAATTTAATAAAGCATAGGGTAAAACTACATAAATACAATTTAATAAAGCATAGGATAAAACAACATAAATACAATTTAATAAAGCATAGGTTAAAACAACATAAATACAATTTAATAAAGCATAGGATAAAACAACATAAATACAATTTAATAAAGCATAGGATAAAACAACATAAATAAAATTTAATAAAGCATAGGTTAAAACAACATAAATACAATTTAATAAAGCATAGGCTAAAACAACATAAATACTTTTTAATAAAGCATAGGATAAAACCACATAAATACAATTTAATAAAGCACAGGATAAAACAACATAAATACAATTTAATAAAGCATAGGATAAAACAACATAAATACAATTTAATAAAGCATAGGATAAAACAATATAAATACAATTTAATAAAGCATAGGATAAAACAACATAAATACAATTTAATAAAGCATACGTTAAAACATCATAAATACAATTAAATAAAGCATAGGATAAAACAACATAAATACAATTTAATAAAGCATAGGTTAAAACAACATAAATACAATTTTATAAAGCATAGGATAAAACAACATAAATACAATTTAATAAAGCATAGGTTAAAACAACATAAATACAATTTTATAAAGCATAGGATAAAACAACATAAATACAATTTAATAAAGCACAGGATAAAACAACATAAATAAAATTTAATAAAGCATAGGATAAAACAACATAAATAAAATTTAATAAAGCATAGGATAAAACAACGTAAATACAATTTAATAAAACATAGGATAAAACATAAATAAAATTTAATAAAGCATAGGATAAAACACAATAAATACAATTTAATAAAGCATAGGATAAAACAACATAAATACAATTTAATAAAGCATAGGTTAAAACAACATAAATGCAATTTAATAAAGCATAGGATAAAACAACATAAATACAATTTAATAAAGCATAGGATAAAACAACATAAATAAAATATAATAAACCATAGGATAAAACAACATAAATACAATTTAATAAAGCATAGGATAAAACAACATAAATACAATTTAATAAAGCATAGTTTAAAACAACATAAATACAATTTAATAAAGCATAGGATAAAACAACATAAATACAATTTATAAAGCATAGGATAAAACAACATAAATACAATTTAATAAAGCATAGGATAAAACAACATAAATACAATTTAATAAAGCATAGGATAAAACAACATAAATACAATTTAATAAAGCATACGTTAAAACATCATAAATACAATTAAATAAAGCATAGGATAAAACAACATACTTACAATTTAATAAAGCATAGGTTAAAACAACATAAATACAATTTTATAAAGCATAGGATAAAACAACATAAATACAATTTAATAAAGCATAGGTTAAAACAACATAAATGCAATTTAATAAAGCATAGGATAAAACAACATAAATACAATTTAATAAAGCATAGGATAAAACAACATAAATAAAATATAATAAACCATAGGATAAAACAACATAAATACAATTTAATAAAGCATAGGATAAAACAACATAAATACAATTTAATAAAGCATAGGATAAAACAACATAAATACAATTTAATAAAGCATAGGATAAAACAACATACTTACAATTTAATAAAGCATACGTTAAAACATCATAAATACAATTAAATAAAGCATAGGATAAAACAACATAAATACAATTTAATAAAGCATAGGTTAAAACAACATAAATACAATTTTATAAAGCATAGGATAAAACAACATAAATACAATTTAATAAAGCATAGGATAAAACAACATAAATACAATTTAATAAAGCATAGGATAAAACAACATAAATAAAATTTAATAAAGCATAGGATAAAACAACATAAATAAAATTTAATAAAGCATAGGATAAAACAACGTAAATACAATTTAATAAAGCATAGGATAAAACAACATAAATACAATTTAATAAAGCATCGGACAAAACAACATAAATACAATTTAATAAAGCATAGGATAAAACAACATAAATACAATTTAATAAAGCATAGGTGAAAATAACATAAATACAATTTAATAAAGCATAGGATAAGACAACATAAATAAAATTTAATAAAGCATAGGATAAAACAACATAAATAAAATTTAATAAAGCATAGGACAAACAACATAAATACAATTTAATAAAGCATAGGATAAAGCAACATAAATACAATTTAATGAAACATAGGATAAACAACATAAATACAATTTAATAAAGCATAGTTTAAAACAACATAAATACAATTTAATAAAGCATAGTTTAAAACAACATAAATGCAATTTAATAAAGCATTAGATAAAACAACATGAATATAATTTAGTAAAGCATAAGATAAAACAACATGAATACAATTTAATAAAGCATAGGATAAAACAACATGAATAAAATTTAATAAAGCATAGGTTAAAACAACATAAATACAATTTAATAAAGCATAGTTTAAAACAACATAAATACAATTTAATAAAGCATAGGATAAAACAACATGCATACAATTTAATAAAGCATAGGACAAAACAACATAAATACAATTTAATAAAGCATAGGATAAAACAACATAAATACAATTTAATAAAGCATAGGACAAAACAACATAAATACAATTTAATAAAGCATAGGACAAAACAACATAAACACAATTTAATAAAGCATAGGATAAAACAACATAAATATAATTTAATAAAGGATAGGATAAAACAACATAAATACAATTTAATAAAGCATAGGTGAAAACAACATAAATACAATTTAATAAAGCATAGGATAAAACAACATAAATACAATTTAATAAAGCATAGGTGAAAACAACAAAATACAATTTAATAAAGCATAGGATAAAACAACATAAATACAATTTAATAAAGCATAGGCTAAAACTACATAAATACAATTTAATAAAGCATAGGATAAAACAACATAAATACAATTTAATAAAGCATAGGTTAAAACAACAAAAATACAATTTAATAAAGCATAGGATAAAACAACATAAATACAATTTAATAAAGCATAGGATAAAACAACATAAATAAAATTTAATAAAGCATAGGTTAAAACAACATAAATACAATTTAATAAAGCATCGGACAAAACAACATAAATACAATTTAATAAAGCATAGGATAAAACAACATAAATACAATTTATAAAGCATAGGATAAAACAATATAAATACAATTCAATAAAGCATAGGTTAAAACAACATAAATACAATTTAATAAAGCATAGTTTAAAACAACATAAATACAATTTAATAAAGCATAGGATAAAACAACATGCATACAATTTAATAAAGCATAGGACAAAACAACATAAATACAATTTAATAAAGCATAGGATAAAACAACATAAATACAATTTAATAAAGCATAGGACAAAACAACATAAATACAATTTAATAAAGCATAGGACAAAACAACATAAACACAATTTAATAAAGCATAGGATAAAACAACATAAATATAATTTAATAAAGGATAGGATAAAACAACATAAATACAATTTAATAAAGCATAGGTGAAAACAACATAAATACAATTTAATAAAGCATAGGATAAAACAACATAAATACAATTTAATAAAGCATAGGTGAAAACAACATAAATACAATTTAATAAAGCATAGTATAAAACAACATAAATACAATTTAATAAAGCATAGGCTAAAACTACATAAATACAATTTAATAAAGCATAGGATAAAACAACATAAATACAATTTAATAAAGCATAGGTTAAAACAACAAAAATACAATTTAATAAAGCATAGGATAAAACAACATAAATACAATTTAATAAAGCATAGGATAAAACAACATAAATAAAATTTAATAAAGCATAGGTTAAAACAACATAAATACAATTTAATAAAGCATCGGACAAAACAACATAAATACAATTTAATAAAGCATAGGATAAAACAACATAAATACAATTTATAAAGCATAGGATAAAACAACATAAATACAATTCAATAAAGCATAGGATAAAACAACATAAATACAATTTATAAAGCATAGGATAAAACAATATAAATACAATTTAATAAAGCATAGGATAAAACAACATAAATACAATTTAATAAAGCATAGGATAAAACAACATAAATACAATTTAATAAAGCATAGGGTAAAACTACATAAATACAATTTAATAAAGCATAGGATAAAACAACATAAATACAATTTAATAAAGCATAGGTTAAAACAACATAAATACAATTTAATAAAGCATAGGATAAAACAACATAAATACAATTTAATAAAGCATAGGATAAAACAACATAAATAAAATTTAATAAAGCATAGGATAAAACAACGTAAATACAATTTAATAAAGCATAGGATAAAACAACATAAATACAATTTAATAAAGCATCGGACAAAACAACATAAATACAATTTAATAAAG
Organism: Phyllobates terribilis; assembly: GCF_046119375.1. Classification (NCBI taxonomy): domain Eukaryota; kingdom Metazoa; phylum Chordata; class Amphibia; order Anura; family Dendrobatidae; genus Phyllobates; species Phyllobates terribilis. The sequence continues at coordinate 893,657 of NW_027362778.1, forward strand.
CATAGGATAAAACAACATAAATACAATTTAATAAAGCATAGGTGAAAACAACATAAATACAATTTAATAAAGCATAGGATAAAACAACATAAATACAATTTAATAAAGCATAGGATAAAACAACATAAATACAATTTATAAAGCATAGGATAAAACAACATAAATACAATTTAATAAAGCATAGGATAAAACAACATAAATACAATTTAATAAAGCATAGGATAAAACAACATAAATACAATTTGATAAAGCATAGGCTAAAACTACATAAATACAATTTAATAAAGCATAGGATAAAACAACATAAATACAATTTAATAAAGCATAGGTTAAAACAACAAAAATACAATTTAATAAAGCATAGGATAAAACAACATAAATACAATTTAATAAAGCATAGGATAAAACAACATAAATAAAATTTAATAAAGCATAGGTTAAAACAACATAAATACAATTTAATAAAGCATCGGACAAAACAACATAAATACAATTTAATAAAGCATAGGATAAAACAACATAAATACAATGTATAAAGCATAGGATAAAACAACATAAATACAATTTAATAAAGCATAGGATAAAACAACATAAATACAATTTATAAAGCATAGGATAAAACAACATAAATACAATTTAATAAAGCATAGGATAAAACAACATAAATACAATTTAATAAAGCATAGGATAAAACAACATAAATACAATTTAATAAAGCATAGGGTAAAACTACATAAATACAATTTAATAAAGCATAGGATAAAACAACATAAATACAATTTAATAAAGCATAGGATAAAACATAAATAAAATTTAATAAAGCATAGGATAAAACACAATAAATACAATTTAATAAAGCATAGGATAAAACAACATAAATACAATTTAATAAAGCATAGGTTAAAACAACATAAATGCAATTTAATAAAGCATAGGATAAAACAACATAAATACAATTTAATAAAGCATAGGATAAAACAACATAAATAAAATATAATAAACCATAGGATAAAACAACATAAATACAATTTAATAAAGCATAGGATAAAACAACATAAATACAATTTAATAAAGCATAGTTTAAAACAACATAAATACAATTTAATAAAGCATAGGATAAAACAACATAAATACAATTTATAAAGCATAGGATAAAACAACATAAATACAATTTAATAAAGCATAGGATAAAACAACATAAATACAATTTAATAAAGCATAGGATAAAACAACATAAATACAATTTAATAAAGCATACGTTAAAACATCATAAATACAATTAAATAAAGCATAGGATAAAACAACATACTTACAATTTAATAAAGCATAGGTTAAAACAACATAAATACAATTTTATAAAGCATAGGATAAAACAACATAAATACAATTTAATAAAGCATAGGTTAAAACAACATAAATGCAATTTAATAAAGCATAGGATAAAACAACATAAATACAATTTAATAAAGCATAGGATAAAACAACATAAATAAAATATAATAAAGCATAGGATAAAACAACATAAATACAATTTAATAAAGCATAGGATAAAACAACATAAATACAATTTAATAAAGCATAGGATAAAACAACATAAATACAATTTAATAAAGCATAGGATAAAACAACATAAATAAAATTTAATAAAGCATAGGTTAAAACAACATAAATACAATTTAATAAAGCATCGGACAAAACAACATAAATACAATTTAATAAAGCATAGGATAAAACAACATAAATACAATTTATAAAGCATAGGATAAAACAACATAAATACAATTTAATAAAGCATAGGATAAATCAACATAAATACAATTTATAAAGCATAGGATAAAACAACATAAATACAATTTAATAAAGCATAGGATAAAACAACATAAATACAATTTAATAAAGCATAGGATAAAACAACATAAATACAATTTAATAAAGCATAGGGTAAAACTACATAAATACAATTTAATAAAGCATAGGATAAAACAACATAAATACAATTTAATAAAGCATAGGTTAAAACAACATAAATACAATTTAATAAAGCATAGGATAAAACAACATAAATACAATTTAATAAAGCATAGGATAAAACAACATAAATAAAATTTAATAAAGCATAGGTTAAAACAACATAAATACAATTTAATAAAGCATAGGCTAAAACAACATAAATACTTTTTAATAAAGCATAGGATAAAACCACATAAATACAATTTAATAAAGCACAGGATAAAACAACATAAATACAATTTAATAAAGCATAGGATAAAACAACATAAATACAATTGAATAAAGCATAGGATAAAACAATATAAATACAATTTAATAAAGCATAGGATAAAACAACATAAATACAATTTAATAAAGCATACGTTAAAACATCATAAATACAATTAAATAAAGCATAGGATAAAACAACATAAATACAATTTAATAAAGCATAGGTTAAAACAACATAAATACAATTTTATAAAGCATAGGATAAAACAACATAAATACAATTTAATAAAGCATAGGTTAAAACAACATAAATACAATTTTATAAAGCATAGGATAAAACAACATAAATACAATTTAATAAAGCACAGGATAAAACAACATAAATAAAATTTAATAAAGCATAGGATAAAACAACATAAATAAAATTTAATAAAGCATAGGATAAAACAACGTAAATACAATTTAATAAAACATAGGATAAAACATAAATAAAATTTAATAAAGCATAGGATAAAACACAATAAATACAATTTAATAAAGCATAGGATAAAACAACATAAATACAATTTAATAAAGCATAGGTTAAAACAACATAAATGCAATTTAATAAAGCATAGGATAAAACAACATAAATACAATTTAATAAAGCATAGGATAAAACAACATAAATAAAATATAATAAACCATAGGATAAAACAACATAAATACAATTTAATAAAGCATAGGATAAAACAACATAAATACAATTTAATAAAGCATAGTTTAAAACAACATAAATACAATTTAATAAAGCATAGGATAAAACAACATAAATACAATTTATAAAGCATAGGATAAAACAACATAAATACAATTTAATAAAGCATAGGATAAAACAACATAAATACAATTTAATAAAGCATAGGATAAAACAACATAAATACAATTTAATAAAGCATACGTTAAAACATCATAAATACAATTAAATAAAGCATAGGATAAAACAACATACTTACAATTTAATAAAGCATAGGTTAAAACAACATAAATACAATTTTATAAAGCATAGGATAAAACAACATAAATACAATTTAATAAAGCATAGGTTAAAACAACATAAATGCAATTTAATAAAGCATAGGATAAAACAACATAAATACAATTTAATAAAGCATAGGATAAAACAACATAAATAAAATATAATAAACCATAGGATAAAACAACATAAATACAATTTAATAAAGCATAGGATAAAACAACATAAATACAATTTAATAAAGCATAGGATAAAACAACATAAATACAATTTAATAAAGCATAGGATAAAACAACATACTTACAATTTAATAAAGCATACGTTAAAACATCATAAATACAATTAAATAAAGCATAGGATAAAACAACATAAATACAATTTAATAAAGCATAGGTTAAAACAACATAAATACAATTTTATAAAGCATAGGATAAAACAACATAAATACAATTTAATAAAGCATAGGATAAAACAACATAAATACAATTTAATAAAGCATAGGATAAAACAACATAAATAAAATTTAATAAAGCATAGGATAAAACAACATAAATAAAATTTAATAAAGCATAGGATAAAACAACGTAAATACAATTTAATAAAGCATAGGATAAAACAACATAAATACAATTTAATAAAGCATCGGACAAAACAACATAAATACAATTTAATAAAGCATAGGATAAAACAACATAAATACAATTTAATAAAGCATAGGTGAAAATAACATAAATACAATTTAATAAAGCATAGGATAAGACAACATAAATAAAATTTAATAAAGCATAGGATAAAACAACATAAATAAAATTTAATAAAGCATAGGACAAACAACATAAATACAATTTAATAAAGCATAGGATAAAGCAACATAAATACAATTTAATGAAACATAGGATAAACAACATAAATACAATTTAATAAAGCATAGTTTAAAACAACATAAATACAATTTAATAAAGCATAGTTTAAAACAACATAAATGCAATTTAATAAAGCATTAGATAAAACAACATGAATATAATTTAGTAAAGCATAAGATAAAACAACATGAATACAATTTAATAAAGCATAGGATAAAACAACATGAATAAAATTTAATAAAGCATAGGTTAAAACAACATAAATACAATTTAATAAAGCATAGTTTAAAACAACATAAATACAATTTAATAAAGCATAGGATAAAACAACATGCATACAATTTAATAAAGCATAGGACAAAACAACATAAATACAATTTAATAAAGCATAGGATAAAACAACATAAATACAATTTAATAAAGCATAGGACAAAACAACATAAATACAATTTAATAAAGCATAGGACAAAACAACATAAACACAATTTAATAAAGCATAGGATAAAACAACATAAATATAATTTAATAAAGGATAGGATAAAACAACATAAATACAATTTAATAAAGCATAGGTGAAAACAACATAAATACAATTTAATAAAGCATAGGATAAAACAACATAAATACAATTTAATAAAGCATAGGTGAAAACAACAAAATACAATTTAATAAAGCATAGGATAAAACAACATAAATACAATTTAATAAAGCATAGGCTAAAACTACATAAATACAATTTAATAAAGCATAGGATAAAACAACATAAATACAATTTAATAAAGCATAGGTTAAAACAACAAAAATACAATTTAATAAAGCATAGGATAAAACAACATAAATACAATTTAATAAAGCATAGGATAAAACAACATAAATAAAATTTAATAAAGCATAGGTTAAAACAACATAAATACAATTTAATAAAGCATCGGACAAAACAACATAAATACAATTTAATAAAGCATAGGATAAAACAACATAAATACAATTTATAAAGCATAGGATAAAACAATATAAATACAATTCAATAAAGCATAGGTTAAAACAACATAAATACAATTTAATAAAGCATAGTTTAAAACAACATAAATACAATTTAATAAAGCATAGGATAAAACAACATGCATACAATTTAATAAAGCATAGGACAAAACAACATAAATACAATTTAATAAAGCATAGGATAAAACAACATAAATACAATTTAATAAAGCATAGGACAAAACAACATAAATACAATTTAATAAAGCATAGGACAAAACAACATAAACACAATTTAATAAAGCATAGGATAAAACAACATAAATATAATTTAATAAAGGATAGGATAAAACAACATAAATACAATTTAATAAAGCATAGGTGAAAACAACATAAATACAATTTAATAAAGCATAGGATAAAACAACATAAATACAATTTAATAAAGCATAGGTGAAAACAACATAAATACAATTTAATAAAGCATAGTATAAAACAACATAAATACAATTTAATAAAGCATAGGCTAAAACTACATAAATACAATTTAATAAAGCATAGGATAAAACAACATAAATACAATTTAATAAAGCATAGGTTAAAACAACAAAAATACAATTTAATAAAGCATAGGATAAAACAACATAAATACAATTTAATAAAGCATAGGATAAAACAACATAAATAAAATTTAATAAAGCATAGGTTAAAACAACATAAATACAATTTAATAAAGCATCGGACAAAACAACATAAATACAATTTAATAAAGCATAGGATAAAACAACATAAATACAATTTATAAAGCATAGGATAAAACAACATAAATACAATTCAATAAAGCATAGGATAAAACAACATAAATACAATTTATAAAGCATAGGATAAAACAATATAAATACAATTTAATAAAGCATAGGATAAAACAACATAAATACAATTTAATAAAGCATAGGATAAAACAACATAAATACAATTTAATAAAGCATAGGGTAAAACTACATAAATACAATTTAATAAAGCATAGGATAAAACAACATAAATACAATTTAATAAAGCATAGGTTAAAACAACATAAATACAATTTAATAAAGCATAGGATAAAACAACATAAATACAATTTAATAAAGCATAGGATAAAACAACATAAATAAAATTTAATAAAGCATAGGATAAAACAACGTAAATACAATTTAATAAAGCATAGGATAAAACAACATAAATACAATTTAATAAAGCATCGGACAAAACAACATAAATACAATTTAATAAAGCATAGGATAAAACAACATAAATACAATTTAATAAAGCATAGGTGAAAACAACATAAATACAATTTAATAAAGCATAGGATAAAACAACATAAATACAATTTAATAAAGCATAGGATAAAACAACATAAATACAATTTATAAAGCATAGGATAAAACAACATAAATACAATTTAATAAAGCATAGGATAAAACAACATAAATACAATTTAATAAAGCATAGGATAAAACAACATAAATACAATTTGATAAAGCATAGGCTAAAACTACATAAATACAATTTAATAAAGCATAGGATAAAACAACATAAATACAATTTAATAAAGCATAGGTTAAAACAACAAAAATACAATTTAATAAAGCATAGGATAAAACAACATAAATACAATTTAATAAAGCATAGGATAAAACAACATAAATAAAATTTAATAAAGCATAGGTTAAAACAACATAAATACAATTTAATAAAGCATCGGACAAAACAACATAAATACAATTTAATAAAGCATAGGATAAAACAACATAAATACAATGTATAAAGCATAGGATAAAACAACATAAATACAATTTAATAAAGCATAGGATAAAACAACATAAATACAATTTATAAAGCATAGGATAAAACAACATAAATACAATTTAATAAAGCATAGGATAAAACAACATAAATACAATTTAATAAAGCATAGGATAAAACAACATAAATACAATTTAATAAAGCATAGGGTAAAACTACATAAATACAATTTAATAAAGCATAGGATAAAACAACATAAATACAATTTAATAAAGCATAGGTTAAAACAACATAAATACAATTTAATAAAGCATAGGATAAAACAACATAAATACAATTTAATAAAGCATAGGATAAAACAACATAAATAAAATTTAATAAAGCATAGGTTAAAACAACATAAATACAATTTAATAAAGCATAGGATAAAACAACATAAATACAATTTAATAAAGCATAGGCTAAAACAACATAAATACTTTTTAATAAAGCATAGGATAAAACCACATAAATACAATTTAATAAAGCACAGGATAAAACAACATAAATACAATTTAATAAAGCATAGGATAAAACAACATAAATACAATTTAATAAAGCATAGGATAAAACAACATAAATACAATTTAATAAAGCATAGGATAAAACAACATAAATACAATTTAATAAAGCATACGTTAAAACATCATAAATACAATTAAATAAAGCATAGGATAAAACAACATAAATACAATTTAATAAAGCATAGGTTAAAACAACATAAATACAATTTTATAAAGCATAGGATAAAACAACATAAATACAATTTAATAAAGCATAGGTTAAAACAACATAAATACAATTTTATAAAGCATAGGATAAAACAACATAAATACAATTTAATAAAGCACAGGATAAAACAACATAAATACAATTTAATAAAGCATAGGATAAAACAACATAAATAAAATTTAATAAAGCATAGGATAAAACAACATAAATACAATTTAATAAAGCATACGTTAAAACAACATAAATACAATTTAATAAAGCATAGGATAAAACAACATAAATACAATTTAATAAAGCATACGTTAAAACAACATAAATACAATTAAATAAAGCATAGGTTAAAACAACATAAATACAATTTAATAAAGCATAGGATAAAACAACATAAATACAATTTAATAAAGCATAGGATAAAACAAAATAAATACAATTTAATAAAGCATAGGATAAAACAACATAAATAAAATTTAATAAAGCATAGGATAAAACAACATAAATACAATTTAATAAAGCATATGTTAAAACAACATAAATACAATTTAATAAAGCATAGGATAAAACAACATAGATACAATTTAATAAAGCATACGTTAAAACAACATAAATACAATTAAATAAAGCATAGGTTAAAACAACATAAATACAATTTAATAAAGCATAGGATAAAACAACATAAATACAATTTAATAAAGCATAGGATAAAACAAAATAAACACAATTTAATAAAGCATAGGATAAAACAACATAAATACAATTTAATAAAGCATAGGATAAAACAACATAAATACAATTTAATAAAGCATACGTTAAAACAACATAAATACAATTAAATAAAGCATAGGTTAAAACAACATAAATACAATTTAATAAAGCATAGGATAAAACAACATAAATACAATTTAATAAAGCATCGGACAAAACAACATAAATACAATTTAATAAAGCATAGTTTAAAACAACATAAATACAATTTAATAAAGCATAGTTTAAAACAACATAAATACAATTTAATAAAGCATAGGATAAAACCACAGAAATACAATTTAATAAAGCATAGGATAAAACAACATAAATACAATTTAATAAAGCATACGTTAAAACAACATAAATACTATTTAATAAAGCATACGTTAAAACAACATAAATACAATTTAATAAAGCATAGGATAAAACCACAGAAATACAATTTAATAAAGCATAGGATAAAACAACATAAATACAATTTAATAAAGCATACGTTAAAACAACATAAATACAATTTAATAAAGCATAGGATAAAACAACATAAATACAATTTAATAAAGCATACGTTAAAACAACATAAATACAATTAAATAAAGCATAGGTTAAAACAACATAAATACAATTTAATAAAGCATAGGATAAAACAACATAAATACAATTTAATAAAGCATAGGATAAAACAAAATAAACACAATTTAATAAAGCATAGGATAAAACAACATAAATACAATTTAATAAAGCATAGGATAAAACAACATAAATACAATTTAATAAAGCATACGTTAAAACAACATAAATACAATTAAATAAAGCATAGGTTAAAACAACATAAATACAATTTAATAAAGCATAGGATAAAACAACATAAATACAATTTAATAAAGCATCGGACAAAACAACATAAATACAATTTAATAAAGCATAGTTTAAAACAACATAAATACAATTTAATAAAGCATAGTTTAAAACAACATAAATACAATTTAATAAAGCATAGGATAAAACCACAGAAATACAATTTAATAAAGCATAGGATAAAACAACATAAATACTATTTAATAAAGCATAGGACAAAACAACATAAATACAATTTAATAAAGCATAGGATAAAACAACATAAATACAATATAATAAAGCATACGTTAAAACAACATAAATACAATTAAATAAAGCATAGGTTAAAACAACATAAATACAATTTAATAAAGCATAGGATAAAACAACATAAATACAATTTAATAAAGCATAGGATAAAACAACATAAATAAAATTTAATAAAGCATAGGATAAAACAACATAAATACAATTTAATAAAGCATAGGATAAAACAAAATAAATACAATTTAATAAAGCATAGGATAAAACAACATAAATACAATTTAATAAAGCATAGGATAAAACAACATAAATACAATTTAATAAAGCATACGTTAAAACAACATAAATACAATTAAATAAAGCATAGGTTAAAACAACATAAATACAATTTAATAAAGCATAGGATAAAACAACATAAATACAATTTAATAAAGCATAGGATAAAACAAAATAAATACAATTTAATAAAGCATAGGATAAAACAACATAAATACAATTTAATAAAGCATAGGATAAAACAACATAAATACAATTTAATAAAGCATACGTTAAAACAACATAAATACAATTAAATAAAGCATAGGTTAAAACAACATAAATACAATTTAATAAAGCATAGGATAAAACAACATAAATACAATTTAATAAAACATAGTTTAAAACAACATAAATACAATTTAATAAAGCATAGTTTAAAACAACATAAATACAATTTAATAAAGCATAGGATAAAACAACATAAATACAATTTATAAAGCATAGGATAAAACAACATAAATACAATTTAATAAAGCATAGGATAAAACAACATAAATAAAATTTAATAAAGCATAGGTTAAAACAACATAAATACAATTTAATAAAGCATCGGACAAAACAACATAAATACAATTTAATAAAGCATAGGATAAAACAACATAAATACAATTTATAAAGCATAGGATAAAACAACATAAATACAATTTAATAAAGCATAGGATAAAACAACATAAATACAATTTAATAAAGCATAGGATAAAACAACATACTTACAATTTAATAAAGCATACGTTAAAACATCATAAATACAATTAAATAAAGCATAGGATAAAACAACATAAATACAATTTAATAAAGCATAGGTTAAAACAACATAAATACAATTTTATAAAGCATAGGATAAAACAACATAAATACAATTTAATAAAGCATAGGATAAAACAACATAAATACAATTTAATAAAGCATAGGATAAAACAACATAAATAAAATTTAATAAAGCATAGGATAAAACAACATAAATAAAATTTAATAAAGCATAGGATAAAACAACGTAAATACAATTTAATAAAGCATAGGATAAAACAACATAAATACAATTTAATAAAGCATCAGACAAAACAACATAAATACAATTTAATAAAGCATAGGATAAAACAACATAAATACAATTTAATAAAGCATAGGTGAAAATAACATAAATACAATTTAATAAAGCATAGGATAAGACAACATAAATACAATTTAATAAAGCATAGGATAAAACAACATAAATAAAATTTAATAAAGCATAGGACAAACAACATAAATACAATTTAATAAAGCATAGGATAAAGCAACATAAATACAATTTAATGAAACATAGGATAAACAACATAAATACAATTTAATAAAGCATAGTTTAAAACAACATAAATACAATTTAATAAAGCATAGTTTAAAACAACATAAATACAATTTAATAAAGCATTAGATAAAACAACATGAATATAATTTAGTAAAGCATAAGATAAAACAACATGAATACAATTTAATAAAGCATAGGATAAAACAACATGAATAAAATTTAATAAAGCATAGGTTAAAACAACATAAATACAATTTAATAAAGCATAGTTTAAAACAACATAAATACAATTTAATAAAGCATAGGATAAAACAACATGCATACAATTTAATAAAGCATAGGACAAAACAACATAAATACAATTTAATAAAGCATAGGATAAAACAACATAAATACAATTTAATAAAGCATAGGACAAAACAACATAAATACAATTTAATAAAGCATAGGACAAAACAACATAAACACAATTTAATAAAGCATAGGATAAAACAACATAAATATAATTTAATAAAGGATAGGATAAAACAACATAAATACAATTTAATAAAGCATAGGTGAAAACAACATAAATACAATTTAATAAAGCATAGGATAAAACAACATAAATACAATTTAATAAAGCATAGGTGAAAACAACATGAATACAATTTAATAAAGCATAGGATAAAACAACATAAATACAATTTAATAAAGCATAGGCTAAAACTACATAAATACAATTTAATAAAGCATAGGATAAAACAACATAAATACAATTTAATAAAGCATAGGTTAAAACAACAAAAATACAATTTAATAAAGCATAGGATAAAACAACATAAATACAATTTAATAAAGCATAGGATAAAACAACATAAATAAAATTTAATAAAGCATAGTTTAAAACAACATAAATACAATTTAATAAAGCATAGGATAAAACAACATGCATACAATTTAATAAAGCATAGGACAAAACAACATAAATACAATTTAATAAAGCATAGGATAAAACAACATAAATACAATTTAATAAAGCATAGGACAAAACAACATAAATACAATTTAATAAAGCATAGGACAAAACAACATAAACACAATTTAATAAAGCATAGGATAAAACAACATAAATATAATTTAATAAAGGATAGGATAAAACAACATAAATACAATTTAATAAAGCATAGGTGAAAACAACATAAATACAATTTAATAAAGCATAGGATAAAACAACATAAATACAATTTAATAAAGCATAGGTGAAAACAACATAAATACAATTTAATAAAGCATAGGATAAAACAACATAAATACAATTTAATAAAGCATAGGCTAAAACTACATAAATACAATTTAATAAAGCATAGGATAAAACAACATAAATACAATTTAATAAAGCATAGGTTAAAACAACAAAAATACAATTTAATAAAGCATAGGATAAAACAACATAAATACAATTTAATAAAGCATAGGATAAAACAACATAAATAAAATTTAATAAAGCATAGGTTAAAACAACATAAATACAATTTAATAAAGCATCGGACAAAACAACATAAATACAATTTAATAAAGCATAGGATAAAACAACATAAATACAATTTATAAAGCATAGGATAAAACAACATAAATACAATTCAATAAAGCATAGGATAAAACAACATAAATACAATTTATAAAGCATAGGATAAAACAATATAAATACAATTTAATAAAGCATAGGATAAAACAACATAAATACAATTTAATAAAGCATAGGATAAAACAACATAAATACAATTTAATAAAGCATAGGGTAAAACTACATAAATACAATTTAATAAAGCATAGGATAAAACAACATAAATACAATTTAATAAAGCATAGGTTAAAACAACATAAATACAATTTAATAAAGCATAGGATAAAACAACATAAATACAATTTAATAAAGCATAGGATAAAACAACATAAATAAAATTTAATAAAGCATAGGATAAAACAACGTAAATACAATTTAATAAAGCATAGGATAAAACAACATAAATACAATTTAATAAAGCATCGGACAAAACAACATAAATACAATTTAATAAAGCATAGGATAAAACAACATAAATACAATTTAATAAAGCATAGGTGAAAACAACATAAATACAATTTAATAAAGCATAGGATAAAACAACATAAATACAATTTAATAAAGCATAGGATAAAACAACATAAATACAATTTATAAAGCATAGGATAAAACAACATAAATACAATTTAATAAAGCATAGGATAAAACAACATAAATACAATTTAATAAAGCATAGGATAAAACAACATAAATACAATTTGATAAAGCATAGGCTAAAACTACATAAATACAATTTAATAAAGCATAGGATAAAACAACATAAATACAATTTAATAAAGCATAGGTTAAAACAACAAAAATACAATTTAATAAAGCATAGGATAAAACAACATAAATACAATTTAATAAAGCATAGGATAAAACAACATAAATAAAATTTAATAAAGCATAGGTTAAAACAACATAAATACAATTTAATAAAGCATCGGACAAAACAACATAAATACAATTTAATAAAGCATAGGATAAAACAACATAAATACAATTTATAAAGCATAGGATCAAACAACATAAATACAATTTAATAAAGCATAGGATAAAACAACATAAATACAATTTATAAAGCATAGGATAAAACAACATAAATACAATTTAATAAAGCATAGGATAAAACAACATAAATACAATTTAATAAAGCATAGGATAAAACAACATAAATACAATTTAATAAAGCATAGGGTAAAACTACCTAAATACAATTTAATAAAGCATAGGATAAAACAACATAAATACAATTTAATAAAGCATAGGTTAAAACAACATAAATACAATTTAATAAAGCATAGGATAAAACAACATAAATACAATTTAATAAAGCATAGGATAAAACAACATAAATAAAATTTAATAAAGCATAGGTTAAAACAACATAAATACAATTTAATAAAGCATAGGATAAAACAACATAAATACAATTTAATAAAGCATAGGCTAAAACAACATAAATACTTTTTAATAAAGCATAGGATAAAACCACATAAATACAATTTAATAAAGCACAGGATAAAACAACATAAATACAATTTAATAAAGCATAGGATAAAACAACATAAATACAATTTATAAAGCATAGGATAAAACAACATAAATACAATTTAATAAAGCATAGGATAAAACAACATAAATACAATTTAATAAAGCATAGGATAAAACAACATAAATACAATTTGATAAAGCATAGGCTAAAACTACATAAATACAATTCAATAAAGCATAGGATAAAACAACATAAATACAATTTAATAAAGCATAGGTTAAAACAACAAAAATACAATTTAATAAAGCATAGGATAAAACAACATAAATACAATTTAATAAAGCATAGGATAAAACAACATAAATAAAATTTAATAAAGCATAGGTTAAAACAACATAAATACAATTTAATAAAGCATCGGACAAAACAACATAAATACAATTTAATAAAGCATAGGATAAAACAACATAAATACAATTTATAAAGCATAGGATAAAACAACATAAATACAATTAAATAAAGCATAGGTTAAAACAACATAAATACAATTTAATAAAGCATAGGATAAAACAACATAAATACAATTTAATAAAGCATAGGATAAAACAAAATAAACACAATTTAATAAAGCATAGGATAAAACAACATAAATACAATTTAATAAAGCATAGGATAAAACAACATAAATACAATTTAATAAAGCATACGTTAAAACAACATAAATACAATTAAATAAAGCATAGGTTAAAACAACATAAATACAATTTAATAAAGCATAGGATAAAACAACATAAATACAATTTAATAAAGCATCGGACAAAACAACATAAATACAATTTAATAAAGCATAGTTTAAAACAACATAAATACAATTTAATAAAGCATAGTTTAAAACAACATAAATACAATTTAATAAAGCATAGGATAAAACCACAGAAATACAATTTAATAAAGCATAGGATAAAACAACATAAATACAATTTAATAAAGCATACGTTAAAACAACATAAATACTATTTAATAAAGCATACGTTAAAACAACATAAATACAATTTAATAAAGCATAGGATAAAACCACAGAAATACAATTTAATAAAGCATAGGATAAAACAACATAAATACAATTTAATAAAGCATACGTTAAAACAACATAAATACAATTTAATAAAGCATAGGATAAAACAACATAAATACAATTTAATAAAGCATACGTTAAAACAACATAAATACAATTAAATAAAGCATAGGTTAAAACAACATAAATACAATTTAATAAAGCATAGGATAAAACAACATAAATACAATTTAATAAAGCATAGGATAAAACAAAATAAACACAATTTAATAAAGCATAGGATAAAACAACATAAATACAATTTAATAAAGCATAGGATAAAACAACATAAATACAATTTAATAAAGCATACGTTAAAACAACATAAATACAATTAAATAAAGCATAGGTTAAAACAACATAAATACAATTTAATAAAGCATAGGATAAAACAACATAAATACAATTTAATAAAGCATCGGACAAAACAACATAAATACAATTTAATAAAGCATAGTTTAAAACAACATAAATACAATTTAATAAAGCATAGTTTAAAACAACATAAATACAATTTAATAAAGCATAGGATAAAACCACAGAAATACAATTTAATAAAGCATAGGATAAAACAACATAAATACTATTTAATAAAGCATAGGACAAAACAACATAAATACAATTTAATAAAGCATAGGATAAAACAACATAAATACAATATAATAAAGCATACGTTAAAACAACATAAATACAATTAAATAAAGCATAGGTTAAAACAACATAAATACAATTTAATAAAGCATAGGATAAAACAACATAAATACAATTTAATAAAGCATAGGATAAAACAACATAAATAAAATTTAATAAAGCATAGGATAAAACAACATAAATACAATTTAATAAAGCATAGGATAAAACAAAATAAATACAATTTAATAAAGCATAGGATAAAACAACATAAATACAATTTAATAAAGCATAGGATAAAACAACATAAATACAATTTAATAAAGCATACGTTAAAACAACATAAATACAATTAAATAAAGCATAGGTTAAAACAACATAAATACAATTTAATAAAGCATAGGATAAAACAACATAAATACAATTTAATAAAGCATAGGATAAAACAAAATAAATACAATTTAATAAAGCATAGGATAAAACAACATAAATACAATTTAATAAAGCATAGGATAAAACAACATAAATACAATTTAATAAAGCATACGTTAAAACAACATAAATACAATTAAATAAAGCATAGGTTAAAACAACATAAATACAATTTAATAAAGCATAGGATAAAACAACATAAATACAATTTAATAAAACATAGTTTAAAACAACATAAATACAATTTAATAAAGCATAGTTTAAAACAACATAAATACAATTTAATAAAGCATAGGATAAAACAACATAAATAAAATTTAATAAAGCATAGGTTAAAACAACATAAATACAATTTAATAAAGCATCGGACAAAACAACATAAATACAATTTAATAAAGCATAGGATAAAACAACATAAATACAATTTATAAAGCATAGGATAAAACAACATAAATACAATTAAATAAAGCATAGGTTAAAACAACATAAATACAATTTAATAAAGCATAGGATAAAACAACATAAATACAATTTAATAAAGCATAGGATAAAACAAAATAAACACAATTTAATAAAGCATAGGATAAAACAACATAAATACAATTTAATAAAGCATAGGATAAAACAACATAAATACAATTTAATAAAGCATACGTTAAAACAACATAAATACAATTAAATAAAGCATAGGTTAAAACAACATAAATACAATTTAATAAAGCATAGGATAAAACAACATAAATACAATTTAATAAAGCATCGGACAAAACAACATAAATACAATTTAATAAAGCATAGTTTAAAACAACATAAATACAATTTAATAAAGCATAGTTTAAAACAACATAAATACAATTTAATAAAGCATAGGATAAAACCACAGAAATACAATTTAATAAAGCATAGGATAAAACAACATAAATACAATTTAATAAAGCATACGTTAAAACAACATAAATACTATTTAATAAAGCATACGTTAAAACAACATAAATACAATTTAATAAAGCATAGGATAAAACCACAGAAATACAATTTAATAAAGCATAGGATAAAACAACATAAATACAATTTAATAAAGCATACGTTAAAACAACATAAATACAATTTAATAAAGCATAGGATAAAACAACATAAATACAATTTAATAAAGCATACGTTAAAACAACATAAATACAATTAAATAAAGCATAGGTTAAAACAACATAAATACAATTTAATAAAGCATAGGATAAAACAACATAAATACAATTTAATAAAGCATAGGATAAAACAAAATAAACACAATTTAATAAAGCATAGGATAAAACAACATAAATACAATTTAATAAAGCATAGGATAAAACAACATAAATACAATTTAATAAAGCATACGTTAAAACAACATAAATACAATTAAATAAAGCATAGGTTAAAACAACATAAATACAATTTAATAAAGCATAGGATAAAACAACATAAATACAATTTAATAAAGCATCGGACAAAACAACATAAATACAATTTAATAAAGCATAGTTTAAAACAACATAAATACAATTTAATAAAGCATAGTTTAAAACAACATAAATACAATTTAATAAAGCATAGGATAAAACCACAGAAATACAATTTAATAAAGCATAGGATAAAACAACATAAATACTATTTAATAAAGCATAGGACAAAACAACATAAATACAATTTAATAAAGCATAGGATAAAACAACATAAATACAATATAATAAAGCATACGTTAAAACAACATAAATACAATTAAATAAAGCATAGGTTAAAACAACATAAATACAATTTAATAAAGCATAGGATAAAACAACATAAATACAATTTAATAAAGCATAGGATAAAACAACATAAATAAAATTTAATAAAGCATAGGATAAAACAACATAAATACAATTTAATAAAGCATAGGATAAAACAAAATAAATACAATTTAATAAAGCATAGGATAAAACAACATAAATACAATTTAATAAAGCATAGGATAAAACAACATAAATACAATTTAATAAAGCATACGTTAAAACAACATAAATACAATTAAATAAAGCATAGGTTAAAACAACATAAATACAATTTAATAAAGCATAGGATAAAACAACATAAATACAATTTAATAAAGCATAGGATAAAACAAAATAAATACAATTTAATAAAGCATAGGATAAAACAACATAAATACAATTTAATAAAGCATAGGATAAAACAACATAAATACAATTTAATAAAGCATACGTTAAAACAACATAAATACAATTAAATAAAGCATAGGTTAAAACAACATAAATACAATTTAATAAAGCATAGGATAAAACAACATAAATACAATTTAATAAAACATAGTTTAAAACAACATAAATACAATTTAATAAAGCATAGTTTAAAACAACATAAATACAATTTAATAAAGCATAGGATAAAACAACATAAATACAATTTATAAAGCATAGGATAAAACAACATAAATACAATTTAATAAAGCATAGGATAAAACAACATAAATAAAATTTAATAAAGCATAGGTTAAAACAACATAAATACAATTTAATAAAGCATCGGACAAAACAACATAAATACAATTTAATAAAGCATAGGATAAAACAACATAAATACAATTTATAAAGCATAGGATAAAACAACATAAATACAATTTAATAAAGCATAGGATAAAACAACATAAATACAATTTAATAAAGCATAGGATAAAACAACATACTTACAATTTAATAAAGCATACGTTAAAACATCATAAATACAATTAAATAAAGCATAGGATAAAACAACATAAATACAATTTAATAAAGCATAGGTTAAAACAACATAAATACAATTTTATAAAGCATAGGATAAAACAACATAAATACAATTTAATAAAGCATAGGATAAAACAACATAAATACAATTTAATAAAGCATAGGATAAAACAACATAAATAAAATTTAATAAAGCATAGGATAAAACAACATAAATAAAATTTAATAAAGCATAGGATAAAACAACGTAAATACAATTTAATAAAGCATAGGATAAAACAACATAAATACAATTTAATAAAGCATCAGACAAAACAACATAAATACAATTTAATAAAGCATAGGATAAAACAACATAAATACAATTTAATAAAGCATAGGTGAAAATAACATAAATACAATTTAATAAAGCATAGGATAAGACAACATAAATACAATTTAATAAAGCATAGGATAAAACAACATAAATAAAATTTAATAAAGCATAGGACAAACAACATAAATACAATTTAATAAAGCATAGGATAAAGCAACATAAATACAATTTAATGAAACATAGGATAAACAACATAAATACAATTTAATAAAGCATAGTTTAAAACAACATAAATACAATTTAATAAAGCATAGTTTAAAACAACATAAATACAATTTAATAAAGCATTAGATAAAACAACATGAATATAATTTAGTAAAGCATAAGATAAAACAACATGAATACAATTTAATAAAGCATAGGATAAAACAACATGAATAAAATTTAATAAAGCATAGGTTAAAACAACATAAATACAATTTAATAAAGCATAGTTTAAAACAACATAAATACAATTTAATAAAGCATAGGATAAAACAACATGCATACAATTTAATAAAGCATAGGACAAAACAACATAAATACAATTTAATAAAGCATAGGATAAAACAACATAAATACAATTTAATAAAGCATAGGACAAAACAACATAAATACAATTTAATAAAGCATAGGACAAAACAACATAAACACAATTTAATAAAGCATAGGATAAAACAACATAAATATAATTTAATAAAGGATAGGATAAAACAACATAAATACAATTTAATAAAGCATAGGTGAAAACAACATAAATACAATTTAATAAAGCATAGGATAAAACAACATAAATACAATTTAATAAAGCATAGGTGAAAACAACATGAATACAATTTAATAAAGCATAGGATAAAACAACATAAATACAATTTAATAAAGCATAGGCTAAAACTACATAAATACAATTTAATAAAGCATAGGATAAAACAACATAAATACAATTTAATAAAGCATAGGTTAAAACAACAAAAATACAATTTAATAAAGCATAGGATAAAACAACATAAATACAATTTAATAAAGCATCGGACAAAACAACATAAATACAATTTAATAAAGCATAGGATAAAACAACATAAATACAATTTATAAAGCATAGGATCAAACAACATAAATACAATTTAATAAAGCATAGGATAAAACAACATAAATACAATTTATAAAGCATAGGATAAAACAACATAAATACAATTTAATAAAGCATAGGATAAAACAACATAAATACAATTTAATAAAGCATAGGATAAAACAACATAAATACAATTTAATAAAGCATAGGGTAAAACTACCTAAATACAATTTAATAAAGCATAGGATAAAACAACATAAATACAATTTAATAAAGCATAGGTTAAAACAACATAAATACAATTTAATAAAGCATAGGATAAAACAACATAAATACAATTTAATAAAGCATAGGATAAAACAACATAAATAAAATTTAATAAAGCATAGGTTAAAACAACATAAATACAATTTAATAAAGCATAGGATAAAACAACATAAATACAATTTAATAAAGCATAGGCTAAAACAACATAAATACTTTTTAATAAAGCATAGGATAAAACCACATAAATACAATTTAATAAAGCACAGGATAAAACAACATAAATACAATTTAATAAAGCATAGGATAAAACAACATAAATACAATTTATAAAGCGTAGGATAAAACAACATAAATACAATTTAATAAAGCATAGGATAAAACAACATAAATACAATTTAATAAAGCATAGGATAAAACAACATAAATACAATTTGATAAAGCATAGGCTAAAACTACATAAATACAATTCAATAAAGCATAGGATAAAACAACATAAATACAATTTAATAAAGCATAGGTTAAAACAACAAAAATACAATTTAATAAAGCATAGGATAAAACAACATAAATACAATTTAATAAAGCATAGGATAAAACAACATAAATAAAATTTAATAAAGCATAGGTTAAAACAACATAAATACAATTTAATAAAGCATCGGACAAAACAACATAAATACAATTTAATAAAGCATAGGATAAAACAACATAAATACAATTTATAAAGCATAGGATAAAACAACATAAATACAATTTAATAAAGCATAGGATAAAACAACATAAATACAATTTATAAAGCATAGGATAAAACAACATAAATACAATTTAATAAAGCATAGGATAAAACAACATAAATACAATTTAATAAAGCATAGGATAAAACAACATAAATACAATTTAATAAAGCATAGGGTAAAACTACCTAAATACAATTTAATAAAGCATAGGATAAAACAACATAAATACAATTTAATAAAGCATAGGTTAAAACAACATAAATACAATTTAATAAAGCATAGGATAAAACAACATAAATACAATTTAATAAAGCATAGGATAAAACAACATAAATAAAATTTAATAAAGCATAGGTTAAAACAACATAAATACAATTTAATAAAGCATAGGATAAAACAACATAAATACAATTTAATAAAGCATAGGCTAAAACAACATAAATACTTTTTAATAAAGCATAGGATAAAACCACATAAATACAATTTAATAAAGCACAGGATAAAACAACATAAATACAATTTAATAAAGCATAGGATAAAACAACATAAATACAATTTATAAAGCATAGGATAAAACAACATAAATACAATTTAATAAAGCATAGGATAAAACAACATAAATACAATTTATAAAGCATAGGATAAAACAACATAAATACAATTTAATAAAGCATAGGATAAAACAACATAAATACAATTTAATAAAGCATAGGATAAAACAACATAAATACAATTTAATAAAGCTTAGGGTAAAACTACATAAATACAATTTAATAAAGCATAGGATAAAACAACATAAATACAATTTAATAAAGCATAGGTTAAAACAACATAAATACAATTTAATAAAGCATAGGATAAAACAACATAAATACAATTTAATAAAGCATAGGATAAAACAACATAAATAAAATTTAATAAAGCATAGGTTAAAACAACATAAATACAATTTAATAAAGCATAGGATAAAACAACATAAATACAATTTAATAAAGCATAGTCTAAAACAACATAAATACTTTTTAATAAAGCATAGGATAAAACCACATAAATACAATTTAATAAAGCACAGGATAAAACAACATAAATACAATTTAATAAAGCATAGGATAAAACAACATAAATACAAT
This sequence comes from Phyllobates terribilis, assembly GCF_046119375.1. NCBI lineage: Eukaryota > Metazoa > Chordata > Amphibia > Anura > Dendrobatidae > Phyllobates > Phyllobates terribilis. Next base: position 916,319 of record NW_027362778.1, read on the forward strand.
TTAATAAAGCATAGGCTAAAACAACATAAATACTTTTTAATAAAGCATAGGATAAAACCACATAAATACAATTTAATAAAGCACAGGATAAAACAACATAAATACAATTTAATAAAGCATAGGATAAAACAACATAAATACAATTTATAAAGCATAGGATAAAACAACATAAATACAATTTAATAAAGCATAGGTTAAAACAACATAAATACAATTTAATAAAGCATAGGATAAAACAACATAAATACAATTTAATAAAGCATAGGTTAAAACAACATAAATACAATTTAATAAAGCATAGGATAAAACAACATAAATACAATTTAATAAAGCATAGGATAAAACAACATAAATAAAATTTAATAAAGCATAGGTTAAAACAACATAAATACAATTTAATAAAGCATAGGATAAAACAACATAAATACAATTTAATAAAGCATAGGCTAAAACAACATAAATACTTTTTAATAAAGCATAGGATAAAACCACATAAATACAATTTAATAAAGCACAGGATAAAACAACATAAATACAATTTAATAAAGCATAGGATAAAACAACATAAATACAATTTAATAAAGCATAGGATAAAACAACATAAATACAATTTAATAAAGCATAGGATAAAACAACATAAATACAATTTAATAAAGCATACGTTAAAACATCATAAATACAATTAAATAAAGCATAGGATAAAACAACATAAATACAATTTAATAAAGCATAGGTTAAAACAACATAAATACAATTTTATAAAGCATAGGATAAAACAACATAAATACAATTTAATAAAGCATAGGTTAAAACAACATAAATACAATTTTATAAAGCATAGGATAAAACAACATAAATACAATTTAATAAAGCACAGGATAAAACAACATAAATACAATTTAATAAAGCATAGGATAAAACAACATAAATAAAATTTAATAAAGCATAGGATAAAACAACATAAATACAATTTAATAAAGCATACGTTAAAACAACATAAATACAATTTAATAAAGCATAGGATAAAACAACATAAATACAATTTAATAAAGCATACGTTAAAACAACATAAATACAATTAAATAAAGCATAGGTTAAAACAACATAAATACAATTTAATAAAGCATAGGATAAAACAACATAAATACAATTTAATAAAGCATAGGATAAAACAAAATAAATACAATTTAATAAAGCATAGGATAAAACAACATAAATAAAATTTAATAAAGCATAGGATAAAACAACATAAATACAATTTAATAAAGCATACGTTAAAACAACATAAATACAATTTAATAAAGCATAGGATAAAACAACATAAATACAATTTAATAAAGCATACGTTAAAACAACATAAATACAATTAAATAAAGCATAGGTTAAAACAACATAAATACAATTTAATAAAGCATAGGATAAAACAACATAAATACAATTTAATAAAGCATAGGATAAAACAAAATAAACACAATTTAATAAAGCATAGGATAAAACAACATAAATACAATTTAATAAAGCATAGGATAAAACAACATAAATACAATTTAATAAAGCATACGTTAAAACAACATAAATACAATTAAATAAAGCATAGGTTAAAACAACATAAATACAATTTAATAAAGCATAGGATAAAACAACATAAATACAATTTAATAAAGCATCGGACAAAACAACATAAATACAATTTAATAAAGCATAGTTTAAAACAACATAAATACAATTTAATAAAGCATAGTTTAAAACAACATAAATACAATTTAATAAAGCATAGGATAAAACCACAGAAATACAATTTAATAAAGCATAGGATAAAACAACATAAATACAATTTAATAAAGCATACGTTAAAACAACATAAATACTATTTAATAAAGCATACGTTAAAACAACATAAATACAATTTAATAAAGCATAGGATAAAACCACAGAAATACAATTTAATAAAGCATAGGATAAAACAACATAAATACAATTTAATAAAGCATACGTTAAAACAACATAAATACAATTTAATAAAGCATAGGATAAAACAACATAAATACAATTTAATAAAGCATACGTTAAAACAACATAAATACAATTAAATAAAGCATAGGTTAAAACAACATAAATACAATTTAATAAAGCATAGGATAAAACAACATAAATACAATTTAATAAAGCATAGGATAAAATAAAATAAACACAATTTAATAAAGCATAGGATAAAACAACATAAATACAATTTAATAAAGCATAGGATAAAACAACATAAATACAATTTAATAAAGCATACGTTAAAACAACATAAATACAATTAAATAAAGCATAGGTTAAAACAACATAAATACAATTTAATAAAGCATAGGATAAAACAACATAAATACAATTTAATAAAGCATCGGACAAAACAACATAAATACAATTTAATAAAGCATAGTTTAAAACAACATAAATACAATTTAATAAAGCATAGTTTAAAACAACATAAATACAATTTAATAAAGCATAGGATAAAACCACAGAAATACAATTTAATAAAGCATAGGATAAAACAACATAAATACTATTTAATAAAGCATAGGACAAAACAACATAAATACAATTTAATAAAGCATAGGATAAAACAACATAAATACAATATAATAAAGCATACGTTAAAACAACATAAATACAATTAAATAAAGCATAGGTTAAAACAACATAAATACAATTTAATAAAGCATAGGATAAAACAACATAAATACAATTTAATAAAGCATAGGATAAAACAACATAAATAAAATTTAATAAAGCATAGGATAAAACAACATAAATACAATTTAATAAAGCATAGGATAAAACAAAATAAATACAATTTAATAAAGCATAGGATAAAACAACATAAATACAATTTAATAAAGCATAGGATAACACAACATAAATACAATTTAATAAAGCATACGTTAAAACAACATAAATACAATTAAATAAAGCATAGGTTAAAACAACATAAATACAATTTAATAAAGCATAGGATAAAACAACATAAATACAATTTAATAAAGCATAGGATAAAACAAAATAAATACAATTTAATAAAGCATAGGATAAAACAACATAAATACAATTTAATAAAGCATAGGATAAAACAACATAAATACAATTTAATAAAGCATACGTTAAAACAACATAAATACAATTAAATAAAGCATAGGTTAAAACAACATAAATACAATTTAATAAAGCATAGGATAAAACAACATAAATACAATTTAATAAAGCATAGGATAAAACAACATAAATACAATTTAATAAAGCATACGTTAAAACAACATAAATACAATTAAATAAAGCATAGGTTAAAACAACATAAATACAATTTAATAAAGCATAGGATAAAACAACATAAATACAATTTAATAAAGCATAGGATAAAACAAAATAAATACAATTTAATAAAGCATAGGATAAAACAACATAAATACAATTTAATAAAGCATAGGATAAAACAACATAAATACAATTTAATAAAGCATACGTTAAAACAACATAAATACAATTAAATAAAGCATAGGTTAAAACAACATAAATACAATTTAATAAAGCATAGGATAAAACAACATAAATACAATTTAATAAAGCATCGGACAAAACAACATAAATACAATTTAATAAAGCATAGTTTAAAACAACATAAATACAATTTAATAAAGCATAGTTTAAAACAACATAAATACAATTTAATAAAGCATAGGATAAAACCACAGAAATACAATTTAATAAAGCATAGGATAAAACAACATAAATACTATTTAATAAAGCATAGGACAAAACAACATAAATACAATTTAATAAAGCATAGGATAAAACAACATAAATACAATTTAATAAAGCATACGTTAAAACAACATAAATACAATTAAATAAAGCATAGGTTAAAACAACATAAATACAATTTAATAAAGCATAGGATAAAACAACATAAATACATTTAATAAAGCATACGTTAAAACAACATAAATACAATTTAATAAAGCATAGGATAAAACAAAATAAATACAATTTAGTAAAGCATAGGATAAAACAACATAAATACAATTTAATAAAGCATACGTTAAAACAACATAAATACAATTAAATAAAGCATAGGTTAAAACAACATAAATACAATTTAATAAAGCATAGGATAAAACAACATAAATACAATTTAATAAAGCATAGGATAAAACAAAATAAACACAATTTAATAAAGCATAGGATAAAACAACATAAATACAATTTAATAAAGCATAGGATAAAACAACATAAATACAATTTAATAAAGCATACGTTAAAACAACATAAATACAATTAAATAAAGCATAGGTTAAAACAACATAAATACAATTTAATAAAGCATAGGATAAAACAACATAAATACAATTTAATAAAGCATCGGACAAAACAACATAAATACAATTTAATAAAGCATAGTTTAAAACAACATAAATACAATTTAATAAAGCATAGTTTAAAACAACATAAATACAATTTAATAAAGCATAGGATAAAACCACAGAAATACAATTTAATAAAGCATAGGATAAAACAACATAAATACAATTTAATAAAGCATACGTTAAAACAACATAAATACTATTTAATAAAGCATACGTTAAAACAACATAAATACAATTTAATAAAGCATAGGATAAAACCACAGAAATACAATTTAATAAAGCATAGGATAAAACAACATAAATACAATTTAATAAAGCATACGTTAAAACAACATAAATACAATTTAATAAAGCATAGGATAAAACAACATAAATACAATTTAATAAAGCATACGTTAAAACAACATAAATACAATTAAATAAAGCATAGGTTAAAACAACATAAATACAATTTAATAAAGCATAGGATAAAACAACATAAATACAATTTAATAAAGCATAGGATAAAACAAAATAAACACAATTTAATAAAGCATAGGATAAAACAACATAAATACAATTTAATAAAGCATAGGATAAAACAACATAAATACAATTTAATAAAGCATACGTTAAAACAACATAAATACAATTAAATAAAGCATAGGTTAAAACAACATAAATACAATTTAATAAAGCATAGGATAAAACAACATAAATACAATTTAATAAAGCATAGGATAAAACAAAATAAACACAATTTAATAAAGCATAGGATAAAACAACATAAATACAATTTAATAAAGCATAGGATAAAACAACATAAATACAATTTAATAAAGCATACGTTAAAACAACATAAATACAATTAAATAAAGCATAGGTTAAAACAACATAAATACAATTTAATAAAGCATAGGATAAAACAACATAAATACAATTTAATAAAGCATCGGACAAAACAACATAAATACAATTTAATAAAGCATAGTTTAAAACAACATAAATACAATTTAATAAAGCATAGTTTAAAACAACATAAATACAATTTAATAAAGCATAGGATAAAACCACAGAAATACAATTTAATAAAGCATAGGATAAAACAACATAAATACAATTTAATAAAGCATACGTTAAAACAACATAAATACTATTTAATAAAGCATACGTTAAAACAACATAAATACAATTTAATAAAGCATAGGATAAAACCACAGAAATACAATTTAATAAAGCATAGGATAAAACAACATAAATACAATTTAATAAAGCATACGTTAAAACAACATAAATACAATTTAATAAAGCATAGGATAAAACAACATAAATACAATTTAATAAAGCATACGTTAAAACAACATAAATACAATTAAATAAAGCATAGGTTAAAACAACATAAATACAATTTAATAAAGCATAGGATAAAACAACATAAATACAATTTAATAAAGCATAGGATAAAACAAAATAAACACAATTTAATAAAGCATAGGATAAAACAACATAAATACAATTTAATAAAGCATAGGATAAAACAACATAAATACAATTTAATAAAGCATACGTTAAAACAACATAAATACAATTAAATAAAGCATAGGTTAAAACAACATAAATACAATTTAATAAAGCATAGGATAAAACAACATAAATACAATTTAATAAAGCATCGGACAAAACAACACAAATACAATTTAATAAAGCATAGTTTAAAACAACATAAATACAATTTAATAAAGCATAGTTTAAAACAACATAAATACAATTTAATAAAGCATAGGATAAAACCACAGAAATACAATTTAATAAAGCATAGGATAAAACAACATAAATACTATTTAATAAAGCATAGGACAAAACAACATAAATACAATTTAATAAAGCATAGGATAAAACAACATAAATACAATATAATAAAGCATACGTTAAAACAACATAAATACAATTAAATAAAGCATAGGTTAAAACAACATAAATACAATTTAATAAAGCATAGGATAAAACAACATAAATACAATTTAATAAAGCATAGGATAAAACAACATAAATAAAATTTAATAAAGCATAGGATAAAACAACATAAATACAATTTAATAAAGCATAGGATAAAACAAAATAAATACAATTTAATAAAGCATAGGATAAAACAACATAAATACAATTTAATAAAGCATAGGATAAAACAACATAAATACAATTTAATAAAGCATACGTTAAAACAACATAAATACAATTAAATAAAGCATAGGTTAAAACAACATAAATACAATTTAATAAAGCATAGGATAAAACAACATAAATACAATTTAATAAAGCATAGGATAAAACAAAATAAATACAATTTAATAAAGCATAGGATAAAACAACATAAATACAATTTAATAAAGCATAGGATAAAACAACATAAATACAATTTAATAAAGCATACGTTAAAACAACATAAATACAATTAAATAAAGCATAGGTTAAAACAACATAAATACAATTTAATAAAGCATAGGATAAAACAACATAAATACAATTTAATAAAGCATAGGATAAAACAACATAAATACAATTTAATAAAGCATACGTTAAAACAACATAAATACAATTAAATAAAGCATAGGTTAAAACAACATAAATACAATTTAATAAAGCATAGGATAAAACAACATAAATACAATTTAATAAAGCATAGGATAAAACAAAATAAATACAATTTAATAAAGCATAGGATAAAACAACATAAATACAATTTAATAAAGCATAGGATAAAACAACATAAATACAATTTAATAAAGCATACGTTAAAACAACATAAATACAATTAAATAAAGCATAGGTTAAAACAACATAAATACAATTTAATAAAGCATAGGATAAAACAACATAAATACAATTTAATAAAGCATCGGACAAAACAACATAAATACAATTTAATAAAGCATAGTTTAAAACAACATAAATACAATTTAATAAAGCATAGGATAAAACAAAATAAACACAATTTAATAAAGCATAGGATAAAACAACATAAATACAATTTAATAAAGCATAGGATAAAACAACATAAATACAATTTAATAAAGCATACGTTAAAACAACATAAATACAATTAAATAAAGCATAGGTTAAAACAACATAAATACAATTTAATAAAGCATAGGATAAAACAACATAAATACAATTTAATAAAGCATCGGACAAAACAACATAAATACAATTTAATAAAGCATAGTTTAAAACAACATAAATACAATTTAATAAAGCATAGTTTAAAACAACATAAATACAATTTAATAAAGCATAGGATAAAACCACAGAAATACAATTTAATAAAGCATAGGATAAAACAACATAAATACAATTTAATAAAGCATACGTTAAAACAACATAAATACTATTTAATAAAGCATACGTTAAAACAACATAAATACAATTTAATAAAGCATAGGATAAAACCACAGAAATACAATTTAATAAAGCATAGGATAAAACAACATAAATACAATTTAATAAAGCATACGTTAAAACAACATAAATACAATTTAATAAAGCATAGGATAAAACAACATAAATACAATTTAATAAAGCATACGTTAAAACAACATAAATACAATTAAATAAAGCATAGGTTAAAACAACATAAATACAATTTAATAAAGCATAGGATAAAACAACATAAATACAATTTAATAAAGCATAGGATAAAACAAAATAAACACAATTTAATAAAGCATAGGATAAAACAACATAAATACAATTTAATAAAGCATAGGATAAAACAACATAAATACAATTTAATAAAGCATACGTTAAAACAACATAAATACAATTAAATAAAGCATAGGTTAAAACAACATAAATACAATTTAATAAAGCATAGGATAAAACAACATAAATACAATTTAATAAAGCATCGGACAAAACAACACAAATACAATTTAATAAAGCATAGTTTAAAACAACATAAATACAATTTAATAAAGCATAGTTTAAAACAACATAAATACAATTTAATAAAGCATAGGATAAAACCACAGAAATACAATTTAATAAAGCATAGGATAAAACAACATAAATACTATTTAATAAAGCATAGGACAAAACAACATAAATACAATTTAATAAAGCATAGGATAAAACAACATAAATACAATATAATAAAGCATACGTTAAAACAACATAAATACAATTAAATAAAGCATAGGTTAAAACAACATAAATACAATTTAATAAAGCATAGGATAAAACAACATAAATACAATTTAATAAAGCATAGGATAAAACAACATAAATAAAATTTAATAAAGCATAGGATAAAACAACATAAATACAATTTAATAAAGCATAGGATAAAACAAAATAAATACAATTTAATAAAGCATAGGATAAAACAACATAAATACAATTTAATAAAGCATAGGATAAAACAACATAAATACAATTTAATAAAGCATACGTTAAAACAACATAAATACAATTAAATAAAGCATAGGTTAAAACAACATAAATACAATTTAATAAAGCATAGGATAAAACAACATAAATACAATTTAATAAAGCATAGGATAAAACAAAATAAATACAATTTAATAAAGCATAGGATAAAACAACATAAATACAATTTAATAAAGCATAGGATAAAACAACATAAATACAATTTAATAAAGCATACGTTAAAACAACATAAATACAATTAAATAAAGCATAGGTTAAAACAACATAAATACAATTTAATAAAGCATAGGATAAAACAACATAAATACAATTTAATAAAGCATAGGATAAAACAACATAAATACAATTTAATAAAGCATACGTTAAAACAACATAAATACAATTAAATAAAGCATAGGTTAAAACAACATAAATACAATTTAATAAAGCATAGGATAAAACAACATAAATACAATTTAATAAAGCATAGGATAAAACAAAATAAATACAATTTAATAAAGCATAGGATAAAACAACATAAATACAATTTAATAAAGCATAGGATAAAACAACATAAATACAATTTAATAAAGCATACGTTAAAACAACATAAATACAATTAAATAAAGCATAGGTTAAAACAACATAAATACAATTTAATAAAGCATAGGATAAAACAACATAAATACAATTTAATAAAGCATCGGACAAAACAACATAAATACAATTTAATAAAGCATAGTTTAAAACAACATAAATACAATTTAATAAAGCATAGTTTAAAACAACATAAATACAATTTAATAAAGCATAGGATAAAACAACATAAATAAAATTTAATAAAGCATAGGATAAAACAACATAAATACAATTTAATAAAGCATACGTTAAAACAACATAAATACAATTTAATAAAGCATAGGATAAAACAACATAAATACAATTTAATAAAGCATACGTTAAAACAACATAAATACAATTAAATAAAGCATAGGTTAAAACAACATAAATACAATTTAATAAAGCATAGGATAAAACAACATAAATACAATTTAATAAAGCATAGGATAAAACAAAATAAATACAATTTAATAAAGCATAGGATAAAACAACATAAATAAAATTTAATAAAGCATAGGATAAAACAACATAAATACAATTTAATAAAGCATACGTTAAAACAACATAAATACAATTTAATAAAGCATAGGATAAAACAACATAAATACAATTTAATAAAGCATACGTTAAAACAACATAAATACAATTAAATAAAGCATAGGTTAAAACAACATAAATACAATTTAATAAAGCATAGGATAAAACAACATAAATACAATTTAATAAAGCATAGGATAAAACAAAATAAACACAATTTAATAAAGCATAGGATAAAACAACATAAATACAATTTAATAAAGCATAGGATAAAACAACATAAATACAATTTAATAAAGCATACGTTAAAACAACATAAATACAATTAAATAAAGCATAGGTTAAAACAACATAAATACAATTTAATAAAGCATAGGATAAAACAACATAAATACAATTTAATAAAGCATCGGACAAAACAACATAAATACAATTTAATAAAGCATAGTTTAAAACAACATAAATACAATTTAATAAAGCATAGTTTAAAACAACATAAATACAATTTAATAAAGCATAGGATAAAACCACAGAAATACAATTTAATAAAGCATAGGATAAAACAACATAAATACAATTTAATAAAGCATACGTTAAAACAACATAAATACTATTTAATAAAGCATACGTTAAAACAACATAAATACAATTTAATAAAGCATAGGATAAAACCACAGAAATACAATTTAATAAAGCATAGGATAAAACAACATAAATACAATTTAATAAAGCATACGTTAAAACAACATAAATACAATTTAATAAAGCATAGGATAAAACAACATAAATACAATTTAATAAAGCATACGTTAAAACAACATAAATACAATTAAATAAAGCATAGGTTAAAACAACATAAATACAATTTAATAAAGCATAGGATAAAACAACATAAATACAATTTAATAAAGCATAGGATAAAATAAAATAAACACAATTTAATAAAGCATAGGATAAAACAACATAAATACAATTTAATAAAGCATAGGATAAAACAACATAAATACAATTTAATAAAGCATACGTTAAAACAACATAAATACAATTAAATAAAGCATAGGTTAAAACAACATAAATACAATTTAATAAAGCATAGGATAAAACAACATAAATACAATTTAATAAAGCATCGGACAAAACAACATAAATACAATTTAATAAAGCATAGTTTAAAACAACATAAATACAATTTAATAAAGCATAGTTTAAAACAACATAAATACAATTTAATAAAGCATAGGATAAAACCACAGAAATACAATTTAATAAAGCATAGGATAAAACAACATAAATACTATTTAATAAAGCATAGGACAAAACAACATAAATACAATTTAATAAAGCATAGGATAAAACAACATAAATACAATATAATAAAGCATACGTTAAAACAACATAAATACAATTAAATAAAGCATAGGTTAAAACAACATAAATACAATTTAATAAAGCATAGGATAAAACAACATAAATACAATTTAATAAAGCATAGGATAAAACAACATAAATAAAATTTAATAAAGCATAGGATAAAACAACATAAATACAATTTAATAAAGCATAGGATAAAACAAAATAAATACAATTTAATAAAGCATAGGATAAAACAACATAAATACAATTTAATAAAGCATAGGATAAAACAACATAAATACAATTTAATAAAGCATACGTTAAAACAACATAAATACAATTAAATAAAGCATAGGTTAAAACAACATAAATACAATTTAATAAAGCATAGGATAAAACAACATAAATACAATTTAATAAAGCATAGGATAAAACAAAATAAATACAATTTAATAAAGCATAGGATAAAACAACATAAATACAATTTAATAAAGCATAGGATAAAACAACATAAATACAATTTAATAAAGCATACGTTAAAACAACATAAATACAATTAAATAAAGCATAGGTTAAAACAACATAAATACAATTTAATAAAGCATAGGATAAAACAACATAAATACAATTTAATAAAGCATAGGATAAAACAACATAAATACAATTTAATAAAGCATACGTTAAAACAACATAAATACAATTAAATAAAGCATAGGTTAAAACAACATAAATACAATTTAATAAAGCATAGGATAAAACAACATAAATACAATTTAATAAAGCATAGGATAAAACAAAATAAATACAATTTAATAAAGCATAGGATAAAACAACATAAATACAATTTAATAAAGCATAGGATAAAACAACATAAATACAATTTAATAAAGCATACGTTAAAACAACATAAATACAATTAAATAAAGCATAGGTTAAAACAACATAAATACAATTTAATAAAGCATAGGATAAAACAACATAAATACAATTTAATAAAGCATCGGACAAAACAACATAAATACAATTTAATAAAGCATAGTTTAAAACAACATAAATACAATTTAATAAAGCATAGTTTAAAACAACATAAATACAATTTAATAAAGCATAGGATAAAACCACAGAAATACAATTTAATAAAGCATAGGATAAAACAACATAAATACTATTTAATAAAGCATAGGACAAAACAACATAAATACAATTTAATAAAGCATAGGATAAAACAACATAAATACAATTTAATAAAGCATACGTTAAAACAACATAAATACAATTAAATAAAGCATAGGTTAAAACAACATAAATACAATTTAATAAAGCATAGGATAAAACAACATAAATACATTTAATAAAGCATACGTTAAAACAACATAAATACAATTTAATAAAGCATAGGATAAAACAAAATAAATACAATTTAGTAAAGCATAGGATAAAACAACATAAATACAATTTAATAAAGCATAGGAAAAAACAACATAAATACAATTTAATAAAGCATACGTTAAAACAACATAAATACAATTAAATAAAGCATAGGTTAAAACAACATAAATACAATTTAATAAAGCATAGGATAAAACAACCTAAATACAATTTAATAAAGCATAGGATAAACAACATAAATACAATTTAATAAAGCATAGTTTAAAACAACATAAATACAATTTAATAAAGCATAGTTTAAAACAACATAAATACAATTTAATAAAGCATTAGATAAAACAACATGAATATAATTTAGTAAAGCATAAGATAAAACAACATGAATACAATTTAATAAAGCATAGGATAAAACAACATGAATAAAATTTAATAAAGCATAGGTTAAAACAACATAAATACAATTTAATAAAGCATAGTTTAAAACAACATAAATACAATTTAATAAAGCATAGGATAAAACAACATGCATACAATTTAATAAAGCATAGGACAAAACAACATAAATACAATTTAATAAAGCATAGGATAAAACAACATAAATACAATTTAATAAAGCATAGAACAAAACAACATAAATACAATTTAATAAAGCATAGGACAAAACAACATAAACACAATTTAATAAAGCATAGGATAAAACAACATAAATATAATTTAATAAAGGATAGGATAAAACAACATAAATACAATTTAATAAAGCATAGGTGAAAACAACATAAATACAATTTAATAAAGCATAGGATAAAACAACATAAATACAATTTAATAAAGCATAGGTGAAAACAACATAAATACAATTTAATAAAGCATAGGATAAAACAACATAAATACTATTTAATAAAGCATAGGATAAAACAACATAAATAAAATTTAATAAAGCATAGGATAAAACAACATAAATACAATTTAATAAAGCATACGTTAAAACAACATAAATACAATTTAATAAAGCATAGGATAAAACAACATAAATACAATTTAATAAAGCATACGTTAAAACAACATAAATACAATTAAATAAAGCATAGGTTAAAACAACATAAATACAATTTAATAAAGCATAGGATAAAACAACATAAATACAATTTAATAAAGCATAGGATAAAACAAAATAAACACAATTTAATAAAGCATAGGATAAAACAACATAAATACAATTTAATAAAGCATAGGATAAAACAACATAAATACAATTTAATAAAGCATACGTTAAAACAACATAAATACAATTAAATAAAGCATAGGTTAAAACAAAATAAATACAATTTAATAAAGCATAGGATAAAACAACATAAATACAATTTAATAAAGCATCGGACAAAACAACATAAATACAATTTAATAAAGCATAGTTTAAAACAACATAAATACAATTTAATAAAGCATAGTTTAAAACAACATAAATACAATTTAATAAAGCATAGGATAAAACCACAGAAATACAATTTAATAAAGCATAGGATAAAACAACATAAATACAATTTAATAAAGCATACGTTAAAACAACATAAATACTATTTAATAAAGCATACGTTAAAACAACATAAATACAATTTAATAAAGCATAGGATAAAACCACAGAAATACAATTTAATAAAGCATAGGATAAAACAACATAAATACAATTTAATAAAGCATACGTTAAAACAACATAAATACAATTTAATAAAGCATAGGATAAAACAACATAAATACAATTTAATAAAGCATACGTTAAAACAACATAAATACAATTAAATAAAGCATAGGTTAAAACAACATAAATACAATTTAATAAAGCATAGGATAAAACAACATAAATACAATTTAATAAAGCATAGGATGAAACAAAATAAACACAATTTAATAAAGCATAGGATAAAACAACATAAATACAATTTAATAAAGCATAGGATAAAACAACATAAATACAATTTAATAAAGCATACGTTAAAACAACATAAATACAATTAAATAAAGCATAGGTTAAAACAACATAAATACAATTTAATAAAGCATAGGATAAAACAACATAAATACAATTTAATAAAGCATCGGACAAAACAACACAAATACAATTTAATAAAGCATAGTTTAAAACAACATAAATACAATTTAATAAAGCATAGTTTAAAACAACATAAATACAATTTAATAAAGCATAGGATAAAACCACAGAAATACAATTTAATAAAGCATAGGATAAAACAACATAAATACTATTTAATAAAGCATAGGACAAAACAACATAAATACAATTTAATAAAGCATAGGATAAAACAACATAAATACAATATAATAAAGCATACGTTAAAACAACATAAATACAATTAAATAAAGCATAGGTTAAAACAACATAAATACAATTTAATAAAGCATAGGATAAAACAACATAAATACAATTTAATAAAGCATAGGATAAAACAACATAAATAAAATTTAATAAAGCATAGGATAAAACAACATAAATACAATTTAATAAAGCATAGGATAAAACAAAATAAATACAATTTAATAAAGCATAGGATAAAACAACATAAATACAATTTAATAAAGCATAGGATAAAACAACATAAATACAATTTAATAAAGCATACGTTAAAACAACATAAATACAATTAAATAAAGCATAGGTTAAAACAACATAAATACAATTTAATAAAGCATAGGATAAAACAACATAAATACAATTTAATAAAGCATAGGATAAAACAAAATAAATACAATTTAATAAAGCATAGGATAAAACAACATAAATACAATTTAATAAAGCATAGGATAAAACAACATAAATACAATTTAATAAAGCATACGTTAAAACAACATAAATACAATTAAATAAAGCATAGGTTAAAACAACATAAATACAATTTAATAAAGCATAGGATAAAACAACATAAATACAATTTAATAAAGCATAGGATAAAACAACATAAATACAATTTAATAAAGCATACGTTAAAACAACATAAATACAATTAAATAAAGCATAGGTTAAAACAACATAAATACAATTTAATAAAGCATAGGATAAAACAACATAAATACAATTTAATAAAGCATAGGATAAAACAAAATAAATACAATTTAATAAAGCATAGGATAAAACAACATAAATACAATTTAATAAAGCATAGGATAAAACAACATAAATACAATTTAATAAAGCATACGTTAAAACAACATAAATACAATTAAATAAAGCATAGGTTAAAACAACATAAATACAATTTAATAAAGCATAGGATAAAACAACATAAATACAATTTAATAAAGCATCGGACAAAACAACATAAATACAATTTAATAAAGCATAGTTTAAAACAACATAAATACAATTTAATAAAGCATAGTTTAAAACAACATAAATACAATTTAATAAAGCATAGGATAAAACCACAGAAATACAATTTAATAAAGCATAGGATAAAACAACATAAATACTATTTAATAAAGCATAGGACAAAACAACATAAATACAATTTAATAAAGCATAGGATAAAACAACATAAATACAATTTAATAAAGCATACGTTAAAACAACATAAATACAATTAAATAAAGCATAGGTTAAAACAACATAAATACAATTTAATAAAGCATAGGATAAAACAACATAAATACATTTAATAAAGCATACGTTAAAACAACATAAATACAATTTAATAAAGCATAGGATAAAACAAAATAAATACAATTTAGTAAAGCATAGGATAAAACAACATAAATACAATTTAATAAAGCATAGGAAAAAACAACATAAATACAATTTAATAAAGCATACGTTAAAACAACATAAATACAATTAAATAAAGCATAGGTTAAAACAACATAAATACAATTTAATAAAGCATAGGATAAAACAACATAAATACAATTTAATAAAGCATAGGATAAACAACATAAATACAATTTAATAAAGCATAGTTTAAAACAACATAAATACAATTTAATAAAGCATAGTTTAAAACAACATAAATACAATTTAATAAAGCATTAGATAAAACAACATGAATATAATTTAGTAAAGAATAAGATAAAACAACATGAATACAATTTAATAAAGCATAGGATAAAACAACATGAATAAAATTTAATAAAGCATAGGTTAAAACAACATAAATACAATTTAATAAAGCATAGTTTAAAACAACATAAATACAATTTAATAAAGCATAGGATAAAACAACATGCATACAATTTAATAAAGCATAGGACAAAACAACATAAATACAATTTAATAAAGCATAGGATAAAACAACATAAATACAATTTAATAAAGCATAGGACAAAACAACATAAATACAATTTAATAAAGCATAGGACAAAACAACATAAACACAATTTAATAAAGCATAGGATAAAACAACATAAATATAATTTAATAAAGGATAGGATAAAACAACATAAATACAATTTAATAAAGCATAGGTGAAAACAACATAAATACAATTTAATAAAGCATAGGATAAAACAACATAAATACAATTTAATAAAGCATAGGTGAAAACAACATAAATACAATTTAATAAAGCATAGGATAAAACAACATAAATACAATTTAATAAAGCATAGGCTAAAACTACATAAATACAATTTAATAAAGCATAGGATAAAACAACATAAATACAATTTAATAAAGCATAGGTTAAAACAACAAAAATACAATTTAATAAAGCATAGGATAAAACAACATAAATACAATTTAATAAAGCATAGGATAAAACAACATAAATAAAATTTAATAAAGCATAGGTTAAAACAACATAAATACAATTTAATAAAGCATCGGACAAAACAACATAAATACAATTTATTAAAGCATAGGATAAAACAACATAAATACAATTTATAAAGCATAGGATAAAACAACATAAATACAATTCAATAAAGCATAGGTTAAAACAACATAAATACAATTTAATAAAGCATAGTTTAAAACAACATAAATACAATTTAATAAAGCATAGGATAAAACAACATGCATACAATTTAATAAAGCATAGGACAAAACAACATAAATACAATTTAATAAAGCATAGGATAAAACAACATAAATACAATTTAATAAAGCATAGGACAAAACAACATAAATACAATTTAATAAAGCATAGGACAAAACAACATAAACACAATTTAATAAAGCATAGGATAAAACAACATAAATATAATTTAATAAAGGATAGGATAAAACAACATAAATACAATTTAATAAAGCATAGGTGAAAACAACATAAATACAATTTAATAAAGCATAGGATAAAACAACATAAATACAATTTAATAAAGCATAGGTGAAAACAACATAAATACAATTTAATAAAGCATAGGATAAAACAACATAAATACAATTTAATAAAGCATAGGCTAAAACTACATAAATACAATTTAATAAAGCATAGGATAAAACAACATAAATACAATTTAATAAAGCATAGGTTAAAACAACAAAAATACAATTTAATAAAGCATAGGATAAAACAACATAAATACAATTTAATAAAGCATAGGATAAAACAACATAAATAAAATTTAATAAAGCATAGGTTAAAACAACATAAATACAATTTAATAAAGCATCGGACAAAACAACATAAATACAATTTAATAAAGCATAGGATAAAACAACATAAATACAATTTATAAAGCATAGGATAAAACAACATAAATACAATTCAATAAAGCATAGGATAAAACAACATAAATACAATTTATAAAGCATAGGATAAAACAATATAAATACAATTTAATAAAGCATAGGATAAAACAACATAAATACAATTTAATAAAGCATAGGATAAAACAACATAAATACAATTTAATAAAGCATAGGGTAAAACTACATAAATACAATTTAATAAAGCATAGGATAAAACAACATAAATACAATTTAATAAAGCATAGGTTAAAACAACATAAATACAATTTAATAAAGCATAGGATAAAACAACATAAATACAATTTAATAAAGCATAGGATAAAACAACATAAATAAAATTTAATAAAGCATAGGATAAAACAACGTAAATACAATTTAATAAAGCATAGGATAAAACAACATAAATACAATTTAATAAAGCATCGGACAAAACAACATAAATACAATTTAATAAAGCATAGGATAAAACAACATAAATACAATTTAATAAAGCATAGGTGAAAACAACATAAATACAATTTAATAAAGCATAGGATAAAACAACATAAATACAATTTAATAAAGCATAGGATAAAACAACATAAATACAATTTATAAAGCATAGGATAAAACAACATAAATACAATTTAATAAAGCATAGGATAAAACAACATAAATACAATTTGATAAAGCATAGGCTAAAACTACATAAATACAATTTAATAAAGCATAGGATAAAACAACATAAATACAATTTAATAAAGCATAGGTTAAAACAACAAAAATACAATTTAATAAAGCATAGGATAAAACAACATAAATACAATTTAATAAAGCATAGGATAAAACAACATAAATAAAATTTAATAAAGCATAGGTTAAAACAACATAAATACAATTTAATAAAGCATCGGACAAAACAACATAAATACAATTTAATAAAGCATAGGATAAAACAACATAAATACAATTTAATAAAGCATAGGTGAAAACAACATAAATACAATTTAATAAAGCATAGGCTAAAACAACATAAATACTTTTTAATAAAGCATAGGATAAAACCACATAAATACAATTTAATAAAGCACAGGATAAAACAACATAAATACAATTTAATAAAGCATAGGATAAAACAACATAAATACAATTTAATAAAGCATAGGATAAAACAACATAAATACAATTTAATAAAGCATAGGATAAAACAACATAAATACAATTTAATAAAGCATACGTTAAAACATCATAAATACAATTAAATAAAGCATAGGATAAAACAACATAAATACAATTTAATAAAGCATAGGTTAAAACAACATAAATACAATTTTATAAAGCATAGGATAAAACTACATAAATACAATTTAATAAAGCATAGGTTAAAACAACATAAATACAATTTTATAAAGCATAGGATAAAACAACATAAATACAATTTAATAAAGCACAGGATAAAACAACATAAATACAATTTAATAAAGCATAGGATAAAACAACATAAATAAAATTTAATAAAGCATAGGATAAAACAACATAAATACAATTTAATAAAGCATACGTTAAAACAACATAAATACAATTTAATAAAGCATAGGATAAAACAACATAAATACAATTTAATAAAGCATACGTTAGAACAACATAAATACAATTAAATAAAGCATAGGTTAAAACAACATAAATACAATTTAATAAAGCATAGGATAAAACAACATAAATACAATTTAATAAAGCATAGGATAAAACAAAATAAATACAATTTAATAAAGCATAGGATAAAACAACATAAATAAAATTTAATAAAGCATAGGATAAAACAACATAAATACAATTTAATAAAGCATAGGTGAAAACAACATAAATACAATTTAATAAAGCATAGGATAAAACAACATAAATACAATTTAATAAAGCATAGGATAAAACAACATAAATACAATTTATAAAGCATAGGATAAAACAACATAAATACAATTTAATAAAGCATAGGATAAAACAACATAAATACAATTTAATAAAGCATAGGATAAAACAACATAAATACAATTTGATAAAGCATAGGCTAAAACTACATAAATACAATTTAATAAAGCATAGGATAAAACAACATAAATACAATTTAATAAAGCATAGGTTAAAACAACAAAAATACAATTTAATAAAGCATAGGATAAAACAACATAAATACAATTTAATAAAGCATAGGATAAAACAACATAAATAAAATTTAATAAAGCATAGGTTAAAACAACATAAATACAATTTAATAAAGCATCGGACAAAACAACATGAATACAATTTAATAAAGCATAGGATAAAACAACATAAATACAATTTATAAAGCATAGGATAAAACAACATAAATACAATTTAATAAAGCATAGGATAAAACAACATAAATACAATTTATAAAGCATAGGATAAAACAACATAAATACAATTTAATAAAGCATAGGATAAAACAACATAAATACAATTTAATAAAGCATAGGATAAAACAACATAAATACAATTTAATAAAGCATAGGGTAAAACTACATAAATACAATTTAATAAAGCATAGGATAAAACAACATAAATACAATTTAATAAAGCATAGGTTAAAACAACATAAATACAATTTAATAAAGCATAGGATAAAACAACATAAATACAATTTAATAAAGCATAGGATAAAACAACATAAATAAAATTTAATAAAGCATAGGTTAAAACAACATAAATACAATTTAATAAAGCATAGGATAAAACAACATAAATACAATTTAATAAAGCATAGGCTAAAACAACATAAATACTTTTTAATAAAGCATAGGATAAAACCACATAAATACAATTTAATAAAGCACAGGATAAAACAACATAAATACAATTTAATAAAGCATAGGATAAAACAACATAAATACAATTTAATAAAGCATAGGATAAAACAACATAAATACAATTTAATAAAGCATAGGATAAAACAACATAAATACAATTTAATAAAGCATACGTTAAAACATCATAAATACAATTAAATAAAGCATAGGATAAAACAACATAAATACAATTTAATAAAGCATAGGTTAAAACAACATAAATACAATTTTATAAAGCATAGGATAAAACTACATAAATACAATTTAATAAAGCATAGGTTAAAACAACATAAATACAATTTTATAAAGCATAGGATAAAACAACATAAATACAATTTAATAAAGCACAGGATAAAACAACATAAATACAATTTAATAAAGCATAGGATAAAACAACATAAATAAAATTTAATAAAGCATAGGATAAAACAACATAAATACAATTTAATAAAGCATACGTTAAAACAACATAAATACAATTTAATAAAGCATAGGATAAAACAACATAAATACAATTTAATAAAGCATACGTTAAAACAACATAAATACAATTAAATAAAGCATAGGTTAAAACAACATAAATACAATTTAATAAAGCATAGGATAAAACAACATAAATACAATTTAATAAAGCATAGGATAAAACAAAATAAATACAATTTAATAAAGCATAGGATAAAACAACATAAATAAAATTTAATAAAGCATAGGATAAAACAACATAAATACAATTTAATAAAGCATAGGTGAAAACAACATAAATACAATTTAATAAAGCATAGGATAAAACAACATAAATACAATTTAATAAAGCATAGGATAAAACAACATAAATACAATTTATAAAGCATAGGATAAAACAACATAAATACAATTTAATAAAGCATAGGATAAAACAACATAAATACAATTTAATAAAGCATAGGATAAAACAACATAAATACAATTTGATAAAGCATAGGCTAAAACTACATAAATACAATTTAATAAAGCATAGGATAAAACAACATAAATACAATTTAATAAAGCATAGGTTAAAACAACAAAAATACAATTTAATAAAGCATAGGATAAAACAACATAAATACAATTTAATAAAGCATAGGATAAAACAACATAAATAAAATTTAATAAAGCATAGGTTAAAACAACATAAATACAATTTAATAAAGCATCGGACAAAACAACATAAATACAATTTAATAAAGCATAGGATAAAACAACATAAATACAATTTATAAAGCATAGGATAAAACAACATAAATACAATTTAATAAAGCATAGGATAAAACAACATAAATACAATTTATAAAGCATAGGATAAAACAACATAAATACAATTTAATAAAGCATAGGATAAAACAACATAAATACAATTTAATAAAGCATAGGATAAAACAACATAAATACAATTTAATAAAGCATAGGGTAAAACTACATAAATACAATTTAATAAAGCATAGGATAAAACAACATAAATACAATTTAATAAAGCATAGGTTAAAACAACATAAATACAATTTAATAAAGCATAGGATAAAACAACATAAATACAATTTAATAAAGCATAGGATAAAACAACATAAATAAAATTTAATAAAGCATAAGTTAAAACAACATAAATACAATTTAATAAAGCATAGGATAAAACAACATAAATACAATTTAATAAAGCATAGGATAAAACAACATAAATACAATTTAATAAAGCATAGGATAAAACAACATAAATACAATTTAATAAAGCATACGTTAAAACATCATAAATACAATTTAATAAAGCATAGGATAAAACAACATAAATACAATTTGATAAAGCATAGGCTAAAACTACATAAATACAATTTAATAAAGCATAGGATAAAACAACATAAATACAATTTAATAAAGCATAGGTTAAAACAACAAAAATACAATTTAATAAAGCATAGGATAAAACAACATAAATACAATTTAATAAAGCATAGGATAAAACAACATAAATAAAATTTAATAAAGCATAGGTTAAAACAACATAAATACAATTTAATAAAGCATCGGACAAAACAACATAAATACAATTTAATAAAGCATAGGATAAAACAACATAAATACAATTTATAAAGCATAGGATAAAACAACATAAATACAATTTAATAAAGCATAGGATAAAACAACATAAATACAATTTATAAAGCATAGGATAAAACAACATAAATACAATTTAATAAAGCATAGGATAAAACAACATAAATACAATTTAATAAAGCATAGGATAAAACAACATAAATACAATTTAATAAAGCATAGGGTAAAACTACATAAATACAATTTAATAAAGCATAGGATAAAACAACATAAATACAATTTAATAAAGCATAGGTTAAAACAACATAAATACAATTTAATAAAGCATAGGATAAAACAACATAAATACAATTTAATAAAGCATAGGATAAAACAACATAAATAAAATTTAATAAAGCATAGGTTAAAACAACATAAATACAATTTAATAAAGCATAGGATAAAACAACATAAATACAATTTAATAAAGCATAGGCTAAAACAACATAAATACTTTTTAATAAAGCATAGGATAAAACCACATAAATACAATTTAATAAAGCACAGGATAAAACAACATAAATACAATTTAATAAAGCATAGGATAAAACAACATAAATACAATTTAATAAAGCATAGGATAAAACAACATAAATACAATTTAATAAAGCATAGGATAAAACAACATAAATACAATTTAATAAAGCATACGTTAAAACATCATAAATACAATTAAATAAAGCATAGGATAAAACAACATAAATACAATTTAATAAAGCATAGGTTAAAACAACATAAATACAATTTTATAAAGCATAGGATAAAACTACATAAATACAATTTAATAAAGCATAGGTTAAAACAACATAAATACAATTTTATAAAGCATAGGATAAAACAACATAAATACAATTTAATAAAGCACAGGATAAAACAACATAAATACAATTTAATAAAGCATAGGATAAAACAACATAAATAAAATTTAATAAAGCATAGGATAAAACAACATAAATACAATTTAATAAAGCATACGTTAAAACAACATAAATACAATTTAATAAAGCATAGGATAAAACAACATAAATACAATTTAATAAAGCATACGTTAAAACAACATAAATACAATTAAATAAAGCATAGGTTAAAACAACATAAATACAATTTAATAAAGCATAGGATAAAACAACATAAATACAATTTAATAAAGCATAGGATAAAACAAAATAAATACAATTTAATAAAGCATAGGATAAAACAACATAAATAAAATTTAATAAAGCATAGGATAAAACAACATAAATACAATTTAATAAAGCATAGGTGAAAACAACATAAATACAATTTAATAAAGCATAGGATAAAACAACATAAATACAATTTAATAAAGCATAGGATAAAACAACATAAATACAATTTATAAAGCATAGGATAAAACAACATAAATACAATTTAATAAAGCATAGGATAAAACAACATAAATACAATTTAATAAAGCATAGGATAAAACAACATAAATACAATTTGATAAAGCATAGGCTAAAACTACATAAATACAATTTAATAAAGCATAGGATAAAACAACATAAATACAATTTAATAAAGCATAGGTTAAAACAACAAAAATACAATTTAATAAAGCATAGGATAAAACAACATAAATACAATTTAATAAAGCATAGGATAAAACAACATAAATAAAATTTAATAAAGCATAGGTTAAAACAACATAAATACAATTTAATAAAGCATCGGACAAAACAACATGAATACAATTTAATAAAGCATAGGATAAAACAACATAAATACAATTTATAAAGCATAGGATAAAACAACATAAATACAATTTAATAAAGCATAGGATAAAACAACATAAATACAATTTATAAAGCATAGGATAAAACAACATAAATACAATTTAATAAAGCATAGGATAAAACAACATAAATACAATTTAATAAAGCATAGGATAAAACAACATAAATACAATTTAATAAAGCATAGGGTAAAACTACATAAATACAATTTAATAAAGCATAGGATAAAACAACATAAATACAATTTAATAAAGCATAGGTTAAAACAACATAAATACAATTTAATAAAGCATAGGATAAAACAACATAAATACAATTTAATAAAGCATAGGATAAAACAACATAAATAAAATTTAATAAAGCATAGGTTAAAACAACATAAATACAATTTAATAAAGCATAGGATAAAACAACATAAATACAATTTAATAAAGCATAGGCTAAAACAACATAAATACTTTTTAATAAAGCATAGGATAAAACCACATAAATACAATTTAATAAAGCACAGGATAAAACAACATAAATACAATTTAATAAAGCATAGGATAAAACAACATAAATACAATTTAATAAAGCATAGGATAAAACAACATAAATACAATTTAATAAAGCATAGGATAAAACAACATAAATACAATTTAATAAAGCATACGTTAAAACATCATAAATACAATTAAATAAAGCATAGGATAAAACAACATAAATACAATTTAATAAAGCATAGGTTAAAACAACATAAATACAATTTTATAAAGCATAGGATAAAACTACATAAATACAATTTAATAAAGCATAGGTTAAAACAACATAAATACAATTTTATAAAGCATAGGATAAAACAACATAAATACAATTTAATAAAGCACAGGATAAAACAACATAAATACAATTTAATAAAGCATAGGATAAAACAACATAAATAAAATTTAATAAAGCATAGGATAAAACAACATAAATACAATTTAATAAAGCATACGTTAAAACAACATAAATACAATTTAATAAAGCATAGGATAAAACAACATAAATACAATTTAATAAAGCATACGTTAAAACAACATAAATACAATTAAATAAAGCATAGGTTAAAACAACATAAATACAATTTAATAAAGCATAGGATAAAACAACATAAATACAATTTAATAAAGCATAGGATAAAACAAAATAAATACAATTTAATAAAGCATAGGATAAAACAACATAAATAAAATTTAATAAAGCATAGGATAAAACAACATAAATACAATTTAATAAAGCATAGGTGAAAACAACATAAATACAATTTAATAAAGCATAGGATAAAACAACATAAATACAATTTAATAAAGCATAGGATAAAACAACATAAATACAATTTATAAAGCATAGGATAAAACAACATAAATACAATTTAATAAAGCATAGGATAAAACAACATAAATACAATTTAATAAAGCATAGGATAAAACAACATAAATACAATTTGATAAAGCATAGGCTAAAACTACATAAATACAATTTAATAAAGCATAGGATAAAACAACATAAATACAATTTAATAAAGCATAGGTTAAAACAACAAAAATACAATTTAATAAAGCATAGGATAAAACAACATAAATACAATTTAATAAAGCATAGGATAAAACAACATAAATAAAATTTAATAAAGCATAGGTTAAAACAACATAAATACAATTTAATAAAGCATCGGACAAAACAACATAAATACAATTTAATAAAGCATAGGATAAAACAACATAAATACAATTTATAAAGCATAGGATAAAACAACATAAATACAATTTAATAAAGCATAGGATAAAACAACATAAATACAATTTATAAAGCATAGGATAAAACAACATAAATACAATTTAATAAAGCATAGGATAAAACAACATAAATACAATTTAATAAAGCATAGGATAAAACAACATAAATACAATTTAATAAAGCATAGGGTAAAACTACATAAATACAATTTAATAAAGCATAGGATAAAACAACATAAATACAATTTAATAAAGCATAGGTTAAAACAACATAAATACAATTTAATAAAGCATAGGATAAAACAACATAAATACAATTTAATAAAGCATAGGATAAAACAACATAAATAAAATTTAATAAAGCATAGGTTAAAACAACATAAATACAATTTAATAAAGCATAGGATAAAACAACATAAATACAATTTAATAAAGCATAGGCTAAAACAACATAAATACTTTTTAATAAAGCATAGGATAAAACCACATAAATACAATTTAATAAAGCACAGGATAAAACAACATAAATACAATTTAATAAAGCATAGGATAAAACAACATAAATACAATTTAATAAAGCATAGGATAAAACAACATAAATACAATTTAATAAAGCATAGGATAAAACAACATAAATACAATTTAATAAAGCATACGTTAAAACATCATAAATACAATTAAATAAAGCATAGGATAAAACAACATAAATACAATTTAATAAAGCATAGGTTAAAACAACATAAATACAATTTTATAAAGCATAGGATAAAACTACATAAATACAATTTAATAAAGCATAGGTTAAAACAACATAAATACAATTTTATAAAGCATAGGATAAAACAACATAAATACAATTTAATAAAGCACAGGATAAAACAACATAAATACAATTTAATAAAGCATAGGATAAAACAACATAAATAAAATTTAATAAAGCATAGGATAAAACAACATAAATACAATTTAATAAAGCATACGTTAAAACAACATAAATACAATTTAATAAAGCATAGGATAAAATAACATAAATACAATTTAATAAAGCATACGTTAAAACAACATAAATACAATTAAATAAAGCATAGGTTAAAACAACATAAATACAATTTAATAAAGCATAGGATAAAACAACATAAATACAATTTAATAAAGCATAGGATAAAACAAAATAAATACAATTTAATAAAGCATAGGATAAAACAACATAAATAAAATTTAATAAAGCATAGGATAAAACAACATAAATACAATTTAATAAAGCATACGTTAAAACAACATAAATACAATTTAATAAAGCATAGGATAAAACAACATAAATACAATTTAATAAAGCATACGTTAAAACAACATAAATACAATTAAATAAAGCATAGGTTAAAACAACATAAATACAATTTAATAAAGCATAGGATAAAACAACATAAATACAATTTAATAAAGCATAGGATAAAACAAAATAAACACAATTTAATAAAGCATAGGATAAAACAACATAAATACAATTTAATAAAGCATAGGATAAAACAACATAAATACAATTTAATAAAGCATACGTTAAAACAACATAAATACAATTAAATAAAGCATAGGTTAAAACAACATAAATACAATTTAAAAAAGCATAGGATAAAACAACATAAATACAATTTAATAAAGCATCGGACAAAACAACATAAATACAATTTAATAAAGCATAGTTTAAAACAACATAAATACAATTTAATAAAGCATAGTTTAAAACAACATAAATACAATTTAATAAAGCATAGGATAAAACCACAGAAATACAATTTAATAAAGCATAGGATAAAACAACATAAATACAATTTAATAAAGCATACGTTAAAACAACATAAATACTATTTAATAAAGCATACGTTAAAACAACATAAATACAATTTAATAAAGCATAGGATAAAACCACAGAAATACAATTTAATAAAGCATAGGATAAAACAACATAAATACAATTTAATAAAGCATACGTTAAAACAACATAAATACAATTTAATAAAGCATAGGATAAAACAACATAAATACAATTTAATAAAGCATACGTTAAAACAACATAAATACAATTAAATAAAGCATAGGTTAAAACAACATAAATACAATTTAATAAAGCATAGGATAAAACAACATAAATACAATTTAATAAAGCATAGGATAAAACAAAATAAACACAATTTAATAAAGCATAGGATAAAACAACATAAATACAATTTAATAAAGCATAGGATAAAACAACATAAATACAATTTAATAAAGCATACGTTAAAACAACATAAATACAATTAAATAAAGCATAGGTTAAAACAACATAAATACAATTTAATAAAGCATAGGATAAAACAACATAAATACAATTTAATAAAGCATCGGACAAAACAACATAAATACAATTTAATAAAGCATAGTTTAAAACAACATAAATACAATTTAATAAAGCATAGTTTAAAACAACATAAATACAATTTAATAAAGCATAGGATAAAACCACAGAAATACAATTTAATAAAGCATAGGATAAAACAACATAAATACTATTTAATAAAGCATAGGACAAAACAACATAAATACAATTTAATAAAGCATAGGATAAAACAACATAAATACAATATAATAAAGCATACGTTAAAACAACATAAATACAATTAAATAAAGCATAGGTTAAAACAACATAAATACAATTTAATAAAGCATAGGATAAAACAACATAAATACAATTTAATAAAGCATAGGATAAAACAACATAAATAAAATTTAATAAAGCATAGGATAAAACAACATAAATACAATTTAATAAAGCATAGGATAAAACAAAATAAATACAATTTAATAAAGCATAGGATAAAACAACATAAATACAATTTAATAAAGCATAGGATAAAACAACATAAATACAATTTAATAAAGCATACGTTAAAACAACATAAATACAATTAAATAAAGCATAGGTTAAAACAACATAAATACAATTTAGTAAAGCATAGGATAAAACAACATAAATACAATTTAATAAAGCATAGGATAAAACAAAATAAATACAATTTAATAAAGCATAGGATAAAACAACATAAATACAATTTAATAAAGCATAGGATAAAACAACATAAATACAATTTAATAAAGCATACGTTAAAACAACATAAATACAATTAAATAAAGCATAGGTTAAAACAACATAAATACAATTTAATAAAGCATAGGATAAAACAACATAAATACAATTTAATAAAGCATAGGATAAAACAACATAAATACAATTTAATAAAGCATACGTTAAAACAACATAAATACAATTAAATAAAGCATAGGTTAAAACAACATAAATACAATTTAATAAAGCATAGGATAAAACAACATAAATACAATTTAATAAAGCATAGGATAAAACAAAATAAATACAATTTAATAAAGCATAGGATAAAACAACATAAATACAATTTAATAAAGCATAGGATAAAACAACATAAATACAATTTAATAAAGCATACGTTAAAACAACATAAATACAATTAAATAAAGCATAGGTTAAAACAACATAAATACAATTTAATAAAGCATAGGATAAAACAACATAAATACAATTTAATAAAGCATCGGACAAAACAACATAAATACAATTTAATAAAGCATAGTTTAAAACAACATAAATACAATTTAATAAAGCATAGTTTAAAACAACATAAATACAATTTAATAAAGCATAGGATAAAACCACAGAAATACAATTTAATAAAGCATAGGATAAAACAACATAAATACTATTTAATAAAGCATAGGACAAAACAACATAAATACAATTTAATAAAGCATAGGATAAAACAACATAAATACAATTTAATAAAGCATACGTTAAAACAACATAAATACAATTAAATAAAGCATAGGTTAAAACAACATAAATACAATTTAATAAAGCATAGGATAAAACAACATAAATACATTTAATAAAGCATACGTTAAAACAACATAAATACAATTTAATAAAGCATAGGATAAAACAAAATAAATACAATTTAGTAAAGCATAGGATAAAACAACATAAATACAATTTAATAAAGCATAGGAAAAAACAACATAAATACAATTTAATAAAGCATACGTTAAAACAACATAAATACAATTAAATAAAGCATAGGTTAAAACAACATAAATACAATTTAATAAAGCATAGGATAAAACAACATAAATACAATTTAATAAAGCATAGGATAAAACAAAATAAATACAATTTAATAAAGCATAGGATAAAACAACATAAATACAATTTAATAAAGCATAGGATAAAACAACATAAATACAATTTAATAAAGCATACGTTAAAACAACATAAATACAATTAAATAAAGCATAGGTTAAAACAACATAAATACAATTTAATAAAGCATAGGATAAAACAACATAAATACAATTTAATAAAGCATAGGATAAAACAACATAAATAAAATTTAATAAAGCATAGGATAAAACAACATAAATACAATTTAATAAAGCATAGGATAAAACAAAATAAATACAATTTAATAAAGCATAGGATAAAACAACATAAATACAATTTAATAAAGCATAGGATAAAACAACATAAATACAATTTAATAAAGCATACGTTAAAACAACATAAATACAATTAAATAAAGCATAGGTTAAAACAACATAAATACAATTTAATAAAGCATAGGATAAAACAACATAAATACAATTTAATAAAGCATAGGATAAAACAACATAAATAAAATTTAATAAAGCATAGGATAAAACAACATAAATACATTTAATAAAGCATACGTTAAAACAACATAAATACAATTTAATAAAGCATAGGATAAAACAAAATAAATACAATTTAGTAAAGCATAGGATAAAACAACATAAATACAATTTAATAAAGCATAGGAAAAAACAACATAAATACAATTTAATAAAGCATACGTTAAAACAACATAAATACAATTAAATAAAGCATAGGTTAAAACAACATAAATACAATTTAATAAAGCATAGGATAAAACAACATAAATACAATTTAATAAAGCATAGGATAAAACAAAATAAATACAATTTAATAAAGCATAGGATAAAACAACATAAATACAATTTAATAAAGCATAGGATAAAACAACATAAATACAATTTAATAAAGCATACGTTAAAACAACATAAATACAATTAAATAAAGCATAGGTTAAAACAACATAAATACAATTTAATAAAGCATAGGATAAAACAACATAAATACAATTTAATAAAGCATAGGATAAAACAACATAAATAAAATTTAATAAAGCATAGGATAAAACAACATAAATACAATTTAATAAAGCATAGGATAAAACAACATAAATAAAATTTAATAAAGCATAGGATAAAACAACATAAATACAATTTAATAAAGCATAGGATAAAACAACATAAATACAATTTAATAAAGCATACGTTAAAACAACATAAATACAATTAAATAAAGCATAGGTTAAAACAACATAAATACAATTTAATAAAGCATAGGATAAAACAACATAAATACAATTTAATAAAGCATAGGATAAAACAACATAAATAAAATTTAATAAAGCATAGGATAAAACAACATAAATACATTTAATAAAGCATACGTTAAAACAACATAAATACAATTTAATAAAGCATAGGATAAAACAAAATAAATACAATTTAGTAAAGCATAGGATAAAACAACATAAATACAATTTAATAAAGCATAGGATAAAACAACATAAATACAATTTAATAAAGCATACGTTAAAACAACATAAATACAATTAAATAAAGCATAGGTTAAAACAACATAAATACAATTTAATAAAGCATAGGATAAAACAACATAAATACAATTTAATAAAGCATAGGATAAAACAAAATAAATACAATTTAATAAAGCATAGGATAAAACAACATAAATACAATTTAATAAAGCATAGGATAAAACAACATAAATACAATTTAATAAAGCATACGTTAAAACAACATAAATACAATTAAATAAAGCATAGGTTAAAACAACATAAATACAATTTAATAAAGCATAGGATAAAACAACATAAATACAATTTAATAAAGCATAGGATAAAACAACATAAATACAATTTAATAAAGCATACGTTAAAACAACATAAATACAATTAAATAAAGCATAGGTTAAAACAACATAAATACAATTTAATAAAGCATAGGATAAAACAACATAAATACAATTTAATAAAGCATAGGATAAAACAAAATAAATACAATTTAATAAAGCATAGGATAAAACAACATAAATACAATTTAATAAAGCATAGGATAAAACAACATAAAAACAATTTAATAAAGCATACGTTAAAACAACATAAATACAATTAAATAAAGCATAGGTTAAAACAACATAAATACAATTTAATAAAGCATAGGATAAAACAACATAAATACAATTTAATAAAGCATTGGACAAAACAACATAAATACAATTTAATAAAGCATAGTTTAAAACAACATAAATACAATTTAATAAAGCATAGTTTAAAACAACATAAATACAATTTAATAAAGCATAGGATAAAACCACAGAAATACAATTTAATAAAGCATAGGATAAAACAACATAAATACTATTTAATAAAGCATAGGACAAAACAACATAAATACAATTTATTAAAGCATAGGATAAAACAACATAAATACAATTTAATAAAGCATACGTTAAAACAACATAAATACAATTAAATAAAGCATAGGTTAAAACAACATAAATACAATTTAATAAAGCATAGGATAAAACAACATAAATCCATTTAATAAAGCATACGTTAAAACAACATAAATACAATTTAATAAAGCATAGGATAAAACAAAATAAATACAATTTAGTAAAGCATAGGATAAAACAACATAAATACAATTTAATAAAGCATAGGAAAAAACAACATAAATACAATTTAATAAAGCATACGTTAAAACAACATAAATACAATTAAATAAAGCATAGGTTAAAACAACATAAATAAAATTTAATAAAGCATAGGATAAAACAACATAAATACAATTTAATAAAGCATAGGATAAAACAACATAAATAAAATTTAATAAAGCATAGGATAAAACAACATAAATACAATTTAATAAAGCATACGTTAAAACAACATAAATACAATTTAATAAAGCATAGGATAAAACAACATAAATACAATTTAATAAAGCATACGTTAAAACAACATAAATACAATTAAATAAAGCATAGGTTAAAACAACATAAATACAATTTAATAAAGCATAGGATAAAACAACATAAATACAATTTAATAAAGCATAGGATAAAACAAAATAAATACAATTTAATAAAGCATAGGATAAAACAACATAAATACAATTTAATAAAGCATAGGATAAAACAACATAAATACAATTTAATAAAGCATACGTTAAAACAACATAAATACAATTAAATAAAGCATAGGTTAAAACAACATAAATACAATTTAATAAAGCATAGGATAAAACAACATAAATACAATTTAATAAAGCATAGGATAAAACAACATAAATAAAATTTAATAAAGCATAGGATAAAACAACATAAATACAATTTAATAAAGCATAGGATAAAACAACATAAATACAATTTAATAAAGCATAGGATAAAACAACATAAATAAAATTTAATAAAGCATAGGATAAAACAACATAAATACATTTAATAAAGCATACGTTAAAACAACATAAATACAATTTAATAAAGCATAGGATAAAACAAAATAAATACATTTAATAAAGCATACGTTAAAACAACATAAATACAATTTAATAAAGCATAGGATAAAACAAAATAAATACAATTTAGTAAAGCATAGGATAAAACAACATAAATACAATTTAATAAAGCATAGGATAAAACAACATAAATACAATTTAATAAAGCATATGTTAAAACAACGTAAATACAATTAAATAAAGCATAGGATAAAACAACATAAATACAATTTAATAAAGCACAGGTTAAAACAACATAAATACAATTTTATAAAGCATAGGATAAAACAACATAAATACAATTTAATATAGCATAGGTTAAAACAACATAAATACAATTTAATAAAGCTTGGAAAAAAACAACATAAATACAATTTAATAAAGCATACGTTAAAACAACATAAATACAATTAAATAAAGCATAGGTTAAAACAACATAAATACAATTTAATAAAGCATAGAATAAAACAACATAAATACAATTTAATAAAGCATAGGATAAAACAACATAAATAAAATTTAATAAAGCATAGGATAAAACAACATAAATACAATTTAATAAAGCATACGTTAAAACAACATAAATACAATTTAATAAAGCATAGGATAAAACAACATAAATACAATTTAATAAAGC
Source organism: Phyllobates terribilis (assembly GCF_046119375.1). Classification (NCBI taxonomy): domain Eukaryota; kingdom Metazoa; phylum Chordata; class Amphibia; order Anura; family Dendrobatidae; genus Phyllobates; species Phyllobates terribilis. The sequence goes on from NW_027362778.1 coordinate 951,579, forward strand.
ATACGTTAAAACAACATAAATACAATTAAATAAAGCATAGGTTAAAACAACATAAATACAATTTAATAAAGCATAGGATAAAACAACATAAATACAATTTAATAAAGCATAGGAAAAAACAACATAAATACAATTTAATAAAGCATACGTTAAAACAACATAAATACAATTAAATAAAGCATAGGTTAAAACAACATAAATACAATTTAATAAAGCATAGGATAAAACAACATGAATACAATTTAATAAAGCATAGGATAAAACAACATAAATACAATTTAATAAAGCATACGTTAAAACAACATAAATACAATTTAATAAAGCATAGGATAAAACAACATAAATACAATTTAATAAAGCATACGTTAAAACAACATAAATACAATTAAATAAAGCATAGGTTAAAACAACATAAATACAATTTAATAAAGCATAGGATAAAACAACATAAATACAATTTAATAAAGCATAGGAAAAAACAACATAAATACAATTTAATAAAGCATACGTTAAAACAACATAAATACAATTAAATAAAGCATAGGTTAAAACAACATAAATACAATTTAATAAAGCATAGGATAAAACAACATGAATACAATTTAATAAAGCATAGGATAAAACAACATAAATACAATTTAATAAAGCATACGTTAAAACAACATAAATACAATTAAATAAAGCATAGGTTAAAACAACATAAATACAATTTAATAAAGCATAGGATAAAACAACATAAATACAATTTAATAAAGCATAGGATAAAACAACATAAATAAAATTTAATAAAGCATAGGATAAAACAACATAAATACAATTTAATAAAGCATAGGATAAAACAACATAAATACAATTTAATAAAGCATACGTTAAAACAACATAAATACAATTAAATAAAGCATAGGTTAAAACAACATAAATACAATTTAATAAAGCATAGGATAAAACAACATAAATACAATTTAATAAAGCATAGGATAAAACAACATAAATAAAATTTAATAAAGCATAGGATAAAACAACATAAATACATTTAATAAAGCATACGTTAAAACAACATAAATACAATTTAATAAAGCATAGGATAAAACAAAATAAATACAATTTAATAAAGCATAGGATAAAACAACATAAATACAATTTAATAAAGCATAGGATAAAACAACATAAATACAATTTAATAAAGCATAGGATAAAACAACATAAATACAATTTAATAAAGCATAGGATAAAACAACATAAATACAATTTAATAAAGCATAGGATAAAACAACATAAATACAATTTAATAAAGCATACGTTAAAACAACGTAAATACAATTAAATAAAGCATAGGATAAAACAACATAAATACAATTTAATAAAGCATAGATTAAAACAACATAAATACAATTTTATAAAGCATAGGATAAAACAACATAAATACAATTTAATAAAGCATAGGTTAAAACAACATAAATACAATTTAATAAAGCATAGGATAAAACAACATAAATACAATTTAATAAAGCATAGGATAAAACAACATAAATAAAATTTAATAAAGCATAGGATAAAACAACATAAATACATTTAATAAAGCATACGTTAAAACAACATAAATACAATTTAATAAAGCATATGATAAAACAAAATAAATACATTTAATAAAGCATACGTTAAAACAACATAAATACAATTTAATAAAGCATAGGATAAAACAACATAAATACAATTTAATAAAGCATACGTTAAAACAACGTAAATACAATTAAATAAAGCATAGGATAAAACAACATAAATACAATTTAATAAAGCATAGGATAAAACAACATAAATACAATTTAATAAAGCATAGGTTAAAACAACATAAATACAATTTAATAAAGCATAGGATAAAACAACATATATTCAATTTAATAAAGCATAGGATAAAACAACATAAATACAATTTAATAAAGCATAGGATAAAACAACATAAATAAAATTTAATAAAGCATAGGATAAAACAGCATAAATAAAATTTAATAAAGCATAGGATAAAACAACGTAAATACAATTTAATAAAGCATAGGATAAAACAACATAAATTATATTTAATAAAGCATAGGATAAAACAACATAAATACAATTTAATAAAGCATAGGATAAAACAACATAAATACAATTTAATAAAGCATAGGTTAAAACAACATAAATGCAATTTAATAAAGCATAGTATAAAACAACATAAATACAATTTAATAAAGCATAGGATAAAACAACATAAATACAATTTAATAAAGCATAGGATAAAACAACATAAATACAATTTAATAAAGCATAGGATAAGACAACATAAATACAATTTAATAAAGCATAGGCTAAAACTACATAAATACAATTTAATAAAGCATAGGATAAAACAACATAAATACAATTTAATAAAGCATAGGATAAAACAACATAAATACAATTTTATAAAGCATAGGATAAAACAACATAAATACAATTTAATATAGCATAGGTTAAAACAACATAAATACAATTTAATAAAGCTTGGAAAAAAACAACATAAATACAATTTAATAAAGCATACGTTAAAACAACATAAATACAATTAAATAAAGCATAGGTTAAAACAACATAAATACAATTTAATAAAGCATAGAATAAAACAACATAAATACAATTTAATAAAGCATAGGATAAAACAACATAAATAAAATTTAATAAAGCATAGGATAAAACAACATAAATACAATTTAATAAAGCATACGTTAAAACAACATAAATACAATTTAATAAAGCATAGGATAAAACAACATAAATACAATTTAATAAAGCATACGTTAAAACAACATAAATACAATTAAATAAAGCATAGGTTAAAACAACATAAATACAATTTAATAAAGCATAGGATAAAACAACATAAATACAATTTAATAAAGCATAGGAAAAAACAACATAAATACAATTTAATAAAGCATACGTTAAAACAACATAAATACAATTAAATAAAGCATAGGTTAAAACAACATAAATACAATTTAATAAAGCATAGGATAAAACAACATGAATACAATTTAATAAAGCATAGGATAAAACAACATAAATAAAATTTAATAAAGCATAGGATAAAACAACATAAATACAATTTAATAAAGCATACGTTAAAACAACATAAATACAATTTAATAAAGCATAGGATAAAACAAAATAAATACAATTTAATAAAGCATAGGATAAAACAACATAAATACAATTTAATAAAGCATAGGATAAAACAACATAAATAAAATTTAATAAAGCATAGGATAAAACAACATAAATACAATTTAATAAAGCATAGGATAAAACAAAATAAATACAATTTAATAAAGCATAGGATAAAACAACATAAATACAATTTAATAAAGCATAGGATAAAACAACATAAATACAATTTAATAAAGCATAGGATAAAACAAAATAAATACAATTTAATAAAGCATAGGATAAAACAACATAAATACAATTTAATAAAGCATAGGATAAAACAACATAAATACAATTTAATAAAGCATACGTTAAAACAACATAAATACAATTTAATAAAGCATAGGATAAAACAACATAAATACAATTTAATAAAGCATACGTTAAAACAACATAAATACAATTAAATAAAGCATAGGTTAAAACAACATAAATACAATTTAATAAAGCATAGGATAAAACAACATAAATACAATTTAATAAAGCATAGGATAAAACAACATAAATACAATTTAATAAAGCATAGGTTAAAACAACATAAATACAATTTAATAAAGCATAGGAAAAAACAACATAAATACAATTTAATAAAGCATACGTTAAAACAACATAAATACAATTAAATAAAGCATAGGTTAAAACAACATAAATACAATTTAATAAAGCATAGGATAAAACAACATAAATACAATTTAATAAAGCATAGGATAAAACAACATAAATAAAATTTAATAAAGCATAGGATAAAACAACATAAATACAATTTAATAAAGCATAGGATAAAACAAAATAAATACAATTTAATAAAGCATAGGATAAAACAACATAAATACAATTTAATAAAGCATAGGATAAAACAACATAAATACAATTTAATAAAGCATACGTTAAAACAACATAAATACAATTAAATAAAGCATAGGTTAAAACAACATAAATACAATTTAATAAAGCATAGGATAAAACAACATAAATACAATTTAATAAAGCATAGGATAAAACAACATAAATAAAATTTAATAAAGCATAGGATAAAACAACATAAATACAATTTAATAAAGCATAGGATAAAACAACATAAATACAATTTAATAAAGCATACGTTAAAACAACATAAATACAATTAAATAAAGCATAGGTTAAAACAACATAAATACAATTTAATAAAGCATAGGATAAAACAACATAAATACAATTTAATAAAGCATAGGATAAAACAACATAAATAAAATTTAATAAAGCATAGGATAAAACAACATAAATACATTTAATAAAGCATACGTTAAAACAACATAAATACAATTTAATAAAGCATAGGATAAAACAAAATAAATACAATTTAATAAAGCATAGGATAAAACAACATAAATACAATTGAATAAAGCATAGGATAAAACAACATAAATACAATTTAATAAAGCATAGGATAAAACAACATAAATACAATTTAATAAAGCATAGGATAAAACAACATAAATACAATTTAATAAAGCATAGGATAAAACAACATAAATACAATTTAATAAAGCATACGTTAAAACAACGTAAATACAATTAAATAAAGCATAGGATAAAACAACATAAATACAATTTAATAAAGCATAGATTAAAACAACATAAATACAATTTTATAAAGCATAGGATAAAACAACATAAATACAATTTAATAAAGCATAGGTTAAAACAACATAAATACAATTTAATAAAGCATAGGATAAAACAACATAAATACAATTTAATAAAGCATAGGATAAAACAACATAAATAAAATTTAATAAAGCATAGGATAAAACAACATAAATACATTTAATAAAGCATACGTTAAAACAACATAAATACAATTTAATAAAGCATAGGATAAAACAACATAAATACAATTTAATAAAGCATAGGTTAAAACAACATAAATACAATTTAATAAAGCATAGGATAAAACAACATAAATACAATTTAATAAAGCATAGGATAAAACAACATAAATAAAATTTAATAAAGCATAGGATAAAACAAAATAAATACAATTTAATAAAGCATAGGATAAAACAACATAAATACAATTTAATAAAGCATAGGATAAAACAACATAAATACAATTTAATAAAGCATAGGATAAAACAACATAAATACAATTTAATAAAGCATAGGATAAAACAACATAAATACAATTTAATAAAGCATAGGATAAAACAACATAAATACAATTTAATAAAGCATACGTTAAAACAACGTAAATACAATTAAATAAAGCATAGGATAAAACAACATAAATACAATTTAATAAAGCATAGATTAAAACAACATAAATACAATTTTATAAAGCATAGGATAAAACAACATAAATACAATTTAATAAAGCATAGGTTAAAACAACATAAATACAATTTAATAAAGCATAGGATAAAACAACATAAATACAATTTAATAAAGCATAGGATAAAACAACATAAATAAAATTTAATAAAGCATAGGATAAAACAACATAAATACATTTAATAAAGCATACGTTAAAACAACATAAATACAATTTAATAAAGCATATGATAAAACAAAATAAATACATTTAATAAAGCATACGTTAAAACAACATAAATACAATTTAATAAAGCATAGGATAAAACAAAATAAATACAATTTAGTAAAGCATAGGATAAAACAACATAAATACAATTTAATAAAGCATAGGATAAAACAACATAAATACAATTTAATAAAGCATACGTTAAAACAACGTAAATACAATTAAATAAAGCATAGGATAAAACAACATAAATACAATTTAATAAAGCACAGGTTAAAACAACATAAATACAATTTTATAAAGCATAGGATAAAACAACATAAATACAATTTAATAAAGCATAGGTTAAAACAACATAAATACAATTTAATAAAGCTTGGAAAAAAACAACATAAATACAATTTAATAAAGCATACGTTAAAACAACATAAATACAATTAAATAAAGCATAGGTTAAAACAACATAAATACAATTTAATAAAGCATAGAATAAAACAACATAAATACAATTTAATAAAGCATAGGATAAAACAACATAAATAAAATTTAATAAAGCATAGGATAAAACAACATAAATACAATTTAATAAAGCATACGTTAAAACAACATAAATACAATTTAATAAAGCATAGGATAAAACAACATAAATACAATTTAATAAAGCATACGTTAAAACAACATAAATACAATTAAATAAAGCATAGGTTAAAACAACATAAATACAATTTAATAAAGCATAGGATAAAACAACATAAATACAATTTAATAAAGCATAGGATAAAACAAAATAAATACAATTTAATAAAGCATAGGATAAAACAACATAAATACAATTTAATAAAGCATAGGATAAAACAACATAAATACAATTTAATAAAGCATACGTTAAAACAACATAAATACAATTAAATAAAGCATAGGTTAAAACAACATGAATACAATTTAATAAAGCATAGGATAAAACAACATAAATACAATTTAATAAAGCATCGGACAAAACAACATAAATACAATTTAATAAAGCATAGTTTAAAACAACATAAATACAATTTAATAAAGCATAGTTTAAAACAACATAAATACAATTTAATAAAGCATAGGATAAAACCACAGAAATACAATTTAATAAAGCATAGGATAAAACAACATAAATACTATTTAATAAAGCATAGGACAAAACAACATAAATACTATTTAATAAAGCATAGGACAAAACAACATAAATACAATTTAATAAAGCATAGGATAAAACAACATAAATACAATTTAATAAAGCATACATTAAAACAACATAAATACAATTAAATAAAGCATAGGTTAAAACAACATAAATACAATTTAATAAAGCATAGGATAAAACAACATAAATACAATTTAATAAAGCATAGGATAAAACAACATAAATAAAATTTAATAAAGCATAGGATAAAACAACATAAATACAATTTAATAAAGCATAGGATAAAACAAAATAAATACAATTTAATAAAGAATAGGATAAAACAAGATAAATACAATTTAATAAAGCATAGGATAAAACAACATAAATACATTTAATAAAGCATACGTTAAAACAACATAAATACAATTAAATAAAGCATAGGTTAAAACAACATAAATACAATTTAATAAAGCATAGGACAAAACAACATAAATACAATTTAATAAAGCATAGGATAAAACAACATAAATAAAATTTAATAAAGCATAGGATAAAACAACATAAATACATTTAATAAAGCATACGTTAAAACAACATAAATACAATTTAATAAAGCATAGGATAAAACAAAATAAATACAATTTAATAAAGCATAGGATAAAACAACATAAATACAATTTAATAAAGCATAGGATAAAACAACATAAATACAATTTAATAAAGCATACGTTAAAACAACGTAAATACAATTAAATAAAGCATAGGATAAAACAACATAAATACAATTTAATAAAGCATAGGATAAAACAACATAAATACAATTTAATAAAGCATAGGTTAAAACAACATAAATACAATTTAATAAAGCATAGGATAAAACAACATATATTCAATTTAATAAAGCATAGGATAAAACAACATAAATACAATTTAATAAAGCATAGGATAAAACAACATAAATAAAATTTAATAAAGCATAGGATAAAACAGCATAAATAAAATTTAATAAAGCATAGGATAAAACAACGTAAATACAATTTAATAAAGCATAGGATAAAACAACATAAATTATATTTAATAAAGCATAGGATAAAACAACATAAATACAATTTAATAAAGCATAGGATAAAACAACATAAATACAATTTAATAAAGCATAGGTTAAAACAACATAAATGCAATTTAATAAAGCATAGTATAAAACAACATAAATACAATTTAATAAAGCATAGGATAAAACAACATAAATACAATTTAATAAAGCATAGGATAAAACAACATAAATACAATTTAATAAAGCATAGGATAAGACAACATAAATACAATTTAATAAAGCATAGGCTAAAACTACATAAATACAATTTAATAAAGCATAGGATAAAACAACATAAATACAATTTAATAAAGCATAGGATAAAACAACATAAATACAATTTTATAAAGCATAGGATAAAACAACATAAATACAATTTAATATAGCATAGGTTAAAACAACATAAATACAATTTAATAAAGCTTGGAAAAAAACAACATAAATACAATTTAATAAAGCATACGTTAAAACAACATAAATACAATTAAATAAAGCATAGGTTAAAACAACATAAATACAATTTAATAAAGCATAGAATAAAACAACATAAATACAATTTAATAAAGCATAGGATAAAACAACATAAATAAAATTTAATAAAGCATAGGATAAAACAACATAAATACAATTTAATAAAGCATACGTTAAAACAACATAAATACAATTTAATAAAGCATAGGATAAAACAACATAAATACAATTTAATAAAGCATACGTTAAAACAACATAAATACAATTAAATAAAGCATAGGTTAAAACAACATAAATACAATTTAATAAAGCATAGGATAAAACAACATAAATACAATTTAATAAAGCATAGGAAAAAACAACATAAATACAATTTAATAAAGCATACGTTAAAACAACATAAATACAATTAAATAAAGCATAGGTTAAAACAACATAAATACAATTTAATAAAGCATAGGATAAAACAACATGAATACAATTTAATAAAGCATAGGATAAAACAACATAAATAAAATTTAATAAAGCATAGGATAAAACAACATAAATACAATTTAATAAAGCATACGTTAAAACAACATAAATACAATTTAATAAAGCATAGGATAAAACAAAATAAATACAATTTAATAAAGCATAGGATAAAACAACATAAATACAATTTAATAAAGCATAGGATAAAACAACATAAATAAAATTTAATAAAGCATAGGATAAAACAACATAAATACAATTTAATAAAGCATAGGATAAAACAAAATAAATACAATTTAATAAAGCATAGGATAAAACAACATAAATACAATTTAATAAAGCATAGGATAAAACAACATAAATACAATTTAATAAAGCATAGGATAAAACAAAATAAATACAATTTAATAAAGCATAGGATAAAACAACATAAATACAATTTAATAAAGCATAGGATAAAACAACATAAATACAATTTAATAAAGCATACGTTAAAACAACATAAATACAATTTAATAAAGCATAGGATAAAACAACATAAATACAATTTAATAAAGCATACGTTAAAACAACATAAATACAATTAAATAAAGCATAGGTTAAAACAACATAAATACAATTTAATAAAGCATAGGATAAAACAACATAAATACAATTTAATAAAGCATAGGATAAAACAACATAAATACAATTTAATAAAGCATAGGTTAAAACAACATAAATACAATTTAATAAAGCATAGGAAAAAACAACATAAATACAATTTAATAAAGCATACGTTAAAACAACATAAATACAATTAAATAAAGCATAGGTTAAAACAACATAAATACAATTTAATAAAGCATAGGATAAAACAACATAAATACAATTTAATAAAGCATAGGATAAAACAACATAAATAAAATTTAATAAAGCATAGGATAAAACAACATAAATACAATTTAATAAAGCATAGGATAAAACAAAATAAATACAATTTAATAAAGCATAGGATAAAACAACATAAATACAATTTAATAAAGCATAGGATAAAACAACATAAATACAATTTAATAAAGCATACGTTAAAACAACATAAATACAATTAAATAAAGCATAGGTTAAAACAACATAAATACAATTTAATAAAGCATAGGATAAAACAACATAAATACAATTTAATAAAGCATAGGATAAAACAACATAAATAAAATTTAATAAAGCATAGGATAAAACAACATAAATACAATTTAATAAAGCATAGGATAAAACAACATAAATACAATTTAATAAAGCATACGTTAAAACAACATAAATACAATTAAATAAAGCATAGGTTAAAACAACATAAATACAATTTAATAAAGCATAGGATAAAACAACATAAATACAATTTAATAAAGCATAGGATAAAACAACATAAATAAAATTTAATAAAGCATAGGATAAAACAACATAAATACATTTAATAAAGCATACGTTAAAACAACATAAATACAATTTAATAAAGCATAGGATAAAACAAAATAAATACAATTTAATAAAGCATAGGATAAAACAACATAAATACAATTGAATAAAGCATAGGATAAAACAACATAAATACAATTTAATAAAGCATAGGATAAAACAACATAAATACAATTTAATAAAGCATAGGATAAAACAACATAAATACAATTTAATAAAGCATAGGATAAAACAACATAAATACAATTTAATAAAGCATACGTTAAAACAACGTAAATACAATTAAATAAAGCATAGGATAAAACAACATAAATACAATTTAATAAAGCATAGATTAAAACAACATAAATACAATTTTATAAAGCATAGGATAAAACAACATAAATACAATTTAATAAAGCATAGGTTAAAACAACATAAATACAATTTAATAAAGCATAGGATAAAACAACATAAATACAATTTAATAAAGCATAGGATAAAACAACATAAATAAAATTTAATAAAGCATAGGATAAAACAACATAAATACATTTAATAAAGCATACGTTAAAACAACATAAATACAATTTAATAAAGCATAGGATAAAACAAAATAAATACATTTAATAAAGCATACGTTAAAACAACATAAATACAATTTAATAAAGCATAGGATAAAACAAAATAAATACAATTTAGTAAAGCATAGGATAAAACAACATAAATACAATTTAATAAAGCATACGTTAAAACAACATAAATACAATTAAATAAAGCATAGGATAAAACAACATAAATACAATTTAATAAAGCACAGGTTAAAACAACATAAATACAATTTTATAAAGCATAGGATAAAACAACATAAATACAATTTAATAAAGCATAGGTTAAAACAACATAAATACAATTTAATAAAGCTTGGAAAAAAACAACATAAATACAATTTAATAAAGCATACGTTAAAACAACATAAATACAATTAAATAAAGCATAGGTTAAAACAACATAAATACAATTTAATAAAGCATAGAATAAAACAACATAAATACAATTTAATAAAGCATAGGATAAAACAACATAAATAAAATTTAATAAAGCATAGGATAAAACAACATAAATACAATTTAATAAAGCATACGTTAAAACAACATAAATACAATTTAATAAAGCATAGGATAAAACAACATAAATACAATTTAATAAAGCATACGTTAAAACAACATAAATACAATTAAATAAAGCATAGGTTAAAACAACATAAATACAATTTAATAAAGCATAGGATAAAACAACATAAATACAATTTAATAAAGCATAGGATAAAACAAAATAAATACAATTTAATAAAGCATAGGATAAAACAACATAAATACAATTTAATAAAGCATAGGATAAAACAACATAAATACAATTTAATAAAGCATACGTTAAAACAACATAAATACAATTAAATAAAGCATAGGTTAAAACAACATGAATACAATTTAATAAAGCATAGGATAAAACAACATAAATACAATTTAATAAAGCATCGGACAAAACAACATAAATACAATTTAATAAAGCATAGTTTAAAACAACATAAATACAATTTAATAAAGCATAGTTTAAAACAACATAAATACAATTTAATAAAGCATAGGATAAAACCACAGAAATACAATTTAATAAAGCATAGGATAAAACAACATAAATACTATTTAATAAAGCATAGGACAAAACAACATAAATACAATTTAATAAAGCATAGGATAAAACAACATAAATACAATTTAATAAAGCATACATTAAAACAACATAAATACAATTAAATAAAGCATAGGTTAAAACAACATAAATACAATTTAATAAAGCATAGGATAAAACAACATAAATACAATTTAATAAAGCATAGGATAAAACAACATAAATAAAATTTAATAAAGCATAGGATAAAACAACATAAATACAATTTAATAAAGCATAGGATAAAACAAAATAAATACAATTTAATAAAGAATAGGATAAAACAACATAAATACAATTTAATAAAGCATAGGATAAAACAACATAAATACATTTAATAAAGCATACGTTAAAACAACATAAATACAATTAAATAAAGCATAGGTTAAAACAACATAAATACAATTTAATAAAGCATAGGACAAAACAACATAAATACAATTTAATAAAGCATAGGATAAAACAACATAAATAAAATTTAATAAAGCATAGGATAAAACAACATAAATACATTTAATAAAGCATACGTTAAAACAACATAAATACAATTTAATAAAGCATAGGATAAAACAAAATAAATACAATTTAATAAAGCATAGGATAAAACAACATAAATACAATTTAATAAAGCATAGGATAAAACAACATAAATACAATTTAATAAAGCATACGTTAAAACAACGTAAATACAATTAAATAAAGCATAGGATAAAACAACATAAATACAATTTAATAAAGCATAGGATAAAACAACATAAATACAATTTAATAAAGCATAGGTTAAAACAACATAAATACAATTTAATAAAGCATAGGATAAAACAACATATATTCAATTTAATAAAGCATAGGATAAAACAACATAAATACAATTTAATAAAGCATAGGATAAAACAACATAAATAAAATTTAATAAAGCATAGGATAAAACAGCATAAATAAAATTTAATAAAGCATAGGATAAAACAACGTAAATACAATTTAATAAAGCATAGGATAAAACAACATAAATTATATTTAATAAAGCATAGGAAAAAACAACATAAATACAATTTAATAAAGCATACGTTAAAACAACATAAATACAATTAAATAAAGCATAGGTTAAAACAACATAAATACAATTTAATAAAGCATAGGATAAAACAACATGAATACAATTTAATAAAGCATAGGATAAAACAACATAAATAAAATTTAATAAAGCATAGGATAAAACAACATAAATACAATTTAATAAAGCATACGTTAAAACAACATAAATACAATTTAATAAAGCATAGGATAAAACAAAATAAATACAATTTAATAAAGCATAGGATAAAACAACATAAATACAATTTAATAAAGCATAGGATAAAACAACATAAATAAAATTTAATAAAGCATAGGATAAAACAACATAAATACAATTTAATAAAGCATAGGATAAAACAAAATAAATACAATTTAATAAAGCATAGGATAAAACAACATAAATACAATTTAATAAAGCATAGGATAAAACAACATAAATACAATTTAATAAAGCATAGGATAAAACAAAATAAATACAATTTAATAAAGCATAGGATAAAACAACATAAATACAATTTAATAAAGCATAGGATAAAACAACATAAATACAATTTAATAAAGCATACGTTAAAACAACATAAATACAATTTAATAAAGCATAGGATAAAACAACATAAATACAATTTAATAAAGCATACGTTAAAACAACATAAATACAATTAAATAAAGCATAGGTTAAAACAACATAAATACAATTTAATAAAGCATAGGATAAAACAACATAAATACAATTTAATAAAGCATAGGATAAAACAACATAAATACAATTTAATAAAGCATAGGTTAAAACAACATAAATACAATTTAATAAAGCATAGGAAAAAACAACATAAATACAATTTAATAAAGCATACGTTAAAACAACATAAATACAATTAAATAAAGCATAGGTTAAAACAACATAAATACAATTTAATAAAGCATAGGATAAAACAACATAAATACAATTTAATAAAGCATAGGATAAAACAACATAAATAAAATTTAATAAAGCATAGGATAAAACAACATAAATACAATTTAATAAAGCATAGGATAAAACAAAATAAATACAATTTAATAAAGCATAGGATAAAACAACATAAATACAATTTAATAAAGCATAGGATAAAACAACATAAATACAATTTAATAAAGCATACGTTAAAACAACATAAATACAATTAAATAAAGCTTAGGTTAAAACAACATAAATACAATTTAATAAAGCATAGGATAAAACAACATAAATACAATTTAATAAAGCATAGGATAAAACAACATAAATAAAATTTAATAAAGCATAGGATAAAACAACATAAATACATTTAATAAAGCATACGTTAAAACAACATAAATACAATTTAATAAAGCATAGGATAAAACAAAATAAATACAATTTAATAAAGCATAGGATAAAACAACATAAATACAATTTAATAAAGCATAGGATAAAACAACATAAATACAATTTAATAAAGCATACGTTAAAACAACATAAATACAATTAAATAAAGCATAGGTTAAAACAACATAAATACAATTTAATAAAGCATAGGATAAAACAACATAAATACAATTTAATAAAGCATAGGATAAAACAACATAAATAAAATTTAATAAAGCATAGGATAAAACAACATAAATACATTTAATAAAGCATACGTTAAAACAACATAAATACAATTTAATAAAGCATAGGATAAAACAAAATAAATACAATTTAATAAAGCATAGGATAAAACAACATAAATACAATTTAATAAAGCATAGGATAAAACAACATAAATACAATTTAATAAAGCATAGGATAAAACAACATAAATACAATTTAATAAAGCATAGGATAAAACAACATAAATACAATTTAATAAAGCATAGGATAAAACAACATAAATACAATTTAATAAAGCATACGTTAAAACAACGTAAATACAATTAAATAAAGCATAGGATAAAACAACATAAATACAATTTAATAAAGCATAGATTAAAACAACATAAATACAATTTTATAAAGCATAGGATAAAACAACATAAATACAATTTAATAAAGCATAGGTTAAAACAACATAAATACAATTTAATAAAGCATAGGATAAAACAACATATATTCAATTTAATAAAGCATAGGATAAAACAACATAAATAAAATTTAATAAAGCATAGGATAAAACAACATAAATACATTTAATAAAGCATACGTTAAAACAACATAAATACAATTTAATAAAGCATAGGATAAAACAAAATAAATACAATTTAATAAAGCATAGGATAAAACAACATAAATACAATTTAATAAAGCATAGGATAAAACAACATAAATACAATTTAATAAAGCATACGTTAAAACAACGTAAATACAATTAAATAAAGCATAGGATAAAACAACATAAATACAATTTAATAAAGCATAGATTAAAACAACATAAATACAATTTTATAAAGCATAGGATAAAACAACATAAATACAATTTAATAAAGCATAGGTTAAAACAACATAAATACAATTTAATAAAGCATAGGATAAAACAACATATATTCAATTTAATAAAGCATAGGATAAAACAACATAAATACAATTTAATAAAGCATAGGATAAAACAACATAAATAAAATTTAATAAAGCATAGGATAAAACAGCATAAATAAAATTTAATAAAGCATAGGATAAAACAACGTAAATACAATTTAATAAAGCATAGGATAAAACAGCATAAATTATATTTAATAAAGCATAGGATAAAACAACATAAATACAATTTAATAAAGCATAGGATAAAACAACATAAATACAATTTAATAAAGCATACGTTAAAACAACATAAATACAATTAAATAAAGCATAGGTTAAAACAACATGAATACAATTTAATAAAGCATAGGATAAAACAACATAAATACAATTTAATAAAGCATCGGACAAAACAACATAAATACAATTTAATAAAGCATAGTTTAAAACAACATAAATACAATTTAATAAAGCATAGTTTAAAACAACATAAATACAATTTAATAAAGCATAGGATAAAACCACAGAAATACAATTTAATAAAGCATAGGATAAAACAACATAAATACTATTTAATAAAGCATAGGACAAAACAACATAAATACAATTTAATAAAGCATAGGATAAAACAACATAAATACAATTTAATAAAGCATACATTAAAACAACATAAATACAATTAAATAAAGCATAGGTTAAAACAACATAAATACAATTTAATAAAGCATAGGATAAAACAACATAAATACAATTTAATAAAGCATAGGATAAAACAACATAAATAAAATTTAATAAAGCATAGGATAAAACAACATAAATACAATTTAATAAAGCATAGGATAAAACAAAATAAATACAATTTAATAAAGAATAGGATAAAACAACATAAATACAATTTAATAAAGCATAGGATAAAACAACATAAATACATTTAATAAAGCATACGTTAAAACAACATAAATACAATTAAATAAAGCATAGGTTAAAACAACATAAATACAATTTAATAAAGCATAGGACAAAACAACATAAATACAATTTAATAAAGCATAGGATAAAACAACATAAATAAAATTTAATAAAGCATAGGATAAAACAACATAAATACATTTAATAAAGCATACGTTAAAACAACATAAATACAATTTAATAAAGCATAGGATAAAACAAAATAAATACAATTTAATAAAGCATAGGATAAAACAACATAAATACAATTTAATAAAGCATAGGATAAAACAACATAAATACAATTTAATAAAGCATACGTTAAAACAACGTAAATACAATTAAATAAAGCATAGGATAAAACAACATAAATACAATTTAATAAAGCATAGGATAAAACAACATAAATACAATTTAATAAAGCATAGGTTAAAACAACATAAATACAATTTAATAAAGCATAGGATAAAACAACATATATTCAATTTAATAAAGCATAGGATAAAACAACATAAATACAATTTAATAAAGCATAGGATAAAACAACATAAATAAAATTTAATAAAGCATAGGATAAAACAGCATAAATAAAATTTAATAAAGCATAGGATAAAACAACGTAAATACAATTTAATAAAGCATAGGATAAAACAACATAAATTATATTTAATAAAGCATAGGAAAAAACAACATAAATACAATTTAATAAAGCATACGTTAAAACAACATAAATACAATTAAATAAAGCATAGGTTAAAACAACATAAATACAATTTAATAAAGCATAGGATAAAACAACATGAATACAATTTAATAAAGCATAGGATAAAACAACATAAATAAAATTTAATAAAGCATAGGATAAAACAACATAAATACAATTTAATAAAGCATACGTTAAAACAACATAAATACAATTTAATAAAGCATAGGATAAAACAAAATAAATACAATTTAATAAAGCATAGGATAAAACAACATAAATACAATTTAATAAAGCATAGGATAAAACAACATAAATAAAATTTAATAAAGCATAGGATAAAACAACATAAATACAATTTAATAAAGCATAGGATAAAACAAAATAAATACAATTTAATAAAGCATAGGATAAAACAACATAAATACAATTTAATAAAGCATAGGATAAAACAACATAAATACAATTTAATAAAGCATAGGATAAAACAAAATAAATACAATTTAATAAAGCATAGGATAAAACAACATAAATACAATTTAATAAAGCATAGGATAAAACAACATAAATACAATTTAATAAAGCATACGTTAAAACAACATAAATACAATTTAATAAAGCATAGGATAAAACAACATAAATACAATTTAATAAAGCATACGTTAAAACAACATAAATACAATTAAATAAAGCATAGGTTAAAACAACATAAATACAATTTAATAAAGCATAGGATAAAACAACATAAATACAATTTAATAAAGCATAGGATAAAACAACATAAATACAATTTAATAAAGCATAGGTTAAAACAACATAAATACAATTTAATAAAGCATAGGAAAAAACAACATAAATACAATTTAATAAAGCATACGTTAAAACAACATAAATACAATTAAATAAAGCATAGGTTAAAACAACATAAATACAATTTAATAAAGCATAGGATAAAACAACATAAATACAATTTAATAAAGCATAGGATAAAACAACATAAATAAAATTTAATAAAGCATAGGATAAAACAACATAAATACAATTTAATAAAGCATAGGATAAAACAAAATAAATACAATTTAATAAAGCATAGGATAAAACAACATAAATACAATTTAATAAAGCATAGGATAAAACAACATAAATACAATTTAATAAAGCATACGTTAAAACAACATAAATACAATTAAATAAAGCATAGGTTAAAACAACATAAATACAATTTAATAAAGCATAGGATAAAACAACATAAATACAATTTAATAAAGCATAGGATAAAACAACATAAATAAAATTTAATAAAGCATAGGATAAAACAACATAAATACATTTAATAAAGCATACGTTAAAACAACATAAATACAATTTAATAAAGCATAGGATAAAACAAAATAAATACAATTTAATAAAGCATAGGATAAAACAACATAAATACAATTTAATAAAGCATAGGATAAAACAACATAAATACAATTTAATAAAGCATACGTTAAAACAACATAAATACAATTAAATAAAGCATAGGTTAAAACAACATAAATACAATTTAATAAAGCATAGGATAAAACAACATAAATACAATTTAATAAAGCATAGGATAAAACAACATAAATAAAATTTAATAAAGCATAGGATAAAACAACATAAATACATTTAATAAAGCATACGTTAAAACAACATAAATACAATTTAATAAAGCATAGGATAAAACAAAATAAATACAATTTAATAAAGCATAGGATAAAACAACATAAATACAATTTAATAAAGCATAGGATAAAACAACATAAATACAATTTAATAAAGCATAGGATAAAACAACATAAATACAATTTAATAAAGCATAGGATAAAACAACATAAATACAATTTAATAAAGCATAGGATAAAACAACATAAATACAATTTAATAAAGCATACGTTAAAACAACGTAAATACAATTAAATAAAGCATAGGATAAAACAACATAAATACAATTTAATAAAGCATAGATTAAAACAACATAAATACAATTTTATAAAGCATAGGATAAAACAACATAAATACAATTTAATAAAGCATAGGTTAAAACAACATAAATACAATTTAATAAAGCATAGGATAAAACAACATATATTCAATTTAATAAAGCATAGGATAAAACAACATAAATAAAATTTAATAAAGCATAGGATAAAACAACATAAATACATTTAATAAAGCATACGTTAAAACAACATAAATACAATTTAATAAAGCATAGGATAAAACAAAATAAATACAATTTAATAAAGCATAGGATAAAACAACATAAATACAATTTAATAAAGCATAGGATAAAACAACATAAATACAATTTAATAAAGCATACGTTAAAACAACGTAAATACAATTAAATAAAGCATAGGATAAAACAACATAAATACAATTTAATAAAGCATAGATTAAAACAACATAAATACAATTTTATAAAGCATAGGATAAAACAACATAAATACAATTTAATAAAGCATAGGTTAAAACAACATAAATACAATTTAATAAAGCATAGGATAAAACAACATATATTCAATTTAATAAAGCATAGGATAAAACAACATAAATACAATTTAATAAAGCATAGGATAAAACAACATAAATAAAATTTAATAAAGCATAGGATAAAACAGCATAAATAAAATTTAATAAAGCATAGGATAAAACAACGTAAATACAATTTAATAAAGCATAGGATAAAACAGCATAAATTATATTTAATAAAGCATAGGATAAAACAACATAAATACAATTTAATAAAGCATAGGATAAAACAACATAAATACAATTTAATAAAGCATAGGTTAAAACAACATAAATGCAATTTAATAAAGCATAGTATAAAACAACATAAATACAATTTAATAAAGCATAGGATAAAACAACATAAATACAATTTAATAAAGCATAGGATAAAACAACATAAATACAATTTAATAAAGCATAGGATAAAACAACATAAATACAATTTAATAAAGCATAGGTTAAAACAACATAAATGCAATTTAATAAAGCATAGTATAAAACAACATAAATACAATTTAATAAAGCATAGGATAAAACAACATAAATACAATTTAATAAAGCATAGGATAAAACAACATAAATACAATTTAATAAAGCATAGGATAAGACAACATAAATACAATTTAATAAAGCATAGGCTAAAACTACATAAATACAATTTAATAAAGCATAGGATAAAACAACATAAATACAATTTAATAAAGCATAGGAAAAAACAACATAAATACAATTTAATAAAGCATACGTTAAAACAACATAAATACAATTAAATAAAGCATAGGTTAAAACAACATAAATACAATTTAATAAAGCATAGGATAAAACAACATAAATACAATTTAATAAAGCATAGGATAAAACAACATAAATAAAATTTAATAAAGCATAGGATAAAACAACATAAATACAATTTAATAAAGCATACGTTAAAACAACATAAATACAATTTAATAAAGCATAGGATAAAACAAAATAAATACAATTTAATAAAGCATAGGATAAAACAACATAAATACAATTTAATAAAGCATAGGATAAAACAACATAAATAAAATTTAATAAAGCATAGGATAAAACAACATAAATACAATTTAATAAAGCATAGGATAAAACAAAATAAATACAATTTAATAAAGCATAGGATAAAACAACATAAATACAATTTAATAAAGCATAGGATAAAACAACATAAATACAATTTAATAAAGCATAGGATAAAACAAAATAAATACAATTTAATAAAGCATAGGATAAAACAACATAAATACAATTTAATAAAGCATAGGATAAAACAACATAAATACAATTTAATAAAGCATACGTTAAAACAACATAAATACAATTTAATAAAGCATAGGATAAAACAACATAAATACAATTTAATAAAGCATACGTTAAAACAACATAAATACAATTAAATAAAGCATAGGTTAAAACAACATAAATACAATTTAATAAAGCATAGGATAAAACAACATAAATACAATTTAATAAAGCATAGGATAAAACAACATAAATACAATTTAATAAAGCATAGGTTAAAACAACATAAATACAATTTAATAAAGCATAGGAAAAAACAACATAAATACAATTTAATAAAGCATAGGATAAAACAACATATATTCAATTTAATAAAGCATAGGATAAAACAACATAAATAAAATTTAATAAAGCATAGGATAAAACAACATAAATACATTTAATAAAGCATACGTTAAAACAACATAAATACAATTTAATAAAGCATAGGATAAAACAAAATAAATACAATTTAATAAAGCATAGGATAAAACAACATAAATACAATTTAATAAAGCATAGGATAAAACAACATAAATACAATTTAATAAAGCATACGTTAAAACAACGTAAATACAATTAAATAAAGCATAGGATAAAACAACATAAATACAATTTAATAAAGCATAGGATAAAACAACATAAATACAATTTAATAAAGCATAGGTTAAAACAACATAAATACAATTTAATAAAGCATAGGATAAAACAACATATATTCAATTTAATAAAGCATAGGATAAAACAACATAAATACAATTTAATAAAGCATAGGATAAAACAACATAAATAAAATTTAATAAAGCATAGGATAAAACAACATAAATACAATTTAATAAAGCATAGGATAAAACAACATAAATACAATTTAATAAAGCATAGGATAAAACAACATAAATACAATTTAATAAAGCATACGTTAAAACAACGTAAATACAATTAAATAAAGCATAGGATAAAACAACATAAATACAATTTAATAAAGCATAGATTAAAACAACATAAATACAATTTTATAAAGCATAGGATAAAACAACATAAATACAATTTAATAAAGCATAGGTTAAAACAACATAAATACAATTTAATAAAGCATAGGATAAAACAACATATATTCAATTTAATAAAGCATAGGATAAAACAACATAAATACAATTTAATAAAGCATAGGATAAAACAACATAAATAAAATTTAATAAAGCATAGGATAAAACAGCATAAATAAAATTTAATAAAGCATAGGATAAAACAACGTAAATACAATTTAATAAAGCATAGGATAAAACAACATAAATTATATTTAATAAAGCATAGGATAAAACAACATAAATACAATTTAATAAAGCATAGGATAAAACAACATAAATACAATTTAATAAAGCATAGGTTAAAACAACATAAATGCAATTTAATAAAGCATAGTATAAAACAACATAAATACAATTTAATAAAGCATAGGATAAAACAACATAAATACAATTTAATAAAGCATAGGATAAAACAACATAATACAATTTAATAAAGCATAGGATAAAACAACATAAATACAATTTAATAAAGCATAGGTTAAAACAACATAAATGCAATTTAATAAAGCATAGTATAAAACAACATAAATACAATTTAATAAAGCATAGGATAAAACAACATAAATACAATTTAATAAAGCATAGGATAAAACAACATAAATACAATTTAATAAAGCATAGGATAAAACAACATAAATACAATTTAATAAAGCATAGGATAAGACAACATAAATACAATTTAATAAAGCATAGGCTAAAACTACATAAATACAATTTAATAAAGCATACGTTAAAACAACATAAATACAATTAAATAAAGCATAGGTTAAAACAACATAAATACAATTTAATAAAGCATAGGATAAAACAACATAAATACAATTTAATAAAGCATAGGATAAAACAACATAAATACAATTTAATAAAGCATACGTTAAAACAACATAAATACAATTTAATAAAGCATAGGATAAAACAACATAAATACAATTTAATAAAGCATACGTTAAAACAACATAAATACAATTAAATAAAGCATAGGTTAAAACAACATAAATACAATTTAATAAAGCATAGGATAAAACAACATAAATACAATTTAATAAAGCATAGGATAAAACAACATAAATAAAATTTAATAAAGCATAGGATAAAACAACATAAATACATTTAATAAAGCATACGTTAAAACAACATAAATACAATTTAATAAAGCATAGGATAAAACAAAATAAATACAATTTAATAAAGCATAGGATAAAACAACATAAATACAATTTAATAAAGCATAGGATAAAACAACATAAATACAATTTAATAAAGCATAGGATAAAACAACATAAATACAATTTAATAAAGCATAGGATAAAACAACATAAATACAATTTAATAAAGCATAGGATAAAACAACATAAATACAATTTAATAAAGCATACGTTAAAACAACGTAAATACAATTAAATAAAGCATAGGATAAAACAACATAAATACAATTTAATAAAGCATAGATTAAAACAACATAAATACAATTTTATAAAGCATAGGATAAAACAACATAAATACAATTTAATAAAGCATAGGTTAAAACAACATAAATACAATTTAATAAAGCATAGGATAAAACAACATATATTCAATTTAATAAAGCATAGGATAAAACAACATAAATAAAATTTAATAAAGCATAGGATAAAACAACATAAATACATTTAATAAAGCATACGTTAAAACAACATAAATACAATTTAATAAAGCATAGGATAAAACAAAATAAATACAATTTAATAAAGCATAGGATAAAACAACATAAATACAATTTAATAAAGCATAGGATAAAACAACATAAATACAATTTAATAAAGCATACGTTAAAACAACGTAAATACAATTAAATAAAGCATAGGATAAAACAACATAAATACAATTTAATAAAGCATAGATTAAAACAACATAAATACAATTTTATAAAGCATAGGATAAAACAACATAAATACAATTTAATAAAGCATAGGTTAAAACAACATAAATACAATTTAATAAAGCATAGGATAAAACAACATATATTCAATTTAATAAAGCATAGGATAAAACAACATAAATACAATTTAATAAAGCATAGGATAAAACAACATAAATAAAATTTAATAAAGCATAGGATAAAACAGCATAAATAAAATTTAATAAAGCATAGGATAAAACAACGTAAATACAATTTAATAAAGCATAGGATAAAACAGCATAAATTATATTTAATAAAGCATAGGATAAAACAACATAAATACAATTTAATAAAGCATAGGATAAAACAACATAAATACAATTTAATAAAGCATAGGTTAAAACAACATAAATGCAATTTAATAAAGCATAGTATAAAACAACATAAATACAATTTAATAAAGCATAGGATAAAACAACATAAATACAATTTAATAAAGCATAGGATAAAACAACATAAATACAATTTAATAAAGCATAGGATAAAACAACATAAATACAATTTAATAAAGCATAGGTTAAAACAACATAAATGCAATTTAATAAAGCATAGTATAAAACAACATAAATACAATTTAATAAAGCATAGGATAAAACAACATAAATACAATTTAATAAAGCATAGGATAAAACAACATAAATACAATTTAATAAAGCATAGGATAAGACAACATAAATACAATTTAATAAAGCATAGGCTAAAACTACATAAATACAATTTAATAAAGCATAGGATAAAACAACATAAATACAATTTAATAAAGCATAGGAAAAAACAACATAAATACAATTTAATAAAGCATACGTTAAAACAACATAAATACAATTAAATAAAGCATAGGTTAAAACAACATAAATACAATTTAATAAAGCATAGGATAAAACAACATAAATACAATTTAATAAAGCATAGGATAAAACAACATAAATAAAATTTAATAAAGCATAGGATAAAACAACATAAATACAATTTAATAAAGCATACGTTAAAACAACATAAATACAATTTAATAAAGCATAGGATAAAACAAAATAAATACAATTTAATAAAGCATAGGATAAAACAACATAAATACAATTTAATAAAGCATAGGATAAAACAACATAAATAAAATTTAATAAAGCATAGGATAAAACAACATAAATACAATTTAATAAAGCATAGGATAAAACAAAATAAATACAATTTAATAAAGCATAGGATAAAACAACATAAATACAATTTAATAAAGCATAGGATAAAACAACATAAATACAATTTAATAAAGCATAGGATAAAACAAAATAAATACAATTTAATAAAGCATAGGATAAAACAACATAAATACAATTTAATAAAGCATAGGATAAAACAACATAAATACAATTTAATAAAGCATACGTTAAAACAACATAAATACAATTTAATAAAGCATAGGATAAAACAACATAAATACAATTTAATAAAGCATACGTTAAAACAACATAAATACAATTAAATAAAGCATAGGTTAAAACAACATAAATACAATTTAATAAAGCATAGGATAAAACAACATAAATACAATTTAATAAAGCATAGGATAAAACAACATAAATACAATTTAATAAAGCATAGGTTAAAACAACATAAATACAATTTAATAAAGCATAGGAAAAAACAACATAAATACAATTTAATAAAGCATAGGATAAAACAACATAAATACAATTTAATAAAGCATAGGTTAAAACAACATAAATACAATTTAATAAAGCATAGGAAAAAACAACATAAATACAATTTAATAAAGCATAGGATAAAACAACATAAATACAATTTAATAAAGCATAGGATAAAACAAAATAAATACAATTTAATAAAGCATAGGATAAAACAACATAAATACAATTTAATAAAGCATAGGATAAAACAACATAAATACAATTTAATAAAGCATAGGATAAAACAACATAAATACAATTTAATAAAGCATAGGATAAAACAACATAAATACAATTTAATAAAGCATACGTTAAAACAACGTAAATACAATTAAATAAAGCATAGGATAAAACAACATAAATACAATTTAATAAAGCATAGATTAAAACAACATAAATACAATTTTATAAAGCATAGGATAAAACAACATAAATACAATTTAATAAAGCATAGGTTAAAACAACATAAATACAATTTAATAAAGCATAGGATAAAACAACATATATTCAATTTAATAAAGCATAGGATAAAACAACATAAATAAAATTTAATAAAGCATAGGATAAAACAACATAAATACATTTAATAAAGCATACGTTAAAACAACATAAATACAATTTAATAAAGCATAGGATAAAACAAAATAAATACAATTTAATAAAGCATAGGATAAAACAACATAAATACAATTTAATAAAGCATAGGATAAAACAACATAAATACAATTTAATAAAGCATACGTTAAAACAACGTAAATACAATTAAATAAAGCATAGGATAAAACAACATAAATACAATTTAATAAAGCATAGATTAAAACAACATAAATACAATTTTATAAAGCATAGGATAAAACAACATAAATACAATTTAATAAAGCATAGGTTAAAACAACATAAATACAATTTAATAAAGCATAGGATAAAACAACATATATTCAATTTAATAAAGCATAGGATAAAACAACATAAATACAATTTAATAAAGCATAGGATAAAACAACATAAATAAAATTTAATAAAGCATAGGATAAAACAGCATAAATAAAATTTAATAAAGCATAGGATAAAACAACGTAAATACAATTTAATAAAGCATAGGATAAAACAGCATAAATTATATTTAATAAAGCATAGGATAAAACAACATAAATACAATTTAATAAAGCATAGGATAAAACAACATAAATACAATTTAATAAAGCATAGGTTAAAACAACATAAATGCAATTTAATAAAGCATAGTATAAAACAACATAAATACAATTTAATAAAGCATAGGATAAAACAACATAAATACAATTTAATAAAGCATAGGATAAAACAACATAAATACAATTTAATAAAGCATAGGATAAAACAACATAAATACAATTTAATAAAGCATAGGTTAAAACAACATAAATGCAATTTAATAAAGCATAGGATAAAACAACATAAATACAATTTAATAAAGCATAGGATAAAACAAAATAAATACAATTTAATAAAGCATAGGATAAAACAACATAAATACAATTTAATAAAGCATACGTTAAAACAACGTAAATACAATTAAATAAAGCATAGGATAAAACAACATAAATACAATTTAATAAAGCATAGGATAAAACAACATAAATACAATTTAATAAAGCATAGGTTAAAACAACATAAATACAATTTAATAAAGCATAGGATAAAACAACATATATTCAATTTAATAAAGCATAGGATAAAACAACATAAATACAATTTAATAAAGCATAGGATAAAACAACATAAATAAAATTTAATAAAGCATAGGATAAAACAACATAAATACAATTTAATAAAGCATAGGATAAAACAACATAAATACAATTTAATAAAGCATAGGATAAAACAACATAAATACAATTTAATAAAGCATACGTTAAAACAACGTAAATACAATTAAATAAAGCATAGGATAAAACAACATAAATACAATTTAATAAAGCATAGATTAAAACAACATAAATACAATTTTATAAAGCATAGGATAAAACAACATAAATACAATTTAATAAAGCATAGGTTAAAACAACATAAATACAATTTAATAAAGCATAGGATAAAACAACATATATTCAATTTAATAAAGCATAGGATAAAACAACATAAATACAATTTAATAAAGCATAGGATAAAACAACATAAATAAAATTTAATAAAGCATAGGATAAAACAGCATAAATAAAATTTAATAAAGCATAGGATAAAACAACGTAAATACAATTTAATAAAGCATAGGATAAAACAACATAAATTATATTTAATAAAGCATAGGATAAAACAACATAAATACAATTTAATAAAGCATAGGATAAAACAACATAAATACAATTTAATAAAGCATAGGTTAAAACAACATAAATGCAATTTAATAAAGCATAGTATAAAACAACATAAATACAATTTAATAAAGCATAGGATAAAACAACATAAATACAATTTAATAAAGCATAGGATAAAACAACATAATACAATTTAATAAAGCATAGGATAAAACAACATAAATACAATTTAATAAAGCATAGGTTAACACAACATAAATGCAATTTAATAAAGCATAGTATAAAACAACATAAATACAATTTAATAAAGCATAGGATAAAACAACATAAATACAATTTAATAAAGCATAGGATAAAACAACATAAATACAATTTAATAAAGCATAGGATAAGACAACATAAATACAATTTAATAAAGCATAGGCTAAAACTACATAAATACAATTTAATAAAGCATAGGATAAAACAACATAAATACAATTTAATAAAGCATAGGAAAAAACAACATAAATACAATTTAATAAAGCATACGTTAAAACAACATAAATACAATTAAATAAAGCATAGGTTAAAACAACATAAATACAATTTAATAAAGCATAGGATAAAACAACATAAATACAATTTAATAAAGCATAGGATAAAACAACATAAATAAAATTTAATAAAGCATAGGATAAAACAACATAAATACAATTTAATAAAGCATACGTTAAAACAACATAAATACAATTTAATAAAGCATAGGATAAAACAAAATAAATACAATTTAATAAAGCATAGGATAAAACAACATAAATACAATTTAATAAAGCATAGGATAAAACAACATAAATAAAATTTAATAAAGCATAGGATAAAACAACATAAATACAATTTAATAAAGCATAGGATAAAACAAAATAAATACAATTTAATAAAGCATAGGATAAAACAACATAAATACAATTTAATAAAGCATAGGATAAAACAACATAAATACAATTTAATAAAGCATAGGATAAAACAAAATAAATACAATTTAATAAAGCATAGGATAAAACAACATAAATACAATTTAATAAAGCATAGGATAAAACAACATAAATACAATTTAATAAAGCATACGTTAAAACAACATAAATACAATTTAATAAAGCATAGGATAAAACAACATAAATACAATTTAATAAAGCATACGTTAAAACAACATAAATACAATTAAATAAAGCATAGGTTAAAACAACATAAATATAATTTAATAAAGCATAGGATAAAACAACATAAATACAATTTAATAAAGCATAGGATAAAACAACATAAATACAATTTAATAAAGCATAGGTTAAAACAACATAAATACAATTTAATAAAGCATAGGAAAAAACAACATAAATACAATTTAATAAAGCATAGGATAAAACAACATATATTCAATTTAATAAAGCATAGGATAAAACAACATAAATAAAATTTAATAAAGCATAGGATAAAACAACATAAATACATTTAATAAAGCATACGTTAAAACAACATAAATACAATTTAATAAAGCATAGGATAAAACAAAATAAATACAATTTAATAAAGCATAGGATAAAACAACATAAATACAATTTAATAAAGCATAGGATAAAACAAAATAAATACAATTTAATAAAGCATACGTTAAAACAACGTAAATACAATTAAATAAAGCATAGGATAAAACAACATAAATACAATTTAATAAAGCATAGGATAAAACAACATAAATACAATTTAATAAAGCATAGGTTAAAACAACATAAATACAATTTAATAAAGCATAGGATAAAACAACATATATTCAATTTAATAAAGCATAGGATAAAACAACATAAATACAATTTAATAAAGCATAGGATAAAACAACATAAATAAAATTTAATAAAGCATAGGATAAAACAACATAAATACAATTTAATAAAGCATAGGATAAAACAACATAAATACAATTTAATAAAGCATAGGATAAAACAACATAAATACAATTTAATAAAGCATAGGATAAAACAACATAAATACAATTTAATAAAGCATAGGATAAAACAACATAAATACAATTTAATAAAGCATACGTTAAAACAACGTAAATACAATTAAATAAAGCATAGGATAAAACAACATAAATACAATTTAATAAAGCATAGATTAAAACAACATAAATACAATTTTATAAAGCATAGGATAAAACAAAATAAATACAATTTAATAAAGCATAGGATAAAACAACATAAATACAATTTAATAAAGCATAGGATAAAACAACATAAATACAATTTAATAAAGCATACGTTAAAACAACGTAAATACAATTAAATAAAGCATAGGATAAAACAACATAAATACAATTTAATAAAGCATAGATTAAAACAACATAAATACAATTTTATAAAGCATAGGATAAAACAACATAAATACAATTTAATAAAGCATAGGTTAAAACAACATAAATACAATTTAATAAAGCATAGGATAAAACAACATATATTCAATTTAATAAAGCATAGGATAAAACAACATAAATACAATTTAATAAAGCATAGGATAAAACAACATAAATAAAATTTAATAAAGCATAGGATAAAACAGCATAAATAAAATTTAATAAAGCATAGGATAAAACAACGTAAATACAATTTAATAAAGCATAGGATAAAACAACATAAATTATATTTAATAAAGCATAGGATAAAACAACATAAATACAATTTAATAAAGCATAGGATAAAACAACATAAATACAATTTAATAAAGCATAGGTTAAAACAACATAAATGCAATTTAATAAAGCATAGTATAAAACAACATAAATACAATTTAATAAAGCATAGGATAAAACAACATAAATACAATTTAATAAAGCATAGGATAAAACAACATAAATACAATTTAATAAAGCATAGGATAAAACAACATAAATACAATTTAATAAAGCATAGGTTAAAACAACATAAATGCAATTTAATAAAGCATAGTATAAAACAACATAAATACAATTTAATAAAGCATAGGATAAAACAACATAAATACAATTTAATAAAGCATAGGATAAAACAACATAAATACAATTTAATAAAGCATAGGATAAGACAACATAAATACAATTTAATAAAGCATAGGCTAAAACTACATAAATACAATTTAATAAAGCATAGGATAAAACAACATAAATACAATTTAATAAAGCATAGGAAAAAACAACATAAATACAATTTAATAAAGCATACGTTAAAACAACATAAATACAATTAAATAAAGCATAGGTTAAAACAACATAAATACAATTTAATAAAGCATAGGATAAAACAACATAAATACAATTTAATAAAGCATAGGATAAAACAACATAAATAAAATTTAATAAAGCATAGGATAAAACAACATAAATACAATTTAATAAAGCATACGTTAAAACAACATAAATACAATTTAATAAAGCATAGGATAAAACAAAATAAATACAATTTAATAAAGCATAGGATAAAACAACATAAATACAATTTAATAAAGCATAGGATAAAACAACATAAATAAAATTTAATAAAGCATAGGATAAAACAACATAAATACAATTTAATAAAGCATAGGATAAAACAAAATAAATACAATTTAATAAAGCATAGGATAAAACAACATAAATACAATTTAATAAAGCATAGGATAAAACAACATAAATACAATTTAATAAAGCATAGGATAAAACAAAATAAATACAATTTAATAAAGCATAGGATAAAACAACATAAATACAATTTAATAAAGCATAGGATAAAACAACATAAATACAATTTAATAAAGCATACGTTAAAACAACATAAATACAATTTAATAAAGCATAGGATAAAACAACATAAATACAATTTAATAAAGCATACGTTAAAACAACATAAATACAATTAAATAAAGCATAGGTTAAAACAACATAAATACAATTTAATAAAGCATAGGATAAAACAACATAAATACAATTTAATAAAGCATAGGATAAAACAACATAAATACAATTTAATAAAGCATAGGTTAAAACAACATAAATACAATTTAATAAAGCATAGGAAAAAACAACATAAATACAATTTAATAAAGCATAGGATAAAACAACATATATTCAATTTAATAAAGCATAGGATAAAACAACATAAATAAAATTTAATAAAGCATAGGATAAAACAACATAAATACATTTAATAAAGCATACGTTAAAACAACATAAATACAATTTAATAAAGCATAGGATAAAACAAAATAAATACAATTTAATAAAGCATAGGATAAAACAACATAAATACAATTTAATAAAGCATAGGATAAAACAACATAAATACAATTTAATAAAGCATACGTTAAAACAACGTAAATACAATTAAATAAAGCATAGGATAAAACAACATAAATACAATTTAATAAAGCATAGATTAAAACAACATAAATACAATTTTATAAAGCATAGGATAAAACAACATAAATACAATTTAATAAAGCATAGGTTAAAACAACATAAATACAATTTAATAAAGCATAGGATAAAACAACATATATTCAATTTAATAAAGCATAGGATAAAACAACATAAATACAATTTAATAAAGCATAGGATAAAACAACATAAATAAAATTTAATAAAGCATAGGATAAAACAGCATAAATAAAATTTAATAAAGCATAGGATAAAACAACGTAAATACAATTTAATAAAGCATAGGATAAAACAACATAAATTATATTTAATAAAGCATAGGATAAAACAACATAAATACAATTTAATAAAGCATAGGATAAAACAACATAAATACAATTTAATAAAGCATAGGTTAAAACAACATAAATGCAATTTAATAAAGCATAGTATAAAACAACATAAATACAATTTAATAAAGCATAGGATAAAACAACATAAATACAATTTAATAAAGCATAGGATAAAACAACATAAATACAATTTAATAAAGCATAGGATAAGACAACATAAATACAATTTAATAAAGCATAGGCTAAAACTACATAAATACAATTTAATAAAGCATAGGATAAAACAACATAAATACAATTTAATAAAGCATAGGAAAAAACAACATAAATACAATTTAATAAAGCATACGTTAAAACAACATAAATACAATTAAATAAAGCATAGGTTAAAACAACATAAATACAATTTAATAAAGCATAGGATAAAACAACATAAATACAATTTAATAAAGCATAGGATAAAACAACATAAATAAAATTTAATAAAGCATAGGATAAAACAACATAAATACAATTTAATAAAGCATACGTTAAAACAACATAAATACAATTTAATAAAGCATAGGATAAAACAAAATAAATACAATTTAATAAAGCATAGGATAAAACAACATAAATACAATTTAATAAAGCATAGGATAAAACAACATAAATAAAATTTAATAAAGCATAGGATAAAACAACATAAATACAATTTAATAAAGCATAGGATAAAACAAAATAAATACAATTTAATAAAGCATAGGATAAAACAACATAAATACAATTTAATAAAGCATAGGATAAAACAAAATAAATACAAATTAATAAAGCATAGGATAAAACAACATAAATACAATTTAATAAAGCATAGGATAAAACAACATAAATACAATTTAATAAAGCATACGTTAAAACAACATAAATACAATTAAATAAAGCATAGGTTAAAACAACATAAATACAATTTAATAAAGCATAGGATAAAACAACATAAATACAATTTAATAAAGCATCGGACAAAACAACATAAATACAATTTAATAAAGCATAGTTTAAAACAACATAAATACAATTTAATAAAGCATAGTTTAAAACAACATAAATACAATTTAATAAAGCATAGGATAAAACCACAGAAATACAATTTAATAAAGCATAGGATAAAACAACATAAATACTATTTAATAAAGCATAGGACAAAACAACATAAATACAATTTAATAAAGCATAGGATAAAACAACATAAATACAATTTAATAAAGCATACATTAAAACAACATAAATACAATTAAATAAAGCATAGGTTAAAACAACATAAATACAATTTAATAAAGCATAGGATAAAACAACATAAATACAATTTAATAAAGCATAGGATAAAACAACATAAATAAAATTTAATAAAGCATAGGATAAAACAACATAAATACAATTTAATAAAGCATAGGATAAAACAAAATAAATACAATTTAATAAAGCATAGGATAAAACAACATAAATACAATTTAATAAAGCATAGGATAAAACAACATAAATACAATTTAATAAAGCATACGTTAAAACAACATAAATACAATTAAATAAAGCATAGGTTAAAACAACATAAATACAATTTAATAAAGCATAGGATAAAACAACATAAATACAATTTAATAAAGCATAGGATAAAACAACATAAATAAAATTTAATAAAGCATAGGATAAAACAACATAAATACATTTAATAAAGCATACGTTAAAACAACATAAATACAATTTAATAAAGCATAGGATAAAACAAAATAAATACAATTTAATAAAGCATAGGATAAAACAACATAAATACAATTTAATAAAGCATAGGATAAAACAACATAAATACAATTTAATAAAGCATATGTTAAAACAACGTAAATACAATTAAATAAAGCATAGGATAAAACAACATAAATACAATTTAATAAAGCATAGGTTAAAACAACATAAATAGAATTTTATAAAGCATAGGATAAAACAACATAAATACAATTTAATAAAGCATAGGTTAAAACAACATAAATACAATTTAATAAAGCATAGGATAAAACAACATAAATACAATTTAATAAAGCATAGGATAAAACAACATAAATAAAATTTAATAAAGCATAGGATAAAACAGCATAAATAAAATTTAATAAAGCATAGGATAAAACAACGTAAATAAAATTTAATAAAGCATAGGATAAAACAACATAAATTAAATTTAATAAAGCATAGGATAAAACAACATAAATACAATTTAATAAAGCATAGGATAAAACAACATAAATACAATTTAATAAAGCATAGGTTAAAACAACATAAATGCAATTTAATAAAGCATAGTATAAAACAACATAAATACAATTTAATAAAGCATAGGATAAAAAAACATAAATACAATTTAATAAAGCATAGGATAAAACAACATAAATACAATTTAATAAAGCATAGGATAAGACAACATAAATACAATTTAATAAAGCATAGGCTAAAACTACATAAATACAATTTAATAAAGCATAGGATAAAACAACATAAATACAATTTAATAAAGCATAGGAAAAAACAACATAAATACAATTTAATAAAGCATACGTTAAAACAACATAAATACAATTAAATAAAGCATAGGTTAAAACAACATAAATAAAATTTAATAAAGCATAGGATAAAACAACATAAATACAATTTAATAAAGCATAGGATAAAACAAAATAAATACAATTTAATAAAGCATAGGATAAAACAACATAAATACAATTTAATAAAGCATAGGATAAAACAACATAAATACAATTTAATAAAGCATAGGATAAAACAAAATAAATACAATTTAATAAAGCATAGGATAAAACAACATAAATACAATTTAATAAAGCATAGGTTAAAACAACATAAATACAATTTAATAAAGCATAGGAAAAAACAACATAAATACAATTTAATAAAGCATAGGATAAAACAACATATATTCAATTTAATAAAGCATAGGATAAAACAACATAAATAAAATTTAATAAAGCATAGGATAAAACAACATAAATACATTTAATAAAGCATACGTTAAAACAACATAAATACAATTTAATAAAGCATAGGATAAAACAAAATAAATACAATTTAATAAAGCATAGGATAAAACAACATAAATACAATTTAATAAAGCATAGGATAAAACAACATAAATACAATTTAATAAAGCATACGTTAAAACAACGTAAATACAATTAAATAAAGCATAGGATAAAACAACATAAATACAATTTAATAAAGCATAGATTAAAACAACATAAATACAATTTTATAAAGCATAGGATAAAACAACATAAATACAATTTAATAAAGCATAGGTTAAAACAACATAAATACAATTTAATAAAGCATAGGATAAAACAACATATATTCAATTTAATAAAGCATAGGATAAAACAACATAAATACAATTTAATAAAGCATAGGATAAAACAACATAAATAAAATTTAATAAAGCATAGGATAAAACAGCATAAATAAAATTTAATAAAGCATAGGATAAAACAACGTAAATACAATTTAATAAAGCATAGGATAAAACAACATAAATTATATTTAATAAAGCATAGGATAAAACAACATAAATACAATTTAATAAAGCATAGGATATAACAACATAAATACAATTTAATAAAGCATAGGTTAAAACAACATAAATGCAATTTAATAAAGCATAGTATAAAACAACATAAATACAATTTAATAAAGCATAGGATAAAACAACATAAATACAATTTAATAAAGCATAGGATAAAACAACATAAATACAATTTAATAAAGCATAGGATAAGACAACATAAATACAATTTAATAAAGCATAGGCTAAAACTACATAAATACAATTTAATAAAGCATAGGATAAAACAACATAAATACAATTTAATAAAGCATAGGAAAAAACAACATAAATACAATTTAATAAAGCATACGTTAAAACAACATAAATACAATTAAATAAAGCATAGGTTAAAACAACATAAATACAATTTAATAAAGCATAGGATAAAACAACATAAATACAATTTAATAAAGCATCGGACAAAACAACATAAATACAATTTAATAAAGCATAGTTTAAAACAACATAAATACAATTTAATAAAGCATAGTTTAAAACAACATAAATACAATTTAATAAAGCATAGGATAAAACCACAGAAATACAATTTAATAAAGCATAGGATAAAACAACATAAATACTATTTAATAAAGCATAGGACAAAACAACATAAATATAATTTAATAAAGCATAGGATAAAACAACATAAATACAATTTAATAAAGCATACATTAAAACAACATAAATACAATTAAATAAAGCATAGGTTAAAACAACATAAATACAATTTAATAAAGCATAGGATAAAACAACATAAATACAATTTAATAAAGCATAGGATAAAACAACATAAATACAATTTAATAAAGCATAGGATAAAACAAAATAAATACAATTTAATAAAGCATAGGATAAAACAACATAAATACAATTTAATAAAGCATAGGATAAAACAACATAAATACAATTTAATAAAGCATACGTTAAAACAACATAAATACAATTAAATAAAGCATAGGTTAAAACAACATAAATACAATTTAATAAAGCATAGGATAAAACAACATAAATACAATTTAATAAAGCATCGGACAAAACAACATAAATACAATTTAATAAAGCATAGTTTAAAACAACATAAATACAATTTAATAAAGCATAGTTTAAAACAACATAAATACAATTTAATAAAGCATAGGATAAAACCACAGAAATACAATTTAATAAAGCATAGGATAAAACAACATAAATACTATTTAATAAAGCATAGGACAAAACAACATAAATATAATTTAATAAAGCATAGGATAAAACAACATAAATACAATTTAATAAAGCATACATTAAAACAACATAAATACAATTAAATAAAGCATAGGTTAAAACAACATAAATACAATTTAATAAAGCATAGGATAAAACAACATAAATACAATTTAATAAAGCATAGGATAAAACAACATAAATAAAATTTAATAAAGCATAGGATAAAACAACATAAATACAATTTAATAAAGCATAGGATAAAACAAAATAAATACAATTTAATAAAGCATAGGATAAAACAACATAAATACAATTTAATAAAGCATAGGATAAAACAACATAAATACAATTTAATAAAGCATACGTTAAAACAACATAAATACAATTAAATAAAGCATAGGTTAAAACAACATAAATACAATTTAATAAAGCATAGGATAAAACAACATAAATACAATTTAATAAAGCATAGGATAAAACAACATAAATAAAATTTAATAAAGCATAGGATAAAACAACATAAATACATTTAATAAAGCATACGTTAAAACAACATAAATACAATTTAATAAAGCATAGGATAAAACAAAATAAATACAATTTAATAAAGCATAGGATAAAACAACATAAATACAATTTAATAAAGCATAGGATAAAACAACATAAATACAATTTAATAAAGCATACGTTAAAACAACGTAAATACAATTAAATAAAGCATAGGATAAAACAACATAAATACAATTTAATAAAGCATAGGTTAAAACAACATAAATACAATTTTATAAAGCATAGGATAAAACAACATAAATACAATTTAATAAAGCATAGGTTAAAACAACATAAATACAATTTAATAAAGCATAGGATAAAACAACATATATTCAATTTAATAAAGCATAGGATAAAACAACGTAAATACAATTTAATAAAGCATAGGATAAAACAACATAAATTATATTTAATAAAGCATAGGATAAAACAACATAAATACAATTTAATAAAGCATAGGATAAAACAACATAAATACAATTTAATAAAGCATAGGTTAAAACAACATAAATGCAATTTAATAAAGCATAGTATAAAACAACATAAATACAATTTAATAAAGCATAGGATAAAACAACATAAATACAATTTAATAAAGCATAGGATAAAACAACATAAATACAATTTAATAAAGCATAGGATAAGACAACATAAATACAATTTAATAAAGCATAGGCTAAAACTACATAAATACAATTTAATAAAGCATAGGATAAAACAACATAAATACAATTTAATAAAGCATAGGAAAAAACAACATAAATACAATTTAATAAAGCATACGTTAAAACAACATAAATACAATTAAATAAAGCATAGGTTAAAACAACATAAATACAATTTAATAAAGCATAGGATAAAACAACATAAATACAATTTAATAAAGCATAGGATAAAACAACATAAATAAAATTTAATAAAGCATAGGATAAAACAACATAAATACAATTTAATAAAGCATACGTTAAAACAACATAAATACAATTTAATAAAGCATAGGATAAAACAAAATAAATACAATTTAATAAAGCATAGGATAAAACAACATAAATACAATTTAATAAAGCATAGGATAAAACAACATAAATAAAATTTAATAAAGCATAGGATAAAACAACATAAATACAATTTAATAAAGCATAGGATAAAACAAAATAAATACAATTTAATAAAGCATAGGATAAAACAACATAAATACAATTTAATAAAGCATAGGATAAAACAAAATAAATACAAATTAATAAAGCATAGGATAAAACAACATAAATACAATTTAATAAAGCATAGGATAAAACAACATAAATACAATTTAATAAAGCATACGTTAAAACAACATAAATACAATTAAATAAAGCATAGGTTAAAACAACATAAATACAATTTAATAAAGCATAGGATAAAACAACATAAATACAATTTAATAAAGCATCGGACAAAACAACATAAATACAATTTAATAAAGCATAGTTTAAAACAACATAAATACAATTTAATAAAGCATAGTTTAAAACAACATAAATACAATTTAATAAAGCATAGGATAAAACCACAGAAATACAATTTAATAAAGCATAGGATAAAACAACATAAATACTATTTTATAAAGCATAGGACAAAACAACATAAATACAATTTAATAAAGCATAGGATAAAACAACATAAATACAATTTAATAAAGCATACATTAAAACAACATAAATACAATTAAATAAAGCATAGGTTAAAACAACATAAATACAATTTAATAAAGCATAGGATAAAACAACATAAATACAATTTAATAAAGCATAGGATAAAACAACATAAATAAAATTTAATAAAGCATAGGATAAAACAACATAAATACAATTTAATAAAGCATAGGATAAAACAAAATAAATACAATTTAATAAAGCATAGGATAAAACAACATAAATACAATTTAATAAAGCATAGGATAAAACAACATAAATACAATTTAATAAAGCATACGTTAAAACAACATAAATACAATTAAATAAAGCATAGGTTAAAACAACATAAATACAATTTAATAAAGCATAGGATAAAACAACATAAATACAATTTAATAAAGCATAGGATAAAACAACATAAATAAAATTTAATAAAGCATAGGATAAAACAACATAAATACATTTAATAAAGCATACGTTAAAACAACATAAATACAATTTAATAAAGCATAGGATAAAACAAAATAAATACAATTTAATAAAGCATAGGATAAAACAACATAAATACAATTTAATAAAGCATAGGATAAAACAACATAAATACAATTTAATAAAGCATATGTTAAAACAACGTAAATACAATTAAATAAAGCATAGGATAAAACAACATAAATACAATTTAATAAAGCATAGGTTAAAACAACATAAATACAATTTTATAAAGCATAGGATAAAACAACATAAATACAATTTAATAAAGCATAGGTTAAAACAACATAAATACAATTTAATAAAGCATAGGATAAAACAACATATATTCAATTTAATAAAGCATAGGATAAAACAACATAAATACAATTTAATAAAGCATAGGATAAAACAACATAAATAAAATTTAATAAAGCATAGGATAAAACAGCATAAATAAAATTTAATAAAGCATAGGATAAAACAACGTAAGTAAAATTTAATAAAGCATAGGATAAAACAACATAAATTAAATTTAATAAAGCATAGGATAAAACAACATAAATACAATTTAATAAAGCATAGGATAAAACAACATAAATACAATTTAATAAAGCATAGGTTAAAACAACATAAATGCAATTTAATAAAGCATAGTATAAAACAACATAAATACAATTTAATAAAGCATAGGATAAAAAAACATAAATACAATTTAATAAAGCATAGGATAAAACAACATAAATACAATTTAATAAAGCATAGGATAAGACAACATAAATACAATTTAATAAAGCATAGGCTAAAACTACATAAATACAATTTAATAAAGCATAGGATAAAACAACATAAATACAATTTAATAAAGCATAGGAAAAAACAACATAAATACAATTTAATAAAGCATACGTTAAAACAACATAAATACAATTAAATAAAGCATAGGTTAAAACAACATAAATAAAATTTAATAAAGCATAGGATAAAACAACATAAATACAATTTAATAAAGCATAGGATAAAACAAAATAAATACAATTTAATAAAGCATAGGATAAAACAACATAAATACAATTTAATAAAGCATAGGATAAAACAACATAAATACAATTTAATAAAGCATAGGATAAAACAAAATAAATACAATTTAATAAAGCATAGGATAAAACAACATAAATACAATTTAATAAAGCATAGGATAAAACAACATAAATACAATTTAATAAAGCATACGTTAAAACAACATAAATACAATTTAATAAAGCATAGGATAAAACAACATAAATACAATTTAATAAAGCATACGTTAAAACAACATAAATACAATTAAATAAAGCATAGGTTAAAACAACATAAATACAATTTAATAAAGCATAGGATAAAACAACATAAATACAATTTAATAAAGCATAGGATAAAACAACATAAATACAATTTAATAAAGCATAGGTTAAAACAACATAAATACAATTTAATAAAGCATAGGAAAAAACAACATAAATACAATTTAATAAAGCATAGGATAAAACAACATATATTCAATTTAATAAAGCATAGGATAAAACAACATAAATAAAATTTAATAAAGCATAGGATAAAACAACATAAATACATTTAATAAAGCATACGTTAAAACAACATAAATACAATTTAATAAAGCATAGGATAAAAGAAAATAAATACAATTTAATAAAGCATAGGATAAAACAACATAAATACAATTTAATAAAGCATAGGATAAAACAACATAAATACAATTTAATAAAGCATACGTTAAAACAACGTAAATACAATTAAATAAAGCATAGGATAAAACAACATAAATACAATTTAATAAAGCATAGATTAAAACAACATAAATACAATTTTATAAAGCATAGGATAAAACAACATAAATACAATTTAATAAAGCATAGGTTAAAACAACATAAATACAATTTAATAAAGCATAGGATAAAACAACATATATTCAATTTAATAAAGCATAGGATAAAACAACATAAATACAATTTAATAAAGCATAGGATAAAACAACATAAATAAAATTTAATAAAGCATAGGATAAAACAGCATAAATAAAATTTAATAAAGCATAGGATAAAACAACGTAAATACAATTTAATAAAGCATAGGATAAAACAACATAAATTATATTTAATAAAGCATAGGATAAAACAACATAAATACAATTTAATAAAGCATAGGATAAAACAACATAAATACAATTTAATAAAGCATAGGTTAAAACAACATAAATGCAATTTAATAAAGCATAGTATAAAACAACATAAATACAATTTAATAAAGCATAGGATAAAACAACATAAATACAATTTAATAAAGCATAGGATAAAACAACATAAATACAATTTAATAAAGCATAGGATAAGACAACATAAATACAATTTAATAAAGCATAGGCTAAAACTACATAAATACAATTTAATAAAGCATAGGATAAAACAACATAAATACAATTTAATAAAGCATAGGAAAAAACAACATAAATACAATTTAATAAAGCATACGTTAAAACAACATAAATACAATTAAATAAAGCATAGGTTAAAACAACATAAATACAATTTAATAAAGCATAGGATAAAACAACATAAATACAATTTAATAAAGCATAGGATAAAACAACATAAATAAAATTTAATAAAGCATAGGATAAAACAACATAAATACAATTTAATAAAGCATACGTTAAAACAACATAAATACAATTTAATAAAGCATAGGATAAAACAAAATAAATACAATTTAATAAAGCATAGGATAAAACAACATAAATACAATTTAATAAAGCATAGGATAAAACAACATAAATAAAATTTAATAAAGCATAGGATAAAACAACATAAATACAATTTAATAAAGCATAGGATAAAACAAAATAAATACAATTTAATAAAGCATAGGATAAAACAACATAAATACAATTTAATAAAGCATAGGATAAAACAAAATAAATACAATTTAATAAAGCATAGGATAAAACAACATAAATACAATTTAATAAAGCATAGGATAAAACAACATAAATACAATTTAATAAAGCATACGTTAAAACAACATAAATACAATTAAATAAAGCATAGGTTAAAACAACATAAATACAATTTAATAAAGCATAGGATAAAACAACATAAATACAATTTAATAAAGCATCGGACAAAACAACATAAATACAATTTAATAAAGCATAGTTTAAAACAACATAAATACAATTTAATAAAGCATAGTTTAAAACAACATAAATACAATTTAATAAAGCATAGGATAAAACCACAGAAATACAATTTAATAAAGCATAGGATAAAACAACATAAATACTATTTAATAAAGCATAGGACAAAACAACATAAATATAATTTAATAAAGCATAGGATAAAACAACATAAATACAATTTAATAAAGCATACATTAAAACAACATAAATACAATTAAATAAAGCATAGGTTAAAACAACATAAATACAATTTAATAAAGCATAGGATAAAACAACATAAATACAATTTAATAAAGCATAGGATAAAACAACATAAATAAAAT
Organism: Phyllobates terribilis; assembly: GCF_046119375.1. NCBI lineage: Eukaryota > Metazoa > Chordata > Amphibia > Anura > Dendrobatidae > Phyllobates > Phyllobates terribilis. The sequence continues at coordinate 995,598 of NW_027362778.1, forward strand.
TTAATAAAGCATAGGATAAAACAACATAAATACAATTTAATAAAGCATAGGATAAAACAAAATAAATACAATTTAATAAAGCATAGGATAAAACAACATAAATACAATTTAATAAAGCATAGGATAAAACAACATAAATACAATTTAATAAAGCATACGTTAAAACAACATAAATACAATTAAATAAAGCATAGGTTAAAACAACATAAATACAATTTAATAAAGCATAGGATAAAACAACATAAATACAATTTAATAAAGCATAGGATAAAACAACATAAATAAAATTTAATAAAGCATAGGATAAAACAACATAAATACATTTAATAAAGCATACGTTAAAACAACATAAATACAATTTAATAAAGCATAGGATAAAACAAAATAAATACAATTTAATAAAGCATAGGATAAAACAACATAAATACAATTTAATAAAGCATAGGATAAAACAACATAAATACAATTTAATAAAGCATACGTTAAAACAACGTAAATACAATTAAATAAAGCATAGGATAAAACAACATAAATACAATTTAATAAAGCATAGGTTAAAACAACATAAATACAATTTTATAAAGCATAGGATAAAACAACATAAATACAATTTAATAAAGCATAGGTTAAAACAACATAAATACAATTTAATAAAGCATAGGATAAAACAACATATATTCAATTTAATAAAGCATAGGATAAAACAACATAAATACAATTTAATAAAGCATAGGATAAAACAACATAAATAAAATTTAATAAAGCATAGGATAAAACAGCATAAATAAAATTTAATAAAGCATAGGATAAAACAACGTAAATACAATTTAATAAAGCATAGGATAAAACAACATAAATTAAATTTAATAAAGCATAGGATAAAACAACATAAATACAATTTAATAAAGCATAGGATAAAACAACATAAATACAATTTAATAAAGCATAGGTTAAAACAACATAAATGCAATTTAATAAAGCATAGTATAAAACAACATAAATACAATTTAATAAAGCATAGGATAAAACAACATAAATACAATTTAATAAAGCATAGGATAAAACAACATAAATACAATTTAATAAAGCATAGGATAAGACAACATAAATACAATTTAATAAAGCATAGGCTAAAACTACATAAATACAACTTAATAAAGCATAGGATAAAACAACATAAATACAATTTAATAAAGCATAGGAAAAAACAACATAAATACAATTTAATAAAGCATACGTTAAAACAACATAAATACAATTAAATAAAGCATAGGTTAAAACAACATAAATACAATTTAATAAAGCATAGGATAAAACAACATAAATACAATTTAATAAAGCATAGGATAAAACAACATAAATAAAATTTTATAAAGCATAGGATAAAACAACATAAATACAATTTAATAAAGCATACGTTAAAACAACATAAATACAATTTAATAAAGCATAGGATAAAACAAAATAAATACAATTTAATAAAGCATAGGATAAAACAACATAAATACAATTTAATAAAGCATAGGATAAAACAACATAAATAAAATTTAATAAAGCATAGGATAAAACAACATAAATACAATTTAATAAAGCATACGTTAAAACAACATAAATACAATTAAATAAAGTATAGGTTAAAACAACATAAATACAATTTAATAAAGCATAGGATAAAACAACATAAATACAATTTAATAAAGCATAGGATAAAACAACATAAATACAATTTAATAAAGCATAGGTTAAAACAACATAAATACAATTTTATAAAGCATAGGATAAAACAACATAAATACAATTTAATAAAGCATAGGATAAAACAACATAAATACAATTTAATAAAGCATAGGATAAAACAACATAAATACAATTTAATAAAGCATACGTTAAAACAACATAAATACAATTAAATAAAGCATAGGTTAAAACAACATAAATACAATTTAATAAAGCATAGGATAAAACAACATAAATACAATTTAATAAAGCATAGGATAAAACAACATAAATACAATTTAATAAAGCATACGTTAAAACAACATAAATACAATTAAATAAAGCATAGGTTAAAACAACATAAATACAATTTAATAAAGCATAGGATAAAACAACATAAATACAATTTAATAAAGCATAGGATAAAACAACATAAATACAATTTAATAAAGCATAGGATAAAACAACATAAATACAATTTAATAAAGCATAGGATAAAACAAAATAAATACAATTTAATAAAGCATAGGATAAAACAACATAAATACATTTAATAAAGCATACGTTAAAACAACATAAATACAATTTAATAAAGCATAGGATAAAACAACATAAATAAAATTTAATAAAGCATAGGATAAAACAACATAAATAAATTTAATAAAGCAGACGTTAAAACAACATAAATACAATTTAATAAAGCATAGGATAAAACAAAATAAATACAATTTAGTAAAGCATAGGATAAAACAACATAAATACAATTTAATAAAGCATAGGATAAAACAACATAAATACAATTTAATAAAGCATACGTTAAAACAACGTAAATACAATTTAATAAAGCATAGGATAAAACAACATAAATAAAATTTAATAAAGCATAGGATAAAACAACATAAATACATTTAATAAAGCATACGTTAAAACAACATAAATACAATTTAATAAAGCATAGGATAAAACAAAATAAATACAATTTAGTAAAGCATAGGATAAAACAACATAAATACAATTTAATAAAGCATAGGATAAAACAATATAAATACAATTTAATAAAGCATACGTTAAAACAACGTAAATACAATTAAATAAAGCATAGGATAAAACAACATAAATACAATTTAATAAAGCATAGGTTAAAACAACATAAATACAATTTAATAAAGCATAGGATAAAACAACATAAATACAATTTAATAAAGCATACGTTAAAACAACATAAATACAATTAAATAAAGCATAGGTTAAAACAACATAAATACAATTTAATAAAGCATAGGATAAAGGATAAAACAACATAAATACAATTTAATAAAGCATAGGATAAAACAACATAAATAAAATTTAATAAAGCATAGGATAAAACAACATAAATACATTTAATAAAGCATACGTTAAAACAACATAAATACAATTTAATAAAGCATAGGATAAAACAAAATAAATACAATTTAGTAAAGCATAGGATAAAACAACATAAATACAATTTAATAAAGCATAGGATAAAACAACATAAATACAATTTAATAAAGCATACGTTAAAACAACGTAAATACAATTAAATAAAGCATAGGATAATACAACATAAATACAATTTAATAAAGCATAGGTTAAAACAACATAAATACAATTTTATAAAGCATAGGATAAAACAACATAAATACAATTTAATAAAGCATAGGATAAAACAACATAAATACAATTTAATAAAGCATAGGATAAAACAACATAAATACAATTTAATAAAGCATACGTTAAAACAAGATAAATACAATTAAATAAAGCATAGGTTAAAACAACATAAATACAATTTAATAAAGCATAGGATAAAACAACATAAATACAATTTAATAAAGCATAGGATAAAACAACATAAATACAATTTAATAAAGCATAGGATAAAACAACATAAATACAATTTAATAAAGCATACGTTAAAAAAAGATAAATACAATTAAATAAAGCATAGGTTAAAACAACATAAATACAATTTAATAAAGCATAGGATAAAACAAAATAAATACAATTTAATAAAGCATAGGATAAAACAACATAAATTCAATTTAATAAAGCATAGGATAAAACAACATAAATACAATTTAATAAACCATACGTTAAAACAACATAAATACAATTAAATAAAGCATAGGTTAAAACAACATAAATACAATTTAATAAAGCATAGGTTAAAACAACATAAATACAATTTTATAAAGCATAGGATAAAACAACATAAATACAATTTAATAAAGCATAGGTTAAAACAACATAAATACAATTTAATAAAGCATAGGATAAAACAACATATATTCAATTTAATAAAGCATAGGATAAAACAACATAAATACAATTTAATAAAGCATAGGATAAAACAACATAAATAAAATTTAATAAAGCATAGGATAAAACAACATAAATAAAATTTAATAAAGCATAGGATAAAACAACGTAAATACAATTTAATAAAGCATAGGATAAAACAACATAAATTAAATTTAATAAAGCATAGGATAAAACAACATAAATACAATTTAATAAAGCATAGGATAAAACAACATAAATACAATTTAATAAAGCATAGGTTAAAACAACATAAATGCAATTTAATAAAGCATAGTATAAAACAACATAAATACAATTTAATAAAGCATAGGATAAAACAACATAAATACAATTTAATAAAGCATAGGATAAAACAACATAAATACAATTTAATAAAGCATAGGATAAGACAACATAAATACAATTTAATAAAGCATAGGCTAAAACTACATAAATACAACTTAATAAAGCATAGGATAAAACAACATAAATACAATTTAATAAAGCATAGGAAAAAACAACATAAATACAATTTAATAAAGCATACGTTAAAACAACATAAATACAATTAAATAAAGCATAGGTTAAAACAACATAAATACAATTTAATAAAGCATAGGATAAAACAACATAAATACAATTTAATAAAGCATAGGATAAAACAACATAAATAAAATTTTATAAAGCATAGGATAAAACAACATAAATACAATTTAATAAAGCATACGTTAAAACAACATAAATACAATTTAATAAAGCATAGGATAAAACAAAATAAATACAATTTAATAAAGCATAGGATAAAACAACATAAATACAATTTAATAAAGCATAGGATAAAACAACATAAATAAAATTTAATAAAGCATAGGATAAAACAACATAAATACAATTTAATAAAGCATACGTTAAAACAACATAAATACAATTAAATAAAGTATAGGTTAAAACAACATAAATACAATTTAATAAAGCATAGGATAAAACAACATAAATACAATTTAATAAAGCATAGGATAAAACAACATAAATACAATTTAATAAAGCATAGGTTAAAACAACATAAATACAATTTTATAAAGCATAGGATAAAACAACATAAATACAATTTAATAAAGCATAGGATAAAACAACATAAATACAATTTAATAAAGCATAGGATAAAACAACATAAATACAATTTAATAAAGCATACGTTAAAACAACATAAATACAATTAAATAAAGCATAGGTTAAAACAACATAAATACAATTTAATAAAGCATAGGATAAAACAACATAAATACAATTTAATAAAGCATAGGATAAAACAACATAAATACAATTTAATAAAGCATACGTTAAAACAACATAAATACAATTAAATAAAGCATAGGTTAAAACAACATAAATACAATTTAATAAAGCATAGGATAAAACAACATAAATACAATTTAATAAAGCATAGGATAAAACAACATAAATACAATTTAATAAAGCATAGGATAAAACAACATAAATACAATTTAATAAAGCATAGGATAAAACAAAATAAATACAATTTAATAAAGCATAGGATAAAACAACATAAATACATTTAATAAAGCATACGTTAAAACAACATAAATACAATTTAATAAAGCATAGGATAAAACAACATAAATAAAATTTAATAAAGCATAGGATAAAACAACATAAATAAATTTAATAAAGCAGACGTTAAAACAACATAAATACAATTTAATAAAGCATAGGATAAAACAAAATAAATACAATTTAGTAAAGCATAGGATAAAACAACATAAATACAATTTAATAAAGCATAGGATAAAACAACATAAATACAATTTAATAAAGCATACGTTAAAACAACGTAAATACAATTTAATAAAGCATAGGATAAAACAACATAAATAAAATTTAATAAAGCATAGGATAAAACAACATAAATACATTTAATAAAGCATACGTTAAAACAACATAAATACAATTTAATAAAGCATAGGATAAAACAAAATAAATACAATTTAGTAAAGCATAGGATAAAACAACATAAATACAATTTAATAAAGCATAGGATAAAACAATATAAATACAATTTAATAAAGCATACGTTAAAACAACGTAAATACAATTAAATAAAGCATAGGATAAAACAACATAAATACAATTTAATAAAGCATAGGTTAAAACAACATAAATACAATTTAATAAAGCATAGGATAAAACAACATAAATACAATTTAATAAAGCATACGTTAAAACAACATAAATACAATTAAATAAAGCATAGGTTAAAACAACATAAATACAATTTAATAAAGCATAGGATAAAGGATAAAACAACATAAATACAATTTAATAAAGCATAGGATAAAACAACATAAATAAAATTTAATAAAGCATAGGATAAAACAACATAAATACATTTAATAAAGCATACGTTAAAACAACATAAATACAATTTAATAAAGCATAGGATAAAACAAAATAAATACAATTTAGTAAAGCATAGGATAAAACAACATAAATACAATTTAATAAAGCATAGGATAAAACAACATAAATACAATTTAATAAAGCATACGTTAAAACAACGTAAATACAATTAAATAAAGCATAGGATAATACAACATAAATACAATTTAATAAAGCATAGGTTAAAACAACATAAATACAATTTTATAAAGCATAGGATAAAACAACATAAATACAATTTAATAAAGCATAGGATAAAACAACATAAATACAATTTAATAAAGCATAGGATAAAACAACATAAATACAATTTAATAAAGCATACGTTAAAACAAGATAAATACAATTAAATAAAGCATAGGTTAAAACAACATAAATACAATTTAATAAAGCATAGGATAAAACAACATAAATACAATTTAATAAAGCATAGGATAAAACAACATAAATACAATTTAATAAAGCATAGGATAAAACAACATAAATACAATTTAATAAAGCATACGTTAAAAAAAGATAAATACAATTAAATAAAGCATAGGTTAAAACAACATAAATACAATTTAATAAAGCATAGGATAAAACAAAATAAATACAATTTAATAAAGCATAGGATAAAACAACATAAATTCAATTTAATAAAGCATAGGATAAAACAACATAAATACAATTTAATAAACCATACGTTAAAACAACATAAATACAATTAAATAAAGCATAGGTTAAAACAACATAAATACAATTTAATAAAGCATAGGTTAAAACAACATAAATACAATTTTATAAAGCATAGGATAAAACAACATAAATACAATTTAATAAAGCATAGGTTAAAACAACATAAATACAATTTAATAAAGCATAGGATAAAACAACATATATTCAATTTAATAAAGCATAGGATAAAACAACATAAATACAATTTAATAAAGCATAGGATAAAACAACATAAATAAAATTTAATAAAGCATAGGATAAAACAACATAAATAAAATTTAATAAAGCATAGGATAAAACAACGTAAATACAATTTAATAAAGCATAGGATAAAACAACATAAATTAAATTTAATAAAGCATAGGATAAAACAACATAAATACAATTTAATAAAGCATAGGATAAAACAACATAAATACAATTTAATAAAGCATAGGTTAAAACAACATAAATGCAATTTAATAAAGCATAGTATAAAACAATATAAATACAATTTAATAAAGCATAGGCTAAAACTACATAAATACAATTTAATAAAGCATAGGTTAAAACAACATAAATACAATTTAATAAAGCATACGTTAAAACAAGATAAATACAATTAAATAAAGCATAGGTTAAAACAACATAAATACAATTTAATAAAGCATAGGATAAAACAACATAAATAAAATTTAATAAAGCATATTATAAAACAACATAAATACAATTTAATAAAGCATAGGTTAAAACAACATAAATACAATTTAATAAAGCATAGGATAAAACAACATAAATACAATTTAATAAAGCATACGTTAAAACAAAATAAATACAATTTAATAAAGCATAGGATAAAACAACATAAATACAATTTAATAAAGCATAGGATAAAACAACATAAATAAAATTTAATAAAGCATATTATAAAACAACATAAATACAATTTAATAAAGCATAGGTTAAAACAACATAAATACAATTTAATAAAGCATAGGATAAAACAACATAAATACAATTTAATAAAGCATACATTAAAACAACATAAATACAATTAAATAAAGCATAGGTTAAAACAACATAAATACAATTTAATAAAGCATAGGATAAAGGATAAAACAACATAAATACAATTTAATAAAGCATAGGATAAAACAACATAAATAAAATTTAATAAAGCATAGGATAAAACAACATAAATACATTTAATAAAGCATACGTTAAAACAACATAAATACAATTTAATAAAGCATAGGATAAAACAAAATAAATACAATTTAGTAAAGCATAGGATAAAACAACATAAATACAATTTAATAAAGCATAGGATAAAACAACATAAATACAATTTAATAAAGCATACGTTAAAACAACGTAAATACAATTAAATAAAGCATAGGATAAAACAACATAAATACAATTTAATAAAGCATAGGTTAAAACAACATAAATACAATTTTATAAAGCATAGGATAAAACAACATAAATACAATTTAATAAAGCATAGGATAAAACAACATAAATACAATTTAATAAAGCATAGGATAAAACAACATAAATACAATTTAATAAAGCATACGTTAAAACAAGATAAATACAATTAAATAAAGCATAGGTTAAAACAACATAAATACAATTTAATAAAGCATAGGATAAAACAACATAAATACAATTTAATAAAGCATAGGATAAAACAACATAAATACAATTTAATAAAGCATAGGATAAAACAACATAAATACAATTTAATAAAGCATACGTTAAAACAAGATAAATACAATTAAATAAAGCATAGGTTAAAACAACATAAATACAATTTAATAAAGCATAGGATAAAACAAAATAAATACAATTTAATAAAGCATAGGATAAAACAACATAAATTCAATTTAATAAAGCATAGGATAAAACAACATAAATACAATTTAATAAACCATACGTTAAAACAACATAAATACAATTAAATAAAGCATAGGTTAAAACAACATAAATACAATTTAATAAAGCATAGGTTAAAACAACATAAATACAATTTTATAAAGCATAGGATAAAACAACATAAATACAATTTAATAAAGCATAGGTTAAAACAACATAAATACAATTTAATAAAGCATAGGATAAAACAACATATATTCAATTTAATAAAGCATAGGATAAAACAACATAAATACAATTTAATAAAGCATAGGATAAAACAACATAAATAAAATTTAATAAAGCATAGGATAAAACAACATAAATAAAATTTAATAAAGCATAGGATAAAACAACGTAAATACAATTTAATAAAGCATAGGATAAAACAACATAAATTAAATTTAATAAAGCATAGGATAAAACAACATAAATACAATTTAATAAAGCATAGGATAAAACAACATAAATACAATTTAATAAAGCATAGGTTAAAACAACATAAATGCAATTTAATAAAGCATAGTATAAAACAACATAAATACAATTTAATAAAGCATAGGATAAAACAACATAAATACAATTTAATAAAGCATAGGATAAAACAACATAAATACAATTTAATAAAGCATAGGATAAGACAACATAAATACAATTTAATAAAGCATAGGCTAAAACTACATAAATACAATTTAATAAAGCATAGGATAAAACAACATAAATACAATTTAATAAAGCATAGGAAAAAACAACATAAATACAATTTAATAAAGCATACGTTAAAACAACATAAATACAATTAAATAAAGCATAGGTTAAAACAACATAAATACAATTTAATAAAGCATAGGATAAAACAACATAAATACAATTTAATAAAGCATAGGATAAAACAACATAAATAAAATTTAATAAAGCATAGGATAAAACAACATAAATACAATTTAATAAAGCATACGTTAAAACAAAATAAATACAATTTAATAAAGCATAGGATAAAACAACATAAATACAATTTAATAAAGCATAGGATAAAACAACATAAATAAAATTTAATAAAGCATAGGATAAAACAACATAAATACATTTAATAAAGCATACGTTAAAACAACATAAATACAATTTAATAAAGCATAGGATAAAACAAAATAAATACAATTTAGTAAAGCATAGGATAAAACAACATAAATACAATTTAATAAAGCATAGGATAAAACAACATAAATACAATTTAATAAAGCATACGTTAAAACAACGTAAATACAATTAAATAAAGCATAGGATAAAACAACATAAATACAATTTAATAAAGCATAGGTTAAAACAACATAAATACAATTTAATAAAGCATAGGATAAAACAACATAAATACAATTTAATAAAGCATACGTTAAAACAACATAAATACAATTAAATAAAGCATAGGTTAAAACAACATAAATACAATTTAATAAAGCATAGGATAAAACAACATAAATACAATTTAATAAAGCATAGGATAAAACAACATAAATAAAATTTAATAAAGCATAGGATAAAACAACATAAATACATTTAATAAAGCATACATTAAAACAACATAAATACAATTTAATAAAGCATAGGATAAAACAAAATAAATACAATTTAGTAAAGCATAGGATAAAACAACATAAATACAATTTAATAAAGCATAGGATAAAACAACATAAATACAATTTAATAAAGCATACGTTAAAACAACGTAAATACAATTAAATAAAGCATAGGATAAAACAACATAAATACAATTTAATAAAGCATAGGTTAAAACAACATAAATACAATTTTATAAAGCATAGGATAAAACAACATAAATACAATTTAATAAAGCATAGGATAAAACAACATAAATACAATTTAATAAAGCATAGGATAAAACAAAATAAATACAATTTAATAAAGCATAGGATAAAACAACATAAATACAATTTAATAAAGCATAGGATAAAACAACATAAATACAATTTAATAAAGCATACGTTAAAACAACGTAAATACAATTTAATAAAGCATAGGATAAAACAACATAAATAAAATTTAATAAAGCATAGGATAAAACAACATAAATACATTTAATAAAGCATACGTTAAAACAACATAAATACAATTTAATAAAGCATAGGATAAAACAAAATAAATACAATTTAGTAAAGCATAGGATAAAACAACATAAATACAATTTAATAAAGCATAGGATAAAACAATATAAATACAATTTAATAAAGCATACGTTAAAACAACGTAAATACAATTAAATAAAGCATAGGATAAAACAACATAAATACAATTTAATAAAGCATAGGTTAAAACAACATAAATACAATTTAATAAAGCATAGGATAAAACAACATAAATACAATTTAATAAAGCATACGTTAAAACAACATAAATACAATTAAATAAAGCATAGGTTAAAACAACATAAATACAATTTAATAAAGCATAGGATAAAGGATAAAACAACATAAATACAATTTAATAAAGCATAGGATAAAACAACATAAATAAAATTTAATAAAGCATAGGATAAAACAACATAAATACATTTAATAAAGCATACGTTAAAACAACATAAATACAATTTAATAAAGCATAGGATAAAACAAAATAAATACAATTTAGTAAAGCATAGGATAAAACAACATAAATACAATTTAATAAAGCATAGGATAAAACAACATAAATACAATTTAATAAAGCATACGTTAAAACAACGTAAATACAATTAAATAAAGCATAGGATAATACAACATAAATACAATTTAATAAAGCATAGGTTAAAACAACATAAATACAATTTTATAAAGCATAGGATAAAACAACATAAATACAATTTAATAAAGCATAGGATAAAACAACATAAATACAATTTAATAAAGCATAGGATAAAACAACATAAATACAATTTAATAAAGCATACGTTAAAACAAGATAAATACAATTAAATAAAGCATAGGTTAAAACAACATAAATACAATTTAATAAAGCATAGGATAAAACAACATAAATACAATTTAATAAAGCATAGGATAAAACAACATAAATACAATTTAATAAAGCATAGGATAAAACAACATAAATACAATTTAATAAAGCATACGTTAAAAAAAGATAAATACAATTAAATAAAGCATAGGTTAAAACAACATAAATACAATTTAATAAAGCATAGGATAAAACAAAATAAATACAATTTAATAAAGCATAGGATAAAACAACATAAATTCAATTTAATAAAGCATAGGATAAAACAACATAAATACAATTTAATAAACCATACGTTAAAACAACATAAATACAATTAAATAAAGCATAGGTTAAAACAACATAAATACAATTTAATAAAGCATAGGTTAAAACAACATAAATACAATTTTATAAAGCATAGGATAAAACAACATAAATACAATTTAATAAAGCATAGGTTAAAACAACATAAATACAATTTAATAAAGCATAGGATAAAACAACATATATTCAATTTAATAAAGCATAGGATAAAACAACATAAATACAATTTAATAAAGCATAGGATAAAACAACATAAATAAAATTTAATAAAGCATAGGATAAAACAACATAAATAAAATTTAATAAAGCATAGGATAAAACAACGTAAATACAATTTAATAAAGCATAGGATAAAACAACATAAATTAAATTTAATAAAGCATAGGATAAAACAACATAAATACAATTTAATAAAGCATAGGATAAAACAACATAAATACAATTTAATAAAGCATAGGTTAAAACAACATAAATGCAATTTAATAAAGCATAGTATAAAACAATATAAATACAATTTAATAAAGCATAGGCTAAAACTACATAAATACAATTTAATAAAGCATAGGTTAAAACAACATAAATACAATTTAATAAAGCATACGTTAAAACAAGATAAATACAATTAAATAAAGCATAGGTTAAAACAACATAAATACAATTTAATAAAGCATAGGATAAAACAACATAAATAAAATTTAATAAAGCATATTATAAAACAACATAAATACAATTTAATAAAGCATAGGTTAAAACAACATAAATACAATTTAATAAAGCATAGGATAAAACAACATAAATACAATTTAATAAAGCATACGTTAAAACAAAATAAATACAATTTAATAAAGCATAGGATAAAACAACATAAATACAATTTAATAAAGCATAGGATAAAACAACATAAATAAAATTTAATAAAGCATATTATAAAACAACATAAATACAATTTAATAAAGCATAGGTTAAAACAACATAAATACAATTTAATAAAGCATAGGATAAAACAACATAAATACAATTTAATAAAGCATACGTTAAAACAACATAAATACAATTAAATAAAGCATAGGTTAAAACAACATAAATACAATTTAATAAAGCATAGGATAAAGGATAAAACAACATAAATACAATTTAATAAAGCATAGGATAAAACAACATAAATAAAATTTAATAAAGCATAGGATAAAACAACATAAATACATTTAATAAAGCATACGTTAAAACAACATAAATACAATTTAATAAAGCATAGGATAAAACAAAATAAATACAATTTAGTAAAGCATAGGATAAAACAACATAAATACAATTTAATAAAGCATAGGATAAAACAACATAAATACAATTTAATAAAGCATACGTTAAAACAACGTAAATACAATTAAATAAAGCATAGGATAAAACAACATAAATACAATTTAATAAAGCATAGGTTAAAACAACATAAATACAATTTTATAAAGCATAGGATAAAACAACATAAATACAATTTAATAAAGCATAGGATAAAACAACATAAATACAATTTAATAAAGCATAGGATAAAACAACATAAATACAATTTAATAAAGCATACGTTAAAACAAGATAAATACAATTAAATAAAGCATAGGTTAAAACAACATAAATACAATTTAATAAAGCATAGGATAAAACAACATAAATACAATTTAATAAAGCATAGGATAAAACAACATAAATACAATTTAATAAAGCATAGGATAAAACAACATAAATACAATTTAATAAAGCATACGTTAAAACAAGATAAATACAATTAAATAAAGCATAGGTTAAAACAACATAAATACAATTTAATAAAGCATAGGATAAAACAAAATAAATACAATTTAATAAAGCATAGGATAAAACAACATAAATTCAATTTAATAAAGCATAGGATAAAACAACATAAATACAATTTAATAAACCATACGTTAAAACAACATAAATACAATTAAATAAAGCATAGGTTAAAACAACATAAATACAATTTAATAAAGCATAGGTTAAAACAACATAAATACAATTTTATAAAGCATAGGATAAAACAACATAAATACAATTTAATAAAGCATAGGTTAAAACAACATAAATACAATTTAATAAAGCATAGGATAAAACAACATATATTCAATTTAATAAAGCATAGGATAAAACAACATAAATACAATTTAATAAAGCATAGGATAAAACAACATAAATAAAATTTAATAAAGCATAGGATAAAACAACATAAATAAAATTTAATAAAGCATAGGATAAAACAACGTAAATACAATTTAATAAAGCATAGGATAAAACAACATAAATTAAATTTAATAAAGCATAGGATAAAACAACATAAATACAATTTAATAAAGCATAGGATAAAACAACATAAATACAATTTAATAAAGCATAGGTTAAAACAACATAAATGCAATTTAATAAAGCATAGTATAAAACAACATAAATACAATTTAATAAAGCATAGGATAAAACAACATAAATACAATTTAATAAAGCATAGGATAAAACAACATAAATACAATTTAATAAAGCATAGGATAAGACAACATAAATACAATTTAATAAAGCATAGGCTAAAACTACATAAATACAATTTAATAAAGCATAGGATAAAACAACATAAATACAATTTAATAAAGCATAGGAAAAAACAACATAAATACAATTTAATAAAGCATACGTTAAAACAACATAAATACAATTAAATAAAGCATAGGTTAAAACAACATAAATACAATTTAATAAAGCATAGGATAAAACAACATAAATACAATTTAATAAAGCATAGGATAAAACAACATAAATAAAATTTAATAAAGCATAGGATAAAACAACATAAATACAATTTAATAAAGCATACGTTAAAACAAAATAAATACAATTTAATAAAGCATAGGATAAAACAACATAAATACAATTTAATAAAGCATAGGATAAAACAACATAAATAAAATTTAATAAAGCATAGGATAAAACAACATAAATACATTTAATAAAGCATACGTTAAAACAACATAAATACAATTTAATAAAGCATAGGATAAAACAAAATAAATACAATTTAGTAAAGCATAGGATAAAACAACATAAATACAATTTAATAAAGCATAGGATAAAACAACATAAATACAATTTAATAAAGCATACGTTAAAACAACGTAAATACAATTAAATAAAGCATAGGATAAAACAACATAAATACAATTTAATAAAGCATAGGTTAAAACAACATAAATACAATTTAATAAAGCATAGGATAAAACAACATAAATACAATTTAATAAAGCATACGTTAAAACAACATAAATACAATTAAATAAAGCATAGGTTAAAACAACATAAATACAATTTAATAAAGCATAGGATAAAACAACATAAATACAATTTAATAAAGCATAGGATAAAACAACATAAATAAAATTTAATAAAGCATAGGATAAAACAACATAAATACATTTAATAAAGCATACATTAAAACAACATAAATACAATTTAATAAAGCATAGGATAAAACAAAATAAATACAATTTAGTAAAGCATAGGATAAAACAACATAAATACAATTTAATAAAGCATAGGATAAAACAACATAAATACAATTTAATAAAGCATACGTTAAAACAACGTAAATACAATTAAATAAAGCATAGGATAAAACAACATAAATACAATTTAATAAAGCATAGGTTAAAACAACATAAATACAATTTTATAAAGCATAGGATAAAACAACATAAATACAATTTAATAAAGCATAGGATAAAACAACATAAATACAATTTAATAAAGCATAGGATAAAACAAAATAAATACAATTTAATAAAGCATAGGATAAAACAACATAAATACAATTTAATAAAGCATAGGATAAAACAACATAAATACAATTTAATAAAGCATACGTTAAAACAACATAAATACAATTAAATAAAGCATAGGTTAAAACAACATAAATACAATTTATTAAAGCATAGGTTAAAACAACATAAATACAATTTTATAAAGCATAGGATAAAACAACATAAATACAATTTAATAAAGCATAGGTTAAAACAACATAAATACAATTTAATAAAGCATAGGATAAAACAACATATATTCAATTTAATAAAGCATAGGATAAAACAACATAAATACAATTTAATAAAGCATAGGATAAAACAACATAAATAAAATTTAATAAAGCATAGGATAAAACAACATAAATAAAATTTAATAAAGCATAGGATAAAACAACGTAAATACAATTTAATAAAGCATAGGATAAAACAACATAAATTAAATTTAATAAAGCATAGGATAAAACAACATAAATACAATTTAATAAAGCATAGGATAAAACAACATAAATACAATTTAATAAAGCATAGGTTAAAACAACATAAATGCAATTTAATAAAGCATAGTATAAAACAAAATAAATACAATTTAATAAAGCATAGGATAAAACAACATAAATACAATTTAATAAAGCATAGGATAAAACAACATAAATACAATTTAATAAAGCATAGGATAAGACAACATAAATACAATTTAATAAAGCATAGGCTAAAACTACATAAATACAATTTAATAAAGCATAGGATAAAACAACATAAATACAATTTAATAAAGCATAGGAAAAAACAACATAAATACAATTTAATAAAGCATACGTTAAAACAACATAAATACAATTAAATAAAGCATAGGTTAAAACAACATAAATACAATTTAATAAAGCATAATATAAAACAACATAAATACAATTTAATAAAGCATAGGATAAAACAACATAAATACAATTTAATAAAGCATAGGATAAAACAACATAAATACAATTTAATAAAGCATACTTTAATACAACGTAAATACAATTAAATAAAGCATAGGATAAAACAACATAAATGCAATTTAATAAAGCATAGGTTAAAACAACATAAATACAATTTAATAAAGCATAGGTTAAAACAACATAAATACAATTTAATAAAGCATAGGTTAAAACAACATAAATACAATTTTATAAAGCATAGGATAAAACAACATAAATACAATTTAATAAAGCATAGGATAAAACAACATAAATACAATTTAATAAAGCATAGGATAAAACAACATAAATACAATTTAATAAAGCATAGGTTAAAACAACATAAATACAATTTAATAAAGCATAGGATAAAACAACATATATTCAATTTAATAAAGCATAGGATAAAACAACATAAATACAATTTAATAAAGCATAGGATAAAACAACATAAATAAAATTTAATAAATCATAGGATAAAACAACATAAATAAAATTTAATAAAGCATAGGATAAAACAACGTAAATACAATTTAATAAAGCATAGGATAAAACAACATAAATTAAATTTAATAAAGCATAGGATAAAACAACATAAATACAATTTAATAAAGCATAGGATAAAACAACATAAATACAATTTAATAAAGCATAGGTTAAAACAACATAAATGCAATTTAATAAAGCATAGTATAAAACAACATAAATACAATTTAATAAAGCATAGGATAAAACAACATAAATACAATTTAATAAAGCATAGGATAAAACAACATAAATACAATTTAATAAAGCATAGGATAAGACAACATAAATACAATTTAATAAAGCATAGGCTAAAACTACATAAATACAATTTAATAAAGCATAGGATAAAACAACATAAATACAATTTAATAAAGCATAGGAAAAAACAACATAAATACAATTTAATAAAGCATACGTTAAAACAACATAAATACAATTAAATAAAGCATAGGTTAAAACAACATAAATACAATTTAATAAAGCATAGTATAAAACAACATAAATACAATTTAATAAAGCATAGGATAAAACAACATAAATACAATTTAATAAAATATAGGATAAAACAACATAAATACAATTTAATAAAGCATACTTTAAAACAACGTAAATACAATTAAATAAAGCATAGGATAAAACAACATAAATACAATTTAATAAAGCATAGGTTAAAACAACATAAATACAATTTAATAAAGCATAGGTTAAAACAACATAAATACAATTTAATAAAGCATAGGTTAAAACAACATAAATACAATTTTATAAAGCATAGGATAAAACAACATAAATACAATTTAATAAAGCATAGGATAAAACAACATAAATACAATTTAATAAAGCATAGGATAAAACAACATAAATACAATTTAATAAAGCATACGTTAAAACAACATAAATACAATTAAATAAAGCATAGGTTAAAACAACATAAATACAATTTAATAAAGCATAGGATAAAACAACATAAATACAATTTAATAAAGCATAGGATAAAACAACATAAATACAATTTAATAAAGCATACGTTAAAACAACATAAATACAATTAAATAAAGCATAGGTTAAAACAACATAAATACAATTTAATAAAGCATAGGATAAAACAACATAAATACAATTTAATAAAGCATAGGATAAAACAACATAAATAAAATTTAATAAAGCATAGGATAAAACAACATAAATACAATTTAATAAAGCATAGGATAAAACAAAATAAATACAATTTAATAAAGCATAGGATAAAACAACATAAATACAATTTAATAAAGCATAGGATAAAACAACATAAATACAATTTAATAAAGCATAGGTTAAAACAACATAAATGCAATTTAATAAAGCATAGTATAAAACAACATAAATACAATTTAATAAAGCATAGGATAAAACAACATAAATACAATTTAATAAAGCATAGGATAAAACAACATAAATACAATTTAATATAGGATAAGACAACATAAATACAATTTAATAAAGCATAGGCTAAAACTACATAAATACAATTTAATAAAGCATAGGATAAAACAACATAAATACAATTTAATAAAGCATAGGAAAAAACAACATAAATACAATTTAATAAAGCATATGTTAAAACAACATAAATACAATTAAATAAAGCATAGGTTAAAACAACATAAATACAATTTAATAAAGCATAGTATAAAACAACATAAATACAATTTAATAAAGCATAGGATAAAACAACATAAATAAAATTTAATAAAGCATAGGATAAAACAACATAAATACAATTTAATAAAGCATACGTTAAAACAACATAAATACAATTTAATAAAGCATACGTTAAAACAACATAAATACAATTTAATAAAGCATAGGATAAAACAACATAAATACAATTTAATAAAGCATAGGATAAAACAACATAAATAAAATTTAATAAAGCATAGGATAAAACAACATAAATACATTTAATAAAGCATACGTTAAAACAACATAAATACAATTTAATAAAGCATAGGATAAAACAAAATAAATACAATTTAGTAAAGCATAGGATAAAACAACATAAATACAATTTAATAAAGCATAGGATAAAACAACATAAATACAATTTAATAAAGCATACGTTAAAACAACGTAAATACAATTAAATAAAGCATAGGATAAAACAACATAAATACAATTTAATAAAGCATAGGTTAAAACAACATAAATACAATTTTATAAAGCATAGGATAAAACAACATAAATACAATTTAATAAAGCATAGGTTAAAACAACATAAATACAATTTAATAAAGCATAGGTTAAAACAACATAAATACAATTTAATAAAGCATAGGATAAAACAACATAAATACAATTTAATAAAGCATAGGATAAAACAACATAAATAAAATTTAATAAAGCATAGGATAAAACAACATAAATAAAATTTAATAAAGCATAGGATAAAACAACGTAAATACAATTTAATAAAGCATAGGATAAAACAACATAAATACAATTTAATAAAGCATAGGATAAAACAACATAAATACAATTTAATAAAGCATAGGATAAAACAACATAAATACAATTTAATAAAGCATAGGTTAAAACAACATAAATGCAATTTAATAAAGCATAGTATAAAACAACATAAATACAATTTAATAAAGCATAGGATAAAACAACATAAATACAATTTAATAAAGCATAGGATAAAACAACATAAATACAATTTAATAAAGCATAGGATAAGACAACATAAATAAAATTTAATAAAGCATAGGCTAAAACTACATAAATACAATTTAATAAAGCATAGGATAAAACAACATAAATACAATTTAATAAAGCATAGGAAAAAACAACATAAATACAATTTAATAATGCATACGTTAAAACAACATAAATACAATTAAATAAAGCATAGGTTAAAACAACATAAATACAATTTAATAAAGCATAGGATAAAACAACATAAATACAATTTAATAAAGCATAGGATAAAACAACATAAATAAAATTTAATAAAGCATAGGATAAAACAACATAAATACAATTTAATAAAGCATAGGATAAAACAACATAAATACAATTTAATAAAGCATACGTTAAAACAACATAAATACAATTAAATAAAGCATAGGTTAAAACAACATAAATACAATTTAATAAAGCATAGGATAAAACAACATAAATACAATTTAATAAAGCATAGGATAAAACAACATAAATAAAATTTAATAAAGCATAGGATAAAACAACATAAATACAATTTAATAAAGCATAGGATAAAACAACATAAATACAATTTAATAAAGCATACGTTAAAACAACATAAATACAATTAAATAAAGCATAGGTTAAAACAACATAAATACAATTTAATAAAGCATAGGATAAAACAACATAAATACAATTTAATAAAGCATAGGATAAAACAACATAAATACAATTTAATAAAGCATACGTTAAAACAACATAAATACAATTAAATAAAGCATAGGTTAAAACAACATAAATACAATTTAATAAAGCATAGGATAAAACAACATAAATACAATTTAATAAAGCATAGGATAAAACAACATAAATAAAATTTAATAAAGCATAGGATAAAACAACATAAATACAATTTAATAAAGCATAGGATAAAACAACATAAATACAATTTAATAAAGCATACGTTAAAACAACATAAATACAATTAAATAAAGCATAGGTTAAAACAACATAAATACAATTTAATAAAGCATAGGATAAAACAACATAAATACAATTTAATAAAGCATAGGATAAAACAACATAAATAAAATTTAATAAAGCATAGGATAAAACAACATAAATAAAATTTAATAAAGCATAGGATAAAACAACATAAATAACATTTAATAAAGCATAGGATAAAACAACGTAAATACAATTTAATAAAGCATAGGATAAAACAACATAAATTAAATTTAATAAAGCATAGGATAAAACAACATAAATAAAATTTAATAAAGCATAGGATAAAACAACATAAATACAATTTAATAAAGCATAGGATAAAACAAAATAAATACAATTTAATAAAGCATAGGATAAAACAACATAAATACAATTTAATAAAGCATAGGATAAAACAACATAAATACAATTTAATAAAGCATAGGTTAAAACAACATAAATGCAATTTAATAAAGCATAGTATAAAACAACATAAATACAATTTAATAAAGCATAGGATAAAACAACATAAATACAATTTAATAAAGCATAGGATAAAACAACATAAATACAATTTAATATAGGATAAGACAACATAAATACAATTTAATAAAGCATAGGCTAAAACTACATAAATAGAATTTAATAAAGCATAGGATAAAACAACATAAATACAATTTAATAAAGCATAGGAAAAAACAACATAAATACAATTTAATAAAGCATATGTTAAAACAACATAAATACAATTAAATAAAGCATAGGTTAAAACAACATAAATACAATTTAAAAAAGCATAGTATAAAACAACATAAATACAATTTAATAAAGCATAGGATAAAACAACATAAATAAAATTTAATAAAGCATAGGATAAAACAACATAAATACAATTTAATAAAGCATACGTTAAAACAACATAAATACAATTTAATAAAGCATACGTTAAAACAACATAAATACAATTTAATAAAGCATAGGATAAAACAACATAAATACAATTTAATAAAGCATAGGATAAAACAACATAAATAAAATTTAATAAAGCATAGGATAAAACAACATAAATACATTTAATAAAGCATACGTTAAAACAACATAAATACAATTTAATAAAGCATAGGATAAAACAAAATAAATACAATTTAGTAAAGCATAGGATAAAACAACATAAATACAATTTAATAAAGCATAGGATAAAACAACATAAATACAATTTAATAAAGCATACGTTAAAACAACGTAAATACAATTAAATAAAGCATAGGATAAAACAACATAAATACAATTTAATAAAGCATAGGTTAAAACAACATAAATACAATTTTATAAAGCATAGGATAAAACAACATAAATACAATTTAATAAAGCATAGGTTAAAACAACATAAATACAATTTAATAAAGCATAGGTTAAAACAACATAAATACAATTTAATAAAGCATAGGATAAAACAACATAAATACAATTTAATAAAGCATAGGATAAAACAACATAAATAAAATTTAATAAAGCATAGGATAAAACAACATAAATAAAATTTAATAAAGCATAGGATAAAACAACGTAAATACAATTTAATAAAGCATAGGATAAAACAACATAAATACAATTTAATAAAGCATAGGATAAAACAACATAAATACAATTTAATAAAGCATAGGATAAAACAACATAAATACAATTTAATAAAGCATAGGTTAAAACAACATAAATGCAATTTAATAAAGCATAGTATAAAACAACATAAATACAATTTAATAAAGCATAGGATAAAACAACATAAATACAATTTAATAAAGCATAGGATAAAACAACATAAATACAATTTAATAAAGCATAGGATAAGACAACATAAATAAAATTTAATAAAGCATAGGCTAAAACTACATAAATACAATTTAATAAAGCATAGGATAAAACAACATAAATACAATTTAATAAAGCATAGGAAAAAACAACATAAATACAATTTAATAAAGCATACGTTAAAACAACATAAATACAATTAAATAAAGCATAGGTTAAAACAACATAAATACAATTTAATAAAGCATAGGATAAAACAACATAAATACAATTTAATAAAGCATAGGATAAAACAACATAAATAAAATTTAATAAAGCATAGGATAAAACAACATAAATACAATTTAATAAAGCATAGGATAAAACAACATAAATACAATTTAATAAAGCATACGTTAAAACAACATAAATACAATTAAATAAAGCATAGGTTAAAACAACATAAATACAATTTAATAAAGCATAGGATAAAACAACATAAATACAATTTAATAAAGCATAGGATAAAACAACATAAATAAAATTTAATAAAGCATAGGATAAAACAACATAAATACAATTTAATAAAGCATAGGATAAAACAACATAAATACAATTTAATAAAGCATACGTTAAAACAACATAAATACAATTAAATAAAGCATAGGTTAAAACAACATAAATACAATTTAATAAAGCATAGGATAAAACAACATAAATACAATTTAATAAAGCATAGGATAAAACAACATAAATACAATTTAATAAAGCATACGTTAAAACAACATAAATACAATTAAATAAAGCATAGGTTAAAACAACATAAATACAATTTAATAAAGCATAGGATAAAACAACATAAATACAATTTAATAAAGCATAGGATAAAACAACATAAATAAAATTTAATAAAGCATAGGATAAAACAACATAAATACAATTTAATAAAGCATAGGATAAAACAACATAAATACAATTTAATAAAGCATACGTTAAAACAACATAAATACAATTAAATAAAGCATAGGTTAAAACAACATAAATACAATTTAATAAAGCATAGGATAAAACAACATAAATACAATTTAATAAAGCATAGGATAAAACAACATAAATAAAATTTAATAAAGCATAGGATAAAACAACATAAATACATTTAATAAAGCATACGTTAAAACAACATAAATACAATTTAATAAAGCATAGGATAAAACAAAATAAATACAATTTAGTAAAGCATAGGATAAAACAACATAAATACAATTTAATAAAGCATAGGATAAAACAACATAAATACAATTTAATAAAGCATACGTTAAAACAACGTAAATACAATTAAATAAAGCATAGGTTAAAACAACATAAATACAATTTAATAAAGCATAGGATAAAACAACATAAATACAATTTAATAAAGCATAGGATAAAACAACATAAATAAAATTTAATAAAGCATAGGATAAAACAACATAAATAAAATTTAATAAAGCATAGGATAAAACAACATAAATAACATTTAATAAAGCATAGGATAAAACAACGTAAATACAATTTAATAAAGCATAGGATAAAACAACATAAATTAAATTTAATAAAGCATAGGATAAAACAACATAAATACAATTTAATAAAGCATAGGATAAAACAACATACATACAATTTAATAAAGCATAGGATAAGACAACATAAATACAATTTAATAAAGCATAGGCTAAAACTACATAAATACAATTTAATAAAGCATAGGATAAAACAACATAAATACAATTTAATAAAGCATAGGAAAAAACAACATAAATACAATTTAATAAAGCATACGTTAAAACAACATAAATACAATTAAATAAAGCATAGGTTAAAACAACATAAATACAATTTAATAAAGCATAGGATAAAACAACATAAATACAATTTAATAAAGCATAGGATAAAACAACATAAATACAATTTAATAAAGCATACGTTAAAACAACATAAATACAATTTAATAAAGCATAGGATAAAACAAAATAAATACAATTTAATAAAGCATAGGATAAAACAACATAAATACAATTTAATAAAGCATAGGATAAAACAACATAAATACAATTTAATAAAGCATAGGATAAAACAACATAAATACAATTTAATAAAGCATACGTTAAAACAACATAAATACAATTAAATAAAGCATAGGTTAAAACAACATAAATACAATTTAATAAAGCATAGGATAAAACAACATAAATACAATTTAATAAAGCATAGGATAAAACAACATAAATAAAATTTAATAAAGCATAGGATAAAACAACATAAATACAATTTAATAAAGCATACGTTAAAACAACATAAATACAATTTAATAAAGCATAGGATAAAACAAAATAAATACAATTTAATAAAGCATAGGATAAAACAACATAAATACAATTTAATAAAGCATAGGATAAAACAACATAAATAAAATTTAATAAAGCATAGGATAAAACAACATAAATACAATTTAATAAAGCATACGTTAAAACAACATAAATACAATTTAATAAAGCATAGGATAAAACAAAATAAATACAATTTAATAAAGCATAGGATAAAACAACATAAATACAATTTAATAAAGCATAGGATAAAACAACATAAATACAATTTAATAAAGCATACGTTAAAACAACATAAATACAATTAAATAAAGCATAGGTTAAAACAACATAAATACAATTTAATAAAGCATAGGATAAAACAACATAAATATAATTTAATAAAGCATAGGATAAAACAACATAAATAAAATTTAATAAAGCATAGGATAAAACAACATAAATACATTTAATAAAGCATACGTTAAAACAACATAAATACAATTTAATAAAGCATAGGATAAAACAAAATAAATACAATTTAGTAAAGCATAGGATAAAACAACATAAATACAATTTAATAAAGCATAGGATAAAACAACATAAATACAATTTAATAAAGCATACGTTAAAACAACGTAAATACAATTAAATAAAGCATAGGATAAAACAACATAAATACAATTTAATAAAGCATAGGTTAAAACAACATAAATACAATTTTATAAAGCATAGGATAAAACAACATAAATACAATTTAATAAAGCATAGGATAAAACAACATAAATAAAATTTAATAAAGCATAGGATAAAACAACATAAATACATTTAATAAAGCATACGTTAAAACAACATAAATACAATTTAATAAAGCATAGGATAAAACAAAATAAATACAATTTAGTAAAGCATAGGATAAAACAACATAATTACAATTTAATAAAGCATAGGATAAAACAATATAAATACAATTTAATAAAGCATACGTTAAAACAACGTAAATACAATTAAATAAAGCATAGGATAAACACAACATAAATACAATTTAATAAAGCATAGGTTAAAACAACATAAATACAATTTAATAAAGCATAGGATAAAACAACATAAATACAATTTAATAAAGCATACGTTAAAACAACATAAATACAATTAAATAAAGCATAGGTTAAAACAACATAAATACAATTTAATAAAGCATAGGATAAAACAACATAAATACAATTTAATAAAGCATAGGATAAAACAACATAAATAAAATTTAATAAAGCATAGGATAAAACAACATAAATACATTTAATAAAGCATACGTTAAAACAACATAAATACAATTTAATAAAGCATAGGATAAAACAAAATAAATACAATTTAGTAAAGCATAGGATAAAACAACATAAATACAATTTAATAAAGCATAGGATAAAACAACATAAATACAATTTAATAAAGCATACGCTAAAACAACGTAAATACAATTAAATAAAGCATAGGATAAAACAACATAAATACAATTTAATAAAGCATAGGTTAAAACAACATAAATACAATTTTATAAAGCATAGGATAAAACAACATAAATACAATTTAATAAAGCATAGGATAAAACAACATAAAAACAATTTAATAAAGCATAGGATAAAACAACATAAATACAATTTAATAAAGCATACGTTAAAACAACATAAATACAATTAAATAAAGCATAGGTTAAAGCAACATAAATACAATTTAATAAAGCATAGGATAAAACAACATAAATACAATTTAATAAAGCATAGGATAAAACAACATAAATACAATTTAATAAAGCATACGTTAAAACAACATAAATACAATTAAATAAAGCATAGGTTAAAACAACATAAATACAATTTAATAAAGCATAGGATAAAACAAAATAAATACAATTTAATAAAGCATAGGATAAAACAACATAAATACAATTTAATAAAGCATAGGATAAAACAACATAAATACAATTTAATAAAGCATACGTTAAAACAACATAAATACAATTAAATAAAGCATAGGTTAAAACAACATAAATACAATTTAATAAAGCATAGGATAAAACAACATAAATACAATTTAATAAAGCATAGGATAAAACAACATAAATAAAATTTAATAAAGCATAGGATAAAACAACATAAATACAATTTAATAAAGCATAGGATAAAACAAAATAAATACAATTTAATAAAGCATAGGATAAAACAACATAAATACAATTTAATAAAGCATAGGATAAAACAATATAAATACAATTTAATAAAGCATACGTTAAAACAACGTAAATACAATTAAATAAAGCATAGGATAAAACAACATAAATACAATTTAATAAAGCATAGGTTAAAACAACATAAATACAATTTAATAAAGCATAGGATAAAACAACATAAATACAATTTAATAAAGCATACGTTAAAACAACATAAATACAATTAAATAAAGCATAGGTTAAAACAACATAAATACAATTTAATAAAGCATAGGATAAAACAACATAAATACAATTTAATAAAGCATAGGATAAAACAACATAAATAAAATTTAATAAAGCATAGGATAAAACAACATAAATACATTTAATAAAGCATACGTTAAAACAACATAAATACAATTTAATAAAGCATAGGATAAAACAAAATAAATACAATTTAGTAAAGCATAGGATAAAACAACATAAATACAATTTAATAAAGCATAGGATAAAACAAAATAAATACAATTTAGTAAAGCATAGGATAAAACAACATAAATACAATTTAATAAAGCATAGGATAAAACAACATAAATACAATTTAATAAAGCATACGTTAAAACAACGTAAATACAATTAAATAAAGCATAGGATAAAACAACATAAATACAATTTAATAAAGCATAGGTTAAAACAACATAAATACAATTTAATAAAGCATAGGATAAAACAAAATAAATACAATTTAATAAAGCATAGGATAAAACAACATAAATACAATTTAATAAAGCATACGTTAAAACAACGTAAATACAATTAAATAAAGCATAGGATAAAACAACATAAATACAATTTAATAAAGCATAGGTTAAAACAACATAAATACAATTTTATAAAGCATAGGATAAAACAACATAAATACAATTTAATAAAGCATAGGATAAAACAACATAAATACAATTTAATAAAGCATAGGATAAAACAACATAAATACAATTTAATAAAGCATACGTTAAAACAAGATAAATACAATTAAATAAAGCATAGGTTAAAACAACATAAATACAATTTAATAAAGCATAGGATAAAACAACATAAATACAATTTAATAAAGCATAGGATAAAACAACATAAATACAATTTAATAAAGCATAGGATAAAACAACATAAATACAATTTAATAAAGCATACGTTAAAACAAGATAAATACAATTAAATAAAGCATAGGTTAAAACAACATAAATACAATTTAATAAAGCATAGGATAAAACAAAATAAATACAATTTAATAAAGCATAGGATAAAACAACATAAATTCAATTTAATAAAGCATAGGATAAAACAACATAAATACAATTTAATAAACCATACGTTAAAACAACATAAATACAATTAAATAAAGCATAGGTTAAAACAACATAAATACAATTTAATAAAGCATAGGTTAAAACAACATAAATACAATTTTATAAAGCATAGGATAAAACAACATAAATACAATTTAATAAAGCATAGGTTAAAACAACATAAATACAATTTAATAAAGCATAGGATAAAACAACATATATTCAATTTAATAAAGCATAGGATAAAACAACATAAATACAATTTAATAAAGCATAGGATAAAACAACATAAATAAAATTTAATAAAGCATAGGATAAAACAACATAAATAAAATTTAATAAAGCATAGGATAAAACAACGTAAATACAATTTAATAAAGCATAGGATAAAACAACATAAATTAAATTTAATAAAGCATAGGATAAAACAACATAAATACAATTTAATAAAGCATAGGATAAAACAACATAAATACAATTTAATAAAGCATAGGTTAAAACAACATAAATGCAATTTAATAAAGCATAGTATAAAACAACATAAATACAATTTAATAAAGCATAGGATAAAACAACATAAATACAATTTAATAAAGCATAGGATAAAACAACATAAATACAATTTAATAAAGCATAGGATAAGACAACATAAATACAATTTAATAAAGCATAGGCTAAAACTACATAAATACAATTTAATAAAGCATAGGATAAAACAACATAAATACAATTTAATAAAGCATAGGAAAAAACAACATAAATACAATTTAATAAAGCATACGTTAAAACAACATAAATACAATTAAATAAAGCATAGGTTAAAACAACATAAATACAATTTAATAAAGCATAGGATAAAACAACATAAATACAATTTAATAAAGCATAGGATAAAACAACATAAATAAAATTTAATAAAGCATAGGATAAAACAACATAAATACAATTTAATAAAGCATACGTTAAAACAAAATAAATACAATTTAATAAAGCATAGGATAAAACAACATAAATACAATTTAATAAAGCATAGGATAAAACAACATAAATAAAATTTAATAAAGCATAGGATAAAACAACATAAATACATTTAATAAAGCATACGTTAAAACAACATAAATACAATTTAATAAAGCATAGGATAAAACAAAATAAATACAATTTAGTAAAGCATAGGATAAAACAACATAAATACAATTTAATAAAGCATAGGATAAAACAACATAAATACAATTTAATAAAGCATACGTTAAAACAACGTAAATACAATTAAATAAAGCATAGGATAAAACAACATAAATACAATTTAATAAAGCATAGGTTAAAACAACATAAATACAATTTAATAAAGCATAGGATAAAACAACATAAATACAATTTAATAAAGCATACGTTAAAACAACATAAATACAATTAAATAAAGCATAGGTTAAAACAACATAAATACAATTTAATAAAGCATAGGATAAAACAACATAAATACAATTTAATAAAGCATAGGATAAAACAACATAAATAAAATTTAATAAAGCATAGGATAAAACAACATAAATACATTTAATAAAGCATACATTAAAACAACATAAATACAATTTAATAAAGCATAGGATAAAACAAAATAAATACAATTTAGTAAAGCATAGGATAAAACAACATAAATACAATTTAATAAAGCATAGGATAAAACAACATAAATACAATTTAATAAAGCATACGTTAAAACAACGTAAATACAATTAAATAAAGCATAGGATAAAACAACATAAATACAATTTAATAAAGCATAGGTTAAAACAACATAAATACAATTTTATAAAGCATAGGATAAAACAACATAAATACAATTTAATAAAGCATAGGATAAAACAACATAAATACAATTTAATAAAGCATAGGATAAAACAAAATAAATACAATTTAATAAAGCATAGGATAAAACAACATAAATACAATTTAATAAAGCATAGGATAAAACAACATAAATACAATTTAATAAAGCATACGTTAAAACAACATAAATACAATTAAATAAAGCATAGGTTAAAACAACATAAATACAATTTATTAAAGCATAGGTTAAAACAACATAAATACAATTTTATAAAGCATAGGATAAAACAACATAAATACAATTTAATAAAGCATAGGTTAAAACAACATAAATACAATTTAATAAAGCATAGGATAAAACAACATATATTCAATTTAATAAAGCATAGGATAAAACAACATAAATACAATTTAATAAAGCATAGGATAAAACAACATAAATAAAATTTAATAAAGCATAGGATAAAACAACATAAATAAAATTTAATAAAGCATAGGATAAAACAACGTAAATACAATTTAATAAAGCATAGGATAAAACAACATAAATTAAATTTAATAAAGCATAGGATAAAACAACATAAATACAATTTAATAAAGCATAGGATAAAACAACATAAATACAATTTAATAAAGCATAGGTTAAAACAACATAAATGCAATTTAATAAAGCATAGTATAAAACAAAATAAATACAATTTAATAAAGCATAGGATAAAACAACATAAATACAATTTAATAAAGCATAGGATAAAACAACATAAATACAATTTAATAAAGCATAGGATAAGACAACATAAATACAATTTAATAAAGCATAGGCTAAAACTACATAAATACAATTTAATAAAGCATAGGATAAAACAACATAAATACAATTTAATAAAGCATAGGAAAAAACAACATAAATACAATTTAATAAAGCATACGTTAAAACAACATAAATACAATTAAATAAAGCATAGGTTAAAACAACATAAATACAATTTAATAAAGCATAATATAAAACAACATAAATACAATTTAATAAAGCATAGGATAAAACAACATAAATACAATTTAATAAAGCATAGGATAAAACAACATAAATACAATTTAATAAAGCATACTTTAATACAACGTAAATACAATTAAATAAAGCATAGGATAAAACAACATAAATGCAATTTAATAAAGCATAGGTTAAAACAACATAAATACAATTTAATAAAGCATAGGTTAAAACAACATAAATACAATTTAATAAAGCATAGGTTAAAACAACATAAATACAATTTTATAAAGCATAGGATAAAACAACATAAATACAATTTAATAAAGCATAGGATAAAACAACATAAATACAATTTAATAAAGCATAGGATAAAACAACATAAATACAATTTAATAAAGCATAGGTTAAAACAACATAAATACAATTTAATAAAGCATAGGATAAAACAACATATATTCAATTTAATAAAGCATAGGATAAAACAACATAAATACAATTTAATAAAGCATAGGATAAAACAACATAAATAAAATTTAATAAATCATAGGATAAAACAACATAAATAAAATTTAATAAAGCATAGGATAAAACAACGTAAATACAATTTAATAAAGCATAGGATAAAACAACATAAATTAAATTTAATAAAGCATAGGAT
Organism: Phyllobates terribilis; assembly: GCF_046119375.1. Classification (NCBI taxonomy): domain Eukaryota; kingdom Metazoa; phylum Chordata; class Amphibia; order Anura; family Dendrobatidae; genus Phyllobates; species Phyllobates terribilis. The sequence continues at coordinate 1,028,195 of NW_027362778.1, forward strand.
AAAACAACATAAATACAATTTAATAAAGCATAGGATAAAACAACATAAATACAATTTAATAAAGCATAGGTTAAAACAACATAAATGCAATTTAATAAAGCATAGTATAAAACAACATAAATACAATTTAATAAAGCATAGGATAAAACAACATAAATACAATTTAATAAAGCATAGGATAAAACAACATAAATACAATTTAATAAAGCATAGGATAAAACAACATAAATACAATTTAATAAAGCATAGGATAAGACAACATAAATACAATTTAATAAAGCATAGGCTAAAACTACATAAATACAATTTAATAAAGCATAGGATAAAACAACATAAATACAATTTAATAAAGCATAGGAAAAAACAACATAAATACAATTTAATAAAGCATACGTTAAAACAACATAAATACAATTAAATAAAGCATAGGTTAAAACAACATAAATACAATTTAATAAAGCATAGTATAAAACAACATAAATACAATTTAATAAAGCATAGGATAAAACAACATAAATACAATTTAATAAAATATAGGATAAAACAACATAAATACAATTTAATAAAGCATACTTTAAAACAACGTAAATACAATTAAATAAAGCATAGGATAAAACAACATAAATACAATTTAATAAAGCATAGGTTAAAACAACATAAATACAATTTAATAAAGCATAGGTTAAAACAACATAAATACAATTTAATAAAGCATAGGTTAAAACAACATAAATACAATTTTATAAAGCATAGGATAAAACAACATAAATACAATTTAATAAAGCATAGGATAAAACAACATAAATACAATTTAATAAAGCATAGGATAAAACAACATAAATACAATTTAATAAAGCATACGTTAAAACAACATAAATACAATTAAATAAAGCATAGGTTAAAACAACATAAATACAATTTAATAAAGCATAGGATAAAACAACATAAATACAATTTAATAAAGCATAGGATAAAACAACATAAATACAATTTAATAAAGCATACGTTAAAACAACATAAATACAATTAAATAAAGCATAGGTTAAAACAACATAAATACAATTTAATAAAGCATAGGATAAAACAACATAAATACAATTTAATAAAGCATAGGATAAAACAACATAAATAAAATTTAATAAAGCATAGGATAAAACAACATAAATACAATTTAATAAAGCATAGGATAAAACAACATAAATACAATTTAATAAAGCATAGGTTAAAACAACATAAATGCAATTTAATAAAGCATAGTATAAAACAACATAAATACAATTTAATAAAGCATAGGATAAAACAACATAAATACAATTTAATAAAGCATAGGATAAAACAACATAAATACAATTTAATATAGGATAAGACAACATAAATACAATTTAATAAAGCATAGGCTAAAACTACATAAATACAATTTAATAAAGCATAGGATAAAACAACATAAATACAATTTAATAAAGCATAGGAAAAAACAACATAAATACAATTTAATAAAGCATATGTTAAAACAACATAAATACAATTAAATAAAGCATAGGTTAAAACAACATAAATACAATTTAATAAAGCATAGTATAAAACAACATAAATACAATTTAATAAAGCATAGGATAAAACAACATAAATAAAATTTAATAAAGCATAGGATAAAACAACATAAATACAATTTAATAAAGCATACGTTAAAACAACATAAATACAATTTAATAAAGCATACGTTAAAACAACATAAATACAATTTAATAAAGCATAGGATAAAACAACATAAATACAATTTAATAAAGCATAGGATAAAACAACATAAATAAAATTTAATAAAGCATAGGATAAAACAACATAAATACATTTAATAAAGCATACGTTAAAACAACATAAATACAATTTAATAAAGCATAGGATAAAACAAAATAAATACAATTTAGTAAAGCATAGGATAAAACAACATAAATACAATTTAATAAAGCATAGGATAAAACAACATAAATACAATTTAATAAAGCATACGTTAAAACAACGTAAATACAATTAAATAAAGCATAGGATAAAACAACATAAATACAATTTAATAAAGCATAGGTTAAAACAACATAAATACAATTTTATAAAGCATAGGATAAAACAACATAAATACAATTTAATAAAGCATAGGTTAAAACAACATAAATACAATTTAATAAAGCATAGGTTAAAACAACATAAATACAATTTAATAAAGCATAGGATAAAACAACATAAATACAATTTAATAAAGCATAGGATAAAACAACATAAATAAAATTTAATAAAGCATAGGATAAAACAACATAAATAAAATTTAATAAAGCATAGGATAAAACAACGTAAATACAATTTAATAAAGCATAGGATAAAACAACATAAATACAATTTAATAAAGCATAGGATAAAACAACATAAATACAATTTAATAAAGCATAGGATAAAACAACATAAATACAATTTAATAAAGCATAGGTTAAAACAACATAAATGCAATTTAATAAAGCATAGTATAAAACAACATAAATACAATTTAATAAAGCATAGGATAAAACAACATAAATACAATTTAATAAAGCATAGGATAAAACAACATAAATACAATTTAATAAAGCATAGGATAAGACAACATAAATAAAATTTAATAAAGCATAGGCTAAAACTACATAAATACAATTTAATAAAGCATAGGATAAAACAACATAAATACAATTTAATAAAGCATAGGAAAAAACAACATAAATACAATTTAATAAAGCATACGTTAAAACAACATAAATACAATTAAATAAAGCATAGGTTAAAACAACATAAATACAATTTAATAAAGCATAGGATAAAACAACATAAATAAAATTTAATAAAGCATAGGATAAAACAACATAAATACAATTTAATAAAGCATAGGATAAAACAACATAAATACAATTTAATAAAGCATACGTTAAAACAACATAAATACAATTAAATAAAGCATAGGTTAAAACAACATAAATACAATTTAATAAAGCATAGGATAAAACAACATAAATACAATTTAATAAAGCATAGGATAAAACAACATAAATAAAATTTAATAAAGCATAGGATAAAACAACATAAATACAATTTAATAAAGCATAGGATAAAACAACATAAATACAATTTAATAAAGCATACGTTAAAACAACATAAATACAATTAAATAAAGCATAGGTTAAAACAACATAAATACAATTTAATAAAGCATAGGATAAAACAACATAAATACAATTTAATAAAGCATAGGATAAAACAACATAAATACAATTTAATAAAGCATACGTTAAAACAACATAAATACAATTAAATAAAGCATAGGTTAAAACAACATAAATACAATTTAATAAAGCATAGGATAAAACAACATAAATACAATTTAATAAAGCATAGGATAAAACAACATAAATAAAATTTAATAAAGCATAGGATAAAACAACATAAATACAATTTAATAAAGCATAGGATAAAACAACATAAATACAATTTAATAAAGCATACGTTAAAACAACATAAATACAATTAAATAAAGCATAGGTTAAAACAACATAAATACAATTTAATAAAGCATAGGATAAAACAACATAAATACAATTTAATAAAGCATAGGATAAAACAACATAAATAAAATTTAATAAAGCATAGGATAAAACAACATAAATACATTTAATAAAGCATACGTTAAAACAACATAAATACAATTTAATAAAGCATAGGATAAAACAAAATAAATACAATTTAGTAAAGCATAGGATAAAACAACATAAATACAATTTAATAAAGCATAGGATAAAACAACATAAATACAATTTAATAAAGCATACGTTAAAACAACGTAAATACAATTAAATAAAGCATAGGTTAAAACAACATAAATACAATTTAATAAAGCATAGGATAAAACAACATAAATACAATTTAATAAAGCATAGGATAAAACAACATAAATAAAATTTAATAAAGCATAGGATAAAACAACATAAATAAAATTTAATAAAGCATAGGATAAAACAACATAAATAACATTTAATAAAGCATAGGATAAAACAACGTAAATACAATTTAATAAAGCATAGGGTAAAACAACATAAATTAAATTTAATAAAGCATAGGATAAAACAACATAAATACAATTTAATAAAGCATAGGATAAAACAACATACATACAATTTAATAAAGCATAGGATAAGACAACATAAATACAATTTAATAAAGCATAGGCTAAAACTACATAAATACAATTTAATAAAGCATAGGATAAAACAACATAAATACAATTTAATAAAGCATAGGAAAAAACAACATAAATACAATTTAATAAAGCATACGTTAAAACAACATAAATACAATTAAATAAAGCATAGGTTAAAACAACATAAATACAATTTAATAAAGCATAGGATAAAACAACATAAATACAATTTAATAAAGCATAGGATAAAACAACATAAATACAATTTAATAAAGCATACGTTAAAACAACATAAATACAATTTAATAAAGCATAGGATAAAACAAAATAAATACAATTTAATAAAGCATAGGATAAAACAACATAAATACAATTTAATAAAGCATAGGATAAAACAACATAAATACAATTTAATAAAGCATAGGATAAAACAACATAAATACAATTTAATAAAGCATACGTTAAAACAACATAAATACAATTAAATAAAGCATAGGTTAAAACAACATAAATACAATTTAATAAAGCATAGGATAAAACAACATAAATACAATTTAATAAAGCATAGGATAAAACAACATAAATAAAATTTAATAAAGCATAGGATAAAACAACATAAATACAATTTAATAAAGCATACGTTAAAACAACATAAATACAATTTAATAAAGCATAGGATAAAACAAAATAAATACAATTTAATAAAGCATAGGATAAAACAACATAAATACAATTTAATAAAGCATAGGATAAAACAACATAAATAAAATTTAATAAAGCATAGGATAAAACAACATAAATACAATTTAATAAAGCATACGTTAAAACAACATAAATACAATTTAATAAAGCATAGGATAAAACAAAATAAATACAATTTAATAAAGCATAGGATAAAACAACATAAATACAATTTAATAAAGCATAGGATAAAACAACATAAATACAATTTAATAAAGCATACGTTAAAACAACATAAATACAATTAAATAAAGCATAGGTTAAAACAACATAAATACAATTTAATAAAGCATAGGATAAAACAACATAAATATAATTTAATAAAGCATAGGATAAAACAACATAAATAAAATTTAATAAAGCATAGGATAAAACAACATAAATACATTTAATAAAGCATACGTTAAAACAACATAAATACAATTTAATAAAGCATAGGATAAAACAAAAAAAATACAATTTAGTAAAGCATAGGATAAAACAACATAAATACAATTTAATAAAGCATAGGATAAAACAACATAAATACAATTTAATAAAGCATACGTTAAAACAACGTAAATACAATTAAATAAAGCATAGGATAAAACAACATAAATACAATTTAATAAAGCATAGGTTAAAACAACATAAATACAATTTTATAAAGCATAGGATAAAACAACATAAATACAATTTAATAAAGCATAGGATAAAACAACATAAATAAAATTTAATAAAGCATAGGATAAAACAACATAAATACATTTAATAAAGCATACGTTAAAACAACATAAATACAATTTAATAAAGCATAGGATAAAACAAAATAAATACAATTTAGTAAAGCATAGGATAAAACAACATAATTACAATTTAATAAAGCATAGGATAAAACAATATAAATACAATTTAATAAAGCATACGTTAAAACAACGTAAATACAATTAAATAAAGCATAGGATAAACACAACATAAATACAATTTAATAAAGCATAGGTTAAAACAACATAAATACAATTTAATAAAGCATAGGATAAAACAACATAAATACAATTTAATAAAGCATACGTTAAAACAACATAAATACAATTAAATAAAGCATAGGTTAAAACAACATAAATACAATTTAATAAAGCATAGGATAAAACAACATAAATACAATTTAATAAAGCATAGGATAAAACAACATAAATAAAATTTAATAAAGCATAGGATAAAACAACATAAATACATTTAATAAAGCATACGTTAAAACAACATAAATACAATTTAATAAAGCATAGGATAAAACAAAATAAATACAATTTAGTAAAGCATAGGATAAAACAACATAAATACAATTTAATAAAGCATAGGATAAAACAACATAAATACAATTTAATAAAGCATACGTTAAAACAACGTAAATACAATTAAATAAAGCATAGGATAAAACAACATAAATACAATTTAATAAAGCATAGGTTAAAACAACATAAATACAATTTTATAAAGCATAGGATAAAACAACATAAATACAATTTAATAAAGCATAGGATAAAACAACATAAAAACAATTTAATAAAGCATAGGATAAAACAACATAAATACAATTTAATAAAGCATACGTTAAAACAACATAAATACAATTAAATAAAGCATAGGTTAAAGCAACATAAATACAATTTAATAAAGCATAGGATAAAACAACATAAATACAATTTAATAAAGCATAGGATAAAACAACATAAATACAATTTAATAAAGCATACGTTAAAACAACATAAATGCAATTAAATAAAGCATAGGTTAAAACAACATAAATACAATTTAATAAAGCATAGGATAAAACAAAATAAATACAATTTAATAAAGCATAGGATAAAACAACATAAATACAATTTAATAAAGCATAGGATAAAACAACATAAATACAATTTAATAAAGCATACGTTAAAACAACATAAATACAATTAAATAAAGCATAGGTTAAAACAACATAAATACAATTTAATAAAGCATAGGATAAAACAACATAAATACAATTTAATAAAGCATAGGATAAAACAACATAAATAAAATTTAATAAAGCATAGGATAAAACAACATAAATACAATTTAATAAAGCATAGGATAAAACAAAATAAATACAATTTAATAAAGCATAGGATAAAACAACATAAATACAATTTAATAAAGCATAGGATAAAACAATATAAATACAATTTAATAAAGCATACGTTAAAACAACGTAAATACAATTAAATAAAGCATAGGATAAAACAACATAAATACAATTTAATAAAGCATAGGTTAAAACAACATAAATACAATTTAATAAAGCATAGGATAAAACAACATAAATACAATTTAATAAAGCATACGTTAAAACAACATAAATACAATTAAATAAAGCATAGGTTAAAACAACATAAATACAATTTAATAAAGCATAGGATAAAACAACATAAATACAATTTAATAAAGCATAGGATAAAACAACATAAATAAAATTTAATAAAGCATAGGATAAAACAACATAAATACATTTAATAAAGCATACGTTAAAACAACATAAATACAATTTAATAAAGCATAGGATAAAACAAAATAAATACAATTTAGTAAAGCATAGGATAAAACAACATAAATACAATTTAATAAAGCATAGGATAAAACAAAATAAATACAATTTAGTAAAGCATAGGATAAAACAACATAAATACAATTTAATAAAGCATAGGATAAAACAACATAAATACAATTTAATAAAGCATACGTTAAAACAACGTAAATACAATTAAATAAAGCATAGGATAAAACAACATAAATACAATTTAATAAAGCATAGGTTAAAACAACATAAATACAATTTAATAAAGCATAGGATAAAACAAAATAAATACAATTTAATAAAGCATAGGATAAAACAACATAAATACAATTTAATAAAGCATACGTTAAAACAACATAAATACAATTAAATAAAGCATAGGTTAAAACAACATAAATACAATTTAATAAAGCATAGGATAAAACAACATAAATACAATTTAATAAAGCATAGGATAAAACAACATAAATACAATTAAATAAAGCATAGGTTAAAACAACATAAATACAATTTAAGAAAGCATAGGATAAAACAACATAAATACAATTTAATAAAGCATAGGATAAAACAACATAAATACAATTTAATAAAGCATAGGCTAAAACTACATAAATACAATTTAATAAAGCATAGGATAAAACAACATAAATACAATTTAATAAAGCATAGGAAAAAACAACATAAATACAATTTAATAAAGCATACGTTAAAACAACATAAATACAATTAAATAAAGCATAGGTTAAAACAACATAAATACAATTTTATAAAGCATAGGATAAAACAACATAAATACAATTTAATAAAGCATAGGATAAAACAACATAAATAAAATTTAATAAAGCATACGTTAAAACAACATAAATACAATTTAATAAAGCATAGGATAAAACAAAATAAATACAATTTAATAAAGCATAGGATAAAACAACATAAATACAATTTAATAAAGCATAGGATAAAACAACATAAATACAATTTAATAAAGCATACGTTAAAACAACATAAATACAATTAAATAAAGCATAGGTTAAATCAACATAAATACAATTTAATAAAGCATAGGATAAAACAACATAAATACAATTTAATAAAGCATAGGATAAAACAACATAAATACAATTTAATAAAGCATAGGATAAAACAAAATAAATACAATTTAATAAAGCATAGGATAAAACAACATAAATACAATTTAATAAAGCATAGGATAAAACAATATAAATACAATTTAATAAAGCATACGTTAAAACAACGTAAATACAATTAAATAAAGCATAGGATAAAACAACATAAATACAATTTAATAAAGCATAGGTTAAAACAACATAAATACAATTTTATAAAGCATAGGATAAAACAACATAAATACAATTTAATAAAGCATAGGATAAAACAACATAAATACAATTTAATAAAGCATAGGATAAAACAACATAAATACAATTTAATAAAGCATAGGATAAAACAAAATAAATACAATTTAATAAAGCATAGGATAAAACAACATAAATACAATTTAATAAAGCATAGGTTAAAACAACATAAATGCAATTTAATAAAGCATAGTATAAAACAACATAAATACAATTTAATAAAGCATAGGATAAAACAACATAAATACAATTTAATAAAGCATAGGATAAAACAACATAAATACAATTTAATAAAGCATAGGATAAGACAACATAAATACAATTTAATAAAGCATAGGCTAAAACTACATAAATACAATTTAATAAAGCATAGGATAAAACAACATAAATACAATTTAATAAAGCATAGGAAAAAACAACATAAATACAATTTAATAAAGCATACGTTAAAACTACTTAAATACAATTAAATAAAGCATAGGTTAAAACAACATAAATACAATTTAATAAAGCATAGGATAAAACAACATAAATACAATTTAATAAAGCATAGGATAAAACAACATAAATACAATTTAATAAAGCATAGGATAAAACAACATAAATACAATTTAATAAAGCATAGGATAATACAACATAAATACAATTTAATAAAGCATAGGTTAAAACAACATAAATGCAATTTAATAAAGCATAGTTTAAAACAACATAAATACAATTTAATAAAGCATAGGATAAAACAACATAAATACAATTTAATAAAGCATAGGATAAAACAACATAAATACAATTTAATAAAGCATAGGAAAGACAACATAAATACAATTTAATAAAGCATAGGCTAAAACTACATAAATACAATTTAATAAAGCATATGATAAAACAACATAAATACAATTTAATAAAGCATAGGAAAAAACAACATAAATACAATTTAATAAAGCATACGTTAAAACAACATAAATACAATTAAATAAAGCATAGGTTAAAACAACATAAATACAATTTAATAAAGCATAGGATAAAACAACATAAATACAATTTAATAAAGCATAGGATAAAACAACATAAATACAATTTAATAAAGCATAGGATAAAACAACATAAATACAATTTAATAAAGCATAGGATAATACAACATAAATACAATTTAATAAAGCATAGGTTAAAACAACATAAATGCAATTTAATAAAGCATAGTATAAAACAACATAAATACAATTTAATAAAGCATAGGATAAAACAACATAAATACAATTTAATAAAGCATAGGATAAAACAACATAAATACAATTTAATAAAGCATAGGATAAGACAACATAAATACAATTTAATAAAGCATAGGCTAAAACTACATAAATACAATTTAATAAAGCATAGGATAAAACAACATAAATACAATTTAATAAAGCATAGGAAAAAACAACATAAATACAATTTAATAAAGCATACGTTAAAACAACATAAATACAATTAAATAAAGCATAGGTTAAAACAACATAAATACAATTTTATAAAGCATAGGATAAAACAACATAAATACAATTTAATAAAGCATAGGATAAAACAACATAAATAAAATTTAATAAAGCATACGTTAAAACAACATAAATACAATTTAATAAAGCATAGGATAAAACAAAATAAATACAATTTAATAAAGCATAGGATAAAACAACATAAATACAATTTAATAAAGCATAGGATAAAACAACATAAATACAATTTAATAAAGCATACGTTAAAACAACATAAATACAATTAAATAAAGCATAGGTTAAATCAACATAAATACAATTTAATAAAGCATAGGATAAAACAACATAAATACAATTTAATAAAGCATAGGATAAAACAACATAAATACAATTTAATAAAGCATAGGATAAAACAAAATAAATACAATTTAATAAAGCATAGGATAAAACAACATAAATACAATTTAATAAAGCATAGGATAAAACAATATAAATACAATTTAATAAAGCATACGTTAAAACAACGTAAATACAATTAAATAAAGCATAGGATAAAACAACATAAATACAATTTAATAAAGCATAGGTTAAAACAACATAAATACAATTTTATAAAGCATAGGATAAAACAACATAAATACAATTTAATAAAGCATAGGATAAAACAACATAAATACAATTTAATAAAGCATAGGATAAAACAACATAAATACAATTTAATAAAGCATAGGATAAAACAAAATAAATACAATTTAATAAAGCATAGGATAAAACAACATAAATACAATTTAATAAAGCATAGGATAAAACAATATAAATACAATTTAATAAAGCATACGTTAAAACAACGTAAATACAATTAAATAAAGCATAGGATAAAACAACATAAATACAATTTAATAAAGCATAGGTTAAAACAACATAAATACAATTTTATAAAGCATAGGATAAAACAACATAAATACAATTTAATAAAGCATAGGATAAAACAACATAAATACAATTTAATAAAGCATAGGATAAAACAACATAAATACAATTTAATAAAGCATACGTTAAAACAACATAAATACAATTAAATAAAGCATAGGTTAAAGCAACATAAATACAATTTAATAAAGCATAGGATAAAACAACATAAATACAATTTAATAAAGCATAGGATAAAACAACATAAATACAATTTAATAAAGCATAGGATAAAACAATATAAATACAATTTAATAAAGCATACGTTAAAACAACGTAAATACAATTAAATAAAGCATAGGATAAAACAACATAAATACAATTTAATAAAGCATAGGTTAAAACAACATAAATACAATTTAATAAAGCATAGGATAAAACAACATAAATACAATTTAATAAAGCATACGTTAAAACAACATAAATACAATTAAATAAAGCATAGGTTAAAACAACATAAATACAATTTAATAAAGCATAGGATAAAACAACATAAATACAATTTAATAAAGCATAGGATAAAACAACATAAATAAAATTTAATAAAGCATAGGATAAAACAACATAAATACATTTAATAAAGCATACGTTAAAACAACATAAATACAATTTAATAAAGCATAGGATAAAACAAAATAAATACAATTTAGTAAAGCATAGGATAAAACAACATAAATACAATTTAATAAAGCATAGGATAAAACAAAATAAATACAATTTAGTAAAGCATAGGATAAAACAACATAAATACAATTTAATAAAGCATAGGATAAAACAACATAAATACAATTTAATAAAGCATACGTTAAAACAACGTAAATACAATTAAATAAAGCATAGGATAAAACAACATAAATACAATTTAATAAAGCATAGGTTAAAACAACATAAATACAATTTAATAAAGCATAGGATAAAACAAAATAAATACAATTTAATAAAGCATAGGATAAAACAACATAAATACAATTTAATAAAGCATACGTTAAAACAACATAAATACAATTAAATAAAGCATAGGTTAAAACAACATAAATACAATTTAATAAAGCATAGGATAAAACAACATAAATACAATTTAATAAAGCATAGGATAAAACAACATAAATACAATTAAATAAAGCATAGGTTAAAACAACATAAATACAATTTAAGAAAGCATAGGATAAAACAACATAAATACAATTTAATAAAGCATAGGATAAAACAACATAAATACAATTTAATAAAGCATAGGCTAAAACTACATAAATACAATTTAATAAAGCATAGGATAAAACAACATAAATACAATTTAATAAAGCATAGGAAAAAACAACATAAATACAATTTAATAAAGCATACGTTAAAACAACATAAATACAATTAAATAAAGCATAGGTTAAAACAACATAAATACAATTTTATAAAGCATAGGATAAAACAACATAAATACAATTTAATAAAGCATAGGATAAAACAACATAAATAAAATTTAATAAAGCATACGTTAAAACAACATAAATACAATTTAATAAAGCATAGGATAAAACAAAATAAATACAATTTAATAAAGCATAGGATAAAACAACATAAATACAATTTAATAAAGCATAGGATAAAACAACATAAATACAATTTAATAAAGCATACGTTAAAACAACATAAATACAATTAAATAAAGCATAGGTTAAATCAACATAAATACAATTTAATAAAGCATAGGATAAAACAACATAAATACAATTTAATAAAGCATAGGATAAAACAACATAAATACAATTTAATAAAGCATAGGATAAAACAAAATAAATACAATTTAATAAAGCATAGGATAAAACAACATAAATACAATTTAATAAAGCATAGGATAAAACAATATAAATACAATTTAATAAAGCATACGTTAAAACAACGTAAATACAATTAAATAAAGCATAGGATAAAACAACATAAATACAATTTAATAAAGCATAGGTTAAAACAACATAAATACAATTTTATAAAGCATAGGATAAAACAACATAAATACAATTTAATAAAGCATAGGATAAAACAACATAAATACAATTTAATAAAGCATAGGATAAAACAACATAAATACAATTTAATAAAGCATAGGATAAAACAAAATAAATACAATTTAATAAAGCATAGGATAAAACAACATAAATACAATTTAATAAAGCATAGGTTAAAACAACATAAATGCAATTTAATAAAGCATAGTATAAAACAACATAAATACAATTTAATAAAGCATAGGATAAAACAACATAAATACAATTTAATAAAGCATAGGATAAAACAACATAAATACAATTTAATAAAGCATAGGATAAGACAACATAAATACAATTTAATAAAGCATAGGCTAAAACTACATAAATACAATTTAATAAAGCATAGGATAAAACAACATAAATACAATTTAATAAAGCATAGGAAAAAACAACATAAATACAATTTAATAAAGCATACGTTAAAACTACTTAAATACAATTAAATAAAGCATAGGTTAAAACAACATAAATACAATTTAATAAAGCATAGGATAAAACAACATAAATACAATTTAATAAAGCATAGGATAAAACAACATAAATACAATTTAATAAAGCATAGGATAAAACAACATAAATACAATTTAATAAAGCATAGGATAATACAACATAAATACAATTTAATAAAGCATAGGTTAAAACAACATAAATGCAATTTAATAAAGCATAGTTTAAAACAACATAAATACAATTTAATAAAGCATAGGATAAAACAACATAAATACAATTTAATAAAGCATAGGATAAAACAACATAAATACAATTTAATAAAGCATAGGAAAGACAACATAAATACAATTTAATAAAGCATAGGCTAAAACTACATAAATACAATTTAATAAAGCATATGATAAAACAACATAAATACAATTTAATAAAGCATAGGAAAAAACAACATAAATACAATTTAATAAAGCATACGTTAAAACAACATAAATACAATTAAATAAAGCATAGGTTAAAACAACATAAATACAATTTAATAAAGCATAGGATAAAACAACATAAATACAATTTAATAAAGCATAGGATAAAACAACATAAATACAATTTAATAAAGCATAGGATAAAACAACATAAATACAATTTAATAAAGCATAGGATAATACAACATAAATACAATTTAATAAAGCATAGGTTAAAACAACATAAATGCAATTTAATAAAGCATAGTATAAAACAACATAAATACAATTTAATAAAGCATAGGATAAAACAACATAAATACAATTTAATAAAGCATAGGATAAAACAACATAAATACAATTTAATAAAGCATAGGATAAGACAACATAAATACAATTTAATAAAGCATAGGCTAAAACTACATAAATACAATTTAATAAAGCATAGGATAAAACAACATAAATACAATTTAATAAAGCATAGGAAAAAACAACATAAATACAATTTAATAAAGCATACGTTAAAACAACATAAATACAATTAAATAAAGCATAGGTTAAAACAACATAAATACAATTTTATAAAGCATAGGATAAAACAACATAAATACAATTTAATAAAGCATAGGATAAAACAACATAAATAAAATTTAATAAAGCATACGTTAAAACAACATAAATACAATTTAATAAAGCATAGGATAAAACAAAATAAATACAATTTAATAAAGCATAGGATAAAACAACATAAATACAATTTAATAAAGCATAGGATAAAACAACATAAATACAATTTAATAAAGCATACGTTAAAACAACATAAATACAATTAAATAAAGCATAGGTTAAATCAACATAAATACAATTTAATAAAGCATAGGATAAAACAACATAAATACAATTTAATAAAGCATAGGATAAAACAACATAAATACAATTTAATAAAGCATAGGATAAAACAAAATAAATACAATTTAATAAAGCATAGGATAAAACAACATAAATACAATTTAATAAAGCATAGGATAAAACAATATAAATACAATTTAATAAAGCATACGTTAAAACAACGTAAATACAATTAAATAAAGCATAGGATAAAACAACATAAATACAATTTAATAAAGCATAGGTTAAAACAACATAAATACAATTTTATAAAGCATAGGATAAAACAACATAAATACAATTTAATAAAGCATAGGATAAAACAACATAAATACAATTTAATAAAGCATAGGATAAAACAACATAAATACAATTTAATAAAGCATAGGATAAAACAAAATAAATACAATTTAATAAAGCATAGGATAAAACAACATAAATACAATTTAATAAAGCATAGGATAAAACAATATAAATACAATTTAATAAAGCATACGTTAAAACAACGTAAATACAATTAAATAAAGCATAGGATAAAACAACATAAATACAATTTAATAAAGCATAGGTTAAAACAACATAAATACAATTTTATAAAGCATAGGATAAAACAACATAAATACAATTTAATAAAGCATAGGATAAAACAACATAAATACAATTTAATAAAGCATAGGATAAAACAACATAAATACAATTTAATAAAGCATACGTTAAAACAACATAAATACAATTAAATAAAGCATAGGTTAAAGCAACATAAATACAATTTAATAAAGCATAGGATAAAACAACATAAATACAATTTAATAAAGCATAGGATAAAACAAC
Organism: Phyllobates terribilis; assembly: GCF_046119375.1. Taxonomy (NCBI): domain Eukaryota; kingdom Metazoa; phylum Chordata; class Amphibia; order Anura; family Dendrobatidae; genus Phyllobates; species Phyllobates terribilis. The sequence goes on from NW_027362778.1 coordinate 1,044,210, forward strand.
ATAAATACAATTTAATAAAGCATAGGATAAAACAATATAAATACAATTTAATAAAGCATACGTTAAAACAACGTAAATACAATTAAATAAAGCATAGGATAAAACAACATAAATACAATTTAATAAAGCATAGGTTAAAACAACATAAATACAATTTAATAAAGCATAGGATAAAACAACATAAATACAATTTAATAAAGCATACGTTAAAACAACATAAATACAATTAAATAAAGCATAGGTTAAAACAACATAAATACAATTTAATAAAGCATAGGATAAAACAACATAAATACAATTTAATAAAGCATAGGATAAAACAACATAAATAAAATTTAATAAAGCATAGGATAAAACAACATAAATACATTTAATAAAGCATACGTTAAAACAACATAAATACAATTTAATAAAGCATAGGATAAAACAAAATAAATACAATTTAGTAAAGCATAGGATAAAACAACATAAATACAATTTAATAAAGCATAGGATAAAACAAAATAAATACAATTTAGTAAAGCATAGGATAAAACAACATAAATACAATTTAATAAAGCATAGGATAAAACAACATAAATACAATTTAATAAAGCATACGTTAAAACAACGTAAATACAATTAAATAAAGCATAGGATAAAACAACATAAATACAATTTAATAAAGCATAGGTTAAAACAACATAAATACAATTTAATAAAGCATAGGATAAAACAAAATAAATACAATTTAATAAAGCATAGGATAAAACAACATAAATACAATTTAATAAAGCATACGTTAAAACAACATAAATACAATTAAATAAAGCATAGGTTAAAACAACATAAATACAATTTAATAAAGCATAGGATAAAACAACATAAATACAATTTAATAAAGCATAGGATAAAACAACATAAATACAATTAAATAAAGCATAGGTTAAAACAACATAAATACAATTTAAGAAAGCATAGGATAAAACAACATAAATACAATTTAATAAAGCATAGGATAAAACAACATAAATACAATTTAATAAAGCATAGGCTAAAACTACATAAATACAATTTAATAAAGCATAGGATAAAACAACATAAATACAATTTAATAAAGCATAGGAAAAAACAACATAAATACAATTTAATAAAGCATACGTTAAAACAACATAAATACAATTAAATAAAGCATAGGTTAAAACAACATAAATACAATTTTATAAAGCATAGGATAAAACAACATAAATACAATTTAATAAAGCATAGGATAAAACAACATAAATAAAATTTAATAAAGCATACGTTAAAACAACATAAATACAATTTAATAAAGCATAGGATAAAACAAAATAAATACAATTTAATAAAGCATAGGATAAAACAACATAAATACAATTTAATAAAGCATAGGATAAAACAACATAAATACAATTTAATAAAGCATACGTTAAAACAACATAAATACAATTAAATAAAGCATAGGTTAAATCAACATAAATACAATTTAATAAAGCATAGGATAAAACAACATAAATACAATTTAATAAAGCATAGGATAAAACAACATAAATACAATTTAATAAAGCATAGGATAAAACAAAATAAATACAATTTAATAAAGCATAGGATAAAACAACATAAATACAATTTAATAAAGCATAGGATAAAACAATATAAATACAATTTAATAAAGCATACGTTAAAACAACGTAAATACAATTAAATAAAGCATAGGATAAAACAACATAAATACAATTTAATAAAGCATAGGTTAAAACAACATAAATACAATTTTATAAAGCATAGGATAAAACAACATAAATACAATTTAATAAAGCATAGGATAAAACAACATAAATACAATTTAATAAAGCATAGGATAAAACAACATAAATACAATTTAATAAAGCATAGGATAAAACAAAATAAATACAATTTAATAAAGCATAGGATAAAACAACATAAATACAATTTAATAAAGCATAGGTTAAAACAACATAAATGCAATTTAATAAAGCATAGTATAAAACAACATAAATACAATTTAATAAAGCATAGGATAAAACAACATAAATACAATTTAATAAAGCATAGGATAAAACAACATAAATACAATTTAATAAAGCATAGGATAAGACAACATAAATACAATTTAATAAAGCATAGGCTAAAACTACATAAATACAATTTAATAAAGCATAGGATAAAACAACATAAATACAATTTAATAAAGCATAGGAAAAAACAACATAAATACAATTTAATAAAGCATACGTTAAAACTACTTAAATACAATTAAATAAAGCATAGGTTAAAACAACATAAATACAATTTAATAAAGCATAGGATAAAACAACATAAATACAATTTAATAAAGCATAGGATAAAACAACATAAATACAATTTAATAAAGCATAGGATAAAACAACATAAATACAATTTAATAAAGCATAGGATAATACAACATAAATACAATTTAATAAAGCATAGGTTAAAACAACATAAATGCAATTTAATAAAGCATAGTTTAAAACAACATAAATACAATTTAATAAAGCATAGGATAAAACAACATAAATACAATTTAATAAAGCATAGGATAAAACAACATAAATACAATTTAATAAAGCATAGGAAAGACAACATAAATACAATTTAATAAAGCATAGGCTAAAACTACATAAATACAATTTAATAAAGCATATGATAAAACAACATAAATACAATTTAATAAAGCATAGGAAAAAACAACATAAATACAATTTAATAAAGCATACGTTAAAACAACATAAATACAATTAAATAAAGCATAGGTTAAAACAACATAAATACAATTTAATAAAGCATAGGATAAAACAACATAAATACAATTTAATAAAGCATAGGATAAAACAACATAAATACAATTTAATAAAGCATAGGATAAAACAACATAAATACAATTTAATAAAGCATAGGATAATACAACATAAATACAATTTAATAAAGCATAGGTTAAAACTACATAAATGCAATTTAATAAAGCATAGTATAAAACAACATAAATACAATTTAATAAAGCATAGGATAAAACAACATAAATACAATTTAATAAAGCATAGGATAAAACAACATAAATACAATTTAATAAAGCATAGGATAAGACAACATAAATACAATTTAATAAAGCATAGGCTAAAACTACATAAATACAATTTAATAAAGCATAGGATAAAACAACATAAATACAATTTAATAAAGCATAGGAAAAAACAACATAAATACAATTTAATAAAGCATACGTTAAAACAACATAAATACAATTAAATAAAGCATAGGTTAAAACAACATAAATACAATTTTATAAAGCATAGGATAAAACAACATAAATACAATTTAATAAAGCATAGGATAAAACAACATAAATAAAATTTAATAAAGCATACGTTAAAACAACATAAATACAATTTAATAAAGCATAGGATAAAACAAAATAAATACAATTTAATAAAGCATAGGATAAAACAACATAAATACAATTTAATAAAGCATAGGATAAAACAACATAAATACAATTTAATAAAGCATACGTTAAAACAACATAATTACAATTAAATAAAGCATAGGTTAAATCAACATAAATACAATTTAATAAAGCATAGGATAAAACAACATAAATACAATTTAATAAAGCATAGGATAAAACAACATAAATACAATTTAATAAAGCATAGGATAAAACAAAATAAATACAATTTAATAAAGCATAGGATAAAACAACATAAATACAATTTAATAAAGCATAGGATAAAACAATATAAATACAATTTAATAAAGCATACGTTAAAACAACGTAAATACAATTAAATAAAGCATAGGATAAAACAACATAAATACAATTTAATAAAGCATAGGTTAAAACAACATAAATACAATTTTATAAAGCATAGGATAAAACAACATAAATACAATTTAATAAAGCATAGGATAAAACAACATAAATACAATTTAATAAAGCATAGGATAAAACAACATAAATACAATTTAATAAAGCATAGGATAAAACAAAATAAATACAATTTAATAAAGCATAGGATAAAACAACATAAATACAATTTAATAAAGCATAGGATAAAACAATATAAATACAATTTAATAAAGCATACGTTAAAACAACGTAAATACAATTAAATAAAGCATAGGATAAAACAACATAAATACAATTTAATAAAGCATAGGTTAAAACAACATAAATACAATTTTATAAAGCATAGGATAAAACAACATAAATACAATTTAATAAAGCATAGGATAAAACAACATAAATACAATTTAATAAAGCATAGGATAAAACAACATAAATACAATTTAATAAAGCATACGTTAAAACAACATAAATACAATTAAATAAAGCATAGGTTAAAGCAACATAAATACAATTTAATAAAGCATAGGATAAAACAACATAAATACAATTTAATAAAGCATAGGATAAAACAACATAAATACAATTTAATAAAGCATACGTTAAAACAACATAAATACAATTAAATAAAGCATAGGTTAAAACAACATAAATACAATTTAATAAAGCATAGGATAAAACAAAATAAATACAATTTAATAAAGCATAGGATAAAACAACATAAATATAATTTAATAAAGCATAGGATAAAACAACATAAATACAATTTAATAAAGCATACGTTAAAACAACATAAATACAATTAAATAAAGCATAGGATAAAACAACATAAATACAATTTAATAAAGCATAGGATAAAACAACATAAATAAAATTTAATAAAGCATAGGATAAAACAACATAAATACAATTTAATAAAGCATAGGATAAAACAAAATAAATACAATTTAATAAAGCATAGGATAAAACAACATAAATACAATTTAATAAAGCATAGGATAAAACAATATAAATACAATTTAATAAAGCATACGTTAAAACAACGTAAATACAATTAAATAAAGCATAGGATAAAACAACATAAATACAATTTAATAAAGCATAGGTTAAAACAACATAAATACAATTTAATAAAGCATAGGATAAAACAACATAAATACAATTTAATAAAGCATACGTTAAAACAACATAAATACAATTAAATAAAGCATAGGTTAAAACAACATAAATACAATTTAATAAAGCATAGGATAAAACAACATAAATACAATTTAATAAAGCATAGGATAAAACAACATAAATAAAATTTAATAAAGCATAGGATAAAACAACATAAATACATTTAATAAAGCATACGTTAAAACAACATAAATACAATTTAATAAAGCATAGGATAAAACAAAATAAATACAATTTAGTAAAGCATAGGATAAAACAACATAAATACAATTTAATAAAGCATAGGATAAAACAAAATAAATACAATTTAGTAAAGCATAGGATAAAACAACATAAATACAATTTAATAAAGCATAGGATAAAAAAACATAAATACAATTTAATAAAGCATACGTTAAAACAACGTAAATACAATTAAATAAAGCATAGGATAAAACAACATAAATACAATTTAATAAAGCATAGGATAAAACAACATAAATAAAATTTAATAAAGCATAGGATAAAACAACGTAAATACAATTTAATAAAGCATAGGATAAAACAACATAAATTAAATTTAATAAAGCATAGGATAAAACAACATAAATACAATTTAATAAAGCATAGGATAAAACAACATAAATACAATTTAATAAAGCATAGGTTAAAACAACATAAATGCAATTTAATAAAGCATAGTATAAAACAACATAAATACAATTTAATAAAGCATAGGATAAAACAACATAAATACAATTTAATAAAGCATAGGATAAAACAACATAAATACAATTTAATAAAGCATAGGATAAGACAACATAAATACAATTTAATAAAGCATAGGCTAAAACTACATAAATACAATTTAATAAAGCATAGGATAAAACAACATAAATACAATTTAATAAAGCATAGGAAAAAACAACATAAATACAATTTAATAAAGCATACGTTAAAACAACATAAATACAATTAAATAAAGCATAGGTTAAAACAACATAAATACAATTTAATAAAGCATAGGATAAAACAACATAAATACAATTTAATAAAGCATAGGATAAAACAACATAAATACAATTTAATAAAGCATACGTTAAAACAACATAAATACAATTAAATAAAGCATAGGTTAAAACAACATAAATACAATTTAATAAAGCATAGGATAAAACAACATAAATACAATTTAATAAAGCATAGGATAAAACAACATAAATAAAAATTAATAAAGCATAGGATAAAACAACATAAATACAATTTAATAAAGCATAGGATAAAACAAAATAAATACAATTTAATAAAGCATAGGATAAAACAACATAAATACAATTTAATAAAGCATAGGATAAAACAACATAAATACAATTTAATAAAGCATACGTTAAAACAACATAAATACAATTAAATAAAGCATAGGTTAAAACAACATAAATACAATTTAATAAAGCATAGGATAAAACAACATAAATACAATTTAATAAAGCATACGTTAAAACAACATAAATACAATTTAATAAAGCATAGGTTAAAACAACATAAATACAATTTTATAAAGCATAGGATAAAACAACATAAATACAATTTAATAAAGCATAGGTTAAAACAACATAAATACAATTTAATAAAGCATAGGATAAAACAACATATATTCAATTTAATAAAGCATAGGATAAAACAACATAAATAAATATTAATAAAGCATAGGATAAAACAACATAAATAAAATTTAATAAAGCATAGGATAAAACAACATAAATAAAATTTAATAAAGCATAGGATAAAACAACGTAAATACAATTTAATAAAGCATAGGATAAAACAACATAAATTAAATTTAATAAAGCATAGGATAAAACAACATAAATACAATTTAATAAAGCATAGGATAAAACAACATAAATACAATTTAATAAAGCATAGGTTAAAACAACATAAATGCAATTTAATAAAGCATAGTATAAAACAACATAAATACAATTTAATAAAGCATAGGATAAAACAACATAAATACAATTTAATAAAGCATAGGATAAAACAACATAAATACAATTTAATAAAGCATAGGATAAGACAACATAAATACAATTTAATAAAGCATAGGCTAAAACTACATAAATACAATTTAATAAAGCATAGGATAAAACAACATAAATACAATTTAATAAAGCATAGGAAAAAACAACATAAATACAATTTAATAAAGCATACGTTAAAACAACATAAATACAATTAAATAAAGCATAGGTTAAAACAACATAAATACAATTTTATAAAGCATAGGATAAAACAACATAAATACAATTTAATAAAGCATAGGATAAAACAACATAAATAAAATTTAATAAAGCATAGGATAAAACAACATAAATACAATTTAATAAAGCATACGTTAAAACAACATAAATACAATTTAATAAAGCATAGGATAAAACAAAATAAATACAATTTAATAAAGCATAGGATAAAACAACATAAATACAATTTAATAAAGCATAGGATAAAACAACATAAATACAATTTAATAAAGCATACGTTAAAACAACATAAATACAATTAAATAAAGCATAGGTTAAATCAACATAAATACAATTTAATAAAGCATAGGATAAAACAACATAAATACAATTTAATAAAGCATAGGATAAAACAACATAAATACAATTTAATAAAGCATAGGATAAAACAAAATAAATACAATTTAATAAAGCATAGGATAAAACAACATAAATACAATTTAATAAAGCATAGGATAAAACAATATAAATACAATTTAATAAAGCATACGTTAAAACAACGTAAATACAATTAAATAAAGCATAGGATAAAACAACATAAATACAATTTAATAAAGCATAGGTTAAAACAACATAAATACAATTTTATAAAGCATAGGATAAAACAACATAAATACAATTTAATAAAGCATAGGATAAAACAACATAAATACAATTTAATAAAGCATAGGATAAAACAACATAAATACAATTTAATAAAGCATAGGATAAAACAAAATAAATACAATTTAATAAAGCATAGGATAAAACAACATAAATACAATTTAATAAAGCATAGGATAAAACAATATAAATACAATTTAATAAAGCATACGTTAAAACAACGTAAATACAATTAAATAAAGCATAGGATAAAACAACATAAATACAATTTAATAAAGCATAGGTTAAAACAACATAAATACAATTTTATAAAGCATAGGATAAAACAACATAAATACAATTTAATAAAGCATAGGATAAAACAACATAAATACAATTTAATAAAGCATAGGATAAAACAACATAAATACAATTTAATAAAGCATACGTTAAAACAACATAAATACAATTAAATAAAGCATAGGTTAAAGCAACATAAATACAATTTAATAAAGCATAGGATAAAACAACATAAATACAATTTAATAAAGCATAGGATAAAACAACATAAATACAATTTAATAAAGCATACGTTAAAACAACATAAATACAATTAAATAAAGCATAGGTTAAAACAACATAAATACAATTTAATAAAGCATAGGATAAAACAAAATAAATACAATTTAATAAAGCATAGGATAAAACAACATAAATACAATTTAATAAAGCATAGGATAAAACAACATAAATACAATTTAATAAAGCATACGTTAAAACAACATAAATACAATTAAATAAAGCATAGGTTAAAACAACATAAATACAATTTAATAAAGCATAGGATAAAACAACATAAATACAATTTAATAAAGCATAGGATAAAACAACATAAATAAAATTTAATAAAGCATAGGATAAAACAACATAAATACAATTTAATAAAGCATAGGATAAAACAAAATAAATACAATTTAATAAAGCATAGGATAAAACAACATAAATACAATTTAATAAAGCATAGGATAAAACAATATAAATACAATTTAATAAAGCATACGTTAAAACAACGTAAATACAATTAAATAAAGCATAGGATAAAACAACATAAATACAATTTAATAAAGCATAGGTTAAAACAACATAAATACAATTTAATAAAGCATAGGATAAAACAACATAAATACAATTTAATAAAGCATACGTTAAAACAACATAAATACAATTAAATAAAGCATAGGTTAAAACAACATAAATACAATTTAATAAAGCATAGGATAAAACAACATAAATACAATTTAATAAAGCATAGGATAAAACAACATAAATAAAATTTAATAAAGCATAGGATAAAACAACATAAATACATTTAATAAAGCATACGTTAAAACAACATAAATACAATTTAATAAAGCATAGGATAAAACAAAATAAATACAATTTAGTAAAGCATAGGATAAAACAACATAAATACAATTTAATAAAGCATAGGATAAAACAAAATAAATACAATTTAGTAAAGCATAGGATAAAACAACATAAATACAATTTAATAAAGCATAGGATAAAACAACATAAATACAATTTAATAAAGCATACGTTAAAACAACGTAAATACAATTAAATAAAGCATAGGATAAAACAACATAAATACAATTTAATAAAGCATAGGTTAAAACAACATAAATACAATTTAATAAAGCATAGGATAAAACAAAATAAATACAATTTAATAAAGCATAGGATAAAACAACATAAATACAATTTAATAAAGCATAGGATAAAACAACATAAATACAATTTAATAAAGCATACGTTAAAACAACATAAATACAATTAAATAAAGCATAGGTTAAAACAACATAAATACAATTTAATAAAGCATAGGATAAAACAACATAAATACAATTTAATAAAGCATAGGATAAAACAACATAAATACAATTAAATAAAGCATAGGTTAAAACAACATAAATACAATTTAATAAAGCATAGGATAAAACAACATAAATACAATTTAATAAAGCATAGGATAAAACAACATAAATAAAATTTAATAAAGCATAGGATAAAACAACATAAATACAATTTAATAAAGCATAGGATAAAACAAAATAAATACAATTTAATAAAGCATAGGATAAAACAACATAAATACAATTTAATAAAGCATAGGATAAAACAACATAAATACAATTTAATAAAGCATACGTTAAAACAACATAAATACAATTTAATAAAGCATAGGTTAAAACAACATAAATACAATTTTATAAAGCATAGGATAAAACAACATAAATACAATTTAATAAAGCATAGGTTAAAACAACATAAATACAATTTAATAAAGCATAGGATAAAACAACATATATTCAATTTAATAAAGCATAGGATAAAACAACATAAATAAAATTTAATAAAGCATAGGATAAAACAACATAAATAAAATTTAATAAAGCATAGGATAAAACAACATAAATAAAATTTAATAAAGCATAGGATAAAACAACGTAAATACAATTTAATAAAGCATAGGATAAAACAACATAAATTAAATTTAATAAAGCATAGGATAAAACAACATAAATACAATTTAATAAAGCATAGGATAAAACAACATAAATACAATTTAATAAAGCATAGGTTAAAACAACATAAATGCAATTTAATAAAGCATAGTATAAAACAACATAAATACAATTTAATAAAGCATAGGATAAAACAACATAAATACAATTTAATAAAGCATAGGATAAAACAACATAAATACAATTTAATAAAGCATAGGATAAGACAACATAAATACAATTTAATAAAGCATAGGCTAAAACTACATAAATACAATTTAATAAAGCATAGGATAAAACAACATAAATACAATTTAATAAAGCATATGTTAAAACAACGTAAATACAATTAAATAAAGCATAGGATAAAACAACATAAATACAATTTAATAAAGCATAGGTTAAAACAACATAAATACAATTTTATAAAGCATAGGATAAAACAACATAAATAAAATTTAATAAAGCATAGGATAAAACAACATAAATAAAATTTAATAAAGCATAGGATAAAACAACATAAATACATTTAATAAAGCATACGTTAAAACAACATAAATACAATTTAATAAAGCATAGGATAAAACAAAATAAATACAATTTAGTAAAGCATAGGATAAAACAACATAATTACAATTTAATAAAGCATAGGATAAAACAATATAAATACAATTTAATAAAGCATACGTTAAAACAACGTAAATACAATTAAATAAAGCATAGGATAAAACAACATAAATACAATTTAATAAAGCATAGGTTAAAACAACATAAATACAATTTAATAAAGCATAGGATAAAACAACATAAATACAATTTAATAAAGCATACGTTAAAACAACATAAATACAATTAAATAAAGCATAGGTTAAAACAACATAAATACAATTTAATAAAGCATAGGATAAAACAACATTAATACAATTTAATAAAGCATAGGATAAAACAACATAAATAAAATTTAATAAAGCATAGGATAAAACAACATAAATACATTTAATAAAGCATACGTTAAAACAACATAAATACAATTTAATAAAGCATAGGATAAAACAAAATAAATACAATTTAGTAAAGCATAGGATAAAACAACATAAATACAATTTAATAAAGCATAGGATAAAACAACATAAATACAATTTAATAAAGCATATGTTAAAACAACGTAAATACAATTAAATAAAGCATAGGATAAAACAACATAAATACAATTTAATAAAGCATAGGTTAAAACAACATAAATACAATTTTATAAAGCATAGGATAAAACAACATAAATACAATTTAATAAAGCATAGGATAAAACAACATAAAAACAATTTAATAAAGCATAGGATAAAACAACATAAATACAATTTAATAAAGCATACGTTAAAACAACATAAATACAATTAAATAAAGCATAGGTTAAAGCAACATAAATACAATTTAATAAAGCATAGGATAAAACAACATAAATACAATTTAATAAAGCATAGGATAAAACAACATAAATACAATTTAATAAAGCATACGTTAAAACAACATAAATACAATTAAATAAAGCATAGGTTAAAACAACATAAATACAATTTAATAAAGCATAGGATAAAACAAAATAAATACAATTTAATAAAGCATAGGATAAAACAACATAAATAAAATTTAATAAAGCATAGGATAAAACAACATAAATACAATTTAATAAAGCATAGGATAAAACAAAATAAATACAATGTAATAAAGCATAGGATAAAACAACATAAATACAATTTAATAAAGCATAGGATAAAACAACATAAATACAATTTAATAAAGCATAGGATAAAACAACATAAATACAATTTAATAAAGCATAGGATAAAACAAAATAAATACAATTTAATAAAGCATAGGATAAAACAACATAAATACAATTTAATAAAGCATAGGATAAAACAATATAAATACAATTTAATAAAGCATACGTTAAAACAACGTAAATACAATTAAATAAAGCATAGGATAAAACAACATAAATACAATTTAATAAAGCATAGGATAAAACAACATAAATACAATTTAATAAAGCATAGGATAAAACAAAATAAATACAATTTAATAAAGCATAGGATAAAACAACATAAATACAATTTAATAAAGCATAGGATAAAACAACATAAATACAATTTAATAAAGCATACGTTAAAACAACATAAATACAATTAAATAAAGCATATGTTAAAACAACATAAATACAATTTAATAAAGCATAGGATAAAACAAAATAAATACAATTTAATAAAGCATAGGATAAAACAACATAAATACAATTTAATAAAGCATAGGATAAAACAACATAAATACAATTTAATAAAGCATACGTTAAAACAACGTAAATACAATTAAATAAAGCATAGGATAAAACAACATAAATACAATTTAATAAAGCATAGGATAAAACAACATAAATAAAATTTAATAAAGCATAGGATAAAACAACGTAAATACAATTTAATAAAGCATAGGATAAAACAACATAAATTAAATTTAATAAAGCATAGGATAAAACAACATAAATACAATTTAATAAAGCATAGGATAAAACAACATAAATACAATTTAATAAAGCATAGGATAAAACAACATAAATACAATTTAATAAAGCATAGGATAAAACAACATAAATACAATTTAATAAAGCATAGGATAAAACAAAATAAATACAATTTAATAAAGCATAGGATAAAACAACATAAATACAATTTAATAAAGCATAGGATAAAACAATATAAATACAATTTAATAAAGCATACGTTAAAACAACGTAAATACAATTAAATAAAGCATAGGATAAAACAACATAAATACAATTTAATAAAGCATAGGTTAAAACAACATAAATACAATTTTATAAAGCATAGGATAAAACAACATAAATACAATTTAATAAAGCATAGGATAAAACAACATAAATACAATTTAATAAAGCATAGGATAAAACAACATAAATACAATTTAATAAAGCATACGTTAAAACAACATAAATACAATTAAATAAAGCATAGGTTAAAGCAACATAAATACAATTTAATAAAGCATAGGATAAAACAACATAAATACAATTTAATAAAGCATAGGATAAAACAACATAAATACAATTTAATAAAGCATACGTTAAAACAACATAAATACAATTAAATAAAGCATATGTTAAAACAACATAAATACAATTTAATAAAGCATAGGATAAAACAAAATAAATACAATTTAATAAAGCATAGGATAAAACAACATAAATACAATTTAATAAAGCATAGGATAAAACAACATAAATACAATTTAATAAAGCATACGTTAAAACAACGTAAATACAATTAAATAAAGCATAGGATAAAACAACATAAATACAATTTAATAAAGCATAGGATAAAACAACATAAATAAAATTTAATAAAGCATAGGATAAAACAACGTAAATACAATTTAATAAAGCATAGGATAAAACAACATAAATTAAATTTAATAAAGCATAGGATAAAACAACATAAATACAATTTAATAAAGCATAGGATAAAACAACATAAATACAATTTAATAAAGCATAGGTTAAAACAACATAAATGCAATTTAATAAAGCATAGTATAAAACAACATAAATACAATTTAATAAAGCATAGGATAAAACAACATAAATACAATTTAATAAAGCATAGGATAAAACAACATAAATACAATTTAATAAAGCATAGGATAAGACAACATAAATACAATTTAATAAAGCATAGGCTAAAACTACATAAATACAATTTAATAAAGCATAGGATAAAACAACATAAATACAATTTAATAAAGCATAGGAAAAAACAACATAAATACAATTTAATAAAGCATACGTTAAAACAACATAAATACAATTAAATAAAGCATAGGTTAAAACAACATAAATACAATTTAATAAAGCATAGGATAAAACAACATAAATACAATTTAATAAAGCATAGGATAAAACAACATAAATACAATTTAATAAAGCATACGTTAAAACAACATAAATACAATTAAATAAAGCATAGGTTAAAACAACATAAATACAATTTAATAAAGCATAGGATAAAACAACATAAATACAATTTAATAAAGCATAGGATAAAACAACATAAATAAAAATTAATAAAGCATAGGATAAAACAACATAAATACAATTTAATAAAGCATAGGATAAAACAAAATAAATACAATTTAATAAAGCATAGGATAAAACAACATAAATACAATTTAATAAAGCATAGGATAAAACAACATAAATACAATTTAATAAAGCATACGTTAAAACAACATAAATACAATTAAATAAAGCATAGGTTAAAACAACATAAATACAATTTAATAAAGCATAGGATAAAACAACATAAATACAATTTAATAAAGCATACGTTAAAACAACATAAATACAATTTAATAAAGCATAGGTTAAAACAACATAAATACAATTTTATAAAGCATAGGATAAAACAACATAAATACAATTTAATAAAGCATAGGTTAAAACAACATAAATACAATTTAATAAAGCATAGGATAAAACAACATATATTCAATTTAATAAAGCATAGGATAAAACAACATAAATAAAATTTAATAAAGCATAGGATAAAACAACATAAATAAAATTTAATAAAGCATAGGATAAAACAACATAAATAAAATTTAATAAAGCATAGGATAAAACAACGTAAATACAATTTAATAAAGCATAGGATAAAACAACATAAATTAAATTTAATAAAGCATAGGATAAAACAACATAAATACAATTTAATAAAGCATAGGATAAAACAACATAAATACAATTTAATAAAGCATAGGTTAAAACAACATAAATGCAATTTAATAAAGCATAGTATAAAACAACATAAATACAATTTAATAAAGCATAGGATAAAACAACATAAATACAATTTAATAAAGCATAGGATAAAACAACATAAATACAATTTAATAAAGCATAGGATAAGACAACATAAATACAATTTAATAAAGCATAGGCTAAAACTACATAAATACAATTTAATAAAGCATAGGATAAAACAACATAAATACAATTTAATAAAGCATAGGAAAAAACAACATAAATACAATTTAATAAAGCATACGTTAAAACAACATAAATACAATTAAATAAAGCATAGGTTAAAACAACATAAATACAATTTTATAAAGCATAGGATAAAACAACATAAATACAATTTAATAAAGCATAGGATAAAACAACATAAATAAAATTTAATAAAGCATAGGATAAAACAACATAAATACAATTTAATAAAGCATACGTTAAAACAACATAAATACAATTTAATAAAGCATAGGATAAAACAAAATAAATACAATTTAATAAAGCATAGGATAAAACAACATAAATACAATTTAATAAAGCATAGGATAAAACAACATAAATACAATTTAATAAAGCATACGTTAAAACAACATAAATACAATTAAATAAAGCATAGGTTAAATCAACATAAATACAATTTAATAAAGCATAGGATAAAACAACATAAATACAATTTAATAAAGCATAGGATAAAACAACATAAATACAATTTAATAAAGCATAGGATAAAACAACATAAATACAATTTAATAAAGCATAGGATAAAACAATATAAATACAATTTAATAAAGCATACGTTAAAACAACGTAAATACAATTAAATAAAGCATAGGATAAAACAACATAAATACAATTTAATAAAGCATAGGTTAAAACAACATAAATACAATTTTATAAAGCATAGGATAAAACAACATAAATACAATTTAATAAAGCATAGGATAAAACAACATAAATACAATTTAATAAAGCATAGGATAAAACAACATAAATACAATTTAATAAAGCATAGGATAAAACAAAATAAATACAATTTAATAAAGCATAGGATAAAACAACATAAATACAATTTAATAAAGCATAGGATAAAACAATATAAATACAATTTAATAAAGCATACGTTAAAACAACGTAAATACAATTAAATAAAGCATAGGATAAAACAACATAAATACAATTTAATAAAGCATACGTTAAAACAACATAAATACAATTAAATAAAGCATAGGTTAAAGCAACATAAATACAATTTAATAAAGCATAGGATAAAACAACATAAATACAATTTAATAAAGCATAGGATAAAACAAAATAAATACAATTTAATAAAGCATAGGATAAAACAACATAAATACAATTTAATAAAGCATAGGATAAAACAATATAAATACAATTTAATAAAGCATACGTTAAAACAACGTAAATACAATTAAATAAAGCATAGGATAAAACAACATAAATACAATTTAATAAAGCATAGGTTAAAACAACATAAATACAATTTTATAAAGCATAGGATAAAACAACATAAATACAATTTAATAAAGCATAGGATAAAACAAAATAAATACAATTTAATAAAGCATAGGATAAAACAACATAAATACAATTTAATAAAGCATACGTTAAAACAACATAAATACAATTAAATAAAGCATAGGTTAAAGCAACATAAATACAATTTAATAAAGCATAGGATAAAACAACATAAATACAATTTAATAAAGCATAGGATAAAACAACATAAATACAATTTAATAAAGCATACGTTAAAACAACATAAATACAATTAAATAAAGCATATGTTAAAACAACATAAATACAATTTAATAAAGCATAGGATAAAACAAAATAAATACAATTTAATAAAGCATAGGATAAAACAACATAAATACAATTTAATAAAGCATAGGATAAAACAACATAAATACAATTTAATAAAGCATACGTTAAAACAACGTAAATACAATTAAATAAAGCATAGGATAAAACAACATAAATACAATTTAATAAAGCATAGGATAAAACAACATAAATAAAATTTAATAAAGCATAGGATAAAACAACGTAAATACAATTTAATAAAGCATAGGATAAAACAACATAAATTAAATTTAATAAAGCATAGGATAAAACAACATAAATACAATTTAATAAAGCATAGGATAAAACAACATAAATACAATTTAATAAAGCATAGGATAAAACAACATAAATACAATTTAATAAAGCATAGGATAAAACAACATAAATACAATTTAATAAAGCATAGGATAAAACAAAATAAATACAATTTAATAAAGCATAGGATAAAACAACATAAATACAATTTAATAAAGCATAGGATAAAACAATATAAATACAATTTAATAAAGCATACGTTAAAACAACGTAAATACAATTAAATAAAGCATAGGATAAAACAACATAAATACAATTTAATAAAGCATAGGTTAAAACAACATAAATACAATTTTATAAAGCATAGGATAAAACAACATAAATACAATTTAATAAAGCATAGGATAAAACAACATAAATACAATTTAATAAAGCATAGGATAAAACAACATAAATACAATTTAATAAAGCATACGTTAAAACAACATAAATACAATTAAATAAAGCATAGGTTAAAGCAACATAAATACAATTTAATAAAGCATAGGATAAAACAACATAAATACAATTTAATAAAGCATAGGATAAAACAACATAAATACAATTTAATAAAGCATACGTTAAAACAACATAAATACAATTAAATAAAGCATATGTTAAAACAACATAAATACAATTTAATAAAGCATAGGATAAAACAAAATAAATACAATTTAATAAAGCATAGGATAAAACAACATAAATACAATTTAATAAAGCATAGGATAAAACAACATAAATACAATTTAATAAAGCATACGTTAAAACAACGTAAATACAATTAAATAAAGCATAGGATAAAACAACATAAATACAATTTAATAAAGCATAGGATAAAACAACATAAATAAAATTTAATAAAGCATAGGATAAAACAACGTAAATACAATTTAATAAAGCATAGGATAAAACAACATAAATTAAATTTAATAAAGCATAGGATAAAACAACATAAATACAATTTAATAAAGCATAGGATAAAACAACATAAATACAATTTAATAAAGCATAGGTTAAAACAACATAAATGCAATTTAATAAAGCATAGTATAAAACAACATAAATACAATTTAATAAAGCATAGGATAAAACAACATAAATACAATTTAATAAAGCATAGGATAAAACAACATAAATACAATTTAATAAAGCATAGGATAAGACAACATAAATACAATTTAATAAAGCATAGGCTAAAACTACATAAATACAATTTAATAAAGCATAGGATAAAACAACATAAATACAATTTAATAAAGCATAGGAAAAAACAACATAAATACAATTTAATAAAGCATACGTTAAAACAACATAAATACAATTAAATAAAGCATAGGTTAAAACAACATAAATACAATTTAATAAAGCATAGGATAAAACAACATAAATACAATTTAATAAAGCATAGGATAAAACAACATAAATACAATTTAATAAAGCATAGGATAAAACAAAATAAATACAATTTAATAAAGCATAGGATAAAACAACATAAATACAATTTAATAAAGCATAGGATAAAACAATATAAATACAATTTAATAAAGCATACGTTAAAACAACGTAAATACAATTAAATAAAGCATAGGATAAAACAACATAAATACAATTTAATAAAGCATAGGTTAAAACAACATAAATACAATTTTATAAAGCATAGGATAAAACAACATAAATACAATTTAATAAAGCATAGGATAAAACAAAATAAATACAATTTAATAAAGCATAGGATAAAACAACATAAATACAATTTAATAAAGCATAGGATAAAACAATATAAATACAATTTAATAAAGCATACGTTAAAACAACGTAAATACAATTAAATAAAGCATAGGATAAAACAACATAAATACAATTTAATAAAGCATAGGTTAAAACAACATAAATACAATTTTATAAAGCATAGGATAAAACAACATAAATACAATTTAATAAAGCATAGGATAAAACAACATAAATACAATTTAATAAAGCATAGGATAAAACAACATAAATACAATTTAATAAAGCATACGTTAAAACAACATAAATACAATTAAATAAAGCATAGGTTAAAGCAACATAAATACAATTTAATAAAGCATAGGATAAAACAACATAAATACAATTTAATAAAGCATAGGATAAAACAACATAAATACAATTTAATAAAGCATACGTTAAAACAACATAAATACAATTAAATAAAGCATATGTTAAAACAACATAAATACAATTTAATAAAGCATAGGATAAAACAAAATAAATACAATTTAATAAAGCATAGGATAAAACAACATAAATACAATTTAATAAAGCATAGGATAAAACAACATAAATACAATTTAATAAAGCATACGTTAAAACAACGTAAATACAATTAAATAAAGCATAGGATAAAACAACATAAATACAATTTAATAAAGCATAGGATAAAACAACATAAATAAAATTTAATAAAGCATAGGATAAAACAACGTAAATACAATTTAATAAAGCATAGGATAAAACAACATAAATTAAATTTAATAAAGCATAGGATAAAACAACATAAATACAATTTAATAAAGCATAGGATAAAACAACATAAATACAATTTAATAAAGCATAGGTTAAAACAACATAAATGCAATTTAATAAAGCATAGTATAAAACAACATAAATACAATTTAATAAAGCATAGGATAAAACAACATAAATACAATTTAATAAAGCATAGGATAAAACAACATAAATACAATTTAATAAAGCATAGGATAAGACAACATAAATACAATTTAATAAAGCATAGGCTAAAACTACATAAATACAATTTAATAAAGCATAGGATAAAACAACATAAATACAATTTAATAAAGCATAGGAAAAAACAACATACATACAATTTAATAAAGCATACGTTAAAACAACGTAAATACAATTAAATAAAGCATAGGTTAAAGCAACATAAATACAATTTAATAAAGCATAGGATAAAACAACATAAATACAATTTAATAAAGCATAGGATAAAACAAAATAAATACAATTTAATAAAGCATAGGATAAAACAACATAAATACAATTTAATAAAGCATAGGATAAAACAATATAAATACAATTTAATAAAGCATACGTTAAAACAACGTAAATACAATTAAATAAAGCATAGGATAAAACAACATAAATACAATTTAATAAAGCATAGGTTAAAACAACATAAATACAATTTTATAAAGCATAGGATAAAACAACATAAATACAATTTAATAAAGCATAGGATAAAACAAAATAAATACAATTTAATAAAGCATAGGATAAAACAACATAAATACAATTTAATAAAGCATACGTTAAAACAACATAAATACAATTAAATAAAGCATAGGTTAAAGCAACATAAATACAATTTAATAAAGCATAGGATAAAACAACATAAATACAATTTAATAAAGCATAGGATAAAACAACATAAATACAATTTAATAAAGCATACGTTAAAACAACATAAATACAATTAAATAAAGCATATGTTAAAACAACATAAATACAATTTAATAAAGCATAGGATAAAACAAAATAAATACAATTTAATAAAGCATAGGATAAAACAACATAAATACAATTTAATAAAGCATAGGATAAAACAACATAAATACAATTTAATAAAGCATACGTTAAAACAACGTAAATACAATTAAATAAAGCATAGGATAAAACAACATAAATACAATTTAATAAAGCATAGGATAAAACAACATAAATAAAATTTAATAAAGCATAGGATAAAACAACGTAAATACAATTTAATAAAGCATAGGATAAAACAACATAAATTAAATTTAATAAAGCATAGGATAAAACAACATAAATACAATTTAATAAAGCATAGGATAAAACAACATAAATACAATTTAATAAAGCATAGGATAAAACAACATAAATACAATTTAATAAAGCATAGGATAAAACAACATAAATACAATTTAATAAAGCATAGGATAAAACAAAATAAATACAATTTAATAAAGCATAGGATAAAACAACATAAATACAATTTAATAAAGCATAGGATAAAACAATATAAATACAATTTAATAAAGCATACGTTAAAACAACGTAAATACAATTAAATAAAGCATAGGATAAAACAACATAAATACAATTTAATAAAGCATAGGTTAAAACAACATAAATACAATTTTATAAAGCATAGGATAAAACAACATAAATACAATTTAATAAAGCATAGGATAAAACAACATAAATACAATTTAATAAAGCATAGGATAAAACAACATAAATACAATTTAATAAAGCATACGTTAAAACAACATAAATACAATTAAATAAAGCATAGGTTAAAGCAACATAAATACAATTTAATAAAGCATAGGATAAAACAACATAAATACAATTTAATAAAGCATAGGATAAAACAACATAAATACAATTTAATAAAGCATACGTTAAAACAACATAAATACAATTAAATAAAGCATATGTTAAAACAACATAAATACAATTTAATAAAGCATAGGATAAAACAAAATAAATACAATTTAATAAAGCATAGGATAAAACAACATAAATACAATTTAATAAAGCATAGGATAAAACAACATAAATACAATTTAATAAAGCATACGTTAAAACAACGTAAATACAATTAAATAAAGCATAGGATAAAACAACATAAATACAATTTAATAAAGCATAGGATAAAACAACATAAATAAAATTTAATAAAGCATAGGATAAAACAACGTAAATACAATTTAATAAAGCATAGGATAAAACAACATAAATTAAATTTAATAAAGCATAGGATAAAACAACATAAATACAATTTAATAAAGCATAGGATAAAACAACATAAATACAATTTAATAAAGCATAGGTTAAAACAACATAAATGCAATTTAATAAAGCATAGTATAAAACAACATAAATACAATTTAATAAAGCATAGGATAAAACAACATAAATACAATTTAATAAAGCATAGGATAAAACAACATAAATACAATTTAATAAAGCATAGGATAAGACAACATAAATACAATTTAATAAAGCATAGGCTAAAACTACATAAATACAATTTAATAAAGCATAGGATAAAACAACATAAATACAATTTAATAAAGCATAGGAAAAAACAACATAAATACAATTTAATAAAGCATACGTTAAAACAACATAAATACAATTAAATAAAGCATAGGTTAAAACAACATAAATACAATTTAATAAAGCATAGGATAAAACAACATAAATACAATTTAATAAAGCATAGGATAAAACAACATAAATACAATTTAATAAAGCATAGGATAAAACAAAATAAATACAATTTAATAAAGCATAGGATAAAACAACATAAATACAATTTAATAAAGCATAGGATAAAACAATATAAATACAATTTAATAAAGCATACGTTAAAACAACGTAAATACAATTAAATAAAGCATAGGATAAAACAACATAAATACAATTTAATAAAGCATAGGTTAAAACAACATAAATACAATTTTATAAAGCATAGGATAAAACAACATAAATACAATTTAATAAAGCATAGGATAAAACAAAATAAATACAATTTAATAAAGCATAGGATAAAACAACATAAATACAATTTAATAAAGCATAGGATAAAACAATATAAATACAATTTAATAAAGCATACGTTAAAACAACGTAAATACAATTAAATAAAGCATAGGATAAAACAACATAAATACAATTTAATAAAGCATAGGTTAAAACAACATAAATACAATTTTATAAAGCATAGGATAAAACAACATAAATACAATTTAATAAAGCATAGGATAAAACAACATAAATACAATTTAATAAAGCATAGGATAAAACAACATAAATACAATTTAATAAAGCATACGTTAAAACAACATAAATACAATTAAATAAAGCATAGGTTAAAGCAACATAAATACAATTTAATAAAGCATAGGATAAAACAACATAAATACAATTTAATAAAGCATAGGATAAAACAACATAAATACAATTTAATAAAGCATACGTTAAAACAACATAAATACAATTAAATAAAGCATATGTTAAAACAACATAAATACAATTTAATAAAGCATAGGATAAAACAAAATAAATACAATTTAATAAAGCATAGGATAAAACAACATAAATACAATTTAATAAAGCATAGGATAAAACAACATAAATACAATTTAATAAAGCATACGTTAAAACAACGTAAATACAATTAAATAAAGCATAGGATAAAACAACATAAATACAATTTAATAAAGCATAGGATAAAACAACATAAATAAAATTTAATAAAGCATAGGATAAAACAACGTAAATACAATTTAATAAAGCATAGGATAAAACAACATAAATTAAATTTAATAAAGCATAGGATAAAACAACATAAATACAATTTAATAAAGCATAGGATAAAACAACATAAATACAATTTAATAAAGCATAGGTTAAAACAACATAAATGCAATTTAATAAAGCATAGTATAAAACAACATAAATACAATTTAATAAAGCATAGGATAAAACAACATAAATACAATTTAATAAAGCATAGGATAAAACAACATAAATACAATTTAATAAAGCATAGGATAAGACAACATAAATACAATTTAATAAAGCATAGGCTAAAACTACATAAATACAATTTAATAAAGCATAGGATAAAACAACATAAATACAATTTAATAAAGCATAGGAAAAAACAACATAAATACAATTTAATAAAGCATACGTTAAAACAACATAAATACAATTAAATAAAGCATAGGTTAAAACAACATAAATACAATTTAATAAAGCATAGGATAAAACAACATAAATACAATTTAATAAAGCATAGGATAAAACAACATAAATACAATTTAATAAAGCATACGTTAAAACAACATAAATACAATTAAATAAAGCATAGGTTAAAACAACATAAATACAATTTAATAAAGCATAGGATAAAACAACATAAATACAATTTAATAAAGCATAGGATAAAACAACATAAATAAAAATTAATAAAGCATAGGATACAACAACATAAATACAATTTAATAAAGCATAGGATAAAACAAAATAAATACAATTTAATAAAGCATAGGATAAAACAACATAAATACAATTTAATAAAGCATAGGATAAAACAACATAAATACAATTTAATAAAGCATACGTTAAAACAACATAAATACAATTAAATAAAGCATAGGTTAAAACAACATAAATACAATTTAATAAAGCATAGGATAAAACAACATAAATACAATTTAATAAAGCATACGTTAAAACAACATAAATACAATTTAATAAAGCATAGGTTAAAACAACATAAATACAATTTTATAAAGCATAGGATAAAACAACATAAATACAATTTAATAAAGCATAGGTTAAAACAACATAAATACAATTTAATAAAGCATAGGATAAAACAACATATATTCAATTTAATAAAGCATAGGATAAAACAACATAAATAAAATTTAATAAAGCATAGGATAAAACAACATAAATAAAATTTAATAAAGCATAGGATAAAACAACATAAATAAAATTTAATAAAGCATAGGATAAAACAACGTAAATACAATTTAATAAAGCATAGGATAAAACAACATAAATTAAATTTAATAAAGCATAGGATAAAACAACATAAATACAATTTAATAAAGCATAGGATAAAACAACATAAATACAATTTAATAAAGCATAGGTTAAAACAACATAAATGCAATTTAATAAAGCATAGTATAAAACAACATAAATACAATTTAATAAAGCATAGGATAAAACAACATAAATACAATTTAATAAAGCATAGGATAAAACAACATAAATACAATTTAATAAAGCATAGGATAAGACAACATAAATACAATTTAATAAAGCATAGGCTAAAACTACATAAATACAATTTAATAAAGCATAGGATAAAACAACATAAATACAATTTAATAAAGCATAGGAAAAAACAACATAAATACAATTTAATAAAGCATACGTTAAAACAACATAAATACAATTAAATAAAGCATAGGTTAAAACAACATAAATACAATTTTATAAAGCATAGGATAAAACAACATAAATACAATTTAATAAAGCATAGGATAAAACAACATAAATAAAATTTAATAAAGCATAGGATAAAACAACATAAATACAATTTAATAAAGCATACGTTAAAACAACATAAATACAATTTAATAAAGCATAGGATAAAACAAAATAAATACAATTTAATAAAGCATAGGATAAAACAACATAAATACAATTTAATAAAGCATAGGATAAAACAACATAAATACAATTTAATAAAGCATACGTTAAAACAACATAAATACAATTAAATAAAGCATAGGTTAAATCAACATAAATACAATTTAATAAAGCATAGGATAAAACAACATAAATACAATTTAATAAAGCATAGGATAAAACAACATAAATACAATTTAATAAAGCATAGGATAAAACAACATAAATACAATTTAATAAAGCATAGGATAAAACAATATAAATACAATTTAATAAAGCATACGTTAAAACAACGTAAATACAATTAAATAAAGCATAGGATAAAACAACATAAATACAATTTAATAAAGCATAGGTTAAAACAACATAAATACAATTTTATAAAGCATAGGATAAAACAACATAAATACAATTTAATAAAGCATAGGATAAAACAACATAAATACAATTTAATAAAGCATAGGATAAAACAACATAAATACAATTTAATAAAGCATAGGATAAAACAAAATAAATACAATTTAATAAAGCATAGGATAAAACAACATAAATACAATTTAATAAAGCATAGGATAAAACAATATAAATACAATTTAATAAAGCATACGTTAAAACAACGTAAATACAATTAAATAAAGCATAGGATAAAACAACATAAATACAATTTAATAAAGCATACGTTAAAACAACATAAATACAATTAAATAAAGCATAGGTTAAAGCAACATAAATACAATTTAATAAAGCATAGGATAAAACAACATAAATACAATTTAATAAAGCATAGGATAAAACAAAATAAATACAATTTAATAAAGCATAGGATAAAACAACATAAATACAATTTAATAAAGCATAGGATAAAACAATATAAATACAATTTAATAAAGCATACGTTAAAACAACGTAAATACAATTAAATAAAGCATAGGATAAAACAACATAAATACAATTTAATAAAGCATAGGTTAAAACAACATAAATACAATTTTATAAAGCATAGGATAAAACAACATAAATACAATTTAATAAAGCATAGGATAAAACAAAATAAATACAATTTAATAAAGCATAGGATAAAACAACATAAATACAATTTAATAAAGCATACGTTAAAACAACATAAATACAATTAAATAAAGCATAGGTTAAAGCAACATAAATACAATTTAATAAAGCATAGGATAAAACAACATAAATACAATTTAATAAAGCATAGGATAAAACAACATAAATACAATTTAATAAAGCATACGTTAAAACAACATAAATACAATTAAATAAAGCATATGTTAAAACAACATAAATACAATTTAATAAAGCATAGGATAAAACAAAATAAATACAATTTAATAAAGCATAGGATAAAACAACATAAATACAATTTAATAAAGCATAGGATAAAACAACATAAATACAATTTAATAAAGCATACGTTAAAACAACGTAAATACAATTAAATAAAGCATAGGATAAAACAACATAAATACAATTTAATAAAGCATAGGATAAAACAACATAAATAAAATTTAATAAAGCATAGGATAAAACAACGTAAATACAATTTAATAAAGCATAGGATAAAACAACATAAATTAAATTTAATAAAGCATAGGATAAAACAACATAAATACAATTTAATAAAGCATAGGATAAAACAACATAAATACAATTTAATAAAGCATAGGATAAAACAACATAAATACAATTTAATAAAGCATAGGATAAAACAACATAAATACAATTTAATAAAGCATAGGATAAAACAAAATAAATACAATTTAATAAAGCATAGGATAAAACAACATAAATACAATTTAATAAAGCATAGGATAAAACAATATAAATACAATTTAATAAAGCATACGTTAAAACAACGTAAATACAATTAAATAAAGCATAGGATAAAACAACATAAATACAATTTAATAAAGCATAGGTTAAAACAACATAAATACAATTTTATAAAGCATAGGATAAAACAACATAAATACAATTTAATAAAGCATAGGATAAAACAACATAAATACAATTTAATAAAGCATAGGATAAAACAACATAAATACAATTTAATAAAGCATACGTTAAAACAACATAAATACAATTAAATAAAGCATAGGTTAAAGCAACATAAATACAATTTAATAAAGCATAGGATAAAACAACATAAATACAATTTAATAAAGCATAGGATAAAACAACATAAATACAATTTAATAAAGCATACGTTAAAACAACATAAATACAATTAAATAAAGCATATGTTAAAACAACATAAATACAATTTAATAAAGCATAGGATAAAACAAAATAAATACAATTTAATAAAGCATAGGATAAAACAACATAAATACAATTTAATAAAGCATAGGATAAAACAACATAAATACAATTTAATAAAGCATACGTTAAAACAACGTAAATACAATTAAATAAAGCATAGGATAAAACAACATAAATACAATTTAATAAAGCATAGGATAAAACAACATAAATAAAATTTAATAAAGCATAGGATAAAACAACGTAAATACAATTTAATAAAGCATAGGATAAAACAACATAAATTAAATTTAATAAAGCATAGGATAAAACAACATAAATACAATTTAATAAAGCATAGGATAAAACAACATAAATACAATTTAATAAAGCATAGGTTAAAACAACATAAATGCAATTTAATAAAGCATAGTATAAAACAACATAAATACAATTTAATAAAGCATAGGATAAAACAACATAAATACAATTTAATAAAGCATAGGATAAAACAACATAAATACAATTTAATAAAGCATAGGATAAGACAACATAAATACAATTTAATAAAGCATAGGCTAAAACTACATAAATACAATTTAATAAAGCATAGGATAAAACAACATAAATACAATTTAATAAAGCATAGGAAAAAACAACATAAATACAATTTAATAAAGCATACGTTAAAACAACATAAATACAATTAAATAAAGCATAGGTTAAAACAACATAAATACAATTTAATAAAGCATAGGATAAAACAACATAAATACAATTTAATAAAGCATAGGATAAAACAACATAAATACAATTTAATAAAGCATAGGATAAAACAAAATAAATACAATTTAATAAAGCATAGGATAAAACAACATAAATACAATTTAATAAAGCATAGGATAAAACAATATAAATACAATTTAATAAAGCATACGTTAAAACAACGTAAATACAATTAAATAAAGCATAGGATAAAACAACATAAATACAATTTAATAAAGCATAGGTTAAAACAACATAAATACAATTTTATAAAGCATAGGATAAAACAACATAAATACAATTTAATAAAGCATAGGATAAAACAAAATAAATACAATTTAATAAAGCATAGGATAAAACAACATAAATACAATTTAATAAAGCATACGTTAAAACAACATAAATACAATTAAATAAAGCATAGGTTAAAGCAACATAAATACAATTTAATAAAGCATAGGATAAAACAACATAAATACAATTTAATAAAGCATAGGATAAAACAACATAAATACAATTTAATAAAGCATACGTTAAAACAACATAAATACAATTAAATAAAGCATATGTTAAAACAACATAAATACAATTTAATAAAGCATAGGATAAAACAAAATAAATACAATTTAATAAAGCATAGGATAAAACAACATAAATACAATTTAATAAAGCATAGGATAAAACAACATAAATACAATTTAATAAAGCATACGTTAAAACAACGTAAATACAATTAAATAAAGCATAGGATAAAACAACATAAATACAATTTAATAAAGCATAGGATAAAACAACATAAATAAAATTTAATAAAGCATAGGATAAAACAACGTAAATACAATTTAATAAAGCATAGGATAAAACAACATAAATTAAATTTAATAAAGCATAGGATAAAACAACATAAATACAATTTAATAAAGCATAGGATAAAACAACATAAATACAATTTAATAAAGCATAGGATAAAACAACATAAATACAATTTAATAAAGCATAGGATAAAACAACATAAATACAATTTAATAAAGCATAGGATAAAACAAAATAAATACAATTTAATAAAGCATAGGATAAAACAACATAAATACAATTTAATAAAGCATAGGATAAAACAATATAAATACAATTTAATAAAGCATACGTTAAAACAACGTAAATACAATTAAATAAAGCATAGGATAAAACAACATAAATACAATTTAATAAAGCATAGGTTAAAACAACATAAATACAATTTTATAAAGCATAGGATAAAACAACATAAATACAATTTAATAAAGCATAGGATAAAACAACATAAATACAATTTAATAAAGCATAGGATAAAACAACATAAATACAATTTAATAAAGCATACGTTAAAACAACATAAATACAATTAAATAAAGCATAGGTTAAAGCAACATAAATACAATTTAATAAAGCATAGGATAAAACAACATAAATACAATTTAATAAAGCATAGGATAAAACAACATAAATACAATTTAATAAAGCATACGTTAAAACAACATAAATACAATTAAATAAAGCATATGTTAAAACAACATAAATACAATTTAATAAAGCATAGGATAAAACAAAATAAATACAATTTAATAAAGCATAGGATAAAACAACATAAATACAATTTAATAAAGCATAGGATAAAACAACATAAATACAATTTAATAAAGCATACGTTAAAACAACGTAAATACAATTAAATAAAGCATAGGATAAAACAACATAAATACAATTTAATAAAGCATAGGATAAAACAACATAAATAAAATTTAATAAAGCATAGGATAAAACAACGTAAATACAATTTAATAAAGCATAGGATAAAACAACATAAATTAAATTTAATAAAGCATAGGATAAAACAACATAAATACAATTTAATAAAGCATAGGATAAAACAACATAAATACAATTTAATAAAGCATAGGTTAAAACAACATAAATGCAATTTAATAAAGCATAGTATAAAACAACATAAATACAATTTAATAAAGCATAGGATAAAACAACATAAATACAATTTAATAAAGCATAGGATAAAACAACATAAATACAATTTAATAAAGCATAGGATAAGACAACATAAATACAATTTAATAAAGCATAGGCTAAAACTACATAAATACAATTTAATAAAGCATAGGATAAAACAACATAAATACAATTTAATAAAGCATAGGAAAAAACAACATAAATACAATTTAATAAAGCATACGTTAAAACAACATAAATACAATTAAATAAAGCATAGGTTAAAACAACATAAATACAATTTAATAAAGCATAGGATAAAACAACATAAATACAATTTAATAAAGCATAGGATAAAACAACATAAATACAATTTAATAAAGCATACGTTAAAACAACATAAATACAATTAAATAAAGCATAGGTTAAAACAACATAAATACAATTTAATAAAGCATAGGATAAAACAACATAAATACAATTTAATAAAGCATAGGATAAAACAACATAAATAAAAATTAATAAAGCATAGGATAAAACAACATAAATACAATTTAATAAAGCATAGGATAAAACAAAATAAATACAATTTAATAAAGCATAGGATAAAACAACATAAATACAATTTAATAAAGCATAGGATAAAACAACATAAATACAATTTAATAAAGCATACGTTAAAACAACATAAATACAATTAAATAAAGCATAGGTTAAAACAACATAAATACAATTTAATAAAGCATAGGATAAAACAACATAAATACAATTTAATAAAGCATACGTTAAAACAACATAAATACAATTTAATAAAGCATAGGTTAAAACAACATAAATACAATTTTATAAAGCATAGGATAAAACAACATAAATACAATTTAATAAAGCATACGTTAAAACAACATAAATACAATTTAATAAAGCATAGGATAAAACAACATATATTCAATTTAATAAAGCATAGGATAAAACAACATAAATAAAATTTAATAAAGCATAGGATAAAACAACATAAATAAAATTTAATAAAGCATAGGATAAAACAACATAAATAAAATTTAATAAAGCATAGGATAAAACAACGTAAATACAATTTAATAAAGCATAGGATAAAACAACATAAATTAAATTTAATAAAGCATAGGATAAAACAACATAAATACAATTTAATAAAGCATAGGATAAAACAACATAAATACAATTTAATAAAGCATAGGTTAAAACAACATAAATGCAATTTAATAAAGCATAGTATAAAACAACATAAATACAATTTAATAAAGCATAGGATAAAACAACATAAATACAATTTAATAAAGCATAGGATAAAACAACATAAATACAATTTAATAAAGCATAGGATAAGACAACATAAATACAATTTAATAAAGCATAGGCTAAAACTACATAAATACAATTTAATAAAGCATAGGATAAAACAACATAAATACAATTTAATAAAGCATAGGAAAAAACAACATAAATACAATTTAATAAAGCATACGTTAAAACAACATAAATACAATTAAATAAAGCATAGGTTAAAACAACATAAATACAATTTTATAAAGCATAGGATAAAACAACATAAATACAATTTAATAAAGCATAGGATAAAACAACATAAATAAAATTTAATAAAGCATAGGATAAAACAACATAAATACAATTTAATAAAGCATACGTTAAAACAACATAAATACAATTTAATAAAGCATAGGATAAAACAAAATAAATACAATTTAATAAAGCATAGGATAAAACAACATAAATACAATTTAATAAAGCATAGGATAAAACAACATAAATACAATTTAATAAAGCATACGTTAAAACAACATAAATACAATTAAATAAAGCATAGGTTAAATCAACATAAATACAATTTAATAAAGCATAGGATAAAACAACATAAATACAATTTAATAAAGCATAGGATAAAACAACATAAATACAATTTAATAAAGCATAGGATAAAACAACATAAATACAATTTAATAAAGCATAGGATAAAACAATATAAATACAATTTAATAAAGCATACGTTAAAACAACGTAAATACAATTAAATAAAGCATAGGATAAAACAACATAAATACAATTTAATAAAGCATAGGTTAAAACAACATAAATACAATTTTATAAAGCATAGGATAAAACAACATAAATACAATTTAATAAAGCATAGGATAAAACAACATAAATACAATTTAATAAAGCATAGGATAAAACAACATAAATACAATTTAATAAAGCATAGGATAAAACAAAATAAATACAATTTAATAAAGCATAGGATAAAACAACATAAATACAATTTAATAAAGCATAGGATAAAACAATATAAATACAATTTAATAAAGCATACGTTAAAACAACGTAAATACAATTAAATAAAGCATAGGATAAAACAACATAAATACAATTTAATAAAGCATAGGTTAAAACAACATAAATACAATTTTATAAAGCATAGGATAAAACAACATAAATACAATTTAATAAAGCATAGGATAAAACAACATAAATACAATTTAATAAAGCATAGGATAAAACAACATAAATACAATTTAATAAAGCATACGTTAAAACAACATAAATACAATTAAATAAAGCATAGGTTAAAGCAACATAAATACAATTTAATAAAGCATAGGATAAAACAACATAAATACAATTTAATAAAGCATAGGATAAAACAACATAAATACAATTTAATAAAGCATACGTTAAAACAACATAAATACAATTAAATAAAGCATAGGTTAAAACAACATAAATACAATTTAATAAAGCATAGGATAAAACAAAATAAATACAATTTAATAAAGCATAGGATAAAACAACATAAATACAATTTAATAAAGCATAGGATAAAACAACATAAATACAATTTAATAAAGCATACGTTAAAACAACATAAATACAATTAAATAAAGCATAGGTTAAAACAACATAAATACAATTTAATAAAGCATAGGATAAAACAACATAAATACAATTTAATAAAGCATAGGATAAAACAACATAAATAAAATTTAATAAAGCATAGGATAAAACAACATAAATACAATTTAATAAAGCATAGGATAAAACAAAATAAATACAATTTAATAAAGCATAGGATAAAACAACATAAATACAATTCAATAAAGCATAGGATAAAACAATATAAATACAATTTAATAAAGCATACGTTAAAACAACGTAAATACAATTAAATAAAGCATAGGATAAAACAACATAAATACAATTTAATAAAGCATAGGTTAAAACAACATAAATACAATTTAATAAAGCATAGGATAAAACAACATAAATACAATTTAATAAAGCATACGTTAAAACAACATAAATACAATTAAATAAAGCATAGGTTAAAACAACATAAATACAATTTAATAAAGCATAGGATAAAACAACATAAATACAATTTAATAAAGCATAGGATAAAACAACATAAATAAAATTTAATAAAGCATAGGATAAAACAACATAAATACATTTAATAAAGCATACGTTAAAACAACATAAATACAATTTAATAAAGCATAGGATAAAACAAAATAAATACAATTTAGTAAAGCATAGGATAAAACAACATAAATACAATTTAATAAAGCATAGGATAAAACAAAATAAATACAATTTAGTAAAGCATAGGATAAAACAACATAAATACAATTTAATAAAGCATAGGATAAAACAACATAAATACAATTTAATAAAGCATACGTTAAAACAACGTAAATACAATTAAATAAAGCATAGGATAAAACAACATAAATACAATTTAATAAAGCATAGGTTAAAACAACATAAATACAATTTAATAAAGCATAGGATAAAACAAAATAAATACAATTTAATAAAGCATAGGATAAAACAACATAAATACAATTTAATAAAGCATAGGATAAAACAACATAAATACAATTTAATAAAGCATACGTTAAAACAACATAAATACAATTAAATAAAGCATAGGTTAAAACAACATAAATACAATTTAATAAAGCATAGGATAAAACAACATAAATACAATTTAATAAAGCATAGGATAAAACAACATAAATACAATTAAATAAAGCATAGGTTAAAACAACATAAATACAATTTAATAAAGCATAGGATAAAACAACATAAATACAATTTAATAAAGCATAGGATAAAACAACATAAATAAAATTTAATAAAGCATAGGATAAAACAACATAAATACAATTTAATAAAGCATAGGATAAAACAAAATAAATACAATTTAATAAAGCATAGGATAAAACAACATAAATACAATTTAATAAAGCATAGGATAAAACAACATAAATACAATTTAATAAAGCATACGTTAAAACAACATAAATACAATTTAATAAAGCATAGGTTAAAACAACATAAATACAATTTTATAAAGCATAGGATAAAACAACATAAATACAATTTAATAAAGCATAGGTTAAAACAACATAAATACAATTTAATAAAGCATAGGATAAAACAACATATAATCAATTTAATAAAGCATAGGATAAAACAACATAAATAAAATTTAATAAAGCATAGGATAAAACAACATAAATAAAATTTAATAAAGCATAGGATAAAACAACATAAATAAAATTTAATAAAGCATAGGATAAAACAACGTAAATACAATTTAATAAAGCATAGGATAAAACAACATAAATTAAATTTAATAAAGCATAGGATAAAACAACATAAATACAATTTAATAAAGCATAGGATAAAACAACATAAATACAATTTAATAAAGCATAGGTTAAAACAACATAAATGCAATTTAATAAAGCATAGTATAAAACAACATAAATACAATTTAATAAAGCATAGGATAAAACAACATAAATACAATTTAATAAAGCATAGGATAAAACAACATAAATACAATTTAATAAAGCATAGGATAAGACAACATAAATACAATTTAATAAAGCATAGGCTAAAACTACATAAATACAATTTAATAAAGCATAGGATAAAACAACATAAATACAATTTAATAAAGCATATGTTAAAACAACGTAAATACAATTAAATAAAGCATAGGATAAAACAACATAAATACAATTTAATAAAGCATAGGTTAAAACAACATAAATACAATTTTATAAAGCATAGGATAAAACAACATAAATACAATTTAATAAAGCATAGGATAAAACAACATAAATAAAATTTAATAAAGCATAGGATAAAACAACATAAATACATTTAATAAAGCATACGTTAAAACAACATAAATACAATTTAATAAAGCATAGGATAAAACAAAATAAATACAATTTAGTAAAGCATAGGATAAAACAACATAATTACAATTTAATAAAGCATAGGATAAAACAATATAAATACAATTTAATAAAGCATACGTTAAAACAACGTAAATACAATTAAATAAAGCATAGGATAAAACAACATAAATACAATTTAATAAAGCATAGGTTAAAACAACATAAATACAATTTAATAAAGCATAGGATAAAACAACATAAATACAATTTAATAAAGCATACGTTAAAACAACATAAATACAATTTAATAAAGCATAGGTTAAAACAACATAAATACAATTTTATAAAGCATAGGATAAAACAACATAAATACAATTTAATAAAGCATAGGTTAAAACAACATAAATACAATTTAATAAAGCATAGGATAAAACAACATATAATCAATTTAATAAAGCATAGGATAAAACAACATAAATAAAATTTAATAAAGCATAGGATAAAACAACATAAATAAAATTTAATAAAGCATAGGATAAAACAACATAAATAAAATTTAATAAAGCATAGGATAAAACAACGTAAATACAATTTAATAAAGCATAGGATAAAACAACATAAATTAAATTTAATAAAGCATAGGATAAAACAACATAAATACAATTTAATAAAGCATAGGATAAAACAACATAAATACAATTTAATAAAGCATAGGTTAAAACAACATAAATGCAATTTAATAAAGCATAGTATAAAACAACATAAATACAATTTAATAAAGCATAGGATAAAACAACATAAATACAATTTAATAAAGCATAGGATAAAACAACATAAATACAATTTAATAAAGCATAGGATAAGACAACATAAATACAATTTAATAAAGCATAGGCTAAAACTACATAAATACAATTTAATAAAGCATAGGATAAAACAACATAAATACAATTTAATAAAGCATATGTTAAAACAACGTAAATACAATTAAATAAAGCATAGGATAAAACAACATAAATACAATTTAATAAAGCATAGGTTAAAACAACATAAATACAATTTTATAAAGCATAGGATAAAACAACATAAATACAATTTAATAAAGCATAGGATAAAACAACATAAATAAAATTTAATAAAGCATAGGATAAAACAACATAAATACATTTAATAAAGCATACGTTAAAACAACATAAATACAATTTAATAAAGCATAGGATAAAACAAAATAAATACAATTTAGTAAAGCATAGGATAAAACAACATAATTACAATTTAATAAAGCATAGGATAAAACAATATAAATACAATTTAATAAAGCATACGTTAAAACAACGTAAATACAATTAAATAAAGCATAGGATAAAACAACATAAATACAATTTAATAAAGCATAGGTTAAAACAACATAAATACAATTTAATAAAGCATAGGATAAAACAACATAAATACAATTTAATAAAGCATACGTTAAAACAACATAAATACAATTAAATAAAGCATAGGTTAAAACAACATAAATACAATTTAATAAAGCATAGGATAAAACAACATTAATACAATTTAATAAAGCATAGGATAAAACAACATAAATAAAATTTAATAAAGCATAGGATAAAACAACATAAATACATTTAATAAAGCATACGTTAAAACAACATAAATACAATTTAATAAAGCATAGGATAAAACAAAATAAATACAATTTAGTAAAGCATAGGATAAAACAACATAAATACAATTTAATAAAGCATAGGATAAAACAACATAAATACAATTTAATAAAGCATATGTTAAAACAACGTAAATACAATTAAATAAAGCATAGGATAAAACAACATAAATACAATTTAATAAAGCATAGGATAAAACAAAATAAATACAATTTAATAAAGCATAGGATAAAACAACATAAATACAATTTAATAAAGCATAGGATAAAACAACATAAATACAATTTAATAAAGCATACGTTAAAACAACATAAATACAATTAAATAAAGCATAGGTTAAAACAACATAAATACAATTTAATAAAGCATAGGATAAAACAACATAAATACAATTTAATAAAGCATAGGATAAAACAACATAAATAAAATTTAATAAAGCATAGGATAAAACAACATAAATACAATTTAATAAAGCATAGGATAAAACAAAATAAATACAATTTAATAAAGCATAGGATAAAACAACATAAATACAATTTAATAAAGCATAGGATAAAACAATATAAATACAATTTAATAAAGCATACATTAAAACAACGTAAATACAATTAAATAAAGCATAGGATAAAACAACATAAATACAATTTAATAAAGCATAGGTTAAAACAACATAAATACAATTTAATAAAGCATAGGATAAAACAACATAAATACAATTTAATAAAGCATACGTTAAAACAACATAAATACAATTAAATAAAGCATAGGTTAAAACAACATAAATACAATTTAATAAAGCATAGGATAAAACAACATAAATACAATTTAATAAAGCATAGGATAAAACAACATGAATAAAATTTAATAAAGCATAGGATAAAACAACATAAATACATTTAATAAAGCATACGTTAAAACAACATAAATACAATTTAATAAAGCATAGGATAAAACAAAATAAATACAATTTAGTAAAGCATAGGATAAAACAACATAAATACAATTTAATAAAGCATAGGATAAAACAAAATAAATACAATTTAGTAAAGCGTAGGATAAAACAACATAAATACAATTTAATAAAGCATAGGATAAAACAACATAAATACAATTTAATAAAGCATACGTTAAAACAACGTAAATACAATTAAATAAAGCATAGGATAAAACAACATAAATACAATTTAATAAAGCATAGGTTAAAACAACATAAATACAATTTAATAAAGCATAGGATAAAACAAAATAAATACAATTTAATAAAGCATAGGATAAAACAACATAAATACAATTTAATAAAGCATAGGATAAAACAACATGAATACAATTTAATAAAGCGTACGTTAAAACAACATAAATACAATTAAATAAAGCATAGGATAAAACAACATAAATACAATTTAATAAAGCATAGGTTAAAACAACATAAATGCAATTTAATAAAGCATAGTATAAAACAACATAAATACAATTTAATAAAGCATAGGATAAAACAACATAAATACAATTTAATAAAGCATAGGATAAAACAACATAAATACAATTTAATAAAGCATAGGATAAGACAACATAAATACAATTTAATAAAGCATAGGCTAAAACTACATAAATACAATTTAATAAAGCATAGGATAAAACAACATAAATACAATTTAATAAAGCATAGGAAAAAACAACATAAATACAATTTAATAAAGCATACGTTAAAACAACATAAATACAATTAAATAAAGCATAGGTTAAAACAACATAAATACAATTTAATAAAGCATAGGTTAAAACAACATAAATACAATTTTATAAAGCATAGGATAAAACAACATAAATACAATTTAATAAAGCATAGGATAAAACAACATAAATACAATTTAATAAAGCATAGGATAAAACAACATAAATACAATTTAATAAAGCATACGTTAAAACAACATAAATACAATTAAATAAAGCATAGGTTAAAGCAACATAAATACAATTTAATAAAGCATAGGATAAAACAACATAAATACAATTTAATAAAGCATAGGATAAAACAACATAAATACAATTTAATAAAGCATACGTTAAAACAACATAAATACAATTAAATAAAGCATAGGTTAAAACAACATAAATACAATTTAATAAAGCATAGGATAAAACAAAATAAATACAATTTAATAAAGCATAGGATAAAACAACATAAATACAATTTAATAAAGCATAGGATAAAACAACATAAATACAATTTAATAAAGCATACGTTAAAACAACATAAATACAATTAAATAAAGCATAGGTTAAAACAACATAAATACAATTTAATAAAGCATAGGATAAAACAACATAAATACAATTTAATAAAGCATAGGATAAAACAACATAAATAAAATTTAATAAAGCATAGGATAAAACAACATAAATACAATTTAATAAAGCATAGGATAAAACAAAATAAATACAATTTAATAAAGCATAGGATAAAACAACATAAATACAATTTAATAAAGCATAGGATAAAACAATATAAATACAATTTAATAAAGCATACGTTAAAACAACGTAAATACAATTAAATAAAACATAGGATAAAACAACATAAATACAATTTAATAAAGCATAGGTTAAAACAACATAAATACAATTTAATAAAGCATAGGATAAAACAACATAAATACAATTTAATAAAGCATACGTTAAAACAACATAAATACAATTAAATAAAGCATAGGTTAAAACAACATAAATACAATTTAATAAAGCATAGGATAAAACAACATAAATACAATTTAATAAAGCATAGGATAAAACAACATAAATAAAATTTAATAAAGCATAGGATAAAACAACATAAATACATTTAATAAAGCATACGTTAAAACAACATAAATACAATTTAATAAAGCATAGGATAAAACAAAATAAATACAATTTAGTAAAGCATAGGATAAAACAACATAAATACAATTTAATAAAGCATAGGATAAAACAAAATAAATACAATTTAGTAAAGCATAGGATAAAACAACATAAATACAATTTAATAAAGCATAGGATAAAACAACATAAATACAATTTAATAAAGCATACGTTAAAACAACGTAAATACAATTAAATAAAGCATAGGATAAAACAACATAAATACAATTTAATAAAGCATAGGTTAAAACAACATAAATACAATTTAATAAAGCATAGGATAAAACAAAATAAATACAATTTAATAAAGCATAGGATAAAACAACATAAATACAATTTAATAAAGCATAGGATAAAACAACATAAATACAATTTAATAAAGCATACGTTAAAACAACATAAATACAATTAAATAAAGCATAGGTTAAAACAACATAAATACAATTTAATAAAGCATAGGATAAAACAACATAAATACAATTTAATAAAGCATAGGATAAAACAACATAAATACAATTAAATAAAGCATAGGTTAAAACAACATAAATACAATTTAATAAAGCATAGGATAAAACAACATAAATACAATTTAATAAAGCATAGGATAAAACAACATAAATAAAATTTAATAAAGCATAGGATAAAACAACATAAATACAATTTAATAAAGCATAGGATAAAACAAAATAAATACAATTTAATAAAGCATAGGATAAAACAACATAAATACAATTTAATAAAGCATAGGATAAAACAACATAAATACAATTTAATAAAGCATACGTTAAAACAACATAAATACAATTTAATAAAGCATAGGTTAAAACAACATAAATACAATTTTATAAAGCATAGGATAAAACAACATAAATACAATTTAATAAAGCATAGGTTAAAACAACATAAATACAATTTAATAAAGCATAGGATAAAACAACATATATTCAATTTAATAAAGCATAGGATAAAACAACATAAATAAAATTTAATAAAGCATAGGATAAAACAACATAAATAAAATTTAATAAAGCATAGGATAAAACAACATAAATAAAATTTAATAAAGCATAGGATAAAACAACGTAAATACAATTTAATAAAGCATAGGATAAAACAACATAAATTAAATTTAATAAAGCATAGGATAAAACAACATAAATACAATTTAATAAAGCATAGGATAAAACAACATAAATACAATTTAATAAAGCATAGGTTAAAACAACATAAATGCAATTTAATAAAGCATAGTATAAAACAACATAAATACAATTTAATAAAGCATAGGATAAAACAACATAAATACAATTTAATAAAGCATAGGATAAAACAACATAAATACAATTTAATAAAGCATAGGATAAGACAACATAAATACAATTTAATAAAGCATAGGCTAAAACTACATAAATACAATTTAATAAAGCATAGGATAAAACAACATAAATACAATTTAATAAAGCATATGTTAAAACAACGTAAATACAATTAAATAAAGCATAGGATAAAACAACATAAATACAATTTAATAAAGCATAGGTTAAAACAACATAAATACAATTTTATAAAGCATAGGATAAAACAACATAAATACAATTTAATAAAGCATAGGATAAAACAACATAAATAAAATTTAATAAAGCATAGGATAAAACAACATAAATACATTTAATA
This sequence comes from Phyllobates terribilis, assembly GCF_046119375.1. Taxonomy (NCBI): domain Eukaryota; kingdom Metazoa; phylum Chordata; class Amphibia; order Anura; family Dendrobatidae; genus Phyllobates; species Phyllobates terribilis. Next base: position 1,086,478 of record NW_027362778.1, read on the forward strand.
AAGCATACGTTAAAACAACATAAATACAATTTAATAAAGCATAGGATAAAACAAAATAAATACAATTTAGTAAAGCATAGGATAAAACAACATAATTACAATTTAATAAAGCATAGGATAAAACAATATAAATACAATTTAATAAAGCATACGTTAAAACAACGTAAATACAATTAAATAAAGCATAGGATAAAACAACATAAATACAATTTAATAAAGCATAGGTTAAAACAACATAAATACAATTTAATAAAGCATAGGATAAAACAACATAAATACAATTTAATAAAGCATACGTTAAAACAACATAAATACAATTAAATAAAGCATAGGTTAAAACAACATAAATACAATTTAATAAAGCATAGGATAAAACAACATTAATACAATTTAATAAAGCATAGGATAAAACAACATAAATAAAATTTAATAAAGCATAGGATAAAACAACATAAATACATTTAATAAAGCATACGTTAAAACAACATAAATACAATTTAATAAAGCATAGGATAAAACAAAATAAATACAACTTAGTAAAGCATAGGATAAAACAACATAAATACAATTTAATAAAGCATAGGATAAAACAACATAAATACAATTTAATAAAGCATATGTTAAAACAACGTAAATACAATTAAATAAAGCATAGGATAAAACAACATAAATACAATTTAATAAAGCATAGGTTAAAACAACATAAATACAATTTTATAAAGCATAGGATAAAACAACATAAATACAATTTAATAAAGCATAGGATAAAACAACATAAAAACAATTTAATAAAGCATAGGATAAAACAACATAAATACAATTTAATAAAGCATACGTTAAAACAACATAAATACAATTAAATAAAGCATAGGTTAAAGCAACATAAATACAATTTAATAAAGCATAGGATAAAACAACATAAATACAATTTAATAAAGCATAGGATAAAACAACATAAATACAATTTAATAAAGCATACGTTAAAACAACATAAATACAATTAAATAAAGCATAGGTTAAAACAACATAAATACAATTTAATAAAGCATAGGATAAAACAAAATAAATACAATTTAATAAAGCATAGGATAAAACAACATAAATAAAATTTAATAAAGCATAGGATAAAACAACATAAATACAATTTAATAAAGCATAGGATAAAACAAAATAAATACAATGTAATAAAGCATAGGATAAAACAACATAAATACAATTTAATAAAGCATAGGATAAAACAACATAAATACAATTTAATAAAGCATAGGATAAAACAACATAAATACAATTTAATAAAGCATAGGATAAAACAAAATAAATACAATTTAATAAAGCATAGGATAAAACAACATAAATACAATTTAATAAAGCATAGGATAAAACAATATAAATACAATTTAATAAAGCATACGTTAAAACAACGTAAATACAATTAAATAAAGCATAGGATAAAACAACATAAATACAATTTAATAAAGCATAGGTTAAAACAACATAAATACAATTTTATAAAGCATAGGATAAAACAACATAAATACAATTTAATAAAGCATAGGATAAAACAACATAAATACAATTTAATAAAGCATAGGATAAAACAACATAAATACAATTTAATAAAGCATACGTTAAAACAACATAAATACAATTAAATAAAGCATAGGTTAAAGCAACATAAATACAATTTAATAAAGCATAGGATAAAACAACATAAATACAATTTAATAAAGCATAGGATAAAACAACATAAATACAATTTAATAAAGCATACGTTAAAACAACATAAATACAATTAAATAAAGCATATGTTAAAACAACATAAATACAATTTAATAAAGCATAGGATAAAACAAAATAAATACAATTTAATAAAGCATAGGATAAAACAACATAAATACAATTTAATAAAGCATAGGATAAAACAACATAAATACAATTTAATAAAGCATACGTTAAAACAACATAAATACAATTAAATAAAGCATAGGTTAAAACAACATAAATACAATTTAATAAAGCATAGGATAAAACAACATAAATACAATTTAATAAAGCATAGGATAAAACAACATAAATAAAATTTAATAAAGCATAGGATAAAACAAAATAAATACAATTTAATAAAGCATAGGATAAAACAACATAAATACAATTTAATAAAGCATAGGATAAAACAACATAAATACAATTTAATAAAGCATACGTTAAAACAACATAAATACAATTAAATAAAGCATAGGTTAAAACAACATAAATACAATTTAATAAAGCATAGGATAAAACAACATAAATACAATTTAATAAAGCATAGGATAAAACAACATAAATAAAATTTAATAAAGCATAGGATAAAACAACATAAATACAATTTAATAAAGCATAGGATAAAACAAAATAAATACAATTTAATAAAGCATAGGATAAAACAACATAAATACAATTTAATAAAGCATAGGATAAAACAATATAAATACAATTTAATAAAGCATACGTTAAAACAACGTAAATACAATTAAATAAAACATAGGATAAAACAACATAAATACAATTTAATAAAGCATAGGTTAAAACAACATAAATACAATTTAATAAAGCATAGGATAAAACAACATAAATACAATTTAATAAAGCATACGTTAAAACAACATAAATACAATTAAATAAAGCATAGGTTAAAACAACATAAATACAATTTAATAAAGCATAGGATAAAACAACATAAATACAATTTAATAAAGCATAGGATAAAACAACATAAATAAAATTTAATAAAGCATAGGATAAAACAACATAAATACATTTAATAAAGCATACGTTAAAACAACATAAATACAATTTAATAAAGCATAGGATAAAACAAAATAAATACAATTTAGTAAAGCATAGGATAAAACAACATAAATACAATTTAATAAAGCATAGGATAAAACAAAATAAATACAATTTAGTAAAGCATAGGATAAAACAACATAAATACAATTTAATAAAGCATAGGATAAAACAACATAAATACAATTTAATAAAGCATACGTTAAAACAACGTAAATACAATTAAATAAAGCATAGGATAAAACAACATAAATACAATTTAATAAAGCATAGGTTAAAACAACATAAATACAATTTAATAAAGCATAGGATAAAACAAAATAAATACAATTTAATAAAGCATAGGATAAAACAACATAAATACAATTTAATAAAGCATAGGATAAAACAACATAAATACAATTTAATAAAGCATACGTTAAAACAACATAAATACAATTAAATAAAGCATAGGTTAAAACAACATAAATACAATTTAATAAAGCATAGGATAAAACAACATAAATACAATTTAATAAAGCATAGGATAAAACAACATAAATACAATTAAATAAAGCATAGGTTAAAACAACATAAATACAATTTAATAAAGCATAGGATAAAACAACATAAATACAATTTAATAAAGCATAGGATAAAACAACATAAATAAAATTTAATAAAGCATAGGATAAAACAACATAAATACAATTTAATAAAGCATAGGATAAAACAAAATAAATACAATTTAATAAAGCATAGGATAAAACAACATAAATACAATTTAATAAAGCATAGGATAAAACAACATAAATACAATTTAATAAAGCATACGTTAAAACAACATAAATACAATTTAATAAAGCATAGGTTAAAACAACATAAATACAATTTTATAAAGCATAGGATAAAACAACATAAATACAATTTAATAAAGCATAGGTTAAAACAACATAAATACAATTTAATAAAGCATAGGATAAAACAACATATATTCAATTTAATAAAGCATAGGATAAAACAACATAAATAAAATTTAATAAAGCATAGGATAAAACAACATAAATAAAATTTAATAAAGCATAGGATAAAACAACATAAATAAAATTTAATAAAGCATAGGATAAAACAACGTAAATACAATTTAATAAAGCATAGGATAAAACAACATAAATTAAATTTAATAAAGCATAGGATAAAACAACATAAATACAATTTAATAAAGCATAGGATAAAACAACATAAATACAATTTAATAAAGCATAGGTTAAAACAACATAAATGCAATTTAATAAAGCATAGTATAAAACAACATAAATACAATTTAATAAAGCATAGGATAAAACAACATAAATACAATTTAATAAAGCATAGGATAAAACAACATAAATACAATTTAATAAAGCATAGGATAAGACAACATAAATACAATTTAATAAAGCATAGGCTAAAACTACATAAATACAATTTAATAAAGCATAGGATAAAACAACATAAATACAATTTAATAAAGCATATGTTAAAACAACGTAAATACAATTAAATAAAGCATAGGATAAAACAACATAAATACAATTTAATAAAGCATAGGTTAAAACAACATAAATACAATTTTATAAAGCATAGGATAAAACAACATAAATACAATTTAATAAAGCATAGGATAAAACAACATAAATAAAATTTAATAAAGCATAGGATAAAACAACATAAATACATTTAATAAAGCATACGTTAAAACAACATAAATACAATTTAATAAAGCATAGGATAAAACAAAATAAATACAATTTAGTAAAGCATAGGATAAAACAACATAAATACAATTTAATAAAGCATAGGATAAAACAACATAAATACAATTTAATAAAGCATACGTTAAAACAACGTAAATACAATTAAATAAAGCATAGGATAAAACAACATAAATACAATTTAATAAAGCATAGGTTAAAACAACATAAATACAATTTAATAAAGCATAGGATAAAACAAAATAAATACAATTTAATAAAGCATAGGATAAAACAACATAAATACAATTTAATAAAGCATAGGATAAAACAACATAAATACAATTTAATAAAGCATACGTTAAAACAACATAAATACAATTAAATAAAGCATAGGTTAAAACAACATAAATACAATTTAATAAAGCATAGGATAAAACAACATAAATACAATTTAATAAAGCATAGGATAAAACAACATAAATACAATTAAATAAAGCATAGGTTAAAACAACATAAATACAATTTAATAAAGCATAGGATAAAACAACATAAATACAATTTAATAAAGCATAGGATAAAACAACATAAATAAAATTTAATAAAGCATAGGATAAAACAACATAAATACAATTTAATAAAGCATAGGATAAAACAAAATAAATACAATTTAATAAAGCATAGGATAAAACAACATAAATACAATTTAATAAAGCATAGGATAAAACAACATAAATACAATTTAATAAAGCATACGTTAAAACAACATAAATACAATTTAATAAAGCATAGGTTAAAACAACATAAATACAATTTTATAAAGCATAGGATAAAACAACATAAATACAATTTAATAAAGCATAGGTTAAAACAACATAAATACAATTTAATAAAGCATAGGATAAAACAACATATATTCAATTTAATAAAGCATAGGATAAAACAACATAAATAAAATTTAATAAAGCATAGGATAAAACAACATAAATAAAATTTAATAAAGCATAGGATAAAACAACATAAATAAAATTTAATAAAGCATAGGATAAAACAACGTAAATACAATTTAATAAAGCATAGGATAAAACAACATAAATTAAATTTAATAAAGCATAGGATAAAACAACATAAATACAATTTAATAAAGCATAGGATAAAACAACATAAATACAATTTAATAAAGCATAGGTTAAAACAACATAAATGCAATTTAATAAAGCATAGTATAAAACAACATAAATACAATTTAATAAAGCATAGGATAAAACAACATAAATACAATTTAATAAAGCATAGGATAAAACAACATAAATACAATTTAATAAAGCATAGGATAAGACAACATAAATACAATTTAATAAAGCATAGGCTAAAACTACATAAATACAATTTAATAAAGCATAGGATAAAACAACATAAATACAATTTAATAAAGCATATGTTAAAACAACGTAAATACAATTAAATAAAGCATAGGATAAAACAACATAAATACAATTTAATAAAGCATAGGTTAAAACAACATAAATACAATTTTATAAAGCATAGGATAAAACAACATAAATACAATTTAATAAAGCATAGGATAAAACAACATAAATAAAATTTAATAAAGCATAGGATAAAACAACATAAATACATTTAATAAAGCATACGTTAAAACAACATAAATACAATTTAATAAAGCATAGGATAAAACAAAATAAATACAATTTAGTAAAGCATAGGATAAAACAACATAATTACAATTTAATAAAGCATAGGATAAAACAATATAAATACAATTTAATAAAGCATACGTTAAAACAACGTAAATACAATTAAATAAAGCATAGGATAAAACAACATAAATACAATTTAATAAAGCATAGGTTAAAACAACATAAATACAATTTAATAAAGCATAGGATAAAACAACATAAATACAATTTAATAAAGCATACGTTAAAACAACATAAATACAATTAAATAAAGCATAGGTTAAAACAACATAAATACAATTTAATAAAGCATAGGATAAAACAACATTAATACAATTTAATAAAGCATAGGATAAAACAACATAAATAAAATTTAATAAAGCATAGGATAAAACAACATAAATACATTTAATAAAGCATACGTTAAAACAACATAAATACAATTTAATAAAGCATAGGATAAAACAAAATAAATACAATTTAGTAAAGCATAGGATAAAACAACATAAATACAATTTAATAAAGCATAGGATAAAACAACATAAATACAATTTAATAAAGCATATGTTAAAACAACGTAAATACAATTAAATAAAGCATAGGATAAAACAACATAAATACAATTTAATAAAGCATAGGTTAAAACAACATAAATACAATTTTATAAAGCATAGGATAAAACAACATAAATACAATTTAATAAAGCATAGGATAAAACAACATAAAAACAATTTAATAAAGCATAGGATAAAACAACATAAATACAATTTAATAAAGCATACGTTAAAACAACATAAATACAATTAAATAAAGCATAGGTTAAAGCAACATAAATACAATTTAATAAAGCATAGGATAAAACAACATAAATACAATTTAATAAAGCATAGGATAAAACAACATAAATACAATTTAATAAAGCATACGTTAAAACAACATAAATACAATTAAATAAAGCATAGGTTAAAACAACATAAATACAATTTAATAAAGCATAGGATAAAACAAAATAAATACAATTTAATAAAGCATAGGATAAAACAACATAAATAAAATTTAATAAAGCATAGGATAAAACAACATAAATACAATTTAATAAAGCATAGGATAAAACAAAATAAATACAATGTAATAAAGCATAGGATAAAACAACATAAATACAATTTAATAAAGCATAGGATAAAACAACATAAATACAATTTAATAAAGCATAGGATAAAACAACATAAATACAATTTAATAAAGCATAGGATAAAACAAAATAAATACAATTTAATAAAGCATAGGATAAAACAACATAAATACAATTTAATAAAGCATAGGATAAAACAATATAAATACAATTTAATAAAGCATACGTTAAAACAACGTAAATACAATTAAATAAAGCATAGGATAAAACAACATAAATACAATTTAATAAAGCATAGGTTAAAACAACATAAATACAATTTTATAAAGCATAGGATAAAACAACATAAATACAATTTAATAAAGCATAGGATAAAACAACATAAATACAATTTAATAAAGCATAGGATAAAACAACATAAATACAATTTAATAAAGCATACGTTAAAACAACATAAATACAATTAAATAAAGCATAGGTTAAAGCAACATAAATACAATTTAATAAAGCATAGGATAAAACAACATAAATACAATTTAATAAAGCATAGGATAAAACAACATAAATACAATTTAATAAAGCATACGTTAAAACAACATAAATACAATTAAATAAAGCATATGTTAAAACAACATAAATACAATTTAATAAAGCATAGGATAAAACAAAATAAATACAATTTAATAAAGCATAGGATAAAACAACATAAATACAATTTAATAAAGCATAGGATAAAACAACATAAATACAATTTAATAAAGCATACGTTAAAACAACATAAATACAATTAAATAAAGCATAGGTTAAAACAACATAAATACAATTTAATAAAGCATAGGATAAAACAACATAAATACAATTTAATAAAGCATAGGATAAAACAACATAAATAAAATTTAATAAAGCATAGGATAAAACAACATAAATACAATTTAATAAAGCATAGGATAAAACAAAATAAATACAATTTAATAAAGCATAGGATAAAACAACATAAATACAATTTAATAAAGCATAGGATAAAACAATATAAATACAATTTAATAAAGCATACGTTAAAACAACGTAAATACAATTAAATAAAGCATAGGATAAAACAACATAAATACAATTTAATAAAGCATAGGTTAAAACAACATAAATACAATTTAATAAAGCATAGGATAAAACAACATAAATACAATTTAATAAAGCATACGTTAAAACAACATAAATACAATTAAATAAAGCATAGGTTAAAACAACATAAATACAATTTAATAAAGCATAGGATAAAACAACATAAATACAATTTAATAAAGCATAGGATAAAACAACATGAATAAAATTTAATAAAGCATAGGATAAAACAACATAAATACATTTAATAAAGCATACGTTAAAACAACATAAATACAATTTAATAAAGCATAGGATAAAACAAAATAAATACAATTTAGTAAAGCATAGGATAAAACAACATAAATACAATTTAATAAAGCATAGGATAAAACAAAATAAATACAATTTAGTAAAGCGTAGGATAAAACAACATAAATACAATTTAATAAAGCATAGGATAAAACAACATAAATACAATTTAATAAAGCATACGTTAAAACAACGTAAATACAATTAAATAAAGCATAGGATAAAACAACATAAATACAATTTAATAAAGCATAGGTTAAAACAACATAAATACAATTTAATAAAGCATAGGATAAAACAAAATAAATACAATTTAATAAAGCATAGGATAAAACAACATAAATACAATTTAATAAAGCATAGGATAAAACAACATAAATACAATTTAATAAAGCGTACGTTAAAACAACATAAATACAATTAAATAAAGCATAGGTTAAAACAACATAAATACAATTTAATAAAGCATAGGATAAAAAAACATAAATACAATTTAATAAAGCATAGGATAAAACAACATAAATACAATTAAATAAAGCATAGGTTAAAACAACATAAATACAATTTAATAAAGCATAGGATAAAACAACATAAATACAATTTAATAAAGCATAGGATAAAACAACATAAATAAAATTTAATAAAGCATAGGATAAAACAACATAAATACAATTTAATAAAGCATAGGATAAAACAAAATAAATACAATTTAATAAAGCATAGGATAAAACAACATAAATACAATTTAATAAAGCATAGGATAAAACAACATAAATACAATTTAATAAAGCATACGTTAAAACAACATAAATACAATTTAATAAAGCATAGGTTAAAACAACATAAATACAATTTTATAAAGCATAGGATAAAACAACATAAATACAATTTAATAAAGCATAGGTTAAAACAACATAAATACAATTTAATAAAGCATAGGATAAAACAACATATATTCAATTTAATAAAGCATAGGATAAAACAACATAAATAAAATGTAATAAAGCATAGGATAAAACAACATAAATAAAATTTAATAAAGCATAGGATAAAACAACATAAATAAAATTTAATAAAGCATAGGATAAAACAACGTAAATACAATTTAATAAAGCATAAGATAAAACAACATAAATTAAATTTAATAAAGCATAGGATAAAACAACATAAATACAATTTAATAAAGCATAGGATAAAACAACATAAATACAATTTAATAAAGCATAGGTTAAAACAACATAAATGCAATTTAATAAAGCATAGTATAAAACAACATAAATACAATTTAATAAAGCATAGGATAAAACAACATAAATACAATTTAATAAAGCATAGGATAAAACAACATAAATACAATTTAATAAAGCATAGGATAAGACAACATAAATACAATTTAATAAAGCATAGGCTAAAACTACATAAATACAATTTAATAAAGCATAGGATAAAACAACATAAATACAATTTAATAAAGCATACGTTAAAACAACGTAAATACAATTAAATAAAGCATAGGATAAAACAACATAAATACAATTTAATAAAGCATAGGTTAAAACAACATAAATACAATTTTATAAAGCATAGGATAAAACAACATAAATACAATTTAATAAAGCATAGGATAAAACAACATAAATAAAATTTAATAAAGCATAGGATAAAACAACATAAATACATTTAATAAAGCATACGTTAAAACAACATAAATACAATTTAATAAAGCATAGGATAAAACAAAATAAATACAATTTAGTAAAGCATAGGATAAAACAACATAATTACAATTTAATAAAGCATAGGATAAAACAATATAAATACAATTTAATAAAGCATACGTTAAAACAACGTAAATACAATTAAATAAAGCATAGGATAAAACAACATAAATACAATTTAATAAAGCATAGGTTAAAACAACATAAATACAATTTAATAAAGCATAGGATAAAACAACATAAATACAATTTAATAAAGCATACGTTAAAACAACATAAATACAATTAAATAAAGCATAGGTTAAAACAACATAAATACAATTTAATAAAGCATAGGATAAAACAACATAAATACAATTTAATAAAGCATAGGATAAAACAACATAAATAAAATTTAATAAAGCATAGGATAAAACAACATAAATACATTTAATAAAGCATACGTTAAAACAACATAAATACAATTTAATAAAGCATAGGATAAAACAAAATAAATACAATTTAGTAAAGCATAGGATAAAACAACATAAATACAATTTAATAAAGCATAGGATAAAACAACATAAATACAATTTAATAAAGCATACGTTAAAACAACGTAAATACAATTAAATAAAGCATAGGATAAAACAACATAAATACAATTTAATAAAGCATAGGTTAAAACAACATAAATACAATTTTATAAAGCATAGGATAAAACAACATAAATACAATTTAATAAAGCATAGGATAAAACAACATAAAAACAATTTAATAAAGCATAGGATAAAACAACATAAATACAATTTAATAAAGCATACGTTAAAACAACATAAATACAATTAAATAAAGCATAGGTTAAAGCAACATAAATACAATTTAATAAAGCATAGGATAAAACAACATAAATACAATTTAATAAAGCATAGGATAAAACAACATAAATACAATTTAATAAAGCATACGTTAAAACAACATAAATACAATTAAATAAAGCATAGGTTAAAACAACATAAATACAATTTAATAAAGCATAGGATAAAACAAAATAAATACAATTTAATAAAGCATAGGATAAAACAACATAAATACAATTTAATAAAGCATAGGATAAAACAACATAAATACAATTTAATAAAGCATAGGATAAGACAACATAAATACAATTTAATAAAGCATAGGTTAAAACAACATAAATGCAATTTAATAAAGCATAGTATAAAACAACATAAATACAATTTAATAAAGCATAGGATAAAACAACATAAATACAATTTAATAAAGCATAGGATAAAACAACATAAATACAATTTAATAAAGCATAGGATAAGACAACATAAATACAATTTAATAAAGCATAGGCTAAAACTACATAAATACAATTTAATAAAGCATAGGATAAAACAACATAAATACAATTTAATAAAGCATAGGAAAAAACAACATAAATACAATTTAATAAAGCATACGTTAAAACAACATAAATACAATTAAATAAAGCATAGGTTAAAACAACATAAATACAATTTAATAAAGCATAGGTTAAAACAACATAAATACAATTTTATAAAGCATAGGATAAAACAACATAAATACAATTTAATAAAGCATAGGATAAAACAACATGAATACAATTTAATAAAGCATAGGATAAAACAACATAAATACAATTTAATAAAGCATAGGATAAAACAACATAAATACAATTTAATAAAGCATAGGATAAAACAACATAAATACAATTTAATAAAGCATACGTTAAAACAACATAAATACAATTAAATAAAGCATAGGTTAAAACAACATAAATACAATTTAATAAAGCATAGGATAAAACAACATAAATACAATTTAATAAAGCATAGGATAAAACAACATAAATAAAATTTAATAAAGCATAGGATAAAACAAAATAAATACAATTTAGTAAAGCATAGGATAAAACAACATAAATACAATTTAATAAAGCATAGGATAAAACAACATAAATACAATTTAATAAAGCATACGTTAAAACAACGTAAATACAATTAAATAAAGCATAGGATAAAACAACATAAATACAATTTAATAAAGCATAGGTTAAAACAACATAAATACAATTTAATAAAGCATAGGATAAAACAAAATAAATACAATTTAATAAAGCATAGGATAAAACAACATAAATACAATTTAATAAAGCATAGGATAAAACAACATAAATACAATTTAATAAAGCATACGTTAAAACAACGTAAATACAATTAAATAAAGCATAGGATAAAACAACATAAATACAATTTAATAAAGCATAGGTTAAAACAACATAAATACAATTTAATAAAGCATAGGATAAAACAAAATAAATACAATTTAATAAAGCATAGGATAAAACAACATAAATACAATTTAATAAAGCATAGGATAAAACAACATAAATACAATTTAATAAAGCATACGTTAAAACAACATAAATACAATTAAATAAAGCTTAGGTTAAAACAACATAAATACAATTTAATAAAGCATAGGATAAAACAACATAAATACAATTTAATAAAGCATAGGATAAAACAACATAAATACAATTAAATAAAGCATAGGTTAAAACAACATAAATACAATTTAATAAAGCATAGGATAAAACAACTTAAATACAATTTAATAAAGCATAGGATAAAACAACATAAATAAAATTTAATAAAGCATAGGATAAAACAACATAAATACAATTTAATAAAGCATAGGATAAAACAAAATAAATACAATTTAATAAAGCATAGGATAAAACAACATAAATACAATTTAATAAAGCATAGGATAAAACAACATAAATACAATTTAATAAAGCATACGTTAAAACAACATAAATACAATTTAATAAAGCATAGGTTAAAACAACATAAATACAATTTTATAAAGCATAGGATAAAACAACATAAATACAATTTAATAAAGCATAGGTTAAAACAACATAAATACAATTTAATAAAGCATAGGATAAAACAACATATATTCAATTTAATAAAGCATAGGATAAAACAACATAAATAAAATTTAATAAAGCATAGGATAAAACAACATAAATAAAATTTAATAAAGCATAGGATAAAACAACATAAATAAAATTTAATAAAGCATAGGATAAAACAACGTAAATACAATTTAATAAAGCATAGGATAAAACAACATAAATTAAATTTAATAAAGCATAGGATAAAACAACATAAATACAATTTAATAAAGCATAGGATAAAACAACATAAATACAATTTAATAAAGCATAGGTTAAAACGACATAAATGCAATTTAATAAAGCATAGTATAAAACAACATAAATACAATTTAATAAAGCATAGGATAAAACAACATAAATACAATTTAATAAAGCATAGGATAAAACAACATAAATACAATTTAATAAAGCATAGGATAAAACAACATAAATACAATTTAATAAAGCATAGGATAAGACAACATAAATACAATTTAATAAAGCATAGGTTAAAACAACATAAATGCAATTTAATAAAGCATAGTATAAAACAACATAAATACAATTTAATAAAGCATAGGATAAAACAACATAAATACAATTTAATAAAGCATAGGATAAAACAACATAAATACAATTTAATAAAGCATAGGATAAGACAACATAAATACAATTTAATAAAGCATAGGCTAAAACTACATAAATACAATTTAATAAAGCATACGTTAAAACAACATAAATACAATTAAATAAAGCATAGGTTAAAACAACATAAATACAATTTAATAAAGCATAGGATAAAACAACATAAATACAATTTAATAAAGCATAGGATAAAACAACATAAATAAAATTTAATAAAGCATAGAATAAAACAACATAAATACAATTTAATAAAGCATAGGATAAAACAAAATAAATACAATTTAATAAAGCATAGGATAAAACAACATAAATACAATTTAATAAAGCATAGGATAAAACAATATAAATACAATTTAATAAAGCATACGTTAAAACAACGTAAATACAATTAAATAAAGCATAGGATAAAACAACATAAATACAATTTAATAAAGCATAGGTTAAAACAACATAAATACAATTTAATAAAGCATAGGATAAAACAACATAAATACAATTTAATAAAGCATACGTTAAAACAACATAAATACAATTAAATAAAGCATAGGTTAAAACAACATAAATACAATTTAATAAAGCATAGGATAAAACAACATAAATACAATTTAATAAAGCATAGGATAAAACAACATAAATAAAATTTAATAAAGCATAGGATAAAACAACATAAATACATTTAATAAAGCATACGTTAAAACAACATAAATACAATTTAATAAAGCATAGGATAAAACAAAATAAATACAATTTAGTAAAGCATAGGATAAAACAACATAAATACAATTTAATAAAGCATAGGATAAAACAACATAAATACAATTTAATAAAGCATACGTTAAAACAACGTAAATACAATTAAATAAAGCATAGGATAAAACAACATAAATACAATTTAATAAAGCATAGGTTAAAACAACATAAATACAATTTTATAAAGCATAGGATAAAACAACATAAATACAATTTAATAAAGCATAGGATAAAACAACATAAAAACAATTTAATAAAGCATAGGATAAAACAACATAAATACAATTTAATAAAGCATACGTTAAAACAACATAAATACAATTAAATAAAGCATAGGTTAAAGCAACATAAATACAATTTAATAAAGCATAGGATAAAACAACATAAATACAATTTAATAAAGCATAGGATAAAACAACATAAATACAATTTAATAAAGCATACGTTAAAACAACATAAATACAATTAAATAAAGCATAGGTTAAAACAACATAAATACAATTTAATAAAGCATAGGATAAAACAAAATAAATACAATTTAATAAAGCATAGGATAAAACAACATAAATACAATTTAATAAAGCATAGGATAAAACAACATAAATACAATTTAATAAAGCATAGGATAAGACAACATAAATACAATTTAATAAAGCATAGGTTAAAACAACATAAATGCAATTTAATAAAGCATAGTATAAAACAACATAAATACAATTTAATAAAGCATAGGATAAAACAACATAAATACAATTTAATAAAGCATAGGATAAAACAACATAAATACAATTTAATAAAGCATAGGATAAGACAACATAAATACAATTTAATAAAGCATAGGCTAAAACTACATAAATACAATTTAATAAAGCATAGGATAAAACAACATAAATACAATTTAATAAAGCATAGGAAAAAACAACATAAATACAATTTAATAAAGCATACGTTAAAACAACATAAATACAATTAAATAAAGCATAGGTTAAAACAACATAAATACAATTTAATAAAGCATAGGTTAAAACAACATAAATACAATTTTATAAAGCATAGGATAAAACAACATAAATACAATTTAATAAAGCATAGGATAAAACAACATGAATACAATTTAATAAAGCATAGGATAAAACAACATAAATACAATTTAATAAAGCATAGGATAAAACAACATAAATACAATTTAATAAAGCATAGGATAAAACAACATAAATACAATTTAATAAAGCATACGTTAAAACAACATAAATACAATTAAATAAAGCATAGGTTAAAACAACATAAATACAATTTAATAAAGCATAGGATAAAACAACATAAATACAATTTAATAAAGCATAGGATAAAACAACATAAATAAAATTTAATAAAGCATAGGATAAAACAAAATAAATACAATTTAGTAAAGCATAGGATAAAACAACATAAATACAATTTAATAAAGCATAGGATAAAACAACATAAATACAATTTAATAAAGCATACGTTAAAACAACGTAAATACAATTAAATAAAGCATAGGATAAAACAACATAAATACAATTTAATAAAGCATAGGTTAAAACAACATAAATACAATTTAATAAAGCATAGGATAAAACAAAATAAATACAATTTAATAAAGCATAGGATAAAACAACATAAATACAATTTAATAAAGCATAGGATAAAACAACATAAATACAATTTAATAAAGCATACGTTAAAACAACGTAAATACAATTAAATAAAGCATAGGATAAAACAACATAAATACAATTTAATAAAGCATAGGTTAAAACAACATAAATACAATTTAATAAAGCATAGGATAAAACAAAATAAATACAATTTAATAAAGCATAGGATAAAACAACATAAATACAATTTAATAAAGCATAGGATAAAACAACATAAATACAATTTAATAAAGCATACGTTAAAACAACATAAATACAATTAAATAAAGCTTAGGTTAAAACAACATAAATACAATTTAATAAAGCATAGGATAAAACAACATAAATACAATTTAATAAAGCATAGGATAAAACAACATAAATACAATTAAATAAAGCATAGGTTAAAACAACATAAATACAATTTAATAAAGCATAGGATAAAACAACTTAAATACAATTTAATAAAGCATAGGATAAAACAACATAAATAAAATTTAATAAAGCATAGGATAAAACAACATAAATACAATTTAATAAAGCATAGGATAAAACAAAATAAATACAATTTAATAAAGCATAGGATAAAACAACATAAATACAATTTAATAAAGCATAGGATAAAACAACATAAATACAATTTAATAAAGCATACGTTAAAACAACATAAATACAATTTAATAAAGCATAGGTTAAAACAACATAAATACAATTTTATAAAGCATAGGATAAAACAACATAAATACAATTTAATAAAGCATAGGTTAAAACAACATAAATACAATTTAATAAAGCATAGGATAAAACAACATATATTCAATTTAATAAAGCATAGGATAAAACAACATAAATAAAATTTAATAAAGCATAGGATAAAACAACATAAATAAAATTTAATAAAGCATAGGATAAAACAACATAAATAAAATTTAATAAAGCATAGGATAAAACAACGTAAATACAATTTAATAAAGCATAGGATAAAACAACATAAATTAAATTTAATAAAGCATAGGATAAAACAACATAAATACAATTTAATAAAGCATAGGATAAAACAATATAAATAAAATTTAATAAAGCATAGGTTAAAACAACATAAATGCAATTTAATAAAGCATAGTATAAAACAACATAAATACAATTTAATAAAGCATAGGATAAAACAACATAAATACAATTTAATAAAGCATAGGATAAAACAACATAAATACAATTTAATAAAGCATAGGATAAAACAACATAAATACAATTTAATAAAGCATAGGATAAGACAACATAAATACAATTTAATAAAGCATAGGTTAAAACAACATAAATGCAATTTAATAAAGCATAGTATAAAACAACATAAATACAATTTAATAAAGCATAGGATAAAACAACATAAATACAATTTAATAAAGCATAGGATAAAACAACATAAATACAATTTAATAAAGCATAGGATAAGACAACATAAATACAATTTAATAAAGCATAGGCTAAAACTACATAAATACAATTTAATAAAGCATAGGATAAAACAACATAAATACAATTTAATAAAGCATAGGAAAAAACAACATAAATACAATTTAATAAAGCATACGTTAAAACAACATAAATACAATTAAATAAAGCATAGGTTAAAACAACATAAATACAATTTTATAAAGCATAGGATAAAACAACATAAATACAATTTAATAAAGCATAGGATAAAACAACATAAATAAAATTTAATAAAGCATAGGATAAAACAACATAAATACAATTTAATAAAGCATACGTTAAAACAACATAAATACAATTTAATAAAGCATAGGATAAAACAAAATAAATACAATTTAATAAAGCATAGGATAAAACAACATAAATACAATTTAATAAAGCATAGGATAAAACAACATAAATACAATTTAATAAAGCATACGTTAAAACAACATAAATACAATTTAATAAAGCATAGGATAAAACAAAATAAATACAATTTAATAAAGCATAGGATAAAACAACATAAATACAATTTAATAAATCATAGGATAAAACAACATAAATACAATTTAATAAAGCATACGTTAAAACAACATAAATACAATTTAATAAAGCATAGGTTAAAACAACATAAATACAATTTTATAAAGCATAGGATAAAACAACATAAATACAATTTAATAAAGCATAGGTTAAAACAACATAAATACAATTTAATAAAGCATAGGATAAAACAACATATATTCAATTTAATAAAGCATAGGATAAAACAACATAAATAAAATTTAATAAAGCATAGGATAAAACAACATAAATAAAATTTAATAAAGCATAGGATAAAACAACATAAATACAATTTAATAAAGCATAGGTTAAAACAACATAAATGCAATTTAATAAAGCATAGTATAAAACAACATAAATACAATTTAATAAAGCATAGGATAAAACAACATAAATACAATTTAATAAAGCATAGGATAAAACAACATAAATACAATTTAATAAAGCATAGGATAAGACAACATAAATACAATTTAATAAAGCATATGCTAAAACTACATAAATACAATTTAATAAAGCATAGGATAAAACAACATAAATACAATTTAATAAAGCATAGGAAAAAACAACATAAATACAATTTAATAAAGCATACGTTAAAACAACTTAAATACAATTAAATAAAGCATAGGTTAAAACAACATAAATACAATTTAATAAAGCATAGGATAAAACAACATAAATACAATTTAATAAAGCATAGGATAAAACAACATAAATACAATTTAATAAAGCATAGGATAAAACAACATAAATACAATTTAATAAAGCATAGGATAAGACAACATAAATACAATTTAATAAAGCATAGGTTAAAACAACATAAATGCAATTTAATAAAGCATAGTATAAAACAACATAAATACAATTTAATAAAGCATAGGATAAAACAACATAAATACAATTTAATAAAGCATAGGATAAAACAACATAAATACAATTTAATAAAGCATAGGATAAGACAACATAAATACAATTTAATAAAGCATAGGCTAAAACTACATAAATACAATTTAATAAAGCATAGGATAAAACAACATAAATACAATTTAATAAAGCATAGGAAAAAACAACATAAATACAATTTAATAAAGCATACGTTAAAACAACATAAATACAATTAAATAAAGCATAGGTTAAAACAACATAAATACAATTTTATAAAGCATAGGATAAAACAACATAAATACAATTTAATAAAGCATAGGATAAAACAACATAAATAAAATTTAATAAAGCATAGGATAAAACAACATAAATACAATTTAATAAAGCATACGTTAAAACAACATAAATACAATTTAATAAAGCATAGGATAAAACATAATAAATACAATTTAATAAAGCATAGGATAAAACAACATAAATACAATTTAATAAAGCATAGGATAAAACAACATAAATACAATTTAATAAAGCATACGTTAAAACAACATAAATACAATTAAATAAAGCATAGGTTAAAACAACATAAATACAATTTAATAAAGCATAGGATAAAACAACATAAATACAATTTAATAAAGCATAGGATAAAACAACATAAATACAATTTAATAAAGCATAGGATAAAACAAAATAAATACAATTTAATAAAGCATAGTATAAAACAACATAAATACAATTTAATAAAGCATAGGATAAAACAATATAAATACAATTTAATAAAGCATACGTTAAAACAACGTAAATACAATTAAATAAAGCATAGGATAAAACAACATAAATACAATTTAATAAAGCATAGGTTAAAACAACATAAATACAATTTTATAAAGCATAGGATAAAACAACATAAATACAATTTAATAAAGCATAGGATAAAACAACATAAATACAATTTAATAAAGCATAGGATAAAACAACATAAATACAATTTAATAAAGCATAGGATAAAACAAAATAAATACAATTTAATAAAGCATAGGATAAAACAACATAAATACAATTTAATAAAGCATAGGATAAAACAATATAAATACAATTTAATAAAGCATACGTTAAAACAACGTAAATACAATTAAATAAAGCATAGGATAAAACAACATAAATACAATTTAATAAAGCATAGGTTAAAACAACATAAATACAATTTTATAAAGCATAGGATAAAACAACATAAATACAATTTAATAAAGCATAGGATAAAACAACATAAAAACAATTTAATAAAGCATAGGATAAAACAACATAAATACAATTTAATAAAGCATACGTTAAAACAACATAAATACAATTAAATAAAGCATAGGTTAAAGCAACATAAATACAATTTAATAAAGCATAGGATAAAACAACATAAATACAATTTAATAAAGCATAGGATAAAACAACATAAATACAATTTAATAAAGCATACGTTAAAACAACATAAATACAATTAAATAAAGCATAGGTTAAAACAACATAAATACAATTTAATAAAGCATAGGATAAAACAAAATAAATACAATTTAATAAAGCATAGGATAAAACAACATAAATACAATTTAATAAAGCATAGGATAAAACAACATAAATACAATTTAATAAAGCATAGGATAAGACAACATAAATACAATTTAATAAAGCATAGGTTAAAACAACATAAATGCAATTTAATAAAGCATAGTATAAAACAACATAAATACAATTTAATAAAGCATAGGATAAAACAACATAAATACAATTTAATAAAGCATAGGATAAAACAACATAAATACAATTTAATAAAGCATAGGATAAGACAACATAAATACAATTTAATAAAGCATAGGCTAAAACTACATAAATACAATTTAATAAAGCATAGGATAAAACAACATAAATACAATTTAATAAAGCATAGGAAAAAACAACATAAATACAATTTAATAAAGCATACGTTAAAACAACATAAATACAATTAAATAAAGCATAGGTTAAAACAACATAAATACAATTTAATAAAGCATAGGTTAAAACAACATAAATACAATTTTATAAAGCATAGGATAAAACAACATAAATACAATTTAATAAAGCATAGGATAAAACAACATGAATACAATTTAATAAAGCATAGGATAAAACAACATAAATACAATTTAGTAAAGCATAGGATAAAACAACATAAATACAATTTAATAAAGCATAGGATAAAACAACATAAATACAATTTAATAAAGCATACGTTAAAACAACGTAAATACAATTAAATAAAGCATAGGATAAAACAACATAAATACAATTTAATAAAGCATAGGTTAAAACAACATAAATACAATTTAATAAAGCATATGCTAAAACTACATAAATACAATTTAATAAAGCATAGGATAAAACAACATAAATACAATTTAATAAAGCATAGGAAAAAACAACATAAATACAATTTAATAAAGCATACGTTAAAACAACTTAAATACAATTAAATAAAGCATAGGTTAAAACAACATAAATACAATTTAATAAAGCATAGGATAAAACAACATAAATACAATTTAATAAAGCATAGGATAAAACAACATAAATACAATTTAATAAAGCATAGGATAAAACAACATAAATACAATTTAATAAAGCATAGGATAAGACAACATAAATACAATTTAATAAAGCATAGGTTAAAACAACATAAATGCAATTTAATAAAGCATAGTATAAAACAACATAAATACAATTTAATAAAGCATAGGATAAAACAACATAAATACAATTTAATAAAGCATAGGATAAAACAACATAAATACAATTTAATAAAGCATAGGATAAGACAACATAAATACAATTTAATAAAGCATAGGCTAAAACTACATAAATACAATTTAATAAAGCATAGGATAAAACAACATAAATACAATTTAATAAAGCATAGGAAAAAACAACATAAATACAATTTAATAAAGCATACGTTAAAACAACATAAATACAATTAAATAAAGCATAGGTTAAAACAACATAAATACAATTTTATAAAGCATAGGATAAAACAACATAAATACAATTTAATAAAGCATAGGATAAAACAACATAAATACAATTTAATAAAGCATACGTTAAAACAACATAAATACAATTTAATAAAGCATAGGATAAAACATAATAAATACAATTTAATAAAGCATAGGATAAAACAACATAAATACAATTTAATAAAGCATAGGATAAAACAACATAAATACAATTTAATAAAGCATACGTTAAAACAACATAAATACAATTAAATAAAGCATAGGTTAAAACAACATAAATACAATTTAATAAAGCATAGGATAAAACAACATAAATACAATTTAATAAAGCATAGGATAAAACAACATAAATACAATTTAATAAAGCATAGGATAAAACAAAATAAATACAATTTAATAAAGCATAGTATAAAACAACATAAATACAATTTAATAAAGCATAGGATAAAACAATATAAATACAATTTAATAAAGCATACGTTAAAACAACGTAAATACAATTAAATAAAGCATAGGATAAAACAACATAAATACAATTTAATAAAGCATAGGTTAAAACAACATAAATACAATTTTATAAAGCATAGGATAAAACAACATAAATACAATTTAATAAAGCATAGGATAAAACAACATAAATACAATTTAATAAAGCATAGGATAAAACAACATAAATACAATTTAATAAAGCATAGGATAAAACAAAATAAATACAATTTAATAAAGCATAGGATAAAACAACATAAATACAATTTAATAAAGCATAGGATAAAACAATATAAATACAATTTAATAAAGCATACGTTAAAACAACGTAAATACAATTAAATAAAGCATAGGATAAAACAACATAAATACAATTTAATAAAGCATAGGTTAAAACAACATAAATACAATTTTATAAAGCATAGGATAAAACAACATAAATACAATTTAATAAAGCATAGGATAAAACAACATAAAAACAATTTAATAAAGCATAGGATAAAACAACATAAATACAATTTAATAAAGCATACGTTAAAACAACATAAATACAATTAAATAAAGCATAGGTTAAAGCAACATAAATACAATTTAATAAAGCATAGGATAAAACAACATAAATACAATTTAATAAAGCATAGGATAAAACAACATAAATACAATTTAATAAAGCATACGTTAAAACAACATAAATACAATTAAATAAAGCATAGGTTAAAACAACATAAATACAATTTAATAAAGCATAGGATAAAACAAAATAAATACAATTTAATAAAGCATAGGATAAAACAACATAAATACAATTTAATAAAGCATAGGATAAAACAACATAAATACAATTTAATAAAGCATAGGATAAGACAACATAAATACAATTTAATAAAGCATAGGTTAAAACAACATAAATGCAATTTAATAAAGCATAGTATAAAACAACATAAATACAATTTAATAAAGCATAGGATAAAACAACATAAATACAATTTAATAAAGCATAGGATAAAACAACATAAATACAATTTAATAAAGCATAGGATAAGACAACATAAATACAATTTAATAAAGCATAGGCTAAAACTACATAAATACAATTTAATAAAGCATAGGATAAAACAACATAAATACAATTTAATAAAGCATAGGAAAAAACAACATAAATACAATTTAATAAAGCATACGTTAAAACAACATAAATACAATTAAATAAAGCATAGGTTAAAACAACATAAATACAATTTAATAAAGCATAGGTTAAAACAACATAAATACAATTTTATAAAGCATAGGATAAAACAACATAAATACAATTTAATAAAGCATAGGATAAAACAACATGAATACAATTTAATAAAGCATAGGATAAAACAACATAAATACAATTTAGTAAAGCATAGGATAAAACAACATAAATACAATTTAATAAAGCATAGGATAAAACAACATAAATACAATTTAATAAAGCATACGTTAAAACAACGTAAATACAATTAAATAAAGCATAGGATAAAACAACATAAATACAATTTAATAAAGCATAGGTTAAAACAACATAAATACAATTTAATAAAGCATAGGATAAAACAAAATAAATACAATTTAATAAAGCATAGGATAAAACAACATAAATACAATTTAATAAAGCATAGGATAAAACAACATAAATACAATTTAATAAAGCATACGTTAAAACAACGTAAATACAATTAAATAAAGCATAGGATAAAACAACATAAATACAATTTAATAAAGCATAGGTTAAAACAACATAAATACAATTTAATAAAGCATAGGATAAAACAAAATAAATACAATTTAATAAAGCATAGGATAAAACAACATAAATACAATTTAATAAAGCATAGGATAAAACAACATAAATACAATTTAATAAAGCATACGTTAAAACAACATAAATACAATTAAATAAAGCTTAGGTTAAAACAACATAAATACAATTTAATAAAGCATAGGATAAAACAACATAAATACAATTTAATAAAGCATAGGATAAAACAACATAAATACAATTAAATAAAGCATAGGTTAAAACAACATAAATACAATTTAATAAAGCATAGGATAAAACAACTTAAATACAATTTAATAAAGCATAGGATAAAACAACATAAATAAAATTTAATAAAGCATAGGATAAAACAACATAAATACAATTTAATAAAGCATAGGATAAAACAAAATAAATACAATTTAATAAAGCATAGGATAAAACAACATAAATACAATTTAATAAAGCATAGGATAAAACAACATAAATACAATTTAATAAAGCATACGTTAAAACAACATAAATACAATTTAATAAAGCATAGGTTAAAACAACATAAATACAATTTTATAAAGCATAGGATAAAACAACATAAATACAATTTAATAAAGCATAGGTTAAAACAACATAAATACAATTTAATAAAGCATAGGATAAAACAACATATATTCAATTTAATAAAGCATAGGATAAAACAACATAAATAAAATTTAATAAAGCATAGGATAAAACAACATAAATAAAATTTAATAAAGCATAGGATAAAACAACATAAATAAAATTTAATAAAGCATAGGATAAAACAACGTAAATACAATTTAATAAAGCATAGGATAAAACAACATAAATTAAATTTAATAAAGCATAGGATAAAACAACATAAATACAATTTAATAAAGCATAGGATAAAACAACATAAATACAATTTAATAAAGCATAGGTTAAAACAACATAAATGCAATTTAATAAAGCATAGTATAAAACAACATAAATACAATTTAATAAAGCATAGGATAAAACAACATAAATACATTTTAATAAAGCATAGGATAAAACAACATAAATACAATTTAATAAAGCATAGGATAAGACAACATAAATACAATTTAATAAAGCATAGGCTAAAACTACATCAATACAATTTAATAAAGCATAGGATAAAACAACATAAATACAATTTAATAAAGCATAGGAAAAAACAACATAAATACAATTTAATAAAGCATACGTTAAAACAACTTAAATACAATTAAATAAAGCATAGGTTAAAACAACATAAATACAATTTAATAAAGCATAGGATAAAACAACATAAATACAATTTAATAAAGCATAGGATAAAACAACATAAATACAATTTAATAAAGCATAGGATAAAACAACATAAATACAATTTAATAAAGCATAGGATAAGACAACATAAATACAATTTAATAAAGCATAGGTTAAAACAACATAAATGCAATTTAATAAAGCATAGTATAAAACAACATAAATACAATTTAATAAAGCATAGGATAAAAGAACATAAATACAATTTAATAAAGCATAGGATAAAACAACATAAATACAATTTAATAAAGCATAGGATAAGACAACATAAATACAATTTAATAAAGCATAGGCTAAAACTACATAAATACAATTTAATAAAGCATAGGATAAAACAACATAAATACAATTTAATAAAGCATAGGAAAAAACAACATAAATACAATTTAATAAAGCATACGTTAAAACAACATAAATACAATTAAATAAAGCATAGGTTAAAACAACATAAATACAATTTTATAAAGCATAGGATAAAACAACATAAATACAATTTAATAAAGCATAGGATAAAACAACATAAATAAAATTTAATAAAGCATAGGATAAAACAACATAAATACAATTTAATAAAGCATACGTTAAAACAACATAAATACAATTTAATAAAGCATAGGATAAAACAAAATAAATACAATTTAATAAAGCATAGGATAAAACAACATAAATACAATTTAATAAAGCATAGGATAAAACAACATAAATACAATTTAATAAAGCATACGTTAAAACAACATAAATACAATTTAATAAAGCATAGCATAAAACAAAATAAATACAATTTAATAAAGCATAGGATAAAACAACATAAATACAATTTAATAAAGCATAGGATAAAACAACATAAATACAATTTAATAAAGCATACGTTAAAACAACATAAATACAATTTAATAAAGCATAGGTTAAAACAACATAAATACAATTTTATAAAGCATAGGATAAAACAACATAAATACAATTTAATAAAGCATAGGTTAAAACAACATAAATACAATTTAATAAAGCATAGGATAAAACAACATATATTCAATTTAATAAAGCATAGGATAAAACAACATAAATAAAATTTAATAAAGCATAGGATAAAACAACATAAATAAAATTTAATAAAGCATAGGATAAAACAACATAAATACAATTTAATAAAGCATAGGTTAAAACAACATAAATGCAATTTAATAAAGCATAGTATAAAACAACATAAATACAATTTAATAAAGCATAGGATAAAACAACATAAATACAATTTAATAAAGCATAGGATAAGACAACATAAATACAATTTAATAAAGCATAGGCTAAAACTACATAAATACAATTAAATAAAGCATAGGTTAAAACAACATAAATACAATTTAATAAAGCATAGGATAAAACAACATAAATACAATTTAATAAAGCATAGGATAAAACAACATAAATACAATTTAATAAAGCATAGGATAAAACAACATAAATACAATTTAATAAAGCATAGGATAAGACAACATAAATACAATTTAATAAAGCATAGGTTAAAACAACATAAATGCAATTTAATAAAGCATAGTATAAAACAACATAAATACAATTTAATAAAGCATAGGATAAAACAACATAAATACAATTTAATAAAGCATAGGATAAAACAACATAAATACAATTTAATAAAGCATAGGATAAGACAACATAAATACAATTTAATAAAGCATAGGCTAAAACTACATAAATACAATTTAATAAAGCATAGGATAAAACAACATAAATACAATTTAATAAAGCATAGGAAAAAACAACATAAATACAATTTAATAAAGCATACGTTAAAACAACATAAATACAATTAAATAAAGCATAGGTTAAAACAACATAAATACAATTTTATAAAGCATAGGATAAAACAACATAAATACAATTTAATAAAGCATAGGATAAAACAACATAAATAAAATTTAATAAAGCATAGGATAAAACAACATAAATACAATTTAATAAAGCATACGTTAAAACAACATAAATACAATTTAATAAAGCATAGGATAAAACAAAATAAATACAATTTAATAAAGCATAGGATAAAACAACATAAATACAATTTAATAAAGCATAGGATAAAACAACATAAATACAATTTAATAAAGCATACGTTAAAACAACATAAATACAATTAAATAAAGCATAGGTTAAAACAACATAAATACAATTTAATAAAGCATAGGATAAAACAACATAAATACAATTTAATAAAGCATAGGATAAAACAACATAAATACAATTT
Organism: Phyllobates terribilis; assembly: GCF_046119375.1. NCBI lineage: Eukaryota > Metazoa > Chordata > Amphibia > Anura > Dendrobatidae > Phyllobates > Phyllobates terribilis. The sequence goes on from NW_027362778.1 coordinate 1,114,833, forward strand.
AATAAAGCATAGGATAAAACAAAATAAATACAATTTAATAAAGCATAGTATAAAACAACATAAATACAATTTAATAAAGCATAGGATAAAACAATATAAATACAATTTAATAAAGCATACGTTAAAACAACGTAAATACAATTAAATAAAGCATAGGATAAAACAACATAAATACAATTTAATAAAGCATAGGTTAAAACAACATAAATACAATTTTATAAAGCATAGGATAAAACAACATAAATACAATTTAATAAAGCATAGGATAAAACAACATAAATACAATTTAATAAAGCATAGGATAAAACAACATAAATACAATTTAATAAAGCATAGGATAAAACAAAATAAATACAATTTAATAAAGCATAGGATAAAACAACATAAATACAATTTAATAAAGCATAGGATAAAACAATATAAATACAATTTAATAAAGCATACGTTAAAACAACGTAAATACAATTAAATAAAGCATAGGATAAAACAACATAAATACAATTTAATAAAGCATAGGTTAAAACAACATAAATACAATTTTATAAAGCATAGGATAAAACAACATAAATACAATTTAATAAAGCATAGGATAAAACAACATAAATACAATTTAATAAAGCATAGGATGAAACAACATAAATACAATTTAATAAAGCATACGTTAAAACAACATAAATACAATTAAATAAAGCATAGGTTAAAGCAACATAAATACAATTTAATAAAGCATAGGATAAAACAACATAAATACAATTTAATAAAGCATAGGATAAAACAACATAAATACAATTTAATAAAGCATACGTTAAAACAACTTAAATACAATTAAATAAAGCATAGGTTAAAACAACATAAATACAATTTAATAAAGCATAGGATAAAACAACATAAATACAATTTAATAAAGCATAGGATAAAACAACATAAATACAATTTAATAAAGCATAGGATAAAACAACATAAATACAATTTAATAAAGCATAGGATAAGACAACATAAATACAATTTAATAAAGCATAGGTTAAAACAACATAAATGCAATTTAATAAAGCATAGTATAAAACAACATAAATACAATTTAATAAAGCATAGGATAAAACAACATAAATACAATTTAATAAAGCATAGGATAAAACAACATAAATACAATTTAATAAAGCATAGGATAAGACAACATAAATACAATTTAATAAAGCATAGGCTAAAACTACATAAATACAATTTAATAAAGCATAGGATAAAACAACATAAATACAATTTAATAAAGCATAGGAAAAAACAACATAAATACAATTTAATAAAGCATACGTTAAAACAACATAAATACAATTAAATAAAGCATAGGTTAAAACAACATAAATACAATTTTATAAAGCATAGGATAAAACAACATAAATACAATTTAATAAAGCATAGGATAAAACAACATAAATAAAATTTAATAAAGCATAGGATAAAACAACATAAATACAATTTAATAAAGCATACGTTAAAACAACATAAATACAATTTAATAAAGCATAGGATAAAACAAAATAAATACAATTTAATAAAGCATAGGATAAAACAACATAAATACAATTTAATAAAGCATAGGATAAAACAACATAAATACAATTTAATAAAGCATACGTTAAAACAACATAAATACAATTAAATAAAGCATAGGTTAAAACAACATAAATACAATTTAATAAAGCATAGGATAAAACAACATAAATACAATTTAATAAAGCATAGGATAAAACAACATAAATACAATTTAATAAAGCATAGGATAAAACAAAATAAATACAATTTAAAAAAGCATAGTATAAAACAACATAAATACAATTTAATAAAGCATAGGATAAAACAATATAAATACAATTTAATAAAGCATACGTTAAAACAATGTAAATACAATTAAATAAAGCATAGGATAAAACAACATAAATACAATTTAATAAAGCATAGGTTAAAACAACATAAATACAATTTTATAAAGCATAGGATAAAACAACATAAATACAATTTAATAAAGCATAGGATAAAACAACATAAATACAATTTAATAAAGCATAGGATAAAACAACATAAATACAATTTAATAAAGCATAGGATAAAACAAAATAAATACAATTTAATAAAGCATAGGATAAAACAACATAAATACAATTTAATAAAGCATAGGATAAAACAATATAAATACAATTTAATAAAGCATACGTTAAAACAACGTAAATACAATTAAATAAAGCATAGGATAAAACAACATAAATACAATTTAATAAAGCATAGGTTAAAACAACATAAATACAATTTTATAAAGCATAGGATAAAACAACATAAATACAATTTAATAAAGCATAGGATAAAACAACATAAATACAATTTAATAAAGCATAGGATAAAACAACATAAATACAATTTAATAAAGCATACGTTAAAACAACATAAATACAATTAAATAAAGCATAGGTTAAAGCAACATAAATACAATTTAATAAAGCATAGGATAAAACAACATAAATACAATTTAATAAAGCATAGGATAAAACAACATAAATACAATTTAATAAAGCATACGTTAAAACAACATAAATACAATTAAATAAAGCATAGGTTAAAACAACATAAATACAATTTAATAAAGCATAGGATAAAACAAAATAAATACAATTTAATAAAGCATAGGATAAAACAACATAAATACAATTTAATAAAGCATAGGATAAAACAACATAAATACAATTTAATAAAGCATACGTTAAAACAACATAAATACAATTAAATAAAGCATAGGTTAAAACAACATAAATACAATTTAATAAAGCATAGGATAAAACAACATAAATACAATTTAATAAAGCATAGGATAAAACAACATAAATAAAATTTAATAAAGCATAGAATAAAACAACATAAATACAATTTAATAAAGCATAGGATAAAACAAAATAAATACAATTTAATAAAGCATAGGATAAAACAACATACATACAATTTAATAAAGCATAGGATAAAACAATATAAATACAATTTAATAAAGCATACGTTAAAACAACGTAAATACAATTAAATAAAGCATAGGATAAAACAACATAAATACAATTTAATAAAGCATAGGTTAAAACAACATAAATACAATTTTATAAAGCATAGGATAAAACAACATAAATACAATTTAATAAAGCATAGGATAAAACAACATAAATACAATTTAATAAAGCATAGGATAAAACAACATAAATACAATTTAATAAAGCATACGTTAAAACAACATAAATACAATTAAATAAAGCATAGGTTAAAGCAACATAAATACAATTTAATAAAGCATAGGATAAAACAACATAAATACAATTTAATAAAGCATAGGATAAAACAACATAAATACAATTTAATAAAGCATACGTTAAAACAACATAAATACAATTAAATAAAGCATAGGTTAAAACAACATAAATACAATTTAATAAAGCATAGGATAAAACAAAATAAATACAATTTAATAAAGCATAGGATAAAACAACATAAATACAATTTAATAAAGCATAGGATAAAACAACATAAATACAATTTAATAAAGCATACGTTAAAACAACATAAATACAATTAAATAAAGCATAGGTTAAAACAACATAAATACAATTTAATAAAGCATAGGATAAAACAACATAAATACAATTTAATAAAGCATAGGATAAAACAACATAAATAAAATTTAATAAAGCATAGAATAAAACAACATAAATACAATTTAATAAAGCATAGGATAAAACAAAATAAATACAATTTAATAAAGCATAGGATAAAACAACATAAATACAATTTAATAAAGCATAGGATAAAACAATATAAATACAATTTAATAAAGCATACGTTAAAACAACGTAAATACAATTAAATAAAGCATAGGATAAAACAACATAAATACAATTTAATAAAGCATAGGTTAAAACAACATAAATACAATTTAATAAAGCATAGGATAAAACAACATAAATACAATTTAATAAAGCATACGTTAAAACAACATAAATACAATTAAATAAAGCATAGGTTAAAACAACATAAATACAATTTAATAAAGCATAGGATAAAACAACATAAATACAATTTAATAAAGCATAGGATAAAACAACATAAATAAAATTTAATAAAGCATAGGATAAAACAACATAAATACATTTAATAAAGCATACGTTAAAACAACATAAATACAATTTAATAAAGCATAGGATAAAACAAAATAAATACAATTTAGTAAAGCATAGGATAAAACAACATAAATACAATTTAATAAAGCATAGGATAAAACAAAATAAATACAATTTAGTAAAGCATAGGATAAAACAACATAAATACAATTTAATAAAGCATAGGATAAAACAACATAAATACAATTTAATAAAGCATACGTTAAAACAACGTAAATACAATTAAATAAAGCATAGGATAAAACAAAATAAATACAATTTAATAAAGCATAGGATAAAACAACATAAATACAATTTAATAAAGCATAGGATAAAACAACATAAATACAATTTAATAAAGCATACGTTAAAACAACATAAATACAATTAAATAAAGCATAGGTTAAAACAACATAAATACAATTTAATAAAGCATAGGATAAAACAACATAAATACAATTTAATAAAGCATAGGATAAAACAACATAAATACAATTTAATAAAGCATAGGATAAAACAAAATAAATACAATTTAATAAAGCATAGTATAAAACAACATAAATACAATTTAATAAAGCATAGGATAAAACAATATAAATACAATTTAATAAAGCATACGTTAAAACAATGTAAATACAATTAAATAAAGCATAGGATAAAACAACATAAATACAATTTAATAAAGCATAGGTTAAAACAACATAAATACAATTTTATAAAGCATAGGATAAAACAACATAAATACAATTTAATAAAGCATAGGATAAAACAACATAAATACAATTTAATAAAGCATAGGATAAAACAACATAAATACAATTTAATAAAGCATAGGATAAAACAAAATAAATACAATTTAATAAAGCATAGGATAAAACAACATAAATACAATTTAATAAAGCATAGGATAAAACAATATAAATACAATTTAATAAAGCATACGTTAAAACAACGTAAATACAATTAAATAAAGCATAGGATAAAACAACATAAATACAATTTAATAAAGCATAGGTTAAAACAACATAAATACAATTTTATAAAGCATAGGATAAAACAACATAAATACAATTTAATAAAGCATAGGATAAAACAACATAAATACAATTTAATAAAGCATAGGATAAAACAACATAAATACAATTTAATAAAGCATACGTTAAAACAACATAAATACAATTAAATAAAGCATAGGTTAAAGCAACATAAATACAATTTAATAAAGCATAGGATAAAACAACATAAATACAATTTAATAAAGCATAGGATAAAACAACATAAATACAATTTAATAAAGCATACGTTAAAACAACATAAATACAATTAAATAAAGCATAGGTTAAAACAACATAAATACAATTTAATAAAGCATAGGATAAAACAAAATAAATACAATTTAATAAAGCATAGGATAAAACAACATAAATACAATTTAATAAAGCATAGGATAAAACAACATAAATACAATTTAATAAAGCATACGTTAAAACAACATAAATACAATTAAATAAAGCATAGGTTAAAACAACATAAATACAATTTAATAAAGCATAGGATAAAACAACATAAATACAATTTAATAAAGCATAGGATAAAACAACATAAATAAAATTTAATAAAGCATAGAATAAAACAACATAAATACAATTTAATAAAGCATAGGATAAAACAAAATAAATACAATTTAATAAAGCATAGGATAAAACAACATAAATACAATTTAATAAAGCATAGGATAAAACAATATAAATACAATTTAATAAAGCATACGTTAAAACAACGTAAATACAATTAAATAAAGCATAGGATAAAACAACATAAATACAATTTAATAAAGCATAGGTTAAAACAACATAAATACAATTTTATAAAGCATAGGATAAAACAACATAAATACAATTTAATAAAGCATAGGATAAAACAACATAAATACAATTTAATAAAGCATAGGATAAAACAACATAAATACAATTTAATAAAGCATACGTTAAAACAACATAAATACAATTAAATAAAGCATAGGTTAAAGCAACATAAATACAATTTAATAAAGCATAGGATAAAACAACATAAATACAATTTAATAAAGCATAGGATAAAACAACATAAATACAATTTAATAAAGCATACGTTAAAACAACATAAATACAATTAAATAAAGCATAGGTTAAAACAACATAAATACAATTTAATAAAGCATAGGATAAAACAAAATAAATACAATTTAATAAAGCATAGGATAAAACAACATAAATACAATTTAATAAAGCATAGGATAAAACAACATAAATACAATTTAATAAAGCATACGTTAAAACAACATAAATACAATTAAATAAAGCATAGGTTAAAACAACATAAATACAATTTAATAAAGCATAGGATAAAACAACATAAATACAATTTAATAAAGCATAGGATAAAACAACATAAATAAAATTTAATAAAGCATAGAATAAAACAACATAAATACAATTTAATAAAGCATAGGATAAAACAAAATAAATACAATTTAATAAAGCATAGGATAAAACAACATAAATACAATTTAATAAAGCATAGGATAAAACAATATAAATACAATTTAATAAAGCATACGTTAAAACAACGTAAATACAATTAAATAAAGCATAGGATAAAACAACATAAATACAATTTAATAAAGCATAGGTTAAAACAACATAAATACAATTTAATAAAGCATAGGATAAAACAACATAAATACAATTTAATAAAGCATACGTTAAAACAACATAAATACAATTAAATAAAGCATAGGTTAAAACAACATAAATACAATTTAATAAAGCATAGGATAAAACAACATAAATACAATTTAATAAAGCATAGGATAAAACAACATAAATAAAATTTAATAAAGCATAGGATAAAACAACATAAATACATTTAATAAAGCATACGTTAAAACAACATAAATACAATTTAATAAAGCATAGGATAAAACAAAATAAATACAATTTAGTAAAGCATAGGATAAAACAACATAAATACAATTTAATAAAGCATAGGATAAAACAAAATAAATACAATTTAGTAAAGCATAGGATAAAACAACATAAATACAATTTAATAAAGCATAGGATAAAACAACATAAATACAATTTAATAAAGCATACGTTAAAACAACGTAAATACAATTAAATAAAGCATAGGATAAAACAACATAAATACAATTTAATAAAGCATAGGTTAAAACAACATAAATACAATTTAATAAAGCATAGGATAAAACAAAATAAATACAATTTAATAAAGCATAGGATAAAACAACATAAATACAATTTAATAAAGCATAGGATAAAACAACATAAATACAATTTAATAAAGCATACGTTAAAACAACATAAATACAATTAAATAAAGCATAGGTTAAAACAACATAAATACAATTTAATAAAGCATAGGATAAAACAACATAAATACAATTTAATAAAGCATAGGATAAAACAACATAAATACAATTAAATAAAGCATAGGTTAAAACAACATAAATACAATTTAATAAAGCATAGGATAAAACAACATAAATACAATTTAATAAAGCATAGGATAAAACAACATAAATACAATTTAATAAAGCATACGTTAAAACAACATAAATACAATTTAATAAAGCATAGGTTAAAACAACATAAATACAATTTTATAAAGCATAGGATAAAACAACATAAATACAATTTAATAAAGCATAGGTTAAAACAACATAAATACAATTTAATAAAGCATAGGATAAAACAACATATATTCAATTTAATAAAGCATAGGATAAAACAACATAAATAAAATTTAATAAAGCATAGGATAAAACAACATAAATAAAATTTAATAAAGCATAGGATAAAACAACATAAATAAAATTTAATAAAGCATAGGATAAAACAACGTAAATACAATTTAATAAAGCATAGGATAAAACAACATAAATTAAATTTAATAAAGCATAGGATAAAACAACATAAATACAATTTAATAAAGCATAGGATAAAACAACATAAATACAATTTAATAAAGCATAGGTTAAAACAACATAAATGCAATTTAATAAAGCATAGTATAAAACAACATAAATACAATTTAATAAAGCATAGGCTAAAACTACATAAATACAATTTAATAAAGCATAGGATAAAACAACATAAATACAATTTAATAAAGCATAGGAAAAAACAACATAAATACAATTTAATAAAGCATACGTTAAAACAACTTAAATACAATTAAATAAAGCATAGGTTAAAACAACATAAATACAATTTAATAAAGCATAGGATAAAACAACATAAATACAATTTAATAAAGCATAGGATAAAACAACATAAATACAATTTAATAAAGCATAGGATAAAACAACATAAATACAATTTAATAAAGCATAGGATAAGACAACATAAATACAATTTAATAAAGCATAGGTTAAAACAACATAAATGCAATTTAATAAAGCATAGTATAAAACAACATAAATACAATTTAATAAAGCATAGGATAAAACAACATAAATACAATTTAATAAAGCATAGGATAAAACAACATAAATACAATTTAATAAAGCATACGTTAAAACAACATAAATACAATTAAATAAAGCATAGGTTAAAACAACATAAATACAATTTAATAAAGCATAGGATAAAACAACATAAATACAATTTAATAAAGCATAGGATAAAACAACATAAATACAATTTAATAAAGCATAGGATAAAACAAAATAAATACAATTTAATAAAGCATAGGATAAAACAACATAAATACAATTTAATAAAGCATAGGGTAAAACAATATAAATACAATTTAATAAAGCATACGTTAAAACAACGTAAATACAATTAAATAAAGCATAGGATAAAACAACATAAATACAATTTAATAAAGCATACGTTAAAACAACGTAAATACAATTAAATAAAGCATAGGATAAAACAACATAAATACAATTTAATAAAGCATAGGTTAAAACAACATAAATACAATTTAATAAAGCATAGGATAAAACAAAATAAATACAATTTAATAAAGCATAGGATAAAACAACATAAATACAATTTAATAAAGCATAGGATAAAACAACATAAATACAATTTAATAAAGCATACGTTAAAACAACATAAATACAATTAAATAAAGCATAGGTTAAAACAACATAAATACAATTTAATAAAGCATAGGATAAAACAACATAAATACAATTTAATAAAGCATAGGATAAAACAACATAAATACAATTAAATAAAGCATAGGTTAAAACAACATAAATACAATTTAATAAAGCATAGGATAAAACAACATAAATACAATTTAATAAAGCATAGGATAAAACAACATAAATAAAATTTAATAAAGCATAGGATAAAACAACATAAATTCAATTTAATAAAGCATAGGATAAAACAAAATAAATACAATTTAATAAAGCATAGGATAAAACAACATAAATACAATTTAATAAAGCATAGGATAAAACAACATAAATACAATTTAATAAAGCATACGTTAAAACAACATAAATACAATTTAATAAAGCATAGGTTAAAACAACATAAATACAATTTTATAAAGCATAGGATAAAACAACATAAATACAATTTAATAAAGCATAGGTTAAAACAACATAAATACAATTTAATAAAGCATAGGATAAAACAACATATATTCAATTTAATAAAGCATAGGATAAAACAACATAAATAAAATTTAATAAACCATAGGATAAAACAACATAAATAAAATTTAATAAAGCATAGGATAAAACAACATAAATAAAATTTAATAAAGCATAGGATAAAACAACGTAAATACAATTTAATAAAGCATAGGATAAAACAACATAAATTAAATTTAATAAAGCATAGGATAAAACAACATAAATACAATTTAATAAAGCATAGGATAAAACAACATAAATACAATTTAATAAAGCATAGGTTAAAACAACATAAATGCAATTTAATAAAGCATAGTATAAAACAACATAAATACAATTTAATAAAGCATAGGCTAAAACTACATAAATACAATTTAATAAAGCATAGGATAAAACAACATAAATACAATTTAATAAAGCATAGGAAAAAACAACATAAATACAATTTAATAAAGCATACGTTAAAACAACTTAAATACAATTAAATAAAGCATAGGTTAAAACAACATAAATACAATTTAATAAAGCATAGGATAAAACAACATAAATACAATTTAATAAAGCATAGGATAAAACAACATAAATACAATTTAATAAAGCATAGGATAAAACAACATAAATACAATTTAATAAAGCATAGGATAAGACAACATAAATACAATTTAATAAAGCATAGGTTAAAACAACATAAATGCAATTTAATAAAGCATAGTATAAAACAACATAAATACAATTTAATAAAGCATAGGATAAAACAACATAAATACAATTTAATAAAGCATAGGATAAAACAACATAAATACAATTTAATAAAGCATAGGATAAGACAACATAAATACAATTTAATAAAGCATAGGCTAAAACTACATAAATACAATTTAATAAAGCATAGGATAAAACAACATAAATACAATTTAATAAAGCATAGGAAAAAACAACATAAATACAATTTAATAAAGCATACGTTAAAACAACATAAATACAATTAAATAAAGCATAGGTTAAAACAACATAAATACAATTTTATAAAGCATAGGATAAAACAACATAAATACAATTTAATAAAGCATAGGATAAAACAACATAAATAAAATTTAATAAAGCATAGGATAAAACAACATAAATACAATTTAATAAAGCATACGTTAAAACAACATAAATACAATTTAATAAAGCATAGGATAAAACAAAATAAATACAATTTAATAAAGCATAGGATAAAACAACATAAATACAATTTAATAAAGCATAGGATAAAACAACATAAATACAATTTAATAAAGCATACGTTAAAACAACATAAATACAATTAAATAAAGCATAGGTTAAAACAACATAAATACAATTTAATAAAGCATAGGATAAAACAACATAAATACAATTTAATAAAGCATAGGATAAAACAACATAAATACAATTTAATAAAGCATAGGATAAAACAAAATAAATACAATTTAATAAAGCATAGGATAAAACAACATAAATACAATTTAATAAAGCATAGGGTAAAACAATATAAATACAATTTAATAAAGCATACGTTAAAACAACGTAAATACAATTAAATAAAGCATAGGATAAAACAACATAAATACAATTTAATAAAGCATAGGTTAAAACAACATAAATACAATTTAATAAAGCATAGGATAAAACAACATAAATACAATTTAATAAAGCATACGTTAAAACAACATAAATACAATTAAATAAAGCATAGGTTAAAACAACATAAATACAATTTAATAAAGCATAGGATAAAACAACATAAATACAATTTAATAAAGCATAGGATAAAACAACATAAATAAAATTTAATAAAGCATAGGATAAAACAACATAAATACATTTAATAAAGCATACGTTAAAACAACATAAATACAATTTAATAAAGCATAGGATAAAACAAAATAAATACAATTTAGTAAAGCATAGGATAAAACAACATAAATACAATTTAGTAAAGCATAGGATAAAACAACATAAATACAATTTAATAAAGCATACGTTAAAACAACGTAAATACAATTAAATAAAGCATAGGATAAAACAACATAAATACAATTTAATAAAGCATAGGTTAAAACAACATAAATACAATTTTATAAAGCATAGGATAAAACAACATAAATACAATTTAATAAAGCATAGGATAAAACAACATAAATACAATTTAATAAAGCATAGGATAAAACAACATAAATACAATTTAATAAAGCATACGTTAAACAACATAAATACAATTAAATAAAGCATAGGTTAAAACAACATAAATACAATTTAATAAAGCATAGGATAAAACAACATAAATACAATTTAATAAAGCATAGGATAAAACAACATAAATACAATTTAATAAAGCATACGTTAAAACAACATAAATACAATTAAATAAAGCATAGGTTAAAACAACATAAATACAATTTAATAAAGCATAGGATAAAACAACATAAATACAATTTAATAAAGCATAGGATAAAACAACATAAATACAATTTAATAAAGCATAGGATAAAACAACATAAATACAATTTAATAAAGCATACGTTAAAACAACATAAATACAATTAAATAAAGCATAGGTTAAAACAACATAAATACAATTTAATAAAGCATAGGATAAAACAACATAAATACAATTTAATAAAGCATAGGATAAAACAACATAAATACAATTAAATAAAGCATAGGTTAAAACAACATAAATACAATTTAATAAAGCATAGGATAAAACAACATAAATACAATTTAATAAAGCATAGGATAAAACAACATAAATAAAATTTAATAAAGCATTGGATAAAACAACATAAATACAATTTAATAAAGCATAGGATAAAACAAAATAAATACAATTTAATAAAGCATAGGATAAAACAACATAAATACAATTTAATAAAGCATAGGATAAAACAACATAAATACAATTTAATAAAGCATACGTTAAAACAACATAAATACAATTTAATAAAGCATAGGTTAAACAACATAAATACAATTTTATAAAGCATAGGATAAAACAACATAAATACAATTTAATAAAGCATAGGTTAAAACAACATAAATACAATTTAATAAAGCATAGGATAAAACAACATATATTCAATTTAATAAAGCATAGGATAAAACAACATAAATAAAATTTAATAAAGCATAGGATAAAACAACATAAATAAAATTTAATAAAGCATAGGATAAAACAACATAAATAAAATTTAATAAAGCATAGGATAAAACAACGTAAATACAATTTAATAAAGCATAGGATAAAACAACATAAATTAAATTTAATAAAGCATAGGATAAAACAACATAAATACAATTTAATAAAGCATTGGATAAAACAACATAAATACAATTTAATAAAGCATAGGTTAAAACAACATAAATGCAATTTAATAAAGCATAGTATAAAACAACATAAATACAATTTAATAAAGCATAGGATAAAACAACATAAATACAATTTAATAAAGCATAGGTTAAAACAACATAAATACAATTTAATAAAGCATAGGATAAAACAACATAAATACAATTTAATAAAGCATAGGTTAAAACAACATAAATACAATTTAATAAAGCATAGGATAAAACAACATAAATACAATTTAATAAAGCATACGTTAAAACAACATAAATACAATTAAATAAAGCATAGGTTAAAACAACATAAATACAATTTAATAAAGCATAGGATAAAACAACATAAATACAATTTAATAAAGCATAGGATAAAACAACATAAATAAAATTTAATAAAGCATAGGATAAAACAACATAAATACATTTAATAAAGCATACGTTAAAACAACATAAATACAATTTAATAAAGCATAGGATAAAACAAAATAATTACAATTTAGTAAAGCATAGGATAAAACAACATAAATACAATTTAATAAAGCATAGGATAAAACAAAATAAATACAATTTAGTAAAGCATAGGATAAAACAACATAAATACAATTTAATAAAGCATAGGATAAAACAACATAAATACAATTTAATAAAGCATACGTTAAAACAACGTAAATACAATTAAATAAAGCATAGGATAAAACAACATAAATACAATTTAATAAAGCATAGGTTAAAACAACATAAATACAATTTAATAAAGCATAGGATAAAACAAAATAAATACAATTTAATAAAGCATAGGATAAAACAACATAAATACAATTTAATAAAGCATAGGATAAAACAACATAAATACAATTTAATAAAGCATACGTTAAAACAACATAAATACAATTAAATAAAGCATAGGTTAAAACAACATAAATACAATTTAATAAAGCATAGGATAAAACAACATAAATACAATTTAATAAAGCATAGGATAAAACAACATAAATACAATTAAATAAAGCATAGGTTAAAACAACATAAATACAATTTAATAAAGCATAGGATAAAACAACATAAATACAATTTAATAAAGCATAGGATAAAACAACATAAATAAAATTTAATAAAGCATAGGATAAAACAACATAAATACAATTTAATAAAGCATAGGATAAAACAAAATAAATACAATTTAATAAAGCATAGGATAAAACAACATAAATACAATTTAATAAAGCATAGGATAAAACAACATAAATACAATTTAATAAAGCATACGTTAAAACAACATAAATACAATTTAATAAAGCATAGGTTAAAACAACATAAATACAATTTTATAAAGCATAGGATAAAACAACATAAATACAATTTAATAAAGCATAGGTTAAAACAACATAAATACAATTTAATAAAGCATAGGATAAAACAACATATATTCAATTTAATAAAGCATAGGATAAAACAACATAAATAAAATTTAATAAAGCATAGGATAAAACAACATAAATAAAATTTAATAAAGCATAGGATAAAACAACATAAATAAAATTTAATAAAGCATAGGATAAAACAACGTAAATACAATTTAATAAAGCATAGGATAAAACAACATAAATTAAATTTAATAAAGCATAGGATAAAACAACATAAATACAATTTAATAAAGCATAGGATAAAACAACATAAATACAATTTAATAAAGCATAGGTTAAAACAACATAAATGCAATTTAATAAAGCATAGTATAAAACAACATAAATACAATTTAATAAAGCATAGGATAAAACAACATAAATACAATTTAATAAAGCATAGGATAAAACAACATAAATACAATTTAATAAAGCATACGTTAAAACAACATAAATACAATTTAATAAAGCATAGGTTAAAACAACATAAATACAATTTTATAAAGCATAGGATAAAACAACATAAATACAATTTAATAAAGCATAGGTTAAAACAACATAAATTAAATTTAATAAAGCATAGGATAAAACAACATATATTCAATTTAATAAAGCATAGGATAAAACAACATAAATAAAATTTAATAAAGCATAGGATAAAACAACATAAATAAAATTTAATAAAGCATAGGATAAAACAACATAAATTAAATTTAATAAAGCATAGGATAAGACAACATAAATACAATTTAATAAAGCATAGGCTAAAATTACATAAATACAATTTAATAAAGCATAGGATAAAACAACATAAATACAATTTAATAAAGCATAGGAAAAAACAACATAAATACAATTTAATAAAGCATACGTTAAAACAACGTAAATACAATTAAATAAAGCATAGGATAAAACAACATAAATACAATTTAATAAAGCATAGGTTAAAACAACATAAATACAATTTTATAAAGCATAGGATAAAACAACATAAATACAATTTAATAAAGCATAGGATAAAACAACATAAATACAATTTAATAAAGCATAGGATAAAACAACATAAATACAATTTAATAAAGCATACGTTAAACAACATAAATACAATTAAATAAAGCATAGGTTAAAACAACATAAATACAATTTAATAAAGCATAGGATAAAACAACATAAATACAATTTAATAAAGCATAGGATAAAACAACATAAATACAATTTAATAAAGCATACGTTAAAACAACATAAATACAATTAAATAAAGCATAGGTTAAAACAACATAAATACAATTTAATAAAGCATAGGATAAAACAACATAAATACAATTTAATAAAGCATAGGATAAAACAACATAAATACAATTTAATAAAGCATAGGATAAAACAACATAAATACAATTTAATAAAGCATACGTTAAAACAACATAAATACAATTAAATAAAGCATAGGTTAAAACAACATAAATACAATTTAATAAAGCATAGGATAAAACAACATAAATACAATTTAATAAAGCATAGGATAAAACAACATAAATACAATTAAATAAAGCATAGGTTAAAACAACATAAATACAATTTAATAAAGCATAGGATAAAACAACATAAATACAATTTAATAAAGCATAGGATAAAACAACATAAATAAAATTTAATAAAGCATTGGATAAAACAACATAAATACAATTTAATAAAGCATAGGATAAAACAAAATAAATACAATTTAATAAAGCATAGGATAAAACAACATAAATACAATTTAATAAAGCATAGGATAAAACAACATAAATACAATTTAATAAAGCATACGTTAAAACAACATAAATACAATTTAATAAAGCATAGGTTAAACAACATAAATACAATTTTATAAAGCATAGGATAAAACAACATAAATACAATTTAATAAAGCATAGGTTAAAACAACATAAATACAATTTAATAAAGCATAGGATAAAACAACATATATTCAATTTAATAAAGCATAGGATAAAACAACATAAATAAAATTTAATAAAGCATAGGATAAAACAACATAAATAAAATTGAATAAAGCATAGGATAAAACAACATAAATAAAATTTAATAAAGCATAGGATAAAACAACGTAAATACAATTTAATAAAGCATAGGATAAAACAACATAAATTAAATTTAATAAAGCATAGGATAAAACAACATAAATACAATTTAATAAAGCATTGGATAAAACAACATAAATACAATTTAATAAAGCATAGGTTAAAACAACATAAATGCAATTTAATAAAGCATAGTATAAAACAACATAAATACAATTTAATAAAGCATAGGATAAAACAACATAAATACAATTTAATAAAGCATAGGTTAAAACAACATAAATGCAATTTAATAAAGCATAGGATAAAACAACATAAATACAATTTAATAAAGCATAGGTTAAAACAACATAAATACAATTTAATAAAGCATAGGATAAAACAACATAAATACAATTTAATAAAGCATACGTTAAAACAACATAAATACAATTAAATAAAGCATAGGTTAAAACAACATAAATACAATTTAATAAAGCATAGGATAAAACAACATAAATACAATTTAATAAAGCATAGGATAAAACAACATAAATAAAATTTAATAAAGCATAGGATAAAACAACATAAATACATTTAATAAAGCATACGTTAAAACAACATAAATACAATTTAATAAAGCATAGGATAAAACAAAATAATTACAATTTAGTAAAGCATAGGATAAAACAACATAAATACAATTTAATAAAGCATAGGATAAAACAAAATAAATACAATTTAGTAAAGCATAGGATAAAACAACATAAATACAATTTAATAAAGCATAGGATAAAACAACATAAATACAATTTAATAAAGCATACGTTAAAACAACGTAAATACAATTAAATAAAGCATAGGATAAAACAACATAAATACAATTTAATAAAGCATAGGTTAAAACAACATAAATACAATTTAATAAAGCATAGGATAAAACAAAATAAATACAATTTAATAAAGCATAGGATAAAACAACATAAATACAATTTAATAAAGCATAGGATAAAACAACATAAATACAATTTAATAAAGCATACGTTAAAACAACATAAATACAATTAAATAAAGCATAGGTTAAAACAACATAAATACAATTTAATAAAGCATAGGATAAAACAACATAAATACAATTTAATAAAGCATAGGATAAAACAACATAAATACAATTAAATAAAGCATAGGTTAAAACAACATAAATACAATTTAATAAAGCATAGGATAAAACAACATAAATACAATTTAATAAAGCATAGGATAAAACAACATAAATAAAATTTAATAAAGCATAGGATAAAACAACATAAATACAATTTAATAAAGCATAGGATAAAACAAAATAAATACAATTTAATAAAGCATAGGATAAAACAACATAAATACAATTTAATAAAGCATAGGATAAAACAACATAAATACAATTTAATAAAGCATACGTTAAAACAACATAAATACAATTTAATAAAGCATAGGTTAAAACAACATAAATACAATTTTATAAAGCATAGGATAAAACAACATAAATACAATTTAATAAAGCATAGGTTAAAACAACATAAATACAATTTAATAAAGCATAGGATAAAACAACATATATTCAATTTAATAAAGCATAGGATAAAACAACATAAATAAAATTTAATAAAGCATAGGATAAAACAACATAAATAAAATTTAATAAAGCATAGGATAAAACAACATAAATAAAATTTAATAAAGCATAGGATAAAACAACGTAAATACAATTTAATAAAGCATAGGATAAAACAACATAAATTAAATTTAATAAAGCATAGGATAAAACAACATAAATACAATTTAATAAAGCATAGGATAAAACAACATAAATACAATTTAATAAAGCATAGGTTAAAACAACATAAATGCAATTTAATAAAGCATAGTATAAAACAACATAAATACAATTTTATAAAGCATAGGATAAAACAACATAAATACAATTTAATAAAGCATAGGATAAAACAACATAAATACAATTTAATAAAGCATACGTTAAAACAACATAAATACAATTTAATAAAGCATAGGTTAAAACAACATAAATACAATTTTATAAAGCATAGGATAAAACAACATAAATACAATTTAATAAAGCATAGGTTAAAACAACATAAATACAATTTAATAAAGCATAGGATAAAACAACATATATTCAATTTAATAAAGCATAGGATAAAACAACATAAATAAAATTTAATAAAGCATAGGATAAAACAACATAAATAAAATTTAATAAAGCATAGGATAAAACAACATAAATTAAATTTAATAAAGCATAGGATAAGACAACATAAATACAATTTAATAAAGCATAGGCTAAAATTACATAAATACAATTTAATAAAGCATAGGATAAAACAACATAAATACAATTTAATAAAGCATAGGAAAAAACAACATAAATACAATTTAATAAAGCATACGTTAAAACAACTTAAATACAATTAAATAAAGCATAGGTTAAAACAACATAAATACAATTTAATAAAGCATAGGATAAAACAACATAAATACAATTTAATAAAGCATAGGATAAAACAACATAAATACAATTTAATAAAGCATAGGATAAAACAACATAAATACAATTTAATAAAGCATAGGATAAGACAACATAAATACAATTTAATAAAGCATAGGTTAAAACAACATAAATGCAATTTAATAAAGCATAGTATAAAACAACATAAATACAATTTAATAAAGCATAGGATAAAACAACATAAATACAATTTAATAAAGCATAGGATAAAACAACATAAATACAATTTAATAAAGCATAGGATAAGACAACATAAATACAATTTAATAAAGCATAGGCTAAAACTACATAAATACAATTTAATAAAGCATAGGATAAAACAACATAAATACAATTTAATAAAGCATAGGAAAAAACAACATAAATACAATTTAATAAAGCATACGTTAAAACAACATAAATACAATTAAATAAAGCATAGGTTAAAACAACATAAATACAATTTTATAAAGCATAGGATGAAACAACATAAATACAATTTAATAAAGCATAGGATAAAACAACATAAATAAAATTTAATAAAGCATAGGATAAAACAACATAAATACAATTTAATAAAGCATACGTTAAAACAACATAAATACAATTTAATAAAGCATAGGATAAAACAAAATAAATACAATTTAATAAAGCATAGGATAAAACAACATAAATACAATTTAATAAAGCATAGGATAAAACAACATAAATACAATTTAATAAAGCATACGTTAAAACAACATAAATACAATTAAATAAAGCATAGGTTAAAACAACATAAATACAATTTAATAAAGCATAGGATAAAACAACATAAATACAATTTAATAAAGCATAGGATAAAACAACATAAATACAATTTAATAAAGCATAGGATAAAACAAAATAAATACAATTTAATAAAGCATAGGATAAAACAACATAAATACAATTTAATAAAGCATAGGATAAAACAATATAAATACAATTTAATAAAGCATACGTTAAAACAACGTAAATACAATTAAATAAAGCATAGGATAAAACAACATAAATACAATTTAATAAAGCATAGGTTAAAACAACATAAATACAATTTTATAAAGCATAGGATAAAACAACATAAATACAATTTAATAAAGCATAGGATAAAACAACATAAATACAATTTAATAAAGCATAGGATAAAACAACATAAATACAATTTAATAAAGCATAGGATAAAACAAAATAAATACAATTTAATAAAGCATAGGATAAAACAACATAAATACAATTTAATAAAGCATAGGATAAAACAATATAAATACAATTTAATAAAGCATACGTTAAAACAACGTAAATACAATTAAATAAAGCATAGGATAAAACAACATAAATACAATTTAATAAAGCATAGGTTAAAACAACATAAATACAATTTTATAAAGCATAGGATAAAACAACATAAATACAATTTAATAAAGCATAGGATAAAACAACATAAATACAATTTAATAAAGCATAGGATAAAACAACATAAATACAATTTAATAAAGCATACGTTAAAACAACATAAATACAATTAAATAAAGCATAGGTTAAAGCAACATAAATACAATTTAATAAAGCATAGGATAAAACAACATAAATACAATTTAATAAAGCATAGGATAAAACAACATAAATACAATTTAATAAAGCATACGTTAAAACAACATAAATACAATTAAATAAAGCATAGGTTAAAACAACATAAATACAATTTAATAAAGCATAGGATAAAACAAAATAAATACAATTTAATAAAGCATAGGATAAAACAACATAAATACAATTTAATAAAGCATAGGATAAAACAACATACATACAATTTAATAAAGCATACGTTAAAACAACATAAATACAATTAAATAAAGCATAGGTTAAAACAACATAAATACAATTTAATAAAGCATAGGATAAAACAACATAAATACAATTTAATAAAGCATAGGATAAAACAACATAAATACAATTTAATAAAGCATACGTTAAAACAACATAAATACAATTAAATAAAGCATAGGTTAAAACAACATAAATACAATTTAATAAAGCATAGGATAAAACAAAATAAATACAATTTAATAAAGCATAGGATAAAACAACATAAATACAATTTAATAAAGCATAGGATAAAACAACATACATACAATTTAATAAAGCATACGTTAAAACAACATAAATACAATTAAATAAAGCATAGGTTAAAACAACATAAATACAATTTAATAAAGCATAGGATAAAACAACATAAATACAATTTAATAAAGCATAGGATAAAACAACATAAATACAATTTAATAAAGCATAGGATAAAACAACATAAATACAATTTAATAAAGCATAGGATAAAACAAAATAAATACAATTTAATAAAGCATAGGATAAAACAACATAAATACAATTTAATAAAGCATAGGATAAAACAATATAAATACAATTTAATAAAGCATACGTTAAAACAACGTAAATACAATTAAATAAAGCATAGGATAAAACAACATAAATACAATTTAATAAAGCATAGGTTAAAACAACATAAATACAATTTTATAAAGCATAGGATAAAACAACATAAATACAATTTAATAAAGCATAGGATAAAACAACATAAATACAATTTAATAAAGCATAGGATAAAACAACATAAATACAATTTAATAAAGCATACGTTAAAACAACATAAATACAATTAAATAAAGCATAGGTTAAAGCAACATAAATACAATTTAATAAAGCATAGGATAAAACAACATAAATACAATTTAATAAAGCATAGGATAAAACAACATAAATACAATTTAATAAAGCATACGTTAAAACAACATAAATACAATTAAATAAAGCATAGGTTAAAACAACATAAATACAATTTAATAAAGCATAGGATAAAACAAAATAAATACAATTTAATAAAGCATAGGATAAAACAACATAAATACAATTTAATAAAGCATAGGATAAAACAACATACATACAATTTAATAAAGCATACGTTAAAACAACATAAATACAATTAAATAAAGCATAGGTTAAAACAACATAAATACAATTTAATAAAGCATAGGATAAAACAACATAAATACAATTTAATAAAGCATAGGATAAAACAACATAAATAAAATTTAATAAAGCATAGGATAAAACAACATAAATACAATTTAATAAAGCATAGGATAAAACAAAATAAATACAATTTAATAAAGCATAGGATAAAACAACATAAATACAATTTAATAAAGCATAGGATAAAACAATATAAATACAATTTAATAAAGCATACGTTAAAACAACGTAAATACAATTAAATAAAGCATAGGATAAAACAACATAAATACAATTTAATAAAGCATAGGTTAAAACAACATAAATACAATTTAATAAAGCATAGGATAAAACAACATAAATACAATTTAATAAAGCATACGTTAAAACAACATAAATACAATTAAATAAAGCATAGGTTAAAACAACATAAATACAATTTAATAAAGCATAGGATAAAACAACATAAATACAATTTAATAAAGCATAGGATAAAACAACATAAATAAAATTTAATAAAGCATAGGATAAAACAACATAAATACATTTAATAAAGCATACGTTAAAACAACATAAATACAATTTAATAAAGCATAGGATAAAACAAAATAAATACAATTTAGTAAAGCATAGGATAAAACAACATAAAAACAATTTAATAAAGCATAGGATAAAACAAAATAAATACAATTTAGTAAAGCATAGGATAAAACAACATAAATACAATTTAATAAAGCATAGGATAAAACAACATAAATACAATTTAATAAAGCATACGTTAAAACAACGTAAATACAATTAAATAAAGCATAGGATAAAACAACATAAATACAATTTAATAAAGCATAGGTTAAAACAACATAAATACAATTTAATAAAGCATAGGATAAAACAAAATAAATACAATTTAATAAAGCATAGGATAAAACAACATAAATACAATTTAATAAAGCATAGGATAAAACAACATAAATACAATTTAATAAAGCATACGTTAAAACAACATAAATACAATTAAATAAAGCATAGGTTAAAACAACATAAATACAATTTAATAAAGCATAGGATAAAACAACATAAATACAATTTAATAAAGCATAGGATAAAACAACATAAATACAATTAAATAAAGCATAGGTTAAAACAACATAAATACAATTTAATAAAGCATAGGATAAAACAACATAAATACAATTTAATAAAGCATAGGATAAAACAACATAAATAAAATTTAATAAAGCATTGGATAAAACAACATAAATACAATTTAATAAAGCATAGGATAAAACAAAATAAATACAATTTAATAAAGCATAGGATAAAACAACATAAATACAATTTAATAAAGCATAGGATAAAACAACATAAATACAATTTAATAAAGCATACGTTAAAACAACATAAATACAATTTAATAAAGCATAGGTTAAACAACATAAATACAATTTTATAAAGCATAGGATAAAACAACATAAATACAATTTAATAAAGCATAGGTTAAAACAACATAAATACAATTTAATAAAGCATAGGATAAAACAACATAAATACAATTTAATAAAGCATAGGATAAAACAACATAAATACAATTTAATAAAGCATAGGATAAGACAACATAAATACAATTTAATAAAGCATAGGCTAAAACTACATAAATACAATTTAATAAAGCATAGGATAAAACAACATAAATACAATTTAATAAAGCATAGGAAAAAACAACATAAATACAATTTAATAAAGCATACGTTAAAACAACATAAATACAATTAAATAAAGCATAGGTTAAAACAACATAAATACAATTTTATAAAGCATAGGATAAAACAACATAAATACAATTTAATAAAGCATAGGATAAAACAACATAAATACAATTTAATAAAGCATAGGATAAAACAACATAAATACAATTTAATAAAGCATACGTTAAAACAACGTAAATACAATTAAATAAAGCATAGGATAAAACAACATAAATACAATTTAATAAAGCATAGGTTAAAACAACATAAATACAATTTTATAAAGCATAGGATAAAACAACATAAATACAATTTAATAAAGCATAGGATAAAACAACATAAATACAATTTAATAAAGCATAGGATAAAACAACATAAATACAATTTAATAAAGCATACGTTAAACAACATAAATACAATTAAATAAAGCATAGGTTAAAACAACATAAATACAATTTAATAAAGCATAGGATAAAACAACATAAATACAATTTAATAAAGCATAGGATAAAACAACATAAATACAATTTAATAAAGCATACGTTAAAACAACATAAATACAATTAAATAAAGCATAGGTTAAAACAACATAAATACAATTTAATAAAGCATAGGATAAAACAACATAAATACAATTTAATAAAGCATAGGATAAAACAACATAAATACAATTTAATAAAGCATAGGATAAAACAACATAAATACAATTTAATAAAGCATAGGTTAAAACAACATAAATGCAATTTAATAAAGCATAGTATAAAACAACATAAATACAATTTAATAAAGCATAGGATAAAACAACATAAATACAATTTAATAAAGCATAGGATAAAACAACATAAATGCAATTTAATAAAGCATAGTATAAAACAACATAAATACAATTTAATAAAGCATAGGATAAAACAAAATAAATACAATTTAATAAAGCATAGGATAAAACAACATAAATACAATTTAATAAAGCATAGGATAAAACAAAATAAATACAATTTAATAAAGCATAGGATAAAACAACATAAATACAATTTAATAAAGCATAGGATAAAACAACATAAATACAATTTAATAAAGCATACGTTAAAACAACATAAATACAATTTAATAAAGCATAGGTTAAACAACATAAATACAATTTTATAAAGCATAGGATAAAACAACATAAATACAATTTAATAAAGCATAGGTTAAAACAACATAAATACAATTTTATAAAGCATAGGATAAAACAACATAAATACAATTTAATAAAGCATAGGATAAAACAACATAAATACAATTTAATAAAGCATAGGATAAAACAACATAAATACAATTTAATAAAGCATACGTTAAACAACATAAATACAATTAAATAAAGCATAGGTTAAAACAACATAAATACAATTTAATAAAGCATAGGATAAAACAACATAAATACAATTTAATAAAGCATAGGATAAAACAACATAAATACAATTTAATAAAGCATACGTTAAAACAACATAAATACAATTAAATAAAGCATAGGTTAAAACAACATAAATACAATTTAATAAAGCATAGGATAAAACAACATAAATACAATTTAATAAAGCATAGGATAAAACAACATAAATACAATTTAATAAAGCATAGGATAAAACAACATAAATACAATTTAATAAAGCATACGTTAAAACAACATAAATACAATTAAATAAAGCATAGGTTAAAACAACATAAATACAATTTAATAAAGCATAGGATAAAACAACATAAATACAATTTAATAAAGCATAGGATAAAACAACATAAATACAATTAAATAAAGCATAGGTTAAAACAACATAAATACAATTTAATAAAGCATAGGATAAAACAACATAAATACAATTTAATAAAGCATAGGATAAAACAACATAAATAAAATTTAATAAAGCATTGGATAAAACAACATAAATACAATTTAATAAAGCATAGGATAAAACAAAATAAATACAATTTAATAAAGCATAGGATAAAACAACATAAATACAATTTAATAAAGCATAGGATAAAACAACATAAATACAATTTAATAAAGCATACGTTAAAACAACATAAATACAATTTAATAAAGCATAGGTTAAACAACATAAATACAATTTTATAAAGCATAGGATAAAACAACATAAATACAATTTAATAAAGCATAGGTTAAAACAACATAAATACAATTTAATAAAGCATAGGATAAAACAACATATATTCAATTTAATAAAGCATAGGATAAAACAACATAAATAAAATTTAATAAAGCATAGGATAAAACAACATAAATAAAATTTAATAAAGCATAGGATAAAACAACATAAATAAAATTTAATAAAGCATAGGATAAAACAACGTAAATACAATTTAATAAAGCATAGGATAAAACAACATAAATTAAATTTAATAAAGCATAGGATAAAACAACATAAATACAATTTAATAAAGCATAGGTTAAAACAACATAAATGCAATTTAATAAAGCATAGTATAAAACAACATAAATACAATTTAATAAAGCATAGGATAAAACAACATAAATACAATTTAATAAAGCATAGGATAAAACAACATAAATGCAATTTAATAAAGCATAGTATAAAACAACATAAATACAATTTAATAAAGCATAGGATAAAACAAAATAAATACAATTTAATAAAGCATAGGATAAAACAACATAAATACAATTTAATAAAGCATAGGATAAAACAAAATAAATACAATTTAATAAAGCATAGGATAAAACAACATAAATACAATTTAATAAAGCATAGGATAAAACAACATAAATACAATTTAATAAAGCATACGTTAAAACAACATAAATACAATTTAATAAAGCATAGGTTAAACAACATAAATACAATTTTATAAAGCATAGGATAAAACAACATAAATACAATTTAATAAAGCATAGGTTAAAACAACATAAATACAATTTAATAAAGCATAGGATAAAACAACATATATTCAATTTAATAAAGCATAGGATAAAACAACATAAATAAAATTTAATAAAGCATAGGATAAAACAACATAAATAAAATTTAATAAAGCATAGGATAAAACAACATAAATAAAATTTAATAAAGCATAGGATAAAACAACGTAAATACAATTTAATAAAGCATAGGATAAAACAACATAAATTAAATTTAATAAAGCATAGGATAAAACAACATAAATACAATTTAATAAAGCATAGGATAAAACAACATAAATACAATTTAATAAAGCATAGGTTAAAACAACATAAATGCAATTTAATAAAGCATAGTATAAAACAACATAAATACAATTTAATAAAGCATAGGATAAAACAACATAAATACAATTTAATAAAGCATAGGATAAAACAACATAAATACAATTTAATAAAGCATAGGATAAGACAACATAAATACAATTTAATAAAGCATAGGCTAAAACTACATAAATACAATTTAATAAAGCATAGGATAAAACAACATAAATACAATTTAATAAAGCATAGGAAAAAACAACATAAATACAATTTAATAAAGCATACGTTAAAACAACATAAATACAATTAAATAAAGCATAGGTTAAAACAACATAAATACAATTTAATAAAGCATAGGATAAAACAACATAAATACAATTTAATAAAGCATAGGATAAAACAACATAAATACAATTTAATAAAGCATAGGATAAAACAACATAAATACAATTTAATAAAGCATAGGATAAGACAACATAAATACAATTTAATAAAGCATAGGCTAAAACTACATAAATACAATTTAATAAAGCATAGGATAAAACAACATAAATACAATTTAATAAAGCATAGGAAAAAACAACATAAATACAATTTAATAAAGCATACGTTAAAACAACATAAATACAATTAAATAAAGCATAGGTTAAAACAACATAAATACAATTTAATAAAGCATAGGATAAAACAACATAAATACAATTTAATAAAGCATAGGATAAAACAACATAAATAAAATTTAATAAAGCATAGGATAAAACAACATAAATACAATTTAATAAAGCATACGTTAAAACAACATAAATACAATTTAATAAAGCATAGGATAAAACAAAATAAATACAATTTAATAAAGCATAGGATAAAACAACATAAATACAATTTAATAAAGCATAGGATAAAACAACATAAATACAATTAAATAAAGCATAGGTTAAAACAACATAAATACAATTTAATAAAGCATAGGATAAAACAACATAAATACAATTTAACAAAGCATAGGTTAAAACAACATAAACACAATTTCATAAAGCATAGGATAAAACAACATAAATACAATTTAATAAAGCATAGGTTAAAACAACATAAATACAATTTAATAAAGCATAGGATAAAACAACATATATTCAATTTAATAAAGCATAGGATAAAACAACATAAATACAATTTAATAAAGCATAGGATAAGACAACATAAATACAATTTAATAAAGCATAGGTTAAAACAACATAAATGCAATTTAATAAAGCATAGTATAAAACAACATAAATACAATTTAATAAAGCATAGGATAAAACAACATAAATACAATTTAATAAAGCATAGGATAAAACAACATAAATACAATTTAATAAAGCATACGTTAAAACAACATAAATACAATTTTATAAAGCATAGGATAAAACAACATAAATACAATTTAATAAAGCATAGGTTAAACAACATAAATACAATTTTATAAAGCATAGGATAAAACAACATAAATACAATTTAATAAAGCATAGGTTAAAACAACATAAATACAATTTAATAAAGCATAGGATAAAACAACATATATTCAATTTAATAAAGCATAGGATAAAACAACATAAATAAAATTTAATAAAGCATAGGATAAAACAACATAAATAAAATTTAATAAAGCATAGGATAAAACAACATAAATAAAATTTAATAAAGCATAGGATAAAACAACGTAAATACAATTTAATAAAGCATAGGATAAAACAACATAAATTAAATTTAATAAAGCATAGGATAAAACAACATAAATACAATTTAATAAAGCATAGGTTAAAACAACATAAATGCAATTTAATAAAGCATAGTATAAAACAACATAAATACAATTTAATAAAGCATAGGATAAAACAACATAAATACAATTTAATAAAGCATAGGATAAAACAACATAAATGCAATTTAATAAAGCATAGTATAAAACAACATAAATACAATTTAATAAAGCATAGGATAAAACAAAATAAATACAATTTAATAAAGCATAGGATAAAACAACATAAATACAATTTAATAAAGCATAGGATAAAACAAAATAAATACAATTTAATAAAGCATAGGATAAAACAACATAAATACAATTTAATAAAGCATAGGATAAAACAACATAAATACAATTTAATAAAGCATACGTTAAAACAACATAAATACAATTTAATAAAGCATAGGTTAAACAACATAAATACAATTTTATAAAGCATAGGATAAAACAACATAAATACAATTTAATAAAGCATAGGTTAAAACAACATAAATACAATTTAATAAAGCATAGGATAAAACAACATATATTCAATTTAATAAAGCATAGGATAAAACAACATAAATAAAATTTAATAAAGCATAGGATAAAACAACATAAATAAAATTTAATAAAGCATAGGATAAAACAACATAAATAAAATTTAATAAAGCATAGGATAAAACAACGTAAATACAATTTAATAAAGCATAGGATAAAACAACATAAATTAAATTTAATAAAGCATAGGATAAAACAACATAAATACAATTTAATAAAGCATAGGATAAAACAACATAAATACAATTTAATAAAGCATAGGTTAAAACAACATAAATGCAATTTAATAAAGCATAGTATAAAACAACATAAATACAATTTAATAAAGCATAGGATAAAACAACATAAATACAATTTAATAAAGCATAGGATAAAACAACATAAATACAATTTAATAAAGCATAGGATAAGACAACATAAATACAATTTAATAAAGCATAGGCTAAAACTACATAAATACAATTTAATAAAGCATAGGATAAAACAACATAAATACAATTTAATAAAGCATAGGAAAAAACAACATAAATACAATTTAATAAAGCATACGTTAAAACAACATAAATACAATTAAATAAAGCATAGGTTAAAACAACATAAATACAATTTAATAAAGCATAGGATAAAACAACATAAATACAATTTAATAAAGCATAGGATAAAACAACATAAATACAATTTAATAAAGCATAGGATAAAACAACATAAATACAATTTAATAAAGCATAGGATAAGACAACATAAATACAATTTAATAAAGCATAGGCTAAAACTACATAAATACAATTTAATAAAGCATAGGATAAAACAACATAAATACAATTTAATAAAGCATAGGAAAAAACAACATAAATACAATTTAATAAAGCATACGTTAAAACAACATAAATACAATTAAATAAAGCATAGGTTAAAACAACATAAATACAATTTAATAAAGCATAGGATAAAACAACATAAATACAATTTAATAAAGCATAGGATAAAACAACATAAATAAAATTTAATAAAGCATAGGATAAAACAACATAAATACAATTTAATAAAGCATACGTTAAAACAACATAAATACAATTTAATAAAGCATAGGATAAAACAAAATAAATACAATTTAATAAAGCATAGGATAAAACAACATAAATACAATTTAATAAAGCATAGGATAAAACAACATAAATACAATTAAATAAAGCATAGGTTAAAACAACATAAATACAATTTAATAAAGCATAGGATAAAACAACATAAATACAATTTAACAAAGCATAGGTTAAAACAACATAAACACAATTTCATAAAGCATAGGATAAAACAACATAAATACAATTTAATAAAGCATAGGTTAAAACAACATAAATACAATTTAATAAAGCATAGGATAAAACAACATATATTCAATTTAATAAAGCATAGGATAAAACAACATAAATACAATTTAATAAAGCATAGGATAAGACAACATAAATACAATTTAATAAAGCATAGGTTAAAACAACATAAATGCAATTTAATAAAGCATAGTATAAAACAACATAAATACAATTTAATAAAGCATAGGATAAAACAACATAAATACAATTTAATAAAGCATAGGATAAAACAACATAAATACAATTTAATAAAGCATAGGATAAGACAACATAAATACAATTTAATAAAGCATAGGCTAAAACTACATAAATACAATTTAATAAAGCATAGGATAAAACAACATAAATACAATTTAATAAAGCATAGGAAAAAACAACATGAATACAATTTAATAAAGCATACGTTAAAACAACATAAATACAATTAAATAAAGCATAGGTTAAAACAACATAAATACAATTTTATAAAGCATAGGATAAAACAACATAAATACAATTTAATAAAGCATAGGATAAAACAACATAAATAAAATTTAATAAAGCATAGGATAAAACAACATAAATACAATTTAATAAAGCATACGTTAAAACAACATAAATACAATTTAATAAAGCATAGGATAAAACAAAATAAATACAATTTAATAAAGCATAGGATAAAACAACATAAATACAATTTAATAAAGCATAGGATAAAACAACATAAATACAATTTAATAAAGCATAGGATAAAACAAAATAAATACAATTTAATAAAGCATAGGATAAAACAACATAAATACAATTTAATAAAGCATAGGATAAAACAACATAAATACAATTTAATAAAGCATACGTTAAAACAACATAAATGCAATTAAATAAAGCATAGGTTAAAACAACATAAATACAATTTAATAAAGCATAGGATAAAACAACATAAATACAATTTAATAAAGCATAGGATAAAACAACATAAATACAATTAAATAAAGCATAGGTTAAAACAACATAAATACAATTTAATAAAGCATAGGATAAAACAACATAAATACAATTTAATAAAGCATAGGATAAAACAACATAAATAAAATTTAATAAAGCATAGGATAAAACAACATAAATACAATTTAATAAAGCATAGGATAAAACAAAATAAATACAATTTAATAAAGCATAGGATAAAACAACATAAATACAATTTAATAAAGCATAGGATAAAACAACATAAATACAATTTAATAAAGCATAGGTTAAAACAACATAAATACAATTTAATAAAGCATAGGATAAAACAACATATATTCAATTTAATAAAGCATAGGATAAAACAGCATAAATAAAATTTAATAAAGCATAGGATAAAACAACATAAATAAAATTTAATAAAGCATAGGATAAAACAACATAAATAAAATTTAATAAAGCATAGGATAAAACAACGTAAATACAATTTAATAAAGCATAGGATAAAACAACATAAATTAAATTTAATAAAGCATAGGATAAAACAACATAAATACAATTTAATAAAGCATAGGATAAGACAACATAAATACAATTTAATAAAGCATAGGCTAAAACTACATAAATACAATTTAATAAAGCATAGGATAAAACAACATAAATACAATTTAATAAAGCATAGGAAAAAACAACATAAATACAATTTAATAAAGCATACGTTAAAACAACTTAAATACAATTAAATAAAGCATAGGTTAAAACAACATAAATACAATTTAATAAAGCATAGGATAAAACAACATAAATACAATTTAATAAAGCATAGGATAAAACAACATAAATACAATTTAATAAAGCATAGGATAAAACAACATAAATACAATTTAATAAAGCATAGGATAAGACAACATAAATACAATTTAATAAAGCATAGGTTAAAACAACATAAATGCAATTTAATAAAGCATAGTATAAAACAACATAAATACAATTTAATAAAGCATAGGATAAAACAACATAAATACAATTTAATAAAGCATAGGATAAAACAACATAAATACAATTTAATAAAGCATAGGATAAGACAACATAAATACAATTTAATAAAGCATAGGCTAAAACTACATAAATACAATTTAATAAAGCATAGGATAAAACAACATAAATACAATTTAATAAAGCATAGGAAAAAACAACATAAATACAATTTAATAAAGCATACGTTAAAACAACATAAATACAATTAAATAAAGCATAGGTTAAAACAACATAAATACAATTTTATAAAGCATAGGATAAAACAACATAAATACAATTTAATAAAGCATAGGATAAAACAACATAAATAAAATTTAATAAAGCATATGATAAAACAACATAAATACAATTTAATAAAGCATACGTTAAAACAACATAAATACAATTTAATAAAGCATAGGATAAAACAAAATAAATACAATTTAATAAAGCATAGGATAAAACAACATAAATACAATTTAATAAAGCATAGGATAAAACAACATAAATACAATTTAATAAAGCATAGGATAAGACAACATAAATACAATTTAATAAAGCATAGGCTAAAACTACATAAATACAATTTAATAAAGCATAGGATAAAACAACATAAATACAATTTAATAAAGCATAGGAAAAAACAACATAAATACAATTTAATAAAGCATACGTTAAAACAACATAAATACAATTAAATAAAGCATAGGTTAAAACAACATAAATACAATTTAATAAAGCATAGGATAAAACAACATAAATACAATTTAATAAAGCATAGGATAAAACAACATAAATACAATTTAATAAAGCATAGGATAAAACAACATAAATACAATTTAATAAAGCATAGGATAAGACAACATAAATACAATTTAATAAAGCATAGGCTAAAACTACATAAATACAATTTAATAAAGCATAGGATAAAACAACATAAATACAATTTAATAAAGCATAGGAAAAAACAACATAAATACAATTTAATAAAGCATACGTTAAAACAACATAAATACAATTAAATAAAGCATAGGTTAAAACAACATAAATACAATTTAATAAAGCATAGGATAAAACAACATAAATACAATTTAATAAAGCATAGGATAAAACAACATAAATAAAATTTAATAAAGCATAGGATAAAACAACATAAATACAATTTAATAAAGCATACGTTAAAACAACATAAATACAATTTAATAAAGCATAGGATAAAACAAAATAAATACAATTTAATAAAGCATAGGATAAAACAACATAAATACAATTTAATAAAGCATAGGATAAAACAACATAAATACAATTAAATAAAGCATAGGTTAAAACAACATAAATACAATTTAATAAAGCATAGGATAAAACAACATAAATACAATTTAACAAAGCATAGGTTAAAACAACATAAACACAATTTCATAAAGCATAGGATAAAACAACATAAATACAATTTAATAAAGCATAGGTTAAAACAACATAAATACAATTTAATAAAGCATAGGATAAAACAACATATATTCAATTTAATAAAGCATAGGATAAAACAACATAAATACAATTTAATAAAGCATAGGATAAGACAACATAAATACAATTTAATAAAGCATAGGTTAAAACAACATAAATGCAATTTAATAAAGCATAGTATAAAACAACATAAATACAATTTAATAAAGCATAGGATAAAACAACATAAATACAATTTAATAAAGCATAGGATAAAACAACATAAATACAATTTAATAAAGCATACGTTAAAACAACATAAATACAATTTTATAAAGCATAGGATAAAACAACATAAATACAATTTAATAAAGCATAGGTTAAACAACATAAATACAATTTTATAAAGCATAGGATAAAACAACATAAATACAATTTAATAAAGCATAGGTTAAAACAACATAAATACAATTTAATAAAGCATAGGATAAAACAACATATATTCAATTTAATAAAGCATAGGATAAAACAACATAAATAAAATTTAATAAAGCATAGGATAAAACAACATAAATAAAATTTAATAAAGCATAGGATAAAACAACATAAATAAAATTTAATAAAGCATAGGATAAAACAACGTAAATACAATTTAATAAAGCATAGGATAAAACAACATAAATTAAATTTAATAAAGCATAGGATAAAACAACATAAATACAATTTAATAAAGCATAGGTTAAAACAACATAAATGCAATTTAATAAAGCATAGTATAAAACAACATAAATACAATTTAATAAAGCATAGGATAAAACAACATAAATACAATTTAATAAAGCATAGGATAAAACAACATAAATGCAATTTAATAAAGCATAGTATAAAACAACATAAATACAATTTAATAAAGCATAGGATAAAACAAAATAAATACAATTTAATAAAGCATAGGATAAAACAACATAAATACAATTTAATAAAGCATAGGATAAAACAAAATAAATACAATTTAATAAAGCATAGGATAAAACAACATAAATACAATTTAATAAAGCATAGGATAAAACAACATAAATACAATTTAATAAAGCATACGTTAAAACAACATAAATACAATTTAATAAAGCATAGGTTAAACAACATAAATACAATTTTATAAAGCATAGGATAAAACAACATAAATACAATTTAATAAAGCATAGGTTAAAACAACATAAATACAATTTAATAAAGCATAGGATAAAACAACATATATTCAATTTAATAAAGCATAGGATAAAACAACATAAATAAAATTTAATAAAGCATAGGATAAAACAACATAAATAAAATTTAATAAAGCATAGGATAAAACAACATAAATAAAATTTAATAAAGCATAGGATAAAACAACGTAAATACAATTTAATAAAGCATAGGATAAAACAACATAAATTAAATTTAATAAAGCATAGGATAAAACAACATAAATACAATTTAATAAAGCATAGGATAAAACAACATAAATACAATTTAATAAAGCATAGGTTAAAACAACATAAATGCAATTTAATAAAGCATAGTATAAAACAACATAAATACAATTTAATAAAGCATAGGATAAAACAACATAAATACAATTTAATAAAGCATAGGATAAAACAACATAAATACAATTTAATAAAGCATAGGATAAGACAACATAAATACAATTTAATAAAGCATAGGCTAAAACTACATAAATACAATTTAATAAAGCATAGGATAAAACAACATAAATACAATTTAATAAAGCATAGGAAAAAACAACATAAATACAATTTAATAAAGCATACGTTAAAACAACATAAATACAATTAAATAAAGCATAGGTTAAAACAACATAAATACAATTTAATAAAGCATAGGATAAAACAACATAAATACAATTTAATAAAGCATAGGATAAAACAACATAAATACAATTTAATAAAGCATAGGATAAAACAACATAAATACAATTTAATAAAGCATAGGATAAGACAACATAAATACAATTTAATAAAGCATAGGCTAAAACTACATAAATACAATTTAATAAAGCATAGGATAAAACAACATAAATACAATTTAATAAAGCATAGGAAAAAACAACATAAATACAATTTAATAAAGCATACGTTAAAACAACATAAATACAATTAAATAAAGCATAGGTTAAAACAACATAAATACAATTTAATAAAGCATAGGATAAAACAACATAAATACAATTTAATAAAGCATAGGATAAAACAACATAAATAAAATTTAATAAAGCATAGGATAAAACAACATAAATACAATTTAATAAAGCATACGTTAAAACAACATAAATACAATTTAATAAAGCATAGGATAAAACAAAATAAATACAATTTAATAAAGCATAGGATAAAACAACATAAATACAATTTAATAAAGCATAGGATAAAACAACATAAATACAATTAAATAAAGCATAGGTTAAAACAACATAAATACAATTTAATAAAGCATAGGATAAAACAACATAAATACAATTTAACAAAGCATAGGTTAAAACAACATAAACACAATTTCATAAAGCATAGGATAAAACAACATAAATACAATTTAATAAAGCATAGGTTAAAACAACATAAATACAATTTAATAAAGCATAGGATAAAACAACATATATTCAATTTAATAAAGCATAGGATAAAACAACATAAATACAATTTAATAAAGCATAGGATAAGACAACATAAATACAATTTAATAAAGCATAGGTTAAAACAACATAAATGCAATTTAATAAAGCATAGTATAAAACAACATAAATACAATTTAATAAAGCATAGGATAAAACAACATAAATACAATTTAATAAAGCATAGGATAAAACAACATAAATACAATTTAATAAAGCATAGGATAAGACAACATAAATACAATTTAATAAAGCATAGGCTAAAACTACATAAATACAATTTAATAAAGCATAGGATAAAACAACATAAATACAATTTAATAAAGCATAGGAAAAAACAACATGAATACAATTTAATAAAGCATACGTTAAAACAACATAAATACAATTAAATAAAGCATAGGTTAAAACAACATAAATACAATTTTATAAAGCATAGGATAAAACAACATAAATACAATTTAATAAAGCATAGGATAAAACAACATAAATAAAATTTAATAAAGCATAGGATAAAACAACATAAATACAATTTAATAAAGCATACGTTAAAACAACATAAATACAATTTAATAAAGCATAGGATAAAACAAAATAAATACAATTTAATAAAGCATAGGATAAAACAACATAAATACAATTTAATAAAGCATAGGATAAAACAACATAAATACAATTTAATAAAGCATAGGATAAAACAAAATAAATACAATTTAATAAAGCATAGGATAAAACAACATAAATACAATTTAATAAAGCATAGGATAAAACAACATAAATACAATTTAATAAAGCATACGTTAAAACAACATAAATGCAATTAAATAAAGCATAGGTTAAAACAACATAAATACAATTTAATAAAGCATAGGATAAAACAACATAAATACAATTTAATAAAGCATAGGATAAAACAACATAAATACAATTAAATAAAGCATAGGTTAAAACAACATAAATACAATTTAATAAAGCATAGGATAAAACAACATAAATACAATTTAATAAAGCATAGGATAAAACAACATAAATAAAATTTAATAAAGCATAGGATAAAACAACATAAATACAATTTAATAAAGCATAGGATAAAACAAAATAAATACAATTTAATAAAGCATAGGATAAAACAACATAAATACAATTTAATAAAGCATAGGATAAAACAACATAAATACAATTTAATAAAGCATAGGTTAAAACAACATAAATACAATTTAATAAAGCATAGGATAAAACAACATATATTCAATTTAATAAAGCATAGGATAAAACAGCATAAATAAAATTTAATAAAGCATAGGATAAAACAACATAAATAAAATTTAATAAAGCATAGGATAAAACAACATAAATAAAATTTAATAAAGCATAGGATAAAACAACGTAAATACAATTTAATAAAGCATAGGATAAAACAACATAAATTAAATTTAATAAAGCATAGGATAAAACAACATAAATACAATTTAATAAAGCATAGGATAAGACAACATAAATACAATTTAATAAAGCATAGGCTAAAACTACATAAATACAATTTAATAAAGCATAGGATAAAACAACATAAATACAATTTAATAAAGCATAGGAAAAAACAACATAAATACAATTTAATAAAGCATACGTTAAAACAACTTAAATACAATTAAATAAAGCATAGGTTAAAACAACATAAATACAATTTAATAAAGCATAGGATAAAACAACATAAATACAATTTAATAAAGCATAGGATAAAACAACATAAATACAATTTAATAAAGCATAGGATAAAACAACATAAATACAATTTAATAAAGCATAGGATAAGACAACATAAATACAATTTAATAAAGCATAGGTTAAAACAACATAAATGCAATTTAATAAAGCATAGTATAAAACAACATAAATACAATTTAATAAAGCATAGGATAAAACAACATAAATACAATTTAATAAAGCATAGGATAAAACAACATAAATACAATTTAATAAAGCATAGGATAAGACAACATAAATACAATTTAATAAAGCATAGGCTAAAACTACATAAATACAATTTAATAAAGCATAGGATAAAACAACATAAATACAATTTAATAAAGCATAGGAAAAAACAACATAAATACAATTTAATAAAGCATACGTTAAAACAACATAAATACAATTAAATAAAGCATAGGTTAAAACAACATAAATACAATTTTATAAAGCATAGGATAAAACAACATAAATACAATTTAATAAAGCATAGGATAAAACAACATAAATAAAATTTAATAAAGCATATGATAAAACAACATAAATACAATTTAATAAAGCATACGTTAAAACAACATAAATACAATTTAATAAAGCATAGGATAAAACAAAATAAATACAATTTAATAAAGCATAGGATAAAACAACATAAATACAATTTAATAAAGCATAGGATAAAACAACATAAATACAATTTAATAAAGCATACGTTAAAACAACATAAATACAATTAAATAAAGCATAGGTTAAAACAACATAAATACAATTTAATAAAGCATAGGATAAAACAAAATAAATACAATTTAATAAAGCATAGGATAAAACAACATATATACAATTTAATAAAGCATAGGATAAAACAATATAAATACAATTTAATAAAGCATACGTTAAAACAACGTAAATACAATTAAATAAAGCATAGGATAAAACAACATAAATACAATTTAATAAAGCATAGGTTAAAACAAAATAAATACAATTTAATAAAGCATACGTTAAAACAACATAAATACAATTTAATAAAGCATAGGATAAAACAAAATAAATACAATTTAATAAAGCATAGGATAAAACAACATAAATACAATTTAATAAAGCATAGGATAAAACAACATAAATACAATTTAATAAAGCATACGTTAAAACAACATAAATACAATTAAATGAAGCATAGGTTAAAACAACATAAATACAATTTAAAAAAGCATAGGATAAAACAAAATAAATACAATTTAATAAAGCATAGGATAAAACAACATATATACAATTTAATAAAGCATAGGATAAAACAATATAAATACAATTTAATAAAGCATACGTTAAAACAACGTAAATACAATTAAATAAAGCATAGGATAAAACAACATAAATACAATTTAATAAAGCATAGGTTAAAACAACATAAATACAATTTAATAAAGCATAGGATAAAACAACATAAATACAATTTAATAAAGCATACGTTAAAACAACATAAATACAATTAAATAAAGCATAGGTTAAAACAACATAAATACAATTTAATAAAGCATAGGATAAAACAACATAAATACAATTTAATAAAGCATAGGATAAAACAACATAAATAAAATTTAATAAAGCATAGGATAAAACAACATAAATACATTTAATAAAGCATACGTTAAAACAACATAAATACAATTTAATAAAGCATAGGATAAAACAAAATAAATACAATTTAGTAAAGCATAGGATAAAACAACATAAATACAATTTAATAAAGCATAGGATAAAACAACATAAATACAATTTAATAAAGCATACGTTAAAACAACGTAAATACAATTAAATAAAGCATAGGATAAAACAACATAAATACAATTTAATAAAGCATAGGTTAAAACAACATAAATACAATTTTATAAAGCATAGGATAAAACAACATAAATACAATTTAATAAAGCATAGGATAAAACAACATAAATACAATTTAATAAAGCATAGGATAAAACAACATAAATACAATTTAATAAAGCATACGTTAAACAACATAAATACAATTAAATAAAGCATAGGTTAAAACAACATAAATACAATTTAATAAAGCATAGGATAAAACAACATAAATACAATTTAATAAAGCATAGGATAAAACAACATAAATACAATTTAATAAAGCATACGTTAAAACAACATAAATACAATTAAATAAAGCATAGGTTAAAACAACATAAATACAATTTAATAAAGCATAGGATAAAACAACATAAATACAATTTAATAAAGCATAGGATAAAACAACATAAATAAAATTTAATAAAGCATTGGATAAAACAACATAAATACAATTTAATAAAGCATAGGATAAAACAAAATAAATACAATTTAATAAAGCATAGGATAAAACAACATAAATACAATTTAATAAAGCATAGGATAAAACAACATAAATACAATTTAATAAAGCATACGTTAAAACAACATAAATACAATTTAATAAAGCATAGGTTAAACAACATAAATACAATTTTATAAAGCATAGGATAAAACAACATAAATACAATTTAATAAAGCATAGGTTAAAACAACATAAATAAAATTTAATAAAGCATAGGATAAAACAACATAAATAAAATTTAATAAAGCATAGGATAAAACAACATAAATAAAATTTAATAAAGCATAGGATAAAACAACGTAAATACAATTTAATAAAGCATAGGATAAAACAACATAAATTAAATTTAATAAAGCATAGGATAAAACAACATAAATACAATTTAATAAAGCATAGGATAAAACAACATAAATACAATTTAATAAAGCATAGGATAAAACAACATAAATACAATTTAATAAAGCATACGTTAAAACAACATAAATACAATTTAATAAAGCATAGGTTAAACAACATAAATACAATTTTATAAAGCATAGGATAAAACAACATAAATACAATTTAATAAAGCATAGGTTAAAACAACATAAATACAATTTAATAAAGCATAGGATAAAACAACATATATTCAATTTAATAAAGCATAGGATAAAACAACATAAATAAAATTTAATAAAGCATAGGATAAAACAACATAAATAAAATTTAATAAAGCATAGGATAAAACAACATAAATAAAATTTAATAAAGCATAGGATAAAACAACGTAAATACAATTTAATAAAGCATAGGATAAAACAACATAAATTAAATTTAATAAAGCATAGGATAAAACAACATAAATACAATTTAATAAAGCATAGGATAAAACAACATAAATACAATTTAATAAAGCATAGGTTAAAACAACATAAATGCAATTTAATAAAGCATAGTATAAAACAACATAAATACAATTTAATAAAGCATAGGATAAAACAACATAAATACAATTTAATAAAGCATAGGATAAAACAACATAAATACAATTTAATAAAGCATAGGATAAGACAACATAAATACAATTTAATAAAGCATAGGCTAAAACTACATAAATACAATTTAATAAAGCATAGGATAAAACAACATAAATACAATTTAATAAAGCATAGGAAAAAACAACATAAATACAATTTAATAAAGCATACGTTAAAACAACATAAATACAATTAAATAAAGCATAGGTTAAAACAACATAAATACAATTTAATAAAGCATAGGATAAAACAACATAAATACAATTTAATAAAGCATAGGATAAAACAACATAAATAAAATTTAATAAAGCATAGGATAAAACAACATAAATACAATTTAATAAAGCATACGTTAAAACAACATAAATACAATTTAATAAAGCATAGGATAAAACAAAATAAATACAATTTAATAAAGCATAGGATAAAACAACATAAATACAATTTAATAAAGCATAGGATAAAACAACATAAATACAATTTAATAAAGCATAGGATAAAACAACATAAATACAATTTAATAAAGCATACGTTAAAACAACATAAATACAATTAAATAAAGCATAGGTTAAAACAACATAAATACAATTTAATAAAGCATAGGATAAAACAAAATAAATACAATTTAATAAAGCATAGGATAAAACAACATATATACAATTTAATAAAGCATAGGATAAAACAATATAAATACAATTTAATAAAGCATACGTTAAAACAACGTAAATACAATTAAATAAAGCATAGGATAAAACAACATAAATACAATTTAATAAAGCATAGGTTAAAACAAAATAAATACAATTTAATAAAGCATACGTTAAAACAACATAAATACAATTTAATAAAGCATAGGATAAAACAAAATAAATACAATTTAATAAAGCATAGGATAAAACAACATAAATACAATTTAATAAAGCATAGGATAAAACAACATAAATACAATTTAATAAAGCATACGTTAAAACAACATAAATACAATTAAATGAAGCATAGGTTAAAACAACATAAATACAATTTAAAAAAGCATAGGATAAAACAAAATAAATACAATTTAATAAAGCATAGGATAAAACAACATATATACAATTTAATAAAGCATAGGATAAAACAATATAAATACAATTTAATAAAGCATACGTTGAAACAACGTAAATACAATTAAATAAAGCATAGGATAAAACAACATAAATACAATTTAATAAAGCATAGGTTAAAACAACATAAATACAATTTAATAAAGCATAGGATAAAACAACATAAATACAATTTAATAAAGCATACGTTAAAACAACATAAATACAATTAAATAAAGCATAAGTTAAAACAACATAAATACAATTTAATAAAGCATAGGATAAAACAACATAAATACAATTTAATAAAGCATAGGATAAAACAACATAAATAAAATTTAATAAAGCATAGGATAAAACAACATAAATACATTTAATAAAGCATACGTTAAAACAACATAAATACAATTTAATAAAGCATAGGATAAAACAAAATAAATACAATTTAGTAAAGCATAGGATAAAACAACATAAATACAATTTAATAAAGCATAGGATAAAACAACATAAATACAATTTAATAAAGCATACGTTAAAACAACGTAAATACAATTAAATAAAGCATAGGATAAAACAACATAAATACAATTTAATAAAGCATAGGTTAAAACAACATAAATACAATTTTATAAAGCATAGGATAAAACAACATAAATACAATTTAATAAAGCATAGGATAAAACAACATAAATACAATTTAATAAAGCATAGGATAAAACAACATAAATACAATTTAATAAAGCATACGTTAAACAACATAAATATAATTAAATAAAGCATAGGTTAAAACAACATAAATACAATTTAATAAAGCATAGGATAAAACAACATAAATACAATTTAATAAAGCATAGGATAAAACAACATAAATACAATTTAATAAAGCATACGTTAAAACAACATAAATACAATTAAATAAAGCATAGGTTAA
The DNA here is from genome assembly GCF_046119375.1 of Phyllobates terribilis. Classification (NCBI taxonomy): domain Eukaryota; kingdom Metazoa; phylum Chordata; class Amphibia; order Anura; family Dendrobatidae; genus Phyllobates; species Phyllobates terribilis. The sequence continues at coordinate 1,158,996 of NW_027362778.1, forward strand.
AACAACATAAATACAATTTAATAAAGCATAGGATAAAACAACATAAATACAATTTAATAAAGCATAGGATAAAACAACATAAATAAAATTTAATAAAGCATTGGATAAAACAACATAAATACAATTTAATAAAGCATAGGATAAAACAAAATAAATACAATTTAATAAAGCATAGGATAAAACAACATAAATACAATTTAATAAAGCATAGGATAAAACAACATAAATACAATTTAATAAAGCATACGTTAAAACAACATAAATACAATTTAATAAAGCATAGGTTAAACAACATAAATACAATTTTATAAAGCATAGGATAAAACAACATAAATACAATTTAATAAAGCATAGGTTAAAACAACATAAATACAATTTAATAAAGCATAGGATAAAACAACATATATTCAATTTAATAAAGCATAGGATAAAACAACATAAATAAAATTTAATAAAGCATAGGATAAAACAACATAAATAAAATTTAATAAAGCATAGGATAAAACAACATAAATAAAATTTAATAAAGCATAGGATAAAACAACGTAAATACAATTTAATAAAGCATAGGATAAAACAACATAAATTAAATTTAATAAAGCATAGGATAAAACAACATAAATACAATTTAATAAAGCATAGGATAAAACAACATAAATACAATTTAATAAAGCATAGGTTAAAACAACATAAATGCAATTTAATAAAGCATAGTATAAAACAACATAAATACAATTTAATAAAGCATAGGATAAAACAACATAAATACAATTTAATAAAGCATAGGATAAAACAACATAAATGCAATTTAATAAAGCATAGTATAAAACAACATAAATACAATTTAATAAAGCATAGGATAAAACAAAATAAATACAATTTAATAAAGCATAGGATAAAACAACATAAATACAATTTAATAAAGCATAGGATAAAACAAAATAAATACAATTTAATAAAGCATAGGATAAAACAACATAAATACAATTTAATAAAGCATAGGATAAAACAACATAAATACAATTTAATAAAGCATACGTTAAAACAACATAAATACAATTTAATAAAGCATAGGTTAAACAACATAAATACAATTTTATAAAGCATAGGATAAAACAACATAAATACAATTTAATAAAGCATAGGTTAAAACAACATAAATACAATTTAATAAAGCATAGGATAAAACAACATATATTCAATTTAATAAAGCATAGGATAAAACAACATAAATAAAATTTAATAAAGCATAGGATAAAACAACATAAATAAAATTTAATAAAGCATAGGATAAAACAACATAAATAAAATTTAATAAAGCATAGGATAAAACAACGTAAATACAATTTAATAAAGCATAGGATAAAACAACATAAATTAAATTTAATAAAGCATAGGATAAAACAACATAAATACAATTTAATAAAGCATAGGATAAAACAAAATAAATACAATTTAATAAAGCATAGGTTAAAACAACATAAATGCAATTTAATAAAGCATAGTATAAAACAACATAAATACAATTTAATAAAGCATAGGATAAAACAACATAAATACAATTTAATAAAGCATAGGATAAAACAACATAAATACAATTTAATAAAGCATAGGATAAGACAACATAAATACAATTTAATAAAGCATAGGCTAAAACTACATAAATACAATTTAATAAAGCATAGGATAAAACAACATAAATACAATTTAATAAAGCATAGGAAAAAACAACATAAATACAATTTAATAAAGCATACGTTAAAACAACATAAATACAATTAAATAAAGCATAGGTTAAAACAACATAAATACAATTTAATAAAGCATAGGATAAAACAACATAAATACAATTTAATAAAGCATAGGATAAAACAACATAAATACAATTTAATAAAGCATAGGATAAAACAACATAAATACAATTTAATAAAGCATAGGATAAGACAACATAAATACAATTTAATAAAGCATAGGCTAAAACTACATAAATACAATTTAATAAAGCATAGGATAAAATAACATAAATACAATTTAATAAAGCATAGGAAAAAACAACATAAATACAATTTAATAAAGCATACGTTAAAACAACATAAATACAATTAAATAAAGCATAGGTTAAAACAACATAAATACAATTTAATAAAGCATAGGATAAAACAACATAAATACAATTTAATAAAGCATAGGATAAAACAACATAAATAAAATTTAATAAAGCATAGGATAAAACAACATAAATACAATTTAATAAAGCATACGTTAAAACAACATAAATACAATTTAATAAAGCATAGGATAAAACAAAATAAATACAATTTAATAAAGCATAGGATAAAACAACATAAATACAATTTAATAAAGCATAGGATAAAACAACATAAATACAATTAAATAAAGCATAGGTTAAAACAACATAAATACAATTTAATAAAGCATAGGATAAAACAACATAAATACAATTTAACAAAGCATAGGTTAAAACAACATAAACACAATTTCATAAAGCATAGGATAAAACAACATATATACAATTTAATAAAGCATAGGTTAAAACAACATAAATACAATTTAATAAAGCATAGGATAAAACAACATATATTCAATTTAATAAAGCATAGGATAAAACAACATAAATACAATTTAATAAAGCATAGGATAAGACAACATAAATACAATTTAATAAAGCATAGGTTAAAACAACATAAATGCAATTTAATAAAGCATAGTATAAAACAACATAAATACAATTTAATAAAGCATAGGATAAAACAACATAAATACAATTTAATAAAGCATAGGATAAAACAACATAAATACAATTTAATAAAGCATACGTTAAAACAACATAAATACAATTTAATAAAGCATAGGATAAAACAACATAAATACAATTTAATAAAGCATAGGATAAGACAACATAAATACAATTTAATAAAGCATAGGCTAAAACTACATAAATACAATTTAATAAAGCATAGGATAAAACAACATAAATACAATTTAATAAAGCATAGGAAAAAACAACATGAATACAATTTAATAAAGCATACGTTAAAACAACATAAATACAATTAAATAAAGCATAGGTTAAAACAACATAAATACAATTTTATAAAGCATAGGATAAAACAACATAAATACAATTTAATAAAGCATAGGATAAAACAACATAAATAAAATTTAATAAAGCATAGGATAAAACAACATAAATACAATTTAATAAAGCATACGTTAAAACAACATAAATACAATTTAATAAAGCATAGGATAAAACAAAATAAATACAATTTAATAAAGCATAGGATAAAACAACATAAATACAATTTAATAAAGCATAGGATAAAACAACATAAATACAATTTAATAAAGCATAGGATAAAACAAAATAAATACAATTTAATAAAGCATAGGATAAAACAACATAAATACAATTTAATAAACCATAGGATAAAACAACATACATACAATTTAATAAAGCATACGTTAAAACAACATAAATACAATTAAATAAAGCATAGGTTAAAACAACATAAATACAATTTAATAAAGCATAGGATAAAACAACATAAATACAATTTAATAAAGCATAGGATAAAACAACATAAATACAATTAAATAAAGCATAGGTTAAAACAACATAAATACAATTTAATAAAGCATAGGATAAAACAACATAAATACAATTTAATAAAGCATAGGATAAAACAACATAAATAAAATTTAATAAAGCATAGGATAAAACAACATAAATACAATTTAATAAAGCATAGGATAAAACAAAATAAATACAATTTAATAAAGCATAGGATAAAACAACATAAATACAATTTAATAAAGCATAGGATAAAACAACATAAATACAATTTAATAAAGCATACGTTAAAACAACATAAATACAATTTAATAAAGCATAGGTTAAAACAACATAAATACAATTTTATAAAGCATAGGATAAAACAACATAAATACAATTTAATAAAGCATAGGATAAAACAACATATATTCAATTTAATAAAGCATAGGATAAAACAACATAAATAAAATTTAATAAAGCATAGGATAAAACAACATAAATAAAATTTAATAAAGCATAGGATAAAACAACATAAATAAAATTTAATAAAGCATAGGAAAAAACAACGTAAATACAATTTAATAAAGCATAGGATAAAACAACATAAATTAAATTTAATAAAGCATAGGATAAAACAACATAAATACAATTTAATAAAGCATAGGATAAGACAACATAAATACAATTTAATAAAGCATAGGCTAAAACTACATAAATACAATTTAATAAAGCATAGGATAAAACAACATAAATACAATTTAATAAAGCATAGGAAAAAACAACATAAATACAATTTAATAAAGCATACGTTAAAACAACTTAAATACAATTAAATAAAGCATAGGTTAAAACAACATAAATACAATTTAATAAAGCATAGGATAAAACAACATAAATACAATTTAATAAAGCATAGGATAAAACAACATAAATACAATTTAATAAAGCATAGGATAAAACAACATAAATACAATTTAATAAAGCATAGGATAAGACAACATAAATACAATTTAATAAAGCATAGGTTAAAACAACATAAATGCAATTTAATAAAGCATAGTATAAAACAACATAAATACAATTTAATAAAGCATAGGATAAAACAACATAAATACAATTTAATAAAGCATAGGATAAAACAACATAAATACAATTTAATAAAGCATAGGATAAGACAACATAAATACAATTTAATAAAGCATAGGCTAAAACTACATAAATACAATTTAATAAAGCATAGGATAAAACAACATAAATACAATTTAATAAAGCATAGGAAAAAACAACATAAATACAATTTAATAAAGCATACGTTAAAACAACATAAATACAATTAAATAAAGCATAGGTTAAAACAACATAAATACAATTTTATAAAGCATAGGATAAAACAACATAAATACAATTTAATAAAGCATAGGATAAAACAACATAAATAAAATTTAATAAAGCATAGGATAAAACAACATAAATACAATTTAATAAAGCATACGTTAAAACAACATAAATACAATTTAATAAAGCATAGGATAAAACAAAATAAATACAATTTAATAAAGCATAGGATAAAACAACATAAATACAATTTAATAAAGCATAGGATAAAACAACATAAATACAATTTAATAAAGCATACGTTAAAACAACATAAATACAATTAAATAAAGCATAGGTTAAAACAACATAAATACAATTTAATAAAGCATAGGATAAAACAAAATAAATACAATTTAATAAAGCATAGGATAAAACAACATATATACAATTTAATAAAGCATAGGATAAAACAATATAAATACAATTTAATAAAGCATACGTTAAAACAACGTAAATACAATTAAATAAAGCATAGTATAAAACAACATAAATACAATTTAATAAAGCATAGGTTAAAACAAAATAAATACAATTTAATAAAGCATACGTTAAAACAACATAAATACAATTTAATAAAGCATAGGATAAAACAAAATAAATACAATTTAATAAAGCATAGGATAAAACAACATAAATACAATTTAATAAAGCATAGGATAAAACAACATAAATACAATTTAATAAAGCATACGTTAAAACAACATAAATACAATTAAATAAAGCATAGGTTAAAACAACATAAATACAATTTAAAAAAGCATAGGATAAAACAAAATAAATACAATTTAATAAAGCATAGGATAAAACAACATATATACAATTTAATAAAGCATAGGATAAAACAATATAAATACAATTTAATAAAGCATACGTTAAAACAACGTAAATACAATTAAATAAAGCATAGGATAAAACAACATAAATACAATTTAATAAAGCATAGGTTAAAACAACATAAATACAATTTAATAAAGCATAGGATAAAACAACATAAATACAATTTAATAAAGCATACGTTAAAACAACATAAATACAATTAAATAAAGCATAGGTTAAAACAACATAAATACAATTTAATAAAGCATAGGATAAAACAACATAAATACAATTTAATAAAGCATAGGATAAAACAACATAAATAAAATTTAATAAAGCATAGGATAAAACAACATAAATACATTTAATAAAGCATACGTTAAAACAACATAAATACAATTTAATAAAGCATAGGATAAAACAAAATAAATACAATTTAGTAAAGCATAGGATAAAACAACATAAATACAATTTAATAAAGCATAGGATAAAACAACATAAATACAATTTAATAAAGCATACGTTAAAACAACGTAAATACAATTAAATAAAGCATAGGATAAAACAACATAAATACAATTTAATAAAGCATAGGTTAAAACAACATAAATACAATTTTATAAAGCATAGGATAAAACAACATAAATACAATTTAATAAAGCATAGGATAAAACAACATAAATACAATTTAATAAAGCATAGGATAAAACAACATAAATACAATTTAATAAAGCATACGTTAAACAACATAAATACAATTAAATAAAGCATAGGTTAAAACAACATAAATACAATTTAATAAAGCATAGGATAAAACAACATAAATACAATTTAATAAAGCATAGGATAAAACAACATAAATAAAATTTAATAAAGCATAGGATAAAACAACATAAATACAATTTAATAAAGCATACGTTAAAACAACATAAATACAATTTAATAAAGCATAGGATAAAACAAAATAAATACAATTTAATAAAGCATAGGATAAAACAACATAAATACAATTTAATAAAGCATAGGATAAAACAACATAAATACAATTAAATAAAGCATAGGTTAAAACAACATAAATACAATTTAATAAAGCATAGGATAAAACAACATAAATACAATTTAACAAAGCATAGGTTAAAACAACATAAACACAATTTCATAAAGCATAGGATAAAACAACATATATACAATTTAATAAAGCATAGGTTAAAACAACATAAATACAATTTAATAAAGCATAGGATAAAACAACATATATTCAATTTAATAAAGCATAGGATAAAACAACATAAATACAATTTAATAAAGCATAGGATAAGACAACATAAATACAATTTAATAAAGCATAGGTTAAAACAACATAAATGCAATTTAATAAAGCATAGTATAAAACAACATAAATACAATTTAATAAAGCATAGGATAAAACAACATAAATACAATTTAATAAAGCATAGGATAAAACAACATAAATACAATTTAATAAAGCATACGTTAAAACAACATAAATACAATTTAATAAAGCATAGGATAAAACAACATAAATACAATTTAATAAAGCATAGGATAAGACAACATAAATACAATTTAATAAAGCATAGGCTAAAACTACATAAATACAATTTAATAAAGCATAGGATAAAACAACATAAATACAATTTAATAAAGCATAGGAAAAAACAACATGAATACAATTTAATAAAGCATACGTTAAAACAACATAAATACAATTAAATAAAGCATAGGTTAAAACAACATAAATACAATTTTATAAAGCATAGGATAAAACAACATAAATACAATTTAATAAAGCATAGGATAAAACAACATAAATAAAATTTAATAAAGCATAGGATAAAACAACATAAATACAATTTAATAAAGCATACGTTAAAACAACATAAATACAATTTAATAAAGCATAGGATAAAACAAAATAAATACAATTTAATAAAGCATAGGATAAAACAACATAAATACAATTTAATAAAGCATAGGATAAAACAACATAAATACAATTTAATAAAGCATAGGATAAAACAAAATAAATACAATTTAATAAAGCATAGGATAAAACAACATAAATACAATTTAATAAACCATAGGATAAAACAACATACATACAATTTAATAAAGCATACGTTAAAACAACATAAATACAATTAAATAAAGCATAGGTTAAAACAACATAAATACAATTTAATAAAGCATAGGATAAAACAACATAAATACAATTTAATAAAGCATAGGATAAAACAACATAAATACAATTAAATAAAGCATAGGTTAAAACAACATAAATACAATTTAATAAAGCATAGGATAAAACAACATAAATACAATTTAATAAAGCATAGGATAAAACAACATAAATAAAATTTAATAAAGCATAGGATAAAACAACATAAATACAATTTAATAAAGCATAGGATAAAACAAAATAAATACAATTTAATAAAGCATAGGATAAAACAACATAAATACAATTTAATAAAGCATAGGATAAAACAACATAAATACAATTTAATAAAGCATACGTTAAAACAACATAAATACAATTTAATAAAGCATAGGTTAAAACAACATAAATACAATTTTATAAAGCATAGGATAAAACAACATAAATACAATTTAATAAAGCATAGGATAAAACAACATATATTCAATTTAATAAAGCATAGGATAAAACAACATAAATAAAATTTAATAAAGCATAGGATAAAACAACATAAATAAAATTTAATAAAGCATAGGATAAAACAACATAAATAAAATTTAATAAAGCATAGGAAAAAACAACGTAAATACAATTTAATAAAGCATAGGATAAAACAACATAAATTAAATTTAATAAAGCATAGGATAAAACAACATAAATACAATTTAATAAAGCATAGGATAAGACAACATAAATACAATTTAATAAAGCATAGGCTAAAACTACATAAATACAATTTAATAAAGCATAGGATAAAACAACATAAATACAATTTAATAAAGCATAGGAAAAAACAACATAAATACAATTTAATAAAGCATACGTTAAAACAACTTAAATACAATTAAATAAAGCATAGGTTAAAACAACATAAATACAATTTAATAAAGCATAGGATAAAACAACATAAATACAATTTAATAAAGCATAGGATAAAACAACATAAATACAATTTAATAAAGCATAGGATAAAACAACATAAATACAATTTAATAAAGCATAGGATAAGACAACATAAATACAATTTAATAAAGCATAGGTTAAAACAACATAAATGCAATTTAATAAAGCATAGTATAAAACAACATAAATACAATTTAATAAAGCATAGGATAAAACAACATAAATACAATTTAATAAAGCATAGGATAAAACAACATAAATACAATTTAATAAAGCATAGGATAAGACAACATAAATACAATTTAATAAAGCATAGGCTAAAACTACATAAATACAATTTAATAAAGCATAGGATAAAACAACATAAATACAATTTAATAAAGCATAGGAAAAAACAACATAAATACAATTTAATAAAGCATACGTTAAAACAACATAAATACAATTAAATAAAGCATAGGTTAAAACAACATAAATACAATTTTATAAAGCATAGGATAAAACAACATAAATACAATTTAATAAAGCATAGGATAAAACAACATAAATAAAATTTAATAAAGCATAGGATAAAACAACATAAATACAATTTAATAAAGCATACGTTAAAACAACATAAATACAATTTAATAAAGCATAGGATAAAACAAAATAAATACAATTTAATAAAGCATAGGATAAAACAACATAAATACAATTTAATAAAGCATAGGATAAAACAACATAAATACAATTTAATAAAGCATACGTTAAAACAACATAAATACAATTAAATAAAGCATAGGTTAAAACAACATAAATACAATTTAATAAAGCATAGGATAAAACAAAATAAATACAATTTAATAAAGCATAGGATAAAACAACATATATACAATTTAATAAAGCATAGGATAAAACAATATAAATACAATTTAATAAAGCATACGTTAAAACAACGTAAATACAATTAAATAAAGCATAGTATAAAACAACATAAATACAATTTAATAAAGCATAGGTTAAAACAAAATAAATACAATTTAATAAAGCATACGTTAAAACAACATAAATACAATTTAATAAAGCATAGGATAAAACAAAATAAATACAATTTAATAAAGCATAGGATAAAACAACATAAATACAATTTAATAAAGCATAGGATAAAACAACATAAATACAATTTAATAAAGCATACGTTAAAACAACATAAATACAATTAAATAAAGCATAGGTTAAAACAACATAAATACAATTTAAAAAAGCATAGGATAAAACAAAATAAATACAATTTAATAAAGCATAGGATAAAACAACATATATACAATTTAATAAAGCATAGGATAAAACAATATAAATACAATTTAATAAAGCATACGTTAAAACAACGTAAATACAATTAAATAAAGCATAGGATAAAACAACATAAATACAATTTAATAAAGCATAGGTTAAAACAACATAAATACAATTTAATAAAGCATAGGATAAAACAACATAAATACAATTTAATAAAGCATACGTTAAAACAACATAAATACAATTAAATAAAGCATAGGTTAAAACAACATAAATACAATTTAATAAAGCATAGGATAAAACAACATAAATACAATTTAATAAAGCATAGGATAAAACAACATAAATAAAATTTAATAAAGCATAGGATAAAACAACATAAATACATTTAATAAAGCATACGTTAAAACAACATAAATACAATTTAATAAAGCATAGGATAAAACAAAATAAATACAATTTAGTAAAGCATAGGATAAAACAACATAAATACAATTTAATAAAGCATAGGATAAAACAACATAAATACAATTTAATAAAGCATACGTTAAAACAACGTAAATACAATTAAATAAAGCATAGGATAAAACAACATAAATACAATTTAATAAAGCATAGGTTAAAACAACATAAATACAATTTTATAAAGCATAGGATAAAACAACATAAATACAATTTAATAAAGCATAGGATAAAACAACATAAATACAATTTAATAAAGCATAGGATAAAACAACATAAATACAATTTAATAAAGCATACGTTAAACAACATAAATACAATTAAATAAAGCATAGGTTAAAACAACATAAATACAATTTAATAAAGCATAGGATAAAACAACATAAATACAATTTAATAAAGCATAGGATAAAACAACATAAATACAATTTAATAAAGCATACGTTAAAACAACATAAATACAATTAAATAAAGCATAGGTTAAAACAACATAAATACAATTTAATAAAGCATAGGATAAAACAAAATAAATACAATTTAATAAAGCATAGGATAAAACAACATATATACAATTTAATAAAGCATAGGATAAAACAATATAAATACAATTTAATAAAGCATACGTTAAAACAACGTAAATACAATTAAATAAAGCATAGGATAAAACAACATAAATACAATTTAATAAAGCATAGGTTAAAACAACATAAATACAATTTAATAAAGCATACGTTAAAACAACATAAATACAATTTAATAAAGCATAGGATAAAACAAAATAAATACAATTTAATAAAGCATAGGATAAAACAACATAAATACAATTTAATAAAGCATAGGATAAAACAACATAAATACAATTTAATAAAGCATACGTTAAAACAACATAAATACAATTAAATAAAGCATAGGTTAAAACAACATAAATACAATTTAAAAAAGCATAGGATAAAACAAAATAAATACAATTTAATAAAGCATAGGATAAAACAACATATATACAATTTAATAAAGCATAGGATAAAACAATATAAATACAATTTAATAAAGCATACGTTAAAACAACGTAAATACAATTAAATAAAGCATAGGATAAAACAACATAAATACAATTTAATAAAGCATAGGTTAAAACAACATAAATACAATTTTATAAAGCATAGGATAAAACAACATAAATACAATTTAATAAAGCATAGGATAAAACAACATAAATACAATTTAATAAAGCATAGGATAAAACAAAATAAATACAATTTAATAAAGCATACGTTAAACAACATAAATACAATTAAATAAAGCATAGGTTAAAACAACATAAATACAATTTAATAAAGCATAGGATAAAACAACATAAATACAATTTAATAAAGCATAGGATAAAACAACATAAATACAATTTAATAAAGCATACGTTAAAACAACATAAATACAATTAAATAAAGCATAGGTTAAAACAACATAAATACAATTTAATAAAGCATAGGATAAAACAACATAAATACAATTTAATAAAGCATAGGATAAAACAACATAAATAAAATTTAATAAAGCATAGCATAAAACAACATAAATACAATTTAATAAAGCATAGGATAAAACAAAATAAATACAATTTAATAAAGCATAGGATAAAACAACATAAATACAATTTAATAAAGCATAGGATAAAACAACATAAATACAATTTAATAAAGCATACGTTAAAACAACATAAATACAATTAAATAAAGCATAGGTTAAAACAACATAAATACAATTTAATAAAGCATAGGATAAAACAACATAAATACAATTTAATAAAGCATAGGATAAAACAACATAAATACAATTTAATAAAGCATACGTTAAAACAACATAAATACAATTAAATAAAGCATAGGTTAAAACAACATAAATGCAATTTAAAAAAGCATAGGATAAAACAAAATAAATACAATTTAATAAAGCATAGGATAAAACAACATATATACAATTTAATAAAGCATAGGATAAAACAATATAAATACAATTTAATAAAGCATACGTTAAAACAACGTAAATACAATTAAATAAAGCATAGGATAAAACAACATAAATACAATTTAATAAAGCATAGGTTAAAACAACATAAATACAATTTAATAAAGCATAGGATAAAACAACATAAATACAATTTAATAAAGCATACGTTAAAACAACATAAATACAATTAAATAAAGCATAGGTTAAAACAACATAAATACAATTTAATAAAGCATAGGATAAAACAACATAAATACAATTTAATAAAGCATAGGATAAAACAACATAAATAAAATTTAATAAAGCATAGGATAAAACAAAATAAATACAATTTAATAAAGCATACGTTAAACAACATAAATACAATTAAATAAAGCATAGGTTAAAACAACATAAATACAATTTAATAAAGCATAGGATAAAACAACATAAATACAATTTAATAAAGCATAGGATAAAACAACATAAATACAATTTAATAAAGCATACGTTAAAACAACATAAATACAATTAAATAAAGCATAGGTTAAAACAACATAAATACAATTTAATAAAGCATAGGATAAAACAACATAAATACAATTTAATAAAGCATACGATAAAACAACATAAATAAAATTTAATAAAGCATAGGATAAAACAACATAAATACAATTTAATAAAGCATAGGATAAAACAAAATAAATACAATTTAATAAAGCATAGGATAAAACAACATAAATACAATTTAATAAAGCATAGGATAAAACAACATAAATACAATTTAATAAAGCATACGTTAAAACAACATAAATACAATTAAATAAAGCATAGGTTAAAACAACATAAATACAATTTAATAAAGCATAGGATAAAACAACATAAATACAATTTAATAAAGCATAGGATAAAACAACATAAATACAATTAAATAAAGCATAGGTTAAAACAACATAAATACAATTTAATAAAGCATAGGATAAAACAACATAAATACAATTTAATAAAGCATAGGATAAAACAACATAAATAAAATTTAATAAAGCATTGGATAAAACAACATAAATACAATTTAATAAAGCATACGTTAAAACAACATAAATACAATTTAATAAAGCATAGGTTAAAACAACATAAATACAATTTTATAAAGCATAGGATAAAACAACATAAATACAATTTAATAAAGCATAGGTTAAAACAACATAAATACAATTTAATAAAGCATAGGATAAAACAACATATATTCAATTTAATAAAGCATAGGATAAAACAACATAAATAAAATTTAATAAAGCATAGGATAAAACAACATAAATAAAATTTAATAAAGCATAGGATAAAACAACATAAATAAAATTTAATAAAGCATAGGATAAAACAACGTAAATACAATTTAATAAAGCATAGGATAAAACAACATAAATTAAATTTAATAAAGCATACGTTAAAACAACATAAATACAATTTAATAAAGCATAGGATAAAACAACATAAATACAATTTAATAAAGCATAGGTTAAAACAACATAAATGCAATTTAATAAAGCATAGTATAAAACAACATAAATACAATTTAATAAAGCATAGGATAAAACAACATAAATACAATTTAATAAAGCATAGGATAAAACAACATAAATACAATTTAATAAAGCATAGGATAAGACAACATAAATACAATTTAATAAAGCATAGGCTAAAACTACATAAATACAATTTAATAAAGCATAGGATAAAACAACATAAATACAATTTAATAAAGCATAGGAAAAAACAACATAAATACAATTTAATAAAGCATACGTTAAAACAACATAAATACAATTAAATAAAGCATAGGTTAAAACAACATAAATACAATTTAATAAAGCATAGGATAAAACAACATAAATACAATTTAATAAAGCATAGGATAAAACAACATAAATACAATTTAATAAAGCATAGGATAAAACAACATAAATACAATTTAATAAAGCATAGGATAAGACAACATAAATACAATTTAATAAAGCATAGGCTAAAACTACATAAATACAATTTAATAAAGCATAGGATAAAACAACATAAATACAATTTAATAAAGCATAGGAAAAAACAACATAAATACAATTTAATAAAGCATACGTTAAAACAACATAAATACAATTAAATAAAGCATAGGTTAAAACAACATAAATACAATTTAATAAAGCATAGGATAAAACAACATAAATACAATTTAATAAAGCATAGGATAAAACAACATAAATAAAATTTAATAAAGCATAGGATAAAACAACATAAATACAATTTAATAAAGCATAGGATAAAACAAAATAAATACAATTTAATAAAGCATAGGATAAAAAAACATAAATACAATTTAATAAAGCATAGGATAAAACAACATAAATACAATTTAATAAAGCATACGTTAAAACAACATAAATACAATTAAATAAAGCATAGGTTAAAACAACATAAATACAATTTAATAAAGCATAGGATAAAACAACATAAATACAATTTAATAAAGCATAGGATAAAACAACATAAATAAAATTTAATAAAGCATAGGATAAAACAACATAAATACATTTAATAAAGCATACGTTAAAACAACATAAATACAATTTAATAAAGCATAGGATAAAACAAAATAAATACAATTTAGTAAAGAATAGGATAAAACAACATAAATACAATTTAATAAAGCATAGGATAAAACAACATAAATACAATTTAATAAAGCATACGTTAAAACAACGTAAATACAATTAAATAAAGCATAGGATAAAACAACATGAATACAATTTAATAAAGCATAGGTTAAAACAACATAAACACAATTTTATAAAGCATAGGATAAAACAACATAAATACAATTTAATAAAGCATAGGTTAAAACAACATAAATACAATTTAATAAAGCATAGGATAAAACAACATATATTCAATTTAATAAAGCATAGGATAAAACAACATAAATACAATTTAATAAAGCATAGGATAAAACAACATAAATAAAATTTAATAAAGCATAGGATAAAACAACATAAATAAAATTTAATAAAGCATAGGATAAAACAACGTAAATACAATTTAATAAAGCATAGGATAAAACAACATAAATTAAATTTAATAAAGCATAGGATAAAACAACATAAATACAATTTAATAAAGCATAGGATAAAACAACATAAATACAATTTAATAAAGCATAGGTTAAAACAACATAAATGCAATTTAATAAAGCATAGTATAAAACAACATAAATACAATTTAATAAAGCATAGGATAAAACAACATAAATACAATTTAATAAAGCATAGGATAAAACAACATAAATACAATTTAATAAAGCATAGGAAAAAACAACATAAATACAATTTAATAAAGCATACGTTAAAACAACATAAATACAATTAAATAAAGCATAGGTTAAAACAACATAAATACAATTTAATAAAGCATAGGATAAAACAACATAAATACAATTTAATAAAGCATACGTTAAAACAACATAAATACAATTAAATAAAGCATAGGTTAAAACAACATAAATACAATTTAATAAAGCATAGGATAAAACAACATAAATACAATTTAATAAAGCATAGGATAAAACAGCATAAATACAATTTAATAAAGCATAGGATAAAACAACATAAATAAAATTTAATAAAGCATAGGATAAAACAACATAAATACAATTTAATAAAGCATAGGATAAAACAAAATAAATACAATTTAATAAAGCATAGGATAAAACAACATAAATACAATTTAATAAAGCATAGGATAAAACAATATAAATACAATTTAATAAAGCATACGTTAAAACAACGTAAATACAATTAAATAAAGCATATGATAAAACAACATAAATACAATTTAATAAAGCATAGGTTAAAACAACATAAATACAATTTAATAAAGCATAGGATAAAACAACATAAATACAATTTAATAAAGCATACGTTAAAACAACATAAATACAATTAAATAAAGCATAGGTTAAAACAACATAAATACAATTTAATAAAGCATAGGATAAAACAACATAAATACAATTTAATAAAGCATAGGATAAAACAACATAAATACATTTAATAAAGCATACGTTAAAACAACATAAATACAATTTAATAAAGCATAGGATAAAACAAAATAAATACAATTTAGTAAAGCATAGGATAAAACAACATAAATACAATTTAATAAAGCATAGGATAAAACAACATAAATACAATTTAATAAAGCATACGTTAAAACAACGTAAATACAATTAAATAAAGCATAGGATAAAACAACATAAATACAATTTAATAAAGCATAGGTTAAAACAACATAAATACAATTTTATAAAGCATAGGATAAAACAACATAAATACAATTTAATAAAGCATAGGATAAAACAACATAAATACAATTTAATAAAGCATAGGATAAAACAAAATAAATACAATTTAATAAAGCATACGTTAAACAACATAAATACAATTAAATAAAGCATAGGTTAAAACAACATAAATACAATTTAATAAAGCATAGGATAAAACAACATAAATACAATTTAATAAAGCATAGGATAAAACAACATAAATACAATTTAATAAAGCATAGGATAAAACAACATAAATACAATTTAATAAAGCATAGGATAAAACAAAATAAATACAATTTAATAAAGCATAGGATAAAACAACATAAATACAATTTAATAAAGCATAGGATAAAACAACATAAATACAATTTAATAAAGCATACGTTAAAACAACATAAATACAATTAAATAAAGCATAGGTTAAAACAACATAAATACAATTTAATAAAGCATAGGATAAAACAACATAAATACAATTTAATAAAGCATAGGATAAAACAACATAAATACAATTTAATAAAGCATACGTTAAAACAACATAAATACAATTAAATAAAGCATAGGTTAAAACAACATAAATACAATTTAAAAAAGCATAGGATAAAACAAAATAAATACAATTTAATAAAGCATAGGATAAAACAACATATATACAATTTAATAAAGCATAGGATAAAACAATATAAATACAATTTAATAAAGCATACGTTAAAACAACGTAAATACAATTAAATAAAGCATAGGATAAAACAACATAAATACAATTTAATAAAGCATAGGTTAAAACAACATAAATACAATTTAATAAAGCATAGGATAAAACAACATAAATACAATTTAATAAAGCATACGTTAAAACAACATAAATACAATTAAATAAAGCATAGGTTAAAACAACATAAATACAATTTAATAAAGCATAGGATAAAACAACATAAATACAATTTAATAAAGCATAGGATAAAACAACATAAATAAAATTTAATAAAGCATAGGATAAAACAACATAAATACATTTAATAAAGCATACGTTAAAACAACATAAATACAATTTAATAAAGCATAGGATAAAACAAAATAAATACAATTTAGTAAAGCATAGGATAAAACAACATAAATACAATTTAATAAAGCATAGGATAAAACAACATAAATACAATTTAATAAAGCATACGTTAAAACAACGTAAATACAATTAAATAAAGCATAGGATAAAACAACATAAATACAATTTAATAAAGCATAGGTTAAAACAACATAAATACAATTTTATAAAGCATAGGATAAAACAACATAAATACAATTTAATAAAGCATAGGTTAAAACAACATAAATACATTTAATAAAGCATACGTTAAAACAACATAAATACAATTTAATAAAGCATAGGATAAAACAAAATAAATACAATTTAGTAAAGCATAGGATAAAACAACATAAATACAATTTAATAAAGCATAGGATAAAACAACATAAATACAATTTAATAAAGCATACGTTAAAACAACGTAAATACAATTAAATAAAGCATAGGATAAAACAACATAAATACAATTTAATAAAGCATAGGTTAAAACAACATAAATACAATTTTATAAAGCATAGGATAAAACAACATAAATACAATTTAATAAAGCATAGGATAAAACAACATAAATACAATTTAATAAAGCATAGGATAAAACAAAATAAATACAATTTAATAAAGCATACGTTAAACAACATAAATACAATTAAATAAAGCATAGGTTAAAACAACATAAATACAATTTAATAAAGCATAGGATAAAACAACATAAATACAATTTAATAAAGCATAGGATAAAACAACATAAATACAATTTAATAAAGCATACGTTAAAACAACATAAATACAATTAAATAAAGCATAGGTTAAAACAACATAAATACAATTTAATAAAGCATAGGATAAAACAACATAAATACAATTTAATAAAGCATAGGATAAAACAACATAAATAAAATTTAATAAAGCATAGGATAAAACAACATAAATACAATTTAATAAAGCATAGGATAAAACAAAATAAATACAATTTAATAAAGCATAGGATAAAACAACATAAATACAATTTAATAAAGCATAGGATAAAACAACATAAATACAATTTAATAAAACATACGTTAAAACAACATAAATACAATTAAATAAAGCATAGGTTAAAACAACATAAATACAATTTAATAAAGCATAGGATAAAACAACATAAATACAATTTAATAAAGCATAGGATAAAACAACATAAATACAATTTAATAAAGCATACGTTAAAACAACATAAATACAATTAAATAAAGCATAGGTTAAAACAACATAAATACAATTTAAAAAAGCATAGGATAAAACAAAATAAATACAATTTAATAAAGCATAGGATAAAACAACATATATACAATTTAATAAAGCATAGGATAAAACAATATAAATACAATTTAATAAAGCATACGTTAAAACAACGTAAATACAATTAAATAAAGCATAGGATAAAACAACATAAATACAATTTAATAAAGCATAGGTTAAAACAACATAAATACAATTTAATAAAGCATAGGATAAAACAACATAAATACAATTTAATAAAGCATACGTTAAAACAACATAAATACAATTAAATAAAGCATAGGTTAAAACAACATAAATACAATTTAATAAAGCATAGGATAAAACAACATAAATACAATTTAATAAAGCATAGGATAAAACAACATAAATAAAATTTAATAAAGCATAGGATAAAACAACATAAATACATTTAATAAAGCATACGTTAAAACAACATAAATACAATTTAATAAAGCATAGGATAAAACAAAATAAATACAATTTAGTAAAGCATAGGATAAAACAACATAAATACAATTTAATAAAGCATAGGATAAAACAACATAAATACAATTTAATAAAGCATACGTTAAAACAACGTAAATACAATTAAATAAAGCATAGGATAAAACAACATAAATACAATTTAATAAAGCATAGGTTAAAACAACATAAATACAATTTTATAAAGCATAGGATAAAACAACATAAATACAATTTAATAAAGCATAGGATAAAACAACATAAATACAATTTAATAAAGCATAGGATAAAACAAAATAAATACAATTTAATAAAGCATACGTTAAACAACATAAATACAATTAAATAAAGCATAGGTTAAAACAACATAAATACAATTTAATAAAGCATAGGATAAAACAACATAAATACAATTTAATAAAGCATAGGATAAAACAACATAAATACAATTTAATAAAGCATACGTTAAAACAACATAAATACAATTAAATAAAGCATAGGTTAAAACAACATAAATACAATTTAATAAAGCATAGGATAAAACAACATAAATACAATTTAATAAAGCATAGGATAAAACAACATAAATAAAATTTAATAAAGCATAGGATAAAACAACATAAATACAATTTAATAAAGCATAGGATAAAACAAAATAAATACAATTTAATAAAGCATAGGATAAAACAACATAAATACAATTTAATAAAGCATAGGATAAAACAACATAAATACAATTTAATAAAGCATACGTTAAAACAACATAAATACAATTAAATAAAGCATAGGTTAAAACAACATAAATACAATTTAATAAAGCATAGGATAAAACAACATAAATACAATTTAATAAAGCATAGGATAAAACAACATAAATACAATTTAATAAAGCATACGTTAAAACAACATAAATACAATTAAATAAAGCATAGGTTAAAACAACATAAATACAATTTAAAAAAGCATAGGATAAAACAAAATAAATACAATTTAATAAAGCATAGGATAAAACAACATATATACAATTTAATAAAGCATAGGATAAAACAATATAAATACAATTTAATAAAGCATACGTTAAAACAACGTAAATACAATTAAATAAAGCATAGGATAAAACAACATAAATACAATTTAATAAAGCATAGGTTAAAACAACATAAATACAATTTAATAAAGCATAGGATAAAACAACATAAATACAATTTAATAAAGCATACGTTAAAACAACATAAATACAATTAAATAAAGCATAGGTTAAAACAACATAAATACAATTTAATAAAGCATAGGATAAAACAACATAAATACAATTTAATAAAGCATAGGATAAAACAACATAAATAAAATTTAATAAAGCATAGGATAAAACAACATAAATACATTTAATAAAGCATACGTTAAAACAACATAAATACAATTTAATAAAGCATAGGATAAAACAAAATAAATACAATTTAGTAAAGCATAGGATAAAACAACATAAATACAATTTAATAAAGCATAGGATAAAACAACATAAATACAATTTAATAAAGCATACGTTAAAACAACGTAAATACAATTAAATAAAGCATAGGATAAAACAACATAAATACAATTTAATAAAGCATAGGTTAAAACAACATAAATACAATTTTATAAAGCATAGGATAAAACAACATAAATACAATTTAATAAAGTATAGGATAAAACAACATAAATACAATTTAATAAAGCATAGGATAAAACAAAATAAATACAATTTAATAAAGCATACGTTAAACAACATAAATACAATTAAATAAAGCATAGGTTAAAACAACATAAATACAATTTAATAAAGCATAGGATAAAACAACATAAATACAATTTAATAAAGCATAGGATAAAACAACATAAATACAATTTAATAAAGCATACGTTAAAACAACATAAATACAATTAAATAAAGCATAGGTTAAAACAACATAAATACAATTTAATAAAGCATAGGATAAAACAACATAAATACAATTTAATAAAGCATAGGATAAAACAACATAAATAAAATTTAATAAAGCATAGGATAAAACAACATAAATACAATTTAATAAAGCATAGGATAAAACAAAATAAATACAATTTAATAAAGCATAGGATAAAACAACATAAATACAATTTAATAAAGCATAGGATAAAACAACATAAATACAATTTAATAAAGCATACGTTAAAACAACATAAATACAATTAAATAAAGCATAGGTTAAAACAACATAAATACAATTTAATAAAGCATAGGATAAAACAACATAAATACAATTTAATAAAGCATAGGATAAAACAACATAAATACAATTAAATAAAGCATAGGTTAAAACAACATAAATACAATTTAATAAAGCATAGGATAAAACAACATAAATACAATTTAATAAAGCATAGGATAAAACAACATAAATAAAATTTAATAAAGCATTGGATAAAACAACATAAATACAATTTAATAAAGCATAGGATAAAACAAAATAAATACAATTTAATAAAGCATAGGATAAAACAACATAAATACATTTTAATAAAGCATAGGATAAAACAACATAAATACAATTTAATAAAGCATACGTTAAAACAACATAAATACAATTTAATAAAGCATAGGTTAAAACAACATAAATACAATTTTATAAAGCATAGGATAAAACAACATAAATACAATTTAATAAAGCATAGGTTAAAACAACATAAATACAATTTAATAAAGCATAGGATAAAACAACATATATTCAATTTAATAAAGCATAGGATAAAACAACATAAATAAAATTTAATAAAGCATAGGATAAAACAACATAAATAAAATTTAATAAAGCATAGGATAAAACAACATAAATAAAATTTAATAAAGCATAGGATAAAACAACGTAAATACAATTTAATAAAGCATAGGATAAAACAACATAAATTAAATTTAATAAAGCATACGTTAAAACAACATAAATACAATTTAATAAAGCATAGGATAAAACAACATAAATACAATTTAATAAAGCATAGGTTAAAACAACATAAATGCAATTTAATAAAGCATAGTATAAAACAACATAAATACAATTTAATAAAGAATAGGATAAAACAACATAAATACAATTTAATAAAGCATAGGATAAAACAACATAAATACAATTTAATAAAGCATAGGATAAGACAACATAAATACAATTTAATAAAGCATAGGCTAAAACTACATAAATACAATTTAATAAAGCATAGGATAAAACAACATAAATACAATTTAATAAAGCATAGGAAAAAACAACATAAATACAATTTAATAAAGCATACGTTAAAACAACATAAATACAATTAAATAAAGCATAGGTTAAAACAACATAAATACAATTTAATAAAGCATAGGATAAAACAACATAAATACAATTTAATAAAGCATAGGATAAAACAACATAAATACAATTTAATAAAGCATAGGATAAAACAACATAAATACAATTTAATAAAGCATAGGATAACACAACATAAATACAATTTAATAAAGCATAGGCTAAAACTACATAAATACAATTTAATAAAGCATAGGATAAAACAACATAAATACAATTTAATAAAGCATAGGAAAAAACAACATAAATACAATTTAATAAAGCATACGTTAAAACAACATAAATACAATTAAATAAAGCATAGGTTAAAACAACATAAATACAATTTAATAAAGCATAGGATAAAACAACATAAATACAATTTAATAAAGCATAGGATAAAACAACATAAATACAATTTAATAAAGCATAGGATAAAACAACATAAATACAATTTAATAAAGCATAGGATAAAACAAAATAAATACAATTTAATAAAGCATAGGATAAAACAACATAAATACAATTTAATAAAGCATAGGATAAAACAACATAAATACAATTTAATAAAGCATACGTTAAAACAACATAAATACAATTAAATAAAGCATAGGTTAAAACAACATAAATACAATTTAATAAAGCATAGGATAAAACAACATAAATACAATTTAATAAAGCATAGGATAAAACAACATAAATAAAATTTAATAAAGCATAGGATAAAACAACATAAATACATTTAATAAAGCATACGTTAAAACAACATAAATACAATTTAATAAAGCATAGGATAAAACAAAATAAATACAATTTAGTAAAGCATAGGATAAAACAACATAAATACAATTTAATAAAGCATAGGATAAAACAACATAAATACAATTTAATAAAGCATAGGATAAAACAACATAAATACAATTTAATAAAGCATAGGATAACACAACATAAATACAATTTAATAAAGCATAGGCTAAAACTACATAAATACAATTTAATAAAGCATAGGATAAAACAACATAAATACAATTTAATAAAGCATAGGAAAAAACAACATAAATACAATTTAATAAAGCATACGTTAAAACAACATAAATACAATTAAATAAAGCATAGGTTAAAACAACATAAATACAATTTAATAAAGCATAGGATAAAACAACATAAATACAATTTAATAAAGCATAGGATAAAACAACATAAATACAATTTAATAAAGCATAGGATAAAACAACATAAATACAATTTAATAAAGCATAGGATAAAACAAAATAAATACAATTTAATAAAGCATAGGATAAAACAACATAAATACAATTTAATAAAGCATAGGATAAAACAACATAAATACAATTTAATAAAGCATACGTTAAAACAACATAAATACAATTAAATAAAGCATAGGTTAAAACAACATAAATACAATTTAATAAAGCATAGGATAAAACAACATAAATACAATTTAATAAAGCATAGGATAAAACAACATAAATACAATTTAATAAAGCATAGGATAAAACAAAATAAATACAATTTAATAAAGCATAGGATAAAACAACATAAATACAATTTAATAAAGCATAGGATAAAACAACATAAATACAATTTAATAAAGCATACGTTAAAACAACATAAATACAATTAAATAAAGCATAGGTTAAAACAACATAAATACAATTTAATAAAGCATAGGATAAAACAACATAAATACAATTTAATAAAGCATAGGATAAAACAACATAAATAAAATTTAATAAAGCATAGGATAAAACAACATAAATACATTTAATAAAGCATACGTTAAAACAACATAAATACAATTTAATAAAGCATAGGATAAAACAAAATAAATACAATTTAGTAAAGCATAGGATAAAACAACATAAATACAATTTAATAAAGCATAGGATAAAACAACATAAATACAATTTAATAAAGCATACGTTAAAACAACGTAAATACAATTAAATAAAGCATAGGATAAAACAACATGAATACAATTTAATAAAGCATAGGTTAAAACAACATAAACACAATTTTATAAAGCATAGGATAAAACAACATAAATACAATTTAATAAAGCATAGGTTAAAACAACATAAATACAATTTAATAAAGCATAGGATAAAACAACATATATTCAATTTAATAAAGCATAGGATAAAACAACATAAATACAATTTAATAAAGCATAGGATAAAACAACATAAATACAATTTAATAAAGCATAGGATAAAACAACATAAATACAATTTAATAAAGCATACGTTAAAACAACATAAATACAATTAAATAAAGCATAGGTTAAAACAACATAAATACAATTTAATAAAGCATAGGATAAAACAACATAAATACAATTTAATAAAGCATAGGATAAAACAACATAAATAAAATTTAATAAAGCATAGGATAAAACAACATAAATACAATTTAATAAAGCATAGGATAAAACAAAATAAATACAATTTAATAAAGCATAGGATAAAACAACATAAATACAATTTAATAAAGCATAGGATAAAACAACATAAATACAATTTAATAAAGCATACGTTAAAACAACATAAATACAATTAAATAAAGCATAGGTTAAAACAACATAAATACAATTTAATAAAGCATAGGATAAAACAACATAAATACAATTTAATAAAGCATAGGATAAAACAACATAAATACAATTAAATAAAGCATAGGTTAAAACAACATAAATACAATTTAATAAAGCATAGGATAAAACAACATAAATACAATTTAATAAAGGATAGGATAAAACAACATAAATAAAATTTAATAAAGCATTGGATAAAACAACATAAATACAATTTAATAAAGCATAGGATAAAACAAAATAAATACAATTTAATAAAGCATAGGATAAAACAACATAAATACATTTTAATAAAGCATAGGATAAAACAACATAAATACAATTTAATAAAGCATACGTTAAAACAACATAAATACAATTTAATAAAGCATAGGTTAAAACAACATAAATACAATTTTATAAAGCATAGGATAAAACAACATAAATACAATTTAATAAAGCATAGGTTAAAACAACATAAATACAATTTAATAAAGCATAGGATAAAACAACATATATTCAATTTAATAAAGCATAGGATAAAACAACATAAATAAAATTTAATAAAGCATAGGATAAAACAACATAAATAAAATTTAATAAAGCATAGGATAAAACAACATAAATAAAATTTAATAAAGCATAGGATAAAACAACGTAAATACAATTTAATAAAGCATAGGATAAAACAACATAAATTAAATTTAATAAAGCATACGTTAAAACAACATAAATACAATTTAATAAAGCATAGGATAAAACAACATAAATACAATTTAATAAAGCATAGGTTAAAACAACATAAATGCAATTTAATAAAGCATAGTATAAAACAACATAAATACAATTTAATAAAGCATAGGATAAAACAACATAAATACAATTTAATAAAGCATAGGATAAAACAACATAAATACAATTTAATAAAGCATAGGATAAGACAACATAAATACAATTTAATAAAGCATAGGCTAAAACTACATAAATACAATTTAATAAAGCATAGGATAAAACAACATAAATACAATTTAATAAAGCATAGGAAAAAACAACATAAATACAATTTAATAAAGCATACGTTAAAACAACATAAATACAATTAAATAAAGCATAGGTTAAAACAACATAAATACAATTTAATAAAGCATAGGATAAAACAACATAAATACAATTTAATAAAGCATAGGATAAAACAACATAAATACAATTTAATAAAGCATAGGATAAAACAACATAAATACAATTTAATAAAGCATAGGATAAGACAACATAAATACAATTTAATAAAGCATAGGCTAAAACTACATAAATACAATTTAATAAAGCATAGGATAAAACAACATAAATACAATTTAATAAAGCATAGGAAAAAACAACATAAATACAATTTAATAAAGCATACGTTAAAACAACATAAATACAATTAAATAAAGCATAGGTTAAAACAACATAAATACAATTTAATAAAGCATAGGATAAAGCAACATAAATACAATTTAATAAAGCATAGGATAAAACAACATAAATAAAATTTAATAAAGCATAGGATAAAACAACATAAATACAATTTAATAAAGCATAGGATAAAACAAAATAAATACAATTTAATAAAGCATAGGATAAAACAACATAAATACAATTTAATAAAGCATAGGATAAAACAACATAAATACAATTTAATAAAGCATACGTTAAAACAACATAAATACAATTAAATAAAGCATAGGTTAAAACAACATAAATACAATTTAATAAAGCATAGGATAAAACAACATAAATACAATTTAATAAAGCATAGGATAAAACAACATAAATAAAATTTAATAAAGCATAGGATAAAACAACATAAATACATTTAATAAAGCATACGTTAAAACAACATAAATACAATTTAATAAAGCATAGGATAAAACAAAATAAATACAATTTAGTAAAGCATAGGATAAAACAACATAAATACAATTTAATAAAGCATAGGATAAAACAACATAAATACAATTTAATAAAGCATACGTTAAAACAACGTAAATACAATTAAATAAAGCATAGGATAAAACAACATGAATACAATTTAATAAAGCATAGGTTAAAACAACATAAACACAATTTTATAAAGCATAGGATAAAACAACATAAATACAATTTAATAAAGCATAGGTTAAAACAACATAAATACAATTTAATAAAGCATAGGATAAAACAACATATATTCAATTTAATAAAGCATAGGATAAAACAACATAAATACAATTTAATAAAGCATAGGATAAAACAACATAAATAAAATTTAATAAAGCATAGGATAAAACAACATAAATAAAATTTAATAAAGCATAGGATAAAACAACGTAAATACAATTTAATAAAGCATAGGATAAAACAACATAAATTAAATTTAATAAAGCATAGGATAAAACAACATAAATACAATTTAATAAAGCATAGGATAAAACAACATAAATACAATTTAATAAAGCATAGGTTAAAACAACATAAATGCAATTTAATAAAGCATAGTATAAAACAACATAAATACAATTTAATAAAGCATAGGATAAAACAACATAAATACAATTTAATAAAGCATAGGATAAAACAACATAAATACAATTTAATAAAGCATAGGAAAAAACAACATAAATACAATTTAATAAAGCATACGTTAAAACAACATAAATACAATTAAATAAAGCATAGGTTAAAACAACATAAATACAATTTAATAAAGCATAGGATAAAACAACATAAATACAATTTAATAAAGCATACGTTAAAACAACATAAATACAATTAAATAAAGCATAGGTTAAAACAACATAAGTACAATTTAATAAAGCATAGGATAAAACAACATAAATACAATTTAATAAAGCATAGGATAAAACAACATAAATACAATTTAATAAAGCATACGTTAAAACAACATAAATACAATTAAATAAAGCATAGGTTAAAACAACATAAATACAATTTAATAAAGCATAGGATAAAACAGCATAAATACAATTTAATAAAGCATAGGATAAAACAACATAAATAAAATTTAATAAAGCATAGGATAAAACAACATAAATACAATTTAATAAAGCATAGGATAAAACAAAATAAATACAATTTAATAAAGCATAGGATAAAACAACATAAATACAATTTAATAAAGCATAGGATAAAACAATATAAATACAATTTAATAAAGCATACGTTAAAACAACGTAAATACAATTAAATAAAGCATATGATAAAACAACATAAATACAATTTAATAAAGCATAGGTTAAAACAACATAAATACAATTTAATAAAGCATAGGATAAAACAACATAAATACAATTTAATAAAGCATACGTTAAAACAACATAAATACAATTTAATAAAGCATAGGATAAAACAACATAAATAAAATTTAATAAAGCATAGGATAAAACAACATAAATACAATTAAATAAAGCATAGGTTAAAACAACATAAATACAATTTAATAAAGCATAGGATAAAACAGCATAAATACAATTTAATAAAGCATAGGATAAAACAACATAAATAAAATTTAATAAAGCATAGGATAAAACAACATAAATACAATTTAATAAAGCATAGGATAAAACAAAATAAATACAATTTAATAAAGCATAGGATAAAACAACATAAATACAATTTAATAAAGCATAGGATAAAACAATATAAATACAATTTAATAAAGCATACGTTAAAACAACGTAAATACAATTAAATAAAGCATATGATAAAACAACATAAATACAATTTAATAAAGCATAGGTTAAAACAACATAAATACAATTTAATAAAGCATAGGATAAAACAACATAAATACAATTTAATAAAGCATACGTTAAAACAACATAAATACAATTTAATAAAGCATAGGATAAAACAACATAAATAAAATTTTATAAAGCATAGGATAAAACAACATAAATACAATTTAATAAAGCATAGGATAAAACAAAATAAATACAATTTAATAAAGCATAGGATAAAACAACATAAATACAATTTAATAAAGCATAGGATAAAACAACATAAATACAATTTAATAAAGCATACGTTAAAACAACATAAATACAATTAAATAAAGCATAGGTTAAAACAACATAAATACAATTTAATAAAGCATAGGTTAAAACAACATAAATACAATTTTATAAAGCATAGGATAAAACAACATAAATACAATTTAATAAAGCATAGGTTAAAACAACATAAATACAATTTAATAAAGCATAGGATAAAACAACATATATTCAATTTAATAAAGCATAGGATAAAACAACATAAATACAATTTAATAAAGCATAGGATAAGACAACATAAATACAATTTAATAAAGCATAGGCTAAAACTACATAAATACAATTTAATAAAGCATAGGATAAAACAACATAAATACAATTTAATAAAGCATAGGATAAAACAACATAAATAAAATTTAATAAAGCATAGGATAAAACAACATAAATACATTTAATAAAGCATACGATAAAACAACATAAATACAATTTAATAAAGCATAGGATAAAACAAAATAAATACAATTTAGTAAAGCATAGGATAAAACAACATAAATACAATTTAATAAAGCATAGGATAAAACAACATAAATACAATTTAATAAAGCATACGTTAAAACAACATAAATACAATTAAATAAAGCATAGGTTAAAACAACATAAATACAATTTAAAAAAGCATAGGATAAAACAAAATAAATACAATTTAATAAAGCATAGGATAAAACAACATATATACAATTTAATAAAGCATAGGATAAAACAATATAAATACAATTTAATAAAGCATACGTTAAAACAACGTAAATACAATTAAATAAAGCATAGGATAAAACAACATAAATACAATTTAATAAAGCATAGGTTAAAACAACATAAATACAATTTAATAAAGCATAGGATAAAACAACATAAATACAATTTAATAAAGCATACGTTAAAACAACATAAATACAATTAAATAAAGCATAGGTTAAAACAACATAAATACAATTTAATAAAGCATAGGATAAAACAACATAAATACAATTTAATAAAGCATAGGATAAAACAACATAAATAAAATTTAATAAAGCATAGGATAAAACAACATAAATACATTTAATAAAGCATACGTTAAAACAACATAAATACAATTTAATAAAGCATAGGATAAAACAAAATAAATACAATTTAGTAAAGCATAGGATAAAACAACATAAATACAATTTAATAAAGCATAGGATAAAACAACATAAATACAATTTAATAAAGCATACGTTAAAACAACGTAAATACAATTAAATAAAGCATAGGATAAAACAACATAAATACAATTTAATAAAGCATAGGTTAAAACAACATAAATACAATTTTATAAAGCATAGGATAAAACAACATAAATACAATTTAATAAAGCATAGGATAAAACAACATAAATACAATTTAATAAAGCATAGGATAAAACAACATAAATACAATTTAATAAAGCATACGTTAAACAACATAAATACAATTAAATAAAGCATAGGTTAAAACAACATAAATACAATTTAATAAAGCATAGGATAAAACAACATAAATACAATTTAATAAAGCATAGGATAAAACAACATAAATACAATTTAATAAAGCATACGTTAAAACAACATAAATACAATTAAATAAAGCATAGGTTAAAACAACATAAATACAATTTAATAAAGCATAGGATAAAACAAAATAAATACAATTTAATAAAGCATAGGATAAAACAACATATATACAATTTAATAAAGCATAGGATAAAACAATATAAATACAATTTAATAAAGCATACGTTAAAACAACGTAAATACAATTAAATAAAGCATAGGATAAAACAACATAAATACAATTTAATAAAGCATAGGTTAAAACAACATAAATACAATTTAATAAAGCATACGTTAAAACAACATAAATACAATTTAATAAAGCATAGGATAAAACAAAATAAATACAATTTAA
The DNA here is from genome assembly GCF_046119375.1 of Phyllobates terribilis. Classification (NCBI taxonomy): domain Eukaryota; kingdom Metazoa; phylum Chordata; class Amphibia; order Anura; family Dendrobatidae; genus Phyllobates; species Phyllobates terribilis. The sequence continues at coordinate 1,190,745 of NW_027362778.1, forward strand.
TAAAGCATAGGATAAAACAACATAAATACAATTTAATAAAGCATAGGATAAAACAACATAAATACAATTTAATAAAGCATACGTTAAAACAACATAAATACAATTAAATAAAGCATAGGTTAAAACAACATAAATACAATTTAAAAAAGCATAGGATAAAACAAAATAAATACAATTTAATAAAGCATAGGATAAAACAACATATATACAATTTAATAAAGCATAGGATAAAACAATATAAATACAATTTAAGAAAGCATACGTTAAAACAACGTAAATACAATTAAATAAAGCATAGGATAAAACAACATAAATACAATTTAATAAAGCATAGGTTAAAACAACATAAATACAATTTAATAAAGCATAGGATAAAACAACATAAATACAATTTAATAAAGCATATGTTAAAACAACATAAATACAATTAAATAAAGCATAGGTTAAAACAACATAAATACAATTTAATAAAGCATAGGATAAAACAACATAAATACAATTTAATAAAGCATAGGATAAAACAACATAAATAAAATTTAATAAAGCATAGGATAAAACAACATAAATACATTTAATAAAGCATACGTTAAAACAACATAAATACAATTTAATAAAGCATAGGATAAAACAAAATAAATACAATTTAGTAAAGCATAGGATAAAACAACATAAATACAATTTAATAAAGCATAGGATAAAACAACATAAATACAATTTAATAAAGCATACGTTAAAACAACGTAAATACAATTAAATAAAGCATAGGATAAAACAACATAAATACAATTTAATAAAGCATAGGTTAAAACAACATAAATACAATTTTATAAAGCATAGGATAAAACAACATAAATACAATTTAATAAAGCATAGGATAAAACAACATAAATACAATTTAATAAAGCATAGGATAAAACAAATTAAATACAATTTAATAAAGCATACGTTAAACAACATAAATACAATTAAATAAAGCATAGGTTAAAACAACATAAATACAATTTAATAAAGCATAGGATAAAACAACATAAATACAATTTAATAAAGCATAGGATAAAACAACATAAATACAATTTAATAAAGCATACGTTAAAACAACATAAATACAATTAAATAAAGCATAGGTTAAAACAACATAAATACAATTTAATAAAGCATAGGATAAAACAACATAAATACAATTTAATAAAGCATAGGATAAAACAACATAAATAAAATTTAATAAAGCATAGGATAAAACAACATAAATACAATTTAATAAAGCATAGGATAAAACAAAATAAATACAATTTAATAAAGCATAGGATAAAACAACATAAATACAATTTATTAAAGCATAGGATAAAACAACATAAATACAATTTAATAAAGCATACGTTAAAACAACATAAATACAATTAAATAAAGCATAGGTTAAAACAACATAAATACAATTTAATAAAGCATAGGATAAAACAACATAAATACAATTTAATAAAGCATAGGATAAAACAACATAAATACAATTAAATAAAGCATAGGTTAAAACAACATAAATACAATTTAATAAAGCATAGGATAAAACAACATAAATACAATTTAATAAAGCATAGGATAAAACAACATAAATAAAATTTAATAAAGCATTGGATAAAACAACATAAATACAATTTAATAAAGCATAGGATAAAACAACATAAATACAATTTAATAAAGCATAGGATAAAACAACATAAATACAATTTAATAAAGCATAGGATAAAACAACATAAATACAATTTAATAAAGCATACGTTAAAACAACATAAATACAATTTAATAAAGCATAGGATAAAACAACATAAATACAATTTAATAAAGCATAGGATAAAACAACATAAATACAATTTAATAAAGCATAGGATAAAACAACATAAATACAATTTAATAAAGCATACGTTAAAACAACATAAATACAATTTAATAAAGCATAGGATAAAACAACATAAATACAATTTAATAAAGCATAGGATAAAACAACATAAATACAATTTAATAAAGCATAGGATAAGACAACATAAATACAATTTAATAAAGCATAGGCTAAAACTACATAAATACAATTTAATAAAGCATAGGATAAAACAACATAAATACAATTTAATAAAGCATAGGAAAAAACAACATAAATACAATTTAATAAAGCATACGTTAAAACAACATAAATACAATTAAATAAAGCATAGGTTAAAACAACATAAATACAATTTAATAAAGCATAGGATAAAACAACATAAATACAATTTAATAAAGCATAGGATAAAACAACATAAATACAATTTAATAAAGCATAGGATAAAACAACATAAATACAATTTAATAAAGCATAGGATAAGACAACATAAATACAATTTAATAAAGCATAGGCTAAAACTACATAAATACAATTTAATAAAGCATAGGATAAAACAACATAAATACAATTTAATAAAGCATAGGAAAAAACAACATAAATACAATTTAATAAAGCATACGTTAAAACAACATAAATACAATTAAATAAAGCATAGGTTAAAACAACATAAATACAATTTAATAAAGCATAGGATAAAACAACATAAATACAATTTAATAAAGCATAGGATAAAACAACATAAATAAAATTTAATAAAGCATAGGATAAAACAACATAAATACAATTTAATAAAGCATAGGATAAAACAAAATAAATACAATTTAATAAAGCATAGGATAAAACAACATAAATACAATTTAATAAAGCATAGGATAAAACAACATAAATACAATTTAATAAAGCATACGTTAAAACAACATAAATACAATTAAATAAAGCATAGGTTAAAACAACATAAATACAATTTAATAAAGCATAGGATAAAACAACATAAATACAATTTAATAAAGCATAGGATAAAACAACATAAATAAAATTTAATAAAGCATAGGATAAAACAACATAAATACATTTAATAAAGCATACGTTAAAACAACATAAATACAATTTAATAAAGCATAGGATAAAACAAAATAAATACAATTTAGTAAAGCATAGGATAAAACAACATAAATACAATTTAATAAAGCATACGTTAAAACAACGTAAATACAATTAAATAAAGCATAGGATAAAACAACATAAATAAAATTTAATAAAGCATAGGATAAAACAACATAAATAAAATTTAATAAAGCATAGGATAAAACAACGTAAATACAATTTAATAAAGCATAGGATAAAACAACATAAATTAAATTTAATAAAGCATAGGATAAAACAACATAAATACAATTTAATAAAGCATAGGATAAAACAACATAAATACAATTTAATAAAGCATAGGTTAAAACAACATAAATGCAATTTAATAAAGCATAGTATAAAACAACATAAATACAATTTAATAAAGCATAGGATAAAACAACATAAATACAATTTAATAAAGCATAGGATAAAACAACATAAATACAATTTAATAAAGCATAGGAAAAAACAACATAAATACAATTTAATAAAGCATACGTTAAAACAACATAAATACAATTAAATAAAGCATAGGTTAAAACAACATAAATACAATTTAATAAAGCATAGGATAAAACAACATAAATACAATTTAATAAAGCATACGTTAAAACAACATAAATACAATTAAATAAAGCATAGGTTAAAACAACATAAATACAATTTAATAAAGCATAGGATAAAACAACATAAATACAATTTAATAAAGCATAGGATAAAACAACATAAATACAATTTAATAAATCATACGTTAAAACAACATAAATACAATTAAATAAAGCATAGGTTAAAACAACATAAATACAATTTAATAAAGCATAGGATAAAACAGCATAAATACAATTTAATAAAGCATAGGATAAAACAACATAAATAAAATTTAATAAAGCATAGGATAAAACAACATAAATACAATTTAATAAAGCATAGGATAAAACAAAATAAATACAATTTAATAAAGCATAGGATAAAACAACATAAATACAATTTAATAAAGCATAGGATAAAACAATATAAATACAATTTAATAAAGCATACGTTAAAACAACGTAAATACAATTAAATAAAGCATATGATAAAACAACATAAATACAATTTAATAAAGCATAGGTTAAAACAACATAAATACAATTTAATAAAGCATAGGATAAAACAACATAAATACAATTTAATAAAGCATACGTTAAAACAACATAAATACAATTAAATAAAGCATAGGTTAAAACAACATAAATACAATTTAATAAAGCATAGGATAAAACAACATAAATACAATTTAATAAAGCATAGGATAAAACAACATAAATAAAAATTAATAAAGCATAGGATAAAACAACATAAATACATTTAATAAAGCATACGTTAAAACAACATAAATACAATTTAATAAAGCATAGGATAAAACAAAATAAATACAATTTAGTAAAGCATAGGATAAAACAACATAAATACAATTTAATAAAGCATAGGATAAAACAACATAAATACAATTTAATAAAGCATAGGATAAAACAACATAAATAAAATTTAATAAAGCATAGGATAAAACAACATAAATACAATTTAATAAAGCATAGGATAAAACAAAATAAATACAATTTAATAAAGCATAGGATAAAACAACATAAATACAATTTAATAAAGCATAGGATAAAACAACATAAATACAATTTAATAAAGCATACGTTAAAACAACATAAATACAATTAAATAAAGCATAGGTTAAAACAACTTAAATACCATTTAATAAAGCATAGGTTAAAACAACATAAATACAATTTTATAAAGCATAGGATAAAACAACATAAATACAATTTAATAAAGCATAGGTTAAAACAACATAAATACAATTTAATAAAGCATAGGATAAAACAACATATATTCAATTTAATAAAGCATAGGATAAAACAACATAAATACAATTTAATAAAGCATAGGATAAAACAACATAAATAAAATTTAATAAAGCATAGGATAAAACAACATAAATAAAATTTAATAAAGCATAGGATAAAACAACGTAAATACAATTTAATAAAGCATAGGATAAAACAACATAAATACAATTTAATAAAGCATAGGATAAAACAACATAAATACAATTTAATGAAGCATAGGATAAGACAACATAAATACAATTTAATAAAGCATAGGCTAAAACTACATAAATACAATTTAATAAAGCATAGGATAAAACAACATAAATACAATTTAATAAAGCATAGGAAAAAACAACATAAATACAATTTAATAAAGCATACGTTAAAACAACATAAATACAATTAAATAAAGCATAGGTTAAAACAACATAAATACAATTTAATAAAGCATAGGATAAAACAATATAAATACAATTTAATAAAGCATACGTTAAAACAACGTAAATACAATTAAATAAAGCATAGGATAAAACAACATAAATACAATTTAATAAAGCATAGGTTAAAACAACATAAATACAATTTAATAAAGCATAGGATAAAACAACATAAATACAATTTAAAAAAAGCATACGTTAAAACAACATAAATACAATTAAATAAAGCATAGGATAAAACAACATAAATACAATTTAATAAAGCATAGGTTAAAACAACATAAATACAATTTAATAAAGCATAGGATAAAACAACATAAATACAATTTAATAAAGCATACGTTAAAACAACATAAATACAATTAAATAAAGCATAGGTTAAAACAACATAAATACAATTTAATAAAGCATAGGATAAAACAACATAAATACAATTTAATAAAGCATAGGATAAAACAACATAAATACAATTTAATAAAGCATAGGATAAAACAACATAAATACAATTTAATAAAGCATAGGATAAAACAACATAAATACAATTTAATAAAGCATAGGATAAAACAAAATAAATACAATTTAATAAAGCATAGGATAAAACAACATAAATACAATTTAATAAAGCATAGGATAAAACAACATAAATACAATTTAATAAAGCATAGGTTAAAACAACATAAATGCAATTTAATAAAGCATAGTATAAAACAACATAAATACAATTTAATAAAGCATAGGATAAAACAACATAAATACAATTTAATAAAGCATAGGATAAAACAACATAAATACAATTTAATAAAGCATAGGATAAGACAACATAAATACAATTTAATAAAGCATAGGCTAAAACTACATAAATACAATTTAATAAAGCATAGGATAAAACAACATAAATACAATTTAATAAAGCATAGGATAAAACAACATAAATAAAATTTAATAAAGCATAGGATAAAACAACATAAATACATTTAATAAAGCATACGATAAAACAACATAAATACAATTTAATAAAGCATAGGATAAAACAAAATAAATACAATTTAGTAAAGCATAGGATAAAACAACATAAATACAATTTAATAAAGCATAGGATAAAACAATATAAATACAATTTAATAAAGCATACGTTAAAACAACGTAAATACAATTAAATAAAGCATAGGATAAAACAACATAAATACAATTTAATAAAGCATAGGTTAAAACAACATAAATACAATTTAATAAAGCATAGGATAAAACAACATAAATACAATTTAATAAAGCATACGTTAAAACAACATAAATACAATTAAATAAAGCATAGGATAAAACAACATATATACAATTTAATAAAGCATAGGTTAAAACAACATAAATACAATTTAATAAAGCATAGGATAAAACAACATAAATACAATTTAATAAAGCATACGTTAAAACAACATAAATACAATTAAATAAAGCATAGGTTAAAACAACATAAATACAATTTAATAAAGCATAGGATAAAACAAAATAAATACAATTTAATAAAGCATAGGATAAAACAACATAAATACAATTTAATAAAGCATAGGATAAAACAACATAAATACAATTTAATAAAGCATACGTTAAAGCAACATAAATACAATTAAATAAAGCATAGGTTAAAACAACATAAATACAATTTAATAAAGCATAGGTTAAAACAACATAAATACAATTTTATAAAGCATAGGATAAAACAACATAAATACAATTTAATAAAGCATAGGTTAAAACAACATAAATACAATTTAATAAAGCATAGGATAAAACAACATATATTCAATTTAATAAAGCATAGGATAAAACAACATAAATAAAATTTAATAAAGCATAGGATAAAACAACGTAAATACAATTTAATAAAGCATAGGATAAAACAACATAAATTAAATTTAATAAAGCATAGGATAAAACAACATAAATACAATTTAATAAAGCATAGGATAAAACAACATAAATACAATTTAATAAAGCATAGGTTAAAACAACATAAATGCAATTTAATAAAGCATAGTATAAAACAACATAAATACAATTTAATAAAGCATAGGATAAAACAACATAAATACAATTTAATAAAGCATAGGATAAAACAACATAAATACAATTTAATAAAGCATAGGATAAGACAACATAAATACAATTTAATAAAGCATAGGATAAAACAACATAAATACAATTTAATAAAGCATAGGATAAAACAATATAAATACAATTTAATAAAGCATACGTTAAAACAACGTAAATACAATTAAATAAAGCATATGATAAAACAACATAAATACAATTTAATAAAGCATAGGTTAAAACAACATAAATACAATTTAATAAAGCATAGGATAAAACAACATAAATACAATTTAATAAAGCATACGTTAAAACAACATAAATACAATTAAATAAAGCATAGGTTAAAACAACATAAATACAATTTAATAAAGCATAGGATAAAACAACATAAATACAATTTAATAAAGCATAGGATAAAACAACATAAATAAAATTTAATAAAGCATAGGATAAAACAACATAAATACATTTAATAAAGCATACGTTAAAACAACATAAATACAATTTAATAAAGCATAGGATAAAACAAAATAAATACAATTTAGTAAAGCATAGGATAAAACAACATAAATACAATTTAATAAAGCATAGGATAAAACAACATAAATACAATTTAATAAAGCATAGGATAAAACAACATAAATAAAATTTAATAAAGCATAGGATAAAACAACATAAATACAATTTAATAAAGCATAGGATAAAACAAAATAAATACAATTTAATAAAGCATAGGATAAAACAACATAAATACAATTTAATAAAGCATAGGATAAAACAACATAAATACAATTTAATAAAGCATACGTTAAAACAACATAAATACAATTAAATAAAGCATAGGTTAAAACAACTTAAATACCATTTAATAAAGCATAGGTTAAAACAACATAAATACAATTTTATAAAGCATAGGATAAAACAACATAAATACAATTTAATAAAGCATAGGTTAAAACAACATAAATACAATTTAATAAAGCATAGGATAAAACAACATATATTCAATTTAATAAAGCATAGGATAAAACAACATAAATACAATTTAATAAAGCATAGGATAAAACAACATAAATAAAATTTAATAAAGCATAGGATAAAACAACATAAATAAAATTTAATAAAGCATAGGATAAAACAACGTAAATACAATTTAATAAAGCATAGGATAAAACAACATAAATACAATTTAATAAAGCATAGGATAAAACAACATAAATACAATTTAATAAAGCATAGGATAAGACAACATAAATACAATTTAATAAAGCATAGGCTAAAACTACATAAATACAATTTAATAAAGCATAGGATAAAACAACATAAATACAATTTAATAAAGCATAGGAAAAAACAACATAAATACAATTTAATAAAGCATACGTTAAAACAACATAAATACAATTAAATAAAGCATAGGTTAAAACAACATAAATACAATTTAATAAAGCATAGGATAAAACAATATAAATACAATTTAATAAAGCATACGTTAAAACAACGTAAATACAATTAAATAAAGCATAGGATAAAACAACATAAATACAATTTAATAAAGCATAGGTTAAAACAACATAAATACAATTTAATAAAGCATAGGATAAAACAACATAAATACAATTTAATAAAGCATACGTTAAAACAACATAAATACAATTAAATAAAGCATAGGATAAAACAACATAAATACAATTTAATAAAGCATAGGTTAAAACAACATAAATACAATTTAATAAAGCATAGGATAAAACAACATAAATACAATTTAATAAAGCATACGTTAAAACAACATAAATACAATTAAATAAAGCATAGGTTAAAACAACATAAATACAATTTAATAAAGCATAGGATAAAACAACATAAATACAATTTAATAAAGCATAGGATAAAACAACATAAATACAATTTAATAAAGCATAGGATAAAACAACATAAATACAATTTAATAAAGCATAGGATAAAACAACATAAATACAATTTAATAAAGCATAGGATAAAACAAAATAAATACAATTTAATAAAGCATAGGATAAAACAACATAAATACAATTTAATAAAGCATAGGATAAAACAACATAAATACAATTTAATAAAGCATAGGTTAAAACAACATAAATGCAATTTAATAAAGCATAGTATAAAACAACATAAATACAATTTAATAAAGCATAGGATAAAACAACATAAATACAATTTAATAAAGCATAGGATAAAACAACATGAATACAATTTAATAAAGCATAGGATAAGACAACATAAATACAATTTAATAAAGCATAGGCTAAAACTACATAAATACAATTTAATAAAGCATAGGATAAAACAACATAAATACAATTTAATAAAGCATAGGATAAAACAACATAAATAAAATTTAATAAAGCATAGCATAAAACAACATAAATACATTTAATAAAGCATACGATAAAACAACATAAATACAATTTAATAAAGCATAGGATAAAACAAAATAAATACAATTTAGTAAAGCATAGGATAAAACAACATAAATACAATTTAATAAAGCATAGGATAAAACAATATAAATACAATTTAATAAAGCATACGTTAAAACAACGTAAATACAATTAAATAAAGCATAGGATAAAACAACATAAATACAATTTAATAAAGCATAGGTTAAAACAACATAAATACAATTTAATAAAGCATAGGATAAAACAACATAAATTCAATTTAATAAAGCATACGTTAAAACAACATAAATACAATTAAATAAAGCATAGGATAAAACAACATATATACAATTTAATAAAGCATAGGTTAAAACAACATAAATACAATTTAATAAAGCATAGGATAAAACAACATAAATACAATTTAATAAAGCATACGTTAAAACAACATAAATACAATTAAATAAAGCATAGGTTAAAACAACATAAATACAATTTAATAAAGCATAGGATAAAACAAAATAAATACAATTTAATAAAGCATAGGATAAACAACATAAATACAATTTAATAAAGCATAGGATAAAACAACATAAATACAATTTAATAAAGCATACGTTAAAACAACATAAATACAATTAAATAAAGCATAGGTTAAAACAACATAAATACAATTTAATAAAGCATAGGTTAAAACAACATAAATACAATTTTATAAAGCATAGGATAAAACAACATAAATACAATTTAATAAAGCATAGGTTAAAACAACATAAATACAATTTAATAAAGCATAGGATAAAACAACATATATTCAATTTAATAAAGCATAGGATAAAACAACATAAATAAAATTTAATAAAGCATAGGATAAAACAACGTAAATACAATTTAATAAAGCATAGAATAAAACAACATAAATTAAATTTAATAAAGCATAGGATAAAACAACATAAATACAATTTAATAAAGCATGGATAAAACAACATAAATACAATTTAATAAAGCATAGGTTAAAACAACATAAATGCAATTTAATAAAGCATAGTATAAAACAACATAAATACAATTTAATAAAGCATAGGTTAAAACAACATAAATACAATTTAATAAAGCATAGGATAAAACAACATAAATACAATTTAATAAAGCATACGTTAAAACAACATAAATACAATTAAATAAAGCATAGGATAAAACAACATAAATACAATTTAATAAAGCATAGGTTAAAACAACATAAATACAATTTAATAAAGCATAGGATAAAACAACATAAATACAATTTAATAAAGCATACGTTAAAACAACATAAATACAATTAAATAAAGCATAGGTTAAAACAACATAAATACAATTTAATAAAGCATAGGATAAAACAACATAAATACAATTTAATAAAGCATAGGAAAAAACAACATAAATACAATTTAATAAAGCATACGTTAAAACAACATAAATACAATTAAATAAAGCATAGGTTAAAACAACATAAATACAATTTAATAAAGCATAGGATAAAACAAAATAAATACAATTTAATAAAGCATAGGATAAAACAACATAAATACAATTTAATAAAGCATAGGATAAAACAACATAAATACAATTTAATAAAGCATACGTTAAAACAACATAAATACAATTAAATAAAGCATAGGTTAAAACAACATAAATACAATTTAATAAAGCATAGGATAAAACAACATAAATACAATTTAATAAAGCATAGGATAAAACAACATAAATAAAATTTAATAAAGCATAGGATAAAACAACATAAATACAATTTAATAAAGCATAGGATAAAACAAAATAAATACAATTTAATAAAGCATAGGATAAAACAACATAAATACAATTTAATAAAGCATAGGATAAAACAATATAAATACAATTTAATAAAGCATACGTTAAAACAACGTAAATACAATTAAATAAAGCATAGTATAAAACAACATAAATACAATTTAATAAAGCATAGGTTAAAACAAGATAAATACAATTTAATAAAGCATAGGATAAAACAACATAAATACAATTTAATAAAGCATACGTTAAAACAACATAAATACAATTAAATAAAGCATAGGTTAAAACAACATAAATACAATTTAATAAAGCATAGGATAAAACAACATAAATACAATTTAATAAAGCATAGGATAAAACAACATAAATAAAATTTAATAAAGCATAGGATAAAACAACATAAATACATTTAGTAAAGCATACGTTAAAACAACATAAATACAATTTAATAAAGCATAGGATAAAACAAAATAAATATAATTTAGTAAAGCATAGGATAAAACAACATAAATACAATTTAATAAAGCATAGGATAAAACAACATAAATACAATTTAATAAAGCATACGTTAAAACAACGTAAATACAATTAAATAAAGCATAGGATAAAACAACATAAATACAATTTAATAAAGCATAGGTTAAAACAACATAAATACAATTTTATAAAGCATAGGATAAAACAACATAAATACAATTTAATAAAGCATACGTTAAAACAACATAAATACAATTAAATAAAGCATAGGTTAAAACAACATAAATACAATTTAATAAAGCATAGGATAAAACAACATAAATACAATTTAATAAAGCATAGGATAAAACAACATAAATACAATTTAATAAAGCATACGTTAAAACAACATAAATACAATTAAATAAAGCATAGGTTAAAACAACATAAATACAATTTAATAAAGCATAGGATAAAACAACATAAATACAATTTAATAAAGCATAGGATAAAACAACATAAATAAAATTTAATAAAGCATAGGATAAAACAACATAAATACAATTTAATAAAGCATAGGATAAAACAAAATAAATACAATTTAATAAAGCATAGGATAAAACAACATAAATACAATTTAATAAAGCATAGGATAAAACAACATAAATACAATTTAATAAAGCATACGTTAAAACAACATAAATACAATTAAATAAAGCATAGGTTAAAACAACATAAATACAATTTAATAAAGCATAGGATAAAACAACATAAATACAATTTAATAAAGCATAGGATAAAACAACATAAATACAATTAAATAAATCATAGGTTAAAACAACATAAATACAATTTAATAAAGCATTGGATAAAACAACATAAATACAATTTAATAAAGCATAGGATAAAACAACATAAATAAAATTTAATAAAGCATAGGATAAAACAACATAAATACAATTTAATAAAGCATAGGATAAAACAAAATAAATACAATTTAATAAAGCGTAGGATAAAACAACATAAATACAATTTAATAAAGCATAGGATAAAACAACATAAATACAATTTAATAAAGCATACGTTAAAACAACATAAATACAATTTAATAAAGCATAGGTTAAAACAACATAAATACAATTTTATAAAGCATAGGATAAAACAACATAAATACAATTTAATAAAGCATAGGTTAAAACAACATAAATACAATTTAATAAAGCATAGGATAAAACAACATATATTCAATTTAATAAAGCATAGGATAAAACAACATAAATAAAATTTAATAAAGCATAGGATAAAACAACATAAATACAATTTAATAAAGCATAGGATAAAACAACATATATTCAATTTAATAAAGCATAGTATAAAACAACATAAATACAATTTAATAAAGCATAGGATAAAACAACATAAATACAATTTAATAAAGCATAGGATAAAACAACATAAATACAATTTATTAAAGCATAGGATAAGACAACATAAATACAATTTAATAAAGCATAGGCTAAAACTACATAAATACAATTTAATAAAGCATAGGATAAAACAACATAAATACAACTTAATAAAGCATAGGAAAAAACAACATAAATACAATTTAATAAAGCATACGTTAAAACAACATAAATACAATTAAATAAAGCATAGGTTAAAACAACATAAATACAATTTAATAAAGCATAGGATAAAACAACATAAATACAATTTAATAAAGCATAGGATAAAACAACATAAATACAATTTAATAAAGCATAGGATAAAACAACATAAATACAATTTAATAAAGCATAGGATAAGACAACATAAATACAATTTAATAAAGCATAGGCTAAAACTACATAAATACAATTTAATAAAGCATAGGATAAAACAACATAAATACAATTTAATAAAGCATAGGAAAAAACAACATAAATACAATTTAATAAAGCATACGTTAAAACAACATAAATACAATTAAATAAAGCATAGGTTAAAACAACATAAATACAATTTAATAAAGCATAGGATAAAACAACATAAATACAACTTAATAAAGCATAGGATAAAACAACATAAATAAAATTTAATAAAGCATAGGATAAAACAACATAAATACAATTTAATAAAGCATAGGATAAAACAAAATAAATACAATTTAATAAAGCATAGGATAAAACAACATAAATACAATTTAATAAAGCATAGGATAAAACAACATAAATACAATTTAATAAAGCATACGTTAAAACAACATAAATACAATTAAATAAAGCATAGGTTAAAACAACATAAATACAATTTAATAAAGCATAGGATAAAACAACATAAATACAATTTAATAAAGCATAGGATAAAACAACATAAATAAAATTTAATAAAGCATAGGATAAAACAACATAAATACATTTAATAAAGCATACGTTAAAACAACATAAATACAATTTAATAAAGCATAGGATAAAACAAAATAAATACAATTTAGTAAAGCATAGGATAAAACAACATAAATACAATTTAATAAAGCATAGGATAAAACAACATAAATACAATTTAATAAAGCATAGGATAAAACAACATAAATAAAATTTAATAAAGCATAGGATAAAACAACATAAATACAATTTAATAAAGCATAGGATAAAACTAAATAAATACAATTTAATAAAGCATAGGATAAAACAACATAAATACAATTTAATAAAGCATAGGATAAAACAACATAAATACAATTTAATAAAGCATATGTTAAAACAACATAAATACAATTAAATAAAGCATAGGTTAAAACAACATAAATACAATTTAATAAAGCATAGGTTAAAACAACATAAATACAATTTTATAAAGCATAGGATAAAACAACATAAATACAATTTAATAAAGCATAGGTTAAAACAACATAAATACAATTTAATAAAGCATAGGATAAAACAACATATATTCAATTTAATAAAGCATAGGATAAAACAACATAAATACAATTTAATAAAGCATAGTATAAAACAACATAAATAAAATTTAATAAAGCATAGGATAAAACAACATAAATAAAATTTAATAAAGCATAGGATAAAACAACGTAAATACAATTTAATAAAGCATAGGATAAAACAACATAAATTAAATTTAATAAAGCATAGGATAAAACAACATAAATACAATTTAATAAAGCATAGGATAAAACAACATAAATACAATTTAATAAAGCATAGGTTAAAACAACATAAATGCAATTTAATAAAGCATAGTATAAAACAACATAAATACAATTTAATAAAGCATAGGATAAAACAACATAAATACAATTTAATAAAGCATAGGATAAAACAACATAAATACAATTTAATAAAGCATAGGATAAGACAACATAAATACAATTTAATAAAGCATAGGCTAAAACTACATAAATACAATTTAATAAAGCATAGGATAAAACAACATAAATACAATTTAATAAAGCATAGGAAAAAACAACATAAATACAATGTAATAAAGCATACGTTAAAACAACATAAATACAATTAAATAAAGCATAGGTTAAAACAACATAAATACAATTTAATAAAGCATAGGATAAAACAACATAAATACAATTTAATAAAGCATACGTTAAAACAACATAAATACAATTAAATAAAGCATAGGTTAAAACAACATAAATACAATTTAATAAAGCATAGGATAAAACAACATAAATACAATTTAATAAAGCATAGGATAAAACAACATAAATAAAATTTAATAAAGCATAGGATAAAACAACATAAATACAATTTAATAAAGCATAGGATAAAACAAAATAAATACAATTTAATAAAGCATAGGATAAAACAACATAAATACAATTTAATAAAGCATAGGATAAAACAATATAAATACAATTTAATAAAGCATACGTTAAAACAACGTAAATACAATTAAATAAAGCATAGTATAAAACAACATAAATACAATTTAATAAAGCATAGGTTAAAACAAGATAAATACAATTTAATAAAGCATAGGATAAAACAACATAAATACAATTTAATAAAGCATACGTTAAAACAACATAAATACAATTAAATAAAGCATAGGTTAAAACAACATAAATACAATTTAATAAAGCATAGGATAAAACAACATAAATACAATTTAATAAAGCATAGGATAAAACAACATAAATAAAATTTAATAAAGCATAGGATAAAACAACATAAATACATTTAGTAAAGCATACGTTAAAACAACATAAATACAATTTAATAAAGCATAGGATAAAACAAAATAAATATAATTTAGTAAAGCATAGGATAAAACAACATAAATACAATTTAATAAAGCATAGGATAAAACAACATAAATACAATTTAATAAAGCATACGTTAAAACAACGTAAATACAATTAAATAAAGCATAGGATAAAACAACATAAATACAATTTAATAAAGCATAGGTTAAAACAACATAAATACAATTTTATAAAGCATAGGATAAAACAACATAAATACAATTTAATAAAGCATACGTTAAAACAACATAAATACAATTAAATAAAGCATAGGTTAAAACAACATAAATACAATTTAATAAAGCATAGGATAAAACAACATAAATACAATTTAATAAAGCATAGGATAAAACAACATAAATACAATTTAATAAAGCATACGTTAAAACAACATAAATACAATTAAATAAAGCATAGGTTAAAACAACATAAATACAATTTAATAAAGCATAGGATAAAACAACATAAATACAATTTAATAAAGCATAGGATAAAACAACATAAATAAAATTTAATAAAGCATAGGATAAAACAACATAAATACAATTTAATAAAGCATAGGATAAAACAAAATAAATACAATTTAATAAAGCATAGGATAAAACAACATAAATACAATTTAATAAAGCATAGGATAAAACAACATAAATACAATTTAATAAAGCATACGTTAAAACAACATAAATACAATTAAATAAAGCATAGGTTAAAACAACATAAATACAATTTAATAAAGCATAGGATAAAACAACATAAATACAATTTAATAAAGCATAGGATAAAACAACATAAATACAATTAAATAAAGCATAGGTTAAAACAACATAAATACAATTTAATAAAGCATAGGATAAAACAACATAAATACAATTTAATAAAGCATAGGATAAAACAACATAAATAAAATTTAATAAAGCATAGGATAAAACAACATAAATACAATTTAATAAAGCATAGGATAAAACAAAATAAATACAATTTAATAAAGCGTAGGATAAAACAACATAAATACAATTTAATAAAGCATAGGATAAAACAACATAAATACAATTTAATAAAGCATACGTTAAAACAACATAAATACAATTTAATAAAGCATAGGTTAAAACAACATAAATACAATTTTATAAAGCATAGGATAAAACAACATAAATACAATTTAATAAAGCATAGGTTAAAACAACATAAATACAATTTAATAAAGCATAGGATAAAACAACATATATTCAATTTAATAAAGCATAGGATAAAACAACATAAATAAAATTTAATAAAGCATAGGATAAAACAACATAAATACAATTTAATAAAGCATAGGATAAAACAACATATATTCAATTTAATAAAGCATAGTATAAAACAACATAAATACAATTTAATAAAGCATAGGATAAAACAACATAAATACAATTTAATAAAGCATAGGATAAAACAACATAAATACAATTTATTAAAGCATAGGATAAGACAACATAAATACAATTTAATAAAGCATAGGCTAAAACTACATAAATACAATTTAATAAAGCATAGGATAAAACAACATAAATACAACTTAATAAAGCATAGGAAAAAACAACATAAATACAATTTAATAAAGCATACGTTAAAACAACATAAATACAATTAAATAAAGCATAGGTTAAAACAACATAAATACAATTTAATAAAGCATAGGATAAAACAACATAAATACAATTTAATAAAGCATAGGATAAAACAACATAAATACAATTTAATAAAGCATAGGATAAAACAACATAAATACAATTTAATAAAGCATAGGATAAGACAACATAAATACAATTTAATAAAGCATAGGCTAAAACTACATAAATACAATTTAATAAAGCATAGGATAAAACAACATAAATACAATTTAATAAAGCATAGGAAAAAACAACATAAATACAATTTAATAAAGCATACGTTAAAACAACATAAATACAATTAAATAAAGCATAGGTTAAAACAACATAAATACAATTTAATAAAGCATAGGATAAAACAACATAAATACAACTTAATAAAGCATAGGATAAAACAACATAAATAAAATTTAATAAAGCATAGGATAAAACAACATAAATACAATTTAATAAAGCATAGGATAAAACAAAATAAATACAATTTAATAAAGCATAGGATAAAACAACATAAATACAATTTAATAAAGCATAGGATAAAACAACATAAATACAATTTAATAAAGCATACGTTAAAACAACATAAATACAATTAAATAAAGCATAGGTTAAAACAACATAAATACAATTTAATAAAGCATAGGATAAAACAACATAAATACAATTTAATAAAGCATAGGATAAAACAACATAAATAAAATTTAATAAAGCATAGGATAAAACAACATAAATACATTTAATAAAGCATACGTTAAAACAACATAAATACAATTTAATAAAGCATAGGATAAAACAAAATAAATACAATTTAGTAAAGCATAGGATAAAACAACATAAATACAATTTAATAAAGCATAGGATAAAACAACATAAATACAATTTAATAAAGCATAGGATAAAACAACATAAATAAAATTTAATAAAGCATAGGATAAAACAACATAAATACAATTTAATAAAGCATAGGATAAAACTAAATAAATACAATTTAATAAAGCATAGGATAAAACAACATAAATACAATTTAATAAAGCATAGGATAAAACAACATAAATACAATTTAATAAAGCATATGTTAAAACAACATAAATACAATTAAATAAAGCATAGGTTAAAACAACATAAATACAATTTAATAAAGCATAGGTTAAAACAACATAAATACAATTTTATAAAGCATAGGATAAAACAACATAAATACAATTTAATAAAGCATAGGTTAAAACAACATAAATACAATTTAATAAAGCATAGGATAAAACAACATATATTCAATTTAATAAAGCATAGGATAAAACAACATAAATACAATTTAATAAAGCATAGTATAAAACAACATAAATAAAATTTAATAAAGCATAGGATAAAACAACATAAATAAAATTTAATAAAGCATAGGATAAAACAACGTAAATACAATTTAATAAAGCATAGGATAAAACAACATAAATTAAATTTAATAAAGCATAGGATAAAACAACATAAATACAATTTAATAAAGCATAGGATAAAACAACATAAATACAATTTAATAAAGCATAGGTTAAAACAACATAAATGCAATTTAATAAAGCATAGTATAAAACAACATAAATACAATTTAATAAAGCATAGGATAAAACAACATAAATACAATTTAATAAAGCATAGGATAAAACAACATAAATACAATTTAATAAAGCATAGGATAAGACAACATAAATACAATTTAATAAAGCATAGGCTAAAACTACATAAATACAATTTAATAAAGCATAGGATAAAACAACATAAATACAATTTAATAAAGCATAGGAAAAAACAACATAAATACAATGTAATAAAGCATACGTTAAAACAACATAAATACAATTAAATAAAGCATAGGTTAAAACAACATAAATACAATTTAATAAAGCATAGGATAAAACAACATAAATACAATTTAATAAAGCATACGTTAAAACAACATAAATACAATTAAATAAAGCATAGGTTAAAACAACATAAATACAATTTAATAAAGCATAGGATAAAACAACATAAATACAATTTAATAAAGCATAGGATAAAACAATATAAATACAATTTAATAAAGCATACGTTAAAACAACGTAAATACAATTAAATAAAGCATAGGATAACACAACATAAATACAATTTAATAAAGCATAGGTTAAAACAAGATAAATACAATTTAATAAAGCATAGGATAAAACAACATAAATACAATTTAATAAAGCATACGTTAAAACAACATAAATACAATTAAATAAAGCATAGGTTAAAACAACATAAATACAATTTAATAAAGCATAGGATAAAACAACATAAATACAATTTAATAAAGCATAGGATAAAACAACATAAATAAAATTTAATAAAGCATAGGATAAAACAACATAAATACATTTAGTAAAGCATAAGTTAAAACAACATAAATACAATTTAATAAAGCATAGGATAAAACAAAATAAATATAATTTAGTAAAGCATAGGATAAAACAACATAAATACAATTTAATAAAGCATAGGATAAAACAACATAAATACAATTTAATAAAGCATACGTTAAAACAACGTAAATACAATTAAATAAAGCATAGGTTAAAACAACATAAATACAATTTAATAAAGCATAGGATAAAACAACATAAATACAATTTAATAAAGCATAGGATAAAACAACATAAATAAAATTTAATAAAGCATAGGATAAAACAACATAAATACAATTTAATAAAGCATAGGATAAAACAAAATAAATACAATTTAATAAAGCATAGGATAAAACAACATAAATACAATTTAATAAAGCATAGGATAAAACAACATAAATACAATTTAATAAAGCATACGTTAAAACAACATAAATACAATTAAATAAAGCATAGGTTAAAACAACATAAATACAATTTAATAAAGCATAGGATAAAACAACATAAATACAATTTAATAAAGCATAGGATAAAACAACATAAATACAATTAAATAAAGCATAGGTTAAAACAACATAAATACAATTTAATAAAGCATAGGATAAAACAACATAAATTCAATTTAATAAAGCATAGGATAAAACAACATAAATAAAATTTAATAAAGCATAGGATAAAACAACATAAATACAATTTAATAAAGCATAGGATAAAACAAAATAAATACAATTTAATAAAGCGTAGGATAAAACAACATAAATACAATTTAATAAAGCATAGGATAAAACAACATAAATACAATTTAATAAAGCATACGTTAAAACAACATAAATACAATTTAATAAAGCATAGGTTAAAACAACATAAATACAATTTTATAAAGCATAGGATAAAACAACATAAATACAATTTAATAAAGCATAGGTTAAAACAACATAAATACAATTTAATAAAGCATAGGATAAAACAACATATATTCAATTTAATAAAGCATAGGATAAAACAACATAAATAAAATTTAATAAAGCATAGGATAAAACAACATAAATACAATTTAATAAAGCATAGGATAAAACAACATATATTCAATTTAATAAAGCATAGTATAAAACAACATAAATACAATTTAATAAAGCATAGGATAAAACAACATAAATACAATTTAATAAAGCATAGGATAAAACAACATAAATACAATTTATTAAAGCATAGGATAAGACAACATAAATACAATTTAATAAAGCATAGGCTAAAACTACATAAATACAATTTAATAAAGCATAGGATAAAACAACATAAATACAACTTAATAAAGCATAGGAAAAAACAACATAAATACAATTTAATAAAGCATACGTTAAAACAACATAAATACAATTAAATAAAGCATAGGTTAAAACAACATAAATACAATTTAATAAAGCATAGGATAAAACAACATAAATACAATTTAATAAAGCATAGGATAAAACAACATAAATACAATTTAATAAAGCATAGGATAAAACAACATAAATACAATTTAATAAAGCATAGGATAAGACAACATAAATACAATTTAATAAAGCGTAGGATAAAACAACATAAATACAATTTAATAAAGCATAGGATAAAACAACATAAATACAATTTAATAAAGCATACGTTAAAACAACATAAATACAATTTAATAAAGCATAGGTTAAAACAACATAAATACAATTTTATAAAGCATAGGATAAAACAACATAAATACAATTTAATAAAGCATAGGTTAAAACAACATAAATACAATTTAATAAAGCATAGGATAAAACAACATATATTCAATTTAATAAAGCATAGGATAAAACAACATAAATAAAATTTAATAAAGCATAGGATAAAACAACATAAATACAATTTAATAAAGCATAGGATAAAACAACATATATTCAATTTAATAAAGCATAGTATAAAACAACATAAATACAATTTAATAAAGCATAGGATAAAACAACATAAATACAATTTAATAAAGCATAGGATAAAACAACATAAATACAATTTATTAAAGCATAGGATAAGACAACATAAATACAATTTAATAAAGCATAGGCTAAAACTACATAAATACAATTTAATAAAGCATAGGATAAAACAACATAAATACAACTTAATAAAGCATAGGAAAAAACAACATAAATACAATTTAATAAAGCATACGTTAAAACAACATAAATACAATTAAATAAAGCATAGGTTAAAACAACATAAATACAATTTAATAAAGCATAGGATAAAACAACATAAATACAATTTAATAAAGCATAGGATAAAACAACATAAATACAATTTAATAAAGCATAGGATAAAACAACATAAATACAATTTAATAAAGCATAGGATAAGACAACATAAATACAATTTAATAAAGCATAGGCTAAAACTACATAAATACAATTTAATAAAGCATAGGATAAAACAACATAAATACAATTTAATAAAGCATAGGAAAAAACAACATAAATACAATTTAATAAAGCATACGTTAAAACAACATAAATACAATTAAATAAAGCATAGGTTAAAACAACATAAATACAATTTAATAAAGCATAGGATAAAACAACATAAATACAACTTAATAAAGCATAGGATAAAACAACATAAATAAAATTTAATAAAGCATAGGATAAAACAACATAAATACAATTTAATAAAGCATAGGATAAAACAAAATAAATACAATTTAATAAAGCATAGGATAAAACAACATAAATACAATTTAATAAAGCATAGGATAAAACAACATAAATACAATTTAATAAAGCATACGTTAAAACAACATAAATACAATTAAATAAAGCATAGGTTAAAACAACATAAATACAATTTAATAAAGCATAGGATAAAACAACATAAATACAATTTAATAAAGCATAGGATAAAACAACATAAATAAAATTTAATAAAGCATAGGATAAAACAACATAAATACATTTAATAAAGCATACGTTAAAACAACATAAATACAATTTAATAAAGCATAGGATAAAACAAAATAAATACAATTTAGTAAAGCATAGGATAAAACAACATAAATACAATTTAATAAAGCATAGGATAAAACAACATAAATACAATTTAATAAAGCATAGGATAAAACAACATAAATAAAATTTAATAAAGCATAGGATAAAACAACATAAATACAATTTAATAAAGCATAGGATAAAACTAAATAAATACAATTTAATAAAGCATAGGATAAAACAACATAAATACAATTTAATAAAGCATAGGATAAAACAACATAAATACAATTTAATAAAGCATATGTTAAAACAACATAAATACAATTAAATAAAGCATAGGTTAAAACAACATAAATACAATTTAATAAAGCATAGGTTAAAACAACATAAATACAATTTTATAAAGCATAGGATAAAACAACATAAATACAATTTAATAAAGCATAGGTTAAAACAACATAAATACAATTTAATAAAGCATAGGATAAAACAACATATATTCAATTTAATAAAGCATAGGATAAAACAACATAAATACAATTTAATAAAGCATAGTATAAAACAACATAAATAAAATTTAATAAAGCATAGGATAAAACAACATAAATAAAATTTAATAAAGCATAGGATAAAACAACGTAAATACAATTTAATAAAGCATAGGATAAAACAACATAAATTAAATTTAATAAAGCATAGGATAAAACAACATAAATACAATTTAATAAAGCATAGGATAAAACAACATAAATACAATTTAATAAAGCATAGGTTAAAACAACATAAATGCAATTTAATAAAGCATAGTATAAAACAACATAAATACAATTTAATAAAGCATAGGATAAAACAACATAAATACAATTTAATAAAGCATAGGATAAAACAACATAAATACAATTTAA
Organism: Phyllobates terribilis; assembly: GCF_046119375.1. Classification (NCBI taxonomy): domain Eukaryota; kingdom Metazoa; phylum Chordata; class Amphibia; order Anura; family Dendrobatidae; genus Phyllobates; species Phyllobates terribilis. The sequence goes on from NW_027362778.1 coordinate 1,215,067, forward strand.
TAAAGCATAGGATAAGACAACATAAATACAATTTAATAAAGCATAGGCTAAAACTACATAAATACAATTTAATAAAGCATAGGATAAAACAACATAAATACAATTTAATAAAGCATAGGAAAAAACAACATAAATACAATGTAATAAAGCATACGTTAAAACAACATAAATACAATTAAATAAAGCATAGGTTAAAACAACATAAATACAATTTAATAAAGCATAGGATAAAACAACATAAATACAATTTAATAAAGCATACGTTAAAACAACATAAATACAATTAAATAAAGCATAGGTTAAAACAACATAAATACAATTTAATAAAGCATAGGATAAAACAACATAAATACAATTTAATAAAGCATAGGATAAAACAATATAAATACAATTTAATAAAGCATACGTTAAAACAACGTAAATACAATTAAATAAAGCATAGGATAAAACAACATAAATACAATTTAATAAAGCATAGGTTAAAACAAGATAAATACAATTTAATAAAGCATAGGATAAAACAACATAAATACAATTTAATAAAGCATACGTTAAAACAACATAAATACAATTAAATAAAGCATAGGTTAAAACAACATAAATACAATTTAATAAAGCATAGGATAAAACAACATAAATACAATTTAATAAAGCATAGGATAAAACAACATAAATAAAATTTAATAAAGCATAGGATAAAACAACATAAATACATTTAGTAAAGCATAAGTTAAAACAACATAAATACAATTTAATAAAGCATAGGATAAAACAAAATAAATATAATTTAGTAAAGCATAGGATAAAACAACATAAATACAATTTAATAAAGCATAGGATAAAACAACATAAATACAATTTAATAAAGCATACGTTAAAACAACGTAAATACAATTAAATAAAGCATAGGATAAAACAACATAAATACAATTTAATAAAGCATAGGTTAAAACAACATAAATACAATTTTATAAAGCATAGGATAAAACAACATAAATACAATTTAATAAAGCATACGTTAAAACAACATAAATACAATTAAATAAAGCATAGGTTAAAACAACATAAATACAATTTAATAAAGCATAGGATAAAACAACATAAATACAATTTAATAAAGCATAGGATAAAACAACATAAATAAAATTTAATAAAGCATACGTTAAAACAACATAAATACAATTAAATAAAGCATAGGTTAAAACAACATAAATACAATTTAATAAAGCATAGGATAAAACAACATAAATACAATTTAATAAAGCATAGGATAAAACAACATAAATAAAATTTAATAAAGCATAGGATAAAACAACATAAATACAATTTAATAAAGCATAGGATAAAACAAAATAAATACAATTTAATAAAGCATAGGATAAAACAACATAAATACAATTGAATAAAGCATAGGATAAAACAACATAAATACAATTTAATAAAGCATACGTTAAAACAACATAAATACAATTAAATAAAGCATAGGTTAAAACAACATAAATACAATTTAATAAAGCATAGGATAAAACAACATAAATACAATTTAATAAAGCATAGGATAAAACAACATAAATACAATTAAATAAAGCATAGGTTAAAACAACATAAATACAATTTAATAAAGCATAGGATAAAACAACATAAATTCAATTTAATAAAGCATAGGATAAAACAACATAAATAAAATTTAATAAAGCATAGGATAAAACAACATAAATACAATTTAATAAAGCATAGGATAAAACAAAATAAATACAATTTAATAAAGCGTAGGATAAAACAACATAAATACAATTTAATAAAGCATAGGATAAAACAACATAAATACAATTTAATAAAGCATACGTTAAAACAACATAAATACAATTTAATAAAGCATAGGTTAAAACAACATAAATACAATTTTATAAAGCATAGGATAAAACAACATAAATACAATTTAATAAAGCATAGGTTAAAACAACATAAATACAATTTAATAAAGCATAGGATAAAACAACATATATTCAATTTAATAAAGCATAGGATAAAACAACATAAATAAAATTTAATAAAGCATAGGATAAAACAACATAAATACAATTTAATAAAGCATAGGATAAAACAACATATATTCAATTTAATAAAGCATAGTATAAAACAACATAAATACAATTTAATAAAGCATAGGATAAAACAACATAAATACAATTTAATAAAGCATAGGATAAAACAACATAAATACAATTTATTAAAGCATAGGATAAGACAACATAAATACAATTTAATAAAGCATAGGCTAAAACTACATAAATACAATTTAATAAAGCATAGGATAAAACAACATAAATACAACTTAATAAAGCATAGGAAAAAACAACATAAATACAATTTAATAAAGCATACGTTAAAACAACATAAATACAATTAAATAAAGCATAGGTTAAAACAACATAAATACAATTTAATAAAGCATAGGATAAAACAACATAAATACAATTTAATAAAGCATAGGATAAAACAACATAAATACAATTTAATAAAGCATAGGATAAAACAACATAAATACAATTTAATAAAGCATAGGATAAGACAACATAAATACAATTTAATAAAGCATAGGCTAAAACTACATAAATACAATTTAATAAAGCATAGGATAAAACAACATAAATACAATTTAATAAAGCATAGGAAAAAACAACATAAATACAATTTAATAAAGCATACGTTAAAACAACATAAATACAATTAAATAAAGCATAGGTTAAAACAACATAAATACAATTTAATAAAGCATAGGATAAAACAACATAAATACAACTTAATAAAGCATAGGATAAAACAACATAAATAAAATTTAATAAAGCATAGGATAAAACAACATAAATACAATTTAATAAAGCATAGGATAAAACAAAATAAATACAATTTAATAAAGCATACGTTAAAACAACATAAATACAATTTAATAAAGCATAGGATAAAACAAAATAAATACAATTTAGTAAAGCATAGGATAAAACAACATAAATACAATTTAATAAAGCATAGGATAAAACAACATAAATACAATTTAATAAAGCATAGGATAAAACAACATAAATACAATTTAATAAAGCATAGGATAAAACAACATAAATACAATTTAATAAAGCATAGGATAAAACAAAATAAATACAATTTAATAAAGCATAGGATAAAACAACATAAATACAATTTAATAAAGCATAGGATAAAACAAAATAAATACAATTTAATAAAGCATACGTTAAAACAACATAAATACAATTAAATAAAGCATAGGTTAAAACAACATAAATACAATTTAATAAAGCATAGGTTAAAACAACATAAATACAATTTTATAAAGCATAGGATAAAACAACATAAATACAATTTAATAAAGCATAGGTTAAAACAACATAAATACAATTTAATAAAGCATAGGATAAAACAACATATATTCAATTTAATAAAGCATAGGATAAAACAACATAAATAAAATTTAATAAAGCATAGGATAAAACAACGTAAATACAATTTAATAAAGCATAGGATAAAACAACATAAATTAAATTTAATAAAGCATAGGATAAAACAACATAAATACAATTTAATAAAGCATAGGATAAAACAACATAAATACAATTTAATAAAGCATAGGTTAAAACAACATAAATGCAATTTAATAAAGCATAGTATAAAACAACATAAATACAATTTAATAAAGCATAGGATAAAACAACATAAATACAATTTAATAAAGCATAGGATAAAACAACATAAATACAATTTAATAAAGCATAGGATAAGACAACATAAATACAATTTAATAAAGCATAGGCTAAAACTACATAAATACAATTTAATAAAGCATAGGAAAAAACAACATAAATACAATTTAATAAAGCATACGTTAAAACAACATAAATACAATTAAATAAAGCATAGGTTAAAACAACATAAATACAATTTAATAAAGCATAGGATAAAACAAAATAAATACAATTTAATAAAGCATAGGATAAAACAACATAAATACAATTTAATAAAGCATAGGATAAAACAACATAAATACAATTTAATAAAGCATACGTTAAAACAACATAAATACAATTAAATAAAGCATAGGTTAAAACAACATAAATACAATTTAATAAAGCATAGGATAAAACAACATAAATACAATTTAATAAAGCATAGGATAAAACAACATAAATAAAATTTAATAAAGCATAGGATAAAACAACATAAATACAATTTAATAAAGCATAGGATAAAACAAAATAAATACAATTTAATAAAGCATAGGATAAAACAACATAAATACAATTTAATAAAGCATAGGATAAAACAATATAAATACAATTTAATAAAGCATACGTTAAAACAACGTAAATACAATTAAATAAAGCATAGGATAAAACAACATAAATACAATTTAATAAAGCATAGGTTAAAACAACATAAATACAATTTAATAAAGCATAGGATAAAACAACATAAATACAATTTAATAAAGCATACGTTAAAACAACATAAATACAATTAAATAAAGCATAGGTTAAAACAACATAAATACAATTTAATAAAGCATAGGATAAAACAACATAAATACAATTTAATAAAGCATAGGATAAAACAACATAAATAAAATTTAATAAAGCATAGGATAAAACAACATAAATACATTTAGTAAAGCATACGTTAAAACAACATAAATACAATTTAATAAAGCATAGGATAAAACAAAATAAATACAATTTAGTAAAGCATAGGATAAAACAACATAAATACAATTTAATAAAGCATAGGATAAAACAACATAAATACAATTTAATAAAGCATACGTTAAAACAACGTAAATACAATTAAATAAAGCATAGGATAAAACAACATAAATACAATTTAATAAAGCATAGGATAAAACAACATAAATACAATTTAATAAAGCATAGGATAAAACAACATAAATACAATTTAATAAAGCATAGGATAAAACAACATAAATACAATTTAATAAAGCATAGGATAAAACAAAATAAATACAATTTAATAAAGCATAGGATAAAACAACATAAATACAATTTAATAAAGCATAGGATAAAACAACATAAATACAATTTAATAAAGCATACGTTAAAACAACATAAATACAATTAAATAAAGCATAGGTTAAAACAACATAAATACAATTTAATAAAGCATAGGTTAAAACAACATAAATACAATTTTATAAAGCATAGGATAAAACAACATAAATACAATTTAATAAAGCATAGGTTAAAACAACATAAATACAATTTAATAAAGCATAGGATAAAACAACATATATTCAATTTAATAAAGCATAGGATAAAACAACATAAATAAAATTTAATAAAGCATAGGATAAAACAACGTAAATACAATTTAATAAAGCATAGGATAAAACAACATAAATTAAATTTAATAAAGCATAGGATAAAACAACATAAATACAATTTAATAAAGCATAGGATAAAACAACATAAATACAATTTAATAAAGCATAGGTTAAAACAACATAAATGCAATTTAATAAAGCATAGTATAAAACAACATAAATACAATTTAATAAAGCATAGGATAAAACAACATAAATACAATTTAATAAAGCATAGGATAAAACAACATAAATACAATTTAATAAAGCATAGGATAAGACAACATAAATACAATTTAATAAAGCATAGGCTAAAACTACATAAATACAATTTAATAAAGCATAGGAAAAAACAACATAAATACAATTTAATAAAGCATACGTTAAAACAACATAAATACAATTAAATAAAGCATAGGTTAAAACAACATAAATACAATTTAATAAAGCATAGGATAAAACAAAATAAATACAATTTAATAAAGCATAGGATAAAACAACATAAATACAATTTAATAAAGCATAGGATAAAACAACATAAATACAATTTAAGAAAGCATACGTTAAAACAACATAAATACAATTAAATAAAGCATAGGTTAAAACAACATAAATACAATTTAATAAAGCATAGGATAAAACAACATAAATACAATTTAATAAAGCATAGGATAAAACAACATAAATAAAATTTAATAAAGCATAGGATAAAACAACATAAATACAATTTAATAAAGCATAGGATAAAACAAAATAAATACAATTTAATAAAGCATAGGATAAAACAACATAAATACAATTTAATAAAGCATAGGATAAAACAATATAAATACAATTTAATAAAGCATACGTTAAAACAACGTAAATACAATTAAATAAAGCATAGGATAAAACAACATAAATACAATTTAATAAAGCATAGGTTAAAACAACATAAATACAATTTAATAAAGCATAGGATAAAACAACATAAATACAATTTAATAAAGCATACGTTAAAACAACATAAATACAATTAAATAAAGCATAGGTTAAAACAACATAAATACAATTTAATAAAGCATAGGATAAAACAACATAAATACAATTTAATAAAGCATAGGATAAAACAACATAAATAAAATTTAATAAAGCATAGGATAAAACAACATAAATACATTTAGTAAAGCATACGTTAAAACAACATAAATACAATTTAATAAAGCATAGGATAAAACAAAATAAATACAATTTAGTAAAGCATAGGATAAAACAACATAAATACAATTTAATAAAGCATAGGATAAAACAACATAAATACAATTTAATAAAGCATACGTTAAAACAACGTAAATACAATTAAATAAAGCATAGGATAAAACAACATAAATACAATTTAATAAAGCATAGGTTAAAACAACATAAATACAATTTTATAAAGCATAGGATAAAACAACATAAATACAATTTAATAAAGCATAGGATAAAACAACATAAATACAATTTAATAAAGCATAGGATAAAACAACATAAATACAATTTAATAAAGCATACGTTAAAACAACATAAATACAATTAAATAAAGCATAGGTTAAAACAACATAAATACAATTTAATAAAGCATAGGATAAAACAACATAAATACAATTTAATAAAGCATAGGATAAAACAACATAAATACAATTTAATAAAGCATACGTTAAAACAACATAAATACAATTAAATAAAGCATAGGTTAAAACAACATAAATACAATTTAATAAAGCATAGGATAAAACAACATAAATACAATTTAATAAAGCATAGGATAAAACAACATAAATAAAATTTAATAAAGCATAGGATAAAACAACATAAATACAATTTAATAAAGCATAGGATAAAACAAAATAAATACAATTTAATAAAGCATAGGATAAAACAACATAAATACAATTTAATAAAGCATAGGATAAAACAACATAAATACAATTTAATAAAGCATACGTTAAAACAACATAAATACAATTAAATAAAGCATAGGTTAAAACAACATAAATACAATTTAATAAAGCATAGGATAAAACAACATAAATACAATTTAATAAAGCATAGGATAAAACAACATAAATACAATTAAATAAAGCATAGGTTAAAACAACATAAATACAATTTAATAAAGCATAGGATAAAACAACATAAATACAATTTAATAAAGCATAGGATAAAACAACATAAATAAAATTTAATAAAGCATAGGATAAAACAACATAAATACAATTTAATAAAGCATAGGATAAAACAAAATAAATACAATTTAATAAAGCGTAGGATAAAACAACATAAATACAATTTAATAAAGCATAGGATAAAACAACATAAATACAATTTAATAAAGCATACGTTAAAACAACATAAATACAATTTAATAAAGCATAGGTTAAAACAACATAAATACAATTTTATAAAGCATAGGATAAAACAACATAAATACAATTTAATAAAGCATAGGTTAAAACAACATAAATACAATTTAATAAAGCATAGGATAAAACAACATATATTCAATTTAATAAAGCATAGGATAAAACAACATAAATAAAATTTAATAAAGCATAGGATAAAACAACATAAATACAATTTAATAAAGCATAGGATAAAACAACATATATTCAATTTAATAAAGCATAGTATAAAACAACATAAATACAATTTAATAAAGCATAGGATAAAACAACATAAATACAATTTAATAAAGCATAGGATAAAACAACATAAATACAATTTATTAAAGCATAGGATAAGACAACATAAATACAATTTAATAAAGCATAGGCTAAAACTACATAAATACAATTTAATAAAGCATAGGATAAAACAACATAAATACAACTTAATAAAGCATAGGATAAAACAACATAAATAAAATTTAATAAAGCATAGGATAAAACAACATAAATACAATTTAATAAAGCATAGGATAAAACAAAATAAATACAATTTAATAAAGCATAGGATCAAACAACATAAATACAATTTAATAAAGCATAGGATAAAACAACATAAATACAATTTAATAAAGCATACGTTAAAACAACATAAATACAATTAAATAAAGCATAGGTTAAAACAACATAAATACAATTTAATAAAGCATAGGATAAAACAACATAAATACAATTTAATAAAGCATAGGATAAAACAACATAAATAAAATTTAATAAAGCATAGGATAAAACAACATAAATACATTTAATAAAGCATACGTTAAAACAACATAAATACAATTTAATAAAGCATAGGATAAAACAAAATAAATACAATTTAGTAAAGCATAGGATAAAACAACATAAATACAATTTAATAAAGCATAGGATAAAACAACATAAATACAATTTAATAAAGCATAGGATAAAACAACATAAATAAAATTTAATAAAGCATAGGATAAAACAACATAAATACAATTTAATAAAGCATAGGATAAAACTAAATAAATACAATTTAATAAAGCATAGGATAAAACAACATAAATACAATTTAATAAAGCATAGGATAAAACAACATAAATACAATTTAATAAAGCATACAATAAAACAACATAAATACAATTAAATAAAGCATAGGTTAAAACAACATAAATACAATTTAATAAAGCATAGGTTAAAACAACATAAATACAATTTTATAAAGCATAGGATAAAACAACATAAATACAATTTAATAAAGCATAGGTTAAAACAACATAAATACAATTTAATAAAGCATAGGATAAAACAACATATATTCAATTTAATAAAGCATAGGATAAAACAACATAAATACAATTTAATAAAGCATAGTATAAAACAACATAAATAAAATTTAATAAAGCATAGGATAAAACAACATAAATAAAATTTAATAAAGCATAGGATAAAACAACGTAAATACAATTTAATAAAGCATAGGATAAAACAACATAAATTAAATTTAATAAAGCATAGGATAAAACAACATAAATACAATTTAATAAAGCATAGGATAAAACAACATAAATACAATTTAATAAAGCATAGGTTAAAACAACATAAATGCAATTTAATAAAGCATAGTATAAAACAACATAAATACAATTTAATAAAGCATAGGATAAAACAACATAAATACAATTTAATAAAGCATAGGATAAAACAACATAAATACAATTTAATAAAGCATAGGATAAGACAACATAAATACAATTTAATAAAGCATAGGCTAAAACTACATAAATACAATTTAATAAAGCATAGGATAAAACAACATAAATACAATTTAATAAAGCATAGGAAAAAACAATATAAATACAATTTAATAAAGCATACGTTAAAACAACATAAATACAATTAAATAAAGCATAGGTTAAAACAACATAAATACAATTTAATAAAGCATAGGATAAAACAACATAAATACAATTTAATAAAGCATAGGATAAAACAACATAAATAAAATTTAATAAAGCATAGGTTAAAACAACATAAATACAATTTAATAAAGCATACGTTAAAACAACATAAATACAATTTAATAAAGCATAGGATAAAACAAAATAAATACAATTTAATAAAGCATAGGATAAAACAACATAAATACAATTTAATAAAGCATAGGATAAAACAACATAAATACAATTTAATAAAGCATAGGATAAAACAACATAAATACAATTTAATAAAGCATACGTTAAAACAACATAAATACAATTAAATAAAGCATAGGTTAAAACAACATAAATACAATTTAATAAAGCATAGGATAAAACAAAATAAATACAATTTAATAAAGCATAGGATAAAACAACATAAATACAATTTAATAAAGCATAGGATAAAACAACATAAATACAATTTAATAAAGCATACGTTAAAACAACATAAATACAATTAAATAAAGCATAGGTTAAAACAACATAAATACAATTTAATAAAGCATAGGATAAAACAACATAAATACAATTTAATAAAGCATAGGATAAAACAACATAAATAAAATTTAATAAAGCATAGGATAAAACAACATAAATACAATTTAATAAAGCATAGGATAAAACAAAATAAATACAATTTAATAAAGCATAGGATAAAACAACATAAATACAATTTAATAAAGCATAGGATAAAACAATATAAATACAATTTAATAAAGCATACGTTAAAACAACGTAAATACAATTAAATAAAGCATAGTATAAAACAACATAAATACAATTTAATAAAGCATAGGTTAAAACAAGATAAATACAATTTAATAAAGCATAGGATAAAACAACATAAATACAATTTAATAAAGCATACGTTAAAACAACATAAATACAATTAAATAAAGCATAGGTTAAAACAACATAAATACAATTTAATAAAGCATAGGATAAAACAACATAAATACAATTTAATAAAGCATAGGATAAAACAACATAAATACAATTTAATAAAGCATAGGATAAAACAACATAAATACATTTAGTAAAGCATACGTTAAAACAACATAAATACAATTTAATAAAGCATAGGATAAAACAAAATAAATATAATTTAGTAAAGCATAGGATAAAACAACATAAATACAATTTAATAAAGCATAGGATAAAACAACATAAATACAATTTAATAAAGCATACGTTAAAACAACGTAAATACAATTAAATAAAGCATAGGATAAAACAACATAAATACAATTTAATAAAGCATAGGTTAAAACAACATAAATACAATTTTATAAAGCATAGGATAAAACAACATAAATACAATTTAATAAAGCATACGTTAAAACAACATAAATACAATTAAATAAAGCATAGGTTAAAACAACATAAATACAATTTAATAAAGCATAGGATAAAACAACATAAATACAATTTAATAAAGCATAGGATAAAACAACATAAATACAATTTAATAAAGCATACATTAAAACAACATAAATACAATTAAATAAAGCATAGGTTAAAACAACATAAATACAATTTAATAAAGCATAGGATAAAACAACATAAATACAATTTAATAAAGCATAGGATAAAACAACATAAATAAAATTTAATAAAGCATAGGATAAAACAACATAAATACAATTTAATAAAGCATAGGATAAAACAAAATAAATACAATTTAATAAAGCATAGGATAAAACAACATAAATACAATTTAATAAAGCATAGGATAAAACAACATAAATACAATTTAATAAAGCATACGTTAAAACAACATAAATACAATTAAATAAAGCATAGGTTAAAACAACATAAATACAATTTAATAAAGCATAGGATAAAACAACATAAATACAATTTAATAAAGCATAGGATAAAACAACATAAATACAATTAAATAAAGCATAGGTTAAAACAACATAAATACAATTTAATAAAGCATAGGATAAAACAACATAAATACAATTTAATAAAGCATAGGATAAAACAACATAAATAAAATTTAATAAAGCATAGGATAAAACAACATAAATACAATTTAATAAAGCATAGGATAAAACAAAATAAATACAATTTAATAAAGCGTAGGATAAAACAACATAAATACAATTTAATAAAGCATAGGATAAAACAACATAAATACAATTTAATAAAGCATACGTTAAAACAACATAAATACAATTTAATAAAGCATAGGTTAAAACAACATAAATACAATTTTATAAAGCATAGGATAAAACAACATAAATACAATTTAATAAAGCATAGGTTAAAACAACATAAATACAATTTAATAAAGCATAGGATAAAACAACATATATTCAATTTAATAAAGCATAGGATAAAACAACATAAATAAAATTTAATAAAGCATAGGATAAAACAACATAAATACAATTTAATAAAGCATAGGATAAAACAACATATATTCAATTTAATAAAGCATAGTATAAAACAACATAAATACAATTTAATAAAGCATAGGATAAAACAACATAAATACAATTTAATAAAGCATAAGATAAAACAACATAAATACAATTTATTAAAGCATAGGATAAGACAACATAAATACAATTTAATAAAGCATAGGCTAAAACTACATAAATACAATTTAATAAAGCATAGGATAAAACAACATAAATACAACTTAATAAAGCATAGGAAAAAACAACATAAATACAATTTAATAAAGCATACGTTAAAACAACATAAATACAATTAAATAAAGCATAGGTTAAAACAACATAAATACAATTTAATAAAGCATAGGATAAAACAACATAAATACAATTTAATAAAGCATAGGATAAAACAACATAAATACAATTTAATAAAGCATAGGATAAAACAACATAAATACAATTTAATAAAGCATAGGATAAGACAACATAAATACAATTTAATAAAGCATAGGCTAAAACTACATAAATACAATTTAATAAAGCATAGGATAAAACAACATAAATACAATTTAATAAAGCATAGGAAAAAACAACATAAATACAATTTAATAAAGCATACGTTAAAACAACATAAATACAATTAAATAAAGCATAGGTTAAAACAACATAAATACAATTTAATAAAGCATAGGATAAAACAACATAAATACAACTTAATAAAGCATAGGATAAAACAACATAAATAAAATTTAATAAAGCATAGGATAAAACAACATAAATACAATTTAATAAAGCATAGGATAAAACAAAATAAATACAATTTAATAAAGCATAGGATAAAACAACATAAATACAATTTAATAAAGCATAGGATAAAACAACATAAATACAATTTAATAAAGCATACGTTAAAACAACATAAATACAATTAAATAAAGCATAGGTTAAAACAACATAAATACAATTTAATAAAGCATAGGATAAAACAACATAAATACAATTTAATAAAGCATAGGATAAAACAACATAAATAAAATTTAATAAAGCATAGGATAAAACAACATAAATACATTTAATAAAGCATACGTTAAAACAACATAAATACAATTTAATAAAGCATAGGATAAAACAAAATAAATACAATTTAGTAAAGCATAGGATAAAACAACATAAATACAATTTAATAAAGCATAGGATAAAACAACATAAATACAATTTAATAAAGCATAGGATAAAACAACATAAATAAAATTTAATAAAGCATAGGATAAAACAACATAAATACAATTTAATAAAGCATAGGATAAAACTAAATAAATACAATTTAATAAAGCATAGGATAAAACAACATAAATACAATTTAATAAAGCATAGGATAAAACAACATAAATACAATTTAATAAAGCATATGTTAAAACAACATAAATACAATTAAATAAAGCATAGGTTAAAACAACATAAATACAATTTAATAAAGCATAGGTTAAAACAACATAAATACAATTTTATAAAGCATAGGATAAAACAACATAAATACAATTTAATAAAGCATAGGTTAAAACAACATAAATACAATTTAATAAAGCATAGGATAAAACAACATATATTCAATTTAATAAAGCATAGGATAAAACAACATAAATACAATTTAATAAAGCATAGTATAAAACAACATAAATAAAATTTAATAAAGCATAGGATAAAACAACATAAATAAAATTTAATAAAGCATAGGATAAAACAACGTAAATACAATTTAATAAAGCATAGGATAAAACAACATAAATTAAATTTAATAAAGCATAGGATAAAACAACATAAATACAATTTAATAAAGCATAGGATAAAACAACATAAATACAATTTAATAAAGCATAGGTTAAAACAACATAAATGCAATTTAATAAAGCATAGTATAAAACAACATAAATACAATTTAATAAAGCATAGGATAAAACAACATAAATACAATTTAATAAAGCATAGGATAAAACAACATAAATACAATTTAATAAAGCATAGGATAAGACAACATAAATACAATTTAATAAAGCATAGGCTAAAACTACATAAATACAATTTAATAAAGCATAGGATAAAACAACATAAATACAATTTAATAAAGCATAGGAAAAAACAACATAAATACAATGTAATAAAGCATACGTTAAAACAACATAAATACAATTAAATAAAGCATAGGTTAAAACAACATAAATACAATTTAATAAAGCATAGGATAAAACAACATAAATACAATTTAATAAAGCATACGTTAAAACAACATAAATACAATTAAATAAAGCATAGGTTAAAACAACATAAATACAATTTAATAAAGCATAGGATAAAACAACATAAATACAATTTAATAAAGCATAGGATAAAACAATATAAATACAATTTAATAAAGCATACGTTAAAACAACGTAAATACAATTAAATAAAGCATAGGATAAAACAACATAAATGCAATTTAATAAAGCATAGGTTAAAACAAGATAAATACAATTTAATAAAGCATAGGATAAAACAACATAAATACAATTTAATAAAGCATACGTTAAAACAACATAAATACAATTAAATAAAGCATAGGTTAAAACAACATAAATACAATTTAATAAAGCATAGGATAAAACAACATAAATACAATTTAATAAAGCATAGGATAAAACAACATAAATAAAATTTAATAAAGCATAGGATAAAACAACATAAATACATTTAGTAAAGCATAAGTTAAAACAACATAAATACAATTTAATAAAGCATAGGATAAAACAAAATAAATATAATTTAGTAAAGCATAGGATAAAACAACATAAATACAATTTAATAAAGCATAGGATAAAACAACATAAATACAATTTAATAAAGCATACGTTAAAACAACGTAAATACAATTAAATAAAGCATAGGATAAAACAACATAAATACAATTTAATAAAGCATAGGTTAAAACAACATAAATACAATTTTATAAAGCATAGGATAAAACAACATAAATACAATTTAATAAAGCATACGTTAAAACAACATAAATACAATTAAATAAAGCATAGGTTAAAACAACATAAATACAATTTAATAAAGCATAGGATAAAACAACATAAATACAATTTAATAAAGCATAGGATAAAACAACATAAATACAATTTAATAAAGCATACGTTAAAACAACATAAATACAATTAAATAAAGCATAGGTTAAAACAACATAAATACAATTTAATAAAGCATAGGATAAAACAACATAAATACAATTTAATAAAGCATAGGATAAAACAACATAAATAAAATTTAATAAAGCATAGGATAAAACAACATAAATACAATTTAATAAAGCATAGGATAAAACAAAATAAATACAATTTAATAAAGCATAGGATAAAACAACATAAATACAATTTAATAAAGCATAGGATAAAACAACATAAATACAATTTAATAAAGCATACGTTAAAACAACATAAATACAATTAAATAAAGCATAGGTTAAAACAACATAAATACAATTTAATAAAGCATAGGATAAAACAACATAAATACAATTTAATAAAGCATAGGATAAAACAACATAAATACAATTAAATAAAGCATAGGTTAAAACAACATAAATACAATTTAATAAAGCATAGGATAAAACAACATAAATTCAATTTAATAAAGCATAGGATAAAACAACATAAATAAAATTTAATAAAGCATAGGATAAAACAACATAAATACAATTTAATAAAGCATAGGATAAAACAAAATAAATACAATTTAATAAAGCGTAGGATAAAACAACATAAATACAATTTAATAAAGCATAGGATAAAACAACATAAATACAATTTAATAAAGCATACGTTAAAACAACATAAATACAATTTAATAAAGCATAGGTTAAAACAACATAAATACAATTTTATAAAGCATAGGATAAAACAACATAAATACAATTTAATAAAGCATAGGTTAAAACAACATAAATACAATTTAATAAAGCATAGGATAAAACAACATATATTCAATTTAATAAAGCATAGGATAAAACAACATAAATAAAATTTAATAAAGCATAGGATAAAACAACATAAATACAATTTAATAAAGCATAGGATAAAACAACATATATTCAATTTAATAAAGCATAGTATAAAACAACATAAATACAATTTAATAAAGCATAGGATAAAACAACATAAATACAATTTAATAAAGCATAGGATAAAACAACATAAATACAATTTATTAAAGCATAGGATAAGACAACATAAATACAATTTAATAAAGCATAGGCTAAAACTACATAAATACAATTTAATAAAGCATAGGATAAAACAACATAAATACAACTTAATAAAGCATAGGAAAAAACAACATAAATACAATTTAATAAAGCATACGTTAAAACAACATAAATACAATTAAATAAAGCATAGGTTAAAACAACATAAATACAATTTAATAAAGCATAGGATAAAACAACATAAATACAATTTAATAAAGCATAGGATAAAACAACATAAATACAATTTAATAAAGCATAGGATAAAACAACATAAATACAATTTAATAAAGCATAGGATAAGACAACATAAATACAATTTAATAAAGCATAGGCTAAAACTACATAAATACAATTTAATAAAGCATAGGATAAAACAACATAAATACAATTTAATAAAGCATAGGAAAAAACAACATAAATACAATTTAATAAAGCATACGTTAAAACAACATAAATACAATTAAATAAAGCATAGGTTAAAACAACATAAATACAATTTAATAAAGCATAGGATAAAACAACATAAATACAACTTAATAAAGCATAGGATAAAACAACATAAATAAAATTTAATAAAGCATAGGATAAAACAACATAAATACAATTTAATAAAGCATAGGATAAAACAAAATAAATACAATTTAATAAAGCATAGGATAAAACAACATAAATACAATTTAATAAAGCATAGGATAAAACAACATAAATACAATTTAATAAAGCATACGTTAAAACAACATAAATACAATTAAATAAAGCATAGGTTAAAACAACATAAATACAATTTAATAAAGCATAGGATAAAACAACATAAATACAATTTAATAAAGCATAGGATAAAACAACATAAATAAAATTTAATAAAGCATAGGATAAAACAACATAAATACATTTAATAAAGCATACGTTAAAACAACATAAATACAATTTAATAAAGCATAGGATAAAACAAAATAAATACAATTTAGTAAAGCATAGGATAAAACAACATAAATACAATTTAATAAAGCATAGGATAAAACAACATAAATACAATTTAATAAAGCATAGGATAAAACAACATAAATACAATTTAATAAAGCATAGGATAAAACAACATAAATACAATTTAATAAAGCATAGGATAAAACAAAATAAATACAATTTAATAAAGCATAGGATAAAACAACATAAATACAATTTAATAAAGCATAGGATAAAACAAAATAAATACAATTTAATAAAGCATACGTTAAAACAACATAAATACAATTAAATAAAGCATAGGTTAAAACAACATAAATACAATTTAATAAAGCATAGGTTAAAACAACATAAATACAATTTTATAAAGCATAGGATAAAACAACATAAATACAATTTAATAAAGCATAGGTTAAAACAACATAAATACAATTTAATAAAGCATAGGATAAAACAACATATATTCAATTTAATAAAGCATAGGATAAAACAACATAAATAAAATTTAATAAAGCATAGGATAAAACAACGTAAATACAATTTAATAAAGCATAGGATAAAACAACATAAATTAAATTTAATAAAGCATAGGATAAAACAACATAAATACAATTTAATAAAGCATAGGATAAAACAACATAAATACAATTTAATAAAGCATAGGTTAAAACAACATAAATGCAATTTAATAAAGCATAGGATAAAACAACATAAATACAATTTAATAAAGCATAGGATAAAACAACATAAATACAATTTAATAAAGCATAGGATAAAACAACATAAATACAATTTAATAAAGCATAGGATAAGACAACATAAATACAATTTAATAAAGCATAGGCTAAAACTACATAAATACAATTTAATAAAGCATAGGAAAAAACAACATAAATACAATTTAATAAAGCATACGTTAAAACAACATAAATACAATTAAATAAAGCATAGGTTAAAACAACATAAATACAATTTAATAAAGCATAGGATAAAACAAAATAAATACAATTTAATAAAGCATAGGATAAAACAACATAAATACAATTTAATAAAGCATAGGATAAAACAACATAAATACAATTTAATAAAGCATACGTTAAAACAACATAAATACAATTAAATAAAGCATAGGTTAAAACAACATAAATACAATTTAATAAAGCATAGGATAAAACAACATAAATACAATTTAATAAAGCATAGGATAAAACAACATAAATAAAATTTAATAAAGCATAGGATAAAACAACATAAATACAATTTAATAAAGCATAGGATAAAACAAAATAAATACAATTTAATAAAGCATAGGATAAAACAACATAAATACAATTTAATAAAGCATAGGATAAAACAATATAAATACAATTTAATAAAGCATACGTTAAAACAACGTAAATACAATTAAATAAAGCATAGGATAAAACAACATAAATACAACTTAATAAAGCATAGGTTAAAACAACATAAATACAATTTAATAAAGCATAGGATAAAACAACATAAATACAATTTAATAAAGCATACGTTAAAACAACATAAATACAATTAAATAAAGCATAGGTTAAAACAACATAAATACAATTTAATAAAGCATAGGATAAAACAACATAAATACAATTTAATAAAGCATAGGATAAAACAACATAAATAAAATTTAATAAAGCATAGGATAAAACAACATAAATACATTTAGTAAAGCATACGTTAAAACAACATAAATACAATTTAATAAAGCATAGGATAAAACAAAATAAATACAATTTAGTAAAGCATAGGATAAAACAACATAAATACAATTTAATAAAGCATAGGATAAAACAACATAAATACAATTTAATAAAGCATACGTTAAAACAACGTAAATACAATTAAATAAAGCATAGGATAAAACAACATAAATACAATTTAATAAAGCATAGGATAAAACAACATAAATACAATTTAATAAAGCATAGGATAAAACAACATAAATACAATTTAATAAAGCATAGGATAAAACAACATAAATACAATTTAATAAAGCATAGGATAAAACAAAATAAATACAATTTAATAAAGCATAGGATAAAACAACATAAATACAATTTAATAAAGCATAGGATAAAACAACATAAATACAATTTAATAAAGCATACGTTAAAACAACATAAATACAATTAAATAAAGCATAGGTTAAAACAACATAAATACAATTTAATAAAGCATAGGTTAAAACAACATAAATACAATTTTATAAAGCATAGGATAAAACAACATAAATACAATTTAATAAAGCATAGGTTAAAACAACATAAATACAATTTAATAAAGCATAGGATAAAACAACGTATATTCAATTTAATAAAGCATAGGATAAAACAACATAAATAAAATTTAATAAAGCATAGGATAAAACAACGTAAATACAATTTAATAAAGCATAGGATAAAACAACATAAATTAAATTTAATAAAGCATAGGATAAAACAACATAAATACAATTTAATAAAGCATAGGATAAAACAACATAAATACAATTTAATAAAGCATAGGTTAAAACAACATAAATGCAATTTAATAAAGCATAGTATAAAACAACATAAATACAATTTAATAAAGCATAGGATAAAACAACATAAATACAATTTAATAAAGCATAGGATAAAACAACATAAATACAATTTAATAAAGCATAGGATAAGACAACATAAATACAATTTAATAAAGCATAGGCTAAAACTACATAAATACAATTTAATAAAGCATAGGAAAAAACAACATAAATACAATTTAATAAAGCATACGTTAAAACAACATAAATACAATTAAATAAAGCATAGGTTAAAACAACATAAATACAATTTAATAAAGCATAGGATAAAACAAAATAAATACAATTTAATAAAGCATAGGATAAAACAACATAAATACAATTTAATAAAGCATAGGATAAAACAACATAAATACAATTTAAGAAAGCATACGTTAAAACAACATAAATACAATTAAATAAAGCATAGGTTAAAACAACATAAATACAATTTAATAAAGCATAGGATAAAACAACATAAATACAATTTAATAAAGCATAGGATAAAACAACATAAATAAAATTTAATAAAGCATAGGATAAAACAACATAAATACAATTTAATAAAGCATAGGATAAAACAAAATAAATACAATTTAATAAAGCATAGGATAAAACAACATAAATACAATTTAATAAAGCATAGGATAAAACAATATAAATACAATTTAATAAAGCATACGTTAAAACAACGTAAATACAATTAAATAAAGCATAGGATAAAACAACATAAATACAATTTAATAAAGCATAGGTTAAAACAACATAAATACAATTTAATAAAGCATAGGATAAAACAACATAAATACAATTTAATAAAGCATACGTTAAAACAACATAAATACAATTAAATAAAGCATAGGTTAAAACAACATAAATACAATTTAATAAAGCATAGGATAAAACAACATAAATACAATTTAATAAAGCATAGGATAAAACAACATAAATAAAATTTAATAAAGCATAGGATAAAACAACATAAATACATTTAGTAAAGCATACGTTAAAACAACATAAATACAATTTAATAAAGCATAGGATAAAACAAAATAAATACAATTTAGTAAAGCATAGGATAAAACAACATAAATACAATTTAATAAAGCATAGGATAAAACAACATAAATACAATTTAATAAAGCATACGTTAAAACAACGTAAATACAATTAAATAAAGCATAGGATAAAACAACATAAATACAATTTAATAAAGCATAGGTTAAAACAACATAAATACAATTTTATAAAGCATAGGATAAAACAACATAAATACAATTTAATAAAGCATAGGATAAAACAACATAAATACAATTTAATAAAGCATAGGATAAAACAACATAAATACAATTTAATAAAGCATACGTTAAAACAACATAAATACAATTAAATAAAGCATAGGTTAAAACAACATAAATACAATTTAATAAAGCATAGGATAAAACAACATAAATACAATTTAATAAAGCATAGGATAAAACAACATAAATACAATTTAATAAAGCATACGTTAAAACAACATAAATACAATTAAATAAAGCATAGGTTAAAACAACATAAATACAATTTAATAAAGCATAGGATAAAACAACATAAATACAATTTAATAAAGCATAGGATAAAACAACATAAATAAAATTTAATAAAGCATAGGATAAAACAACATAAATACAATTTAATAAAGCATAGGATAAAACAAAATAAATACAATTTAATAAAGCATAGGATAAAACAACATAAATACAATTTAATAAAGCATAGGATAAAACAACATAAATACAATTTAATAAAGCATACGTTAAAACAACATAAATACAATTAAATAAAGCATAGGTTAAAACAACATAAATACAATTTAATAAAGCATAGGATAAAACAACATAAATACAATTTAATAAAGCATAGGATAAAACAACATAAATACAATTAAATAAAGCATAGGTTAAAACAACATAAATACAATTTAATAAAGCATAGGATAAAACAACATAAATACAATTTAATAAAGCATAGGATAAAACAACATAAATAAAATTTAATAAAGCATAGGATAAAACAACATAAATACAATTTAATAAAGCATAGGATAAAACAAAATAAATACAATTTAATAAAGCGTAGGATAAAACAACATAAATACAATTTAATAAAGCATAGGATAAAACAACATAAATACAATTTAATAAAGCATACGTTAAAACAACATAAATACAATTTAATAAAGCATAGGTTAAAACAACATAAATACAATTTTATAAAGCATAGGATAAAACAACATAAATACAATTTAATAAAGCATAGGTTAAAACAACATAAATACAATTTAATAAAGCATAGGATAAAACAACATATATTCAATTTAATAAAGCATAGGATAAAACAACATAAATAAAATTTAATAAAGCATAGGATAAAACAACATAAATACAATTTAATAAAGCATAGGATAAAACAACATATATTCAATTTAATAAAGCATAGTATAAAACAACATAAATACAATTTAATAAAGCATAGGATAAAACAACATAAATACAATTTAATAAAGCATAGGATAAAACAACATAAATACAATTTATTAAAGCATAGGATAAGACAACATAAATACAATTTAATAAAGCATAGGCTAAAACTACATAAATACAATTTAATAAAGCATAGGATAAAACAACATAAATACAACTTAATAAAGCATAGGATAAAACAACATAAATAAAATTTAATAAAGCATAGGATAAAACAACATAAATACAATTTAATAAAGCATAGGATAAAACAAAATAAATACAATTTAATAAAGCATAGGATAAAACAACATAAATACAATTTAATAAAGCATAGGATAAAACAACATAAATACAATTTAATAAAGCATACGTTAAAACAACATAAATACAATTAAATAAAGCATAGGTTAAAACAACATAAATACAATTTAATAAAGCATAGGATAAAACAACATAAATACAATTTAATAAAGCATAGGATAAAACAACATAAATAAAATTTAATAAAGCATAGGATAAAACAACATAAATACATTTAATAAAGCATACGTTAAAACAACATAAATACAATTTAATAAAGCATAGGATAAAACAAAATAAATACAATTTAGTAAAGCATAGGATAAAACAACATAAATACAATTTAATAAAGCATAGGATAAAACAACATAAATACAATTTAATAAAGCATAGGATAAAACAACATAAATAAAATTTAATAAAGCATAGGATAAAACAACATAAATACAATTTAATAAAGCATAGGATAAAACTAAATAAATACAATTTAATAAAGCATAGGATAAAACAACATAAATACAATTTAATAAAGCATAGGATAAAACAACATAAATACAATTTAATAAAGCATACAATAAAACAACATAAATACAATTAAATAAAGCATAGGTTAAAACAACATAAATACAATTTAATAAAGCATAGGTTAAAACAACATAAATACAATTTTATAAAGCATAGGATAAAACAACATAAATACAATTTAATAAAGCATAGGTTAAAACAACATAAATACAATTTAATAAAGCATAGGATAAAACAACATATATTCAATTTAATAAAGCATAGGATAAAACAACATAAATACAATTTAATAAAGCATAGTATAAAACAACATAAATAAAATTTAATAAAGCATAGGATAAAACAACATAAATAAAATTTAATAAAGCATAGGATAAAACAACGTAAATACAATTTAATAAAGCATAGGATAAAACAACATAAATTAAATTTAATAAAGCATAGGATAAAACAACATAAATACAATTTAATAAAGCATAGGATAAAACAACATAAATACAATTTAATAAAGCATAGGTTAAAACAACATAAATGCAATTTAATAAAGCATAGTATAAAACAACATAAATACAATTTAATAAAGCATAGGATAAAACAACATAAATACAATTTAATAAAGCATAGGATAAAACAACATAAATACAATTTAATAAAGCATAGGATAAGACAACATAAATACAATTTAATAAAGCATAGGCTAAAACTACATAAATACAATTTAATAAAGCATAGGATAAAACAACATAAATACAATTTAATAAAGCATAGGAAAAAACAACATAAATACAATTTAATAAAGCATACGTTAAAACAATATAAATACAATTAAATAAAGCATAGGTTAAAACAACATAAATACAATTTAATAAAGCATAGGATAAAACAACATAAATACAATTTAATAAAGCATAGGATAAAACAACATAAATAAAATTTAATAAAGCATAGGTTAAAACAACATAAATACAATTTAATAAAGCATACGTTAAAACAACATAAATACAATTTAATAAAGCATAGGATAAAACAAAATAAATACAATTTAATAAAGCATAGGATAAAACAACATAAATACAATTTAATAAAGCATAGGATAAAACAACATAAATACAATTTAATAAAGCATACGTTAAAACAACATAAATACAATTAAATAAAGCATAGGTTAAAACAACATAAATACAATTTAATAAAGCATAGGATAAAACAACATAAATACAATTTAATAAAGCATAGGATAAAACAACATAAATAAAATTTAATAAAGCATAGGATAAAACAACATAAATACAATTTAATAAAGCATAGGATAAAACAAAATAAATACAATTTAATAAAGCATAGGATAAAACAACATAAATACAATTTAATAAAGCATAGGATAAAACAATATAAATACAATTTAATAAAGCATACGTTAAAACAGCGTAAATACAATTAAATAAAGCATAGGATAAAACAACATAAATACAATTTAATAAAGCATAGGTTAAAACAACATAAATACAATTTAATAAAGCATAGGATAAAACAACATAAATACAATTTAATAAAGCATACGTTAAAACAACATAAATACAATTAAATAAAGCATAGGTTAAAACAACATAAATACAATTTAATAAAGCATAGGATAAAACAACATAAATACAATTTAATAAAGCATAGGATAAAACAACATAAATAAAATTTAATAAAGCATAGGATAAAACAACATAAATACAATTTAATAAAGCATAGGATAAAACAACATAAATAAAATTTAATAAAGCATAGGATAAAACAACATAAATACATTTAGTAAAGCATAAGTTAAAACAACATAAATACAATTTAATAAAGCATAGGATAAAACAAAATAAATATAATTTAGTAAAGCATAGGATAAAACAACATAAATACAATTTAATAAAGCATAGGATAAAACAACATAAATACAATTTAATAAAGCATACGTTAAAACAACGTAAATACAATTAAATAAAGCATAGGATAAAACAACATAAATACAATTTAATAAAGCATAGGTTAAAACAACATAAATACAATTTTATAAAGCATAGGATAAAACAACATAAATACAATTTAATAAAGCATACGTTAAAACAACATAAATACAATTAAATAAAGCATAGGTTAAAACAACATAAATACAATTTAATAAAGCATAGGATAAAACAACATAAATACAATTTAATAAAGCATAGGATAAAACAACATAAATACAATTTAATAAAGCATACGTTAAAACAACATAAATACAATTAAATAAAGCATAGGTTAAAACAACATAAATACAATTTAATAAAGCATAGGATAAAACAACATAAATACAATTTAATAAAGCATAGGATAAAACAACATAAATAAAATTTAATAAAGCATAGGATAAAACAACATAAATACAATTTAATAAAGCATAGGATAAAACAAAATAAATACAATTTAATAAAGCATAGGATAAAACAACATAAATACAATTTAATAAAGCATAGGATAAAACAACATAAATACAATTTAATAAAGCATACGTTAAAACAACATAAATACAATTAAATAAAGCATAGGTTAAAACAACATAAATACAATTTAATAAAGCATAGGATAAAACAACATAAATACAATTTAATAAAGCATAGGATAAAACAACATAAATACAATTAAATAAAGCATAGGTTAAAACAACATAAATACAATTTAATAAAGCATAGGATAAAACAACATAAATTCAATTTAATAAAGCATAGGATAAAACAACATAAATAAAATTTAATAAAGCATAGGATAAAACAACATAAATACAATTTAATAAAGCATAGGATAAAACAAAATAAATACAATTTAATAAAGCGTAGGATAAAACAACATAAATACAATTTAATAAAGCATAGGATAAAACAACATAAATACAATTTAATAAAGCATACGTTAAAACAACATAAATACAATTTAATAAAGCATAGGTTAAAACAACATAAATACAATTTTATAAAGCATAGGATAAAACAACATAAATACAATTTAATAAAGCATAGGTTAAAACAACATAAATACAATTTAATAAAGCATAGGATAAAACAACATATATTCAATTTAATAAAGCATAGGATAAAACAACATAAATAAAATTTAATAAAGCATAGGATAAAACAACATAAATACAATTTAATAAAGCATAGGATAAAACAACATATATTCAATTTAATAAAGCATAGTATAAAACAACATAAATACAATTTAATAAAGCATAGGATAAAACAACATAAATACAATTTAATAAAGCATAGGATAAAACAACATAAATACAATTTATTAAAGCATAGGATAAGACAACATAAATACAATTTAATAAAGCATAGGCTAAAACTACATAAATACAATTTAATAAAGCATAGGATAAAACAACATAAATACAACTTAATAAAGCATAGGAAAAAACAACATAAATACAATTTAATAAAGCATACGTTAAAACAACATAAATACAATTAAATAAAGCATAGGTTAAAACAACATAAATACAATTTAATAAAGCATAGGATAAAACAACATAAATACAATTTAATAAAGCATAGGATAAAACAACATAAATACAATTTAATAAAGCATAGGATAAAACAACATAAATACAATTTAATAAAGCATAGGATAAGACAACATAAATACAATTTAATAAAGCATAGGCTAAAACTACATAAATACAATTTAATAAAGCATAGGATAAAACAACATAAATACAATTTAATAAAGCATAGGAAAAAACAACATAAATACAATTTAATAAAGCATACGTTAAAACAACATAAATACAATTAAATAAAGCATAGGTTAAAACAACATAAATACAATTTAATAAAGCATAGGATAAAACAACATAAATACAACTTAATAAAGCATAGGATAAAACAACATAAATAAAATTTAATAAAGCATAGGATAAAACAACATAAATACAATTTAATAAAGCATAGGATAAAACAAAATAAATACAATTTAATAAAGCATAGGATAAAACAACATAAATACAATTTAATAAAGCATAGGATAAAACAACATAAATACAATTTAATAAAGCATACGTTAAAATAACATAAATACAATTAAATAAAGCATAGGTTAAAACAACATAAATACAATTTAATAAAGCATAGGATAAAACAACATAAATACAATTTAATAAAGCATAGGATAAAACAACATAAATAAAATTTAATAAAGCATAGGATAAAACAACATAAATACATTTAATAAAGCATACGTTAAAACAACATAAATACAATTTAATAAAGCATAGGATAAAACAAAATAAATACAATTTAGTAAAGCATAGGATAAAACAACATAAATACAATTTAATAAAGCATAGGATAAAACAACATAAATACAATTTAATAAAGCATAGGATAAAACAACATAAATACAATTTAATAAAGCATAGGATAAAACAACATAAATACAATTTAATAAAGCATAGGATAAAACAAAATAAATACAATTTAATAAAGCATAGGATAAAACAACATAAATACAATTTAATAAAGCATAGGATAAAACAAAATAAATACAATTTAATAAAGCATACGTTAAAACAACATAAATACAATTAAATAAAGCATAGGTTAAAACAACATAAATACAATTTAATAAAGCATAGGTTAAAACAACATAAATACAATTTTATAAAGCATAGGATAAAACAACATAAATACAATTTAATAAAGCATAGGTTAAAACAACATAAATACAATTTAATAAAGCATAGGATAAAACAACATATATTCAATTTAATAAAGCATAGGATAAAACAACATAAATAAAATTTAATAAAGCATAGGATAAAACAACGTAAATACAATTTAATAAAGCATAGGATAAAACAACATAAATTAAATTTAATAAAGCATAGGATAAAACAACATAAATACAATTTAATAAAGCATAGGATAAAACAACATAAATACAATTTAATAAAGCATAGGTTAAAACAACATAAATGCAATTTAATAAAGCATAGGATAAAACAACATAAATACAATTTAATAAAGCATAGGATAAAACAACATAAATACAATTTAATAAAGCATAGGATAAAACAACATAAATACAATTTAATAAAGCATAGGATAAGACAACATAAATACAATTTAATAAAGCATAGGCTAAAACTACATAAATACAATTTAATAAAGCATAGGAAAAAACAACATAAATACAATTTAATAAAGCATACGTTAAAACAACATAAATACAATTAAATAAAGCATAGGTTAAAACAACATAAATACAATTTAATAAAGCATAGGATAAAACAAAATAAATACAATTTAATAAAGCATAGGATAAAACAACATAAATACAATTTAATAAAGCATAGGATAAAACAACATAAATACAATTTAATAAAGCATACGTTAAAACAACATAAATACAATTAAATAAAGCATAGGTTAAAACAACATAAATACAATTTAATAAAGCATAGGATAAAACAACATAAATACAATTTAATAAAGCATAGGATAAAACAACATAAATAAAATTTAATAAAGCATAGGATAAAACAACATAAATACAATTTAATAAAGCATAGGATAAAACAAAATAAATACAATTTAATAAAGCATAGGATAAAACAACATAAATACAATTTAATAAAGCATAGGATAAAACAATATAAATACAATTTAATAAAGCATACGTTAAAACAACGTAAATACAATTAAATAAAGCATAGGATAAAACAACATAAATACAACTTAATAAAGCATAGGTTAAAACAACATAAATACAATTTAATAAAGCATAGGATAAAACAACATAAATACAATTTAATAAAGCATACGTTAAAACAACATAAATACAATTAAATAAAGCATAGGTTAAAACAACATAAATACAATTTAATAAAGCATAGGATAAAACAACATAAATACAATTTAATAAAGCATAGGATAAAACAACATAAATAAAATTTAATAAAGCATAGGATAAAACAACATAAATACATTTAGTAAAGCATACGTTAAAACAACATAAATACAATTTAATAAAGCATAGGATAAAACAAAATAAATACAATTTAGTAAAGCATAGGATAAAACAACATAAATACAATTTAATAAAGCATAGGATAAAACAACATAAATACAATTTAATAAAGCATACGTTAAAACAACGTAAATACAATTAAATAAAGCATAGGATAAAACAACATAAATACAATTTAATAAAGCATAGGATAAAACAACATAAATACAATTTAATAAAGCATAGGATAAAACAACATAAATACAATTTAATAAAGCATAGGATAAAACAACATAAATACAATTTAATAAAGCATAGGATAAAACAAAATAAATACAATTTAATAAAGCATAGGATAAAACAACATAAATACAATTTAATAAAGCATAGGATAAAACAACATAAATACAATTTAATAAAGCATACGTTAAAACAACATAAATACAATTAAATAAAGCATAGGTTAAAACAACATAAATACAATTTAATAAAGCATAGGTTAAAACAACATAAATACAATTTTATAAAGCATAGGATAAAACAACATAAATACAATTTAATAAAGCATAGGTTAAAACAACATAAATACAATTTAATAAAGCATAGGATAAAACAACATATATTCAATTTAATAAAGCATAGGATAAAACAACATAAATAAAATTTAATAAAGCATAGGATAAAACAACGTAAATACAATTTAATAAAGCATAGGATAAAACAACATAAATTAAATTTAATAAAGCATAGGATAAAACAACATAAATACAATTTAATAAAGCATAGGATAAAACAACATAAATACAATTTAATAAAGCATAGGTTAAAACAACATAAATGCAATTTAATAAAGCATAGTATAAAACAACATAAATACAATTTAATAAAGCATAGGATAAAACAACATAAATACAATTTAATAAAGCATAGGATAAAACAACATAAATACAATTTAATAAAGCATAGGATAAGACAACATAAATACAATTTAATAAAGCATAGGCTAAAACTACATAAATACAATTTAATAAAGCATAGGAAAAAACAACATAAATACAATTTAATAAAGCATACGTTAAAACAACATAAATACAATTAAATAAAGCATAGGTTAAAACAACATAAATACAATTTAATAAAGCATAGGATAAAACAAAATAAATACAATTTAATAAAGCATAGGATAAAACAACATAAATACAATTTAATAAAGCATAGGATAAAACAACATAAATACAATTTAAGAAAGCATACGTTAAAACAACATAAATACAATTAAATAAAGCATAGGTTAAAACAACATAAATACAATTTAATAAAGCATAGGATAAAACAACATAAATACAATTTAATAAAGCATAGGATAAAACAACATAAATAAAATTTAATAAAGCATAGGATAAAACAACATAAATACAATTTAATAAAGCATAGGATAAAACAAAATAAATACAATTTAATAAAGCATAGGATAAAACAACATAAATACAATTTAATAAAGCATAGGATAAAACAATATAAATACAATTTAATAAAGCATACGTTAAAACAACGTAAATACAATTAAATAAAGCATAGGATAAAACAACATAAATACAATTTAATAAAGCATAGGTTAAAACAACATAAATACAATTTAATAAAGCATAGGATAAAACAACATAAATACAATTTAATAAAGCATACGTTAAAACAACATAAATACAATTAAATAAAGCATAGGTTAAAACAACATAAATACAATTTAATAAAGCATAGGATAAAACAACATAAATACAATTTAATAAAGCATAGGATAAAACAACATAAATAAAATTTAATAAAGCATAGGATAAAACAACATAAATACATTTAGTAAAGCATACGTTAAAACAACATAAATACAATTTAATAAAGCATAGGATAAAACAAAATAAATACAATTTAGTAAAGCATAGGATAAAACAACATAAATACAATTTAATAAAGCATAGGATAAAACAACATAAATACAATTTAATAAAGCATACGTTAAAACAACGTAAATACAATTAAATAAAGCATAGGATAAAACAACATAAATACAATTTAATAAAGCATAGGTTAAAACAACATAAATACAATTTTATAAAGCATAGGATAAAACAACATAAATACAATTTAATAAAGCATAGGATAAAACAACATAAATACAATTTAATAAAGCATAGGATAAAACAACATAAATACAATTTAATAAAGCATACGTTAAAACAACATAAATACAATTAAATAAAGCATAGGTTAAAACAACATAAATACAATTTAATAAAGCATAGGATAAAACAACATAAATACAATTTAATAAAGCATAGGATAAAACAACATAAATACAATTTAATAAAGCATACGTTAAAACAACATAAATACAATTAAATAAAGCATAGGTTAAAACAACATAAATACAATTTAATAAAGCATAGGATAAAACAACATAAATACAATTTAATAAAGCATAGGATAAAACAACATAAATAAAATTTAATAAAGCATAGGATAAAACAACATAAATACAATTTAATAAAGCATAGGATAAAACAAAATAAATACAATTTAATAAAGCATAGGATAAAACAACATAAATACAATTTAATAAAGCATAGGATAAAACAACATAAATACAATTTAATAAAGCATACGTTAAAACAACATAAATACAATTAAATAAAGCATAGGTTAAAACAACATAAATACAATTTAATAAAGCATAGGATAAAACAACATAAATACAATTTAATAAAGCATAGGATAAAACAACATAAATACAATTAAATAAAGCATAGGTTAAAACAACATAAATACAATTTAATAAAGCATAGGATAAAACAACATAAATACAATTTAATAAAGCATAGGATAAAACAACATAAATAAAATTTAATAAAGCATAGGATAAAACAACATAAATACAATTTAATAAAGCATAGGATAAAACAAAATAAATACAATTTAATAAAGCGTAGGATAAAACAACATAAATACAATTTAATAAAGCATAGGATAAAACAACATAAATACAATTTAATAAAGCATACGTTAAAACAACATAAATACAATTTAATAAAGCATAGGTTAAAACAACATAAATACAATTTTATAAAGCATAGGATAAAACAACATAAATACAATTTAATAAAGCATAGGTTAAAACAACATAAATACAATTTAATAAAGCATAGGATAAAACAACATATATTCAATTTAATAAAGCATAGGATAAAACAACATAAATAAAATTTAATAAAGCATAGGATAAAACAACATAAATACAATTTAATAAAGCATAGGATAAAACAACATATATTCAATTTAATAAAGCATAGTATAAAACAACATAAATACAATTTAATAAAGCATAGGATAAAACAACATAAATACAATTTAATAAAGCATAGGATAAAACAACATAAATACAATTTATTAAAGCATAGGATAAGACAACATAAATACAATTTAATAAAGCATAGGCTAAAACTACATAAATACAATTTAATAAAGCATAGGATAAAACAACATAAATACAACTTAATAAAGCATAGGATAAAACAACATAAATAAAATTTAATAAAGCATAGGATAAAACAACATAAATACAATTTAATAAAGCATAGGATAAAACAAAATAAATACAATTTAATAAAGCATAGGATAAAACAACATAAATACAATTTAATAAAGCATAGGATAAAACAACATAAATACAATTTAATAAAGCATACGTTAAAACAACATAAATACAATTAAATAAAGCATAGGTTAAAACAACATAAATACAATTTAATAAAGCATAGGATAAAACAACATAAATACAATTTAATAAAGCATAGGATAAAACAACATAAATAAAATTTAATAAAGCATAGGATAAAACAACATAAATACATTTAATAAAGCATACGTTAAAACAACATAAATACAATTTAATAAAGCATAGGATAAAACAAAATAAATACAATTTAGTAAAGCATAGGATAAAACAACATAAATACAATTTAATAAAGCATAGGATAAAACAACATAAATACAATTTAATAAAGCATAGGATAAAACAACATAAATAAAATTTAATAAAGCATAGGATAAAACAACATAAATACAATTTAATAAAGCATAGGATAAAACTAAATAAATACAATTTAATAAAGCATAGGATAAAACAACATAAATACAATTTAATAAAGCATAGGATAAAACAACATAAATACAATTTAATAAAGCATACAATAAAACAACATAAATACAATTAAATAAAGCATAGGTTAAAACAACATAAATACAATTTAATAAAGCATAGGTTAAAACAACATAAATACAATTTTATAAAGCATAGGATAAAACAACATAAATACAATTTAATAAAGCATAGGTTAAAACAACGTAAATACAATTTAATAAAGCATAGGATAAAACAACATATATTCAATTTAATAAAGCATAGGATAAAACAACATAAATACAATTTAATAAAGCATAGTATAAAACAACATAAATAAAATTTAATAAAGCATAGGATAAAACAACATAAATAAAATTTAATAAAGCATAGGATAAAACAACGTAAATACAATTTAATAAAGCATAGGATAAAACAACATAAATTAAATTTAATAAAGCATAGGATAAAACAACATAAATACAATTTAATAAAGCATAGGATAAAACAACATAAATACAATTTAATAAAGCATAGGTTAAAACAACATAAATGCAATTTAATAAAGCATAGTATAAAACAACATAAATACAATTTAATAAAGCATAGGATAAAACAACATAAATACAATTTAATAAAGCATAGGATAAAACAACATAAATACAATTTAATAAAGCATAGGATAAGACAACATAAATACAATTTAATAAAGCATAGGCTAAAACTACATAAATACAATTTAATAAAGCATAGGATAAAACAACATAAATACAATTTAATAAAGCATAGGAAAAAACAACATAAATACAATTTAATAAAGCATACGTTAAAACAACATAAATACAATTAAATAAAGCATAGGTTAAAACAACATAAATACAATTTAATAAAGCATAGGATAAAACAACATAAATACAATTTAATAAAGCATAGGATAAAACAACATAAATAAAATTTAATAAAGCATAGGTTAAAACAACATAAATACAATTTAATAAAGCATACGTTAAAACAACATAAATACAATTTAATAAAGCATAGGATAAAACAAAATAAATACAATTTAATAAAGCATAGGATAAAACAACATAAATACAATTTAATAAAGCATAGGATAAAACAACATAAATACAATTTAATAAAGCATACGTTAAAACAACATAAATACAATTAAATAAAGCATAGGTTAAAACAACATAAATACAATTTAATAAAGCATAGGATAAAACAACATAAATACAATTTAATAAAGCATAGGATAAAACAACATAAATAAAATTTAATAAAGCATAGGATAAAACAACATAAATACAATTTAATAAAGCATAGGATAAAACAAAATAAATACAATTTAATAAAGCATAGGATAAAACAACATAAATACAATTTAATAAAGCATAGGATAAAACAATATAAATACAATTTAATAAAGCATACGTTAAAACAGCGTAAATACAATTAAATAAAGCATAGGATAAAACAACATAAATACAATTTAATAAAGCATAGGTTAAAACAACATAAATACAATTTAATAAAGCATAGGATAAAACAACATAAATACAATTTAATAAAGCATACGTTAAAACAACATAAATACAATTAAATAAAGCATAGGTTAAAACAACATAAATACAATTTAATAAAGCATAGGATAAAACAACATAAATACAATTTAATAAAGCATAGGATAAAACAACATAAATAAAATTTAATAAAGCATAGGATAAAACAACATAAATACATTTAATAAAGCATACGTTAAAACAACATAAATACAATTTAATAAAGCATAGGATAAAAAAAAATAAATACAATTTAGTAAAGCATAGGATAAAACAACATAAATACAATTTAATAAAGCATAGGATAAAACAACATAAATACAATTTAATAAAGCATACGTTAAAACAACGTAAATACAATTAAATAAAGCATAGGATAAAACAACATAAATACAATTTAATAAAGCATAGGTTAAAACAACATAAATACAATTTTATAAAGCATAGGATAAAACAACATAAATACAATTTAATAAAGCATAGGATAAAACAACATAAATACAATTTAATAAAGCATAGGATAAAACAACATAAATACAATTTAATAAAGCATACGTTAAAACAACATAAATACAATTAAATAAAGCATAGGTTAAAACAACATAAATACAATTTAATAAAGCATAGGATAAAACAACATAAATACAATTTAATAAAGCATAGGATAAAACAACATAAATACAATTTAATAAAGCATACGTTAAAACAACATAAATACAATTAAATAAAGCATAGGTTAAAACAACATAAATACAATTTAATAAAGCATAGGATAAAACAACATAAATACAATTTAATAAAGCATAGGATAAAACAACATAAATAAAATTTAATAAAGCATAGGATAAAACAACATAAATACAATTAAATAAAGCATAGGTTAAAACAACATAAATACAATTTAATAAAGCATAGGATAAAACAACATAAATACAATTTAATAAAGCATAGGATAAAACAACATAAATAAAATTTAATAAAGCATAGGATAAAACAACATAAATACAATTTAATAAAGCATAGGATAAAACAAAATAAATACAATTTAATAAAGCATAGGATAAAACAACATAAATACAATTTAATAAAGCATAGGATAAAACAACATAAATACAATTTAATAAAGCATACGATAAAACAACATAAATACAATTTAATAAAGCATAGGTTAAAACAACATAAATACAATTTTATAAAGCATAGGATAAAACAACATAAATACAATTTAATAAAGCATAGGTTAAAACAACATAAATACAATTTAATAAAGCATAGGATAAAACAACATATATTCAATTTAATAAAGCATAGGATAAAACAACATAAATAAAATTTAATAAAGCATAGGATAAAACAACATAAATAAAATTTAATAAAGCATAGGATAAAACAACATAAATAAAATTTAATAAAGCATAGGATAAAACAACGTAAATACAATTTAATAAAGAATCGGATAAAACAACATAAATTAAATTTAATAAAGCATAGGATAAAACAACATAAATACAATTTAATAAAGCATAGGATAAAACAACATAAATACAATTTAATAAAGCATAGGTTAAAACAACATAAATGCAATTTAATAAAGCATAGTATAAAACAACATAAATACAATTTAATAAAGCATAGGATAAAACAACATAAATACAATTTAATAAAGCATAGGATAAAACAACATAAATACAATTTAATAAAGCATAGGATAAGACAACCTAAATACAATTTAATAAAGCATAGGCTAAAACTACATAAATACAATTTAATAAAGCATAGGATAAAACAACATAAATACAATTTAATAAAGCATAGGAAAAAACAACATAAATACAATTTAATAAAGCATACGTTAAAACAACATAAATACAATTTAATAAAGCATAGGATAAAACAACATATATTCAATTTAATAAAGCATAGGATAAAACAACATAAATACAATTTAATAAAGCATAGGATAAAACAACGTAAATACAATTTAATAAAGCATAGGATAAAACAACATAAATTAAATTTAATAAAGCATAGGATAAAACAACATAAATACAATTTAATAAAGCATAGGATAAAACAACATAAATACAATTTAATAAAGCATAGGTTAAAACAACATAAATGCAATTTAATAAAGCATAGTATAAAACAACATAAATACAATTTAATAAAGCATAGGATAAAACAACATAAATAAAATTTAATAAAGCATAGGATAAAACAACGTAAATACAATTTAATAAAGCATAGGATAAAACAACATAAATTAAATTTAATAAAGCATAGGATAAAACAACATAAATACAATTTAATAAAGCATAGGATAAAACAACATAAATACAATTTAATAAAGCATAGGTTAAAACAACATAAATGCAATTTAATAAAGCATAGTATAAAACAACATAAATACAATTTAATAAAGCATAGGATAAAACAACATAAATACAATTTAATAAAGCATAGGATAAAACAACATAAATACAATTTAATAAAGCATAGGATAAGACAACATAAATACAATTTAATAAAGCATAGGCTAAAACTACATAAATACAATTTAATAAAGCATAGGAAAAAACAACATAAATACAATTTAATAAAGCATACGTTAAAACAACATAAATACAATTAAATAAAGCATAGGTTAAAACAACATAAATACAATTTAATAAAGCATAGGATAAAACAAAATAAATACAATTTAATAAAGCATAGGATAAAACAACATAAATACAATTTAATAAAGCATAGGATAAAACAACATAAATACAATTTAATAAAGCATACGTTAAAACAACATAAATACAATTAAATAAAGCATAGGTTAAAACAACATAAATACAATTTAATAAAGCATAGGATAAAACAACATAAATACAATTTAATAAAGCATAGGATAAAACAACATAAATAAAATTTAATAAAGCATAGGATAAAACAACATAAATACAATTTAATAAAGCATAGGTTAAAACAACATAAATACAATTTAATAAAGCATAGGATAAAACAACATATATTCAATTTAATAAAGCATAGGATAAAACAACATAAATAAAATTTAATAAAGCATAGGATAAAACAACGTAAATACAATTTAATAAAGCATAGGATAAAACTACATAAATAAAATTTAATAAAGCATAGGATAAAACAACATAAATACAATTTAATAAAGCATAGGTTAAAACAACATAAATACAATTTAATAAAGCATAGGATAAAACAACATATATTCAATTTAATAAAGCATAGGATAAAACAACATAAATAAAATTTAATAAAGCATAGGATAAAACAACGTAAATACAATTTAATAAAGCATAGGATAAAACAACATAAATTAAATTTAATAAAGCATAGGATAAAACAACATAAATACAATTTAATAAAGCATAGGTTAAAACAACATAAATGCAATTTAATAAAGCATAGGATAAGACAACATAAATACAATTTAATAAAGCATAGGCTAAAACTACATAAATACAATTTAATAAAGCATAGGAAAAAACAACATAAATACAATTTAATAAAGCATACGTTAAAACAACATAAATACAATTAAATAAAGCATATGTTAAAACAACATAAATACAATTAAATAAAGCATAGGTTAAAACAACATAAATACAATTTAATAAAGCATAGGATAAAACAACATAAATACAATTTAATAAAGCATAGGATAAAACAACATAAATAAAATTTAATAAAGCATAGGATAAAACAACATAAATACATTTAATAAAGCATACGTTAAAACAACATAAATACAATTTAATAAAGCATAGGATAAAACAAAATAAATACAATTTAGTAAAGCATAGGATAAAACAACATAAATACAATTTAATAAAGCATAGGATAAAACAACATAAATACAATTTAATAAAGCATAGGATAAAACAACATAAATAAAATTTAATAAAGCATAGGATAAAACAACATAAATACAATTTAATAAAGCATAGGATAAAACTAAATAAATACAATTTAATAAAGCATAGGATAAAACAACATAAATACAATTTAATAAAGCATAGGATAAAACAACATAAATACAATTTAATAAAGCATACAATAAAACAACATAAATACAATTAAATAAAGCATAGGTTAAAACAACATAAATACAATTTAATAAAGCATAGGTTAAAACAACATAAATACAATTTTATAAAGCATAGGATAAAACAACATAAATACAATTTAATAAAGCATAGGTTAAAACAACATAAATACAATTTAATAAAGCATAGGATAAAACAATATATATTCAATTTAATAAAGCATAGGATAAAACAACATAAATACAATTTAATAAAGCATAGTATAAAACAACATAAATAAAATTTAATAAAGCATAGGATAAAACAACATAAATAAAATTTAATAAAGCATAGGATAAAACAACGTAAATACAATTTAATAAAGCATAGGATAAAACAACATAAATTAAATTTAATAAAGCATAGGATAAAACAACATAAATACAATTTAATAAAGCATAGGATAAAACAACATAAATACAATTTAATAAAGCATAGGTTAAAACAACATAAATGCAATTTAATAAAGCATAGTATAAAACAACATAAATACAATTTAATAAAGCATAGGATAAAACAACATAAATACAATTTAATAAAGCATAGGATAAAACAACATAAATACAATTTAATAAAGCATAGGATAAGACAACATAAATACAATTTAATAAAGCATAGGCTAAAACTACATAAATACAATTTAATAAAGCATAGGATAAAACAACATAAATACAATTTAATAAAGCATAGGAAAAAACAACATAAATACAATTTAATAAAGCATACGTTAAAACAACATAAATACAATTAAATAAAGCATAGGTTAAAACAACATAAATACAATTTAATAAAGCATAGGATAAAACAACATAAATACAATTTAATAAAGCATAGGATAAAACAACATAAATAAAATTTAATAAAGCATAGGTTAAAACAACATAAATACAATTTAATAAAGCATACGTTAAAACAACATAAATACAATTTAATAAAGCATAGGATAAAACAAAATAAATACAATTTAATAAAGCATAGGATAAAACAACATAAATACAATTTAATAAAGCATAGGATAAAACAACATAAATACAATTTAATAAAGCATACGTTAAAACAACATAAATACAATTAAATAAAGCATAGGTTAAAACAACATAAATACAATTTAATAAAGCATAGGATAAAACAACATAAATACAATTTAATAAAGCATAGGATAAAACAACATAAATAAAATTTAATAAAGCATAGGATAAAACAACATAAATACAATTTAATAAAGCATAGGATAAAACAAAATAAATACAATTTAATAAAGCATAGGATAAAACAACATAAATACAATTTAATAAAGCATAGGATAAAACAATATAAATACAATTTAATAAAGCATACGTTAAAACAGCGTAAATACAATTAAATAAAGCATAGGATAAAACAACATAAATACAATTTAATAAAGCATAGGTTAAAACAACATAAATACAATTTAATAAAGCATAGGATAAAACAACATAAATACAATTTAATAAAGCATACGTTAAAACAACATAAATACAATTAAATAAAGCATAGGTTAAAACAACATAAATACAATTTAATAAAGCATAGGATAAAACAACATAAATACAATTTAATAAAGCATAGGATAAAACAACATAAATAAAATTTAATAAAGCATAGGATAAAACAACATAAATACATTTAATAAAGCATACGTTAAAACAACATAAATACAATTTAATAAAGCATAGGATAAAAAAAAATAAATACAATTTAGTAAAGCATAGGATAAAACAACATAAATACAATTTAATAAAGCATAGGATAAAACAACATAAATACAATTTAATAAAGCATACGTTAAAACAACGTAAATACAATTAAATAAAGCATAGGATAAAACAACATAAATACAATTTAATAAAGCATAGGTTAAAACAACATAAATACAATTTTATAAAGCATAGGATAAAACAACATAAATACAATTTAATAAAGCATAGGATAAAACAACATAAATACAATTTAATAAAGCATAGGATAAAACAACATAAATACAATTTAATAAAGCATACGTT
The DNA here is from genome assembly GCF_046119375.1 of Phyllobates terribilis. Taxonomy (NCBI): domain Eukaryota; kingdom Metazoa; phylum Chordata; class Amphibia; order Anura; family Dendrobatidae; genus Phyllobates; species Phyllobates terribilis. The sequence goes on from NW_027362778.1 coordinate 1,256,317, forward strand.
AAAACAACATAAATACAATTAAATAAAGCATAGGTTAAAACAACATAAATACAATTTAATAAAGCATAGGATAAAACAACATAAATACAATTTAATAAAGCATAGGATAAAACAACATAAATACAATTTAATAAAGCATACGTTAAAACAACATAAATACAATTAAATAAAGCATAGGTTAAAACAACATAAATACAATTTAATAAAGCATAGGATAAAACAACATAAATACAATTTAATAAAGCATAGGATAAAACAACATAAATAAAATTTAATAAAGCATAGGATAAAACAACATAAATACAATTAAATAAAGCATAGGTTAAAACAACATAAATACAATTTAATAAAGCATAGGATAAAACAACATAAATACAATTTAATAAAGCATAGGATAAAACAACATAAATAAAATTTAATAAAGCATAGGATAAAACAACATAAATACAATTTAATAAAGCATAGGATAAAACAAAATAAATACAATTTAATAAAGCATAGGATAAAACAACATAAATACAATTTAATAAAGCATAGGATAAAACAACATAAATACAATTTAATAAAGCATACGATAAAACAACATAAATACAATTTAATAAAGCATAGGTTAAAACAACATAAATACAATTTTATAAAGCATAGGATAAAACAACATAAATACAATTTAATAAAGCATAGGTTAAAACAACATAAATACAATTTAATAAAGCATAGGATAAAACAACATATATTCAATTTAATAAAGCATAGGATAAAACAACATAAATAAAATTTAATAAAGCATAGGATAAAACAACATAAATAAAATTTAATAAAGCATAGGATAAAACAACATAAATAAAATTTAATAAAGCATAGGATAAAACAACGTAAATACAATTTAATAAAGAATCGGATAAAACAACATAAATTAAATTTAATAAAGCATAGGATAAAACAACATAAATACAATTTAATAAAGCATAGGATAAAACAACATAAATACAATTTAATAAAGCATAGGTTAAAACAACATAAATGCAATTTAATAAAGCATAGTATAAAACAACATAAATACAATTTAATAAAGCATAGGATAAAACAACATAAATACAATTTAATAAAGCATAGGATAAAACAACATAAATACAATTTAATAAAGCATAGGATAAGACAACCTAAATACAATTTAATAAAGCATAGGCTAAAACTACATAAATACAATTTAATAAAGCATAGGATAAAACAACATAAATACAATTTAATAAAGCATAGGAAAAAACAACATAAATACAATTTAATAAAGCATACGTTAAAACAACATAAATACAATTTAATAAAGCATAGGATAAAACAACATATATTCAATTTAATAAAGCATAGGATAAAACAACATAAATAAAATTTAATAAAGCATAGGATAAAACAACGTAAATACAATTTAATAAAGCATAGGATAAAACAACATAAATTAAATTTAATAAAGCATAGGATAAAACAACATAAATACAATTTAATAAAGCATAGGATAAAACAACATAAATACAATTTAATAAAGCATAGGTTAAAACAACATAAATGCAATTTAATAAAGCATAGTATAAAACAACATAAATACAATTTAATAAAGCATAGGATAAAACAACATAAATACAATTTAATAAAGCATAGGATAAAACAACATAAATACAATTTAATAAAGCATAGGATAAGACAACATAAATACAATTTAATAAAGCATAGGCTAAAACTACATAAATACAATTTAATAAAGCATAGGAAAAAACAACATAAATACAATTTAATAAAGCATACGTTAAAACAACATAAATACAATTAAATAAAGCATAGGTTAAAACAACATAAATACAATTTAATAAAGCATAGGATAAAACAAAATAAATACAATTTAATAAAGCATAGGATAAAACAACATAAATACAATTTAATAAAGCATAGGATAAAACAACATAAATACAATTTAATAAAGCATACGTTAAAACAACATAAATACAATTAAATAAAGCATAGGTTAAAACAACATAAATACAATTTAATAAAGCATAGGATAAAACAACATAAATACAATTTAATAAAGCATAGGATAAAACAACATAAATAAAATTTAATAAAGCATAGGATAAAACAACATAAATACAATTTAATAAAGCATAGGTTAAAACAACATAAATACAATTTAATAAAGCATAGGATAAAACAACATATATTCAATTTAATAAAGCATAGGATAAAACAACATAAATAAAATTTAATAAAGCATAGGATAAAACAACGTAAATACAATTTAATAAAGCATAGGATAAAACTACATAAATAAAATTTAATAAAGCATAGGATAAAACAACATAAATACAATTTAATAAAGCATAGGTTAAAACAACATAAATACAATTTAATAAAGCATAGGATAAAACAACATATATTCAATTTAATAAAGCATAGGATAAAACAACATAAATAAAATTTAATAAAGCATAGGATAAAACAACGTAAATACAATTTAATAAAGCATAGGATAAAACAACATAAATTAAATTTAATAAAGCATAGGATAAAACAACATAAATACAATTTAATAAAGCATAGGTTAAAACAACATAAATGCAATTTAATAAAGCATAGGATAAGACAACATAAATACAATTTAATAAAGCATAGGCTAAAACTACATAAATACAATTTAATAAAGCATAGGAAAAAACAACATAAATACAATTTAATAAAGCATACGTTAAAACAACATAAATACAATTAAATAAAGCATATGTTAAAACAACATAAATACAATTTAATAAAGCATAGGATAAAACAAAATAAATACAATTTAATAAAGCATAGGATAAAACAACATAAATACAATTTAATAAAGCATAGGATAAAACAACATAAATACAATTTAATAAAGCATACGTTAAAACAACATAAATACAATTAAATAAAGCATAGGTTAAAACAACATAAATACAATTTAATAAAGCATAGGATAAAACAACATAAATACAATTTAATAAAGCATAGGATAAAACAACATAAATAAAATTTAATAAAGCATAGGATAAAACAACATAAATACAATTTAATAAAGCATAGGATAAAACAAAATAAATACAATTTAATAAAGCATAGGATAAAACAACATAAATACAATTTAATAAAGCATAGGATAAAACAATATAAATACAATTTAATAAAGCATACGTTAAAACAACGTAAATACAATTAAATAAAGCATAGGATAAAACAACATAAATACAATTTAATAAAGCATAGGTTAAAACAACATAAATACAATTTAATAAAGCATAGGATAAAACAACATAAATACAATTTAATAAAGCATACGTTAAAACAACATAAATACAATTAAATAAAGCATAGGTTAAAACAACATAAATACAATTTAATAAAGCATAGGATAAAACAACATAAATACAATTTAATAAAGCATAGGATAAAACAACATAAATAAAATTTAATAAAGCATAGGATAAAACAACATAAATACATTTAGTAAAGCATACGTTAAAACAACATAAATACAATTTAATAAAGCATAGGATAAAACAAAATAAATACAATTTAGTAAAGCATAGGATAAAACAACATAAATACAATTTAATAAAGCATAGGATAAAACAACATAAATACAATTTAATAAAGCATACGTTAAAACAACGTAAATACAATTAAATAAAGCATAGGATAAAACAACATAAATACAATTTAATAAAGCATAGGATAAAACAACATAAATACAATTTAATAAAGCATAGGATAAAACAACATAAATACAATTTAATAAAGCATAGGATAAAACAACATAAATACAATTTAATAAAGCATAGGATAAAACAAAATAAATACAATTTAATAAAGCATAGGATAAAACAACATAAATACAATTTAATAAAGCATAGGATAAAACAACATAAATACAATTTAATAAAGCATACGTTAAAACAACATAAATACAATTAAATAAAGCATAGGTTAAAACAACATAAATACAATTTAATAAAGCATAGGTTAAAACAACATAAATACAATTTTATAAAGCATAGGATAAAACAACATAAATACAATTTAATAAAGCATAGGTTAAAACAACATAAATACAATTTAATAAAGCATAGGATAAAACAACATATATTCAATTTAATAAAGCATAGGATAAAACAACATAAATAAAATTTAATAAAGCATAGGATAAAACAACGTAAATACAATTTAATAAAGCATAGGATAAAACAACATAAATTAAATTTAATAAAGCATAGGATAAAACAACATAAATACAATTTAATAAAGCATAGGATAAAACAACATAAATACAATTTAATAAAGCATAGGTTAAAACAACATAAATGCAATTTAATAAAGCATAGTATAAAACAACATAAATACAATTTAATAAAGCATAGGATAAAACAACATAAATACAATTTAATAAAGCATAGGATAAAACAACATAAATACAATTTAATAAAGCATAGGATAAGACAACATAAATACAATTTAATAAAGCATAGGCTAAAACTACATAAATACAATTTAATAAAGCATAGGATAAAACAACATAAATACAATTTAATAAAGCATAGGAAAAAACAACATAAATACAATTTAATAAAGCATACGTTAAAACAACATAAATACAATTAAATAAAGCATAGGTTAAAACAACATAAATACAATTTAATAAAGCATAGGATAAAACAACATAAATACAATTTAATAAAGCATAGGATAAAACAACATAAATAAAATTTAATAAAGCATAGGTTAAAACAACATAAATACAATTTAATAAAGCATACGTTAAAACAACATAAATACAATTTAATAAAGCATAGGATAAAACAAAATAAATACAATTTAATAAAGCATAGGATAAAACAACATAAATACAATTTAATAAAGCATAGGATAAAACAACATAAATACAATTTAATAAAGCATACGTTAAAACAACATAAATACAATTAAATAAAGCATAGGTTAAAACAACATAAATACAATTTAATAAAGCATAGGATAAAACAACATAAATACAATTTAATAAAGCATAGGATAAAACAACATAAATAAAATTTAATAAAGCATAGGATAAAACAACATAAATACAATTTAATAAAGCATAGGATAAAACAAAATAAATACAATTTAATAAAGCATAGGATAAAACAACATAAATACAATTTAATAAAGCATAGGATAAAACAATATAAATACAATTTAATAAAGCATACGTTAAAACAGCGTAAATACAATTAAATAAAGCATAGGATAAAACAACATAAATACAATTTAATAAAGCATAGGTTAAAACAACATAAATACAATTTAATAAAGCATAGGATAAAACAACATAAATACAATTTAATAAAGCATACGTTAAAACAACATAAATACAATTAAATAAAGCATAGGTTAAAACAACATAAATACAATTTAATAAAGCATAGGATAAAACAACATAAATACAATTTAATAAAGCATAGGATAAAACAACATAAATAAAATTTAATAAAGCATAGGATAAAACAACATAAATACATTTAATAAAGCATACGTTAAAACAACATAAATACAATTTAATAAAGCATAGGATAAAACAAAATAAATACAATTTAGTAAAGCATAGGATAAAACAACATAAATACAATTTAATAAAGCATAGGATAAAACAACATAAATACAATTTAATAAAGCATACGTTAAAACAACGTAAATACAATTTAATAAAGCATAGGATAAAACAACATAAATACAATTTAATAAAGCATAGGATAAAACAACATAAATACAATTTAATAAAGCATACGTTAAAACAACATAAATACAATTAAATAAAGCATAGGTTAAAACAACATAAATACAATTTAATAAAGCATAGGATAAAACAACATAAATACAATTTAATAAAGCATAGGATAAAACAACATAAATAAAATTTAATAAAGCATAGGATAAAACAACATAAATACAATTAAATAAAGCATAGGTTAAAACAACATAAATACAATTTAATAAAGCATGGGATAAAACAACATAAATACAATTTAATAAAGCATAGGATAAAACAACATAAATAAAATTTAATAAAGCATAGGATAAAACAACATAAATACAATTTAATAAAGCATAGGATAAAACAAAATAAATACAATTTAATAAAGCATAGGATAAAACAACATAAATACAATTTAATAAAGCATAGGATAAAACAACATAAATACAATTTAATAAAGCATACGATAAAACAACATAAATACAATTTAATAAAGCATAGGTTAAAACAACATAAATACAATTTTATAAAGCATAGGATAAAACAACATAAATACAATTTAATAAAGCATAGGTTAAAACAACATAAATACAATTTAATAAAGCATAGGATAAAACAACATATATTCAATTTAATAAAGCATAGGATAAAACAACATAAATAAAATTTAATAAAGCATAGGATAAAACAACATAAATAAAATTTAATAAAGCATAGGATAAAACAACATAAATAAAATTTAATAAAGCATAGGATAAAACAACGTAAATACAATTTAATAAAGAATCGGATAAAACAACATAAATTAAATTTAATAAAGCATAGGATAAAACAACATAAATACAATTTAATAAAGCATAGGATAAAACAACATAAATACAATTTAATAAAGCATAGGTTAAAACAACATAAATGCAATTTAATAAAGCATAGTATAAAACAACATAAATACAATTTAATAAAGCATAGGATAAAACAACATAAATACAATTTAATAAAGCATAGGATAAAACAACATAAATACAATTTAATAAAGCATAGGATAAGACAACCTAAATACAATTTAATAAAGCATAGGCTAAAACTACATAAATACAATTTAATAAAGCATAGGATAAAACAACATAAATACAATTTAATAAAGCATAGGAAAAAACAACATAAATACAATTTAATAAAGCATACGTTAAAACAACATAAATACAATTAAATAAAGCATAGGTTAAAACAACATAAATACAATTTAATAAAGCATAGGATAAAACAACATAAATACAATTTAATAAAGCATAGGATAAAACAACATAAATACAATTTAATAAAGCATAGGATAAAACAACATAAATACAATTTAATAAAGCATACGTTAAAACAACATAAATACAATTAAATAAAGCATAGGTTAAAACAACATAAATACAATTTAATAAAGCATAGGATAAAACAACATAAATACAATTTAATAAAGCATAGGATAAAACAACATAAATAAAATTTAATAAAGCATAGGATAAAACAACATAAATACATTTAATAAAGCATACGTTAAAACAACATAAATACAATTTAATAAAGCATAGGATAAAACAAAATAAATACAATTTAGTAAAGCATAGGATAAAACAACATAAATACAATTTAATAAAGCATACGTTAAAACAACGTAAATACAATTAAATAAAGCATAGGATAAAACAACATAAATACAATTTAATAAAGCATAGGATAAAACAACATAAATACAATTTAATAAAGCATATGATAAAACAACATAAATACAATTTAATAAAGCATAGGATAAAACAACATAAATACAATTTAATAAAGCATACGTTAAAACAACATAAATACAATTAAATAAAGCATAGGTTAAAACAACATAAATACAATTTAATAAAGCATAGGATAAAACAACATAAATACAATTTAATAAAGCATAGGATAAAACAACATAAATACAATTTAATAAAGCATACGTTAAAACAACATAAATACAATTAAATAAAGCATAGGTTAAAACAACATAAATACAATTTAATAGAGCATAGGATAAAACAACATAAATACAATTTAATAAAGCATAGGATAAAACAACATAAATAAAATTTAATAAAGCATAGGATAAAACAACATAAATACAATTTAATAAAGCATAGGATAAAACAAAATAAATACAATTTAATAAAGCATAGGATAAAACAACATAAATACAATTTAATAAAGCATAGGATAAAACAACATAAATACAATTTAATAAAGCATACGTTAAAACAATATAAATACAATTAAATAAAGCATAGGTTAAAACAACATAAATACAATTTAATAAAGCATAGGATAAAACAACATAAATACAATTTAATAAAGCATAGGATAAAACAACATAAATACAATTTAATAAAGCATAGGATAAAACAACATAAATACAATTTAATAAAGCATACGTTAAAACAACATAAATACAATTAAATAAAGCATAGGTTAAAACAACATAAATACAATTTAATAGAGCATAGGATAAAACAACATAAATACAATTTAATAAAGCATAGGATAAAACAACATAAATAAAATTTAATAAAGCATAGGATAAAACAACATAAATACAATTTAATAAAGCATAGGATAAAACAAAATAAATACAATTTAATAAAGCATAGGATAAAACAACATAAATACAATTTAATAAAGCATAGGATAAAACAACATAAATACAATTTAATAAAGCATACGTTAAAACAACATAAATACAATTAAATAAAGCATAGGTTAAAACAACATAAATACAATTTAATAAAGCATAGGATAAAACAACATAAATACAATTTAATAAAGCATAGGATAAAACAACATAAATACAATTTAATAAAGCATAGGATAAAACAACATAAATACATTTAATAAAGCATACGTTAAAACAACATAAATACAATTTAATAAAGCATAGGATAAAACAAAATAAATACAATTTAGTAAAGCATAGGATAAAACAACATAAATACAATTTAATAAAGCATAGGATAAAACAACATAAATACAATTTAATAAAGCATACGTTAAAACAACGTAAATACAATTAAATAAAGCATAGGATAAAACAACATAAATACAATTTAATAAAGCATAGGTTAAAAGAACATAAATACAATTTTATAAAGCATAGGATAAAACAACATAAATACAATTTAATAAAGCATAGGATAAAACAACATAAATACAATTTAATAAAGCATAGGATAAAACAACATAAATACAATTTAATAAAGCATACGTTAAAACAACATAAATACAATTAAATAAATTATAGGTTAAAACAACATAAATACAATTTAATAAAGCATAGGATAAAACAACATAAATACAATTTAATAAAGCATAGGATAAAACAACATAAATACAATTTAATAAAGCATACGTTAAAACAACATAAATACAATTAAATAAAGCATAGGTTAAAACAACATAAATACAATTTAATAAAGCATAGGAAAAAACAACATAAATACAATTTAATAAAGCATAGGATAAAACAACATAAATAAAATTTAATAAAGCATAGGATAAAACAACATAAATACAATTAAATAAAGCATAGGTTAAAACAACATAAATACAATTTAATAAAGCATAGGATAAAACAACATAAATACAATTTAATAAAGCATAGGATAAAACAACATAAATAAAATTTAATAAAGCATAGGATAAAACAACATAAATACAATTTAATAAAGCATAGGATAAAACAAAATAAATACAATTTAATAAAGCATAGGATAAAACAACATAAATACAATTTAATAAAGCATAGGAAAAAACAACATAAATACAATTTAATAAAGCATACGTTAAAACAACATAAATACAATTAAATAAAGCATAGGTTAAAACAACATAAATACAATTTAATAAAGCATAGGATAAAACAACATAAATACAATTTAATAAAGCATAGGATAAAACAACATAAATACAATTTAATAAAGCATAGGATAAAACAACATAAATACAATTTAATAAAGCATACGTTAAAACAACATAAATACAATTAAATAAAGCATAGGTTAAAACAACATAAATACAATTTAATAAAGCATAGGATAAAACAACATAAATACAATTTAATAAAGCATAGGATAAAACAACATAAATAAAATTTAATAAAGCATAGGATAAAACAACATAAATACATTTAATAAAGCATACGTTAAAACAACATAAATACAATTTAATAAAGCATAGGATAAAATAAAATAAATACAATTTAGTAAAGCATAGGATAAAACAACATAAATACAATTTAATAAAGCATACGTTAAAACAACGTAAATACAATTAAATAAAGCATAGGATAAAACAACATAAATACAATTTAATAAAGCATAGGATAAAACAACATAAATACAATTTAATAAAGCATAGGATAAAACAACATAAATACAATTTAATAAAGCATAGGATAAAACAACATAAATACAATTTAATAAAGCATAGGATAAAACAACATAAATACAATTTAATAAAGCATACGTTAAAACAACATAAATACAATTAAATAAAGCATAGGTTAAAACAACATAAATACAATTTAATAAAGCATAGGATAAAACAACATAAATACAATTTAATAAAGCATAGGATAAAACAACATAAATACAATTTAATAAAGCATACGTTAAAACAACATAAATACAATTAAATAAAGCATAGGTTAAAACAACATAAATACAATTTAATAGAGCATAGGATAAAACAACATAAATACAATTTAATAAAGCATAGGATAAAACAACATAAATAAAATTTAATAAAGCATAGGATAAAACAACATAAATACAATTTAATAAAGCATAGGATAAAACAAAATAAATACAATTTAATAAAGCATAGGATAAAACAACATAAATACAATTTAATAAAGCATAGGATAAAACAACATAAATACAATTTAATAAAGCATACGTTAAAACAACATAAATACAATTAAATAAAGCATAGGTTAAAACAACATAAATACAATTTAATAAAACATAGGATAAAACAACATAAATACAATTTAATAAAGCATAGGATAAAACAACATAAATACAATTTAATAAAGCATAGGATAAAACAACATAAATACATTTTAATAAAGCATACGTTAAAACAACATAAATACAATTAAATAAAGCATAGGTTAAAACAACATAAATACAATTTAATAGAGCATAGGATAAAACAACATAAATACAATTTAATAAAGCATAGGATAAAACAACATAAATAAAATTTAATAAAGCATAGGATAAAACAACATAAATACAATTTAATAAAGCATAGGATAAAACAAAATAAATACAATTTAATAAAGCATAGGATAAAACAACATAAATACAATTTAATAAAGCATACGTTAAAACAACATAAATACAATTAAATAAAGCATAGGTTAAAACAACATAAATACAATTTAATAAAGCATAGGATAAAACAACATAAATACAATTTAATAAAGCATAGGATAAAACAACATAAATACAATTTAATAAAGCATAGGATAAAACAACATAAATAAAATTTAATAAAGCATAGGATAAAACAACATAAATACATTTAATAAAGCATACGTTAAAACAACATAAATACAATTTAATAAAGCATAGGATAAAACAAAATAAATACAATTTAGTAAAGCATAGGATAAAACAACATAAATACAATTTAATAAAGCATAGGATAAAACAACATAAATACAATTTAATAAAGCATACGTTAAAACAACGTAAATACAATTAAATAAAGCATAGGATAAAACAACATAAATACAATTTAATAAAGCATAGGTTAAAACAACATAAATACAATTTTATAAAGCATAGGATAAAACAACATAAATACAATTTAATAAAGCATAGGATAAAACAACATAAATACAATTTAATAAAGCATAGGATAAAACAACATAAATACAATTTAATAAAGCATACGTTAAAACAACATAAATACAATTAAATAAAGCATAGGTTAAAACAACATAAATACAATTTAATAAAGCATAGGATAAAACAACATAAATACAATTTAATAAAGCATAGGATAAAACAACATAAATACAATTTAATAAAGCATACGTTAAAACAACATAAATACAATTAAATAAAGCATAGGTTAAAACAACATAAATATAATTTAATAAAGCATAGGAAAAAACAACATAAATACAATTTAATAAAGCATAGGATAAAACAACATAAATAAAATTTAATAAAGCATAGGATAAAACAACATAAATACAATTAAATAAAGCATAGGTTAAAACAACATAAATACAATTTAATAAAGCATAGGATAAAACAACATAAATACAATTTAATAAAGCATAGGATAAAACAACATAAATAAAATTTAATAAAGCATAGGATAAAACAACATAAATACAATTTAATAAAGCATAGGATAAAACAAAATAAATACAATTTAATAAAGCATAGGATAAAACAACATAAATACAATTTAATAAAGCATACGTTAAAACAACATAAATACAATTTAATAAAGCATAGGTTAAAACAACATAAATACAATTTTATAAAGCATAGGATAAAACAACATAAATACAATTTAATAAAGCATAGGTTAAAACAACATAAATACAATTTAATAAAGCATAGGATAAAAAACATATATTCAATTTAATAAAGCATAGGATAAAACAACATAAATAAAATTTAATAAAGCATAGGATAAAACAACATAAATAAAATTTAATAAAGCATAGGATAAAACAAAATAAATAAAATTTAATAAAGCATAGGATAAAACAACGTAAATACAATTTAATAAAGAATCGGATAAAACAACATAAATTAAATTTAATAAAGCATAGGATAAAACAACATAAATACAATTTAATAAAGCATAGGATAAAACAACATAAATACAATTTAATAAAGCATAGGTTAAAACAACATAAATGCAATTTAATAAAGCATAGTATAAAACAACATAAATACAATTTAATAAAGCATAGGATAAAACAACATAAATACAATTTAATAAAGCATAGGATAAAACAACATATATACAATTTAATAAAGCATAGGATAAGACAACCTAAATACAATTTAATAAAGCATAGGCTAAAACTACATAAATACAATTTAATAAAGCATAGGATAAAACAACATAAATACAATTTAATAAAGCATAGGAAAAAACAACATAAATACAATTTAATAAAGCATACGTTAAAACAACATAAATACAATTAAATAAAGCATAGGTTAAAACAACATAAATACAATTTAATAAAGCATAGGATAAAACAACATAAATACAATTTAATAAAGCATAGGATAAAACAACATAAATACAATTTAATAAAGCATACGTTAAAACAACATAAATACAATTAAATAAAGCATAGGTTAAAACAACATTAATACAATTTAATAAAGCATAGGATAAAACAACATAAATACAATTTAATAAAGCATAGGATAAAACAACATAAATAAAATTTAATAAAGCATAGGATAAAACAACATAAATACATTTAATAAAGCATACGTTAAAACAACATAAATACAATTTAATAAAGCATAGGATAAAACAAAATAAATACAATTTAGTAAAGCATAGGATAAAACAACATAAATACAATTTAATAAAGCATAGGATAAAACAACATAAATACAATTTAATAAAGCATACGTTAAAACAACGTAAATACAATTAAATAAAGCATAGGATAAAACAACATAAATACAATTTAATAAAGCATAGGATAAAACAACATAAATACAATTTAATAAAGCATAGGATAAAACAACATAAATACAATTTAATAAAGCATAGGATAAAACAACATAAATACAATTTAATAAAGCATACGTTAAAACAACATAAATACAATTAAATAAAGCATAGGTTAAAACAACATAAATACAATTTAATAAAGCATAGGATAAAACAACATAAATACATTTAATAAAGCATACGTTAAAACAACATAAATACAATTTAATAAAGCATAGGATAAAACAAAATAAATACAATTTAGTAAAGCATAGGATAAAACAACATAAATACAATTTAATAAAGCATAGGATAAAACAATATAAATACAATTTAATAAAGCATACGTTAAAACAACGTAAATACAATTAAATAAAGCATAGGATAAAACAACATAAATACAATTTAATAAAGCATAGGTTAAAACAACATAAATACAATTTAATAAAGCATAGGATAAAACAACATAAATACAATTTAATAAAGCATACGTTAAAACAACATAAATACAATTAAATAAAGCATAGGTTAAAACAACATAAATACAATTTAATAAAGCATAGGATAAAACAACATAAATACAATTTAATAAAGCATAGGATAAAACAACATAAATAAAATTTAATAAAGCATAGGATAAAACAACATAAATACATTTAATAAAGCATACGTTAAAACAACATAAATACAATTTAATAAAGCATAGGATAAAACAAAATAAATACAATTTAGTAAAGCATAGGATAAAACAACATAAATACAATTTAATAAAGCATAGGATAAAACAACATAAATACAATTTAATAAAGCATACGTTAAAACAACGTAAATACAATTAAATAAAGCATAGGATAAAACAACATAAATACAATTTTATAAAGCATAGGATAAAACAACATAAATACAATTTAATAAAGCATAGGATAAAACAACATAAATACAATTTAATAAAGCATAGGATAAAACAACATAAATACAATTTAATAAAGCATACGTTAAAACAACATAAATACAATTAAATAAAGCATAGGTTAAAACAACATAAATACAATTTAATAAAGCATAGGATAAAACAACATAAATAAAATTTAATAAAGTATAGGATAAAACAACATAAATACAATTTAATAAAGCATAGGATAAAACAACATAAATACAATTTAATAAAGCATAGGATAAAACAACATAAATACAATTAAATAAAGCATAGGTTAAAACAACATAAATACAATTTAATAAAGCATAGGATAAAACAACATAAATACAATTTAATAAAGTATAGGATAAAACAACATAAATACAATTTAATAAAGCATAGGATAAAACAACATAAATACAATTTAATAAAGCATACGTTAAAACAACATAAATACAATTAAATAAAGCATAGGTTAAAACAACATAAATACAATTTAATAAAGCATAGGATAAAACAACATAAATACAATTTAATAAAGTATAGGATAAAACAACATAAATAAAATTTAATAAAGCATAGGATAAAACAACATAAATACAATTTAATAAAGCATAGGATAAAACAAAATAAATACAATTTAATAAAGCATAGGATAAAACAACATAAATACAATTTAATAAAGCATAGGATAAAACAACATAAATACAATTTAATAAAGCATACGTTAAAACAACATAAATACAATTAAATAAAGCATAGTTTAAAACAACATAAATACAATTTAATAAAGCATAGGATAAAACAACATAAATACAATTTAATAAAGCATAGGATAAAACAACATAAATACAATTAAATAAAGCATAGGATAAAACAACATAAATACAATTTAATAAAGCATACGATAAAACAACATAAATACAATTTAATAAAGCATAGGATAAAACAACATAAATACAATTTAATAAAGCATACGTTAAAACAACATAAATACAATTTAATAAAGCATAGGTTAAAACAACATAAATACAATTTTATAAAGCATAGGATAAAACAACATAAATACAATTTAATAAAGCATAGGTTAAAACAACATAAATACAATTTAATAAAGCATAGGGTAAAACAACATATATTGAATTTAATAAAGCATAGGATAAAACAACATAAATAAAATTTAATAAAGCATAGGATAAAACAACATAAATAAAATTTAATAAAGCATAGGATAAAACAACATAAATAAAATTTAATAAAGCATAGGATAAAACAACGTAAATACAATTTAATAAAGCATAGGATAAAACAACATAAATTAAATTTAATAAAGCATAGGATAAAACAACATAAATACAATTTAATAAAGCATAGGATAAAACAACATAAATACAATTTAATAAAGCATAGGTTAAAACAACATAAATGCAATTTAATAAAGCATAGTATAAAACAACATAAATACAATTTAATAAAGCATAGGATAAAACAACATAAATACAATTTAATAAAGCATAGGATAAAACAACATAAATACAATTTAATAAAGCATAGGATAAGACAACATAAATACAATTTAATAAAGCATAGGCTAAAACTACATAAATACAATTTAATAAAGCATAGGATAAAACAACATAAATACAATTTAATAAAGCATAGGAAAAAACAACATAAATACAATTTAATAAAGCATACGTTAAAACAACATAAATACAATTAAATAAAGCATAGGTTAAAACAACATAAATACAATTTAATAAAGCATAGGATAAAACAACATAAATACAATTTAATAAAGCATAGGATAAAACAACATAAATACAATTTAATAAAGCATAGGATAAAACAACATAAATACAATTTAATAAAGCATAGGATAAGACAACATAAATACAATTTAATAAAGCATAGGCTAAAACTACATAAATACAATTTAATAAAGCATAGGATAAAACAACATAAATACAATTTAATAAAGCATAGGAAAAAACAACATAAATACAATTTAATAAAGCATACGTTAAAACAACATAAATACAATTAAATAAAGCATAGGTTAAAACAACATAAATACAATTTAATAAAGCATAGGATAAAACAACATAAATACAATTTAATAAAGCATAGGATAAAACAACATAAATAAAATTTAATAAAGCATAGGATAAAACAACATAAATACAATTTAATAAAGCATAGGATAAAACAAAATAAATACAATTTAATAAAGCATAGGATAAAACAACATAAATACAATTTAATAAAGCATAGGATAAAACAACATAAATACAATTTAATAAAGCATACGTTAAAACAACATAAATACAATTAAATAAAGCATAGGTTAAAACAACATAAATACAATTTAATAAAGCATAGGATAAAACAACATAAATACAATTTAATAAAGCATAGGATAAAACAACATAAATAAAATTTAATAAAGCATAGGATAAAACAACATAAATACATTTAATAAAGCATACGTTAAAACAACATAAATACAATTTAATAAAGCATAGGATAAAACAAAATAAATACAATTTAGTAAAGCATAGGATAAAACAACATAAATACAATTTAATAAAGCATAGGTTAAAACAACATAAATACAATTTAATAAAGCATAGGATAAGACAACATATATTCAATTTAATAAAGCATAGGATAAAACAACATAAATACAATTTAATAAAGCATAGGATAAAACAACATAAATAAAATTCAATAAAGCATAGGATAAAACAACATAAATAAAATTTAATAAAGCATAGGATAAAACAACGTAAATACAATTTAGTAAAGCATAGGATAAAACAACATAAATTAAATTTAATAAAGCATAGGATAAAACAACATAAATACAATTTAATAAAGCATAGGATAAAACAACATAAATACAATTTAATAAAGCATAGGTTAAAACAACATAAATGCAATTTAATAAAGCATAGTATAAAACAACATAAATACAATTTAATAAAGCATAGGATAAAACAACATAAATACAATTTAATAAAGCATAGGATAAAACAACATAAATACAATTTAATAAAGCATAGGAAAAAACAACATAAATACAATTTAATAAAGCATACGTTAAAACAACATAAATACAATTAAATAAAGCATAGGTTAAAACATCATAAATACAATTTAATAAAGCATAGGATAAAACAACATAAATACAATTTAATAAAGCATAGGATAAAACAACATAAATAAAATTTAATAAAGCATAGGATAAAACAACATAAATACAATTTAATAAAGCATAGGATAAAACAAAATAAATACAATTTAATAAAGCATAGGATAAAACAACATAAATACAATTTAATAAAGCATAGGATAAAACAACATAAATACAATTTAATAAAGCATACGTTAAAACAACATAAATACAATTAAATAAAGCATAGGTTAAAACAACATAAATACAATTTAATAAAGCATAGGATAAAACAACATAAATACAATTTAATAAAGCATATGATAAAACAACATAAATAAAATTTAATAAAGCATAGGATAAAACAACATAAATACATTTAATAAAGCATACGTTAAAACAACATAAATACAATTTAATAAAGCATAGGATAAAACAAAATAAATACAATTTAGTAAAGCATAGGATAAAACAACATAAATACAATTTAATAAAGCATAGGATAAAACAACATAAATACAATTTAATAAAGCATACGTTAAAACAACGTAAATACAATTAAATAAAGCATAGGATAAAACAACATAAATACAATTTAATAAAGCATAGGTTAAAACAACATAAATACAATTTTATAAAGCATAGGATAAAACAACATAAATACAATTTAATAAAGCATAGGTTAAAACAACATAAATACAATTTAATAAAGCATAAGATAAAACAACATATATTCAATTTAATAAAGCATAGGATAAAACAACATAAATACAATTTAATAAAGCATAGGATAAAACAACATAAATAAAATTTAATAAAGCATAGGATAAAACAACATAAATAAAATTTAATAAAGCATAGGATAAAACAACGTAAATACAATTTAATAAAGCATAGGATAAAACAACATAAATACAATTTAATAAAGCATAGGATAAAACAAAATAAATAAAATTTAATAAAGCATAGGATAAAACAACATAAATACAATTTAATAAAGCATACGTTAAAACAACATAAATACAATTAAATAAAGCATAGGTTAAAACAACATAAATACAATTTAATAAAGCATAGGATAAAACAACATAAATACAATTTAATAAAGCATAGGATAAAACAACATAAATACAATTTAATAAAGCATACGTTAAAACAACATAAATACAATTAAATAAAGCATAGGTTAAAACAACATAAATACAATTTAATAAAGCATAGGAAAAAACAACATAAATACAATTTAATAAAGCATAGGATAAAACAACATAAATAAAATTTAATAAAGCATAGGATAAAACAACATAAATACAATTAAATAAAACATAGGTTAAAACAACATAAATACAATTTAATAAAGCATAGGATAAAACAACATAAATACAATTTAATAAAGCATAGGATAAAACAACATAAATAAAATTTAATAAAGCATAGGATAAAACAACATAAATACAATTTAATAAAGCATAGGATAAAACAAAATAAATACAATTTAATAAAGCATAGGATAAAACAACATAAATACAATTTAATAAAGCATACGTTAAAACAACATAAATACAATTTAATAAAGCATAGGTTAAAACAACATAAATACAATTTTATAAAGCATAGGATAAAACAACATAAATACAATTTAATAAAGCATAGGTTAAAACAACATAAATACAATTTAATAAAGCATAGGATAAAACAACATATATTCAATTTAATAAAGCATAGGATAAAACAACATAAATAAAATTTAATAAAGCATAGGATAAAACAACATAAATAAAATTTAATAAAGCATAGGATAAAACAACATAAATAAAATTTAATAAAGCATAGGATAAAACAACGTAAATACAATTTAATAAAGAATCGGATAAAACAACATAAATTAAATTTAATAAAGCATAGGATAAAACAACATAAATACAATTTAATAAAGCATAGGATAAAACAACATAAATACAATTTAATAAAGCATAGGTTAAAACAACATAAATGCAATTTAATAAAGCATAGTATAAAACAACATAAATACAATTTAATAAAGCATAGGATAAAACAACATAAATACAATTTAATAAAGCATAGGATAAAACAACATATATACAATTTAATAAAGCATAGGATAAGACAACCTAAATACAATTTAATAAAGCATAGGCTAAAACTACATAAATACAATTTAATAAAGCATAGGATAAAACAACATAAATACAATTTAATAAAGCATAGGAAAAAACAACATAAATACAATTTAATAAAGCATACGTTAAAACAACATAAATACAATTAAATAAAGCATAGGTTAAAACAACATAAATACAATTTAATAAAGCATAGGATAAAACAACATAAATACAATTAAATAAAGCATAGGTTAAAACAACATTAATACAATTTAATAAAGCATAGGATAAAAAAAAATAAATACAATTTAGTAAAGCATAGGATAAAACAACATAAATACAATTTAATAAAGCATAGGATAAAACAACATAAATACAATTTAATAAAGCATACGTTAAAACAACGTAAATACAATTAAATAAAGCATAGGATAAAACAACATAAATACAATTTAATAAAGCATAGGATAAAACAACATAAATACAATTTAATAAAGCATAGGATAAAACAACATAAATACAATTTAATAAAGCATAGTATAAAACAACATAAATACAATTTAATAAAGCATAGGATAAAACAACATAAATACAATTTAATAAAGCATAGGATAAAACAACATAAATACAATTTAATAAAGCATACGTTAAAACAACATAAATACAATTAAATAAAGCATAGGTTAAAACAACATAAATACAATTTAATAGAGCATAGGTTAAAACAACATAAATACAATTTAATAAAGCATAGGATAAAACAACATAAATACAATTTAATAAAGCATACGTTAAAACAACATAAATACAATTAAATAAAGCATAGGTTAAAACAACATAAATACAATTTAATAAAGCATAGGATAAAACAACATAAATACAATTTAATAAAGCATAGGATAAAACAACATAAATAAAATTTAATAAAGCATAGGATAAAACAACATAAATACATTTAATAAAGCATACGTTAAAACAACATAAATACAATTTAATAAAGCATAGGATAAAACAAAATAAATACAATTTAGTAAAGCATAGGATAAAACAACATAAATACAATTTAATAAAGCATAGGATAAAACAACATAAATACAATTTAATAAAGCATACGTTAAAACAACGTAAATACAATTAAATAAAGCATAGGATAAAACAACATAAATACAATTTAATAAAGCATAGGATAAAACAACATAAATACAATTTAATAAAGCATACGTTAAAACAACATAAATACAATTAAATAAAGCATAGGTTAAAACAACATAAATACAATTTAATAAAGCATAGGATAAAACAACATAAATACAATTTAATAAAGTATAGGATAAAACAACATAAATACAATTTAATAAAGCATAGGATAAAACAACATAAATACAATTTAATAAAGCATAGGATAAAACAACATAAATACAATTAAATAAAGCATAGGTTAAAACAACATAAATACAATTTAATAAAGCATAGGATAAAACAACATAAATACAATTTAATAAAGTATAGGATAAAACAACATAAATACAATTTAATAAAGCATAGGATAAAACAACATAAATAAAATTAAATAAAGCATAGGTTAAAACAACATAAATACAATTTAATAAAGCATACGATAAAACAACATAAATACAATTTAATAAAGCATAGGATAAAACAACATAAATAAAATTTAATAAAGCATAGGATAAAACAACATAAATACAATTTAATAAAGCATAGGATAAAACAAAATAAATACAATTTAATAAAGCATAGGATAAAACAACATAAATACAATTTAATAAAGCATAGGATAAAACAACATAAATACAATTTAATAAAGCATACGTTAAAACAACATAAATACAATTTAATAAAGCATAGGATAAAACAACATAAATACAATTTAATAAAGCATACTTTAAAACAACGTAAATACAATTAAATAAAGCATAGGATAAAACAACATAAATACAATTTAATAAAGCATAGGATAAAACAACATAAATACAATTTAATAAAGCATAGGATAAAACAACATAAATACAATTTAATAAAGCATAGTATAAAACAACATAAATACAATTTAATAAAGCATAGGATAAAACAACATAAATACAATTTAATAAAGCATAGGATAAAACAACATAAATACAATTTAATAAAGCATACGTTAAAACAACATAAATACAATTAAATAAAGCATAGGTTAAAACAACATAAATACAATTTAATAGAGCATAGGTTAAAACAACATAAATACAATTTAATAAAGCATAGGATAAAACAACATAAATACAATTTAATAAAGCATAGGATAAAACAACATAAATACAATTTAATAAAGCATACGTTAAAACAACATAAATACAATTAAATAAAGCATAGGTTAAAACAACATTAATACAATTTAATAAAGCATAGGATAAAAAAAAATAAATACAATTTAGTAAAGCATAGGATAAAACAACATAAATACAATTTAATAAAGCATAGGATAAAACAACATAAATACAATTTAATAAAGCATACGTTAAAACAACGTAAATACAATTAAATAAAGCATAGGATAAAACAACATAAATACAATTTAATAAAGCATACGTTAAAACAACATAAATACAATTAAATAAAGCATAGGTTAAAACAACATTAATACAATTTAATAAAGCATAGGATAAAAAAAAATAAATACAATTTAGTAAAGCATAGGATAAAACAACATAAATACAATTTAATAAAGCATAGGATAAAACAACATAAATACAATTTAATAAAGCATACGTTAAAACAACGTAAATACAATTAAATAAAGCATAGGATAAAACAACATAAATACAATTTAATAAAGCATAGGATAAAACAACATAAATACAATTTAATAAAGCATAGGATAAAACAACATAAATACAATTTAATAAAGCATAGTATAAAACAACATAAATACAATTTAATAAAGCATAGGATAAAACAACATAAATACAATTTAATAAAGCATAGGATAAAACAACATAAATACAATTTAATAAAGCATACGTTAAAACAACATAAATACAATTAAATAAAGCATAGGTTAAAACAACATAAATACAATTTAATAGAGCATAGGTTAAAACAACATAAATACAATTTAATAAAGCATAGGATAAAACAACATAAATACAATTTAATAAAGCATACGTTAAAACAACATAAATACAATTAAATAAAGCATAGGTTAAAACAACATAAATACAATTTAATAAAGCATAGGATAAAACAACATAAATACAATTTAATAAAGCATAGGATAAAACAACATAAATAAAATTTAATAAAGCATAGGATAAAACAACATAAATACATTTAATAAAGCATACGTTAAAACAACATAAATACAATTTAATAAAGCATAGGATAAAACAAAATAAATACAATTTAGTAAAGCATAGGATAAAACAACATAAATACAATTTAATAAAGCATAGGATAAAACAACATAAATACAATTTAATAAAGCATACGTTAAAACAACGTAAATACAATTAAATAATGCATAGGATAAAACAACATAAATACAATTTAATAAAGCATAGGTTAAAACAACATAAATACAATTTTATAAAGCATAGGATAAAACAACATAAATACAATTTAATAAAGCATAGGATAAAACAACATAAATACAATTTAATAAAGCATAGGATAAAACAACATAAATACAATTTAATAAAGCATACGTTAAAACAACATAAATACAATTAAATAAAGCATAGGTTAAAACAACATAAATACAATTTAATAAAGCATAGGATAAAACAACATAAATACAATTTAATAAAGTATAGGATAAAACAACATAAATACAATTTAATAAAGCATAGGATAAAACAACATAAATACAATTTAATAAAGCATAGGATAAAACAACATAAATACAATTAAATAAAGCATAGGTTAAAACAACATAAATACAATTTAATAAAGCATAGGATAAAACAACATAAATACAATTTAATAAAGTATAGGATAAAACAACATAAATACAATTTAATAAAGCATAGGATAAAACAACATAAATAAAATTAAATAAAGCATAGGTTAAAACAACATAAATACAATTTAATAAAGCATACGATAAAACAACATAAATACAATTTAATAAAGCATAGGATAAAACAACATAAATAAAATTTAATAAAGCATAGGATAAAACAACATAAATACAATTTAATAAAGCATAGGATAAAACAAAATAAATACAATTTAATAAAGCATAGGATAAAACAACATAAATACAATTTAATAAAGCATAGGATAAAACAACATAAATACAATTTAATAAAGCATACGTTAAAACAACATAAATACAATTTAATAAAGCATAGGATAAAACAACATAAATACAATTTAATAAAGCATACGTTAAAACAACGTAAATACAATTAAATAAAGCATAGGATAAAACAACATAAATACAATTTAATAAAGCATAGGATAAAACAACATAAATACAATTTAATAAAGCATAGGATAAAACAACATAAATACAATTTAATAAAGCATAGTATAAAACAACATAAATACAATTTAATAAAGCATAGGATAAAACAACATAAATACAATTTAATAAAGCATAGGATAAAACAACATAAATACAATTTAATAAAGCATACGTTAAAACAACATAAATACAATTAAATAAAGCATAGGTTAAAACAACATAAATACAATTTAATAGAGCATAGGTTAAAACAACATAAATACAATTTAATAAAGCATAGGATAAAACAACATAAATACAATTTAATAAAGCATACGTTAAAACAACATAAATACAATTAAATAAAGCATAGGTTAAAACAACATAAATACAATTTAATAAAGCATAGGATAAAACAACATAAATACAATTTAATAAAGCATAGGATAAAACAACATAAATAAAATTTAATAAAGCATAGGATAAAACAACATAAATACATTTAATAAAGCATACGTTAAAACAACATAAATACAATTTAATAAAGCATAGGATAAAACAAAATAAATTCAATTTAGTAAAGCATAGGATAAAACAACATAAATACAATTTAATAAAGCATAGGATAAAACAACATAAATACAATTTAATAAAGCATACGTTAAAACAACGTAAATACAATTAAATAAAGCATAGGATAAAACAACATAAATACAATTTAATAAAGCATAGGTTAAAACAACATAAATACAATTTTATAAAGCATAGGATAAAACAACATAAATACAATTTAATAAAGCATAGGATAAAACAACATAAATACAATTTAATAAAGCATAGGATAAAACAACATAAATACAATTTAATAAAGCATACGTTAAAACAACATAAATACAATTAAATAAAGCATAGGTTAAAACAACATAAATACAATTTAATAAAGTATAGGATAAAACAACATAAATACAATTTAATAAAGCATAGGATAAAACAACATAAATACAATTTAATAAAGCATAGGATAAAACAAAATAAATACAATTTAATAAAGCATAGGATAAAACAACATAAATACAATTTAATAAAGCATAGGATAAAACAACATAAATACAATTTAATAAAGCATACGTTAAAACAACATAAATACAATTAAATAAAGCATAGGTTAAAACAACATAAATACAATTTAATAAAGCATACGTTAAAACAACATAAATACAATTAAATAAAGCATAGGTTAAAACAACATAAATACAATTTAATAAAGCATAGGATAAAACAACATAAATACAATTTAATAAAGTATAGGATAAAACAACATAAATAAAATTTAATAAAGCATAGGATAAAACAACATAAATACAATTTAATAAAGCATAGGATAAAACAAAATAAATACAATTTAATAAAGCATAGGATAAAACAACATAAATACAATTTAATAAAGCATAGGATAAAACAACATAAATACAATTTAATAAAGCATAGGATAAAACAAAATAAATACAATTTAATTAAGCATAGGATAAAACAACATAAATACAATTTAATAAAGCATAGGATAAAACAACATAAATACAATTTAATAAAGCATACGTTAAAACAACATAAATACAATTAAATAAAGCATAGGTTAAAACAACATAAATACAATTTAATAAAGCATAGGATAAAACAACATAAATACAATTTAATAAAGCATAGGATAAAACAACATAAATAAAATTAAATAAAGCATAGGTTAAAACAACATAAATACAATTTAATAAAGCATACGATAAAACAACATAAATACAATTTAATAAAGCATAGGATAAAACAACATAAATAAAATTTAATAAAGCATAGGATAAAACAACATAAATACAATTTAATAAAGCATAGGATAAAACAAAATAAATACAATTTAATAAAGCATAGGATAAAACAACATAAATACAATTTAATAAAGCATAGGATAAAACAACATAAATACAATTTAATAAAGCATAGGATAAAACAACATAAATACAATTTAATAAAGTATAGGATAAAACAACATAAATAAAATTTAATAAAGCATAGGATAAAACAACATAAATACAATTTAATAAAGCATAGGATAAAACAACATAAATAAAATTAAATAAAGCATAGGTTAAAACAACATAAATACAATTTAATAAAGCATACGATAAAACAACATAAATACAATTTAATAAAGCATAGGATAAAACAACATAAATAAAATTTAATAAAGCATAGGATAAAACAACATAAATACAATTTAATAAAGCATAGGATAAAACAAAATAAATACAATTTAATAAAGCATAGGATAAAACAACATAAATACAATTTAATAAAGCATAGGATAAAACAACATAAATACAATTTAATAAAGCATAGGATAAAACAACATAAATACAATTTAATAAAGTATAGGATAAAACAACATAAATAAAATTTAATAAAGCATAGGATAAAACAACATAAATACAATTTAATAAAGCATAGGATAAAACAAAATAAATACAATTTAATAAAGCATAGGATAAAACAACATAAATACAATTTAATAAAGCATAGGATAAAACAACATAAATACAATTTAATAAAGCATACGTTAAAACAACATAAATACAATTAAATAAAGCATAGGTTAAAACAACATAAATACAATTTAATAAAGCATAGGATAAAACAACATAAATAAAATTAAATAAAGCATAGGTTAAAACAACATAAATACAATTTAATAAAGCATACGATAAAACAACATAAATACAATTTAATAAAGCATAGGATAAAACAACATAAATAAAATTTAATAAAGCATAGGATAAAACAACATAAATACAATTTAATAAAGCATAGGATAAAACAAAATAAATACAATTTAATAAAGCATAGGATAAAACAACATAAATACAATTTAATAAAGCATAGGATAAAACAACATAAATACAATTTAATAAAGCATACGTTAAAACAACATAAATACAATTTAATAAAGCATAGGTTAAAACAACATAAATACAATTTTATAAAGCATAGGATAAAACAACATAAATACAATTTAATAAAGCATAGGTTAAAACAACATAAATACAATTTAATAAAGCATAGGGTAAAACAACATATATTCAATTTAATAAAGCATAGGATAAAACAACATAAATAAAATTTAATAAAGCATAGGATAAAACAACATAAATAAAATTTAATAAAGCATAGGATAAAACAACATAAATACAATTTAATAAAGCATACGTTAAAACAACATAAATACAATTAAATAAAGCATAGGTTAAAACAACATAAATACAATTTAATAAAGCATAGGATAAAACAACATAAATACAATTTAATAAAGCATAGGATAAAACAACATAAATACAATTTAATAAAGCATACGTTAAAACAACATAAATACAATTAAATAAAGCATAGGTTAAAACAACATAAATACAATTTAATAAAGCATAGGATAAAACAACATAAATACAATTTAATAAAGTATAGGATAAAACAACATAAATACAATTTAATAAAGCATAGGATAAAACAACATAAATAAAATTAAATAAAGCATAGGTTAAAACAACATAAATACAATTTAATAAAGCATACGATAAAACAACATAAATACAATTTAATAAAGCATAGGATAAAACAACATAAATAAAATTTAATAAAGCATAGGATAAAACAACATAAATACAATTTAATAAAGCATAGGATAAAACAAAATAAATACAATTTAATAAAGCATAGGATAAAACAACATAAATACAATTTAATAAAGCATAGGATAAAACAACATAAATACAATTTAATAAAGCATACGTTAAAACAACATAAATACAATTTAATAAAGCATAGGATAAAACAACATAAATACAATTTAATAAAGCATACGTTAAAACAACGTAAATACAATTAAATAAAGCATAGGATAAAACAACATAAATACAATTTAATAAAGCATAGGATAAAACAACATAAATACAATTTAATAAAGCATAGGATAAAACAACATAAATACAATTTAATAAAGCATAGTATAAAACAACATAAATACAATTTAATAAAGCATAGGATAAAACAACATAAATACAATTTAATAAAGCATAGGATAAAACAACATAAATACAATTTAATAAAGCATACGTTAAAACAACATAAATACAATTAAATAAAGCATAGGTTAAAACAACATAAATACAATTTAATAGAGCATAGGTTAAAACAACATAAATACAATTTAATAAAGCATAGGATAAAACAACATAAATACAATTTAATAAAGCATACGTTAAAACAACATAAATACAATTAAATAAAGCATAGGTTAAAACAACATAAATACAATTTAATAAAGCATAGGATAAAACAACATAAATACAATTTAATAAAGCATAGGATAAAACAACATAAATAAAATTTAATAAAGCATAGGATAAAACAACATAAATACATTTAATAAAGCATACGTTAAAACAACATAAATACAATTTAATAAAGCATAGGATAAAACAAAATAAATTCAATTTAGTAAAGCATAGGATAAAACAACATAAATACAATTTAATAAAGCATAGGATAAAACAACATAAATACAATTTAATAAAGCATACGTTAAAACAACGTAAATACAATTAAATAAAGCATAGGATAAAACAACATAAATACAATTTAATAAAGCATAGGTTAAAACAACATAAATACAATTTTATAAAGCATAGGATAAAACAACATAAATACAATTTAATAAAGCATAGGATAAAACAACATAAATACAATTTAATAAAGCATAGGATAAAACAACATAAATACAATTTAATAAAGCATACGTTAAAACAACATAAATACAATTAAATAAAGCATAGGTTAAAACAACATAAATACAATTTAATAAAGTATAGGATAAAACAACATAAATACAATTTAATAAAGCATAGGATAAAACAACATAAATACAATTTAATAAAGCATAGGATAAAACAAAATAAATACAATTTAATAAAGCATAGGATAAAACAACATAAATACAATTTAATAAAGCATAGGATAAAACAACATAAATACAATTTAATAAAGCATACGTTAAAACAACATAAATACAATTAAATAAAGCATAGGTTAAAACAACATAAATACAATTTAATAAAGCATACGTTAAAACAACATAAATACAATTAAATAAAGCATAGGTTAAAACAACATAAATACAATTTAATAAAGCATAGGATAAAACAACATAAATACAATTTAATAAAGTATAGGATAAAACAACATAAATAAAATTTAATAAAGCATAGGATAAAACAACATAAATACAATTTAATAAAGCATAGGATAAAACAAAATAAATACAATTTAATAAAGCATAGGATAAAACAACATAAATACAATTTAATAAAGCATAGGATAAAACAACATAAATACAATTTAATAAAGCATAGGATAAAACAAAATAAATACAATTTAATTAAGCATAGGATAAAACAACATAAATACAATTTAATAAAGCATAGGATAAAACAACATAAATACAATTTAATAAAGCATACGTTAAAACAACATAAATACAATTAAATAAAGCATAGGTTAAAACAACATAAATACAATTTAATAAAGCATAGGATAAAACAACATAAATACAATTTAATAAAGCATAGGATAAAACAACATAAATAAAATTAAATAAAGCATAGGTTAAAACAACATAAATACAATTTAATAAAGCATACGATAAAACAACATAAATACAATTTAATAAAGCATAGGATAAAACAACATAAATAAAATTTAATAAAGCATAGGATAAAACAACATAAATACAATTTAATAAAGCATAGGATAAAACAAAATAAATACAATTTAATAAAGCATAGGATAAAACAACATAAATACAATTTAATAAAGCATAGGATAAAACAACATAAATACAATTTAATAAAGCATAGGATAAAACAACATAAATACAATTTAATAAAGTATAGGATAAAACAACATAAATAAAATTTAATAAAGCATAGGATAAAACAACATAAATACAATTTAATAAAGCATAGGATAAAACAAAATAAATACAATTTAATAAAGCATAGGATAAAACAACATAAATACAATTTAATAAAGCATAGGATAAAACAACATAAATACAATTTAATAAAGCATACGTTAAAACAACATAAATACAATTAAATAAAGCATAGGTTAAAACAACATAAATACAATTTAATAAAGCATAGGATAAAACAACATAAATACAATTTAATAAAGCATAGGATAAAACAACATAAATAAAATTAAATAAAGCATAGGTTAAAACAACATAAATACAATTTAATAAAGCATACGATAAAACAACATAAATACAATTTAATAAAGCATAGGATAAAACAACATAAATAAAATTTAATAAAGCATAGGATAAAACAACATAAATACAATTTAATAAAGCATAGGATAAAACAAAATAAATACAATTTAATAAAGCATAGGATAAAACAACATAAATACAATTTAATAAAGCATAGGATAAAACAACATAAATACAATTTAATAAAGCATACGTTAAAACAACATAAATACAATTTAATAAAGCATAGGTTAAAACAACATAAATACAATTTTATAAAGCATAGGATAAAACAACATAAATACAATTTAATAAAGCATAGGTTAAAACAACATAAATACAATTTAATAAAGCATAGGGTAAAACAACATATATTCAATTTAATAAAGCATAGGATAAAACAACATAAATAAAATTTAATAAAGCATAGGATAAAACAACATAAATAAAATTTAATAAAGCATAGGATAAAACAACATAAATACAATTTAATAAAGCATACGTTAAAACAACATAAATACAATTAAATAAAGCATAGGTTAAAACAACATAAATACAATTTAATAAAGCATAGGATAAAACAACATAAATACAATTTAATAAAGCATAGGATAAAACAACATAAATACAATTTAATAAAGCATACGTTAAAACAACATAAATACAATTAAATAAAGCATAGGTTAAAACAACATTAATACAATTTAATAAAGCATAGGATAAAAAAAAATAAATACAATTTAGTAAAGCATAGGATAAAACAACATAAATACAATTTAATAAAGCATAGGATAAAACAACATAAATACAATTTAATAAAGCATAGGATAAAACAACATAAATACAATTTAATAAAGCATAGTATAAAACAACATAAATACAATTTAATAAAGCATAGGATAAAACAACATAAATACAATTTAATAAAGCATAGGATAAAACAACATAAATACAATTTAATAAAGCATACGTTAAAACAACATAAATACAATTAAATAAAGCATAGGTTAAAACAACATAAATACAATTTAATAGAGCATAGGTTAAAACAACATAAATACAATTTAATAAAGCATAGGATAAAACAACATAAATACAATTTAATAAAGCATACGTTAAAACAACATAAATACAATTAAATAAAGCATAGGTTAAAACAACATAAATACAATTTAATAAAGCATAGGATAAAACAACATAAATACAATTTAATAAAGCATAGGATAAAACAACATAAATAAAATTTAATAAAGCATAGGATAAAACAACATAAATACATTTAATAAAGCATACGTTAAAACAACATAAATACAATTTAATAAAGCATAGGATAAAACAAAATAAATACAATTTAGTAAAGCATAGGATAAAACAACATAAATACAATTTAATAAAGCATAGGATAAAACAACATAAATACAATTTAATAAAGCATACGTTAAAACAACGTAAATACAATTAAATAAAGCATTGGATAAAACAACATAAATACAATTTAATAAAGCATAGGTTAAAACAACATAAATACAATTTTATAAAGCATAGGATAAAACAACATAAATACAATTTAATAAAGCATAGGATAAAACAACATAAATACAATTTAATAAAGCATAGGATAAAACAACATAAATACAATTTAATAAAGCATACGTTAAAACAACATAAATACAATTAAATAAAGCATAGGTTAAAACAACATAAATACAATTTAATAAAGCATAGGATAAAACAACATAAATACAATTTAATAAAGTATAGGATAAAACAACATAAATACAATTTAATAAAGCATAGGATAAAACAACATAAATACAATTTAATAAAGCATAGGATAAAACAACATAAATACAATTAAATAAAGCATAGGTTAAAACAACATAAATACAATTTAATAAAGCATAGGATAAAACAACATAAATACAATTTAATAAAGTATAGGATAAAACAACATAAATACAATTTAATAAAGCATAGGATAAAACAACATAAATACAATTTAATAAAGCATACGTTAAAACAACATAAATACAATTAAATAAAGCATAGGTTAAAACAACATAAATACAATTTAATAAAGCATAGGATAAAACAACATAAATACAATTTAATAAAGTATAGGATAAAACAACATAAATAAAATTTAATAAAGCATAGGATAAAACAACATAAATACAATTTAATAAAGCATAGGATAAAACAAAATAAATACAATTTAATAAAGCATAGGATAAAACAACATAAATACAATTTAATAAAGCATAGGATAAAACAACATAAATACAATTTAATAAAGCATACGTTAAAACAACATAAATACAATTAAATAAAGCATAGGTTAAAACAACATAAATACAATTTAATAAAGCATAGGATAAAACAACATAAATACAATTTAATAAAGCATAGGATAAAACAACATAAATACAATTTAATAAAGCATAGGATAAAACAACATAAATACAATTTAATAAAGCATACGTTAAAACAACATAAATACAATTAAATAAAGCATAGGTTAAAACAACATAAATACAATTTAATAAAGCATAGGATAAAACAACATAAATACAATTTAATAAAGTATAGGATAAAACAACATAAATAAAATTTAATAAAGCATAGGATAAAACAACATAAATACAATTTAATAAAGCATAGGATAAAACAAAATAAATACAATTTAATAAAGCATAGGATAAAACAACATAAATACAATTTAATAAAGCATAGGATAAAACAACATAAATACAATTTAATAAAGCATACGTTAAAACAACATAAATACAATTAAATAAAGCATAGGTTAAAACAACATAAATACAATTTAATAAAGCATAGGATAAAACAACATAAATACAATTTAATAAAGCATAGGATAAAACAACATAAATACAATTAAATAAAGCATAGGTTAAAACAACATAAATACAATTTAATAAAGCATACGATAAAACAACATAAATACAATTTAATAAAGCATAGGATAAAACAACATAAATAAAATTTAATAAAGCATAGGATAAAACAACATAAATACAATTTAATAAAGCATAGGATAAAACAAAATAAATACAATTTAATAAAGCATAGGATAAAACAACATAAATACAATTTAATAAAGCATAGGATAAAACAACATAAATACAATTTAATAAAGCATACGTTAAAACAACATAAATACAATTTAATAAAGCATAGGTTAAAACAACATAAATACAATTTTATAAAGCATAGGATAAAACAACATAAATACAATTTAATAAAGCATAGGTTAAAACAACATAAATACAATTTAATAAAGCATAGGGTAAAACAACATATATTCAATTTAATAAAGCATAGGATAAAACAACATAAATACAATTTAATAAAGCATAGGATAAAACAACATAAATACAATTTAATAAAGCATAGGTTAAAACAACATAAATGCAATTTAATAAAGCATAGTATAAAACAACATAAATACAATTTAATAAAGCATAGGATAAAACAACATAAATACAATTTAAAAAAGCATAGGATAAAACAACATAAATACAATTTAATAAAGCATAGGATAAGACAACATAAATACAATTTAATAAAGCATAGGCTAAAACTACATAAATACAATTTAATAAAGCATAGGATAAAACAACATAAATACAATTTAATAAAGCATAGGAAAAAACAACATAAATACAATTTAATAAAGCATAGGTTAAAACAACATAAATGCAATTTAATAAAGCATAGTATAAAACAACATAAATACAATTTAATAAAGCATAGGATAAAACAACATAAATACAATTTAATAAAGCATAGGATAAAACAACATAAATACAATTTAATAAAGCATAGGAAAAAACAACATAAATACAATTTAATAAAGCATACGTTAAAACAACATAAATACAATTAAATAAAGCATAGGCTAAAACTACATAAATACAATTTAATAAAGCATAGGATAAAACAACATAAATACAATTTAATAAAGCATAGGAAAAAACAACATAAATACAATTTAATAAAGCATACGTTAAAACAACATAAATACAATTAAATAAAGCATAGGTTAAAACAACATAAATACAATTTAATAAAGCATAGGATAAAACAACATAAATACAATTTAATAAAGCATAGGATAAAACAACATAAATACAATTTAATAAAGCATAGGATAAAACAACATAAATACAATTTAATAAAGCATAGGATAAGACAACATAAATACAATTTAATAAAGCATAGGCTAAAACTACATAAATACAATTTAATAAAGCATAGGATGAAACAACATAAATACAATTTAATAAAGCATAGGAAAAAACAACATAAATACAATTTAATAAAGCATACGTTAAAACAACATAAATACAATTAAATAAAGCATAGGTTAAAACAACATAAATACAATTTAATAAAGCATAGGATAAAACAACATAAATACAATTTAATAAAGCATAGGATAAAACAACATAAATAAAATTTAATAAAGCATAGGATAAAACAACATAAATACATTTAATAAAGCATACGTTAAAACAACATAAATACAATTTAATAAAGCATAGGATAAAACAAAATAAATACAATTTAGTAAAGCATAGGATAAAACAACATAAATACAATTTAATAAAGCATAGGTTAAAACAACATAAATACAATTTAATAAAGCATAGGATAAAACAACATATATTCAATTTAATAAAGCATAGGATAAAACAACATAAATACAATTTAATAAAGCATAGGATAAAACAACATAAATAAAATTTAATAAAGCATAGGATAAAACAACATAAATAAAATTTAATAAAGCATAGGATAAAACAACGTAAATACAATTTAGTAAAGCATA
Organism: Phyllobates terribilis; assembly: GCF_046119375.1. Classification (NCBI taxonomy): domain Eukaryota; kingdom Metazoa; phylum Chordata; class Amphibia; order Anura; family Dendrobatidae; genus Phyllobates; species Phyllobates terribilis. The sequence continues at coordinate 1,291,755 of NW_027362778.1, forward strand.
GGATAAAACAACATAAATTAAATTTAATAAAGCATAGGATAAAACAACATAAATACAATTTAATAAAGCATAGGATAAAACAACATAAATACAATTTAATAAAGCATAGGTTAAAACAACATAAATGCAATTTAATAAAGCATAGTATAAAACAACATAAATACAATTTAATAAAGCATAGGATAAAACAACATAAATACAATTTAATAAAGCATAGGATAAAACAACATAAATACAATTTAATAAAGCATAGGAAAAAACAACATAAATACAATTTAATAAAGCATACGTTAAAACAACATAAATACAATTAAATAAAGCATAGGTTAAAACATCATAAATACAATTTAATAAAGCATAGGATAAAACAACATAAATACAATTTAATAAAGCATAGGATAAAACAACATAAATAAAATTTAAGAAAGCATAGGATAAAACAACATAAATACAATTTAATAAAGCATAGGATAAAACAAAATAAATACAATTTAATAAAGCATAGGATAAAACAACATAAATACAATTTAATAAAGCATAGGATAAAACAACATAAATACAATTTAATAAAGCATACGTTAAAACAACATAAATACAATTAAATAAAGCATAGGTTAAAACAACATAAATACAATTTAATAAAGCATAGGATAAAACAACATAAATACAATTTAATAAAGCATATGATAAAACAACATAAATAAAATTTAATAAAGCATAGGATAAAACAACATAAATACATTTAATAAAGCATACGTTAAAACAACATAAATACAATTTAATAAAGCATAGGATAAAACAAAATAAATACAATTTAGTAAAGCATAGGATAAAACAACATAAATACAATTTAATAAAGCATAGGATAAAACAACATAAATACAATTTAATAAAGCATAGGATAAAACAACATAAATACAATTTAATAAAGCATACGTTAAAACAACATAAATACAATTTAATAAAGCATAGGTTAAAACAACATAAATACAATTTTATAAAGCATAGGATAAAACAACATAAATACAATTTAATAAAGCATAGGTTAAAACAACATAAATACAATTTAATAAAGCATAGGGTAAAACAACATATATTCAATTTAATAAAGCATAGGATAAAACAACATAAATAAAATTTAATAAAGCATAGGATAAAACAACATAAATAAAATTTAATAAAGCATAGGATAAAACAACATAAATAAAATTTAATAAAGCATAGGATAAAACAACGTAAATACAATTTAATAAAGCATAGGATAAAACAACATAAATTAAATTTAATAAAGCATAGGATAAAACAACATAAATACAATTTAATAAAGCATAGGATAAAACAACATAAATACAATTTAATAAAGCATAGGTTAAAACAACATAAATGCAATTTAATAAAGCATAGTATAAAACAACATAAATACAATTTAATAAAGCATAGGATAAAACAACATAAATACAATTTAATAAAGCATAGGATAAAACAACATAAATACAATTTAATAAAGCATAGGATAAGACAACATAAATACAATTTAATAAAGCATAGGCTAAAACTACATAAATACAATTTAATAAAGCATAGGATAAAACAACATAAATACAATTTAATAAAGCATAGGAAAAAACAACATAAATACAATTTAATAAAGCATACGTTAAAACAACATAAATACAATTAAATAAAGCATAGGTTAAAACAACATAAATACAATTTAATAAAGCATAGGATAAAACAACATAAATACAATTTAATAAAGCATAGGATAAAACAACATAAATACAATTTAATAAAGCATAGGATAAAACAACATAAATACAATTTAATAAAGCATAGGATAAGACAACATAAATACAATTTAATAAAGCATAGGCTAAAACTACATAAATACAATTTAATAAAGCATAGGATGAAACAACATAAATACAATTTAATAAAGCATAGGAAAAAACAACATAAATACAATTTAATAAAGCATACGTTAAAACAACATAAATACAATTAAATAAAGCATAGGTTAAAACAACATAAATACAATTTAATAAAGCATAGGATAAAACAACATAAATACAATTTAATAAAGCATAGGATAAAACAACATAAATAAAATTTAATAAAGCATAGGATAAAACAACATAAATACAATTTAATAAAGCATAGGATAAAACAAAATAAATACAATTTAATAAAGCATAGGATAAAACAACATAAATACAATTTAATAAAGCATAGGATAAAACAACATAAATACAATTTAATAAAGCATACGTTAAAACAACATAAATACAATTAAATAAAGCATAGGTTAAAACAACATAAATACAATTTAATAAAGCATAGGATAAAACAACATAAATACAATTTAATAAAGCATAGGATAAAACAACATAAATAAAATTTAATAAAGCATAGGTTAAAACAACATAAATACATTTAATAAAGCATACGTTAAAACAACATAAATACAGTTTAATAAAGCATAGGATAAAACAAAATAAATACAATTTAGTAAAGCATAGGATAAAACAACATAAATACAATTTAATAAAGCATAGGATAAAACATCATAAATACAATTTAATAAAGCATAGGATAAAACAACATAAATAAAATTTAATAAAGCATAGGATAAAACAACATAAATAAAATTTAATAAAGCATAGGATAAAACAACGTAAATACAATTTAGTAAAGCATAGGATAAAACAACATAAATTTAATTTAATAAAGCATAGGATAAAACAACATAAATACAATTTAATAAAGCATAGGATAAAACAACATAAATACAATTTAATAAAGCATAGGAAAAAACAACATAAATACAATTTAATAAAGCATACGTTAAAACAACATAAATACAATTAAATAAAGCATAGGTTAAAACATCATAAATACAATTTAATAAAGCATAGGATAAAACAACATAAATACAATTTAATAAAGCATAGGATAAAACAACATAAATAAAATTTAATAAAGCATAGGATAAAACAACATAAATACAATTTAATAAAGCATAGGATAAAACAAAATAAATACAATTTAATAAAGCATAGGATAAAACAACATAAATACAATTTAATAAAGCATAGGATAAAACAACATAAATACAATTTAATAAAGCATACGTTAAAACAACATAAATACAATTAAATAAAGCATAGGTTAAAACAACATAAATACAATTTAATAAAGCATAGGATAAAACAACATAAATACAATTTAATAAAGCATATGATAAAACAACATAAATAAAATTTAATAAAGCATAGGATAAAACAACATAAATACATTTAATAAAGCATACGTTAAAACAACATAAATACAATTTAATAAAGCATAGGATAAAACAAAATAAATACAATTTAGTAAAGCATAGGATAAAACAACATAAATACAATTTAATAAAGCATAGGAAAAAACAACATAAATACAATTTAATAAAGCATACGTTAAAACAACATAAATACAATTAAATAAAGCATAGGTTAAAACAACATAAATACAATTTAATAAAGCATAGGATAAAACAACATAAATACAATTTAATAAAGCATAGGATAAAACAACATAAATACAATTTAATAAAGCATAGGATAAAACAACATAAATACAATTTAATAAAGCATAGGATAAGACAACATAAATACAATTTAATAAAGCATAGGCTAAAACTACATAAATACAATTTAATAAAGCATAGGATGAAACAACATAAATACAATTTAATAAAGCATAGGAAAAAACAACATAAATACAATTTAATAAAGCATACGTTAAAACAACATAAATACAATTAAATAAAGCATAGGTTAAAACAACATAAATACAATTTAATAAAGCATAGGATAAAACAACATAAATACAATTTAATAAAGCATAGGATAAAACAACATAAATAAAATTTAATAAAGCATAGGATAAAACAACATAAATACAATTTAATAAAGCATAGGATAAAACAAAATAAATACAATTTAATAAAGCATAGGATAAAACAACATAAATACAATTTAATAAAGCATAGGATAAAACAACATAAATACAATTTAATAAAGCATACGTTAAAACAACATAAATACAATTAAATAAAGCATAGGTTAAAACAACATAAATACAATTTAATAAAGCATAGGATAAAACAACATAAATACAATTTAATAAAGCATAGGATAAAACAACATAAATAAAATTTAATAAAGCATAGGATAAAACAACATAAATACATTTAATAAAGCATACGTTAAAACAACATAAATACAGTTTAATAAAGCATAGGATAAAACAAAATAAATACAATTTAGTAAAGCATAGGATAAAACAACATAAATACAATTTAATAAAGCATAGGATAAAACAACATAAATACAATTTAATAAAGCATAGGATAAAACAACATAAATAAAATTTAATAAAGCATAGGATAAAACAACATAAATAAAATTTAATAAAGCATAGGATAAAACAACGTAAATACAATTTAGTAAAGCATAGGATAAAACAACATAAATTAAATTTAATAAAGCATAGGATAAAACAACATAAATACAATTTAATAAAGCATAGGATAAAACAACATAAATACAATTTAATAAAGCATAGGTTAAAACAACATAAATGCAATTTAATAAAGCATAGTATAAAACAACATAAATACAATTTAATAAAGCATAGGATAAAACAACATAAATACAATTTAATAAAGCATAGGATAAAACAACATAAATACAATTTAATAAAGCATAGGAAAAAACAACATAAATACAATTTAATAAAGCATACGTTAAAACAACATAAATACAATTAAATAAAGCATAGGTTAAAACATCATAAATACAATTTAATAAAGCATAGGATAAAACAGCATAAATACAATTTAATAAAGCATAGGATAAAACAACATAAATAAAATTTAATAAAGCATAGGATAAAACAACATAAATACAATTTAATAAAGCATAGGATAAAACAAAATAAATACAATTTAATAAAGCATAGGATAAAACAACATAAATACAATTTAATAAAGCATAGGATAAAACAACATAAATACAATTTAATAAAGCATACGTTAAAACAACATAAATACAATTAAATAAAGCATAGGTTAAAACAACATAAATACAATTTAATAAAGCATAGGATAAAACAACATAAATACAATTTAATAAAGCATATGATAAAACAACATAAATAAAATTTAATAAAGCATAGGATAAAACAACATAAATACATTTAATAAAGCATACGTTAAAACAACATAAATACAATTTAATAAAGCATAGGATAAAACAAAATAAATACAATTTAGTAAAGCATAGGATAAAACAACATAAATACAATTTAATAAAGCATAGGATAAAACAACATAAATACAATTTAATAAAGCATACGTTAAAACAACGTAAATACAATTAAATAAAGCATAGGATAAAACAACATAAATACAATTTAATAAAGCATAGGTTAAAACAACATAAATACAATTTTATAAAGCATAGGATAAAACAACATAAATACAATTTAATAAAGCATAGGATAAAACAACGTAAATACAATTTAATAAAGCATAGGATAAAACAACATAAATTAAATTTAATAAAGCATAGGATAAAACAACATAAATACAATTTAATAAAGCATAGGATAAAACAACATAAATACAATTTAATAAAGCATAGGTTAAAACAACATAAATGCAATTTAATAAAGCATAGTATAAAACAACATAAATACAATTTAATAAAGCATAGGATAAAACAACATAAATACAATTTAATAAAGCATAGGATAAAACAACATAAATACAATTTAATAAAGCATAGGATAAGACAACATAAATACAATTTAATAAAGCATAGGCTAAAACTACATAAATACAATTTAATAAAGCATAGGATAAAACAACATAAATACAATTTAATAAAGCATAGGAAAAAACAACATAAATACAATTTAATAAAGCATACGTTAAAACAACATAAATACAATTAAATAAAGCATAGGTTAAAACAACATAAATACAATTTAATAAAGCATAGGATAAAACAACATAAATACAATTTAATAAAGCATAGGATAAAACAACATAAATAAAATTTAATAAAGCATAGGATAAAACAACATAAATACAATTTAATAAAGCATACGTTAAAACAACATAAATACAATTTAATAAAGCATAGGATAAAACAAAATAAATACAATTTAATAAAGCATAGGATAAAACAACATAAATACAATTTAATAAAGCATAGGATAAAACAACATAAATACAATTTAATAAAGCATACGTTAAAACAACATAAATACAATTAAATAAAGCATAGGTTAAAACAACAAACATACAATTTAATAAAGCATAGGATAAAACAACATAAATAAAATTTAATAAAGCATAGGATAAAACAACATAAATACAATTTAATAAAGCATAGGATAAAACAACATAAATAAAATTTAATAAAGCATAGGATAAAACAACATAAATACATTTAATAAAGCATACGTTAAAACAACATAAATACAATTTAATAAAGCATAGGATAAAACAAAATAAATACAATTTAGTAAAGCATAGGATAAAACAACATAAATACAATTTAATAAAGCATAGGATAAAACAACATAAATACAATTTAATAAAGCATACGTTAAAACAACGTAAATACAATTAAATAAAGCATAGGATAAAACAACATAAATACAATTTAATAAAGCATAGGTTAAAACAACATAAATACAATTTTATAAAGCATAGGATAAAACAACATAAATACAATTTAATAAAGCATAGGTTAAAACAACATAAATACAATTTAATAAAGCATAGGATAAAACAACATAAATACAATTTAATAAAGCATAGGTTAAAACAACATAAATGCAATTTAATAAAGCATAGTATAAAACAACATAAATACAATTTAATAAAGCATAGGATAAAACAACATAAATACAATTTAATAAAGCATAGGATAAAACAACATAAATACAATTTAATAAAGCATAGGAAAAAACAACATAAATACAATTTAATAAAGCATACGTTAAAACAACATAAATACAATTAAATAAAGCATAGGTTAAAACAACATAAATACAATTTAATAAAGCATAGGATAAAACAACATAAATACAATTTAATAAAGCATAGGATAAAACAACATAAATAAAATTTAATAAAGCATAGGATAAAACAACATAAATACAATTTAATAAAGCATAGGATAAAACAAAATAAATACAATTTAATAAAGCATAGGATAAAACAACATAAATACAATTTAATAAAGCATAGGATAAAACAAAATAAATACAATTTAGTAAAGCATAGGATAAAACAACATAAATACAATTTAATAAAGCATAGGATAAAACAACATAAATACAATTTAATAAAGAATACGTTAAAACAACGTAAATACAATTAAATAAAGCATAGGATAAAACAACATAAATGCAATTTAATAAAGCATAGGTTAAAACAACATAAATACAATTTTATAAAGCATAGGATAAAACAACATAAATACAATTTAATAAAGCATAGGATAAAACAACATAAATACAATTTAATAAAGCATACGTTAAAACAACATAAATACAATTAAATAAAGCATAGGTTAAAACAACATAAATACAATTTAATAAAGCATAGGATAAAACAACATAAATAAAATTTAATAAAGCATAGGATAAAACAACGTAAATACAATTTAGTAAAGCATAGGATAAAACAACATAAATTAAATTTAATAAAGCATAGGATAAAACAACATAAATACAATTTAATAAAGCATAGGATAAAACAACATAAATACAATTTAATAAAGCATAGGTTAAAACAACATAAATGCAATTTAATAAAGCATAGTATAAAACAACATAAATACAATTTAATAAAGCATAGGATAAAACAACATAAATACAATTTAATAAAGCATAGGATAAAACAACATAAATACAATTTAATAAAGCATAGGAAAAAACAACATAAATACAATTTAATAAAGCATACGTTAAAACAACATAAATACAATTAAATAAAGCATAGGTTAAAACAACATAAATACAATTTAATAAAGCATAGGATAAAACAACATAAATACAATTTAATAAAGCATAGGATAAAACAACATAAATAAAATTTAATAAAGCATAGGATAAAACAACATAAATACAATTTAATAAAGCATAGGATAAAACAAAATAAATACAATTTAATAAAGCATAGGATAAAACAACATAAATACAATTTAATAAAGCATAGGATAAAACAAAATAAATACAATTTAGTAAAGCATAGGATAAAACAACATAAATACAATTTAATAAAGCATAGGATAAAACAACATAAATACAATTTAATAAAGAATACGTTAAAACAACGTAAATACAATTAAATAAAGCATAGGATAAAACAACATAAATGCAATTTAATAAAGCATAGGTTAAAACAACATAAATACAATTTTATAAAGCATAGGATAAAACAACATAAATACAATTTAATAAAGCATAGGATAAAACAACATAAATACAATTTAATAAAGCATACGTTAAAACAACATAAATACAATTAAATAAAGCATAGGTTAAAACAACATAAATACAATTTAATAAAGCATAGGATAAAACAACATAAATAAAATTTAATAAAGCATAGGATAAAACAACGTAAATACAATTTAGTAAAGCATAGGATAAAACAACATAAATTAAATTTAATAAAGCATAGGATAAAACAACATAAATACAATTTAATAAAGCATAGGATAAAACAACATAAATACAATTTAATAAAGCATAGGTTAAAACAACATAAATGCAATTTAATAAAGCATAGTATAAAACAACATAAATACAATTTAATAAAGCATAGGATAAAACAACATAAATACAATTTAATAAAGCATAGGATAAAACAACATAAATACAATTTAATAAAGCATAGGAAAAAACAACATAAATACAATTTAATAAAGCATACGTTAAAACAACATAAATACAATTAAATAAAGCATAGGTTAAAACATCATAAATACAATTTAATAAAGCATAGGATAAAACAACATAAATACAATTTAATAAAGCATAGGATAAAACAACATAAATAAAATTTAATAAAGCATAGGATAAAACAACATAAATACAATTTAATAAAGCATAGGATAAAACAAAATAAATACAATTTAATAAAGCATAGGATAAAACAACATAAATACAATTTAATAAAGCATAGGATAAAACAACATAAATACAATTTAATAAAGCATACGTTAAAACAACATAAATACAATTAAATAAAGCATAGGTTAAAACAACATAAATACAATTTAATAAAGCATAGGATAAAACAACATAAATACAATTTAATAAAGCATATGATAAAACAACATAAATAAAATTTAATAAAGCATAGGATAAAACAACATAAATACATTTAATAAAGCATACGTTAAAACAACATAAATACAATTTAATAAAGCATAGGATAAAACAAAATAAATACAATTTAGTAAAGCATAGGATAAAACAACATAAATACAATTTAATAAAGCATAGGATAAAACAACATAAATACAATTTAATAAAGCATACGTTAAAACAACGTAAATACAATTAAATAAAGCATAGGATAAAACAACATAAATACAATTTAATAAAGCATAGGTTAAAACAACATAAATACAATTTTATAAAGCATAGGATAAAACAACATAAATACAATTTAATAAAGCATAGGTTAAAACAACATAAATACAATTTAATAAAGCATAAGATAAAACAACATATATTCAATTTAATAAAGCATAGGATAAAACAACATAAATACAATTTAATAAAGCATAGGATAAAACAACATAAATAAAATTTAATAAAGCATAGGATAAAACAACATAAATAAAATTTAATAAAGCATAGGATAAAACAACGTAAATACAATTTAATAAAGCATAGGATAAAACAACATAAATTAAATTTAATAAAGCATAGGATAAAACAACATAAATACAATTTAATAAAGCATAGGATAAAACAACATAAATACAATTTAATAAAGCATAGGTTAAAACAACATAAATGCAATTTAATAAAGCATAGTATAAAACAACATAAATACAATTTAATAAAGCATAGGATAAAACAACATAAATACAATTTAATAAAGCATAGGATAAAACAACATAAATACAATTTAATAAAGCATAGGATAAAACAACATAAATACAATTTAATAAAGCATAGGATAAGACAACATAAATACAATTTAATAAAGCATAGGCTAAAACTACATAAATACAATTTAATAAAGCATAGGATAAAACAACATAAATACAATTTAATAAAGCATAGGAAAAAACAACATAAATACAATTTAATAAAGCATACGTTAAAACAACATAAATACAATTAAATAAAGCATAGGTTAAAACAACATAAATACAATTTAATAAAGCATAGGATAAAACAACATAAATACAATTTAATAAAGCATAGGATAAAACAACATAAATAAAATTTAATAAAGCATAGGATAAAACAACATAAATACAATTTAATAAAGCATACGTTAAAACAACATAAATACAATTTAATAAAGCATAGGATAAAACAAAATAAATACAATTTAATAAAGCATAGGATAAAACAACATAAATACAATTTAATAAAGCATAGGATAAAACAACATAAATACAATTTAATAAAGCATACGTTAAAACAACATAAATACAATTAAATAAAGCATAGGTTAAAACAACAAACATACAATTTAATAAAGCATAGGATAAAACAACATAAATAAAATTTAATAAAGCATAGGATAAAACAACATAAATACAATTTAATAAAGCATAGGATAAAACAACATAAATAAAATTTAATAAAGCATAGGATAAAACAACATAAATACATTTAATAAAGCATACGTTAAAACAACATAAATACAATTTAATAAAGCATAGGATAAAACAAAATAAATACAATTTAGTAAAGCATAGGATAAAACAACATAAATACAATTTAATAAAGCATAGGATAAAACAACATAAATACAATTTAATAAAGCATACGTTAAAACAACGTAAATACAATTAAATAAAGCATAGGATAAAACAACATAAATACAATTTAATAAAGCATAGGTTAAAACAACATAAATACAATTTTATAAAGCATAGGATAAAACAACATAAATACAATTTAATAAAGCATAGGTTAAAACAACATAAATACAATTTAATAAAGCATAGGATAAAACAACATATATTCAATTTAATAAAGCATAGGATAAAACAACATAAATACAATTTAATAAAGCATAGGATAAAACAACATAAATAAAATTTAATAAAGCATAGGATAAAACAACATAAATAAAATTTAATAAAGCATAGGATAAAACAACGTAAATACAATTTAATAAAGCATAGGATAAAACAACATAAATTAAATTTAATAAAGCATAGGATAAAACAACATAAATACAATTTAATAAAGCATAGGATAAAACAACATAAATACAATTTAATAAAGCATAGGTTAAAACAACATAAATGCAATTTAATAAAGCATAGTATAAAACAACATAAATACAATTTAATAAAGCATAGGATAAAACAACATAAATACAATTTAATAAAGCATAGGATAAAACAACATAAATACAATTTAATAAAGCATAGGAAAAAACAACATAAATACAATTTAATAAAGCATACGTTAAAACAACATAAATACAATTAAATAAAGCATAGGTTAAAACAACATAAATACAATTTAATAAAGCATAGGATAAAACAACATAAATACAATTTAATAAAGCATAGGATAAAACAACATAAATAAAATTTAATAAAGCATAGGATAAAACAACATAAATACAATTTAATAAAGCATAGGATAAAACAAAATAAATACAATTTAATAAAGCATAGGATAAAACAACATAAATACAATTTAATAAAGCATAGGATAAAACAAAATAAATACAATTTAGTAAAGCATAGGATAAAACAACATAAATACAATTTAATAAAGCATAGGATAAAACAACATAAATACAATTTAATAAAGAATACGTTAAAACAACGTAAATACAATTAAATAAAGCATAGGATAAAACAACATAAATGCAATTTAATAAAGCATAGGTTAAAACAACATAAATACAATTTTATAAAGCATAGGATAAAACAACATAAATACAATTTAATAAAGCATAGGATAAAACAACATAAATACAATTTAATAAAGCATACGTTAAAACAACATAAATACAATTAAATAAAGCATAGGTTAAAACAACATAAATACAATTTAATAAAGCATAGGATAAAACAACATAAATACAATTTAATAAAGCATAGGATAAAACAACATAAATACAATTTAAAAAAGCATACGTTAAAACAACATAAATACAATTAAATAAAGCATAGGTTAAAACAACATAAATACAATTTAATAAAGCATAGGATAAAACAACATAAATACAATTTAATAAAGCATAGGATAAAACAACATAAATAAAATTTAATAAAGCATAGGATAAAACAACATAAACACATTTAATAAAGCATACGTTAAAACAACATAAATACAATTTAATAAAGCATAGGATAAAACAAAATAAATACAATTTAGTAAAGCATAGGATAAAACAACATAAATACAATTTAATAAAGCATAGGTTAAAACAACATAAATACAATTTAATAAAGCATAGGATAAAACAACATATATTCATTTTAATAAAGCATAGGATAAAACAACATAAATACAATTTAATAAAGCATAGGATAAAACAACATAAATACAATTTAATAAAGCATAGGATAAAACAACATAAATACAATTTAATAAAGCATAGGATAAAACAACATAAATACAATTTAATAAAGCATAGTATAAAACAACATAAATACAATTTAATAAAGCATAGGATAAAACAACATAAATACAATTTAATAAAGCATAGGATAAAACAACATAAATACAATTTAATAAAGCATAGGAAAAACAACATAAATACAATTTAATAAAGCATACGTTAAAACAACATAAATACAATTAAATAAAGCATAGGTTAAAACATCATAAATACAATTTAATAAAGCATAGGATAAAACAACATAAATACAATTTAATAAAGCATAGGATAAAACAACATAAATAAAATTTAATAAAGCATAGGATAAAACAACATAAATACAATTTAATAAAGCATAGGATAAAACAAAATAAATACAATTTAATAAAGCATAGGATAAAACAACATAAATACAATTTAATAAAGCATAGGATAAAACAACATAAATACAATTTAATAAAGCATACGTTAAAACAACATAAATACAATTAAATAAAGCATAGGTTAAAACAACATAAATACAATTTAATAAAGCATAGGATAAAACAACATAAATACAATTTAATAAAGCATAGGAAAAAACAACATAAATACAATTTAATAAAGCATACGTTAAAACAACATAAATACAATTAAATAAAGCATAGGTTAAAACAACATAAATACAATTTAATAAAGCATAGGATAAAACAACATAAATACAATTTAATAAAGCATAGGATAAAACAACATAAATAAAATTTAATAAAGCATAGGATAAAACAACATAAATACAATTTAATAAAGCATACGTTAAAACAACATAAATACAATTTAATAAAGCATAGGATAAAACAAAATAAATACAATTTAATAAAGCATAGGATAAAACAACATAAATACAATTTAATAAAGCATAGGATAAAACAACATAAATACAATTTAATAAAGCATACGTTAAAACAACATAAATACAATTAAATAAAGCATAGGTTAAAACAACAAACATACAATTTAATAAAGCATAGGATAAAACAACATAAATAAAATTTAATAAAGCATAGGTTAAAACAACATAAATACAATTTAATAAAGCATAGGATAAAACAACATAAATAAAATTTAATAAAGCATAGGATAAAACAACATAAATACATTTAATAAAGCATACGTTAAAACAACATAAATACAATTTAATAAAGCATAGGATAAAACAAAATAAATACAATTTAGTAAAGCATAGGATAAAACAACATAAATACAATTTAATAAAGCATAGGATAAAACAACATAAATACAATTTAATAAAGCATACGTTAAAACAACGTAAATACAATTAAATAAAGCATAGGATAAAACAACATAAATACAATTTAATAAAGCATAGGTTAAAACAACATAAATACAATTTTATAAAGCATAGGATAAAACAACATAAATACAATTTAATAAAGCATAGGTTAAAACAACATAAATACAATTTAATAAAGCATAGGATAAAACAACATATATTCAATTTAATAAAGCATAGGATAAAACAACATAAATACAATTTAATAAAGCATAGGATAAAACAACATAAATAAAATTTAATAAAGCATAGGATAAAACAACATAAATAAAATTTAATAAAGCATAGGATAAAACAACGTAAATACAATTTAATAAAGCATAGGATAAAACAACATAAATTAAATTTAATAAAGCATAGGATAAAACAACATAAATACAATTTAATAAAGCATAGGATAAAACAACATAAATACAATTTAATAAAGCATAGGTTAAAACAACATAAATGCAATTTAATAAAGCATAGTATAAAACAACATAAATACAATTTAATAAAGCATAGGATAAAACAACATAAATACAATTTAATAAAGCATAGGATAAAACAACATAAATACAATTTAATAAAGCATAGGAAAAAACAACATAAATACAATTTAATAAAGCATACGTTAAAACAACATAAATACAATTAAATAAAGCATAGGTTAAAACAACATAAATACAATTTAATAAAGCATAGGATAAAACAACATAAATACAATTTAATAAAGCATAGGATAAAACAACATAAATAAAATTTAATAAAGCATAGGATAAAACAACATAAATACAATTTAATAAAGCATAGGATAAAACAAAATAAATACAATTTAATAAAGCATAGGATAAAACAACATAAATACAATTTAATAAAGCATAGGATAAAACAAAATAAATACAATTTAGTAAAGCATAGGATAAAACAACATAAATACAATTTAATAAAGCATAGGATAAAACAACATAAATACAATTTAATAAAGAATACGTTAAAACAACGTAAATACAATTAAATAAAGCATAGGATAAAACAACATAAATGCAATTTAATAAAGCATAGGTTAAAACAACATAAATACAATTTTATAAAGCATAGGATAAAACAACATAAATACAATTTAATAAAGCATAGGATAAAACAACATAAATACAATTTAATAAAGCATACGTTAAAACAACATAAATACAATTAAATAAAGCATAGGTTAAAACAACATAAATACAATTTAATAAAGCATAGGATAAAACAACATAAATACAATTTAATAAAGCATAGGATAAAACAACATAAATACAATTTAAAAAAGCATACGTTAAAACAACATAAATACAATTAAATAAAGCATAGGTTAAAACAACATAAATACAATTTAATAAAGCATAGGATAAAACAACATAAATACAATTTAATAAAGCATAGGATAAAACAACATAAATAAAATTTAATAAAGCATAGGATAAAACAACATAAACACATTTAATAAAGCATACGTTAAAACAACATAAATACAATTTAATAAAGCATAGGATAAAACAAAATAAATACAATTTAGTAAAGCATAGGATAAAACAACATAAATACAATTTAATAAAGCATAGGTTAAAACAACATAAATACAATTTAATAAAGCATAGGATAAAACAACATATATTCATTTTAATAAAGCATAGGATAAAACAACATAAATACAATTTAATAAAGCATAGGATAAAACAACATAAATACAATTTAATAAAGCATAGGATAAAACAACATAAATACAATTTAATAAAGCATAGGATAAAACAACATAAATACAATTTAATAAAGCATAGTATAAAACAACATAAATACAATTTAATAAAGCATAGGATAAAACAACATAAATACAATTTAATAAAGCATAGGATAAAACAACATAAATACAATTTAATAAAGCATAGGAAAAAACAACATAAATACAATTTAATAAAGCATACGTTAAAACAACATAAATACAATTAAATAAAGCATAGGTTAAAACATCATAAATACAATTTAATAAAGCATAGGATAAAACAACATAAATACAATTTAATAAAGCATAGGATAAAACAACATAAATAAAATTTAATAAAGCATAGGATAAAACAACATAAATACAATTTAATAAAGCATAGGATAAAACAAAATAAATACAATTTAATAAAGCATAGGATAAAACAACATAAATACAATTTAATAAAGCATAGGATAAAACAACATAAATACAATTTAATAAAGCATACGTTAAAACAACATAAATACAATTAAATAAAGCATAGGTTAAAACAACATAAATACAATTTAATAAAGCATAGGATAAAACAACATAAATACAATTTAATAAAGCATATGATAAAACAACATAAATAAAATTTAATAAAGCATAGGATAAAACAACATAAATACATTTAATAAAGCATACGTTAAAACAACATAAATACAATTTAATAAAGCATAGGATAAAACAAAATAAATACAATTTAGTAAAGCATAGGATAAAACAACATAAATACAATTTAATAAAGCATAGGATAAAACAACATAAATACAATTTAATAAACATACGTTAAAACAACGTAAATACAATTAAATAAAGCATAGGATAAAACAACATAAATACAATTTAATAAAGCATAGGTTAAAACAACATAAATACAATTTTATAAAGCATAGGATAAAACAACATAAATACAATTTAATAAAGCATAGGTTAAAACAACATAAATACAATTTAATAAAGCATAAGATAAAACAACATATATTCAATTTAATAAAGCATAGGATAAAACAACATAAATACAATTTAATAAAGCATAGGATAAAACAACATAAATAAAATTTAATAAAGCATAGGATAAAACAACATAAATAAAATTTAATAAAGCATAGGATAAAACAACGTAAATACAATTTAATAAAGCATAGGATAAAACAACATAAATTAAATTTAATAAAGCATAGGATAAAACAACATAAATACAATTTAATAAAGCATAGGATAAAACAACATAAATACAATTTAATAAAGCATAGGTTAAAACAACATAAATGCAATTTAATAAAGCATAGTATAAAACAACATAAATACAATTTAATAAAGCATAGGTTAAAACAACATAAATACAATTTAATAAAGCATAGGTTAAAACAACATAAATACAATTAAATAAAGCATAGGTTAAAACAACATAAATACAATTTAATAAAGCATAGGATAAAACAACATAAATACAATTTAATAAAGCATATGATAAAACAACATAAATAAAATTTAATAAAGCATAGGATAAAACAACATAAATACATTTAATAAAGCATACGTTAAAACAACATAAATACAATTTAATAAAGCATAGGATAAAACAAAATAAATACAATTTAGTAAAGCATAGGATAAAACAACATAAATACAATTTAATAAAGCATAGGATAAAACAATAAAATACAATTTAATAAAGCATACGTTAAAACAGCGTAAATACAATTAAATAAAGCATAGGATAAAACAACATAAATACAATTTAATAAAGCATAGGTTAAAACAACATAAATACAATTTTATAAAGCATAGGATAAAACAACATAAATACAATTTAATAAAGCATAGGTTAAAACAACATAAATACAATTTAATAAAGCATAAGATAAAACAACATATATTCAATTTAATAAAGCATAGGATAAAACAACATAAATACAATTTAATAAAGCATAGGATAAAACAACATAAATAAAATTTAATAAAGCATAGGATAAAACAACATAAATAAAATTTAATAAAGCATAGGATAAAACAACGTAAATACAATTTAATAAAGCATAGGATAAAACAACATAAATTAAATTTAATAAAGCATAGGATAAAACAACATAAATACAATTTAATAAAGCATAGGATAAAACAACATAAATACAATTTAATAAAGCATAGGATAAAACAACATAAATACAATTTAATAAAGCATACGTTAAAACAACATAAATACAATTAAATAAAGCATAGGTTAAAACAACAAACATACAATTTAATAAAGCATAGGATAAAACAACATAAATAAAATTTAATAAAGCATAGGATAAAACAACATAAATACAATTTAATAAAGCATAGGATAAAACAACATAAATAAAATTTAATAAAGCATAGGATAAAACAACATAAATACATTTAATAAAGCATACGTTAAAACAACATAAATACAATTTAATAAAGCATAGGATAAAACAAAATAAATACAATTTAGTAAATCATAGGATAAAACAACATAAATACAATTTAATAAAGCATAGGATAAAACAACATAAATACAATTTAATAAAGCATACGTTAAAACAACGTAAATACAATTAAATAAAGCATAGGATAAAACAACATAAATACAATTTAATAAAGCATAGGTTAAAACAACATAAATACAATTTTATAAAGCATAGGATAAAACAACATAAATACAATTTAATAAAGCATAGGTTAAAACAACATAAATACAATTTAATAAAGCATAGGATAAAACAACATATATTCAATTTAATAAAGCATAGGATAAAACAACATAAATACAATTTAATAAAGCATAGGATAAAACAACATAAATAAAATTTAATAAAGCATAGGATAAAACAACATAAATAAAATTTAATAAAGCATAGGATAAAACAACGTAAATACAATTTAATAAAGCATAGGATAAAACAACATAAATTAAATTTAATAAAGCATAGGATAAAACAACATAAATACAATTTAATAAAGCATAGGATAAAACAACATAAATACAATTTAATAAAGCATAGGTTAAAACAACATAAATGCAATTTAATAAAGCATAGTATAAAACAACATAAATACAATTTAATAAAGCATAGGATAAAACAACATAAATACAATTAAATAAAGCATAGGTTAAAACAACATAAATACAATTTAATAAAGCATAGGATAAAACAAAATAAATACAATTTAGTAAAGCATAGGATAAAACAACATAAATACAATTTAATAAAGCATAGGATAAAACAACATAAATACAATTTAATAAAGAATACGTTAAAACAACGTAAATACAATTAAATAAAGCATAGGATAAAACAACATAAATGCAATTTAATAAAGCATAGGTTAAAACAACATAAATACAATTTTATAAAGCATAGGATAAAACAACATAAATACAATTTAATAAAGCATAGGATAAAACAACATAAATACAATTTAATAAAGCATACGTTAAAACAACATAAATACAATTAAATAAAGCATAGGTTAAAACAACATAAATACAATTTAATAAAGCATAGGATAAAACAACATAAATACAATTTAATAAAGCATAGGATAAAACAACATAAATACAATTTAAAAAAGCATACGTTAAAACAACATAAATACAATTAAATAAAGCATAGGTTAAAACAACATAAATACAATTTAATAAAGCATAGGATAAAACAACATAAATACAATTTAATAAAGCATAGGATAAAACAACATAAATAAAATTTAATAAAGCATAGGATAAAACAACATAAACACATTTAATAAAGCATACGTTAAAACAACATAAATACAATTTAATAAAGCATAGGATAAAACAAAATAAATACAATTTAGTAAAGCATAGGATAAAACAACATAAATACAATTTAATAAAGCATAGGTTAAAACAACATAAATACAATTTAATAAAGCATAGGATAAAACAACATATATTCAATTTAATAAAGCATAGGATAAAACAACATAAATACAATTTAATAAAGCATAGGATAAAACAACATAAATACAATTTAATAAAGCATAGGATAAAACAACATAAATACAATTTAATAAAGCATAGGATAAAACAACATAAATACAATTTAATAAAGCATAGTATAAAACAACATAAATACAATTTAATAAAGCATAGGATAAAACAACATAAATACAATTTAATAAAGCATAGGATAAAACAACATAAATACAATTTAATAAAGCATAGGAAAAAACAACATAAATACAATTTAATAAAGCATACGTTAAAACAACATAAATACAATTAAATAAAGCATAGGTTAAAACATCATAAATACAATTTAATAAAGCATAGGATAAAACAACATAAATACAATTTAATAAAGCATAGGATAAAACAACATAAATAAAATTTAATAAAGCATAGGATAAAACAACATAAATACAATTTAATAAAGCATAGGATAAAACAAAATAAATACAATTTAATAAAGCATAGGATAAAACAACATAAATACAATTTAATAAAGCATAGGATAAAACAACATAAATACAATTTAATAAAGCATACGTTAAAACAACATAAATACAATTAAATAAAGCATAGGTTAAAACAACATAAATACAATTTAATAAAGCATAGGATAAAACAACATAAATACAATTTAATAAAGCATATGATAAAACAACATAAATAAAATTTAATAAAGCATAGGATAAAACAACATAAATACATTTAATAAAGCATACGTTAAAACAACATAAATACAATTTAATAAAGCATAGGATAAAACAAAATAAATACAATTTAGTAAAGCATAGGATAAAACAACATAAATACAATTTAATAAAGCATAGGATAAAACAACATAAATACAATTTAATAAACATACGTTAAAACAACGTAAATACAATTAAATAAAGCATAGGATAAAACAACATAAATACAATTTAATAAAGCATAGGTTAAAACAACATAAATACAATTTTATAAAGCATAGGATAAAACAACATAAATACAATTTAATAAAGCATAGGTTAAAACAACATAAATACAATTTAATAAAGCATAAGATAAAACAACATATATTCAATTTAATAAAGCATAGGATAAAACAACATAAATACAATTTAATAAAGCATAGGATAAAACAACATAAATAAAATTTAATAAAGCATAGGATAAAACAACATAAATAAAATTTAATAAAGCATAGGATAAAACAACGTAAATACAATTTAATAAAGCATAGGATAAAACAACATAAATTAAATTTAATAAAGCATAGGATAAAACAACATAAATACAATTTAATAAAGCATAGGATAAAACAACATAAATACAATTTAATAAAGCATAGGTTAAAACAACATAAATGCAATTTAATAAAGCATAGTATAAAACAACATAAATACAATTTAATAAAGCATAGGATAAAACAACATAAATACAATTTAATAAAGCATAGGATAAAACAACATAAATACAATTTAATAAAGCATAGGATAAGACAACATAAATACAATTTAATAAAGCATAGGCTAAAACTACATAAATACAATTTAATAAAGCATAGGATAAAACAACATAAATACAATTTAATAAAGCATAGGAAAAAACAACATAAATACAATTTAATAAAGCATACGTTAAAACAACATAAATACAATTAAATAAAGCATAGGTTAAAACAACATAAATACAATTTAATAAAGCATAGGATAAAACAACATAAATACAATTTAATAAAGCATAGGATAAAACAACATAAATAAAATTTAATAAAGCATAGGATAAAACAACATAAATACAATTTAATAAAGCATACGTTAAAACAACATAAATACAATTTAATAAAGCATAGGATAAAACAAAATAAATACAATTTAATAAAGCATAGGATAAAACAACATAAATACAATTTAATAAAGCATAGGATAAAACAACATAAATACAATTTAATAAAGCATACGTTAAAACAACATAAATACAATTAAATAAAGCATAGGTTAAAACAACAAACATACAATTTAATAAAGCATAGGATAAAACAACATAAATAAAATTTAATAAAGCATAGGATAAAACAACATAAATACAATTTAATAAAGCATAGGATAAAACAACATAAATAAAATTTAATAAAGCATAGGATAAAACAACATAAATACATTTAATAAAGCATACGTTAAAACAACATAAATACAATTTAATAAAGCATAGGATAAAACAAAATAAATACAATTTAGTAAAGCATAGGATAAAACAACATAAATACAATTTAATAAAGCATAGGATAAAACAACATAAATACAATTTAATAAAGCATACGTTAAAACAACGTAAATACAATTAAATAAAGCATAGGATAAAACAACATAAATACAATTTAATAAAGCATAGGTTAAAACAACATAAATACAATTTTATAAAGCATAGGATAAAACAACATAAATACAATTTAATAAAGCATAGGTTAAAACAACATAAATACAATTTAATAAAGCATAGGATAAAACAACATATATTCAATTTAATAAAGCATAGGATAAAACAACATAAATACAATTTAATAAAGCATAGGATAAAACAACATAAATAAAATTTAATAAAGCATAGGATAAAACAACATAAATAAAATTTAATAAAGCATAGGATAAAACAACGTAAATACAATTTAATAAAGCATAGGATAAAACAACATAAATTAAATTTAATAAAGCATAGGATAAAACAACATAAATACAATTTAATAAAGCATAGGATAAAACAACATAAATACAATTTAATAAAGCATAGGTTAAAACAACATAAATGCAATTTAATAAAGCATAGTATAAAACAACATAAATACAATTTAATAAAGCATAGGATAAAACAACATAAATACAATTTAATAAAGCATAGGATAAAACAACATAAATACAATTTAATAAAGCATAGGAAAAAACAACATAAATACAATTTAATAAAGCATACGTTAAAACAACATAAATACAATTAAATAAAGCATAGGTTAAAACAACATAAATACAATTTAATAAAGCATAGGATAAAACAACATAAATACAATTTAATAAAGCATAGGATAAAACAACATAAATAAAATTTAATAAAGCATAGGATAAAACAACATAAATACAATTTAATAAAGCATAGGATAAAACAAAATAAATACAATTTAATAAAGCATAGGATAAAACAACATAAATACAATTTAATAAAGCATAGGATAAAACAACATAAATACAATTTAATAAAGCATACGTTAAAACAACATAAATACAATTAAATAAAGCATAGGTTAAAACAACATAAATACAAATTAATAAAGCATAGGATAAAACAACATAAATACATTTTAATAAAGCATAGGATAAAACAACATAAATAAAATTTAATAAAGCATAGGATAAAACAACATAAATACATTTAATAAAGCATACGTTAAAACAACATAAATACAATTTAATAAAGCATAGGATAAAACAAAATAAATACAATTTAGTAAAGCATAGGATAAAACAACATAAATACAATTTAATAAAGCATAGGATAAAACAACATAAATACAATTTAATAAAGAATACGTTAAAACAACGTAAATACAATTAAATAAAGCATAGGATAAAACAACATAAATGCAATTTAATAAAGCATAGGTTAAAACAACATAAATACAATTTTATAAAGCATAGGATAAAACAACATAAATACAATTTAATAAAGCATAGGATAAAACAACATAAATACAATTTAATAAAGCATATGATAAAACAACATAAATAAAATTTAATAAAGCATAGGATAAAACAACATAAATACATTTAATAAAGCATACGTTAAAACAACATAAATACAATTTAATAAAGCATAGGATAAAACAAAATAAATACAATTTAGTAAAGCATAGGATAAAACAACATAAATACAATTTAATAAAGCATAGGATAAAACAACATAAATACAATTTAATAAAGCATACGTTAAAACAACGTAAATACAATTAAATAAAGCATAGGATAAAACAACATAAATACAATTTAATAAAGCATAGGTTAAAACAACATAAATACAATTTTATAAAGCATAGGATAAAACAACATAAATACAATTTAATAAAGCATAGGTTAAAACAACATAAATACAATTTAATAAAGCATAAGATAAAACAACATATATTCAATTTAATAAAGCATAGGATAAAACAACATAAATACAATTTAATAAAGCATAGGATAAAACAACATAAATAAAATTTAATAAAGCATAGGATAAAACAACATAAATAAAATTTAATAAAGCATAGGATAAAACAATGTAAATACAATTTAATAAAGCATAGGATAAAACAACATAAATTAAATTTAATAAAGCATAGGATAAAACAACATAAATACAATTTAATAAAGCATAGGATAAAACAACATAAATACAATTTAATAAAGCATAGGTTAAAACAACATAAATGCAATTTAATAAAGCATAGTATAAAACAACATAAATACAATTTAATAAAGCATAGGATAAAACAACATAAATACAATTTAATAAAGCATAGGATAAAACAACATAAATACAATTTAATAAAGCATAGGATAAGACAACATAAATACAATTTAATAAAACATAGGCTAAAACTACATAAATACAATTTAATAAAGCATAGGATAAAACAACATAAATACAATTTAATAAAGCATAGGATAAAACAACATAAATACAATTTAATAAAGCATACGTTAAAACAACATAAATACAATTAAATAAAGCATAGGTTAAAACAACAAACATACAATTTAATAAAGCATAGGATAAAACAACATAAATAAAATTAAATAAAGCATAGGATAAAACAACATATATACAATTTAATAAAGCATAGGATAAAACAACATAAATAAAATTTAATAAAGCATAGGATAAAACAACATAAATACATTTAATAAAGCATACGTTAAAACAACATAAATACAATTTAATAAAGCATAGGATAAAACAAAATAAATACAATTTAGTAAAGCATAGGATAAAACAACATAAATACAATTTAATAAAGCATAGGATAAAACAACATAAATACAATTTAATAAAGCATACGTTAAAACAACGTAAATACAATTAAATAAAGCATAGGATAAAACAACATAAATACAATTTAATAAAGCATAGGTTAAAACAACATAAATACAATTTTATAAAGCATAGGATAAAACAACATAAATACAATTTAATAAAGCATAGGTTAAAACAACATAAATACAATTTAATAAAGCATAGGATAAAACAACATATATTCAATTTAATAAAGCATAGGATAAAACAACATAAATACAATTTAATAAAGCATAGGATAAAACAACATAAATAAAATTTAATAAAGCATAGGATAAAACAACATAAATAAAATTTAATAAAGCATAGGATAAAACAACGTAAATACAATTTAATAAAGCATAGGATAAAACAACATAAATTAAATTTAATAAAGCATAGGATAAAACAACATAAATACAATTTAATAAAGCATAGGATACAACAACATAAATACAATTTAATAAAGCATAGGTTAAAACAACATAAATGCAATTTAATAAAGCATAGTATAAAACAACATAAATACAATTTAATAAAGCATAGGATAAAACAACATAATTACAATTTAATAAAGCATAGGATAAAACAACATAAATACAATTTAATAAAGCATAGGAAAAAACAACATAAATACAATTTAATAAAGCATACGTTAAAACAACATAAATACAATTAAATAAAGCATAGGTTAAAACAACATAAATACAATTTAATAAAGCATAGGATAAAACAACATAAATACAATTTAATAAAGCATAGGATAAAACAACATAAATACAATTTAATAAAGCATAGGATAAAACAAAATAAATACAATTTAGTAAAGCATAGGATAAAACAACATAAATACAATTTAATAAAGCATAGGATAAAACAACATAAATACAATTTAATAAAGAATACGTTAAAACAACGTAAATACAATTAAATAAAGCATAGGATAAAACAACATAAATGCAATTTAATAAAGCATAGGTTAAAACAACATAAATACAATTTTATAAAGCATAGGATAAAACAACATAAATACAATTTAATAAAGCATAGGATAAAACAACATAAATACAATTTAATAAAGCATACGTTAAAACAACATAAATACAATTAAATAAAGCATAGGTTAAAACAACATAAATACAATTTAATAAAGCATAGGATAAAACAACATAAATACAATTTAAAAAAGCATACGTTAAAACACCATAAATACAATTAAATAAAGCATAGGTTAAAACAACATAAATACAATTTAATAAAGCATAGGATAAAACAACATAAATACAATTTAATAAAGCATAGGATAAAACAACATAAATAAAATTTAATAAAGCATAGGATAAAACAACATAAACACATTTAATAAAGCATACGTTAAAACAACATAAATACAATTTAATAAAGCATAGGATAAAACAAAATAAATACAATTTAGTAAAGCATAGGATAAAATAACATAAATACAATTTAATAAAGCATAGGTTAAAACAACATAAATACAATTTAATAAAGCATAGGATAAAACAACATATATTCAATTTAATAAAGCATAGGATAAAACAACATAAATACAATTTAATAAAGCATAGGATAAAACAACATAAATACAATTTAATAAAGCATAGGATAAAACAACATAAATACAATTTAATAAAGCATAGTATAAAACAACATAAATACAATTTAATAAAGCATAGGATAAAACAACATAAATACAATTTAATAAAGCATAGGATAAAACAACATAAATACAATTTAATAAAGCATAGGAAAAAACAACATAAATACAATTTAATAAAGCATACGTTAAAACAACATAAATACAATTAAATAAAGCATAGGTTAAAACATCATAAATACAATTTAATAAAGCATAGGATAAAACAACATAAATACAATTTAATAAAGCATAGGATAAAACAACATAAATAAAATTTAATAAAGCATAGGATAAAACAACATAAATACAATTTAATAAAGCATAGGATAAAACAAAATAAATACAATTTAATAAAGCATAGGATAAAACAACATAAATACAATTTAATAAAGCATAGGATAAAACAACATAAATACAATTTAATAAAGCATACGTTAAAACAACATAAATACAATTAAATAAAGCATAGGTTAAAACAACATAAATACAATTTAATAAAGCATAGGATAAAACAACATAAATACAATTTAATAAAGCATATGATAAAACAACATAAATAAAATTTAATAAAGCATAGGATAAAACAACATAAATACATTTAATAAAGCATACGTTAAAACAACATAAATACAATTTAATAAAGCATAGGATAAAACAAAATAAATACAATTTAGTAAAGCATAGGATAAAACAACATAAATACAATTTAATAAAGCATAGGATAAAACAACATAAATACAATTTAATAAACATACGTTAAAACAACGTAAATACAATTAAATAAAGCATAGGATAAAACAACATAAATACAATTTAATAAAGCATAGGATAAAACAACATAAATACAATTTAATAAAGCATAGGATAACACAACATAAATAAAATTTAATAAAGCATAGGATAAAACAACATAAATAAAATTTAATAAAGCATAGGATAAAACAACGTAAATACAATTTAATAAAGCATAGGATAAAACAACATAAATTAAATTTAATAAAGCATAGGATAAAACAACATAAATACAATTTAATAAAGCATAGGATAAAACAACATAAATACAATTTAATAAAGCATAGGTTAAAACAACATAAATGCAATTTAATAAAGCATAGTATAAAACAACATAAATACAATTTAATAAAGCATAGGATAAAACAACATAAATACAATTTAATAAAGCATAGGATAAAACAACATAAATACAATTTAATAAAGCATAGGATAAGACAACATAAATACAATTTAATAAAGCATAGGCTAAAACTACATAAATACAATTTAATAAAGCATAGGATAAAACAACATAAATACAATTTAATAAAGCATAGGAAAAAACAACATAAATACAATTTAATAAAGCATACGTTAAAACAACATAAATACAAATTAAATAAAGCATAGGTTAAAACAACATAAATACAATTTAATAAAGCATAGGATAAAACAACATAAATACAATTTAATAAAGCATAGGATAAAACAACATAAATAAAATTTAATAAAGCATAGGATAAAACAACATAAATACAATTTAATAAAGCATACGTTAAAACAACATAAATACAATTTAATAAAGCATAGGATAAAACAAAATAAATACAATTTAATAAAGCATAGGATAAAACAACATAAATACAATTTAATAAAGCATAGGATAAAACAACATAAATACAATTTAATAAAGCATACGTTAAAACAACATAAATACAATTAAATAAAGCATAGGTTAAAACAACAAACATACAATTTAATAAAGCATAGGATAAAACAACATAAATAAAATTTAATAAAGCATAGGATAAAACAACATAAATACAATTTAATAAAGCATAGGATAAAACAACATAAATAAAATTTAATAAAGCATAGGATAAAACAACATAAATACATTTAATAAAGCATACGTTAAAACAACATAAATACAATTTAATAAAGCATAGGATAAAACAAAATAAATACAATTTAGTAAAGCATAGGATAAAACAACATAAATACAATTTAATAAAGCATAGGATAAAACAACATAAATACAATTTAATAAAGCATACGTTAAAACAACGTAAATACAATTAAATAAAGCATAGGATAAAACAACATAAATACAATTTAATAAAGCATAGGTTAAAACAACATAAATACAATTTTATAAAGCATAGGATAAAACAACATAAATACAATTTAATAAAGCATAGGTTAAAACAACATAAATACAATTTAATAAAGCATAGGATAAAACAACATATATTCAATTTAATAAAGCATAGGATAAAACAACATAAATACAATTTAATAAAGCATAGGATAAAACAACATAAATAAAATTTAATAAAGCATAGGATAAAACAACATAAATAAAATTTAATAAAGCATAGGATAAAACAACGTAAATACAATTTAATAAAGCATAGGATAAAACAACATAAATTAAATTTAATAAAGCATAGGATAAAACAACATAAATACAATTTAATAAAGCATAGGATAAAACAACATAAATACAATTTAATAAAGCATAGGTTAAAACAACATAAATGCAATTTAATAAAGCATAGTATAAAACAACATAAATACAATTTAATAAAGCATAGGATAAAACAACATAAATACAATTTAATAAAGCATAGGATAAAACAACATAAATACAATTTAATAAAGCATAGGAAAAAACAACATAAATACAATTTAATAAAGCATACGTTAAAACAACATAAATACAATTAAATAAAGCATAGGTTAAAACAACATAAATACAATTTAATAAAGCATAGGATAAAACAACATAAATACAATTTAATAAAGCATAGGATAAAACAACATAAATAAAATTTAATAAAGCATAGGATAAAACAACATAAATACAATTTAATAAAGCATAGGATAAAACAAAATAAATACAATTTAATAAAGCATAGGATAAAACAACATAAATACAATTTAATAAAGCATAGGATAAAACAACATAAATACAATTTAATAAAGCATACGTTAAAACAACATAAATACAATTAAATAAAGCATAGGTTAAAACAACATAAATACAATTTAATAAAGCATAGGATAAAACAACATAAATACAATTTAATAAAGCATAGGATAAAACAACATAAATAAAATTTAATAAAGCATAGGATAAAACAACATAAATACATTTAATAAAGCATACGTTAAAACAACATAAATACAATTTAATAAAGCATAGGATAAAACAAAATAAATACAATTTAGTAAAGCATAGGATAAAACAACATAAATACAATTTAATAAAGCATAGGATAAAACAACATAAATACAATTTAATAAAGAATACGTTAAAACAACGTAAATACAATTAAATAAAGCATAGGATAAAACAACATAAATGCAATTTAATAAAGCATAGGTTAAAACAACATAAATACAATTTTATAAAGCATAGGATAAAACAACATAAATACAATTTAATAAAGCATAGGATAAAACAACATAAATACAATTTAATAAAGCATAGGATAAAACAACATAAATACAATTTAATAAAGCATACGTTAAAACAACATAAATACAATTAAATAAAGCATAGGTTAAAACAACATAAATACAATTTAATAAAGCATAGGATAAAACAACATAAATACAATTTAATAAAGCATAGGATAAAACAACATAAATAAAATTTAATAAAGCATAGGATAAAACAACATAAATACATTTAATAAAGCATACGTTAAAACAACATAAATACAATTTAATAAAGCATAGGATAAAACAAAATAAATACAATTTAGTAAAGCATAGGATAAAACAACATAAATACAATTTAATAAAGCATAGGATAAAACAACATAAATACAATTTAATAAAGAATACGTTAAAACAACGTAAATACAATTAAATAAAGCATAGGATAAAACAACATAAATGCAATTTAATAAAGCATAGGTTAAAACAACATAAATACAATTTTATAAAGCATAGGATAAAACAACATAAATACAATTTAATAAAGCATAGGATAAAACAACATAAATACAATGTAATAAAGCATATGATAAAACAACATAAATAAAATTTAATAAAGCATAGGATAAAACAACATAAATACATTTAATAAAGCATACGTTAAAACAACATAAATACAATTTAATAAAGCATAGGATAAAACAAAATAAATACAATTTAGTAAAGCATAGGATAAAACAACATAAATACAATTTAATAAAGCATAGGATAAAACAACATAAATACAATTTAATAAAGCATACGTTAAAACAACGTAAATACAATTAAATAAAGCATAGGATAAAACAACATAAATACAATTTAATAAAGCATAGGTTAAAACAACATAAATACAATTTTATAAAGCATAGGATAAAACAACATAAATACAATTTAATAAAGCATAGGTTAAAACAACATAAATACAATTTAATAAAGCATAAGATAAAACAACATATATTCAATTTAATAAAGCATAGGATAAAACAACATAAATACAATTTAATAAAGCATAGGATAAAACAACATAAATAAAATTTAATAAAGCATAGGATAAAACAACGTAAATACAATTTAATAAAGCATAGGATAAAACAACATAAATTAAATTTAATAAAGCATAGGATAAAACAACATAAATACAATTTAATAAAGCATAGGATAAAACAACATAAATACAATTTAATAAAGCATAGGTTAAAACAACATAAATGCAATTTAATAAAGCATAGTATAAAACAACATAAATACAATTTAATAAAGCATAGGATAAAACAACATAAATACAATTTAATAAAGCATAGGATAAAACAACATAAATACAATTTAATAAAGCATAGGATAAGACAACATAAATACAATTTAATAAAGCATAGGCTAAAACTACATAAATACAATTTAATAAAGCATAGGATAAAACAACATAAATACAATTTAATAAAGCATAGGAAAAAACAACATAAATACACTTTAATAAAGCATACGTTAAAACAACATAAATACAATTAAATAAAGCATAGGTTAAAACAACATAAATACAATTTAATAAAGCATAGGATAAAACAACATAAATACAATTTAATAAAGCATAGGATAAAACAACATAAATAAAATTTAATAAAGCATAGGATAAAACAACATAAATACAATTTAATAAAGCATACGTTAAAACAACATAAATACAATTTAATAAAGCATAGGATAAAACAAAATAAATACAATTTAATAAAGCATAGGATAAAACAACATAAATACAATTTAATAAAGCATAGGATAAAACAACATAAATACAATTTAATAAAGCATACGTTAAAACAACATAAATACAATTAAATAAAGCATACGTTAAAACAACATAAATACAATTTAATAAAGCATAGGATAAAACAACATAAATACAATTTAATAAAGCATAGGATAAAACAACATAAATAAAATTTAATAAAGCATAGGATAAAACAACATAAATACATTTAATAAAGCATACGTTAAAACAACATAAATACAATTTAATAAAGCATAGGATAAAACAAAATAAATACAATTTAGTAAAGCATAGGATAAAACAACATAAATACAATTTAATAAAGCATAGGATAAAACAACATAAATACAATTTAATAAAGAATACGTTAAAACAACGTAAATACAATTAAATAAAGCATAGGATAAAACAACATAAATGCAATTTAATAAAGCATAGGTTAAAACAACATAAATACAATTTTATAAAGCATAGGATAAAACAACATAAATACAATTTAATAAAGCATAGGTTAAAACAACATAAATACAATTTAATAAAGCATAGGATAAAACAACATATATTCAATTTAATAAAGCATAGGATAAAACAACATAAATACAATTTAATAAAGTATAGGATAAAACAACATAAATAAAATTTAATAAAGCATAGGATAAAACAACGTAAATACAATTTAATAAAGCATAGGATAAAACAACATAAATTAAATTTAATAAAGCATAGGATAAAACAACATAAATACAATTTAATAAAGCATAGGATAAAACAACATAAATACAATTTAATAAAGCATAGGTTAAAACAACATAAATGCAATTTAATAAAGCATAGTATAAAACAACATAAATACAATTTAATAAAGCATAGGATAAAACAACATAAATACAATTTAATAAAGCATAGGATAAAACAACATAAATACAATTTAATAAAGCATAGGATAAGACAACATAAATACAATTTAATAAAGCATAGGCTAAAACTACACAAATACAATTTAATAAAGCATAGGATGAAACAACATAAATACAATTTAATAAAGCATAGGAAAAAACAACATAAATACAATTTAATAAAGCATACGTTAAAACAACATAAATACAATTAAATAAAGCATAGGTTAAAACAACATAAATACAATTTAATAAAGCATAGGATAAAACAACATAAATACAATTTAATAAAGCATAGGATAAAACAACATAAATAAAATTTAATAAAGCATAGGATAAAACAACATAAATACAATTTAATAAAGCATACGTTAAAACAACATAAATACAATTTAATAAAGCATAGGATAAATCAAAATAAATACAATTTAATAAAGCATAGGATAAAACAACATAAATACAATTTAATAAAGCATAGGATAAAACAACATAAATACAATTTAATAAAGCATAGGATAAAACAACATAAATAAAATTTAATAAAGCATAGGATAAAACAACGTAAATACAATTTAATAAAGCATAGGATAAAACAACATAAATTAAATTTAATAAAGCATAGGATAAAACAACATAAATACAATTTAATAAAGCATAGGATAAAACAACATAAATACAATTTAATAAAGCATAGGTTAAAACAACATAAATGCAATTTAATAAAGCATAGTATAAAACAACATAAATACAATTTAATAAAGCATAGGATAAAACAACATAAATACAATTTAATAAAGCATAGGATAAAACAACATAAATACAATTTAATAAAGCATAGGATAAGACAACATAAATACAATTTAATAAAGCATAGGCTAAAACTACATAAATACAATTTAATAAAGCATAGGATAAAACAACATAAATACAATTTAATAAAGCATAGGAAAAAACAACATAAATACACTTTAATAAAGCATACGTTAAAACAACATAAATACAATTAAATAAAGCATAGGTTAAAACAACATAAATACAATTTAATAAAGCATAGGATAAAACAACATAAATACAATTTAATAAAGCATAGGATAAAACAACATAAATAAAATTTAATAAAGCATAGGATAAAACAACATAAATACAATTTAATAAAGCATACGTTAAAACAACATAAATACAATTTAATAAAGCATAGGATAAAACAAAATAAATACAATTTAATAAAGCATAGGATAAAACAACATAAATACAATTTA
This sequence comes from Phyllobates terribilis, assembly GCF_046119375.1. Taxonomy (NCBI): domain Eukaryota; kingdom Metazoa; phylum Chordata; class Amphibia; order Anura; family Dendrobatidae; genus Phyllobates; species Phyllobates terribilis. The sequence continues at coordinate 1,325,842 of NW_027362778.1, forward strand.
ATAAAGCATAGGATAAAACAACATAAATACAATTTAATAAAGCATACGTTAAAACAACATAAATACAATTAAATAAAGCATACGTTAAAACAACATAAATACAATTTAATAAAGCATAGGATAAAACAACATAAATACAATTTAATAAAGCATAGGATAAAACAACATAAATAAAATTTAATAAAGCATAGGATAAAACAACATAAATACATTTAATAAAGCATACGTTAAAACAACATAAATACAATTTAATAAAGCATAGGATAAAACAAAATAAATACAATTTAGTAAAGCATAGGATAAAACAACATAAATACAATTTAATAAAGCATAGGATAAAACAACATAAATACAATTTAATAAAGAATACGTTAAAACAACGTAAATACAATTAAATAAAGCATAGGATAAAACAACATAAATGCAATTTAATAAAGCATAGGTTAAAACAACATAAATACAATTTTATAAAGCATAGGATAAAACAACATAAATACAATTTAATAAAGCATAGGTTAAAACAACATAAATACAATTTAATAAAGCATAGGATAAAACAACATATATTCAATTTAATAAAGCATAGGATAAAACAACATAAATACAATTTAATAAAGTATAGGATAAAACAACATAAATAAAATTTAATAAAGCATAGGATAAAACAACGTAAATACAATTTAATAAAGCATAGGATAAAACAACATAAATTAAATTTAATAAAGCATAGGATAAAACAACATAAATACAATTTAATAAAGCATAGGATAAAACAACATAAATACAATTTAATAAAGCATAGGTTAAAACAACATAAATGCAATTTAATAAAGCATAGTATAAAACAACATAAATACAATTTAATAAAGCATAGGATAAAACAACATAAATACAATTTAATAAAGCATAGGATAAAACAACATAATACAATTTAATAAAGCATAGGATAAGACAACATAAATACAATTTAATAAAGCATAGGCTAAAACTACACAAATACAATTTAATAAAGCATAGGATGAAACAACATAAATACAATTTAATAAAGCATAGGAAAAAACAACATAAATACAATTTAATAAAGCATACGTTAAAACAACATAAATACAATTAAATAAAGCATAGGTTAAAACAACATAAATACAATTTAATAAAGCATAGGATAAAACAACATAAATACAATTTAATAAAGCATAGGATAAAACAACATAAATAAAATTTAATAAAGCATAGGATAAAACAACATAAATACAATTTAATAAAGCATACGTTAAAACAACATAAATACAATTTAATAAAGCATAGGATAAAACAAAATAAATACAATTTAATAAAGCATAGGATAAAACAACATAAATACAATTTAATAAAGCATAGGATAAAACAACATAAATACAATTTAATAAAGCATACGTTAAAACAACATAAATACAATAAAATAAAGCATAGTTTAAAACAACATAAATACAATTTAATAAAGCATAGGATAAAACAACATAAATACAATTTAATAAAGCATAGGATAAAACAACATAAATAAAATTTAATAAAGCATAGGATAAAACAACATAAATACAATTTAATAAAGCATAGGATAAAACAAAATAAATACAATTTAATAAAGCATAGGATAAAACAACCTAAATACAATTTAATAAAGCATAGGATAAAACAACATAAATACAATTTAATAAAGCATAGGATAAAACAACATAAATACAATTTAATAAAGCATATGATAAAACAACATAAATAAAATTTAATAAAGCATAGGATAAAACAACATAAATACATTTAATAAAGCATACGTTAAAACAACATAAATACAATTTAATAAAGCATAGGATAAAACAAAATAAATACAATTTAGTAAAGCATAGGATAAAACAACATAAATACAATTTAATAAAGCATAGGATAAAACAACATAAATACAATTTAATAAAGCATACGTTAAAACAACGTAAATACAATTAAATAAAGCATAGGATAAAACAACATAAATACAATTTAATAAAGCATAGGTTAAAACAACATAAATACAATTTTATAAAGCATAGGATAAAACAACATAAATACAATTTAATAAAGCATAGGTTAAAACAACATAAATACAATTTAATAAAGCATAAGATAAAACAACATATATTCAATTTAATAAAGCATAGGATAAAACAACATAAATACAATTTAATAAAGCATAGGATAAAACAACATAAATAAAATTTAATAAAGCATAGGATAAAACAACGTAAATACAATTTAATAAAGCATAGGATAAAACAACATAAATTAAATTTAATAAAGCATAGGATAAAACAACATAAATACAATTTAATAAAGCATAGGATAAAACAACATAAATACAATTTAATAAAGCATAGGTTAAAACAACATAAATGCAATTTAATAAAGCATAGTATAAAACAACATAAATACAATTTAATAAAGCATAGGATAAAACAACATAAATACAATTTAATAAAGCATAGGATAAAACAACATAAATACAATTTAATAAAGCATAGGATAAGACAACATAAATACAATTTAATAAAGCATAGGCTAAAACTACATAAATACAATTTAATAAAGCATAGGATAAAACAACATAAATACAATTTAATAAAGCATAGGAAAAAACAACATAAATACACTTTAATAAAGCATACGTTAAAACAACATAAATACAATTAAATAAAGCATAGGTTAAAACAACATAAATACAATTTAATAAAGCATAGGATAAAACAACATAAATACAATTTAATAAAGCATAGGATAAAACAACATAAATAAAATTTAATAAAGCATAGGATAAAACAACATAAATACAATTTAATAAAGCATACGTTAAAACAACATAAATACAATTTAATAAAGCATAGGATAAAACAAAATAAATACAATTTAATAAAGCATAGGATAAAACAACATAAATACAATTTAATAAAGCATAGGATAAAACAACATAAATACAATTTAATAAAGCATACGTTAAAACAACATAAATACAATTAAATAAAGCATACGTTAAAACAACATAAATACAATTTAATAAAGCATAGGATAAAACAACATAAATACAATTTAATAAAGCATAGGATAAAACAACATAAATAAAATTTAATAAAGCATAGGATAAAACAACATAAATACATTTAATAAAGCATACGTTAAAACAACATAAATACAATTTAATAAAGCATAGGATAAAACAAAATAAATACAATTTAGTAAAGCATAGGATAAAACAACATAAATACAATTTAATAAAGCATAGGATAAAACAACATAAATACAATTTAATAAAGAATACGTTAAAACAACGTAAATACAATTAAATAAAGCATAGGATAAAACAACATAAATGCAATTTAATAAAGCATAGGTTAAAACAACATAAATACAATTTTATAAAGCATAGGATAAAACAACATAAATACAATTTAATAAAGCATAGGTTAAAACAACATAAATACAATTTAATAAAGCATAGGATAAAACAACATATATTCAATTTAATAAAGCATAGGATAAAACAACATAAATACAATTTAATAAAGTATAGGATAAAACAACATAAATAAAATTTAATAAAGCATAGGATAAAACAACGTAAATACAATTTAATAAAGCATAGGATAAAACAACATAAATTAAATTTAATAAAGCATAGGATAAAACAACATAAATACAATTTAATAAAGCATAGGATAAAACAACATAAATACAATTTAATAAAGCATAGGTTAAAACAACATAAATGCAATTTAATAAAGCATAGTATAAAACAACATAAATACAATTTAATAAAGCATAGGATAAAACAACATAAATACAATTTAATAAAGCATAGGATAAAACAACATAAATACAATTTAATAAAGCATAGGATAAGACAACATAAATACAATTTAATAAAGCATAGGCTAAAACTACACAAATACAATTTAATAAAGCATAGGATGAAACAACATAAATACAATTTAATAAAGCATAGGAAAAAACAACATAAATACAATTTAATAAAGCATACGTTAAAACAACATAAATACAATTAAATAAAGCATAGGTTAAAACAACATAAATACAATTTAATAAAGCATAGGATAAAACAACATAAATACAATTTAATAAAGCATATGATAAAACAACATAAATAAAATTTAATAAAGCATAGGATAAAACAACATAAATACAATTTAATAAAGCATACGTTAAAACAACATAAATACAATTTAATAAAGCATAGGATAAAACAAAATAAATACAATTTAATAAAGCATAGGATAAAACAACATAAATACAATTTAATAAAGCATAGGATAAAACAACATAAATACAATTTAATAAAGCATACGTTAAAACAACATAAATACAATTAAATAAAGCATAGGTTAAAACAACATAAATACAATTTAATAAAGCATAGGATAAAACAACATAAATACAATTTAATAAAGCATAGGATAAAACAACATAAATACAATTTAATAAAGCATACGTTAAAACAACATAAATACAATTAAATAAAGCATAGGTTAAAACAACATAAATACAATTTAATAAAGCATAGGATAAAACAACATAAATACAATTTAATAAAGCATAGGATAAAACAACATAAATACAATTTAGTAAAGCATAGGATAAAAAAACATAAATAAAATTTAATAAAGCATAGGATAAAACAACATAAATACAATTTAATAAAGCATAGGATAAAACAACATAAATAAAATTTAATAAAGCATAGGATAAAACAACATAAATACATTTAATAAAGCATACGTTAAAACAACATAAATACAATTTAATAAAGCATAGGATAAAACAAAATAAATACAATTTAGTAAAGCATAGGATAAAACAACATAAATACAATTTAATAAAGCATAGGATAAAACAACATAAATACAATTTAATAAAGCATACGTTAAAACAACGTAAATACAATTAAATAAAGCATAGGATAAAACAACATAAATACAATTTAATAAAGCATACGTTAAAACAACATAAATACAATTAAATAAAGCATAGGTTAAAACAACATAAATACAATTTAATAAAGCATAGGATAAAACAACATAAATACAATTTAATAAAGCATATGATAAAACAACATAAATAAAATTTAATAAAGCATAGGATAAAACAACATAAATACATTTAATAAAGCATACGTTAAAACAACATAAATACAATTTAATAAAGCATAGGATAAAACAAAATAAATACAATTTAGTAAAGCATAGGATAAAACAACATAAATACAATTTAATAAAGCATAGGATAAAACAACATAAATACAATTTAATAAACATACGTTAAAACAACGTAAATACAATTAAATAAAGCATAGGATAAAACAACATAAATACAATTTAATAAAGCATAGGTTAAAACAACATAAATACAATTTTATAAAGCATAGGATAAAACAACATAAATACAATTTAATAAAGCATAGGTTAAAACAACATAAATACAATTTAATAAAGCATAAGATAAAACAACATATATTCAATTTAATAAAGCATAGGATAAAACAACATAAATACAATTTAATAAAGCATAGGATAAAACAACATAAATAAAATTTAATAAAGCATAGGATAAAACAACATAAATAAAATTTAATAAAGCATAGGATAAAACAACGTAAATACAATTTAATAAAGCATAGGATAAAACAACATAAATTAAATTTAATAAAGCATAGGATAAAACAACATAAATACAATTTAATAAAGCATAGGATAAAACAACATAAATACAATTTAATAAAGCATAGGTTAAAACAACATAAATGCAATTTAATAAAGCATAGTATAAAACAACATAAATACAATTTAATAAAGCATAGGATAAAACAACATAAATACAATTTAATAAAGCATAGGATAAAACAACATAAATACAATTTAATAAAGCATAGGATAAGACAACATAAATACAATTTAATAAAGCATAGGCTAAAACTACATAAATACAATTTAATAAAGCATAGGATAAAACAACATAAATACAATTTAATAAAGCATAGGAAAAAACAACATAAATACAATTTAATAAAGCATACGTTAAAACAACATAAATACAATTAAATAAAGCATAGGTTAAAACAACATAAATACAATTTAATAAAGCATAGGATAGAACAACATAAATACAATTTAATAAAGCATAGGATAAAACAACATAAATAAAATTTAATAAAGCATAGGATAAAACAACATAAATACAATTTAATAAAGCATACGTTAAAACAACATAAATACAATTTAATAAAGCATAGGATAAAACAAAATAAATACAATTTAATAAAGCATAGGATAAAACAACATAAATACAATTTAATAAAGCATAGGATAAAACAACATAAATACAATTTAATAAAGCATACGTTAAAACAACATAAATACAATTAAATAAAGCATAGGTTAAAACAACAAACATACAATTTAATAAAGCATAGGATAAAACAACATAAATAAAATTTAATAAAGCATAGGATAAAACAACATAAATACAATTTAATAAAGCATAGGATAAAACAACATAAATAAAATTTAATAAAGCATAGGATAAAACAACATAAATACATTTAATAAAGCATACGTTAAAACAACATAAATACAATTTAATAAAGCATAGGATAAAACAAAATAAATACAATTTAGTAAAGCATAGGATAAAACAACATAAATACAATTTAATAAAGCATAGGATAAAACAACATAAATACAATTTAATAAAGCATACGTTAAAACAACGTAAATACAATTAAATAAAGCATAGGATAAAACAACATAAATACAATTTAATAAAGCATAGGTTAAAACAACATAAATACAATTTTATAAAGCATAGGATAAAACAACATAAATACAATTTAATAAAGCATAGGTTAAAACAACATAAATACAATTTAATAAAGCATAGGATAAAACAACATATATTCAATTTAATAAAGCATAGGATAAAACAACATAAATACAATTTAATAAAGCATAGGATAAAACAACATAAATAAAATTTAATAAAGCATAGGATAAAACAACATAAATAAAATTTAATAAAGCATAGGATAAAACAACGTAAATACAATTTAATAAAGCATAGGATAAAACAACATAAATTAAATTTAATAAAGCATAGGATAAAACAACATAAATACAATTTAATAAAGCATAGGATAAAACAACATAAATACAATTTAATAAAGCATAGGTTAAAACAACATAAATGCAATTTAATAAAGCATAGTATAAAACAACATAAATACAATTTAATAAAGCATAGGATAAAACAACATAAATACAATTTAATAAAGCATAGGATAAAACAACATAAATACAATTTAATAAAGCATAGGATAAAACAACATAAATACAATTTAATAAAGCATAGGAAAAAACAACATAAATACAATTTAATAAAGCATACGTTAAAACAACATAAATACAATTAAATAAAGCATAGGTTAAAACAACATAAATACAATTTAATAAAGCATAGGATAAAACAACATAAATACAATTTAATAAAGCATAGGATAAAACAACATAAATAAAATTTAATAAAGCATAGGATAAAACAACATAAATACAATTTAATAAAGCATAGGATAAAACAAAATAAATACAATTTAATAAAGCATAGGATAAAACAACATAAATACAATTTAATAAAGCATAGGATAAAACAACATAAATACAATTTAATAAAGCATACGTTAAAACAACATAAATACAATTAAATAAAGCATAGGTTAAAACAACATAAATACAATTTAATAAAGCATAGGATAAAACAACATAAATACAATTTAATAAAGCATAGGATAAAACAACATAAATAAAATTTAATAAAGCATAGGATAAAACAACATAAATACATTTAATAAAGCATACGTTAAAACAACATAAATACAATTTAATAAAGCATAGGATAAAACAAAATAAATACAATTTAGTAAAGCATAGGATAAAACAACATAAATACAATTTAATAAAGCATAGGATAAAACAACATAAATACAATTTAATAAAGAATACGTTAAAACAACGTAAATACAATTAAATAAAGCATAGGATAAAACAACATAAATGCAATTTAATAAAGCATAGGTTAAAACAACATAAATACAATTTTATAAAGCATAGGATAAAACAACATAAATACAATTTAATAAAGCATAGGATAAAACAACATAAATACAATTTAATAAAGCATATGATAAAACAACATAAATAAAATTTAATAAAGCATAGGATAAAACAACATAAATACATTTAATAAAGCATACGTTAAAACAACATAAATACAATTTAATAAAGCATAGGATAAAACAAAATAAATACAATTTAGTAAAGCATAGGATAAAACAACATAAATACAATTTAATAAAGCATAGGATAAAACAACATAAATACAATTTAATAAAGCATACGTTAAAACAACGTAAATACAATTAAATAAAGCATAGGATAAAACAACATAAATACAATTTAATAAAGCATAGGTTAAAACAACATAAATACAATTTTATAAAGCATAGGATAAAACAACATAAATACAATTTAATAAAGCATAGGTTAAAACAACATAAATACAATTTAATAAAGCATAAGATAAAACAACATATATTCAATTTAATAAAGCATAGGATAAAACAACATAAATACAATTTAATAAAGCATAGGATAAAACAACATAAATAAAATTTAATAAAGCATAGGATAAAACAACATAAATAAAATTTAATAAAGCATAGGATAAAACAACGTAAATACAATTTAATAAAGCATAGGATAAAACAACATAAATTAAATTTAATAAAGCATAGGATAAAACAACATAAATACAATTTAATAAAGCATAGGATAAACAACATAAATACAATTTAATAAAGCATAGGTTAAAACAACATAAATGCAATTTAATAAAGCATAGTATAAAACAACATAAATACAATTTAATAAAGCATAGGATAAAACAAAATAAATACAATTTAATAAAGCATAGGATAAAACAACATAAATACAATTTAATAAAGCATAGGAAAAAACAACATAAATACACTTTAATAAAGCATACGTTAAAACAACATAAATACAATTAAATAAAGCATAGGTTAAAACAACATAAATACAATTTAATAAAGCATAGGATAAAACAACATAAATACAATTTAATAAAGCATAGGATAAAACAACATAAATAAAATTTAATAAAGCATAGGATAAAACAACATAAATACAATTTAATAAAGCATACGTTAAAACAACATAAATACAATTTAATAAAGCATACGTTAAAACAACATAAATACAATTAAATAAAGCATAGGTTAAAACAACAAACATACAATTTAATAAAGCATAGGATAAAACAACATAAATAAAATTTAATAAAGCATAGGATAAAACAACATATATACAATTTAATAAAGCATAGGATAAAACAACATAAATAAAATTTAATAAAGCATAGGATAAAACAACATAAATACATTTAATAAAGCATACGTTAAAACAACATAAATACAATTTAATAAAGCATAGGATAAAACAAAATAAATACAATTTAGTAAAGCATAGGATAAAACAACATAAATACAATTTAATGAAGCATAGGATAAAACAACATAAATACAATTTAATAAAGCATACGTTAAAACAACGTAAATACAATTAAATAAAGCATAGGATAAAACAACATAAATACAATTTAATAAAGCATAGGTTAAAACAACATAAATACAATTTTATAAAGCATAGGATAAAACAACATAAATAAAATTTAATAAAGCATAGGATAAAACAACATAAATACATTTAATAAAGCATACGTTAAAACAACATAAATACAATTTAATAAAGCATAGGATAAAACAAAATAAATACAATTTAGTAAAGCATAGGATAAAACAACATAAATACAATTTAATAAAGCATAGGATAAAACAACATAAATACAATTTAATAAAGCATACGTTAAAACAACGTAAATACAATTAAATAAAGCATAGGATAAAACAACATAAATACAATTTAATAAAGCATAGGTTAAAACAACATAAATACAATTTTATAAAGCATAGGATAAAACAACATAAATACAATTTAATAAAGCATAGGTTAAAACAACATAAATACAATTTAATAAAGCATAAGATAAAACAACATATATTCAATTTAATAAAGCATAGGATAAAACAACATAAATACAATTTAATAAAGCATAGGATAAAACAACATAAATAAAATTTAATAAAGCATAGGATAAAACAACATAAATACAATTTAATAAAGCATAGGAAAAAACAACATAAATACACTTTAATAAAGCATACGTTAAAACAACATAAATACAATTAAATAAAGCATAGGTTAAAACAACATAAATACAATTTAATAAAGCATAGGATAAAACAACATAAATACAATTTAATAAAGCATAGGATAAAACAACATAAATAAAATTTAATAAAGCATAGGATAAAACAACATAAATACAATTTAATAAAGCATACGTTAAAACAACATAAATACAATTTAATAAAGCATAGGATAAAACAAAATAAATACAATTTAATAAAGCATAGGATAAAACAACATAAATACAATTTAATAAAGCATAGGATAAAACAACATAAATACAATTTAATAAAGCATACGTTAAAACAACATAAATACAATTAAATAAAGCATAGGTTAAAACAACAAACATACAATTTAATAAAGCATAGGATAAAACAACATAAATAAAATTTAATAAAGCATAGGATAAAACAACATATATACAATTTAATAAAGCATAGGATAAAACAACATAAATAAAATTTAATAAAGCATAGGATAAAACAACATAAATACATTTAATAAAGCATACGTTAAAACAACATAAATACAATTTAATAAAGCATAGGATAAAACAAAATAAATACAATTTAGTAAAGCATAGGATAAAACAACATAAATACAATTTAATAAAGCATAGGATAAAACAACATAAATACAATTTAATAAAGCATACGTTAAAACAACGTAAATACAATTAAATAAAGCATAGGATAAAACAACATAAATACAATTTAATAAAGCATAGGTTAAAACAACATAAATACAATTTTATAAAGCATAGGATAAAACAACATAAATAAAATTTAATAAAGCATAGGATAAAACAACATAAATACATTTAATAAAGCATACGTTAAAACAACATAAATACAATTTAATAAAGCATAGGATAAAACAAAATAAATACAATTTAGTAAAGCATAGGATAAAAAAACATAAATACAATTTAATAAAGCATAGGATAAAACAACATAAATACAATTTAATAAAGCATACGTTAAAACAACGTAAATACAATTTAATAAAGCATACGTTAAAACAACGTAAATACAATTAAATAAAGCATAGGATAAAACAACATAAATACAATTTAATAAAGCATAGGTTAAAACAACATAAATACAATTTTATAAAGCATAGGATAAAACAACATAAATACAATTTAATAAAGCATAAGATAAAACAACATAAATACAATTTAATAAAGCATAAGATAAAACAACATATATTCAATTTAATAAAGCATAGGATAAAACAACATAAATACAATTTAATAAAGCATAGGATAAAACAACATAAATAAAATTTAATAAAGCATAGGATAAAACAACATAAATAAAATTTAATAAAGCATAGGATAAAACAACGTAAATACAATTTAATAAAGCATAGGATAAAACAACATAAATTAAATTTAATAAAGCATAGGATAAAACAACATAAATACAATTTAATAAAGCATAGGATAAACAACATAAATACAATTTAATAAAGCATAGGTTAAAACAACATAAATGCAATTTAATAAAGCATAGTATAAAACAACATAAATACAATTTAATAAAGCATAGGATAAAACAACATAAATACAATTTAATAAAGCATAGGATAAAACAACATAAATACAATTTAATAAAGCATAGGATAAGACAACATAAATACAATTTAATAAAGCATAGGCTAAAACTACATAAATACAATTTAATAAAGCATAGGATAAAACAAAATAAATACAATTTAATAAAGCATAGGATAAAACAACATAAATACAATTTAATAAAGCATAGGAAAAAACAACATGTATACACTTTAATAAAGCATACGTTAAAACAACATAAATACAATTAAATAAAGCATAGGTTAAAACAACATAAATACAATTTAATAAAGCATAGGATAAAACAACATAAATACAATTTAATAAAGCATAGGATAAAACAACATAAATAAAATTTAATAAAGCATAGGATAAAACAACATAAATACAATTTAATAAAGCATACGTTAAAACAACATAAATACAATTTAATAAAGCATAGGATAAAACAAAATAAATACAATTTAATAAAGCATAGGATAAAACAACATAAATACAATTTAATAAAGCATAGGAAAAAACAACATAAATACACTTTAATAAAGCATACGTTAAAACAACATAAATACAATTAAATAAAGCATAGGTTAAAACAACATAAATACAATTTAATAAAGCATAGGATAAAACAACATAAATACAATTTAATAAAGCATAGGATAAAACAACATAAATAAAATTTAATAAAGCATAGGATAAAACAACATAAATACAATTTAATAAAGCATACGTTAAAACAACATAAATACAATTTAATAAAGCATAGGATAAAACAAAATAAATACAATTTAATAAAGCATAGGATAAAACAACATAAATACAATTTAATAAAGCATAGGATAAAACAACATAAATACAATTTAATAAAGCATACGTTAAAACAACATAAATACAATTAAATAAAGCATAGGTTAAAACAACAAACATACAATTTAATAAAGCATAGGATAAAACAACATAAATAAAATTTAATAAAGCATAGGATAAAACAACATATATACAATTTAATAAAGCATAGGATAAAACAACATAAATAAAATTTAATAAAGCATAGGATAAAACAACATAAATACATTTAATAAAGCATACGTTAAAACAACATAAATACAATTTAATAAAGCATAGGATAAAACAAAATAAATACAATTTAGTAAAGCATAGGATAAAACAACATAAATACAATTTAATAAAGCATAGGATAAAACAACATAAATACAATTTAATAAAGCATACGTTAAAACAACGTAAATACAATTAAATAAAGCATAGGATAAAACAACATAAATACAATTTAATAAAGCATAGGTTAAAACAACATAAATACAATTTTATAAAGCATAGGATAAAACAACATAAATACAATTTAATAAAGCATAGGTTAAAACAACATAAATACAATTTAATAAAGCATAGGATAAAACAACATATATTCAATTTAATAAAGCATAGGATAAAACAACATAAATACAATTTAATAAAGCATAGGATAAAACAACATAAATAAAATTTAATAAAGCATAGGATAAAACAACATAAATAAAATTTAATAAAGCATAGGATAAAACAACGTAAATACAATTTAATAAAGCATAGGATAAAACAACATAAATTAAATTTAATAAAGCATAGGATAAAACAACATAAATACAATTTAATAAAGCATAGGATACAACAACATAAATACAATTTAATAAAGCATAGGTTAAAACAACATAAATGCAATTTAATAAAGCATAGTATAAAACAACATAAATACAATTTAATAAAGCATAGGATAAAACAACATAAATACAATTTAATAAAGCATAGGATAAAACAACATAAATACAATTTAATAAAGCATAGGAAAAAACAACATAAATACAATTTAATAAAGCATACGTTAAAACAACATAAATACAATTAAATAAAGCATAGGTTAAAACAACATAAATACAATTTAATAAAGCATAGGATAAAACAACATTAATAAAATTTAATAAAGCATAGGATAAAACAACATAAATACAATTTAATAAAGCATAGGATAAAACAAAATAAATACAATTTAATAAAGCATAGGATAAAACAACATAAATACAATTTAATAAAGCATAGGATAAAACAAAATAAATACAATTTAATAAAGCATAGGATAAAACAACATAAATACAATTTAATAAAGCATAGGATAAAACAAAATAAATACAATTTAGTAAAGCATAGGATAAAACAACATAAATACAATTTAATAAAGCATAGGATAAAACAACATAAATACAATTTAATAAAGAATACGTTAAAACAACGTAAATACAATTAAATAAAGCATAGGATAAAACAACATAAATGCAATTTAATAAAGCATAGGTTAAAACAACATAAATACAATTTTATAAAGCATAGGATAAAACAACATAAATACAATTTAATAAAGCATAGGATAAAACAACATAAATACAATTTAATAAAGCATACGTTAAAACAACATAAATACAATTAAATAAAGCATAGGTTAAAACAACATAAATACAATTTAATAAAGCATAGGATAAAACAACATAAATACAATTTAATAAAGCATAGGATAAAACAACATAAATACAATTTAAAAAAGCATACGTTAAAACAACATAAATACAATTAAATAAAGCATAGGTTAAAACAACATAAATACAATTTAATAAAGCATAGGATAAAACAACATAAATACAATTTAATAAAGCATAGGATAAAACAACATAAATAAAATTTAATAAAGCATAGGATAAAACAACATAAACACATTTAATAAAGCATACGTTAAAACAACATAAATACAATTTAATAAAGCATAGGATAAAACAAAATAAATACAATTTAGTAAAGCATAGGATAAAACAACATAAATACAATTTAATAAAGCATAGGTTAAAACAACATAAATACAATTTAATAAAGCATAGGATAAAACAACATATATTCAATTTAATAAAGCATAGGATAAAACAACATAAATACAATTTAATAAAGCATAGGATAAAACAACATAAATACAATTTAATAAAGCATAGGATAAAACAACATAAATACAATTTAATAAAGCATAGGATAAAACAACATAAATACAATTTAATAAAGCATAGTATAAAACAACATAAATACAATTTAATAAAGCATAGGATAAAACAACATAAATACAATTTAATAAAGCATAGGATAAAACAACATAAATACAATTTAATAAAGCATAGGAAAAAACAACATAAATACAATTTAATAAAGCATACGTTAAAACAACATAAATACAATTAAATAAAGCATAGGTTAAAACATCATAAATACAATTTAATAAAGCATAGGATAAAACAACATAAATACAATTTAATAAAGCATAGGATAAAACAACATAAATAAAATTTAATAAAGCATAGGATAAAACAACATAAATACAATTTAATAAAGCATAGGATAAAACAAAATAAATACAATTTAATAAAGCATAGGATAAAACAACATAAATACAATTTAATAAAGCATAGGATAAAACAACATAAATACAATTTAATAAAGCATACGTTAAAACAACATAAATACAATTAAATAAAGCATAGGTTAAAACAACATAAATACAATTTAATAAAGCATAGGATAAAACAACATAAATACAATTTAATAAAGCATATGATAAAACAACATAAATAAAATTTAATAAAGCATAGGATAAAACAACATAAATACATTTAATAAAGCATACGTTAAAACAACATAAATACAATTTAATAAAGCATAGGATAAAACAAAATAAATACAATTTAGTAAAGCATAGGATAAAACAACATAAATACAATTTAATAAAGCATAGGATAAAACAACATAAATACAATTTAATAAACATACGTTAAAACAACGTAAATACAATTAAATAAAGCATAGGATAAAACAACATAAATACAATTTAATAAAGCATAGGTTAAAACAACATAAATACAATTTTATAAAGCATAGGATAAAACAACATAAATACAATTTAATAAAGCATAGGTTAAAACAACATAAATACAATTTAATAAAGCATAAGATAAAACAACATATATTCAATTTAATAAAGCATAGGATAAAACAACATAAATACAATTTAATAAAGCATAGGATAAAACAACATAAATAAAATTTAATAAAGCATAGGATAAAACAACATAAATAAAATTTAATAAAGCATAGGATAAAACAACGTAAATACAATTTAATAAAGCATAGGATAAAACAACATAAATTAAATTTAATAAAGCATAGGATAAAACAACATAAATACAATTTAATAAAGCATAGGATAAAACAACATAAATACAATTTAATAAAGCATAGGTTAAAACAACATAAATGCAATTTAATAAAGCATAGTATAAAACAACATAAATACAATTTAATAAAGCATAGGATAAAACAACATAAATACAATTTAATAAAGCATAGGATAAAACAACATAAATACAATTTAATAAAGCATAGGATAAGACAACATAAATACAATTTAATAAAGCATAGGCTAAAACTACATAAATACAATTTAATAAAGCATAGGATAAAACAACATAAATACAATTTAATAAAGCATAGGAAAAAACAACATAAATACAATTTAATAAAGCATAGGATAAAACAACATAAATACAATTTAATAAAGCATAGGATAAAACAACATAAATACAATTTAATAAAGCATACGTTAAAACAACATAAATACAATTAAATAAAGCATAGGTTAAAACAACAAACATACAATTTAATAAAGCATAGGATAAAACAACATAAATAAAATTTAATAAAGCATAGGATAAAACAACATAAATACATTTAATAAAGCATACGTTAAAACAACATAAATACAATTTAATAAAGCATAGGGGATGGGAAGAAAAACGCCGGACACGAACATGCAACCAGAGAACATACTAATGAAAGATATGAAGTGCGACAAAGAAGGTCCAAGACAAGATACTTGGAAGGGAGGTAAGAAAATTTCTAATACAATCCACAGGGAGAAGATTGGAACAAAACAAAATCGTGTAAACTGCGTGCTAGCAAATGCCAGGAGCCTGACAAACAAGATGGATGAACTGGAAGCAGAAATATCTACAGGTAACTATGACATAGTGGGAATAACCGAGACATGGTTAGATGCAAGCTATGACTGGGCAGTTAACTTACAGGGTTACAGTCTGTTTAGAAGGGATCGAAGAAGTCGGAAAGGGGGTGGAGTCTGTCTATATGTAAAGACGTGTCTAAAGCCTACAATACGGGAGGATGTATGGGAGGGAAATGAGGAGGTCGAGTCCTTATGGGTGGAGATACATGGGGCAAAAAACAATAATAAAATTATCATAGGAGTCTGTTATAAACCACCAAATATAGCAGAAGCCACGGAAAGTCTATTAATGAGACAAATAGACGAAGTAGCAAAAAATAATGAGGTGCTTATTATGGGGGACTTCAACTACCCCGATATAGACTGGGAAACCGAAAGCTGTAGATCTCAGAAAGGAAACAGGTTTCTGTCAATTATCAAGGACAATTATTTGTCACAACTTGTGCAGGAACCAACTAGAGGGACGGCCCTTTTAGACTTAATATTAACTAACAGGCCAGACAGAATAACTGAGATGAAGGTCGGGGGGCACCTGGGAAATAGTGACCACAACATTATACAATTCCACATGTGCTTCAGTAGGGTGCCCAGCAAGGGAGTCACAAAAACACTGAACTTTAGGAGGGCAAAGTTTGATCAGCTAAGAGATGCCCTTCACCTTATAGACTGGGATAGTATCTTTAGTAATAGGAGCACGGATAGAAAATCGGACATTTTCAAAACAGTCCTACATAGTCACTGTAGAAGGTACATACCTTATGGGAATAAAAGGGCTAGGAATAGGAGGAAGCCAATGTGGCTAAATAAGGAAGTCAAGAGGGCAATGAAAAACAAAAAAAGGGCTTTCGGTAAACTTAAACAAGAAGGCAGCGAGGAAGCGCTAATATCTTATAGGGAAAAAAACAAAATCTGTAAGAAACAAATAAGAATAGCAAAAGAGGAGACAGAGAGACTAATTGCCAAGGAAAGTAAAACGAATCCCAAACTGTTCTTTTACTATATAAACAGTAAAAGGATTAAAACTGATGGCGTTGGCCCATTGAAAAATAACCTGGGTAAAATCATAGAGGGCGATGAGGGTAAAGCAAACCTACTCAATAGCTTCTTCTCCACTGTTTTCACAAAAGAAAACAATTTATCGGAGGAAATGCAGAGTGATAAAGTAAACCCTCCGCTAAATATCACCCACCTAACCCAGGAGGAAGTTCAGAAACGCCTAAATAATATCAAAATAGACAAGTCACCAGGCCCAGATGGCATACACCCCCGGGTACTAAAAGAATTAAGTAATGTGATAGACAGGCCGCTGTATCTTATATTCAAGCACTCTTTATGGACAGGGACTGTCCCACTAGACTGGCGCCAAGCAAATGTGGTACCAATATTCAAAAAGGGGTCTAAAAGTGACCCTGGGAACTATAGACCAGTCAGCTTAACGTCTGTTGTGGGTAAATTGTTTGAAGGATTTCTTAGAGATGCTATTGTAGAATATCTTAATGATAATAACTGTCTAACTCCATATCAACATGGATTCATGAGGGATCGCTCCTGCCAAACAAACCTGATCGCCTTCTACGAGGAGGTGAGCTCACAGCTGGACCGGGGAGAGTCAGTGGATGTTGTATGCCTTGACTTCTCCAAAGCGTTTGATACCGTGCCACACAAAAGGTTGGTATATAAAATGAGAATGCTTGGTCTGGGGGATAATGTGTGCAAGTGGGTAAATAGCTGGCTGAGTGATAGAAAGCAGAGGGTGGTTATTAATGGAGTAAGCTCAGGGTGTGTCAGGGTTACTAGCGGGGTGCCTCAAGGGTCTGTCTTGGGCCCTATATTATTTAATATATTTATTAATGATCTAGTGGAAGGGTTGCATAGTAAAATAGCAATATTTGCAGATGATACTAAACTTTGTAAAGTAGTTAATACAGATGAGGACAGGGCACAGCTACAGGAGGATTTAGATAAATTGGGGAGTTGGGCCAAAAAATGGCAAATGGGGTTCAATGCCGATAAATGTAAGGTCATGCACATGGGAAAGAAAAACA
The DNA here is from genome assembly GCF_046119375.1 of Phyllobates terribilis. Lineage (NCBI taxonomy): Eukaryota > Metazoa > Chordata > Amphibia > Anura > Dendrobatidae > Phyllobates > Phyllobates terribilis. The sequence goes on from NW_027362778.1 coordinate 1,344,967, forward strand.
GCAGTCACCCATACATATTAAATGGGAAACCGTTGGGGAAATCTGACATGGAGAAGGACCTGGGCGTCTTGGTTAATAGCAAATTAAATTGGAGTGCCCAGTGTCAGGCAGCAGCTGCGAAGGCAAATAGAGTCATGGCATGCATCAGAAGAGGAATAGGGGCATATAATGAGAAGATTGTTCTTCCTCTGTATAAAGCGCTGGTAAGGCCGCACTTAGAATATTGTGCACAGTTCTGGGCTCCGGTGCTCAGGAAAGACATATTGGAGCTAGAGAGGGTACAAAGGAGGGCGACTAAGGTAATAAAGGGAATGGAGGGACTAGAATACCCAGAGAGGTTGTCAAAATTAGGCCTATTTACATTGGAAAAGAGAAGGCTTAGGGGAGACCTCATAAACATGTATAAATACATCAGGGGACAGTACAGAGATCTCTCCCATGACCTGTTTATACCAAGGATGGTGACAAAGACGAGGGGGCACACTATGCGTCTGGAGGAAAGGAGGTTCCTGCACCAGAATAGAAGGGGATTCTTTACGGTCAGAGCCGTGAGACTCTGGAACTCTCTGGGAGAGGAAGTGGTGATGTCCAACTCACTTAATGAGTTCAAGAGAGGCCTGGACGCCTTTCTTGAGAACAATAAAATTACATCTTATGCTTAGTTAATTAATCCAGGGATTTAATCTTACTGCCAGATTGGTGTCGGGAAGTGAATTTTTCCTCAATGATGTAAATTGGCCTATACCTCATGGTTTTTTGTTGCCTTCCCCTGGATCAACGCTGCGGAATAGCTGCAGTGCACAAGAAATAGGCTGAACTGGATGGACGCTTGTCTTTTTTCGGCCTTATAAACTATGTAAACTATGTAAATAGGATAAAACAAAATAAATACAATTTAGTAAAGCATAGGATAAAACAACATAAATACAATTTAATAAAGCATAGGATAAAACAACATAAATACAATTTAATAAAGCATACGTTAAAACAACGTAAATACAATTAAATAAAGCATAGGATAAAACAACATAAATACAATTTAATAAAGCATAGGTTAAAACAACATAAATACAATTTTATAAAGCATAGGATAAAACAACATAAATACAATTTAATAAAGCATAGGTTAAAACAACATAAATACAATTTAATAAAGCATAGGATAAAACAACATATATTCAATTTAATAAAGCATAGGATAAAACAACATAAATACAATTTAATAAAGCATAGGATAAAACAACATAAATAAAATTTAATAAAGCATAGGATAAAACAACATAAATAAAATTTAATAAAGCATAGGATAAAACAACGTAAATACAATTTAATAAAGCATAGGATAAAACAACATAAATTAAATTTAATAAAGCATAGGATAAAACAACATAAATACAATTTAATAAAGCATAGGATAAAACAACATAAATACAATTTAATAAAGCATAGGTTAAAACAACATAAATGCAATTTAATAAAGCATAGTATAAAACAACATAAATACAATTTAATAAAGCATAGGATAAAACAACATAAATACAATTTAATAAAGCATAGGATAAAACAACATAAATACAATTTAATAAAGCATAGGAAAAAACAACATAAATACAATTTAATAAAGCATACGTTAAAACAACATAAATACAATTAAATAAAGCATAGGTTAAAACAACATAAATATAATTTAATAAAGCATAGGATAAAACAACATAAATACAATTTAATAAAGCATAGGATAAAACAACATAAATAAAATTTAATAAAGCATAGGATAAAACAACATAAATACAATTTAATAAAGCATAGGATAAAACAAAATAAATACAATTTAATAAAGCATAGGATAAAACAACATAAATACAATTTAATAAAGCATAGGATAAAACAACATAAATACAATTTAATAAAGCATACGTTAAAACAACATAAATACAATTAAATAAAGCATAGGTTAAAACAACATAAATACAATTTAATAAAGCATAGGATAAAACAACATAAATACAATTTAATAAAGCATAGGATAAAACAACATAAATAAAATTTAATAAAGCATAGGATAAAACAACATAAATACATTTAATAAAGCATACGTTAAAACAACATAAATACAATTTAATAAAGCATAGGATAAAACAAAATAAATACAATTTAGTAAAGCATAGGATAAAACAACATAAATACAATTTAATAAAGCATAGGATAAAACAACATAAATACAATTTAATAAAGAATACGTTAAAACAACGTAAATACAATTAAATAAAGCATAGGATAAAACAACATAAATGCAATTTAATAAAGCATAGGTTAAAACAACATAAATACAATTTTATAAAGCATAGGATAAAACAACATAAATACAATTTAATAAAGCATAGGATAAAACAACATAAATACAATTTAATAAAGCATATGATAAAACAACATAAATAAAATTTAATAAAGCATAGGATAAAACAACATAAATACATTTAATAAAGCATACGTTAAAACAACATAAATACAATTTAATAAAGCATAGGATAAAACAAAATAAATACAATTTAGTAAAGCATAGGATAAAACAACATAAATACAATTTAATAAAGCATAGGATAAAACAACATAAATACAATTTAATAAAGCATACGTTAAAACAACGTAAATACAATTAAATAAAGCATAGGATAAAACAACATAAATACAATTTAATAAAGCATAGGTTAAAACAACATAAATACAATTTTATAAAGCATAGGATAAAACAACATAAATACAATTTAATAAAGCATAGGTTAAAACAACATAAATACAATTTAATAAAGCATAAGATAAAACAACATATATTCAATTTAATAAAGCATAGGATAAAACAACATAAATACAATTTAATAAAGCATAGGATAAAACAACATAAATAAAATTTAATAAAGCATAGGATAAAACAACATAAATAAAATTTAATAAAGCATAGGATAAAGCAACGTAAATACAATTTAATAAAGCATAGGATAAAACAACATAAATACAATTTAATAAAGCATAGGATAAAACAACATAAATACAATTTAATAAAGCATAGGATAAAACAACATAAATAAAATTTAATAAAGCATAGGATAAAACAACATAAACACATTTAATAAAGCATACGTTAAAACAACATAAATACAATTTAATAAAGCATAGGATAAAACAAAATAAATACAATTTAGTAAAGCATAGGATAAAACAACATAAATACAATTTAATAAAGCATAGGTTAAAACAACATAAATACAATTTAATAAAGCATAGGATAAAACAACATATATTCAATTTAATAAAGCATAGGATAAAACAACATAAATACAATTTAATAAAGCATAGGATAAAACAACATAAATACAATTTAATAAAGCATAGGATAAAACAACATAAATACAATTTAATAAAGCATAGGATAAAACAACATAAATACAATTTAATAAAGCATAGTATAAAACAACATAAATACAATTTAATAAAGCATAGGATAAAACAACATAAATACAATTTAATAAAGCATAGGATAAAACAACATAAATACAATTTAATAAAGCATAGGAAAAAACAACATAAATACAATTTAATAAAGCATACGTTAAAACAACATAAATACAATTAAATAAAGCATAGGTTAAAACATCATAAATACAATTTAATAAAGCATAGGATAAAACAACATAAATACAATTTAATAAAGCATAGGATAAAACAACATAAATAAAATTTAATAAAGCATAGGATAAAACAACATAAATACAATTTAATAAAGCATAGGATAAAACAAAATAAATACAATTTAATAAAGCATAGGATAAAACAACATAAATACAATTTAATAAAGCATAGGATAAAACAACATAAATACAATTTAATAAAGCATACGTTAAAACAACATAAATACAATTAAATAAAGCATAGGTTAAAACAACATAAATACAATTTAATAAAGCATAGGATAAAACAACATAAATACAATTTAATAAAGCATATGATAAAACAACATAAATAAAATTTAATAAAGCATAGGATAAAACAACATAAATACATTTAATAAAGCATACGTTAAAACAACATAAATACAATTTAATAAAGCATAGGATAAAACAAAATAAATACAATTTAGTAAAGCATAGGATAAAACAACATAAATACAATTTAATAAAGCATAGGATAAAACAACATAAATACAATTTAATAAACATACGTTAAAACAACGTAAATACAATTAAATAAAGCATAGGATAAAACAACATAAATACAATTTAATAAAGCATAGGTTAAAACAACATAAATACAATTTTATAAAGCATAGGATAAAACAACATAAATACAATTTAATAAAGCATAGGTTAAAACAACATAAATACAATTTAATAAAGCATAAGATAAAACAACATATATTCAATTTAATAAAGCATAGGATAAAACAACATAAATACAATTTAATAAAGCATAGGATAAAACAACATAAATAAAATTTAATAAAGCATAGGATAAAACAACATAAATAAAATTTAATAAAGCATAGGATAAAACAACGTAAATACAATTTAATAAAGCATAGGATAAAACAACATAAATTAAATTTAATAAAGCATAGGATAAAACAACATAAATACAATTTAATAAAGCATAGGATAAAACAACATAAATACAATTTAATAAAGCATAGGTTAAAACAACATAAATGCAATTTAATAAAGCATAGTATAAAACAACATAAATACAATTTAATAAAGCATAGGATAAAACAACATAAATACAATTTAATAAAGCATAGGATAAAACAACATAAATACAATTTAATAAAGCATAGGATAAGACAACATAAATACAATTTAATAAAGCATAGGCTAAAACTACATAAATACAATTTAATAAAGCATAGGATAAAACAACATAAATACAATTTAATAAAGCATAGGAAAAAACAACATAAATACAATTTAATAAAGCATACGTTAAAACAACATAAATACAATTAAATAAAGCATAGGTTAAAACAACATAAATACAATTTAATAAAGCATAGGATAAAACAACATAAATACAATTTAATAAAGCATAGGATAAAACAACATAAATAAAATTTAATAAAGCATAGGATAAAACAACATAAATACAATTTAATAAAGCATACGTTAAAACAACATAAATACAATTTAATAAAGCATAGGATAAAACAAAATAAATACAATTTAATAAAGCATAGGATAAAACAACATAAATACAATTTAATAAAGCATAGGATAAAACAACATAAATACAATTTAATAAAGCATACGTTAAAACAACATAAATACAATTAAATAAAGCATAGGTTAAAACAACAAACATACAATTTAATAAAGCATAGGATAAAACAACATAAATAAAATTTAATAAAGCATAGGATAAAACAACATAAATACATTTAATAAAGCATACGTTAAAACAACATAAATACAATTTAATAAAGCATAGGGGATGGGAAGAAAAACGCCGGACACGAACATGCAACCAGAGAACATACTAATGAAAGATATGAAGTGCGACAAAGAAGGTCCAAGACAAGATACTTGGAAGGGAGGTAAGAAAATTTCTAATACAATCCACAGGGAGAAGATTGGAACAAAACAAAATCGTGTAAACTGCGTGCTAGCAAATGCCAGGAGCCTGACAAACAAGATGGATGAACTGGAAGCAGAAATATCTACAGGTAACTATGACATAGTGGGAATAACCGAGACATGGTTAGATGCAAGCTATGACTGGGCAGTTAACTTACAGGGTTACAGTCTGTTTAGAAGGGATCGAAGAAGTCGGAAAGGGGGTGGAGTCTGTCTATATGTAAAGACGTGTCTAAAGCCTACAATACGGGAGGATGTATGGGAGGGAAATGAGGAGGTCGAGTCCTTATGGGTGGAGATACATGGGGCAAAAAACAATAATAAAATTATCATAGGAGTCTGTTATAAACCACCAAATATAGCAGAAGCCACGGAAAGTCTATTAATGAGACAAATAGACGAAGTAGCAAAAAATAATGAGGTGCTTATTATGGGGGACTTCAACTACCCCGATATAGACTGGGAAACCGAAAGCTGTAGATCTCAGAAAGGAAACAGGTTTCTGTCAATTATCAAGGACAATTATTTGTCACAACTTGTGCAGGAACCAACTAGAGGGACGGCCCTTTTAGACTTAATATTAACTAACAGGCCAGACAGAATAACTGAGATGAAGGTCGGGGGGCACCTGGGAAATAGTGACCACAACATTATACAATTCCACATGTGCTTCAGTAGGGTGCCCAGCAAGGGAGTCACAAAAACACTGAACTTTAGGAGGGCAAAGTTTGATCAGCTAAGAGATGCCCTTCACCTTATAGACTGGGATAGTATCTTTAGTAATAGGAGCACGGATAGAAAATCGGACATTTTCAAAACAGTCCTACATAGTCACTGTAGAAGGTACATACCTTATGGGAATAAAAGGGCTAGGAATAGGAGGAAGCCAATGTGGCTAAATAAGGAAGTCAAGAGGGCAATGAAAAACAAAAAAAGGGCTTTCGGTAAACTTAAACAAGAAGGCAGCGAGGAAGCGCTAATATCTTATAGGGAAAAAAACAAAATCTGTAAGAAACAAATAAGAATAGCAAAAGAGGAGACAGAGAGACTAATTGCCAAGGAAAGTAAAACGAATCCCAAACTGTTCTTTTACTATATAAACAGTAAAAGGATTAAAACTGATGGCGTTGGCCCATTGAAAAATAACCTGGGTAAAATCATAGAGGGCGATGAGGGTAAAGCAAACCTACTCAATAGCTTCTTCTCCACTGTTTTCACAAAAGAAAACAATTTATCGGAGGAAATGCAGAGTGATAAAGTAAACCCTCCGCTAAATATCACCCACCTAACCCAGGAGGAAGTTCAGAAACGCCTAAATAATATCAAAATAGACAAGTCACCAGGCCCAGATGGCATACACCCCCGGGTACTAAAAGAATTAAGTAATGTGATAGACAGGCCGCTGTATCTTATATTCAAGCACTCTTTATGGACAGGGACTGTCCCACTAGACTGGCGCCAAGCAAATGTGGTACCAATATTCAAAAAGGGGTCTAAAAGTGACCCTGGGAACTATAGACCAGTCAGCTTAACGTCTGTTGTGGGTAAATTGTTTGAAGGATTTCTTAGAGATGCTATTGTAGAATATCTTAATGATAATAACTGTCTAACTCCATATCAACATGGATTCATGAGGGATCGCTCCTGCCAAACAAACCTGATCGCCTTCTACGAGGAGGTGAGCTCACAGCTGGACCGGGGAGAGTCAGTGGATGTTGTATGCCTTGACTTCTCCAAAGCGTTTGATACCGTGCCACACAAAAGGTTGGTATATAAAATGAGAATGCTTGGTCTGGGGGATAATGTGTGCAAGTGGGTAAATAGCTGGCTGAGTGATAGAAAGCAGAGGGTGGTTATTAATGGAGTAAGCTCAGGGTGTGTCAGGGTTACTAGCGGGGTGCCTCAAGGGTCTGTCTTGGGCCCTATATTATTTAATATATTTATTAATGATCTAGTGGAAGGGTTGCATAGTAAAATAGCAATATTTGCAGATGATACTAAACTTTGTAAAGTAGTTAATACAGATGAGGACAGGGCACAGCTACAGGAGGATTTAGATAAATTGGGGAGTTGGGCCAAAAAATGGCAAATGGGGTTCAATGCCGATAAATGTAAGGTCATGCACATGGGAAAGAAAAACAGCAGTCACCCATACATATTAAATGGGAAACCGTTGGGGAAATCTGACATGGAGAAGGACCTGGGCGTCTTGGTTAATAGCAAATTAAATTGGAGTGCCCAGTGTCAGGCAGCAGCTGCGAAGGCAAATAGAGTCATGGCATGCATCAGAAGAGGAATAGGGGCATATAATGAGAAGATTGTTCTTCCTCTGTATAAAGCGCTGGTAAGGCCGCACTTAGAATATTGTGCACAGTTCTGGGCTCCGGTGCTCAGGAAAGACATATTGGAGCTAGAGAGGGTACAAAGGAGGGCGACTAAGGTAATAAAGGGAATGGAGGGACTAGAATACCCAGAGAGGTTGTCAAAATTAGGCCTATTTACATTGGAAAAGAGAAGGCTTAGGGGAGACCTCATAAACATGTATAAATACATCAGGGGACAGTACAGAGATCTCTCCCATGACCTGTTTATACCAAGGATGGTGACAAAGACGAGGGGGCACACTATGCGTCTGGAGGAAAGGAGGTTCCTGCACCAGAATAGAAGGGGATTCTTTACGGTCAGAGCCGTGAGACTCTGGAACTCTCTGGGAGAGGAAGTGGTGATGTCCAACTCACTTAATGAGTTCAAGAGAGGCCTGGACGCCTTTCTTGAGAACAATAAAATTACATCTTATGCTTAGTTAATTAATCCAGGGATTTAATCTTACTGCCAGATTGGTGTCGGGAAGTGAATTTTTCCTCAATGATGTAAATTGGCCTATACCTCATGGTTTTTTGTTGCCTTCCCCTGGATCAACGCTGCGGAATAGCTGCAGTGCACAAGAAATAGGCTGAACTGGATGGACGCTTGTCTTTTTTCGGCCTTATAAACTATGTAAACTATGTAAATAGGATAAAACAAAATAAATACAATTTAGTAAAGCATAGGATAAAACAACATAAATACAATTTAATAAAGCATAGGATAAAACAACATAAATACAATTTAATAAAGCATACGTTAAAACAACGTAAATACAATTAAATAAAGCATAGGATAAAACAACATAAATACAATTTAATAAAGCATAGGTTAAAACAACATAAATACAATTTTATAAAGCATAGGATAAAACAACATAAATACAATTTAATAAAGCATAGGTTAAAACAACATAAATACAATTTAATAAAGCATAGGATAAAACAACATATATTCAATTTAATAAAGCATAGGATAAAACAACATAAATACAATTTAATAAAGCATAGGATAAAACAACATAAATAAAATTTAATAAAGCATAGGATAAAACAACATAAATAAAATTTAATAAAGCATAGGATAAAACAACGTAAATACAATTTAATAAAGCATAGGATAAAACAACATAAATTAAATTTAATAAAGCATAGGATAAAACAACATAAATACAATTTAATAAAGCATAGGTTAAAACAACATAAATATAATTTAATAAAGCATAGGATAAAACAACATAAATACAATTTAATAAAGCATAGGATAAAACAACATAAATAAAATTTAATAAAGCATAGGATAAAACAACATAAATACAATTTAATAAAGCATAGGATAAAACAAAATAAATACAATTTAATAAAGCATAGGATAAAACAACATAAATACAATTTAATAAAGCATAGGATAAAACAACATAAATACAATTTAATAAAGCATACGTTAAAACAACATAAATACAATTAAATAAAGCATAGGTTAAAACAACATAAATACAATTTAATAAAGCATAGGATAAAACAACATAAATACAATTTAATAAAGCATAGGATAAAACAACATAAATAAAATTTAATAAAGCATAGGATAAAACAACATAAATACATTTAATAAAGCATACGTTAAAACAACATAAATACAATTTAATAAAGCATAGGATAAAACAAAATAAATACAATTTAGTAAAGCATAGGATAAAACAACATAAATACAATTTAATAAAGCATAGGATAAAACAACATAAATACAATTTAATAAAGAATACGTTAAAACAACGTAAATACAATTAAATAAAGCATAGGATAAAACAACATAAATGCAATTTAATAAAGCATAGGTTAAAACAACATAAATACAATTTTATAAAGCATAGGATAAAACAACATAAATACAATTTAATAAAGCATAGGATAAAACAACATAAATACAATTTAATAAAGCATATGATAAAACAACATAAATAAAATTTAATAAAGCATAGGATAAAACAACATAAATACATTTAATAAAGCATACGTTAAAACAACATAAATACAATTTTATAAAGCATAGGATAAAACAACATAAATACAATTTAATAAAGCATAGGTTAAAACAACATAAATACAATTTAATAAAGCATAAGATAAAACAACATATATTCAATTTAATAAAGCATAGGATAAAACAACATAAATACAATTTAATAAAGCATAGGATAAAACAACATAAATAAAATTTAATAAAGCATAGGATAAAACAACATAAATAAAATTTAATAAAGCATAGGATAAAGCAACGTAAATACAATTTAATAAAGCATAGGATAAAACAACATAAATTAAATTTAATAAAGCATAGGATAAAACAACATAAATACAATTTATTAAAGCATAGGATAAAACAACATAAATACAATTTAATAAAGCATAGGTTAAAACAACATAAATGCAATTTAATAAAGCATAGTATAAAACAACATAAATACAATTTAATAAAGCATAGGATAAAACAACATAAATACAATTTAATAAAGCATAGGATAAAACAACATAAATACAATTTAATAAAGCATAGGATAAGACAACATAAATACAATTTAATAAAGCATAGGCTAAAACTACATAAATACAATTTAATAAAGCATAGGATAAAACAACATAAATACAATTTAATAAAGCATAGGAAAAAACAACATAAATACACTTTAATAAAGCATACGTTAAAACAACATAAATACAATTAAATAAAGCATAGGTTAAAACAACATAAATACAATTTAATAAAGCATAGGATAAAACAACATAAATACAATTTAATAAAGCATAGGATAAAACAACATAAATAAAATTTAATAAAGCATAGGATAAAACAACATAAATACAATTTAATAAAGCATACGTTAAAACAACATAAATACAATTTAATAAAGCATAGGATAAAACAAAATAAATACAATTTAATAAAGCATAGGATAAAACAACATAAATACAATTTAATAAAGCATAGGATAAAACAACATAAATACAATTTAATAAAGCATACGTTAAAACAACATAAATACAATTAAATAAAGCATACGTTAAAACAACATAAATACAATTTAATAAAGCATAGGATAAAACAACATAAATACAATTTAATAAAGCATAGGATAAAACAACATAAATAAAATTTAATAAAGCATAGGATAAAACAACATAAATACATTTAATAAAGCATACGTTAAAACAACATAAATACAATTTAATAAAGCATAGGATAAAACAAAATAAATACAATTTAGTAAAGCATAGGATAAAACAACATAAATACAATTTAATAAAGCATAGGATAAAACAACATAAATACAATTTAATAAAGAATACGTTAAAACAACGTAAATACAATTAAATAAAGCATAGGATAAAACAACATAAATGCAATTTAATAAAGCATAGGTTAAAACAACATAAATACAATTTTATAAAGCATAGGATAAAACAACATAAATACAATTTAATAAAGCATAGGTTAAAACAACATAAATACAATTTAATAAAGCATAGGATAAAACAACATATATTCAATTTAAGAAAGCATAGGATAAAACAACATAAATACAATTTAATAAAGTATAGGATAAAACAACATAAATAAAATTTAATAAAGCATAGGATAAAACAACGTAAATACAATTTAATAAAGCATAGGATAAAACAACATAAATTAAATTTAATAAAGCATAGGATAAAACAACATAAATACAATTTAATAAAGCATAGGATAAAACAACATAAATACAATTTAATAAAGCATAGGTTAAAACAACATAAATGCAATTTAATAAAGCATAGTATAAAACAACATAAATACAATTTAATAAAGCATAGGATAAAACAACATAAATACAATTTAATAAAGCATAGGATAAAACAACATAAATACAATTTAATAAAGCATAGGATAAGACAACATAAATACAATTTAATAAAGCATAGGCTAAAACTACATAAATACAATTTAATAAAGCATAGGATGAAACAACATAAATACAATTTAATAAAGCATAGGAAAAAACAACATAAATACAATTTAATAAAGCATACGTTAAAACAACATAAATACAATTAAATAAAGCATAGGTTAAAACAACATAAATACAATTTAATAAAGCATAGGATAAAACAACATAAATACAATTTAATAAAGCATAGGATAAAACAACATAAATAAAATTTAATAAAGCATAGGATAAAACAACATAAATACAATTTAATAAAGCATACGTTAAAACAACATAAATACAATTTAATAAAGCATAGGATAAAACAAAATAAATACAATTTAATAAAGCATAGGATAAAACAACATAAATACAATTTAATAAAGCATAGGATAAAACAACATAAATACAATTTAATAAAGCATACGTTAAAACAACATAAATACAATTTAATAAAGCATAGGATAAAACAACATAAATACAATTTAATAAAGCATAGGATAAAACAACATAAATAAAATTTAATAAAGCATAGGATAAAACAACATAAATACAATTTAATAAAGCATAGGATAAAACAAAATAAATACAATTTAATAAAGCATAGGATAAAACAACATAAATACAATTTAATAAAGCATAGGATAAAACAACATAAATACAATTTAATAAAGCATACGTTAAAACAACATAAATACAATTAAATAAAGCATAGGTTAAAACAACATAAATACAATTTAATAAAGCATAGGATAAAACAACATAAATACAATTTAATAAAGCATAGGATAAAACAACATAAATAAAATTTAATAAAGCATAGGATAAAACAACATAAATACATTTAATAAAGCATACGTTAAAACAACATAAATACAATTTAATAAAGCATAGGATAAAACAAAATAAATACAATTTAGTAAAGCAGAGGATAAAACAACATAAATACAATTTAATAAAGCATAGGATAAAACAACATAAATACAATTTAATAAAGCATACGTTAAAACAACGTAAATACAATTAAATAAAGCATAGGATAAAACAACATAAGTACAATTTAATAAAGCATAGGTTAAAACAACATAAATACAATTTTATAAAGCATAGGATAAAACAACATAAATACAATTTAATAAAGCATAGGATAAAACAACATAAATACAATTTAATAAAGCATAGGATAAAACAACATAAATACAATTTAATAAAGCATACGTTAAAACAACATAAATACAATTAAATAAAGCATAGGTTAAAACAACATAAATACAATTTAATAAAGCATAGGATAAAACAACATAAATACAATTTAATAAAGCATAGGATAAAACAACATAAATACAATTTAATAAAGCATACGTTAAAACAACATAAATACAATTAAATAAAGCATAGGTTAAAACAACATAAATACAATTTAATAAAGCATAGGATAAAACAACATAAATACAATTTAATAAAGCATAGGATAAAACAACATAAATACAATTTAGTAAAGCATAGGATAAAACAACATAAATAAAATTTAATAAAGCATAGGATAAAACAACATAAATACAATTTAATAAAGCATAGGATAAAACAACATAAATAAAATTTAATAAAGCATAGGATAAAACAACATAAATACATTTAATAAAGCATACGTTAAAACAACATAAATACAATTTAATAAAGCATAGGATAAAACAAAATAAATACAATTTAGTAAAGCATAGGATAAAACAACATAAATACAATTTAATAAAGCATAGGATAAAACAACATAAATACAATTTAATAAAGCATACGTTAAAACAACGTAAATACAATTAAATAAAGCATAGGATAAAACAACATAAATACAATTTAATAAAGCATAGGTTAAAACAACATAAATACAATTTTATAAAGCATAGGATAAAACAACATAAATACAATTTAATAAAGCATAGGATAAAACAACATAAATACAATTTAATAAAGCATACGTTAAAACAACGTAAATACAATTAAATAAAGCATAGGATAAAACAACATAAATACAATTTAATAAAGCATAGGTTAAAACAACATAAATACAATTTTATAAAGCATAGGATAAAACAACATAAATACAATTTAATAAAGCATAGGATAAAACAACATAAATACAATTTAATAAAGCATAGGATAAAACAACATAAATACAATTTAATAAAGCATACGTTAAAACAACATAAATACAATTAAATAAAGCATAGGTTAAAACAACATAAATACAATTTAATAAAGCATAGGATAAAACAACATAAATACAATTTAATAAAGCATAGGATAAAACAACATAAATACAATTTAATAAAGCATACGTTAAAACAACATAAATACAATTAAATAAAGCATAGGTTAAAACAACATAAATACAATTTAATAAAGCATAGGATAAAACAACATAAATACAATTTAATAAAGCATAGGATAAAACAACATAAATAAAATTTAATAAAGCATAGGATAAAACAACATAAATACAATTTAATAAAGCATAGGATAAAACAAAATAAATACAATTTAATAAAGCATAGGATAAAACAACATAAATACAATTTAATAAAGCATAGGATAAAACAACATAAATACAATTTAATAAAGCATACGTTAAAACAACATAAATACAATTAAATAAAGCATAGGTTAAAACAACATAAATACAATTTAATAAAGCATAGGATAAAACAACATAAATACAATTTAATAAAGCATAGGATAAAACAACATAAATACAATTAAATAAAGCATAGGTTAAAACAACATAAATACAATTTAATAAAGCATAGGATAAAACAACATAAATACAATTTAATAAAGCATAGGATAAAACAACATAAATAAAATTTAATAAAGCATAGGATAAAACAACATAAATTCAATTTAATAAAGCATAGGATAAAACAAAATAAATACAATTTAATAAAGCATAGGATAAAACAACATAAATACAATTTAATAAAGCATAGGATAAAACAACATAAATACAATTTAATAAAGCATAGGAAAAAACAACATAAATACAATTTAATAAAGCATACGTTAAAACAACATAAATACAATTAAATAAAGCATAGGTTAAAACAACATAAATACAATTTAATAAAGCATAGGATAAAACAACATAAATACAATTTAATAAAGCATAGGATAAAACAACATAAATAAAATTTAATAAAGCATAGGATAAAACAACATAAATACAATTTAATAAAGCATACGTTAAAACAACATAAATAAAATTTAATAAAGCATAGGATAAAACAAAATAAATACAATTTAATAAAGCATAGGATAAAACAACATAAATACAATTTAATAAAGCATAGGATCAAACAACATAAATACAATTTAATAAAGCATACGTTAAAACAACATAAATACAATTAAATAAAGCATAGGTTAAAACAACATAAATACAATTTAATAAAGCATAGGATAAAACAACATAAATACAATTTAATAAAGCATAGGATAAAACAACATAAATAAAATTTAATAAAGCATAGGATAAAACAACATAAATACAATTTAATAAAGCATAGGATAAAACAAAATAAATACAATTTAATAAAGCATAGGATAAAACAACATAAATACAATTTAATAAAGCATAGGATAAAACAACATAAATACAATTTAATAAAGCATACGTTAAAACAACATAAATACAATTAAATAAAGCATAGGTTAAAACAACATAAATACAATTTAATAAAGCATAGGATAAAACAACATAAATACAATTTAATAAAGCATAGGATAAAACAACATAAATAAAATTTAATAAAGCATAGGATAAAACAACATAAATACATTTAATAAAGCATACGTTAAAACAACATAAATACAATTTAATAAAGCATAGGATAAAACAAAATAAATACAATTTAGTAAAGCATAGGATAAAACAACATAAATACAATTTAATAAAGCATAGGATAAGACAACATAAATACAATTTAATAAAGCATAGGCTAAAACTACATAAATACAATTTAATAAAGCATAGGATGAAACAACATAAATACAATTTAATAAAGCATAGGAAAAAACAACATAAATACAATTTAATAAAGCATACGTTAAAACAACATAAATACAATTAAATAAAGCATAGGTTAAAACAACATAAATACAATTTAATAAAGCATAGGATAAAACAACATAAATACAATTTAATAAAGCATAGGATAAAACAACATAAATAAAATTTAATAAAGCATAGGATAAAACAACATAAATACAATTTAATAAAGCATACGTTAAAACAACATAAATACAATTTAATAAAGCATAGGATAAAACAAAATAAATACAATTTAATAAAGCATAGGATAAAACAACATAAATACAATTTAATAAAGCATAGGATAAAACAACATAAATACAATTTAATAAAGCATACGTTAAAACAACATAAATACAATAAAATAAAGCATAGTTTAAAACAACATAAATGCAATTTAATAAAGCATAGGATAAAACAACATAAATACAATTTAATAAAGCATAGGATAAAACAACATAAATAAAATTTAATAAAGCATAGGATAAAACAACATAAATACAATTTAATAAAGCATAGGATAAAACAAAATAAATACAATTTAATAAAGCATAGGATAAAACAACATAAATACAATTTAATAAAGCATAGGATAAAACAACATAAATACAATTTAATAAGGCATACGTTAAAACAACATAAATACAATTAAATAAAGCATAGGTTAAAACAACATAAATACAATTTAATAAAGCATAGGATAAAACAACATAAATACAATTTAATAAAGCATAGGATAAAACAACATAAATAAAATTTAATAAAGCATAGGATAAAACAACATAAATACATTTAATAAAGCATACGTTAAAACAACATAAATACAATTTAATAAAGCATAGGATAAAACAAAATAAATACAATTTAGTAAAGCAGAGGATAAAACAACATAAATACAATTTAATAAAGCATAGGATAAAACAACATAAATACAATTTAATAAAGCATACGTTAAAACAACGTAAATACAATTAAATAAAGCATAGGATAAAACAACATAAGTACAATTTAATAAAGCATAGGTTAAAACAACATAAATACAATTTTATAAAGCATAGGATAAAACAACATAAATACAATTTAATAAAG
The DNA here is from genome assembly GCF_046119375.1 of Phyllobates terribilis. Lineage (NCBI taxonomy): Eukaryota > Metazoa > Chordata > Amphibia > Anura > Dendrobatidae > Phyllobates > Phyllobates terribilis. The sequence continues at coordinate 1,362,086 of NW_027362778.1, forward strand.
CATAGGATAAAACAACATAAATACAATTTAATAAAGCATAGGATAAAACAACATAAATACAATTTAATAAAGCATACGTTAAAACAACATAAATACAATTAAATAAAGCATAGGTTAAAACAACATAAATACAATTTAATAAAGCATAGGATAAAACAACATAAATACAATTTAATAAAGCATAGGATAAAACAACATAAATACAATTTAATAAAGCATACGTTAAAACAACATAAATACAATTAAATAAAGCATAGGTTAAAACAACATAAATACAATTTAATAAAGCATAGGATAAAACAACATAAATACAATTTAATAAAGCATAGGATAAAACAACATAAATACAATTTAATAAAGCATAGGATAAAACAACATAAATAAAATTTAATAAAGCATAGGATAAAACAACATAAATACAATTTAATAAAGCATAGGATAAAACAACATAAATAAAATTTAATAAAGCATAGGATAAAACAACATAAATACATTTAATAAAGCATACGTTAAAACAACATAAATACAATTTAATAAAGCATAGGATAAAACAAAATAAATACAATTTAGTAAAGCATAGGATAAAACAACATAAATACAATTTAATAAAGCATAGGATAAAACAACATAAATACAATTTAATAAAGCATACGTTAAAACAACGTAAATACAATTAAATAAAGCATAGGATAAAACAACATAAATACAATTTAATAAAGCATAGGTTAAAACAACATAAATACAATTTTATAAAGCATAGGATAAAACAACATAAATACAATTTAATAAAGCATAGGATAAAACAACATAAATACAATTTAATAAAGCATACGTTAAAACAACGTAAATACAATTAAATAAAGCATAGGATAAAACAACATAAATACAATTTAATAAAGCATAGGTTAAAACAACATAAATACAATTTTATAAAGCATAGGATAAAACAACATAAATACAATTTAATAAAGCATAGGATAAAACAACATAAATACAATTTAATAAAGCATAGGATAAAACAACATAAATACAATTTAATAAAGCATACGTTAAAACAACATAAATACAATTAAATAAAGCATAGGTTAAAACAACATAAATACAATTTAATAAAGCATAGGATAAAACAACATAAATACAATTTAATAAAGCATAGGATAAAACAACATAAATACAATTTAATAAAGCATACGTTAAAACAACATAAATACAATTAAATAAAGCATAGGTTAAACAACATAAATACAATTTAATAAAGCATAGGATAAAACAACATAAATACAATTTAATAAAGCATAGGATAAAACAACATAAATAAAATTTAATAAAGCATATGATAAAACAACATAAATACAATTTAATAAAGCATAGGATAAAACAAAATAAATACAATTTAATAAAGCATAGGATAAAACAACATAAATACAATTTAATAAAGCATAGGATAAAACAACATAAATACAATTTAATAAAGCATACGTTAAAACAACATAAATACAATTAAATAAAGCATAGGTTAAAACAACATAAATACAATTTAATAAAGCATAGGATAAAACAACATAAATACAATTTAATAAAGCATAGGATAAAACAACATAAATACAATTAAATAAAGCATAGGTTAAAACAACATAAATACAATTTAATAAAGCATAGGATAAAACAACATAAATACAATTTAATAAAGCATAGGATAAAACAACATAAATAAAATTTAATAAAGCATAGGATAAAACAACATAAATTCAATTTAATAAAGCATAGGATAAAACAAAATAAATACAATTTAATAAAGCATAGGATAAAACAACATAAATACAATTTAATAAAGCATAGGATAAAACAACATAAATACAATTTAATAAAGCATACGTTAAAACAACATAAATACAATTTAATAAAGCATAGGTTAAAACAACATAAATACAATTTTATAAAGCATAGGATAAAACAACATAAATACAATTTAATAAAGCATAGGTTAAAACAACATAAATACAATTTAATAAAGCATAGGATAAAACAACATATATTCAATTTAATAAAGCATAGGATAAAACAACATAAATACAATTTAATAAAGCATAGGATAAAACAACATAAATAAAATTTAATAAAGCATAGGATAAAACAACATAAATAAAATTTAATAAAGCATAGGATAAAACAACGTAAATACAATTTAATAAAGCATAGGATAAAACAACATAAATTAAATTTAATAAAGCATAGGATAAAACAACATAAATACAATTTAATAAAGCATAGGATAAAACAACATAAATACAATTTAATAAAGCATACGTTAAAACAACGTAAATACAATTAAATAAAGCATAGGATAAAACAACATAAATACAATTTAATAAAGCATAGGTTAAAACAACATAAATACAATTTTATAAAGCATAGGATAAAACAACATAAATACAATTTAATAAAGCATAGGATAAAACAACATAAATACAATTTAATAAAGCATAGGATAAAACAACATAAATACAATTTAATAAAGCATACGTTAAAACAACATAAATACAATTAAATAAAGCATAGGTTAAAACAACATAAATACAATTTAATAAAGCATAGGATAAAACAACATAAATACAATTTAATAAAGCATAGGATAAAACAACATAAATACAATTTAATAAAGCATACGTTAAAACAACATAAATACAATTAAATAAAGCATAGGTTAAAACAACATAAATACAATTTAATAAAGCATAGGATAAAACAACATAAATACAATTTAATAAAGCATAGGATAAAACAACATAAATACAATTTAATAAAGCATACGTTAAAACAACATAAATACAATTTAATAAAGCATAGGTTAAAACAACATAAATACAATTTTATAAAGCATAGGATAAAACAACATAAATACAATTTAATAAAGCATAGGTTAAAACAACATAAATACAATTTAATAAAGCATAGGATAAAACAACATATATTCAATTTAATAAAGCATAGGATAAAACAACATAAATACAATTTAATAAAGCATAGGATAAAACAACATAAATAAAATTTAATAAAGCATAGGATAAAACAACATAAATAAAATTTAATAAAGCATAGGATAAAACAACGTAAATACAATTTAATAAAGCATAGGATAAAACAACATAAATTAAATTTAATAAAGCATAGGATAAAACAACATAAATACAATTTAATAAAGCATAGGATAAAACAACATAAATACAATTTAATAAAGCATACGTTAAAACAACGTAAATACAATTAAATAAAGCATAGGATAAAACAACATAAATACAATTTAATAAAGCATAGGTTAAAACAACATAAATACAATTTTATAAAGCATAGGATAAAACAACATAAATACAATTTAATAAAGCATAGGATAAAACAACATAAATACAATTTAATAAAGCATAGGATAAAACAACATAAATACAATTTAATAAAGCATACGTTAAAACAACATAAATACAATTAAATAAAGCATAGGTTAAAACAACATAAATACAATTTAATAAAGCATAGGATAAAACAACATAAATACAATTTAATAAAGCATAGGATAAAACAACATAAATACAATTTAATAAAGCATACGTTAAAACAACATAAATACAATTAAATAAAGCATAGGTTAAAACAACATAAATACAATTTAATAAAGCATAGGATAAAACAACATAAATACAATTTAATAAAGCATAGGATAAAACAACATAAATAAAATTTAATAAAGCATAGGATAAAACAAAATAAATACAATTTAATAAAGCATAGGATAAAACAACATAAATACAATTTAATAAAGCATAGGATAAAACAACATAAATACAATTTAATAAAGCATACGTTAAAACAACATAAATACAATTAAATAAAGCATAGGTTAAAACAACTTAAATACAATTTAATAAAGCATAGGTTAAAACAACATAAATACAATTTTATAAAGCATAGGATAAAACAACATAAATACAATTTAATAAAGCATAGGTTAAAACAACATAAATACAATTTAATAAAGCATAGGATAAAACAACATATATTCAATTTAATAAAGCATAGGATAAAACAACATAAATACAATTTAATAAAGCATAGGATAAAACAAAATAAATAAAATTTAATAAAGCATAGGATAAAACAACATAAATACAATTTAATAAAGCATAGGATAAAACAAAATAAATAAAATTTAATAAAGCATAGGATAAAACAACATAAATACAATTTAATAAAGCATAGGTTAAAACAACATAAATACAATTTTATAAAGCATAGGATAAAACAACATAAATACAATTTAATAAAGCATAGGATAAAACAACATAAATACAATTTAATAAAGCATACGTTAAAACAACGTAAATACAATTAAATAAAGCATAGGATAAAACAACATAAATACAATTTAATAAAGCATAGGTTAAAACAACATAAATACAATTTTATAAAGCATAGGATAAAACAACATAAATACAATTTAATAAAGCATAGGATAAAACAACATAAATACAATTTAATAAAGCATAGGATAAAACAACATAAATACAATTTAATAAAGCATACGTTAAAACAACATAAATACAATTAAATAAAGCATAGGTTAAAACAACATAAATACAATTTAATAAAGCATAGGATAAAACAACATAAATACAATTTAATAAAGCATAGGATAAAACAACATAAATACAATTTAATAAAGCATACGTTAAAACAACATAAATACAATTAAATAAAGCATAGGTTAAAACAACATAAATACAATTTAATAAAGCATAGGATAAAACAACATAAATACAATTTAATAAAGCATAGGATAAAACAACATAAATAAAATTTAATAAAGCATAGGATAAAACAACATAAATACAATTTAATAAAGCATAGGATAAAACAAAATAAATACAATTTAATAAAGCATAGGATAAAACAACATAAATACAATTTAATAAAGCATAGGATAAAACAACATAAATACAATTTAATAAAGCATACGTTAAAACAACATAAATACAATTAAATAAAGCATAGGTTAAAACAACATAAATACAATTTAATAAAGCATAGGATAAAACAACATAAATACAATTTAATAAAGCATAGGATAAAACAACATAAATACAATTAAATAAAGCATAGGTTAAAACAACATAAATACAATTTAATAAAGCATAGGATAAAACAACATAAATACAATTTAATAAAGCATAGGATAAAACAACATAAATAAAATTTAATAAAGCATAGGATAAAACAACATAAATTCAATTTAATAAAGCATAGGATAAAACAAAATAAATACAATTTAATAAAGCATAGGATAAAACAACATAAATACAATTTAATAAAGCATAGGATAAAACAACATAAATACAATTTAATAAAGCATACGTTAAAACAACATAAATACAATTTAATAAAGCATAGGTTAAAACAACATAAATACAATTTTATAAAGCATAGGATAAAACAACATAAATACAATTTAATAAAGCATAGGTTAAAACAACATAAATACAATTTAATAAAGCATAGGATAAAACAACATATATTCAATTTAATAAAGCATAGGATAAAACAACATAAATACAATTTAATAAAGCATAGGATAAAACAACATAAATAAAATTTAATAAAGCATAGGATGAAACAACATAAATAAAATTTAATAAAGCATAGGATAAAACAACGTAAATACAATTTAATAAAGCATAGGATAAAACAACATAAATTAAATTTAATAAAGCATAGGATAAAACAACATAAATACAATTTAATAAAGCATAGGATAAAACAACATAAATACAATTTAATAAAGCATAGGATAAGACAACATAAATACAATTTAATAAAGCATAGGCTAAAACTACATAAATACAATTTAATAAAGCATAGGATAAAACAACATAAATACAATTTAATAAAGCATAGGAAAAAACAACATAAATACAATTTAATAAAGCATACGTTAAAACAACATAAATACAATTAAATAAAGCATAGGTTAAAACAACATAAATACAATTAAATAAAGCATAGGTTAAAACAACATAAATACAATTTAATAAAGCATAGGATAAAACAACATAAATACAATTTAATAAAGCATAGGATAAAACAACATAAATAAAATTTAATAAAGCATAGGATAAAACAACATAAATACAATTTAATAAAGCATACGTTAAAACAACATAAATACAATTTAATAAAGCATAGGATAAAACAAAATAAATACAATTTAATAAAGCATAGGATAAAACAACATAAATACAATTTAATAAAGCATAGGATCAAACAACATAAATACAATTTAATAAAGCATACGTTAAAACAACATAAATACAATTAAATAAAGCATAGGTTAAAACTACATAAATACAATTTAATAAAGCATAGGATAAAACAACATAAATACAATTTAATAAAGCATAGGATAAAACAACATAAATAAAATTTAATAAAGCATAGGATAAAACAACATAAATACAATTTAATAAAGCATAGGATAAAACAAAATAAATACAATTTAATAAAGCATAGGATAAAACAACATAAATACAATTTAATAAAGCATAGGATAAAACAACATAAATACAATTTAATAAAGCATACGTTAAAACAACATAAATACAATTAAATAAAGCATAGGTTAAAACAACATAAATACAATTTAATAAAGCATAGGATAAAACAACATAAATACAATTTAATAAAGCATAGGATAAAACAACATAAATACAATTTAATAAAGCATACGTTAAAACAACATAAATACAATTAAATAAAGCATAGGTTAAAACAACATAAATACAATTTAATAAAGCATAGGATAAAACAACATAAATACAATTTAATAAAGCATAGGATAAAACAACATAAATACAATTTAATAAAGCATAGGATAAAACAACATAAATAAAATTTAATAAAGCATAGGATAAAACAACATAAATACAATTTAATAAAGCATAGGATAAAACAACATAAATAAAATTTAATAAAGCATAGGATAAAACAACATAAATACATTTAATAAAGCATACGTTAAAACAACATAAATACAATTTAATAAAGCATAGGATAAAACAAAATAAATACAATTTAGTAAAGCATAGGATAAAACAACATAAATACAATTTAATAAAGCATAGGATAAAACAACATAAATTCAATTTAATAAAGCATAGGATAAAACAAAATAAATACAATTTAATAAAGCATAGGATAAAACAACATAAATACAATTTAATAAAGCATAGGATAAAACAACATAAATACAATTTAATAAAGCATACGTTAAAACAACATAAATACAATTTAATAAAGCATAGGTTAAAACAACATAAATACAATTTTATAAAGCATAGGATAAAACAACATAAATACAATTTAATAAAGCATAGGTTAAAACAACATAAATACAATTTAATAAAGCATAGGATAAAACAACATATATTCAATTTAATAAAGCATAGGATAAAACAACATAAATACAATTTAATAAAGCATAGGATAAAACAACATAAATAAAATTTAATAAAGCATAGGATGAAACAACATAAATAAAATTTAATAAAGCATAGGATAAAACAACGTAAATACAATTTAATAAAGCATAGGATAAAACAACATAAATTAAATTTAATAAAGCATAGGATAAAACAACATAAATACAATTTAATAAAGCATAGGATAAAACAACATAAATACAATTTAATAAAGCATAGGATAAGACAACATAAATACAATTTAATAAAGCATAGGCTAAAACTACATAAATACAATTTAATAAAGCATAGGATAAAACAACATAAATACAATTTAATAAAGCATAGGAAAAAACAACATAAATACAATTTAATAAAGCATACGTTAAAACAACATAAATACAATTAAATAAAGCATAGGTTAAAACAACATAAATACAATTAAATAAAGCATAGGTTAAAACAACATAAATACAATTTAATAAAGCATAGGATAAAACAACATAAATACAATTTAATAAAGCATAGGATAAAACAACATAAATAAAATTTAATAAAGCATAGGATAAAACAACATAAATACAATTTAATAAAGCATACGTTAAAACAACATAAATACAATTTAATAAAGCATAGGATAAAACAAAATAAATACAATTTAATAAAGCATAGGACAATTTAATAAAGCATAGGATAAAACAACATAAATACAATTTAATAAAGCATAGGATCAAACAACATAAATACAATTTAATAAAGCATACGTTAAAACAACATAAATACAATTAAATAAAGCATAGGTTAAAACTACATAAATACAATTTAATAAAGCATAGGATAAAACAACATAAATACAATTTAATAAAGCATAGGATAAAACAACATAAAAATAAAACAACATAAATACAATTTAATAAAGCATAGGATAAAACAAAATAAATACAATTTAATAAAGCATAGGATAAAACAACATAAATACAATTTAATAAAGCATAGGATAAAACAACATAAATACAATTTAATAAAGCATACGTTAAAACAACATAAATACAATTAAATAAAGCATAGGTTAAAACAACATAAATACAATTTAATAAAGCATAGGATAAAACAACATAAATACAATTTAATAAAGCATAGGATAAAACAACATAAATACAATTTAATAAAGCATACGTTAAAACAACATAAATACAATTAAATAAAGCATAGGTTAAAACAACATAAATACAATTTAATAAAGCATAGGATAAAACAACATAAATACAATTTAATAAAGCATAGGATAAAACAACATAAATACAATTTAATAAAGCATAGGATAAAACAACATAAATAAAATTTAATAAAGCATAGGATAAAACAACATAAATACAATTTAATAAAGCATAGGATAAAACAACATAAATAAAATTTAATAAAGCATAGGATAAAACAACATAAATACATTTAATAAAGCATACGTTAAAACAACATAAATACAATTTAATAAAGCATAGGATAAAACAAAATAAATACAATTTAGTAAAGCATAGGATAAAACAACATAAATACAATTTAATAAAGCATAGGATAAAACAACATAAATACAATTTAATAAAGCATACGTTAAAACAACGTAAATACAATTAAATAAAGCATAGGATAAAACAACATAAATACAATTTAATAAAGCATAGGTTAAAACAACATAAATACAATTTTATAAAGCATAGGATAAAACAACATAAATACAATTTAATAAAGCATAGGATAAAACAACATAAATACAATTTAATAAAGCATACGTTAAAACAACGTAAATACAATTAAATAAAGCATAGGATAAAACAACATAAATACAATTTAATAAAGCATAGGTTAAAACAACATAAATACAATTTTATAAAGCATAGGATAAAACAACATAAATACAATTTAATAAAGCATAGGATAAAACAACATAAATACAATTTAATAAAGCATAGGATAAAACAACATAAATACAATTTAATAAAGCATACGTTAAAACAACATAAATACAATTAAATAAAGCATAGGTTAAAACAACATAAATACAATTTAATAAAGCATAGGATAAAACAACATAAATACAATTTAATAAAGCATAGGATAAAACAACATAAATACAATTTAATAAAGCATAGGATAAAACAACATAAATAAAATTTAATAAAGCATAGGATAAAACAACATAAATACAATTTAATAAAGCATAGGATAAAACAACATAAATAAAATTTAATAAAGCATAGGATAAAACAACATAAATACATTTAATAAAGCATACGTTAAAACAACATAAATACAATTTAATAAAGCATAGGATAAAACAAAATAAATACAATTTAGTAAAGCATAGGATAAAACAACATAAATACAATTTAATAAAGCATAGGATAAAACAACATAAATACAATTTAATAAAGCATACGTTAAAACAACGTAAATACAATTAAATAAAGCATAGGATAAAACAACATAAATACAATTTAATAAAGCATAGGTTAAAACAACATAAATACAATTTTATAAAGCATAGGATAAAACAACATAAATACAATTTAATAAAGCATAGGATAAAACAACATAAATACAATTTAATAAAGCATACGTTAAAACAACGTAAATACAATTAAATAAAGCATAGGATAAAACAACATAAATACAATTTAATAAAGCATAGGTTAAAACAACATAAATACAATTTTATAAAGCATAGGATAAAACAACATAAATACAATTTAATAAAGCATAGGATAAAACAACATAAATACAATTTAATAAAGCATAGGATAAAACAACATAAATACAATTTAATAAAGCATACGTTAAAACAACATAAATACAATTAAATAAAGCATAGGTTAAAACAACATAAATACAATTTAATAAAGCATAGGATAAAACAACATAAATACAATTTAATAAAGCATAGGATAAAACAACATAAATACAATTTAATAAAGCATACGTTAAAACAACATAAATACAATTAAATAAAGCATAGGTTAAACAACATAAATACAATTTAATAAAGCATAGGATAAAACAACATAAATACAATTTAATAAAGCATAGGATAAAACAACATAAATAAAATTTAATAAAGCATATGATAAAACAACATAAATACAATTTAATAAAGCATAGGATAAAACAAAATAAATACAATTTAATAAAGCATAGGATAAAACAACATAAATACAATTTAATAAAGCATAGGATAAAACAACATAAATACAATTTAATAAAGCATACGTTAAAACAACATAAATACAATTAAATAAAGCATAGGTTAAAACAACATAAATACAATTTAATAAAGCATAGGATAAAACAACATAAATACAATTTAATAAAGCATAGGATAAAACAACATAAATACAATTAAATAAAGCATAGGTTAAAACAACATAAATACAATTTAATAAAGCATAGGATAAAACAACATAAATACAATTTAATAAAGCATAGGATAAAACAACATAAATAAAATTTAATAAAGCATAGGATAAAACAACATAAATTCAATTTAATAAAGCATAGGATAAAACAAAATAAATACAATTTAATAAAGCATAGGATAAAACAACATAAATACAATTTAATAAAGCATAGGATAAAACAACATAAATACAATTTAATAAAGCATACGTTAAAACAACATAAATACAATTTAATAAAGCATAGGTTAAAACAACATAAATACAATTTTATAAAGCATAGGATAAAACAACATAAATACAATTTAATAAAGCATAGGTTAAAACAACATAAATACAATTTAATAAAGCATAGGATAAAACAACATATATTCAATTTAATAAAGCATAGGATAAAACAACATAAATACAATTTAATAAAGCATAGGATAAAACAACATAAATAAAATTTAATAAAGCATAGGATAAAACAACATAAATAAAATTTAATAAAGCATAGGATAAAACAACGTAAATACAATTTAATAAAGCATAGGATAAAACAACATAAATTAAATTTAATAAAGCATAGGATAAAACAACATAAATACAATTTAATAAAGCATAGGATAAAACAACATAAATACAATTTAATAAAGCATACGTTAAAACAACGTAAATACAATTAAATAAAGCATAGGATAAAACAACATAAATACAATTTAATAAAGCATAGGTTAAAACAACATAAATACAATTTTATAAAGCATAGGATAAAACAACATAAATACAATTTAATAAAGCATAGGATAAAACAACATAAATACAATTTAATAAAGCATAGGATAAAACAACATAAATACAATTTAATAAAGCATACGTTAAAACAACATAAATACAATTAAATAAAGCATAGGTTAAAACAACATAAATACAATTTAATAAAGCATAGGATAAAACAACATAAATACAATTTAATAAAGCATAGGATAAAACAACATAAATACAATTTAATAAAGCATACGTTAAAACAACATAAATACAATTAAATAAAGCATAGGTTAAAACAACATAAATACAATTTAATAAAGCATAGGATAAAACAACATAAATACAATTTAATAAAGCATAGGATAAAACAACATAAATACAATTTAATAAAGCATACGTTAAAACAACATAAATACAATTTAATAAAGCATAGGTTAAAACAACATAAATACAATTTTATAAAGCATAGGATAAAACAACATAAATACAATTTAATAAAGCATAGGTTAAAACAACATAAATACAATTTAATAAAGCATAGGATAAAACAACATATATTCAATTTAATAAAGCATAGGATAAAACAACATAAATACAATTTAATAAAGCATAGGATAAAACAACATAAATAAAATTTAATAAAGCATAGGATAAAACAACATAAATAAAATTTAATAAAGCATAGGATAAAACAACGTAAATACAATTTAATAAAGCATAGGATAAAACAACATAAATTAAATTTAATAAAGCATAGGATAAAACAACATAAATACAATTTAATAAAGCATAGGATAAAACAACATAAATACAATTTAATAAAGCATACGTTAAAACAACGTAAATACAATTAAATAAAGCATAGGATAAAACAACATAAATACAATTTAATAAAGCATAGGTTAAAACAACATAAATACAATTTTATAAAGCATAGGATAAAACAACATAAATACAATTTAATAAAGCATAGGATAAAACAACATAAATACAATTTAATAAAGCATAGGATAAAACAACATAAATACAATTTAATAAAGCATACGTTAAAACAACATAAATACAATTAAATAAAGCATAGGTTAAAACAACATAAATACAATTTAATAAAGCATAGGATAAAACAACATAAATACAATTTAATAAAGCATAGGATAAAACAACATAAATACAATTTAATAAAGCATACGTTAAAACAACATAAATACAATTAAATAAAGCATAGGTTAAAACAACATAAATACAATTTAATAAAGCATAGGATAAAACAACATAAATACAATTTAATAAAGCATAGGATAAAACAACATAAATAAAATTTAATAAAGCATAGGATAAAACAAAATAAATACAATTTAATAAAGCATAGGATAAAACAACATAAATACAATTTAATAAAGCATAGGATAAAACAACATAAATACAATTTAATAAAGCATACGTTAAAACAACATAAATACAATTAAATAAAGCATAGGTTAAAACAACTTAAATACAATTTAATAAAGCATAGGTTAAAACAACATAAATACAATTTTATAAAGCATAGGATAAAACAACATAAATACAATTTAATAAAGCATAGGTTAAAACAACATAAATACAATTTAATAAAGCATAGGATAAAACAACATATATTCAATTTAATAAAGCATAGGATAAAACAACATAAATACAATTTAATAAAGCATAGGATAAAACAAAATAAATAAAATTTAATAAAGCATAGGATAAAACAACATAAATACAATTTAATAAAGCATAGGATAAAACAAAATAAATAAAATTTAATAAAGCATAGGATAAAACAACATAAATACAATTTAATAAAGCATAGGTTAAAACAACATAAATACAATTTTATAAAGCATAGGATAAAACAACATAAATACAATTTAATAAAGCATAGGATAAAACAACATAAATACAATTTAATAAAGCATACGTTAAAACAACGTAAATACAATTAAATAAAGCATAGGATAAAACAACATAAATACAATTTAATAAAGCATAGGTTAAAACAACATAAATACAATTTTATAAAGCATAGGATAAAACAACATAAATACAATTTAATAAAGCATAGGATAAAACAACATAAATACAATTTAATAAAGCATAGGATAAAACAACATAAATACAATTTAATAAAGCATACGTTAAAACAACATAAATACAATTAAATAAAGCATAGGTTAAAACAACATAAATACAATTTAATAAAGCATAGGATAAAACAACATAAATACAATTTAATAAAGCATAGGATAAAACAACATAAATACAATTTAATAAAGCATACGTTAAAACAACATAAATACAATTAAATAAAGCATAGGTTAAAACAACATAAATACAATTTAATAAAGCATAGGATAAAACAACATAAATACAATTTAATAAAGCATAGGATAAAACAACATAAATAAAATTTAATAAAGCATAGGATAAAACAACATAAATACAATTTAATAAAGCATAGGATAAAACAAAATAAATACAATTTAATAAAGCATAGGATAAAACAACATAAATACAATTTAATAAAGCATAGGATAAAACAACATAAATACAATTTAATAAAGCATACGTTAAAACAACATAAATACAATTAAATAAAGCATAGGTTAAAACAACATAAATACAATTTAATAAAGCATAGGATAAAACAACATAAATACAATTTAATAAAGCATAGGATAAAACAACATAAATACAATTAAATAAAGCATAGGTTAAAACAACATAAATACAATTTAATAAAGCATAGGATAAAACAACATAAATACAATTTAATAAAGCATAGGATAAAACAACATAAATAAAATTTAATAAAGCATAGGATAAAACAACATAAATTCAATTTAATAAAGCATAGGATAAAACAAAATAAATACAATTTAATAAAGCATAGGATAAAACAACATAAATACAATTTAATAAAGCATAGGATAAAACAACATAAATACAATTTAATAAAGCATACGTTAAAACAACATAAATACAATTTAATAAAGCATAGGTTAAAACAACATAAATACAATTTTATAAAGCATAGGATAAAACAACATAAATACAATTTAATAAAGCATAGGTTAAAACAACATAAATACAATTTAATAAAGCATAGGATAAAACAACATATATTCAATTTAATAAAGCATAGGATAAAACAACATAAATACAATTTAATAAAGCATAGGATAAAACAACATAAATAAAATTTAATAAAGCATAGGATGAAACAACATAAATAAAATTTAATAAAGCATAGGATAAAACAACGTAAATACAATTTAATAAAGCATAGGATAAAACAACATAAATTAAATTTAATAAAGCATAGGATAAAACAACATAAATACAATTTAATAAAGCATAGGATAAAACAACATAAATACAATTTAATAAAGCATAGGATAAGACAACATAAATACAATTTAATAAAGCATAGGCTAAAACTACATAAATACAATTTAATAAAGCATAGGATAAAACAACATAAATACAATTTAATAAAGCATAGGAAAAAACAACATAAATACAATTTAATAAAGCATACGTTAAAACAACATAAATACAATTAAATAAAGCATAGGTTAAAACAACATAAATACAATTAAATAAAGCATAGGTTAAAACAACATAAATACAATTTAATAAAGCATAGGATAAAACAACATAAATACAATTTAATAAAGCATAGGATAAAACAACATAAATAAAATTTAATAAAGCATAGGATAAAACAACATAAATACAATTTAATAAAGCATACGTTAAAACAACATAAATACAATTTAATAAAGCATAGGATAAAACAAAATAAATACAATTTAATAAAGCATAGGATAAAACAACATAAATACAATTTAATAAAGCATAGGATCAAACAACATAAATACAATTTAATAAAGCATACGTTAAAACAACATAAATACAATTAAATAAAGCATAGGTTAAAACTACATAAATACAATTTAATAAAGCATAGGATAAAACAACATAAATACAATTTAATAAAGCATAGGATAAAACAACATAAATAAAATTTAATAAAGCATAGGATAAAACAACATAAATACAATTTAATAAAGCATAGGATAAAACAAAATAAATACAATTTAATAAAGCATAGGATAAAACAACATAAATACAATTTAATAAAGCATAGGATAAAACAACATAAATACAATTTAATAAAGCATACGTTAAAACAACATAAATACAATTAAATAAAGCATAGGTTAAAACAACATAAATACAATTTAATAAAGCATAGGATAAAACAACATAAATACAATTTAATAAAGCATAGGATAAAACAACATAAATAAAATTTAATAAAGCATAGGATAAAACAACATAAATACATTTAATAAAGCATACGTTAAAACAACATAAATACAATTTAATAAAGCATAGGATAAAACAAAATAAATACAATTTAGTAAAGCATAGGATAAAACAACATAAATACAATTTAATAAAGCATAGGATAAAACAACATAAATACAATTTAATAAAGCATACGTTAAAACAACGTAAATACAATTAAATAAAGCATAGGATAAAACAACATAAATACAATTTAATAAAGCATAGGTTAAAACAACATAAATACAATTTTATAAAGCATAGGATAAAACAACATAAATACAATTTAATAAAGCATAGGATAAAACAACATAAATACAATTTAATAAAGCATAGGATAAAACAACATAAATACAATTTAATAAAGCATACGTTAAAACAACATAAATACAATTAAATAAAGCATAGGTTAAAACAACATAAATACAATTTAATAAAGCATAGGATAAAACAACATAAATACAATTTAATAAAGCATAGGATAAAACAACATAAATACAATTTAATAAAGCATACGTTAAAACAACATAAATACAATTAAATAAAGCATAGGTTAAAACAACATAAATACAATTTAATAAAGCATAGGATAAAACAACATAAATACAATTTAATAAAGCATAGGATAAAACAACATAAATAAAATTTAATAAAGCATAGGATAAAACAAAATAAATACAATTTAATAAAGCATAGGATAAAACAACATAAATACAATTTAATAAAGCATAGGATAAAACAACATAAATACAATTTAATAAAGCATACGTTAAAACAACATAAATACAATTAAATAAAGCATAGGTTAAAACAACTTAAATACAATTTAATAAAGCATAGGTTAAAACAACATAAATACAATTTAATAAAGCATACGTTAAAACAACATAAATACAATTTAATAAAGCATAGGTTAAAACAACATAAATACAATTTTATAAAGCATAGGATAAAACAACATAAATACAATTTAATAAAGCATAGGTTAAAACAACATAAATACAATTTAATAAAGCATAGGATAAAACAACATATATTCAATTTAATAAAGCATAGGATAAAACAACATAAATACAATTTAATAAAGCATAGGATAAAACAACATAAATAAAATTTAATAAAGCATAGGATGAAACAACATAAATAAAATTTAATAAAGCATAGGATAAAACAACGTAAATACAATTTAATAAAGCATAGGATAAAACAACATAAATACAATTTAATAAAGCATAGGATAAAACAAAATAAATACAATTTAATAAAGCATAGGATAAAACAACATAAATACAATTTAATAAAGCATAGGATAAAACAACATAAATACAATTTAATAAAGCATACGTTAAAACAACATAAATACAATTAAATAAAGCATAGGTTAAAACAACATAAATACAATTTAATAAAGCATAGGATAAAACAACATAAATACAATTTAATAAAGCATAGGATAAAACAACATAAATAAAATTTAATAAAGCATAGGATAAAACAACATAAATACATTTAATAAAGCATACGTTAAAACAACATAAATACAATTTAATAAAGCATAGGATAAAACAAAATAAATACAATTTAGTAAAGCATAGGATAAAACAACATAAATACAATTTAATAAAGCATAGGATAAAACAACATAAATACAATTTAATAAAGCATACGTTAAAACAACGTAAATACAATTAAATAAAGCATAGGATAAAACAACATAAATACAATTTAATAAAGCATAGGTTAAAACAACATAAATACAATTTTATAAAGCATAGGATAAAACAACATAAATACAATTTAATAAAGCATAGGATAAAACAACATAAATACAATTTAATAAAGCATAGGATAAAACAACATAAATACAATTTAATAAAGCATACGTTAAAACAACATAAATACAATTAAATAAAGCATAGGTTAAAACAACATAAATACAATTTAATAAAGCATAGGATAAAACAACATAAATACAATTTAATAAAGCATAGGATAAAACAACATAAATACAATTTAATAAAGCATACGTTAAAACAACATAAATACAATTAAATAAAGCATAGGTTAAAACAACATAAATACAATTTAATAAAGCATAGGATAAAACAACATAAATACAATTTAATAAAGCATAGGATAAAACAACATAAATAAAATTTAATAAAGCATAGGATAAAACAAAATAAATACAATTTAATAAAGCATAGGATAAAACAACATAAATACAATTTAATAAAGCATAGGATAAAACAACATAAATACAATTTAATAAAGCATACGTTAAAACAACATAAATACAATTAAATAAAGCATAGGTTAAAACAACTTAAATACAATTTAATAAAGCATAGGTTAAAACAACATAAATACAATTTTATAAAGCATAGGATAAAACAACATAAATACAATTTAATAAAGCATAGGTTAAAACAACATAAATACAATTTAATAAAGCATAGGATAAAACAACATATATTCAATTTAATAAAGCATAGGATAAAACAACATAAATACAATTTAATAAAGCATAGGATAAAACAAAATAAATAAAATTTAATAAAGCATAGGATAAAACAACATAAATACAATTTAATAAAGCATAGGATAAAACAAAATAAATAAAATTTAATAAAGCATAGGATAAAACAACATAAATAAAATTTAATAAAGCATAGGATAAAACAACGTAAATACAATTTAATAAAGCATAGGATAAAACAACATAAATTAAATTTAATAAAGCATAGGATAAAACAACATAAATACAATTTAATAAAGCATAGGATAAAACAACATAAATACAATTTAATAAAGCATAGGTTAAAACAACATAAATGCAATTTAATAAAGCATAGGATAAAACAACATAAATACAATTTAATAAAGCATAGTTTAAAACAACATAAATACAATTTAATAAAGCATAGTTTAAAACAACATAAATACAATTTAATAAAGCATAGGATAAAACCACAGAAATACAATTTAATAAAGCATAGGATAAAACAACATAAATACTATTTAATAAAGCATAGGACAAAACAACATAAATACAATTTAATAAAGCATAGGATAAAACAACATAAATACAATTTAATGAAACATAGGATAAACAACATAAATACAATTTAATAAAGCATAGGATAAAACAACATAAATACAATTTAATAAAGCATAGGATAAAACAACATAAATAAAATTTAATAAAGCATAGGTTAAAACAACATAAATACAATTTAATAAAGCATCGGACAAAACAACATAAATACAATTTAATAAAGCATAGTTTAAAACAACATAAATACAATTTAATAAAGCATAGTTTAAAACAACATAAATACAATTTAATAAAGCATAGGATAAAACCACAGAAATACAATTTAATAAAGCATAGGATAAAACAACATAAATACTATTTAATAAAGCATAGGACAAAACAACATAAATACAATTTAATAAAGCATGGGATAAAACAACATAAATACAATTTAATGAAACATAGGATAAACAACATAAATACAATTTAATAAAGCATATGTTAAAACAACATAAATACAATTTAATAAAGCATAGTTTAAAACAACATAAATACAATTTAATAAAGCATAGTTTAAAACAACATAAATACAATTTAATAAAGCATAGTTTAAAACAACATAAATACAATTTAATAAAGCATTAGATAAAACAACATGAACATAATTTAGTAAAGCATAAGATAAAACAACATGAATACAATTTAATAAAGCATAGGATAAAACAACATGAATAAAATTTAATAAAGCATAGGTTAAAACAACATAAATACAATTTAATAAAGCATAGTTTAAAACAACATAAATACAATTTAATAAAGCATAGGATAAAACCACAGAAATACAATTTAATAAAGCATAGGATAAAACAACATAAATACAATTTAATAAAGCATAGGACAAAACAACATAAAGACAATTTAATAAAGCATAGGATAAAACAACATAAATACAATTTAATGAAACATAGGATAAACAACATAAATACAATTTAATAAAGCATAGGATAAAACAACATAAATACAATTTAATAAAGCATAGGATAAAACAACATAAATAAAATTTAATAAAGCATAGGTTAAAACAACATAAATACAATTTAATAAAGCATCGGACAAAACAACATAAATAGAATTTAATAAAGCATAGGATAAAACAACATAAATACAATTTAATAAAGCATAGGATAAAACAACATAAATAAAATTTAATAAAGCATAGGATAAAACACCATAAATACAATTTAATAAAGCATACGTTAAAACAACATAAATAAAATTTAATAAAGCATAGGATAAAACACCATAAATACAATTTAATAAAGCATACATTAAAACAACATAAATACAATTTAATAAAGCATAGGATAAAACAAAATAAATACAATTTAATAAAGCATAGGATAAAACAACATAAATACAATTTAATAAAGCATAGGATAAAACAACATAAATACAATTTAATAAAGCATACGTTAAAACAAGATAAATACAATTAAATAAAGCATAGGTTAAAACAACATAAATACAATTTAATAAAGCATAGGATAAAACAACATAAATACAATTTAATAAAGCATAGGATAAAACAACATAAATAAAATTTAATAAAGCATACGTTAAAAAAACATAAATACAATTAAATAAAGCATAGGTTAAAACAACATAAATACAATTTAATAAAGCATAGGATAAAACAACATAAATACAATTTAATAAAGCATAGGATAAAACAACATAAATAAAATTTAATAAAGCATAGGATAAAACAACATAAATACAATTTAATAAAGCATACGTTAAAACAACATAAATACAATTTAATAAAGCATAGGATAAAACAAAATAAATACAATTTAATAAAGCATAGGATAAAACAACATAAATACAATTTAATAAAGCATACGTTAAAACAACATAAATACAATTTAATAAAGCATAGGATAAAACAAAATAAATACAATTTAATAAAGCATAGGATAAAACAACATAAATACAATTTAATAATGCATAGGATAAAACAACATAAATATAATTTAATAAAGCATAGGTTAAAACAACATAAATGCAATTTAATAAAGCATAGGATAAAACAACATAAATACAATTTAATAAAGCATAGGATAATGCAACATAAATACAATTTAATAAAGCATAGGATAAAACAACATAAATACAATTTAATAAAGCATAGGTTAAAACAACATAAATACAATTTAATAAAGCATAGGATAAAACAACATAAATTAAATTTAATAAAGCATAGGATAAAACAACATAAATACAATTTAATAAAGCATAGGTTAAAACAACATAAATGCAATTTAATAAAGCATAGGATAAAACAACATAAATACAATTTAATAAAGCATAGGATAAAACAACATAAATACAATTTAATAAAGCATAGGAAAAAAACAACATAAATACAATTTAATAAAGCATAGGAAAAAACAACATAAATACAATTTAATGAAACATAGGATAAACAACATAAATACAATTTAATAAAGCATATGTTAAAACAACATAAATACAATTTAATAAAGCATAGTTTAAAACAACATAAATACAATTTAATAAAGCATAGTTTAAAACAACATAAATACAATTTAATAAAGCATAGTTTAAAACAACATAAATACAATTTAATAAAGCATAGTTTAAAACAACATAAATACAATTTAATAAAGCATTAGATAAAACAACATGAACATAATTTAGTAAAGCATAAGATAAAACAACATGAATACAATTTAATAAAGCATAGGATAAAACAACATAAATAAAATTTAATAAAGCATAGGATAAAACAACGTAAATACAATTTAATAAAGCATAGGATAAAACAACATAAATTAAATTTAATAAAGCATAGGATAAAACAACATAAATACAATTTAATAATGCATAGGATAAAACAACATAAATATAATTTAATAAAGCATAGGTTAAAACAACATAAATGCAATTTAATAAAGCATAGGATAAAACAACATAAATACAATTTAATAAAGCATAGGATAAAACAACATAAATACAATTTAATAAAGCATAGGATAAAACAACATAAATACAATTTAATAAAGCATACGTTAAAACAACGTAAATACAATTAAATAAAGCATAGGATAAAACAACATAAATACAATTTAAAAAAGCATAGGTTAAAACAACATAAATACAATTTTATAAAGCATAGGATAAAACAACATAAATACAATTTAATAAAGCATAGGTTAAAACAACATAAATACAATTTAATAAAGCATAGGATAAAACAACATAAATTAAATTTAATAAAGCATAGGATAAAACAACATAAATACAATTTAATAAAGCATAGGTTAAAACAACATAAATGCAATTTAATAAAGCATAGGATAAAACAACATAAATACAATTTAATAAAGCATAGGATAAAACAACATAAATACAATTTAATAAAGCATAGGAAAAAAACAACATAAATACAATTTAATAAAGCATAGGAAAAAACAACATAAATACAATTTAATGAAACATAGGATAAACAACATAAATACAATTTAATAAAGCATATGTTAAAACAACATAAATACAATTTAATAAAGCATAGTTTAAAACAACATAAATACAATTTAATAAAGCATAGTTTAAAACAACATAAATACAATTTAATAAAGCATAGTTTAAAACAACATAAATACAATTTAATAAAGCATAGTTTAAAACAACATAAATACAATTTAATAAAGCATTAGATAAAACAACATGAACATAATTTAGTAAAGCATAAGATAAAACAACATGAATACAATTTAATAAAGCATAGGATAAAACAACATGAATAAAATTTAATAAAGCATAGGTTAAAACAACATAAATACAATTTAATAAAGCATAGTTTAAAACAACATAAATACAATTTAATAAAGCATAGGATAAAACCACAGAAATACTATTTAATAAAGCATAGGATAAAACAACATAAATACAATTTAATAAAGCATAGGACAAAACAACATAAATACAATTTAATAAAGCATAGGATAAAACAACATAAATACAATTTAATGAAACATAGGATAAACAACATAAATACAATTTAATAAAGCATAGGATAAAACAACATAAATACAATTTAATAAAGCATAGGATAAAACAACATAAATAAAATTTAATAAAGCATAGGTTAAAACAACATAAATACAATTTTATAAAGCATCGGACAAAACAACATAAATACAATTTAATAAAGCATAGGATAAAACAACATAAATACAATTTATAAAGCATAGGATAAAACAACATAAATACAATTTAATAAAGCATAGGATAAAACAACATAAATAAAATTTAATAAAGCATAGGTTAAAACAACATAAATACAATTTAATAAAGCATCGGACAAAACAACATAAATACAATTTAATAAAGCATAGGATAAAACAACATCAATAAAATTTAATAAAGCATAGGATAAAACAACATAAATACAATTTAATAAAGCATACGTTAAAACAACATAAATACAATTTAATAAAGCATAGGATAAAACAAAATAAATACAATTTAATAAAGCATAGGATAAAACAACATAAATACAATTTAATAAAGCATACGTTAAAACAACATAAATACAATTTAATAAATCATAGGATAAAACAAAATAAATACAATTTAATAAAGCATAGTTTAAAACAACATAAATACAATTTAATAAAGCATTAGATAAAACAACATGAACATAATTTAGTAAAGCATAAGATAAAACAACATGAATACAATTTAATAAAGCATAGGATAAAACAACATAAATAAAATTTAATAAAGCATAGGATAAAACAACGTAAATACAATTTAATAAAGCATAGGATAAAACAACATAAATAAAATTTAATAAAGCATAGGATAAAACAACATAAATACAATTTAATAATGCATAGGATAAAACAACATAAATATAATTTAATAAAGCATAGGTTAAAACAACATAAATGCAATTTAATAAAGCATAGGATAAAACAACATAAATACAATTTAATAAAGCATAGGATAAAACAACATAAATACAATTTAATAAAGCATAGGATAAAACAACATAAATACAATTTAATAAAGCATAGGTTAAAACAACATAAATACAATTTTATAAAGCATAGGATAAAACAACATAAATACAATTTAATAAAGCATAGGTTAAAACAACATAAATACAATTTAATAAAGCATAGGATAAAACAACATAAATACAATTTAATAAAGCATAGGAAAAAAACAACATAAATACAATTTAATAAAGCATAGGAAAAAACAACATAAATACAATTTAATGAAACATAGGATAAACAACATAAATACAATTTAATAAAGCATATGTTAAAACAACATAAATACAATTTAATAAAGCATAGTTTAAAACAACATAAATACAATTTAATAAAGCATAGTTTAAAACAACATAAATACAATTTAATAAAGCATAGTTTAAAACAACATAAATACAATTTAATAAAGCATAGTTTAAAACAACATAAATACAATTTAATAAAGCATTAGATAAAACAACATGAACATAATTTAGTAAAGCATAAGATAAAACAACATGAATACAATTTAATAAAGCATAGGATAAAACAACATGAATAAAATTTAATAAAGCATAGGTTAAAACAACATAAATACAATTTAATAAAGCATAGTTTAAAACAACATAAATACAATTTAATAAAGCATAGGATAAAACCACAGAAATACTATTTAATAAAGCATAGGATAAAACAACATAAATACAATTTAATAAAGCATAGGACAAAACAACATAAATACAATTTAATAAAGCATAGGATAAAACAACATAAATACAATTTAATGAAACATAGGATAAACAACATAAATACAATTTAATAAAGCATAGGATAAAACAACATAAATACAATTTAATAAAGCATAGGATAAAACAACATAAATAAAATTTAATAAAGCATAGGTTAAAACAACATAAATACAATTTTATAAAGCATCGGACAAAACAACATAAATACAATTTAATAAAGCATAGGATAAAACAACATAAATACAATTTATAAAGCATAGGATAAAACAACATAAATACAATTTAATAAAGCATAGGATAAAACAACATAAATAAAATTTAATAAAGCATAGGTTAAAACAACATAAATACAATTTAATAAAGCATCGGACAAAACAACATAAATACAATTTAATAAAGCATAGGATAAAACAACATCAATAAAATTTAATAAAGCATAGGATAAAACAACATAAATACAATTTAATAAAGCATACGTTAAAACAACATAAATACAATTTAATAAAGCATAGGATAAAACAAAATAAATACAATTTAATAAAGCATAGGATAAAACAACATAAATACAATTTAATAAAGCATACGTTAAAACAACATAAATACAATTTAATAAAGCATAGGATAAAACAAAATAAATACAATTTAATAAAGCATAGTTTAAAACAACATAAATACAATTTAATAAAGCATAGTTTAAAACAACATAAATACAATTTAATAAAGCATAGTTTAAAACAACATAAATACAATTTAATAAAGCATTAGATAAAACAACATGAACATAATTTAGTAAAGCATAAGATAAAACAACATGAATACAATTTAATAAAGCATAGGATAAAACAACATGAATAAAATTTAATAAAGCATAGGTTAAAACAACATAAATACAATTTAATAAAGCATAGTTTAAAACAACATAAATACAATTTAATAAAGCATAGGATAAAACCACAGAAATACTATTTAATAAAGCATAGGATAAAACAACATAAATACAATTTAATAAAGCATAGGACAAAACAACATAAATACAATTTAATAAAGCATAGGATAAAACAACATAAATACAATTTAATGAAACATAGGATAAACAACATAAATACAATTTAATAAAGCATAGGATAAAACAACATAAATACAATTTAATAAAGCATAGGATAAAACAACATAAATAAAATTTAATAAAGCATAGGTTAAAACAACATAAATACAATTTTATAAAGCATCGGACAAAACAACATAAATACAATTTAATAAAGCATAGGATAAAACAACATAAATACAATTTATAAAGCAGAGGATAAAACAACATAAATACAATTTAATAAAGCATAGGATAAAACAACATAAATAAAATTTAATAAAGCATAGGTTAAAACAACATAAATACAATTTAATAAAGCATCGGACAAAACAACATAAATACAATTTAATAAAGCATAGGATAAAACAACATCAATAAAATTTAATAAAGCATAGGATAAAACAACATAAATACAATTTAATAAAGCATACGTTAAAACAACATAAATACAATTTAATAAAGCATAGGATAAAACAAAATAAATACAATTTAATAAAGCATAGGATAAAACAACATAAATACAATTTAATAAAGCATACGTTAAAACAACATAAATACAATTTAATAAAGCATAGGATAAAACAAAATAAATACAATTTAATAAAGCATAGGATAAAACAACATAAATACAATTTAATAAAGCATAGGATAAAACAACATAAATACAATTTAATAAAGCATACGTTAAAACAACGTAAATACAATTAAATAAAGCATAGGATAAAACAACATAAATACAATTTAATAAAGCATAGGATAAAACAACATAAATACAATTTAATAAAGCATAGGTTAAAACAACATAAATACAATTTAATAAAGCATAGGATAAAACAACATATATTCAATTTAATAAAGCATAGGATAAAACAACATAAATACAATTTAATAAAGCATAGGATAAAACAACATAAATAAAATTTAATAAAGCATAGGATAAAACAACATAAATAAAATTTAATAAAGCATAGGATAAAACAACGTAAATACAATTTAATAAAGCATAGGATAAAACAACATAAATTAAATTTAATAAAGCATAGGATAAAACAACATAAATACAATTTAATAATGCATAGGATAAAACAACATCAATAAAATTTAATAAAGCATAGGATAAAACAACATAAATACAATTTAATAAAGCATACGTTAAAACAACATAAATACAATTTAATAAAGCATAGGATAAAACAAAATAAATACAATTAAATAAAGCATAGGTTAAAACAACATAAATACAATTTAATAAAGCATAGGATAAAACAACATAAATACAATTTAATAAAGCATAGGATAAAACAACATAAATAAAATTTAATAAAGCATAGGATAAAACAACATAAATACAATTTAATAAAGCATAGGATAAAACAAAATAAATACAATTTAATAAAGCATAGGATAAAACAACATAAATACAATTTAATAAAGCATAGGATAAAACAACATAAATACAATTTAATAAAGCATACGTTAAAACAACATAAATACAATTAAATAAAGCATAGGTTAAAACAACATAAATACAATTTAATAAAGCATAGGATAAAACAACATAAATACAATTTAATAAAGCATAGGATAAAACAACATAAATAAAATTTAATAAAGCATAGGATAAAACAACATAAATACAATTTAATAAAGCATACGTTAAAACAACATAAATACAATTTAATAAAGCATAGGATAAAACAAAATAAATACAATTTAATAAAGCATAGGATAAAACAACATTAATACAGTTTAATAAAGCATAGGATAAAACAACATAAATACAATTTAATAAAGCATACGTTAAAACAACGTAAATACAATTAAATAAAGCATAGGATAAAACAACATAAATACAATTTAATAAAGCATAGGTTAAAACAACATAAATACAATTTTATAAAGCATAGGATAAAACAACATAAATACAATTTAATAAAGCATAGGTTAAAACAACATAAATACAATTTATAAAGCATAGGATAAAACAACATAAATACAATTTAATAAAGCATAGGATAAAACAACATAAATACAATTTAATAAAGCATAGGATAAGACAACATAAATACATTTTAATAAAGCATAGGCTAAAACAACATAAATACAATTTAATAAAGCATAGGTTAAAACAACATAAATACAATTTAATAAAGCATAGGATAAAACCACAGAAATACAATTTAATAAAGCATAGGATAAAACAACATAAATACAATTTAATAAAGCATAGGATAAAACAACATAAATACAATTTAATAAAGCATAGGATAAAACAACATAAATAAAATTTAATTAAGCATAGGTTAAAACAACATAAATACAATTTAATAAAGCATCGGACAAAACAACATAAATACAATTTAATAAAGCATAGTTTAAAACAACATAAATACAATTTAATAAAGCATAGTTTAAAACAACATAAATACAATTTAATAAAGCATAGGATAAAACCACAGAAATACAATTTAATAAAGCATAGGATAAAACAACATAAATACTATTTAATAAAGCATAGGACAAAACAACATAAATACAATTTAATAAAGCATGGGATAAAACAACATAAATACAATTTAATGAAACATAGGATAAACAACATAAATACAATTTAATAAAGCATATGTTAAAACAACATAAATACAATTTAATAAAGCATAGTTTAAAACAACATAAATACAATTTAATAAAGCATAGTTTAAAACAACATAAATACAATTTAATAAAGCATAGTTTAAAACAACATAAATACAATTTAATAAAGCATAGTTTAAAACAACATAAATACAATTTAATAAAGCATTAGATAAAACAACATGAACATAATTTAGTAAAGCATAAGATAAAACAACATGAATACAATTTAATAAAGCATAGGATAAAACAACATGAATAAAATTTAATAAAGCATAGGTTAAAACAACATAAATACAATTTAATAAAGCATAGTTTAAAACAACATAAATACAATTTAATAAAGCATAGGATAAAACCACAGAAATACAATTTAATAAAGCATAGGATAAAACAACATAAATACAATTTAATAAAGCATAGGACAAAACAACATAAATACAATTTAATAAAACATAGGATAAAACAACATAAATACAATTTAATGAAACATAGGATAAACAACATAAATACAATTTAATAAAGCATAGGATAAAACAACATAAATACAATTTAATAAAGCATAGGATAAAACAACATAAATAAAATTTAATAAAGCATAGGTTAAAACAACATAAATACAATTTTATAAAGCATCGGACAAAACATCATAAATACAATTTAATAAAGCATAGGATAAAACAACATAAATACAATTTATAAAGCATAGGATAAAACAACATAAATACAATTTAATAAAGCATAGGATAAAACAACATAAATAAAATTTAATAAAGCATAGGTTAAAACAACATAAATACAATTTAATAAAGCATCGGACAAAACAACATAAATACAATTTAATAAAGCATAGGATAAAACAACATAAATACAATTTATAAAGCATAGGATAAAACAACATAAATACAATTTAATAAAGCATAGGATAAAACAACATAAATACAATTTAATAAAGCATAGGATAAGACAACATAAATACAATTTAATAAAGCATAGGCTAAAACTACATAAATACAATTTAATAAAGCATAGGATAAAACAACATAAATACAATTTAATAAAGCATAGGAAAAAACAACATAAATACAATTTAATAAAGCATACGTTAAAACAACATAAATACAATTAAATAAAGCATAGGTTAAAACAACATAAATACAATTTAATAAAGCATAGGATAAAACAACATAAATACAATTTAATAAAGCATAGGATAAAACAACATAAATAAAATTTAATAAAGCATAGGATAAAACACCATAAATACAATTTAATAAAGCATACGTTAAAACAACATAAATACAATTTAATAAAGCATAGGATAAAACAAAATAAATACAATTTAATAAAGCATAGGATAAAACAACATAAATACAATTTAATAAAGCATAGGATAAAACAACATAAATACAATTTAATAAAGCATACGTTAAAACAACATAAATACAATTAAATAAAGCATAGGTTAAAACAACATAAATACAATTTAATAAAGCATAGGATAAAACAACATAAATACAATTTAATAAAGCATAGGATAAAACAACATAAATAAAATTTAATAAAGCATACGTTAAAACAACGTAAATACAATTAAATAAAGCATAGGTTAAAACAACATAAATACAATTTAATAAAGCATAGGATAAAACAACATAAATACAATTTAATAAAGCATAGGATAAAACAAAATAAATACAATTTAATAAAGCATAGGATAAAACAACATAAATACAATTTAATAAAGCATAGGATAAAACAACATAAATACAATTTAATAAAGCATACGTTAAAACAACGTAAATACAATTAAATAAAGCATAGGATAAAACAACATAAATACAATTTAATAACGCATAGGATAAAACAACATAAATACAATTTAATAAAGCATAGGTTAAAACAACATAAATACAATTTAATAAAGCATAGTTTAAAACAACATAAATACAATTTAATAAAGCATAGTTTAAAACAACATAAATACAATTTAATAAAGCATAGTTTAAAACAACATAAATACAATTTAATAAAGCATTAGATAAAACAACATGAACATAATTTAGTAAAGCATAAGATAAAACAACATGAATACAATTTAATAAAGCATAGGATAAAACAACATGAATAAAATTTAATAAAGCATAGGTTAAAACAACATAAATACAATTTAATAAAGCATAGTTTAAAACAACATAAATACAATTTAATAAAGCATAGGATAAAACCACAGAAATACAATTTAATAAAGCATAGGATAAAACAACATAAATACAATTTAATAAAGCATAGGACAAAACAACATAAATACAATTTAATAAAACATAGGATAAAACAACATAAATACAATTTAATGAAACATAGGATAAACAACATAAATACAATTTAATAAAGCATAGGATAAAACAACATAAATACAATTTAATAAAGCATAGGATAAAACAACATAAATAAAATTTAATAAAGCATAGGTTAAAACAACATAAATACAATTTTATAAAGCATCGGACAAAACATCATAAATACAATTTAATAAAGCATAGGATAAAACAACATAAATACAATTTATAAAGCATAGGATAAAACAACATAAATACAATTTAATAAAGCATAGGATAAAACAACATAAATAAAATTTAATAAAGCATAGGTTAAAACAACATAAATACAATTTAATAAAGCATCGGACAAAACAACATAAATACAATTTAATAAAGCATAGGATAAAACAACATAAATACAATTTATAAAGCATAGGATAAAACAACATAAATACAATTTAATAAAGCATAGGATAAAACAACATAAATACAATTTAATAAAGCATAGGATAAGACAACATAAATACAATTTAATAAAGCATAGGCTAAAACTACATAAATACAATTTAATAAAGCATAGGATAAAACAACATAAATACAATTTAATAAAGCATAGGAAAAAACAACATAAATACAATTTAATAAAGCATACGTTAAAACAACATAAATACAATTAAATAAAGCATAGGTTAAAACAACATAAATACAATTTAATAAAGCATAGGATAAAACAACATAAATACAATTTAATAAAGCATAGGATAAAACAACATAAATAAAATTTAATAAAGCATAGGATAAAACACCATAAATACAATTTAATAAAGCATACGTTAAAACAACATAAATACAATTTAATAAAGCATAGGATAAAACAAAATAAATACAATTTAATAAAGCATAGGATAAAACAACATAAATACAATTTAATAAAGCATAGGATAAAACAACATAAATACAATTTAATAAAGCATACGTTAAAACAACATAAATACAATTAAATAAAGCATAGGTTAAAACAACATAAATACAATTTAATAAAGCATAGGATAAAACAACATAAATACAATTTAATAAAGCATAGGATAAAACAACATAAATAAAATTTAATAAAGCATACGTTAAAACAACGTAAATACAATTAAATAAAGCATAGGTTAAAACAACATAAATACAATTTAATAAAGCATAGGATAAAACAACATAAATACAATTTAATAAAGCATAGGATAAAACAAAATAAATACAATTTAATAAAGCATAGGATAAAACAACATAAATACAATTTAATAAAGCATAGGATAAAACAACATAAATACAATTTAATAAAGCATACGTTAAAACAACGTAAATACAATTAAATAAAGCATAGGATAAAACAACATAAATACAATTTAATAACGCATAGGATAAAACAACATAAATACAATTTAATAAAGCATAGGTTAAAACAACATAAATACAATTTAATAAAGCATAGGATAAAACAACATATATTCAATTTAATAAAGCATAGGATAAAACAACATAAATACAATTTAATAAAGCATAGGATAAAACAACATAAATAAAATTTAATAAAGCATAGGATAAAAGAACATAAATAAAATTTAATAAAGCATAGGATAAAACAACGTAAATACAATTTAATAAAGCATAGGATAAAACAACATAAATTAAATTTAATAAAGCATAGGATAAAACAACATAAATACAATTTAATAATGCATAGGATAAAACAACATAAATACAATTTAATAAAGCATAGGTTAAAACAACATAAATGCAATTTAATAAAGCATAGGATAAAACAACATAAATACAATTTAATAAAGCATAGGATAAAACAACATAAATACAATTTAATAAAGCATACGTTAAAACAACATAAATACAATTTTATAAAGCATAGGATAAAACAACATAAATACAATTTAATAAAGCATAGGATAAAACAACATAAATACAATTTAATAAAGCATAGGATAAAACAACATAAATACAATTTAATAAAGCATACGTTAAAACAACATAAATACAATTAAATAAAGCATAGGTTAAAACAACATAAATACAATTTAATAAAGCATAGGATAAAACAACATAAATACAATTTAATAAAGCATAGGATAAAACAACATAAATAAAATTTAATAAAGCATAGGATAAAACAACATAAATACAATTTAATAAAGCATACGTTAAAACAACATAAATACAATTTAATAAAGCATAGGATAAAACAAAATAAATACAATTTAATAAAGCATAGGATAAAACAACATAAATACAATTTAATAAAGCATAGGATAAAACAACATAAATACAATTTAATAAAGCATACTTTAAAACAACGTAAATACAATTAAATAAAGCATAGGATAAAACAACATAAATACAATTTAATAAAGCATAGGTTAAAACAACATAAATACAATTTTATAAAGCATAGGATAAAACAACATAAATACAATTTAATAAAGCATAGGTTAAAACAACATAAATACAATTTAATAAAGCATAGGATAAAACAACATATATTCAATTTAATAAAGCATAGGATAAAACAACATAAATACAATTTAATAAAGCATAGGATAAAACAACATAAATACAATTTAATAAAGCATAGGATAAAACAACATAAATAAAATTTAATAAAGCATAGGATAAAACAACATAAATACAATTTAATAAAGCATAGGATAAAACAACATAAATACAATTTAATAAAGCATAGGATAAAACAAAATAAATACAATTTAATAAAGCATAGGATAAAACAACATAAATACAATTTAATAAAGCATAGGATAAAACAACATAAATACAATTTAATAAAGCATACGTTAAAACAACGTAAATACAATTAAATAAAGCATAGGATAAAACAACATAAATACAATTTAATAAAGCATAGGTTAAAACAACATAAATACAATTTTATAAAGCATAGGATAAAACAACATAAATACAATTTAATAAAGCATAGGTTAAAACAACATAAATACAATTTAATAAAGCATAGGATAAAACAACATATATTCAATTTAATAAAGCATAGGATAAAACAACATAAATACAATTTAATAAAGCATAGGATAAAACAACATAAATAAAATTTAATAAAGCATAGGATAAAACAACATAAATAAAATTTAATAAAGCATAGGATAAAACAACGTAAATACAATTTAATAAAGCATAGGATAAAACAACATAAATTAAATTTAATAAAGCATAGGATAAAACAACATAAATACAATTTAATAATGCATAGGATAAAACAACATAAATACAATTTAATAAAGCATAGGTTAAAACAACATAAATGCAATTTAATAAAGCATAGGATAAAACAACATAAATACAATTTAATAAAGCATAGGATAAAACAACATAAATACAATTTAATAAAGCATAGGAAAAAAACAACATAAATACAATTTAATAAAGCATAGGATAAAACAACATAAATACAATTTAATGAAACATAGGATAAACAACATAAATACAATTTAATAAAGCATATGTTAAAACAACATAAATACAATTTAATAAAGCATAGTTTAAAACAACATAAATACAATTTAATAAAGCATAGTTTAAAACAACATAAATACAATTTAATAAAGCATAGTTTAAAACAACATAAATACAATTTAATAAAGCATAGTTTAAAACAACATAAATACAATTTAATAAAGCATTAGATAAAACAACATGAACATAATTTAGTAAAGCATAAGATAAAACAACATGAATACAATTTAATAAAGCATAGGATAAAACAACATGAATAAAATTTAATAAAGCATAGGTTAAAACAACATAAATACAATTTAATAAAGCATAGTTTAAAACAACATAAATACAATTTAATAAAGCATAGGATAAAACCACAGAAATACTATTTAATAAAGCATAGGATAAAACAACATAAATACAATTTAATAAAGCATAGGACAAAACAACATAAATACAATTTAATAAAGCATAGGATAAAACAACATAAATAAAATTTAATGAAACATAGGATAAACAACATAAATACAATTTAATAAAGCATAGGATAAAACAACATAAATACAATTTAATAAAGCATAGGATAAAACAACATAAATAAAATTTAATAAAGCATAGGTTAAAACAACATAAATACAATTTTATAAAGCATCGGACAAAACAACATAAATACAATTTAATAAAGCATAGGATAAAACAACATAAATACAATTTATAAAGCATAGGATAAAACAACATAAATACAATTTAATAAAGCATAGGATAAAACAACATAAATAAAATTTAATAAAGCATAGGTTAAAACAACATAAATACAATTTAATAAAGCATCGGACAAAACAACATAAATACAATTTAATAAAGCATAGGATAAAACAACATCAATAAAATTTAATAAAGCATAGGATAAAACAACATAAATACAATTTAATAAAGCATACTTAAAACAACATAAATACAATTTAATAAAGCATAGGATAAAACAAAATAAATACAATTAAATAAAGCATAGGTTAAAACAACATAAATACAATTTAATAAAGCATAGGATAAAACAACATAAATACAATTTAATAAAGCATAGGATAAAACAACATAAATAAAATTTAATAAAGCATAGGATAAAACAACATAAATACAATTTAATAAAGCATACGTTAAAACAACATAAATACAATTTAATAAAGCATAGGATAAAACAAAATAAATACAATTTAATAAAGCATAGGATAAAACAACATAAATACAGTTTAATAAAGCATAGGATAAAACAACATAAATACAATTTAATAAAGCATACGTTAAAACAACGTAAATACAATTAAATAAAGCATAGGATAAAACAACATAAATACAATTTAATAAAGCATAGGTTAAAACAACATAAATACAATTTTATAAAGCATAGGATAAAACAACATAAATACAATTTATAAAGCATAGGATAAAACAACATAAATACAATTTAATAAAGCATAGGATAAAACAACATAAATACAATTTAATAAAGCATAGGATAAGACAACATAAATACAATTTAATAAAGCATAGGCTAAAACTACATAAATACAATTTAATAAAGCATAGGATAAAACAACATAAATACAATTTAATAAAGCATAGGAAAAAACAACATAAATACAATTTAATAAAGCATACGTTAAAACAACATAAATACAATTAAAAAAAGCATAGGTTAAAACAACATAAATACAATTTAATAAAGCATAGGATAAAACAACATAAATACAATTTAATAAAGCATACGTTAAAACAACATAAATACAATTAAATAAAGCATAGGTTAAAACAACATAAATACAATTTAATAAAGCATAGGATAAAACAACATAAATACAATTTAATAAAGCATAGGATAAAACAACATAAATAAAATTTAATAAAGCATAGGATAAAACAACATAAATACAATTTAATAAAGCATAGGATAAAACAAAATAAATACAATTTAATAAAGCATAGGATAAAACAACATAAATACAATTTAATAAAGCATAGGATAAAACAACATAAATACAATTTAATAAAGCATACGTTAAAACAACATAAATACAATTAAATAAAGCATAGGTTAAAACAACATAAATACAATTTAATAAAGCATCGGACAAAACAACATAAATACAATTTAATAAAGCATAGTTTAAAACAACATAAATACAATTTAATAAAGCATAGTTTAAAACAACATAAATACAATTTAATAAAGCATAGGATAAAACCACAGAAATACAATTTAATAAAGCATAGGATAAAACAACATAAATACAATTTAATAAAGCATAGGACAAAACAACATAAATACAATTTAATAAAGCATAGGATAAAACAACGTAAATACAATTTAATAAAGTATAGGACAAAACAACATAAATAAAATTTAATAAAGCATAGGATAAAACAACGTAAATACAATTTAATAAAGTATAGGATAAAACAACATAAATTAAATTTAATAAAGCATAGGATAAAACAACATAAATACAATTTAATAATGCATAGGATAAAACAACATAAATACAATTTAATAAAGCATAGGTTAAAACAACATAAATGCAATTTAATAAAGCATAGGATAAAACAACATAAATACAATTTAATAAAGCATAGGATAAAACAACATAAATTCAATTTAATAAAGCATAGGATAAAACAACATAAATAAAATTTAATAAAGCATAGGTTAAAACAACATAAATACAATTTAATAAAGCATCGGACAAAACAACATAAATACAATTTAATAAAGCATAGTTTAAAACAACATAAATACAATTTAATAAAGCATAGTTTAAAACAACATAAATACAATTTAATAAAGCATAGTTTAAAACAACATAAATACAATTTAATAAAGCATAGTTTAAAACAACATAAATACAATTTAATAAAGCATAGTTTAAAACAACATAAATACAATTTAATAAAGCATTAGATAAAACAACATTAACATAATTTAGTAAAGCATAAGATAAAACAACATGAATACAATTTAATAAAGCATAGGATAAAACAACATGAATAAAATTTAATAAAGCATAGGTTAAAACAACATAAATACAATTTAATAAAGCATAGTTTAAAACAACATAAATACAATTTAATAAAGCATAGGATAAAACCACAGAAATACAATTTAATAAAGAATAGGATAAAACAACATAAATACAATTTAATAAAGCATAGGAGAAAACAACATAAATACAATTTAATTAAGCATAGGATAAAACAACATAAATACAATTTAATGAAACATAGGATAAACAACATAAATACAATTTAATAAAGCATAGGATAAAACAACATAAATACAATTTAATAAAGCATAGGATAAAACAACATAAATAAAATTTAATAAAGCATAGGTTAAAACAACATAAATACAATTTTATAATGCATCGGACAAAACAACATAAATACAATTTAATAAAGCATAGGATAAAACAACATAAATACAATTTATAAAGCATAGGATAAAACAACATGAATACAATTTAATAAAGCATAGGATAAAACAACATAAATAAAATTTAATAAAGCATAGGTTAAAACAACATAAATACAATTTAATAAAGCATCGGACAAAACAACATAAATACAATTTAATAAAGCATAGGATAAAACAACATAAATACAATTTATAAAGCATAGGATAAAACAACATAAATACAATTTAATAAAGCATAGGATAAAACAACATAAATACAATTTAATAAAGCATAGGAAAAGACAACATAAATACAATTTAATAAAGCATAGGCTAAAACTACATAAATACAATTTAATAAAGCATAGGATAAAACAACATAAATACAATTTAATAAAGCATAGGAAAAAACAACATAAATACAATTTAATAAAGCATACGTTAAAACAACATAAATACAATTAAATAAAGCATAGGTTAAAACAACATAAATACAATTTAATAAAGCATAGGAAAAAACAACATAAATACAATTTAATAAAGCATAGGATAAAACAAAATAAATACAATTTAATAAAGCATAGGATAAAACAACATAAATACAATTTAATAAAGCATAGGATAAAACAACATAAATACAATTTAATAAAGCATACGTTAAAACAACGTAAATACAATTAAATAAAGCATAGGATAAAACAACATAAATACAATTTAATAAAGCATAGGTTAAAACAACATAAATACAATTTTATAAAGCATAGGATAAAACAACATAAATACAATTTAATAAAGCATAGGTTAAAACAACATAAATACAATTTAATAAAGCATAGGATAAAACAACATATATTCAATTTAATAAAGCATAGGATAAAACAACATAAATACAATTTAATAAAGCATAGGATAAAACAACATAAATAAAATTTAATAAAGCATAGGATAAAACAACATAAATAAAATTTAATAAAGCATAGGATAAAACAACGTAAATACAATTTAATAAAGTATAGGATAAAACAACATAAATTAAATTTAATAAAGCATAGGATAAAACAAAATAAATACAATTTAATAATGCATAGGATAAAACAACATAAATACAATTTAATAAAGCATAGGTTAAAACAACATAAATGCAATTTAATAAAGCATAGGATAAAACAACATAAATACAATTTAATAAAGCATAGGATAAAACAACATAAATTCAATTTAATAAAGCATAGGATAAAACAACATAAATAAAATTTAATAAAGCATAGGTTAAAACAACATAAATACAATTTAATAAAGCATCGGACAAAACAACATAAATACAATTTAATAAAGCATAGTTTAAAACAACATAAATACAATTTAATAAAGCATAGGATAAAACCACAGAAATACAATTTAATAAAGCATAGGATAAAACAACATAAATACAATTTAATAAAGCATAGGACAAAACAACATAAATACAATTTAATAAAGCATAGGATAAAACAACATAAATACAATTTAATGAAACATAGGATAAACAACATAAATACAATTTAATAAAGCATATGTTAAAACAACATAAATACAATTTAATAAAGCATAGTTTAAAACAACATAAATACAATTTAATAAAGCATAGTTTAAAACAACATAAATACAATTTAATAAAGCATAGTTTAAAACAACATAAATACAATTTAATAAAGCATAGTTTAAAACAACATAAATACAATTTAATAAAGCATTAGATAAAACAACATTAACATAATTTAGTAAAGCATAAGATAAAACAACATGAATACAATTTAATAAAGCATAGGATAAAACAACATGAATAAAATTTAATAAAGCATAGGTTAAAACAACATAAATACAATTTAATAAAGCATAGTTTAAAACAACATAAATACAATTTAATAAAGCATAGGATAAAACCACAGAAATACAATTTAATAAAGCATAGGATAAAACAACATAAATACAATTTAATAAAGCATAGGACAAAACAACATAAATACAATTTAATTAAGCATAGGATAAAACAACATAAATACAATTTAATGAAACATAGGATAAACAACATAAATACAATTTAATAAAGCATAGGATAAAACAACATAAATACAATTTAATAAAGCATAGGATAAAACAACATAAATAAAATTTAATAAAGCATAGGTTAAAACAACATAAATACAATTTTATAATGCATCGGACAAAACAACATAAATACAATTTAATAAAGCATAGGATAAAACAACATAAATACAATTTATAAAGCATAGGATAAAACAACATGAATACAATTTAATAAAGCATAGGATAAAACAACATAAATAAAATTTAATAAAGCATAGGTTAAAACAACATAAATACAATTTAATAAAGCATCGGACAAAACAACATAAATACAATTTAATAAAGCATAGGATAAAACAACATAAATACAATTTATAAAGCATAGGATAAAACAACATGAATACAATTTAATAAAGCATAGGATAAAACAACATAAATACAATTTAATAAAGCATAGGAAAAGACAACATAAATACAATTTAATAAAGCATAGGCTAAAACTACATAAATACAATTTAATAAAGCATAGGATAAAACAACATAAATACAATTTAATAAAGCATACGTTAAAACAACATAAATACAATTAAATAAAGCATAGGTTAAAACAACATAAATACAATTTAATAAAGCATAGGATAAAACAACATAAATACAATTTAATAAAGCATAGGATAAAACAACATAAATAAAATTTAATAAAGCATAGGATAAAACAACATAAATACAATTTAATAAAGCATAGGATAAAACAAAATAAATACAATTTAATAAAGCATAGGATAAAACAACATAAATACAATTTAATAAAGCATAGGATAAAACAACATAAATACAATTTAATAAAGCATACGTTAAAACAACATAAATACAATTAAATAAAGCATAGGTTAAAACAACATAAATACAATTTAATAAAGCATAGGATAAAACAACATAAATACAATTTAATAAAGCATAGGATAAAACAACATAAATAAAATTTAATAAGGCATAGGATAAAACAACATAAATACAATTTAATAAAGCATACGTTAAAACAACATAAATACAATTTAATAAAGCATAGGATAAAACAAAATAAATACAATTTAATAAAGCATAGGATAAAACAACATAAATACAGTTTAATAAAGCATAGGATAAAACAACATAAATACAATTTAATAAAGCATACGTTAAAACAACGTAAATACAATTAAATAAAGCATAGGATAAAACAACATAAATACAATTTAATAAAGCATAGGTTAAAACAACATAAATACAATTTTATAAAGCATAGGATAAAACAACATAAATACAATTTATAAAGCATAGGATAAAACAACATAAATACAATTTAATAAAGCATAGGATAAAACAACATAAATACAATTTAATAAAGCATAGGATAAGACAACATAAATACAATTTAATAAAGCATAGGCTAAAACTACATAAATACAATTTAATAAAGCATAGGATAAAACAACATAAATACAATTTAATAAAGCATAGGAAAAAACAACATAAATACAATTTAATAAAGCATACGTTAAAACAACATAAATACAATTAAAAAAAGCATAGGTTAAAACAACATAAATACAATTTAATAAAGCATAGGATAAAACAACATAAATACAATTTAATAAAGCATACGTTAAAACAACATAAATACAATTAAATAAAACATAGGTTAAAACAACATAAATACAATTTAATAAAGCATAGGATAAAACAACATAAATACAATTTAATAAAGCATAGGATAAAACAACATAAATAAAATTTAATAAAGCATAGGATAAAACAACATAAATACAATTTAATAAAGCATAGGATAAAACAAAATAAATACAATTTAATAAAGCATAGGATAAAACAACATAAATACAATTTAATAAAGCATAGGATAAAACAACATAAATACAATTTAATAAAGCATACGTTAAAACAACATAAATACAATTAAATAAAGCATAGGTTAAAAACAACAT
This sequence comes from Phyllobates terribilis, assembly GCF_046119375.1. Classification (NCBI taxonomy): domain Eukaryota; kingdom Metazoa; phylum Chordata; class Amphibia; order Anura; family Dendrobatidae; genus Phyllobates; species Phyllobates terribilis. Next base: position 1,404,080 of record NW_027362778.1, read on the forward strand.
AAATACAATTTAATAAAGCATCGGACAAAACAACATAAATACAATTTAATAAAGCATAGTTTAAAACAACATAAATACAATTTAATAAAGCATAGTTTAAAACAACATAAATACAATTTAATAAAGCATAGGATAAAACCACAGAAATACAATTTAATAAAGCATAGGATAAAACAACATAAATACAATTTAATAAAGCATAGGACAAAACAACATAAATACAATTTAATAAAGCATAGGATAAAACAACATAAATACAATTTAATGAAACATAGGATAAACAACATAAATACAATTTAATAAAGCATATGTTAAAACAACATAAATACAATTTAATAAAGCATAGTTTAAAACAACATAAATACAATTTAATAAAGCATAGTTTAAAACAACATAAATACAATTTAATAAAGCATAGTTTAAAACAACATAAATACAATTTAATAAAGCATAGTTTAAAACAACATAAATACAATTTAATAAAGCATTAGATAAAACAACATTAACATAATTTAGTAAAGCATAAGATAAAACAACATGAATACAATTTAATAAAGCATAGGATAAAACAACATGAATAAAATTTAATAAAGCATAGGTTAAAACAACATAAATACAATTTAATAAAGCATAGTTTAAAACAACATAAATACAATTTAATAAAGCATAGGATAAAACCACAGAAATACAATTTCATAAAGCATAGGATAAAACAACATAAATACAATTTAATAAAGCATAGGACAAAACAACATAAATACAATTTAATAAAGCATAGGATAAAACAACATAAATACAATTTAATGAAACATAGGATAAACAACATAAATACAATTTAATAAAGCATAGGATAAAACAACATAAATACAATTTAATAAAGCATAGGATAAAACAACATAAATAAAATTTAATAAAGCATAGGTTAAAACAACATAAATACAATTTTATAAAGCATCGGACAAAACAACATAAATACAATTTAATAAAGCATAGGATAAAACAACATAAATACAATTTAATAAAGCATAGGATAAAACAACATAAATAAAATTTAATAAAGCATAGGTTAAAAAAACATAAATACAATTTAATAAAGCATCGGACAAAACAACATAAATACAATTTAATAAAGCATAGGATAAAACAACATCAATAAAATTTAATAAAGCATAGGATAAAACAACATAAATACAATTTAATAAAGCATACGTTAAAACAACATAAATACAATTTAATAAAGCATAGGATAAAACAAAATAAATACAATTAAATAAAGCATAGGTTAAAACAACATAAATACAATTTAATAAAGCATAGGATAAAACAACATAAATACAATTTAATAAAGCATAGGATAAAACAACATAAATACAATTTAATAAAGCATAGGATAAAACAACATAAATAAAATTTAATAAAGCATAGGATAAAACAACATAAATACAATTTAATAAAGCATAGGATAAAACAACATAAATACAATTTAATAAAGCATAGGATAAAACAACATAAATACAATTTAATAAAGCATACGTTAAAACAACATAAATACAATTAAATAAAGCATAGGTTAAAACAACATAAATACAATTTAATAAAGCATAGGATAAAACAACATAAATACAATTTAATAAAGCATAGGATAAAACAACATAAATAAAATTTAATAAAGCATAGGATAAAACAACATAAATACAATTTAATAAAGCATACGTTAAAACAACATAAATACAATTTAATAAAGCATAGGATAAAACAAAATAAATACAATTTAATAAAGCATAGGATAAAACAACATTAATACAGTTTAATAAAGCATAGGATAAAACAACATAAATACAATTTAATAAAGCATACGTTAAAACAACGTAAATACAATTAAATAAAGCATAGGATAAAACAACATAAATACAATTTAATAAAGCATAGGTTAAAACAACATAAATACAATTTTATAAAGCATAGGATAAAACAACATAAATACAATTTAATAAAGCATAGGTTAAAACAACATAAATACAATTTATAAAGCATAGGATAAAACAACATAAATACAATTTAATAAAGCATAGGATAAAACAACATAAATACAATTTAATAAAGCATAGGATAAGACAACATAAATACAATTTAATAAAGCATAGGCTAAAACTACATAAATACAATTTAATAAAGCATAGGATAAAACAACATAAATACAATTTAATAAAGCATAGGAAAAAACAACATAAATACAATTTAATAAAGCATACGTTAAAACAACATAAATACAATTAAATAAAGCATAGGTTAAAACAACATAAATACAATTTAATAAAGCATAGGATAAAACAACATAAATACAATTTAATAAAGCATAGGATAAAACAACATAAATAAAATTTAATAAAGCATAGGATAAAACAACATAAATACAATTTAATAAAGCATAGGATAAAACAAAATAAATACAATTTAATAAAGCATAGGATAAAACAACATAAATACAATTTAATAAAGCATAGGATAAAACAACATAAATACAATTTAATAAAGCATACGTTAAAACAACATAAATACAATTAAATAAAGCATAGGTTAAAACAACATAAATACAATTTAATAAAGCATAGGATAAAACAACATAAATACAATTTAATAAAGCATAGGATAAAACAACATAAATAAAATTTAATAAGGCATAGGATAAAACAACATAAATACAATTTAATAAAGCATACGTTAAAACAACATAAATACAATTTAATAAAGCATAGGATAAAACAAAATAAATACAATTTAATAAAGCATAGGATAAAACAACATAAATACAGTTTAATAAAGCATAGGATAAAACAACATAAATACAATTTAATAAAGCATACGTTAAAACAACGTAAATACAATTAAATAAAGCATAGGATAAAACAACATAAATACAATTTAATAAAGCATAGGTTAAAACAACATAAATACAATTTTATAAAGCATAGGATAAAACAACATAAATACAATTTATAAAGCATAGGATAAAACAACATAAATACAATTTAATAAAGCATAGGATAAAACAACATAAATACAATTTAATAAAGCATAGGATAAGACAACATAAATACAATTTAATAAAGCATAGGCTAAAACTACATAAATACAATTTAATAAAGCATAGGATAAAACAACATAAATACAATTTAATAAAGCATAGGAAAAAACAACATAAATACAATTTAATAAAGCATACGTTAAAACAACATAAATACAATTAAAAAAAGCATAGGTTAAAACAACATAAATACAATTTAATAAAGCATAGGATAAAACAACATAAATACAATTTAATAAAGCATACGTTAAAACAACATAAATACAATTAAATAAAGCATAGGTTAAAACAACATAAATACAATTTAATAAAGCATAGGATAAAACAACATAAATACAATTTAATAAAGCATAGGATAAAACAACATAAATAAAATTTAATAAAGCATAGGATAAAACAACATAAATACAATTTAATAAAGCATAGGATAAAACAAAATAAATACAATTTAATAAAGCATAGGATAAAACAACATAAATACAATTTAATAAAGCATAGGATAAAACAACATAAATACAATTTAATAAAGCATACGTTAAAACAACATAAATACAATTAAATAAAGCATAGGTTAAAACAACATAAATACAATTTAATAAAGCATAGGATAAAACAACATAAATACAATTTAATAAAGCATAGGATAAAACAACATAAATAAAATTTAATAAAGCATAGGATAAAACAAAATAAATACAATTTAATAAAGCATACGTTAAAACAACATAAATACAATTTAATAAAGCATAGGATAAAACAAAATAAATACAATTTAATAAAGCATAGGATAAAACAACATAAATACAGTTTAATAAAGCATAGGATAAAACAACATAAATACAATTTAATAAAGCATACGTTAAAACAACGTAAATACAATTAAATAAAGCATAGGATAAAACAACATAAATACAATTTAATAAAGCATAGGTTAAAACAACATAAATACAATTTTATAAAGCATAGGATAAAACAACATAAATACAATTTAATAAAGCATAGGTTAAAACAACATAAATACAATTTAATAAAGCATAGGATAAAACAACATATATTCAATTTAATAAAGCATAGGATAAAACAACATAAATACAATTTAATAAAGCATAGGATAAAACCACAGAAATACAATTTAATAAAGAATAGGATAAAACAACATAAATACAATTTAATAAAGCATAGGACAAAACAACATAAATACAATTTAATTAAGCATAGGATAAAACAACATAAATACAATTTAATGAAACATAGGATAAACAACATAAATACAATTTAATAAAGCATAGGATAAAACAACATAAATACAATTTAATAAAGCATAGGATAAAACAACATAAATAAAATTTAATAAAGCATAGGTTAAAACAACATAAATACAATTTTATAATGCATCGGACAAAACAACATAAATACAATTTAATAAAGCATAGGATAAAACAACATAAATACAATTTATAAAGCATAGGATAAAACAACATGAATACAATTTAATAAAGCATAGGATAAAACAACATAAATAAAATTTAATAAAGCATAGGTTAAAACAACATAAATACAATTTAATAAAGCATCGGACAAAACAACATAAATACAATTTAATAAAGCATAGGATAAAACAACATAAATACAATTTATAAAGCATAGGATAAAACAACATAAATACAATTTAATTAAGCATAGGATAAAACAACATAAATACAATTTAATAAAGCATAGGAAAAGACAACATAAATACAATTTAATAAAGCATAGGCTAAAACTACATAAATACAATTTAATAAAGCATAGGATAAAACAACATAAATACAATTTAATAAAGCATAGGAAAAAACAACATAAATACAATTTAATAAAGCATACGTTAAAACAACATAAATACAATTAAATAAAGCATAGGTTAAAACAACATAAATACAATTTAATAAAGCATAGGAAAAAACAACATAAATACAATTTAATAAAGCATAGGATAAAACAAAATAAATACAATTTAATAAAGCATAGGATAAAACAACATAAATACAATTTAATAAAGCATAGGATAAAACAACATAAATACAATTTAATAAAGCATACGTTAAAACAACGTAAATACAATTAAATAAAGCATAGGATAAAACAACATAAATACAATTTAATAAAGCATAGGTTAAAACAACATAAATACAATTTTATAAAGCATAGGATAAAACAACATAAATACAATTTAATAAAGCATAGGTTAAAACAACATAAATACAATTTAATAAAGCATAGGATAAAACAACATATATTCAATTTAATAAAGCATAGGATAAAACAACATAAATACAATTTAATAAAGCATAGGATAAAACAACATAAATAAAATTTAATAAAGCATAGGATAAAACAACATAAATAAAATTTAATAAAGCATAGGATAAAACAACGTAAATACAATTTAATAAAGTATAGGATAAAACAACATAAATTAAATTTAATAAAGCATAGGATAAAACAACATAAATACAATTTAATAATGCATAGGATAAAACAACATAAATACAATTTCATAAAGCATAGGTTAAAACAACATAAATGCAATTTAATAAAGCATAGGATAAAACAACATAAATACAATTTAATAAAGCATAGGATAAAACAACATAAATTCAATTTAATAAAGCATAGGATAAAACAACATAAATAAAATTTAATAAAGCATAGGTTAAAACAACATAAATACAATTGAATAAAGCATCGGACAAAACAACATAAATACAATTTAATAAAGCATAGGATAAAACAACATAAATACAATTTATAAAGCATAGGATAAAACAACATAAATACAATTTAATAAAGCATAGTTTAAAACAACATAAATACAATTTAATAAAGCATAGTTTAAAACAACATAAATACAATTTAATAAAGCATAGTTTAAAACAACATAAATACAATTTAATAAAGCATAGTTTAAAACAACATAAATACAATTTAATAAAGCATAGTTTAAAACAACATAAATACAATTTAATAAAGCAAAGTTTAAAACAACATAAATACAATTTAATAAAGCATAGTTTAAAACAACATAAATACAATTTAATAAAGCATAGTTTAAAACAACATAAATACAATTTAATAAAGCATTAGATAAAACAACATTAACATAATTTAGTAAAGCATAAGATAAAACAACATGAATACAATTTAATAAAGCATAGGATAAAACAACATGAATAAAATTTAATAAAGCATAGGTTAAAACAACATAAATACAATTTAATAAAGCATAGTTTAAAACAACATAAATACAATTTAATAAAGCATAGGATAAAACCACAGAAATACAATTTAATAAAGAATAGGATAAAACAACATAAATACAATTTAATAAAGCATAGGACAAAACAACATAAATACAATTTAATTAAGCATAGGATAAAACAACATAAATACAATTTAATGAAACATAGGATAAACAACATAAATACAATTTAATAAAGCATAGGATAAAACAACATAAATACAATTTAATAAAGCATAGGATAAAACAACATAAATAAAATTTAATAAAGCATAGGTTAAAACAACATAAATACAATTTTATAATGCATCGGACAAAACAACATAAATACAATTTAATAAAGCATAGGATAAAACAACATAAATACAATTTATAAAGCATAGGATAAAACAACATGAATACAATTTAATAAAGCATAGGATAAAACAACATAAATAAAATTTAATAAAGCATAGGTTAAAACAACATAAATACAATTTAATAAAGCATCGGACAAAACAACATAAATACAATTTAATAAAGCATAGGATAAAACAACATAAATACAATTTATAAAGCATAGGATAAAACAACATAAATACAATTTAATAAAGCATAGGATAAAACAACATAAATACAATTTAATAAAGCATAGGAAAAGACAACATAAATACAATTTAATAAAGCATAGGCTAAAACTACATAAATACAATTTAATAAATCATAGGATAAAACAACATAAATACAATTTAATAAAGCATAGGAAAAAACAACATAAATACAATTTAATAAAGCATACGTTAAAACAACATAAATACAATTAAATAAAGCATAGGTTAAAACAACATAAATACAATTTAATAAAGCATAGGAAAAAACAACATAAATACAATTTAATAAAGCATAGGATAAAACAAAATAAATACAATTTAATAAAGCATAGGATAAAACAACATAAATACAATTTAATAAAGCATAGGATAAAACAACATAAATACAATTTAATAAAGCATACGTTAAAACAACGTAAATACAATTAAATAAAGCATAGGATAAAACAACATAAATACAATTTAATAAAGCATAGGTTAAAACAACATAAATACAATTTTATAAAGCATAGGATAAAACAACATAAATACAATTTAATAAAGCATAGGTTAAAACAACATAAATACAATTTAATAAAGCATAGGATAAAACAACATATATTCAATTTAATAAAGCATAGGATAAAACAACATAAATACAATTTAATAAAGCATAGGATAAAACAACATAAATAAAATTTAATAAAGCATAGGATAAAACAACATAAATAAAATTTAATAAAGCATAGGATAAAACAACGTAAATACAATTTAATAAAGTATAGGATAAAACAACATAAATTAAATTTAATAAAGCATAGGATAAAACAACATAAATACAATTTAATAATGCATAGGATAAAACAACATAAATACAATTTAATAAAGCATGGGTTAAAACAACATAAATGCAATTTAATAAAGCATAGGATAAAACAACATAAATACAATTTAATAAAGCATAGGATAAAACAACATAAATTCAATTTAATAAAGCATAGGATAAAACAACATAAATAAAATTTAATAAAGCATAGGTTAAAACAACATAAATACAATTTAATAAAGCATCGGACAAAACAACATAAATACAATTTAATAAAGCATAGTTTAAAACAACATAAATACAATTTAATAAAGCATAGGATAAAACCACAGAAATACAATTTAATAAAGCATAGGATAAAACAACATAAATACAATTTAATAAAGCATAGGACAAAACAACATAAATACAATTTAATAAAGCATAGGATAAAACAACATAAATACAATTTAATGAAACATAGGATAAACAACATAAATACAATTTAATAAAGCATATGTTAAAACAACATAAATACAATTTAATAAAGCATAGTTTAAAACAACATAAATACAATTTAATAAAGCATAGTTTAAAACAACATAAATACAATTTAATAAAGCATAGTTTAAAACAACATAAATACAATTTAATAAAGCATAGTTTAAAACAACATAAATACAATTTAATAAAGCATTAGATAAAACAACATTAACATAATTTAGTAAAGCATAAGATAAAACAACATGAATACAATTTAATAAAGCATAGGATAAAACAACATGAATAAAATTTAATAAAGCATAGGTTAAAACAACATAAATACAATTTAATAAAGCATAGTTTAAAACAACATAAATACAATTTAATAAAGCATAGGATAAAACCACAGAAATAAAATTTAATAAAGCATAGGATAAAACAACATAAATACAATTTAATAAAGCATAGGACAAAACAACATAAATACAATTTAATTAAGCATAGGATAAAACAACATAAATACAATTTAATGAAACATAGGATAAACAACATAAATACAATTTAATAAAGCATAGGATAAAACAACATAAATACAATTTAATAAAGCATAGGATAAAACAACATAAATAAAATTTAATAAAGCATAGGTTAAAACAACATAAATACAATTTTATAATGCATCGGACAAAACAACATAAATACAATTTAATAAAGCATAGGATAAAACAACATAAATACAATTTATAAAGCATAGGATAAAACAACATGAATACAATTTAATAAAGCATAGGATAAAACAACATAAATAAAATTTAATAAAGCATAGGTTAAAACAACATAAATACAATTTAATAAAGCATCGGACAAAACAACATAAACACAATTTAATAAAGCATAGGATAAAACAACATAAATACAATTTATAAAGCATAGGATAAAACAACATGAATACAATTTAATAAAGCATAGGATAAAACAACATAAATACAATTTAATAAAGCATAGGAAAAGACAACATAAATACAATTTAATAAAGCATAGGCTAAAACTACATAAATACAATTTAATAAAGCATAGGATAAAACAACATAAATACAATTTAATAAAGCATACGTTAAAACAACATAAATACAATTAAATAAAGCATAGGTTAAAACAACATAAATACAATTTAATAAAGCATAGGATAAAACAACATAAATACAATTTAATAAAGCATAGGATAAAACAACATAAATAAAATTTAATAAAGCATAGGATAAAACAACATAAATACAATTTAATAAAGCATAGGATAAAACAAAATAAATACAATTTAATAAAGCATAGGATAAAACAACATAAATACAATTTAATAAAGCATAGGATAAAACAACATAAATACAATTTAATAAAGCATACGTTAAAACAACATAAATACAATTAAATAAAGCATAGGTTAAAACAACATAAATACAATTTAATAAAGCATAGGATAAAACAACATAAATACAATTTAATAAAGCATAGGATAAAACAACATAAATAAAATTTAATAAGGCATAGGATAAAACAACATAAATACAATTTAATAAAGCATACGTTAAAACAACATAAATACAATTTAATAAAGCATAGGATAAAACAACATAAATACAATTTAATAAAGCATACGTTAAAACAACGTAAATACAATTAAATAAAGCATAGGATAAAACAACATAAATACAATTTAATAAAGCATAGGTTAAAACAACATAAATACAATTTTATAAAGCATAGGATAAAACAACATAAATACAATTTATAAAGCATAGGATAAAACAACATAAATACAATTTAATAAAGCATAGGATAAAACAACATAAATACAATTTAATAAAGCATAGGATAAGACAACATAAATACAATTTAATAAAGCATAGGCTAAAACTACATAAATACAATTTAATAAAGCATAGGATAAAACAACATAAATACAATTTAATAAAGCATAGGAAAAAACAACATAAATACAATTTAATAAAGCATACATTAAAACAACATAAATACAATTAAAAAAAGCATAGGTTAAAACAACATAAATACAATTTAATAAAGCATAGGATAAAACAACATAAATACAATTTAATAAAGCATACGTTAAAACAACATAAATACAATTAAATAAAGCATAGGTTAAAACAACATAAATACAATTTAATAAACCATAGGATAAAACAACATAAATACAATTTAATAAAGCATAGGATAAAACAACATAAATAAAATTTAATAAAGCATAGGATAAAACAACATAAATACAATTTAATAAAGCATAGGATAAAACAAAATAAATACAATTTAATAAAGCATAGGATAAAACAACATAAATACAATTTAATAAAGCATAGGATAAAACAACATAAATACAATTTAATAAAGCATACGTTAAAACAACATAAATACAATTAAATAAAGCATAGGTTAAAACAACATAAATACAATTTAATAAAGCATAGGATAAAACAACATAAATACAATTTAATAAAGCATAGGATAAAACAACATAAATAAAATTTAATAAAGCATAGGATAAAACAAAATAAATACAATTTAATAAAGCATACGTTAAAACAACATAAATACAATTTAATAAAGCATAGGATAAAACAAAATAAATACAATTTAATAAAGCATAGGATAAAACAACATAAATACAGTTTAATAAAGCATAGGATAAAACAACATAAATACAATTTAATAAAGCATACGTTAAAACAACGTAAATACAATTAAATAAAGCATAGGATAAAACAACATAAATACAATTTAATAAAGCATAGGTTAAAACAACATAAATAAAATTTTATAAAGCATAGGATAAAACAACATAAATACAATTTAATAAAGCATAGGTTAAAACAACATAAATACAATTTAATAAAGCATAGGATAAAACAACATATATTCAATTTAATAAAGCATAGGATAAAACAACATAAATACAATTTAATAAAGCATAGGATAAAACAACATAAATTCAATTTAATAAAGCATAGGATAAAACAACATAAATAAAATTTAATAAAGCATAGGTTAAAACAACATAAATACAATTTAATAAAGCATCGGACAAAACAACATAAATACAATTTAATAAAGCATAGTTTAAAACAACATAAATACAATTTAATAAAGCATAGTTTAAAACAACATAAATACAATTTAATAAAGCATAGTTTAAAACAACATAAATACAATTTAATAAAGCATAGGATAAAACCACAGAAATACAATTTAATAAAGCATAGGATAAAACAACATAAATACAATTTAATAAAGCATAGGACAAAACAACATAAATACAATTTAATAAAGCATAGGATAAAACAACATAAATACAATTTAATGAAACATAGGATAAACAACATAAATACAATTTAATAAAGCATATGTTAAAACAACATAAATACAATTTAATAAAGCATAGTTTAAAACAACATAAATACAATTTAATAAAGCATAGTTTAAAACAACATCAATACAATTTAATAAAGCATAGTTTAAAACAACATAAATACAATTTAATAAAGCATAGTTTAAAACAACATAAATACAATTTAATAAAGCATTAGATAAAACAACATTAACATAATTTAGTAAAGCATAAGATAAAACAACATGAATACAATTTAATAAAGCATAGGATAAAACAACATGAATAAAATTTAATAAAGCATAGGTTAAAACAACATAAATACAATTTAATAAAGCATAGTTTAAAACAACATAAATACAATTTAATAAAGCATAGGATAAAACCACAGAAATACAATTTAATAAAGAATAGGATAAAACAACATAAATACAATTTAATAAAGCATAGGACACAACAACATAAATACAATTTAATTAAGCATAGGATAAAACAACATAAATACAATTTAATGAAACATAGGATAAACAACATAAATACAATTTAATAAAGCATAGGATAAAACAACATAAATACAATTTAATAAAGCATAGGATAAAACAACATAAATAAAATTTAATAAAGCATAGGTTAAAACAACATAAATACAATTTTATAATGCATCGGACAAAACAACATAAATACAATTTAATAAAGCATAGGATAAAACAACATAAATACAATTTATAAAGCATAGGATAAAACAACATGAATACAATTTAATAAAGCATAGGATAAAACAACATAAATAAAATTTAATAAAGCATAGGTTAAAACAACATAAATACAATTTAATAAAGCATCGGACAAAACAACATAAATACAATTTAATAAAGCATAGGATAAAACAACATAAATACAATTTATAAAGCATAGGATAAAACAACATAAATACAATTTAATAAAGCATAGGATAAAACAACATAAATACAATTTAATAAAGCATAGGAAAAGACAACATAAATACAATTTAATAAAGCATAGGCTAAAACTACATAAATACAATTTAATAAAGCATAGGATAAAACAACATAAATACAATTTAATAAAGCATAGGAAAAAACAACATAAATACAATTTAATAAAGCATACGTTAAAACAACATAAATACAATTAAATAAAGCATAGGTTAAAACAACATAAATACAATTTAATAAAGCATAGGATAAAACAACATAAATACAATTTAATAAAGCATAGGATAAAACAACATAAATAAAATTTAATAAAGCATAGGATAAAACAACATAAATACAATTTAATAAAGCATACGTTAAAACAACATAAATACAATTTAATAAAGCATAGGATAAAACAAAATAAATACAATTTAATAAAGCATAGGATAAAACAACATAAATACAATTTAATAAAGCATAGGATAAAACAACATAAATACAATTTAATAAAGCATACGTTAAAACAACGTAAATACAATTAAATAAAGCATAGGATAAAACAACATAAATACAATTTAATAAAGCATAGGTTAAAACAACATAAATACAATTTTATAAAGCATAGGATAAAACAACATAAATACAATTTAATAAAGCATAGGTTAAAACAACATAAATACAATTTAATAAAGCATAGGATAAAACAACATATATTCAATTTAATAAAGCATAGGATAAAACAACATAAATACAATTTAATAAAGCATAGGATAAAACAACATAAATAAAATTTAATAAAGCATAGGATAAAACAACATAAATAAAATTTAATAAAGCATAGGATAAAACAACGTAAATACAATTTAATAAAGTATAGGATAAAACAACATAAATTAAATTTAATAAAGCATAGGATAAAACAACGTAAATACAATTTAATAAAGTATAGGATAAAACAACATAAATTAAATTTAATAAAGCATAGGATAAAACAACATAAATACAATTTAATAATGCATAGGATAAAACAACATAAATACAATTTAATAAAGCATAGGTTAAAACAACATAAATACAATTTAATAAAGCATAGTTTAAAACAACATAAATACAATTTAATAAAGCATAGGATAAAACCACAGAAATACAATTTAATAAAGCATAGGATAAAACAACATAAATACAATTTAATAAAGCATAGGACAAAACAACATAAATACAATTTAATTAAGCATAGGATAAAACAACATAAATACAATTTAATGAAACATAGGATAAACAACATAAATACAATTTAATAAAGCATATAATAAAACAACATAAATACAATTTAATAAAGCATAGGATAAAACAACATAAATAAAATTTAATAAAGCATAGGTTAAAACAACATAAATACAATTTTATAATGCATCGGACAAAACAACATAAATACAATTTAATAAAGCATAGGATAAAACAACATAAATACAATTTATAAAGCATAGGATAAAACAACATGAATACAATTTAATAAAGCATAGGATAAAACAACATAAATAAAATTTAATAAAGCATAGGTTAAAACAACATAAATACAATTTAATAAAGCATCGGACAAAACAACATAAATACAATTTAATAAAGCATAGGATAAAACAACATAAATACAATTTATAAAGCATAGGATAAAACAACATGAATACAATTTAATAAAGCATAGGATAAAACAACATAAATACAATTTAATAAAGCATAGGAAAAGACAACATAAATACAATTTAATAAAGCATAGGCTAAAACTACATAAATACAATTTAATAAAGCATAGGATAAAACAACATAAATACAATTTAATAAAGCATACGTTAAAACAACATAAATACAATTAAATAAAGCATAGGTTAAAACAACATAAATACAATTTAATAAAGCATAGGATAAAACAACATAAATAAAATTTAATAAAGCATAGGATAAAACAACATAAATAAAATTTAATAAAGCATAGGATAAAACAACATAAATACAATTTAATAAAGCATAGGATAAAACAAAATAAATACAATTTAATAAAGCATAGGATAAAACAACATAAATACAATTTAATAAAGCATAGGATAAAACAACATAAATACAATTTAATAAAGCATACGTTAAAACAACATAAATACAATTTAATAAAGCATACGTTAAAACAACATAAATACAATTAAATAAAGCATAGGTTAAAACAACATAAATACAATTTAATAAAGCATAGGATAAAACAACATAAATACAATTTAATAAAGCATAGGATAAAACAACATAAATACAATTTAATAAAGCATACGTTAAAACAACATAAATACAATTAAATAAAGCATAGGTTAAAACAACATAAATACAATTTAATAAAGCATAGGATAAAACAACATAAATACAATTTAATAAAGCATAGGATAAAACAACATAAATAAAATTTAATAAGGCATAGGATAAAACAACATAAATACAATTTAATAAAGCATACGTTAAAACAACATAAATACAATTTAATAAAGCATAGGATAAAACAACATAAATACAATTTAATAAAGCATACGTTAAAACAACGTAAATACAATTAAATAAAGCATAGGATAAAACAACATAAATTCAATTTAATAAAGCATAGGTTAAAACAACATAAATACAATTTTATAAAGCATAGGATAAAACAACATAAATACAATTTATAAAGCATAGGATAAAACAACATAAATACAATTTAATAAAGCATAGGATAAAACAACATAAATACAATTTAATAAAGCATAGGATAAGACAACATAAATACAATTTAATAAAGCATAGGCTAAAACTACATAAATACAATTTAATAAAGCATAGGATAAAACAACATAAATACAATTTAATAAAGCATAGGAAAAAACAACATAAATACAATTTAATAAAGCATACATTAAAACAACATAAATACAATTAAAAAAAGCATAGGTTAAAACAACATAAATACAATTTAATAAAGCATAGGATAAAACAACATAAATACAATTTAATAAAGCATACGTTAAAACAACATAAATACAATTAAATAAAGCATAGGTTAAAACAACATAAATACAATTTAATAAACCATAGGATAAAACAACATAAATACAATTTAATAAAGCATAGGATAAAACAACATAAATAAAATTTAATAAAGCATAGGATAAAACAACATAAATACAATTTAATAAAGCATAGGATAAAACAAAATAAATATAATTTAATAAAGCATAGGATAAAACAACATAAATACAATTTAATAAAGCATAGGATAAAACAACATAAATACAATTTAATAAAGCATACGTTAAAACAACATAAATACAATTAAATAAAGCATAGGTTAAAACAACATAAATACAATTTAATAAAGCATAGGATAAAACAACATAAATACAATTTAATAAAGCATAGGATAAAACAACATAAATAAAATTTAATAAAGCATAGGATAAAACAAAATAAATACAATTTAATAAAGCATACGTTAAAACAACATAAATACAATTTAATAAAGCATAGGATAAAACAAAATAAATACAATTTAATAAAGCATAGGATAAAACAACATAAATACAGTTTAATAAAGCATAGGATAAAACAACATAAATACAATTTAATAAAGCATACGTTAAAACAACGTAAATACAATTAAATAAAGCATAGGATAAAACAACATAAATACAATTTAATAAAGCATAGGTTAAAACAACATAAATAAAATTTTATAAAGCATAGGATAAAACAACATAAATACAATTTAATAAAGCATAGGTTAAAACAACATAAATACAATTTAATAAAGCATAGGATAAAACAACATATATTCAATTTAATAAAGCATAGGATAAAACAACATAAATACAATTTAATAAAGCATAGGATAAAACAACATAAATTCAATTTAATAAAGCATAGGATAAAACAACATAAATAAAATTTAATAAAGCATAGGTTAAAACAACATAAATACAATTTAATAAAGCATCGGACAAAACAACATAAATACAATTTAATAAAGCATAGTTTAAAACAACATAAATACAATTTAATAAAGCATAGTTTAAAACAACATAAATACAATTTAATAAAGCATAGTTTAAAACAACATAAATACAATTTAATAAAGCATAGGATAAAACCACAGAAATACAATTTAATAAAGCATAGGATAAAACAACATAAATACAATTTAATAAAGCATAGGACAAAACAACATAAATACAATTTAATAAAGCATAGGATAAAACAACATAAATACAATTTAATGAAACATAGGATAAACAACATAAATACAATTTAATAAAGCATATGTTAAAACAACATAAATACAATTTAATAAAGCATAGTTTAAAACAACATAAATACAATTTAATAAAGCATAGTTTAAAACAACATCAATACAATTTAATAAAGCATAGTTTAAAACAACATAAATACAATTTAATAAAGCATAGTTTAAAACAACATAAATACAATTTAATAAAGCATTAGATAAAACAACATTAACATAATTTAGTAAAGCATAAGATAAAACAACATGAATACAATTTAATAAAGCATAGGATAAAACAACATGAATAAAATATAATAAAGCATAGGTTAAAACAACATAAATACAATTTAATAAAGCATAGTTTAAAACAACATAAATACAATTTAATAAAGCATAGGATAAAACCACAGAAATACAATTTAATAAAGAATAGGATAAAACAACATAAATACAATTTAATAAAGCATAGGACACAACAACATAAATACAATTTAATTAAGCATAGGATAAAACAACATAAATACAATTTAATGAAACATAGGATAAACAACATAAATACAATTTAATAAAGCATAGGATAAAACAACATAAATACAATTTAATAAAGCATAGGATAAAACAACATAAATAAAATTTAATAAAGCATAGGTTAAAACAACATAAATACAATTTTATAATGCATCGGACAAAACAACATAAATACAATTTAATAAAGCATAGGATAAAACAACATAAATACAATTTATAAAGCATAGGATAAAACAACATGAATACAATTTAATAAAGCATAGGATAAAACAACATAAATAAAATTTAATAAAGCATAGGTTAAAACAACATAAATACAATTTAATAAAGCATCGGACAAAACAACATAAATACAATTTAATAAAGCATAGGATAAAACAACATAAATACAATTTATAAAGCATAGGATAAAACAACATAAATACAATTTAATAAAGCATAGGATAAAACAACATAAATACAATTTAATAAAGCATAGGAAAAGACAACATAAATACAATTTAATAAAGCATAGGCTAAAACTACATAAATACAATTTAATAAAGCATAGGATAAAACAACATAAATACAATTTAATAAAGCATAGGAAAAAACAACATAAATACAATTTAATAAAGCATACGTTAAAACAACATAAATACAATTAAATAAAGCATAGGTTAAAACAACATAAATACAATTTAATAAAGCATAGGATAAAACAACATAAATACAATTTAATAAAGCATAGGATAAAACAACATAAATAAAATTTAATAAAGCATAGGATAAAACAACATAAATACAATTTAATAAAGCATACGTTAAAACAACATAAATACAATTTAATAAAGCATAGGATAAAACAAAATAAATACAATTTAATAAAGCATAGGATAAAACAACATAAATACAATTTAATAAAGCATAGGATAAAACAACATAAATACAATTTAATAAAGCATACGTTAAAACAACGTAAATACAATTAAATAAAGCATAGGATAAAACAACATAAATACAATTTAATAAAGCATAGGTTAAAACAACATAAATACAATTTTATAAAGCATAGGATAAAACAACATAAATACAATTTAATAAAGCATAGGTTAAAACAACATAAATACAATTTAATAAAGCATAGGATAAAACAACATATATTCAATTTAATAAAGCATAGGATAAAACAACATAAATACAATTTAATAAAGCATAGGATAAAACAACATAAATAAAATTTAATAAAGCATAGGATAAAACAACATAAATAAAATTTAATAAAGCATAGGATAAAACAACGTAAATACAATTTAATAAAGTATAGGATAAAACAACATAAATTAAATTTAATAAAGCATAGGATAAAACAACATAAATACAATTTAATAATGCATAGGATAAAACAACATAAATACAATTTAATAAAGCATAGGTTAAAACAACATAAATACAATTTAATAAAGCATAGTTTAAAACAACATAAATACAATTTAATAAAGCATAGGATAAAACCACAGAAATACAATTTAATAAAGCATAGGATAAAACAACATAAATACAATTTAATAAAGCATAGGACAAAACAACATAAATACAATTTAATTAAGCATAGGATAAAACAACATAAATACAATTTAATGAAACATAGGATAAACAACATAAATACAATTTAATAAAGCATATAATAAAACAACATAAATACAATTTAATAAAGCATAGGATAAAACAACATAAATAAAATTTAATAAAGCATAGGTTAAAACAACATAAATACAATTTTATAATGCATCGGACAAAACAACATAAATACAATTTAATAAAGCATAGGATAAAACAACATAAATACAATTTATAAAGCATAGGATAAAACAACATGAATACAATTTAATAAAGCATAGGATAAAACAACATAAATAAAATTTAATAAAGCATAGGTTAAAACAACATAAATACAATTTAATAAAGCATCGGACAAAACAACATAAATACAATTTAATAAAGCATAGGATAAAACAACATAAATACAATTTATAAAGCATAGGATAAAACAACATGAATACAATTTAATAAAGCATAGGATAAAACAACATAAATACAATTTAATAAAGCATAGGAAAAGACAACATAAATACAATTTAATAAAGCATAGGCTAAAACTACATAAATACAATTTAATAAAGCATAGGATAAAACAACATAAATACAATTTAATAAAGCATACGTTAAAACAACATAAATACAATTAAATAAAGCATAGGTTAAAACAACATAAATACAATTTAATAAAGCATAGGATAAAACAACATAAATAAAATTTAATAAAGCATAGGATAAAACAACATAAATAAAATTTAATAAAGCATAGGATAAAACAACATAAATACAATTTAATAAAGCATAGGATAAAACAAAATAAATACAATTTAATAAAGCATAGGATAAAACAACATAAATACAATTTAATAAAGCATAGGATAAAACAACATAAATACAATTTAATAAAGCATACGTTAAAACAACATAAATACAATTAAATAAAGCATAGGTTAAAACAACATAAATACAATTTAATAAAGCATAGGATAAAACAACATAAATACAATTTAATAAAGCATAGGATAAAACAACATAAATAAAATTTAATAAGGCATAGGATAAAACAACATAAATACAATTTAATAAAGCATACGTTAAAACAACATAAATACAATTTAATAAAGCATAGGATAAAACAAAATAAATACAATTTAATAAAGCATAGGATAAAACAACATAAATACAGTTTAATAAAGCATAGGATAAAACAACATAAATACAATTTAATAAAGCATACGTTAAAACAACGTAAATACAATTAAATAAAGCATAGGATAAAACAACATAAATACAATTTAATAAAGCATAGGTTAAAACAACATAAATACAATTTTATAAAGCATAGGATAAAACAACTTAAATACAATTTATAAAGCATAGGATAAAACAACATAAATACAATTTAATAAAGCATAGGATAAAACAACATAAATACAATTTAATAAAGCATAGGATAAGACAACATAAATACAATTTAATAAAGCATAGGCTAAAACTACATAAATACAATTTAATAAAGCATAGGATAAAACAACATAAATACAATTTAATAAAGCATA
Organism: Phyllobates terribilis; assembly: GCF_046119375.1. Lineage (NCBI taxonomy): Eukaryota > Metazoa > Chordata > Amphibia > Anura > Dendrobatidae > Phyllobates > Phyllobates terribilis. Next base: position 1,424,590 of record NW_027362778.1, read on the forward strand.
GGAAAAAACAACATAAATACAATTTAATAAAGCATACGTTAAAACAACATAAATACAATTAAAAAAAGCATAGGTTAAAACAACATAAATACAATTTAATAAAGCATAGGATAAAACAACATAAATACAATTTAATAAAGCATACGTTAAAACAACATAAATACAATTAAATAAAGCATAGGTTAAAACAACATAAATACAATTTAATAAAGCATAGGATAAAACAACATAAATACAATTTAATAAAGCATAGGATAAAACAACATAAATAAAATTTAATAAAGCATAGGATAAAACAACATAAATACAATTTAATAAAGCATAGGATAAAACAAAATAAATACAATTTAATAAAGCATAGGATAAAACAACATAAATACAATTTAATAAAGCATAGGATAAAACAACATAAATACAATTTAATAAAGCATACGTTAAAACAACATAAATACAATTAAATAAAGCATAGGTTAAAACAACATAAATACAATTTAATAAAGCATAGGATAAAACAACATAAATACAATTTAATAAAGCATAGGATAAAACAACATAAATAAAATTTAATAAAGCATAGGATAAAACAAAATAAATACAATTTAATAAAGCATACGTTAAAACAACATAAATACAATTTAATAAAGCATAGGATAAAACAAAATAAATACAATTTAATAAAGCATAGGATAAAACAACATAAATACAGTTTAATAAAGCATAGGATAAAACAACATAAATACAATTTAATAAAGCATACGTTAAAACAACGTAAATACAATTAAATAAAGCATAGGATAAAACAACATAAATACAATTTAATAAAGCATAGGTTAAAACAACATAAATACAATTTTATAAAGCATAGGATAAAACAACATAAATACAATTTAATAAAGCATAGGTTAAAACAACATAAATACAATTTAATAAAGCATAGGATAAAACAACATATATTCAATTTAATAAAGCATAGGATAAAACAACATAAATACAATTTAATAAAGCATAGGATAAAACAACATAAATAAAATTTAATAAAGCATAGGATAAAACAACATAAATAAAATTTAATAAAGCATAGGATAAAACAACGTAAATACAATTTAATAAAGCATAGGATAAAACAACATAAATTAAATTTAATAAAGCATAGGATAAAACCACAGAAATACAATTTAATAAAGCATAGGATAAAACAACATAAATACAATTTAATAAAGCATAGGATAAAACAACATAAATAAAATTTAATAAAGCATAGGATAAAACAACATAGTACAATTTAATAAAGCATAGGATAAAACAAAATAAATACAATTTAATAAAGCATAGGATAAAACAACATAAATACAATTTAATAAAGCATAGGATAAAACAACATAAATACAATTTAATAAAGCATACGTTAAAACAACATAAATACAATTAAATAAAGCATAGGTTAAAACAACATAAATACAATTTAATAAAGCATAGGATAAAACAACATAAATACAATTTAATAAAGCATAGGATAAAACAACATAAATAAAATTTAATAAGGCATAGGATAAAACAACATAAATACAATTTAATAAAGCATACGTTAAAACAGCATAAATACAATTTAATAAAGCATAGGATAAAACAAAATAAATACAATTTAATAAAGCATAGGATAAAACAACATAAATACAGTTTAATAAAGCATAGGATAAAACAACATAAATACAATTTAATAAAGCATACGTTAAAACAACGTAAATACAATTAAATAAAGCATAGGATAAAACAACATAAATACAATTTAATAAAGCATAGGTTAAAACAACATAAATACAATTTTATAAAGCATAGGATAAAACAACTTAAATACAATTTATAAAGCATAGGATAAAACAACATAAATACAATTTAATAAAGCATAGGATAAAACAACATAAATACAATTTAATAAAGCATAGGATAAGACAACATAAATACAATTTAATAAAGCATAGGCTAAAACTACATAAATACAATTTAATAAAGCATAGGATAAAACAACATAAATACAATTTAATAAAGCATAGGAAAAAACAACATAAATACAATTTAATAAAGCATACGTTAAAACAACATAAATACAATTAAAAAAAGCATAGGTTAAAACAACATAAATACAATTTAATAAAGCATAGGATAAAACAACATAAATACAATTTAATAAAGCATACGTTAAAACAACATAAATACAATTAAATAAAGCATAGGTTAAAACAACATAAATACAATTTAATAAAGCATAGGATAAAACAACATAAATACAATTTAATAAAGCATAGGATAAAACAACATAAATACAATTTAATAAAGCATAGGATAAAACAACATAAATACAATTTAATAAAGCATAGGATAAAACAAAATAAATACAATTTAATAAAGCATAGGATAAAACAACATAAATACAATTTAATAAAGCATAGGTTAAAACAACATAAATACAATTTTATAAAGCATAGGATAAAACAACTTAAATACAATTTATAAAGCATAGGATAAAACAACATAAATACAATTTAATAAAGCATAGGATAAAACAACATAAATACAATTTAATAAAGCATAGGATAAGACAACATAAATACAATTTAATAAAGCATAGGCTAAAACTACATAAATACAATTTAATAAAGCATAGGATAAAACAACATAAATACAATTTAATAAAGCATAGGCTAAAACTACATAAATACAATTTAATAAAGCATACGTTAAAACAACATAAATACAATTTAATAAAGCATAGGATAAAACAAAATAAATACAATTTAATAAAGCATAGGATAAAACAACATAAATACAGTTTAATAAAGCATAGGATAAAACAACATAAATACAATTTAATAAAGCATACGTTAAAACAACGTAAATACAATTAAATAAAGCATAGGATAAAACAACATAAATACAATTTAATAAAGCATAGGTTAAAACAACATAAATACAATTTTATAAAGCATAGGATAAAACAACATAAATACAATTTAATAAAGCATAGGTTAAAACAACATAAATACAATTTAATAAAGCATAGGATAAAACAACATATATTCAATTTAATAAAGCATAGGATAAAACAACATAAATACAATTTAATAAAGCATAGGATAAAACAACATAAATAAAATTTAATAAAGCATAGGATAAAACAACATAAATAAAATTTAATAAAGCATAGGATAAAACAACGTAAATACAATTTAATAAAGCATAGGATAAAACAACATAAATTAAATTTAATAAAGCATAGGATAAAACAACATAAATACAATTTAATAATGCATAGGATAAAACAACATAAATACAATTTAATAAAGCATAGGTTAAAACAACATAAATGCAATTTAATAAAGCATAGGATAAAACAACATAAATACAATTTAATAAAGCATAGGATAAAACAACATAAATTCAATTTAATAAAGCATAGGATAAAACAACATAAATAAAATTTAATAAAGCATAGGTTAAAACAACATAAATACAATTTAATAAAGCATCGGACAAAACAACATAAATACAATTTAATAAAGCATAGTTTAAAACAACATAAATACAATTTAATAAAGCATAGTTTAAAACAACATAAATACAATTTAATAAAGCATAGGATAAAACCACAGAAATACAATTTAATAAAGCATAGGATAAAACAACATAAATACAATTTAATAAAGCATAGGACAAAACAACATAAATACAATTTAATAAAGCATAGGATAAAACAACATAAATACAATTTAATGAAACATAGGATAAACAACATAAATACAATTTAATAAAGCATATGTTAAAACAACATAAATACAATTTAATAAAGCATAGTTTAAAACAACATAAATACAATTTAATAAAGCATAGTTTAAAACAACATAAATACAATTTAATAAAGCATAGTTTAAAACAACATAAATACAATTTAATAAAGCATAGTTTAAAACAACATAAATACAATTTAATAAAGCATTAGATAAAACAACATTAACATAATTTAGTAAAGCATAAGATAAAACAACATGAATACAATTTAATAAAGCATAGGATAAAACAACATGAATAAAATTTCATAAAGCATAGGTTAAAACAACATAAATACAATTTAATAAAGCATAGTTTAAAACAACATAAATACAATTTAATAAAGCATAGGATAAAACCACAGAAATACAATTTAATAAAGAATAGGATAAAACAACATAAATACAATTTAATAAAGCATAGGACAAAACAACATAAATACAATTTAATTAAGCATAGGATAAAACAACATAAATACAATTTAATGAAACATAGGATAAACAACATAAATACAATTTAATAAAGCATAGGATAAAACAACATAAATACAATTTAATAAAGCATAGGATAAAACAACATAAATAAAATTTAATAAAGCATAGGTTAAAACAACATAAATACAATTTTATAATGCATCGGACAAAACAACATAAATACAATTTAATAAAGCATAGGATAAAACAACATAAATACAATTTATAAAGCATAGGATAAAACAACATGAATACAATTTAATAAAGCATAGGATAAAACAACATAAATAAAATTTAATAAAGCATAGGTTAAAACAACATAAATACAATTTAATAAAGCATCGGACAAAACAACATAAATACAATTTAATAAAGCATAGGATAAAACAACATAAATACAATTTATAAAGCATAGGATAAAACAACATAAATACAATTTAATAAAGCATAGGATAAAACAACATAAATACAATTTAATAAAGCATAGGAAAAGACAACATAAATACAATTTAATAAAGCATAGGCTAAAACTACATAAATACAATTTAATAAAGCATAGGATAAAACAACATAAATACAATTTAATAAAGCATAGGAAAAAACAACATAAATACAATTTAATAAAGCATACGTTAAAACAACATAAATACAATTAAATAAAGCATAGGTTAAAACAACATAAATACAATTTAATAAAGCATAGGATAAAACAACATAAATACAATTTAATAAAGCATAGGATAAAACAACATAAATAAAATTTAATAAAGCATAGGATAAAACAACATAAATACAATTTAATAAAGCATACGTTAAAACAACATAAATACAATTTAATAAAGCATAGGATAAAACAAAATAAATACAATTTAATAAAGCATAGGTTAAAACAACATAAATACAATTTTATAAAGCATAGGATAAAACAACATAAATACAATTTAATAAAGCATAGGTTAAAACAATATAAATACAATTTAATAAAGCATAGGATAAAACAACATATATTCAATTTAATAAAGCATAGGATAAAACAACATAAATACAATTTAATAAAGCATAGGATAAAACAACATAAATAAAATTTAATAAAGCATAGGATAAAACAACATAAATAAAATTTAATAAAGCATAGGATAAAACAACGTAAATACAATTTAATAAAGCATAGGATAAAACAACATAAATTAAATTTAATAAAGCATAGGATAAAACAACATAAATACAATTTAATAATGCATAGGATAAAACAACATAAATACAATTTAATAAAGCATAGGTTAAAACAACATAAATGCAATTTAATAAAGCATAGGATAAAACAACATAAATACAATTTAATAAAGCATAGGATAAAACAACATAAATTCAATTTAATAAAGCATAGGATAAAACAACATAAATAAAATTTAATAAAGCATAGGTTAAAACAACATAAATACAATTTAATAAAGCATCGGACAAAACAACATAAATACAATTTAATAAAGCATAGTTTAAAACAACATAAATACAATTTAATAAAGCATAGGATAAAACCACAGAAATACAATTTAATAAAGCATAGGATAAAACAACATAAATACAATTTAATAAAGCATAGGACAAAACAACATAAATACAATTTAATAAAGCATAGGATAAAACAACATAAATACAATTTAATGAAACATAGGATAAACAACATAAATACAATTTAATAAAGCATATGTTAAAACAACATAAATACAATTTAATAAAGCATAGTTTAAAACAACATAAATACAATTTAATAAAGCATAGTTTAAAACAACATAAATACAATTTAATAAAGCATAGTTTAAAACAACATAAATACAATTTAATAAAGCATAGTTTAAAACAACATAAATACAATTTAATAAAGCATTAGATAAAACAACATTAACATAATTTAGTAAAGCATAAGATAAAACAACATGAATACAATTTAATAAAGCATAGGATAAAACAACATGAATAAAATTTAATAAAGCATAGGTTAAAACAACATAAATACAATTTAATAAAGCATAGTTTAAAACATCATAAATACAATTTAATAAAGCATAGGATAAAACCACAGAAATACAATTTAATAAAGCATAGGATAAAACAACATAAATACAATTTAATAAAGCATAGGACAAAACAACATAAATACAATTTAATTAAGCATAGGATAAAACAACATAAATACAATTTAATGAAACATAGGATAAACAACATAAATACAATTTAATAAAGCATAGGATAAAACAACATAAATACAATTTAATAAAGCATAGGATAAAACAACATAAATAAAATTTAATAAAGCATAGGTTAAAACAACATAAATACAATTTTATAATGCATCGGACAAAACAACATAAATACAATTTAATAAAGCATAGGATAAAACAACATAAATACAATTTATAAAGCATAGGATAAAACAACATGAATACAATTTAATAAAGCATAGGATAAAACAACATAAATAAAATTTAATAAAGCATAGGTTAAAACAACATAAATACAATTTAATAAAGCATCGGACAAAACAACATAAATACAATTTAATAAAGCATAGGATAAAACAACATAAATACAATTTATAAAGCATAGGATAAAACAACATAAATACAATTTAATAAAGCATAGGATAAAACAACATAAATACAATTTAATAAAGCATAGGAAAAGACAACATAAATACAATTTAATAAAGCATAGGCTAAAACTACATAAATACAATTTAATAAAGCATAGGATAAAACAACATAAATACAATTTAATAAAGCATAGGAAAAAACAACATAAATACAATTTAATAAAGCATACGTTAAAACAACATAAATACAATTAAATAAAGCATAGGTTAAAACAACATAAATACAATTTAATAAAGCATAGGATAAAACAACATAAATACAATTTAATAAAGCATAGGATAAAACAACATAAATAAAATTTAATAAAGCATAGGATAAAACAACATAAATACAATTTAATAAAGCATACGTTAAAACAACATAAATACAATTTAATAAAGCATAGGATAAAACAAAATAAATACAATTTAATAAAGCATAGGATAAAACAACATAAATACAATTTAATAAAGCATAGGATAAAACAACATAAATACAATTTAATAAAGCATACGTTAAAACAACGTAAATACAATTAAATAAAGCATAGGATAAAACAACATAAATACAATTTAATAAAGCATAGGTTAAAACAACATAAATACAATTTTATAAAGCATAGGATAAAACAACATAAATACAATTTAATAAAGCATAGGTTAAAACAACATAAATACAATTTAATAAAGCATAGGATAAAACAACATATATTCAATTTAATAAAGCATAGGATAAAACAACATAAATACAATTTAATAAAGCATAGGATAAAACAACATAAATAAAATTTAATAAAGCATAGGATAAAACAACATAAATAAAATTTAATAAAGCATAGGATAAAACAACGTAAATACAATTTAATAAAGCATAGGATAAAACAACATAAATTAAATTTAATAAAGCATAGGATAAAACAACATAAATACAATTTAATAATGCATAGGATAAAACAACATAAATACAATTTAATAAAGCATAGGTTAAAACAACATAAATGCAATTTAATAAAGCATAGGATAAAACAACATAAATACAATTTAATAAAGCATAGGATAAAACAACATAAATTCAATTTAATAAAGCATAGGATAAAACAACATAAATAAAATTTAATAAAGCATAGGTTAAAACAACATAAATACAATTTAATAAAGCATCGGACAAAACAACATAAATACAATTTAATAAAGCATAGTTTAAAACAACATAAATACAATTTAATAAAGCATAGGATAAAACCACAGAAATACAATTTAATAAAGCATAGGATAAAACAACATAAATACAATTTAATAAAGCATAGGACAAAACAACATAAATACAATTTAATAAAGCATAGGATAAAACAACATAAATACAATTTAATGAAACATAGGATAAACAACATAAATACAATTTAATAAAGCATATGTTAAAACAACATAAATACAATTTAATAAAGCATAGTTTAAAACAACATAAATACAATTTAATAAAGCATAGTTTAAAACAACATAAATACAATTTAATAAAGCATAGTTTAAAACAACATAAATACAATTTAATAAAGCATAGTTTAAAACAACATAAATACAATTTAATAAAGCATTAGATAAAACAACATTAACATAATTTAGTAAAGCATAAGATAAAACAACATGAATACAATTTAATAAAGCATAGGATAAAACAACATGAATAAAATTTAATAAAGCATAGGTTAAAACAACATAAATACAATTTAATAAAGCATAGTTTAAAACAACATAAATACAATTTAATAAAGCATAGGATAAAACCACAGAAATACAATTTAATAAAGCATAGGATAAAACAACATAAATACAATTTAATAAAGCATAGGACAAAACAACATAAATACAATTTAATTAAGCATATAATAAAACAACATAAATACAATTTAATGAAACATAGGATAAACAACATAAATACAATTTAATAAAGCATAGGATAAAACAACATAAATACAATTTAATAAAGCATAGGATAAAACAACATAAATAAAATTTAATAAAGCATAGGTTAAAACAACATAAATACAATTTTATAATGCATCGGACAAAACAACATAAATACAATTTAATAAAGCATAGGATAAAACAACATAAATACAATTTATAAAGCATAGGATAAAACAACATGAATACAATTTAATAAAGCATAGGATAAAACAACATAAATAAAATTTAATAAAGCATAGGTTAAAACAACATAAATACAATTTAATAAAGCATCGGACAAAACAACATAAATACAATTTAATAAAGCATAGGATAAAACAACATAAATACAATTTATAAAGCATAGGATAAAACAACATGAATACAATTTAATAAAGCATAGGATAAAACAACATAAATACAATTTAATAAAGCATAGGAAAAGACAACATAAATACAATTTAATAAAGCATAGGCTAAAACTACATAAATACAATTTAATAAAGCATAGGATAAAACAACATAAATACAATTTAATAAAGCATAGGAAAAAACAACATAAATACAATTTAATAAAGCATACGTTAAAACAACATAAATACAATTAAATAAAGCATAGGTTAAAACAACATAAATACAATTTAATAAAGCATAGGATAAAACAACATAAATACAATTTAATAAAGCATAGGAAAAAACAACATAAATAAAATTTAATAAAGCATAGGATAAAACAACATAAATACAATTTAATAAAGCATACGTTAAAACAACATAAATACAATTTAATAAAGCATAGGATAAAACAACATATATTCAATTTAATAAAGCATAGGATAAAACAACATAAATACAATTTAATAATGCATAGGATAAAACAACATAAATACAATTTAATAAAGCATAGGTTAAAACAACATAAATGCAATTTAATAAAGCATAGGATAAAACAACATAAATACAATTTAATAAAGCATAGGATAAAACAACATAAATTCAATTTAATAAAGCATAGGATAAAACAACATAAATAAAATTTAATAAAGCATAGGTTAAAACAACATAAATACAATTTAATAAAGCATCGGACAAAACAACATAAATACAATTTAATAAAGCATAGTTTAAAACAACATAAATACAATTTAATAAAGCATAGGATAAAACCACAGAAATACAATTTAATAAAGCATAGGATAAAACAACATAAATACAATTTAATAAAGCATAGTACAAAACAACATAAATACAATTTAATAAAGCATAGGATAAAACAACATAAATACAATTTAATGAAACATAGGATAAACAACATAAATACAATTTAATAAAGCATATGTTAAAACAACATAAATACAATTTAATAAAGCATAGTTTAAAACAACATAAATACAATTTAATAAAGCATAGTTTAAAACAACATAAATACAATTTAATAAAGCATAGTTTAAAACAACATAAATACAATTTAATAAAGCATAGTTTAAAACAACATAAATACAATTTAATAAAGCATAGGATAAAACAACATAAATTAAATTTAATAAAGCATAGGATAAAACCACAGAAATACAATTTAATAAAGCATAGGATAAAACAACATAAATACAATTTAATAAAGCATAGGATAAAACAACATAAATAAAATTTAATAAAGCATAGGATAAAACAACATAGTACAATTTAATAAAGCATAGGATAAAACAAAATAAATACAATTTAATAAAGCATAGGATAAAACAACATAAATACAATTTAATAAAGCATAGGATAAAACAACATAAATACAATTTAATAAAGCATACGTTAAAACAACATAAATACAATTAAATAAAGCATAGGTTAAAACAACATAAATACAATTTAATAAAGCATAGGATAAAACAACATAAATACAATTTAATAAAGCATAGGATAAAACAACATAAATAAAATTTAATAAGGCATAGGATAAAACAACATAAATACAATTTAATAAAGCATACGTTAAAACAGCATAAATACAATTTAATAAAGCATAGGATAAAACAAAATAAATACAATTTAATAAAGCATAGGATAAAACAACATAAATACAGTTTAATAAAGCATAGGATAAAACAACATAAATACAATTTAATAAAGCATACGTTAAAACAACGTAAATACAATTAAATAAAGCATAGGATAAAACAACATAAATACAATTTAATAAAGCATAGGTTAAAACAACATAAATACAATTTTATAAAGCATAGGATAAAACAACTTAAATACAATTTATAAAGCATAGGATAAAACAACATAAATACAATTTAATAAAGCATAGGATAAAACAACATAAATACAATTTAATAAAGCATAGGATAAGACAACATAAATACAATTTAATAAAGCATAGGCTAAAACTACATAAATACAATTTAATAAAGCATAGGATAAAACAACATAAATACAATTTAATAAAGCATAGGAAAAAACAACATAAATACAATTTAATAAAGCATACGTTAAAACAACATAAATACAATTAAAAAAAGCATAGGTTAAAACAACATAAATACAATTTAATAAAGCATAGGATAAAACAACATAAATACAATTTAATAAAGCATACGTTAAAACAACATAAATACAATTAAATAAAGCATAGGTTAAAACAACATAAATACAATTTAATAAAGCATAGGATAAAACAACATAAATACAATTTAATAAAGCATAGGATAAAACAACATAAATACAATTTAATAAAGCATAGGATAAAACAACATAAATACAATTTAATAAAGCATAGGATAAAACAAAATAAATACAATTTAATAAAGCATAGGATAAAACAACATAAATAGAATTTAATAAAGCATAGGATAAAACAACATAAATACAATTTAATAAAGCATACGTTAAAACAACATAAATACAATTAAATAAAGCATAGGTTAAAACAACATAAATACAATTTAATAAAGCATAGGATAAAACAACATAAATACAATTTAATAAAGCATAGGATAAAACAACATAAATAAAATTTAATAAAGCATAGGATAAAACAAAATAAATACAATTTAATAAAGCATACGTTAAAACAACATAAATACAATTTAATAAAGCATAGGATAAAACAAAATAAATACAATTTAATAAAGCATAGGATAAAACAACATAAATACAGTTTAATAAAGCATAGGATAAAACAACATAAATACAATTTAATAAAGCATACGTTAAAACAACGTAAATACAATTAAATAAAGCATAGGATAAAACAACATAAATACAATTTAATAAAGCATAGGTTAAAACAACATAAATACAATTTTATAAAGCATAGGATAAAACAACATAAATACAATTTAATAAAGCATAGGTTAAAACAACATAAATACAATTTAATAAAGCATAGGATAAAACAACATATATTCAATTTAATAAAGCATAGGATAAAACAACATAAATACAATTTAATAAAGCATAGGATAAAACAACATAAATAAAATTTAATAAAGCATAGGATAAAACAACATAAATAAAATTTAATAAAGCATAGGATAAAACAACGTAAATACAATTTAATAAAGCATAGGATAAAACAACATAAATTAAATTTAATAAAGCATAGGATAAAACAACATAAATACAATTTAATAATGCATAGGATAAAACAACATAAATACAATTTAATAAAGCATAGGTTAAAACAACATAAATGCAATTTAATAAAGCATAGGATAAAACAACATAAATACAATTTAATAAAGCATAGGATAAAACAACATAAATTCAATTTAATAAAGCATAGGATAAAACAACATAAATAAAATTTAATAAAGCATAGGTTAAAACAACATAAATACAATTTAATAAAGCATCGGACAAAACAACATAAATACAATTTAATAAAGCATAGTTTAAAACAACATAAATACAATTTAATAAAGCATAGTTTAAAACAACATAAATACAATTTAATAAAGCATAGGATAAAACCACAGAAATACAATTTAATAAAGCATAGGATAAAACAACATAAATACAATTTAATAAAGCATAGGACAAAACAACATAAATACAATTTAATAAAGCATAGGATAAAACAACATAAATACAATTTAATGAAACATAGGATAAACAACATAAATACAATTTAATAAAGCATATGTTAAAACAACATAAATACAATTTAATAAAGCATAGTTTAAAACAACATAAATACAATTTAATAAAGCATAGTTTAAAACAACATAAATACAATTTAATAAAGCATAGTTTAAAACAACATAAATACAATTTAATAAAGCATAGTTTAAAACAACATAAATACAATTTAATAAAGCATTAGATAAAACAACATTAACATAATTTAGTAAAGCATAAGATAAAACAACATGAATACAATTTAATAAAGCATAGGATAAAACAACATGAATAAAATTTCATAAAGCATAGGTTAAAACAACATAAATACAATTTAATAAAGCATAGTTTAAAACAACATAAATACAATTTAATAAAGCATAGGATAAAACCACAGAAATACAATTTAATAAAGAATAGGATAAAACAACATAAATACAATTTAATAAAGCATAGGACAAAACAACATAAATACAATTTAATTAAGCATAGGATAAAACAACATAAATACAATTTAATGAAACATAGGATAAACAACATAAATACAATTTAATAAAGCATAGGATAAAACAACATAAATACAATTTAATAAAGCATAGGATAAAACAACATAAATAAAATTTAATAAAGCATAGGTTAAAACAACATAAATACAATTTTATAATGCATCGGACAAAACAACATAAATACAATTTAATAAAGCATAGGATAAAACAACATAAATACAATTTATAAAGCATAGGATAAAACAACATGAATACAATTTAATAAAGCATAGGATAAAACAACATAAATAAAATTTAATAAAGCATAGGTTAAAACAACATAAATACAATTTAATAAAGCATCGGACAAAACAACATAAATACAATTTAATAAAGCATAGGATAAAACAACATAAATACAATTTATAAAGCATAGGATAAAACAACATAAATACAATTTAATAAAGCATAGGATAAAACAACATAAATACAATTTAATAAAGCATAGGAAAAGACAACATAAATACAATTTAATAAAGCATAGGCTAAAACTACATAAATACAATTTAATAAAGCATAGGATAAAACAACATAAATACAATTTAATAAAGCATAGGAAAAAACAACATAAATACAATTTAATAAAGCATACGTTAAAACAACATAAATACAATTAAATAAAGCATAGGTTAAAACAACATAAATACAATTTAATAAAGCATAGGATAAAACAACATAAATACAATTTAATAAAGCATAGGATAAAACAACATAAATAAAATTTAATAAAGCATAGGATAAAACAACATAAATACAATTTAATAAAGCATACGTTAAAACAACATAAATACAATTTAATAAAGCATAGGATAAAACAAAATAAATACAATTTAATAAAGCATAGGATAAAACAACATAAATACAATTTAATAAAGCATAGGATAAAACAACATAAATACAATTTAATAAAGCATACGTTAAAACAACGTAAATACAATTAAATAAAGCATAGGATAAAACAACATAAATACAATTTAATAAAGCATAGGTTAAAACAACATAAATACAATTTTATAAAGCATAGGATAAAACAACATAAATACAATTTAATAAAGCATAGGTTAAAACAATATAAATACAATTTAATAAAGCATAGGATAAAACAACATATATTCAATTTAATAAAGCATAGGATAAAACAACATAAATACAATTTAATAAAGCATAGGATAAAACAACATAAATAAAATTTAATAAAGCATAGGATAAAACAACATAAATAAAATTTAATAAAGCATAGGATAAAACAACGTAAATACAATTTAATAAAGCATAGGATAAAACAAGATAAATTAAATTTAATAAAGCATAGGATAAAACAACATAAATACAATTTAATAATGCATAGGATAAAACAACATAAATACAATTTAATAAAGCATAGGTTAAAACAACATAAATGCAATTTAATAAAGCATAGGATAAAACAACATAAATACAATTTAATAAAGCATAGGATAAAACAACATAAATTCAATTTAATAAAGCATAGGATAAAACAACATAAATAAAATTTAATAAAGCATAGGTTAAAACAACATAAATACAATTTAATAAAGCATCGGACAAAACAACATAAATACAATTTAATAAAGCATAGTTTAAAACAACATAAATACAATTTAATAAAGCATAGGATAAAACCACAGAAATACAATTTAATAAAGCATAGGATAAAACAACATAAATACAATTTAATAAAGCATAGGACAAAACAACATAAATACAATTTAATAAAGCATAGGATAAAACAACATAAATACAATTTAATGAAACATAGGATAAACAACATAAATACAATTTAATAAAGCATATGTTAAAACAACATAAATACAATTTAATAAAGCATAGTTTAAAACAACATAAATACAATTTAATAAAGCATAGTTTAAAACAACATAAATACAATTTAATAAAGCATAGTTTAAAACAACATAAATACAATTTAATAAAGCATAGTTTAAAACAACATAAATACAATTTAATAAAGCATTAGATAAAACAACATTAACATAATTTAGTAAAGCATAAGATAAAACAACATGAATACAATTTAATAAAGCATAGGATAAAACAACATGAATAAAATTTAATAAAGCATAGGTTAAAACAACATAAATACAATTTAATAAAGCATAGTTTAAAACATCATAAATACAATTTAATAAAGCATAGGATAAAACCACAGAAATACAATTTAATAAAGCATAGGATAAAACAACATAAATACAATTTAATAAAGCATAGGACAAAACAACATAAATACAATTTAATTAAGCATAGGATAAAACAACATAAATACAATTTAATGAAACATAGGATAAACAACATAAATACAATTTAATAAAGCATAGGATAAAACAACATAAATACAATTTAATAAAGCATAGGATAAAACAACATAAATAAAATTTAATAAAGCATAGGTTAAAACAACATAAATACAATTTTATAATGCATCGGACAAAACAACATAAATACAATTTAATAAAGCATAGGATAAAACAACATAAATACAATTTATAAAGCATAGGATAAAACAACATGAATACAATTTAATAAAGCATAGGATAAAACAACATAAATAAAATTTAATAAAGCATAGGTTAAAACAACATAAATACAATTTAATAAAGCATCGGACAAAACAACATAAATACAATTTAATAAAGCATAGGATAAAACAACATAAATACAATTTATAAAGCATAGGATAAAACAACATAAATACAATTTAATAAAGCATAGGATAAAACAACATAAATACAATTTAATAAAGCATAGGAAAAGACAACATAAATACAATTTAATAAAGCATAGGCTAAAACTACATAAATACAATTTAATAAAGCATAGGATAAAACAACATAAATACAATTTAATAAAGCATAGGAAAAAACAACATAAATACAATTTAATAAAGCATACGTTAAAACAACATAAATACAATTAAATAAAGCATAGGTTAAAACAACATAAATACAATTTAATAAAGCATAGGATAAAACAACATAAATACAATTTAATAAAGCATAGGATAAAACAACATAAATAAAATTTAATAAAGCATAGGATAAAACAACATAAATACAATTTAATAAAGCATACGTTAAAACAACATAAATACAATTTAATAAAGCATAGGATAAAACAAAATAAATACAATTTAATAAAGCATAGGATAAAACAACATAAATACAATTTAATAAAGCATAGGATAAAACAACATAAATACAATTTAATAAAGCATACGTTAAAACAACGTAAATACAATTAAATAAAGCATAGGATAAAACAACATAAATACAATTTAATAAAGCATAGGTTAAAACAACATAAATACAATTTTATAAAGCATAGGATAAAACAACATAAATACAATTTAATAAAGCATAGGTTAAAACAACATAAATACAATTTAATAAAGCATAGGATAAAACAACATATATTCAATTTAATAAAGCATAGGATAAAACAACATAAATACAATTTAATAAAGCATAGGATAAAACAACATAAATAAAATTTAATAAAGCATAGGATAAAACAACATAAATAAAATTTAATAAAGCATAGGATAAAACAACGTAAATACAATTTAATAAAGCATAGGATAAAACAACATAAATTAAATTTAATAAAGCATAGGATAAAACAACATAAATACAATTTAATAATGCATAGGATAAAACAACATAAATACAATTTAATAAAGCATAGGTTAAAACAACATAAATGCAATTTAATAAAGCATAGGATAAAACAACATAAATACAATTTAATAAAGCATAGGATAAAACAACATAAATTCAATTTAATAAAGCATAGGATAAAACAACATAAATAAAATTTAATAAAGCATAGGTTAAAACAACATAAATACAATTTAATAAAGCATCGGACAAAACAACATAAATACAATTTAATAAAGCATAGTTTAAAACAACATAAATACAATTTAATAAAGCATAGGATAAAACCACAGAAATACAATTTAATAAAGCATAGGATAAAACAACATAAATACAATTTAATAAAGCATAGGACAAAACAACATAAATACAATTTAATAAAGCATAGGATAAAACAACATAAATACAATTTAATGAAACATAGGATAAACAACATAAATACAATTTAATAAAGCATATGTTAAAACAACATAAATACAATTTAATAAAGCATAGTTTAAAACAACATAAATACAATTTAATAAAGCATAGTTTAAAACAACATAAATACAATTTAATAAAGCATAGTTTAAAACAACATAAATACAATTTAATAAAGCATAGTTTAAAACAACATAAATACAATTTAATAAAGCATTAGATAAAACAACATTAACATAATTTAGTAAAGCATAAGATAAAACAACATGAATACAATTTAATAAAGCATAGGATAAAACAACATGAATAAAATTTAATAAAGCATAGGTTAAAACAACATAAATACAATTTAATAAAGCATAGTTTAAAACAACATAAATACAATTTAATAAAGCATAGGATAAAACCACAGAAATACAATTTAATAAAGCATAGGATAAAACAACATAAATACAATTTAATAAAGCATAGGACAAAACAACATAAATACAATTTAATTAAGCATATAATAAAACAACATAAATACAATTTAATGAAACATAGGATAAACAACATAAATACAATTTAATAAAGCATAGGATAAAACAACATAAATACAATTTAATAAAGCATAGGATAAAACAACATAAATAAAATTTAATAAAGCATAGGTTAAAACAACATAAATACAATTTTATAATGCATCGGACAAAACAACATAAATACAATTTAATAAAGCATAGGATAAAACAACATAAATACAATTTATAAAGCATAGGATAAAACAACATGAATACAATTTAATAAAGCATAGGATAAAACAACATAAATAAAATTTAATAAAGCATAGGTTAAAACAACATAAATACAATTTAATAAAGCATCGGACAAAACAACATAAATACAATTTAATAAAGCATAGGATAAAACAACATAAATACAATTTATAAAGCATAGGATAAAACAACATGAATACAATTTAATAAAGCATAGGATAAAACAACATAAATACAATTTAATAAAGCATAGGAAAAGACAACATAAATACAATTTAATAAAGCATAGGCTAAAACTACATAAATACAATTTAATAAAGCATAGGATAAAACAACATAAATACAATTTAATAAAGCATAGGAAAAAACAACATAAATACAATTTAATAAAGCATACGTTAAAACAACATAAATACAATTAAATAAAGCATAGGTTAAAACAACATAAATACAATTTAATAAAGCATAGGATAAAACAACATAAATACAATTTAATAAAGCATAGGAAAAAACAACATAAATAAAATTTAATAAAGCATAGGATAAAACAACATAAATACAATTTAATAAAGCATACGTTAAAACAACATAAATACAATTTAATAAAGCATAGGATAAAACAACATATATTCAATTTAATAAAGCATAGGATAAAACAACATAAATACAATTTAATAATGCATAGGATAAAACAACATAAATACAATTTAATAAAGCATAGGTTAAAACAACATAAATGCAATTTAATAAAGCATAGGATAAAACAACATAAATAAAATTTAATAAAGCATAGGATAAAACAAAATAAATACAATTTAATAAAGCATACGTTAAAACAACATAAATACAATTTAATAAAGCATAGGATAAAACAAAATAAATACAATTTAATAAAGCATAGGATAAAACAACATAAATACAGTTTAATAAAGCATAGGATAAAACAACATAAATACAATTTAATAAAGCATACGTTAAAACAACGTAAATACAATTAAATAAAGCATAGGATAAAACAACATAAATACAATTTAATAAGCATAGGTTAAAACAACATAAATACAATTTTATAAAGCATAGGATAAAACAACATAAATACAATTTAATAAAGCATAGGTTAAAACAACATAAATACAATTTAATAAAGCATAGGATAAAACAACATATATTCAATTTAATAAAGCATAGGATAAAACAACATAAATACAATTTAATAAAGCATAGGATAAAACAACATAAATAAAATTTAATAAAGCATAGGATAAAACAACATAAATAAAATTTAATAAAGCATAGGATAAAACAACATAAATACAATTTAATAAAGCATCGGACAAAACAACATAAATACAATTTAATAAAGCATAGTTTAAAACAACATAAATACAATTTAATAAAGCATAGTTTAAAACAACATAAATACAATTTAATAAAGCATAGGATAAAACCACAGAAATACAATTTAATAAAGCATAGGATAAAACAACATAAATACAATTTAATAAAGCATAGGACAAAACAACATAAATACAATTTAATAAAGCATAGGATAAAACAACATAAATACAATTTAATGAAACATAGGATAAACAACATAAATACAATTTAATAAAGCATATGTTAAAACAACATAAATACAATTTAATAAAGCATAGTTTAAAACAACATAAATACAATTTAATAAAGCATAGTTTAAAACAACATAAATACAATTTAATAAAGCATAGTTTAAAACAACATAAATACAATTTAATAAAGCATAGTTTAAAACAACATAAATACAATTTAATAAAGCATTAGATAAAACAACATTAACATAATTTAGTAAAGCATAAGATAAAACAACATGAATACAATTTAATAAAGCATAGGATAAAACAACATGAATAAAATTTAATAAAGCATAGGTTAAAACAACATAAATACAATTTAATAAAGCATAGTTTAAAACAACATAAATACAATTTAATAAAGCATAGGATAAAACCACAGAAATACAATTTAATAAAGCATAGGATAAAACAACATAAATACAATTTAATAAAGCATAGGACAAAACAACATAAATACAATTTAATTAAGCATAGGATAAAACAACATAAATACAATTTAATGAAACATAGGATAAACAACATAAATACAATTTAATAAAGCATAGGATAAAACAACATAAATACAATTTAATAAAGCATAGGATAAAACAACATAAATAAAATTTAATAAAGCATAGGTTAAAACAACATAAATACAATTTTATAATGCATCGGACAAAACAACATAAATACAATTTAATAAAGCATAGGATAAAACAACATAAATACAATTTATAAAGCATAGGATAAAACAACATGAATACAATTTAATAAAGCATAGGATAAAACAACATAAATAAAATTTAATAAAGCATAGGTTAAAACAACATAAATACAATTTAATAAAGCATCGGACAAAACAACATAAATACAATTTAATAAAGCATAGGATAAAACAACATAAATACAATTTAATAAAGCATAGGA
Source organism: Phyllobates terribilis (assembly GCF_046119375.1). Taxonomy (NCBI): domain Eukaryota; kingdom Metazoa; phylum Chordata; class Amphibia; order Anura; family Dendrobatidae; genus Phyllobates; species Phyllobates terribilis. The sequence continues at coordinate 1,445,511 of NW_027362778.1, forward strand.
TAAAACAACATAAATACAATTTAATAAAGCATAGGATAAAACAACATAAATACAATTTAATAAAGCATAGGAAAAGACAACATAAATACAATTTAATAAAGCATAGGATAAAACTACATAAATACAATTTAATAAAGCATAGGATAAAACAACATAAATACAATTTAATAAAGCATAGGAAAAAACAACATAAATACAATTTAATAAAGCATACGTTAAAACAACATAAATACAATTAAATAAAGCATAGGTTAAAACAACATAAATACAATTTAATAAAGCATAGGATAAAACAACATAAATACAATTTAATAAAGCATAGGATAAAACAACATAAATAAAATTTAATAAAGCATAGGATAAAACAACATAAATACAATGTAATAAAGCATACGTTAAAACAACATAAATACAATTTAATAAAGCATAGGATAAAACAAAATAAATACAATTTAATAAAGCATAGGATAAAACAACATAAATACAATTTAATAAAGCATAGGATAAAACAACATAAATACAATTTAATAAAGCATACGTTAAAACAACGTAAATACAATTAAATAAAGCATAGGATAAAACAACATAACTACAATTTAATAAAGCATAGGTTAAAACAACATAAATACAATTTTATAAAGCATAGGATAAAACAACATAAATACAATTTAATAAAGCATAGGTTAAAACAACATAAATACAATTTAATAAAGCATAGGATAAAACAACATATATTCAATTTAATAAAGCATAGGATAAAACAACATAAATACAATTTAATAAAGCATAGGATAAAACAACATAAATAAAATTTAATAAAGCATAGGATAAAACAACATAAATAAAATTTAATAAAGCATAGGATAAAACAACGTAAATACAATTTAATAAAGCATAGGATAAAACAACATAAATTAAATTTAATAAAGCATAGGATAAAACAACATAAATACAATTTAATAATGCATAGGATAAAACAACATAAATACAATTTAATAAAGCATAGGTTAAAACAACATAAATGCAATTTAATAAAGCATAGGATAAAACAACATAAATACAATTTAATAAAGCATAGGATAAAACAACATAAATTCAATTTAATAAAGCATAGGATAAAACAACATAAATAAAATTTAATAAAGCATAGGTCAAAACAACATAAATACAATTTAATAAAGCATCGGACAAAACAACATAAATACAATTTAATAAAGCATAGTTTAAAACAACATAAATACAATTTAATAAAGCATAGGATAAAACCACAGAAATACAATTTAATAAAGCATAGGATAAAACAACATAAATACAATTTAATAAAGCATAGGATAAAACAACGTAAATACAATTTAATAAAGCATAGGATAAAACAACATAAATTAAATTTAATAAAGCATAGGATAAAACAACGTAAATACAATTTAATAAAGCATAGGATAAAACAACATAAATTAAATTTAATAAAGCATAGGATAAAACAACATAAATACAATTTAATAATGCATAGGATAAAACAACATAAATACAATTTAATAAAGCATAGGTTAAAACAACATAAATGCAATTTAATAAAGCATAGGATAAAACAACATAAATACAATTTAATAAAGCTTAGGATAAAACAACATAAATTCAATTTAATAAAGCATAGGATAAAACAACATAAATAAAATTTAATAAAGCATAGGTTAAAACAACATAAATACAATTTAATAAAGCATCGGACAAAACAACATAAATACAATTTAATAAAGCATAGTTTAAAACAACATAAATACAATTTAATAAAGCATAGGATAAAACCACAGAAATACAATTTAATAAAGCATAGGATAAAACAACATAAATACAATTTAATAAAGCATAGAACAAAACAACATAAATACAATTTAATAAAGCATAGGATAAAATAACATAAATACAATTTAATGAAACATAGGATAAACAACATAAATACAATTTAATAAAGCATATGTTAAAACAACATAAATACAATTTAATAAAGCATAGTTTAAAACAACATAAATACAATTTAATAAAGGATAGTTTAAAACAACATAAATACAATTTAATAAAGCATAGTTTAAAACAACATAAATACAATTTAATAAAGCATAGTTTAAAACAACATAAATACAATTTAATAAAGCATTAGATAAAACAACATGAACATAATTTAGTAAAGCATAAGATAAAACAACATAAATACAATTTAATAAAGCATAGGACAAAACAACATAAATACAATTTAATAAAGCATAGGATAAAACAAAATAAATACAATTTAATGAAACATAGGATAAACAACATAAATACAATTTAATAAAGCATAGGATAAAACAACATAAATACAATTTAATAAAGCATAGGATAAAACAACATAAATAAAATTTAATAAAGCATAGGTTAAAACAACATAAATACAATTTTATAAAGCATCGGACAAAACAACATAAATACAATTTAATAAAGCATAGGATAAAACAACATGAATACAATTTATAAAGCATAGGATAAAACAACATGAATACAATTTAATAAAGCATAGGATAAAACAACATAAATCAAATTTAATAAAGCATAGGTTAAAACAACATAAATACAATTTAATAAAGCATAGGATAAAACAACATAAATAAAATTTAATAAAGCATAGGATAAAACAACATAAATACAATTTAATAAAGCATAGGTTAAAACAACATAAATGCAATTTAATAAAGCATAGGATAAAACAACATAAATACAATTTAATAAAGCATAGGATAAACCAACATAAATATAATTTAATAAAGCATTGGACAAAACAACATAAATACAATTTAATAAAGCATAGGATAAAACAACATAAATACAATTTATAAAGCATAGGATAAAACAACATAAATACAATTTAATAAAGCATAGGATAAAACAACATAAATAAAATTTAATAAAGCATAGGTTAAAACAACATAAATACAATTTAATAAAGCATAGGATAAAACAACATAAATACAATTTAAAAAAGCATAGGATAAAACAACATAAATACTTTTTAATAAAGCATAGGATAAAACCACATAAATACAATTAATAAAGCACAGGATAAAACAACATAAATACAATTTAATAAAGCATAGGATAAAACAACATAAATACAATTTAATAAAGCATAGGATAAAACAACATAAATACAATTTAATAAAGCACAGGATAAAACAACATAAATACAATTTAATAAAGCATACGTTAAAACAACATAAATACAATTAAATAAAGCATAGGATAAAACAACATAAATACAATTTAATTAAGCATAGGTTAAAACAACATAAATACAATTTTATAAAGCATAGGATAAAACAACATAAATACAATTTAATAAAGCATAGGTTAAAACAACATAAATACAATTTAATAAAGCATCTGATAAAACAACATAAATTCAATTTAATAAAGCATAGGATAAAACAACATAAATACTATTTAATAAAGCACAGGATAAAACAACATAAATAAAATTTAATAAAGCATAGGATAAAACAACATAAATACAATTTAATAAAGCATAGGATAAAACAACATAAATACAATTTAATAAAGCATAGGATAAAACAACATAAATAAAATTTAATAAAGCATAGGATAAAACAACATAAATACAATTTAATAAAGCATAGGATAAAACAACATAAATACAATTTAATAAAGCATAGGATAAGACAACATAAATACAATCTAAAAAAGCATAGGATAAAACAACATAAATACTTTTTAATAAAGCATAGGATAAAACCACATAAATACAATTAATAAAGCACACGATAAAACAACATAAATACAATTTAATAAAGCATAGGATAAAACAACATAAATACAATTTAATAAAGCATAGGATAAAACAACATAAATACAATTTAATAAAGCACAGGATAAAACAACATAAATACAATTTAATAAAGCATACGTTAAAACAACATAAATACAATTAAATAAAGCATAGGATAAAACAACATAAATACAATTTAATTAAGCATAGGTTAAAACAACATAAATACAATTTTATAAAGCATAGGATAAAACAACATAAATACAATTTAATAAAGCATAGGTTAAAACAACATAAATACAATTTAATAAAGCATAGGATAAAACAACATAAATTCAATTTAATAAAGCATAGGATAAAACAACATAAATACTATTTAATAAAGCACAGGATAAAACAACATAAATAAAATTTAATAAAGCATAGGATAAAACAACATAAATACAATTTAATAAAGCATAGGTTAAAACAACATAAATACAATTTAATAAAGCATAGGACAAAACAACATAAATACAATTTAATAAAGCATAGGACAAAACAACATAAATACAATTTAATAAAGCATAGGATAAAACCACAGAAATACAATTTAATAAAGCATAGGATAAAACAACATAAATACAATTTAATAAAGCATAGGACAAAACAACATAAATACAATTTAATAAAGCATAGGATAAAACAACATAAATACAATTTAATGAAACATAGGATAAACAACATAAATACAATTTAATAAAGCATATGTTAAAACAACATAAATACAATTTAATAAAGCATAGTTTAAAACAACATAAATACAATTTAATAAAGCATAGTTTAAAACAACATAAATACAATTTAATAAAGCATAGTTTAAAATAACATAAATACAATTTAATAAAGCATAGTTTAAAACAACATAAATACAATTTAATAAAGCATTAGATAAAACAACATGAACATAATTTAGTAAAGCATAAGATAAAACAACATGAATACAATTTAATAAAGCATAGGATAAAACAACATGAATAAAATTTAATAAAGCATAGGTTAAAACAACATAAATACAATTTAATAAAGCATAGTTTAAAACAACATAAATACAATTTAATAAAGCATAGGATAAAACCACAGAAATACAATTTAATAAAGCATAGGATAAAACAACATAAATACAATTTAATAAAGCATAGGACAAAACAACATAAATACAATTTAATAAAGCATAGGATAAAACAACATAAATACAATTTAATAAAGCATAGGATAAAACAACATAAATAAAATTTAATAAAGCATAGGTTAAAACAACATAAATACAATTTTATAAAGCATCGGACAAAACAACATAAATACAATTTAAAAAAGCATAGGATAAAACAACATAAATACAATTTATAAAGCATAGGATAAAACAACATGAATACAATTTAATAAAGCATAGGATAAAACAACATAAATAAAATTTAATAAAGCATAGGTTAAAACAACATAAATACAATTTAATAAAGCATCGGACAAAACAACATAAATACAATTTAATAAAGCATAGGATAAAACAACATAAATACAATTTATAAAGCATAGGATAAAACAACATAAATACAATTTAATAAAGCATAGGATAAAACAACATAAATACAATTTAATAAAGCATAGGATAAGACAACATAAATACAATTTAATAAAGCATAGGCTAAAACTACATAAATACAATTTAATTAAGCATAGGATAAAACAACATAAATACAATTTAATAAAGCATAGGAAAAAACAACATAAATACAATTTAATAAAGCATACGTTAAAACAACATAAATACAATTAAATAAAGCATAGGTTAAAACAACATAAATACAATTTAATAAAGCATAGGATAAAACAACATAAATACAATTTAATAAAGCATAGGATAAAACAACATAAATAAAATTTAATAAAGCATAGGATAAAACAACATAAATACAATTTAATAAAGCATACGTTAAAACAACATAAATACAATTTAATAAAGCATAGGATAAAACAAAATAAATACAATTTAATAAAGCATAGGATAAAACAACATAAATACAATTTAATAAAGCATAGGATAAAACAACATAAATAAAATTTAATAAAGCATAGGATAAAACAACATAAATACAATTTAATAAAGCATACGTTAAAACAACATAAATACAATTTAATAAAGCATAGGATAAAACAAAATAAATACAATTTATAAAGCATAGGATAAAACAACATAAATACAATTTAATAAAGCATAGGATAAAACAACATAAATAAAATTTAATAAAGCATAGGTTAAAACAACATAAATACAATTTAATAAAGCATAGGATAAAACAACATAAATACAATTTAAAAAAGCATAGGATAAAACAACATAAATACTTTTTAATAAAGCATAGGATAAAACCACATAAATACAATTAATAAAGCACAGGATAAAACAACATAAATACAATTTAATAAAGCATAGGATAAAACAACATAAATACAATTTAATAAAGCATAGGATAAAACAACATAAATACAATTTAATAAAGCACAGGATAAAACAACATAAATACAATTTAATAAAGCATACGTTAAAACAACATAAATACAATTAAATAAAGCATAGGATAAAACAACATAAATACAATTTAATTAAGCATAGGTTAAAACAACATAAATACAATTTTATAAAGCATAGGATAAAACAACATAAATACAATTTAATAAAGCATAGGTTAAAACAACATAAATACAATTTAATAAAGCATAGGATAAAACAACATAAATTCAATTTAATAAAGCATAGGATAAAACAACATAAATACTATTTAATAAAGCACAGGATAAAACAACATAAATAAAATTTAATAAAGCATAGGATAAAACAACATAAATACAATTTAATAAAGCATAGGATAAAACAACATAAATACAATTTAATAAAGCATAGGATAAAACAACATAAATAAAATTTAATAAAGCATAGGATAAAACAACATAAATACAATTTAATAAAGCATAGGATAAAACAACATAAATACAATTTAATAAAGCATAGGATAAAACAACATAAATACAAATTAATAAAGCATAGGATAAAACAACATACATACAAATTAATAAAGCATAGGATAAAACAACATAAATACAATTTAATAAAGCATCGGACAAAACAACATAAATACAATTTAATAAAGCATAGGATAAAACAACATAAATACAATTTATAAAGCATAGGATAAAACAACATAAATACAATTTAATAAAGCATAGGATAAAACAACATAAATAAAATTTAATAAAGCATAGGTTAAAACAACATGAATACAATTTAATAAAGCATACGTTAAAACAACATAAATACAATTAAATAAAGCATAGGATAAAACAACATAAATACAATTTAATTAAGCATAGGTTAAAACAACATAAATACAATTTTATAAAGCATAGGATAAAACAACATAAATACAATTTAATAAAGCATAGGTTAAAACAACATAAATACAATTTAATAAAGCATAGGATAAAACAACATAAATTCAATTTAATAAAGCATAGGATAAAACAACATAAATACTATTTAATAAAGCACAGGATAAAACAACATAAATAAAATTTAATAAAGCATAGGATAAAACAACATAAATACAATTTAATAAAGCATAGGATAAAACAGCATAAATACAATTTAATAAAGCATAGGATAAAACAACATAAATAAAATTTAATAAAGCATAGGATAAAACAACATAAATACAATTTAATAAAGCATAGGATAAAACAACATAAATACAATTTAATAAAGCATAGGATAAAACAACATAAATACAAATTAATAAAGCATAGGATAAAACAACATACATACAAATTAATAAAGCATAGGATAAAACAACATAAATAAAATTTAATAAAGCATAGGTTAAAACAGCATAAATACAATTTAATAAAGCATAGGACAAAACAACATAAATACAATTTAATAAAGCATAGGACAAAACAACATAAATACAATTTAATAAAGCATAGGATAAAACCACAGAAATACAATTTAATAAAGCATAGGATAAAACAACATAAATACAATTTAATAAAGCATAGGACAAAACAACATAAATACAATTTAATAAAGCATAGGATAAAACAACATAAATACAATTTAATGAAACATAGGATAAACAACATAAATACAATTTAATAAAGCATATGTTAAAACAACATAAATACAATTTAATAAAGCATAGTTTAAAACAACATAAATACAATTTAATAAAGCATAGTTTAAAACAACATAAATACAATTTAATAAAGCATAGTTTAAAATAACATAAATACAATTTAATAAAGCATAGTTTAAAACAACATAAATACAATTTAATAAAGCATTAGATAAAACAACATGAACATAATTTAGTAAAGCATAAGATAAAACAACATGAATACAATTTAATAAAGCATAGGATAAAACAACATGAATAAAATTTAATAAAGCATAGGTTAAAACAACATAAATACAATTTAATAAAGCATAGTTTAAAACAACATAAATACAATTTAATAAAGCATAGGATAAAACCACAGAAATACAATTTAATAAAGCATAGGATAAAACAACATAAATACAATTTAATAAAGCATAGGACAAAACAACATAAATACAATTTAATAAAGCATAGGATAAAACAACATAAATACAATTTAATAAAGCATAGGATAAAACAACATAAATAAAATTTAATAAAGCATAGGTTAAAACAACATAAATACAATTTTATAAAGCATCGGACAAAACAACATAAATACAATTTAAAAAAGCATAGGATAAAACAACATGAATACAATTTAATAAAGTATAGGATAAAACAACATAAATAAAATTTAATAAAGCATAGGTTAAAACAACATAAATACAATTTAATAAAGCATCGGACAAAACAACATAAATACAATTTAATAAAGCATAGGATAAAACAACATAAATACAATTTATAAAGCATAGGATAAAACAACATAAATACAATTTAATAAATCATAGGATAAAACAACATAAATACAATTTAATAAAGCATAGGATAAGACAACATAAATACAATTTAATAAAGCATAGGCTAAAACTACATAAATACAATTTAATTAAGCATAGGATAAAACAACATAAATACAATTTAATAAAGCATAGGAAAAAACAACATAAATACAATTTAATAAAGCATACGTTAAAACAACATAAATACAATTAAATAAAGCATAGGTTAAAACAACATAAATACAATTTAATAAAGCATAGGATAAAACAACATAAATACAATTTAATAAAGCATAGGATAAAACAACATAAATAAAATTTAATAAAGCATAGGATAAAACAACATAAATACAATTTAATAAAGCATACGTTAAAACAACATAAATACAATTTAATAAAGCATAGGATAAAACAAAATAAATACAATTTAATAAAGCATAGGATAAAACAACATAAATACAATTTAATAAAGCATAGGATAAAACAACATAAATACAATTTAATAAAGCATACGTTAAAACAACGTAAATACAATTAAATAAAGCATAGGATAAAACAACATAAATACAATTTAATAAAGCATAGGTTAAAACAACATAAATACAATTTTATAAAGCATAGGATAAAACAACATAAATACAATTTAATAAAGCATAGGTTAAAACAACATAAATACAATTTAATAAAGCATAGGATAAAACAACATATATTCAATTTAATAAAGCATAGGATAAAACAACATAAATACAATTTAATAAAGCATAGGATAAAACAACATAAATAAAATTTAATAAATCATAGGATAAAACAACATAAATAAAACTTAATAAAGCATAGGATAAAACAACATAAATACAATTTAATAAAGCATAGGTTAAAACAACATAAATGCAATTTAATAAAGCATAGGATAAAACAACATAAATACAATTTATAAAGCATAGGATAAAACAACATAAATACAATTTAATAAAGCATAGGATAAAACAACATAAATAAAATTTAATAAAGCATAGGTTAAAACAACATAAATACAATTTAATAAAGCATAGGATAAAACAACATAAATACAATTTAAAAAAGCATAGGATAAAACAACATAAATACTTTTTAATAAAGCATAGGATAAAACCACATAAATACAATTAATAAAGCACAGGATAAAACAACATAAATACAATTTAATAAAGCATAGGATAAAACAACATAAATACAATTTAATAAAGCATAGGATAAAACAACATAAATACAATTTAATAAAGCACAGGATAAAACAACATAAATACAATTTAATAAAGCATACGTTAAAACAACATAAATACAATTAAATAAAGCATAGGATAAAACAACATAAATACAATTTAATAAAGCATAGGATAAAACAACATAAATACAATTTCATAAAGCATAGGAAAAGACAACATAAATACAATTTAATAAAGCATAGGCTAAAACTACATAAATACAATTTAATAAAGCATAGGATAAAACAACATAAATACAATTTAATAAAGCATAGGAAAAGACAACATAAATACAATTTAATAAAGCATAGGCTAAAACTACATAAATACAATTTAATAAAGCATAGGATAAAACAACATAAATACAATTTAATAAAGCATAGGAAAAAACAACATAAATACAATTTAATAAAGCATACGTTAAAACAACATAAATACAATTAAATAAAGCATAGGTTAAAACAACATAAATACAATTTAATAAAGCATAGGCTAAAACTACATAAATACAATTTAATAAAGCATACGTTAAAACAACATAAATACAATTAAATAAAGCATAGGATAAAACAACATAAATACAATTTAATAAAGCATAGGATAAAACAACATAAATACAATTTAATAAAGCATAGGAAAAGACAACATAAATACAATTTAATAAAGCATAGGCTAAAACTACATAAATACAATTTAATAAAGCATAGGATAAAACAACATAAATACAATTTAATAAAGCATAGGAAAAAACAACATAAATACAATTTAATAAAGCATACGTTAAAACAACATAAATACAATTAAATAAAGCATAGGTTAAAACAACATAAATACAATTTAATAAAGCATAGGATAAAACAACATAAATAAAATTTAATAAAGCATAGGATAAAACAACATAAATACAATTTAATAAAGCATAGGATAAAACCACAGAAATACAATTTAATAAAGCATAGGATAAAACAACATAAATACAATTTAATAAAGCATAGGACAAAACAACATAAATACAATTTAATAAAGCATAGGATAAAACAACATAAATACAATTTAATGAAACATAGGATAAACAACATAAATACAATTTAATAAAGCATATGTTAAAACAACATAAATACAATTTAATAAAGCATAGTTTAAAACAACATAAATACAATTTAATAAAGCATAGTTTAAAACAACATAAATACAATTTAATAAAGCATAGTTTAAAATAACATAAATACAATTTAATAAAGCATAGTTTAAAACAACATAAATACAATTTAATAAAGCATTAGATAAAACAACATGAACATAATTTAGTAAAGCATAAGATAAAACAACATGAATACAATTTAATAAAGCATAGGATAAAACAACATGAATAAAATTTAATAAAGCATAGGTTAAAACAACATAAATACAATTTAATAAAGCATAGTTTAAAACAACATAAATACAATTTAATAAAGCATAGGATAAAACCACAGAAATACAATTTAATAAAGCATAGGATAAAACAACATAAATACAATTTAATAAAGCATAGGACAAAACAACATAAATACAATTTAATAAAGCATAGGATAAAACAACATAAATACAATTTAATAAAGCATAGGATAAAACAACATAAATAAAATTTAATAAAGCATAGGTTAAAACAACATAAATACAATTTTATAAAGCATCGGACAAAACAACATAAATACAATTTAAAAAAGCATAGGATAAAACAACATGAATACAATTTAATAAAGCATAGGATAAAACAACATAAATAAAATTTAATAAAGCATAGGTTAAAACAACATAAATACAATTTAATAAAGCATCGGACAAAACAACATAAATACAATTTAATAAAGCATAGGATAAAACAACATAAATACAATTTATAAAGCATAGGATAAAACAACATAAATACAATTTAATAAATCATAGGATAAAACAACATAAATACAATTTAATAAAGCATAGGATAAGACAATATAAATACAATTTAATAAAGCATAGGCTAAAACTACATAAATACAATTTAATTAAGCATAGGATAAAACAACATAAATACAATTTAATAAAGCATAGGAAAAAACAACATAAATACAATTTAATAAAGCATACGTTAAAACAACATAAATACAATTAAATAAAGCATAGGTTAAAACAACATAAATACAATTTAATAAAGCATAGGATAAAACAACATAAATACAATTTAATAAAGCATAGGATAAAACAACATAAATAAAATTTAATAAAGCATAGGATAAAACAACATAAATACAATTTAATAAAGCATACGTTAAAACAACATAAATACAATTTAATAAAGCATAGGATAAAACAAAATAAATACAATTTAATAAAGCATAGGATAAAACAACATAAATACAATTTAATAAAGCATAGGATAAAACAACATAAATACAATTTAATAAAGCATACGTTAAAACAACGTAAATACAATTAAATAAAGCATAGGATAAAACAACATAAATACAATTTAATAAAGCATAGGTTAAAACAACATAAATGCAATTTTATAAAGCATAGGATAAAACAACATAAATACAATTTAATAAAGCATAGGTTAAAACAACATAAATACAATTTAATAAAGCATAGGATAAAACAACATATATTCAATTTAATAAAGCATAGGATAAAACAACATAAATACAATTTAATAAAGCATAGGATAAAACAACATAAATAAAATTTAATAAATCATAGGATAAAACAACATAAATAAAATTTAATAAAGCATAGGATAAAACAACATAAATACAATTTAATAAAGCATAGGTTAAAACAACATAAATGCAATTTAATAAAGCATAGGATAAAACAACATAAATACAATTTAATAAAGCATAGGATAAAACAACATAAATACAATTTAATAAAGCATCGGACAAAACAACATAAATACAATTTAATAAAGCATAGGATAAAACAACATAAATACAATTTATAAAGCATAGGATAAAACAACATAAATACAATTTAATAAAGCATAGGATAAAACAACATAAATAAAATTTAATAAAGCATAGGTTAAAACAACATAAATACAATTTAATAAAGCATAGGATAAAACAACATAAATACAATTTAAAAAAGCATAGGATAAAACAACATAAATACTTTTTAATAAAGCATAGGATAAAACCACATAAATACAATTAATAAAGCACAGGATAAAACAACATAAATACAATTTAATAAAGCATAGGATAAAACAACATAAATACAATTTAATAAAGCATAGGATAAAACAACATAAATACAATTTAATAAAGCACAGGATAAAACAACATAAATACAATTTAATAAAGCATACGTTAAAACAACATAAATACAATTAAATAAAGCATAGGATAAAACAACATAAATACAATTTAATAAAGCATAGGATAAAACAACATAAATACAATTTAATAAAGCATAGGATAAAACAACATAAATACAATTTAATAAAGCATAGGATAAAACAACATAAATACAATTTAATAAAGCATAGGATAAAACAACATAAATACAATTTAATAAAGCATAGGAAAAGACAACATAAATACAATTTAATAAAGCATAGGCTAAAACTACATAAATACAAATTAATAAAGCATAGGATAAAACAACATAAATACAATTTAATAAAGCATAGGAAAAAACAACATAAATACAATTTAATAAAGCATACGTTAAAACAACATAAATACAATTAAATAAAGCATAGGTTAAAACAACATAAATACAATTTAATAAAGCATAGGATAAAACAACATAAATACAATTTAATAAAGCATAGGATAAAACAACATAAATAAAATTTAATAAAGCATAGGATAAAACAACATAAATACAATTTAATAAAGCATACGTTAAAACAACATAAATACAATTTAATAAAGCATAGGATAAAACAAAATAAATACAATTTAATAAAGCATAGGATAAAACAACATAAATACAATTTAATAAAGCATAGGATAAAACAACATAAATACAATTTAATAAAGCATACGTTAAAACAACGTAAATACAATTAAATAAAGCATAGGATAAAACAACATAAATACAATTTAATAAAGCATAGGTTAAAACAACATAAATACAATTTTATAAAGCATAGGATAAAACAACATAAATACAATTTAATAAAGCATAGGTTAAAACAACATAAATACAATTTAATAAAGCATAGGATAAAACAACATATATTCAATTTAATAAAGCATAGGATAAAACAACATAAATACAATTTAATAAAGCATAGGATAAAACAACATAAATAAAATTTAATAAAGCATAGGATAAAACAACATAAATAAAATTCAATAAAGCATAGGATAAAACAACGTAAATACAATTTAATAAAGCATAGGATAAAACAACATAAATTAAATTTAATAAAGCATAGGATAAAACAACATAAATACAATTTAATAATGCATAGGATAAAACAACATAAGTACAATTTAATAAAGCATAGGTTAAAACAACATAAATGCAATTTAATAAAGCATAGGATAAAACAACATAAATACAATTTAATAAAGCATAGGATAAAACAACATAAATTCAATTTAATAAAGCATAGGATAAAACAACATAAATAAAATTTAATAAAGCATAGGTTAAAACAACATAAATACAATTTAATAAAGCATCGGACAAAACAACATAAATACAATTTAATAAAGCATAGTTTAAAACAACATAAATACAATTTAATAAAGCATAGGATAAAACCACAGAAATACAATTTAATAAAGCATAGGATAAAACAACATAAATACAATTTAATGAAACATAGGATAAACAACATAAATACAATTTAATAAAGCATATGTTAAAACAACATAAATACAATTTAATAAAGCATAGTTTAAAACAACATAAATACAATTTAATAAAGCATAGTTTAAAACAACATAAATACAATTTAATAAAGCATAGTTTAAAACAACATAAATACAATTTAATAAAGCATAGTTTAAAACAACATAAATACAATTTAATAAAGCATTAGATAAAACAACATGAACATAATTTAGTAAAGCATAAGATAAAACAACATAAATAGTATTTAATAAAGCATAGGACAAAGCAACATAAATACAATTTAATAAAGCATAGGATAAAACAACATAAATACAATTTAATGAAACATAGGATAAACAACATAAATACAATTTAATAAAGCATAGGATAAAACAACATAAATACAATTTAATAAAGCATAGGATAAAACAACATAAATAAAATTTAATAAAGCATAGGTTAAAACAACATAAATACAATTTTATAAAGCATCGGACAAAACAACATAAATACAATTTAATAAAGCATAGGATAAAACAACATAAATACAATTTATAAAGCATAGGATAAAACAACATAAATACAATTTAATAAAGCATAGGATAAAACAACATAAATAAAATTTAATAAAGCATAGGATAAAACAACATAAATACAATTAAATAAAGCATAGGTTAAAACAACATAAATACAATTTAATAAAGCATAGGATAAAACAACATAAATAAAATTTAATAAAGCATAGGATAAAACAACATAAATAAAATTTAGTAAAGCATAGGATAAAACAACATAAATACAATTTAATAAAGCATACGTTAAAACAACATAAATACAATTTAATAAAGCATAGGATAAAACAAAATAAATACAATTTAATAAAGCATAGGATAAAACAACATAAATACAATTTAATAAAGCATAGGATAAAACAACATAAATACAATTTAATAAAGCATACGTTAAAACAACGTAAATACAATTAAATAAAGCATAGGATAAAACAACATAAATACAATTTAATAAAGCATAGGTTAAAACAACATAAATACAATTTTATAAAGCATAGGATAAAACAACATAAATACAATTTAATAAAGCATAGGTTAAAACAACATAAATACAATTTAATAAAGCATAGGATAAAACAACATATATTCAATTTAATAAAGCATAGGATAAAACAACATAAATACAATTTAATAAAGCATAGGATAAAACAACATAAATAAAATTTAATAAAGCATAGGATAAAACAACATAAATAAAATTTAATAAAGCATAGGATAAAACAACATAAATACAATTTAATAAAGCATAGGTTAAAACAACATAAATGCAATTTAATAAAGCATAGGATAAAACAACATAAATAAAATTTAATAAAGCATAGGATAAAACAACATAAATACAATTTAATAAAGCATAGGTTAAAACAACATAAATGCAATTTAATAAAGCATAGGATAAAACAACATAAATACAATTTAATAAAGCATAGGATAAAACAACATAAATACAATTTAATAAAGCATCGGACAAAACAACATAAATACAATTTAATAAAGCATAGGATAAAACAACATAAATACAATTTATAAAGCATAGGATAAAACAACATAAATACAATTTAATAAAGCATAGGATAAAACAACATAAATAACATTTAATAAAGCATAGGTTAAAACAACATAAATACAATTTGATAAAGCATAGGATAAAACAACATAAATACAATTTAAAAAAGCATAGGATAAAACAACATAAATACTTTTTAATAAAGCATAGGATAAAACCACATAAATACAATTAATAAAGCACAGGATAAAACAACATAAATACAATTTAATAAAGCATAGGATAAAACAACATAAATACAATTTAATAAAGCATAGGATAAAACAACATAAATACAATTTAATAAAGCACAGGATAAAACAACATAAATACAATTTAATAATGCATACGTTAAAACAACATAAATACAATTAAATAAAGCATAGGATAAAACAACATAAATACAATTTAATTAAGCATAGGTTAAAACAACATAAATACAATTTTATAAAGCATAGGATAAAACAACATAAATACAATTTAATAAAGCATAGGTTAAAACAACATAAATACAATTTAATAAAGCATAGGATAAAACAACATAAATTCAATTTAATAAAGCATAGGATAAAACAACATAAATACTATTTAATAAAGCACAGGATAAAACAACATAAATAAAATTTAATAAAGCATAGGATAAAACAACATAAATACAATTTAATAAAGCATAGGATAAAACAACATAAATACAATTTAATAAAGCATAGGATAAAACAACATAAATAAAATTTAATAAAGCATAGGATAAAACAACATAAATACAATTTAATAAAGCATAGGATAAAACAACATAAATACAATTTAATAAAGCATAGGATAAAACAACATAAATACAAATTAATAAAGCATAGGATAAAACAACATACATACAAATTAATAAAGCATAGGATAAAACAACATAAATACAATTTAATAAAGCATCGGACAAAACAACATAAATACAATTTAATAAAGCATAGGATAAAACAACGTAAATACAATTTATAAAGCATAGGATAAAACAACATAAATACAATTTAATAAAGCATAGGATAAAACAACATAAATAAAATTTAATAAAGCATAGGTTAAAACAACATAAATACAATTTAATAAAGCATAGGATAAAACAACATAAATACAATTTAAAAAAGCATAGGATAAAACAACATAAATACTTTTTAATAAAGCATAGGATAAAACCACATAAATACAATTAATAAAGCACAGGATAAAACAACATAAATACAATTTAATAAAGCATAGGATAAAACAACATAAATACAATTTAATAAAGCATAGGATAAAACAACATAAATACAATTTAATAAAGCACAGGATAAAACAACATAAATACAATTTAATAAAGCATACGTTAAAACAACATAAATACAATTAAATAAAGCATAGGATAAAACAACATAAATACAATTTAATTAAGCATAGGTTAAAACAACATAAATACAATTTTATAAAGCATAGGATAAAACAACATAAATACAATTTAATAAAGCATAGGTTAAAACAACATAAATACAATTTAATAAAGCATAGGATAAAACAACATAAATTCAATTTAATAAAACATAGGATAAAACAACATAAATACTATTTAATAAAGCACAGGATAAAACAACATAAATAAAATTTAATAAAGCATAGGATAAAACAACATAAATACAATTTAATAAAGCATAGGATAAAACAACATAAATACAATTTAATAAAGCATAGGATAAAACAACATAAATAAAATTTAATAAAGCATAGGATAAAACAACATAAATACAATTTAATAAAGCATAGGATAAAACAACATAAATACAATTTAATAAAGCATAGGATAAAACAACATAAATACAAATTAATAAAGCATAGGATAAAACAACATACATACAAATTAATAAAGCATAGGATAAAACAACATAAATACAATTTAATAAAGCATCGGACAAAACAACATAAATACAATTTAATAAAGCATAGGATAAAACAACATAAATACAATTTATAAAGCATAGGATAAAACAACATAAATACAATTTAATAAAGCATAGGATAAAACAACATAAATAAAATTTAATAAAGCATAGGTTAAAACAACATAAATACAATTTAATAAAGCATAGGATAAAACAACATAAATACAATTTAAAAAAGCATAGGATAAAACAACATAAATACTTTTTAATAAAGCATAGGATAAAACCACATAAATACAATTAATAAAGCACAGGATAAAACAACATAAATACAATTTAATAAAGCATAGGATAAAACAACATAAATACAATTTAATAAAGCATAGGATAAAACAACATAAATACAATTTAATAAAGCACAGGATAAAACAACATAAATACAATTTAATAAAGCATACGTTAAAACAACATAAATACAATTAAATAAAGCATAGGATAAAACAACATAAATACAATTTAATTAAGCATAGGTTAAAACAACATAAATACAATTTTATAAAGCATAGGATAAAACAACATAAATACAATTTAATAAAGCATAGGTTAAAACAACATAAATACAATTTAATAAAGCATAGGATAAAACAACATAAATTCAATTTAATAAAGCATAGGATAAAACAACATAAATACTATTTAATAAAGCACAGGATAAAACAACATAAATAAAATTTAATAAAGCATAGGATAAAACAACATAAATACAATTTAATAAAGCATAGGATAAAACAACATAAATACAATTTAATAAAGCATAGGATAAAACAACATAAATAAAATTTAATAAAGCATAGGATAAAACAACATAAATACAATTTAATAAAGCATAGGATAAAACAACATAAATACAATTTAATAAAGCATAGGATAAAACAACATAAATACAAATTAATAAAGCATAGGATAAAACAACATACATACAAATTAATAAAGCATAGGATAAAACAACATAAATAAAATTTAATAAAGCATAGGTTAAAACAACATAAATACAATTTAATAAAGCATAGGACAAAACAACATAAATACAATTTAATAAAGCATAGGACAAAACAACATAAATACAATTTAATAAAGCATAGGATAAAACCACAGAAATACAATATAATAAAGCATAGGATAAAACAACATAAATACAATTTAATAAAGCATAGGACAAAACAACATAAATACAATTTAATAAAGCATAGGATAAAACAACATAAATACAATTTAATGAAACATAGGATAAACAACATAAATACAATTTAATAAAGCATATGTTAAAACAACATAAATACAATTTAATAAAGCATAGTTTAAAACAACATAAATACAATTTAATAAAGCATAGTTTAAAACAACATAAATACAATTTAATAAAGCATAGTTTAAAATAACATAAATACAATTTAATAAAGCATAGTTTAAAACAACATAAATACAATTTAATAAAGCATTAGATAAAACAACATGAACATAATTTAGTAAAGCATAAGATAAAACAACATGAATACAATTTAATAAAGCATAGGATAAAACAACATGAATAAAATTTAATAAAGCATAGGTTAAAACAACATAAATACAATTTAATAAAGCATAGTTTAAAACAACATAAATACAATTTAATAAAGCATAGGATAAAACCACACAAATACAATTTAATAAAGCATAGGATAAAACAACATAAATACAATTTAATAAACATAGGACAAAACAACATAAATACAATTTAATAAAGCATAGGATAAAACAACATAAATACAATTTAATAAAGCATAGGATAAAACAACATAAATAAAATTTAATAAAGCATAGGTTAAAACAACATAAATACAATTTTATAAAGCATCGGACAAAACAACATAAATACAATTTAAAAAAGCATAGGATAAAACAACATAAATACAATTTATAAAGCATAGGATAAAACAACATGAATACAATTTAATAAAGCATAGGATAAAACAACATAAATAAAATTTAATAAAGCATAGGTTAAAACAACATAAATACAATTTAATAAAGCATCGGACAAAACAACATAAATACAATTTAATAAAGCATAGGATAAAACAACATAAATACAATTTATAAAGCATAGGATAAAACAACATAAATACAATTTAATAAAGCATAGGATAAAACAACATAAATACAATTTAATAAAGCATAGGATAAGACAACATAAATACAATTTAATAAAGCATAGGCTAAAACTACATAAATACAATTTAATTAAGCATAGGATAAAACAACATAAATACAATTTAATAAAGCATAGGAAAAAACAACATAAATACAATTTAATAAAGCATACGTTAAAACAACATAAATACAATTAAATAAAGCATAGGTTAAAACAACATAAATACAATTTAATAAAGCATAGGATAAAACAACATAAATACAATTTAATAAAGCATAGGATAAAACAAAATAAATAAAATTTAATAAAGCATAGGATAAAACAACATAAATACAATTTAATAAAGCATACGTTAAAACAACATAAATACAATTTAATAAAGCATAGGATAAAACAAAATAAATACAATTTAATAAAGTATAGGATAAAACAACATAAATACAATTTAATAAAGCATAGGATAAAACAACATAAATACAATTTAATAAAGCATACGTTAAAACAACGTAAATACAATTAAATAAAGCATAGGATAAAACAACATAAATACAATTTAATAAAGCATAGGTTAAAACAACATAAATACAATTTTATAAAGCATAGGATAAAACAACATAAATACAATTTAATAAAGCATAGGTTAAAACAACATAAATACAATTTAATAAAGCATAGGATAAAACAACATATATTCAATTTAATAAAGCATAGGATAAAACAACATAAATACAATTTAATAAAGCATAGGATAAAACAACATAAATAAAATTTAATAAATCATAGGATAAAACAACATAAATAAAATTTAATAAAGCATAGGATAAAACAACATAAATACAATTTAATAAAGCATAGGTTAAAACAACATAAATGCAATTTAATAAAGCATAGGATAAAACAACATAAATACAATTTAATAAAGCATAGGATAAAACAACATAAATACAATTTAATAAAGCATCGGACAAAACAACATAAATACAATTTAATAAAGCATAGGATAAAACAACATAAATACAATTTATAAAGCATAGGATAAAACAACATAAATACAATTTAATAAAGCATAGGATAAAACAACATAAATACAATTTAATAAAGCATACGTTAAAACAACATAAATACAATTTAATAAAGCATAGGATAAAACAAAATAAATACAATTTAATAAAGTATAGGATAAAACAACATAAATACAATTTAATAAAGCATAGGATAAAACAACATAAATACAATTTAATAAAGCATACGTTAAAACAACGTAAATACAATTAAATAAAGCATAGGATAAAACAACATAAATACAATTTAATAAAGCATAGGTTAAAACAACATAAATACAATTTTATAAAGCATAGGATAAAACAACATAAATACAATTTAATAAAGCATAGGTTAAAACAACATAAATACAATTTAATAAAGCATAGGATAAAACAACATATATTCAATTTAATAAAGCATAGGATAAAACAACATAAATACAATTTAATAAAGCATAGGATAAAACAACATAAATAAAATTTAATAAATCATAGGATAAAACAACATAAATAAAATTTAATAAAGCATAGGATAAAACAACATAAATACAATTTAATAAAGCATAGGTTAAAACAACATAAATGCAATTTAATAAAGCATAGGATAAAACAACATAAATACAATTTAATAAAGCATAGGATAAAACAACATAAATACAATTTAATAAAGCATCGGACAAAACAACATAAATACAATTTAATAAAGCATAGGATAAAACAACATAAATACAATTTATAAAGCATAGGATAAAACAACATAAATACAATTTAATAAAGCATAGGATAAAACAACATAAATACAATTTAATAAAGCATAGGATAAAACAACATAAATACAATTTAATAAAGCACAGGATAAAACAACATAAATACAATTTAATAAAGCATACGTTAAAACAACATAAATACAATTAAATAAAGCATAGGATAAAACAACATAAATACAATTTAATAAAGCATAGGTTAAAACAACATAAATACAATTTTATAAAGCATAGGATAAAACAACATAAATACAATTTAATAAAGCATAGGTTAAAACAACATAAATACAATTTAATAAAGCATAGGATAAAACAACATAAATTCAATTTAATAAAGCATAGGATAAAACAACATAAATACTATTTAATAAAGCACAGGATAAAACAACATAAATAAAATTTAATAAAGCATAGGATAAAACAACATAAATACAATTTAATAAAGCATAGGATAAAACAACATAAATACAATTTAATAAAGCATAGGATAAAACAACATAAATAAAATTTAATAAAGCATAGGATAAAACAACATAAATACAATTTAATAAAGCATAGGATAAAACAACATAAATACAATTTAATAAGGCATAGGATAAAACAACATAAATACAAATTAATAAAGCATAGGATAAAACAACATACATACAAATTAATAAAGCATAGGATAAAACAACATAAATAAAATTTAATAAAGCATAGGTTAAAACAACATAAATACAATTTAATAAAGCATAGGACAAAACAACATAAATACAATTTAATAAAGCATAGGACAAAAACAACATAAATACAATTTAATAAAGCATAGGATAAAACAACATAAATACAATTTAATAAAGCATAGGACAAAACAACATAAATACAAATTAATAAAGCATAGGATAAAACAACATAAATACAATTTAATGAAACATAGGATAAACAACATAAATACAATTTAATAAAGCATAGGACAAAACAACATAAATACAATTTAATAAAGCATATGTTAAAACAACATAAATACAAGTTAATAAAGCATAAGATAAAACAACATGAATATAATTTAGTAAAGCATAAGATAAAACAACATGAATACAATTTAATAAAGCATAGGATAAAACAACATAAATACAATTTAATAAAGCATAGGCTAAAACTACATAAATACAATTTAATAAAGCATAGGATAAAACAAATTAAATACAATTTAATAAAGCATAGGATAAAACAACATAAATTCCATTTAATAAAGCATAGGATAAAACAACATAAATACAATTTAATAAAGCATAGGATAAAACAACATAAATACAATTTAATAAAGCATAAGATAAAACAACATGAATAGAATTTAATAAAGCATAGGATAAAACAACATAAATACAATTTATAAAGCATAGGATAAAACAACATAAATACAATTTAATAAAGCATAGGATAAAACAACATAAATAAAATTTAATAAAGCATAGGTTAAAACAACATAAATACAATTTAATAAAGCATAGGATAAAACAACATAAATACAATTTAAAAAAGCATAGGATAAAACAACATAAATACTTTTTAATAAAGCATAGGATAAAACCACATAAATACAATTAATAAAGCACAGGATAAAACAACATAAATACAATTTAATAAAGCATAGGATAAAACAACATAAATACAATTTAATAAAGCATAGGATAAAACAACATAAATACAATTTAATAAAGCACAGGATAAAACAACATAAATACAATTTAATAAAGCATACGTTAAAACAACATAAATACAATTAAATAAAGCATAGGATAAAACAACATAAATACAATTTAATAAAGCATAGGATAAAACAACATAAATACAATTTAATAAAGCATAGGATAAAACAACATAAATACAATTTAATAAAGCATAGGATAAAACAACATAAATACAATTTAATAAAGCATAGGATAAAACAACATAAATACAATTTAATAAAGCATAGGAAAAGACAACATAAATACAATTTAATAAAGCATAGGCTAAAACTACATAAATACAATTTAATAAAGCATAGGATAAAACAACATAAATACAATTTAATAAAGCATAGGAAAAAACAACATAAATACAATTTAATAAAGCATACGTTAAAACAACATAAATACAATTAAATAAAGCATAGGTTAAAACAACATAAATACAATTTAATAAAGCATAGGATAAAACAACATAAATACAATTTAATAAAGCATAGGATAAAACAACATAAATAAAATTTAATAAAGCATAGGATAAAACAACATAAATACAATTTAATAAAGCATACGTTAAAACAACATAAATACAATTTAATAAAGCATAGGATAAAACAAAATAAATACAATTTAATAAAGCATAGGATAAAACAACATAAATACAATTTAATAAAGCATAGGATAAAACAACATAAATACAATTTAATAAAGCATACGTTAAAACAACGTAAATACAATTAAATAAAGCATAGGATAAAACAACATAAATACAATTTAATAAAGCATAGGTTAAAACAACATAAATACAATTTTATAAAGCATAGGATAAAACAACATAAATACAATTTAATAAAGCATAGGTTAAAACAACATAAATACAATTTAATAAAGCATAGGATAAAACAACATATATTCAATTTAATAAAGCATAGGATAAAACAACATAAATACAATTTAATAAAGCATAGGATAAAACAACATAAATAAAATTTAATAAAGCATAGGATAAAACAACATAAATAAAATTCAATAAAGCATAGGATAAAACAACGTAAATACAATTTAATAAAGCATAGGATAAAACAACATAAATTAAATTTAATAAAGCATAGGATAAAACAACATAAATACAATTTAATAATGCATAGGATAAAACAACATAAATACAATTTAATAAAGCATAGGTTAAAACAACATAAATGCAATTTAATAAAGCATAGGATAAAACAACATAAATACAATTTAATAAAGCATAGGATAAAACAACATAAATTCAATTTAATAAAGCATAGGATAAAACAACATAAATAAAATTTAATAAAGCATAGGTTAAAACAACATAAATACAATTTAATAAAGCATCGGACAAAACAACATAAATACAATTTAATAAAGCATAGTTTAAAACAACATAAATACAATTTAATAAAGCATAGGATAAAACCACAGAAATACAATTTAATAAAGCATAGGATAAAACAACATAAATACAATTTAATAAAGCATAGGACAAAACAACATAAATACAATTTAATAAAGCATAGGATAAAACAACATAAATACAATTTAATGAAACATAGGATAAACAACATAAATACAATTTAATAAAGCATAGTTTAAAACAACATAAATACAATTTAATAAAGCATAGGATAAAACCACAGAAATACAATTTAATAAAGCATAGGATAAAACAACATAAATACAATTTAATAAAGCATAGGACAAAACAACATAAATACAATTTAATAAAGCATAGGATAAAACAACATAAATACAATTTAATGAAACATAGGATAAACAACATAAATACAATTTAATAAAGCATATGTTAAAACAACATAAATACAATTTAATAAAGCATAGTTTAAAACAACATAAATACAATTTAATAAAGCATAGTTTAAAACAACATAAATACAATTTAATAAAGCATAGTTTAAAACAACATAAATACAATTTAATAAAGCATAGTTTAAAACAACATAAATACAATTTAATAAAGCATAGGATAAAACAACATAAATACAATTTAATGAAACATAGGATAAACAACATAAATACAATTTAATAAAGCATAGGATAAAACAACATAAATACAATTTAATAAAGCATAGGATAAAACAACATAAATAAAATTTAATAAAGCATAGGTTAAAACAACATAAATACAATTTTATAAAGCATCGGACAAAACAACATAAATACAATTTAATAAAGCATAGGATAAAACAACATAAATACAATTTATAAAGCATAGGATAAAACAACATGAATACAATTTAATAAAGCATAGGATAAAACAACATAAATCAAATTTAATAAAGCATAGGTTAAAACAACATAAATACAATTTAATAAAGCATCGGACAAAACAACATAAATACAATTTAATAAAGCATAGGATAAAACAACATAAATACAATTTATAAAGCATAGGATAAAACAACATAAATACAATTTAATAAAGCATAGGATAAAACAACATAAATACAATTTAATAAAGCATAGGATAAAACAACATAAATAAAATTTAATAAAGCATAGGATAAAACAACATAAATACAATTAAATAAAGCATAGGTTAAAACAACATAAATACAATTTAATAAAGCATAGGATAAAACAACATAAATAAAATTTAATAAAGCATAGGATAAAACAACATAAATAAAATTTAGTAAAGCATAGGATAAAACAACATAAATACAATTTAATAAAGCATACGTTAAAACAACATAAATACAATTTAATAAAGCATAGGATAAAACAAAATAAATACAATTTAATAAAGCATAGGATAAAACAACATAAATACAATTTAATAAAGCATAGGATAAAACAACATAAATACAATTTAATAAAGCATACGTTAAAACAACGTAAATACAATTAAATAAAGCATAGGATAAAACAACATAAATACAATTTAATAAAGCATAGGTTAAAACAACATAAATACAATTTTATAAAGCATAGGATAAAACAACATAAATACAATTTAATAAAGCATAGGTTAAAACAACATAAATACAATTTAATAAAGCATAGGATAAAACAACATATATTCAATTTAATAAAGCATAGGATAAAACAACATAAATACAATTTAATAAAGCATAGGATAAAACAACATAAATAAAATTTAATAAAGCATAGGATAAAACAACATAAATAAAATTTAATAAATCATAGGATAAAACAACATAAATACAATTTAATAAAGCATAGGTTAAAACAACATAAATGCAATTTAATAAAGCATAGGATAAAACAACATAAATAAAATTTAATAAAGCATAGGATAAAACAACATAAATACAATTTAATAAAGCATAGGTTAAAACAACATAAATGCAATTTAATAAAGCATAGGATAAAACAACATAAATACAATTTAATAAAGCATAGGATAAAACAACATAAATACAATTTAATAAAGCATCGGACAAAACAACATAAATACAATTTAATAAAGCATAGGATAAAACAACATAAATACAATTTATAAAGCATAGGATAAAACAACATAAATACAATTTAATAAAGCATAGGATAAAACAACATAAATAACATTTAATAAAGCATAGGTTAAAACAACATAAATACAATTTAATAAAGCATAGGATAAAACAACATAAATACAATTTAAAAAAGCATAGGATAAAACAACATAAATACTTTTTAATAAAGCATAGGATAAAACCACATAAATACAATTAATAAAGCACAGGATAAAACAACATAAATACAATTTAATAAAGCATAGGATAAAACAACATAAATACAATTTAATAAAGCATAGGATAAAACAACATAAATACAATTTAATAAAGCACAGGATAAAACAACATAAATACAATTTAATAAAGCATACGTTAAAACAACATAAATACAATTAAATAAAGCATAGGATAAAACAACATAAATACAATTTAATTAAGCATAGGTTAAAACAACATAAATACAATTTTATAAAGCATAGGATAAAACAACATAAATACAATTTAATAAAGCATAGGTTAAAACAACATAAATACAATTTAATAAAGCATAGGATAAAACAACATAAATTCAATTTAATAAAGCATAGGATAAAACAACATAAATACAATTTAATAAAGCATAGGATAAAACCACAGAAATACAATATAATAAAGCATAGGATAAAACAACATAAATACAATTTAATAAAGCATAGGACAAAACAACATAAATACAATTTAATAAAGCATAGGATAAAACAACATAAATACAATTTAATGAAACATAGGATAAACAACATAAATACAATTTAATAAAGCATATGTTAAAACAACATAAATACAATTTAATAAAGCATAGTTTAAAACAACATAAATACAATTTAATAAAGCATAGTTTAAAACAACATAAATACAATTTAATAAAGCATAGTTTAAAATAACATAAATACAATTTAATAAAGCATAGTTTAAAATAACATAAATACAATTTAATAAAGCATAGTTTAAAACAACATAAATCCAATTTAATAAAGCATTAGATAAAACAACATGAACATAATTTAGTAAAGCATAAGATAAAACAACATGAATACAATTTAATAAAGCATAGGATAAAACAACATGAATAAAATTTAATAAAGCATAGGTTAAAACAACATAAATACAATTTAATAAAGCATAGTTTAAAACAACATAAATACAATTTAATAAAGCATAGGATAAAACCACAGAAATACAATTTAATAAAGCATAGGATAAAACAACATAAATACAATTTAATAAAGCATAGGACAAAACAACATAAATACAATTTAATAAAGCATAGGATAAAACAACATAAATACAATTTAATAAAGCATAGGATAAAACAACATAAATACAATTTAATAAAGCATAGGTTAAAACAACATAAATACAATTTTATAAAGCATCGGACAAAACAACATAAATACAATTTAAAAAAGCATAGGATAAAACAACATAAATACAATTTATAAAGCATAGGATAAAACAACATGAATACAATTTAATAAAGCATAGGATAAAACAACATAAATAAAATTTAATAAAGCATAGGTTAAAACAACATAAATACAATTTAATAAAGCATCGGACAAAACAACATAAATACAATTTAATAAAGCATAGGATAAAACAACATAAATACAATTTATAAAGCATAGGATAAAACAACATAAATACAATTTAATAAAGCATAGGATAAAACAACATAAATACAATTTAATAAAGCATAGGATAAGACAACATAAATACAATTTAATAAAGCATAGGCTAAAACTACATAAATACAATTTAATTAAGCATAGGATAAAACAACATAAATACAATTTAATAAAGCATAGGAAAAAACAACATAAATACAATTTAATAAAGCATACGTTAAAACAACATAAATACAATTAAATAAAGCATAGGTTAAAACAACATAAATACAATTTAATAAAGCATAGGATAAAACAACATAAATACAATTTAATAAAGCATAGGTTAAAACAACATAAATACAATTTTATAAAGCATAGGATAAAACAACATAAATACAATTTAATAAAGCATAGGTTAAAACAACATAAATACAATTTAATAAAGCATAGGATAAAACAACATATATTCAATTTAATAAAGCATAGGATAAAACAACATAAATACAATTTAATAAAGCATAGGATAAAACAACATAAATAAAATTTAATAAATCATAGGATAAAACAACATAAATAAAATTTAATAAAGCATAGGATAAAACAACATAAATACAATTTAATAAAGCATAGGTTAAAACAACATAAATGCAATTTAATAAAGCATAGGATAAAACAACATAAATACAATTTAATAAAGCATAGGATAAAACAACATAAATACAATTTAATAAAGCATCGGACAAAACAACATAAATACAATTTAATAAAGCATAGGATAAAACAACATAAATACAATTTATAAAGCATAGGATAAAACAACATAAATACAATTTAATAAAGCATAGGATAAAACAACATAAATAAAATTTAATAAAGCATAGGTTAAAACAACATAAATACAATTTAATAAAGCATAGGACAAAACAACATAAATACAATTTAATAAAGCATAGGACAAAACAACATAAATACAATTTAATAAAGCATAGGATAAAACCACAGAAATACAATATAATAAAGCATAGGATAAAACAACATAAATACAATTTAATAAAGCATAGGACAAAACAACATAAATACAATTTAATAAAGCATAGGATAAAACAACATAAATACAATTTAATGAAACATAGGATAAACAACATAAATACAATTTAATAAAGCATATGTTAAAACAACATAAATACAATTTAATAAAGCATAGTTTAAAACAACATAAATACAATTTAATAAAGCATAGTTTAAAACAACATAAATACAATTTAATAAAGCATAGTTTAAAATAACATAAATACAATTTAATAAAGCATAGTTTAAAACAACATAAATCCAATTTAATAAAGCATTAGATAAAACAACATGAACATAATTTAGTAAAGCATAAGATAAAACAACATGAATACAATTTAATAAAGCATAGGATAAAACAACATGAATAAAATTTAATAAAGCATAGGTTAAAACAACATAAATACAATTTAATAAAGCATAGTTTAAAACAACATAAATACAATTTAATAAAGCATAGGATAAAACCACAGAAATACAATTTAATAAAGCATAGGATAAAACAACATAAATACAATTTAATAAAGCATAGGACAAAACAACATAAATACAATTTAATAAAGCATAGGATAAAACAACATAAATACAATTTAATAAAGCATAGGATAAAACAACATAAATACAATTTAATAAAGCATAGGTTAAAACAACATAAATACAATTTTATAAAGCATCGGACAAAACAACATAAATACAATTTAAAAAAGCATAGGATAAAACAACATAAATACAATTTATAAAGCATAGGATAAAACAACATGAATACAATTTAATAAAGCATAGGATAAAACAACATAAATAAAATTTAATAAAGCATAGGTTAAAACAACATAAATACAATTTAATAAAGCATCGGACAAAACAACATAAATACAATTTAATAAAGCATAGGATAAAACAACATAAATACAATTTATAAAGCATAGGATAAAACAACATAAATACAATTTAATAAAGCATAGGATAAAACAACATAAATACAATTTAATAAAGCATAGGATAAGACAACATAAATACAATTTAATAAAGCATAGGCTAAAACTACATAAATACAATTTAATTAAGCATAGGATAAAACAACATAAATACAATTTAATAAAGCATAGGAAAAAACAACATAAATACAATTTAATAAAGCATACGTTAAAACAACATAAATACAATTAAATAAAGCATAGGTTAAAACAACATAAATACAATTTAATAAAGCATAGGATAAAACAACATAAATACAATTTAATAAAGCATAGGTTAAAACAACATAAATACAATTTTATAAAGCATAGGATAAAACAACATAAATACAATTTAATAAAGCATAGGTTAAAACAACATAAATACAATTTAATAAAGCATCGGACAAAACAACATAAATACAATTTAATAAAGCATAGTTTAAAACAACATAAATACAATTTAATAAAGCATAGGATAAAACCACAGAAATACAATTTAATAAAGCATAGGATTAAACAACATAAATACAATTTAATAAAGCATAGGACAAAACAACATAAATACAATTTAATAAAGCATAGGATAAAACAACATAAATACAATTTAATGAAACATAGGATAAACAACATAAATACAATTTAATAAAGCATATGTTAAAACAACATAAATACAATTTAATAAAGCATAGTTTAAAACAACATAAATACAATTTAATAAAGCATAGTTTAAAACAACATAAATACAATTTAATAAAGCATAGTTTAAAACAACATAAATACAATTTAATAAAGCATAGTTTAAAACAACATAAATACAATTTAATAAAGCATTAGATAAAACAACATGAACATAATTTAGTAAAGCATAAGATAAAACAACATAAATACTATTTAATAAAGCATAGGACAAAACAACATAAATACAATTTAATAAAGCATAGGATAAAACAACATAAATACAATTTAATGAAACATAGGATAAACAACATAAATACAATTTAATAAAGCATAGGATAAAACAACATAAATACAATTTAATAAAGCATAGGATAAAACAACATAAATACAATTTAATAAAGCATAGGATAAAACAACATATATTCAATTTAATAAAGCATAGGATAAAACAACATAAATACAATTTAATAAAGCATAGGATAAAACAACATAAATAAAATTTAATAAATCATAGGATAAAACAACATAAATAAAATTTAATAAAGCATAGGATAAAACAACATAAATACAATTTAATAAAGCATAGGTTAAAACAACATAAATGCAATTTAATAAAGCATAGGATAAAACAACATAAATACAATTTAATAAAGCATAGGATAAAACAACATAAATACAATTTAATAAAGCATCGGACAAAACAACATAAATACAATTTAATAAAGCATAGGATAAAACAACATAAATACAATTTATAAAGCATAGGATAAAACAACATAAATACAATTTAATAAAGCATAGGATAAAACAACATAAATAAAATTTAATAAAGCATAGGTTAAAACAACATAAATACAATTTAATAAAGCATAGGATAAAACAACATAAATACAATTTAAAAAAGCATAGGATAAAACAACATAAATACTTTTTAATAAAGCATAGGATAAAACCACATAAATACAATTAATAAAGCACAGGATAAAACAACATAAATACAATTTAATAAAGCATAGGATAAAACAACATAAATACAATTTAATAAAGCATAGGATAAAACAACATAAATACAATTTAATAAAGCACAGGATAAAACAACATAAATACAATTTAATAAAGCATACGTTAAAACAACATAAATTCAATTAAATAAAGCATAGGATAAAACAACATAAATACAATTTAATAAAGCATAGGATAAAACAACATAAATTCAATTTAATAAAGCATAGGATAAAACAACATAAATAAAATTTAATAAAGCATAGGTTAAAACACCATAAATACAATTTAATAAAGCATCGGACAAAACAACATAAATACAATTTAATAAAGCATCGGACAAAACAACATAAATACAATTTAATAAAGCATAGTTTAAAACAACATAAATACAATTTAATAAAGCATAGGATAAAACCACAGAAATACAATTTAATAAAGCATAGGATAAAACAACATAAATACAATTTAATAAAGCATAGGACAAAACAACATAAATACAATTTAATAAAGCATAGGATAAAACAACATAAATACAATTTAATGAAACATAGGATAAACAACATAAATACAATTTAATAAAGCATATGTTAAAACAACATAAATACAATTTAATAAAGCATAGTTTAAAACAACATAAATACAATTTAATAAAGCATAGTTTAAAACAACATAAATACAATTTAATAAAGCATAGTTTAAAACAACATAAATACAATTTAATAAAGCATAGTTTAAAACAACATAAATACAATTTAATAAAGCATTAGATAAAACAACATGAACATAATTTAGTAAAGCATAAGATAAAACAACATAAATACTATTTAATAAAGCATAGGACAAAACAACATAAATACAATTTAATAAAGCATAGGATAAAACAACATAAATACAATTTAATGAAACATAGGATAAACAACATAAATACAATTTAATAAAGCATAGGATAAAACAACATAAATACAATTTAATAAAGCATAGGATAAAACAACATAAATAAAATTTATTAAAGCATAGGTTAAAACAACATAAATACAATTTTATAAAGCATCGGACAAAACAACATAAATACAATTTAATAAAGCATAGGATAAAACAACATAAATACAATTTATAAAGCATAGGATAAAACAACATGAATATAATTTAATAAAGCATAGGATAAAACAACATAAATCAAATTTAATAAAGCATAGGTTAAAACAACATAAATACAATTTAATAAAGCATCGGACAAAACAACATAAATACAATTTAATAAAGCATAGGATAAAACAACATAAATACAATTTATAAAGCATAGGATAAAACAACATAAATACAATTTAATAAAGCATAGGATAAAACAACATAAATACAATTTAATAAAGCATAGGATAAAACAACATAAATAAAATTTAATAAAGCATAGGATAAAACAACATAAATACAATTAAATAAAGCATAGGTTAAAACAACATAAATACAATTTAATAAAGCATAGGATAAAACAACATAAATAAAATTTAATAAAGCATAGGATAAAACAACATAAATAAAATTTAGTAAAGCATAGGATAAAACAACATAAATACAATTTAATAAAGCATACGTTAAAACAACATAAATACAATTTAATAAAGCATAGGATAAAACAAAATAAATACAATTTAATAAAGCATAGGATAAAACAACATAAATACAATTTAATAAAGCATAGGATAAAACATCATAAATACAATTTAATAAAGCATACGTTAAAACAACGTAAATACAATTAAATAAAGCATAGGATAAAACAACATAAATACAATTTAATAAAGCATAGGTTAAAACAACATAAATACAATTTTATAAAGCATAGGATAAAACAACATAAATACAATTTAATAAAGCATAGGTTAAAACAACATAAATACAATTTAATAAAGCATAGGATAAAACAACATATATTCAATTTAATAAAGCATAGGATAAAACAACATAAATGCAATTTAATAAAGCATAGGATAAAACAACATAAATAAAATTTAATAAAGCATAGGATAAAACAACATAAATAAAATTTAATAAAGCATAGGATAAAACAACATAAATAAAATTTAATAAAGCATAGGTTAAAACAACATAAATACAATTTAATAAAGCATCGGACAAAACAACATAAATACAATTTAATAAAGCATAGGATAAAACAACATAAATACAATTTATAAAGCATAGGATAAAACAACATAAATACAATTTAATAAAGCATAGGATAAAACAACATAAATACAATTTAATAAAGCATAGGATAAGACAACATAAATACAATTTAATAAAGCATAGGCTAAAACTACATAAATACAATTTAATTAAGCATAGGATAAAACAACATAAATACAATTTAATAAAGCATAGGAAAAAACAACATAAATACAATTTAATAAAGCATACGTTAAAACAACATAAATACAATTAAATAAAGCATAGGTTAAAACAACATAAATACAATTTAATAAAGCATAGGATAAAACAACATAAATACAATTTAATGAAACATAGGATAAACAACATAAATACAATTTAATAAAGCATATGTTAAAACAACATAAATACAATTTAATAAAGCATAGTTTAAAACAACATAAATACAATTTAATAAAGCATAGTTTAAAACAACATAAATACAATTTAATAAAGCATAGTTTAAAATAACATAAATACAATTTAATAAAGCATAGTTTAAAACAACATAAATCCAATTTAATAAAGCATTAGATAAAACAACATGAACATAATTTAGTAAAGCATAAGATAAAACAACATGAATACAATTTAATAAAGCATAGGATAAAACAACATGAATAAAATTTAATAAAGCATAGGTTAAAACAACATAAATACAATTTAATAAAGCATAGTTTAAAACAACATAAATACAATTTAATAAAGCATAGGATAAAACCACAGAAATACAATTTAATAAAGCATAGGATAAAACAACATAAATACAATTTAATAAAGCATAGGACAAAACAACATAAATACAATTTAATAAAGCATAGGATAAAACAACATAAATACAATTTAATAAAGCATAGGATAAAACAACATAAATACAATTTAATAAAGCATAGGTTAAAACAACATAAATACAATTTTATAAAGCATCGGACAAAACAACATAAATACAATTTAAAAAAGCATAGGATAAAACAACATAAATACAATTTATAAAGCATAGGATAAAACAACATGAATACAATTTAATAAAGCATAGGATAAAACAACATAAATAAAATTTAATAAAGCATAGGTTAAAACAACATAAATACAATTTAATAAAGCATCGGACAAAACAACATAAATACAATTTAATAAAGCATAGGATAAAACAACATAAATACAATTTATAAAGCATAGGATAAAACAACATAAATACAATTTAATAAAGCATAGGATAAAACAACATAAATACAATTTAATAAAGCATAGGATAAGACAACATAAATACAATTTAATAAAGCATAGGCTAAAACTACATAAATACAATTTAATTAAGCATAGGATAAAACAACATAAATACAATTTAATAAAGCATAGGAAAAAACAACATAAATACAATTTAATAAAGCATACGTTAAAACAACATAAATACAATTAAATAAAGCATAGGTTAAAACAACATAAATACAATTTAATAAAGCATAGGATAAAACAACATAAATACAATTTAATAAAGCATAGGTTAAAACAACATAAATACAATTTTATAAAGCATAGGATAAAACAACATAAATACAATTTAATAAAGCATAGGTTAAAACAACATAAATACAATTTAATAAAGCATCGGACAAAACAACATAAATACAATTTAATAAAGCATAGTTTAAAACAACATAAATACAATTTAATAAAGCATAGGATAAAACCACAGAAATACAATTTAATAAAGCATAGGATTAAACAACATAAATACAATTTAATAAAGCATAGGACAAAACAACATAAATACAATTTAATAAAGCATAGGATAAAACAACATAAATACAATTTAATGAAACATAGGATAAACAACATAAATACAATTTAATAAAGCATATGTTAAAACAACATAAATACAATTTAATAAAGCATAGTTTAAAACAACATAAATACAATTTAATAAAGCATAGTTTAAAACAACATAAATACAATTTAATAAAGCATAGTTTAAAACAACATAAATACAATTTAATAAAGCATAGTTTAAAACAACATAAATACAATTTAATAAAGCATTAGATAAAACAACATGAACATAATTTAGTAAAGCATAAGATAAAACAACATAAATACTATTTAATAAAGCATAGGACAAAACAACATAAATACAATTTAATAAAGCATAGGATAAAACAACATAAATACAATTTAATGAAACATAGGATAAACAACATAAATACAATTTAATAAAGCATAGGATAAAACAACATAAATACAATTTAATAAAGCATAGGATAAAACAACATAAATACAATTTAATAAAGCATAGGATAAAACAACATATATTCAATTTAATAAAGCATAGGATAAAACAACATAAATACAATTTAATAAAGCATAGGATAAAACAACATAAATAAAATTTAATAAATCATAGGATAAAACAACATAAATAAAATTTAATAAAGCATAGGATAAAACAACATAAATACAATTTAATAAAGCATAGGTTAAAACAACATAAATGCAATTTAATAAAGCATAGGATAAAACAACATAAATACAATTTAATAAAGCATAGGATAAAACAACATAAATACAATTTAATAAAGCATCGGACAAAACAACATAAATACAATTTAATAAAGCATAGGATAAAACAACATAAATACAATTTATAAAGCATAGGATAAAACAACATAAATACAATTTAATAAAGCATAGGATAAAACAACATAAATAAAATTTAATAAAGCATAGGTTAAAACAACATAAATACAATTTAATAAAGCATAGGATAAAACAACATAAATACAATTTAAAAAAGCATAGGATAAAACAACATAAATACTTTTTAATAAAGCATAGGATAAAACCACATAAATACAATTAATAAAGCACAGGATAAAACAACATAAATACAATTTAATAAAGCATAGGATAAAACAACATAAATACAATTTAATAAAGCATAGGATAAAACAACATAAATACAATTTAATAAAGCACAGGATAAAACAACATAAATACAATTTAATAAAGCATACGTTAAAACAACATAAATTCAATTAAATAAAGCATAGGATAAAACAACATAAATACAATTTAATAAAGCATAGGATAAAACAACATAAATTCAATTTAATAAAGCATAGGATAAAACAACATAAATAAAATTTAATAAAGCATAGGTTAAAACACCATAAATACAATTTAATAAAGCATCGGACAAAACAACATAAATACAATTTAATAAAGCATCGGACAAAACAACATAAATACAATTTAATAAAGCATAGTTTAAAACAACATAAATACAATTTAATAAAGCATAGGATAAAACCACAGAAATACAATTTAATAAAGCATAGGATAAAACAACATAAATACAATTTAATAAAGCATAGGACAAAACAACATAAATACAATTTAATAAAGCATAGGATAAAACAACATAAATACAATTTAATGAAACATAGGATAAACAACATAAATACAATTTAATAAAGCATATGTTAAAACAACATAAATACAATTTAATAAAGCATAGTTTAAAACAACATAAATACAATTTAATAAAGCATAGTTTAAAACAACATAAATACAATTTAATAAAGCATAGTTTAAAACAACATAAATACAATTTAATAAAGCATAGTTTAAAACAACATAAATACAATTTAATAAAGCATTAGATAAAACAACATGAACATAATTTAGTAAAGCATAAGATAAAACAACATAAATACTATTTAATAAAGCATAGGACAAAACAACATAAATACAATTTAATAAAGCATAGGATAAAACAACATAAATACAATTTAATGAAACATAGGATAAACAACATAAATACAATTTAATAAAGCATAGGATAAAACAACATAAATACAATTTAATAAAGCATAGGATAAAACAACATAAATAAAATTTATTAAAGCATAGGTTAAAACAACATAAATACAATTTTATAAAGCATCGGACAAAACAACATAAATACAATTTAATAAAGCATAGGATAAAACAACATAAATACAATTTATAAAGCATAGGATAAAACAACATGAATATAATTTAATAAAGCATAGGATAAAACAACATAAATCAAATTTAATAAAGCATAGGTTAAAACAACATAAATACAATTTAATAAAGCATCGGACAAAACAACATAAATACAATTTAATAAAGCATAGGATAAAACAACATAAATACAATTTATAAAGCATAGGATAAAACAACATAAATACAATTTAATAAAGCATAGGATAAAACAACATAAATACAATTTAATAAAGCATAGGATAAAACAACATAAATAAAATTTAATAAAGCATAGGATAAAACAACATAAATACAATTAAATAAAGCATAGGTTAAAACAACATAAATACAATTTAATAAAGCATAGGATAAAACAACATAAATAAAATTTAATAAAGCATAGGATAAAACAACATAAATAAAATTTAGTAAAGCATAGGATAAAACAACATAAATACAATTTAATAAAGCATACGTTAAAACAACATAAATACAATTTAATAAAGCATAGGATAAAACAAAATAAATACAATTTAATAAAGCATAGGATAAAACAACATAAATACAATTTAATAAAGCATAGGATAAAACATCATAAATACAATTTAATAAAGCATACGTTAAAACAACGTAAATACAATTAAATAAAGCATAGGATAAAACAACATAAATACAATTTAATAAAGCATAGGTTAAAACAACATAAATACAATTTTATAAAGCATAGGATAAAACAACATAAATACAATTTAATAAAGCATAGGTTAAAACAACATAAATACAATTTAATAAAGCATAGGATAAAACAACATATATTCAATTTAATAAAGCATAGGATAAAACAACATAAATGCAATTTAATAAAGCATAGGATAAAACAACATAAATAAAATTTAATAAAGCATAGGATAAAACAACATAAATAAAATTTAATAAAGCATAGGATAAAACAACATAAATAAAATTTAATAAAGCATAGGTTAAAACAACATAAATACAATTTAATAAAGCATCGGACAAAACAACATAAATACAATTTAATAAAGCATAGGATAAAACAACATAAATACAATTTATAAAGCATAGGATAAAACAACATAAATACAATTTAATAAAGCATAGGATAAAACAACATAAATACAATTTAATAAAGCATAGGATAAGACAACATAAATACAATTTAATAAAGCATAGGCTAAAACTACATAAATACAATTTAATTAAGCATAGGATAAAACAACATAAATTCAATTTAATAAAGCATAGGTTAAAACAACATAAATACAATTTTATAAAGCATAGGATAAAACAACATAAATACAATTTAATAAAGCATAGGTTAAAACAACATAAATACAATTTAATAAAGCATAGGATAAAACAACATATATTCAATTTAATAAAGCATAGGATAAAACAACATAAATACAATTTAATAAAGCATAGGATAAAACAACATAAATAAAATTTAATAAATCATAGGATAAAACAACATAAATAAAATTTAATAAAGCATAGGATAAAACAACATAAATACAATTTAATAAAGCATAGGTTAAAACAACATAAATGCAATTTAATAAAGCATAGGATAAAACAACATAAATACAATTTAATAAAGCATAGGATAAAACAACATAAATACAATTTAATAAAGCATCGGACAAAACAACATAAATACAATTTAATAAAGCATAGGATAAAACAACATAAATACAATTTATAAAGCATAGGATAAAACAACATAAATACAATTTAATAAAGCATAGGATAAAACAACATAAATAAAATTTAATAAAGCATAGGTTAAAACAACATAAATACAATTTAATAAAGCATAGGACAAAACAACATAAATACAATTTAATAAAGCATAGGACAAAACAACATAAATACAATTTAATAAAGCATAGGATAAAACCACAGAAATACAATATAATAAAGCATAGGATAAAACAACATAAATACAATTTAATAAAGCATAGGACAAAACAACATAAATACAATTTAATAAAGCATAGGATAAAACAACATAAATACAATTTAATGAAACATAGGATAAACAACATAAATACAATTTAATAAAGCATATGTTAAAACAACATAAATACAATTTAATAAAGCATAGTTTAAAACAACATAAATACAATTTAATAAAGCATAGTTTAAAACAACATAAATACAATTTAATAAAGCATAGTTTAAAATAACATAAATACAATTTAATAAAGCATAGTTTAAAACAACATAAATCCAATTTAATAAAGCATTAGATAAAACAACATGAACATAATTTAGTAAAGCATAAGATAAAACAACATGAATACAATTTAATAAAGCATAGGATAAAACAACATGAATAAAATTTAATAAAGCATAGGTTAAAACAACATAAATACAATTTAATAAAGCATAGTTTAAAACAACATAAATACAATTTAATAAAGCATAGGATAAAACCACAGAAATACAATTTAATAAAGCATAGGATAAAACAACATAAATACAATTTAATAAAGCATAGGACAAAACAACATAAATACAATTTAATAAAGCATAGGATAAAACAACATAAATACAATTTAATAAAGCATAGGATAAAACAACATAAATACAATTTAATAAAGCATAGGTTAAAACAACATAAATACAATTTTATAAAGCATCGGACAAAACAACATAAATACAATTTAAAAAAGCATAGGATAAAACAACATAAATACAATTTATAAAGCATAGGATAAAACAACATGAATACAATTTAATAAAGCATAGGATAAAACAACATAAATAAAATTTAATAAAGCATAGGTTAAAACAACATAAATACAATTTAATAAAGCATCGGACAAAACAACATAAATACAATTTAATAAAGCATAGGATAAAACAACATAAATACAATTTATAAAGCATAGGATAAAACAACATAAATACAATTTAATAAAGCATAGGATAAAACAACATAAATACAATTTAATAAAGCATAGGATAAGACAACATAAATACAATTTAATAAAGCATAGGCTAAAACTACATAAATACAATTTAATTAAGCATAGGATAAAACAACATAAATACAATTTAATAAAGCATAGGAAAAAACAACATAAATACAATTTAATAAAGCATACGTTAAAACAACATAAATACAATTAAATAAAGCATAGGTTAAAACAACATAAATACAATTTAATAAAGCATAGGATAAAACAACATAAATACAATTTAATAAAGCATAGGTTAAAACAACATAAATACAATTTTATAAAGCATAGGATAAAACAACATAAATACAATTTAATAAAGCATAGGTTAAAACAACATAAATACAATTTAATAAAGCATCGGACAAAACAACATAAATACAATTTAATAAAGCATAGTTTAAAACAACATAAATACAATTTAATAAAGCATAGGATAAAACCACAGAAATACAATTTAATAAAGCATAGGATTAAACAACATAAATACAATTTAATAAAGCATAGGACAAAACAACATAAATACAATTTAATAAAGCATAGGATAAAACAACATAAATACAATTTAATGAAACATAGGATAAACAACATAAATACAATTTAATAAAGCATATGTTAAAACAACATAAATACAATTTAATAAAGCATAGTTTAAAACAACATAAATACAATTTAATAAAGCATAGTTTAAAACAACATAAATACAATTTAATAAAGCATAGTTTAAAACAACATAAATACAATTTAATAAAGCATAGTTTAAAACAACATAAATACAATTTAATAAAGCATTAGATAAAACAACATGAACATAATTTAGTAAAGCATAAGATAAAACAACATAAATACTATTTAATAAAGCATAGGACAAAACAACATAAATACAATTTAATAAAGCATAGGATAAAACAACATAAATACAATTTAATGAAACATAGGATAAACAACATAAATACAATTTAATAAAGCATAGGATAAAACAACATAAATACAATTTAATAAAGCATAGGATAAAACAACATAAATACAATTTAATAAAGCATAGGATAAAACAACATATATTCAATTTAATAAAGCATAGGATAAAACAACATAAATACAATTTAATAAAGCATAGGATAAAACAACATAAATAAAATTTAATAAATCATAGGATAAAACAACATAAATAAAATTTAATAAAGCATAGGATAAAACAACATAAATACAATTTAATAAAGCATAGGTTAAAACAACATAAATGCAATTTAATAAAGCATAGGATAAAACAACATAAATACAATTTAATAAAGCATAGGATAAAACAACATAAATACAATTTAATAAAGCATCGGACAAAACAACATAAATACAATTTAATAAAGCATAGGATAAAACAACATAAATACAATTTATAAAGCATAGGATAAAACAACATAAATACAATTTAATAAAGCATAGGATAAAACAACATAAATAAAATTTAATAAAGCATAGGTTAAAACAACATAAATACAATTTAATAAAGCATAGGATAAAACAACATAAATACAATTTAAAAAAGCATAGGATAAAACAACATAAATACTTTTTAATAAAGCATAGGATAAAACCACATAAATACAATTAATAAAGCACAGGATAAAACAACATAAATACAATTTAATAAAGCATAGGATAAAACAACATAA
Organism: Phyllobates terribilis; assembly: GCF_046119375.1. Taxonomy (NCBI): domain Eukaryota; kingdom Metazoa; phylum Chordata; class Amphibia; order Anura; family Dendrobatidae; genus Phyllobates; species Phyllobates terribilis. The sequence continues at coordinate 1,489,364 of NW_027362778.1, forward strand.
ATACAATTTAATAAAGCATAGGATAAAACAACATAAATACAATTTAATAAAGCACAGGATAAAACAACATAAATACAATTTAATAAAGCATACGTTAAAACAACATAAATTCAATTAAATAAAGCATAGGATAAAACAACATAAATACAATTTAATAAAGCATAGGATAAAACAACATAAATTCAATTTAATAAAGCATAGGATAAAACAACATAAATAAAATTTAATAAAGCATAGGTTAAAACAACATAAATACAATTTAATAAAGCATCGGACAAAACAACATAAATACAATTTAATAAAGCATCGGACAAAACAACATAAATACAATTTAATAAAGCATAGTTTAAAACAACATAAATACAATTTAATAAAGCATAGGATAAAACCACAGAAATACAATTTAATAAAGCATAGGATAAAACAACATAAATACAATTTAATAAAGCATAGGACAAAACAACATAAATACAATTTAATAAAGCATAGGATAAAACAACATAAATACAATTTAATGAAACATAGGATAAACAACATAAATACAATTTAATAAAGCATATGTTAAAACAACATAAATACAATTTAATAAAGCATAGTTTAAAACAACATAAATACAATTTAATAAAGCATAGTTTAAAACAACATAAATACAATTTAATAAAGCATAGTTTAAAACAACATAAATACAATTTAATAAAGCATAGTTTAAAACAACATAAATACAATTTAATAAAGCATTAGATAAAACAACATGAACATAATTTAGTAAAGCATAAGATAAAACAACATAAATACTATTTAATAAAGCATAGGACAAAACAACATAAATACAATTTAATAAAGCATAGGATAAAACAACATAAATACAATTTAATGAAACATAGGATAAACAACATAAATACAATTTAATAAAGCATAGGATAAAACAACATAAATACAATTTAATAAAGCATAGGATAAAACAACATAAATAAAATTTATTAAAGCATAGGTTAAAACAACATAAATACAATTTTATAAAGCATCGGACAAAACAACATAAATACAATTTAATAAAGCATAGGATAAAACAACATAAATACAATTTATAAAGCATAGGATAAAACAACATGAATACAATTTAATAAAGCATAGGATAAAACAACATAAATCAAATTTAATAAAGCATAGGTTAAAACAACATAAATACAATTTAATAAAGCATCGGACAAAACAACATAAATACAATTTAATAAAGCATAGGATAAAACAACATAAATACAATTTATAAAGCATAGGATAAAACAACATAAATACAATTTAATAAAGCATAGGATAAAACAACATAAATACAATTTAATAAAGCATAGGATAAAACAACATAAATAAAATTTAATAAAGCATAGGATAAAACAACATAAATACAATTAAATAAAGCATAGGTTAAAACAACATAAATACAATTTAATAAAGCATAGGATAAAACAACATAAATAAAATTTAATAAAGCATAGGATAAAACAACATAAATAAAATTTAGTAAAGCATAGGATAAAACAACATAAATACAATTTAATAAAGCATACGTTAAAACAACATAAATACAATTTAATAAAGCATAGGATAAAACAAAATAAATACAATTTAATAAAGCATAGGATAAAACAACATAAATACAATTTAATAAAGCATAGGATAAAACATCATAAATACAATTTAATAAAGCATACGTTAAAACAACGTAAATACAATTAAATAAAGCATAGGATAAAACAACATAAATACAATTTAATAAAGCATAGGTTAAAACAACATAAATACAATTTTATAAAGCATAGGATAAAACAACATAAATACAATTTAATAAAGCATAGGTTAAAACAACATAAATACAATTTAATAAAGCATAGGATAAAACAACATATATTCAATTTAATAAAGCATAGGATAAAACAACATAAATGCAATTTAATAAAGCATAGGATAAAACAACATAAATAAAATTTAATAAAGCATAGGATAAAACAACATAAATAAAATTTAATAAAGCATAGGATAAAACAACATAAATACAATTTAATAAAGCATAGGTTAAAACAACATAAATGCAATTTAATAAAGCATAGGATAAAACAACATAAATAAAATTTAATAAAGCATAGGATAAAACAACATAAATACAATTTAATAAAGCATAGGTTAAAACAACATAAATGCAATTTAATAAAGCATAGGATAAAACAACATAAATACAATTTAATAAAGCATAGGATAAAACAACATAAATACAATTTAATAAAGCATCGGACAAAACAACATAAATACAATTTAATAAAGCATAGGATAAAACAACATAAATACAATTTATAAAGCATAGGATAAAACAACATAAATACAATTTAATAAAGCATAGGATAAAACAACATAAATAACATTTAATAAAGCATAGGTTAAAACAACATAAATACAATTTAATAAAGCATAGGATAAAACAACATAAATACAATTTAAAAAAGCATAGGATAAAACAACATAAATACTTTTTAATAAAGCATAGGATAAAACCACATAAATACAATTAATAAAGCACAGGATAAAACAACATAAATACAATTTAATAAAGCATAGGATAAAACAACATAAATACAATTTAATAAAGCATAGGATAAAACAACATAAATACAATTTAATAATGCACAGGATAAAACAACATAAATACAATTTAATAAAGCATACGTTAAAACAACATAAATACAATTAAATAAAGCATAGGATAAAACAACATAAATACAATTTAATTAAGCATAGGTTAAAACAACATAAATACAATTTTATAAAGCATAGGATAAAACAACATAAATACAATTTAATAAAGCATAGGTTAAAACAACATAAATACAATTTAATAAAGCATAGGATAAAACAACATAAATTCAATTTAATAAAGCATAGGATAAAACAACATAAATACTATTTAATAAAGCACAGGATAAAACAACATAAATAAAATTTAATAAAGCATAGGATAAAACAACATAAATACAATTTAATAAAGCATAGGATAAAACAACATAAATACAATTTAATAAAGCATAGGATAAAACAACATAAATAAAATTTAATAAAGCATAGGATAAAACAACATAAATACAATTTAATAAAGCTTAGGATAAAACAACATAAATACAATTTAATAAAGCATAGGATAAAACAACATAAATACAAATTAATAAAGCATAGGATAAAACAACATACATACAAATTAATAAAGCATAGGATAAAACAACATAAATACAATTTAATAAAGCATCGGACAAAACAACATAAATACAATTTATAAAGCATAGGATAAAACAACATAAATACAATTTAATAAAGCATAGGATAAAACAACATAAATAAAATTTAATAAAGCATAGGTTAAAACAACATAAATACAATTTAATAAAGCATAGGATAAAACAACATAAATACAATTTAAAAAAGCATAGGATAAAACAACATAAATACTTTTTAATAAAGCATAGGATAAAACCACATAAATACAATTAATAAAGCACAGGATAAAACAAGATAAATACAATTTAATAAAGCATAGGATAAAACAACATAAATACAATTTAATAAAGCATAGGATAAAACAACATAAATACAATTTAATAAAGCACAGGATAAAACAACATAAATACAATTTAATAAAGCATACGTTAAAACAACATAAATACAATTAAATAAAGCATAGGATAAAACAACATGAATACAATTTAATTAAGCATAGGTTAAAACAACATAAATACAATTTTATAAAGCATAGGATAAAACAACATAAATACAATTTAATAAAGCATAGGTTAAAACAACATAAATACAATTTAATAAAGCATAGGATAAAACAACATAAATTCAATTTAATAAAGCATAGGATAAAACAACATAAATACTATTTAATAAAGCACAGGATAAAACAACATAAATAAAATTTAATAAAGCATAGGATAAAACAACATAAATACAATTTAATAAAGCATAGGATAAAACAACATAAATACAATTTAATAAAGCATAGGATAAAACAACATAAATAAAATTTAATAAAGCATAGGATAAAACAACATAAATACAATTTAATAAAGCATAGGATAAAACAACATAAATACAATTTAATAAAGCATAGGATAAAACAACATAAATACAAATTAATAAAGCATAGGATAAAACAACATACATACAAATTAATAAAGCATAGGATAAAACAACATAAATAAAATTTAATAAAGCATAGGTTAAAACAACATAAATACAATTTAATAAAGCATAGGACAAAACAACATAAATACAATTTAATAAAGCATAGGACAAAACAACATAAATACAATTTAATAAAGCATAGGATAAAACCACAGAAATACAATATAATAAAGCATAGGATAAAACAACATAAATACAATTTAATAAAGCATAGGACAAAACAACATAAATACAATTTAATAAAGCATAGGATAAAACAACATAAATACAATTTAATGAAACATAGGATAAACAACATAAATACAATTTAATAAAGCATATGTTAAAACAACATAAATACAATTTAATAAAGCATAGTTTAAAACAACATAAATACAATTTAATAAAGCATAGTTTAAAATAACATAAATACAATTTAATAAAGCATAGTTTAAAACAACATAAATACAATTTAATAAAGCATTAGATAAAACAACATGAACATAATTTAGTAAAGCATAAGATAAAACAACATAAATACAATTTAATAAAGCATAGGATAAAACAACATAAATACAATTTAATAAAGCATAGGATAAAACAACATAAATACAAATTAATAAAGCATAGGATAAAACAACATACATACAAATTAATAAAGCATAGGATAAAACAACATAAATAAAATTTAATAAAGCATAGGTTAAAACAACATAAATACAATTTAATAAAGCATAGGACAAAACAACATAAATACAATTTAATAAAGCATAGGACAAAACAACATAAATACAATTTAATAAAGCATAGGATAAAACCACAGAAATACAATATAATAAAGCATAGGATAAAACAACATAAATACAATTTAATAAAGCATAGGACAAAACAACATAAATACAATTTAATAAAGCATAGGATAAAACAACATAAATACAATTTAATGAAACATAGGATAAACAACATAAATACAATTTAATAAAGCATATGTTAAAACAACATAAATACAATTTAATAAAGCATAGTTTAAAACAACATAAATACAATTTAATAAAGCATAGTTTAAAACAACATAAATACAATTTAATAAAGCATAGTTTAAAATAACATAAATACAATTTAATAAAGCATAGTTTAAAACAACATAAATACAATTTAATAAAGCATTAGATAAAACAACATGAACATAATTTAGTAAAGCATAAGATAAAACAACATGAATACAATTTAATAAAGCATAGGATAAAACGACATGAATAAAATTTAATAAAGCATAGGTTAAAACAACATAAATACAATTTAATAAAGCATAGTTTAAAACAACGTAAATACAATTTAATAAAGCATAGGATAAAACCACAGAAATACAATTTAATAAAGCATAGGATAAAACAACATAAATACAATTTAATAAAGCATAGGACAAAACAACATAAATACAATTTAATAAAGCATAGGATAAAACAACATAAATACAATTTAATAAAGCATAGGATAAAACAACATAAATAAAATTTAATAAAGCATAGGTTAAAACAACATAAATACAATTTTATAAAGCATCGGACAAAACAACATAAATACAATTTAAAAAAGCATAGGATAAAACAACATAAATACAATTTATAAAGCATAGGATAAAACAACATGAATACAATTTAATAAAGCATAGGATAAAACAACATAAATAAAATTTAATAAAGCATAGGTTAAAACAACATAAATACAATTTAATAAAGCATCGGACAAAACAACATAAATACAATTTAATAAAGCATAGGATAAAACAACATAAATACAATTTATAAAGCATAGGATAAAACAACATAAATACAATTTAATAAAGCATAGGATAAAACAACATAAATACAATTTAATAAAGCATAGGATAAGACAACATAAATACAATTTAATAAAGCATAGGCTAAAACTACATAAATACAATTTAATTAAGCATAGGATAAAACAACATAAATACAATTTAATAAAGCATAGGAAAAAACAACATAAATACAATTTAATAAAGCATACGTTAAAACAACATAAATACAATTTAATAAAGCATAGGTTAAAACAACATAAATACAATTTTATAAAGCATAGGATAAAACAACATAAATACAATTTAATAAAGCATAGGTTAAAACAACATAAATACAATTTAATAAAGCATAGGATAAAACAACATATATTCAATTTAATAAAGCATAGGATAAAACAACATAAATACAATTTAATAAAGCATAGGATAAAACAACATAAATAAAATTTAATAAATCATAGGATAAAACAACATAAATAAAATTTAATAAAGCATAGGATAAAACAACATAAATACAATTTAATAAAGCATAGGTTAAAACAACATAAATGCAATTTAATAAAGCATAGGATAAAACAACATAAATACAATTTAATAAAGCATAGGATAAAACAACATAAATACAATTTAATAAAGCATCGAACAAAACAACATAAATACAATTTAATAAAGCATAGGATAAAACAACATAAATACAATTTATAAAGCATAGGATAAAACAACATAAATACAATTTAATAAAGCATAGGATAAAACAACATAAATAAAATTTAATAAAGCATAGGTTAAAACAACATAAATACAATTTAATAAAGCATAGGATAAAACAACATAAATACAATTTAAAAAAGCATAGGATAAAACAACATAAATACTTTTTAATAAAGCATAGGATAAAACCACATAAATACAATTAATAAAGCACAGGATAAAACAACATAAATACAATTTAATAAAGCATAGGATAAAACAACATAAATACAATTTAATAAAGCATAGGATAAAACAACATAAATACAATTTAATAAAGCACAGGATAAAACAACATAAATACAATTTAATAAAGCATACGTTAAAACAACATAAATACAATTAAATAAAGCATAGGATAAAACAACATAAATACAATTTAATAAAGCATAGGTTAAAACAACATAAATACAATTTTATAAAGCATAGGATAAAACAACATAAATACAATTTAATAAAGCATAGGTTAAAACAACATAAATACAATTTAATAAAGCATAGGATAAAACAACATAAATTCAATTTAATAAAGCATAGGATAAAACAACATAAATACTATTTAATAAAGCACAGGATAAAACAACATAAATTCAATTTAATAAAGCATAGGATAAAACAACATAAATACTATTTAATAAAGCACAGGATAAAACAACATAAATAAAATTTAATAAAGCATAGGATAAAACAACATAAATACAATTTAATAAAGCATAGGATAAAACAACATAAATACAATTTAATAAAGCATAGGATAAAACAACATAAATAAAATTTAATAAAGCATAGGATAAAACAACATAAATACAATTTAATAAAGCATAGGACAAAACAACATAAATACAATTTAATAAAGCATAGGACAAAACAACATAAATACAATTTAATAAAGCATAGGACAAAAACAACATAAATACAATTTAATAAAGCATAGGATAAAACAACATAAATACAATTTAATAAAGCATAGGACAAAACAACATAAATACAAATTAATAAAGCATAGGATAAAACAACATAAATACAATTTAATGAAACATAGGATAAACAACATAAATACAATTTAATAAAGCATAGGACAAAACAACATAAATACAATTTAATAAAGCATATGTTAAAACAACATAAATACAAGTTAATAAAGCATAAGATAAAACAACATGAATATAATTTAGTAAAGCATAAGATAAAACAACATGAATACAATTTAATAAAGCATAGGATAAAACAACATAAATACTTTTTAATAAAGCATAGGATAAAACCACATAAATACAATTAATAAAGCACAGGATAAAACAACATAAATACAATTTAATAAAGCATAGGATAAAACAACATAAATACAATTTAATAAAGCATAGGATAAAACAACATAAATACAATTTAATGAAACATAGGATAAACAACATAAATACAATTTAATAAAGCATAGGACAAAACAACATAAATACAATTTAATAAAGCATATGTTAAAACAACATAAATACAAGTTAATAAAGCATAAGATAAAACAACATGAATATAATTTAGTAAAGCATAAGATAAAACAACATGAATACAATTTAATAAAGCATAGGATAAAACAACATAAATACTTTTTAATAAAGCATAGGATAAAACCACATAAATACAATTAATAAAGCACAGGATAAAACAACATAAATACAATTTAATAAAGCATAGGATAAAACAACATAAATACAATTTAATAAAGCATAGGATAAAACAACATAAATACAATTTAATAAAGCACAGGATAAAACAACATAAATACAATTTAATAAAGCATACGTTAAAACAACATAAATACAATTAAATAAAGCATAGGATAAAACAACATAAATTAAATTTAATAAAGCATAGGATAAAACAACATAAATACAATTTAATAATGCATAGGATAAAACAACATAAATACAATTTAATAAAGCATAGGTTAAAACAACATAAATGCAATTTAATAAAGCATAGGATAAAACAACATAAATACAATTTAATAAAGCATCGAACAAAACAACATAAATACAATTTAATAAAGCATAGGATAAAACAACATAAATACAATTTATAAAGCATAGGATAAAACAACATAAATACAATTTAATAAAGCATAGGATAAAACAACATAAATAAAATTTAATAAAGCATAGGTTAAAACAACATAAATACAATTTAATAAAGCATAGGATAAAACAACATAAATACAATTTAAAAAAGCATAGGATAAAACAACATAAATACTTTTTAATAAAGCATAGGATAAAACCACATAAATACAATTAATAAAGCACAGGATAAAACAACATAAATACAATTTAATAAAGCATAGGATAAAACAACATAAATACAATTTAATAAAGCATAGGATAAAACAACATAAATACAATTTAATAAAGCATAGGATAAAACAACATAAATAAAATTTAATAAAGCATAGGATAAAACAACATAAATACAATTTAATAAAGCATAGGATAAAACAACATAAATACAATTTAATAAGGCATAGGATAAAACAACATAAATACAAATTAATAAAGCATAGGATAAAACAACATACATACAAATTAATAAAGCATAGGATAAAACAACATAAATAAAATTTAATAAAGCATAGGTTAAAACAACATAAATACAATTTAATAAAGCATAGGACAAAACAACATAAATACAATTTAATAAAGCATAGGACAAAAACAACATAAATACAATTTAATAAAGCATAGGATAAAACAACATAAATACAATTTAATAAAGCATAGGACAAAACAACATAAATACAAATTAATAAAGCATAGGATAAAACAACATAAATACAATTTAATGAAACATAGGATAAACAACATAAATACAATTTAATAAAGCATAGGACAAAACAACATAAATACAATTTAATAAAGCATATGTTAAAACAACATAAATACAAGTTAATAAAGCATAAGATAAAACAACATGAATATAATTTAGTAAAGCATAAGATAAAACAACATGAATACAATTTAATAAAGCATAGGATAAAACAACATAAATACTTTTTAATAAAGCATAGGATAAAACCACATAAATACAATTAATAAAGCACAGGATAAAACAACATAAATACAATTTAATAAAGCATAGGATAAAACAACATAAATACAATTTAATAAAGCATAGGATAAAACAACATAAATACAATTTAATAAAGCACAGGATAAAACAACATAAATACAATTTAATAAAGCATACGTTAAAACAACATAAATACAATTAAATAAAGCATAGGATAAAACAACATAAATTAAATTTAATAAAGCATAGGATAAAACAACATAAATACAATTTAATAATGCATAGGATAAAACAACATAAATACAATTTAATAAAGCATAGGTTAAAACAACATAAATGCAATTTAATAAAGCATAGGATAAAACAACATAAATACAATTTTATAAAGCATAGGATAAAACAACATAAATTCAATTTAATAAAGCATAGGATAAAACAACATAAATAAAATTTAATAAAGCATAGGTTAAAACAACATAAATACAATTTAATAAAGCATCGGACAAAACAACATAAATACAATTTAATAAAGCATAGTTTAAAACAACATAAATACAATTTAATAAAGCATAGGATAAAACCACAGAAATACAATTTAATAAAGCATAGGATAAAACAACATAAATACAATTTAATAAAGCATAGGACAAAACAACATAAATACAATTTAATGAAACATAGGATAAACAACATAAATACAATTTAATAAAGCATAGGATAAAACAACATAAATACAATTTAATAAAGCATAGGATAAAACAACATAAATAAAATTTATTAAAGCATAGGTTAAAACAACATAAATACAATTTTATAAAGCATCGGACAAAACAACATAAATACAATTTAATAAAGCATAGGATAAAACAACATAAATACAATTTATAAAGCATAGGATAAAACAACATGAATACAATTTAATAAAGCATAGGATAAAACAACATAAATCAAATTTAATAAAGCATAGGTTAAAACAACATAAATACAATTTAATAAAGCATCGGACAAAACAACATAAATACAATTTAATAAAGCATAGGATAAAACAACATAAATACAATTTATAAAGCATAGGATAAAACAACATAAATACAATTTAATAAAGCATAGGATAAAACAACATAAATAAAATTTAATAAAGCATAGGATAAAACAACATAAATACAATTTAATAAAGCATAGGATAAAACAACATAAATACAATTTAATAAGGCATAGGATAAAACAACATAAATACAAATTAATAAAGCATAGGATAAAACAACATACATACAAATTAATAAAGCATAGGATAAAACAACATAAATAAAATTTAATAAAGCATAGGTTAAAACAACATAAATACAATTTAATAAAGCATAGGACAAAACAACATAAATACAATTTAATAAAGCATAGGACAAAAACAACATAAATACAATTTAATAAAGCATAGGATAAAACAACATAAATACAATTTAATAAAGCATAGGACAAAACAACATAAATACAAATTAATAAAGCATAGGATAAAACAACATAAATACAATTTAATGAAACATAGGATAAACAACATAAATACAATTTAATAAAGCATAGGACAAAACAACATAAATACAATTTAATAAAGCATATGTTAAAACAACATAAATACAAGTTAATAAAGCATAAGATAAAACAACATGAATATAATTTAGTAAAGCATAAGATAAAACAACATGAATACAATTTAATAAAGCATAGGTTAAAACAACATAAATACAATTAAATAAAGCATAGGATAAAACAACATAAATTAAATTTAATAAAGCATAGGATAAAACAACATAAATACAATTTAATAATGCATAGGATAAAACAACATAAATACAATTTAATAAAGCATAGGTTAAAACAACATAAATGCAATTTAATAAAGCATAGGATAAAACAACATAAATACAATTTAATAAAGCATAGGATAAAACAACATAAATTCAATTTAATAAAGCATAGGATAAAACAACATAAATAAAATTTAATAAAGCATAGGTTAAAACAACATAAATACAATTTAATAAAGCATCGGACAAAACAACATAAATACAATTTAATAAAGCATAGTTTAAAACAACATAAATACAATTTAATAAAGCATAGGATAAAACCACAGAAATACAATTTAATAAAGCATAGGATAAAACAACATAAATACAATTTAATAAAGCATAGGACAAAACAACATAAATACAATTTAATAAAGCATAGTTTAAAACAACATAAATACAATTTAATAAAGCATAGTTTAAAACAACATAAATACAATTTAATAAAGCATAGTTTAAAACAACATAAATACAATTTAATAAAGCATTAGATAAAACAACATGAACATAATTTAGTAAAGCATAAGATAAAACAACATAAATACTATTTAATAAAGCATAGGACAAAACAACATAAATACAATTTAATAAAGCATAGGATAAAACAACATAAATACAATTTAATGAAACATAGGATAAACAACATAAATACAATTTAATAAAGCATAGGATAAAACAACATAAATCAAATTTAATAAAGCATAGGTTAAAACAACATAAATACAATTTAATAAAGCATCGGACAAAACAACATAAATACAATTTAATAAAGCATAGGATAAAACAACATAAATACAATTTATAAAGCATAGGATAAAACAACATAAATACAATTTAATAAAGCATAGGATAAAACAACATAAATACAATTTAATAAAGCATAGGATAAAACAACATAAATAAAATTTAATAAAGCATAGGATAAAACAACATAAATACAATTAAATAAAGCATAGGTTAAAACAACATAAATACAATTTAATAAAGCATAGGATAAAACAACATAAATAAAATTTAATAAAGCATAGGATAAAACAACATAAATAAAATTTAGTAAAGCATAGGATAAAACAACATAAATACAATTTAATAAAGCATACGTTAAAACAACATAAATACAATTTAATAAAGCATAGGATAAAACAAAATAAATACAATTTAATAAAGCATAGGATAAAACAACATAAATACAATTTAATAAAGCATAGGATAAAACAACATAAATACAATTTAATAAAGCATACGTTAAAACAACGTAAATACAATTAAATAAAGCATAGGATAAAACAACATAAATACAATTTAATAAAGCATAGGTTAAAACAACATAAATACAATTTTATAAAGCATAGGATAAAACAACATAAATACAATTTAATAAAGCATAGGTTAAAACAACATAAATACAATTTAATAAAGCATAGGATAAAACAACATATATTCAATTTAATAAAGCATAGGATAAAACAACATAAATACAATTTAATAAAGCATAGGATAAAACAACATAAATAAAATTTAATAAAGCATAGGATAAAACAACATAAATAAAATTTAATAAAGCATAGGATAAAACAACATAAATACAATTTAATAAAGCATAGGTTAAAACAACATAAATGCAATTTAATAAAGCATAGGATAAAACAACATAAATAAAATTTAATAAAGCATAGGATAAAACAACATAAATACAATTTAATAAAGCATAGGTTAAAACAACATAAATGCAATTTAATAAAGCATAGGATAAAACAACATAAATACAATTTAATAAAGCATAGGATAAAACAACATAAATACAATTTAATAAAGCATCGGACAAAACAACATAAATACAATTTAATAAAGCATAGGATAAAACAACATAAATACAATTTATAAAGCATAGGATAAAACAACATAAATACAATTTAATAAAGCATAGGATAAAACAACATAAATAACATTTAATAAAGCATAGGTTAAAACAACATAAATACAATTTAATAAAGCATAGGATAAAACAACATAAATACAATTTAAAAAAGCATAGGATAAAACAACATAAATACTTTTTAATAAAGCATAGGATAAAACCACATAAATACAATTAATAAAGCACAGGATAAAACAACATAAATACAATTTAATAAAGCATAGGATAAAACAACATAAATACAATTTAATAAAGCATAGGATAAAACAACATAAATACAATTTAATAAAGCACAGGATAAAACAACATAAATACAATTTAATAAAGCATACGTTAAAACAACATAAATACAATTAAATAAAGCATAGGATAAAACAACATAAATACAATTTAATTAAGCATAGGTTAAAACAACATAAATACAATTTTATAAAGCATAGGATAAAACAACATAAATACAATTTAATAAAGCATAGGTTAAAACAACATAAATACAATTTAATAAAGCATAGGATAAAACAACATAAATTCAATTTAATAAAGCATAGGATAAAACAACATAAATACTATTTAATAAAGCACAGGATAAAACAACATAGATAAAATTTAATAAAGCATAGGATAAGACAACATAAATACAATTTAATAAAGCATAGGATAAAACAACATAAATACAATTTAATAAAGCATAGGATAAAACAACATAAATAAAATTTAATAAAGCATAGGATAAAACAACATAAATACAATTTAATAAAGCTTAGGATAAAACAACATAAATACAATTTAATAAAGCAAAGGATAAAACAACATAAATACAAATTAATAAAGCATAGGATAAAACAACATACATACAAATTAATAAAGCATAGGATAAAACAACATAAATACAATTTAATAAAGCATCGGACAAAACAACATAAATACAATTTAATAAAGCATAGGATAAAACAACATAAATACAATTTATAAAGCATAGGATAAAACAACATAAATACAATTTAATAAAGCATAGGATAAAACAACATAAATAAAATTTAATAAAGCATAGGTTAAAACAACATAAATACAATTTAATAAAGCATAGGATAAAACAACATAAATACAATTTAAAAAAGCATAGGATAAAACAACATAAATACTTTTTAATAAAGCATAGGATAAAACCACATAAATACAATTAATAAAGCACAGGATAAAACAACATAAATACAATTTAATAAAGCATAGGATAAAACAACATAAATACAATTTAATAAAGCATAGGATAAAACAACATAAATACAATTTAATAAAGCACAGGATAAAACAACATAAATACAATTTAATAAAGCATACGTTAAAACAACATAAATACAATTAAATAAAGCATAGGATAAAACAACATGAATACAATTTAATTAAGCATAGGTTAAAACAACATAAATACAATTTTATAAAGCATAGGATAAAACAACATAAATACAATTTAATAAAGCATAGGTTAAAACAACATAAATACAATTTAATAAAGCATAGGATAAAACAACATAAATTCAATTTAATAAAGCATAGGATAAAACAACATAAATACTATTTAATAAAGCACAGGATAAAACAACATAAATAAAATTTAATAAAGCATAGGATAAAACAACATAAATACAATTTAATAAAGCATAGGTTAAAACAACATAAATGCAATTTAATAAAGCATAGGATAAAACAACATAAATAAAATTTAATAAAGCATAGGATAAAACAACATAAATACAATTTAATAAAGCATAGGTTAAAACAACATAAATGCAATTTAATAAAGCATAGGATAAAACAACATAAATACAATTTAATAAAGCATAGGATAAAACAACATAAATACAATTTAATAAAGCATCGGACAAAACAACATAAATACAATTTAATAAAGCATAGGATAAAACAACATAAATACAATTTATAAAGCATAGGATAAAACAACATAAATACAATTTAATAAAGCATAGGATAAAACAACATAAATAACATTTAATAAAGCATAGGTTAAAACAACATAAATACAATTTAATAAAGCATAGGATAAAACAACATAAATACAATTTAAAAAAGCATAGGATAAAACAACATAAATACTTTTTAATAAAGCATAGGATAAAACCACATAAATACAATTAATAAAGCACAGGATAAAACAACATAAATACAATTTAATAAAGCATAGGATAAAACAACATAAATACAATTTAATAAAGCATAGGATAAAACAACATAAATACAATTTAATAAAGCACAGGATAAAACAACATAAATACAATTAAATAAAGCATACGTTAAAACAACATAAATACAATTAAATAAAGCATAGGATAAAACAACATAAATACAATTTAATTAAGCATAGGTTAAAACAACATAAATACAATTTTATAAAGCATAGGATAAAACAACATAAATACAATTTAATAAAGCATAGGTTAAAACAACATAAATACAATTTAATAAAGCATAGGATAAAACAACATAAATTCAATTTAATAAAGCATAGGATAAAACAACATAAATACTATTTAATAAAGCACAGGATAAAACAACATAAATAAAATTTAATAAAGCATAGGATAAGACAACATAAATACAATTTAATAAAGCATAGGATAAAACAACATAAATACAATTTAATAAAGCATAGGATAAAACAACATAAATAAAATTTAATAAAGCATAGGATAAAACAACATAAATACAATTTAATAAAGCTTAGGATAAAACAACATAAATACAATTTAATAAAGCATAGGATAAAACAACATAAATACAAATTAATAAAGCATAGGATAAAACAACATACATACAAATTAATAAAGCATAGGATAAAACAACATAAATACAATTTAATAAAGCATCGGACAAAACAACATAAATACAATTTAATAAAGCATAGGATAAAACAACATAAATACAATTTATAAAGCATAGGATAAAACAACATAAATACAATTTAATAAAGCATAGGATAAAACAACATAAATAAAATTTAATAAAGCATAGGTTAAAACAACATAAATACAATTTAATAAAGCATAGGATAAAACAACATAAATACAATTTAAAAAAGCATAGGATAAAACAACATAAATACTTTTTAATAAAGCATAGGATAAAACCACATAAATACAATTAATAAAGCACAGGATAAAACAACATAAATACAATTTAATAAAGCATAGGATAAAACAACATAAATACAATTTAATAAAGCATAGGATAAAACAACATAAATACAATTTAATAAAGCACAGGATAAAACAACATAAATACAATTTAATAAAGCATACGTTAAAACAACATAAATACAATTAAATAAAGCATAGGATAAAACAACATGAATACAATTTAATTAAGCATAGGTTAAAACAACATAAATACAATTTTATAAAGCATAGGATAAAACAACATAAATACAATTTAATAAAGCATAGGTTAAAACAACATAAATACAATTTAATAAAGCATAGGATAAAACAACATAAATTCAATTTAATAAAGCATAGGATAAAACAACATAAATACTATTTAATAAAGCACAGGATAAAACAACATAAATAAAATTTAATAAAGCATAGGATAAAACAACATAAATACAATTTAATAAAGCATAGGATAAAACAACATAAATACAATTTAATAAAGCATAGGATAAAACAACATAAATAAAATTTAATAAAGCATAGGATAAAACAACATAAATACAATTTAATAAAGCATAGGATAAAACAACATAAATACAATTTAATAAAGCATAGGATAAAACAACATAAATAAAATTTAATAAAGCATAGGATAAAACAACATAAATACAATTTAATAAAGCATAGGATAAAACAACATAAATACAATTTAATAAAGCATAGGATAAAACAACATAAATACAAATTAATAAAGCATAGGATAAAACAACATACATACAAATTAATAAAGCATAGGATAAAACAACATAAATAAAATTTAATAAAGCATAGGTTAAAACAACATAAATACAATTTAATAAAGCATAGGACAAAACAACATAAATACAATTTAATAAAGCATAGGACAAAACAACATAAATACAATTTAATAAAGCATAGGATAAAACCACAGAAATACAATATAATAAAGCATAGGATAAAACAACATAAATACAATTTAATAAAGCATAGGACAAAACAACATAAATACAATTTAATAAAGCATAGGATAAAACAACATAAATACAATTTAATGAAACATAGGATAAACAACATAAATACAATTTAATAAAGCATATGTTAAAACAACATAAATACAATTTAATAAAGCATAGTTTAAAACAACATAAATACAATTTATTAAAGCATAGTTTAAAATAACATAAATACAATTTAATAAAGCATAGTTTAAAACAACATAAATACAATTTAATAAAGCATTAGATAAAACAACATGAACATAATTTAGTAAAGCATAAGATAAAACAACATAAATACAATTTAATAAAGCATAGGATAAAACAACATAAATACAATTTAATAAAGCATAGGATAAAACAACATAAATACAAATTAATAAAGCATAGGATAAAACAACATACATACAAATTAATAAAGCATAGGATAAAACAACATAAATAAAATTTAATAAAGCATAGGTTAAAACAACATAAATACAATTTAATAAAGCATAGGACAAAACAACATAAATACAATTTAATAAAGCATAGGACAAAACAACATAAATACAATTTAATAAAGCATAGGATAAAACCACAGAAATACAATATAATAAAGCATAGGATAAAACAACATAAATACAATTTAATAAAGCATAGGACAAAACAACATAAATACAATTTAATAAAGCATAGGATAAAACAACATAAATACAATTTAATGAAACATAGGATAAACAACATAAATACAATTTAATAAAGCATATGTTAAAACAACATAAATACAATTTAATAAAGCATAGTTTAAAACAACATAAATACAATTTAATAAAGCATAGTTTAAAACAACATAAATACAATTTAATAAAGCATAGTTTAAAATAACATAAATACAATTTAATAAAGCATAGTTTAAAACAACATAAATACAATTTAATAAAGCATTAGATAAAACAACATGAACATAATTTAGTAAAGCATAAGATAAAACAACATGAATACAATTTAATAAAGCATAGGATAAAACGACATGAATAAAATTTAATAAAGCATAGGTTAAAACAACATAAATACAATTTAATAAAGCATAGTTTAAAACAACATAAATACAATTTAATAAAGCATAGGATAAAACCACAGAAATACAATTTAATAAAGCATAGGATAAAACAACATAAATACAATTTAATAAAGCATAGGACAAAACAACATAAATACAATTTAATAAAGCATAGGATAAAACAACATAAATACAATTTAATAAAGCATAGGATAAAACAACATAAATAAAATTTAATAAAGCATAGGTTAAAACAACATAAATACAATTTTATAAAGCATCGGACAAAACAACATAAATACAATTTAAAAAAGCATAGGATAAAACAACATAAATACAATTTATAAAGCATAGGATAAAACAACATGAATACAATTTAATAAAGCATAGGATAAAACAACATAAATAAAATTTAATAAAGCATAGGTTAAAACAACATAAATACAATTTAATAAAGCATCGGACAAAACAACATAAATACAATTTAATAAAGCATAGGATAAAACAACATAAATACAATTTATAAAGCATAGGATAAAACAACATAAATACAATTTAATAAAGCATAGGATAAAACAACATAAATACAATTTAATAAAGCATAGGATAAGACAACATAAATACAATTTAATAAAGCATAGGCTAAAACTACATAAATACAATTTAATTAAGCATAGGATAAAACAACATAAATACAATTTAATAAAGCATAGGAAAAAACAACATAAATACAATTTAATAAAGCATACGTTAAAACAACATAAATACAATTTAATAAAGCATAGGTTAAAACAACATAAATACAATTTTATAAAGCATAGGATAAAACAACATAAATACAATTTAATAAAGCATAGGTTAAAACAACATAAATACAATTTAATAAAGCATAGGATAAAACAACATATATTCAATTTAATAAAGCATAGGATAAAACAACATAAATACAATTTAATAAAGCATAGGATAAAACAACATAAATAAAATTTAATAAATCATAGGATAAAACAACATAAATAAAATTTAATAAAGCATAGGATAAAACAACATAAATACAATTTAATAAAGCATAGGTTAAAACAACATAAATGCAATTTAATAAAGCATAGGATAAAACAACATAAATACAATTTAATAAAGCATAGGATAAAACAACATAAATACAATTTAATAAAGCATCGGACAAAACAACATAAATACAATTTAATAAAGCATAGGATAAAACAACATAAATACAATTTATAAAGCATAGGATAAAACAACATAAATACAATTTAATAAAGCATAGGATAAAACAACATAAATAAAATTTAATAAAGCATAGGTTAAAACAACATAAATACAATTTAATAAAGCATAGGATAAAACAACATAAATACAATTTAAAAAAGCATAGGATAAAACAACATAAATACTTTTTAATAAAGCATAGGATAAAACCACATAAATACAATTAATAAAGCACAGGATAAAACAACATAAATACAATTTAATAAAGCATAGGATAAAACAACATAAATACAATTTAATAAAGCATAGGATAAAACAACATAAATACAATTTAATAAAGCACAGGATAAAACAACATAAATACAATTTAATAAAGCATACGTTAAAACAACATAAATACAATTAAATAAAGCATAGGATAAAACAACATAAATACAATTTAATAAAGCATAGGTTAAAACAACATAAATACAATTTTATAAAGCATAGGATAAAACAACATAAATACAATTTAATAAAGCATAGGTTAAAACAACATAAATACAATTTAATAAAGCATAGGATAAAACAACATAAATTCAATTTAATAAAGCATAGGATAAAACAACATAAATACTATTTAATAAAGCACAGGATAAAACAACATAAATAAAATTTAATAAAGCATAGGATAAAACAACATAAATACAATTTAATAAAGCATAGGATAAAACAACATAAATACAATTTAATAAAGCATAGGATAAAACAACATAAATAAAATTTAATAAAGCATAGGATAAAACAACATAAATACAATTTAATAAAGCATAGGATAAAACAACATAAATACAATTTAATAAGGCATAGGATAAAACAACATAAATACAAATTAATAAAGCATAGGATAAAACATCATACATACAAATTAATAAAGCATAGGATAAAACAACATAAATAAAATTTAATAAAGCATAGGTTAAAACAACATAAATACAATTTAATAAAGCATAGGACAAAACAACATAAATACAATTTAATAAAGCATAGGACAAAAACAACATAAATACAATTTAATAAAGCATAGGATAAAACAACATAAATACAATTTAATAAAGCATAGGACAAAACAACATAAATACAAATTAATAAAGCATAGGATAAAACAACATAAATACAATTTAATGAAACATAGGATAAACAACATAAATACAATTTAATAAAGCATAGGACAAAACAACATAAATACAATTTAATAAAGCATATGTTAAAACAACATAAATACAAGTTAATAAAGCATAAGATAAAACAACATGAATATAATTTAGTAAAGCATAAGATAAAACAACATGAATACAATTTAATAAAGCATAGGATAAAACAACATAAATACAATTTAATAAAGCATAGGCTAAAACTACATAAATACAATTTAATAAAGCATAGGATAAAACAAATTAAATACAATTTAATAAAGCATAGGATAAAACAACATAAATTCAATTTAATAAAGCATAGGATAAAACAACATAAATACAATTTAATAAAGCATAGGATAAAACAACATAAATACAATTTAATAAAGCATAAGATAAAACAACATGAATACAATTTAATAAAGCATAGGTTAAAACAACATAAATACAATTTAATAAATCATAGTATAAAACAACATAAATACAATTTAATAAAGCATAGGTTAAAACAACATAAATACAATTTAATAAAGCATAGGATAAAATAACATAAATACAATTTCATAAAGCATAGGCTAAAACTACATAAATACAATTTAATAAAGCATAGGATAAAACAAATTAAATACAATTTAATAAAGCATAGGTTAAAACAACATAAATACAATTTAATAAAGCATAGGATAAAACAACATAAATACAATTTAATAAAGCATAGGATAAAACAACATAAATAAAATTTAATAAAGCATAGGTTAAAACAACATAAATACAATTTAATAAAGCATCGGACAAAACAACATAAATACAATTTAATAAAGCATATGATAAAACAACATAAATACAATTTATAAAGCATAGGATAAAACAACATAAATACAATTTAATAAAGCATAGGATAAAACAACATAAATAAAATTTAATAAAGCATAGGTTAAAACAACATAAATACAATTTAATAAAGCATCGGACAAAACAACATAAATACAATTTAATAAAGCATAGGATAAAACAACATAAATACAATTTATAAAGCATAGGATAAAACAACATAAATACAATTTAATAAAGCATAGGATAAAACAACATAAATACAATTTAATAAATCATAGGATAAAACAACATAAATACAATTTAATAAAGCATAGGCTAAAACTACATAAATACAATTTAATAAAGCATAGGATAAAACAACATAAATACAATTTAATAAAGCATAGGATAAAACAACATAAATACAATTTAATAAAGTATACGTTAAAACAACATAAATACAATTAAATAAAGCATAGGTTAAAACAACATAAATACAATTTAATAAAGCATAGGATAAAACAACATAAATACAATTTAATAAAGCATACGTTAAAACAACGTAAATACAATTAAATAAAGCATAGGATAAAACAACATAAATACAATTTAATAAAGCATAGGTTAAAACAACATAAATACAATTTTATAAAGCATAGGATAAAACAACATAAATACAATTTAATAAAGCATAGGTTAAAACAACATAAATACAATTTAATAAAGCATAGGATAAAACAACATATATTCAATTTAATAAAGCATAGGATAAAACAACATAAATACAATTTAATAAAGCATAGGATAAAACAACATAAATAAAATTTAATAAATCATAGGATAAAACAACATAAATAAAATTTAATAAAGCATAGGATAAAAAAACATAAATACAATTTAATAAAGCATAGGTTAAAACAACATAAATGCAATTTAATAAAGCATAGGATAAAACAACATAAATACAATTTAATAAAGCATAGGATAAAACAACATAAATACAATTTAATAAAGCATCGGACAAAACAACATAAATACAATTTAATAAAGCATAGGATAAAACAACATAAATACAATTTATAAAGCATAGGATAAAACAACATAAATACAATTTAATAAAGCATAGGATAAAACAACATAAATAAAATTTAATAAAGCATAGGTTAAAACAACATAAATACAATTTAATAAAGCATAGGATAAAACAACATAAATTCAATTTAATAAAGCATAGGATAAAACAACATAAATACTATTTAATAAAGCACAGGATAAAACAACAAAAATAAAATTTAATAAAGCATAGGATAAAACAACATGAAAACAATTTAATAAAGCATAGGATAAAACAATATAAATACAATTTAATAAAGCATAGGATAAAACAACATAAATAAAATTTAATAAAGCATAGGATAAAACAACATAAATACAATTTAATAAAGCATAGGATAAAACAACATAAATACAATTTAATAAAGCATAGGATAAAACAACATAAATACAAATTAATAAAGCATAGGATAAAACAACATACATACAAATTAATAAAGCATAGGATAAAACAACATAAATAAAATTTAATAAAGCATAGGTTAAAACAACATAAATACAATTTAATAAAGCATAGGACAAAACAACATAAATACAATTTAATAAAGCATAGGACAAAACAACATAAATACAATTTAATAAAGCATAGGATAAAACAACATAAATACAATTTAATAAAGCATAGGACAAAACAACATAAATACAAATTAATAAAGCATAGGATAAAACAACATAAATACAATTTAATGAAACATAGGATAAACAACATAAATACAATTTAATAAAGCATAGGACAAAACAACATA
The DNA here is from genome assembly GCF_046119375.1 of Phyllobates terribilis. Classification (NCBI taxonomy): domain Eukaryota; kingdom Metazoa; phylum Chordata; class Amphibia; order Anura; family Dendrobatidae; genus Phyllobates; species Phyllobates terribilis. Next base: position 1,513,260 of record NW_027362778.1, read on the forward strand.
AATACAATTTAATAAAGCATATGTTAAAACAACATAAATACAAGTTAATAAAGCATAAGATAAAACAACATGAATATAATTTAGTAAAGCATAAGATAAAACAACATGAATATAATTTAATAAAGCATAGGATAAAACAACATAAATAAAATTTAATAAAGCATAGGTTAAAACAACATAAATACAATTTAATAAAGCATAGGACAAAACAACATAAATACAATTTAATAAAGCATAGGACAAAACAACATAAATACAATTTAATAAAGCATAGGACAAAACAACATAAATACAATTTAATAAAGCATAGGACAAAACAACATAAATACAATTTAATAAAGCATAGGACAAAACAACATAAATACAATTTAATAAAGCATAGGACAAAACAACATAAATACAATTTAATAAAGCATAGGACAAAACAACATAAATACAATTTAATAAAGCATAGGATAAAACAACATAAATACAATTTAATAAAGCATAGGACAAAACAACATAAATACAAATTAATAAAGCATAGGATAAAACAACATAAATACAATTTAATAAAGCATATGTTAAAACAACATAAATACAAGTTAATAAAGCATAAGATAAAACAACATGAATATAATTTAGTAAAGCATAAGATAAAACAACATGAATACTATTTAATAAAGCATAGGATAAAACAACATAAATACAATTTAATAAAGCATAGGCTAAAACTACATAAATACAATTTAATAAAGCATAGGATAAAACAAATTAAATACAATTTAATAAAGCATAGGATAAAACAACATAAATTCAATTTAATAAATCATAGGATAAAACAACATAAAAACAATTTAATAAAGCATAGGTTAAAACAACATAAATACAATTTAATAAATCATAGTATAAAACAACATAAATACAATTTAATAAAGCATAGGTTAAAACAACATAAATACAATTTAATAAAGCATAGGATAAAATAACATAAATACAATTTCATAAAGCATAGGCTAAAACTACATCAATACAATTTAATAAAGCATAGGATAAAACAAATTAAATACAATTTAATAAAGCATAGGTTAAAACAACATAAATACAATTTAATAAAGCATAGGATAAAACAACATAAATACAATTTAATAAAGCATAGGATAAAACAACATAAATAAAATTTAATAAAGCATAGGTTAAAACAACATAAATACAATTTAATAAAGCATCGGACAAAACAACATAAATACAATTTAATAAAGCATATGATAAAACAACATAAATACAATTTATAAAGCATAGGATAAAACAACATAAATACAATTTAATAAAGCATAGGATAAAACAACATAAATAAAATTTAATAAAGCATAGGTTAAAACAACATAAATACAATTTAATAAAGCATCGGACAAAACAACATAAATACAATTTAATAAAGCATAGGATAAAACAACATAAATACAATTTATAAAGCTTAGGATAAAACAACATAAATACAATTTAATAAAGCATAGGATAAAACAACATAAATACAATTTAATAAAGCATAGGATAAAACAACATAAATACAATTTAATAAAGCATAGGCTAAAACTACATAAATACAATTTAATAAAGCATAGGATAAAACAACATAAATACAATTTAATAAAGCATAGGATAAAACAACATAAATACAAATTAATAAAGCATAGGATAAAACAACATACATACAAATTAATAAAGCATAGGATAAAACAACATAAATAAAATTTAATAAAGCATAGGTTAAAACAACATAAATACAATTTAATAAAGCATAGGACAAAACAACATAAATACAATTTAATAAAGCATAGTACAAAACAACATAAATACAATTTAATAAAGCATAGGATAAAACAACATAAATACAATTTAATAAAGCATAGGACAAAACAACATAAATACAAATTAATAAAGCATAGGATAAAACAACATAAATACAATTTAATGAAACATAGGATAAACAACATAAATACAATTTAATAAAGCATAGGACAAAACAACATAAATACAATTTAATAAAGCATATGTTAAAACAACATAAATACAAGTTAATAAAGCATAAGATAAAACAACATGAATATAATTTAGTAAAGCATAAGATAAAACAACATGAATACAATTTAATAAAGCATAGGATAAAACAACATAAATACAATTTAATAAAGCATAGGCTAAAACTACATAAATACAATTTAATAAAGCATAGGATAAAACAAATTAAATACAATTTAATAAAGCATAGGATAAAACAACATAAATTCAATTTAATAAAGCATAGGATAAAACAACATAAATACAATTTAATAAAGCATAGGATAAAACAACATAAATACAATTTAATAAAGCATAAGATAAAACAACATGAATACAATTTAATAAAGCATAGGTTAAAACAACATAAATACAATTTAATAAATCATAGTATAAAACAACATAAATACAATTTAATAAAGCATAGGTTAAAACAACATAAATACAATTTAATAAAGCATAGGATAAAATAACATAAATACAATTTCATAAAGCATAGGCTAAAACTACATAAATACAATTTAATAAAGCATAGGATAAAACAAATTAAATACAATTTAATAAAGCATAGGTTAAAACAACATAAATACAATTTAATAAAGCATAGGATAAAACAACATAAATACAATTTAATAAAGCATAGGATAAAACAACATAAATAAAATTTAATAAAGCATAGGTTAAAACAACATAAATACAATTTAATAAAGCATCAGACAAAACAACATAAATACAATTTAATAAAGCATATGATAAAACAACATAAATACAATTTATAAAGCATAGGATAAAACAACATAAATACAATTTAATAAAGCATAGGATAAAACAACATAAATAAAATTTAATAAAGCATAGGTTAAAACAACATAAATACAATTTAATAAAGCATCGGACAAAACAACATAAATACAATTTAATAAAGCATAGGATAAAACAACATAAATACAATTTATAAAGCATAGGATAAAACAACATAAATACAATTTAATAAAGCATAGGATAAAACAACATAAATACAATTTAATAAAGCATAGGATAAAACAACATAAATACAATTTAATAAAGCATAGGCTAAAACTACATAAATACAATTTAATAAAGCATAGGATAAAACAACATAAATACAATTTAATAAAGCATAGGATAAAACAACATAAATACAATTTAATAAAGCATACGTTAAAACAACATAAATACAATTAAATAAAACATAGGTTAAAACAACATAAATACAATTTAATAAAGCATAGGATAAAACAACATAAATACAATTTAATAAAGCATACGTTAAAACAACGTAAATACAATTAAATAAAGCATAGGATAAAACAACATAAATACAATTTAATAAAGCATAGGTTAAAACAACATAAATACAATTTAATAAAGCATAGGATAAAACAACATATATTCAATTTAATAAAGCATAGGATAAAACAACATAAATACAATTTAATAAAGCATAGGATAAAACAACATAAATAAAATTTAATAAATCATAGGATAAAACAACATAAATAAAATTTAATAAAGCATAAGATAAAACAACATAAATACAATTTAATAAACATAGGTTAAAACAACATAAATGCAATTTAATAAAGCATCGGATAAAACAACATAAATACAATTTAATAAAGCATAGGATAAAACAACATAAATACAATTTAATAAAGCATCGGACAAAACAACATAAATACAATTTAATAAAGCATAGGATAAAACAACATAAATACTATTTAATAAAGCACAGGATAAAACAACATAAATAAAATTTAATAAAGCATAGGATAAAACAACATAAATACAATTTAATAAAGCATAGGACAAAACAACATAAATACAATTTAATAAAGCATAGGACAAAACAACATAAATACAATTTAATAAAGCATAGGATAAAACAACATAAATACAATTTAATAAAGCATAGGACAAAACAACATAAATACAAATTAATAAAGCATAGGATAAAACAACATAAATACAATTTAATGAAACATAGGATAAACAACATAAATACAATTTAATAAAGCATAGGACAAAACAACATAAATACAATTTAATAAAGCATATGTTAAAACAACATAAATACAAGTTAATAAAGCATAAGATAAAACAACATGAATATAATTTAGTAAAGCATAAGATAAAACAACATGAATACAATTTAATAAAGCATAGGATAAAACAACATAAATAAAATTTAATAAAGCATAGGTTAAAACAACATAAATACAATTTAATAAAGCATAGGACAAAACAACATAAATACAATTTAATAAAGCATAGGACAAAACAACATAAATACAATTTAATAAAGCATAGGATAAAACAACATAAATACAATTTAATAAAGCATAGGATAAAACAACATAAATACAATTTAATAAAGCATAGGCTAAAACTACATAAATACAATTTAATAAAGCATAGGATAAAACAACATAAATACAATTTAATAAAGCATAGGATAAAACAACATAAATACAAATTAATAAAGCATAGGATAAAACAACATACATACAAATTAATAAAGCATAGGATAAAACAACATAAATAAAATTTAATAAAGCATAGGTTAAAACAACATAAATACAATTTAATAAAGCATAGGACAAAACAACATAAATACAATTTAATAAAGCATAGTACAAAACAACATAAATACAATTTAATAAAGCATAGGATAAAACAACATAAATACAATTTAATAAAGCATAGGACAAAACAACATAAATACAAATTAATAAAGCATAGGATAAAACAACATAAATACAATTTAATGAAACATAGGATAAACAACATAAATACAATTTAATAAAGCATAGGACAAAACAACATAAATACAATTTAATAAAGCATATGTTAAAACAACATAAATACAAGTTAATAAAGCATAAGATAAAACAACATGAATATAATTTAGTAAAGCATAAGATAAAACAACATGAATACAATTTAATAAAGCATAGGATAAAACAACATAAATACAATTTAATAAAGCATAAGATAAAACAACATGAATACAATTTAATAAAGCATAGGTTAAAACAACATAAATACAATTTAATAAATCATAGTATAAAACAACATAAATACAATTTAATAAAGCATAGGTTAAAACAACATAAATACAATTTAATAAAGCATAGGATAAAACAACATAAATACAATTTAATAAAGCATAGGTTAAAACAACATAAATACAATTTAATAAAGCATAGGATAAAATAACATAAATACAATTTCATAAAGCATAGGCTAAAACTACATAAATACAATTTAATAAAGCATAGGATAAAACAAATTAAATACAATTTAATAAAGCATAGGTTAAAACAACATAAATACAATTTAATAAAGCATAGGATAAAACAACATAAATACAATTTAATAAAGCATAGGATAAAACAACATAAATAAAATTTAATAAAGCATAGGTTAAAACAACATAAATACAATTTAATAAAGCATCAGACAAAACAACATAAATACAATTTAATAAAGCATATGATAAAACAACATAAATACAATTTATAAAGCATAGGATAAAACAACATAAATACAATTTAATAAAGCATAGGATAAAACAACATAAATAAAATTTAATAAAGCATAGGTTAAAACAACATAAATACAATTTAATAAAGCATCGGACAAAACAACATAAATACAATTTAATAAAGCATAGGATAAAACAACATAAATACAATTTATAAAGCATAGGATAAAACAACATAAATACAATTTAATAAAGCATAGGATAAAACAACATAAATACAATTTAATAAAGCATAGGATAAAACAACATAAATACAATTTAATAAAGCATAGGCTAAAACTACATAAATACAATTTAATAAAGCATAGGATAAAACAACATAAATACAATTTAATAAAGCATAGGATAAAACAACATAAATACAATTTAATAAAGCATACGTTAAAACAACATAAATACAATTAAATAAAACATAGGTTAAAACAACATAAATACAATTTAATAAAGCATAGGATAAAACAACATAAATACAATTTAATAAAGCATACGTTAAAACAACGTAAATACAATTAAATAAAGCATAGGATAAAACAACATAAATACAATTTAATAAAGCATAGGTTAAAACAACATAAATACAATTTAATAAAGCATAGGATAAAACAACATATATTCAATTTAATAAAGCATAGGATAAAACAACATAAATACAATTTAATAAAGCATAGGATAAAACAACATAAATAAAATTTAATAAATCATAGGATAAAACAACATAAATAAAATTTAATAAAGCATAAGATAAAACAACATAAATACAATTTAATAAACATAGGTTAAAACAACATAAATGCAATTTAATAAAGCATCGGATAAAACAACATAAATACAATTTAATAAAGCATAGGATAAAACAACATAAATACAATTTAATAAAGCATCGGACAAAACAACATAAATACAATTTAATAAAGCATAGGATAAAACAACATAAATACTATTTAATAAAGCACAGGATAAAACAACATAAATAAAATTTAATAAAGCATAGGATAAAACAACATAAATACAATTTAATAAAGCATAGGACAAAACAACATAAATACAATTTAATAAAGCATAGGACAAAACAACATAAATACAATTTAATAAAGCATAGGATAAAACAACATAAATACAATTTAATAAAGCATAGGACAAAACAACATAAATACAAATTAATAAAGCATAGGATAAAACAACATAAATACAATTTAATGAAACATAGGATAAACAACATAAATACAATTTAATAAAGCATAGGACAAAACAACATAAATACAATTTAATAAAGCATATGTTAAAACAACATAAATACAAGTTAATAAAGCATAAGATAAAACAACATGAATATAATTTAGTAAAGCATAAGATAAAACAACATGAATACAATTTAATAAAGCATAGGATAAAACAACATAAATAAAATTTAATAAAGCATAGGTTAAAACAACATAAATACAATTTAATAAAGCATAGGACAAAACAACATAAATACAATTTAATAAAGCATAGGACAAAACAACATAAATACAATTTAATAAAGCATAGGATAAAACAACATAAATACAATTTAATAAAGCATAGGACAAAACAACATAAATACAAATTAATAAAGCATAGGATAAAACAACATAAATACAATTTAATGAAACATAGGATAAACAACATAAATACAATTTAATAAAGCATAGGACAAAAAAACATAAATACAATTTAATAAAGCATATGTTAAAACAACATAAATACAATTTAATAAAGCATAAGATAAAACAACATGAATATAATTTAGTAAAGCATAAGATAAAAAAAACATGAATACAATTTAATAAAGCATAGGATAAAACAACATAAATACAATTTAATAAAGCATAGGCTAAAACTACATAAATACAATTTAATAAAGCATAGGATAAAACAAATTAAATACAATTTAATAAAGCATAGGATAAAACAACATAAATTCAATTTAATAAAGCATAGGATAAAACAACATAAATACAATTTAATAAAGCATAGGTTAAAACAACATAAATACAATTTAATAAATCATAGTATAAAACAACATAAATACAATTTAATAAAGCATAGGTTAAAACAACATAAATACAATTTAATAAAGCATAGGATAAAATAACATAAATACAATTTCATAAAGCATAGGCTAAAACTACATAAATACAATTTAATAAAGCATAGGATAAAAAAAATTAAATACAATTTAATAAAGCATAGGTTAAAACAACATAAATACAATTTAATAAAGCATAGGATAAAACAACATAAATACAATTTAATAAAGCATAGGATAAAACAACATAAATAAAATTTAATAAAGCATAGGTTAAAACAACATAAATACAATTTAATAAAGCATCGGACAAAACAACATAAATACAATTTAATAAAGCATATGATAAAACAACATAAATACAATTTATAAAGCATAGGATAAAACAACATAAATACATTTTAATAAAGCATAGGATAAAACAACATAAATAAAATTTAATAAAGCATAGGTTAAAACAACATAAATACAATTTAATAAAGCATCGGACAAAACAACATAAATACAATTTAATAAAGCATAGGATAAAACAACATAAATACAATTTATAAAGCATAGGATAAAACAACATAAATACAATTTAATAAAGCATAGGATAAAACAACATAAATACAATTTAATAAAGCATAGGATAAAACAACATAAATACAATTTAATAAAGCATAGGCTAAAACTACATAAATACAATTTAATAAAGCATAGGATAAAACAACATAAATACAATTTAATAAAGCATAGGATAAAACAACATAAATACAAATTAATAAAGCATAGGATAAAACAACATACATACAAATTAATAAAGCATAGGATAAAACAACATAAATAAAATTTAATAAAGCATAGGATAAAACAACATAAATACAATTTAATAAAGCATAGGCTAAAACTACATAAATACAATTTAATAAAGCATAGGATAAAACAACATAAATACAATTTAATAAAGCATAGGATAAAACAACATAAATACAATTTAATAAAGCATACGTTAAAACAACATAAATACAATTAAATAAAACATAGGTTAAAACAACATAAATACAATTTAATAAAGCATAGGATAAAACAACATAAATACAATTTAATAAAGCATACGTTAAAACAACGTAAATACAATTAAATAAAGCATAGGATAAAACAACATAAATACAATTTAATAAAGCATAGGTTAAAACAACATAAATACAATTTAATAAAGCATAGGATAAAACAACATATATTCAATTTAATAAAGCATAGGATAAAACAACATAAATACAATTTAATAAAGCATAGGATAAAACAACATAAATAAAATTTAATAAATCATAGGATAAAACAACATAAATAAAATTTAATAAAGCATAAGATAAAACAACATAAATACAATTTAATAAAGCATAGGTTAAAACAACATAAATGCAATTTAATAAAGCATCGGATAAAACAACATAAATACAATTTAATAAAGCATAGGATAAAACAACATAAATACAATTTAATAAAGCATCGGACAAAACAACATAAATACAATTTAATAAAGCATAGGATAAAACAACATAAATACTATTTAATAAAGCACAGGATAAAACAACATAAATAAAATTTAATAAAGCATAGGATAAAACAACATAAATACAATTTAATAAAGCATAGGACAAAACAACATAAATAAAATTTAATAAAGCATAGGTTAAAACAACATAAATACAATTTAATAAAGCATAGGACAAAACAACATAAATACAATTTAATAAAGCATAGGACAAAACAACATAAATACAATTTAATAAAGCATAGGATAAAACAACATAAATACAATTTAATAAAGCATAGGACAAAACAACATAAATACAAATTAATAAAGCATAGGATAAAACAACATAAATACAATTTAATGAAACATAGGATAAACAACATAAATACAATTTAATAAAGCATAGGACAAAACAACATAAATACAATTTAATAAAGCATATGTTAAAACAACATAAATACAAGTTAATAAAGCATAAAATAAAACAACATGAATATAATTTAGTAAAGCATAAGATAAAACAACATGAATACAATTTAATAAAGCATAGGATAAAACAACATAAATAAAATTTAATAAAGCATAGGTTAAAACAACATAAATACAATTTAATAAAGCATAGGACAAAACAACATAAATACAATTTAATAAAGCATAGGACAAAACAACATAAATACAATTTAATAAAGCATAGGATAAAACAACATAAATACAATTTAATAAAGCATAGGACAAAACAACATAAATACAAATTAATAAAGCATAGGATAAAACAACATAAATACAATTTAATGAAACATAGGATAAACAACATAAATACAATTTAATAAAGCATAGGACAAAACAACATAAATACAATTTAATAAAGCATATGTTAAAACAACATAAATACAAGTTAATAAAGCATAAGATAAAACAACATGAATATAATTTAGTAAAGCATAAGATAAAAAAAACATGAATACAATTTAATAAAGCATAGGATAAAACAACATAAATACAATTTAATAAAGCATAGGCTAAAACTACATAAATACAATTTAATAAAGCATAGGATAAAACAAATTAAATACAATTTAATAAAGCATAGGATAAAACAACATAAATTCAATTTAATAAAGCATAGGATAAAACAACATAAATACAATTTAATAAAGCATAGGTTAAAACAACATAAATACAATTTAATAAATCATAGTATAAAACAACATAAATACAATTTAATAAAGCATAGGTTAAAACAACATAAATACAATTTAATAAAGCATAGGATAAAATAACATAAATACAATTTCATAAAGCATAGGCTAAAACTACATAAATACAATTTAATAAAGCATAGGATAAAAAAAATTAAATACAATTTAATAAAGCATAGGTTAAAACAACATAAATACAATTTAATAAAGCATAGGATAAAACAACATAAATACAATTTAATAAAGCATAGGATAAAACAACATAATTAAAATTTAATAAAGCATAGGTTAAAACAACATAAATACAATTTAATAAAGCATCGGACAAAACAACATAAATACAATTTAATAAAGCATATGATAAAACAACATAAATACAATTTATAAAGCATAGGATAAAACAACATAAATACATTTTAATAAAGCATAGGATAAAACAACATAAATAAAATTTAATAAAGCATAGGTTAAAACAACATAAATACAATTTAATAAAGCATCGGACAAAACAACATAAATACAATTTAATAAAGCATAGGATAAAACAACATAAATACAATTTATAAAGCATAGGATAAAACAACATAAATACAATTTAATAAAGCATAGGATAAAACAACATAAATACAATTTAATAAAGCATAGGATAAAACAACATAAATACAATTTAATAAAGCATAGGCTAAAACTACATAAATACAATTTAATAAAGCATAGGATAAAACAACATAAATACAATTTAATAAAGCATAGGATAAAACAACATAAATACAAATTAATAAAGCATAGGATAAAACAACATACATACAAATTAATAAAGCATAGGATAAAACAACATAAATAAAATTTAATAAAGCATAGGTTAAAACAACATAAATACAATTTAATAAAGCATAGGACAAAACAACATAAATACAATTTAATAAAGCATAGGACAAAACAACATAAATACAATTTAATAAAGCATAGGATAAAACAACATAAATACAATTTAATAAAGCATAGGACAAAACAACATAAATACAAATTAATAAAGCATAGGATAAAACAACATAAATACAATTTAATGAAACATAGGATAAACAACATAAATACAATTTAATAAAGCATAGGACAAAACAACATAAATACAATTTAATAAAGCATATGTTAAAACAACATAAATACAAGTTAATAAAGCATAAGATAAAACAACATGAATATAATTTAGTAAAGCATAAGATAAAACAACATGAATACAATTTAATAAAGCATAGGATAAAACAACATAAATACAATTTAATAAAGCATAGGCTAAAACTACATAAATACAATTTAATAAAGCATAGGATAAAACAAATTAAATACAATTTAATAAAGCATAGGATAAAACAACATAAATTCAATTTAATAAAGCATAGAATAAAACAACATAAATAAAATTTAATAAATCATAGGATAAAACAACATAAATAAAATTTAATAAAGCATAGGATAAAACAACATAAATACAATTTAATAAAGCATAGGTTAAAACAACATAAATGCAATTTAATAAAGCATCGGATAAAACAACATAAATACAATTTAATAAAGCATAGGATAAAACAACATAAATACAATGTAATAAAGCATCGGACAAAACAACATAAATACAATTTAATAAAGCATAGGATAAAACAACATAAATACAATTTATAAAGCATATTATAAAACAACATAAAAACAATTTAATAAAGCATAGGATAAAACAACATAAATAAAATTTAATAAAGCATAGGTTAAAACAACATAAATACAATTTAATAAAGCATAGGATAAAACAACATAAATTCAATTTAATAAAGCATAGGATAAAACAACATAAATACTATTTAATAAAGCACAGGATAAAACAACATAAATAAAATTTTATAAAGCATAGGATAAAACAACATAAATACAATTTAATAAAGCATAGGATAAAACAACATAAATACAATTTAATAAAGCATAGGATAAAACAACATAAATAAAATTTAATAAAGCATAGGACAAAACAACATAAATACAATTTAATAAAGCATATGTTAAAACAACATAAATACAAGTTAATAAAGCATAAGATAAAACAACATGAATATAATTTACTAAAGCATAAGATAAAACAACATGAATACAATTTAATAAAGCATAGGATAAAACAACATAAATAAAATTTAATAAAGCATAGGTTAAAACAACATAAATACAATTTAATAAAGCATAGGACAAAACAACATAAATACAATTTAATAAAGCATAGGACAAAACAACATAAATACAATTTAATAAAGCATAGGATAAAACAACATAAATACAATTTAATAAAGCATAGGATAAAACAACATAAATACAATTTAATAAAGCATAGGCTAAAACTACATAAATACAATTTAATAAAGCATAGGATAAAACAACATAAATACAATTTAATAAAGCATAGGATAAAACAACATAAATACAAATTAATAAAGCATAGGATAAAACAACATACATACAAATTAATAAAGCATAGGATAAAACAACATAAATAAAATTTAATAAAGCATAGGTTAAAACAACATAAATACAATTTAATAAAGCATAGGACAAAACAACATAAATACAATTTAATAAAGCATAGGACAAAACAACATAAATACAATTTAATAAAGCATAGGATAAAACAACATAAATACAATTTAATAAAGCATAGGACAAAACAACATAAATACAAATTAATAAAGCATAGGATAAAACAACATAAATACAATTTAATGAAACATAGGATAAACAACATAAATACAATTTAATAAAGCATAGGACAAAACAACATAAATACAATTTAATAAAGCATATGTTAAAACAACATAAATACAAGTTAATAAAGCATAAGATAAAACAACATGAATATAATTTAGTAAAGCATAAGATAAAACAACATGAATACAATTTAATAAAGCATAGGATAAAACAACATAAATACAATTTAATAAAGCATAGGCTAAAACTACATAAATACAATTTAATAAAGCATAGGATAAAACAACATAAATACAATTTAATAAAGCATAGGATAAAACAACATAAATACAAATTAATAAAGCATAGGATAAAACAACATACATACAAATTAATAAAGCATAGGATAAAACAACATAAATAAAATTTAATAAAGCATAGGTTAAAACAACATAAATACAATTTAATAAAGCATAGGACAAAACAACATAAATACAATTTAATAAAGCATAGGACAAAACAACATAAATACAATTTAATAAAGCATAGGATAAAACAACATAAATACAATTTAATAAAGCATAGGACAAAACAACATAAATACAAATTAATAAAGCATAGGATAAAACAACATAAATACAATTTAATGAAACATAGGATAAACAACATAAATACAATTTAATAAAGCATAGGACAAAACAACATAAATACAATTTAATAAAGCATATGTTAAAACAACATAAATACAAGTTAATAAAGCATAAGATAAAACAACATGAATATAATTTAGTAAAGCATAAGATAAAACAACATGAATACAATTTAATAAAGCATAGGATAAAACAACATAAATACAATTTAATAAAGCATAGGCTAAAACTACATAAATACAATTTAATAAAGCATAGGATAAAACAAATTAAATACAATTTAATAAAGCATAGGATAAAACAACATAAATTCAATTTAATAAAGCATAGGATAAAACAACATAAATAAAATTTAATAAATCATAGGATAAAACAACATAAATAAAATTTAATAAAGCATAGGATAAAACAACATAAATACAATTTAATAAAGCATAGGTTAAAACAACATAAATGCAATTTAATAAAGCATCGGATAAAACAACATAAATACAATTTAATAAAGCATAGGATAAAACAACATAAATACAATTTAATAAAGCATCGGACAAAACAACATAAATACAATTTAATAAAGCATAGGATAAAACAACATAAATACAATTTATAAAGCATAGGATAAAACAACATAAATACAATTTAATAAAGCATAGGATAAAACAACATAAATAAAATTTAATAAAGCATAGGTTAAAACAACATAAATACAATTTAATAAAGCATAGGATAAAACAACATAAATTCAATTTAATAAAGCACAGGATAAAACAACATAAATAAAATTTTATAAAGCATAGGATAAAACAACATCAATACAATTTAATAAAGCATAGGATAAAACAACATAAATACAATTTAATAAAGCATAGGATAAAACAACATAAATAAAATTTAATAAAGCATAGGACAAAACAACATAAATACAATTTAATAAAGCATATGTTAAAACAACATAAATACAAGTTAATAAAGCATAAGATAAAACAACATGAATATAATTTAGTAAAGCATAAGATAAAACAACATGAATACAATTTAATAAAGCATAGGATAAAACAACATAAATAAAATTTAATAAAGCATAGGTTAAAACAACATAAATACAATTTAATAAAGCATAGGACAAAACAACATAAATACAATTTAATAAAGCATAGGACAAAACAACATAAATACAATTTAATAAAGCATAGGATAAAACAACATAAATACAATTTAATAAAGCATAGGACAAAACAACATAAATACAAATTAATAAAGCATAGGATAAAACAACATAAATACAATTTAATGAAACATAGGATAAACAACATAAATACAATTTAATAAAGCATAGGATAAACAACATAAATACAATTTAATAAAGCATAGGACAAAACAACATAAATACAATTTAATAAAGCATATGTTAAAACAACATAAATACAATTTAATAAAGCATAAGATAAAACAACATGAATATAATTTAGTAAAGCATAAGATAAAACAACATGAATACAATTTAATAAAGCATAGGATAAAACAACATAAATACAATTTAATAAAGCATAGGATAAAACAACATAAATTCAATTTAATAAAGCATAGGATAAAACAACATAAATACAATTTAATAAAGCATAGGTAAAACAACATAAATACAATTTAATAAATCATAGTATAAAACAACATAAATACAATTTAATAAAGCATAGGTTAAAACAACATAAATACAATTTAATAAAGCATAGGTTAAAACAACATAAATACAATTTAATAAAGCATAGGATAAAATAACATAAATACAATTTCATAAAGCATAGGCTAAAACTACATAAATACAATTTAATAAAGCATAGGATAAAACAAATTAAATACAATTTAATAAAGCATAGGTTAAAACAACATAAATACAATTTAATAAAGCATAGGATAAAACAACATAAATACAATTTAATAAAGCATAGGATAAAACAACATAAATAAAATTTAATAAAGCATAGGTTAAAACAACATAAATACAATTTAATAAAGCATCGGACAAAACAACATAAATACAATTTAATAAAGCATATGATAAAACAACATAAATACAATTTATAAAGCATAGGATAAAACAACATAAATACAATTTAATAAAGCATAGGATAAAACAACATAAATAAAATTTAATAAAGCATAGGTTAAAACAACATAAATACAATTTAATAAAGCATCGGACAAAACAACATAAATACAATTTAATAAAGCATAGGATAAAACAACATAAATACAATTTATAAAGCATAGGATAAAACAACATAAATACAATTTAATAAAGCATAGGATAAAACAACATAAATACAATTTAATAAAGCATAGGATAAAACAACATAAATACAATTTAATAAAGCATAGGCTAAAACTACATAAATACAATTTAATAAAGCATAGGATAAAACAACATAAATACAATTTAATAAAGCATAGGATAAAACAACATAAATACAAATTAATAAAGCATAGGATAAAACAACATACATACAAATTAATAAAGCATAGGATAAAACAACATAAATAAAATTTAATAAAGCATAGGTTAAAACAACATAAATACAATTTAATAAAGCATAGGACAAAACAACATAAATACAATTTAATAAAGCATAGGACAAAACAACATAAATACAATTTAATAAAGCATAGGATAAAACAACATAAATACAATTTAATAAAGCATAGGACAAAACAACATAAATACAAATTAATAAAGCATAGGATAAAACAACATAAATACAATTTAATGAAACATAGTATAAACAACATAAATACAATTTAATAAAGCATAGGACAAAACAACATAAATACAATTTAATAAAGCATATGTTAAAACAACATAAATACAAGTTAATAAAGCATAAGATAAAACAACATGAATATAATTTAGTAAAGCATAAGATAAAACAACATGAATACAATTTAATAAAGCATAGGATAAAACAACATAAATACAATTTAATAAAGCATAGGCTAAAACTACATAAATACAATTTAATAAAGCATAGGATAAAACAAATTAAATACAATTTAATAAAGCATAGGATAAAACAACATAAATTCAATTTAATAAAGCATAGGATAAAACAACATAAATAAAATTTAATAAATCATAGGATAAAACAACATAAATAAAATTTAATAAAGCATAGGATAAAACAACATAAATACAATTTAATAAAGCATAGGTTAAAACAACATAAATGCAATTTAATAAAGCATCGGATAAAACAACATAAATACAATTTAATAAAGCATAGGATAAAACAACATAAATACAATTTAATAAAGCATCGGACAAAACAACATAAATACAATTTAATAAAGCATAGGATAAAACAACATAAATACAATTTATAAAGCATAGGATAAAACAACATAAATACAATTTAATAAAGCATAGGATAAAACAACATAAATAAAATTTAATAAAGCATAGGTTAAAACAACATAAATACAATTTAATAAAGCATAGGATAAAACAACATAAATTCAATTTAATAAAGCATAGGATAAAACAACATAAATACTATTTAATAAAGCACAGGATAAAACAACATAAATAAAATTTTATAAAGCATAGGATAAAACAACATAAATACAATTTAATAAAGCATAGGATAAAACAACATAAATACAATTTAATAAAGCATAGGATAAAACAACATAAATAAAATTTAATAAAGCATAGGACAAAACAACATAAATACAATTTAATAAAGCATATGTTAAAACAACATAAATACAAGTTAATAAAGCATAAGATAAAACAACATGAATATAATTTAGTAAAGCATAAGATAAAACAACATGAATACAATTTAATAAAGCATAGGATAAAACAACATAAATAAAATTTAATAAAGCATAGGTTAAAACAACATAAATACAATTTAATAAAGCATAGGACAAAACAACATAAATACAATTTAATAAAGCATAGGACAAAACAACATAAATACAATTTAATAAAGCATAGGATAAAACAACATAAATACAATTTAATAAAGCATAGGACAAAACAACATAAATACAAATTAATAAAGCATAGGATAAAACAACATAAATACAATTTAATGAAACATAGGATAAACAACATAAATACAATTTAATAAAGCATAGGATAAACAACATAAATACAATTTAATAAAGCATAGGACAAAACAACATAAATACAATTTAATAAAGCATATGTTAAAACAACATAAATACAATTTAATAAAGCATAAGATAAAACAACATGAATATAATTTAGTAAAGCATAAGATAAAACAACATGAATACAATTTAATAAAGCATAGGATAAAACAACATAAATACAATTTAATAAAGCATAGGATAAAACAACATAAATTCAATTTAATAAAGCATAGGATAAAACAACATAAATACAATTTAATAAAGCATAGGTAAAACAACATAAATACAATTTAATAAATCATAGTATAAAACAACATAAATACAATTTAATAAAGCATAGGTTAAAACAACATAAATACAATTTAATAAAGCATAGGTTAAAACAACATAAATACAATTTAATAAAGCATAGGATAAAATAACATAAATACAATTTCATAAAGCATAGGCTAAAACTACATAAATACAATTTAATAAAGCATAGGATAAAACAAATTAAATACAATTTAATAAAGCATAGGTTAAAACAACATAAATACAATTTAATAAAGCATAGGATAAAACAACATAAATACAATTTAATAAAGCATAGGATAAAACAACATAAATAAAATTTAATAAAGCATAGGTTAAAACAACATAAATACAATTTAATAAAGCATCGGACAAAACAACATAAATACAATTTAATAAAGCATATGATAAAACAACATAAATACAATTTATAAAGCATAGGATAAAACAACATAAATACAATTTAATAAAGCATAGGATAAAACAACATAAATAAAATTTAATAAAGCATAGGTTAAAACAACATAAATACAATTTAATAAAGCATCGGACAAAACAACATAAATACAATTTAATAAAGCATAGGATAAAACAACATAAATACAATTTATAAAGCATAGGATAAAACAACATAAATACAATTTAATAAAGCATAGGATAAAACAACATAAATACAATTTAATAAAGCATAGGATAAAACAACATAAATACAATTTAATAAAGCATAGGCTAAAACTACATAAATACAATTTAATAAAGCATAGGATAAAACAACATAAATACAAATTAATAAAGCATAGGATAAAACAACATACATACAAATTAATAAAGCATAGGATAAAACAACATAAATAAAATTTAATAAAGCATAGGTTAAAACAACATAAATACAATTTAATAAAGCATAGGACAAAACAACATAAATACAATTTAATAAAGCATAGGACAAAACAACATAAATACAATTTAATAAAGCATAGGATAAAACAACATAAATACAATTTAATAAAGCATAGGACAAAACAACATAAATACAAATTAATAAAGCATAGGATAAAACAACATAAATACAATTTAATGAAACATAGGATAAACAACATAAATACAATTTAATAAAGCATAGGACAAAACAACATAAATACAATTTAATAAAGCATATGTTAAAACAACATAAATACAAGTTAATAAAGCATAAGATAAAACAACATGAATATAATTTAGTAAAGCATAAGATAAAACAACATGAATACAATTTAATAAAGCATAGGATAAAACAACATAAATACAATTTAATAAAGCATAGGCTAAAACTACATAAATACAATTTAATAAAGCATAGGATAAAACAAATTAAATACAATTTAATAAAGCATAGGATAAAACAACATAAATTCAATTTAATAAAGCATAGGATAAAACAACATAAATACAATTTAATAAAGCATAGGATAAAACAACATAAATACAATTTAATAAAGCATAAGATAAAACAACATGAATACAATTTAATAAAGCATAGGTTAAAACAACATAAATACAATTTAATAAATCATAGTATAAAACAACATAAATACAATTTAATAAAGCATAGGTTAAAACAACATAAATACAATTTAATAAAGCATAGGATAAAATAACATAAATACAGTTTCATAAAGCATAGGCTAAAACTACATAAATACAATTTAATAAAGCATAGGATAAAACAAATTAAATACAATTTAATAAAGCATAGGTTAAAACAACATAAATACAATTTAATAAAGCATAGGATAAAACAACATAAATACAATTTAATAAAGCATAGGATAAAACAACATAAATAAAATTTAATAAAGCATAGGTTAAAACAACATAAATACAATTTAATAAAGCATCGGACAAAACAACATAAATACAATTTAATAAAGCATATGATAAAACAACATAAATACAATTTATAAAGCATAGGATAAAACAACATAAATACAATTTAATAAAGCATAGGATAAAATAACATAAATACAATTTCATAAAGCATAGGCTAAAACTACATAAATACAATTTAATAAAGCATAGGATAAAACAAATTAAATACAATTTAATAAAGCATAGGTTAAAACAACATAAATACAATTTAATAAAGCATAGGATAAAACAACATAAATACAATTTAATAAAGCATAGGATAAAACAACATAAATAAAATTTAATAAAGCATAGGTTAAAACAACATAAATACAATTTAATAAAGCATCGGACAAAACAACATAAATACAATTTAATAAAGCATATGATAAAACAACATAAATACAATTTATAAAGCATAGGATAAAACAACATAAATACAATTTAATAAAGCATAGGATAAAACAACATAAATAAAATTTAATAAAGCATAGGTTAAAACAACATAAATACAATTTAATAAAGCATCGGACAAAACAACATAAATACAATTTAATAAAGCATAGGATAAAACAACATAAATACAATTTATAAAGCATAGGATAAAACAACATAAATACAATTTAATAAAGCATAGGATAAAACAACATAAATACAATTTAATAAAGCATAGGATAAAACAACATAAATACAATTTAATAAAGCATAGGCTAAAACTACATAAATACAATTTAATAAAGCATAGGATAAAACAACATAAATACAATTTAATAAAGCATAGGATAAAACAACATAAATACAAATTAATAAAGCATAGGATAAAACAACATACATACAAATTAATAAAGCATAGGATAAAACAACATAAATAAAATTTAATAAAGCATAGGTTAAAACAACATAAATACAATTTAATAAAGCATAGGACAAAACAACATAAATACAATTTAATAAAGCATAGGACAAAACAACATAAATACAATTTAATAAAGCATAGGATAAAACAACATAAATACAATTTAATAAAGCATAGGACAAAACAACATAAATACAAATTAATAAAGCATAGGATAAAACAACATAAATACAATTTAATGAAACATAGGATAAACAACATAAATACAATTTAATAAAGCATAGGACAAAACAACATAAATACAATTTAATAAAGCATATGTTAAAACAACATAAATACAAGTTAATAAAGCATAAGATAAAACAACATGAATATAATTTAGTAAAGCATAAGATAAAACAACATGAATACAATTTAATAAAGCATAGGATAAAACAACATAAATACAATTTAATAAAGCATAGGCTAAAACTACATAAATACAATTTAATAAAGTATAGGATAAAACAAATTAAATACAATTTAATAAAGCATAGGATAAAACAACATAAATTCAATTTAATAAAGCATAGGATAAAACAACATAAATACAATTTAATAAAGCATAGGATAAAACAACATAAATACAATTTAATAAAGCATAAGATAAAACAACATGAATACAATTTAATAAAGCATAGGTTAAAACAACATAAATACAATTTAATAAATCATAGTATAAAACAACATAAATACAATTTAATAAAGCATAGGTTAAAACAACATAAATACAATTTAATAAAGCATAGGATAAAATAACATAAATACAATTTCATAAAGCATAGGCTAAAACTACATAAATACAATTTAATAAAGCATAGGATAAAACAAATTAAATACAATTTAATAAAGCATAGGTTAAAACAACATAAATACAATTTAATAAAGCATAGGATAAAACAACATAAATACAATTTAATAAAGCATAGGATAAAACAACATAAATAAAATTTAATAAAGCATAGGTTAAAACAACATAAATACAATTTAATAAAGCATCGGACAAAACAACATAAATACAATTTAATAAAGCATATGATAAAACAACATAAATACAATTTATAAAGCATAGGATAAAACAACATAAATACAATTTAATAAAGCATAGGATAAAACAACATAAATAAAATTTAATAAAGCATAGGTTAAAACAACATAAATACAATTTAATAAAGCATCGGACAAAACAACATAAATACAATTTAATAAAGCATAGGATAAAACAACATAAATACAATTTATAAAGCATAGGATAAAACAACATAAATACAATTTAATAAAGCATAGGATAAAACAACATAAATACAATTTAATAAAGCATAGGATAAAACAACATAAATACAATTTAATAAAGCATAGGCTAAAACTACATAAATACAATTTAATAAAGCATAGGATAAAACAACATAAATACAATTTAATAAAGCATAGGATAAAACAACATAAATACAATTTAATAAAGCATACGTTAAAACAACATAAATACAATTAAATAAAGCATAGGTTAAAACAACATAAATACAATTTAATAAAGCATAGGATAAAACAACATAAATACAATTTAATAAAGCATACGTTAAAACAACGTAAATACAATTAAATAAAGCATAGGATAAAACAACATAAATACAATTTAATAAAGCATAGGTTAAAACAACATAAATACAATTTAATAAAGCATAGGATAAAACAACATAAATACAATTTAATAAAGCATAGGATAAAACAACATAAATAAAATTTAATAAATCATAGGATAAAACAACATAAATAAAATTTAATAAAGCATAGGATAAAACAACATAAATACAATTTAATAAAGCATAGGTTAAAACAACATAAATGCAATTTAATAAAGCATCGGATAAAACAACATAAATACAATTTAATAAAGCATAGGATAAAACAACATAAATACAATTTAATAAAGCATCGGACAAAACAACATAAATACAATTTAATAAAGCATAGGATAAAACAACATAAATACAATTTATAAAGCACAGGATAAAACAACATAAATACAATTTAATAAAGCATAGGATAAAACAACATAAATAAAATTTAATAAAGCATAGGTTAAAACAACATAAATACAATTTAATAAAGCATAGGATAAAACAACATAAATTCAATTTAATAAAGCATAGGATAAAACAACATAAATACTATTTAATAAAGCACAGGATAAAACAACATAAATAAAATTTAATAAAGCATAGGATAAAACAACATAAATACAATTTAATAAAGCATAGGATAAAACAACATAAATACAATTTAATAAAGCATAGGATAAAACAACATAAATAAAATTTAATAAAGCATAGGATAAAACAACATAAATACAATTTAATAAAGCATAGGATAAAACAACATAAATACAATTTAATAAAGCATAGGATAAAACAACATAAATACAAATTAATAAAGCATAGGATAAAACAACATACATACAAATTAATAAAGCATAGGATAAAACAACATAAATAAAATTTAATAAAGCATAGGTTAAAACAACATAAATACAATTTAATAAAGCATAGGACAAAACAACATAAATACAATTTAATAAAGCATAGGACAAAACAACATAAATACAATTTAATAAAGCATAGGATAAAACAACATAAATACAATTTAATAAAGCATAGGACAAAACAACATAAATACAAATTAATAAAGCATAGGATAAAACAACATAAATACAATTTAATGAAACATAGGATAAACAACATAAATACAATTTAATAAAGCATAGGACAAAACAACATAAATACAATTTAATAAAGCATATGTTAAAACAACATAAATACAAGTTAATAAAGCATAAGATAAAACAACATGAATATAATTTAGTAAAGCATAAGATAAAACAACATGAATACAATTTAATAAAGCATAGGATAAAACAACATAAATAAAATTTAATAAAGCATAGGTTAAAACAACATAAATACAATTTAATAAAGCATAGGACAAAACAACATAAATACAATTTAATAAAGCATAGGACAAAACAACATAAATACAATTTAATAAAGCATAGGATAAAACAACATAAATACAATTTAATAAAGCATAGGACAAATCAACATAAATACAAATTAATAAAGCATAGGATAAAACAACATAAATACAATTTAATGAAACATAGGATAAACAACATAAATACAATTTAATAAAGCATAGGACAAAACAACATAAATACAATTTAATAAAGCATATGTTAAAACAACATAAATACAAGTTAATAAAGCATAAGATAAAACAACATGAATATAATTTAGTAAAGCATAAGATAAAACAACATGAATACAATTTAATAAAGCATAGGATAAAACAACATAAATACAATTTAATAAAGCATAGGCTAAAACTACATAAATACAATTTAATAAAGCATAGGATAAAACAAATTAAATACAATTTAATAAAGCATAGGATAAAACAACATAAATTCAATTTAATAAAGCATAGGATAAAACAACATAAATACAATTTAATAAAGCATAGGATAAAACAACATAAATACAATTTAATAAAGCATAAGATAAAACAACATGAATACAATTTAATAAATCATAGTATAAAACAACATAAATACAATTTAATAAAGCATAGGTTAAAACAACATAAATACAATTTAATAAAGCATAGGATAAAATAACATAAATACAATTTCATAAAGCATAGGCTAAAACTACATAAATACAATTTAATAAAGCATAGGATAAAACAAATTAAATACAATTTAATAAAGCATAGATTAAAACAACATAAATACAATTTAATAAATCATAGTATAAAACAACATAAATACAATTTAATAAAGCATAGGTTAAAACAACATAAATACAATTTAATAAAGCATAGGATAAAATAACATAAATACAATTTCATAAAGCATAGGCTAAAACTACATAAATACAATTTAATAAAGCATAGGATAAAACAAATTAAATACAATTTAATAAAGCATAGATTAAAACAACATAAATACAATTTAATAAATCATAGTATAAAACAACATAAATACAATTTAATAAAGCATAGGTTAAAACAACATAAATACAATTTAATAAAGCATAGGATAAAATAACATAAATACAATTTCATAAAGCATAGGCTAAAACTACATAAATACAATTTAATAAAGCATAGGATAAAACAAATTAAATACAATTTAATAAAGCATAGATTAAAACAACATAAATACAATTTAATAAAGCATAGGATAAAACAACATAAATACAATTTAATAAAGCATAGGATAAAACAACATAAATAAAATTTAATAAAGCATAGGTTAAAACAACATAAATACAATTTAATAAAGCATCGGACAAAACAACATAAATACAATTTAATAAAGCATATGATAAAACAACATAAATACAATTTATAAAGCATAGGATAAAACAACATAAATACAATTTAATAAAGCATAGGATAAAACAACATAAATAAAATTTAATAAAGCATAGGTTAAAACAACATAAATACAATTTAATAAAGCATCGGACAAAACAACATAAATACAATTTAATAAAGCATAGGATAAAACAACATAAATACAATTTATAAAGCATAGGATAAAACAACATAAATACAATTTAATAAAGCATAGGATAAAACAACATAAATACAATTTAATAAAGCATAGGATAAAACAACATAAATACAATTTAATAAAGCATAGGCTAAAACTACATAAATACAATTTAATAAAGCATAGGATAAAACAACATAAATACAATTTAATAAAGCATAGGATAAAACAACATAAATACAATTTAATAAAGCATACGTTAAAACAACATAAATACAATTAAATAAAGCATAGGATAAAACAACATAAATAAAATTTAATAAAGCATAGGTTAAAACAACATAAATACAATTTAATAAAGCATAGGATAAAACAACATAAATACAATTTAAAAAAGCATAGGATAAAACAACATAAATGCTTTTTAATAAAGCATAGGATAAAACCACATAAATACAATTTAATAAAGCACAGGATAAAACAACATAAATACAATTTAATAAAGCATAGGATAAAACAACATAAATACAATTTAATAAAGCATAGGATAAAACAACATAAATACAATTTAATAAAGCACAGGATAAAACAACATAAATACAATTTAATAAAGCATACGTTAAAACAACATAAATACAATTAAATAAAGCATAGGATAAAACAACATAAATACAATTTAATAAAGCATAGGTTAAAACAAAATAAATACAATTTTATAAAGCATAGGATAAAACAACATAAATACAATTTAATAAAGCATAGGTTAAAACAACATAAATACAATTTAATAAAGCATAGGATAAAACAACATAAATTCAATTTAATAAAGCATAGGATAAAACAACATAAATACTATTTAATAAAGCACAGGATAAAACAACATAAATAAAATTTAATAAAGCATAGGATAACACAACATAAATACAATTTAATAAAGCACAGGATAAAACAAATTAAATACAATTTAATAAAGCATAGGATAAAACAAATTAAATACAATTTAATAAAGCATAGGATAAAACAACATAAATTCAATTTAATAAAGCATAGGATAAAACAAATTAAATACAATTTAATAAAGCATAGGATAAAACAACATAAATTCAATTTAATAAAGCATAGGATAAAACAACATAAATACAATTTAATAAAATATAGGATAAAACAACATAAATACAATTTAATAAAGCATAAGATAAAACAACATGAATACAATTTAATAAAGCATAGGATAAAACAACATAAATACAATTTAATAAAGCATAGGATAAAACAACATAAATACAATTTAATAAAGCATAGGAAAAAACAACATAAATACAATTTAATAAAGCATAGGCTAAAACTACATAAATACAATTTAATAAAGCATAGGATAAAACAACATAAATACAATTTAATAAAGCATAGGATAAAACAACATAAATACAATTTAATAAAGCATACGTTAAAACAACATAAATACAATTAAATAAAGCATAGGTTAAAACAACATAAATACAATTTAATAAAGCATAGGATAAAACAACATAAATACAATTTAATAAAGCATAGGATAAAACAACATAAATAAAATTTAATAAAGCATAGGTTAAAACAACATAAATACAATTTAATAAAGCATAGGATAAAACAACATAAATACAATTTAATAAAGCATAGGATAAAACAACATAAATAAAATTTAATAAAGCATAGGTTAAAACAACATAAATACAATTTAATAAAGCATAGGATAAAACCACAGAAATACAATTTAATAAGGCATAGGATAAAACAACATAAATACAATTTAATAAAGCATAGGATAAAACAACATAAATACAATTTAATGAAACATAGGATAAACAACATAAATACAATTTAATAAAGCATAGGACAAAACAACATAAATACAATTTAATAAAGCATATGTTAAAACAACATAAATACAATTTAATAAAGCATAAGATAAAACAACATGAATATAATTTAGTAAAGCATAAGATAAAACAACATGAATACAATTTAATAAACCATAGGATAAAACAACATAAATACAATTTAATAAAGCATAGGCTAAAACTACATAAATACAATTTAATAAAGCATAGGATAAAACAAATTAAATACAATTTAATAAAGCATACGTTAAAACAACATAAATACAATTAAATAAAGCATAGGTTAAAACAACATAAATACAATTTAATAAAGCATAGGATAAAACAACATAAATACAATTTAATAAAGCATAGGATAAAACAACATAAATTCAATTTAATAAAGCACAGGATAAAACAACATAAATAAAATTTAATAAAGCATAGCATAAAACAACATAAATAAAATTTAATAAAGCATAGGATAACACAACATAAATACAATTTAATGAAGCACAGGATAAAACAAATTAAATACAATTTAATAAAGCATAGGATAAAACAAATTAAATACAATTTAATAAAGCATAGGATAAAACAACATAAATTCAATTTAATAAAGCATAGGATAAAACAAATTAAATACAATTTAATAAAGCATAGGATAAAACAACATAAATTCAATTTAATAAAGCATAGGATAAAACAACATAAATACAATTTAATAAAGCATAGGATAAAACAACATAAATACAATTTAATAAAGCATAAGATAAAACAACATAAATACAATTTAATAAAGCATAGGATAAAACAACATAAATAAAATTTAATAAAGCATAGGTTAAAACAACATAAATACAATTTAATAAAGCATAGGATAAAACAACATAAATACAATTTAATAAAGCATAGGATAAAACAACATAAATAAAATTTAATAAAGCATAGGTTAAAACAACATAAATACAATTTAATAAAGCATAGGCAAAAACTACATAAATACAATTTAATAAAGCATAGGATAAAACAACATAAATACAATTTAATAAAGCATAGGTTAAATCAACATAAATACAATTTAATAAAGCATAGGATAAAACAACATAAATACAATTTAATAAAGCATAGGATAAAACAACATAAATACATTTTAATAAAGCATAGGCTAAAACTACATAAATACAATTTAATAAAGCATATGATAAAACAAATTAAATACAATTTAATAAAGCATAGGATAAAACAACATAAATACAATTTAATAAAGCATAGGATAAAACAACATAAATACAATTTAATGAAACATAGGATAAACAACATAAATACAATTTAATAAAGCATAGGACAAAACAACATAAATACAATTTAATAAAGCATATGTTAAAACAACATAAATACAATTTAATAAAGCATAAGATAAAACAACATGAATATAATTTAGTAAAGCATAAGATAAAACAACATGAATACAATTTAATAAACCATAGGATAAAACAACATAAATACAATTTAATAAAGCATAGGCTAAAACTACATAAATACAATTTAATAAAGCATAGGATAAAACAAATTAAATACAATTTAATAAAGCATACGTTAAAACAACATAAATACAATTAAATAAAGCATAGGTTAAAACAACATAAATACAATTTAATAAAGCATAGGATAAAACAACATAAATACAATTTAATAAAGCATAGGATAAAACAACATAAATTCAATTTAATAAAGCATAGGATAAAACAACATAAATACTATTTAATAAAGCACAGGATAAAACAACATAAATAAAATTTAATAAAGCATAGCATAAAACAACATAAATAAAATTGAATAAAGCATAGGATAACACAACATAAATACAATTTAATAAAGCACAGGATAAAACAAATTAAATACAATTTAATAAAGCATAGGATAAAACAAATTAAATACAATTTAATAAAGCATAGGATAAAACAACATAAATTCAATTTAATAAAGCATAGGATAAAACAAATTAAATACAATTTAATAAAGCATAGGATAAAACAACATAAATTCAATTTAATAAAGCATAGGATAAAACAACATAAATACAATTTAATAAAGCATAGGATAAAACAACATAAATACAATTTAATAAAGCATAAGATAAAACAACATAAATACAATTTAATAAAGCATAGGATAAAACAACATAAATAAAATTTAATAAAGCATAGGTTAAAACAACATAAATACAATTTAATAAAGCATAGGATAAAACAACATAAATACAATTTAATAAAGCATAGGATAAAACAACATAAATAAAATTTAATAAAGCATAGGTTAAAACAACATAAATACAATTTAATAAAGCATAGGCAAAAACTACATAAATACAATTTAATAAAGCATAGGATAAAACAACATAAATACAATTTAATAAAGCATAGGTTAAAACAACATAAATACAATTTAATAAAGCATAGGATAAAACAACATAAATACAATTTAATAAAGCATAGGATAAAACAACATAAATAAAATTTAATAAAGCATAGGTTAAATCAACATAAATACAATTTAATAAAGCATAGGATAAAACAACATAAATACAATTTAATAAAGCATAGGATAAAACAACATAAATACATTTTAATAAAGCATAGGCTAAAACTACATAAATACAATTTAATAAAGCATATGATAAAACAAATTAAATACAATTTAATAAAGCATAGGATAAAACAACATAAATTCAATTTAATAAAGCATAGGATAAAACAAATTAAATACAATTTAATAAAGCATACGTTAAAACAACATAAATACAATTAAATAAAGCATAGGTTAAAACAACATAAATACAATTTAATAAAGCATAGGATAAAACAACATAAATACAATTTAATAAAGCATAGGATAAAACAACATAAATTCAATTTAATAAAGCATAGGATAAAACAACATAAATACTATTTAATAAAGCACAGGATAAAACAACATAAATAAAATTTAATAAAGCATAGCATAAAACAACATAAATAAAATTTAATAAAGCATAGGATAACACAACATAAATACAATTTAATAAAGCACAGGATAAAACAAATTAAATACAATTTAATAAAGCATAGGATAAAACAAATTAAATACAATTTAATAAAGCATAGGATAAAACAACATAAATTCAATTTAATAAAGCATAGGATAAAACAAATTAAATACAATTTAATAAAGCATAGGATAAAACAACATAAATTCAATTTAATAAAGCATAGGATAAAACAACATAAATACAATTTAATAAAGCATAGGATAAAACAACATAAATACAATTTAATAAAGCATAAGATAAAACAACATGAATACAATTTAATAAAGCATAGGATAAAACAACATAAATACAATTTAATAAAGCATAGGATAAAACAACATAAATACAATTTAATAAAGCATAGGAAAAAACAACATAAATACAATTTAATAAAGCATAGGCTAAAACTACATAAATACAATTTAATAAAGCATAGGATAAAACAACATAAATACAATTTAATAAAGCATAGGATAAAACAACATAAATACAATTTAATAAAGCATACGTTAAAACAACATAAATACAATTAAATAAAGCATAGGTTAAAACAACATAAATACAATTTAATAAAGCATAGGATAAAACAACATAAATACAATTTAATAAAGCATAGGATAAAACAACATAAATAAAATTTAATAAAGCATAGGTTAAAACAACATAAATACAATTTAATAAAGCATAGGATAAAACAACATAAATACAATTTAATAAAGCATAGGATAAAACAACATAAATAAAATTTAATAAAGCATAGGTTAAAACAACATAAATACAATTTAATAAAGCATAGGCAAAAACTACATAAATACAATTTAATAAAGCATAGGATAAAACAACATAAATACAATTTAATAAAGCATAGGTTAAAACAACATAAATACAATTTAATAAAGCATAGGATAAAACAACATAAATACAATTTAATAAAGCATAGGATAAAACAACATAAATAAAATTTAATAAAGCATAGGTTAAATCAACATAAATACAATTTAATAAAGCATAGGATAAAACAACATAAATACAATTTAATAAAGCATAGGATAAAACAACATAAATACATTTTAATAAAGCATAGGCTAAAACTACATAAATACAATTTAATAAAGCATATGATAAAACAAATTAAATACAATTTAATAAAGCATAGGATAAAACAACATAAATTCAATTTAATAAAGCATAGGATAAAACAACATAAATACAATTTAATAAAGCATAGGATAAAAAAACATAAATACAATTTAATAAAGCATAGGATAAAACAACATAAATACAATTTAATAAAGCATAGGATAAAACAACATAAATACAATTTAATAAAGCATAGGATAAAACAACATAAATACAAATTAATAAAGCATAGGATAAAACAACATAAATAAAATTTAATAAAGCATAGGTTAAAACAACATAAATACAATTTAATAAAGCATAGGACAAAACAACATAAATACAATTTAATAAAGCATAGGACAAAACAACATAAATACAATTTAATAAAGCATAGGACAAAACAACATAAATACAATTTAATAAAGCATAGGACAAAACAACATAAATACAATTTAATAAAGCATAGGATAAAACCACAGAAATACAATTTAATAAGGCATAGGATAAAACAACATAAATACAATTTAATAAAGCATAGGACAAAACAACATAAATACAATTTAATAAAGCATAGGATAAAACAACATAAATACAATTTAATGAAACATAGGATAAACAACATAAATACAATTTAATAAAGCATAGGACAAAACAACATAAATAAAATTTAATAAAGCATATGTTAAAACAACATAAATACAATTTAATAAAGCATAAGATAAAACGACATGAATATAATTTAGTAAAGCATAAGATAAAACAACATGAATACAATTTAATAAAGCATAGGATAAAACAACATAAATACAATTTAATAAAGCATAGGCTAAAACTACATAAATACAATTTAATAAAGCATAGGATAAAACAAATTAAATACAATTTAATAAAGCATATGATAAAACAACATAAATTCAATTTAATAAAGCATAGGATAAAACAACATAAATACAATTTAATAAAGCATAGGATAAAACAACATAAATACAATTTAATAAAGCATACGTTAAAACAACATAAATACAATTAAATAAAGCATAGGTTAAAACAACATAAATACAATTTAATAAAGCATAGGATAAAACAACATAAATACAATTTAATAAAGCATAGGATAAAACAACATAAATAAAATTTAATAAAGCATAGGTTAAAACAACATAAATACAATTTAATAAAGCATAGGATAAAACAACATAAACACAATTTAATAAAGCATAGGATAAAACAACATAAATAAAATTTAATAAAGCATAGGTTAAAACAACATAAATACAATTTAATAAAGCATAGGCAAAAACTACATAAATACAATTTGATAAAGCATAGGATAAAACAACATAAATACAATTTAATAAAGCATAGGTTAAAACAACATAAATACAATTTAATAAAGCATAGGATAAAACAACATAAATACAATTTAATAAAGCATAGGATAAAACAACATAAATAAAATTTAATAAAGCATAGGTTAAATCAACATAAATACAATTTAATAAAGCATAGGATAAAACAACATAAATACAATTTAATAAAGCATAGGATAAAACAACATAAATACATTTTAATAAAGCATAGGCTAAAACTACATAAATACAATTTAATAAAGCATATGATAAAACAAATTAAATACAATTTAATAAAGCATAGGATAAAACAACATAAATACAAATTAATAAAGCATAGGATAAAACAACATAAATAAAATTTAATAAAGCATAGGTTAAAACAACATAAATACAATTTAATAAAGCATAGGACAAAACAACATAAATACAATTTAATAAAGCATAGGACAAAACAACATAAATACAATTTAATAAAGCATAGGACAAAACAACATAAATACAATTTAATAAAGCATAGGATAAAACCACAGAAATACAATTTAATAAGGCATAGGATAAAACAACATAAATACAATTTAATAAAGCATAGGACAAAACAACATAAATACAATTTAATAAAGCATAGGATAAAACAACATAAATACAATTTAATGAAACATAGGATAAACAACATAAATACAATTTAATAAAGCATAGGACAAAACAACATAAATACAATTTAATAAAGCATATGTTAAAACAACATAAATACAATTTAATAAAGCATAAGATAAAACGACATGAATATAATTTAGTAAAGCATAAGATAAAACAACATGAATACAATTTAATAAAGCATAGGATAAAACAACATAAATACAATTTAATAAAGCATAGGCTAAAACTACATAAATACAATTTAATAAAGCATAGGATAAAACAAATTAAATACAATTTAATAAAGCATATGATAAAACAACATAAATTCAATTTAATAAAGCATAGGATAAAACAACATAAATACAATTTAATAAAGCATAGGATAAAACAACATAAATACAATTTAATAAAGCATAAGATAAAACAACATGAATACAATTTAATAAAGCATAGGTTAAAACAACATAAATACAATTTAATAAATCATAGGATAAAACAACATAAATACAATTTAATAAAGCATAGGTTAAAATAACATAAATACAATTTAATAAAGCATAGGATAAAATAACATAAATATAATTTCATAAAGCATAGGCTAAAACTAAATAAATCCAATTTAATAAAGCATAGGATAAAACAAATTAAATACAATTTAATAAAGCATAGGTTAAAACAACATAAATACAATTTAATAAAGCATAGGATAAAACAACATAAATACAATTTAATAAAGCATAGGATAAAACAACATAAATAAAATTTAATAAAGCATAGGTTAAAACAACATAAATACAATTTAATAAAGCATCGGACAAAACAACATAAATACAATTTAATAAAGCATATGATAAAACAACATAAATACAATTTATAAAGCATAGGATAAAACAACATAAATACAATTTAATAAAGCATAGGATAAAACAACATAAATAAAATTTAATAAAGCATAGGTTAAAACAACATAAATACAATTTAATAAAGCATCGGACAAAACAACATAAATACAATTTAATAAAGCATCGGACAAAACAACATAAATACAATTTAATAAAGCATAGGATAAAACAACATAAATACAATTTATAAAGCATAGGATAAAACAACATAAATAAAATTTAATAAAGCATAGGATAAAACAACATAAATAAAATTTAATAAAGCATAGGATAAAAC
The DNA here is from genome assembly GCF_046119375.1 of Phyllobates terribilis. Taxonomy (NCBI): domain Eukaryota; kingdom Metazoa; phylum Chordata; class Amphibia; order Anura; family Dendrobatidae; genus Phyllobates; species Phyllobates terribilis. The sequence continues at coordinate 1,548,014 of NW_027362778.1, forward strand.
AACGTAAATACAATTTAATAAAGCATAGGATAAAACAACATAAATTAAATTTAATAAAGCATAGGATAAAACAACATAAATTAAATTTAATAAAGGATAGGATAAAACAACATAAATACAATTTAATAAAGCATAGGATAAAACACCATAAATACAATTTAATAAAGCATAGGTTAAAACAACATAAATGCAATTTAATAAAGCATAGGATAAAACAACATAAATACAATTTAATAAAGCATAGGATAAAACAACATAAATACAATTTAATAAAGCATCGGACAAAACAACATAAATACAATTTAATAAAGCATAGGATAAAACAACATAAATACAATTTATAAAGCATAGGATAAAACAACATAAATACAATTTAATAAAGCATAGGATAAAACAACATAAATAAAATTTAATAAAGCATAGGTTAAAACAACATAAATACAATTTAATAAAGCATAGGATAAAACAACATAAATACAATTTAAAAAAGCATAGGATAAAACAACATAAATACTTTTTAATAAAGCATAGGATAAAACCACATAAATACAATTTAATAAAGCACAGGATAAAACAACATAAATACAATTTAATAAAGCATAGGATAAAACAACATAAATACAATTTAATAAAGCATAGGATAAAACAACATAAATACAATTTAATAAAGCACAGGATAAAACAACATAAATACAATTTAATAAAGCATACGTTAAAACAACATAAATACAATTAAATAAAGCATAGGATAAAACAACATAAATACAATTTAATAAAGCATAGGTTAAAACAAAATAAATACAATTTTATAAAGCATAGGATAAAACAACATAAATACAATTTAATAAAGCATAGGTTAAAACAACATAAATACAATTTAATAAAGCATAGGATAAGACAACATAAATTCAATTTAATAAAGCATAGGATAAAACAACATAAATACTATTTAATAAAGCACAGGATAAAACAACATAAATAAAATTTAATAAAGCATAGCATAAAACAACATAAATAAAATTTAATAAAGCATAGGATAACACAACATAAATACAATTTAATAAAGCACAGGATAAAACAAATTAAATACAATTTAATAAAGCATAGGATAAAACAAATTAAATACAATTTAATAAAGCATAGGATAAAACAACATAAATTCAATTTAATAAAGCATAGGATAAAACAAATTAAATACAATTTAATAAAGCATAGGATAAAACAACATAAATTCAATTTAATAAAGCATAGGATAAAACAACATAAATACAATTTAATAAAGCATAGGATAAAACAACATAAATACAATTTAATAAAGCATAAGATAAAACAACATGAATACAATTTAATAAAGCATAGGATAAAACAACATAAATACAATTTAATAAAGCATAGGATAAAACAACATAAATACAATTTAATAAAGCATAGGATAAAACAACATAAATACAATTTAATAAAGCATAGGAAAAAATAACATAAATACAATTTAATAAAGCATAGGCTAAAACTACATAAATACAATTTAATAAAGCATAGGATAAAACAACATAAATACAATTTAATAAAGCATAGGATAAAACAACATAAATACAATTTAATAAAGCATACGTTAAAACAACATAAATACAATTAAATAAAGCATAGGTTAAAACAACATAAATACAATTTAATAAAGCATAGGATAAAACAACATAAATACAATTTAATAAAGCATAGGATAAAACAACATAAATTCAATTTAATAAAGCATAGGATAAAACAACATAAATACTATTTAATAAAGCACAGGATAAAACAACATAAATAAAATTTAATAAAGCATAGCATAAAACAACATAAATAAAATTTAATAAAGCATAGGATAACACAACATAAATACAATTTAATAAAGCACAGGATAAAACAAATTAAATACAATTTAATAAAGCATAGGATAAAACAAATTAAATACAATTTAATAAAGCATAGGATAAAACAACATAAATTCAATTTAATAAAGCATAGGATAAAACAAATTAAATACAATTTAATAAAGCATAGGATAAAACAACATAAATTCAATTTAATAAAGCATAGGATAAAACAACATAAATACAATTTAATAAAGCATAGGATAAAACAACATAAATACAATTTAATAAAGCATAAGATAAAACAACATGAATACAATTTAATAAAGCATAGGATAAAACAACATAAATACAATTTAATAAAGCATAGGATAAAACAACATAAATACAATTTAATAAAGCATAGGAAAAAACAACATAAATACAATTTAATAAAGCATAGGCTAAAACTACATAAATACAATTTAATAAAGCATAGGATAAAACAACATAAATACAATTTAATAAAGCATACGTTAAAACAACATAAATACAATTAAATAAAGCATAGGTTAAAACAACATAAATACAATTTAATAAAGCATAGGATAAAACAACATAAATACAATTTAATAAAGCATAGGATAAAACAACATAAATAAAATTTAATAAAGCATAGGTTAAAACAACATAAATACAATTTAATAAAGCATAGGATAAAACAACATAAATACAATTTAATAAAGCATAGGATAAAACAACATAAATAAAATTTAATAAAGCATAGGTTAAAACAACATAAATACAATTTAATAAAGCATAGGCAAAAACTACATAAATACAATTTAATAAAGCATAGGATAAAACAACATAAATACAATTTAATAAAGCATAGGATAAAACAACATAAATACATTTTAATAAAGCATAGGCTAAAACTACATAAATACAATTTAATAAAGCATATGATAAAACAAATTAAATACAATTTAATAAAGCATAGGATAAAACAACATAAATTCAATTTAATAAAGCATAGGATAAAACAAATTAAATACAATTTAATAAAGCATACGTTAAAACAACATAAATACAATTAAATAAAGCATAGGTTAAAACAACATAAATACAATTTAATAAAGCATAGGATAAAACAACATAAATACAATTTAATAAAGCATAGGATAAAACAACATAAATACAATTTAATAAAGCATCGGACAAAACAACATAAATACAATTTAATAAAGCATAGGATAAAACAACATAAATACAATTTATAAAGCATAGGATAAAACAACATAAATACAATTTAATAAAGCATAGGATAAAACAACATAAATAAAATTTAATAAAGCATAGGTTAAAACAACATAAATACAATTTAATAAAGCATAGGATAAAACAACATAAATACAATTTAAAAAAGCATAGGATAAAACAACATAAATACTTTTTAATAAAGCATAGGATAAAACCACATAAATACAATTTAATAAAGCACAGGATAAAACAACATAAATACAATTTAATAAAGCATAGGATAAAACAACATAAATACAATTTAATAAAGCATAGGATAAAACAACATAAATACAATTTAATAAAGCACAGGATAAAACAACATAAATACAATTTAATAAAGCATACGTTAAAACAACATAAATACAATTAAATAAAGCATAGGATAAAACAACATAAATACAATTTAATAAAGCATAGGTTAAAACAAAATAAATACAATTTTATAAAGCATAGGATAAAACAACATAAATACAATTTAATAAAGCATAGGTTAAAACAACATAAATACAATTTAATAAAGCATAGGATAAGACAACATAAATTCAATTTAATAAAGCATAGGATAAAACAACATAAATACTATTTAATAAAGCACAGGATAAAACAACATAAATAAAATTTAATAAAGCATAGCATAAAACAACATAAATAAAATTTAATAAAGCATAGGATAACACAACATAAATACAATTTAATAAAGCACAGGATAAAACAAATTAAATACAATTTAATAAAGCATAGGATAAAACAAATTAAATACAATTTAATAAAGCATAGGATAAAACAACATAAATTCAATTTAATAAAGCATAGGATAAAACAAATTAAATACAATTTAATAAAGCATAGGATAAAACAACATAAATTCAATTTAATAAAGCATAGGATAAAACAACATAAATACAATTTAATAAAGCATAGGATAAAACAACATAAATACAATTTAATAAAGCATAAGATAAAACAACATGAATACAATTTAATAAAGCATAGGATAAAACAACATAAATACAATTTAATAAAGCATAGGATAAAACAACATAAATACAATTTAATAAAGCATAGGATAAAACAACATAAATACAATTTAATAAAGCATAGGAAAAAATAACATAAATACAATTTAATAAAGCATAGGCTAAAACTACATAAATACAATTTAATAAAGCATAGGATAAAACAACATAAATACAATTTAATAAAGCATAGGATAAAACAACATAAATACAATTTAATAAAGCATACGTTAAAACAACATAAATACAATTAAATAAAGCATAGGTTAAAACAACATAAATACAATTTAATAAAGCATAGGATAAAACAACATAAATACAATTTAATAAAGCATAGGATAAAACAACATAAATTCAATTTAATAAAGCATAGGATAAAACAACATAAATACTATTTAATAAAGCACAGGATAAAACAACATAAATAAAATTTAATAAAGCATAGCATAAAACAACATAAATAAAATTTAATAAAGCATAGGATAACACAACATAAATACAATTTAATAAAGCACAGGATAAAACAAATTAAATACAATTTAATAAAGCATAGGATAAAACAAATTAAATACAATTTAATAAAGCATAGGATAAAACAACATAAATTCAATTTAATAAAGCATAGGATAAAACAAATTAAATACAATTTAATAAAGCATAGGATAAAACAACATAAATTCAATTTAATAAAGCATAGGATAAAACAACATAAATACAATTTAATAAAGCATAGGATAAAACAACATAAATACAATTTAATAAAGCATAAGATAAAACAACATGAATACAATTTAATAAAGCATAGGATAAAACAACATAAATACAATTTAATAAAGCATAGGATAAAACAACATAAATACAATTTAATAAAGCATAGGAAAAAACAACATAAATACAATTTAATAAAGCATAGGCTAAAACTACATAAATACAATTTAATAAAGCATAGGATAAAACAACATAAATACAATTTAATAAAGCATACGTTAAAACAACATAAATACAATTAAATAAAGCATAGGTTAAAACAACATAAATACAATTTAATAAAGCATAGGATAAAACAACATAAATACAATTTAATAAAGCATAGGATAAAACAACATAAATAAAATTTAATAAAGCATAGGTTAAAACAACATAAATACAATTTAATAAAGCATAGGATAAAACAACATAAATACAATTTAATAAAGCATAGGATAAAACAACATAAATAAAATTTAATAAAGCATAGGTTAAAACAACATAAATACAATTTAATAAAGCATAGGCAAAAACTACATAAATACAATTTAATAAAGCATAGGATAAAACAACATAAATACAATTTAATAAAGCATAGGATAAAACAACATAAATACATTTTAATAAAGCATAGGCTAAAACTACATAAATACAATTTAATAAAGCATATGATAAAACAAATTAAATACAATTTAATAAAGCATAGGATAAAACAACATAAATTCAATTTAATAAAGCATAGGATAAAACAAATTAAATACAATTTAATAAAGCATACGTTAAAACAACATAAATACAATTAAATAAAGCATAGGTTAAAACAACATAAATACAATTTAATAAAGCATAGGATAAAACAACATAAATACAATTTAATAAAGCATAGGATAAAACAACATAAATTCAATTTAATAAAGCATAGGATAAAACAACATAAATACTATTTAATAAAGCACAGGATAAAACAACATAAATAAAATTTAATAAAGCATAGCATAAAACAACATAAATAAAATTTAATAAAGCATAGGATAACACAACATAAATACAATTTAATAAAGCACAGGATAAAACAAATTAAATACAATTTAATAAAGCATAGGATAAAACAAATTAAATACAATTTAATAAAGCATAGGATAAAACAACATAAATTCAATTTAATAAAGCATAGGATAAAACAAATTAAATACAATTTAATAAAGCATAGGATAAAACAACATAAATTCAATTTAATAAAGCATAGGATAAAACAACATAAATACAATTTAATAAAGCATAGGATAAAACAACATAAATACAATTTAATAAAGCATAAGATAAAACAACATGAATACAATTTAATAAAGCATAGGATAAAACAACATAAATACAATTTAATAAAGCATAGGATAAAACAACATAAATACAATTTAATAAAGCATAGGAAAAAACAACATAAATACAATTTAATAAAGCATAGGCTAAAACTACATAAATACAATTTAATAAAGCATAGGATAAAACAACATAAATACAATTTAATAAAGCATAGGATAAAACAACATAAATACAATTTAATAAAGCATACGTTAAAACAACATAAATACAATTAAATAAAGCATAGGTTAAAACAACATAAATACAATTTAATAAAGCATAGGATAAAACAACATAAATACAATTTAATAAAGCATAGGATAAAACAACATAAATAAAATTTAATAAAGCATAGGTTAAAACAACATAAATACAATTTAATAAAGCATAGGATAAAACAACATAAATACAATTTAATAAAGCATAGGATAAAACAACATAAATAAAATTTAATAAAGCATAGGTTAAAACAACATAAATACAATTTAATAAAGCATAGGCAAAAACTACATAAATACAATTTAATAAAGCATAAGATAAAACAACATAAATACAATTTAATAAAGCATAGGTTAAAACAACATAAATACAATTTAATAAAGCATAGGATAAAACAACATAAATACAATTTAATAAAGCATAGGATAAAACAACATAAATAAAATTTAATAAAGCATAGGTTAAATCAACATAAATACAATTTAATAAAGCATAGGATAAAACAACATAAATACAATTTAATAAAGCATAGGATAAAACAACATAAATACATTTTAATAAAGCATAGGCTAAAACTACATAAATACAATTTAATAAAGCATATGATAAAACAAATTAAATACAATTTAATAAAGCATAGGATAAAACAACATAAATTCAATTTAATAAAGCATAGGATAAAACAACATAAATACAATTTAATAAAGCATAGGATAAAAAAACATAAATACAATTTAATAAAGCATAGGATAAAACAACATAAATACAATTTAATAAAGCATAGGATAAAACAACATAAATACAATTTAATAAAGCATAGGATAAAACAACATAAATACAAATTAATAAAGCATAGGATAAAACAACATAAATAAAATTTAATAAAGCATAGGTTAAAACAACATAAATACAATTTAATAAAGCATAGGACAAAACAACATAAATACAATTTAATAAAGCATAGGACAAAACAACATAAATACAATTTAATAAAGCATAGGACAAAACAACATAAATACAATTTAATAAAGCATAGGACAAAACAACATAAATACAATTTAATAAAGCATAGGATAAAACCACAGAAATACAATTTAATAAGGCATAGGATAAAACAACATAAATACAATTTAATAAAGCATAGGACAAAACAACATAAATACAATTTAATAAAGCATAGGATAAAACAACATAAATACAATTTAATGAAACATAGGATAAACAACATAAATACAATTTAATAAAGCATAGGACAAAACAACATAAATAAAATTTAATAAAGCATATGTTAAAACAACATAAATACAATTTAATAAAGCATAAGATAAAACGACATGAATATAATTTAGTAAAGCATAAGATAAAACAACATGAATACAATTTAATAAAGCATAGGATAAAACAACATAAATACAATTTAATAAAGCATAGGCTAAAACTACATAAATACAATTTAATAAAGCATAGGATAAAACAAATTAAATACAATTTAATAAAGCATATGATAAAACAACATAAATTCAATTTAATAAAGCATAGGATAAAACAACATAAATACAATTTAATAAAGCATAGGATAAAACAACATAAATACAATTTAATAAAGCATACGTTAAAACAACATAAATACAATTAAATAAAGCATAGGTTAAAACAACATAAATACAATTTAATAAAGCATAGGATAAAACAACATAAATACAATTTAATAAAGCATAGGATAAAACAACATAAATAAAATTTAATAAAGCATAGGTTAAAACAACATAAATACAATTTAATAAAGCATAGGATAAAACAACATAAACACAATTTAATAAAGCATAGGATAAAACAACATAAATAAAATTTAATAAAGCATAGGTTAAAACAACATAAATACAATTTAATAAAGCATAGGCAAAAACTACATAAATACAATTTGATAAAGCATAGGATAAAACAACATAAATACAATTTAATAAAGCATAGGTTAAAACAACATAAATACAATTTAATAAAGCATAGGATAAAACAACATAAATACAATTTAATAAAGCATAGGATAAAACAACATAAATAAAATTTAATAAAGCATAGGTTAAATCAACATAAATACAATTTAATAAAGCATAGGATAAAACAACATAAATACAATTTAATAAAGCATAGGATAAAACAACATAAATACATTTTAATAAAGCATAGGCTAAAACTACATAAATACAATTTAATAAAGCATATGATAAAACAAATTAAATACAATTTAATAAAGCATAGGATAAAACAACATAAATACAAATTAATAAAGCATAGGATAAAACAACATAAATAAAATTTAATAAAGCATAGGTTAAAACAACATAAATACAATTTAATAAAGCATAGGACAAAACAACATAAATACAATTTAATAAAGCATAGGACAAAACAACATAAATACAATTTAATAAAGCATAGGACAAAACAACATAAATACAATTTAATAAAGCATAGGATAAAACCACAGAAATACAATTTAATAAGGCATAGGATAAAACAACATAAATACAATTTAATAAAGCATAGGACAAAACAACATAAATACAATTTAATAAAGCATAGGATAAAACAACATAAATACAATTTAATGAAACATAGGATAAACAACATAAATACAATTTAATAAAGCATAGGACAAAACAACATAAATACAATTTAATAAAGCATATGTTAAAACAACATAAATACAATTTAATAAAGCATAAGATAAAACGACATGAATATAATTTAGTAAAGCATAAGATAAAACAACATGAATACAATTTAATAAAGCATAGGATAAAACAACATAAATACAATTTAATAAAGCATAGGCTAAAACTACATAAATACAATTTAATAAAGCATAGGATAAAACAAATTAAATACAATTTAATAAAGCATATGATAAAACAACATAAATTCAATTTAATAAAGCATAGGATAAAACAACATAAATACAATTTAATAAAGCATAGGATAAAACAACATTAATACAATTTAATAAAGCATAAGATAAAACAACATGAATACAATTTAATAAAGCATAGGTTAAAACAACATAAATACAATTTAATAAATCATAGGATAAAACAACATAAATACAATTTAATAAAGCATAGGTTAAAATAACATAAATACAATTTAATAAAGCATAGGATAAAATAACATAAATATAATTTCATAAAGCATAGGCTAAAACTAAATAAATCCAATTTAATAAAGCATAGGATAAAACAAATTAAATACAATTTAATAAAGCATAGGTTAAAACAACATAAATACAATTTAATAAAGCATAGGATAAAACAACATAAATACAATTTAATAAAGCATAGGATAAAACAACATAAATAAAATTTAATAAAGCATAGGTTAAAACAACATAAATACAATTTAATAAAGCATCGGACAAAACAACATAAATACAATTTAATAAAGCATATGATAAAACAACATAAATACAATTTATAAAGCATAGGATAAAACAACATAAATACAATTTAATAAAGCATAGGATAAAACAACATAAATAAAATTTAATAAAGCATAGGTTAAAACAACATAAATACAATTTATTAAAGCATCGGACAAAACAACATAAATACAATTTAATAAAGCATAGGATAAAACAACATAAATACAATTTATAAAGCATAGGATAAAACAACATCAATACAATTTAATAAAGCATAGGATAAAACAACATAAATAAAATTTAATAAAGCATAGGATAAAACAACATAAATACAATTTAATAAAGCATAGGATAAAACAACATAAATAAAATTTAATAAAGCATAGGTTAAAACAACATAAATACAATTTAATAAAGCATAGGATAAAACAACATAAATACAATTTAATAAAGCATAGGATAAAACAACATAAATACAATTTAATAAAGCATAGGTTAAAACAACATAAATGCAATTTAATAAAGCATAGGATAAAACAACATAAATACAATTTAATAAAGCATAGGATAAAACAACATAAATACAATTTAATAAAGCATCGGACAAAACAACATAAATACAATTTAATAAAGCATAGGATAAAACAACATAAATACAATTTATAAAGCATAGGATAAAACAACATAAATACAATTTAATAAAGCATAGGATAAAACAACATAAATAAAATTTAATAAAGCATAGGTTAAAACAACATAAATACAATTTAATAAAGCCTAGGATAAAACAACATAAATACAATTTAAAAAAGCATAGGATAAAACAACATAAATACTTTTTAATAAAGCATAGGATAAAACCACATAAATACAATTTAATAAAGCACAGGATAAAACAACATAAATACAATTTAATAAAGCATAGGATAAAACAACATAAATACAATTTAATAAAGCATAGGATAAAACAACATAAATACAATTTAATAAAGCACAGGATAAAACAACATAAATACAATTTAATAAAGCATACGTTAAAACAACATAAATACAATTAAATAAAGCATAGGATAAAACAACATAAATACAATTTAATAAAGCATAGGTTAAAACAAAATAAATACAATTTTATAAAGCATAGGATAAAACAACATAAATACAATTTAATAAAGCATAGGTTAAAACAACATAAATACAATTTAATAAAGCATAGGATAAGACAACATAAATTCAATTTAATAAAGCATAGGATAAAACAACATAAATACTATTTAATAAAGCACAGGATAAAACAACATAAATAAAATTTAATAAAGCATAGCATAAAACAACATAAATAAAATTTAATAAAGCATAGGATAACACAACATAAATACAATTTAATAAAGCACAGGATAAAACAAATTAAATACAATTTAATAAAGCATAGGATAAAACAAATTAAATACAATTTAATAAAGCATAGGATAAAACAACATAAATTCAATTTAATAAAGCATAGGATAAAACAAATTAAATACAATTTAATAAAGCATAGGATAAAACAACATAAATTCAATTTAATAAAGCATAGGATAAAACAACATAAATACAATTTAATAAAGCATAGGATAAAACAACATAAATACAATTTAATAAAGCATACGTTAAAACAACATAAATACAATTAAATAAAGCATAGGTTAAAACAACATAAATACAATTTAATAAAGCATAGGATAAAACAACATAAATACAATTTAATAAAGCATAGGATAAAACAACATAAATTCAATTTAATAAAGCATAGGATAAAACAGCATAAATACTATTTAATAAAGCACAGGATAAAACAACATAAATAAAATTTAATAAAGCATAGCATAAAACAACATAAATAAAATTTAATAAAGCATAGGATAACACAACATAAATACAATTTAATAAAGCACAGGATAAAACAAATTAAATACAATTTAATAAAGCATAGGATAAAACAAATTAAATACAATTTAATAAAGCATAGGATAAAACAACATAAATTCAATTTAGTAAAGCATAGGATAAAACAAATTAAATACAATTTAATAAAGCATAGGATAAAACAACATAAATTCAATTTAATAAAGCATAGGATAAAACAACATAATACAATTTAATAAAGCATAGGATAAAACAACATAAATACAATTTAATAAAGCATAAGATAAAACAACATGAATACAATTTAATAAAGCATAGGATAAAACAACATAAATACAATTTAATAAAGCATAGGATAAAACAACATAAATACAATTTAATAAAGCATAGGAAAAAACAACATAAATACAATTTAATAAAGCATAGGCTAAAACTACATAAATACAATTTAATAAAGCATAGGATAAAACAACATAAATACAATTTAATAAAGCATACGTTAAAACAACATAAATACAATTAAATAAAGCATAGGTTAAAACAACATAAATACAATTTAATAAAGCATAGGATAAAACAACATAAATACAATTTAATAAAGCATAGGATAAAACAACATAAATAAAATTTAATAAAGCATAGGTTAAAACAACATAAATACAATTTAATAAAGCATAGGATAAAACAACATAAATACAATTTAATAAAGCATAGGATAAAACAACATAAATAAAATTTAATAAAGCATAGGTTAAAACAACATAAATACAATTTAATAAAGCATAGGCAAAAACTACATAAATACAATTTAATAAAGCATAGGATAAAACAACATAAATACAATTTAATAAAGCATAGGTTAAAACAACATAAATACAATTTAATAAAGCATAGGATAAAACAACATAAATACAATTTAATAAAGCATAGGATAAAACAACATAAATAAAATTTAATAAAGCATAGGTTAAATCAACATAAATACAATTTAATAAAGCATAGGATAAAACAACATAAATACAATTTAATAAAGCATAGGATAAAACAACATAAATACATTTTAATAAAGCATAGGCTAAAACTACATAAATACAATTTAATAAAGCATATGATAAAACAAATTAAATACAATTTAATAAAGCATAGGATAAAACAACATAAATTCAATTTAATAAAGCATAGGATAAAACAACATAAATACAATTTAATAAAGCATAGGATAAAAAAACATAAATACAATTTAATAAAGCATAGGATAAAACAACATAAATACAATTTAATAAAGCATAGGATAAAACAACATAAATACAATTTAATAAAGCATAGGATAAAACAACATAAATACAAATTAATAAAGCATAGGATAAAACAACATAAATAAAATTTAATAAAGCATAGGTTAAAACAACATAAATACAATTTAATAAAGCATAGGACAAAACAACATAAATACAATTTATTAAAGCATAGGACAAAACAACATAAATACAATTTAATAAAGCATAGGACAAAACAACATAAATACAATTTAATAAAGCATAGGACAAAACAACATAAATACAATTTAATAAAGCATAGGATAAAACCACAGAAATACAATTTAATAAGGCATAGGATAAAACAACATAAATACAATTTAATAAAGCATAGGACAAAACAACATAAATACAATTTAATAAAGCATAGGATAAAACAACATAAATACAATTTAATGAAACATAGGATAAACAACATAAATACAATTTAATAAAGCATAGGACAAAACAACATAAATAAAATTTAATAAAGCATATGTTAAAACAACATAAATACAATTTAATAAAGCATAAGATAAAACGACATGCATATAATTTAGTAAAGCATAAGATAAAACAACATGAATACAATTTAATAAAGCATAGGATAAAACAACATAAATACAATTTATTAAAGCATAGGCTAAAACTACATAAATACAATTTAATAAAGCATAGGATAAAACAAATTAAATACAATTTAATAAAGCATATGATAAAACAACATAAATTCAATTTAATAAAGCATAGGATAAAACAACATAAATACAATTTAATAAAGCATAGGATAAAACAACATAAATACAATTTAATAAAGCATACGTTAAAACAACATAAATACAATTAAATAAAGCATAGGTTAAAACAACATAAATGCAATTTAATAAAGCATAGGATAAAACAACATAAATACAATTTAATAAAGCATAGGATAAAACAACATAAATAAAATTTAATAAAGCATAGGTTAAAACAACATAAATACAATTTAATAAAGCATAGGATAAAACAACATAAACACAATTTAATAAAGCATAGGATAAAACAACATAAATAAAATTTAATAAAGCATAGGTTAAAACAACATAAATACAATTTAATAAAGCATAGGCAAAAACTACATAAATACAATTTGATAAAGCATAGGATAAAACAACATAAATACAATTTAATAAAGCATAGGTTAAAACAACATAAATACAATTTAATAAAGCATAGGATAAAACAACATAAATACAATTTAATAAAGCATAGGATAAAACAACATAAATAAAATTTAATAAAGCATAGGTTAAATCAACATAAATACAATTTAATAAAGCATAGGATAAAACAACATAAATACAATTTAATAAAGCATAGGATAAAACAACATAAATACATTTTAATAAAGCATAGGCTAAAACTACATAAATACAATTTAATAAAGCATATGATAAAACAAATTAAATACAATTTAATAAAGCATAGGATAAAACAACATAAATTCAATTTAATAAAGCATAGGATAAAACAACATAAATACAATTTAATAAAGCATAGGATAAAAAAACATAAATACAATTTAATAAAGCATAGGATAAAACAACATAAATACAATTTAATAAAGCATAGGATAAAACAACATAAATACAATTTAATAAAGCATAGGATAAAACAACATAAATACAAATTAATAAAGCATAGGATAAAACAACATAAATAAAATTTAATAAAGCATAGGTTAAAACAACATAAATACAATTTAATAAAGCATAGGACAAAACAACATAAATACAATTTAATAAAGCATAGGACAAAACAACATAAATACAATTTAATAAAGCATAGGACAAAACAACATAAATACAATTTAATAAAGCATAGGACAAAACAACATAAATACAATTTAATAAAGCATAGGATAAAACCACAGAAATACAATTTAATAAGGCATAGGATAAAACAACATAAATACAATTTAATAAAGCATAGGACAAAACAACATAAATACAATTTAATAAAGCATAGGATAAAACAACATAAATACAATTTAATGAAACATAGGATAAACAACATAAATACAATTTAATAAAGCATAGGACAAAACAACATAAATACAATTTAATAAAGCATATGTTAAAACAACATAAATACAATTTAATAAAGCATAAGATAAAACGACATGAATATAATTTAGTAAAGCATAAGATAAAACAACATGAATACAATTTAATAAAGCATAGGATAAAACAACATAAATACAATTTAATAAAGCATAGGCTAAAACTACATAAATACAATTTAATAAAGCATAGGATAAAACAAATTAAATACAATTTAATAAAGCATATGATAAAACAACATAAATTCAATTTAATAAAGCATAGGATAAAACAACATAATACAATTTAATAAAGCATAGGATAAAACAACATAAATACAATTTAATAAAGCATAAGATAAAACAACATGAATACAATTTAATAAAGCATAGGTTAAAACAACATAAATACAATTTAATAAATCATAGGATAAAACAACATAAATACAATTTAATAAAGCATAGGTTAAAATAACATAAATACAATTTAATAAAGCATAGGATAAAATAACATAAATATAATTTCATAAAGCATAGGCTAAAACTAAATAAATCCAATTTAATAAAGCATAGGATAAAACAAATTAAATACAATTTAATAAAGCATAGGTTAAAACAACATAAATACAATTTAATAAAGCATAGGATAAAACAACATAAATACAATTTAATAAAGCATAGGATAAAACAACATAAATAAAATTTAATAAAGCATAGGTTAAAACAACATAAAAACAATTTAATAAAGCATCGGACAAAACAACATAATTACAATTTAATAAAGCATATGATAAAACAACATAAATACAATTTATAAAGCATAGGATAAAACAACATAAATACAATTTAATAAAGCATAGGATAAAACAACATAAATAAAATTTAATAAAGCATAGGTTAAAACAACATAAATACAATTTAATAAAGCA
This sequence comes from Phyllobates terribilis, assembly GCF_046119375.1. Lineage (NCBI taxonomy): Eukaryota > Metazoa > Chordata > Amphibia > Anura > Dendrobatidae > Phyllobates > Phyllobates terribilis. The sequence continues at coordinate 1,564,119 of NW_027362778.1, forward strand.
TCGGACAAAACAACATAAATACAATTTAATAAAGCATAGGATAAAACAACATAAATACAATTTATAAAGCATAGGATAAAACAACATCAATACAATTTAATAAAGCATAGGATAAAACAACATAAATAAAATTTAATAAAGCATAGGATAAAACAACATAAATAAAATTTAATAAAGCATAGGATAAAACAACGTAGATACAATTTAATAAAGCATAGGATAAAACAACATAAATTAAATTTAATAAAGGATAGGATAAAACAACATAAATACAATTTAATAAAGCATAGGATAAAACAACATAAATACAATTTAATAAAGCATAGGTTAAAACAACATAAATGCAATTTAATAAAGCATAGGATAAAACAACATAAATACAATTTAATAAAGCATAGGATAAAACAACATAAATACAATTTAATAAAGCACAGGATAAAACAACATAAATACAATTTAGTAAAGCATACGTTAAAACAACATAAATACAATTAAATAAAGCATAGGATAAAACAACATAAATACAATTTAATAAAGCATAGGTTAAAACAAAATAAATACAATTTTATAAAGCATAGGATAAAACAACATAAATACAATTTAATAAAGCATAGGTTAAAACAACATAAATACAATTTAATAAAGCATAGGATAAAACAACATAAATTCAATTTAATAAAGCATAGGATAAAACAACATAAATACTATTTAATAAAGCACAGGATAAAACAACATAAATAAAATTTAATAAAGCATAGCATAAAACAACATAAATAAAATTTAATAAAGCATAGGATAACACAACATAAATACAATTTAATAAAGCACAGGATAAAACAAATTAAATACAATTTAATAAAGCATAGGATAAAACAAATTAAATACAATTTAATAAAGCATAGGATAAAACAACATAAATTCAATTTAATAAAGCATAGGATAAAACAAATTAAATACAATTTAATAAAGCATAGGATAAAACAACATAAATTCAATTTAATAAAGCATAGGATAAAACAACATAAATACAATTTAATAAAGCATAGGATAAAACAACATAAATACAATTTAATAAAGCATAAGATAAAACAACATGAATACAATTTAATAAAGCATAGGATAAAACAACATAAATACAATTTAATAAAGCATAGGATAAAACAACATAAATACAATTTAATAAAGCATAGGATAAAACAACATAAATACAATTTAATAAAGCATAGGAAAAAACAACATAAATACAATTTAATAAAGCATAGGCTAAAACTACATAAATACAATTTAATAAAGCATAGGATAAAACAACATAAATACAATTTAATAAAGCATAGGATAAAACAACATAAATACAATTTAATAAAGCATACGTTAAAACAACATAAATACAATTAAATAAAGCATAGGTTAAAACAACATAAATACAATTTAATAAAGCATAGGATAAAACAACATAAATACAATTTAATAAAGCATAGGATAAAACAACATAAATAAAATTTAATAAAGCATAGGTTAAAACAACATAAATACAATTTAATAAAGCATAGGATAAAACAACATAAATACAATTTAATAAAGCATAGGATAAAACAACATAAATAAAATTTAATAAAGCATAGGTTAAAACAACATAAATACAATTTAATAAAGCATAGGCAAAAACTACATAAATACAATTTAATAAAGCATAGGATAAAACAACATAAATACAATTTAATAAAGCATAGGTTAAAACAACATAAATACAATTTAATAAAGCATAGGATAAAACAACATAAATACAATTTAATAAAGCTTAGGATAAAACAACATAAATACAATTTAATAAAGCATAGGATAAAACAAATTAAATACAATTTAATAAAGCATAGGATAAAACAACATAAATTCAATTTAATAAAGCATAGGATAAAACAACATAAATACAATTTAATAAAGCATAGGATAAAACAACATAAATACAATTTAATAAAGCATAGGATAAAACAACATAAATACAATTTAATAAAGCATAGGATAAAACAACATAAATACAATTTAATAAAGCATAGGATAAAACAACATAAATACAAATTAATAAAGCATAGGATAAAACAACATAAATAAAATTTAATAAAGCATAGGATAAAACCACAGAAATACAATTTAATAAGGCATAGGATAAAACAACATAAATACAATTTAATAAAGCATAGGATAAAACAACATAAATACAAATTAATAAAGCATAGGACAAAACAACATAAATACAATTTAATAAAGCATAGGATAAAACCACAGAAATACAATTTAATAAGGCATAGGATAAAACAACATAAATACAATTTAATAAAGCATAGGATAAAACAACATAAATACAATTTAATATAGCATAGGATAAAACAACATAAATACAATTTAATAAAGCATACGTTAAAACAACATAAATACAATTAAATAAAGCATAGGTTAAAACAACATAAATACAATTTAATAAAGCATAGGTTAAAACAACATAAATACAATTTAATAAAGCATAGGATAAAACAACATAAATACAATTTAATAAAGCATAGGATAAAACAACATAAATAAAATTTAATAAAGCATAGGTTAAAACAACATAAATACAATTTAATAAAGCATAGGCAAAAACTACATAAATACAATTTAATAAAGCATAGGATAAAACAACATAAATACAATTTAATAAAGCATAGGTTAAAACAACATAAATACAATTTAATAAAGCATAGGATAAAACAACATAAATACAATTTAATAAAGCATAGGATAAAAGAACATAAATAAAATTTAATAAAGCATAGGTTAAAACAACATAAATACAATTTAATAAAGCATAGGATAAAACAACATAAATACAATTTAATAAAGCATAGGATAAAACAACATAAATACATTTTAATAAAGCATAGGCTAAAACTACATAAATACAATTTAATAAAGCATATGATAAAACAAATTAAATACAATTTAATAAAGCATAGGATAAAACAACATAAATTCAATTTAATAAAGCATAGGATAAAACAACATAAATACAATTTAATAAAGCATAGGATAAAACAACATAAATACAATTTAATAAAGCATAGAATAAAACAACATAAATACAATTTAATAAAGCATAGGATAAAACAACATCAATACAATTTAATAAAGCATAGGATAAAACAACATAAATAAAATTTAATAAAGCATAGGATAAAACAACATAAATAAAATTTAATAAAGCATAGGATAAAACAACGTAAATACAATTTAATAAAGCATAGGATAAAACAACATAAATTAAATTTAATAAAGGATAGGATAAAACAACATAAATACAATTTAAGAAAGCATAGGATAAAACAACATAAATACAATTTAATAAAGCATAGGTTAAAACAACATAAATGCAATTTAATAAAGCATAGGATAAAACAACATAAATACATTTTAATAAAGCATAGGCTAAAACTACATAAATACAATTTAATAAAGCATATGATAAAACAAATTAAATACAATTTAATAAAGCATAGGATAAAACAACATAAATTCAATTTAATAAAGCATAGGATAAAACAACATAAATACAATTTAATAAAGCATAGGATAAAACAACATAAATACAATTTAATAAAGCATAGAATAAAACAACATAAATACAATTTAATAAAGCATAGGATAAAACAACATCAATACAATTTAATAAAGCATAGGATAAAACAACATAAATAAAATTTAATAAAGCATAGGATAAAACAACATAAATAAAATTTAATAAAGCATAGGATAAAACAACGTAAATACAATTTAATAAAGCATAGGATAAAACAACATAAATTAAATTTAATAAAGGATAGGATAAAACAACATAAATACAATTTAATAAAGCATAGGATAAAACAACATAAATACAATTTAATAAAGCATAGGTTAAAACAACATAAATGCAATTTAATAAAGCATAGGATAAAACAACATAAATACAATTTAATAAAGCATAGGATAAAACAACATAAATACAATTTAATAAAGCATCGGACAAAACAACATAAATACAGTTTAATAAAGCATAGGATAAAACAACATAAATACAATTTAATAAAGCATCGGACAAAACAACATAAATACAATTTAATAAAGCATAGGATAAAACAACATAAATACAATTTATAAAGCATAGGATAAAACAACATAAATACAATTTAATAAAGCATAGGATAAAACAACATAAATAAAATTTAATAAAGCATAGGTTAAAACAACATAAAAACAATTTAATAAAGCATAGGATAAAACAACATAAATACAATTTAAAAAAGCATAGGATAAAACAACATAAATACTTTTTAATAAAGCATAGGATAAATCCACAAAAATACAATTTAATAAAGCACAGGATAAAACAACATAAATACAATTTAATAAAGCATAGGATAAAACAACATAAATACAATTTAATAAAGCATAGGATAAAACAACATAAATAAAATTTAATAAAGCATAGGTTAAAACAACATAAATACAATTTAATAAAGCATAGGATAAAACAACATAAATACAATTTAATAAAGCATAGGATAAAACAACATAAATAAAATTTAATAAAGCATAGGTTAAAACAACATAAATACAATTTAATAAAGCATAGGCAAAAACTACATAAATACAATTTAATAAAGCATAGGATAAAACAACATAAATACAATTTAATAAAGCATAGGTTAAAACAACATAAATACAATTTAATAAAGCATAGGATAAAACAACATAAATACAATTTAATAAAGCATAGGACAAAACAACATAAATACAATTTAATAAAGCATAGGACAAAACAACATAAATACAATTTAATAAAGCATAGGATAAAACCACAGAAATACAATTTAATAAGGCATAGGATAAAACAACATAAATACAATTTAATAAAGCATAGGACAAAACAACATAAATACAATTTAATAAAGCATAGGATAAAACAACATAAATACAATTTAATGAAACATAGGATAAACAACATAAATACAATTTAATAAAGCATAGGACAAAACAACATAAATACAATTTAATAAAGCATATGTTAAAACAACATAAATACAATTTAATAAAGCATAAGATAAAACAACATGAATATAATTTAGTAAAGCATAAGATAAAACAACATGAATACAATTTAATAAAGCATAGGATAAAACAACATAAATACAATTTAATAAATCATAGGATAAAACAACATAAATACAATTTATAAAGCATAGGATAAAACAACATAAATACAATTTAATAAAGCATAGGATAAAACAACATAAATAAAATTTAATAAAGCATAGGTTAAAACAACATAAATACAATTTAATAAAGCATAGGATAAAACAACATAAATACAATTTAAAAAAGCATAGGATAAAACAACATAAATACTTTTTAATAAAGCATAGGATAAAACCACATAAATACAATTTAATAAAGCACAGGATAAAACAACATAAATACAATTTAATAAAGCATAGGATAAAACAACATAAATACAATTTAATAAAGCATAGGATAAAACAACATAAATAAAATTTAATAAAGCATAGGTTAAAACAACATAAATACAATTTAATAAAGCATAGGATAAAACAACATAAATACAATTTAATAAAGCATAGGATAAAACAACATAAATAAAATTTAATAAAGCATAGGTTAAAACAACATAAATACAATTTAATAAAGCATAGGCAAAAACTACATAAATACAATTTAATAAAGCATAGGATAAAACAACATAAATACAATTTAATAAAGCATAGGTTAAAACAACATAAATACAATTTAATAAAGCATAGGATAAAACAACATAAATACAATTTAATAAAGCATAGGACAAAACAACATAAATACAATTTAATAAAGCATAGGACAAAACAACATAAATACAATTTAATAAAGCATAGGATAAAACCACAGAAATACAATTTAATAAGGCATAGGATAAAACAACATAAATACAATTTAATAAAGCATAGGACAAAACAACATAAATACAATTTAATAAAGCATAGGATAAAACAACATAAATACAATTTAATGAAACATAGGATATACAACATAAATACAATTTAATAAAGCATAGGACAAAACAACATAAATATAATTTAATAAAGCATATGTTAAAACAACATAAATACAATTTAATAAAGCATAAGATAAAACAACATGAATATAATTTAGTAAAGCATAAGATAAAACAACATGAATACAATTTAATAAAGCATAGGATAAAACAACATAAATACAATTTAATAAAGCATAGGCTAAAACTACATAAATACAATTTAATAAAGCATAGGATAAAACAAATTAAATACAATTTAATAAAGCATACGTTAAAACAACATAAATACAATTAAATAAAGCATAGGTTAAAACAACATAAATACAATTTAATAAAGCATAGGATAAAACAACATAAATACAATTTAATAAAGCATAGGATAAAACAACATAAATTCAATTTAATAAAGCATAGGATAAAACAACATAAATACTATTTAATAAAGCACAGGATAAAACAACATAAATAAAATTTAATAAAGCATAGCATAAAACAACATAAATAAAATTTAATAAAGCATAGGATAACACAACATAAATACAATTTAATAAAGCACAGGATAAAACAAATTAAATACAATTTAATAAAGCATAGGATAAAACAAATTAAATACAATTTAATAAAGCATAGGATAAAACAACATAAATTCAATTTAATAAAGCATAGGATAAAACAAATTAAATACAATTTAATAAAGCATAGGATAAAACAACATAAATTCAATTTAATAAAGCATAGGATAAAACAACATAAATACAATTTAATAAAGCATAGGATAAAACAACATAAATACAATTTAATAAAGCATAAGATAAAACAACATTAATACAATTTAATAAAGCATAGGATAAAACAACATAAATACAATTTAATAAAGCATAGGATAAAACAACATAAATACAATTTAATAAAGCATAGGAAAAAACAACATAAATACAATTTAATAAAGCATAGGCTAAAACTACATAAATACAATTTAATAAAGCATAGGATAAAACAACATAAATACAATTTAATAAAGCATAGGATAAAACAACATAAATACAATTTAATAAAGCATACGTTAAAACAACATAAATACAATTAAATAAAGCATAGGTTAAAACAACATAAATACAATTTAATAAAGCATAGGATAAAACAACATAAATACAATTTAATAAAGCATAGGATAAAACAACATAAATAAAATTTAATAAAGCATAGGTTAAAACAACATAAATACAATTTAATAAAGCATAGGATAAAACAACATAAATACAATTTAATAAAGCATAGGATAAAACAACATAAATAAAATTTAATAAAGCATAGGTTAAAACAACATAAATACAATTTAATAAAGCATAGGCAAAAACTACATAAATACAATTTAATAAAGCATAGGATAAAACAACATAAATACAATTTAATAAAGCATAGGTTAAAACAACAGAAATACAATTTAATAAAGCATAGGATAAAACAACATAAATACAATTTAATAAAGTATAGGATAAAACAACATAAATAAAATTTAATAAAGCATAGGTTAAATCAACATAAATACAATTTAATAAAGCATAGGATAAAACAACATAAATACAATTTAATAAAGCATAGGATAAAACAACATAAATACATTTTAATAAAGCATAGGCTAAAACTACATAAATACAATTTAATAAAGCATATGATAAAACAAATTAAATACAATTTAATAAAGCATAGGATAAAAAAACATAAATTCAATTTAATAACGCATAGGATAAAACAACATAAATACAATTTAATAAAGCATAGGATAAAACAACATAAATACAATTTAATAAAGCATAGGATAAAACAACATAAATACAAATTAATAAAGCATAGGATAAAACAACATAAATAAAATTTAATAAAGCATAGGTTAAAACAACATAAATACAATTTAATAAAGCATAGGACAAAACAACATAAATACAATTTAATAAAGCATAGGACAAAACCACATAAATACAATTTAATAAAGCATAGGACAAAACAACATAAATACAATTTAATAAAGCATAGGACAAAACAACATAAATACAATTTAATAAAGCATAGGATAAAACAACATAAATACAATTTAATAAAGCATAGGATAAAACAACATAAATACAAATTAATAAAGCATAGGATAAAACAACATAAATAAAATTTAATAAAGCATAGGTTAAAACAACATAAATACAATTTAATAAAGCATAGGACAAAACAACATAAATACAATTTAATAAAGCATAGGACAAAACCACAGAAATACAATTTAATAAGGCATAGGATAAAACAACATAAATACAATTTAATAAAGCATAGGACAAAACAACATAAATACAATTTAATAAAGCATAGGATAAAACAACATAAATACAATTTAATGAAACATAGGATAAACAACATAAATACAATTTAATAAAGCATAGGACAAAACAACATAAATACAATTTAATAAAGCATATGTTAAAACAACATAAATACAATTTAATAAAGCATAAGATAAAACAACATGAATATAATTTAGTAAAGCATAAGATAAAACAACATGAATACAATTTAATAATGCATAGGATAAAACAACATAAATACAATTTAATAAAGCATAGGCTAAAACTACATAAATACAATTTAATAAAGCATAGGATAAAACAAATTAAATACAATTTAATAAAGCATATGATAAAACAACATAAATTCAATTTAATAAAGCATAGGATAATACAACATAAATACAATTTAATAAAGCATAGGATAAAACAACATAAATACAATTTAATAAAGCATAAGATAAAACAACATGAATACAATTTAATAAAGCATAGGTTAAAACAACATAAATACAATTTAATAAATCATAGGATAAAACAACATAAATACAATTTAATAAAGCATAGGTTAAAATAACATAAATACAATTTAATAAAGCATAGGATAAAATAACATAAATATAATTTCATAAAGCATAGGCTAAAACTAAATAAATCCAATTTAATAAAGCATAGGATAAAACAAATTAAATACAATTTAATAAAGCATAGGTTAAAACAACATAAATACAATTTAATAAAGCATAGGATAAAACAACATAAATACAATTTAATAAAGCATAGGATAAAACAACATAAATAAAATTTAATAAAGCATAGGTTAAAACAACATAAATACAATTTAATAAAGCATCGGACAAAACAACATAAATACAATTTAATAAAGCATATGATAAAACAACATAAATACAATTTATAAAGCATAGGATAAAACAACATAAATACAATTTAATAAAGCATAGGATAAAACAACATAAATAAAATTTAATAAAGCATAGGTTAAAACAACATAAATACAATTTAATAAAGCATCGGACAAAACAACATAAATACAATTTAATAAAGCATAGGATAAAACAACATAAATACAATTTATAAAGCATAGGATAAAACAACATAAATACAATTTAATAAAGCATAGGGTAAAACAACATAAATACAATTTAATAAAGCATAGGATAAAACAACATAAATACAATTTAATAAAGCATAGGATAAAACAACATAAATACAATTTAATAAAGCATAGGATAAAACAACATAAATACAATTTAATAAAGCATACGTTAAAACAACATAAATACAATTAAATAAAGCATAGGTTAAAACAACATAAATACAATTTAATAAAGCATAGGATAAAACAACATAAATACAATTTAATAAAGCATAGGATAAAACAACATATATTCACTTTAATAAAGCATAGGATAAAACAACATCAATACAATTTAATAAAGCATAGGATAAAACAACATAAATAAAATTTAATAAAGCATAGGATAAAACAACATAAATAAAATTTAATAAAGCATAGGATAAAACAACGTAAATACAATTTAATAAAGCATAGGATAAAACAACATAAATTAAATTTAATAAAGGATAGGATAAAACAACATAAATACAATTTAATAAAGCATAGGATAAAACAACATAAATACAATTTAATAAAGCATAGGTTAAAACAACATAAATGCAATTTAATAAAGCATAGGATAAAACAACATAAATACAATTTAATAAAGCATAGGATAAAACAACATAAATACAATTTAATAAAGCATCGGACAAAACAACATAAATACAATTTAATAAAGCATAGGATAAAACAACATAAATACAATTTATAAAGCATAGGATAAAACAACATAAATACAATTTAATAAAGCATAGGATAAAACAACATAAATAAAATTTAATAAAGCATAGGTTAAAACAACATAAATACAATTTAATAAAGCATAGGATAAAACAACATAAATACAATTTAAAAAAGCATAGGATAAAACAACATAAATACTTTTTAATAAAGCATAGGATAAAACCACATAAATACAATTTAATAAAGCACAGGATAAAACAACATAAATACAATTTAATAAAGCATAGGATAAAACAACATAAATACAATTTAATAAAGCATAGGATAAAACAACATAAATACAATTTAATAAAGCACAGGATAAAACAACATAAATACAATTTAATAAAGCATACGTTAAAACAACATAAATACAATTAAATAAAGCATAGGATAAAACAACATAAATACAATTTAATAAAGCATAGGTTAAAACAAAATAAATACAATTTTATAAAGCATAGGATAAAACAACATAAATACAATTTAATAAAGCATAGGTTAAAACAACATAAATACAATTTAATAAAGCATAGGATAAAACAACATAAATTCAATTTAATAAAGCATAGGATAAAACAACATAAATACTATTTAATAAAGCACAGGATAAAACAACATAAATAAAATTTAATAAAGCATAGCATAAAACAACATAAATAAAATTTAATAAAGCATAGGATAACACAACATAAATACAATTTAATAAAGCACAGGATAAAACAAATTAAATACAATTTAATAAAGCATAGGATAAAACAAATTAAATACAATTTAATAAAGCATAGGATAAAACAACATAAATTCAATTTAATAAAGCATAGGATAAAACAAATTAAATACAATTTATTAAAGCATAGGATAAAACAACACAAATTCAATTTAATAAAGCATAGGATAAAACAACATAAATACAATTTAATAAAGCATAGGATAAAACAACATAAATACAATTTAATAAAGCATAAGATAAAACAACATGAATACAATTTAATAAAGCATAGGATAAAACAACATAAATACAATTTAATAAAGCATAGGATAAAACAACATAAATACAATTTAATAAAGCATAGGATAAAACAACATAAATACAATTTAATAAAGCATAGGAAAAAACAACATAAATACAATTTAATAAAGCATAGGCTAAAACGACATAAATACAATTTAATAAAGCATAGGATAAAACAACATAAATACAATTTAATAAAGCATAGGATAAAACAACATAAATACAATTTAATAAAGCATAGGATAAAACAACATAAATACAATTTAATAAAGCATAGGATAAAACAACATAAATACAATTTAATAAAGCATACGTTAAAACAACATAAATACAATTAAATAAAGCATAGGTTAAAACAACATAAATACAATTTAATAAAGCATAGGATAAAACAACATAAATACAATTTAATAAAGCATAGGATAAAACAACATATATTCACTTTAATAAAGCATAGGATAAAACAACATCAATACAATTTAATAAAGCATAGGATAAAACAACATAAATAAAATTTAATAAAGCATAGGATAAAACAACATAAATAAAATTTAATAAAGCATAGGATAAAACAACGTAAATACAATTTAATAAAGCATAGGATAAAACAACATAAATTAAATTTAATAAAGGATAGGATAAAACAACATAAATACAATTTAATAAAGCATAGGATAAAACAACATAAATACAATTTAATAAAGCATAGGTTAAAACAACATAAATGCAATTTAATAAAGCATAGGATAAAACAACATAAATACAATTTAATAAAGCATAGGATAAAACAACATAAATACAATTTAATAAAGCATCGGACAAAACAACATAAATACAATTTAATAAAGCATAGGATAAAACAACATAAATACAATTTATAAAGCATAGGATAAAACAACATAAATACAATTTAATAAAGCATAGGATAAAACAACATAAATAAAATTTAATAAAGCATAGGTTAAAACAACATAAATACAATTTAATAAAGCATAGGATAAAACAACATAAATACAATTTAAAAAAGCATAGGATAAAACAACATAAATACTTTTTAATAAAGCATAGGATAAAACCACATAAATACAATTTAATAAAGCACAGGATAAAACAACATAAATACAATTTAATAAAGCATAGGATAAAACAACATAAATACAATTTAATAAAGCATAGGATAAAACAACATAAATACAATTTAATAAAGCACAGGATAAAACAACATAAATACAATTTAATAAAGCATACGTTAAAACAACATAAATACAATTAAATAAAGCATAGGATAAAACAACATAAATACAATTTAATAAAGCATAGGTTAAAACAAAATAAATACAATTTTATAAAGCATAGGATAAAACAACATAAATACAATTTAATAAAGCATAGGTTAAAACAACATAAATACAATTTAATAAAGCATAGGATAAAACAACATAAATTCAATTTAATAAAGCATAGGATAAAACAACATAAATACTATTTAATAAAGCACAGGATAAAACAACATAAATAAAATTTAATAAAGCATAGCATAAAACAACATAAATAAAATTTAATAAAGCATAGGATAACACAACATAAATACAATTTAATAAAGCACAGGATAAAACAAATTAAATACAATTTAATAAAGCATAGGATAAAACAAATTAAATACAATTTAATAAAGCATAGGATAAAACAACATAAATTCAATTTAATAAAGCATAGGATAAAACAAATTAAATACAATTTATTAAAGCATAGGATAAAACAACACAAATTCAATTTAATAAAGCATAGGATAAAACAACATAAATACAATTTAATAAAGCATAGGATAAAACAACATAAATACAATTTAATAAAGCATAAGATAAAACAACATGAATACAATTTAATAAAGCATAGGATAAAACAACATAAATACAATTTAATAAAGCATAGGATAAAACAACATAAATACAATTTAATAAAGCATAGGATAAAACAACATAAATACAATTTAATAAAGCATAGGAAAAAACAACATAAATACAATTTAATAAAGCATAGGCTAAAACGACATAAATACAATTTAATAAAGCATAGGATAAAACAACATAAATACAATTTAATAAAGCATAGGATAAAACAACATAAATACAATTTAATAAAGCATAGGTTAAAATAACATAAATACAATTTAATAAAGCATAGGATAAAATAACATAAATATAATTTCATAAAGCATAGGCTAAAACTAAATAAATCCAATTTAATAAAGCATAGGATAAAACAAATTAAATACAATTTAATAAAGCATAGGTTAAAACAACATAAATACAATTTAATAAAGCATAGGATAAAACAACATAAATACAATTTAATAAAGCATAGGATAAAACAACATAAATAAAATTTAATAAAGCATAGGTTAAAACAACATAAATACAATTTAATAAAGCATCGGACAAAACAACATAAATACAATTTAATAAAGCATATGATAAAACAACATAAATACAATTTATAAAGCATAGGATAAAACAACATAAATACAATTTAATAAAGCATAGGATAAAACAACATAAATAAAATTTAATAAAGCATAGGTTAAAACAACATAAATACAATTTAATAAAGCATCGGACAAAACAACATAAATACAATTTAATAAAGCATAGGATAAAACAACATAAATACAATTTATAAAGCATAGGATAAAACAACATAAATACAATTTAATAAAGCATAGGGTAAAACAACATAAATACAATTTAATAAAGCATAGGATAAAACAACATAAATACAATTTAATAAAGCATAGGATAAAACAACATAAATACAATTTAATAAAGCATAGGATAAAACAACATAAATACAATTTAATAAAGCATACGTTAAAACAACATAAATACAATTAAATAAAGCATAGGTTAAAACAACATAAATACAATTTAATAAAGCATAGGATAAAACAACATAAATACAATTTAATAAAGCATAGGATAAAACAACATATATTCACTTTAATAAAGCATAGGATAAAACAACATCAATACAATTTAATAAAGCATAGGATAAAACAACATAAATAAAATTTAATAAAGCATAGGATAAAACAACATAAATAAAATTTAATAAAGCATAGGATAAAACAACGTAAATACAATTTAATAAAGCATAGGATAAAACAACATAAATTAAATTTAATAAAGGATAGGATAAAACAACATAAATACAATTTAATAAAGCATAGGATAAAACAACATAAATACAATTTAATAAAGCATAGGTTAAAACAACATAAATGCAATTTAATAAAGCATAGGATAAAACAACATAAATACAATTTAATAAAGCATAGGATAAAACAACATAAATACAATTTAATAAAGCATCGGACAAAACAACATAAATACAATTTAATAAAGCATAGGATAAAACAACATAAATACAATTTATAAAGCATAGGATAAAACAACATAAATACAATTTAATAAAGCATAGGATAAAACAACATAAATAAAATTTAATAAAGCATAGGTTAAAACAACATAAATACAATTTAATAAAGCATAGGATAAAACAACATAAATACAATTTAAAAAAGCATAGGATAAAACAACATAAATACTTTTTAATAAAGCATAGGATAAAACCACATAAATACAATTTAATAAAGCACAGGATAAAACAACATAAATACAATTTAATAAAGCATAGGATAAAACAACATAAATACAATTTAATAAAGCATAGGATAAAACAACATAAATACAATTTAATAAAGCACAGGATAAAACAACATAAATACAATTTAATAAAGCATACGTTAAAACAACATAAATACAATTAAATAAAGCATAGGATAAAACAACATAAATACAATTTAATAAAGCATAGGTTAAAACAAAATAAATACAATTTTATAAAGCATAGGATAAAACAACATAAATACAATTTAATAAAGCATAGGTTAAAACAACATAAATACAATTTAATAAAGCATAGGATAAAACAACATAAATTCAATTTAATAAAGCATAGGATAAAACAACATAAATACTATTTAATAAAGCACAGGATAAAACAACATAAATAAAATTTAATAAAGCATAGCATAAAACAACATAAATAAAATTTAATAAAGCATAGGATAACACAACATAAATACAATTTAATAAAGCACAGGATAAAACAAATTAAATACAATTTAATAAAGCATAGGATAAAACAAATTAAATACAATTTAATAAAGCATAGGATAAAACAACATAAATTCAATTTAATAAAGCATAGGATAAAACAAATTAAATACAATTTAATAAAGCATAGGATAAAACAACACAAATTCAATTTAATAAAGCATAGGATAAAACAACATAAATACAATTTAATAAAGCATAGGATAAAACAACATAAATACAATTTAATAAAGCATAAGATAAAACAACATGAATACAATTTAATAAAGCATAGGATAAAACAACATAAATACAATTTAATAAAGCATAGGATAAAACAACATAAATACAATTTAATAAAGCATAGGATAAAACAACATAAATACAATTTAATAAAGCATAGGAAAAAACAACATAAATACAATTTAATAAAGCATAGGCTAAAACGACATAAATACAATTTAATAAAGCATAGGATAAAACAACATAAATACAATTTAATAAAGCATAGGATAAAACAACATAAATACAATTTAATAAAGCATACGTTAAAACAACATAAATACAATTAAATAAAGCATAGGTTAAAACAACATAAATACAATTTAATAAAGCATAGGATAAAACAACATAAATACAAGTTAATAAAGCATAGGATAAAACAACATAAATAAAATTTAATAAAGCATAGGTTAAAACAACATAAATACAATTTAATAAAGCATAGGATAAAACAACATAAATACAATTTAATAAAGCATAGGATAAAACAACATAAATAAAATTTAATAAAGCATAGGTTAAAACAACATAAATACAATTTAATAAAGCATAGGATAAAACAACATAAATACAATTTAATAAAGCATAGGAAAAAACAACATAAATACAATTTAATAAAGCATAGGCTAAAACGACATAAATACAATTTAATAAAGCATAGGATAAAACAACATAAATACAATTTAATAAAGCATAGGATAAAACAACATAAATACAATTTAATAAAGCATACGTTAAAACAACATAAATACAATTAAATAAAGCATAGGTTAAAACAACATAAATACAATTTAATAAAGCATAGGATAACACAACATAAATACAAGTTAATAAAGCATAGTATAAAACAACATAAATAAAATTTAATAAAGCATAGGTTAAAACAACATAAATACAATTTAATAAAGCATAGGATAAAACAACATAAATACAATTTAATAAAGCATAGGATAAAACAACATAAATAAAATTTAATAAAGCATAGGTTAAAACAACATAAATACAATTTAATAAAGCATAGGCAAAAACTACATAAATACAATTTAATAAAGCATAGGATAAAACAACATAAATACAATTTAATAAAGCATAGGTTAAAACAACATAAATACAATTTAATAAAGCATAGGATAAAACAACATAAATACAATTTAATAAAGCATAGGATAAAACAACATAAATACAATTTAATAAAGCATAGGATAAAACAAATTAAATACAATTTAATAAAGCATAGGATAAAACAACATAAATTCAATTTAATAAAGCATAGGATAAAACAACATAAATACAATTTAATAAAGCATAGGATAAAACAACATAAATACAATTTAATAAAGCATAGGATAAAACAACATAAATACAATTTAATAAAGCATAGGATAAAACAACATAAATACAATTTAATAAAGCATAGGATAAAACAACATAAATACAAATTAATAAAGCATAGGATAAAACAACATAAATAAAATTTAATAAAGCATAGGTTAAAACAACATAAATACAATTTAATAAAGCATAGGACAAAACAACATAAATACAATTTAATAAAGCATAGGACAAAACAACATAAATACAATTTAAAAAAGCATAGGATAAAACCACAGAAATACAATTTAATAAGGCATAGGATAAAACAACATAAATACAATTTAATAAAGCATAGGATAAAACAACATAAATACAATTTAATATAGCATAGGATAAAACAACATAAATACAATTTAATAAAGCATACGTTAAAACAACATAAATACAATTAAATAAAGCATAGGTTAAAACAACATAAATACAATTTAATAAAGCATAGGATAAAACAACATAAATACAATTTAATAAAGCATAGGATAAAACAACATAAATAAAATTTAATAAAGCATAGGTTAAAACAACATAAATACAATTTAATAAAGCATAGGATAAAACAACATAAATAAAATTTAATAAAGCATAGGTTAAAACAACATAAATACAATTTAATAAAGCATAGGCAAAAACTACATAAATACAATTTAATAAAGCACAGGATAAAACAACATAAATACAATTTAATAAAGCATAGGATAAAACAACATAAATACAATTTAATAAAGCATAGGATAAAACAACATAAATACAATTTAATAAAGCACAGGATAAAACAACATAAATACAATTTAATAAAGCATACGTTAAAACAACATAAATACAATTAAATAAAGCATAGGATAAAACAACATAAATACAATTTAATAAAGCATAGGTTAAAACAAAATAAATACAATTTTATAAAGCATAGGATAAAACAACATAAATACAATTTAATAAAGCATAGGTTAAAACAACATAAATACAATTTAATAAAGCATAGGATAAAACAACATAAATTCAATTTAATAAAGCATAGGATAAAACAACATAAATACTATTTAATAAAGCACAGGATAAAACAACATAAATAAAATTTAATAAAGCATAGCATAAAACAACATAAATAAAATTTAATAAAGCATAGGATAACACAACATAAATACAATTTAATAAAGCACAGGATAAAACAAATTAAATACAATTTAATAAAGCATAGGATAAAACAAATTAAATACAATTTAATAAAGCATAGGACAAAACAACATAAATTCAATTTAATAAAGCATAGGATAAAACAAATTAAATACAATTTAATAAAGCATAGGATAAAACAACATAAATTCAATTTAATAAAGCATAGGATAAAACAACATAAATACAATTTAATAAAGCATAGGATAAAACAACATAAATACAATTTAATAAAGCATAAGATAAAACAACATGAATACAATTTAATAAAGCATAGGATAAAACAACATAAATACAATTTAATAAAGCATAGGATAAAACAACATAAATACAATTTAATAAAGCATAGGATAAAACAACATAAATACAATTTAATAAAGCATAGGAAAAAACAACATAAATACAATTTAATAAAGCATAGGCTAAAACGACATAAATACAATTTAATAAAGCATAGGATAAAACAACATAAATACAATTTAATAAAGCATAGGATAAAACAACATAAATACAATTTAATAAAGCATACGTTAAAACAACATAAATACAATTAAATAAAGCATAGGTTAAAACAACATAAATACAATTTAATAAAGCATAGGATGAAACAACATAAATACAAGTTAATAAAGCATAGGATAAAACAACATAAATAAAATTTAATAAAGCATAGGTTAAAACAACATAAATACAATTTAATAAAGCATAGGATAAAACAACATAAATACAATTTAATAAAGCATAGGATAAAACAACATAAATAAAATTTAATAAAGCATAGGTTAAAACAACATAAATACAATTTAATAAAGCATAGGCAAAAACTACATAAATACAATTTAATAAAGCATAGGATAAAACAACATAAATACAATTTAATAAAGCATAGGTTAAAACAACATAAATACAATTTAATAAAGCATAGGATAAAACAACATAAATACAATTTAATAAAGCATAGGATAAAACAACATAAATACAATTTAATAAAGCATAGGATAAAACAAATTAAATACAATTTAATAAAGCATAGGATAAAACAACATAAATTCAATTTAATAAAGCATAGGATAAAACAACATAAATACAATTTAATAATGCATAGGATAAAACAACATAAATACAATTTAATAAAGCATAGGATAAAACAACATAAATACAATTTAATAAAGCATAGGATAAAACAACATAAATACAATTTAATAAAGCATAGGATAAAACAACATAAATACAAATTAATAAAGCATAGGATAAAACAACATAAATAAAATTTAATAAAGCATAGGTTAAAACAACATAAATAAAATTTAATAAAGCATAGGACAAAACAACATAAATACAATTTAATAAAGCATAGGACAAAACAACATAAATACAATTTAATAAAGCATAGGATAAAACCATAGAAATACAATTTAATAAGGCATAGGATAAAACAACATAAATACAATTTAATAAAGCATAGGATAAAACAACATAAATACAATTTAATATAGCATAGGATAAAACAACATAAATACAATTTAATAAAGCATACGTTAAAACAACATAAATACAATTAAATAAAGCATAGGTTAAAACAACATAAATACAATTTAATAAAGCATAGGATAAAACAACATAAATACAATTTAATAAAGCATAGGATAAAACAACATAAATAAAATTTAATAAAGCATAGGTTAAAACAACATAAATACAATTTAATAAAGCATAGGATAAAACAACATAAATACAATTTAATAAAGCATAGGATAAAACAACATAAATAAAATTTAATAAAGCATAGGTTAAAACAACATAAATACAATTTAATAAAGCATAGGCAAAAACTACATAAATACAATTTAATAAAGCATAGGATAAAACAACATAAATACAATTTAATAAAGCATAGGTTAAAACAACATAAATACAATTTAATAAAGCATAGGATAAAACAACATAAATACAATTTAATAAAGCATAGGATAAAACAACATAAATAAAATTTAATAAAGCATAGGTTAAAACAACATAAATACAATTTAATAAAGCATAGGATAAAACAACATAAATACAATTTAATAAAGCATAGGATAAAACAACATAAATACATTTTAATAAAGCATAGGCTAAAACTACATAAATACAATTTAATAAAGCATATGATAAAACAAATTAAATACAATTTAATAAAGCATAGGATAACACAACATAAATTCAATTTAATAAAGCATAGGATAAAACAACATAAATACAATTTAATAAAGCATAGGATAAAACAACATAAATACAATTTAATAAAGCATACGTTAAAACAACATAAATACAATTAAATAAAGCATAGGTTAAAACAACATAAATACAATTTAATAAAGCATAGGATAAAACAACATAAATACAATTTAATAAAGCATAGGATAAAACAACATATATTCACTTTAATAAAGCATAGGATAAAACAACATCAATACAATTTAATAAAGCATAGGATAAAACAACATAAATAAAATTTAATAAAGCATAGGATAAAACAACATAAATAAAATTTAATAAAGCATAGGATAAAACAACGTAAATACAATTTAATAAAGCATAGGATAAAACAACATAAATTAAATTTAATAAAGCATAGGATAAAACAACATAAATACAATTTAATAAAGCATAGGATAAAACAACATAAATACAATTTAATAAAGCATAGGTTAAAACAACATAAATGCAATTTAATAAAGCATAGGATAAAACAACATAAATACAATTTAATAAAGCATAGGATAAAACAACATAAATACAATTTAATAAAGCATCGGACAAAACAACATAAATACAATTTAATAAAGCATAGGATAAAACAACATAAATACAATTTATAAAGCATAGGATAAAACAACATAAATATAATTTAATAAAGCATAGGATAAAACAACATAAATAAAATTTAATAAAGCATAGGTTAAAACAACATAAATACAATTTAATAAAGCATAGGATAAAACAACATAAATACAATTTAAAAAAGCATAGGATAAAACAACATAAATACTTTTTAATAAAGCATAGGATAAAACCACATAAATACAATTTAATAAAGCACAGGATAAAACAACATAAATACAATTTAATAAAGCATAGGATAAAACAACATAAATACAATTTAATAAAGCATAGGATAAAACAACATAAATACAATTTAATAAAGCACAGGATAAAACAACATAAATACAATTTAATAAAGCATAGGATAAAACAACATAAATACAATTTAATAAAGCAAAGGTAAAAACAAAATAAATACAATTTTATAAAGCATAGGATAAAACAACATAAATACAATTTAATAAAGCATAGGTTAAAACAACATAAATGCAATTTAATAAAGCATAGGATAAAACAACATAAATTCAATTTAATAAAGCATAGGATAAAACAACATAAATACTATTTAATAAAGCACAGGATAAAACAACATAAATAAAATTTAATAAAGCATAGCATAAAACAACATAAATAAAATTTAATAAAGCATAGGATAACACAACATAAATACAATTTAATAAAGCACAGGATAAAACAAATTAAATACAATTTAATAAAGCATAGGAAAAAAAAAATTAAATACAATTTAATAAAGCATAGGATAAAACAACATAAATTCAATTTAATAAAGCATAGGATAAAACAAATTAAATACAATTTAATAAAGCATAGGATAAAACAACATAAATTCAATTTAATAAAGCATAGGATAAAACAACATAAATACAATTTAATAAAGCATAGGATAAAACAACATAAATACAATTTAATAAAGCATAAGATAAAACAACATGAATACAATTTAATAAAGCATAGGATAAAACAACATAAATACAATTTAATAAAGCATAGGATAAAACAACATAAATACAATTTAATAAAGCATAGGATAAAACAACATAAATACAATTTAATAAAGCATAGGAAAAAACAACATAAATACAATTTAATAAAGCATAGGCTAAAACTACATAAATACAATTTAATAAAGCATAGGATAAAACAACATAAATAAAATTTAATAAAGCATAGGTTAAAACAACATAAATACAATTTAATAAAGCATAGGATAAAACAACATAAATACAATTTAATAAAGCATAGGATAAAACAACATAAATACAATTTAATAAAGCATAGGATAAAACAACATAAATAAAATTTAATAAAGCATAGGTTAAAACAACATAAATACAATTTAATAAAGCATAGGCAAAAACTACATAAATACAATTTAATAAAGCATAGGATAAAACAACATAAATACAATTTAATAAAGCATAGGTTAAAACAACATAAATACAATTTAATAAAGCATAGGATAAAACAACATAAATACAATTTAATAAAGCATAGGATAAAACAACATAAATACAATTTAATAAAGCATAGGATAAAACAAATTAAATACAATTTAATAAAGCATAGGATAAAACAACATAAATTCAATTTAATAAAGCATAGGATAAAACAACATAAATACAATTTAATAAAGCATAGGATAAAACAACATAAATACAATTTAATAAAGCATAGGATAAAACAACATAAATGCAATTTAATAAAGCATAGGATAAAACAACATAAATACAATTTAATAAAGCATAGGATAAAACAACATAAATACAAATTAATAAAGCATAGGATAAAACAACATAAATAAAATTTAATAAAGCATAGGTTAAAACAACATAAATGCAATTTAATAAAGCATAGGACAAAACAACATAAATACAATTTAATAAAGCATAGGACAAAACAACATAAATACAATTTAATAAAGCATAGGATAAAACCACAGAAATACAATTTAATAAGGCATAGGATAAAACAACATAAATACAATTTAATAAAGCATAGGATAAAACAACATAAATACAATTTAATATAGCATAGGATAAAACAACATAAATACAATTTAATAAAGCATACGTTAAAACAACATAAATACAATTAAATAAAGCATAGGTTAAAACAACATAAATACAATTTAATAAAGCATAGGATAAAACAACATAAATACAATTTAATAAAGCATAGGATAAAACAACATAAATAAAATTTAATAAAGCATAGGTTAAAACAACATAAATACAATTTAATAAAGCATAGGATAAAACAACATAAATACAATTTAATAAAGCATAGGATAAAACAACATAAATAAAATTTAATAAAGCATAGGTTAAAACAACATAAATACAATTTAATAAAGCATAGGATAAAACAACATAAATAAAATTTAATAAAGCATAGGTTAAAACAACATAAATACAATTTAATAAAGCATAGGCAAAAACTACATAAATACAATTTAATAAAGCACAGGATAAAACAACATAAATACAATTTAATAAAGCATAGGATAAAACAACATAAATACAATTTAATAAAGCATAGGATAAAACAACATAAATACAATTTAATAAAGCACAGGATAAAACAACATAAATACAATTTAATAAAGCATACGTTAAAACAACATAAATACAATTAAATAAAGCATAGGATAAAACAACATAAATACAATTTAATAAAGCATAGGTTAAAACAAAATAAATACAATTTTATAAAGCATAGGATAAAACAACATAAATACAATTTAATAAAGCATAAGTTAAAACAACATAAATACAATTTAATAAAGCATAGGATAAAACAACATAAATTCAATTTAATAAAGCATAGGATAAAACAACATAAATACTATTTAATAAAGCACAGGATAAAACAACATAAATAAAATTTAATAAAGCATAGCATAAAACAACATAAATAAAATTTAATAAAGCATAGGATAACACAACATAAATACAATTTAATAAAGCACAGGATAAAACAAATTAAATACAATTTAATAAAGCATAGGATAAAACAAATTAAATACAATTTAATAAAGCATAGGACAAAACAACATAAATTCAATTTAATAAAGCATAGGATAAAACAAATTAAATACAATTTAATAAAGCATAGGATAAAACAACATAAATTCAATTTAATAAAGCATAGGATAAAACAACATAAATACAATTTAATAAAGCATAGGATAAAACAACATAAATACAATTTAATAAAGCATAAGATAAAACAACATGAATACAATTTAATAAAGCATAGGATAAAACAACATAAATACAATTTAATAAAGCATAGGATAAAACAACATAAATACAATTTAATAAAGCATAGGATAAAACAACATAAATACAATTTAATAAAGCATAGGAAAAAACAACATAAATACAATTTAATAAAGCATAGGCTAAAACGACATAAATACAATTTAATAAAGCATAGGATAAAACAACATAAATACAATTTAATAAAGCATAGGATAAAACAACATAAATACAATTTAATAAAGCATACGTTAAAACAACATAAATACAATTAAATAAAGCATAGGTTAAAACAACATAAATACAATTTAATAAAGCATAGGATGAAACAACATAAATACAAGTTAATAAAGCATAGGATAAAACAACATAAATAAAATTTAATAAAGCATAGGTTAAAACAACATAAATACAATTTAATAAAGCATAGGATAAAACAACATAAATACAATTTAATAAAGCATAGGATAAAACAACATAAATAAAATTTAATAAAGCATAGGTTAAAACAACATAAATACAATTTAATAAAGCATAGGCAAAAACTACATAAATACAATTTAATAAAGCATAGGATAAAACAACATAAATACAATTTAATAAAGCATAGGTTAAAACAACATAAATACAATTTAATAAAGCATAGGATAAAACAACATAAATACAATTTAATAAAGCATAGGATAAAACAACATAAATACAATTTAATAAAGCATAGGATAAAACAAATTAAATACAATTTAATAAAGCATAGGATAAAACAACATAAATTCAATTTAATAAAGCATAGGATAAAACAACATAAATACAATTTAATAAAGCATAGGATAAAACAACATAAATACAATTTAATAAAGCATAGGATAAAACAACATAAATACAATTTAATAAAGCATAGGATAAAACAACATAAATACAATTTAATAAAGCATAGGATAAAACAACATAAATACAAATTAATAAAGCATAGGATAAAACAACATAAATAAAATTTAATAAAGCATAGGTTAAAACAACATAAATAAAATTTAATAAAGCATAGGACAAAACAACATAAATATAATTTAATAAAGCATAGGACAAAACAACATAAATACAATTTAATAAAGCATAGGATAAAACCACAGAAATACAATTTAATAAGGCATAGGATAAAACAACATAAATACAATTTAATAAAGCATAGGATAAAACAACATAAATACAATTTAATATAGCATAGGATAAAACAACATAAATACAATTTAATAAAGCATACGTTAAAACAACATAAATACAATTAAATAAAGCATAGGTTAAAACAACATAAATACAATTTAATAAAGCATAGGATAAAACAACATAAATACAATTTAATAAAGCATAGGATAAAACAACATAAATAAAATTTAATAAAGCATAGGTTAAAACAACATAAATACAATTTAATAAAGCATAGGATAAAACAACATAAATACAATTTAATAAAGCATAGGATAAAACAACATAAATAAAATTTAATAAAGCATAGGTTAAAACAACATAAATACAATTTAATAAAGCATAGGCAAAAACTACATAAATACAATTTAATAAAGCATAGGATAAAACAACATAAATACAATTTAATAAAGCATAGGTTAAAACAACATAAATACAATTTAATAAAGCATAGGATAAAACAACATAAATACAATTTAATAAAGCATAGGATAAAACAACATAAATAAAATTTAATAAAGCATAGGTTAAAACAACATAAATACAATTTAATAAAGCATAGGATAAAACAACATAAATACAATTTAATAAAGCATAGGATAAAACAACATAAATACATTTTAATAAAGCATAGGCTAAAACTACATAAATACAATTTAATAAAGCATATGATAAAACAAATTAAATACAATTTAATAAAGCATAGGATAACACAACATAAATTCAATTTAATAAAGCATAGGATAAAACAACATAAATACAATTTAATAAAGCATAGGATAAAACAACATAAATACAATTTAATAAAGCATAGGATAAAACAACATAAATACAATTTAATAAAGCATAGGATAAAACAACATAAATACAATTTAATAAAGCATACGTTAAAACAACATAAATACAATTAAATAAAGCATAGGTTAAAACAACATAAATACAATTTAATAAAGCATAGGATAAAACAACATAAATACAATTTAATAAAGCATAGGATAAAACAACATATATTCACTTTAATAAAGCATAGGATAAAACAACATCAATACAATTTAATAAAGCATAGGATAAAACAACATAAATAAAATTTAATAAAGCATAGGATAAAACAACATAAATAAAATTTAATAAAGCATAGGATAAAACAACGTAAATACAATTTAATAAAGCATAGGATAAAACAACATAAATTAAATTTAATAAAGCATAGGATAAAACAACATAAATACAATTTAATAAAGCATAGGATAAAACAACATAAATACAATTTAATAAAGCATAGGTTAAAACAACATAAATGCAATTTAATAAAGCATAGGATAAAACAACATAAATACAATTTAATAAAGCATAGGATAAAACAACATAAATACAATTTAATAAAGCATCGGACAAAACAACATAAATACAATTTAATAAAGCATAGGATAAAACAACATAAATACAATTTATAAAGCATAGGATAAAACAACATAAATATAATTTAATAAAGCATAGGATAAAACAACATAAATAAAATTTAATAAAGCATAGGTTAAAACAACATAAATACAATTTAATAAAGCATAGGATAAAACAACATAAATACAATTTAAAAAAGCATAGGATAAAACAACATAAATACTTTTTAATAAAGCATAGGATAAAACCACATAAATACAATTTAATAAAGCACAGGATAAAACAACATAAATACAATTTAATAAAGCATAGGATAAAACAACATAAATACAATTTAATAAAGCATAGGATAAAACAACATAAATACAATTTAATAAAGCACAGGATAAAACAACATAAATACAATTTAATAAAGCATAGGATAAAACAACATAAATACAATTTAATAAAGCAAAGGTAAAAACAAAATAAATACAATTTTATAAAGCATAGGATAAAACAACATAAATACAATTTAATAAAGCATAGGTTAAAACAACATAAATGCAATTTAATAAAGCATAGGATAAAACAACATAAATTCAATTTAATAAAGCATAGGATAAAACAACATAAATACTATTTAATAAAGCACAGGATAAAACAACATAAATAAAATTTAATAAAGCATAGCATAAAACAACATAAATAAAATTTAATAAAGCATAGGATAACACAACATAAATACAATTTAATAAAGCACAGGATAAAACAAATTAAATACAATTTAATAAAGCATAGGAAAAAAAAAATTAAATACAATTTAATAAAGCATAGGATAAAACAACATAAATTCAATTTAATAAAGCATAGGATAAAACAAATTAAATACAATTTAATAAAGCATAGGATAAAACAACATAAATTCAATTTAATAAAGCATAGGATAAAACAACATAAATACAATTTAATAAAGCATAGGATAAAACAACATAAATACAATTTAATAAAGCATAAGATAAAACAACATGAATACAATTTAATAAAGCATAGGATAAAACAACATAAATACAATTTAATAAAGCATAGGATAAAACAACATAAATACAATTTAATAAAGCATAGGATAAAACAACATAAATACAATTTAATAAAGCATAGGAAAAAACAACATAAATACAATTTAATAAAGCATAGGCTAAAACTACATAAATACAATTTAATAAAGCATAGGATAAAACAACATAAATAAAATTTAATAAAGCATAGGTTAAAACAACATAAATACAATTTAATAAAGCATAGGATAAAACAACATAAATACAATTTAATAAAGCATAGGATAAAACAACATAAATACAATTTAATAAAGCATAGGATAAAACAACATAAATAAAATTTAATAAAGCATAGGTTAAAACAACATAAATACAATTTAATAAAGCATAGGCAAAAACTACATAAATACAATTTAATAAAGCATAGGATAAAACAACATAAATACAATTTAATAAAGCATAGGTTAAAACAACATAAATACAATTTAATAAAGCATAGGATAAAACAACATAAATACAATTTAATAAAGCATAGGATAAAACAACATAAATACAATTTAATAAAGCATAGGATAAAACAAATTAAATACAATTTAATAAAGCATAGGATAAAACAACATAAATTCAATTTAATAAAGCATAGGATAAAACAACATAAATACAATTTAATAAAGCATAGGATAAAACAACATAAATACAATTTAATAAAGCATAGGATAAAACAACATAAATGCAATTTAATAAAGCATAGGATAAAACAACATAAATACAATTTAATAAAGCATAGGATAAAACAACATAAATACAAATTAATAAAGCATAGGATAAAACAACATAAATAAAATTTAATAAAGCATAGGTTAAAACAACATAAATGCAATTTAATAAAGCATAGGACAAAACAACATAAATACAATTTAATAAAGCATAGGACAAAACAACATAAATACAATTTAATAAAGCATAGGATAAAACCACAGAAATACAATTTAATAAGGCATAGGATAAAACAACATAAATACAATTTAATAAAGCATAGGATAAAACAACATAAATACAATTTAATAAAGCATAGGATAAAACAACATAAATACAATTTAATAAAGCATACGTTAAAACAACATAAATACAATTAAATAAAGCATAGGTTAAAACAACATAAATACAATTTAATAAAGCATAGGATAAAACAACATAAATACAATTTAATAAAGCATAGGATAAAACAACATAAATAAAATTTAATAAAGCATAGGTTAAAACAACATAAATACAATTTAATAAAGCATAGGATAAAACAACATAAATACAATTTAATAAAGCATAGGATAAAACAACATAAATAAAATTTAATAAAGCATAGGTTAAAACAACATAAATACAATTTAATAAAGCATAGGCAAAAACTACATAAATACAATTTAATAAAGCATAGGATAAAACAACATAAATACAATTTAATAAAGCATAGGTTAAAACAACATAAATACAATTTAATAAAGCATAGGATAAAACAACATAAATACAATTTAATAAAGCATAGGATAAAACAACATAAATAAAATTTAATAAAGCATAGGTTAAAACAACATAAATACAATTTAATAAAGCATAGGATAAAACAACATAAATACAATTTAATAAAGCATAGGATAAAACAACATAAATACATTTTAATAAAGCATAGGCTAAAACTACATAAATACAATTTAATAAAGCATATGATAAAACAAATTAAATACAATTTAATAAAGCATAGGATAAAACAACATAAATTCAATTTAATAAAGCATAGGATAAAACAACATAAATACAATTTAATAAAGCATAGGATAAAACAACATAAATACAATTTAATAAAGCATAGGATAAAACAACATAAATACAATTTAATAAAGCATAGGATAAAACAACATAAATACAATTTAATAAAGCATAAGATAAAACAACATAAATACAAATTAATAAAGCATAGGATAAAACAACATAAATAAAATTTAATAAAGCATAGGTTAAAACAACATAAATACAATTTAATAAAGCATAGGACAAAACAACATAAATACAATTTAATAAAGCATAGGACAAAACAACATAAATACAATTTAATAAAGCATAGGATAAAACCACAGAAATACAATTTAATAAGGCATAGGATAAAACAACATAAATAAAATTTAATAAAGCATAGGACAAAACAACATAAATACAATTTAATAAAGCATAGGATAAAACAACATAAATACAATTTAATGAAACATAGGATAAACAACATAAATACAATTTAATAAAGCATAGGACAAAACAACATAAATACAATTTAATAAAGCATATGTTAAAACAACATAAATACAATTTAATAAAGCATAAGATAAAACAACATGAATATAATTTAGTAAAGCATAAGATAAAACAACATGAATACAATTTAATAAAGCATAGGATAAAACAACATAAATACAATTTAATAAAGCATAGGATAAAACTACATAAATACAATTTAATAAAGCATAGGATAAAACAAATTAAATACAATTTAATAAAGCATAGGATAAAACAACATAAATTCAATTTAATAAAGCATAGGATAAAACAACATAAATACAATTTAATAAAGCATAGGATAAAACAACATAAATACAATTTAATAAAGCATAAGATAAAACAACATGAATACAATTTAATAAAGCATAGGTTAAAACAACATAAATACAATTTAATAAATCATAGGATAAAACAACATAAATACAATTTAATAAAGCATAGGTTAAAATAACATAAATACAATTTAATAAAGCATAGGATAAAATAACATAAATATAATTTCATAAAGCATAGGCTAAAACTAAATAAATCCAATTTAATAAAGCATAGGATAAAACAAATTAAATACAATTTAATAAAGCATAGGTTGAAACAACATAAATACAATTTAATAAAGCATAGGATAAAACAACATAAATACAATTTAATAAAGCATAGGATAAAACAACATAAATAAAATTTAATAATGCATAGGTTAAAACAACATAAATACAATTTAATAAAGCATCGGACAAAACAACATAAATACAATTTAATAAAGCATATGATAAAACAACATAAATACAATTTATAAAGCATAGGATAAAACAACATAAATACAATTTAATAAAGCATAGGATAAAACAACATAAATAAAATTTAATAAAGCATAGGTTAAAACAACATAAATACAATTTAATAAAGCATCGGACAAAACAACATAAATACAATTTAATAAAGCATAGGATAAAACAACATAAATACAATTTATAAAGCATAGGATAAAACAACATAAATACAATTTAATAAAGCATAGGATAAAACAACATAAATAAAATTTAATAAAGCATAGGTTAAAACAACATAAATACAATTTAATAAAGCATAGGATAAAACAACATAAATACAATTTAAAAAAGCATAGGATAAAACAACATAAATACTTTTTAATAAAGCATAGGATAAAACCACATAAATACAATTAATAAAGCACAGGATAAAACAACATAAATACAATTTAATAAAGCATAGGATAAAACAACATAAATACAATTTAATAAAGCATAGGATAAAACAACATAAATACAATTTAATAAAGCATAGGATAAAACTACATAAATACAATTTAATAAAGCATAGGATAAAACAAATTAAATACAATTTAATAAAGCATAGGATAAAACAACATAAATTCAATTTAATAAAGCATAGGATAAAACAACATAAATACAATTTAATAAAGCATAGGATAAAACAACATAAATACAATTTAATAAAGCATAAGATAAAACAACATGAATACAATTTAATAAAGCATAGGTTAAAACAACATAAATACAATTTAATAAATCATAGGATAAAACAACATAAATACAATTTAATAAAGCATAGGTTAAAACAACATAAATACAATTTAATAAAGCATAGGATAAAATAACATAAATACAATTTCATAAAGCATAGGCTAAAACTACATAAATACAATTTAATAAAGCATAGGATAAAACAAATTAAATACAATTTAATAAAGCATAGGTTAAAACAACATAAATACAATTTAATAAAGCATAGGATAAAACAACATAAATACAATTTAATAAAGCATAGGATAAAACAACATAAATAAAATTTAATAAAGCATAGGTTAAAACAACATAAATACAATTTAATAAAGCATCGGACAAAACAACATAAATACAATTTAATAAAGCAAAGGATAAAACAACATAAATACATTTTATAAAGCATAGGATAAAACAACATAAATACAATTTAATAAAGCATAGGATAAAACAACATAAATACAATTTAATAAAGCATAGGAAAAAACAACATAAATACAATTTAATAAAGCATAGGCTAAAACTACATAAATACAATTTAATAAAGCATAGGATAAAACAACATAAATACAATTTAATAAAGCATAGGATAAAACAACATAAATACAATTTAATAAAGCATACGTTAAAACAACATAAATACAATTAAATAAAGCATAGGTTAAAACAACATAAATACAATTTAATAAAGCATAGGATAAAACAACATAAATACAATTTAATAAAGCATAGGATAAAACAACATAAATAAAATTTAATAAAGCATAGGTTAAAACAACATAAATACAATTTAATAAAGCATAGGCAAAAACTACATAAATACAATTTAATAAAGCATAGGATAAAACAACATAAATACAATTTAATAAAGCATAGGTTAAAACAACATAAATACAATTTAATAAAGCATAGGATAAAACAACATAAATACAATTTAATAAAGCATAGGATAAAACAACATAAATAAAATTTAATAAAGCATAGGTTAAAACAACATAAATACAATTTAATAAAGCATAGGATAAAACAACATAAATACAATTTAATAAAGCATAGGATAAAACAACATAAATACATTTTAATAAAGCATAGGCTAAAACTACATAAATACAATTTAATAAAGCATATGATAAAACAAATTAAATACAATTTAATAAAGCATAGGATAAAACAACATAAATTCAATTTAATAAAGCATAGGATAAAACAACATAAATACAATTTAATAAAGCATAGGATAAAACAACATAAATACAATTTAATAAAGCATAGGATAAAACAACATAAATACAATTTAATAAAGCATAGGATAAAACAACATAAATACAATTTAATAAAGCATAAGATAAAACAACATAAATACAAATTAATAAAGCATAGGATAAAACAACATAAATAAAATTTAATAAAGCATAGGTTAAAACAACATAAATACAATTTAATAAAGCATAGGACAAAACAACATAAATACAATTTAATAAAGCATAGGACAAAACAACATAAATACAATTTAATAAAGCATAGGATAAAACCACAGAAATACAATTTAATAAGGCATAGGATAAAACAACATAAATAAAATTTAATAAAGCATAGGACAAAACAACATAAATACAATTTAATAAAGCATAGGATAAAACAACATAAATACAATTTAATGAAACATAGGATAAACAACATAAATACAATTTAATAAAGCATAGGACAAAACAACATAAATACAATTTAATAAAGCATATGTTAAAACAACATAAATACAATTTAATAAAGCATAAGATAAAACAACATGAATATAATTTAGTAAAGCATAAGATAAAACAACATGAATACAATTTAATAAAGCATAGGATAAAACAACATAAATACAATTTAATAAAGCATAGGATAAAACTACATAAATACAATTTAATAAAGCATAGGATAAAACAAATTAAATACAATTTAATAAAGCATAGGATAAAACAACATAAATTCAATTTAATAAAGCATAGGATAAAACAACATAAATACAATTTAATAAAGCATAGGATAAAACAACATAAATACAATTTAATAAAGCATAAGATAAAACAACATGAATACAATTTAATAAAGCATAGGTTAAAACAACATAAATACAATTTAATAAATCATAGGATAAAACAACATAAATACAATTTAATAAAGCATAGGTTAAAATAACATAAATACAATTTAATAAAGCATAGGATAAAATAACATAAATATAATTTCATAAAGCATAGGCTAAAACTAAATAAATCCAATTTAATAAAGCATAGGATAAAACAAATTAAATACAATTTAATAAAGCATAGGTTGAAACAACATAAATACAATTTAATAAAGCATAGGATAAAACAACATAAATACAATTTAATAAAGCATAGGATAAAACAACATAAATAAAATTTAATAATGCATAGGTTAAAACAACATAAATACAATTTAATAAAGCATCGGACAAAACAACATAAATACAATTTAATAAAGCATATGATAAAACAACATAAATACAATTTATAAAGCATAGGATAAAACAACATAAATACAATTTAATAAAGCATAGGATAAAACAACATAAATAAAATTTAATAAAGCATAGGTTAAAACAACATAAATACAATTTAATAAAGCATCGGACAAAACAACATAAATACAATTTAATAAAGCATAGGATAAAACAACATAAATACAATTTATAAAGCATAGGATAAAACAACATAAATACAATTTAATAAAGCATAGGATAAAACAACATAAATAAAATTTAATAAAGCATAGGTTAAAACAACATAAATACAATTTAATAAAGCATAGGATAAAACAACATAAATACAATTTAAAAAAGCATAGGATAAAACAACATAAATACTTTTTAATAAAGCATAGGATAAAACCACATAAATACAATTAATAAAGCACAGGATAAAACAACATAAATACAATTTAATAAAGCATAGGATAAAACAACATAAATACAATTTAATAAAGCATAGGATAAAACAACATAAATACAATTTAATAAAGCATAGGATAAAACTACATAAATACAATTTAATAAAGCATAGGATAAAACAAATTAAATACAATTTAATAAAGCATAGGATAAAACAACATAAATTCAATTTAATAAAGCATAGGATAAAACAACATAAATACAATTTAATAAAGCATAGGATAAAACAACATAAATACAATTTAATAAAGCATAAGATAAAACAACATGAATACAATTTAATAAAGCATAGGTTAAAACAACATAAATACGATTTAATAAATCATAGGATAAAACAACATAAATACAATTTAATAAAGCATAGGTTAAAACAACATAAATACAATTTAATAAAGCATAGGATAAAATAACATAAATACAATTTCATAAAGCATAGGCTAAAACTACATAAATACAATTTAATAAAGCATAGGATAAAACAAATTAAATACAATTTAATAAAGCATAGGTTAAAACAACATAAATACAATTTAATAAAGCATAGGATAAAACAACATAAATACAATTTAATAAAGCATAGGATAAAACAACATAAATAAAATTTAATAAAGCATAGGTTAAAACAACATAAATACAATTTAATAAAGCATCGGACAAAACAACATAAATACAATTTAATAAAGCAAAGGATAAAACAACATAAATACATTTTATAAAGCATAGGATAAAACAACATAAATACAATTTAATAAAGCATAGGATAAAACAACATAAATACAATTTAATAAAGCATAGGAAAAAACAACATAAATACAATTTAATAAAGCATAGGCTAAAACTACATAAATACAATTTAATAAAGCATAGGATAAAACAACATAAATACAATTTAATAAAGCATAGGATAAAACAACATAAATACAATTTAATAAAGCATACGTTAAAACAACATAAATACAATTAAATAAAGCATAGGTTAAAACAACATAAATACAATTTAATAAAGCATAGGATAAAACAACATAAATACAATTTAATAAAGCATAGGATAAAACAACATAAATAAAATTTAATAAAGCATAGGTTAAAACAACATAAATACAATTTAATAAAGCATAGGATAAAACAACATAAATACAATTTAATAAAGCATAGGATAAAACAACATAAATAAAATTTAATAAAGCATAGGTTAAAAGAACATAAATACAATTTTATAAAGCATAGGTAAAAACTACATAAATACAATTTAATAAAGCATAGGATAAAACAACATAAATACAATTTAATAAAGCATAGGTTAAAACAACATAAATACAATTTAATAAAGCATAGAATAAAACAACATAAATACAATTTAATAAAGCATAGGATAAAACAACATAAATAAAATTTAATAAAGAATAGGTTAAAACAACATAAATACAATTTAATAAAGCATAGGATAAAATAACATAAATACAATTTCATAAAGCATAGGCTAAAACTACATAAATACAATTTAATAAAGCATAGGATAAAACAAATTAAATACAATTTAATAAAGCATAGGTTAAAACAACATAAATACAATTTAATAAAGCATAGGATAAAACAACATAAATAAAATTTAATAAAGCATAGGTTAAAACAACATAAATACAATTTAATAAAGCATAGGATAAAACAACATAAACACAATTTAATAAAGCATAGGATAAAACAACATAAATAAAATTTAATAAAGCATAGGTTAAAAGAACATAAATACAATTTTATAAAGCATAGGCAAAAACTACATAAATACAATTTAATAAAGCATAGGATAAAACAACATAAATACAATTTAATAAAGCATAGGTTAAAACAACATAAATACAATTTAATAAAGCATAGTATAAAACAACATAAATACAATTTAATAAAGCATAGGATAAAACAACATAAATACAATTTAATAAAGCATAGGATAAAACAACATAAATATAATTTATTAAAGCATAGGTTAAAACAACATAAATGCAATTTAATAAAGCATAGGATAAAACAACATAAATACAATTTAATAAAGCATAGGATAAAACAACATAAATTAAATTTAATAAAGCATAGGATAAAACAACATAAATACAATTTAATAAAGCATAGGATAAAACAACATAAATACAATTTAATAAAGCATAGGTTAAAACAACATAAATGCAATTTAATAAAGCATAGGATAAAACAACATAAATACAATTTAATAAAGCATAGGATAAAACAACATAAATACAATTTAATAAAGCATCGGACAAAACAACATAAATACAATTTAATAAAGCATAGGATAAAACAACATAAATACAATTTATAAAGCATAGGATAAAACAACATAAATATAATTTAATAAAGCATAGGATAAAACAACATAAATAAAATTTAATAAAGCATAGGTTAAAACAACATAAATACAATTTAATAAAGCATAGGATAAAACAACATAAATACAATTTAAAAAAGCATAGGATAAAACAACATAAATACTTTTTAATAAAGCATAGGATAAAACCACATAAATACAATTTAATAAAGCACAGGATAAAACAACATAAATACAATTTAATAAAGCATAGGATAAAACAACATAAATACAATTTAATAAAGCATAGGATAAAACAACATAAATACAATTTAATAAAGCACAGGATAAAACAACATAAATACAATTTAATAAAGCATAGGATAAAACAACATAAATACAATTTAATAAAGCAAAGGTAAAAACAAAATAAATACAATTTTATAAAGCATAGGATAAAACAACATAAATACAATTTAATAAAGCATAGGTTAAAACAACATAAATGCAATTTAATAAAGCATAGGATAAAACAACATAAATTCAATTTAATAAAGCATAGGATAAAACAACATAAATACTATTTAATAAAGCACAGGATAAAACAACATAAATAAAATTTAATAAAGCATAGCATAAAACAACATAAATAAAATTTAATAAAGCATAGGATAACACAACATAAATACAATTTAATAAAGCACAGGATAAAACAAATTAAATACAATTTAATAAAGCATAGGAAAAAAAAAATTAAATACAATTTAATAAAGCATAGGATAAAACAACATAAATTCAATTTAATAAAGCATAGGATAAAACAAATTAAATACAATTTAATAAAGCATAGGATAAAACAACATAAATTCAATTTAATAAAGCATAGGATAAAACAACATAAATACAATTTAATAAAGCATAGGATAAAACAACATAAATACAATTTAATAAAGCATAAGATAAAACAACATGAATACAATTTAATAAAGCATAGGATAAAACAACATAAATACAATTTAATAAAGCATAGGATAAAACAACATAAATACAATTTAATAAAGCATAGGATAAAACAACATAAATACAATTTAATAAAGCATAGGAAAAAACAACATAAATACAATTTAATAAAGCATAGGCTAAAACTACATAAATACAATTTAATAAAGCATAGGATAAAACAACATAAATAAAATTTAATAAAGCATAGGTTAAAACAACATAAATACAATTTAATAAAGCATAGGATAAAACAACATAAATACAATTTAATAAAGCATAGGATAAAACAACATAAATACAATTTAATAAAGCATAGGATAAAACAACATAAATAAAATTTAATAAAGCATAGGTTAAAACAACATAAATACAATTTAATAAAGCATAGGCAAAAACTACATAAATACAATTTAATAAAGCATAGGATAAAACAACATAAATACAATTTAATAAAGCATAGGTTAAAACAACATAAATACAATTTAATAAAGCATAGGATAAAACAACATAAATACAATTTAATAAAGCATAGGATAAAACAACATAAATACAATTTAATAAAGCATAGGATAAAACAAATTAAATACAATTTAATAAAGCATAGGATAAAACAACATAAATTCAATTTAATAAAGCATAGGATAAAACAACATAAATACAATTTAATAAAGCATAGGATAAAACAACATAAATACAATTTAATAAAGCATAGGATAAAACAACATAAATGCAATTTAATAAAGCATAGGATAAAACAACATAAATACAATTTAATAAAGCATAGGATAAAACAACATAAATACAAATTAATAAAGCATAGGATAAAACAACATAAATAAAATTTAATAAAGCATAGGTTAAAACAACATAAATGCAATTTAATAAAGCATAGGACAAAACAACATAAATACAATTTAATAAAGCATAGGACAAAACAACATAAATACAATTTAATAAAGCATAGGATAAAACCACAGAAATACAATTTAATAAGGCATAGGATAAAACAACATAAATACAATTTAATAAAGCATAGGATAAAACAACATAAATACAATTTAATATAGCATAGGATAAAACAACATAAATACAATTTAATAAAGCATACGTTAAAACAACATAAATACAATTAAATAAAGCATAGGTTAAAACAACATAAATACAATTTAATAAAGCATAGGATAAAACAACATAAATACAATTTAATAAAGCATAGGATAAAACAACATAAATAAAATTTAATAAAGCATAGGTTAAAACAACATAAATACAATTTAATAAAGCATAGGATAAAACAACATAAATACAATTTAATAAAGCATAGGATAAAACAACATAAATAAAATTTAATAAAGCATAGGTTAAAACAACATAAATACAATTTAATAAAGCATAGGCAAAAACTACATAAATACAATTTAATAAAGCATAGGATAAAACAACATAAATACAATTTAATAAAGCATAGGTTAAAACAACATAAATACAATTTAATAAAGCATAGGATAAAACAACATAAATACAATTTAATAAAGCATAGGATAAAACAACATAAATAAAATTTAATAAAGCATAGGTTAAAACAACATAAATACAATTTAATAAAGCATAGGATAAAACAACATAAATACAATTTAATAAAGCATAGGATAAAACAACATAAATACATTTTAATAAAGCATAGGCTAAAACTACATAAATACAATTTAATAAAGCATATGATAAAACAAATTAAATACAATTTAATAAAGCATAGGATAAAACAACATAAATTCAATTTAATAAAGCATAGGATAAAACAACATAAATACAATTTAATAAAGCATAGGATAAAACAACATAAATACAATTTAATAAAGCATAGGATAAAACAACATAAATACAATTTAATAAAGCATAGGATAAAACAACATAAATACAATTTAATAAAGCATAAGATAAAACAACATAAATACAAATTAATAAAGCATAGGATAAAACAACATAAATAAAATTTAATAAAGCATAGGTTAAAACAACATAAATACAATTTAATAAAGCATAGGACAAAACAACATAAATACAATTTAATAAAGCATAGGACAAAACAACATAAATACAATTTAATAAAGCATAGGATAAAACCACAGAAATACAATTTAATAAGGCATAGGATAAAACAACATAAATAAAATTTAATAAAGCATAGGACAAAACAACATAAATACAATTTAATAAAGCATAGGATAAAACAACATAAATACAATTTAATGAAACATAGGATAAACAACATAAATACAAT
Organism: Phyllobates terribilis; assembly: GCF_046119375.1. Lineage (NCBI taxonomy): Eukaryota > Metazoa > Chordata > Amphibia > Anura > Dendrobatidae > Phyllobates > Phyllobates terribilis. The sequence continues at coordinate 1,604,617 of NW_027362778.1, forward strand.
TTAATAAAGCATAGGACAAAACAACATAAATACAATTTAATAAAGCATATGTTAAAACAACATAAATACAATTTAATAAAGCATAAGATAAAACAACATGAATATAATTTAGTAAAGCATAAGATAAAACAACATGAATACAATTTAATAAAGCATAGGATAAAACAACATAAATACAATTTAATAAAGCATAGGATAAAACTACATAAATACAATTTAATAAAGCATAGGATAAAACAAATTAAATACAATTTAATAAAGCATAGGATAAAACAACATAAATTCAATTTAATAAAGCATAGGATAAAACAACATAAATACAATTTAATAAAGCATAGGATAAAACAACATAAATACAATTTAATAAAGCATAAGATAAAACAACATGAATACAATTTAATAAAGCATAGGTTAAAACAACATAAATACAATTTAATAAATCATAGGATAAAACAACATAAATACAATTTAATAAAGCATAGGTTAAAATAACATAAATACAATTTAATAAAGCATAGGATAAAATAACATAAATATAATTTCATAAAGCATAGGCTAAAACTAAATAAATCCAATTTAATAAAGCATAGGATAAAACAAATTAAATACAATTTAATAAAGCATAGGTTGAAACAACATAAATACAATTTAATAAAGCATAGGATAAAACAACATAAATACAATTTAATAAAGCATAGGATAAAACAACATAAATAAAATTTAATAATGCATAGGTTAAAACAACATAAATACAATTTAATAAAGCATCGGACAAAACAACATAAATACAATTTAATAAAGCATATGATAAAACAACATAAATACAATTTATAAAGCATAGGATAAAACAACATAAATACAATTTAATAAAGCATAGGATAAAACAACATAAATAAAATTTAATAAAGCATAGGTTAAAACAACATAAATACAATTTAATAAAGCATCGGACAAAACAACATAAATACAATTTAATAAAGCATAGGATAAAACAACATAAATACAATTTATAAAGCATAGGATAAAACAACATAAATACAATTTAATAAAGCATAGGATAAAACAACATAAATAAAATTTAATAAAGCATAGGTTAAAACAACATAAATACAATTTAATAAAGCATAGGATAAAACAACATAAATACAATTTAAAAAAGCATAGGATAAAACAACATAAATACTTTTTAATAAAGCATAGGATAAAACCACATAAATACAATTAATAAAGCACAGGATAAAACAACATAAATACAATTTAATAAAGCATAGGATAAAACAACATAAATACAATTTAATAAAGCATAGGATAAAACAACATAAATACAATTTAATAAAGCATAGGATAAAACTACATAAATACAATTTAATAAAGCATAGGATAAAACAAATTAAATACAATTTAATAAAGCATAGGATAAAACAACATAAATTCAATTTAATAAAGCATAGGATAAAACAACATAAATACAATTTAATAAAGCATAGGATAAAACAACATAAATACAATTTAATAAAGCATAAGATAAAACAACATGAATACAATTTAATAAAGCATAGGTTAAAACAACATAAATACAATTTAATAAATCATAGGATAAAACAACATAAATACAATTTAATAAAGCATAGGTTAAAACAACATAAATACAATTTAATAAAGCATAGGATAAAATAACATAAATACAATTTCATAAAGCATAGGCTAAAACTACATAAATACAATTTAATAAAGCATAGGATAAAACAAATTAAATACAATTTAATAAAGCATAGGTTAAAACAACATAAATACAATTTAATAAAGCATAGGATAAAACAACATAAATACAATTTAATAAAGCATAGGATAAAACAACATAAATAAAATTTAATAAAGCATAGGTTAAAACAACATAAATACAATTTAATAAAGCATCGGACAAAACAACATAAATACAATTTAATAAAGCAAAGGATAAAACAACATAAATACATTTTATAAAGCATAGGATAAAACAACATAAATACAATTTAATAAAGCATAGGATAAAACAACATAAATACAATTTAATAAAGCATAGGAAAAAACAACATAAATACAATTTAATAAAGCATAGGCTAAAACTACATAAATACAATTTAATAAAGCATAGGATAAAACAACATAAATACAATTTAATAAAGCATAGGATAAAACAACATAAATACAATTTAATAAAGCATACGTTAAAACAACATAAATACAATTAAATAAAGCATAGGTTAAAACAACATAAATACAATTTAATAAAGCATAGGATAAAACAACATAAATACAATTTAATAAAGCATAGGATAAAACAACATAAATAAAATTTAATAAAGCATAGGTTAAAACAACATAAATACAATTTAATAAAGCATAGGATAAAACAACATAAATACAATTTAATAAAGCATAGGATAAAACAACATAAATAAAATTTAATAAAGCATAGGTTAAAAGAACATAAATACAATTTTATAAAGCATAGGTAAAAACTACATAAATACAATTTAATAAAGCATAGGATAAAACAACATAAATACAATTTAATAAAGCATAGGTTAAAACAACATAAATACAATTTAATAAAGCATAGAATAAAACAACATAAATACAATTTAATAAAGCATAGGATAAAACAACATAAATAAAATTTAATAAAGAATAGGTTAAAACAACATAAATACAATTTAATAAAGCATAGGATAAAATAACATAAATACAATTTCATAAAGCATAGGCTAAAACTACATAAATACAATTTAATAAAGCATAGGATAAAACAAATTAAATACAATTTAATAAAGCATAGGTTAAAACAACATAAATACAATTTAATAAAGCATAGGATAAAACAACATAAATAAAATTTAATAAAGCATAGGTTAAAACAACATAAATACAATTTAATAAAGCATAGGATAAAACAACATAAACACAATTTAATAAAGCATAGGATAAAACAACATAAATAAAATTTAATAAAGCATAGGTTAAAAGAACATAAATACAATTTTATAAAGCATAGGCAAAAACTACATAAATACAATTTAATAAAGCATAGGATAAAACAACATAAATACAATTTAATAAAGCATAGGTTAAAACAACATAAATACAATTTAATAAAGCATAGTATAAAACAACATAAATACAATTTAATAAAGCATAGGATAAAACAACATAAATACAATTTAATAAAGCATAGGATAAAACAACATAAATATAATTTATTAAAGCATAGGTTAAAACAACATAAATGCAATTTAATAAAGCATAGGATAAAACAACATAAATACAATTTAATAAAGCATAGGATAAAACAACATAAATACAATTTAATAAAGCATCGGACAAAACAACATAAATACAATTTAATAAAGCATAGGATAAAACAACATAAATACAATTTATAAAGCATAGGATAAAACAACATAAATACAATTTAATAAAGCATAGGATAAAACAACATAAATAAAATTTAATAAAGCATAGGTTAAAACAACATAAATACAATTTAATAAAGCATAGGATAAAACAACATAAATACAATTTAAAAAAGCATAGGATAAAACAACATAAATACTTTTTAATAAAGCATAGGATAAAACCACATAAATACAATTTAATAAAGCACAGGATAAAACAACATAAATACAATTTAATAAAGCATAGGATAAAACAACATAAATACAATTTAATAAAGCATAGGATAAAACAACATAAATACAATTTAATAAAGCACAGGATAAAACAACATAAATACAATTTAATAAAGCATAGGATAAAACAACATAAATACAATTTAATAAAGCAAAGGTAAAAACAAAATAAATACAATTTTATAAAGCATAGGATAAAACAACATAAATACAATTTAATAAAGCATAGGTTAAAACAACATAAATGCAATTTAATAAAGCATAGGATAAAACAACATAAATTCAATTTAATAAAGCATAGGATAAAACAACATAAATACTATTTAATAAAGCACAGGATAAAACAACATAAATAAAATTTAATAAAGCATAGCATAAAACAACATAAATAAAATTTAATAAAGCATAGGATAACACAACATAAATACAATTTAATAAAGCACAGGATAAAACAAATTAAATACAATTTAATAAAGCATAGGAAAAAAAAAATTAAATACAATTTAATAAAGCATAGGATAAAACAACATAAATTCAATTTAATAAAGCATAGGATAAAACAAATTAAATACAATTTAATAAAGCATAGGATAAAACAACATAAATTCAATTTAATAAAGCATAGGATAAAACAACATAAATACAATTTAATAAAGCATAGGATAAAACAACATAAATACAATTTAATAAAGCATAAGATAAAACAACATGAATACAATTTAATAAAGCATAGGATAAAACAACATAAATACAATTTAATAAAGCATAGGATAAAACAACATAAATACAATTTAATAAAGCAAAGGTAAAAACAAAATAAATACAATTTTATAAAGCATAGGATAAAACAACATAAATACAATTTAATAAAGCATAGGTTAAAACAACATAAATGCAATTTAATAAAGCATAGGATAAAACAACATAAATTCAATTTAATAAAGCATAGGATAAAACAACATAAATACTATTTAATAAAGCACAGGATAAAACAACATAAATAAAATTTAATAAAGCATAGCATAAAACAACATAAATAAAATTTAATAAAGCATAGGATAACACAACATAAATACAATTTAATAAAGCACAGGATAAAACAAATTAAATACAATTTAATAAAGCATAGGAAAAAAAAAATTAAATACAATTTAATAAAGCATAGGATAAAACAACATAAATTCAATTTAATAAAGCATAGGATAAAACAAATTAAATACAATTTAATAAAGCATAGGATAAAACAACATAAATACAATTTAATAAAGCATAGGATAAAACAACATAAATACAATTTAATAAAGCATAAGATAAAACAACATGAATATAATTTAGTAAAGCATAAGATAAAACAACATGAATACAATTTAATAAAGCATAGGATAAAACAACATAAATACAATTTAATAAAGCATAGGATAAAACTACATAAATACAATTTAATAAAGCATAGGATAAAACAAATTAAATACAATTTAATAAAGCATAGGATAAAACAACATAAATTCAATTTAATAAAGCATAGGATAAAACAACATAAATACAATTTAATAAAGCATAGGATAAAACAACATAAATACAATTTAATAAAGCATAAGATAAAACAACATGAATACAATTTAATAAAGCATAGGTTAAAACAACATAAATACAATTTAATAAATCATAGGATAAAACAACATAAATACAATTTAATAAAGCATAGGTTAAAATAACATAAATACAATTTAATAAAGCATAGGATAAAATAACATAAATATAATTTCATAAAGCATAGGCTAAAACTAAATAAATCCAATTTAATAAAGCATAGGATAAAACAAATTAAATACAATTTAATAAAGCATAGGTTGAAACAACATAAATACAATTTAATAAAGCATAGGATAAAACAACATAAATACAATTTAATAAAGCATAGGATAAAACAACATAAATAAAATTTAATAATGCATAGGTTAAAACAACATAAATACAATTTAATAAAGCATCGGACAAAACAACATAAATACAATTTAATAAAGCATATGATAAAACAACATAAATACAATTTATAAAGCATAGGATAAAACAACATAAATACAATTTAATAAAGCATAGGATAAAACAACATAAATAAAATTTAATAAAGCATAGGTTAAAACAACATAAATACAATTTAATAAAGCATCGGACAAAACAACATAAATACAATTTAATAAAGCATAGGATAAAACAACATAAATACAATTTATAAAGCATAGGATAAAACAACATAAATACAATTTAATAAAGCATAGGATAAAACAACATAAATAAAATTTAATAAAGCATAGGTTAAAACAACATAAATACAATTTAATAAAGCATAGGATAAAACAACATAAATACAATTTAAAAAAGCATAGGATAAAACAACATAAATACTTTTTAATAAAGCATAGGATAAAACCACATAAATACAATTAATAAAGCACAGGATAAAACAACATAAATACAATTTAATAAAGCATAGGATAAAACAACATAAATACAATTTAATAAAGCATAGGATAAAACAACATAAATACAATTTAATAAAGCATAGGATAAAACTACATAAATACAATTTAATAAAGCATAGGATAAAACAAATTAAATACAATTTAATAAAGCATAGGATAAAACAACATAAATTCAATTTAATAAAGCATAGGATAAAACAACATAAATACAATTTAATAAAGCATAGGATAAAACAACATAAATACAATTTAATAAAGCATAAGATAAAACAACATGAATACAATTTAATAAAGCATAGGTTAAAACAACATAAATACAATTTAATAAATCATAGGATAAAACAACATAAATACAATTTAATAAAGCATAGGTTAAAACAACATAAATACAATTTAATAAAGCATAGGATAAAATAACATAAATACAATTTCATAAAGCATAGGCTAAAACTACATAAATACAATTTAATAAAGCATAGGATAAAACAAATTAAATACAATTTAATAAAGCATAGGTTAAAACAACATAAATACAATTTAATAAAGCATAGGATAAAACAACATAAATACAATTTAATAAAGCATAGGATAAAACAACATAAATAAAATTTAATAAAGCATAGGTTAAAACAACATAAATACAATTTAATAAAGCATCGGACAAAACAACATAAATACAATTTAATAAAGCAAAGGATAAAACAACATAAATACATTTTATAAAGCATAGGATAAAACAACATAAATACAATTTAATAAAGCATAGGATAAAACAACATAAATACAATTTAATAAAGCATAGGAAAAAACAACATAAATACAATTTAATAAAGCATAGGCTAAAACTACATAAATACAATTTAATAAAGCATAGGATAAAACAACATAAATACAATTTAATAAAGCATAGGATAAAACAACATAAATACAATTTAATAAAGCATACGTTAAAACAACATAAATACAATTAAATAAAGCATAGGTTAAAACAACATAAATACAATTTAATAAAGCATAGGATAAAACAACATAAATACAATTTAATAAAGCATAGGATAAAACAACATAAATAAAATTTAATAAAGCATAGGTTAAAACAACATAAATACAATTTAATAAAGCATAGGATAAAACAACATAAATACAATTTAATAAAGCATAGGATAAAACAACATAAATAAAATTTAATAAAGCATAGGTTAAAAGAACATAAATACAATTTTATAAAGCATAGGTAAAAACTACATAAATACAATTTAATAAAGCATAGGATAAAACAACATAAATACAATTTAATAAAGCATAGGTTAAAACAACATAAATACAATTTAATAAAGCATAGAATAAAACAACATAAATACAATTTAATAAAGCATAGGATAAAACAACATAAATAAAATTTAATAAAGAATAGGTTAAAACAACATAAATACAATTTAATAAAGCATAGGATAAAATAACATAAATACAATTTCATAAAGCATAGGCTAAAACTACATAAATACAATTTAATAAAGCATAGGATAAAACAAATTAAATACAATTTAATAAAGCATAGGTTAAAACAACATAAATACAATTTAATAAAGCATAGGATAAAACAACATAAATAAAATTTAATAAAGCATAGGTTAAAACAACATAAATACAATTTAATAAAGCATAGGATAAAACAACATAAACACAATTTAATAAAGCATAGGATAAAACAACATAAATAAAATTTAATAAAGCATAGGTTAAAAGAACATAAATACAATTTTATAAAGCATAGGCAAAAACTACATAAATACAATTTAATAAAGCATAGGATAAAACAACATAAATACAATTTAATAAAGCATAGGTTAAAACAACATAAATACAATTTAATAAAGCATAGTATAAAACAACATAAATACAATTTAATAAAGCATAGGATAAAACAACATAAATACAATTTAATAAAGCATAGGATAAAACAACATAAATATAATTTATTAAAGCATAGGTTAAAACAACATAAATGCAATTTAATAAAGCATAGGATAAAACAACATAAATACAATTTAATAAAGCATAGGATAAAACAACATAAATACAATTTAATAAAGCATCGGACAAAACAACATAAATACAATTTAATAAAGCATAGGATAAAACAACATAAATACAATTTATAAAGCATAGGATAAAACAACATAAATACAATTTAATAAAGCATAGGATAAAACAACATAAATAAAATTTAATAAAGCATAGGTTAAAACAACATAAATACAATTTAATAAAGCATAGGATAAAACAACATAAATACAATTTAAAAAAGCATAGGATAAAACAACATAAATACTTTTTAATAAAGCATAGGATAAAACCACATAAATACAATTTAATAAAGCACAGGATAAAACAACATAAATACAATTTAATAAAGCATAGGATAAAACAACATAAATACAATTTAATAAAGCATAGGATAAAACAACATAAATACAATTTAATAAAGCACAGGATAAAACAACATAAATACAATTTAATAAAGCATAGGATAAAACAACATAAATACAATTTAATAAAGCAAAGGTAAAAACAAAATAAATACAATTTTATAAAGCATAGGATAAAACAACATAAATACAATTTAATAAAGCATAGGTTAAAACAACATAAATGCAATTTAATAAAGCATAGGATAAAACAACATAAATTCAATTTAATAAAGCATAGGATAAAACAACATAAATACTATTTAATAAAGCACAGGATAAAACAACATAAATAAAATTTAATAAAGCATAGCATAAAACAACATAAATAAAATTTAATAAAGCATAGGATAACACAACATAAATACAATTTAATAAAGCACAGGATAAAACAAATTAAATACAATTTAATAAAGCATAGGAAAAAAAAAATTAAATACAATTTAATAAAGCATAGGATAAAACAACATAAATTCAATTTAATAAAGCATAGGATAAAACAAATTAAATACAATTTAATAAAGCATAGGATAAAACAACATAAATTCAATTTAATAAAGCATAGGATAAAACAACATAAATACAATTTAATAAAGCATAGGATAAAACAACATAAATACAATTTAATAAAGCATAAGATAAAACAACATGAATACAATTTAATAAAGCATAGGATAAAACAACATAAATACAATTTAATAAAGCATAGGATAAAACAACATAAATACAATTTAATAAAGCAAAGGTAAAAACAAAATAAATACAATTTTATAAAGCATAGGATAAAACAACATAAATACAATTTAATAAAGCATAGGTTAAAACAACATAAATGCAATTTAATAAAGCATAGGATAAAACAACATAAATTCAATTTAATAAAGCATAGGATAAAACAACATAAATACTATTTAATAAAGCACAGGATAAAACAACATAAATAAAATTTAATAAAGCATAGCATAAAACAACATAAATAAAATTTAATAAAGCATAGGATAACACAACATAAATACAATTTAATAAAGCACAGGATAAAACAAATTAAATACAATTTAATAAAGCATAGGAAAAAAAAAATTAAATACAATTTAATAAAGCATAGGATAAAACAACATAAATTCAATTTAATAAAGCATAGGATAAAACAAATTAAATACAATTTAATAAAGCATAGGATAAAACAACATAAATTCAATTTAATAAAGCATAGCATAAAACAACATAAATACAATTTAATAAAGCATAGGATAAAACAACATAAATACAATTTAATAAAGCATAAGATAAAACAACATGAATACAATTTAATAAAGCATAGGATAAAACAACATAAATACAATTTAATAAAGCATAGGATAAAACAACATAAATACAATTTAATAAAGCATAGGACAAAACAACATAAATACAATTTAATAAAGCATAGGATAAAACCACAGAAATACAATTTAATAAGGCATAGGATAAAACAACATAAATACAATTTAATAAAGCATAGGATAAAACAACATAAATACAATTTAATATAGCATAGGATAAAACAACATAAATACAATTTAATAAAGCATAGGTTAAAACAACATAAATACAATTTAATAAAGCATAGGATAAAACAACATAAATACAATTTAATAAAGCATAGGATAAAACAACATAAATAAAATTTAATAAAGCATAGGTTAAAAGAACATAAATACAATTTTATAAAGCATAGGCAAAAACTACATAAATACAATTTAATAAAGCATAGGATAAAACAACATAAATACAATTTAATAAAGCATAGGTTAAAACAACATAAATACAATTTAATAAAGCATAGTATAAAACAACATAAATACAATTTAATAAAGCATAGGATAAAACAACATAAATACAATTTAATAAAGCATAGGATAAAACAACATAAATACAATTTAATAAAGCATAGGTTAAAACAACATAAATGCAATTTAATAAAGCATAGGATAAAACAACATAAATACAATTTAATAAAGCATAGGATAAAACAACATAAATACAATTTAATAAAGCATCGGACAAAACAACATAAATACAATTTAATAAAGCATAGGATAAAACAACATAAATACAATTTATAAAGCATAGGATAAAACAACATAAATACAATTTAATAAAGCATAGGATAAAACAACATAAATAAAATTTAATAAAGCATAGGTTAAAACAACATAAATACAATTTAATAAAGCATAGGATAAAACAACATAAATACAATTTAAAAAAGCATAGGATAAAACAACATAAATACTTTTTAATAAAGCATAGGATAAAACCACATAAATACAATTTAATAAAGCACAGGATAAAACAACATAAATACAATTTAATAAAGCATAGGATAAAACAACATAAATACAATTTAATAAAGCATAGGATAAAACAACATAAATACAATTTAATAAAGCACAGGATAAAACAACATAAATACAATTTAATAAAGCATAGGATAAAACAACATAAATACAATTTAATAAAGCAAAGGTAAAAACAAAATAAATACAATTTTATAAAGCATAGGATAAAACAACATAAATACAATTTAATAAAGCATAGGTTAAAACAACATAAATGCAATTTAATAAAGCATAGGATAAAACAACATAAATTCAATTTAATAAAGCATAGGATAAAACAACATAAATACTATTTAATAAAGCACAGGATAAAACAACATAAATAAAATTTAATAAAGCATAGCATAAAACAACATAAATAAAATTTAATAAAGCATAGGATAACACAACATAAATACAATTTAATAAAGCACAGGATAAAACAAATTAAATACAATTTAATAAAGCATAGGAAAAAAAAAATTAAATACAATTTAATAAAGCATTGGATAAAACAACATAAATACAATTTAATATAGCATAGGATAAAACAACATAAATACAATTTAATAAAGCATACGTTAAAACAACATAAATACAATTAAATAAAGCATAGGTTAAAACAACATAAATACAATTTAATAAAGCATAGGATAAAACAACATAAATACAATTTAATAAAGCATAGGATAAAACAACATAAATACATTTTAATAAAGCATAGGCTAAAACTACATAAATACAATTTAATAAAGCATATGATAAAACAAATTAAATACAATTTAATAAAGCATAGGATAAAACAACATAAATTCAATTTAATAAAGCATAGGATAAAACAACATAAATACAATTTAATAAAGCATAGGATAAAACAACATAAATACAATTTAATAAAGCATAGGATAAAACAACATAAATACAATTTAATAAAGCATAGGATAAAACAACATAAATACAATTTAATAAAGCATAAGATAAAACAACATAAATACAAATTAATAAAGCATAGGATAAAACAACATAAATAAAATTTAATAAAGCATAGGTTAAAACAACATAAATACAATTTAATAAAGCATAGGACAAAACAACATAAATACAATTTAATAAAGCATAGGACAAAACAACATAAATACAATTTAATAAAGCATAGGATAAAACCACAGAAATACAATTTAATAAGGCATAGGATAAAACAACATAAATACAATTTAATAAAGCATAGGACAAAACAACATAAATACAATTTAATAAAGCATAGGATAAAACAACATAAATACAATTTAATGAAACATAGGATAAACAACATAAATACAATTTAATAAAGCATAGGACAAAACAACATAAATACAATTTAATAAAGCATATGTTAAAACAACATAAATACAATTTAATAAAGCATAAGATAAAACAACATGAATATAATTTAGTAAAGCATAAGATAAAACAACATGAATACAATTTAATAAAGCATAGGATAAAACAACATAAATACAATTTAATAAAGCATAGGCTAAAACTACATAAATACAATTTAATAAAGCATAGGATAAAACAAATTAAATACAATTTAATAAAGCATAGGATAAAACAACATAAATTCAATTTAATAAAGCATAGGATAAAACAACATAAATACAATTTAATAAAGCATAGGATAAAACAACATAAATACAATTTAATAAAGCATAAGATAAAACAACATGAATACAATTTAATAAAGCATAGGTTAAAACAACATAAATACAATTTAATAAATCATAGGATAAAACAACATAAATACAATTTAATAAAGCATAGGTTAAAATAACATAAATACAATTTAATAAAGCATAGGATAAAATAACATAAATATAATTTCATAAAGCATAGGCTAAAACTAAATAAATCCAATTTAATAAAGCATAGGATAAAACAAATTAAATACAATTTAATAAAGCATAGGTTGAAACAACATAAATACAATTTAATAAAGCATAGGATAAAACAACATAAATACAATTTAATAAAGCATAGGATAAAACAACATAAATAAAATTTAATAATGCATAGGTTAAAACAACATAAATACAATTTAATAAAGCATCGGACAAAACAACATAAATACAATTTAATAAAGCATATGATAAAACAACATAAATACAATTTATAAAGCATAGGATAAAACAACATAAATACAATTTAATAAAGCATAGGATAAAACAACATAAATAAAATTTAATAAAGCATAGGTTAAAACAACATAAATACAATTTAATAAAGCATCGGACAAAACAACATAAATACAATTTAATAAAGCATAGGATAAAACAACATAAATACAATTTATAAAGCATAGGATAAAACAACATAAATACAATTTAATAAAGCATAGGATAAAACAACATAAATAAAATTTAATAAAGCATAGGTTAAAACAACATAAATACAATTTAATAAAGCATAGGATAAAACAACATAAATACAATTTAAAAAAGCATAGGATAAAACAACATAAATACTTTTTAATAAAGCATAGGATAAAACCACATAAATACAATTAATAAAGCACAGGATAAAACAACATAAATACAATTTAATAAAGCATAGGATAAAACAACATAAATACAATTTAATAAAGCATAGGATAAAACAACATAAATACAATTTAATAAAGCACAGGATAAAACAACATAAATACAATTTAATAAAGCATACGTTAAAACAACATAAATACAATTAAATAAAGCATAGGATAAAACAACATAAATACAATTTAATAAAGCATAGGATAAAACAACATAAATTCAATTTAATAAAGCATAGGATAAAACAACATAAATACAATTTTATAAAGCATAGGATAAAACAACATAAATACAATTTAATAAAGCATAGGATAAAACAACATAAATTCAATTTAATAAAGCATAGGATAAAACAACATAAATACTATTTAATAAAGCACAGGATAAAACAACATAAATAAAATTTAATAAAGCATAGGATAAAACAACATAAATACAATTTAATAAAGCATAGGATAAAACAACATAAATACAATTTAATAAAGCATAGGATAAAACTACATAAATACAATTTAATAAAGCATAGGATAAAACAAATTAAATACAATTTAATAAAGCATAGGATAAAACAACATAAATTCAATTTAATAAAGCATAGGATAAAACAACATAAATACAATTTAATAAAGCATAGGATAAAACAACATAAATACAATTTAATAAAGCATAAGATAAAACAACATGAATACAATTTAATAAAGCATAGGTTAAAACAACATAAATACAATTTAATAAATCATAGGATAAAACAACATAAATACAATTTAATAAAGCATAGGTTAAAACAACATAAATACAATTTAATAAAGCATAGGATAAAATAACATAAATACAATTTCATAAAGCATAGGCTAAAACTACATAAATACAATTTAATAAAGCATAGGATAAAACAAATTAAATACAATTTAATAAAGCATAGGTTAAAACAACATAAATACAATTTAATAAAGCATAGGATAAAACAACATAAATACAATTTAATAAAGCATAGGATAAAACAACATAAATAAAATTTAATAAAGCATAGGTTAAAACAACATAAATACAATTTAATAAAGCATCGGACAAAACAACATAAATACAATTTAATAAAGCAAAGGATAAAACAACATAAATACATTTTATAAAGCATAGGATAAAACAACATAAATACAATTTAATAAAACATAGGATAAAACAACATAAATACAATTTAATAAAGCATAGGAAAAAACAACATAAATACAATTTAATAAAGCATAGGCTAAAACTACATAAATACAATTTAATAAAGCATAGGATAAAACAACATAAATACAATTTAATAAAGCATAGGATAAAACAACATAAATACAATTTAATAAAGCATACGTTAAAACAACATAAATACAATTAAATAAAGCATAGGTTAAAACAACATAAATACAATTTAATAAAGCATAGGATAAAACAACATAAATACAATTTAATAAAGCATAGGATAAAACAACATAAATAAAATTTAATAAAGCATAGGTTAAAACAACATAAATACAATTTAATAAAGCATAGGATAAAACAACATAAATACAATTTAATAAAGCATAGGATAAAACAACATAAATAAAATTTAATAAAGCATAGGTTAAAAGAACATAAATACAATTTTATAAAGCATAGGTAAAAACTACATAAATACAATTTAATAAAGCATAGGATAAAACAACATAAATACAATTTAATAAAGCATAGGTTAAAACAACATAAATACAATTTAATAAAGCATAGAATAAAACAACATAAATACAATTTAATAAAGCATAGGATAAAACAACATAAATAAAATTTAATAAAGAATAGGTTAAAACAACATAAATACAATTTAATAAAGCATAGGATAAAATAACATAAATACAATTTCATAAAGCATAGGCTAAAACTACATAAATACAATTTAATAAAGCATAGGATAAAACAAATTAAATACAATTTAATAAAGCATAGGTTAAAACAACATAAATACAATTTAATAAAGCATAGGATAAAACAACATAAATAAAATTTAATAAAGCATAGGTTAAAACAACATAAATACAATTTAATAAAGCATAGGATAAAACAACATAAATACAATTTAATAAAGCATAGGATAAAACAACATAAATAAAATTTAATAAAGCATAGGTTAAAAGAACATAAATACAATTTTATAAAGCATAGGCAAAAACTACATAAATACAATTTAATAAAGCATAGGATAAAACAACATAAATACAATTTAATAAAGCATAGGTTAAAACAACATAAATACAATTTAATAAAGCATAGTATAAAACAACATAAATACAATTTAATAAAGCATAGGATAAAACAACATAAATACAATTTAATAAAGCATAGGTTAAAACAACATAAATACAATTTAATAAAGCATAGGATAAAACAACATAAATTCAATTTAATAAAGCATAGGATAAAACAACATAAATACAATTTAATAAAGCATAGGATAAAACAACATAAATACAATTTAATAAAGCATAGGATAAAACAACATAAATAAAATTTAATAAAGCATAGGTTAAAACAACATAAATACAATTTAATAAAGTATAGGATAAAACAACATAAATACAATTTAATAAAGCATAGGATAAAACAACATAAATACTTTTTAATAAAGCATAGGATAAAACCACATAAATACAATTTAATAAAGCACAGGATAAAACAACATAAATACAATTTAATAAAGCATAGGATAAAACAACATAAATACAATTTAATAAAGCATAGGATAAAACAACATAAATACAATTTAATAAAGCATAGGATAAAACAACATAAATACAATTTAATAAAGCATACGTTAAAACAACATAAATACAATTAAATAAAGCATAGGATAAAACAGCATGAATACAATTTAATAAAGCATAGGTTAAAACAACATAAATACAATTTAATAAAGCATAGGATAAAACAACATAAATACAATTTATAAAGCATAGGATAAAACAACATAAATACAATTTAATAAAGCATAGGATAAAACAACATAAATACAATTTATAAAGCATAGGATAAAGCAACATAAATACAATTTAATAAAGCATAGGATAAAACAACATAAATTCAATTTAATAAAGCATAGGATAAAACAACATAAATACAATTTAATAAAGCATAGGATAAAACAACATAAATAAAATTTAATAAAGCATAGGATAAAACAACATAAATACAATTTAATAAAGCATAGGATAAAACAACATAAATACAATTTAATAAAGCATAGGATAAAACAACATAAATAAAATTTAATAAAGCATAGGATAAAACAACATAAATACAATTTAATAAAGCATAGGATAAAACAACATAAATACAATTTATAAAGCATAGGATAAAACAACATAAATACAATTTAATAAAGCATAGGATAAAACAACATAAATTCAATTTAATAAAGCATAGGATAAAACAACATAAATACAATTTAATAAAGCATAGGATAAAACAACATAAATAAAATTTAATAAAGCATAGGATAAAACAACATAAATACAATTTAATAAAGCATAGGATAAAACAACATAAATACAATTTAATAAAGCATAGGATAAAACAACATAAATAAAATTTAATAAAGCATAGGATAAAACAACATAAATACAATTTAATAAAGCATAGGATAAAACAACATAAATACAATTTAATAAAGCATAGGTTAAAACAACATAAATGCAATTTAATAAAGCATAGGATAAAACAACATAAATACAATTTAATAAAGCATAGGATAAAACAACATAAATACAATTTAATAAAGCATAGGATAAAACAACATAAATACAATTTAATAAAGCATAGGTTAAAACAAAATAAATACAATTTAATAAAGCATCGGACAAAACAACATAAATACAATTTAATAAAGCATAGGATAAAACAACATAAATACAATTTATAAAGCATAGGATAAAACAACATAAATACAATTTAATAAAGCATAGGATAAAACAACATAAATACAATTTAATAAAGCATAGGCTAAAACTACATAAATACAATTTAATAAAGCATAGGATAAAACAACATAAATACAATTTAATAAAGCATAGGATAAAACAACATAAATACAATTTAATAAAGCATAGGTTAAAACAACATAAATACAATTTAATAAAGCATAGTATAAAACAACATAAATACAATTTCATAAAGCATAGGCTAAAACTATATAAATACAATTTAATAAAGCATCGGACAAAACAACATAAATACAATTTAATAAAGCATAGGATAAAACAACATAAATACAATTTATAAAGCATAGGATAAAACAACATAAATACAATTTAATAAAGCATAGACTAAAACAACATAAATACAATTTAATAAAGCATATTATAAAACAACATAAATACAATTTAATGAAACATAGGATAAACAACATAAATACAATTTAGTAAAGCATAGGACAAAACAACATAAATACAATTTAATAAAGCATATGTTAAAACAACATAAATACAATTTAATAAAGCATAAGATAAAACAACATGAATATAATTTAGTAAAGCATAAGATAAAACAACATGAATGCAATTTAATAAAGGATAGGATAAAACAACATAAATACAATTTAATAAAGCATAGGCTAAAACTACATAAATACAATTTAATAAAGCATAGGATAAAACAAATTAAATACAATTTAATAAAGCATAGGATAAAACAACATAAATTAAATTTAATAAAGCATAGGATAAAACAACATAAATACAATTTAATAAAGCATAGGATAAAACAACATAAATACAATTTAATAAAGCGTAAGATAAAACAACATGAATACAATTTAATAAAGCATAGGTTAAAACAACATAAATACAATTTAATAAATCATAGGATAAAACAACATAAATTCAATTTAATAAAGCATAGGTTAAAACAACATAAATACAATTTAATAAAGCATAGGATAAAATAACATAAATACAATTTCATAAAGCAGAGGCTAAAACTATATAAATACAATTTAATAAAGCATCGGACAAAACAACATAAATACAATTTAATAAAGCATATGATAAAACAACATAAATACAATTTATAAAGCATAGGATAAAACAACATAAATACAATTTAATAAAGCATAGGATAAAACAACATAAATAAAATTTAATAAAGCATAGGTTAAAACAACATAAATACAATTTAATAAAGCATCGGACAAAACAACATAAATACAATTTAATAAAGCATAGGATAAAACAACATAAATACAATTTATAAAGCATAGGATAAAACAACATAAATACAATTTAATAAAGCATAGGATAAAACAACATAAATACAATTTATAAAGCATAGGATAAAACAACATAAATACAATTTAATAAAGCATAGGTTAAAACAACATAAATACAATTTAATAAAGCATAGGTTAAAACAACATAAATACAATTTAATAAAGCATAGGATAAAACAACATAAATACAATTTAATAAAGCATAGGTTAAACCAACATAAATACAATTTAATAAAGCATAGGATAAAACAACATAAATACAATTTCATAAAGCATAGGCTGAAACTACATAAATACAATTTAATAAAGCATCGGACAAAACAACATAAATACAATTTAATAAAGCATAGGATAAAACAACATAAATACAATTTATAAAGCATAGGATAAAACAACATAAATACAATTTAATAAAGCATAGGATAAAACAACATAAATAAAATTTAATAAAGCATAGGTTAAAACAACATAAATACAATTTAATAAAGCATAGGTTAAAACAACATAAATACAATTTAATAAAGCATAGGATAAAACAACATAAATACAATTTAATAAAGCATAGGATAAAACAACATAAATAAAATTTAATAAAGCATAGGTTAAAAGAACATAAATACAATTTTATAAAGCATAGGCAAAAACTACATAAATACAATTTAATAAAGCATAGGATAAAACAACATAAATACAATTTAATAAAGCATAGGTTAAAACAACATAAATACAATTTAGTAAAGCATAGGATAAAACAACGTAAATACTTTTTAATAAAGCATAGGTTAAAACAACATAAATACAATTTAATAAAGCATAGGCTAAAACTACATAAATACAGTTTAATAAAGCATAGGATAAAACAACATAAATACAATTTAATAAAGCATAGGATAAAACAACATAAATACAATTTAATAAAGCATAGGATAAAACAACATAAATACAATTTAATAAAGCATAGGTTAAAACAACATAAATACAATTAAATAAAGCATAGGATAAAACAACATAAATACAATTTAATAAAGCATAGGATAAAACAACATAAATACAATTTAATAAAGCATAGGTTAAAACAACATAAATACAATTTTATAAAGCATAGGATAAAACAACATAAATACAATTTAATAAAGCATAGGTTAAAACAACATAAATACAATTTAATAAAGCATAGGATAAAACAACATAAATTCAATTTAAAAAAGCATAGGATAAAACAACATAAATACAATTTAATAAAGCATAGGATAAAACAACATAAATACAATTTAATAAAGCATAGGATAAAACAACATAAATAAAATTTAATAAAGCATAGGTTAAAACAACATAAATACAATTTAATAAAGTATAGGATAAAACAACATAAATACAATTTAATAAAGCATAGGATAAAACAACATAAATACTTTTTAATAAAGCATAGGATAAAACCACATAAATACAATTTAATAAAGCACAGGATAAAACAACATAAATACAATTTAATAAAGCATAGGATAAAACAACATAAATACAATTTAATAAAGCATAGGATAAAACAACATAAATACAATTTAATAAAGCATAGGATAAAACAACATAAATACAATTTAATAAAGCATACGTTAAAACAACATAAATACAATTAAATAAAGCATAGGATAAAACAACATAAATACAATTTAATAAAGCATAGGTTAAAACAACATAAATACAATTTAATAAAGCATAGGATAAAACAACATAAATACAATTCATAAAGCATAGGATAAAACAACATAAATACAATTTAATAAAGCATAGGATAAAACAACATAAATAAAATTTAATAAAGCATAGGTTAAAACAACATAAATACAATTTAATAAAGCATCGGACAAAACAACATAAATACAATTTAATAAAGCATAGGATAAAACAACATAAATACAATTTATAAAGCATAGGATAAAACAACATAAATACAATTTAATAAAGCATAGGATAAAACAACATGAATAGAATTTAATAAAGCATAGGTTAAAACAACATAAATCCAATTTAATAAAGCATAGGATAAAACAACATAAATACAATTTAATAAAGCATAGGATAAAACAACATAAATACAATTTAATAAAGCATAGGTTAAAACAACATAAATACAATTTAATAAAGCATAGGATAAAACAACATAAATACAATTTAATAAAGCATAGGATAAAACAACATAAATACAATTTAATAAAGCATAGGATAAAACAACATAAATAAAATTTAATAAAGCATAGGTTAAAAGAACATAAATACAATTTTATAAAGCATAGGCAAAAACTACATAAATACAATTTAATAAAGCATAGGATAAAACAACATAAATACAATTTAATAAAGCATAGGTTAAAACAACATAAATACAATTTAATAAAGCATAGTATAAAACAACATAAATACAATTTAATAAAGCATAGGATAAAACAACATAAATACAATTTAATAAAGCATAGGTTAAAACAACATAAATACAATTTAATAAAGCATAGGATAAAACAACATAAATTCAATTTAATAAAGCATAGGATAAAACAACATAAATACAATTTAATAAAGCATAGGATAAAACAACATAAATACAATTTAATAAAGCATAGGATAAAACAACATAAATAAAATTTAATAAAGCATAGGGTAAAACAACATAAATACAATTTAATAAAGTATAGGATAAAACAACATAAATACAATTTAATAAAGCATAGGATAAAACAACATAAATACTTTTTAATAAAGCATAGGATAAAACCACATAAATACAATTTAATAAAGCACAGGATAAAACAACATAAATACAATTTAATAAAGCATAGGATAAAACAACATAAATACAATTTAATAAAGCATAGGATAAAACAACATAAATACAATTTAATAAAGCATAGGATAAAACAACATAAATACAATTTAATAAAGCATAGGATAAAACAACATAAATACAATTTAATAAAGCATACGTTAAAACAACATAAATACAATTAAATAAAGCATAGGATAAAACAGCATAAATACAATTTAATAAAGCATAGGTTAAAACAACATAAATACAATTTAATAAAGCATAGGATAAAACAACATAAATACAATTTAATAAAGCATAGGATAAAACAACATAAATAAAATTTAATAAAGCATAGGATAAAACAACATAAATACAATTTAATAAAGCATAGGATAAAACAACATAAATACAATTTAATAAAGCATACGTTAAAACAACATAAATACAATTAAATAAAGCATAGGTTAAAACAACATAAATACAATTTAATAAAGCATAGGATAAAACAAAATAAATACAATTTAATAAAGCATAGGATAAAACAACATAAATACAATTTAATAAAGCATAGGATAAAATAACATAAATACAATTTAATAAAGCACACGTTAAAACAACATAAATACAATTAAATAAAGCATAGGTTAAAACAACATAAATACAATTTAATAAAGCATAGGATAAAACAACATAAATACAATTTAATAAAGCATAGGATAAAACAAAATAAATACAATTTAATAAAGCATAGGATAAAACAACATAAATACAATTTAATAAAGCATAGGATAAAACAACATAAATACAATTTAATAAAGCATACGTTAAAACAACATAAATACAATTAAATAAAGCATAGGTTAAAACAACATAAATACAATTTAATAAAGCATAGGATAAAACAACATAAATACAATTTAATAAAGCATAGGATAAAACAACATAAATACAATTTAATAAAGCATACGTTAAAACAACGTAAATACAATTAAATAAAGCATAGGATAAAACAACATAAATACAATTTAATAAAGCATAGGTTAAAACAACATAAATACAATTTTATAAAGCATAGGATAAAACAACATAAATACAATTTAATAAAGCATAGGTTAAAACAACATAAATACAATTTAATAAAGCATAGGATAAAACAACATATATTCAATTTAATAAAGCATAGGATAAAACAACATAAATACAATTTAATAAAGCATAGGATAAAACAACATAAATAAAATTTAATAAAGCATAGGATAAAACAACATAAATACAATTTAATAAAGCATAGGTTAAAACAACATAAATACAATTTAATAAAGCATAGGATAAAACAACATATATTCAATTTAATAAAGCATAGGATAAAACAACATAAATACAATTTAATAAAGCATAGGATAAAACAACATAAATACAATTTAATAAAGCATAGGATAAAACAACATAAATACAATTTAATAAAGCATAGTTTAAAACAACATAAATACAATTTAATAAAGCATAGTTTAAAACAACATAAATACAATTTAATAAAGCATAGGATAAAACCACAGAAATACAATTTAATAAAGCATAGGATAAAACAACATAAATACAAATTAATAAAGCATAGGACAAAACAACATAAATACAATTTAATAAAGCATAGGATAAAACAACATAAATACAATTTAATGAAACATAGGATAAACAACATAAATACAATTTAATAAAGCATATGTTACAACAACATAAATAGAATTTAATAAAGCATAGTTTAAAACAACATAAATACAATTTAATAAAGCATAGTTTAAAACAACATAAATACAATTTAATAAAGCATAGTTTAAAACAACATAAATACAATTTAATAAAGCATAGTTTAAAACAACATAAATACAATTTAATAAAGCATTAGATAAAACAACATGAACATAATTTACTAAAGCATAAGATAAAACAACATGAATACAATTTAATAAAGCATAGGATAAAACAACATGAATAAAATTTAATAAAGCATAGGTTAAAACAACATAAATACAATTTAATAAAGCATAGTTTAAAACAACATAAATACAATTTAATAAAGCATAGGATAAAACCACAGAAATACAATTTAATAAAGCATAGGATAAAACAACATAAATACAATTTAATAAAGCATAGGACAAAACAACATAAATACAATTTAATAAAGCATAGGATAAAACAACATAAATACAATTTAATGAAACATAGGATAAACAACATAAATACAATTTAATAAAGCATAGGATAAAACAACATAAATACAATTTAATGAAACATAGGATAAACAACATAAATACAATTTAATAAAGCATAGGATAAAACAACATAAATACAATTTAATAAAGCATACGTTAAAACAACATAAATACAATTTAATAAAGCATAGGATAAAACAAAATAAATACAATTTAATAAAGCATAGGATAAAACAACATAAATAAAATTTAATAAAGCATAGGATAAAACAACATAAATACAATTTAATAAAGCATACGTTAAAACAACATAAATACAATTTAATAAAGCATAGGATAAAACAACATAAATAAAATTTAATAAAGCATAGGATAAAACAACATAAATACAATTTAATAAAGCATACGTTAAAACAACATAAATACAATTTAATAAAGCATAGGATAAAACAACATAAATAAAATTTAATAAAGCATAGGTTAAAACAACATAAATACAATTTAATAAAGCATCGGACAAAACAACATAAATACAATTTAATAAAGCATAGGATAAAACAACATAAATACAATTTATAAAGCATAGGATAAAACAACATAAATACAATTTAATAAAGCATAGGATAAAACAACATAAATACAATTTAATAAAGCATAGGATAAGACAACATAAATACAATTTAATAAAGCATAGGCTAAAACTACATAAATACAATTTAATAAAGCATAGGATAAAACAACATAAATACAATTTAATAAAGCATAGGAAAAAACAACATAAATACAATTTAATAAAGCATACGTTAAAACAACATAAATACAATTAAATAAAGCATAGGTTAAAACAACATAAATACAATTTAATAAAGCATAGGATAAAACAACATAAATACAATTTAATAAAGCATAGGATAAAACAACATAAATAAAATTTAATAAAGCATAGGATAAAACAACATAAATACAATTTAATAAAGCATAGGATAAAACAACATAAATTCAATTTAATAAAGCATAGGATAAAACAACATAAATACAATTTAATAAAGCATAGGATAAAACAACATAAATAAAATTTAATAAAGCATAGGATAAAACAACATAAATACAATTTAATAAAGCATAGGATAAAACAACATAAATACAATTTAATAAAGCATAGGATAAAACAACATAAATAAAATTTAATAAAGCATAGGATAAAACAACATAAATACAATTTAATAAAGCATAGGATAAAACAACATAAATACAATTTAATAAAGCATAGGTTAAAACAACATAAATGCAATTTAATAAAGCATAGGATAAAACAACATAAATACAATTTAATAAAGCATAGGATAAAACAACATAAATACAATTTAATAAAGCATAGGATAAAACAACATAAATACAATTTAATAAAGCATAGGTTAAAACAAAATAAATACAATTTAATAAAGCATCGGACAAAACAACATAAATACAATTTAATAAAGCATAGGATAAAACAACATAAATACAATTTATAAAGCATAGGATAAAACAACATAAATACAATTTAATAAAGCATAGGATAAAACAACATAAATACAATTTAATAAAGCATAGGCTAAAACTACATAAATACAATTTAATAAAGCATAGGATAAAACAACATAAATACAATTTAATAAAGCATAGGATAAAACAACATAAATACAATTTAATAAAGCATAGGTTAAAACAACATAAATACAATTTAATAAAGCATAGTATAAAACAACATAAATACAATTTCATAAAGCATAGGCTAAAACTATATAAATACAATTTAATAAAGCATCGGACAAAACAACATAAATACAATTTAATAAAGCATAGGATAAAACAACATAAATACAATTTATAAAGCATAGGATAAAACAACATAAATACAATTTAATAAAGCATAGACTAAAACAACATAAATACAATTTAATAAAGCATATTATAAAACAACATAAATACAATTTAATGAAACATAGGATAAACAACATAAATACAATTTAGTAAAGCATAGGACAAAACAACATAAATACAATTTAATAAAGCATATGTTAAAACAACATAAATACAATTTAATAAAGCATAAGATAAAACAACATGAATATAATTTAGTAAAGCATAAGATAAAACAACATGAATGCAATTTAATAAAGGATAGGATAAAACAACATAAATACAATTTAATAAAGCATAGGCTAAAACTACATAAATACAATTTAATAAAGCATAGGATAAAACAAATTAAATACAATTTAATAAAGCATAGGATAAAACAACATAAATTAAATTTAATAAAGCATAGGATAAAACAACATAAATACAATTTAATAAAGCATAGGATAAAACAACATAAATACAATTTAATAAAGCGTAAGATAAAACAACATGAATACAATTTAATAAAGCATAGGTTAAAACAACATAAATACAATTTAATAAATCATAGGATAAAACAACATAAATTCAATTTAATAAAGCATAGGTTAAAACAACATAAATACAATTTAATAAAGCATAGGATAAAATAACATAAATACAATTTCATAAAGCAGAGGCTAAAACTATATAAATACAATTTAATAAAGCATCGGACAAAACAACATAAATACAATTTAATAAAGCATATGATAAAACAACATAAATACAATTTATAAAGCATAGGATAAAACAACATAAATACAATTTAATAAAGCATAGGATAAAACAACATAAATAAAATTTAATAAAGCATAGGTTAAAACAACATAAATACAATTTAATAAAGCATCGGACAAAACAACATAAATACAATTTAATAAAGCATAGGATAAAACAACATAAATACAATTTATAAAGCATAGGATAAAACAACATAAATACAATTTAATAAAGCATAGGATAAAACAACATAAATACAATTTATAAAGCATAGGATAAAACAACATAAATACAATTTAATAAAGCATAGGTTAAAACAACATAAATACAATTTAATAAAGCATAGGTTAAAACAACATAAATACAATTTAATAAAGCATAGGATAAAACAACATAAATACAATTTAATAAAGCATAGGTTAAACCAACATAAATACAATTTAATAAAGCATAGGATAAAACAACATAAATACAATTTCATAAAGCATAGGCTGAAACTACATAAATACAATTTAATAAAGCATCGGACAAAACAACATAAATACAATTTAATAAAGCATAGGATAAAACAACATAAATACAATTTATAAAGCATAGGATAAAACAACATAAATACAATTTAATAAAGCATAGGATAAAACAACATAAATAAAATTTAATAAAGCATAGGTTAAAACAACATAAATACAATTTAATAAAGCATAGGTTAAAACAACATAAATACAATTTAATAAAGCATAGGATAAAACAACATAAATACAATTTAATAAAGCATAGGATAAAACAACATAAATAAAATTTAATAAAGCATAGGTTAAAAGAACATAAATACAATTTTATAAAGCATAGGCAAAAACTACATAAATACAATTTAATAAAGCATAGGATAAAACAACATAAATACAATTTAATAAAGCATAGGTTAAAACAACATAAATACAATTTAGTAAAGCATAGGATAAAACAACGTAAATACTTTTTAATAAAGCATAGGTTAAAACAACATAAATACAATTTAATAAAGCATAGGCTAAAACTACATAAATACAGTTTAATAAAGCATAGGATAAAACAACATAAATACAATTTAATAAAGCATAGGATAAAACAACATAAATACAATTTAATAAAGCATAGGATAAAACAACATAAATACAATTTAATAAAGCATAGGTTAAAACAACATAAATACAATTAAATAAAGCATAGGATAAAACAACATAAATACAATTTAATAAAGCATAGGATAAAACAACATAAATACAATTTAATAAAGCATAGGTTAAAACAACATAAATACAATTTTATAAAGCATAGGATAAAACAACATAAATACAATTTAATAAAGCATAGGTTAAAACAACATAAATACAATTTAATAAAGCATAGGATAAAACAACATAAATTCAATTTAAAAAAGCATAGGATAAAACAACATAAATACAATTTAATAAAGCATAGGATAAAACAACATAAATACAATTTAATAAAGCATAGGATAAAACAACATAAATAAAATTTAATAAAGCATAGGTTAAAACAACATAAATACAATTTAATAAAGTATAGGATAAAACAACATAAATACAATTTAATAAAGCATAGGATAAAACAACATAAATACTTTTTAATAAAGCATAGGATAAAACCACATAAATACAATTTAATAAAGCACAGGATAAAACAACATAAATACAATTTAATAAAGCATAGGATAAAACAACATAAATACAATTTAATAAAGCATAGGATAAAACAACATAAATACAATTTAATAAAGCATAGGATAAAACAACATAAATACAATTTAATAAAGCATACGTTAAAACAACATAAATACAATTAAATAAAGCATAGGATAAAACAACATAAATACAATTTAATAAAGCATAGGTTAAAACAACATAAATACAATTTAATAAAGCATAGGATAAAACAACATAAATACAATTCATAAAGCATAGGATAAAACAACATAAATACAATTTAATAAAGCATAGGATAAAACAACATAAATAAAATTTAATAAAGCATAGGTTAAAACAACATAAATACAATTTAATAAAGCATCGGACAAAACAACATAAATACAATTTAATAAAGCATAGGATAAAACAACATAAATACAATTTATAAAGCATAGGATAAAACAACATAAATACAATTTAATAAAGCATAGGATAAAACAACATGAATAGAATTTAATAAAGCATAGGTTAAAACAACATAAATCCAATTTAATAAAGCATAGGATAAAACAACATAAATACAATTTAATAAAGCATAGGATAAAACAACATAAATACAATTTAATAAAGCATAGGTTAAAACAACATAAATACAATTTAATAAAGCATAGGATAAAACAACATAAATACAATTTAATAAAGCATAGGATAAAACAACATAAATACAATTTAATAAAGCATAGGATAAAACAACATAAATAAAATTTAATAAAGCATAGGTTAAAAGAACATAAATACAATTTTATAAAGCATAGGCAAAAACTACATAAATACAATTTAATAAAGCATAGGATAAAACAACATAAATACAATTTAATAAAGCATAGGTTAAAACAACATAAATACAATTTAATAAAGCATAGTATAAAACAACATAAATACAATTTAATAAAGCATAGGATAAAACAACATAAATACAATTTAATAAAGCATAGGTTAAAACAACATAAATACAATTTAATAAAGCATAGGATAAAACAACATAAATTCAATTTAATAAAGCATAGGATAAAACAACATAAATACAATTTAATAAAGCATAGGATAAAACAACATAAATACAATTTAATAAAGCATAGGATAAAACAACATAAATAAAATTTAATAAAGCATAGGGTAAAACAACATAAATACAATTTAATAAAGTATAGGATAAAACAACATAAATACAATTTAATAAAGCATAGGATAAAACAACATAAATACTTTTTAATAAAGCATAGGATAAAACCACATAAATACAATTTAATAAAGCACAGGATAAAACAACATAAATACAATTTAATAAAGCATAGGATAAAACAACATAAATACAATTTAATAAAGCATAGGATAAAACAACATAAATACAATTTAATAAAGCATAGGATAAAACAACATAAATACAATTTAATAAAGCATAGGATAAAACAACATAAATACAATTTAATAAAGCATACGTTAAAACAACATAAATACAATTAAATAAAGCATAGGATAAAACAGCATAAATACAATTTAATAAAGCATAGGTTAAAACAACATAAATACAATTTAATAAAGCATAGGATAAAACAACATAAATACAATTTAATAAAGCATAGGATAAAACAACATAAATAAAATTTAATAAAGCATAGGATAAAACAACATAAATACAATTTAATAAAGCATAGGATAAAACAACATAAATACAATTTAATAAAGCATACGTTAAAACAACATAAATACAATTAAATAAAGCATAGGTTAAAACAACATAAATACAATTTAATAAAGCATAGGATAAAACAAAATAAATACAATTTAATAAAGCATAGGATAAAACAACATAAATACAATTTAATAAAGCATAGGATAAAATAACATAAATACAATTTAATAAAGCACACGTTAAAACAACATAAATACAATTAAATAAAGCATAGGTTAAAACAACATAAATACAATTTAATAAAGCATAGGATAAAACAACATAAATACAATTTAATAAAGCATAGGATAAAACAAAATAAATACAATTTAATAAAGCATAGGATAAAACAACATAAATACAATTTAATAAAGCATAGGATAAAACAACATAAATACAATTTAATAAAGCATACGTTAAAACAACATAAATACAATTAAATAAAGCATAGGTTAAAACAACATAAATACAATTTAATAAAGCATAGGATAAAACAACATAAATACAATTTAATAAAGCATAGGATAAAACAACATAAATACAATTTAATAAAGCATACGTTAAAACAACGTAAATACAATTAAATAAAGCATAGGATAAAACAACATAAATACAATTTAATAAAGCATAGGTTAAAACAACATAAATACAATTTTATAAAGCATAGGATAAAACAACATAAATACAATTTAATAAAGCATAGGTTAAAACAACATAAATACAATTTAATAAAGCATAGGATAAAACAACATATATTCAATTTAATAAAGCATAGGATAAAACAACATAAATACAATTTAATAAAGCATAGGATAAAACAACATAAATAAAATTTAATAAAGCATAGGATAAAACAACATAAATACAATTTAATAAAGCATAGGTTAAAACAACATAAATACAATTTAATAAAGCATAGGATAAAACAACATATATTCAATTTAATAAAGCATAGGATAAAACAACATAAATACAATTTAATAAAGCATAGGATAAAACAACATAAATACAATTTAATAAAGCATAGGATAAAACAACATAAATACAATTTAATAAAGCATAGTTTAAAACAACATAAATACAATTTAATAAAGCATAGTTTAAAACAACATAAATACAATTTAATAAAGCATAGGATAAAACCACAGAAATACAATTTAATAAAGCATAGGATAAAACAACATAAATACAAATTAATAAAGCATAGGACAAAACAACATAAATACAATTTAATAAAGCATAGGATAAAACAACATAAATACAATTTAATGAAACATAGGATAAACAACATAAATACAATTTAATAAAGCATATGTTACAACAACATAAATAGAATTTAATAAAGCATAGTTTAAAACAACATAAATACAATTTAATAAAGCATAGTTTAAAACAACATAAATACAATTTAATAAAGCATAGTTTAAAACAACATAAATACAATTTAATAAAGCATAGTTTAAAACAACATAAATACAATTTAATAAAGCATTAGATAAAACAACATGAACATAATTTACTAAAGCATAAGATAAAACAACATGAATACAATTTAATAAAGCATAGGATAAAACAACATGAATAAAATTTAATAAAGCATAGGTTAAAACAACATAAATACAATTTAATAAAGCATAGTTTAAAACAACATAAATACAATTTAATAAAGCATAGGATAAAACCACAGAAATACAATTTAATAAAGCATAGGATAAAACAACATAAATACAATTTAATAAAGCATAGGACAAAACAACATAAATACAATTTAATAAAGCATAGGATAAAACAACATAAATACAATTTAATGAAACATAGGATAAACAACATAAATACAATTTAATAAAGCATAGGATAAAACAACATAAATACAATTTAATGAAACATAGGATAAACAACATAAATACAATTTAATAAAGCATAGGATAAAACAACATAAATACAATTTAATAAAGCATACGTTAAAACAACATAAATACAATTTAATAAAGCATAGGATAAAACAAAATAAATACAATTTAATAAAGCATAGGATAAAACAACATAAATAAAATTTAATAAAGCATAGGATAAAACAACATAAATACAATTTAATAAAGCATACGTTAAAACAACATAAATACAATTTAATAAAGCATAGGATAAAACAACATAAATAAAATTTAATAAAGCATAGGATAAAACAACATAAATACAATTTAATAAAGCATACGTTAAAACAACATAAATACAATTTAATAAAGCATAGGATAAAACAACATAAATAAAATTTAATAAAGCATAGGTTAAAACAACATAAATACAATTTAATAAAGCATCGGACAAAACAACATAAATACAATTTAATAAAGCATAGGATAAAACAACATAAATACAATTTATAAAGCATAGGATAAAACAACATAAATACAATTTAATAAAGCATAGGATAAAACAACATAAATACAATTTAATAAAGCATAGGATAAGACAACATAAATACAATTTAATAAAGCATAGGCTAAAACTACATAAATACAATTTAATAAAGCATAGGATAAAACAACATAAATACAATTTAATAAAGCATAGGAAAAAACAACATAAATACAATTTAATAAAGCATACGTTAAAACAACATAAATACAATTAAATAAAGCATAGGTTAAAACAACATAAATACAATTTAATAAAGCATAGGATAAAACAACATAAATACAATTTAATAAAGCATAGGATAAAACAACATAAATAAAATTTAATAAAGCATAGGATAAAACAACATAAATACAATTTAATAAAGCATACGTTAAAACAACATAAATACAATTTAATAAAGCATAGGATAAAACAAAATAAATACAATTTAAAAAAGCATAGGATAAAACAACATAAATACAATTTAATAAAGCATAGGATAAAACAACATAAATACAATTTAATAAAGCATATGTTACAACAACATAAATAGAATTTAATAAAGCATAGTTTAAAACAACATAAATACAATTTAATAAAGCATAGTTTAAAACAACATAAATACAATTTAATAAAGCATAGGATAAAACAACATAAATACAATTTAATAAAGCATAGGTTAAAACAACATAAATACAATTAAATAAAGCATAGGATAAAACAACATAAATACAATTTAATAAAGCATAGGATAAAACAACATAAATACAATTTAATAAAGCATAGGTTAAAACAACATAAATACAATTTTATAAAGCATAGGATAAAACAACATAAATACAATTTAATAAAGCATAGGTTAAAACAACATAAATACAATTTAATAAAGCATAGGATAAAACAACATAAATTCAATTTAAAAAAGCATAGGATAAAACAACATAAATACAATTTAATAAAGCATAGGATAAAACAACATAAATACAATTTAATAAAGCATAGGATAAAACAACATAAATAAAATTTAATAAAGCATAGGTTAAAACAACATAAATACAATTTAATAAAGTATAGGATAAAACAACATAAATACAATTTAATAAAGCATAGGATAAAACAACATAAATACTTTTTAATAAAGCATAGGATAAAACCACATAAATACAATTTAATAAAGCACAGGATAAAACAACATAAATACAATTTAATAAAGCATAGGATAAAACAACATAAATACAATTTAATAAAGCATAGGATAAAACAACATAAATACAATTTAATAAAGCATAGGATAAAACAACATAAATACAATTTAATAAAGCATACGTTAAAACAACATAAATACAATTAAATAAAGCATAGGATAAAACAACATAAATACAATTTAATAAAGCATAGGTTAAAACAACATAAATACAATTTAATAAAGCATAGGATAAAACAACATAAATACAATTCATAAAGCATAGGATAAAACAACATAAATACAATTTAATAAAGCATAGGATAAAACAACATAAATAAAATTTAATAAAGCATAGGTTAAAACAACATAAATACAATTTAATAAAGCATCGGACAAAACAACATAAATACAATTTAATAAAGCATAGGATAAAACAACATAAATACAATTTAATAAAGCATAGGATAAAACAACATAAATACAATTTAATAAAGCATAGGTTAAAACAACATAAATACAATTTAATAAAGCATAGTATAAAACAACATAAATACAATTTAATAAAGCATAGGATAAAACAACATAAATACAATTTAATAAAGCATAGGTTAAAACAACATAAATACAATTTAATAAAGCATAGGATAAAACAACATAAATTCAATTTAATAAAGCATAGGATAAAACAACATAAATACAATTTAATAAAGCATAGGATAAAACAACATAAATACAATTTAATAAAGCATAGGATAAAACAACATAAATAAAATTTAATAAAGCATAGGGTAAAACAACATAAATACAATTTAATAAAGTATAGGATAAAACAACATAAATACAATTTAATAAAGCATAGGATAAAACAACATAAATACTTTTTAATAAAGCATAGGATAAAACCACATAAATACAATTTAATAAAGCACAGGATAAAACAACATAAATACAATTTAATAAAGCATAGGATAAAACAACATAAATACAATTTAATAAAGCATAGGATAAAACAACATAAATACAATTTAATAAAGCATAGGATAAAACAACATAAATACAATTTAATAAAGCATAGGATAAAACAACATAAATACAATTTAATAAAGCATACGTTAAAACAACATAAATACAATTAAATAAAGCATAGGATAAAACAGCATAAATACAATTTAATAAAGCATAGGTTAAAACAACATAAATACAATTTAATAAAGCATAGGATAAAACAACATAAATACAATTTATAAAGCATAGGATAAAACAACATAAATACAATTTAATAAAGCATAGGATAAAACAACATAAATACAATTTATAAAGCATAGGATAAAACAACATAAATACAATTTAATAAAGCATAGGATAAAACAACATAAATTCAATTTAATAAAGCATAGGATAAAACAACATAAATACAATTTAATAAAGCATAGGATAAAACAACATAAATAAAATTTAATAAAGCACAGGATAAAACAACATAAATACAATTTAATAAAGCATAGGATAAAACAACATAAATACAATTTAATAAAGCATAGGATAAAACAACATAAATAAAATTTAATAAAGCATAGGATAAAACAACATAAATACAATTTAATAATGCATAGGATAAAACAACATAAATACAATTTATAAAGCATAGGATAAAACAACATAAATACAATTTAATAAAGCATAGTATAAAACAACATAAATTCAATTTAATAAAGCATAGGATAAAACAACATAAATACAATTTAATAAAGCATAGGATAAAACAACATAAATAAAATTTAATAAAGCATAGGATAAAACAACATAAATACAATTTAATAAAGCATAGGATAAAACAACATAAATACAATTTAATAAAGCATAGGATAAAACAACATAAATAAAATTTAATAAAGCATAGGATAAAACAACATAAATACAATTTAATAAAGCATAGGATAAAACAACATAAATACAATTTAATAAAGCATAGGTTAAAACAACATAAATACAATTAAATAAAGCATAGGTTAAAACAACATAAATACAATTTAATAAAGCATAGGATAAAACAAAATAAATACAATTTAATAAAGCATAGGATAAAACAACATAAATACAATTTAATAAAGCATAGGATAAAATAACATAAATACAATTTAATAAAGCACACGTTAAAACAACATAAATACAATTAAATAAAGCATAGGTTAAAACAACATAAATACAATTTAATAAAGCATAGGATAAAACAACATAAATACAATTTAATAAAGCATAGGATAAAACAAAATAAATACAATTTAATAAAGCATAGGATAAAACAACATAAATACAATTTAATAAAGCATATGATAAAACAACATAAATACAATTTAATAAAGCATACGTTAAAACAACATAAATACAATTAAATAAAGCATAGGTTAAAACAACATAAATACAATTTAATAAAGCATAGGATAAAACAACATAAATACAATTTAATAAAGCATAGGATAAAACAACATAAATACAATTTAATAAAGCATACGTTAAAACAACGTAAATACAATTAAATAAAGCATAGGATAAAACAACATAAATACAATTTAATAAAGCATAGGTTAAAACAACATAAATACAATTTTATAAAGCATAGGATAAAACAACATAAATACAATTTAATAAAGCATAGGTTAAAACAACATAAATACAATTTAATAAAGCAT
The DNA here is from genome assembly GCF_046119375.1 of Phyllobates terribilis. Lineage (NCBI taxonomy): Eukaryota > Metazoa > Chordata > Amphibia > Anura > Dendrobatidae > Phyllobates > Phyllobates terribilis. The sequence goes on from NW_027362778.1 coordinate 1,640,796, forward strand.
AGGATAAAACAACATATATTCAATTTAATAAAGCATAGGATAAAACAACATAAATACAATTTAATAAAGCATAGGATAAAACAACATAAATAAAATTTAATAAAGCATAGGATAAAACAACATAAATACAATTTAATAAAGCATAGGTTAAAACAACATAAATACAATTTAATAAAGCATAGGATAAAACATCATATATTAAATTTAATAAAGCATAGGATAAAACAACATAAATACAATTTAATAAAGCATAGGATAAAACAACATAAATACAATTTAATAAAGCATAGGATAAAACAACATAAATACAATTTAATAAAGCATAGTTTAAAACAACATAAATACAATTTAATAAAGCATAGTTTAAAACAACATAAATACAATTTAATAAAGCATAGGATAAAACCACAGAAATACAATTTAATAAAGCATAGGATAAAACAACATAAATACAAATTAATAAAGCATAGGACAAAACAACATAAATACAATTTAATAAAGCATAGGATAAAACAACATAAATACAATTTAATGAAACATAGGATAAACAACATAAATACAATTTAATAAAGCATATGTTACAACAACATAAATAGAATTTAATAAAGCATAGTTTAAAACAACATAAATACAATTTAATAAAGCATAGTTTAAAACAACATAAATACAATTTAATAAAGCATAGTTTAAAACAACATAAATACAATTTAATAAAGCATAGTTTAAAACAACATAAATACAATTTAATAAAGCATTAGATAAAACAACATGAACATAATTTACTAAAGCATAAGATAAAACAACATGAATACAATTTAATAAAGCATAGGATAAAACAACATGAATAAAATTTAATAAAGCATAGGTTAAAACAACATAAATACAATTTAATAAAGCATAGTTTAAAACAACATAAATACAATTTAATAAAGCATAGGATAAAACCACAGAAATACAATTTAATAAAGCATAGGATAAAACAACATAAATACAATTTAATAAAGCATAGGACAAAACAACATAAATACAATTTAATAAAGCATAGGATAAAACAACATAAATACAATTTAATGAAACATAGGATAAACAACATAAATACAATTTAATAAAGCATAGGATAAAACAACATAAATACAATTTAATGAAACATAGGATAAACAACATAAATACAATTTAATAAAGCATAGGATAAAACAACATAAATACAATTTAATAAAGCATACGTTAAAACAACATAAATACAATTTAATAAAGCATAGGATAAAACAAAATAAATACAATTTAATAAAGCATAGGATAAAACAACATAAATAAAATTTAATAAAGCATAGGATAAAACAACATAAATACAATTTAATAAAGCATACGTTAAAACAACATAAATACAATTTAATAAAGCATAGGATAAAACAACATAAATAAAATTTAATAAAGCATAGGATAAAACAACATAAATACAATTTAATAAAGCATACGTTAAAACAACATAAATACAATTTAATAAAGCATAGGATAAAACAACATAAATAAAATTTAATAAAGCATAGGTTAAAACAACATAAATACAATTTAATAAAGCATCGGACAAAACAACATAAATACAATTTAATAAAGCATAGGATAAAACAACATAAATACAATTTATAAAGCATAGGATAAAACAACATAAATACAATTTAATAAAGCATAGGATAAAACAACATAAATACAATTTAATAAAGCATAGGATAAGACAACATAAATACAATTTAATAAAGCATAGGCTAAAACTACATAAATACAATTTAATAAAGCATAGGATAAAACAACATAAATACAATTTAATAAAGCATAGGAAAAAACAACATAAATACAATTTAATAAAGCATACGTTAAAACAACATAAATACAATTAAATAAAGCATAGGTTAAAACAACATAAATACAATTTAATAAAGCATAGGATAAAACAACATAAATACAATTTAATAAAGCATAGGATAAAACAACATAAATAAAATTTAATAAAGCATAGGATAAAACAACATAAATACAATTTAATAAAGCATACGTTAAAACAACATAAATACAATTTAATAAAGCATAGGATAAAACAAAATAAATACAATTTAAAAAAGCATAGGATAAAACAACATAAATACAATTTAATAAAGCATAGGATAAAACAACATAAATACAATTTAATAAAGCATATGTTACAACAACATAAATAGAATTTAATAAAGCATAGTTTAAAACAACATAAATACAATTTAATAAAGCATAGTTTAAAACAACATAAATACAATTTAATAAAGCATAGGATAAAACAACATAAATACAATTTAATAAAGCATAGGTTAAAACAACATAAATACAATTAAATAAAGCATAGGATAAAACAACATAAATACAATTTAATAAAGCATAGGATAAAACAACATAAATAAAATTTAATAAAGCATAGGATAAAACAACATAAATACAATTTAATAAAGCATACGTTAAAACAACATAAATACAATTTAATAAAGCATAGGATAAAACAACATAAATAAAATTTAATAAAGCATAGGTTAAAACAACATAAATACAATTTAATAAAGCATCGGACAAAACAACATAAATACAATTTAATAAAGCATAGGATAAAACAACATAAATACAATTTATAAAGCATAGGATAAAACAACATAAATACAATTTAATAAAGCATAGGATAAAACAACATAAATACAATTTAATAAAGCATAGGATAAGACAACATAAATACAATTTAATAAAGCATAGGCTAAAACTACATAAATACAATTTAATAAAGCATAGGATAAAACAACATAAATACAATTTAATAAAGCATAGGAAAAAACAACATAAATACAATTTAATAAAGCATACGTTAAAACAACATAAATACAATTAAATAAAGCATAGGTTAAAACAACATAAATACAATTTAATAAAGCATAGGATAAAACAACATAAATACAATTTAATAAAGCATAGGATAAAACAACATAAATAAAATTTAATAAAGCATAGGATAAAACAACATAAATACAATTTAATAAAGCATACGTTAAAACAACATAAATACAATTTAATAAAGCATAGGATAAAACAAAATAAATACAATTTAAAAAAGCATAGGATAAAACAACATAAATACAATTTAATAAAGCATAGGATAAAACAACATAAATACAATTTAATAAAGCATAGGATAAAACAACATAAATACAATTTAATAAAGCATACGTTAAAACAACATAAATACAATTAAATAAAGCATAGGATAAAACAACATAAATACAATTTAATAAAGCATAGGTTAAAACAACATAAATACAATTTAATAAAGCATAGGATAAAACAACATAAATACAATTCATAAAGCATAGGATAAAACAACATAAATACAATTTAATAAAGCATAGGATAAAACAACATAAATAAAATTTAATAAAGCATAGGTTAAAACAACATAAATACAATTTAATAAAGCATCGGACAAAACAACATAAATACAATTTAATAAAGCATAGGATAAAACAACATAAATACAATTTATAAAGCATAGGATAAAACAACATAAATACAATTTAATAAAGCATAGGATAAAACAACATGAATAGAATTTAATAAAGCATAGGTTAAAACAACATAAATCCAATTTAATAAAGCATAGGATAAAACAACATAAATACAATTTAATAAAGCATAGGATAAAACAACATAAATACAATTTAATAAAGCATAGGTTAAAACAACATAAATACAATTTAATAAAGCATAGGATAAAACAACATAAATACAATTTAATAAAGCATAGGATAAAACAACATAAATACAATTTAATAAAGCATAGGATAAAACAACATAAATAAAATTTAATAAAGCATAGGTTAAAAGAACATAAATACAATTTTATAAAGCATAGGCAAAAACTACATAAATACAATTTAATAAAGCATAGGATAAAACAACATAAATACAATTTAATAAAGCATAGGTTAAAACAACATAAATACAATTTAATAAAGCATAGTATAAAACAACATAAATACAATTTAATAAAGCATAGGATAAAACAACATAAATACAATTTAATAAAGCATAGGTTAAAACAACATAAATACAATTTAATAAAGCATAGGATAAAACAACATAAATTCAATTTAATAAAGCATAGGATAAAACAACATAAATACAATTTAATAAAGCATAGGATAAAACAACATAAATACAATTTAATAAAGCATAGGATAAAACAACATAAATACAATTTAATAAAGCATAGGGTAAAACAACATAAATACAATTTAATAAAGTATAGGATAAAACAACATAAATACAATTTAATAAAGCATAGGATAAAACAACATAAATACTTTTTAATAAAGCATAGGATAAAACCACATAAATACAATTTAATAAAGCACAGGATAAAACAACATAAATACAATTTAATAAAGCATAGGATAAAACAACATAAATACAATTTAATAAAGCATAGGATAAAACAACATAAATACAATTTAATAAAGCATAGGATAAAACAACATAAATACAATTTAATAAAGCATAGGATAAAACAACATAAATACAATTTAATAAAGCATAGGATAAAACAACATAAATACAATTTAATAAAGTATAGGATAAAACAACATAAATACAATTTAATAAAGCATAGGATAAAACAACATAAATACTTTTTAATAAAGCATAGGATAAAACCACATAAATACAATTTAATAAAGCACAGGATAAAACAACATAAATACAATTTAATAAAGCATAGGATAAAACAACATAAATACAATTTAATAAAGCATAGGATAAAACAACATAAATACAATTTAATAAAGCATAGGATAAAACAACATAAATACAATTTAATAAAGCATAGGATAAAACAACATAAATACAATTTAATAAAGCATACGTTAAAACAACATAAATACAATTAAATAAAGCATAGGATAAAACAGCATAAATACAATTTAATAAAGCATAGGTTAAAACAACATAAATACAATTTAATAAAGCATAGGATAAAACAACATAAATACAATTTATAAAGCATAGGATAAAACAACATAAATACAATTTAATAAAGCATAGGATAAAACAACATAAATACAATTTATAAAGCATAGGATAAAACAACATAAATACAATTTAATAAAGCATAGGATAAAACAACATAAATTCAATTTAATAAAGCATAGGATAAAACAACATAAATACAATTTAATAAAGCATAGGATAAAACAACATAAATAAAATTTAATAAAGCACAGGATAAAACAACATAAATACAATTTAATAAAGCATAGGATAAAACAACATAAATACAATTTAATAAAGCATAGGATAAAACAACATAAATAAAATTTAATAAAGCATAGGATAAAACAACATAAATACAATTTAATAATGCATAGGATAAAACAACATAAATACAATTTATAAAGCATAGGATAAAACAACATAAATACAATTTAATAAAGCATAGTATAAAACAACATAAATTCAATTTAATAAAGCATAGGATAAAACAACATAAATACAATTTAATAAAGCATAGGATAAAACAACATAAATAAAATTTAATAAAGCATAGGTTAAAACAACATAAATACAATTTAATAAAGCATAGGATAAAACAACATAAATACAATTTAATAAAGCATAGGCTAAAACTACATAAATACAATTTAATAAAGCATAGGATAAAACAACATAAATACAATTTAATAAAGCATAGGATAAAACAACATAAATACAATTTAATAAAGCATAGGTTAAAACAACATAAATACAATTTAATAAAGCATAGGATAAAACAACATAAATACAATTTCATAAAGCATAGGCTAAAACTATATAAATACAATTTAATAAAGCATCGGACAAAACAACATAAATACAATTTAATAAAGCATAGGATAAAACAACATAAATACAATTTATAAAGCATAGGATAAAACAACATAAATACAATTTAATAAAGCATAGACTAAAACAACATAAATACAATTTAATAAAGCATAGGATAAAACAACATAAATACAATTTAATGAAACATAGGATAAACAACATAAATACAATTTAGTAAAGCATAGGACAAAACAACATAAATACAATTTAATAAAGCATATGTTAAAACAACATAAATACAATTTAATAAAGCATAAGATAAAACAACATGAATATAATTTAGTAAAGCATAAGATAAAACAACATGAATGCAATTTAATAAAGCATAGGATAAAACAACATAAATACAATTTAATAAAGCATAGGCTAAAACTACATAAATACAATTTAATAAAGCATAGGATAAAACAAATTAAATACAATTTAATAAAGCATAGGATAAAACAACATAAATTAAATTTAATAAAGCATAGGATAAAACAACATAAATACAATTTAATAAAGCATAGGATAAAACAACATAAATACAATTTTATAAAGCATAAGATAAAACAACATGAATACAATTTAATAAAGCATAGGTTAAAACAACATAAATACAATTTAATAAATCATAGGATAAAACAACATAAATTCAATTTAATAAAGCATAGGTTAAAACAACATAAATACAATTTAATAAAGCATAGGATAAAATAACATAAATACAATTTCATAAAGCAGAGGCTAAAACTATATAAATACAATTTAATAAAGCATCGGACAAAACAACATAAATACAATTTAATAAAGCATATGATAAAACAACATAAATACAATTTATAAAGCATAGGATAAAACAACATAAATACAATTTAATAAAGCATAGGATAAAACAACATAAATAAAATTTAATAAAGCATAGGTTAAAACAACATAAATACAATTTAATAAAGCATCGGACAAAACAACATAAATACAATTTAATAAAGCATAGGATAAAACAACATAAATACAATTTATAAAGCATAGGATAAAACAACATAAATACAATTTAATAAAGCATAGGATAAAACAACATAAATACAATTTATAAAGCATAGGATAAAACAACATAAATACAATTTAATAAAGCATAGGTTAAAACAACATAAATACAATTTAATAAAGCATAGGTTAAAACAACATAAATACAATTTAATAAAGCATAGGATAAAACAACATAAATACAATTTAATAAAGCATAGGTTAAAACAACATAAATACAATTTAATAAAGCATAGGATAAAACAACATAAATACAATTTCATAAAGCATAGGCTGAAACTACATAAATACAATTTAATAAAGCATCGGACAAAACAACATAAATACAATTTAATAAAGCATAGGATAAAACAACATAAATACAATTTATAAAGCATAGGATAAAACAACATAAATACAATTTAATAAAGCATAGGATAAAACAACATAAATAAAATTTAATAAAGCATAGGTTAAAACAACATAAATACAATTTAATAAAGCATAGGTTAAAACAACATAAATACAATTTAATAAAGCATAGGATAAAACAACATAAATACAATTTAATAAAGCATAGGATAAAACAACATAAATAAAATTTAATAAAGCATAGGTTAAAAGAACATAAATACAATTTTATAAAGCATAGGCAAAAACTACATAAATACAATTTAATAAAGCATAGGATAAAACAACATAAATACAATTTAATAAAGCATAGGTTAAAACAACATAAATACAATTTAATAAAGCATAGTATAAAACAACATAAATACAATTTAATAAAGCATAGGATAAAACAACATAAATAAAATTTAATAAATCATAGGTTAAAACAACATAAATACAATTTAATAAAGCATAGGATAAAACAACATAAATACAATTTAGTAAAGCATAGGATAAAACAACGTAAATACTTTTTAATAAAGCATAGGTTAAAACAACATAAATACAATTTAATAAAGCATAGGCTAAAACTACATAAATACAGTTTAATAAAGCATAGGATAAAACAACATAAATACAATTTAATAAAGCATAGGATAAAACAACATAAATACAATTTAATAAAGCATAGGATAAAACAACATAAATACAATTTAATAAAGCATAGGTTAAAACAACATAAATACAATTTAATAAAGCATAGGATAAAACAACATAAATTCAATTTAAAAAAGCATAGGATAAAACAACATAAATACAATTTAATAAAGCATAGGATAAAACAACATAAATACAATTTAATAAAGCATAGGATAAAACAACATAAATACAATTTAATAAAGCATAGGTTAAAACAACATAAATACAATTTTATAAAGCATAGGATAAAACAACATAAATACAATTTAATAAAGCATAGGTAAAAACAACATAAATACAATTTAATAAAGCATAGGATAAAACAACATAAATTCAATTTAAAAAAGCATAGGATAAAACAACATAAATACAATTTAATAAAGCATAGGATAAAACAACATAAATACAATTTAATAAAGCATAGGATAAAACAACATAAATAAAATTTAATAAAGCATAGGTTAAAACAACATAAATACAATTTAATAAAGTATAGGATAAAACAACATAAATACAATTTAATAAAGCATAGGATAAAACAACATAAATACTTTTTAATAAAGCATAGGATAAAACCACATAAATACAATTTAATAAAGCACAGGATAAAACAACATAAATACAATTTAATAAAGCATAGGATAAAACAACATAAATACAATTTAATAAAGCATAGGATAAAACAACATAAATACAATTTAATAAAGCATAGGATAAAACAACATAAATACAATTTAATAAAGCATACGTTAAAACAACATAAATACAATTAAATAAAGCATAGGATAAAACAACATAAATACAATTTAATAAAGCATAGGTTAAAACAACATAAATACAATTTAATAAAGCATAGGATAAAACAACATAAATACAATTCATAAAGCATAGGATAAAACAACATAAATACAATTTAATAAAGCATAGGATAAAACAACATAAATAAAATTTAATAAAGCATAGGTTAAAACAACATAAATACAATTTAATAAAGCATCGGACAAAACAACATAAATACAATTTAATAAAGCATAGGATAAAACAACATAAATACAATTTATAAAGCATAGGATAAAACAACATAAATACAATTTAATAAAGCATAGGATAAAACAACATGAATAGAATTTAATAAAGCATAGGTTAAAACAACATAAATCCAATTTAATAAAGAATAGGATAAAACAACATAAATACAATTTAATAAAGCATAGGATAAAACAACATAAATACAATTTAATAAAGCATAGGTTAAAACAACATAAATCCAATTTAATAAAGCATAGGATAAAACAACATAAATACAATTTAATAAAGCATAGGATAAAACAACATAAATACAATTTAATAAAGCATAGGATAAAACAACATAAATAAAATTTAATAAAGCATAGGTTAAAACAACATAAATACAATTTAATAAAGCATAGGATAAAACAACATAAATACAATTAAATAAAGCATAGGATAAAACAACATAAATAAAATTTAATAAAGCATAGGTTAAAAGAACATAAATACAATTTTATAAAGCATAGGCAAAAACTACATAAATACAATTTAATAAAGCATAGGATAAAACAACATAAATACAATTTAATAAAGCATAGGATAAAACAACATAAATAAAATTTTATAAAGAATAGGTTAAAACAACATAAATACAATTTAATAAAGCATAGGATAAAATAACATAAATACAATTTCATAAAGCATAGGCTAAAACTACATAAATACAATTTAATAAAGCATAGGATAAAACAACATAAATACAATTTAATAAAGCATAGGATAAAACAACATAAATACAATTTAATAAAGCATAGGATAAAACAACATAAATAAAATTTAATAAAGCATAGGTTAAAAGAACATAAATACAATTTTATAAAGCATAGGCAAAAACTACATAAATACAATTTAATAAAGCATAGGATAAAACAACATAAATACAATTTAATAAAGCATAGGTTAAAACAACATAAATACAATTTAATAAAGCATAGTATAAAACAACATAAATACAATTTAATAAAGCATAGGATAAAACAACATAAATACAATTTAATAAAGCATAGGATAAAACAACATAAATTCAATTTAATAAAGCATAGGATAAAACAACATAAATACAATTTAAAAAAGCATAGGATAAAACAACATAAATACAATTTAATAAAGCATAGGATAAAACAACATAAATAAAATTTAATAAAGCATAGGTTAAAACAACATAAATACAATTTAATAAAGTATAGGATAAAACAACATAAATACAATTTAATAAAGCATAGGATAAAACAACATAAATACTTTTTAATAAAGCATAGGATAAAACCACATAAATACAATTTAATAAAGCACAGGATAAAACAACATAAATACAATTTAATAAAGCATAGGATAAAACAACATAAATACAATTTAATAAAGCATAGGATAAAACAACATAAATACAATTTAATAAAGCATAGGATAAAACAACATAAATACAATTTAATAAAGCATACGTTAAAACAACATAAATACAATTAAATAAAGCATAGGATAAAACAGCATAAATACAATTTAATAAAGCATAGGTTAAAACAACATAAATACAATTTAATAAAGCATAGGATAAAACAACTTAAATACAATTTATAAAGCATAGGATAAAACAACATAAATACAATTTAATAAAGCATAGGATAAAACAACATAAATACAATTTATAAAGCATAGGATAAAACAACATAAATACAATTTAATAAAGCATAGGATAAAACAACATAAATTCAATTTAATAAAGCATAGGATAAAACAACATAAATACAATTTAATAAAGCATAGGATAAAACAACATAAATAAAATTTAATAAAGCATAGGATAAAACAACATAAATACAATTTAATAAAGCATAGGATAAAACAACATAAATACAATTTAATAAAGCATAGGATAAAACAACATAAATAAAATTTAATAAAGCATAGGATAAAACAACATAAATACAATTTAATAAAGCATAGGATAAAACAACATAAATACAATTTAATAAAGCATAGGATAAAACAACATAAATACAATTTATAAAGCATAGGATAAAACAACATAAATACAATTTAATAAAGCATAGGATAAAACAACATAAATTCAATTTAATAAAGCATAGGATAAAACAACATAAATACAATTTAATAAAGCATAGGATAAAACAACATAAATAAAATTTAATAAAGCATAGGATAAAACAACATAAATACAATTTAATAAAGCATAGGATAAAACAACATAAATAAAATTTAATAAAGCATAGGATAAAACAACATAAATAAAATTTAATAAAGCATAGGATAAAACAACATAAATACAATTTAATAAAGCATAGGATAAAACAACATAAATACAATTTAATAAAGCATAGGTTAAAACAACATAAATGCAATTTAATAAAGCATAGGATAAAACAACATAAATACAATTTAATAAAGCATAGGATAAAACAACATAAATACAATTTAATAAAGCATAGGATAAAACAACATAAATACAATTTAATAAAGCATAGGTTAAAACAAAATAAATACAATTTAATAAAGCATCGGACAAAACAACATAAATACAATTTAATAAAGCATAGGATAAAACAACATAAATACAATTTATAAAGCATAGGATAAAACAACATAAATACAATTTAATAAAGCATAGGATAAAACAACATAAATACAATTTAATAAAGCATAGGCTAAAACTACATAAATACAATTTAATAAAGCATAGGATAAAACAACATAAATACAATTTAATAAAGCATAGGATAAAACAACATAAATACAATTTAATAAAGCATAGGTTAAAACAACATAAATACAATTTAATAAAGCATAGGATAAAACAACATAAATACAATTTCATAAAGCATAGGCTAAAACTATATAAATACAATTTAATAAAGCATCGGACAAAACAACATAAATACAATTTAATAAAGCATAGGATAAAACAACATAAATACAATTTATAAAGCATAGGATAAAACAACATAAATACAATTTAATAAAGCATAGACTAAAACAACATAAATACAATTTAATAAAGCATAGGATAAAACAACATAAATACAATTTAATGAAACATAGGATAAACAACATAAATACAATTTAGTAAAGCATAGGACAAAACAACATAAATACAATTTAATAAAGCATATGTTAAAACAACATAAATACAATTTAATAAAGCATAAGATAAAACAACATGAATATAATTTAGTAAAGCATAAGATAAAACAACATGAATGCAATTTAATAAAGCATAGGATAAAACAACATAAATACAATTTAATAAAGCATAGGCTAAAACTACATAAATACAATTTAATAAAGCATAGGATAAAACAAATTAAATACAATTTAATAAAGCATAGGATAAAACAACATAAATTAAATTTAATAAAGCATAGGATAAAACAACATAAATACAATTTAATAAAGCATAGGATAAAACAACATAAATACAATTTAATAAAGCATAAGATAAAACAACATGAATACAATTTAATAAAGCATAGGTTAAAACAACATAAATACAATTTAATAAATCATAGGATAAAACAACATAAATTCAATTTAATAAAGCATAGGTTAAAACAACATAAATACAATTTAATAAAGCATAGGATAAAATAACATAAATACAATTTCATAAAGCAGAGGCTAAAACTATATAAATACAATTTAATAAAGCATCGGACAAAACAACATAAATACAATTTAATAAAGCATATGATAAAACAACATAAATACAATTTATAAAGCATAGGATAAAACAACATAAATACAATTTAATAAAGCATAGGATAAAACAACATAAATAAAATTTAATAAAGCATAGGTTAAAACAACATAAATACAATTTAATAAAGCATCGGACAAAACAACATAAATACAATTTAATAAAGCATAGGATAAAACAACATAAATACAATTTATAAAGCATAGGATAAAACAACATAAATACAATTTAATAAAGCATAGGATAAAACAACATAAATACAATTTATAAAGCATAGGATAAAACAACATAAATACAATTTAATAAAGCATAGGTTAAAACAACATAAATACAATTTAATAAAGCATAGGTTAAAACAACATAAATACAATTTAATAAAGCATAGGATAAAACAACATAAATACAATTTCATAAAGCATAGGCTGAAACTACATAAATACAATTTAATAAAGCATCGGACAAAACAACATAAATACAATTTAATAAAGCATAGGATAAAACAACATAAATACAATTTATAAAGCATAGGATAAAACAACATAAATACAATTTAATAAAGCATAGTATAAAACAACATAAATAAAATTTAATAAAGCATAGGTTAAAACAACATAAATACAATTTAATAAAGCATAGGTTAAAACAACATAAATACAATTTAATAAAGCATAGGATAAAACAACATAAATACAATTTAATAAAGCATAGGATAAAACAACATAAATACAATTTAATAAAGCATAGGTTAAAACCACATAAATACAATTTAATAAAGCATAGGATAAAACAACATAAATACAATTCATAAAGCATAGGATAAAACAACATAAATACAATTTAATAAAGCATAGGATAAAACAACATAAATAAAATTTAATAAAGCATAGGTTAAAACAACATAAATACAATTTAATAAAGCATCGGACAAAACAACATAAATACAATTTAATAAAGCATAGGATAAAACAACATAAATACAATTTATAAAGCATAGGATAAAACAACATAAATACAATTTAATAAAGCATAGGATAAAACAACATGAATAGAATTTAATAAAGCATAGGTTAAAACAACATAAATCCAATTTAATAAAGAATAGGATAAAACAACATAAATACAATTTAATAAAGCATAGGATAAAACAACATAAATACAATTTAATAAAGCATAGGATAAAACAACATAAATACAATTTAATAAAGCATAGGTTAAAACAACATAAATCCAATTTAATAAAGCATAGGATAAAACAACATAAATACAATTTAATAAAGCATAGGTTAAAACAACATAAATACAATTTAATAAAGCATAGTATAAAACAACATAAATACAATTTAATAAAGCATAGGATAAAACAACATAAATACAATTTAATAAAGCATAGGATAAAACAACATAAATTCAATTTAATAAAGCATAGGATAAAACAACATAAATACAATTTAATAAAGCATAGGATAAAACAACATAAATACAATTTAATAAAGCATAGGATAAAACAACATAAATAAAATTTAATAAAGCATAGGTTAAAACAACATAAATACAATTTAATAAAGTATAGGATAAAACAACATAAATACAATTTAATAAAGCATAGGATAAAACAACATAAATACTTTTTAATAAAGCATAGGATAAAACCACATAAATACAATTTAATAAAGCACAGGATAAAACAACATAAATACAATTTAATAAAGCATAGGATAAAACAACATAAATACAATTTAATAAAGCATAGGATAAAACAACATAAATACAATTTAATAAAGCATAGGATAAAACAACATAAATACAATTTAATAAAGCATACGTTAAAACAACATAAATACAATTAAATAAAGCATAGGATAAAACAGCATAAATACAATTTAATAAAGCATAGGTTAAAACAACATAAATACAATTTAATAAAGCATAGGATAAAACAACATAAATACAATTTATAAAGCATAGGATAAAACAACATAAATACAATTTAATAAAGCATAGGATAAAACAACATAAATTCAATTTAATAAAGCATAGGATAAAACAACATAAATACAATTTAATAAAGCATAGGATAAAACAACATAAATACAATTTAATAAAGCATAGGATAAAACAACATAAATACAATTTAATAAAGCATAGGATAAAACAACATAAATACAATTTATAAAGCATAGGATAAAACAACATAAATACAATTTAATAAAGCATAGGATAAAACAACATAAATTCAATTTAATAAAGCATAGGATAAAACAACATAAATACAATTTAATAAAGCATAGGATAAAACAACATAAATAAAATTTAATAAAGCATAGGATAAAACAACATAAATACAATTTAATAAAGCATAGGATAAAACAACATAAATACAATTTATAAAGCATAGGATAAAACAACATAAATACAATTTAATAAAGCATAGGATAAAACAACATAAATACAATTTAATAAAGCATAGGCTAAAACTACATAAATACAATTTAATAAAGCATAGGATAAAACAACATAAATACAATTTAATAAAGCATAGGATAAAACAACATAAATACAATTTAATAAAGCATAGGTTAAAACAACATAAATACAATTTAATAAAGTATAGGATAAAACAACATAAATACAATTTAATAAAGCATAGCATAAAACAACATAAATACTTTTTAATAAAGCATAGGATAAAACCACATAAATACAATTTAATAAAGCACAGGATAAAACAACATAAATACAATTTAATAAAGCATAGGATAAAACAACATAAATACAATTTAATAAAGCATAGGATAAAACCACATAAATACAATTTAATAAAGCATAGGATAAAACAACATAAATACAATTTAATAAAGCATACGTTAAAACAACATAAATACAATTAAATAAAGCATAGGATAAAACAACATAAATACAATTTAATAAAGCATAGGTTAAAACAACATAATTACAATTTAATAAAGCATAGGATAAAACAACATAAATACAATTCATAAAGCATAGGATAAAACAACATAAATACAATTTAATAAAGCATAGGATAAAACAACATAAATAAAATTTAATAAAGCATAGGTTAAAACAACATAAATACAATTTAATAAAGCATCGGACAAAACAACATAAATACAATTTAATAAAGCATAGGATAAAACAACATAAATACAATTTATAAAGCATAGGATAAAACAACATAAATACAATTTAATAAAGCATAGGATAAAACAACATGAATAGAATTTAATAAAGCATAGGTTAAAACAACATAAATCCAATTTAATAAAGAATAGGATAAAACAACATAAATACAATTTAATAAAGCATAGGATAAAACAACATAAATACAATTTAATAAAGCATACGTTAAAACAACATAAATCCAATTTAATAAAGCATAGGATAAAACAACATAAATACAATTTAATAAAGCATAGGTTAAAACAACATAAATACAATTTAATAAAGCATAGTATAAAACAACATAAATACAATTTAATAAAGCATAGGATAAAACAACATAAATACAATTTAATAAAGCATAGGATAAAACAACATAAATTCAATTTAATAAAGCATAGGATAAAACAACATAAATACAATTTAATAAAGCATAGGATAAAACAACATAAATACAATTTAATAAAGCATAGGATAAAACAACATAAATAAAATTTAATAAAGCATAGGTTAAAACAACATAAATACAATTTAATAAAGTATAGGATAAAACAACATAAATACAATTTAATAAAGCATAGGATAAAACAACATAAATACTTTTTAATAAAGCATAGGATAAAACCACATAAATACAATTTAATAAAGCACAGGATAAAACAACATAAATACAATTTAATAAAGCATAGGATAAAACAACATAAATACAATTTAATAAAGCATAGGATAAAACAACATAAATACAATTTAATAAAGCATAGGATAAAACAACATAAATACAATTTAATAAAGCATACGTTAAAACAACATAAATACAATTAAATAAAGCATAGGATAAAACAGCATAAATACAATTTAATAAAGCATAGGTTAAAACAACATAAATACAATTTAATAAAGCATAGGATAAAACAACATAAATACATTTTATAAAGCATAGGATAAAACAACATAAATACAATTTAATAAAGCATAGGATAAAACAACATAAATTCAATTTAATAAAGCATAGGATAAAACAACATAAATACAATTTAATAAAGCATAGGATAAAACAACATAAATAAAATTTAATAAAGCATAGGATAAAACAACATAAATACAATTTAATAAAGCATAGGATAAAACAACATAAATACAATTTAATAAAGCATAGGATAAAACAACATAAATAAAATTTAATAAAGCATAGGATAAAACAACATAAATACAATTTAATAAAGCATAGGATAAAACAACATAAATACAATTTATAAAGCATAGGATAAAACAACATAAATACAATTTAATAAAGCATAGGATAAAACAACATAAATTCAATTTAATAAAGCATAGGATAAAACAACATAAATACAATTTAATAAAGCATAGGATAAAACAACATAAATAAAATTTAATAAAGCATAGGATAAAACAACATAAATACAATTTAATAAAGCATAGGATAAAACAACATAAATACAATTTATAAAGCATAGGATAAAACAACATAAATACAATTTAATAAAGCATAGGATAAAACAACATAAATACAATTTAATAAAGCATAGGCTAAAACTACATAAATACAATTTAATAAAGCATAGGATAAAACAACATAAATACAATTTAATAAAGCATAGGATAAAACAACATAAATACAATTTAATAAAGCATAGGTTAAAACAACATAAATACAATTTAATAAAGCATAGGATAAAACAACATAAATACAATTTCATAAAGCATAGGCTAAAACTATATAAATACAATTTAATAAAGCATCGGACAAAACAACATAAATACAATTTAATAAAGCATAGGATAAAACAACATAAATACAATTTATAAAGCATAGGATAAAACAACATAAATACAATTTAATAAAGCATAGACTAAAACAACATAAATACAATTTAATAAAGCATAGGATAAAACAACATAAATACAATTTAATGAAACATAGGATAAACAACATAAATACAATTTAGTAAAGCATAGGACAAAACAACATAAATGCAATTTAATAAAGCATATGTTAAAACAACATAAATACAATTTAATAAAGCATAAGATAAAACAACATGAATATAATTTAGTAAAGCATAAGATAAAACAACATGAATGCAATTTAATAAAGCATAGGATAAAACAACATAAATACAATTTAATAAAGCATAAGATAAAACAACATGAATACAATTTAATAAAGCATAGGTTAAAACAACATAAATACAATTTAATAAATCATAGGATAAAACAACATAAATTCAATTTAATAAAGCATAGGTTAAAACAACATAAATACAATTTAATAAAGCATAGGATAAAATAACATAAATACAATTTCATAAAGCAGAGGCTAAAACTATATAAATACAATTTAATAAAGCATCGGACAAAACAACATAAATACAATTTAATAAAGCATATGATAAAACAACATAAATACAATTTATAAAGCATAGGATAAAACAACATAAATACAATTTAATAAAGCATAGGATAAAACAACATAAATAAAATTTAATAAAGCATAGGTTAAAACAACATAAATACAATTTTATAAAGCATAGGATAAAACAACATAAATACAATTTAATAAAGCATAGGTTAAAACAACATAAATACAATTTAATAAAGCATAGGATAAAACAACATAAATTCAATTTAATAAAGCATAGGATAAAACAACATAAATACAATTTAATAAAGCATAGGATAAAACAACATAAATACAATTTAATAAAGCATAGGATAAAACAACATAAATAAAATTTAATAAAGCATAGGTTAAAACAACATAAATACAATTTAATAAAGTATAGGATAAAACAACATAAATACAATTTAATAAAGCATAGGATAAAACAACATAAATACTTTTTAATAAAGCATAGGATAAAACCACATAAATACAATTTAATAAAGCACAGGATAAAACAACATAAATACAATTTAATAAAGCATAGGATAAAACAACATAAATACAATTTAATAAAGCATAGGATAAAACAACATAAATACAATTTAATAAAGCATAGGATAAAACAACATAAATACAATTTAATAAAGCATACGTTAAAACAACATAAATACAATTAAATAAAGCATAGGATAAAACAACATAAATACAATTTAATAAAGCATAGGTTAAAACAACATAAATACAATTTAATAAAGCATAGGATAAAACAACATAAATACAATTGATAAAGCATAGGATGAAACAACATAAATACAATTTAATAAAGCATAGGATAAAACAACATAAATAAAATTTAATAATGCATAGGTTAAAACAACATAAATAAAATTTAATAAAGCATAGGTTAAAAGAACATAAATACAATTTTATAAAGCATAGGCAAAAACTACATAAATACAATTTAATAAAGCATAGGATAAAACAACATAAATACAATTTAATAAAGCATAGGTTAAAACAACATAAATACAATTTAATAAAGCATAGTATAAAACAACATAAATACAATTTAATAAAGCATAGGATAAAACAACATAAATAAAATTTAATAAATCATAGGTTAAAACAACATAAATACAATTTAATAAAGCATAGGATAAAACAACATAAATACAATTTAGTAAAGCATAGGATAAAACAACGTAAATACTTTTTAATAAAGCATAGGTTAAAACAACATAAATACAATTTAATAAAGCATAGGCTAAAACTACATAAATACAGTTTAATAAAGCATAGGATAAAACAACATAAATACAATTTAATAAAGCATAGGATAAAACAACATAAATACAATTTAATAAAGCATAGGATAAAACAACATAAATACAATTTAATAAAGCATAGGTTAAAACAACATAAATACAATTTAATAAAGCATAGGATAAAACAACATAAATTCAATTTAATAAAGCATAGGATAAAACAACATAAATACAATTTAATAAAGCATAGGATAAAACAACATAAATACAATTTAATAAAGCATAGGATAAAACAACATAAATAAAATTTAATAAAGCATAGGTTAAAACAACATAAATACAATTTAATAAAGTATAGGATAAAACAACATAAATACAATTTAATAAAGCATAGGATAAAACAACATAAATACTTTTTAATAAAGCATAGGATAAAACCACATAAATACAATTTAATAAAGCACAGGATAAAACAACATAAATACAATTTAATAAAGCATAGGATAAAACAACATAAATACAATTTAATAAAGCATAGGATAAAACAACATAAATACAATTTAATAAAGCATAGGATAAAACAACATAAATACAATTTAATAAAGCATACGTTAAAACAACATAAATACAATTAAATAAAGCATAGGATAAAACAACATAAATACAATTTAATAAAGCATAGGTTAAAACAACATAAATACAATTTAATAAAGCATAGGATAAAACAACATAAATACAATTGATAAAGCATAGGATGAAACAACATAAATACAATTTAATAAAGCATAGGATAAAACAACATAAATAAAATTTAATAAAGCATAGGTTAAAACAACATAAATACAATTTAATAAAGCATCGGACAAAACAACATAAATACAATTTAATAAAGCATAGGATAAAACAACATAAATACAATTTATAAAGCATAGGATAAAACAACATAAATACAATTTAATAAAGCATAGGATAAAACAACATAAATTCAATTTAATAAAGCATAGGATAAAACAACATAAATACAATTTAATAAAGCATAGGATAAAACAACATAAATAAAATTTAATAAAGCATAGGATAAAACAACATAAATACAATTTAATAAAGCATAGGATAAAACAACATAAATACAATTTAATAAAGCATAGGATAAAACAACATAAATACAATTTAATAAAGCATAGGATAAAACAACATAAATAAAATTTAATAAAGCATAGGATAAAACAACATAAATACAATTTAATAAAGCATAGGATAAAACAACATAAATACAATTTAATAAAGCATAGGTTAAAACAACATAAATGCAATTTAATAAAGCATAGGATAAAACAACATAAATACAATTTAATAAAGCATAGGATAAAACAACATAAATACAATTTAATAAAGCATAGGATAAAACAACATAAATAAAATTTAATAAAGCATAGGTTAAAACAAAATAAATACAATTTAATAAAGCATCGGACAAAACAACATAAATACAATTTAATAAAGCATAGGATAAAACAACATAAATACAATTTATAAAGCATAGGATAAAACAACATAAATACAATTTAATAAAGCATAGGATAAAACAACCTAAATACAATTTAATAAAGCATAGGCTAAAACTACATAAATACAATTTAATAAAGCATAGGATAAAACAACATAAATACAATTTAATAAAGCATAGGATAAAACAACATAAATACAATTTAATAAAGCATAGGTTAAAACAACATAAATACAATTTAATAAAGCATAGGATAAAACAACATAAATACAATTTCATAAAGCATAGGCTAAAACTATATAAATACAATTTAATAAAGCATCGGACAAAACAACAAAATACAATTTAATAAAGCATAGGATAAAACAACATAAATACAATTTATAAAGCATAGGATAAAACAACATAAATACAATTTAATAAAGCATAGACTAAAACAACATAAATACAATTTAATAAAGCATAGGATAAAACAACATAAATACAATTTAATGAAACATAGGATAAACAACATAAATACAATTTAGTAAAGCATAGGACAAAACAACATAAATACAATTTAATAAAGCATATGTTAAAACAACATAAATACAATTTAATAAAGCATAAGATAAAACAACATGAATATAATTTAGTAAAGCATAAGATAAAACAACATGAATGCAATTTAATAAAGCATAGGATAAAACAACATAAATACAATTTAATAAAGCATAGGCTAAAACTACATAAATACAATTTAATAAAGCATAGGATAAAACAAATTAAATACAATTTAATAAAGCATAGGATAAAACAACATAAATACAATTTAATAAAGCATAGGATAAAACAACATAAATACAATTTAATAAAGCATAGGATAAAACAACATAAATACAATTTAATAAAGCATAAGATAAAACAACATGAATACAATTTAATAAAGCATAGGTTAAAACAACATAAATACAATTTAATAAATCATAGGATAAAACAACATAAATTCAATTTAATAAAGCATAGGTTAAAACAACATAAATACAATTTAATAAAGCATAGGATAAAATAACATAAATACAATTTCATAAAGCAGAGGCTAAAACTATATAAATACAATTTAATAAAGCATCGGACAAAACAACATAAATACAATTTAATAAAGCATATGATAAAACAACATAAATACAATTTATAAAGCATAGGATAAAACAACATAAATACAATTTAATAAAGCATAGGATAAAACAACATAAATACAATTTAATAAAGCATAGGCTAAAACTACATAAATACAATTTAATAAAGCATAGGATAAAACAAATTAAATACAATTTAATAAAGCATAGGATAAAACAACATAAATTCAATTTAATAAAGCATAGGATAAAACAACATAAATACAATTTAATAAAGCATAGGATAAAACAACATAAATACAATTTAATAAAGCAAAAGATAAAACAACATGGATACAATTTAATAAAGCATAGGTTAAAACAACATAAATACAATTTAATAAAGCATAGGATAAAACAACATAAATACAATTTAATAAAGCATAGGTTAAAACAACATAAATACAATTTAATAAAGCATAGGATAAAACAACATAAATACAATTTCATAAAGCATAGGCTAAAACTACATAAATACAATTTAATAAAGCATCGGACAAAACAACATAAATACAATTTAATAAAGCATAGGATAAAACAACATAAATACAATTTATAAAGCATAGGATAAAACAACATAAATACAATTTAATAAAGCATAGGATAAAACAACATAAATAAAATTTAATAAAGCATAGGTTAAAACAACATAAATACAATTTAATAAAGCATAGGATAAAACAACATAAATAAAATTTAGTAAAGCATAGGTTAAAAGAACATAAATACAATTTTATAAAGCATAGGCAAAAACTACATAAATACAATTTAATAAAGCATAGGATAAAACAACATAAATACAATTTAATAAAGCATAGGTTAAAACAACATAAATACAATTTAATAAAGCATAGTATAAAACAACATAAATACAATTTAATAAAGCATAGGATAAAACAACATAAATAAAATTTAATAAATCATAGGTTAAAACAACATAAATACAATTTAATAAAGCATAGGATAAAACAACATAAATACAATTTAGTAAAGCATAGGATAAAACAACGTAAATACTTTTTAATAAAGCATAGGTTAAAACAACATAAATACAATTTAATAAAGCATAGGCTAAAACTACATAAATACAGTTTAATAAAGCATAGGATAAAACAACATAAATACAATTTAATAAAGCATAGGATAAAACAACATAAATACAATTTAATAAAGCATAGGATAAAACAACATAAATACAATTTAATAAAGCATAGGTTAAAACAACATAAATACAATTAAATAAAGCATAGGATAAAACAACATAAATACAATTTAATAAAGCATAGGATAAAACAACATAAATACAATTTAATAAAGCATAGGTTAAAACAACATAAATACAATTTTATAAAGCATAGGATAAAACAACATAAATACAATTTAATAAAGCATAGGTTAAAACAACATAAATACAATTTAATAAAGCATAGGATAAAACAACATAAATTCAATTTAATAAAGCATAGGATAAAACAACATAAATACAATTTAATAAAGCATAGGATAAAACAACATAAATACAATTTAATAAAGCATAGGATAAAACAACATAAATACAATTTAATAAAGCATAGGTTAAAACAACATAAATACAATTTAATAAAGTATAGGATAAAACAACATAAATACAATTTAATAAAGCATAGGATAAAACAACATAAATACTTTTTAATAAAGCATAGGATAAAACCACATAAATACAATTTAATAAAGCACAGGATAAAACAACATAAATACAATTTAATAAAGCATAGGATAAAACAACATAAATACAATTTAATAAAGCATAGGATAAAACAACATAAATACAATTTAATAAAGCATAGGATAAAACAACATAAATACAATTTAATAAAGCATACGTTAAAACAACATAAATACAATTAAATAAAGCATAGGATAAAACAACATAAATACAATTTAATAAAGCATAGGTTAAAACAACATAAATACAATTTAATAAAGCATAGGATAAAACAACATAAATACAATTTATAAAGCATAGGATAAAACAACATAAATACAATTTAATAAAGCATAGGATAAAACAACATAAATAAAATTTAATAAAGCATAGGTTAAAACAACATAAATACAATTTAATAAAGCATCGGACAAAACAACATAAATACAATTTAATAAAGCATAGGATAAAACAACATAAATACAATTTAATAAAGCATAGGTTAAAACAACATAAATACAATTTAATAAAGCATAGTAAAAAACAACATAAATACAATTTAATAAAGCATAGGATAAAACAACATAAATACAATTTAATAAAGCATAGGATAAAACAACATAAATTCAATTTAATAAAGCATAGGATAAAACAACATAAATACAATTTAAAAAAGCATAGGATAAAACAACATAAATACAATTTAATAAAGCATAGGATAAAACAACATAAATAAAATTTAATAAAGCATAGGTTAAAACAACATAAATACAATTTAATAAAGTATAGGATAAAACAACATAAATACAATTTAATAAAGCATAGGATAAAACAACATAAATACTTTTTAATAAAGCATAGGATAAAACCACATAAATACAATTTAATAAAGCACAGGATAAAACAACATAAATACAATTTAATAAAGCATAGGATAAAACAACATAAATACAATTTAATAAAGCATAGGATAAAACAACATAAATACAATTTAATAAAGCATAGGATAAAACAACATAAATACAATTTAATAAAGCATACGTTAAAACAACATAAATACAATTAAATAAAGCATAGGATAAAACAGCATAAATACAATTTAATAAAGCATAGGTTAAAACAACATAAATACAATTTAATAAAGCATAGGATAAAACAACTTAAATACAATTTATAAAGCATAGGATAAAACAACATAAATACAATTTAATAAAGCATAGGATAAAACAACATAAATACAATTTATAAAGCATAGGATAAAACAACATAAATACAATTTAATAAAGCATAGGATAAAACAACATAAATTCAATTTAATAAAGCATAGGATAAAACAACATAAATACAATTTAATAAAGCATAGGATAAAACAACATAAATAAAATTTAATAAAGCATAGGATAAAACAACATAAATACAATTTAATAAAGCATAGGATAAAACAACATAAATACAATTTAATAAAGCATAGGATAAAACAACATAAATAAAATTTAATAAAGCATAGGATAAAACAACATAAATACAATTTAATAAAGCATAGGATAAAACAACATAAATACAATTTATAAAGCATAGGATAAAACAACATAAATACAATTTAATAAAGCATAGGATAAAACAACATAAATTCAATTTAATAAAGCATAGGATAAAACAACATAAATACAATTTAATAAAGCATAGGATAAAACAACATAAATAAAATTTAATAAAGCATAGGATAAAACAACATAAATACAATTTAATAAAGCATAGGATAAAACAACATAAATAAAATTTAATAAAGCATAGGATAAAACAACATAAATAAAATTTAATAAAGCATAGGATAAAACAACATAAATACAATTTAATAAAGCATAGGATAAAACAACATAAATACAATTTAATAAAGCATAGGTTAAAACAACATAAATGCAATTTAATAAAGCATAGGATAAAACAACATAAATACAATTTAATAAAGCATAGGATAAAACAACATAAATACAATTTAATAAAGCATAGGATAAAACAACATAAATACAATTTAATAAAGCATAGGTTAAAACAAAATAAATACAATTTAATAAAGCATCGGACAAAACAACATAAATACAATTTAATAAAGCATAGGATAAAACAACATAAATACAATTTATAAAGCATAGGATAAAACAACATAAATACAATTTAATAAAGCATAGGATAAAACAACATAAATACAATTTAATAAAGCATAGGCTAAAACTACATAAATACAATTTAATAAAGCATAGGATAAAACAACATAAATACAATTTAATAAAGCATAGGATAAAACAACATAAATACAATTTAATAAAGCATAGGTTAAAACAACATAAATACAATTTAATAAAGCATAGGATAAAACAACATAAATACAATTTCATAAAGCATAGGCTAAAACTATATAAATACAATTTAATAAAGCATCGGACAAAACAACATAAATACAATTTAATAAAGCATAGGATAAAACAACATAAATACAATTTATAAAGCATAGGATAAAACAACATAAATACAATTTAATAAAGCATAGACTAAAACAACATAAATACAATTTAATAAAGCATAGGATAAAACAACATAAATACAATTTAATGAAACATAGGATAAACAACATAAATACAATTTAGTAAAGCATAGGACAAAACAACATAAATACAATTTAATAAAGCATATGTTAAAACAACATAAATACAATTTAATAAAGCATAAGATAAAACAACATGAATATAATTTAGTAAAGCATAAGATAAAACAACATGAATGCAATTTAATAAAGCATAGGATAAAACAACATAAATACAATTTAATAAAGCATAGGCTAAAACTACATAAATACAATTTAATAAAGCATAGGATAAAACAAATTAAATACAATTTAATAAAGCATAGGATAAAACAACATAAATTAAATTTAATAAAGCATAGGATAAAACAACATAAATACAATTTAATAAAGCATAGGATAAAACAACATAAATACAATTTAATAAAGCATAAGATAAAACAACATGAATACACTTTAATAAAGCATAGGTTAAAACAACATAAATACAATTTAATAAATCATAGGATAAAACAACATAAATTCAATTTAATAAAGCATAGGTTAAAACAACATAAATACAATTTAATAAAGCATAGGATAAAATAACATAAATACAATTTCATAAAGCAGAGGCTAAAACTATATAAATACAATTTAATAAAGCATCGGACAAAACAACATAAATACAATTTAATAAAGCATATGATAAAACAACATAAATACAATTTATAAAGCATAGGATAAAACAACATAAATACAATTTAATAAAGCATAGGATAAAACAACATAAATAAAATTTAATAAAGCATAGGTTAAAACAACATAAATACAATTTAATAAAGCATCGGACAAAACAACATAAATACAATTTAATAAAGCATAGGATAAAACAACATAAATACAATTTATAAAGCATAGGATAAAACAACATAAATACAATTTAATAAAGCATAGGATAAAACAACATAAATACAATTTATAAAGCATAGGATAAAACAACATAAATACAATTTAATAAAGCATAGGTTAAAACAACATAAATACAATTTAATAAAGCATAGGTTAAAACAACATAAATACAATTTAATAAAGCATAGGATAAAACAACATAAATACAATTTCATAAAGCATAGGCTGAAACTACATAAATACAATTTAATAAAGCATCGGACAAAACAACATAAATACAATTTAATAAAGCATAGGATAAAACAACATAAATACAATTTATAAAGCATAGGTTAAAACAACATAAATACAATTTAATAAAGCATAGTATAAAACAACATAAATACAATTTAATAAAGCATAGGTTAAAACAACATAAATACAATTTAATAAAGTATAGGATAAAACAACATAAATACAATTTAATAAAGCATAGGATAAAACAACATAAATACTTTTTAATAAAGCATAGGATAAAACCACATAAATACAATTTAATAAAGCACAGGATAAAACAACATAAATACAATTTAATAAAGCATAGGATAAAACAACATAAATACAATTTAATAAAGCATAGGATAAAACAACATAAATACAATTTAATAAAGCATAGGATAAAACAACATAAATACAATTTAATAAAGCATACGTTAAAACAACATAAATACAATTAAATAAAGCATAGGATAAAACAACATAAATACAATTTAATAAAGCATAGGTTAAAACAACATAAATACAATTTAATAAAGCATAGGATAAAACAACATAAATACAATTTATAAAGCATAGGATAAAACAACATAAATACAATTTAATAAAGCATAGGATAAAACAACATAAATAAAATTTAATAAAGCATAGGTTAAAACAACATAAATTCAATTTAATAAAGCATCGGACAAAACAACATAAATACAATTTAATAAAGCATAGGATAAAACAACATAAATACAATTTAATAAAGCATAGGTTAAAACAACATAAATACAATTTAATAAAGCATAGTATAAAACAACATAAATACAATTTAATAAAGCATAGGATAAAACAACATAAATACAATTTAATAAAGCATAGGATAAAACAACATAAATTCAATTTAATAAAGCATAGGATAAAACAACATAAATACAATTTAAAAAAGCATAGGATAAAACAACATAAATACAATTTAATAAAGCATAGGATAAAACAACATAAATAAAATTTAATAAAGCATAGGTTAAAACAACATAAATACAATTTAATAAAGTATAGGATAAAACAACATAAATACAATTTAATAAAGCATAGGATAAAACAACATAAATACTTTTTAATAAAGCATAGGATAAAACCACATAAATACAATTTAATAAAGCACAGGATAAAACAACATAAATACAATTTAATAAAGCATAGGATAAAACAACATAAATACAATTTAATAAAGCATAGGATAAAACAACATAAATACAATTTAATAAAGCATAGGATAAAACAACATAAATACAATTTAATAAAGCATACGTTAAAACAACATAAATACAATTAAATAAAGCATAGGATAAAACAGCATAAATACAATTTAATAAAGCATAGGTTAAAACAACATAAATACAATTTAATAAAGCATAGGATAAAACAACTTAAATACAATTTATAAAGCATAGGATAAAACAACATAAATACAATTTAATAAAGCATAGGATAAAACAACATAAATACAATTTATAAAGCATAGGATAAAACAACATAAATACAATTTAATAAAGCATAGGATAAAACAACATAAATTCAATTTAATAAAGCATAGGATAAAACAACATAAATACAATTTAATAAAGCATAGGATAAAACAACATAAATAAAATTTAATAAAGCATAGGATAAAACAACATAAATACAATTTAATAAAGCATAGGATAAAACAACATAAATACAATTTAATAAAGCATAGGATAAAACAACATAAATAAAATTTAATAAAGCATAGGATAAAACAACATAAATACAATTTAATAAAGCATAGGATAAAACAACATAAATACAATTTATAAAGCATAGGATAAAACAACATAAATACAATTTAATAAAGCATAGGATAAAACAACATAAATTCAATTTAATAAAGCATAGGATAAAACAACATAAATACAATTTAATAAAGCATAGGATAAAACAACATAAATAAAATTTAATAAAGCATAGGATAAAACAACATAAATACAATTTAATAAAGCATAGGATAAAACAACATAAATAAAATTTAATAAAGCATAGGATAAAACAACATAAATAAAATTTAATAAAGCATAGGATAAAACAACATAAATACAATTTAATAAAGCATAGGATAAAACAACATAAATACAATTTAATAAAGCATAGGTTAAAACAACATAAATGCAATTTAATAAAGCATAGGATAAAACAACATAAATACAATTTAATAAAGCATAGGATAAAACAACATAAATACAATTTAATAAAGCATAGGATAAAACAACATAAATACAATTTAATAAAGCATAGGTTAAAACAAAATAAATACAATTTAATAAAGCATCGGACAAAACAACATAAATACAATTTAATAAAGCATAGGATAAAACAACATAAATACAATTTATAAAGCATAGGATAAAACAACATAAATACAATTTAATAAAGCATAGGATAAAACAACATAAATACAATTTAATAAAGCATAGGCTAAAACTACATAAATACAATTTAATAAA
The DNA here is from genome assembly GCF_046119375.1 of Phyllobates terribilis. Classification (NCBI taxonomy): domain Eukaryota; kingdom Metazoa; phylum Chordata; class Amphibia; order Anura; family Dendrobatidae; genus Phyllobates; species Phyllobates terribilis. Next base: position 1,671,038 of record NW_027362778.1, read on the forward strand.
GCATAGGATAAAACAACATAAATACAATTTAATAAAGCATAGGATAAAACAACATAAATACAATTTAATAAAGCATAGGTTAAAACAACATAAATACAATTTAATAAAGCATAGGATAAAACAACATAAATACAATTTCATAAAGCATAGGCTAAAACTATATAAATACAATTTAATAAAGCATCGGACAAAACAACATAAATACAATTTAATAAAGCATAGGATAAAACAACATAAATACAATTTATAAAGCATAGGATAAAACAACATAAATACAATTTAATAAAGCATAGACTAAAACAACATAAATACAATTTAATAAAGCATAGGATAAAACAACATAAATACAATTTAATGAAACATAGGATAAACAACATAAATACAATTTAGTAAAGCATAGGACAAAACAACATAAATACAATTTAATAAAGCATATGTTAAAACAACATAAATACAATTTAATAAAGCATAAGATAAAACAACATGAATATAATTTAGTAAAGCATAAGATAAAACAACATGAATGCAATTTAATAAAGCATAGGATAAAACAACATAAATACAATTTAATAAAGCATAGGCTAAAACTACATAAATACAATTTAATAAAGCATAGGATAAAACAAATTAAATACAATTTAATAAAGCATAGGATAAAACAACATAAATTAAATTTAATAAAGCATAGGATAAAACAACATAAATACAATTTAATAAAGCATAGGATAAAACAACATAAATACAATTTAATAAAGCATAAGATAAAACAACATGAATACACTTTAATAAAGCATAGGTTAAAACAACATAAATACAATTTAATAAATCATAGGATAAAACAACATAAATTCAATTTAATAAAGCATAGGTTAAAACAACATAAATACAATTTAATAAAGCATAGGATAAAATAACATAAATACAATTTCATAAAGCAGAGGCTAAAACTATATAAATACAATTTAATAAAGCATCGGACAAAACAACATAAATACAATTTAATAAAGCATATGATAAAACAACATAAATACAATTTATAAAGCATAGGATAAAACAACATAAATACAATTTAATAAAGCATAGGATAAAACAACATAAATAAAATTTAATAAAGCATAGGTTAAAACAACATAAATACAATTTAATAAAGCATCGGACAAAACAACATAAATACAATTTAATAAAGCATAGGATAAAACAACATAAATACAATTTATAAAGCATAGGATAAAACAACATAAATACAATTTAATAAAGCATAGGATAAAACAACATAAATACAATTTATAAAGCATAGGATAAAACAACATAAATACAATTTAATAAAGCATAGGTTAAAACAACATAAATACAATTTAATAAAGCATAGGTTAAAACAACATAAATACAATTTAATAAAGCATAGGATAAAACAACATAAATACAATTTCATAAAGCATAGGCTGAAACTACATAAATACAATTTAATAAAGCATCGGACAAAACAACATAAATACAATTTAATAAAGCATAGGATAAAACAACATAAATACAATTTATAAAGCATAGGATAAAACAACATAAATACAATTTAATAAAGCATAGTATAAAACAACATAAATAAAATTTAATAAAGCATAGGTTAAAACAACATAAATACAATTTAATAAAGCATAGGTTAAAACAACATAAATACAATTTAATAAAGCATAGGATAAAACAACATAAATACAATTTAATAAAGCATAGGATAAAACAACATAAATACAATTTAATAAAGCATAGGTTAAAACCACATAAATACAATTTAATAAAGCATAGGATAAAACAACATAAATACAATTCATAAAGCATAGGATAAAACAACGTAAATACAATTTAATAAAGCATAGGATAAAACAACATAAATAAAATTTAATAAAGCATAGGTTAAAACAACATAAATACAATTTAATAAAGCATCGGACAAAACAACATAAATACAATTTAATAAAGCATAGGATAAAACAACATAAATACAATTTATAAAGCATAGGATAAAACAACATAAATACAATTTAATAAAGCATAGGATAAAACAACATGAATAGAATTTAATAAAGCATAGGTTAAAACAACATAAATCCAATTTAATAAAGAATAGGATAAAACAACATAAATACAATTTAATAAAGCATAGGATAAAACAACATAAATACAATTTAATAAAGCATAGGATAAAACAACATAAATACAATTTAATAAAGCATAGGTTAAAACAACATAAATCCAATTTAATAAAGCATAGGATAAAACAACATAAATACAATTTAATAAAGCATAGGTTAAAACAACATAAATACAATTTAATAAAGCATAGTATAAAACAACATAAATACAATTTAATAAAGCATAGGATAAAACAACATAAATACAATTTAATAAAGCATAGGATAAAACAACATAAATTCAATTTAATAAAGCATAGGATAAAACAACATAAATACAATTTAATAAAGCATAGGATAAAACAACATAAATACAATTTAATAAAGCATAGGATAAAACAACATAAATAAAATTTAATAAAGCATAGGTTAAAACAACATAAATACAATTTAATAAAGTATAGGATAAAACAACATAAATACAATTTAATAAAGCATAGGATAAAACAACATAAATACTTTTTAATAAAGCATAGGATAAAACCACATAAATACAATTTAATAAAGCACAGGATAAAACAACATAAATACAATTTAATAAAGCATAGGATAAAACAACATAAATACAATTTAATAAAGCATAGGATAAAACAACATAAATACAATTTAATAAAGCATAGGATAAAACAACATAAATACAATTTAATAAAGCATACGTTAAAACAACATAAATACAATTAAATAAAGCATAGGATAAAACAGCATAAATACAATTTAATAAAGCATAGGTTAAAACAACATAAATACAATTTAATAAAGCATAGGATAAAACAACATAAATACAATTTATAAAGCATAGGATAAAACAACATAAATACAATTTAATAAAGCATAGGATAAAACAACATAAATTCAATTTAATAAAGCATAGGATAAAACAACATAAATACAATTTAATAAAGCATAGGATAAAACAACATAAATAAAATTTAATAAAGCATAGGATAAAACAACATAAATACAATTTAATAAAGCATAGGATAAAACAACATAAATACAATTTATAAAGCATAGGATAAAACAACATAAATACAATTTAATAAAGCATAGGATAAAACAACATAAATTCAATTTAATAAAGCATAGGATAAAACAACATAAATACAATTTAATAAAGCATAGGATAAAACAACATAAATAAAATATAATAAAGCATAGGATAAAACAACATAAATACAATTTAATAAAGCATAGGATAAAACAACATAAATACAATTTATAAAGCATAGGATAAAACAACATAAATACAATTTAATAAAGCATAGGATAAAACAACATAAATACAATTTAATAAAGCATAGGCTAAAACTACATAAATACAATTTAATAAAGCATAGGATAAAACAACATAAATACAATTTAATAAAGCATAGGATAAAACAACATAAATACAATTTAATAAAGCATAGGTTAAAACAACATAAATACAAATTAATAAAGTATAGGATAAAACAACATAAATACAATTTAATAAAGCATAGCATAAAACAACATAAATACTTTTTAATAAAGCATAGGATAAAACCACATAAATACAATTTAATAAAGCACAGGATAAAACAACATAAATACAATTTAATAAAGCATAGGATAAAACAACATAAATACAATTTAATAAAGCATAGGATAAAACCACATAAATACAATTTAATAAAGCATAGGATAAAACAACATAAATACAATTTAATAAAGCATACGTTAAAACAACATAAATACAATTAAATAAAGCATAGGATAAAACAACATAAATACAATTTAATAAAGCATAGGTTAAAACAACATAAATACAATTTAATAAAGCATAGGATAAAACAACATAAATACAATTCATAAAGCATAGGATAAAACAACATAAATACAATTTAATAAAGCATAGGATAAAACAACATAAATAAAATTTAATAAAGCATAGGTTAAAACAACATAAATACAATTTAATAAAGCATCGGACAAAACAACATAAATACAATTTAATAAAGCATAGGATAAAACAACATAAATACAATTTATAAAGCATAGGATAAAACAACATAAATACAATTTAATAAAGCATAGGATAAAACAACATGAATAGAATTTAATAAAGCATAGGTTAAAACAACATAAATCCAATTTAATAAAGAATAGGATAAAACAACATAAATACAATTTAATAAAGCATAGGATAAAACAACATAAATACAATTTAATAAAGCATAGGTTAAAACAACATAAATCCAATTTAATAAAGCATAGGATAAAACAACATAAATACAATTTAATAAAGCATAGGTTAAAACAACATAAATACAATTTAATAAAGCATAGTATAAAACAACATAAATACAATTTAATAAAGCATAGGATAAAACAACATAAATACAATTTAATAAAGCATAGGATAAAACAACATAAATTCAATTTAATAAAGCATAGGATAAAACAACATAAATACAATTTAATAAAGCATAGGATAAAACAACATAAATACAATTTAATAAAGCATAGGATAAAACAACATAAATAAAATTTAATAAAGCATAGGTTAAAACAACATAAATACAATTTAATAAAGTATAGGATAAAACAACATAAATACAATTTAATAAAGCATAGGATAAAACAACATAAATACTTTTTAATAAAGCATAGGATAAAACCACATAAATACAATTTAATAAAGCACAGGATAAAACAACATAAATACAATTTAATAAAGCATAGGATAAAACAACATAAATACAATTTAATAAAGCATAGGATAAAACAACATAAATACAATTTAATAAAGCATAGGATAAAACAACATAAATACAATTTAATAAAGCATACGTTAAAACAACATAAATACAATTAAATAAAGCATAGGATAAAACAGCATAAATACAATTTAATAAAGCATAGGTTAAAACAACATAAATACAATTTAATAAAGCATAGGATAAAACAACATAAATACAATTTATAAAGCATAGGATAAAACAACATAAATACAATTTAATAAAGCATAGGATAAAACAACATAAATTCAATTTAATAAAGCATAGGATAAAACAACATAAATACAATTTAATAAAGCATAGGATAAAACAACATAAATAAAATTTAATAAAGCATAGGATAAAACAACATAAATACAATTTAATAAAGCATAGGATAAAACAACATAAATACAATTTAATAAAGCATAGGATAAAACAACATAAATAAAATTTAATAAAGCATAGGATAAAACAACATAAATACAATTTAATAAAGCATAGGATAAAACAACATAAATACAATTTATAAAGCATAGGATAAAACAACATAAATACAATTTAATAAAGCATAGGATAAAACAACATAAATTCAATTTAATAAAGCATAGGATAAAACAACATAAATACAATTTAATAAAGCATAGGATAAAACAACATAAATAAAATTTAATAAAGCATAGGATAAAACAACATAAATACAATTTAATAAAGCATAGGATAAAACAACATAAATACAATTTATAAAGCATAGGATAAAACAACATAAATACAATTTAATAAAGCATAGGATAAAACAACATAAATACAATTTAATAAAGCATAGGCTAAAACTACATAAATACAATTTAATAAAGCATAGGATAAAACAACATAAATACAATTTAATAAAGCATAGGATAAAACAACATAAATACAATTTAATAAAGCATAGGTTAAAACAACATAAATACAATTTAATAAAGCATAGGATAAAACAACATAAATACAATTTCATAAAGCATAGGCTAAAACTATATAAATACAATTTAATAAAGCATCGGACAAAACAACATAAATACAATTTAATAAAGCATAGGATAAAACAACATAAATACAATTTATAAAGCATAGGATAAAACAACATAAATACAATTTAATAAAGCATAGACTAAAACAACATAAATACAATTTAATAAAGCATAGGATAAAACAACATAAATACAATTTAATGAAACATAGGATAAACAACATAAATACAATTTAGTAAAGCATAGGACAAAACAACATAAATGCAATTTAATAAAGCATATGTTAAAACAACATAAATACAATTTAATAAAGCATAAGATAAAACAACATGAATATAATTTAGTAAAGCATAAGATAAAACAACATGAATGCAATTTAATAAAGCATAGGATAAAACAACATAAATACAATTTAATAAAGCATAAGATAAAACAACATGAATATAATTTAGTAAAGCATAAGATAAAACAACATGAATGCAATTTAATAAAGCATAGGATAAAACAACATAAATACAATTTAATAAAGCATAAGATAAAACAACATGAATACAATTTAATAAAGCATAGGTTAAAACAACATAAATACAATTTAATAAATCATAGGATAAAACAACATAAATTCAATTTAATAAAGCATAGGATAAAACAACATAAATACAATTTAATAAAGCATAGGATAAAACAACATAAATACAATTTAATAAAGCATACGTTAAAACAACATAAATACAATTAAATAAAGCATAGGATAAAACAACATAAATACAATTTAATAAAGCATAGGTTAAAACAACATAAATACAATTTAATAAAGCATAGGATAAAACAACATAAATACAATTGATAAAGCATAGGATGAAACAACATAAATACAATTTAATAAAGCATAGGATAAAACAACATAAATAAAATTTAATAAAGCATAGGTTAAAACAACATAAATAAAATTTAATAAAGCATAGGTTAAAAGAACATAAATACAATTTTATAAAGCATAGGCAAAAACTACATAAATACAATTTAATAAAGCATAGGATAAAACAACATAAATACAATTTAATAAAGCATAGGTTAAAACAACATAAATACAATTTAATAAAGCATAGTATAAAACAACATAAATACAATTTAATAAAGCATAGGATAAAACAACATAAATAAAATTTAATAAATCATAGGTTAAAACAACATAAATACAATTTAATAAAGCATAGGATAAAACAACATAAATACAATTTAGTAAAGCATAGGATAAAACAACGTAAATACTTTTTAATAAAGCATAGGTTAAAACAACATAAATACAATTTAATAAAGCATAGGCTAAAACTACATAAATACAGTTTAATAAAGCATAGGATAAAACAACATAAATACAATTTAATAAAGCATAGGATAAAACAACATAAATACAATTTAATAAAGCATAGGATAAAACAACATAAATACAATTTAATAAAGCATAGGTTAAAACAACATAAATACAATTTAATAAAGCATAGGATAAAACAACATAAATTCAATTTAATAAAGCATAGGATAAAACAACATAAATACAATTTAATAAAGCATAGGATAAAACAACATAAATACAATTTAATAAAGCATAGGATAAAACAACATAAATAAAATTTAATAAAGCATAGGTTAAAACAACATAAATACAATTTAATAAAGTATAGGATAAAACAACATAAATACAATTTAATAAAGCATAGGATAAAACAACATAAATACTTTTTAATAAAGCATAGGATAAAACCACATAAATACAATTTAATAAAGCACAGGATAAAACAACATAAATACAATTTAATAAAGCATAGGATAAAACAACATAAATACAATTTAATAAAGCATAGGATAAAACAACATAAATACAATTTAATAAAGCATAGGATAAAACAACATAAATACAATTTAATAAAGCATACGTTAAAACAACATAAATACAATTAAATAAAGCATAGGATAAAACAACATAAATACAATTTAATAAAGCATAGGTTAAAACAACATAAATACAATTTAATAAAGCATAGGATAAAACAACATAAATACAATTGATAAAGCATAGGATGAAACAACATAAATACAATTTAATAAAGCATAGGATAAAACAACATAAATAAAATTTAATAAAGCATAGGTTAAAACAACATAAATACAATTTAATAAAGCATCGGACAAAACAACATAAATACAATTTAATAAAGCATAGGATAAAACAACATAAATACAATTTATAAAGCATAGGATAAAACAACATAAATACAATTTAATAAAGCATAGGTTAAAACAACATAAATACAATTTAATAAAGCATCGGACAAAACAACATAAATACAATTTAATAAAGCATAGGATAAAACAACATAAATACAATTTATAAAGCATAGGATAAAACAACATAAATACAATTTAATAAAGCATAGGATAAAACAACATAAATTCAATTTAATAAAGCATAGGATAAAACAACATAAATACAATTTAATAAAGCATAGGATAAAACAACATAAATACAATTTAATAAAGCATAGGATAAAACAACATAAATAAAATTTAATAAAGCATAGGATAAAACAACATAAATACAATTTAATAAAGCATAGGATAAAACAACATAAATACAATTTAATAAAGCATAGGTTAAAACAACATAAATGCAATTTAATAAAGCATAGGATAAAACAACATAAATACAATTTAATAAAGCATAGGATAAAACAACATAAATACAATTTAATAAAGCATAGGATAAAACAACATAAATAAAATTTAATAAAGCATAGGTTAAAACAAAATAAATACAATTTAATAAAGCATCGGACAAAACAACATAAATACAATTTAATAAAGCATAGGATAAAACAACATAAATACAATTTATAAAGCATAGGATAAAACAACATAAATACAATTTAATAAAGCATAGGATAAAACAACCTAAATACAATTTAATAAAGCATAGGCTAAAACTACATAAATACAATTTAATAAAGCATAGGATAAAACAACATAAATACAATTTAATAAAGCATAGGATAAAACAACATAAATACAATTTAATAAAGCATAGGTTAAAACAACATAAATACAATTTAATAAAGCATAGGATAAAACAACATAAATACAATTTCATAAAGCATAGGCTAAAACTATATAAATACAATTTAATAAAGCATCGGACAAAACAACAAAATACAATTTAATAAAGCATAGGATAAAACAACATAAATACAATTTATAAAGCATAGGATAAAACAACATAAATACAATTTAATAAAGCATAGACTAAAACAACATAAATACAATTTAATAAAGCATAGGATAAAACAACATAAATACAATTTAATGAAACATAGGATAAACAACATAAATACAATTTAGTAAAGCATAGGACAAAACAACATAAATACAATTTAATAAAGCATATGTTAAAACAACATAAATACAATTTAATAAAGCATAAGATAAAACAACATGAATATAATTTAGTAAAGCATAAGATAAAACAACATGAATGCAATTTAATAAAGCATAGGATAAAACAACATAAATACAATTTAATAAAGCATAGGCTAAAACTACATAAATACAATTTAATAAAGCATAGGATAAAACAAATTAAATACAATTTAATAAAGCATAGGATAAAACAACATAAATACAATTTAATAAAGCATAGGATAAAACAACATAAATACAATTTAATAAAGCATAGGATAAAACAACATAAATACAATTTAATAAAGCATAAGATAAAACAACATGAATACAATTTAATAAAGCATAGGTTAAAACAACATAAATACAATTTAATAAATCATAGGATAAAACAACATAAATTCAATTTAATAAAGCATAGGTTAAAACAACATAAATACAATTTAATAAAGCATAGGATAAAATAACATAAATACAATTTCATAAAGCAGAGGCTAAAACTATATAAATACAATTTAATAAAGCATCGGACAAAACAACATAAATACAATTTAATAAAGCATATGATAAAGCAACATAAATACAATTTATAAAGCATAGGATAAAACAACATAAATACAATTTAATAAAGCATAGGATAAAACAACATAAATACAATTTAATAAAGCATAGGCTAAAACTACATAAATACAATTTAATAAAGCATAGGATAAAACAAATTAAATACAATTTAATAAAGCATAGGATAAAACAACATAAATTCAATTTAATAAAGCATAGGATAAAACAACATAAATACAATTTAATAAAGCATAGGATAAAACAACATAAATACAATTTAATAAAGCAAAAGATAAAACAACATGGATACAATTTAATAAAGCATAGGTTAAAACAACATAAATACAATTTAATAAAGCATAGGATAAAACAACATAAATACAATTTAATAAAGCATAGGTTAAAACAACATAAATACAATTTAATAAAGCATAGGATAAAACAACATAAATACAATTTCATAAAGCATAGGCTAAAACTACATAAATACAATTTAATAAAGCATCGGACAAAACAACATAAATACAATTTAATAAAGCATAGGATAAAACAACATAAATACAATTTATAAAGCATAGGATAAAACAACATAAATACAATTTAATAAAGCATAGGATAAAACAACATAAATAAAATTTAATAAAGCATAGGTTAAAACAACATAAATACAATTTAATAAAGCATAGGATAAAACAACATAAATACAATTTAATAAAGCATAGGATAAAACAACATAAATAAAATTTAGTAAAGCATAGGTTAAAAGAACATAAATACAATTTTATAAAGCATAGGCAAAAACTACATAAATACAATTTAATAAAGCATAGGATAAAACAACATAAATACAATTTAATAAAGCATAGGTTAAAACAACATAAATACAATTTAATAAAGCATAGTATAAAACAACATAAATACAATTTAATAAAGCATAGGATAAAACAACATAAATAAAATTTAATAAATCATAGGTTAAAACAACATAAATACAATTTAATAAAGCATAGGATAAAACAACATAAATACAATTTAGTAAAGCATAGGATAAAACAACGTAAATACTTTTTAATAAAGCATAGGTTAAAACAACATAAATACAATTTAATAAAGCATAGGCTAAAACTACATAAATACAGTTTAATAAAGCATAGGATAAAACAACATAAATACAATTTAATAAAGCATAGGATAAAACAACATAAATACAATTTAATAAAGCATAGGATAAAACAACATAAATACAATTTAATAAAGCATAGGTTAAAACAACATAAATACAATTAAATAAAGCATAGGATAAAACAACATAAATACAATTTAATAAAGCATAGGATAAAACAACATAAATACAATTTAATAAAGCATAGGTTAAAACAACATAAATACAATTTTATAAAGCATAGGATAAAACAACATAAATACAATTTAATAAAGCATAGGTTAAAACAACATAAATACAATTTAATAAAGCATAGGATAAAACAACATAAATTCAATTTAATAAAGCATAGGATAAAACAACATAAATACAATTTAATAAAGCATAGGATAAAACAACATAAATACAATTTAATAAAGCATAGGATAAAACAACATAAATACAATTTAATAAAGCATAGGTTAAAACAACATAAATACAATTTAATAAAGTATAGGATAAAACAACATAAATACAATTTAATAAAGCATAGGATAAAACAACATAAATACTTTTTAATAAAGCATAGGATAAAACCACATAAATACAATTTAATAAAGCACAGGATAAAACAACATAAATACAATTTAATAAAGCATAGGATAAAACAACATAAATACAATTTAATAAAGCATAGGATAAAACAACATAAATACAATTTAATAAAGCATAGGATAAAACAACATAAATACAATTTAATAAAGCATACGTTAAAACAACATAAATACAATTAAATAAAGCATAGGATAAAACAACATAAATACAATTTAATAAAGCATAGGTTAAAACAACATAAATACAATTTAATAAAGCATAGGATAAAACAACATAAATACAATTTATAAAGCATATGATAAAACAACATAAATACAATTTAATAAAGCATAGGATAAAACAACATAAATAAAATTTAATAAAGCATAGGTTAAAACAACATAAATACAATTTAATAAAGCATCGGACAAAACAACATAAATACAATTTAATAAAGCATAGGATAAAACAACATAAATACAATTTATAAAGCATAGGATAAAACAACATAAATACAATTTAATAAAGCATAGGATAAAACACGATAAATTCAATTTAATAAAGCATAGGATAAAACAACATAAATAAAATTTAATAAAGCATAGGTTAAAAGAACATAAATACAATTTTATAAAGCATAGGCAAAAACTACATAAATACAATTTAATAAAGCATAGGATAAAACAACATAAATACAATTTAATAAAGCATAGGTTAAAACAACATAAATACAATTTAATAAAGCATAGTATAAAACAACATAAATACAATTTAATAAAGCATAGGATAAAACAACATAAATAAAATTTAATAAAGCATAGGTTAAAAGAACATAAATACAATTTTATAAAGCATAGGCAAAAACTACATAAATACAATTTAATAAAGCATAGGATAAAACAACATAAATACAATTTAATAAAGCATAGGTTAAAACAACATAAATAGAATTTAATAAAGCATAGTATAAAACAACATAAATACAATTTAATAAAGCATAGGATAAAACAACATAAATAAAATTTATTAAATCATAGGTTAAAACAACATAAATACAATTTAATAAAGCATAGGATAAAACAACATAAATACAATTTAGTAAAGCATAGGATAAAACAACGTAAATACTTTTTAATAAAGCATAGGTTAAAACAACATAAATACAATTTAATAAAGCATAGGCTAAAACTACATAAATACAGTTTAATAAAGCATAGGATAAAACTACATAAATACAATTTAATAAAGCATAGGATAAAACAACATAAATACAATTTCATAAAGCATAGGCTAAAACTACATAAATACAATTTAATAAAGCATCGGACAAAACAACATAAATACAATTTAATAAAGCATAGGATAAAACAACATAAATACAATTTATAAAGCATAGGATAAAACAACATAAATACAATTTAATAAAGCATAGGATAAAACAACATAAATAAAATTTAATAAAGCATAGGTTAAAACAACATAAATACAATTTAATAAAGCATAGGTTAAAACAACATAAATACAATTTAATAAAGCATAGGATAAAACAACATAAATACAATTTAATAAAGTATAGGATAAAACAACATAAATAAAATTTAATAAAGCATAGGTTAAAAGAACATAAATACAATTTTATAAAGCATAGGCAAAAACTACATAAATACAATTTAATAAAGCATAGGATAAAACAACATAAATACAATTTAATAAAGCATAGGTTAAAACAACATAAATACAATTTAATAAAGCATAGTATAAAACAACATAAATACAATTTAATAAAGCATAGGATAAAACAACATAAATAAAATTTAATAAATCATAGGTTAAAACAACATAAATACAATTTAATAAAGCATAGGATAAAACAACATAAATACAATTTAGTAAAGCATAGGATAAAACAACGTAAATACTTTTTAATAAAGCATAGGTTAAAACAACATAAATACAATTTAATAAAGCATAGGCTAAAACTACATAAATACAGTTTAATAAAGCATAGGATAAAACAACATAAATACAATTTAATAAAGCATTGGATAAAACAACATAAATACAATTTAATAAAGCATAGGATAAAACAACATAAATACAATTTAATAAAGCATAGGTTAAAACAACATAAATACAATTTAATAAAGCATAGGCTAAAACTACATAAATACAGTTTAATAAAGCATAGGATAAAACAACATAAATACAATTTTATAAAGCATAGGATAAAACAACATAAATACAATTTAATAAAGCATAGGTTAAAACAACATAAATACAATTTAATAAAGCATAGGATAAAACAACATAAATTCAATTTAATAAAGCATAGGATAAAACAACATAAATACAATTTAATAAAGCATAGGATAAAACAACATAAATAAAATTTAATAAAGCATAGGTTAAAACAACATAAATACAATTTAATAAAGCATCGGACAAAACAACATAAATACAATTTAATAAAGGATAGGATAAAACAACATAAATACAATTTATAAAGCATAGGATAAAACAACATAAATACAATTTAATAAAGCATAGGATAAAACAACATAAATACAATTTAATAAAGCATAGGTTAAAACAACATAAATACAATTTAATAAAGCATAGGATAAAACAACATAAATACAATTTAATAAAGCATAGGATAAAACAACATAAATAAAATTTAGTAAAGCATAGGTTAAAAGAACATAAATACAATTTTATAAAGCATAGGCAAAAACTACATAAATACAATTTAATAAAGCATAGGATAAAACAACATAAATACAATTTAATAAAGCATAGGTTAAAACAACATAAATACAATTTAATAAAGCATAGTATAAAACAACATAAATACAATTTAATAAAGCATAGGATAAAACAACATAAATAAAATTTAATAAATCATAGGTTAAAACAACATAAATACAATTTAATAAAGCATAGGATAAAACAACATAAATACAATTTAGTAAAGCATAGGATAAAACAACGTAAATACTTTTTAATAAAGCATAGGTTAAAACAACATAAATACAATTTAATAAAGCATAGGCTAAAACTACATAAATACAGTTTAATAAAGCATAGGATAAAACAACATAAATACAATTTAATAAAGCATAGGATAAAACAACATAAATACAATTTAATAAAGCATAGGATAAAACAACATAAATACAATTTAATAAAGCATAGGTTAAAACAACATAAATACAATTAAATAAAGCATAGAATAAAACAACATAAATACAATTTAATAAAGCATAGGATAAAACAACATAAATACAATTTAATAAAGCATAGGTTAAAACAACATAAATACAATTTTATAAAGCATAGGATAAAACAACATAAATACAATTTAATAAAGCATAGGTTAAAACAACATAAATACAATTTAATAAAGCATAGGATAAAACAACATAAATTCAATTTAATAAAGCATAGGATAAAACAACATAAATACAATTTAATAAAGCATAGGATAAAACAACATAAATACAATTTAATAAAGCATAGGATAAAACAACATAAATACAATTTAATAAAGCATAGGTTAAAACAACATAAATACAATTTAATAAAGTATAGGATAAAACAACATAAATACAATTTAATAAAGCATAGGATAAAACAACATAAATACTTTTTAATAAAGCATAGGATAAAACCACATAAATACAATTTAATAAAGCACAGGATAAAACAACATAAATACAATTTAATAAAGCATAGGATAAAACAACATAAATACAATTTAATAAAGCATAGGATAAAACAACATAAATACAATTTAATAAAGCATAGGATAAAACAACATAAATACAATTTAATAAAGCATACGTTAAAACAACATAAATACAATTAAATAAAGCATAGGATAAAACAACATAAATACAATTTAATAAAGCATAGGTTAAAACAACATAAATACAATTTAATAAAGCATAGGATAAAACAACATAAATACAATTTATAAAGCATAGGATAAAACAACATAAATACAATTTAATAAAGCATAGGATAAAACAACATAAATAAAATTTAATAAAGCATAGGTTAAAACAACATAAATACAATTTAATAAAGCATCGGACAAAACAACATAAATACAATTTAATAAAGCATAGGATAAAACAACATAAATACAATTTATAAAGCATAGGATAAAACAACATAAATACAATTTAATAAAGCATAGGATAAAACACGATAAATTCAATTTAATAAAGCATAGGATAAAACAACATAAATAAAATTTAATAAAGCATAGGTTAAAAGAACATAAATACAATTTTATAAAGCATAGGCAAAAACTACATAAATACAATTTAATAAAGCATAGGATAAAACAACATAAATACAATTTAATAAAGCATAGGTTAAAACAACATAAATACAATTTAATAAAGCATAGTATAAAACAACATAAATACAATTTAATAAAGCATAGGATAAAACAACATAAATAAAATTTAATAAAGCATAGGTTAAAAGAACATAAATACAATTTTATAAAGCATAGGCAAAAACTACATAAATACAATTTAATAAAGCATAGGATAAAACAACATAAATACAATTTAATAAAGCATAGGTTAAAACAACATAAATAGAATTTAATAAAGCATAGTATAAAACAACATAAATACAATTTAATAAAGCATAGGATAAAACAACATAAATACAATTTCATAAAGCATAGGCTAAAACTATATAAATACAATTTAATAAAGCATCGGACAAAACAACAAAATACAATTTAATAAAGCATAGGATAAAACAACATAAATACAATTTATAAAGCATAGGATAAAACAACATAAATACAATTTAATAAAGCATAGACTAAAACAACATAAATACAATTTAATAAAGCATAGGATAAAACAACATAAATACAATTTAATGAAACATAGGATAAACAACATAAATACAATTTAGTAAAGCATAGGACAAAACAACATAAATACAATTTAATAAAGCATATGTTAAAACAACATAAATGCAATTTAATAAAGCATAAGATAAAACAACATGAATATAATTTAGTAAAGCATAAGATAAAACAACATGAATGCAATTTAATAAAGCATAGGATAAAACAACATAAATACAATTTAATAAAGCATAGGCTAAAACTACATAAATACAATTTAATAAAGCATAGGATAAAACAAATTAAATACAATTTAATAAAGCATAGGATAAAACAACATAAATACAATTTAATAAAGCATAGGATAAAACAACATAAATACAATTTAATAAAGCATAGGATAAAACAACATAAATACAATTTAATAAAGCATAAGATAAAACAACATGAATACAATTTAATAAAGCATAGGTTAAAACAACATAAATACAATTTAATAAATCATAGGATAAAACAACATAAATTCAATTTAATAAAGCATAGGTTAAAACAACATAAATACAATTTAATAAAGCATAGGATAAAATAACATAAATACAATTTCATAAAGCAGAGGCTAAAACTATATAAATACAATTTAATAAAGCATCGGACAAAACAACATAAATACAATTTATAAAGCATAGGATAAAACAACATAAATACAATTTAATAAAGCATAGGATAAAACAACATAAATACAATTTAATAAAGCATAGGCTAAAACTACATAAATACAATTTAATAAAGCATAGGATAAAACAAATTAAATACAATTTAATAAAGCATAGGATAAAACAACATAAATTCAATTTAATAAAGCATAGGATAAAACAACATAAATACAATTTAATAAAGCATAGGATAAAACAACATAAATACAATTTAATAAAGCAAAAGATAAAACAACATGGATACAATTTAATAAAGCATAGGTTAAAACAACATAAATACAATTTAATAAAGCATAGGATAAAACAACATAAATACAATTTAATAAAGCATAGGTTAAAACAACATAAATACAATTTAATAAAGCATAGGATAAAACAACATAAATACAATTTCATAAAGCATAGGCTAAAACTACATAAATACAATTTAATAAAGCATCGGACAAAACAACATAAATACAATTTAATAAAGCATAGGATAAAACAACATAAAAACAATTTATAAAGCATAGGATAAAACAACATAAATACAATTTAATAAAGCATAGGATAAAACAACATAAATAAAATTTAATAAAGCATAGGTTAAAACAACATAAATACAATTTAATAAAGCATAGGATAAAACAACATAAATACAATTTAATAAAGCATAGGATAAAACAACATAAATAAAATTTAGTAAAGCATAGGTTAAAAGAACATAAATACAATTTTATAAAGCATAGGCAAAAACTACATAAATACAATTTAATAAAGCATAGGATAAAACAACATAAATACAATTTAATAAAGCATAGGTTAAAACAACATAAATACAATTTAATAAAGCATAGTATAAAACAACATAAATACAATTTAATAAAGCATAGGATAAAACAACATAAATAAAATTTAATAAATCATAGGTTAAAACAACATAAATACAATTTAATAAAGCATAGGATAAAACAACATAAATACAATTTAGTAAAGCATAGGATAAAACAATGTAAATACTTTTTAATAAAGCATAGGTTAAAACAACATAAATACAATTTAATAAAGCATAGGCTAAAACTACATAAATACAGTTTAATAAAGCATAGGATAAAACAACATAAATACAATTTAATAAAGCATAGGATAAAACAACATAAATACAATTTAATAAAGCATAGGATAAAACAACATAAATAAAATTTAATAAAGCATAGGTTAAAAGAACATAAATACAATTTTATAAAGCATAGGCAAAAACTACATAAATACAATTTAATAAAGCATAGGATAAAACAACATAAATACAATTTAATAAAGCATAGGTTAAAACAACATAAATAGAATTTAATAAAGCATAGTATAAAACAACATAAATACAATTTAATAAAGCATAGGATAAAACAACATAAATACAATTTCATAAAGCATAGGCTAAAACTATATAAATACAATTTAATAAAGCATCGGACAAAACAACAAAATACAATTTAATAAAGCATAGGATAAAACAACATAAATACAATTTATAAAGCATAGGATAAAACAACATAAATACAATTTAATAAAGCATAGACTAAAACAACATAAATACAATTTAATAAAGCATAGGATAAAACAACATAAATACAATTTAATGAAACATAGGATAAACAACATAAATACAATTTAGTAAAGCATAGGACAAAACAACATAAATACAATTTAATAAAGCATATGTTAAAACAACATAAATGCAATTTAATAAAGCATAAGATAAAACAACATGAATATAATTTAGTAAAGCATAAGATAAAACAACATGAATGCAATTTAATAAAGCATAGGATAAAACAACATAAATACAATTTAATAAAGCATAGGCTAAAACTACATAAATACAATTTAATAAAGCATAGGATAAAACAAATTAAATACAATTTAATAAAGCATAGGATAAAACAACATAAATACAATTTAATAAAGCATAGGATAAAACAACATAAATACAATTTAATAAAGCATAGGATAAAACAACATAAATACAATTTAATAAAGCATAAGATAAAACAACATGAATACAATTTAATAAAGCATAGGTTAAAACAACATAAATACAATTTAATAAATCATAGGATAAAACAACATAAATTCAATTTAATAAAGCATAGGTTAAAACAACATAAATACAATTTAATAAAGCATAGGATAAAATAACATAAATACAATTTCATAAAGCAGAGGCTAAAACTATATAAATACAATTTAATAAAGCATCGGACAAAACAACATAAATACAATTTATAAAGCATAGGATAAAACAACATAAATACAATTTAATAAAGCATAGGATAAAACAACATAAATACAATTTAATAAAGCATAGGCTAAAACTACATAAATACAATTTAATAAAGCATAGGATAAAACAAATTAAATACAATTTAATAAAGCATAGGATAAAACAACATAAATTCAATTTAATAAAGCATAGGATAAAACAACATAAATACAATTTAATAAAGCATAGGATAAAACAACATAAATACAATTTAATAAAGCAAAAGATAAAACAACATGGATACAATTTAATAAAGCATAGGTTAAAACAACATAAATACAATTTAATAAAGCATAGGATAAAACAACATAAATACAATTTAATAAAGCATAGGTTAAAACAACATAAATACAATTTAATAAAGCATAGGATAAAACAACATAAATACAATTTCATAAAGCATAGGCTAAAACTACATAAATACAATTTAATAAAGCATCGGACAAAACAACATAAATACAATTTAATAAAGCATAGGATAAAACAACATAAAAACAATTTATAAAGCATAGGATAAAACAACATAAATACAATTTAATAAAGCATAGGATAAAACAACATAAATAAAATTTAATAAAGCATAGGTTAAAACAACATAAATACAATTTAATAAAGCATAGGATAAAACAACATAAATACAATTTAATAAAGCATAGGATAAAACAACATAAATAAAATTTAGTAAAGCATAGGTTAAAAGAACATAAATACAATTTTATAAAGCATAGGCAAAAACTACATAAATACAATTTAATAAAGCATAGGATAAAACAACATAAATACAATTTAATAAAGCATAGGTTAAAACAACATAAATACAATTTAATAAAGCATAGTATAAAACAACATAAATACAATTTAATAAAGCATAGGATAAAACAACATAAATAAAATTTAATAAATCATAGGTTAAAACAACATAAATACAATTTAATAAAGCATAGGATAAAACAACATAAATACAATTTAGTAAAGCATAGGATAAAACAATGTAAATACTTTTTAATAAAGCATAGGTTAAAACAACATAAATACAATTTAATAAAGCATAGGCTAAAACTACATAAATACAGTTTAATAAAGCATAGGATAAAACAACATAAATACAATTTAATAAAGCATAGGATAAAACAACATAAATACAATTTAATAAAGCATAGGATAAAACAACATAAATACAATTTAATAAAGCATAGGTTAAAACAACATAAATACAATTAAATAAAGCATAGGATAAAACAACATAAATACAATTTAATAAAGCATAGGATAAAACAACATAAATACAATTTAATAAAGCATAGGTTAAAACAACATAAATACAATTTTATAAAGCATAGGATAAAACAACATAAATACAATTTAATAAAGCATAGGTTAAAACAACATAAATACAATTTAATAAAGCATAGGATAAAACAACATAAATTCAATTTAATAAAGCATAGGATAAAACAACATAAATACAATTTAATAAAGCATAGGATAAAACAACATAAATACAATTTAATAAAGCATAGGATAAAACAACATAAATACAATTTAATAAAGCATAGGTTAAAACAACATAAATACAATTTAATAAAGTATAGGATTAAACAACATAAATACAATTTAATAAAGCATAGGATAAAACAACATAAATACTTTTTAATAAAGCATAGGATAAAACCACATAAATACAATTTAATAAAGCACAGGATAAAACAACATAAATACAATTTAATAAAGCATAGGATAAAACAACATAAATACAATTTAATAAAGCATAGGATAAAACAACATAAATACAATTTAATAAAGCATAGGATAAAACAACATAAATACAATTTAATAAAGCATACGTTAAAACAACATAAATACAATTAAATAAAGCATAGGATAAAACAACATAAATACAATTTAATAAAGCATAGGTTAAAACAACATAAATACAATTTAATAAAGCATAGGATAAAACAACATAAATACAATTTATAAAGCATAGGATAAAACAACATAAATACAATTTAATAAAGCATAGGATAAAACAACATAAATAAAATTTAATAAAGCATAGGTTAAAACAACATAAATACAATTTAATAAAGCATCGGACAAAACAACATAAATACAATTTAATAAAGCATAGGATAAAACAACATAAATACAATTTATAAAGCATAGGATAAAACAACATAAATACAATTTAATAAAGCATAGGATAAAACACGATAAATTCAATTTAATAAAGCATAGGATAAAACAACATAAATAAAATTTAATAAAGCATAGGTTAAAAGAACATAAATACAATTTTATAAAGCATAGGCAAAAACTACATAAATACAATTTAATAAAGCATAGGATAAAACAACATAAATACAATTTAATAAAGCATAGGTTAAAACAACATAAATACAATTTAATAAAGCATAGTATAAAACAACATAAATACAATTTAATAAAGCATAGGATAAAACAACATAAATAAAATTTAATAAAGCATAGGTTAAAAGAACATAAATACAATTTTATAAAGCATAGGCAAAAACTACATAAATACAATTTAATAAAGCATAGGATAAAACAACATAAATACAATTTAATAAAGCATAGGTTAAAACAACATAAATAGAATTTAATAAAGCATAGTATAAAACAACATAAATACAATTTAATAAAGCATAGGATAAAACAACATAAATAAAATTTATTAAATCATAGGTTAAAACAACATAAATACAATTTAATAAAGCATAGGATAAAACAACATAAATACAATTTAGTAAAGCATAGGATAAAACAACGTAAATACTTTTTAATAAAGCATAGGTTAAAACAACATAAATACAATTTAATAAAGCATAGGCTAAAACTACATAAATACAGTTTAATAAAGCATAGGATAAAACTACATAAATACAATTTAATAAAGCATAGGATAAAACAACATAAATACAATTTCATAAAGCATAGGCTAAAACTACATAAATACAATTTAATAAAGCATCGGACAAAACAACATAAATACAATTTAATAAAGCATAGGATAAAACAACATAAATACAATTTATAAAGCATAGGATAAAACAACATAAATACAATTTAATAAAGCATAGGATAAAACAACATAAATAAAATTTAATAAAGCATAGGTTAAAACAACATAAATACAATTTAATAAAGCATAGGTTAAAACAACATAAATACAATTTAATAAAGCATAGGATAAAACAACATAAATACAATTTAATAAAGTATAGGATAAAACAACATAAATAAAATTTAATAAAGCATAGGTTAAAAGAACATAAATACAATTTTATAAAGCATAGGCAAAAACTACATAAATACAATTTAATAAAGCATAGGATAAAACAACATAAATACAATTTAATAAAGCATAGGTTAAAACAACATAAATACAATTTAATAAAGCATAGTATAAAACAACATAAATACAATTTAATAAAGCATAGGATAAAACAACATAAATAAAATTTAATAAATCATAGGTTAAAACAACATAAATACAATTTAATAAAGCATAGGATAAAACAACATAAATACAATTTAGTAAAGCATAGGATAAAACAACGTAAATACTTTTTAATAAAGCATAGGTTAAAACAACATAAATACAATTTAATAAAGCATAGGCTAAAACTACATAAATACAGTTTAATAAAGCATAGGATAAAACAACATAAATACAATTTAATAAAGCATTGGATAAAACAACATAAATACAATTTAATAAAGCATAGGATAAAACAACATAAATACAATTTAATAAAGCATAGGTTAAAACAACATAAATACAATTTAATAAAGCATAGGCTAAAACTACATAAATACAGTTTAATAAAGCATAGGATAAAACAACATAAATACAATTTTATAAAGCATAGGATAAAACAACATAAATACAATTTAATAAAGCATAGGTTAAAACAACATAAATACAATTTAATAAAGCATAGGATAAAACAACATAAATTCAATTTAATAAAGCATAGGATAAAACAACATAAATACAATTTAATAAAGCATAGGATAAAACAACATAAATAAAATTTAATAAAGCATAGGTTAAAACAACATAAATACAATTTAATAAAGCATCGGACAAAACAACATAAATACAATTTAATAAAGGATAGGATAAAACAACATAAATACAATTTATAAAGCATAGGATAAAACAACATAAATACAATTTAATAAAGCATAGGATAAAACAACATAAATACAATTTAATAAAGCATAGGATAAAACAACATAAATACAATTTCATAAAGCATAGGCTAAAACTACATAAATACAATTTAATAAAGCATCGGACAAAACAACATAAATACAATTTAATAAAGCATAGGATAAAACAACATAAATACAATTTATAAAGCATAGGATAAAACAACTTAAATACAATTTAATAAAGCATAGGATAAAACAACATAAATAAAATTTAATAAAGCATAGGTTAAAACAACATAAATACAATTTAATAAAGCATAGGTTAAAACAACATAAATACAATTTAATAAAGCATAGGATAAAACAACATAAATACAATTTAATAAAGCATAGGATAAAACAACATAAATAAAATTTAATAAAGCATAGGTTAAAAGAACATAAATACAATTTTATAAAGCATAGGCAAAAACTACATAAATACAATTTAATAAAGCATAGGATAAAACAACATAAATACAATTTAATAAAGCATAGGTTAAAAGAACATAAATACAATTTAATAAAGCATAGTATAAAACAACATAAATACAATTTAATAAAGCATAGGATAAAACAACATAAATAAAATTTAATAAAGCATAGGTTAAAAGAACATAAATACAATTTTATAAAGCATAGGCAAAAACTACATAAATACAATTTAATAAAGCATAGGATAAAACAACATAAATACAATTTAATAAAGCATAGGTTAAAACAACATAAATACAATTTAATAAAGCATAGTATAAAACAACATAAATACAATTTAATAAAGCATAGGATAAAACAACATAAATAAAATTTAATAAATCATAGGTTAAAACAACATAAATACAATTTAATAAAGCATAGGATAAAACAACATAAATACAATTTAGTAAAGCATAGGATAAAACAACGTAAATATTTTTTAATAAAGCATAGGTTAAAACAACATAAATACAATTTAATAAAGCATAGGCTAAAACTACATAAATACAGTTTAATAAAGCATAGGATAAAACAACATAAATACAATTTAATAAAGCATAGGATAAAACAACATAAATACAATTTAATAAAGCATAGGATAAAACAACATAAATACAATTTAATAAAGCATAGGTTAAAACAACATAAATACAATTAAATAAAGCATAGGATAAAACAACATAAATACAATTTAATAAAGCATAGGATAAAACAACATAAATACAATTTAATAAAGCATAGGTTAAAACAACATAAATACAATTTTATAAAGCATAGGATAAAACAACATAAATACAATTTAATAAAGCATAGGTTAAAACAACATAAATACAATTTAATAAAGCATAGGATAAAACAACATAAATTCAATTTAATAAAGCATAGGATAAAACAACATAAATACAATTTAATAAAGCATAGGATAAAACAACATAAATACAATTTAATAAAGCATAGGATAAAACAACATAAATAAAATTTAATAAAGCATAGGTTAAAACAACATAAATACAATTTAATAAAGCATCGGACAAAACAACATAAATACAATTTAATAAAGGATAGGATAAAACAACATAAATACAATTTATAAAGCATAGGATAAAACAACATAAATACAATTGAATAAAGCATAGGATAAAACAACATAAATACAATTTAATAAAGCATAGGATAAAACAATATAAATTCAATTTAATAAAGCATAGGATAAAACAACATAAATACAATTTAATAAAGCATAGGATAAAACAACATAAATACAATTTAATAAAGCATAGGATAAAACAACATAAATAAAATTTAATAAAGCATAGGTTAAAACAACATAAATACAATTTAATAAAGCATCGGACAAAACAACATAAATACAATTTAATAAAGGATAGGATAAAACAACATAAATACAATTTAATAAAGCATAGGATAAAACAACATAAATACAATTTAATAAAGCATAGGTTAAAACAACATAAATACAATTTAATAAAGCATAGGCTAAAACTACATAAATACAGTTTAATAAAGCATAGGATAAAACAACATAAATACAATTTTATAAAGCATAGGATAAAACAACATAAATACAATTTAATAAAGCATAGGTTAAAACAACATAAATACAATTTAATAAAGCATAGGATAAAACAACATAAATTCAATTTAATAAAGCATAGGATAAAACAACATAAATACAATTTAATAAAGCATAGGATAAAACAACATAAATAAAATTTAATAAAGCATAGGTTAAAACAACATAAATACAATTTAATAAAGCATCGGACAAAACAACATAAATACAATTTAATAAAGGATAGGATAAAACAACATAAATACAATTTATAAAGCATAGGATAAAACAACATAAATACAATTTAATAAAGCATAGGATAAAACAACATAAATACAATTTAATAAAGCATAGGATAAAACAACATAAATACAATTTCATAAAGCATAGGCTAAAACTACATAAATACAATTTAATAAAGCATCGGACAAAACAACATAAATACAATTTAATAAAGCATAGGATAAAACAACATAAATACAATTTATAAAGCATAGGATAAAACAACTTAAATACAATTTAATAAAGCATAGGATAAAACAACATAAATAAAATTTAATAAAGCATAGGTTAAAACAACATAAATACAATTTAATAAAGCATAGGTTAAAACAACATAAATACAATTTAATAAAGCATAGGATAAAACAACATAAATACAATTTAATAAAGCATAGGATAAAACAACATAAATAAAATTTAATAAAGCATAGGTTAAAAGAACATAAATACAATTTTATAAAGCATAGGCAAAAACTACATAAATACAATTTAATAAAGCATAGGATAAAACAACATAAATACAATTTAATAAAGCATAGGTTAAAAGAACATAAATACAATTTAATAAAGCATAGTATAAAACAACATAAATACAATTTAATAAAGCATAGGATAAAACAACATAAATAAAATTTAATAAAGCATAGGTTAAAAGAACATAAATACAATTTTATAAAGCATAGGCAAAAACTACATAAATACAATTTAATAAAGCATAGGATAAAACAACATAAATACAATTTAATAAAGCATAGGTTAAAACAACATAAATACAATTTAATAAAGCATAGTATAAAACAACATAAATACAATTTAATAAAGCATAGGATAAAACAACATAAATAAAATTTAATAAATCATAGGTTAAAACAACATAAATACAATTTAATAAAGCATAGGATAAAACAACATAAATACAATTTAGTAAAGCATAGGATAAAACAACGTAAATACTTTTTAATAAAGCATAGGTTAAAACAACATAAATACAATTTAATAAAGCATAGGCTAAAACTACATAAATACAGTTTAATAAAGCATAGGATAAAACAACATAAATACAATTTAATAAAGCATAGGATAAAACAACATAAATACAATTTAATAAAGCATAGGATAAAACAACATAAATACAATTTAATAAATCATAGGTTAAAACAACATAAATACAATTAAATAAAGCATAGGATAAAACAACATAAATACAATTTAATAAAGCATAGGATAAAACAACATAAATACAATTTAATAAAGCATAGGTTAAAACAACATAAATACAATTTTATAAAGCATAGGATAAAACAACATAAATACAATTTAATAAAGCATAGGTTAAAACAACATAAATACAATTTAATAAAGCATAGGATAAAACAACATAAATTCAATTTAATAAAGCATAGGATAAAACAACATAAATACAATTTAATAAAGCATAGGATAAAACAACATAAATACAATTTAATAAAGCATAGGATAAAACAACATAAATAAAATTTAATAAAGCATAGGTTAAAACAACATAAATACAATTTAATAAAGCATCGGACAAAACAACATAAATACAATTTAATAAAGGATAGGATAAAACAACATAAATACAATTTATAAAGCATAGGATAAAACAACATAAATACAATTGAATAAAGCATAGGATAAAACAACATAAATACAATTTAATAAAGCATAGGATAAAACAACATAAATAAAATTTAATAAAGCATAGGTTAAAAGAACATAAATACAATTTTATAAAGCATAGGCAAAAACTACATAAATACAATTTAATAAAGCATAGGATAAAACAACATAAATACAATTTAATAAAGCATAGGTTAAAACAACATAAATACAATTTAATAAAGCATAGTATAAAACAACATAAATACAATTTAATAAAGCATAGGATAAAACAACATAAATAAAATTTAATAAATCATAGGTTAAAACAACATAAATACAATTTAATAAAGCATAGGATAAAACAACATAAATACAATTAAATAAAGCATAGGATAAAACAACATAAATAAAATTTAATAAAGCATAGGTTAAAAGAACATAAATACAATTTTATAAAGCATAGGCAAAAACTACATAAATACAATTTAATAAAGCATAGGATAAAACAACATAAATACAATTTAATAAAGCATAGGTTAAAACAACATAAATACAATTTAATAAAGCATAGTATAAAACAACATAAATACAATTTAATAAAGCATAGGATAAAACAACATAAATAAAATTTAATAAAGAATAGGTTAAAACAACATAAATACAATTTAATAAAGCATAGGATAAAATAACATAAATACAATTTCATAAAGCATAGGCTAAAACTACATAAATACAATTTAATAAAGCATAGGATAAAACAAATTAAATACAATTTAATAAAGCATAGGTTAAAACAACATAAATACAATTTAATAAAGCATAGGATAAAACAACATAAATACAATTTAATAAAGCATAGGATAAAACAACATAAATAAAATTTAATAAAGCATAGGTTAAAACAACATAAATACAATTTAATAAAGCATAGGATAAAACAACATAAATACAATTTAATAAAGCATAGGATAAAACAACATAAATAAAATTTAATAAAGCATAGGTTAAAAGAACATAAATACAATTTTATAAAGCATAGGCAAAAACTACATAAATACAATTTAATAAAGCATAGGATAAAACAACATAAATACAATTTATAAAGCATAGGATAAAACAACTTAAATACAATTTAATAAAGCATAGGATAAAACAACATAAATAAAATTTAATAAAGCATAGGTTAAAACAACATAAATACAATTTAATAAAGCATAGGTTAAAACAACATAAATACAATTTAATAAAGCATAGGATAAAACAACATAAATACAATTTAATAAAGCATAGGATAAAACAACATAAATAAAATTTAATAAAGCATAGGTTAAAAGAACATAAATACAATTTTATAAAGCATAGGCAAAAACTACATAAATACAATTTAATAAAGCATAGGATAAAACAACATAAATACAATTTAATAAAGCATAGGTTAAAAGAACATAAATACAATTTAATAAAGCATAGTATAAAACAACATAAATACAATTTAATAAAGCATAGGATAAAACAACATAAATAAAATTTAATAAAGCATAGGTTAAAAGAACATAAATACAATTTTATAAAGCATAGGCAAAAACTACATAAATACAATTTAATAAAGCATAGGATAAAACAACATAAATACAATTTAATAAAGCATAGGTTAAAACAACATAAATACAATTTAATAAAGCATAGTATAAAACAACATAAATACAATTTAATAAAGCATAGGATAAAACAACATAAATAAAATTTAATAAATCATAGGTTAAAACAACATAAATACAATTTAATAAAGCATAGGATAAAACAACATAAATACAATTTAGTAAAGCATAGGATAAAACAACGTAAATATTTTTTAATAAAGCATAGGTTAAAACAACATAAATACAATTTAATAAAGCATAGGCTAAAACTACATAAATACAGTTTAATAAAGCATAGGATAAAACAACATAAATACAATTTAATAAAGCATAGGATAAAACAACATAAATACAATTTAATAAAGCATAGGATAAAACAACATAAATACAATTTAATAAAGCATAGGTTAAAACAACATAAATACAATTAAATAAAGCATAGGATAAAACAACATAAATACAATTTAATAAAGCATAGGATAAAACAACATAAATACAATTTAATAAAGCATAGGTTAAAACAACATAAATACAATTTTATAAAGCATAGGATAAAACAACATAAATACAATTTAATAAAGCATAGGTTAAAACAACATAAATACAATTTAATAAAGCATAGGATAAAACAACATAAATTCAATTTAATAAAGCATAGGATAAAACAACATAAATACAATTTAATAAAGCATAGGATAAAACAACATAAATACAATTTAATAAAGCATAGGATAAAACAACATAAATAAAATTTAATAAAGCATAGGTTAAAACAACATAAATACAATTTAATAAAGCATCGGACAAAACAACATAAATACAATTTAATAAAGGATAGGATAAAACAACATAAATACAATTTATAAAGCATAGGATAAAACAACATAAATACAATTGAATAAAGCATAGGATAAAACAACATAAATACAATTTAATAAAGCATAGGATAAAACAATATAAATTCAATTTAATAAAGCATAGGATAAAACAACATAAATACAATTTAATAAAGCATAGGATAAAACAACATAAATACAATTTAATAAAGCATAGGATAAAACAACATAAATAAAATTTAATAAAGCATAGGTTAAAACAACATAAATACAATTTAATAAAGCATCGGACAAAACAACATAAATACAATTTAATAAAGGATAGGATAAAACAACATAAATACAATTTAATAAAGCATAGGATAAAACAACATAAATACAATTTAATAAAGCATAGGTTAAAACAACATAAATACAATTTAATAAAGCATAGGCTAAAACTACATAAATACAGTTTAATAAAGCATAGGATAAAACAACATAAATACAATTTTATAAAGCATAGGATAAAACAACATAAATACAATTTAATAAAGCATAGGTTAAAACAACATAAATACAATTTAATAAAGCATAGGATAAAACAACATAAATTCAATTTAATAAAGCATAGGATAAAACAACATAAATACAATTTAATAAAGCATAGGATAAAACAACATAAATAAAATTTAATAAAGCATAGGTTAAAACAACATAAATACAATTTAATAAAGCATCGGACAAAACAACATAAATACAATTTAATAAAGGATAGGATAAAACAACATAAATACAATTTATAAAGCATAGGATAAAACAACATAAATACAATTTAATAAAGCATAGGATAAAACAACATAAATACAATTTAATAAAGCATAGGATAAAACAACATAAATACAATTTCATAAAGCATAGGCTAAAACTACATAAATACAATTTAATAAAGCATCGGACAAAACAACATAAATACAATTTAATAAAGCATAGGATAAAACAACATAAATACAATTTATAAAGCATAGGATAAAACAACTTAAATACAATTTAATAAAGCATAGGATAAAACAACATAAATAAAATTTAATAAAGCATAGGTTAAAACAACATAAATACAATTTAATAAAGCATAGGTTAAAAGAACATAAATACAATTTAATAAAGCATAGTATAAAACAACATAAATACAATTTAATAAAGCATAGGATAAAACAACATAAATAAAATTTAATAAAGCATAGGTTAAAAGAACATAAATACAATTTTATAAAGCATAGGCAAAAACTACATAAATACAATTTAATAAAGCATAGGATAAAACAACATAAATACAATTTAATAAAGCATAGGTTAAAACAACATAAATACAATTTAATAAAGCATAGGTTAAAACAACATAAATACAATTTAATAAAGCATAGTATAAAACAACATAAATACAATTTAATAAAGCATAGGATAAAACAACATAAATAAAATTTAATAAATCATAGGTTAAAACAACATAAATACAATTTAATAAAGCATAGGATAAAACAACATAAATACAATTTAGTAAAGCATAGGATAAAACAACGTAAATACTTTTTAATAAAGCATAGGTTAAAACAACATAAATACAATTTAATAAAGCATAGGCTAAAACTACATAAATACAGTTTAATAAAGCATAGGATAAAACAACATAAATACAATTTAATAAAGCATAGGATAAAACAACATAAATACAATTTAATAAAGCATAGGATAAAACAACATAAATACAATTTAATAAAGCATAGGTTAAAACAACATAAATACAATTAAATAAAGCATAGGATAAAACAACATAAATACAATTTAATAAAGCATAGGATAAAACAACATAAATACAATTTAATAAAGCATAGGTTAAAACAACATAAATACAATTTTATAAAGCATAGGATAAAACAACATAAATACAATTTAATAAAGCATAGGTTAAAACAACATAAATACAATTTAATAAAGCATAGGATAAAACAACATAAATTCAATTTAATAAAGCATAGGATAAAACAACATAAATACAATTTAATAAAGCATAGGATAAAACAACATAAATACAATTTAATAAAGCATAGGATAAAACAACATAAATAAAATTTAATAAAGCATAGGTTAAAACAACATAAATACAATTTAATAAAGCATCGGACAAAACAACATAAATACAATTTAATAAAGGATAGGATAAAACAACATAAATACAATTTATAAAGCATAGGATAAAACAACATAAATACAATTGAATAAAGCATAGGATAAAACAACATAAATACAATTTAATAAAGCATAGGATAAAACAACATAAATAAAATTTAATAAAGCATAGGTTAAAAGAACATAAATACAATTTTATAAAGCATAGGCAAAAACTACATAAATACAATTTAATAAAGCATAGGATAAAACAACATAAATACAATTTAATAAAGCATAGGTTAAAACAACATAAATACAATTTAATAAAGCATAGTATAAAACAACATAAATACAATTTAATAAAGCATAGGATAAAACAACATAAATAAAATTTAATAAATCATAGGTTAAAACAACATAAATACAATTTAATAAAGCATAGGATAAAACAACATAAATACAATTAAATAAAGCATAGGATAAAACAACATAAATAAAATTTAATAAAGCATAGGTTAAAAGAACATAAATACAATTTTATAAAGCATAGGCAAAAACTACATAAATACAATTTAATAAAGCATAGGATAAAACAACATAAATACAATTTAATAAAGCATAGGTTAAAACAACATAAATACAATTTAATAAAGCATAGTATAAAACAACATAAATACAATTTAATAAAGCATAGGATAAAACAACATAAATAAAATTTAATAAAGAATAGGTTAAAACAACATAAATACAATTTAATAAAGCATAGGATAAAATAACATAAATACAATTTCATAAAGCATAGGCTAAAACTACATAAATACAATTTAATAAAGCATAGGATAAAACAAATTAAATACAATTTAATAAAGCATAGGTTAAAACAACATAAATACAATTTAATAAAGCATAGGATAAAACAACATAAATACAATTTAATAAAGCATAGGATAAAACAACATAAATAAAATTTAATAAAGCATAGGTTAAAACAACATAAATACAATTTAATAAAGCATAGGATAAAACAACATAAATACAATTTAATAAAGCATAGGATAAAACAACATAAATAAAATTTAATAAAGCATAGGTTAAAAGAACATAAATACAATTTTATAAAGCATAGGCAAAAACTACATAAATACAATTTAATAAAGCATAGGATAAAACAACATAAATACAATTTAATAAAGCATAGGTTAAAACAACATAAATACAATTTAATAAAGCATAGTATAAAACAACATAAATACAATTTAATAAAGCATAGGATAAAACAACATAAATAAAATTTAATAAATCATAGGTTAAAACAACATAAATACAATTTAATAAAGCATAGGATAAAACAACATAAATACAATTTGGTAAAGCATAGGATAAAACAACGTAAATACTTTTTAATAAAGCATAGGTTAAAACAACATAAATACAATTTAATAAAGCATAGGCTAAAACTACATAAATACAGTTTAATAAAGCATAGGATAAAACAACATAAATACAATTTAATAAAGCATAGGATAAAACAACATAAATACAATTTAATAAAGCATAGGATAAAACAACATAAATACAATTTAATAAAGCATAGGTTAAAACAACATAAATACAATTAAATAAAGCATAGGATAAAACAACATAAATACAATTTAATAAAGCATAGGATAAAACAACATAAATACAATTTAATAAAGCATAGGTTAAAACAACATAAATACAATTTTATAAAGCATAGGATAAAACAACATAAATACAATTTAATAAAGCATAGGTTAAAACAACATAAATACAATTTAATAAAGCATAGGATAAAACAACATAAATTCAATTTAATAAAGCATAGGATAAAACAACATAAATACAATTTAATAAAGCATAGGATAAAACAACATAAATACAATTTAATAAAGCATAGGATAAAACAACATAAATAAAATTTAATAAAGCATAGGTTAAAACAACATAAATACAATTTAATAAAGTATAGGATAAAACAACATAAATACAATTTAATAAAGCATAGGATAAAACAACATAAATACTTTTTAATAAAGCATAGGATAAAACAACATAAATACAATTTAATAAAGCATAGGATAAAACAACATAAATACAATTTAATAAAGCATAGGATAAAACAACATAAATACAATTTAATAAAGCATACGTTAAAACAACATAAATACAATTAAATAAAGCATAGGATAAAACAACATAAATACAGTTTAATAAAGCGTAGGTTAAAACAACATAAATACAATTTAATAAAGCATAGGATAAAACAACATAAATACAATTTATAAAGCATAGGATAAAACAACATAAATACAATTTAATAAAGCATAGGATAAAACAACATAAATAAAATTTAATAAAGCATAGGTTAAAACAACATAAATACAATTTAATAAAGCATCGGACAAAACAACATAAATACAATTTAATAAAGCATAGGATAAAACAACATAAATACAATTTATAAAGCATAGGATAAAACAACATAAATACAATTTAATAAAGCATAGGATAAAACAACATAAATTCAATTTAATAAAGCATAGGATAAAACAACATAAATACAATTTAATAAAGCATAGGATAAAACAACATAAATAAAATTTAATAAAGCATAGGATAAAACAACATAAATACAATTTAATAAAGCATAGGATAAAACAACATAAATACAATTTAATAAAGCATAGGATAAAACAACATAAATAAAATTTAATAAAGCATAGGATAAAACAACATAAATACAATTTAATAAAGCATAGGATAAAACAACATAAATACAATTTAATAAAGCATAGGTTAAAACAACATAAATGCAATTTAATAAAGCATAGGATAAAACAACATAAATACAATTTAATAAAGCATAGGTTAAAACAACATAAATACAATTTAATAAAGCATAGGATAAAACAACATAAATTCAATTTAATAAAGCATAGGATAAAACAACATAAATACAATTTAATAAAGCATAGGATAAAACAACATAAATAAAATTTAATAAAGCATAGGTTAAAACAACATAAATACAATTTAATAAAGCATCGGACAAAACAACATAAATACAATTTAATAAAGGATAGGATAAAACAACATAAATACAATTTATAAAGCATAGGATAAAACAACATAAATACAATTTAATAAAGCATAGGATAAAACAACATAAATACAATTTAATAAAGCATAGGATAAAACAACATAAATACAATTTCATAAAGCAGAGGCTAAAACTACATAAATACAATTTAATAAAGCATCGGACAAAACAACTTAAATACAATTTAATAAAGCATAGGATAAAACAACATAAATACAATTTATAAAGCATAGGATAAAACAACATAAATACAATTTAATAAAGCATAGGATAAAACAACATAAATAAAATTTAATAAAGCATAGGTTAAAACAACATAAATACAATTTAATAAAGCATAGGATAAAACAACATAAATAAAATTTAATAAAGCATAGGTTAAAAGAACATAAATACAATTTTATAAAGCATAGGCAAAAACTACATAAATACAATTTAATAAAGCATAGGATAAAACAACATAAATACAATTTAATAAAGCATAGGTTAAAAGAACATAAATACAATTTAATAAAGCATAGTATAAAACAACATAAATACAATTTAATAAAGCATAGGATAAAACAACATAAATAAAATTTAATAAAGCATAGGTTAAAAGAACATAAATACAATTTTATAAAGCATAGGCAAAAACTACATAAATACAATTTAATAAAGCATAGGATAAAACAACATAAATACAATTTAATAAAGCATAGGTTAAAACAACATAAATACAATTTAATGAAGCATAGTATAAAACAACATAAATACAATTTAATAAAGCATAGGATAAAACAACATAAATAAAATTTAATAAATCATAGGTTAAAACAACATAAATACAATTTAATAAAGCATAGGATAAAACAACATAAATACAATTTAGTAAAGCATAGGATAAAACAACGTAAATACTTTTTAATAAAGCATAGGTTAAAACAACATAAATACAATTTAATAAAGCATAGGCTAAAACTACATAAATACAGTTTAATAAAGCATAGGATAAAACAACATAAATACAATTTAATAAAGCATAGGATAAAACAACATAAATACAATTTAATAAAGCATAGGATAAAACAACATAAATACAATTTAATAAAGCATAGGTTAAAACAACATAAATACAATTAAATAAAGCATAGGATAAAACAACATAAATACAATTTAATAAAGCATAGGATAAAACAACATAAATACAATTTAATAAAGCATAGGTTAAAACAACATAAATACAATTTTATAAAGCATAGGATAAAACAACATAAATACAATTTAATAAAGCATAGGTTAAAACAACATAAATACAATTTAATAAAGCATAGGATAAAACAACATAAATTCAATTTAATAAAGCATAGGATAAAACAACATAAATACAATTTAATAAAGCATAGGATAAAACAACATAAATACAATTTAATAAAGCATAGGATAAAACAACATAAATAAAATTTAATAAAGCATAGGTTAAAACAACATAAATACAATTTAATAAAGCATCGGACAAAACAACATAAATACAATTTAATAAAGGATAGGATAAAACAACATAAATACAATTTATAAAGCATAGGATAAAACAACATAAATACAATTGAATAAAGCATAGGATAAAACAACATAAATACAATTTAATAAAGCATAGGATAAAACAACATAAATAAAATTTAATAAAGCATAGGTTAAAAGAACATAAATACAATTTTATAAAGCATAGGCAAAAACTACATAAATACAATTTAATAAAGCATAGGATAAAACAACATAAATACAATTTAATAAAGCATAGGTTAAAACAACATAAATACAATTTAATAAAGCATAGTATAAAACAACATAAATACAATTTAATAAAGCATAGGATAAAACAACATAAATAAAATTTAATAAATCATAGGTTAAAACAACATAAATACAATTTAATAAAGCATAGGATAAAACAACATAAATACAATTAAATAAAGCATAGGATAAAACAACATAAATAAAATTTAATAAAGCATAGGTTAAAAGAACATAAATACAATTTTATAAAGCATAGGCAAAAACTACATAAATACAATTTAATAAAGCATAGGATAAAACAACATAAATACAATTTAATAAAGCATAGGTTAAAACAACATAAATACAATTTAATAAAGCATAGTATAAAACAACATAAATACAATTTAATAAAGCATAGGATAAAACAACATAAATAAAATTTAATAAAGAATAGGTTAAAACAACATAAATACAATTTAATAAAGCATAGGATAAAATAACATAAATACAATTTCATAAAGCATAGGCTAAAACTACATAAATACAATTTAATAAAGCATAGGATAAAACAAATTAAATACAATTTAATAAAGCATAGGTTAAAACAACATAAATACAATTTAATAAAGCATAGGATAAAACAACATAAATACAATTTAATAAAGCATAGGATAAAACAACATAAATAAAATTTAATAAAGCATAGGTTAAAACA
This sequence comes from Phyllobates terribilis, assembly GCF_046119375.1. Classification (NCBI taxonomy): domain Eukaryota; kingdom Metazoa; phylum Chordata; class Amphibia; order Anura; family Dendrobatidae; genus Phyllobates; species Phyllobates terribilis. The sequence continues at coordinate 1,709,006 of NW_027362778.1, forward strand.
ACATAAATACAATTTAATAAAGCATAGGATAAAACAACATAAATACAATTTAATAAAGCATAGGATAAAACAACATAAATAAAATTTAATAAAGCATAGGTTAAAAGAACATAAATACAATTTTATAAAGCATAGGCAAAAACTACATAAATACAATTTAATAAAGCATAGGATAAAACAACATAAATACAATTTAATAAAGCATAGGTTAAAACAACATAAATACAATTTAATAAAGCATAGTATAAAACAACATAAATACAATTTAATAAAGCATAGGATAAAACAACATAAATAAAATTTAATAAATCATAGGTTAAAACAACATAAATACAATTTAATAAAGCATAGGATAAAACAACATAAATACAATTTGGTAAAGCATAGGATAAAACAACGTAAATACTTTTTAATAAAGCATAGGTTAAAACAACATAAATACAATTTAATAAAGCATAGGCTAAAACTACATAAATACAGTTTAATAAAGCATAGGATAAAACAACATAAATACAATTTAATAAAGCATAGGATAAAACAACATAAATACAATTTAATAAAGCATAGGATAAAACAACATAAATACAATTTAATAAAGCATAGGTTAAAACAACATAAATACAATTAAATAAAGCATAGGATAAAACAACATAAATACAATTTAATAAAGCATAGGATAAAACAACATAAATACAATTTAATAAAGCATAGGTTAAAACAACATAAATACAATTTTATAAAGCATAGGATAAAACAACATAAATACAATTTAATAAAGCATAGGTTAAAACAACATAAATACAATTTAATAAAGCATAGGATAAAACAACATAAATTCAATTTAATAAAGCATAGGATAAAACAACATAAATACAATTTAATAAAGCATAGGATAAAACAACATAAATACAATTTAATAAAGCATAGGATAAAACAACATAAATAAAATTTAATAAAGCATAGGTTAAAACAACATAAATACAATTTAATAAAGTATAGGATAAAACAACATAAATACAATTTAATAAAGCATAGGATAAAACAACATAAATACTTTTTAATAAAGCATAGGATAAAACCACATAAATACAATTTAATAAAGCACAGGATAAAACAACATAAATACAATTTAATAAAGCATAGGATAAAACAACATAAATACAATTTAATAAAGCATAGGATAAAACAACATAAATACAATTTAATAAAGCATAGGATAAAACAACATAAATACAATTTAATAAAGCATACGTTAAAACAACATAAATACAATTTAATAAAGCATAGGCTAAAACTACATAAATACAGTTTAATAAAGCATAGGATAAAACAACATAAATACAATTTAATAAAGCATAGGATAAAACAACATAAATACAATTTAATAAAGCATAGGATAAAACAACATAAATACAATTTAATAAAGCATAGGTTAAAACAACATAAATACAATTAAATAAAGCATAGGATAAAACAACATAAATACAATTTAATAAAGCATAGGATAAAACAACATAAATACAATTTAATAAAGCATAGGTTAAAACAACATAAATACAATTTTATAAAGCATAGGATAAAACAACATAAATACAATTTAATAAAGCATAGGTTAAAACAACATAAATACAATTTAATAAAGCATAGGATAAAACAACATAAATTCAATTTAATAAAGCATAGGATAAAACAACATAAATACAATTTAATAAAGCATAGGATAAAACAACATAAATACAATTTAATAAAGCATAGGATAAAACAACATAAATAAAATTTAATAAAGCATAGGTTAAAACAACATAAATACAATTTAATAAAGTATAGGATAAAACAACATAAATACAATTTAATAAAGCATAGGATAAAACAACATAAATACTTTTTAATAAAGCATAGGATAAAACCACATAAATACAATTTAATAAAGCACAGGATAAAACAACATAAATACAATTTAATAAAGCATAGGATAAAACAACATAAATACAATTTAATAAAGCATAGGATAAAACAACATAAATACAATTTAATAAAGCATAGGATAAAACAACATAAATACAATTTAATAAAGCATACGTTAAAACAACATAAATACAATTAAATAAAGCATAGGATAAAACAACATAAATACAGTTTAATAAAGCGTAGGTTAAAACAACATAAATACAATTTAATAAAGCATAGGATAAAACAACATAAATACAATTTATAAAGCATAGGATAAAACAACATAAATACAATTTAATAAAGCATAGGATAAAACAACATAAATAAAATTTAATAAAGCATAGGTTAAAACAACATAAATACAATTTAATAAAGCATCGGACAAAACAACATAAATACAATTTAATAAAGCATAGGATAAAACAACATAAATACAATTTATAAAGCATAGGATAAAACAACATAAATACAATTTAATAAAGCATAGGATAAAACAACATAAATTCAATTTAATAAAGCATAGGATAAAACAACATAAATACAATTTAATAAAGCATAGGATAAAACAACATAAATAAAATTTAATAAAGCATAGGATAAAACAACATAAATACAATTTAATAAAGCATAGGATAAAACAACATAAATACAATTTAATAAAGCATAGGATAAAACAACATAAATAAAATTTAATAAAGCATAGGATAAAACAACATAAATACAATTTAATAAAGCAAAGGATAAAACAACATAAATACAATTTAATAAAGCATAGGTTAAAACAACATAAATGCAATTTAATAAAGCATAGGATAAAACAACATAAATACAATTTAATAAAGCATAGGTTAAAACAACATAAATACAATTTAATAAAGCATAGGATAAAACAACATAAATTCAATTTAATAAAGCATAGGATAAAACAACATAAATACAATTTAATAAAGCATAGGATAAAACAACATAAATAAAATTTAATAAAGCATAGGTTAAAACAACATAAATACAATTTAAAAAAGCATCGGACAAAACAACATAAATACAATTTAATAAAGGATAGGATAAAACAACATAAATACAATTTATAAAGCATAGGATAAAACAACATAAATACAATTTAATAAAGCATAGGATAAAACAACATAAATACAATTTAATAAAGCATAGGATAAAACAACATAAATACAATTTCATAAAGCAGAGGCTAAAACTACATAAATACAATTTAATAAAGCATCGGACAAAACAACATAAATACAATTTAATAAAGCATAGGATAAAACAACATAAATACAATTTATAAAGCATAGGATAAAACAACATAAATACAATTTAATAAAGCATAGGATAAAACAACATAAATAAAATTTAATAAAGCATAGGTTAAAACAACATAAATACAATTTAATAAAGCATAGGTTAAAACAACATAAATACAATTTAATAAAGCATAGGATAAAACAACATAAATACAATTTAATAAAGCATAGGATAAAACAACATAAATAAAATTTAATAAAGCATAGGTTAAAAGAACATAAATACAATTTTATAAAGCATAGGCAAAAACTACATAAATACAATTTAATAAAGCATAGGATAAAACAACATAAATACAATTTAATAAAGCATAGGTTAAAAGAACATAAATACAATTTAATAAAGCATAGTATAAAACAACATAAATACAATTTAATAAAGCATAGGATAAAACAACATAAATAAAATTTAATAAAGCATAGGTTAAAAGAACATAAATACAATTTTATAAAGCATAGGCAAAAACTACATAAATACAATTTAATAAAGCATAGGATAAAACAACATAAATACAATTTAATAAAGCATAGGTTAAAACAACATAAATACAATTTAATAAAGCATAGTATAAAACAACATAAATACAATTTAATAAAGCATAGGATAAAACAACATAAATAAAATTTAATAAATCATAGGTTAAAACAACATAAATACAATTTAATAAAGCATAGGATAAAACAACATAAATACAATTTAGTAAAGCATAGGATAAAACAACGTAAATACTTTTTAATAAAGCATAGGTTAAAACAACATAAATACAATTTAATAAAGCATAGGCTAAAACTACATAAATACAGTTTAATAAAGCATAGGATAAAACAACATAAATACAATTTAATAAAGCATAGGATAAAACAACATAAATACAATTTAATAAAGCATAGGATAAAACAACATAAATACAATTTAATAAAGCATAGGTTAAAACAACATAAATACAATTAAATAAAGCATAGGATAAAACAACATAAATACAATTTAATAAAGCATAGGATAAAACAACATAAATACAATTTAATAAAGCATAGGTTAAAACAACATAAATACAATTTTATAAAGCATAGGATAAAACAACATAAATACAATTTAATAAAGCATAGGTTAAAACAACATAAATACAATTTAATAAAGCATAGGATAAAACAACATAAATTCAATTTAATAAAGCATAGGATAAAACAACATAAATACAATTTAATAAAGCATAGGATAAAACAACATAAATACAATTTAATAAAGCATAGGATAAAACAACATAAATAAAATTTAATAAAGCATAGGTTAAAACAACATAAATACAATTTAATAAAGCATCGGACAAAATAACATAAATACAATTTAATAAAGGATAGGATAAAACAACATAAATACAATTTATAAAGCATAGGATAAAACAACATAAATACAATTGAATAAAGCATAGGATAAAACAACATAAATACAATTTAATAAAGCATAGGATAAAACAACATAAATAAAATTTAATAAAGCATAGGTTAAAAGAACATAAATACAATTTTATAAAGCATAGGCAAAAACTACATAAATACAATTTAATAAAGCATAGGATAAAACAACATAAATACAATTTAATAAAGCATAGGTTAAAACAACATAAATACAATTTAATAAAGCATAGTATAAAACAACATAAATACAATTTAATAAAGCATAGGATAAAACAACATAAATAAAATTTAATAAATCATAGGTTAAAACAACATAAATACAATTTAATAAAGCATAGGATAAAACAACATAAATACAATTAAATAAAGCATAGGATAAAACAACATAAATAAAATTTAATAAAGCATAGGTTAAAAGAACATAAATACAATTTTATAAAGCATAGGCAAAAACTACATAAATACAATTTAATAAAGCATAGGATAAAACAACATAAATACAATTTAATAAAGCATAGGTTAAAACAACATAAATACAATTTAATAAAGCATAGTATAAAACAACATAAATACAATTTAATAAAGCATAGGATAAAACAACATAAATAAAATTTAATAAAGCATAGGATAAAACAACATAAATACAATTTAATAAAGCATACGTTAAAACAACATAAATACAATTAAATAAAGCATAGGATAAAACAACATAAATACAGTTTAATAAAGCGTAGGTTAAAACAACATAAATACAATTTAATAAAGCATAGGATAAAACAACATAAATACAATTTATAAAGCATAGGATAAAACAACATAAATACAATTTAATAAAGCATAGGATAAAACAACATAAATAAAATTTAATAAAGCATAGGTTAAAACAACATAAATACAATTTAATAAAGCATCGGACAAAACAACATAAATACAATTTAATAAAGCATAGGATAAAACAACATAAATAAAATTTAATAAAGCATAGGTTAAAACAACATAAATACAATTTAATAAAGCATAGGATAAAACAACATAAATACAATTTAATAAAGCATAGGATAAAACAACATAAATAAAATTTAATAAAGCATAGGTTAAAAGAACATAAATACAATTTTATAAAGCATAGGCAAAAACTACATAAATACAATTTAATAAAGCATAGGATAAAACAACATAAATACAATTTAATAAAGCATAGGTTAAAACAACATAAATACAATTTAATAAAGCATAGTATAAAACAACATAAATACAATTTAATAAAGCATAGGATAAAACAACATAAATAAAATTTAATAAATCATAGGTTAAAACAACATAAATACAATTTAATAAAGCATAGGATAAAACAACATAAATACAATTTGGTAAAGCATAGGATAAAACAACGTAAATACTTTTTAATAAAGCATAGGTTAAAACAACATAAATACAATTTAATAAAGCATAGGCTAAAACTACATAAATACAGTTTAATAAAGCATAGGATAAAACAACATAAATACAATTTAATAAAGCATAGGATAAAACAACATAAATACAATTTAATAAAGCATAGGATAAAACAACATAAATACAATTTAATAAAGCATAGGTTAAAACAACATAAATACAATTAAATAAAGCATAGGATAAAACAACATAAATACAATTTAATAAAGCATAGGATAAAACAACATAAATACAATTTAATAAAGCATAGGTTAAAACAACATAAATACAATTTTATAAAGCATAGGATAAAACAACATAAATACAATTTAATAAAGCATAGGTTAAAACAACATAAATACAATTTAATAAAGCATAGGATAAAACAACATAAATTCAATTTAATAAAGCATAGGATAAAACAACATAAATACAATTTAATAAAGCATAGGATAAAACAACATAAATACAATTTAATAAAGCATAGGATAAAACAAATTAAATACAATTTAATAAAGCATAGGTTAAAACAACATAAATACAATTTAATAAAGCATAGGATAAAACAACATAAATACAATTTAATAAAGCATAGGATAAAACAACATAAATAAAATTTAATAAAGCATAGGTTAAAACAACATAAATACAATTTAATAAAGCATAGGATAAAACAACATAAATACAATTTAATAAAGCATAGGATAAAACAACATAAATAAAATTTAATAAAGCATAGGTTAAAAGAACATAAATACAATTTTATAAAGCATAGGCAAAAACTACATAAATACAATTTAATAAAGCATAGGATAAAACAACATAAATACAATTTAATAAAGCATAGGTTAAAACAACATAAATACAATTTAATAAAGCATAGTATAAAACAACATAAATACAATTTAATAAAGCATAGGATAAAACAACATAAATAAAATTTAATAAATCATAGGTTAAAACAACATAAATACAATTTAATAAAGCATAGGATAAAACAACATAAATACAATTTGGTAAAGCATAGGATAAAACAACGTAAATACTTTTTAATAAAGCATAGGTTAAAACAACATAAATACAATTTAATAAAGCATAGGCTAAAACTACATAAATACAGTTTAATAAAGCATAGGATAAAACAACATAAATACAATTTAATAAAGCATAGGATAAAACAACATAAATACAATTTAATAAAGCATAGGATAAAACAACATAAATACAATTTAATAAAGCATAGGTTAAAACAACATAAATACAATTAAATAAAGCATAGGATAAAACAACATAAATACAATTTAATAAAGCATAGGATAAAACAACATAAATACAATTTAATAAAGCATAGGTTAAAACAACATAAATACAATTTTATAAAGCATAGGATAAAACAACATAAATACAATTTAATAAAGCATAGGTTAAAACAACATAAATACAATTTAATAAAGCATAGGATAAAACAACATAAATTCAATTTAATAAAGCATAGGATAAAACAACATAAATACAATTTAATAAAGCATAGGATAAAACAACATAAATACAATTTAATAAAGCATAGGATAAAACAACATAAATAAAATTTAATAAAGCATAGGTTAAAACAACATAAATACAATTTAATAAAGTATAGGATAAAACAACATAAATACAATTTAATAAAGCATAGGATAAAACAACATAAATACTTTTTAATAAAGCATAGGATAAAACCACATAAATACAATTTAATAAAGCACAGGATAAAACAACATAAATACAATTTAATAAAGCATAGGATAAAACAACATAAATACAATTTAATAAAGCATAAGATAAAACAACATAAATACAATTTAATAAAGCATAGGATAAAACAACATAAATACAATTTAATAAAGCATACGTTAAAACAACATAAATACAATTAAATAAAGCATAGGATAAAACAACATAAATACAATTTAATAAAGCATAGGTTAAAACAACATAAATACAATTTAATAAAGCATAGGATAAAACAACATAAATACAATTTATAAAGCATAGGATAAAACAACATAAATACAATTTAATAAAGCATAGGATAAAACAACATAAATAAAATTTAATAAAGCATAGGTTAAAACAACATAAATACAATTTAATAAAGCATCGGACAAAACAACATAAATACAATTTAATAAAGCATAGGATAAAACAACATAAATACAATTTATAAAGCATAGGATAAAACAACATAAATACAATTTAATAAAGCATAGGATAAAACAACATAAATAAAATTTAATAAAGCATAGGTTAAAAGAACATAAATACAATTTTATAAAGCATAGGCAAAAACTACATAAATACAATTTAATAAAGCATAGGATAAAACAACATAAATACAATTTAATAAAGCATAGGTTAAAAGAACATAAATACAATTTAATAAAGCATAGTATAAAACAACATAAATACAATTTAATAAAGCATAGGATAAAACAACATAAATAAAATTTAATAAAGCATAGGTTAAAATAACATAAATACAATTTTATAAAGCATAGGCAAAAACTGCATAAATACAATTTAATAAAGCATAGGATAAAACAACATAAATACAATTTAATAAAGCATAGGTTAAAACAACATAAATACAATTTAATAAAGCATAGTATAAAACAACATAAATACAATTTAATAAAGCATAGGATAAAACAACATAAATAAAATTTAATAAATCATAGGTTAAAACAACATAAATACAATTTAATAAAGCATAGGATAAAACAACATAAATACAATTTAGTAAAGCATAGGATAAAACAACGTAAATACTTTTTAATAAAGCATAGGTTAAAACAACATAAATACAATTTAATAAAGCATAGGCTAAAACTACATAAATACAGTTTAATAAAGCATAGGATAAAACAACATAAATACAATTTAATAAAGCATAGGATAAAACAACATAAATACAATTTAATAAAGCATAGGATAAAACAACATAAATACAATTTAATAAAGCATAGGTTAAAACAACATAAATACAATTAAATAAAGCATAGGATAAAACAACATAAATACAATTTAATAAAGCATAGGATAAAACAACATAAATACAATTTAATAAAGCATAGGTTAAAACAACATAAATACAATTTTATAAAGCATAGGATAAAACAACATAAATACAATTTAATAAAGCATAGGTTAAAACAACATAAATACAATTTAATAAAGCATAGGATAAAACAACATAAATTCAATTTAATAAAGCATAGGATAAAACAACATAAATACAATTTAATAAAGCATAGGATAAAACAACATAAATACAATTTAATAAAGCATAGGATAAAACAACATAAATAAAATTTAATAAAGCATAGGTTAAAACAACATAAATACAATTTAATAAAGCATCGGACAAAATAACATAAATACAATTTAATAAAGGATAGGATAAAACAACATAAATACAATTTATAAAGCATAGGATAAAACAACATAAATACAATTGAATAAAGCATAGGATAAAACAACATAAATACAATTTAATAAAGCATAGGATAAAACAACATAAATAAAATTTAATAAAGCATAGGTTAAAAGAACATAAATACAATTTTATAAAGCATAGGCAAAAACTACATAAATACAATTTAATAAAGCATAGGATAAAACAACATAAATACAATTTAATAAAGCATAGGTTAAAACAACATAAATACAATTTAATAAAGCATAGTATAAAACAACATAAATACAATTTAATAAAGCATAGGATAAAACAACATAAATAAAATTTAATAAAGAATAGGTTAAAACAACATAAATACAATTTAATAAAGCATAGGATAAAATAACATAAATACAATTTCATAACGCATAGGCTAAAACTACATAAATACAATTTAATAAAGCATAGGATAAAACAAATTAAATACAATTTAATAAAGCATAGGTTAAAACAACATAAATACAATTTAATAAAGCATAGGATAAAACAACATAAATACAATTTAATAAAGCATAGGATAAAACAACATAAATAAAATTTAATAAAGCATAGGTTAAAACAACATAAATACAATTTAATAAAGCATAGGATAAAACAACATAAATACAATTTAATAAAGCATAGGATAAAACAACATAAATAAAATTTAATAAAGCATAGGTTAAAAGAACATAAATACAATTTTATAAAGCATAGGCAAAAACTACATAAATACAATTTAATAAAGCATAGGATAAAACAACATAAATACAATTTAATAAAGCATAGGTTAAAACAACATAAATACAATTTAATAAAGCATAGTATAAAACAACATAAATACAATTTAATAAAGCATAGGATAAAACAACATAAATAAAATTTAATAAATCATAGGTTAAAACAACATAAATACAATTTAATAAAGCATAGGATAAAACAACATAAATACAATTTGGTAAAGCATAGGATAAAACAACGTAAATACTTTTTAATAAAGCATAGGTTAAAACAACATAAATACAATTTAATAAAGCATAGGCTAAAACTACATAAATACAGTTTAATAAAGCATAGGATAAAACAACATAAATACAATTTAATAAAGCATAGGATAAAACAACATAAATACAATTTAATAAAGCATAGGATAAAACAACATAAATACAATTTAATAAAGCATAGGTTAAAACAACATAAATACAATTAAATAAAGCATAGGATAAAACAACATAAATACAATTTAATAAAGCATAGGATAAAACAACATAAATACAATTTAATAAAGCATAGGTTAAAACAACATAAATACAATTTTATAAAGCATAGGATAAAACAACATAAATACAATTTAATAAAGCATAGGTTAAAACAACATAAATACAATTTAATAAAGCATAGGATAAAACAACATAAATTCAATTTAATAAAGCATAGGATAAAACAACATAAATACAATTTAATAAAGCATAGGATAAAACAACATAAATACAATTTAATAAAGCATAGGATAAAACAAATTAAATACAATTTAATAAAGCATAGGTTAAAACAACATAAATACAATTTAATAAAGCATAGGATAAAACAACATAAATACAATTTAATAAAGCATAGGATAAAACAACATAAATAAAATTTAATAAAGCATAGGTTAAAACAACATAAATACAATTTAATAAAGCATAGGATAAAACAACATAAATACAATTTAATAAAGCATAGGATAAAACAACATAAATAAAATTTAATAAAGCATAGGTTAAAAGAACATAAATACAATTTTATAAAGCATAGGCAAAAACTACATAAATACAATTTAATAAAGCATAGGATAAAACAACATAAATACAATTTAATAAAGCATAGGTTAAAACAACATAAATACAATTTAATAAAGCATAGTATAAAACAACATAAATACAATTTAATAAAGCATAGGATAAAACAACATAAATAAAATTTAATAAATCATAGGTTAAAACAACATAAATACAATTTAATAAAGCATAGGATAAAACAACATAAATACAATTTGGTAAAGCATAGGATAAAACAACGTAAATACTTTTTAATAAAGCATAGGTTAAAACAACATAAATACAATTTAATAAAGCATAGGCTAAAACTACATAAATACAGTTTAATAAAGCATAGGATAAAACAACATAAATACAATTTAATAAAGCATAGGATAAAACAACATAAATACAATTTAATAAAGCATAGGATAAAACAACATAAATACAATTTAATAAAGCATAGGTTAAAACAACATAAATACAATTAAATAAAGCATAGGATAAAACAACATAAATACAATTTAATAAAGCATAGGATAAAACAACATAAATACAATTTAATAAAGCATAGGTTAAAACAACATAAATACAATTTTATAAAGCATAGGATAAAACAACATAAATACAATTTAATAAAGCATAGGTTAAAACAACATAAATACAATTTAATAAAGCATAGGATAAAACAACATAAATTCAATTTAATAAAGCATAGGATAAAACAACATAAATACAATTTAATAAAGCATAGGATAAAACAACATAAATACAATTTAATAAAGCATAGGATAAAACAACATAAATAAAATTTAATAAAGCATAGGTTAAAACAACATAAATACAATTTAATAAAGTATAGGATAAAACAACATAAATACAATTTAATAAAGCATAGGATAAAACAACATAAATACTTTTTAATAAAGCATAGGATAAAACCACATAAATACAATTTAATAAAGCACAGGATAAAACAACATAAATACAATTTAATAAAGCATAGGATAAAACAACATAAATACAATTTAATAAAGCATAAGATAAAACAACATAAATACAATTTAGTAAAGCATAGGATAAAACAACATAAATACAATTTAATAAAGCATAGGATAAAACAACATAAATACAATTTAATAAAGCATAGGTTAAAACAACATAAATACAATTTTATAAAGCATAGGATAAAACAACATAAATACAATTTAATAAAGCATAGGTTAAAACAACATAAATACAATTTAATAAAGCATAGGATAAAACAACATAAATTCAATTTAATAAAGCATAGGATAAAACAACATAAATACAATTTAATAAAGCATAAGATAAAACAACATAAATACAATTTAATAAAGCATAGGATAAAACAACATAAATACAATTTAATAAAGCATACGTTAAAACAACATAAATACAATTAAATAAAGCATAGGATAAAACAACATAAATACAATTTAATAAAGCATAGGTTAAAACAACATAAATACAATTTAATAAAGCATAGGATAAAACAACATAAATACAATTTATAAAGCATAGGATAAAACAACATAAATACAATTTAATAAAGCATAGGATAAAACAACATAAATAAAATTTAATAAAGCATAGGTTAAAACAACATAAATACAATTTAATAAAGCATCGGACAAAACAACATAAATACAATTTAATAAAGCATAGGATAAAACAACATAAATACAATTTATAAAGCATAGGATAAAACAACATAAATACAATTTAATAAAGCATAGGATAAAACAACATAAATTCAATTTAATAAAGCATAGGATAAAACAACATAAATACAATTTAATAAAGCATAGGATAAAACAACATAAATAAAATTTAATAAAGCATAGGATAAAACAACATAAATACAATTTAATAAAGCATAGGATAAAACAACATAAATACAATTTAATAAAGCATAGGATAAAACAACATAAATAAAATTTAATAAAGCATAGGATAAAACAACATAAATACAATTTAATAAAGCATAGGATAAAACAACATAAATACAATTTAATAAAGCATAGGTTAAAACAACATAAATGCAATTTAATAAAGCATAGGATAAAACAACATAAATACAATTTAATAAAGCATAGGATAAAACAACATAAATACAATTTAATAAAGCATAGGATAAAACAACATAAATAAAATTTAATAAAGCATAGGTTAAAACAAAATAAATACAATTTAATAAAGCATCGGACAAAACAACATAAATACAATTTAATAAAGCATAGGATAAAACAACATAAATACAATTTATAAAGCATAGGATAAAACAACATAAATACAATTTAATAAAGCATAGGATAAAACAACCTAAATACAATTTAATAAAGCATAGGCTAAAACTACATAAATACAATTTAATAAAGCATAGGATAAAACAACATAAATACAATTTAATAAAGCATAGGATAAAACAACATAAATACAATTTAATAAAGCATAGGTTAAAACAACATAAATACAATTTAATAAAGCATAGGATAAAACAACATAAATACAATTTCATAAAGCATAGGCTAAAACTATATAAATACAATTTAATAAAGCATCGGACAAAACAACATAAATACAATTTAATAAAGCATAGGATAAAACAACATAAATACAATTTATAAAGCACAGGATAAAACAACATAAATACAATTTAATAAAGCATAGACTAAAACAACATAAATACAATTTAATAAAGCATAGGATAAAACAACATAAATACAATTTAATGAAACATAGGATAAACAACATAAATACAATTTAGTAAAGCATAGGACAAAACAACATAAATACAATTTAATAAAGCATATGTTAAAACAACATAAATACAATTTAATAAAGCATAAGATAAAACAACATGAATATAATTTAGTAAAGCATAAGATAAAACAACATGAATGCAATTTAATAAAGCATAGGATAAAACAACATAAATACAATTTAATAAAGCATAGGCTAAAACTACATAAATACAATTTAATAAAGCATAGGTTAAAACAAAATAAATACAATTTAATAAAGCATCGGACAAAACAATATAAATACAATTTAATAAAGCATAGGATAAAACAACATAAATACAATTTATAAAGCATAGGATAAAACAACATAAATACAATTTAATAAAGCATAGGATAAAACAACCTAAATACAATTTAATAAAGCATAGGCTAAAACTACATAAATACAATTTAATAAAGCATAGGATAAAACAACATAAATACAATTTAATAAAGCATAGGATAAAACAACATAAATACAATTTAATAAAGCATAGGTTAAAACAACATAAATACAATTTAATAAAGCATAGGATAAAACAACATAAATACAATTTAATAAAGCATAGGTTAAAACAACATAAATACAATTAAATAAAGCATAGGATAAAACAACATAAATACAATTTAATAAAGCATAGGATAAAACAACATAAATACAATTTAATAAAGCATAGGTTAAAACAACATAAATACAATTTTATAAAGCATAGGATAAAACAACATAAATACAATTTAATAAAGCATAGGTTAAAACAACATAAATACAATTTAATAAAGCATAGGATAAAACAACATAAATTCAATTTAATAAAGCATAGGATAAAACAACATAAATACAATTTAATAAAGCATAGGATAAAACAACATAAATACAATTTAATAAAGCATAGGATAAAACAACATAAATAAAATTTAATAAAGCATAGGTTAAAACAACATAAATACAATTTAATAAAGCATCGGACAAATCAACATAAATACAATTTAATAAAGGATAGGATAAAACAACATAAATACAATTTATAAAGCATAGGATAAAACAACATAAATACAATTGAATAAAGCATAGGATAAAACAACATAAATACAATTTAATAAAGCATAGGATAAAACAACATAAATACAATTTCATAAAGCATAGGCTAAAACTACATAAATACAATTTAATAAAGCATCGGACAAAACAACATAAATACAATTTAATAAAGCATAGGATAAAACAACATAAATACAATGTATAAAGCATAGGATAAAACAACATAAATACAATTTAATAAAGCATAGGATAAAACAACATAAATAAAATTTAATAAAGCATAGGTTAAAACAACATAAATACAATTTAATAAAGCATAGGTTAAAACAACATAAATACAATTTAATAAAGCATAGGATAAAACAACATAAATACAATTTAATAAAGCATAGGATAAAACAACATAAATAAAATTTAATAAAGCATAGGTTAAAAGAACATAAATACAATTTTATAAAGCATAGGCAAAAACTACATAAATACAATTTAATAAAGCATAGGATAAAACAACATAAATACAATTTAATAAAGCATAGGTTAAAACAACATAAATACAATTTAATAAAGCATAGTATAAAACAACATAAATACAATTTAATAAAGCATAGGATAAAACAACATAAATAAAATTTAATAAATCATAGGTTAAAACAACATAAATACAATTTAATAAAGCATAGGATAAAACAACATAAATACAATTTAGTAAAGCATAGGATAAAACAACGTAAATACTTTTTAATAAAGCATAGGTTAAAACAACATAAATACAATTTAATAAAGCATAGGCTAAAACTACATAAATACAGTTTAATAAAGCATAGGATAAAACAACATAAATATAATTTAATAAAGCATAGGATAAAACAACATAAATACAATTTAATAAAGCATAGGATAAAACAACATAAATACAATTTAATAAAGCATAGGTTAAAACAACATAAATACAATTAAATAAAGCATAGGATAAAACAACATAAATACAATTTAATAAAGCATAGGATAAAACAACATAAATACAATTTAATAAAGCATAGGTTAAAACAACATAAATACAATTTTATAAAGCATAGGATAAAACAACATAAATACAATTTAATAAAGCATAGGTTAAAACAACATAAATACAATTTAATAAAGCATAGGATAAAACAACATAAATTCAATTTAATAAAGCATAGGATAAAACAACATAAATACAATTTAATAAAGCATAGGATAAAACAACATAAATAAAATTTAATAAAGCATAGGTTAAAACAACATAAATACAATTTAATAAAGCATCGGACAAAACAACATAAATACAATTTAATAAAGGATAGGATAAAACAACATAAATACAATTTATAAAGCATAGGATAAAACAACATAAATACAATTTAATAAAGCATAGGATAAAACAACATAAATACAATTTAATAAAGCATAGGATAAAACAACATAAATACAATTTCATAAAGCATAGGCTAAAACTACATAAATACAATTTAAGAAAGCATAGGATAAAACAACATAAATACAATTTATAAAGCATAGGATAAAACAACATAAATACAATTTAATAAAGCATAGGATAAAACAACATAAATACAATTTAATAAAGCATAGGTTAAAACAACATAAATACAATTTAATAAAGCATAGTATAAAACAACATAAATACAATTTAATAAAGCATAGGATAAAACAACATAAATAAAATTTAATAAAGCATAGGTTAAAAGAACATAAATACAATTTTATAAAGCATAGGCAAAAACTACATAAATACAATTTAATAAAGCATAGGATAAAACAACATAAATACAATTTAATAAAGCATAGGTTAAAACAACATAAATACAATTTAATAAAGCATAGGATAAAACAACATAAATACAATTTAATAAAGCATAGGTTAAAACAACATAAATACAATTTAATAAAGCATAGTATAAAACAACATAAATACAGTTTAATAAAGCATAGGATAAAACAACATAAATACAATTTAATAAAGCATAGGATAAAACAACATAAATACAATTTAATAAAGCATAGGTTAAAACAACATAAATACAATTAAATAAAGCATAGGATAAAACAACATAAATACAATTTAATAAAGCATAGGATAAAACAACATAAATAAAATTTAATAAAGCATAGGTTAAAACAACATAAATACAATTTTATAAAGCATAGGATAAAACAACATAAATACAATTTAATAAAGCATAGGTTAAAACAACATAAATACAATTTAATAAAGCATAGGATAAAACAACATAAATTCAATTTAATAAAGCATAGGATAAAACAACATAAATACAATTTAATAAAGCATAGGATAAAACAACATAAATACAATTTAATAAAGCATAGGATAAAACAACATAAATAAAATTTAATAAAGCATAGGTTAAAACAACATAAATACAATTTAATAAAGCATCGGACAAAACAACATAAATACAATTTAATAAAGGATAGGATAAAACAACATAAATACAATTTATAAAGCATAGGATAAAACAACATAAATACAATTGAATAAAGCATAGGATAAAACAACATAAATACAATTTAATAAAGCATAGGATAAAACAACATAAATACAATTTCATAAAGCATAGGCTAAAACTACATAAATACAATTTAATAAAGCATCGGACAAAACAACATAAATACAATTTAATAAAGCATAGGATAAAACAACATAAATACAATTTATAAAGCATAGGATAAAACAACATAAATACAATTTAATAAAGCATAGGATAAAACAACATAAATAAAATTTAATAAAGCATAGGTTAAAACAACATAAATACAATTTAATAAATCATAGGTTAAAACAACATAAATACAATTTAATAAAGCATAGGATAAAACAACATAAATACAATTTAATAAAGCATAGGATAAAACAACATAAATAAAATTTAATAAAGCATAGGTTAAAAGAACATAAATACAATTTTATAAAGCATAGGCAAAAACTACATAAATACAATTTAATAAAGCATAGGATAAAACAACATAAATACAATTTAATAAAGCATAGGTTAAAACAACATAAATACAATTTAATAAAGCATAGGATAAAACAACATAAATACAATTTAATAAAGCATAGGCTAAAACTACATAAATACAGTTTAATAAAGCATAGGTTAAAACAACATAAATACAATTTAATAAAGCATAGGTTAAAACAACATAAATACAATTTAATAAAGCATAGGCTAAAACTACATAAATACAGTTTAATAAAGCATAGGATAAAACAACATAAATACAATTTAATAAAGCATAGGATAAAACAACATAAATACAATTTAATAAAGCATAGGATAAAACAACATAAATACAATTTAATAAAGCATAGGTTAAAACAACATAAATACAATTAAATAAAGCATAGGATAAAACAACATAAATACAATTTAATAAAGCATAGGATAAAACAACATAAATACAATTTAATAAAGCATAGGTTAAAACAACATAAATACAATTTTATAAAGCATAGGATAAAACAACATAAATACAATTTAATAAAGCATAGGTTAAAACAACATAAATACAATTTAATAAAGCATAGGATAAAACAACATAAATTCAATTTAATAAAGCATAGGATAAAACAACATAAATACAATTTAATAAAGCATAGGATAAAACAACATAAATAAAATTTAATAAAGCATAGGTTAAAACAACATAAATACAATTTAATAAAGCATCGGACAAAACAACATAAATACAATTTAATAAAGGATAGGATAAAACAACATAAATACAATTTATAAAGCATAGGATAAAACAACATAAATACAATTTAATAAAGCATAGGATAAAACAACATAAATACAATTTAATAAAGCATAGGATAAAACAACATAAATACAATTTCATAAAGCATAGGCTAAAACTACATAAATACAATTTAATAAAGCATCGGACAAAACAACATAAATACAATTTAATAAAGCATAGGATAAAACAACATAAATACAATTTATAAAGCATAGGATAAAACAACATAAATACAATTTAATAAAGCATAGGATAAAACAACATAAATACAATTTAATAAAGCATAGGTTAAAACAACATAAATACAATTTAATAAAGCATAGTATAAAACAACATAAATACAATTTAATAAAGCATAGGATAAAACAACATAAATAAAATTTAATAAATCATAGGTTAAAACAACATAAATACAATTTAATAAAGCATAGGATAAAACAACATAAATACAATTTAGTAAAGCATAGGATAAAACAACGTAAATACTTTTTAATAAAGCATAGGTTAAAACAACATAAATACAATTTAATAAAGCATAGGCTAAAACTACATAAATACAGTTTAATAAAGCATAGGATAAAACAACATAAATACAATTTAATAAAGCATAGGATAAAACAACATAAATACAATTTAATAAAGCATAGGATAAAACAACATAAATACAATTTAATAAAGCATAGGTTAAAACAACATAAATACAATTAAATAAAGCATAGGATAAAACAACATAAATACAATTTAATAAAGCATAGGATAAAACAACATAAATACAATTTAATAAAGCATAGGTTAAAACAACATAAATACAATTTTATAAAGCATAGGATAAAACAACATAAATACAATTTAATAAAGCATAGGTTAAAACAACATAAATACAATTTAATAAAGCATAGGATAAAACAACATAAATTCAATTTAATAAAGCATAGGATAAAACAACATAAATACAATTTAATAAAGCATAGGATAAAACAACATAAATACAATTTAATAAAGCATAGGATAAAACAACATAAATAAAATTTAATAAAGCATAGGTTAAAACAACATAAATACAATTTAATAAAGCATCGGACAAAACAACATAAATACAATTTAATAAAGGATAGGATAAAACAACATAAATACAATTTATAAAGCATAGGATAAAACAACATAAATACAATTGAATAAAGCATAGGATAAAACAACATAAATACAATTTAATAAAGCATAGGATAAAACAACATAAATACAATTTCATAAAGCATAGGCTAAAACTACATAAATACAATTTAATAAAGCATCGGACAAAACAACATAAATACAATTTAATAAAGCATAGGATAAAACAACATAAATAAAATTTAATAAAGCATAGGTTAAAAGAACATAAATACAATTTTATAAAGCATAGGCAAAAACTACATAAATACAATTTAATAAAGCATAGGATAAAACAACATAAATACAATTTAATAAAGCATAGGTTAAAACAACATAAATACAATTTAATAAAGCATAGTATAAAACAACATAAATACAATTTAATAAAGCATAGGATAAAACAACATAAATAAAATTTAATAAATCATAGGTTAAAACAACATAAATACAATTTAATAAAGCATAGGATAAAACAACATAAATACAATTTAGTAAAGCATAGGATAAAACAACGTAAATACTTTTTAATAAAGCATAGGTTAAAACAACATAAATACAATTTAATAAAGCATAGGCTAAAACTACATAAATACAGTTTAATAAAGCATAGGATAAAACAACATAAATACAATTTAATAAAGCATAGGATAAAACAACATAAATACAATTTAATAAAGCATAGGATAAAACAACATAAATACAATTTAATAAAGCATAGGTTAAAACAACATAAATACAATTAAATAAAGCATAGGATAAAACAACATAAATACAATTTAATAAAGCATAGGATAAAACAACATAAATACAATTTAATAAAGCATAGGTTAAAACAACATAAATACAATTTTATAAAGCATAGGATAAAACAACATAAATACAATTTAATAAAGCATAGGTTAAAACAACATAAATACAATTTAATAAAGCATAGTATAAAACAACATAAATTCAATTTAATAAAGCATAGGATAAAACAACATAAATACAATTTAATAAAGCATAGGATAAAACAACATAAATAAAATTTAATAAAACATAGGTTAAAACAACATAAATACAATTTAATAAAGCATCGGACAAAACAACATAAATACAATTTAATAAAGGATAGGATAAAACAACATAAATACAATTTATAAAGCATAGGATAAAACAACATAAATACAATTTAATAAAGCATAGGATAAAACAACATAAATACAATTTAATAAAGCATAGGATAAAACAACATAAATGCAATTTCATAAAGCATAGGCTAAAACTACATAAATACAATTTAATAAAGCATCGGACAAAACAACATAAATACAATTTAATAAAGCATAGGATAAAACAACATAAATACAATTTATAAAGCATAGGATAAAACAACATAAATACAATTTAATAAAGCATAGGATAAAACAACATAAATAAAATTTAATAAAGCATAGGTTAAAACAACATAAATACAATTTAATAAAGCATAGGATAAAACAACATAAATAAAATTTAATAAAGCATAGGTTAAAAGAACATAAATACAATTTTATAAAGCATAGGCAAAAACTACATAAATACAATTTAATAAAGCATAGGATAAAACAACATAAATACAATTTAATAAAGCATAGGTTAAAACAACATAAATACAATTTAATAAAGCATAGTATAAAACACCATAAATACAATTTAATAAAGCATAGGATAAAACAACATAAATAAAATTTAATAAATCATAGGTTAAAACAACATAAATACAATTTAATAAAGCATAGGATAAAACAACATAAATACAATTTAGTAAAGCATAGGATAAAACAACGTAAATACTTTTTAATAAAGCATAGGTTAAAACAACATAAATACAATTTAATAAAGCATAGGCTAAAACTACATAAATACAGTTTAATAAAGCATAGGATAAAACAACATAAATACAATTTAATAAAGCATAGGATAAAACAACATAAATACAATTTAATAAAGCATAGGATAAAACAAGATAAATACAATTTAATAAAGCATAGGTTAAAACAACATAAATACAATTAAATAAAGCATAGGATAAAACAACATAAATAAAATTTAATAAAGCATAGGTTAAAAGAACATAAATACAATTTTATAAAGCATAGGCAAAAACTACATCAATACAATTTAATAAAGCATAGGATAAAACAACATAAATACAATTTAATAAAGCATAGGTTAAAACAACATAAATACAATTTAATAAAGCATAGTATAAAACAACATAAATACAATTTAATAAAGCATAGGATAAAACAACATAAATAAAATTTAATAAAGCATAGGTTAAAAGAACATAAATACAATTTTATAAAGCATAGGCAAAAACTACATAAATACAATTTAATAAAGCATAGGATAAAACAACATAAATACAATTTAATAAAGCATAGGTTAAAACAACATAAATACAATTTAATAAAGCATAGTATAAAACAACATAAATACAATTTAATAAAGCATAGGATAAAACAACATAAATAAAATTTAATAAATCATAGGTTAAAACAACATAAATACAATTTAATAAAGCATAGGATAAAACAACATAAATACAATTTAGTAAAGCATAGGATAAAACAACGTAAATACTTTTTAATAAAGCATAGGTTAAAACAACATAAATACAATTTAATAAAGCATAGGCTAAAACTACATAAATACAGTTTAATAAAGCATAGGATAAAACAACATAAATACAATTTAATAAAGCATAGGATAAAACAACATAAATACAATTTAATAAAGCATAGGATAAAACAACATAAATACAATTTAATAAAGCATAGGTTAAAACAACATAAATACAATTTAATAAAGCATAGGATAAAACAACATAAATACAATTTAATAAAGCATAGGATAAAACAACATAAATAAAATTTAATAAAGCATAGGTTAAAAGAACATAAATACAATTTTATAAAGCATAGGCAAAAACTACATAAATACAATTTAATAAAGCATAGGATAAAACAACATAAATACAATTTAATAAAGCATAGGTTAAAACAACATAAATACAATTTAATAAAGCATAGTATAAAACAACATAAATACAATTTAATAAAGCATAGGATAAAACAACATAAATAAAATTTAATAAATCATAGGTTAAAACAACATAAATACAATTTAATAAAGCATAGGATAAAACAACATAAATACAATTTAGTAAAGCATAGGATAAAACAACGTAAATACTTTTTAATAAAGCATAGGTTAAAACAACATAAATACAATTTTATAAAGCATAGGATAAAACAACATAAATACAATTTAATAAAGCATAGGTTAAAACAACATAAATACAATTTAATAAAGCATAGGATAAAACAAAATAAATTCAATTTAATAAAGCATAGGATAAAACAACATAAATACAATTTAATAAAGCATAGGATAAAACAACATAAATAAAATTTAATAAAGCATAGGTTAAAACAACATAAATACAATTTAATAAAGCATCGGACAAAACAACATAAATACAATTTAATAAAGGATAGGATAAAACAACATAAATACAATTTATAAAGCATAGGATAAAACAACATAAATACAATTTAATAAAGCATAGGATAAAACAACATAAATACAATTTAATAAAGCATAGGATAAAACAACATAAATACAATTTCATAAAGCATAGGCTAAAACTACATAAATACAATTTAATAAAGCATCGGACAAAACAACATAAATACAATTTAATAAAGCATAGGATAAAACAACATAAATACAATTTATAAAGCATAGGATAAAACAACATAAATACAATTTAATAAAGCATAGGATAAAACAACATAAATAAAATTTAATAAAGCATAGGTTAAAACAACATAAATACAATTTAATAAAGCATAGGTTAAAACAACATAAATACAATTGAATAAAGCATAGGATAAAACAACATAAATACAATTTAATAAATCATAGGTTAAAACAACATAAATACAATTTAATAAAGCATAGGATAAAACAACATAAATACAATTTAGTAAAGCATAGGATAAAACAACGTAAATACTTTTTAATAAAGCATAGGTTAAAACAACATAAATACAATTTAATAAAGCATAGGCTAAAACTACATAAATACAGTTTAATAAAGCATAGGATAAAACAACATAAATACAATTTAATAAAGCATAGGATAAAACAACATAAATACAATTTAATAAAGCATAGGATAAAACAACATAAATACAATTTAATAAAGCATAGGTTAAAACAACATAAATACAATTAAATAAAGCATAGGATAAAACAACATAAATAAAATTTAATAAAGCATAGGTTAAAAGAACATAAATACAATTTTATAAAGCATAGGCAAAAACTACATAAATACAATTTAATAAAGCATAGGATAAAACAACATAAATACAATTTAATAAAGCATAGGTTAAAACAACATAAATACAATTTAATAAAGCATAGTATAAAACAACATAAATACAATTTAATAAAGCATAGGATAAAACAACATAAATAAAATTTAATAAAGCATAGGTTAAAAGAACATAAATACAATTTTATAAAGCATAGGCAAAAACTACATAAATACAATTTAATAAAGCATAGGATAAAACAACATAAATACAATTTAATAAAGCATAGGTTAAAACAACATAAATACAATTTAATAAAGCATAGTATAAAACAACATAAATACAATTTAATAAAGCATAGGATAAAACAACATAAATAAAATTTAATAAATCATAGGTTAAAACAACATAAATACAATTTAATAAAGCATAGGATAAAACAACATAAATACAATTTAGTAAAGCATAGGATAAAACAACGTAAATACTTTTTAATAAAGCATAGGTTAAAACAACATAAATACAATTTAATAAAGCATAGGCTAAAACTACATAAATACAGTTTAATAAAGCATAGGATAAAACAACATAAATACAATTTAATAAAGCATAGGATAAAACAACATAAATACAATTTAATAAAGCATAGGATAAAACAACATAAATACAATTTAATAAAGCATAGGTTAAGACAACATAAATACAATTAAATAAAGCATAGGATAAAACAACATAAATACAATTTAATAAAGCATAGGATAAAACAACATAAATACAATTTAATAAAGCATAGGTTAAAACAACATAAATACAATTTTATAAAGCATAGGATAAAACAACATAAATACAATTTAATAAAGCATAGGTTAAAACAACATAAATACAATTTAATAAAGCATAGGATAAAACAACATAAATTCAATTTAATAAAGCATAGGATAAAACAACATAAATACAATTTAATAAAGCATAGGATAAAACAACATAAATACAATTTAATAAAGCATAGGATAAAACAACATAAATAAAATTTAATAAAGCATAGGTTAAAACAACATAAATACAATTTAATAAAGCATCGGACAAAACAACATAAATACAATTTAATAAAGGATAGGATAAAACAACATAAATACAATTTATAAAGCATAGGATAAAACAACATAAATACAATTGAATAAAGCATAGGATAAAACAACATAAATACAATTTAATAAAGCATAGGATAAAACAACATAAATACAATTTCATAAAGCATAGGCTAAAACTACATAAATACAATTTAATAAAGCATCGGACAAAACAACATAAATACAATTTAATAAAGCATAGGATAAAACAACATAAATAAAATTTAATAAAGCATAGGTTAAAAGAACATAAATACAATTTTATAAAGCATAGGCAAAAACTACATAAATACAATTTAATAAAGCATAGGATAAAACAACATAAATACAATTTAATAAAGCATAGGTTAAAACAACATAAATACAATTTAATAAAGCATAGTATAAAACAACATAAATACAATTTAATAAAGCATAGGATAAAACAACATAAATAAAATTTAATAAATCATAGGTTAAAACAACATAAATACAATTTAATAAAGCATCGGACAAAACAACATAAATACAATTTAATAAAGGATAGGATAAAACAACATAAATACAATTTATAAAGCATAGGATAAAACAACATAAATACAATTGAATAAAGCATAGGATAAAACAACATAAATACAATTTAATAAAGCATAGGATAAAACAACATAAATACAATTTCATAAAGCATAGGCTAAAACTACATAAATACAATTTAATAAAGCATCGGACAAAACAACATAAATACAATTTAATAAAGCATAGGATAAAACAACATAAATAAAATTTAATAAAGCATAGGTTAAAAGAACATAAATACAATTTTATAAAGCATAGGCAAAAACTACATAAGTACAATTTAATAAAGCATAGGATAAAACAACATAAATACAATTTAATAAAGCATAGGTTAAAACAACATAAATACAATTTAATAAAGCATAGTATAAAACAACATAAATACAATTTAATAAAGCATAGGATAAAACAACATAAATAAAATTTAATAAATCATAGGTTAAAACATCATAAATACAATTTAATAAAGCATAGGTTAAAACAACATAAATACAATTTAATAAAGCATAGGATAAAACAACATAAATACAATTTAATAAATCATAGGTTAAAACAACATAAATACAATTTAATAAAGCATAGGATAAAACAACATAAATACAATTTAGTAAAGCATAGGATAAAACAACGTAAATACTTTTTAATAAAGCATAGGTTAAAACAACATAAATACAATTTAATAAAGCATAGGCTAAAACTACATAAATACAGTTTAATAAAGCATAGGATAAAACAACATAAATACAATTTAATAAAGCATAGGATAAAACAACATAAATACAATTTAATAAAGCATAGGATAAAACAACATAAATACAATTTAATAAAGCATAGGTTAAAACAACATAAATACAATTAAATAAAGCATAGGATAAAACAACATAAATAAAATTTAATAAAGCATAGGTTAAAAGAACATAAATACAATTTTATAAAGCATAGGCAAAAACTACATAAATACAATTTAATAAAGCATAGGATAAAACAACATAAATACAATTTAATAAAGCATAGGTTAAAACAACATAAATACAATTTAATAAAGCATAGTATAAAACAACATAAATACAATTTAATAAAGCATAGGATAAAACAACATAAATAAAATTTAATAAAGCATAGGTTAAAAGAACATAAATACAATTTTATAAAGCATAGGCAAAAACTACATAAATACAATTTAATAAAGCATAGGATAAAACAACATAAATACAATTTAATAAAGCATAGGTTAAAACAACATAAATACAATTTAATAAAGCATAGTATAAAACAACATAAATACAATTTAATAAAGCATAGGATAAAACAACATAAATAAAATTTAATAAATCATAGGTTAAAACAACATAAATACAATTTAATAAAGCATAGGATAAAACAACATAAATACAATTTAGTAAAGCATAGGATAAAACAACGTAAATACTTTTTAATAAAGCATAGGTTAAAACAACATAAATACAATTTAATAAAGCATAGGCTAAAACTACATAAATACAGTTTAATAAAGCATAGGATAAAACAACATAAATACAATTTAATAAAGCATAGGATAAAACAACATAAATACAATTTAATAAAGCATAGGATAAAACAACATAAATACAATTTAATAAAGCATAGGTTAAGACAACATAAATACAATTAAATAAAGCATAGGATAAAACAACATAAATACAATTTAATAAAGCATAGGATAAAACAACATAAATACAATTTAATAAAGCATAGGTTAAAACAACATAAATACAATTTTATAAAGCATAGGATAAAACAACATAAATACAATTTAATAAAGCATAGGTTAAAACAACATAAATACAATTTAATAAAGCATAGGATAAAACAACATAAATTCAATTTAATAAAGCATAGGATAAAACAACATAAATACAATTTAATAAAGCATAGGATAAAACAACATAAATACAATTTAATAAAGCATAGGATAAAACAACATAAATAAAATTTAATAAAGCATAGGTTAAAACAACATAAATACAATTTAATAAAGCATCGGACAAAACAACATAAATACAATTTAATAAAGGATAGGATAAAACAACATAAATACAATTTATAAAGCATAGGATAAAACAACATAAATACAATTGAATAAAGCATAGGATAAAACAACATAAATACAATTTAATAAAGCATAGGATAAAACAACATAAATACAATTTCATAAAGCATAGGCTAAAACTACATAAATACAATTTAATGAAGCATCGGACAAAACAACATAAATACAATTTAATAAAGCATAGGATAAAACAACATAAATAAAATTTAATAAAGCATAGGTTAAAAGAACATAAATACAATTTTATAAAGCATAGGCAAAAACTACATAAATACAATTTAATAAAGCATAGGATAAAACAACATAAATACAATTTAATAAAGCATAGGTTAAAACAACATAAATACAATTTAATAAAGCATAGTATAAAACAACATAAATACAATTTAATAAAGCATAGGATAAAACAACATAAATAAAATTTAATAAATCATAGGTTAAAACAACATAAATACAATTTAATAAAGCATCGGACAAAACAACATAAATACAATTTAATAAAGGATAGGATAAAACAACATAAATACAATTTATAAAGCATAGGATAAAACAACATAAATACAATTGAATAAAGCATAGGATAAAACAACATAAATACAATTTAATAAAGCATAGGATAAAACAACATAAATACAATTTCATAAAGCATAGGCTAAAACTACATAAATACAATTTAATAAAGCATCGGACAAAACAACATAAATACAATTTAATAAAGCATAGGATAAAACAACATAAATAAAATTTAATAAAGCATAGGTTAAAAGAACATAAATACAATTTTATAAAGCATAGGCAAAAACTACATAAGTACAATTTAATAAAGCATAGGATAAAACAACATAAATACAATTTAATAAAGCATAGGTTAAAACAACATAAATACAATTTAATAAAGCATAGTATAAAACAACATAAATACAATTTAATAAAGCATAGGATAAAACAACATAAATAAAATTTAATAAATCATAGGTTAAAACATCATAAATACAATTTAATAAAGCATAGGATAAAACAACATAAATACAATTTAGTAAAGCATAGGATAAAACAACGTAAATACTTTTTAATAAAGCATAGGTTAAAACAACATAAATACAATTTAATAAAGGATAGGATAAAACAACATAAATACAATTTATAAAGCATAGGATAAAACAACATAAATACAATTTAATAAAGCATAGGATAAAACAACATAAATACAATTTAATAAAGCATAGGATAAAACAACATAAATACAATTTCATAAAGCATAGGCTAAAACTACATAAATACAATTTAATAAAGCATCGGACAAAACAACATAAATACAATTTAATAAAGCATAGGATAAAACAACATAAATACAATTTATAAAGCATAGGATAAAACAACATAAATACAATTTAATAAAGCATAGGATAAAACAACATAAATAAAATTTAATAAAGCATAGGTTAAAACAACATAAATACAATTTAATAAAGCATAGGTTAAAACAACATAAATACAATTTAATAAAGCATAGGATAAAACAACATAAATACAATTTAATAAAGCATAGGATAAAACAACATAAATAAAATTTAATAAAGCATAGGTTAAAAGAACATAAATACAATTTTATAAAGCATAGGCAAAAACTACATAAATACAATTTAATAAAGCATAGGATAAAACAACATAAATACAATTTAATAAAGCATAGGTTAAAACAACATAAATACAATTTAATAAAGCATAGTATAAAACAACATAAATACAATTTAATAAAGCATAGGATAAAACAACATAAATAAAATTTAATAAATCATAGGTTAAAACAACATAAATACAATTTAATAAAGCATAGGATAAAACAACATAAATACAATTTAGTAAAGCATAGGATAAAACAACGTAAATACTTTTTAAAAAAGCATAGGTTAAAACAACATAAATACAATTTAATAAAGCATAGGCTAAAACTACATAAATACAGTTTAATAAAGCATAGGATAAAACAACATAAATACAATTTAATAAAGCATAGGATAAAACAACATAAATACAATTTAATAAAGCATAGGATAAAACAACATAAATACAATTTAATAAAGCATAGGTTAAAACAACATAAATACAATTAAATAAAGCATAGGATAAAACAACATAAATAAAATTTAATAAAGCATAGGTTAAAAGAACATAAATACAATTTTATAAAGCATAGGCAAAAACTACATAAATACAATTTAATAAAGCATAGGATAAAACAACATAAATACAATTTAATAAAGCATAGGTTAAAACAACATAAATACAATTTAATAAAGCATAGTATAAAACAACATAAATACAATTTAATAAAGCATAGGATAAAACAACATAAATAAAATTTAATAAAGCATAGATTAAAAGAACATAAATACAATTTTATAAAGCATAGGCAAAAACTACATAAATACAATTTAATAAAGCATAGGATAAAACAACATAAATACAATTTAATAAAGCATAGGTTAAAACAACATAAATACAATTTAATAAAGCATAGTATAAAACAACATAAATACAATTTAATAAAGCATAGGATAAAACAACATAAATAAAATTTAATAAATCATAGGTTAAAACAACATAAATACAATTTAATAAAGCATAGGATAAAACAACATAAATACAATTTAGTAAAGCATAGGATAAAACAACGTAAATACTTTTTAATAAAGCATAGGTTAAAACAACATAAATACAATTTAATAAAGCATAGGCTAAAACTACATAAATACAGTTTAATAAAGCATAGGATAAAACAACATAAATACAATTTAATAAAGCATAGGATAAAACAACATAAATACAATTTAATAAAGCATAGGATAAAACAACATAAATACAATTTAATAAAGCATAGGTTAAAACAACATAAATACAATTTAATAAAGCATAGGATAAAACAACATAAATACAATTTAATAAAGCATAGGATAAAACAACATAAATAAAATTTAATAAAGCATAGGTTAAAAGAACATAAATACAATTTTATAAAGCATAGGCAAAAACTACATAAATACAATTTAATAAAGCATAGGATAAAACAACATAAATACAATTTAATAAAGCATAGGTTAAAACAACATAAATACAATTTAATAAAGCATAGTATAAAACAACATAAATACAATTTAATAAAGCATAGGATAAAACAACATAAATAAAATTTAATAAATCATAGGTTAAAACAACATAAATACAATTTAATAAAGCATAGGATAAAACAACATAAATACAATGTAGTAAAGCATAGGATAAAACAACGTAAATACTTTTTAATAAAGCATAGGTTAAAACAACATAAATACAATTTAATAAAGCATAGGCTAAAACTACATAAATACAGTTTAATAAAGCATAGGATAAAACAACATAAATACAATTTAATAAAGCATAGGATAAAACAACATAAATACAATTTAATAAAGCATAGGATAAAACAACATAAATACAATTTAATAAAGCATAGGTTAAAACAACATAAATACAATTAAATAAAGCATAGGATAAAACAACATAAATACAATTTAATAAAGGATAGGATAAAACAACATAAATACAATTTATAAAGCATAGGATAAAACAACATAAATACAATTTAATAAAGCATAGGATAAAACAACATAAATACAATTTAATAAAGCATAGGATAAAACAACATAAATACAATTTCATAAAGCATAGGCTAAAACTACATAAATACAATTTAATAAAGCATCGGACAAAACAACATAAATACAATTTAATAAAGCATAGGATAAAACAACATAAATACAATTTATAAAGCATAGGATAAAACAACATAAATACAATTTAATAAAGCATAGGATAAAACAACATAAATAAAATTTAATAAAGCATAGGTTAAAACAACATAAATACAATTTAATAAAGCATAGGTTAAAACAACATAAATACAATTTAATAAAGCATAGGATAAAACAACATAAATACAATTTAATAAAGCATAGGATAAAACAACATAAATACAATTTAATAAAGCATAGGATAAAACAACATAAATACAATTTAATAAAGCATAGGTTAAAACAACATAAATACAATTAAATAAAGCATAGGATAAAACAACATAAATACAATTTAATAAAGCATAGGATAAAACAACATAAATACAATTTAATAAAGCATAGGTTAAAACAACATAAATACAATTTTATAAAGCATAGGATAAAACAACATAAATACAATTTAATAAAGCATAGGTTAAAACAACATAAATACAATTTAATAAAGCATAGGATAAAACAACATAAATTCAATTTAATAAAGCATAGGATAAAACAACATAAATACAATTTAATAAAGCATAGGATAAAACAACATAAATACAATTTAATAAAGCATAGGATAAAACAACATAAATAAAATTTAATAAAGCATAGGTTAAAACAACATAAATACAATTTAATAAAGTATAGGATAAAACAACATAAATACAATTTAATAAAGCATAGGATAAAACAACATAAATACTTTTTAATAAAGCATAGGATAAAACCATATAAATACAATTTAATAAAGCACAGGATAAAACAACATAAATACAATTTAATAAAGCATAGGATAAAACAACATAAATACAATTTAATAAAGCATAGGATAAAACAACATAAATACAATTTAATAAAGCATAGGATAAAACAACATAAATACAATTTAATAAAGCATACGTTAAAACAACATAAATACAATTAAATAAAGCATAGGTTAAAACAACATAAATACAATTTAATAAAGCATAGGTTAAAACAACATAAATACAATTTAATAAAGCATAGGATAAAACAACATAAATACAATTTAGTAAAGCATAGGATAAAACAACGTAAATACTTTTTAATAAAGCATAGGTTAAAACAACATAAATACAATTTAATAAAGCATAGGCTAAAACTACATAAATACAGTTTAATAAAGCATAGGATAAAACAACATAAATACAATTTAATAAAGCATAGGATAAAACAACATAAATACAATTTAATAAAGCATAGGATAAAACAACATAAATACAATTTAATAAAGCATAGGTTAAAACAACATAAATACAATTAAATAAAGCATAGGATAAAACAACATAAATACAATTTAATAAAGGATAGGATAAAACAACATAAATACAATTTATAAAGCATAGGATAAAACAACATAAATACAATTTAATAAAGCATAGGATAAAACAACATAAATACAATTTAATAAAGCATAGGATAAAACAACATAAATACAATTTCATAAAGCATAGGCTAAAACTACATAAATACAATTTAATAAAGCATCGGACAAAACAACATAAATACAATTTAATAAAGCATAGGATAAAACAACATAAATACAATTTATAAAGCATAGGATAAAACAACATAAATACAATTTAATAAAGCATAGGATAAAACAACATAAATAAAATTTAATAAAGCATAGGTTAAAACAACATAAATACAATTTAATAAAGCATAGGTTAAAACAACATAAATACAATTTAATAAAGCATAGGATAAAACAACATAAATACAATTTAATAAAGCATAGGATAAAACAACATAAATACAATTTAATAAAGCATAGGATAAAACAACATAAATACAATTTAATAAAGCATAGGTTAAAACAACATAAATACAATTAAATAAAGCATAGGATAAAACAACATAAATACAATTTAATAAAGCATAGGATAAAACAACATAAATACAATTTAATAAAGCATAGGTTAAAACAACATAAATACAATTTTATAAAGCATAGGATAAAACAACATAAATACAATTTAATAAAGCATAGGTTAAAACAACATAAATACAATTTAATAAAGCATAGGATAAAACAACATAAATTCAATTTAATAAAGCATAGGATAAAACAACATAAATACAATTTAATAAAGCATAGGATAAAACAACATAAATACAATTTAATAAAGCATAGGATAAAACAACATAAATAAAATTTAATAAAGCATAGGTTAAAACAACATAAATACAATTTAATAAAGTATAGGATAAAACAACATAAATACAATTTAATAAAGCATAGGATAAAACAACATAAATACTTTTTAATAAAGCATAGGATAAAACCATATAAATACAATTTAATAAAGCACAGGATAAAACAACATAAATACAATTTAATAAAGCATAGGATAAAACAACATAAATACAATTTAATAAAGCATAGGATAAAACAACATAAATACCATTTAATAAAGCATAGGATAAAACAACATAAATACAATTTAATAAAGCATACGTTAAAACAACATAAATACAATTAAATAAAGCATAGGTTAAAACAACATAAATACAATTTAATAAAGCATAGGTTAAAACAACATAAATACAATTTAATAAAGCATAGGATAAAACAACATAAATACAATTTATAAAGCATAGGATAAAACAACATAAATACAATTTAATAAAGCATAGGATAAAACAACATAAATACAATTTAATAAAGCATAGGTTAAAACAACATAAATACAATTTAATAAAGCATAGGATAAAACAACATAAATACAATTTAATAAAGCATAGGATAAAACAACATAAATAAAATTTAATAAAGCATAGGTTAAAAGAACATAAATACAATTTTATAAAGCATAGGCAAAAACTACATAAATACAATTTAATAAAGCATAGGATAAAACAACATAAATACAATTTAATAAAGCATAGGTTAAAACAACATAAATACAATTTAATAAAGCATAGTATAAAACAACATAAATACAATTTAATAAAGCATAGGATAAAACAACATAAATAAAATTTAATAAATCATAGGTTAAAACAACATAAATACAATTTAATAAAGCATAGGATAAAACAACATAAATACAATTTAGTAAAGCATAGGATAAAACAACGTAAATACTTTTTAATAAAGCATAGGTTAAAACAACATAAATACAATTTAATAAAGCATAGGCTAAAACTACATAAATACAGTTTAATAAAGCATAGGATAAAACAACATAAATACAATTTAATAAAGCATAGGATAAAACAACATAAATACAATTTAATAAAGCATAGGATAAAACAACATAAATACAATTTAATAAAGCATAGGTTAAAACAACATAAATACAATTAAATAAAGCATAGGATAAAACAACATAAATAAAATTTAATAAAGCATAGGTTAAAAGAACATAAATACAATTTTATAAAGCATAGGCAAAAACTACATAAATACAATTTAATAAAGCATAGGATAAAACAACATAAATACAATTTAATAAAGCATAGGTTAAAACAACATAAATACAATTTAATAAAGCATAGTATAAAACAACATAAATACAATTTAATAAAGCATAGGATAAAACAACATAAATAAAATTTAATAAAGCATAGATTAAAAGAACATAAATACAATTTTATAAAGCATAGGCAAAAACTACATAAATACAATTTAATAAAGCATAGGATAAAACAACATAAATACAATTTAATAAAGCATAGGTTAAAACAACATAAATACAATTTAATAAAGCATAGTATAAAACAACATAAATACAATTTAATAAAGCATAGGATAAAACAACATAAATAAAATTTAATAAATCATAGGTTAAAACAACATAAATACAATTTAATAAAGCATAGGATAAAACAACATAAATACAATTTAGTAAAGCATAGGATAAAACAACGTAAATACTTTTTAATAAAGCATAGGTTAAAACAACATAAATACAATTTAATAAAGCATAGGCTAAAACTACATAAATACAGTTTAATAAAGCATAGGATAAAACAACATAAATACAATTTAATAAAGCATAGGATAAAACAACATAAATACAATTTAATAAAGCATAGGATAAAACAAAATAAATACAATTTAATAAAGCATAGGTTAAAACAACATAAATACAATTTAATAAAGCATAGGATAAAACAACATAAATACAATTTAATAAAGCATAGGATAAAACAACATAAATAAAATTTAATAAAGCATAGGTTAAAAGAACATAAATACAATTTTATAAAGCATAGGCAAAAACTACATAAATACAATTTAATAAAGCATAGGATAAAACAACATAAATACAATTTAATAAAGCATAGGTTAAAACAACATAAATACAATTTAATAAAGCATAGTATAAAACAACATAAATACAATTTAATAAAGCATAGGATAAAACAACATAAATAAAATTTAATAAATCATAGGTTAAAACAACATAAATACAATTTAATAAAGCATAGGATAAAACAACATAAATACAATTTAGTAAAGCATAGGATAAAACAA
This sequence comes from Phyllobates terribilis, assembly GCF_046119375.1. NCBI lineage: Eukaryota > Metazoa > Chordata > Amphibia > Anura > Dendrobatidae > Phyllobates > Phyllobates terribilis. The sequence continues at coordinate 1,745,652 of NW_027362778.1, forward strand.
CGTAAATACTTTTTAATAAAGCATAGGTTAAAACAACATAAATACAATTTAATAAAGCATAGGCTAAAACTACATAAATACAGTTTAATAAAGCATAGGATAAAACAACATAAATACAATTTAATAAAGCATAGGATAAAACAACATAAATACAATTTAATAAAGCATAGGATAAAACAACATAAATACAATTTAATAAAGCATAGGTTAAAACAACATAAATACAATTAAATAAAGCATAGGATAAAACAACATAAATACAATTTATTAAAGGATAGGATAAAACAACATAAATACAATTTATAAAGCATAGGATAAAACAACATAAATACAATTTAATAAAGCATAGGATAAAACAACATAAATACAATTTAATAAAGCATAGGATAAAACAACATAAATACAATTTCATAAAGCATAGGCTAAAACTACATAAATACAATTTAATAAAGCATCGGACAAAACAACATAAATACAATTTAATAAAGCATAGGATAAAACAACATAAATACAATTTATAAAGCATAGGATAAAACAACATAAATACAATTTAATAAAGCATAGGATAAAACAACATAAATAAAATTTAATAAAGCATAGGTTAAAACAACATAAATACAATTTAATAAAGCATAGGTTAAAACAACATAAATACAATTTAATAAAGCATAGGATAAAACAACATAAATACAATTTAATAAAGCATAGGATAAAACAACATAAATACAATTTAATAAAGCATAGGATAAAACAACATAATACAATTTAATAAAGCATAGGTTAAAACAACATAAATACAATTAAATAAATCATAGGATAAAACAACATAAATACAATTTAATAAAGCATAGGATAAAACAACATAAATACAATTTAATAAAGCATAGGTTAAAACAACATAAATACAATTTTATAAAGCATAGGATAAAACAACATAAATACAATTTAATAAAGCATAGGTTAAAACAACATAAATACAATTTAATAAAGCATAGGATAAAACAACATAAATTCAATTTAATAAAGCATAGGATAAAACAACATAAATACAATTTAATAAAGCATAGGATAAAACAACATAAATACAATTTAATAAAGCATAGGATAAAACAACATAAATAAAATTTAATAAAGCATAGGTTAAAACAACATAAATACAATTTAATAAAGTATAGGATAAAACAACATAAATACAATTTAATAAAGCATAGGATAAAACAACATAAATACTTTTTAATAAAGCATAGGATAAAACCATATAAATACAATTTAATAAAGCACAGGATAAAACAACATAAATACAATTTAATAAAGCATAGGATAAAACAACATAAATACAATTTAATAAAGCATAGGATAAAACAACATAAATACAATTTAATAAAGCATAGGATAAAACAACATAAATACAATTTAATAAAGCATACGTTAAAACAACATAAATACAATTAAATAAAGCATAGGATAAAACAACATAAATACAATTTAATAAAGCATAGGTTAAAACAACATAAATACAATTTAATAAAGCATAGGATAAAACAACATAAATACAATTTATAAAGCATAGGATAAAACAACATAAATACAATTTAATAAAGCATAGGATAAAACAACATAAATACAATTTAATAAAGCATAGGTTAAAACAACATAAATACAATTTAATAAAGCATAGGATAAAACAACATAAATTCAATTTAATAAAGCATAGGATAAAACAACATAAATACAATTTAATAAAGCATAGGATAAAACAACATAAATACAATTTAATAAAGCATAGGATAAAACAACATAAATAAAATTTAATAAAGCATAGGTTAAAACAACATAAATACAATTTAATAAAGTATAGGATAAAACAACATAAATACAATTTAATAAAGCATAGGATAAAACAACATAAATACTTTTTAATAAAGCATAGGATAAAACCATATAAATACAATTTAATAAAGCACAGGATAAAACAACATAAATACAATTTAATAAAGCATAGGATAAAACAACATAAATACAATTTAATAAAGCATAGGATAAAACAACATAAATACAATTTAATAAAGCATACGTTAAAACAACATAAATACAATTAAATAAAGCATAGGATAAAACAACATAAATACAATTTAATAAAGCATAGGTTAAAACAACATAAATACAATTTAATAAAGCATAGGATAAAACAACATAAATACAATTTATAAAGCATAGGATAAAACAACATAAATACAATTTAATAAAGCATAGGATAAAACAACATAAATACAATTTAATAAAGCATAGGTTAAAACAACATAAATACAATTTAATAAAGCATAGTATAAAACAACATAAATACAATTTAATAAAGCATAGGATAAAACAACATAAATAAAATTTAATAAATCATAGGTTAAAACAACATAAATACAATTTAATAAAGCATAGGATAAAACAACATAAATACAATTTAGTAAAGCATAGGATAAAACAACGTAAATACTTTTTAATAAAGCATAGGTTAAAACAACATAAATACAATTTAATAAAGCATAGGCTAAAACTACATAAATACAGTTTAATAAAGCATAGGATAAAACAACATAAATACAATTTAATAAAGCATAGGATAAAACAACATAAATACAATTTAATAAAGCATAGGATAAAACAACATAAATACAATTTAATAAAGCATAGGTTAAAACAACATAAATACAATTAAATAAAGCATAGGATAAAACAACATAAATACAATTTAATAAAGCATAGGATAAAACAACATAAATACAATTTAATAAAGCATAGGTTAAAACAACATAAATACAATTTTATAAAGCATAGGATAAAACAACATAAATACAATTTAATAAAGCATAGGTTAAAACAACATAAATACAATTTAATAAAGCATAGGATAAAACAACATAAATTCAATTTAATAAAGCATAGGATAAAACAACATAAATACAATTTAATAAAGCATAGGATAAAACAACATAAATAAAATTTAATAAAGCATAGGTTAAAACAACATAAATACAATTTAATAAAGCATCGGACAAAACAACATAAATACAATTTAATAAAGGATAGGATAAAACAACATAAATACAATTTATAAAGCATAGGATAAAACAACATAAATACAATTTAATAAAGCATAGGATAAAACAACATAAATACAATTTAATAAAGCATAGGATAAAACAACATAAATACAATTTCATAAAGCATAGGCTAAAACTACATAAATACAATTTAATAAAGCATCGGACAAAACAACATAAATACAATTTAATAAAGCATAGGATAAAACAACATAAATACAATTTATAAAGCATAGGATAAAACAACATAAATACAATTTAATAAAGCATAGGATAAAACAACATAAATAAAATTTAATAAAGCATAGGTTAAAACAACATAAATACAATTTAATAAAGCATAGGTTAAAACAACATAAATACAATTTAATAAAGCATAGGATAAAACAACATAAATACAATTTAATAAAGCATAGGATAAAACAACATAAATAAAATTTAATAAAGCATAGGTTAAAAGAACATAAATACAATTTTATAAAGCATAGGCAAAAACTACATAAATACAATTTAATAAAGCATAGGATAAAACAACATAAATACAATTTAATAAAGCATAGGTTAAAACAACATAAATACAATTTAATAAAGCATAGTATAAAACAACATAAATACAATTTAATAAAGCATAGGATAAAACAACATAAATAAAATTTAATAAATCATAGGTTAAAACAACATAAATACAATTTAATAAAGCATAGGATAAAACAACATAAATACAATTTAGTAAAGCATAGGATAAAACTACGTAAATACTTTTTAATAAAGCATAGGTTAAAACAACATAAATACAATTTAATAAAGCATAGGCTAAAACTACATAAATACAGTTTAATAAAGCATAGGATAAAACAACATAAATACAATTTAATAAAGCATAGGATAAAACAACATAAATACAATTTAATAAAGCATAGGATAAAACAACATAAATACAATTTAATAAAGCATAGGTTAAAACAACATAAATACAATTAAATAAAGCATAGGATAAAACAACATAAATAAAATTTAATAAAGCATAGGTTAAAAGAACATAAATACAATTTTATAAAGCATAGGCAAAAACTACATAAATACAATTTAATAAAGCATAGGATAAAACAACATAAATACAATTTAATAAAGCATAGGTTAAAACAACATAAATACAATTAAATAAAGCATAGGATAAAACAACATAAATAAAATTTAATAAAGCATAGGTTAAAAGAACATAAATACAATTTTATAAAGCATAGGCAAAAACTACATAAATACAATTTAATAAGCATAGGATAAAACAACATAAATACAATTTAATAAAGCATAGGTTAAAACAACATAAATACAATTTAATAAAGCATAGTATAAAACAACATAAATACAATTTAATAAAGCATAGGATAAAACAACATAAATAAAATTTAATAAATCATAGGTTAAAACAACATAAATACAATTTAATAAAGCATAGGATAAAACAACATAAATACAATTTAGTAAAGCATAGGATAAAACAACGTAAATACTTTTTAATAAAGCATAGGTTAAAACAACATAAATACAATTTAATAAAGCATAGGCTAAAACTACATAAATACAGTTTAATAAAGCATAGGATAAAACAACATAAATACAATTTAATAAAGCATAGGATAAAACAACATAAATACAATTTAATAAAGCATAGGATAAAACAACATAAATACAATTTAATAAAGCATAAGTTAAAACAACATAAATACAATTAAATAAAGCATAGGATAAAACAACATAAATACAATTTAATAAAGCATAGGATAAAACAACATAAATACAATTTAATAAAGCATAGGATAAAACAACATAAATAAAATTTAATAAAGCATAGGTTAAAAGAACATAAATACAATTTTATAAAGCATAGGCAAAAACTACATAAATACAATTTAATAAAGCATAGGATAAAACAACATAAATACAATTTAATAAAGCATAGGTTAAAACAACATAAATACAATTTAATAAAGCATAGTATAAAACAACATAAATACAATTTAATAAAGCATAGGATAAAACAACATAAATAAAATTTAATAAATCATAGGTTAAAACAACATAAATACAATTTAATAAAGCATAGGATAAAACAACATAAATACAATTTAGTAAAGCATAGGATAAAACAACGTAAATACTTTTTAATAAAGCATAGGTTAAAACAACATAAATACAATTTAATAAAGCATAGGCTAAAACTACATAAATACAGTTTAATAAAGCATAGGATAAAACAACATAAATACAATTTAATAAAGCATAGGATAAAACAACATAAATACAATTTAATAAAGCATAGGATAAAACAACATAAATACAATTTAATAAAGCATAGGTTAAAACAACATAAATACAATTAAATAAAGCATAGGATAAAACAACATAAATACAATTTATTAAAGGATAGGATAAAACAACATAAATACAATTTATAAAGCATAGGATAAAACAACATAAATACAATTTAATAAAGCATAGGATAAAACAACATAAATACAATTTAATAAAGCATAGGATAAAACAACATAAATACAATTTCATAAAGCATAGGCTAAAACTACATAAATACAATTTAATAAAGCATCGGACAAAACAACATAAATACAATTTAATAAAGCATAGGATAAAACAACATAAATACAATTTATAAAGCATAGGATAAAACAACATAAATACAATTTAATAAAGCATAGGATAAAACAACATAAATAAAATTTAATAAAGCATAGGTTAAAACAACATAAATACAATTTAATAAAGCATAGGTTAAAACAACATAAATACAATTTAATAAAGCATAGGATAAAACAACATAAATACAATTTAATAAAGCATAGGATAAAACAACATAAATACAATTTAATAAAGCATAGGATAAAACAACATAAATACAATTTAATAAAGCATAGGTTAAAACAACATAAATACAATTAAATAAAGCATAGGATAAAACAACATAAATACAATTTAATAAAGCATAGGATAAAACAACATAAATACAATTTAATAAAGCATAGGTTAAAACAACATAAATACAATTTTATAAAGCATAGGATAAAACAACATAAATACAATTTAATAAAGCATAGGTTAAAACAACATAAATACAATTTAATAAAGCATAGGATAAAACAACATAAATTCAATTTAATAAAGCATAGGATAAAACAACATAAATACAATTTAATAAAGCATAGGATAAAACAACATAAATACAATTTAATAAAGCATAGGATAAAACAACATAAATAAAATTTAATAAAGCATAGGTTAAAACAACATAAATACAATTTAATAAAGTATAGGATAAAACAACATAAATACAATTTAATAAAGCATAGGATAAAACAACATAAATACTTTTTAATAAAGCATAGGATAAAACCATATAAATACAATTTAATAAAGCACAGGATAAAACAACATAAATACAATTTAATAAAGCATAGGATAAAACAACATAAATACAATTTAATAAAGCATAGGATAAAACAACATAAATACAATTTAATAAAGCATAGGATAAAACAACATAAATACAATTTAATAAAGCATACGTTAAAACAACATAAATACAATTAAATAAAGCATAGGATAAAACAACATAAATACAATTTAATAAAGCATAGGATAAAACAACATAAATACAATTTAATAAAGCATACGTTAAAACAACATAAATACAATTAAATAAAGCATAGGATAAAACAACATAAATACAATTTAATAAAGCATAGGTTAAAACAACATAAATACAATTTAATAAAGCATAGGATAAAACAACATAAATACAATTTATAAAGCATAGGATAAAACAACATAAATACAATTTAATAAAGCATAGGATAAAACAACATAAATACAATTTAATAAAGCATAGGTTAAAACAACATAAATACAATTTAATAAAGCATAGTATAAAACAACATAAATACAATTTAATAAAGCATAGGATAAAACAACATAAATAAAATTTAATAAATCATAGGTTAAAACAACATAAATACAATTTAATAAAGCATAGGATAAAACAACATAAATACAATTTAGTAAAGCATAGGATAAAACAACGTAAATACTTTTTAATAAAGCATAGGTTAAAACAACATAAATACAATTTAATAAAGCATAGGCTAAAACTACATAAATACAGTTTAATAAAGCATAGGATAAAGCAACATAAATACAATTTAATAAAGCATAGGATAAAACAACATAAATACAATTTAATAAAGCATAGGATAAAACAACATAAATACAATTTAATAAAGCATAGGTTAAAACAACATAAATACAATTAAATAAAGCATAGGATAAAACAACATAAATACAATTTAATAAAGCATAGGATAAAACAACATAAATACAATTTAATAAAGCATAGGTTAAAACAACATAAATACAATTTTATAAAGCATAGGATAAAACAACATAAATACAATTTAATAAAGCATAGGTTAAAACAACATAAATACAATTTAATAAAGCATAGGATAAAACAACATAAATTCAATTTAATAAAGCATAGGATAAAACAACATAAATACAATTTAATAAAGCATAGGATAAAACAACATAAATAAAATTTAATAAAGCATAGGTTAAAACAACATAAATACAATTTAATAAAGCATCGGACAAAACAACATAAATACAATTTAATAAAGGATAGGATAAAACAACATAAATACAATTTATAAAGCATAGGATAAAACAACATAAATACAATTTAATAAAGCATAGGATAAAACAACATAAATACAATTTAATAAAGCATAGGATAAAACAACATAAATACAATTTCATAAAGCATAGGCTAAAACTACATAAATACAATTTAATAAAGCATCGGACAAAACAACATAAATACAATTTAATAAAGCATAGGATAAAACAACATAAATACAATTTATAAAGCATAGGATAAAACAACATAAATACAATTTAATAAAGCATAGGATAAAACAACATAAATACAATTTAATAAAGCATAGGTTAAAACAACATAAATACAATTTAATAAAGCATAGTATAAAACAACATAAATACAATTTAATAAAGCATAGGATAAAACAACATAAATAAAATTTAATAAAGCATAGGTTAAAAGAACATAAATACAATTTTATAAAGCATAGGCAAAAACTACATAAATACAATTTAATAAAGCATAGGATAAAACAACATAAATACAATTTAATAAAGCATAGGTTAAAACAACATAAATACAATTAAATAAAGCATAGGATAAAACAACATAAATAAAATTTAATAAAGCATAGGTTAAAAGAACATAAATACAATTTTATAAAGCATAGGCAAAAACTACATAAATACAATTTAATAAGCATAGGATAAAACAACATAAATACAATTTAATAAAGCATAGGTTAAAACAACATAAATACAATTTAATAAAGCATAGTATAAAACAACATAAATACAATTTAATAAAGCATAGGATAAAACAACATAAATAAAATTTAATAAATCATAGGTTAAAACAACATAAATACAATTTAATAAAGCATAGGATAAAACAACATAAATACAATTTAGTAAAGCATAGGATAAAACAACGTAAATACTTTTTAATAAAGCATAGGTTAAAACAACATAAATACAATTTAATAAAGCATAGGCTAAAACTACATAAATACAGTTTAATAAAGCATAGGATAAAACAACATAAATACAATTTAATAAAGCATAGGATAAAACAACATAAATACAATTTAATAAAGCATAGGATAAAACAACATAAATACAATTTAATAAAGCATAAGTTAAAACAACATAAATACAATTAAATAAAGCATAGGATAAAACAACATAAATACAATTTAATAAAGCATAGGATAAAACAACATAAATACAATTTAATAAAGCATAGGTTAAAACAACATAAATACAATTTTATAAAGCATAGGATAAAACAACATAAATACAATTTAATAAAGCATAGGTTAAAACAACATAAATACAATTTAATAAAGCATAGGATAAAACAACATAAATTCAATTTAATAAAGCATAGGATAAAACAACATAAATACAATTTAATAAAGCATAGGATAAAACAACATAAATACAATTTAATAAAGCATAGGATAAAACAACATAAATAAAATTTAATAAAGCATAGGTTAAAACAACATAAATACAATTTAATAAAGCATCGGACAAAACAACATAAATACAATTTAATAAAGGATAGGATAAAACAACATAAATACAATTTATAAAGCATAGGATAAAACAACATAAATACAATTGAATAAAGCATAGGATAAAACAACATAAATACAATTTAATAAAGCATAGGATAAAACAACATAAATACAATTTCATAAAGCATAGGCTAAAACTACATAAATACAATTTAATAAAGCATCGGACAAAACAACATAAATACAATTTAATAAAGCATAGGATAAAACAACATAAATACAATTTATAAAGCATAGGATAAAACAACATAAATACAATTTAATAAAGCATAGGATAAAACAACATAAATAAAATTTAATAAAGCATAGGTTAAAACAACATAAATACAATTTAATAAAGCATAGGTTAAAACAACATAAATACAATTTAATAAAGCATAGGATAAAACAACATAAATACAATTTAATAAAGCATAGGATAAAACAACATAAATAAAATTTAATAAAGCATAGGTTAAAAGAACATAAATACAATTTTATAAAGCATAGGCAAAAACTACATAAATACAATTTAATAAAGCATAGGATAAAACAACATAAATACAATTTAGTAAAGCATAGGATAAAACAACGTAAATACTTTTTAATAAAGCATAGGTTAAAACAACATAAATACAATTTAATAAAGCATAGGCTAAAACTACATAAATACAGTTTAATAAAGCATAGGATAAAACAACATAAATACAATTTAATAAAGCATAGGATAAAACAACATAAATACAATTTAATAAAGCATAGGATAAAACAACATAAATACAATTTAATAAAGCATAGGTTAAAACAACATAAATACAATTAAATAAAGCATAGGATAAAACAACATAAATAAAATTTAATAAAGCATAGGTTAAAAGAACATAAATACAATTTTATAAAGCATAGGCAAAAACTACATAAATACAATTTAATAAAGCATAGGATAAAACAACATAAATACAATTTAATAAAGCATAGGTTAAAACAACATAAATACAATTTAATAAAGCATAGTATAAAACAACATAAATACAATTTAATAAAGCATAGGATAAAACAACATAAATAAAATTTAATAAAGCATAGGTTAAAAGAACATAAATACAATTTTATAAAGCATAGGCAAAAACTACATAAATACAATTTAATAAAGCATAGGATAAAACAAAATAAATACAATTTAATAAAGCATAGGTTAAAACAACATAAATACAAGTTAATAAAGCATAGTATAAAACAACATAAATACAATTTAATAAAGCATAGGTTAAAACAACATAAATACAATTTAATAAAGCATAGGCTAAAACTACATAAATACAGTTTAATAAAGCATAGGATAAAACAACATAAATACAATTTAATAAAGCATAGGATAAAACAACATTAATACAATTTAATAAAGCATAGGATAAAACAACATAAATACAATTTAATAAAGCATAGGTTAAAACAACATAAATACAATTTAATAAAGCATAGGATAAAACAACATAAATACAATTTAATAAAGCATAGGATAAAACAACATAAATAAAATTTAATAAAGCATAGGTTAAAAGAACATAAATACAATTTTATAAAACATAGGCAAAAACTACATAAATACAATTTAATAAAGCATAGGATAAAACAACATAAATACAATTTAATAAAGCATAGGTTAAAACAACATAAATACAATTTAATAAAGCATAGTATAAAACAACATAAATACAATTTAATAAAGCATAGGATAAAACAACATAAATAAAATTTAATAAATCATAGGTTAAAACAACATAAATACAATTTAATAAAGCATAGGATAAAACAACATAAATACAATTTAGTAAAGCATAGGATAAAACAACGTAAATACTTTTTAATAAAGCATAGGTTAAAACAACATAAATACAATTTAATAAAGCATAGGCTAAAACTACATAAATACAGTTTAATAAAGCATAGGATAAAACAACATAAATACAATTTAATAAAGCATAGGATAAAACAACATAAATACAATTTAATAAAGCATAGGATAAAACAACATAAATACAATTTAATAAAGCATAGGTTAAAACAACATAAATACAATTTAATGAAGCATAGGATAAAACAACATAAATTCAATTTAATAAAGCATAGGATAAAACAACATAAATACAATTTAATAAAGCATAGGATAAAACAACATAAATAAAATTTAATAAAGCATAGGTTAAAACAACATAAATACAATTTAATAAAGCATCGGACAAAACAACATAAATACAATTTAATAAAGGATAGGATAAAACAACATAAATACAATTTATAAAGCATAGGATAAAACAACATAAATACAATTTAATAAAGCATAGGATAAAACAACATAAATACAATTTAATAAAGCATAGGATAAAACAACATAAATACAATTTCATAAAGCATAGGCTAAAACTACATAAATACAATTTAATAAAGCATCGGACAAAACAACATAAATACAATTTAATAAAGCATAGGATAAAACAACATAAATACAATTTATAAAGCATAGGATAAAACAACATAAATACAATTTAATAAAGCATAGGATAAAACAACATAAATAAAATTTAATAAAGCATAGGTTAAAACAACATAAATACAATTTAATAAAGCATAGGTTAAAACAACATAAATACAATTTAATAAAGCATAGGATAAAACAACATAAATACAATTTAATAAAGCATAGGATAAAACAACATAAATACAATTTAATAAAGCATAGGATAAAACAACATAAATACAATTTAATAAAGCATAGGTTAAAACAACATAAATACAATTAAATAAAGCATAGGATAAAACAACATAAATACAATTTAATAAAGCATAGGATAAAACAACATAAATACAATTTAATAAAGCATAGGTTAAAACAACAGAAATACAATTTTATAAAGCATAGGATAAAACAACATAAATACAATTTAATAAAGCATAGGTTAAAACAACATAAATACAATTTAATAAAGCATAGGATAAAACAACATAAATTCAATTTAATAAAGCATAGGATAAAACAACATAAATAGAATTTAATAAAGCATAGGATAAAACAACATAAATACAATTTAATAAAGCATAGGATAAAACAACATAAATAAAATTTAATAAAGCATAGGTTAAAACAACATAAATACAATTTAATAAAGTATAGGATAAAACAACATAAATACAATTTAATAAAGCATAGGATAAAACAACATAAATACTTTTTAATAAAGCATAGGATAAAACCACATAAATACAATTTAATAAAGCACAGGATAAAACAACATAAATACAATTTAATAAAGCATAGGATAAAACAACATAAATACAATTTAATAAAGCATAGGATAAAACAACATAAATACAATTTAATAAAGCATAGGATAAAACAACATAAATACAATTTAATAAAGCATACGTTAAAACAACATAAATACAATTAAATAAAGCATAGGATAAAACAACATAAATACAATTTAATAAAGCATAGGTTAAAACAACATAAATACAATTTAATAAAGCAAAGGATAAAACAACATAAATACAATTTATAAAGCATAGGATAAAACAACATAAATACAATTTAATAAAGCATAGGATAAAACAACATAAATACAATTTAATAAAGCATAGGTTAAAACAACATAAATACAATTTAATAAAGCATAGTATAAAACAACATAAATACAATTTAATAAAGCATAGGATAAAACAACATAAATAAAATTTAATAAATCATAGGTTAAAACAACATAAATACAATTTAATAAAGCATAGGATAAAACAACATAAATACAATTTAGTAAAGCATAGGATAAAACAATGTAAATACTTTTTAATAAAGCATAGGTTAAAACAACATAAATACAATTTAATAAAGCATAGGCTAAAACTACATAAATACAGTTTAATAAAGCATAGGATAAAACAACATAAATACAATTTAATAAAGCATAGGATAAAACAACATAAATACAATTTAATAAAGCATAGGATAAAACAACATAAATACAATTTAATAAAGCATAGGTTAAAACAACATAAATACAATTAAATAAAGCATAGGATAAAACAACATAAATACAATTTAATAAAGCATAGGATAAAACAACATAAATACAATTTAATAAAGCATAGGATAAAACAACATAAATAAAATTTAATAAATCATAGGTTAAAACAACATAAATACAATTTAATAAAGCATAGGATAAAACAACATAAATACAATTTAGTAAAGCATAGGATAAAACAACGTAAATACTTTTTAATAAAGCATAGGATAAAACAACATAAATACAATTTAATAAAGCATAGGCTAAAACTACATAAATACAGTTTAATAAAGCATAGGATAAAACAACATAAATACAATTTAATAAAGCATAGGATAAAATAACATAAATACAATTTAATAAAGCATAGGATAAAACAACATAAATACAATTTAATAAAGCATAGGTTAAAACAACATAAATACAATTTAATAAAGCATAGGATAAAACAACATAAATACAATTTAATAAAGCATAGGATAAAACAACATAAATAAAATTTAATAAAGCATAGGTTAAAAGAACATAAATACAATTTTATAAAGCATAGGCAAAAACTACATAAATACAATTTAATAAAGCATAGGATAAAACAACATAAATACAATTTAATAAAGCATAGGTTAAAACAACATAAATACAATTTAATAAAGCATAGTATAAAACAACATAAATACAATTTAATAAAGCATAGGATAAAACAACATAAATAAAATTTAATAAATCATAGGTTAAAACAACATAAATACAATTTAATAAAGCATAGGATAAAACAACATAAATACAATTTAGTAAAGCATAGGATAAAACAACGTACATACTTTTTAATAAAGCATAGGTTAAAACAACATAAATACAATTTAATAAAGCATAGGCTAAAACTACATAAATACAGTTTAATAAAGCATAGGATAAAACAACATAAATACAATTTAATAAAGCATAGGATAAAACAACATAAATACAATTTAATAAAGCATAGGATAAAACAACATAAATACAATTTAATAAAGCATAGGTTAAAACAACATAAATACAATTAAATAAAGCATAGGTTAAAACAACATAAATACAATTAAATAAAGCATAGGATAAAACAACATAAATACAATTTAATAAAGCATAGGATAAAACAACATAAATACAATTTAATAAAGCATAGGTTAAAACAACATAAATACAATTTTATAAAGCATAGGATAAAACAACATAAATACAATTTAATAAAGCATAGGTTAAAACAACATAAATACAATTTAATAAAGCATAGGATAAAACAACATAAATTCAATTTAATAAAGCATAGGATAAAACAACATAAATACAATTTCATAAAGCATAGGCTAAAACTACATAAATACAATTTAATAAAGCATGGGACAAAACAACATAAATACAATTTAATAAAGCATAGGATAAAACAACATAAATACAATTTATAAAGCATAGGATAAAACAACATAAATACAATTTAATAAAGCATAGGATAAAACAACATAAATAAAATTTAATAAAGCATAGGTTAAAACAACATAAATACAATTTAATAAAGCATAGGTTAAAACAACATAAATACAATTTAATAAAGCATAGGATAAAACAACATAAATACAATTTATAAAGCATAGGATAAAACAACATAAATACAATTTAATAAAGCATAGGATAAAACAACATAAATACAATTTAATAAAGCATAGGTTAAAACAACATAAATACAATTTAATAAAGCATAGTATAAAACAACATAAATAAAATTTAATAAATCATAGGTTAAAACAACATAAATACAATTTAATAAAGCATAGGATAAAACAACATAAATACAATTTAGTAAAGCATAGGATAAAACAACGTAAATACTTTTTAATAAAGCATAGGTTAAAACAACATAAATACAATTTAATAAAGCATAGGCTAAAACTACATAAATACAATTTAATAAAGCATAGGATAAAACAACATAAATACAATTTAATAAAGCATAGGATAAAACAACATAAATACAATTTAGTAAAGCATAGGATAAAACAACGTAAATACTTTTTAATAAAGCATAGGTTAAAACAACATAAATACAATTTAATAAAGCATAGGCTAAAACTACATAAATACAGTTTAATAAAGCATAGGATAAAACAACATAAATACAATTTAATAAAGCATAGGATAAAACAACATAAATACAATTTAATAAAGCATAGGATAAAACAACATAAATACAATTTAATAAAGCATAGGTTAAAACAACATAAATACAATTAAATAAAGCATAGGATAAAACAACATAAATACAATTTAATAAAGCATAGGATAAAACAACATAAATACAATTTAATAAAGCATAGGATAAAACAACATAAATAAAATTTAATAAATCATAGGTTAAAACAACATAAATACAATTTAATAAAGCATAGGATAAAACAACATAAATACAATTTAGTAAAGCATAGGATAAAACAACCTAAATACTTTTTAATAAAGCATAGGTTAAAACAACATAAATACAATTTAATAAAGCATAGGCTAAAACTACATAAATACAGTTTAATAAAGCATAGGATAAAACAACATAAATACAATTTAATAAAGCATAGGATAAAACAACATAAATACAATTTAATAAAGCATAGGATAAAACAACATAAATACAATTTAATAAAGCATAGGTTAAAACAACATAAATACAATTTAATAAAGCATAGGATAAAACAACATAAATACAATTTAATAAAGCATAGGATAAAACAACATAAATAAAATTTAATAAAGCATAGGTTAAAAGAACATAAATACAATTTTATAAAGCATAGGCAAAAACTACATAAATACAATTTAATAAAGCATAGGATAAAACAACATAAATACAATTTAATAAAGCATAGGTTAAAACAACATAAATACAATTTAATAAAGCATAGTATAAAACAACATAAATACAATTTAATAAAGCATAGGATAAAACAACATAAATAAAATTTAATAAATCATAGGTTAAAACAACATAAATACAATTTAATAAAGCATAGGATAAAACAACATAAATACAATTTAGTAAAGCATAGGATAAAACAACGTAAATACTTTTTAATAAAGCATAGGTTAAAACAACATAAATACAATTTAATAAAGCATAGGCTAAAACTACATAAATACAGTTTAATAAAGCATAGGATAAAACAACATAAATACAATTTAATAAAGCATAGGATAAAACAACATAAATACAATTTAATAAAGCATAGGATAAAACAACATAAATACAATTTAATAAAGCATAGGTTAAAACAACATAAATACAATTAAATAAAGCATAGGATAAAACAACATAAATACAATTTAATAAAGCATAGGATAAAACAACATAAATACAATTTAATAAAGCATAGGATAAAACAACATAAATACAATTTAATAAAGCATAGGATAAAACAACATAAATAAAATTTAATAAAGCATAGGTTAAAACAACATAAATACAATTAAATAAAGCATAGGATAAAACAACATAAATAAAATTTAATAAAGCATAGGTTAAAAGAACATAAATACAATTTTATAAAGCATAGGCAAAAACTACATAAATACAATTTAATAAAGCATAGGATAAAACAACATAAATACAATTTAATAAAGCATAGGTTAAAACAACATAAATACAATTTAATAAAGCATAGTATAAAACAACATAAATACAATTTAATAAAGCATAGGATAAAACAACATAAATAAAATTTAATAAAGCATAGGCTAAAACTACATAAATACAGTTTAATAAAGCATAGGATAAAACAACATAAATACAATTTAATAAAGCATAGGATAAAACAACATAAATACAATTTAATAAAGCATAGGATAAAACAACATAAATACAATTTAATAAAGCATAGGTTAAAACAACATAAATACAATTTAATAAAGCATAGGATAAAACAACATAAATACAATTTAATAAAGCATAGGATAAAACAACATAAATAAAATTTAATAAAGCATAGGTTAAAAGAACATAAATACAATTTTATAAAACATAGGCAAAAACTACATAAATACAATTTAATAAAGCATAGGATAAAACAACATAAATACAATTTAATAAAGCATAGGTTAAAACAACATAAATACAATTTAATAAAGCATAGTATAAAACAACATAAATACAATTTAATAAAGCATAGGATAAAACAACATAAATAAAATTTAATAAATCATAGGTTAAAACAACATAAATACAATTTAATAAAGCATAGGATAAAACAACATAAATACAATTTAGTAAAGCATAGGATAAAACAACGTAAATACTTTTTAATAAAGCATAGGTTAAAACAACATAAATACAATTTAATAAAGCATAGGCTAAAACTACATAAATACAGTTTAATAAAGCATAGGATAAAACAACATAAATACAATTTAATAAAGCATAGGATAAAACAACATAAATACAATTTAATAAAGCATAGGATAAAACAACATAAATACAATTTAATAAAGCATAGGTTAAAACAACATAAATACAATTAAATAAAGCATAGGATAAAACAACATAAATACAATTTAATAAAGCATAGGATAAAACAACATAAATACAATTTAATAAAGCATAGGTTAAAACAACATAAATACAATTTTATAAAGCATAGGATAAAACAACATAAATACAATTTAATAAAGCATAGGTTAAAACAACATAAATACAATTTAATAAAGCATAGTATAAAACAACATAAATAAAATTTAATAAATCATAGGTTAAAACAACATAAATACAATTTAATAAAGCATAGGATAAAACAACATAAATACAATTTAGTAAAGCATAGGATAAAACAACGTAAATACTTTTTAATAAAGCATAGGTTAAAACAACATAAATACAATTTAATAAAGCATAGGCTAAAACTACATAAATACAATTTAATAAAGCATAGGATAAAACAACATAAATACAATTTAATAAAGCATAGGATAAAACAACATAAATACAATTTAGTAAAGCATAGGATAAAACAACGTAAATACTTTTTAATAAAGCATAGGTTAAAACAACATAAATACAATTTAATAAAGCATAGGCTAAAACTACATAAATACAGTTTAATAAAGCATAGGATAAAACAACATAAATACAATTTAATAAAGCATAGGATAAAACAACATAAATACAATTTAATAAAGCATAGGATAAAACAACATAAATACAATTTAATAAAGCATAGGTTAAAACAACATAAATACAATTAAATAAAGCATAGGATAAAACAACATAAATACAATTTAATAAAGCATAGGATAAAACAACATAAATACAATTTAATAAAGCATAGGATAAAACAACATAAATAAAATTTAATAAATCATAGGTTAAAACAACATAAATACAATTTAATAAAGCATAGGATAAAACAACATAAATACAATTTAGTAAAGCATAGGATAAAACAACCTAAATACTTTTTAATAAAGCATAGGTTAAAACAACATAAATACAATTTAATAAAGCATAGGCTAAAACTACATAAATACAGTTTAATAAAGCATAGGATAAAACAACATAAATACAATTTAATAAAGCATAGGATAAAACAACATAAATACAATTTAATAAAGCATAGGATAAAACAACATAAATACAATTTAATAAAGCATAGGTTAAAACAACATAAATACAATTTAATAAAGCATAGGATAAAACAACATAAATACAATTTAATAAAGCATAGGATAAAACAACATAAATAAAATTTAATAAAGCATAGGTTAAAAGAACATAAATACAATTTTATAAAGCATAGGCAAAAACTACATAAATACAATTTAATAAAGCATAGGATAAAACAACATAAATACAATTTAATAAAGCATAGGTTAAAACAACATAAATACAATTTAATAAAGCATAGTATAAAACAACATAAATACAATTTAATAAAGCATAGGATAAAACAACATAAATAAAATTTAATAAATCATAGGTTAAAACAACATAAATACAATTTAATAAAGCATAGGATAAAACAACATAAATACAATTTAGTAAAGCATAGGATAAAACAACGTAAATACTTTTTAATAAAGCATAGGTTAAAACAACATAAATACAATTTAATAAAGCATAGGCTAAAACTACATAAATACAGTTTAATAAAGCATAGGATAAAACAACATAAATACAATTTAATAAAGCATAGGATAAAACAACATAAATACAATTTAATAAAGCATAGGATAAAACAACATAAATACAATTTAATAAAGCATAGGTTAAAACAACATAAATACAATTAAATAAAGCATAGGATAAAACAACATAAATACAATTTAATAAAGCATAGGATAAAACAACATAAATACAATTTAATAAAGCATAGGATAAAACAACATAAATACAATTTAATAAAGCATAGGATAAAACAACATAAATAAAATTTAATAAAGCATAGGTTAAAACAACATAAATACAATTAAATAAAGCATAGGATAAAACAACATAAATAAAATTTAATAAAGCATAGGTTAAAAGAACATAAATACAATTTTATAAAGCATAGGCAAAAACTACATAAATACAATTTAATAAAGCATAGGATAAAACAACATAAATACAATTTAATAAAGCATAGGTTAAAACAACATAAATACAATTTAATAAAGCATAGTATAAAACAACATAAATACAATTTAATAAAGCATAGGATAAAACAACATAAATAAAATTTAATAAAGCATAGGCTAAAACTACATAAATACAGTTTAATAAAGCATAGGATAAAACAACATAAATACAATTTAATAAAGCATAGGATAAAACAACATAAATACAATTTAATAAAGCATAGGATAAAACAACATAAATACAATTTAATAAAGCATAGGTTAAAACAACATAAATACAATTTAATAAAGCATAGGATAAAACAACATAAATACAATTTAATAAAGCATAGGATAAAACAACATAAATAAAATTTAATAAAGCATAGGTTAAAAGAACATAAATACAATTTTATAAAACATAGGCAAAAACTACATAAATACAATTTAATAAAGCATAGGATAAAACAACATAAATACAATTTAATAAAGCATAGGTTAAAACAACATAAATACAATTTAATAAAGCATAGTATAAAACAACATAAATACAATTTAATAAAGCATAGGATAAAACAACATAAATAAAATTTAATAAATCATAGGTTAAAACAACATAAATACAATTTAATAAAGCATAGGATAAAACAACATAAATACAATTTAGTAAAGCATAGGATAAAACAACGTAAATACTTTTTAATAAAGCATAGGTTAAAACAACATAAATACAATTTAATAAAGCATAGGCTAAAACTACATAAATACAGTTTAATAAAGCATAGGATAAAACAACATAAATACAATTTAATAAAGCATAGGATAAAACAACATAAATACAATTTAATAAAGCATAGGATAAAACAACATAAATACAATTTAATAAAGCATAGGTTAAAACAACATAAATACAATTAAATAAAGCATAGGATAAAACAACATAAATACAATTTAATAAAGCATAGGATAAAACAACATAAATACAATTTAATAAAGCATAGGTTAAAACAACATAAATACAATTTTATAAAGCATAGGATAAAACAACATAAATACAATTTAATAAAGCATAGGTTAAAACAACATAAATACAATTTAATGAAGCATAGGATAAAACAACATAAATTCAATTTAATAAAGCATAGGATAAAACAACATAAATACAATTTAATAAAGCATAGGATAAAACAACATAAATAAAATTTAATAAAGCATAGGTTAAAACAACATAAATACAATTTAATAAAGCATCGGACAAAACAACATAAATACAATTTAATAAAGGATAGGATAAAACAACATAAATACAATTTATAAAGCATAGGATAAAACAACATAAATACAATTTAATAAAGCATAGGATAAAACAACATAAATACAATTTAATAAAGCATAGGATAAAACAACATAAATACAATTTCATAAAGCATAGGCTAAAACTACATAAATACAATTTAATAAAGCATCGGACAAAACAACATAAATACAATTTAATAAAGCATAGGATAAAACAACATAAATACAATTTATAAAGCATAGGATAAAACAACATAAATACAATTTAATAAAGCATAGGATAAAACAACATAAATAAAATTTAATAAAGCATAGGTTAAAACAACATAAATACAATTTAATAAAGCATAGGTTAAAACAACATAAATACAATTTAATAAAGCATAGGATAAAACAACATAAATACAATTTAATAAAGCATAGGATAAAACAACATAAATACAATTTAATAAAGCATAGGATAAAACAACATAAATACAATTTAATAAAGCATAGGTTAAAACAACATAAATACAATTAAATAAAGCATAGGATAAAACAACATAAATACAATTTAATAAAGCATAGGATAAAACAACATAAATACAATTTAATAAAGCATAGGTTAAAACAACATAAATACAATTTAATAAAGCATAGGATAAAACAACATAAATACAATTTCATAAAGCATAGGCTAAAACTACATAAATACAATTTAATAAAGCATCGGACAAAACAACATAAATACAATTTAATAAAGCATAGGATAAAACAACATAAATACAATTTATAAAGCATAGGATAAAACAACATAAATACAATTTAATAAAGCATAGGATAAAACAACATAAATAAAATTTAATAAAGCATAGGTTAAAACAACATAAATACAATTTAATAAAGCATAGGTTAAAACAACATAAATACAATTTAATAAAGCATAGGATAAAACAACATAAATACAATTTAATAAAGCATAGGATAAAACAACATAAATACAATTTAATAAAGCATAGGATAAAACAACATAAATACAATTTAATAAAGCATAGGTTAAAACAACATAAATACAATTTAATAAAGCATAGGATAAAACAACATAAATACAATTTAATAAAGCATAGGATAAAACAACATAAATAAAATTTAATAAAGCATAGGTTAAAAGAACATAAATACAATTTTATAAAACATAGGCAAAAACTACATAAATACAAATTAATAAAGCATAGGATAAAACAACATAAATACAATTTAATAAAGCATAGGTTAAAACAACATAAATACAATTTAATAAAGCATAGTATAAAACAACATAAATACAATTTAATAAAGCATAGGATAAAACAACATAAATAAAATTTAATAAATCATAGGTTAAAACAACATAAATACAATTTAATAAAGCATAGGATAAAACAACATAAATACAATTTAGTAAAGCATAGGATAAAACAACGTAAATACTTTTTAATAAAGCATAGGTTAAAACAACATAAATACAATTTAATAAAGCATAGGCTAAAACTACATAAATACAGTTTAATAAAGCATAGGATAAAACAACATAAATACAATTTAATAAAGCATAGGATAAAACAACATAAATACAATTTAATAAAGCATAGGATAAAACAACATAAATACAATTTAATAAAGCATAGGTTAAAACAACATAAATACAATTAAATAAAGCATAGGATAAAACAACATAAATACAATTTAATAAAGCATAGGATAAAACAACATAAATACAATTTAATAAAGCATAGGTTAAAACAACATAAATACAATTTTATAAAGCATAGGATAAAACAACATAAATACAATTTAATAAAGCATAGGTTAAAACAACATAAATACAATTTAATGAAGCATAGGATAAAACAACATAAATTCAATTTAATAAAGCATAGGATAAAACAACATAAATACAATTTAATAAAGCATAGGATAAAACAACATAAATAAAATTTAATAAAGCATAGGTTAAAACAACATAAATACAATTTAATAAAGCATCGGACAAAACAACATAAATACAATTTAATAAAGGATAGGATAAAACAACATAAATACAATTTATAAAGCATAGGATAAAACAACATAAATACAATTTAATAAAGCATAGGATAAAACAACATAAATACAATTTAATAAAGCATAGGATAAAACAACATAAATACAATTTCATAAAGCATAGGCTAAAACTACATAAATACAATTTAATAAAGCATCGGACAAAACAACATAAATACAATTTAATAAAGCATAGGATAAAACAACATAAATACAATTTATAAAGCATAGGATAAAACAACATAAATACAATTTAATAAAGCATAGGATAAAACAACATAAATAAAATTTAATAAAGCATAGGTTAAAACAACATAAATACAATTTAATAAAGCATAGGTTAAAACAACATAAATACAATTTAATAAAGCATAGGATAAAACAACATAAATACAATTTAATAAAGCATAGGATAAAACAACATAAATACAATTTAATAAAGCATAGGATAAAACAACATAAATACAATTTAATAAAGCATAGGTTAAAACAACATAAATACAATTAAATAAAGCATAGGATAAAACAACATAAATACAATTTAATAAAGCATAGGATAAAACAACATAAATACAATTTAATAAAGCATAGGTTAAAACAACATAAATACAATTTAATAAAGCATAGGATAAAACAACATAAATACAATTTCATAAAGCATAGGCTAAAACTACATAAATACAATTTAATAAAGCATCGGACAAAACAACATAAATACAATTTAATAAAGCATAGGATAAAACAACATAAATACAATTTATAAAGCATAGGATAAAACAACATAAATACAATTTAATAAAGCATAGGATAAAACAACATAAATAAAATTTAATAAAGCATAGGTTAAAACAACATAAATACAATTTAATAAAGCATAGGTTAAAACAACATAAATACAATTTAATAAAGCATAGGATAAAACAACATAAATACAATTTAATAAAGCATAGGATAAAACAACATAAATACAATTTAATAAAGCATAGGATAAAACAACATAAATACAATTTAATAAAGCATAGGTTAAAACAACATAAATACAATTAAATAAAGCATAGGATAAAACAACATAAATACAATTTAATAAAGCATAGGATAAAACAACATAAATACAATTTAATAAAGCATAGGTTAAAACAACATAAATACAATTAAATAAAGCATAGGATAAAACAACATAAATAGAATTTAATAAAGCATAGGATAAAACAACATAAATACAATTTAATAAAGCATAGGATAAAACAACATAAATCAAATTTAATAAAGCATAGGTTAAAACAACATAAATACAATTTAATAAAGTATAGGATAAAACAACATAAATACAATTTAATAAAGCATAGGATAAAACAACATAAATACTTTTTAATAAAGCATAGGATAAAACCACATAAATACAATTTAATAAAGCACAGGATAAAACAACATAAATACAATTTAATAAAGCATAGGATAAAACAACATAAATACAATTTAATAAAGCATAGGATAAAACAACATAAATACAATTTAATAAAGCATAGGATAAAACAACATAAATACAATTTAATAAAGCATACGTTAAAACAACATAAATACAATTAAATAAAGCATAGGATAAAACAACATAAATACAATTTAATAAAGCATAGGTTAAAACAACATAAATACAATTTAATAAAGCAAAGGATAAAACAACATAAATACAATTTATAAAGCATAGGATAAAACAACATAAATACAATTTAATAAAGCATAGGATAAAACAACATAAATACAATTTAATAAAGCATAGGTTAAAACAACATAAATACAATTTAATAAAGCATAGTATAAAACAACATAAATACAATTTAATAAAGCATAGGATAAAACAACATAAATAAAATTTAATAAATCATAGGTTAAAACAACATAAATACAATTTAATAAAGCATAGGATAAAACAACATAAATACAATTTAGTAAAGCATAGGATAAAACAACGTAAATACTTTTTAATAAAGCATAGGTTAAAACAACATAAATACAATTTAATAAAGCATAGGCTAAAACTACATAAATACAGTTTAATAAAGCATAGGATAAAACAACATAAATACAATTTAATAAAGCATAGGATAAAACAACATAAATACAATTTAATAAAGCATAGGATAAAACAACATAAATACAATTTAATAAAGCATAGGTTAAAACAACATAAATACAATTAAATAAAGCATAGGATAAAACAACATAAATACAATTTAATAAAGCATAGGATAAAACAACATAAATACAATTTAATAAAGCATAGGATAAAACAACATAAATAAAATTTAATAAATCATAGGTTAAAACAACATAAATACAATTTAATAAAGCATAGGATAAAACAACATAAATACAATTTAGTAAAGCATAGGATAAAACAACGTAAATACTTTTTAATAAAGCATAGGATAAAACAACATAAATACAATTTAATAAAGCATAGGCTAAAACTACATAAATACAGTTTAATAAAGCATAGGATAAAACAACATAAATACAATTTAATAAAGCATAGGATAAAACAACATAAATACAATTTAATAAAGCATAGGATAAAACAACATAAATACAATTTAATAAAGCATAGGTTAAAACAACATAAATACAATTTAATAAAGCATAGCATAAAACAACATAAATACAATTTAATAAAGCATAGGATAAAACAACATAAATAAAATTTAATAAAGCATAGGTTAAAAGAACATAAATACAATTTTATAAAGCATAGGCAAAAACTACATAAATACAATTTAATAAAGCATAGGATAAAACAACATAAATACAATTTAATAAAGCATAGGTTAAAACAACATAAATACAATTTAATAAAGCATAGTATAAAACAACATAAATACAATTTAATAAAGCATAGGATAAAACAACATAAATAAAATTTAATAAATCATAGGTTAAAACAACATAAATACAATTTAATAAAGCATAGGATAAAACAACATAAATACAATTTAGTAAAGCATAGGATAAAACAACGTAAATACTTTTTAATAAAGCATAGGTTAAAACAACATAAATACAATTTAATAAAGCATAGGCTAAAACTACATAAATACAGTTTAATAAAGCATAGGATAAAACAACATAAATACAATTTAATAAAGCATAGGATAAAACAACATAAATACAATTTAATAAAGCATAGGATAAAACAACATAAATACAATTTAATAAAGCATAGGTTAAAACAACATAAATACAATTAAATAAAGCATAGGATAAAACAACATAAATACAATTTAATAAAGCATAGGATAAAACAACATAAATACAATTTAATAAAGCATAGGTTAAAACAACATAAATACAATTTTATAAAGCATAGGATAAAACAACATAAATACAATTTAATAAAGCATAGGTTAAAACAACATAAATACAATTTAATAAAGCATAGGATAAAACAACATAAATTCAATTTAATAAAGCATAGGATAAAACAACATAAATACAATTTAATAAAGCATAGGATAAAACAACATAAATAAAATTTAATAAAGCATAGGTTAAAACAACATAAATACAATTTAATAAAGCATCGGACAAAACAACATAAATACAATTTAATAAAGGATAGGATAAAACAACATAAATACAATTTATAAAGCATAGGATAAAACAACATAAATACAATTTAATAAAGCATAGGATAAAACAACATAAATACAATTTAATAAAGCATAGGATAAAACAACATAAATACAATTTCATAAAGCATAGGCTAAAACTACATAAATACAATTTAATAAAGCATCGGACAAAACAACATAAATACAATTTAATAAAGCATAGGATAAAACAACATAAATACAATTTATAAAGCATAGGATAAAACAACATAAATACAATTTAATAAAGCATAGGATAAAACAACATAAATAAAATTTAATAAAGCATAGGTTAAAACAACATAAATACAATTTAATAAAGCATAGGTTAAAACAACATAAATACAATTTAATAAAGCATAGGATAAAACAACATAAATACAATTTATAAAGCATAGGATAAAACAACATAAATACAATTTAATAAAGCATAGGATAAAACAACATAAATACAATTTAATAAAGCATAGGTTAAAACAACATAAATACAATTTAATAAAGCATAGTATAAAACAACATAAATACAATTTAATAAAGCATAGGATAAAACAACATAAATACAATTTAATAAAGCATAGGTTAAAACAACATAAATACAATTTAATAAAGCATAGTATAAAACAACATAAATACAATTTAATAAAGCATAGGATAAAACAACATAAATAAAATTTAATAAATCATAGGTTAAAACAACATAAATACAATTTAATAAAGCATAGGATAAAACAACATAAATACAATTTAGTAAAGCATAGGATAAAACAACGTAAATACTTTTTAATAAAGCATAGGTTAAAACAACATAAATACAATTTAATAAAGCATAGGCTAAAACTACATAAATACAGTTTAATAAAGCATAGGATAAAACAACATAAATACAATTTAATAAAGCATAGGATAAAACAACATAAATACAATTTAGTAAAGCATAGGATAAAACAACGTAAATACTTTTTAATAAAGCATAGGTTAAAACAACATAAATACAATTTAATAAAGCATAGGCTAAAACTACATAAATACAGTTTAATAAAGCATAGGATAAAACAACATAAATACAATTTAATAAAGCATAGGATAAAACAACATAAATACAATTTAATAAAGCATAGGATAAAACAACATAAATACAATTTAATAAAGCATAGGTTAAAACAACATAAATACAATTAAATAAAGCATAGGATAAAACAACATAAATACAATTTAATAAAGCATAGGATAAAACAACATAAATACAATTTAATAAAGCATAGGATAAAACAACATAAATAAAATTTAATAAATCATAGGTTAAAACAACATAAATACAATTTAATAAAGCATAGGATAAAACAACATAAATACAATTTAGTAAAGCATAGGATAAAACAACGTAAATACTTTTTAATAAAGCATAGGTTAAAACAACATAAATACAATTTAATAAAGCATAGGCTAAAACTACATAAATACAGTTTAATAAAGCATAGGATAAAACAACATAAATACAATTTAATAAAGCATAGGATAAAACAACATAAATACAATTTAATAAAGCATAGGATAAAACAACATAAATACAATTTAATAAAGCATAGGTTAAAACAACATAAATACAATTTAATAAAGCATAGGATAAAACAACATAAATACAATTTAATAAAGCATAGGATAAAACAACATAAATAAAATTTAATAAAGCATAGGTTAAAAGAACATAAATACAATTTTATAAAGCATAGGCAAAAACTACAAAAATACAATTTAATAAAGCATAGGATAAAACAACATAAATACAATTTAATAAAGCATAGGTTAAAACAACATAAATACAATTTAATAAAGCATAGTATAAAACAACATAAATACAATTTAATAAAGCATAGGATAAAACAACATAAATAAAATTTAATAAATCATAGGTTAAAACAACATAAATACAATTTAATAAAGCATAGGATAAAACAACATAAATACAATTTAGTAAAGCATAGGATAAAACAACGTAAATACTTTTTAATAAAGCATAGGTTAAAACAACATAAATACAATTTAATAAAGCATAGGCTAAAACTACATAAATACAGTTTAATAAAGCATAGGATAAAACAACATAAATACAATTTAATAAAGCATAGGATAAAACAACATAAATACAATTTAATAAAGCATAGGATAAAACAACATAAATACAATTTAATAAAGCATAGGTTAAAACAACATAAATACAATTAAATAAAGCATAGGATAAAACAACATAAATACAATTTAATAAAGCATAGGATAAAACAACATAAATACAATTTAATAAAGCATAGGATAAAACAACATAAATACAATTTAATAAAGCATAGGTTAAAACAACATAAATACAATTTTATAAAGCATAGGATAAAACAACATAAAAACAATTTAATAAAGCATAGGTTAAAACAACATAAATACAATTTAATAAAGCATAGGATAAAACAACATAAATTCAATTTAATAAAGCATAGGATAAAACAACATAAATACAATTTAATAAAGCATAGGATAAAACAACATAAATAAAATTTAATAAAGCATAGGTTAAAACAACATAAATACAATTTAATAAAGCATCGGACAAAACAACATAAATACAATTTAATAAAGGATAGGATAAAACAACATAAATACAATTTATAAAACATAGGATAAAACAACATAAATACAATTTAATAAAGCATAGGATAAAACAACATAAATACAATTTAATAAAGCATAGGATAAAACAACATAAATACAATTTCATAAAGCATAGGCTAAAACTACATAAATACAATTTAATAAAGCATCGGACAAAACAACATAAATACAATTTAATAAAGCATAGGATAAAACAACATAAATACAATTTATAAAGCATAGGATAAAACAACATAAATACAATTTAATAAAGCATAGGATAAAACAACATAAATAAAATTTAATAAAGCATAGGTTAAAACAACATAAATACAATTTAATAAAGCATAGGTTAAAACAACATAAATACAATTTAATAAAGCATAGGATAAAACAACATAAATACAATTTATAAAGCATAGGATAAAACAACATAAATACAATTTAATAAAGCATAGGATAAAACAACATAAATACAATTTAATAAAGCATAGGTTAAAACAACATAAATACAATTTAATAAAGCATAGTATAAAACAACATAAATACAATTTAATAAAGCATAGGATAAAACAACATAAATAAAATTTAATAAATCATAGGTTAAAACAACATAAATACAATTTAATAAAGCATAGGATAAAACAACATAAATACAATTTAGTAAAGCATAGGATAAAACAACGTAAATACTTTTTAATAAAGCATAGGTTAAAACAACATAAATACAATTTAATAAAGCATAGGCTAAAACTACATAAATACAGTTTAATAAAGCATAGGATAAAACAACATAAATACAATTTAATAAAGCATAGGATAAAACAACATAAATACAATTTAATAAAGCATAGGATAAAACAACATAAATACAATTTAATAAAGCATAGGTTAAAACAACATAAATACAATTAAATAAAGCATAGGATAAAACAACATAAATACAATTTAATAAAGCATAGGATAAAACAACATAAATACAATTTAATAAAGCATAGGTTAAAACAACATAAATACAATTTTATAAAGCATAGGATAAAACAACATAAATACAATTTAATAAAGCATAGGTTAAAACAACATAAATACAATTTAATAAAGCATAGGATAAAACAACATAAATTCAATTTAATAAAGCATAGGATAAAACAACATAAATACAATTTAATAAAGCATAGGATAAAACAACATAAATAAAATTTAATAAAGCATAGGTTAAAACAACATAAATACAATTTAATAAAGCATCGGACAAAACAACATAAATACAATTTAATAAAGGATAGGATAAAACAACATAAATACAATTTATAAAGCATAGGATAAAACAACATAAATACAATTTAATAAAGCATAGGATAAAACAACATAAATACAATTTAATAAAGCATAGGATAAAACAACATAAATACAATTTCATAAAGCATAGGCTAAAACTACATAAATACAATTTAATAAAGCATCGGACAAAACAACATAAATACAATTTAATAAAGCATAGGATAAAACAACATAAATACAATTTATAAAGCATAGGATAAAACAACATAAATACAATTTAATAAAGCATAGGATAAAACAACATAAATAAAATTTAATAAAGCATAGGTTAAAACAACATAAATACAATTTAATAAAGCATAGGTTAAAACAACATAAATACAATTTAATAAAGCATAGGATAAAACAACATAAATACAATTTAATAAAGCATAGGATAAAACAACATAAATAAAATTTAATAAAGCATAGGATAAAACAACATAAATACAATTTCATAAAGCATAGGCTAAAACTACATAAATACAATTTAATAAAGCATCGGACAAAACAACATAAATACAATTTAATAAAGCATAGGATAAAACAACATAAATACAATTTATAAAGCATAGGATAAAACAACATAAATACAATTTAATAAAGCATAGGATAAAACAACATAAATAAAATTTAATAAAGCATAGGTTAAAACAACATAAATACAATTTAATAAAGCATAGGTTAAAACAACATAAATACAATTTAATAAAGCATAGGATAAAACAACATAAATACAATTTATAAAGCATAGGATAAAACAACATAAATACAATTTAATAAAGCATAGGATAAAACAACATAAATACAATTTAATAAAGCATAGGTTAAAACAACATAAATACAATTTAATAAAGCATAGTATAAAACAACATAAATACAATTTAATAAAGCATAGGATAAAACAACATAAATAAAATTTAATAAATCATAGGTTAAAACAACATAAATACAATTTAATAAAGCATAGGATAAAACAACATAAATACAATTTAGTAAAGCATAGGATAAAACAACGTAAATACTTTTTAATAAAGCATAGGTTAAAACAACATAAATACAATTTAATAAAGCATAGGCTAAAACTACATAAATACAGTTTAATAAAGCATAGGATAAAACAACATAAATACAATTTAA
Organism: Phyllobates terribilis; assembly: GCF_046119375.1. NCBI lineage: Eukaryota > Metazoa > Chordata > Amphibia > Anura > Dendrobatidae > Phyllobates > Phyllobates terribilis. Next base: position 1,777,742 of record NW_027362778.1, read on the forward strand.
TAAAGCATAGGATAAAACAACATAAATACAATTTAATAAAGCATAGGATAAAACAACATAAATACAATTTAATAAAGCATAGGTTAAAACAACATAAATACAATTAAATAAAGCATAGGATAAAACAACATAAATACAATTTAATAAAGCATAGGATAAAACAACATAAATACAATTTAATAAAGCATAGGTTAAAACAACATAAATACAATTTTATAAAGCATAGGATAAAACAACATAAATACAATTTAATAAAGCATAGGTTAAAACAACATAAATACAATTTAATAAAGCATAGGATAAAACAACATAAATTCAATTTAATAAAGCATAGGATAAAACAACATAAATACAATTTAATAAAGCATAGGATAAAACAACATAAATAAAATTTAATAAAGCATAGGTTAAAACAACATAAATACAATTTAATAAAGCATCGGACAAAACAACATAAATACAATTTAATAAAGGATAGGATAAAACAACATAAATACAATTTATAAAGCATAGGATAAAACAACATAAATACAATTTAATAAAGCATAGGATAAAACAACATAAATACAATTTAATAAAGCATAGGATAAAACAACATAAATACAATTTCATAAAGCATAGGCTAAAACTACATAAATACAATTTAATAAAGCATCGGACAAAACAACATAAATACAATTTAATAAAGCATAGGATAAAACAACATAAATACAATTTATAAAGCATAGGATAAAACAACATAAATACAATTTAATAAAGCATAGGATAAAACAACATAAATAAAATTTAATAAAGCATAGGTTAAAACAACATAAATACAATTTAATAAAGCATAGGTTAAAACAACATAAATACAATTTAATAAAGCATAGGATAAAACAACATAAATACAATTTAATAAAGCATAGGATAAAACAACATAAATAAAATTTAATAAAGCATAGGTTAAAAGAACATAAATACAATTTTATAAAGCATAGGCAAAAACTACATAAATACAATTTAATAAAGCATAGGATAAAACAACATAAATACAATTTAATAAAGCATAGGTTAAAACAACATAAATACAATTTAATAAAGCATAGTATAAAACAACATAAATACAATTTAATAAAGCATAGGATAAAACAACATAAATAAAATTTAATAAATCATAGGTTAAAACAACATAAATACAATTTAATAAAGCATAGGATAAAACAACATAAATACAATTTAGTAAAGCATAGGATAAAACAACGTAAATACTTTTTAATAAAGCATAGGTTAAAACAACATAAATACAATTTAATAAAGCATAGGCTAAAACTACATAAATACAGTTTAATAAAGCATAGGATAAAACAACATAAATACAATTTAATAAAGCATAGGATAAAACAACATAAATACAATTTAATAAAGCATAGGATAAAACAACATAAATACAATTTAATAAAGCATAGGTTAAAACAACATAAATACAATTAAATAAAGCATAGGATAAAACAACATAAATAAAATTTAATAAAGCATAGGTTAAAACAACATAAATACAATTTAATAAGGCATAGGATAAAACAACATAAATACAATTTAATAAAGCATAGAATAAAACAACATAAATAAAATTTAATAAAGCATAGGTTAAAATAACATAAATACAATTTAATAAAGCATAGGACAAAACAACATAAATGCAATTTAATAAAGCATAGGATAAAACAACATAAATACAATTTAATAAAGCATAGGACAAAACAACATAAATACAATTTAATAAAGCATAGGATAAAACAACATAAATACAATTTATAAATCATAGGATAAAACAACATAAATACAATTTAATAAAGTACAGGATAAAACAACATAAATACAATTTAATAAAGCATAGGTTAAAACAACATAAATACAATTTAATAAAGCACAGGATAAAACAACATAAATACAATTTAATAAAGCATAGGATAAAACAACATAAATACAATTTAATAAAGCATAGGATAAAACAACATAAATATAATTTAATAAAGCATAGGATAAAACAACATAAATACAATTTAATAAAGCATAGGATAAAACAACATAAATACAATTTAATAAAGCATAGGATAAAACAACATAAATAAAATTTAATAAAGCATAGGTTAAAATAACATAAATACAATTTAATAAAACATAGGATAAAACAACATAAATAAAATTTAATAAAGCATAGGTTAAAATAACATAAATACAATTTTATAAAGCATAGGCAAAAACTACATAAATACAATTTAATAAAGCATAGGATAAAACAACATAAATACAATTTAATAAAGCATAGGTTAAAACAACATAAATACAATTTAATAAAGCATAGTATAAAACAACATAAATACAATTTAATAAAGCATAGGATAAAACAACATAAATAAAATTTAATAAATCATAGGTTAAAACAACATAAATACAATTTAATAAAGCATAGGATAAAACAACATAAATACAATTTAGTAAAGCATAGGATAAAACAACGTAAATACTTTTTAATAAAGCATAGGTTAAAACAACATAAATACAATTTAATAAAGCATAGGTTAAAACAACATAAATACAATTAAATAAAGCATAGGATAAAACAACATAAATACAATTTAATAAAGCATAGGATAAAACAACATAAATACAATTTAATAAAGCATAGGTTAAAACAACATAAATACAATTTTATAAAGCATAGGATAAAACAACATAAATACAATTTAATAAAGCATAGGTTAAAACAACATAAATACAATTTAATGAAGCATAGGATAAAACAACATAAATTCAATTTAATAAAGCATAGGATAAAACAACATAAATACAATTTAATAAAGCATAGGATAAAACAACATAAATAAAATTTAATAAAGCATAGGTTAAAACAACATAAATACAATTTAATAAAGCATCGGACAAAACAACATAAATACAATTTAATAAAGGATAGGATAAAACAACATAAATACAATTTATAAAGCATAGGATAAAACAACATAAATACAATTTAATAAAGCATAGGATAAAACAACATAAATACAATTTAATAAAGCATAGGATAAAACAACATAAATACAATTTCATAAAGCATAGGCTAAAACTACATAAATACAATTTAATAAAGCATCGGACAAACAACATAAATACAATTTAATAAAGCATAGGATAAAACAACATAAATACAATTTATAAAGCATAGGATAAAACAACATAAATACAATTTAATAAAGCATAGGATAAAACAACATAAATAAAATTTAATAAAGCATAGGATAAAACAACATAAATACAATTTAATAAAGCATAGGTTAAAACAACATAAATACAATTTAATAAAGCATAGGATAAAACAACATAAATACAATTTAATAAAGCATAGGATAAAACAACATAAATACAATTTAATAAAGCATAGGATAAAACAACATAAATACAATTTAATAAAGCATAGGATAAAACAACATAAATACAATTTAATAAAGCATAGGTTAAAACAACATAAATACAATTAAATAAAGCATAGGATAAAACAACATAAATAAAATTTAATAAAGCATAGGTTAAAACAACATAAATACAATTTAATAAGGCATAGGATAAAACAACATAAATACAATTTAATAAAGCATAGAATAAAACAACATAAATAAAATTTAATAAAGCATAGGTTAAAATAACATAAATACAATTTAATAAAGCATAGGACAAAACAACATAAATGCAATTTAATAAAGCATAGGATAAAACAACATAAATACAATTTAATAAAGCATAGGACAAAACAACATAAATACAATTTAATAAAGCATAGGATAAAACAACATAAATACAATTTATAAATCATAGGATAAAACAACATAAATACAATTTAATAAAGCACAGGATAAAACAACATAAATACAATTTAATAAAGCATAGGTTAAAACAACATAAATACAATTTAATAAAGCACAGGATAAAACAACATAAATACAATTTAATAAAGCATAGGATAAAACAACATAAATACAATTTAATAAAGCATAGGATAAAACAACATAAATATAATTTAATAAAGCATAGGATAAAACAACATAAATACAATTTAATAAAGCATAGGTTAAAACAACATAAATACAATTAAATAAAGCATAGGATAAAACAACATAAATACAATTTAATAAAGCATAGGATAAAACAACATAAATACAATTTAATAAAGCATAGGTTAAAACAACATAAATACAATTTTATAAAGCATAGGATAAAACAACATAAATACAATTTAATAAAGCATAGGTTAAAACAACATAAATACAATTTAATAAAGCATAGGATAAAACAACATAAATTCAATTTAATAAAGCATAGGATAAAACAACATAAATACAATTTAATAAAGCATAGGATAAAACAACATAAATAAAATTTAATAAAGCATAGGTTAAAACAACATAAATACAATTTAATAAAGCATCGGACAAAACAACATAAATACAATTTAATAAAGGATAGGATAAAACAACATAAATACAATTTATAAAGCATAGGATAAAACAACATAAATACAATTTAATAAAGCATAGGATAAAACAACATAAATACAATTTAATAAAGCATAGGATAAAACAACATAAATACAATTTCATAAAGCATAGGCTAAAACTACATAAATACAATTTAATAAAGCATCGGACAAAACAACATAAATACAATTTAATAAAGCATAGGATAAAACAACATAAATACAATTTATAAAGCATAGGATAAAACAACATAAATACAATTTAATAAAGCATAGGATAAAACAACATAAATAAAATTTAATAAAGCATAGGTTAAAACAACATAAATACAATTTAATAAAGCATAGGTTAAAACAACATAAATACAATTTAATAAAGCATAGGATAAAACAACATAAATACAATTTAATAAAGCATAGGATAAAACAACATAAATAAAATTTAATAAAGCATAGGATAAAACAACATAAATACAATTTCATAAAGCATAGGCTAAAACTACATAAATACAATTTAATAAAGCATCGGACAAAACAACATAAATACAATTTAATAAAGCATAGGATAAAACAACATAAATACAATTTATAAAGCATAGGATAAAACAACATAAATACAATTTAATAAAGCATAGGATAAAACAACATAAATAAAATTTAATAAAGCATAGGTTAAAACAACATAAATACAATTTAATAAAGCATAGGTTAAAACAACATAAATACAATTTAATAAAGCATAGGATAAAACAACATAAATACAATTTATAAAGCATAGGATAAAACAACATAAATACAATTTAATAAAGCATAGGATAAAACAACATAAATACAATTTAATAAAGCATAGGTTAAAACAACATAAATACAATTTAATAAAGCATAGTATAAAACAACATAAATACAATTTAATAAAGCATAGGATAAAACAACATAAATAAAATTTAATAAATCATAGGTTAAAACAACATAAATACAATTTAATAAAGCATAGGATAAAACAACATAAATACAATTTAGTAAAGCATAGGATAAAACAACGTAAATACTTTTTAATAAAGCATAGGTTAAAACAACATAAATACAATTTAATAAAGCATAGGCTAAAACTACATAAATACAGTTTAATAAAGCATAGGATAAAACAACATAAATACAATTTAATAAAGCATAGGATAAAACAACATAAATACAATTTAATAAAGCATAGGATAAAACAACATAAATACAATTTAATAAAGCATAGGTTAAAACAACATAAATACAATTAAATAAAGCATAGGATAAAACAACATAAATACAATTTAATAAAGCATAGGATAAAACAACATAAATACAATTTAATAAAGCATAGGTTAAAACAACATAAATACAATTTTATAAAGCATAGGATAAAACAACATAAATACAATTTAATAAAGCATAGGTTAAAACAACATAAATACAATTTAATAAAGCATAGGATAAAACAACATAAATTCAATTTAATAAAGCATAGGATAAAACAACATAAATACAATTTAATAAAGCATAGGATAAAACAACATAAATAAAATTTAATAAAGCATAGGTTAAAACAACATAAATACAATTTAATAAAGCATCGGACAAAACAACATAAATACAATTTAATAAAGGATAGGATAAAACAACATAAATACAATTTATAAAGCATAGGATAAAACAACATAAATACAATTTAATAAAGCATAGGATAAAACAACATAAATACAATTTAATAAAGCATAGGATAAAACAACATAAATACAATTTCATAAAGCATAGGCTAAAACTACATAAATACAATTTAATAAAGCATCGGACAAAACAACATAAATACAATTTAATAAAGCATAGGATAAAACAACATAAATACAATTTATAAAGCATAGGATAAAACAACATAAATACAATTTAATAAAGCATAGGATAAAACAACATAAATAAAATTTAATAAAGCATAGGTTAAAACAACATAAATACAATTTAATAAAGCATAGGTTAAAACAACATAAATACAATTTAATAAAGCATAGGATAAAACAACATAAATACAATTTAATAAAGCATAGGATAAAACAACATAAATAAAATTTAATAAAGCATAGGTTAAAAGAACATAAATACAATTTTATAAAGCATAGGCAAAAACTACATAAATACAATTTAATAAAGCATAGGATAAAACAACATAAATACAATTTAATAAAGCATAGGTTAAAACAACATAAATACAATTTAATAAAGCATAGTATAAAACAACATAAATACAATTTAATAAAGCATAGGATAAAACAACATAAATAAAATTTAATAAATCATAGGTTAAAACAACATAAATACAATTTAATAAAGCATAGGATAAAACAACATAAATACAATTTAGTAAAGCATAGGATAAAACAACGTAAATACTTTTTAATAAAGCATAGGTTAAAACAACATAAATACAATTTAATAAAGCATAGGCTAAAACTACATAAATACAGTTTAATAAAGCATAGGATAAAACAACATAAATACAATTTAATAAAGCATAGGATAAAACAACATAAATACAATTTAATAAAGCATAGGATAAAACAACATAAATACAATTTAATAAAGCATAGGTTAAAACAACATAAATACAATTAAATAAAGCATAGGATAAAACAACATAAATAAAATTTAATAAAGCATAGGTTAAAACAACATAAATACAATTTAATAAGGCATAGGATAAAACAACATAAATACAATTTAATAAAGCATAGAATAAAACAACATAAATAAAATTTAATAAAGCATAGGTTAAAATAACATAAATACAATTTAATAAAGCATAGGACAAAACAACATAAATGCAATTTAATAAAGCATAGGATAAAACAACATAAATACAATTTAATAAAGCATAGGACAAAACAACATAAATACAATTTAATAAAGCATAGGATAAAACAACATAAATACAATTTATAAATCATAGGATAAAACAACATAAATACAATTTAATAAAGTACAGGATAAAACAACATAAATACAATTTAATAAAGCATAGGTTAAAACAACATAAATACAATTTAATAAAGCACAGGATAAAACAACATAAATACAATTTAATAAAGCATAGGATAAAACAACATAAATACAATTTAATAAAGCATAGGATAAAACAACATAAATATAATTTAATAAAGCATAGGATAAAACAACATAAATACAATTTAATAAAGCATAGGATAAAACAACATAAATACAATTTAATAAAGCATAGGATAAAACAACATAAATAAAATTTAATAAAGCATAGGTTAAAATAACATAAATACAATTTAATAAAACATAGGATAAAACAACATAAATAAAATTTAATAAAGCATAGGTTAAAATAACATAAATACAATTTTATAAAGCATAGGCAAAAACTACATAAATACAATTTAATAAAGCATAGGATAAAACAACATAAATACAATTTAATAAAGCATAGGTTAAAACAACATAAATACAATTTAATAAAGCATAGTATAAAACAACATAAATACAATTTAATAAAGCATAGGATAAAACAACATAAATACAATTTATAAAGCATAGGATAAAACAACATAAATACAATTTAATAAAGCATAGGATAAAACAACATAAATAAAATTTAATAAAGCATAGGATAAAACAACATAAATACAATTTAATAAAGCATAGGTTAAAACAACATAAATACAATTTAATAAAGCATAGGATAAAACAACATAAATACAATTTAATAAAGCATAGGATAAAACAACATAAATACAATTTAATAAAGCATAGGATAAAACAACATAAATACAATTTAATAAAGCATAGGATAAAACAACATAAATACAATTTAATAAAGCATAGGTTAAAACAACATAAATACAATTAAATAAAGCATAGGATAAAACAACATAAATAAAATTTAATAAAGCATAGGTTAAAACAACATAAATACAATTTAATAAGGCATAGGATAAAACAACATAAATACAATTTAATAAAGCATAGAATAAAACAACATAAATAAAATTTAATAAAGCATAGGTTAAAATAACATAAATACAATTTAATAAAGCATAGGACAAAACAACATAAATGCAATTTAATAAAGCATAGGATAAAACAACATAAATACAATTTAATAAAGCATAGGACAAAACAACATAAATACAATTTAATAAAGCATAGGATAAAACAACATAAATACAATTTATAAATCATAGGATAAAACAACATAAATACAATTTAATAAAGCACAGGATAAAACAACATAAATACAATTTAATAAAGCATAGGTTAAAACAACATAAATACAATTTAATAAAGCACAGGATAAAACAACATAAATACAATTTAATAAAGCATAGGATAAAACAACATAAATACAATTTAATAAAGCATAGGATAAAACAACATAAATATAATTTAATAAAGCATAGGATAAAACAACATAAATACAATTTAATAAAGCATAGGATAAAACAACATAAATACAATTTAATAAAGCATAGGATAAAACAACATAAATAAAATTTAATAAAGCATAGGTTAAAATAACATAAATACAATTTAATAAAGCATAGGATAAAACAACATAAATAAAATTTAATAAAGCATAGGTTAAAATAACATAAATACAATTTTATAAAGCATAGGCAAAAACTACATAAATACAATTTAATAAAGCATAGGATAAAACAACATAAATACAATTTAATAAAGCATAGGTTAAAACAACATAAATACAATTTAATAAAGCATAGTATAAAACAACATAAATACAATTTAATAAAGCATAGGATAAAACAACATAAATAAAATTTAATAAATCATAGGTTAAAACAACATAAATACAATTTAATAAAGCATAGGATAAAACAACATAAATACAATTTAGTAAAGCATAGGATAAAACAACGTAAATACTTTTTAATAAAGCATAGGTTAAAACAACATAAATACAATTTAATAAAGCATAGGTTAAAACAACATAAATACAATTAAATAAAGCATAGGATAAAACAACATAAATACAATTTAATAAAGCATAGGATAAAACAACATAAATACAATTTAATAAAGCATAGGTTAAAACAACATAAATACAATTTTATAAAGCATAGGATAAAACAACATAAATACAATTTAATAAAGCATAGGTTAAAACAACATAAATACAATTTAATGAAGCATAGGATAAAACAACATAAATTCAATTTAATAAAGCATAGGATAAAACAACATAAATACAATTTAATAAAGCATAGGATAAAACAACATAAATAAAATTTAATAAAGCATAGGTTAAAACAACATAAATACAATTTAATAAAGCATCGGACAAAACAACATAAATACAATTTAATAAAGGATAGGATAAAACAACATAAATACAATTTATAAAGCATAGGATAAAACAACATAAATACAATTTAATAAAGCATAGGATAAAACAACATAAATACAATTTAATAAAGCATAGGATAAAACAACATAAATACAATTTCATAAAGCATAGGCTAAAACTACATAAATACAATTTAATAAAGCATCGGACAAAACAACATAAATACAATTTAATAAAGCATAGGATAAAACAACATAAATACAATTTATAAAGCATAGGATAAAACAACATAAATACAATTTAATAAAGCATAGGATAAAACAACATAAATAAAATTTAATAAAGCATAGGATAAAACAACATAAATACAATTTAATAAAGCATAGGTTAAAACAACATAAATACAATTTAATAAAGCATAGGATAAAACAACATAAATACAATTTAATAAAGCATAGGATAAAACAACATAAATACAATTTAATAAAGCATAGGTTAAAACAACATAAATACAATTTAATAAAGCATAGTATAAAACAACATAAATACAATTTAATAAAGCATAGGATAAAACAACATAAATAAAATTTAATAAATCATAGGTTAAAACAACATAAATACAATTTAATAAAGCATAGGATAAAACAACATAAATACAATTTAGTAAAGCATAGGATAAAACAACGTAAATACTTTTTAATAAAGCATAGGTTAAAACAACATAAATACAATTTAATAAAGCATAGGTTAAAACAACATAAATACAATTAAATAAAGCATAGGATAAAACAACATAAATACAATTTAATAAAGCATAGGATAAAACAACATAAATACAATTTAATAAAGCATAGGTTAAAACAACATAAATACAATTTTATAAAGCATAGGATAAAACAACATAAATACAATTTAATAAAGCATAGGTTAAAACAACATAAATACAATTTAATGAAGCATAGGATAAAACAACATAAATTCAATTTAATAAAGCATAGGATAAAACAACATAAATACAATTTAATAAAGCATAGGATAAAACAACATAAATAAAATTTAATAAAGCATAGGTTAAAACAACATAAATACAATTTAATAAAGCATCGGACAAAACAACATAAATACAATTTAATAAAGGATAGGATAAAACAACATAAATACAATTTATAAAGCATAGGATAAAACAACATAAATACAATTTAATAAAGCATAGGATAAAACAACATAAATACAATTTAATAAAGCATAGGATAAAACAACATAAATACAATTTCATAAAGCATAGGCTAAAACTACATAAATACAATTTAATAAAGCATCGGACAAAACAACATAAATACAATTTAATAAAGCATAGGATAAAACAACATAAATACAATTTATAAAGCATAGGATAAAACAACATAAATACAATTTAATAAAGCATAGGATAAAACAACATAAATAAAATTTAATAAAGCATAGGATAAAACAACATAAATACAATTTAATAAAGCATAGGTTAAAACAACATAAATACAATTTAATAAAGCATAGGATAAAACAACATAAATACAATTTAATAAAGCATAGGATAAAACAACATAAATACAATTTAATAAAGCATAGGATAAAACAACATAAATACAATTTAATAAAGCATAGGTTAAAACAACATAAATACAATTAAATAAAGCATAGGATAAAACAACATAAATACAATTTAATAAAGCATAGGATAAAACAACATAAATACAATTTAATAAAGCATAGGATAAAACAACATAAATACAATTTAATAAAGCATAGGATAAAACAACATAAATACAATTTAATAAAGCATAGGATAAAACAACATAAATAAAATTTAATAAAGCATAGGTTAAAATAACATAAATACAATTTAATAAAACATAGGATAAAACAACATAAATAAAATTTAATAAAGCATAGGTTAAAATAACATAAATACAATTTTATAAAGCATAGGCAAAAACTACATAAATACAATTTAATAAAGCATAGGATAAAACAACATAAATACAATTTAATAAAGCATAGGTTAAAACAACATAAATACAATTTAATAAAGCATAGTATAAAACAACATAAATACAATTTAATAAAGCATAGGATAAAACAACATAAATAAAATTTAATAAATCATAGGTTAAAACAACATAAATACAATTTAATAAAGCATAGGATAAAACAACATAAATACAATTTAGTAAAGCATAGGATAAAACAACGTAAATACTTTTTAATAAAGCATAGGTTAAAACAACATAAATACAATTTAATAAAGCATAGGTTAAAACAACATAAATACAATTAAATAAAGCATAGGATAAAACAACATAAATACAATTTAATAAAGCATAGGATAAAACAACATAAATACAATTTAATAAAGCATAGGTTAAAACAACATAAATACAATTTTATAAAGCATAGGATAAAACAACATAAATACAATTTAATAAAGCATAGGTTAAAACAACATAAATACAATTTAATGAAGCATAGGATAAAACAACATAAATTCAATTTAATAAAGCATAGGATAAAACAACATAAATACAATTTAATAAAGCATAGGATAAAACAACATAAATAAAATTTAATAAAGCATAGGTTAAAACAACATAAATACAATTTAATAAAGCATCGGACAAAACAACATAAATACAATTTAATAAAGGATAGGATAAAACAACATAAATACAATTTATAAAGCATAGGATAAAACAACATAAATACAATTTAATAAAGCATAGGATAAAACAACATAAATACAATTTAATAAAGCATAGGATAAAACAACATAAATACAATTTCATAAAGCATAGGCTAAAACTACATAAATACAATTTAATAAAGCATCGGACAAAACAACATAAATACAATTTAATAAAGCATAGGATAAAACAACATAAATACAATTTATAAAGCATAGGATAAAACAACATAAATACAATTTAATAAAGCATAGGATTAAACAACATAAATAAAATTTAATAAAGCATAGGATAAAACAACATAAATACAATTTAATAAAGCATAGGTTAAAACAACATAAATACAATTTAATAAAGCATAGGATAAAACAACATAAATACAATTTAATAAAGCATAGGATAAAACAACATAAATACAATTTAATAAAGCATAGGATAAAACAACATAAATACAATTTAATAAAGCATAGGATAAAACAACATAAATACAATTTAATAAAGCATAGGTTAAAACAACATAAATACAATTAAATAAAGCATAGGATAAAACAACATAAATAAAATTTAATAAAGCATAGGTTAAAACAACATAAATACAATTTAATAAGGCATAGGATAAAACAACATAAATTCAATTTAATAAAGCATAGAATAAAACAACATAAATAAAATTTAATAAAGCATAGGTTAAAATAACATAAATACAATTTAATAAAGCATAGGACAAAACAACATAAATGCAATTTAATAAAGCATAGGATAAAACAACATAAATACAATTTAATAAAGCATAGGACAAAACAACATAAATACAATTTAATAAAGCATAGGATAAAACAACATAAATACAATTTATAAATCATAGGATAAAACAACATAAATACAATTTAATAAAGCACAGGATAAAACAACATAAATACAATTTAATAAAGCATAGGTTAAAACAACATAAATACAATTTAATAAAGCACAGGATAAAACAACATAAATACAATTTAATAAAGCATAGGATAAAACAACATAAATACAATTTAATAAAGCATAGGATAAAACAACATAAATATAATTTAATAAAGCATAGGATAAAACAACATAAATACAATTTAATAAAGCATAGGATAAAACAACATAAATACAATTTAATAAAGCATAGGATAAAACAACATAAATAAAATTTAATAAAGCATAGGTTAAAATAACATAAATACAATTTAATAAAGCATAGGATAAAACAACATAAATAAAATTTAATAAAGCATAGGTTAAAATAACATAAATACAATTTTATAAAGCATAGGCAAAAACTACATAAATACAATTTAATAAAGCATAGGATAAAACAACATAAATACAATTTAATAAAGCATAGGTTAAAACAACATAAATGCAATTTAATAAAGCATAGTATAAAACAACATAAATACAATTTAATAAAGCATAGGATAAAACAACATAAATAAAATTTAATAAATCATAGGTTAAAACAACATAAATACAATTTAATAAAGCATAGGATAAAACAACATAAATACAATTTAGTAAAGCATAGGATAAAACAACGTAAATACTTTTTAATAAAGCATAGGTTAAAACAACATAAATACAATTTAATAAAGCATAGGTTAAAACAACATAAATACAATTAAATAAAGCATAGGATAAAACAACATAAATACAATTTAATAAAGCATAGGATAAAACAACATAAATACAATTTAATAAAGCATAGGTTAAAACAACATAAATACAATTTTATAAAGCATAGGATAAAACAACATAAATACAATTTAATAAAGCATAGGTTAAAACAACATAAATACAATTTAATGAAGCATAGGATAAAACAACATAAATTCAATTTAATAAAGCATAGGATAAAACAACATAAATACAATTTAATAAAGCATAGGATAAAACAACATGAATAAAATTTAATAAAGCATAGGTTAAAACAACATAAATACAATTTAATAAAGCATCGGACAAAACAACATAAATACAATTTAATAAAGGATAGGATAAAACAACATAAATACAATTTATAAAGCATAGGATAAAACAACATAAATACAATTTAATAAAGCATAGGATAAAACAACATAAATACAATTTAATAAAGCATAGGATAAAACAACATAAATACAATTTCATAAAGCATAGGCTAAAACTACATAAATACTATTTAATAAAGCATCGGACAAAACAACATAAATACAATTTAATAAAGCATAGGATAAAACAACATAAATACAATTTATAAAGCATAGGATAAAACAACATAAATACAATTTAATAAAGCATAGGATAAAACAACATAAATAAAATTTAATAAAGCATAGGATAAAACAACATAAATACAATTTAATAAAGCATAGGTTAAAACAACATAAATACAATTTAATAAAGCATAGGATAAAACAACATAAATACAATTTAATAAAGCATAGGATAAAACAACATAAATACAATTTAATAAAGCATAGGATAAAACAACATAAATACAATTTAATAAAGCATAGGTTAAAACAACATAAATACAATTAAATAAAGCATAGGATAAAACAACATAAATACAATTTAATAAAGCATAGGATAAAACAACATAAATACAATTTAATAAAGCATAGGTTAAAACAACAGAAATAAAATTTTATAAAGCATAGGATAAAACAACATAAATACAATTTAATAAAGCATAGGTTAAAACAACATAAATACAATTTAATAAAGCATAGGATAAAACAACATAAATTCAATTTAATAAAGCATAGGATAAAACAACATAAATACAATTTAATAAAGCATAGGATAAAACAACATAAATACAATTTAATAAAGCATAGGATAAAACAACATAAATAAAATTTAATAAAGCATAGGTTAAAACAACATAAATACAATTTAATAAAGTATAGGATAAAACAACATAAATACAATTTAATAAAGCATAGGATAAAACAACATAAATACTTTTTAATAAAGCATAGGATAAAACCACATACATACAATTTAATAAAGCACAGGATAAAACAACATAAATACAATTTAATAAAGCATAGGATAAAACAACATAAATACAATTTAATAAAGCATAGGATAAAACAACATAAATACAATTTAATAAAGCATAGGATAAAACAACATAAATACAATTTAATAAAGCATACGTTAAAACAACATAAATACAATTAAATAAAGCATAGGATAAAACAACATAAATACAATTTAATAAAGCATAGGTTAAAACAACATAAATACAATTTAATAAAGCATAGGATAAAACAACATAAATACAATTTATAAAGCATAGGATAAAACAACATAAATACAATTTAATAAAGCATAGGATAAAACAACATAAATACAATTTAATAAAGCATAGGTTAAAACAACATAAATACAATTTAATAAAGCATAGTATAAAACAACATAAATACAATTTAATAAAGCATAGGATAAAACAACATAAATAAAATTTAATAAATCATAGGTTAAAACAACATAAATACAATTTAATAAAGCATAGGATAAAACAACATAAATACAATTTAGTAAAGCATAGGATAAAACAACGTAAATACTTTTTAATAAAGCATAGGTTAAAAGAACATAAATACAATTTAATAAAGCATAGGCTAAAACTACATAAATACAGTTTAATAAAGCATAGGATAAAACAACATAAATACAATTTAATAAAGCATAGGATAAAACAACATAAATACAATTTAATAAAGCATAGGATAAAACAACATAAATACAATTTAATAAAGCATAGGTTAAAACAACATAAATACAATTAAATAAAGCATAGGATAAAACAACATAAATACAATTTAATAAAGCATAGGATAAAACAACATAAATACAATTTAATAAAGCATAGGTTAAAACAACTTAAATACAATTTTATAAAGCATAGGATAAAACAACATAAATACAATTTAATAAAGCATAGGTTAAAACAACATAAATACAATTTAATAAAGCATAGGATAAAACAACATAAATTCAATTTAATAAAGCATAGGATAAAACAACATAAATACAATTTAATAAAGCATAGGATAAAACAACATAAATAAAATTTAATAAAGCATAGGTTAAAACAACATAAATACAATTTAATAAAGCATCGGACAAAACAACATAAATACAATTTAATAAAGGATAGGATAAAACAACATAAATACAATTTATAAAGCATAGGATAAAACAACATAAATACAATTTAATAAAGCATAGGATAAAACAACATAAATACAATTTAATAAAGCATAGGATAAAACAACATAAATACAATTTCATAAAGCATAGGCTAAAACTACATAAATACAATTTAATAAAGCATCGGACAAAACAACATAAATACAATTTAATAAAGCATAGGATAAAACAACATAAATACAATTTATAAAGCATAGGATAAAACAACATAAATACAATTTAATAAAGCATAGGATAAAACAACATAAATAAAATTTAATAAAGCATACGTTAAAACAACATAAATACAATTTAATAAAGCATAGGTTAAAACAACATAAATACAATTTAATAAAGCATAGGATAAAACAACATAAATACAATTTAATAAAGCATAGGATAAAACAACATAAATAAAATTTAATAAAGCATAGGTTAAAAGAACATAAATACAATTTTATAAAGCATAGGCAAAAACTACATAAATACAATTTAATAAAGCATAGGATAAAACAACATAAATACAATTTAATAAAGCATAGGTTAAAACAACATAAATACAATTTAATAAAGCATAGTATAAAACAACATAAATACAATTTAATAAAGCATAGGATAAAACAACATAAATAAAATTTAATAAATCATAGGTTAAAACAACATAAATACAATTTAATAAAGCATAGGATAAAACAACATAAATACAATTTAGTAAAGCATAGGATAAAACAACGTAAATACTTTTTAATAAAGCATAGGTTAAAACAACATAAATACAATTTAATAAAGCATAGGCTAAAACTACATAAATACAGTTTAATAAAGCATAGGATAAAACAACATAAATACAATTTGATAAAGCATAGGATAAAACAACATAAATACAATTTAATAAAGCATAGGATAAAACAACATAAATACAATTTAATAAAGCATAGGTTAAAACAACATAAATACAATTAAATAAAGCATAGGATAAAACAACATAAATAAAATTTAATAAAGCATAGGTTAAAAGAACATAAATACAATTTTATAAAGCATAGGCAAAAACTACATAAATACAATTTAATAAAGCATAGGATAAAACAACATAAATACAATTTAATAAAGCATAGGTTAAAACAACATAAATACAATTTAATAAAGCATAGTATAAAACAACATAAATACAATTTAATAAAGCATAGGATAAAACAACATAAATAAAATTTAATAAAGCATAGGTTAAAAGAACATAAATACAATTTTATAAAGCATAGGCAAAAACTACATAAATACAATTTAATAAAGCATAGGATAAAACAACATAAATACAATTTAATAAAGCATAGGTTAAAACAACATAAATACAATTTAATAAAGCATAGTATAAAACAACATAAATACAATTTAATAAAGCATAGGATAAAACAACATAAATAAAATTTAATAAAGCATAGGTTAAAAGAACATAAATACAATTTTATAAAGCATAGGCAAAAACTACATAAATACAATTTAATAAAGCATAGGATAAAACAACATAAATACAATTTAATAAAGCATAGGTTAAAACAACATAAATACAATTTAATAAAGCATAGGATAAAACAACATAAATAAAATTTAATAAATCATAGGTTAAAACAACATAAATACAATTTAATAAAGCATAGGATAAAACAACATAAATACAATTTAGTAAAGCATAGGATAAAACAACGTAAATACTTTTTAATAAAGCATAGGTTAAAACAACATAAATACAATTTAATAAAGCATAGGCTAAAACTACATAAATACAGTTTAATAAAGCATAGGATAAAACAACATAAATACAATTTAATAAAGCATAGGATAAAACAACATAAATACAATTTAATAAAGCATAGGTTAAAACAACATAAATACAATTTAATAAAGCATAGGTTAAAACAACATAAATACAATTTAATAAAGCATAGGATAAAACAACATAAATACAATTTCATAAAGCATAGGCTAAAACTACATAAATACAATTTAATAAAGCATCGGACAAAACAACATAAATACAATTTAATAAAGCATAGGATAAAACAACATAAATACAATTTATAAAGCATAGGATAAAACAACATAAATACAATTTAATAAAGCATAGGATAAAACAACATAAATAAAATTTAATAAAGCATAGGTTAAAACAACATAAATACAATTTAATAAAGCATAGGTTAAAACAACATAAATACAATTTAATAAAGCATAGGATAAAACAACATAAATACAATTTATAAAGCATAGGATAAAACAACATAAATACAATTTAATAAAGCATAGGATAAAACAACATAAATACAATTTAATAAAGCATAGGTTAAAACAACATAAATACAATTTAATAAAGCATAGTATAAAACAACATAAATACAATTTAATAAAGCATAGGATAAAACAACATAAATAAAATTTAATAAATCATAGGTTAAAACAACATAAATACAATTTAATAAAGCATAGGATAAAACAACATAAATACAATTTAGTAAAGCATAGGATAAAACAACGTAAATACTTTTTAATAAAGCATAGGTTAAAACAACATAAATACAATTTAATAAAGCATAGGCTAAAACTACATAAATACAGTTTAATAAAGCATAGGATAAAACAACATAAATACAATTTAATAAAGCATAGGCTAAAACTACATAAATACAGTTTAATAAAGCATAGGATAAAACAACATAAATACAATTTAATAAAGCATAGGATAAAACAACATAAATACAATTTAATAAAGCATAGGATAAAACAACATAAATACAATTTAATAAAGCATAGGATAAAACAACATAAATACAATTTAATAAAGCATAGGTTAAAACAACATAAATACAATTTTATAAAGCATAGGATAAAACAACATAAATACAATTTAATAAAGCATAGGTTAAAACAACATAAATACAATTTAATAAAGCATAGGATAAAACAACATAAATTCAATTTAATAAAGCATAGGATAAAACAACATAAATACAATTTAATAAAGCATAGGATAAAACAACATAAATAAAATTTAATAAAGCATAGGTTAAAACAACATAAATACAATTTAATAAAGCATCGGACAAAACAACATAAATACAATTTAATAAAGCATAGGACAAAACAACATAAATACAATTTAATAAAGCATAGGATAAAACAACATAAATACAATTTATAAATCATAGGATAAAACAACATAAATACAATTTAATAAAGCACAGGATAAAACAACATAAATACAATTTAATAAAGCATAGGTTAAAACAACATAAATACAATTTAATAAAGCACAGGATAAAACAACATAAATACAATTTAATAAAGCATAGGATAAAACAACATAAATACAATTTAATAAAGCATAGGATAAAACAACATAAATATAATTTAATAAAGCATAGGATAAAACAACATAAATACAATTTAATAAAGCATAGGATAAAACAACATAAATACAATTTAATAAAGCATAGGATAAAACAACATAAATAAAATTTAATAAAGCATAGGTTAAAATAACATAAATACAATTTAATAAAGCATAGGATAAAACAACATAAATAAAATTTAATAAAGCATAGGTTAAAATAACATAAATACAATTTTATAAAGCATAGGCAAAAACTACATAAATACAATTTAATAAAGCATAGGATAAAACAACATAAATACAATTTAATAAAGCATAGGTTAAAACAACATAAATACAATTTAATAAAGCATAGTATAAAACAACATAAATACAATTTAATAAAGCATAGGATAAAACAACATAAATAAAATTTAATAAATCATAGGTTAAAACAACATAAATACAATTTAATAAAGCATAGGATAAAACAACATAAATACAATTTAGTAAAGCATAGGATAAAACAACGTAAATACTTTTTAATAAAGCATAGGTTAAAACAACATAAATACAATTTAATAAAGCATAGGTTAAAACAACATAAATACAATTAAATAAAGCATAGGATAAAACAACATAAATACAATTTAATAAAGCATAGGATAAAACAACATAAATACAATTTAATAAAGCATAGGTTAAAACAACATAAATACAATTTTATAAAGCATAGGATAAAACAACATAAATACAATTTAATAAAGCATAGGTTAAAACAACATAAATACAATTTAATGAAGCATATGATAAAACAACATAAATTCAATTTAATAAAGCATAGGATAAAACAACATAAATACAATTTAATAAAGCATAGGATAAAACAACATAAATAAAATTTAATAAAGCATAGGTTAAAACAACATAAATACAATTTAATAAAGCATCGGACAAAACAACATAAATACAATTTAATAAAGGATAGGATAAAACAACATAAATACAATTTATAAAGCATAGGATAAAACAACATAAATACAATTTAATAAAGCATAGGATAAAACAACATAAAAACAATTTAATAAAGCATAGGATAAAACAACATAAATACAATTTCATAAAGCATAGGCTAAAACTACATAAATACAATTTAATAAAGCATCGGACAAAACAACATAAATACAATTTAATAAAGCATAGGATAAAACAACATAAATACAATTTATAAAGCATAGGATAAAACAACATAAATACAATTTAATAAAGCATAGGATAAAACAACATAAATAAAATTTAATAAAGCATAGGATAAAACAACATAAATACAATTTAATAAAGCATAGGTTAAAACAACATAAATACAATTTAATAAAGCATAGGATAAAACAACATAAATACAATTTAATAAAGCATAGGATAAAACAACATAAATACAATTTAATAAAGCATAGGATAAAACAACATAAATACAATTTAATAAAGCATAGGTTAAAACAACATAAATACAATTAAATAAAGCATAGGATAAAACAACATAAATACAATTTAATAAAGCATAGGATAAAACAACATAAATACAATTTAATAAAGCATAGGTTAAAACAACAGAAATACAATTTTATAAAGCATAGGATAAAACAACATAAATACAATTTAATAAAGCATAGGTTAAAACAACATAAATACAATTTAATAAAGCATAGGATAAAACAACATAAATTCAATTTAATAAAGCATAGGATAAAACAACATAAATACAATTTAATAAAGCATAGGATAAAACAACATAAATACAATTTAATAAAGCATAGGATAAAACAACATAAATAAAATTTAATAAAGCATAGGTTAAAACAACATAAATACAATTTAATAAAGTATAGGATAAAACAACATAAATACAATTTAATAAAGCATAGGATAAAACAACATAAATACTTTTTAATAAAGCATAGGATAAAACCACATACATACAATTTAATAAAGCACAGGATAAAACAACATAAATACAATTTAATAAAGCATAGGATAAAACAACATAAATACAATTTAATAAAGCATAGGATAAAACAACATAAATACAATTTAATAAAGCATAGGATAAAACAACATAAATACAATTTAATAAAGCATACGTTAAAACAACATAAATACAATTAAATAAAGCATAGGATAAAACAACATAAATACAATTTAATAAAGCATAGGTTAAAACAACATAAATACAATTTAATAAAGCATAGGATAAAACAACATAAATACAATTTATAAAGCATAGGATAAAACAACATAAATACAATTTAATAAAGCATAGGATAAAACAACATAAATACAATTTAATAAAGCATAGGTTAAAACAACATAAATACAATTTAATAAAGCATAGTATAAAACAACATAAATACAATTTAATAAAGCATAGGATAAAACAACATAAATAAAATTTAATAAATCATAGGTTAAAACAACATAAATACAATTTAATAAAGCATAGGATAAAACAACATAAATACAATTTAGTAAAGCATAGGATAAAACAACGTAAATACTTTTTAATAAAGCATAGGTTAAAAGAACATAAATACAATTTAATAAAGCATAGGCTAAAACTACATGAATACAGTTTAATAAAGCATAGGATAAAACAACATAAATACAATTTAATAAAGCATAGGATAAAACAACATAAATACAATTTAATAAAGCATAGGATAAAACAACATAAATACAATTTAATAAAGCATAGGTTAAAACAACATAAATACAATTAAATAAAGCATAGGATAAAACAACATAAATACAATTTAATAAAGCATAGGATAAAACAACATAAATACAATTTAATAAAGCATAGGTTAAAACAACTTAAATACAATTTTATAAAGCATAGGATAAAACAACATAAATACAATTTAATAAAGCATAGGTTAAAACAACATAAATACAATTTAATAAAGCATAGGATAAAACAAACATAAATTCAATTTAATAAAGCATAGGATAAAACAACATAAATACAATTTAATAAAGCATAGGATAAAACAACATAAATAAAATTTAATAAAGCATAGGTTAAAACAACATAAATACAATTTAATAAAGCATCGGACAAAACAACATAAATACAATTTAATAAAGGATAGGATAAAACAACATAAATACAATTTATAAAGCATAGGATAAAACAACATAAATACAATTTAATAAAGCATAGGATAAAACAACATAAATACAATTTAATAAAGCATAGGATAAAACAACATAAATACAATTTCATAAAGCATAGGCTAAAACTACATAAATACAATTTAATAAAGCATCGGACAAAACAACATAAATACAATTTAATAAAGCATAGGATAAAACAACATAAATACAATTTATAAAGCATAGGATAAAACAACATAAATACAATTTAATAAAGCATAGGATAAAACAACATAAATAAAATTTAATAAAGCATACGTTAAAACAACATAAATACAATTTAATAAAGCATAGGTTAAAACAACATAAATACAATTTAATAAAGCATAGGATAAAACAACATAAATACAATTTAATAAAGCATAGGATAAAACAACATAAATAAAATTTAATAAAGCATAGGTTAAAAGAACATAAATACAATTTTATAAAGCATAGGCAAAAACTACATAAATACAATTTAATAAAGCATAGGATAAAACAACATAAATACAATTTAATAAAGCATAGGTTAAAACAACATAAATACAATTTAATAAAGCATAGTATAAAACAACATAAATACAATTTAATAAAGCATAGGATAAAACAACATAAATAAAATTTAATAAATCATAGGTTAAAACAACATAAATACAATTTAATAAAGCATAGGATAAAACAACATAAATACAATTTAGTAAAGCATAGGATAAAACAACGTAAATACTTTTTAATAAAGCATAGGTTAAAACAACATAAATACAATTTAATAAAGCATAGGCTAAAACTACATAAATACAGTTTAATAAAGCATAGGATAAAACAACATAAATACAATTTAATAAAGCATAGGATAAAACAACATAAATACAATTTAATAAAGCATAGGATAAAACAACATAAATACAATTTAATAAAGCATAGGTTAAAACAACATAAATACAATTAAATAAAGCATAGGATAAAACAACATAAATAAAATTTAATAAAGCATAGGTTAAAAGAACATAAATACAATTTTATAAAGCATAGGCAAAAACTACATAAATACAATTTAATAAAGCATAGGATAAAACAACATAAATACAATTTAATAAAGCATAGGTTAAAACAACATAAATTCAATTTAATAAAGCATAGTATAAAACAACATAAATACAATTTAATAAAGCATAGGATAAAACAACATAAATAAAATTTAATAAAGCATAGGTTAAAAGAACATAAATACAATTTTATAAAGCATAGGCAAAAACTACATAAATACAATTTAATAAAGCATAGGATAAAACAACATAAATACAATTTAATAAAGCATAGGTTAAAACAACATAAATACAATTTAATAAAGCATAGTATAAAACAACATAAATACAATTTAATAAAGCATAGGATAAAACAACATAAATAAAATTTAATAAAGCATAGGTTAAAAGAACATAAATACAATTTTATAAAGCATAGGCAAAAACTACATAAATACAATTTAATAAAGCATAGGATAAAACAACATAAATACAATTTAATAAAGCATAGGTTAAAACAACATAAATACAATTTAATAAAGCATAGGATAAAACAACATAAATAAAATTTAATAAATCATAGGTTAAAACAACATAAATACAATTTAATAAAGCATAGGATAAAACAACATAAATACAATTTAGTAAAGCATAGGATAAAACAACGTAAATACTTTTTAATAAAGCATAGGTTAAAACAACATAAATACAATTTAATAAAGCATAGGCTAAAACTACATAAATACAGTTTAATAAAGCATAGGATAAAACAACATAAATACAATTTAATAAAGCATAGGATAAAACAACATAAATACAATTTAATAAAGCATAGGATAAAACAACATAAATACAATTTAATAAAGCATAGGTTAAAACAACATAAATACAATTAAATAAAGCATAGGATAAAACAACATAAATAAAATTTAATAAAGCATAGGTTAAAAGAACATAAATACAATTTTATAAAGCATAGGCAAAAACTACATAAATACAATTTAATAAAGCATAGGTTAAAACAACATAAATACAATTTAATAAAGCATAGTATAAAACAACATAAATACAATTTAATAAAGCATAGGATAAAACAACATAAATAAAATTTAATAAAGCATAGGTTAAAAGAACATAAATACAATTTTATAAAGCATAGGCAAAAACTACATAAATACAATTTAATAAAGCATAGGATAAAACAACATAAATACAATTTAATAAAGCATAGGTTAAAACAACATAAATACAATTTAATAAAGCATAGTATAAAACAACATAAATACAATTTAATAAAGCATACGTTAAAACAACATAAATACAATTAAATAAAGCATAGGATAAAACAACATAAATACAATTTAATAAAGAATAGGTTAAAACAACATAAATACAATTTAATAAAGCATAGGATAAAACAACATAAATACAATTTATAAAGCATAGGATAAAACGACATAAATACAATTTAATAAAGCATAGGATAAAACAACATAAATACAATTTAATAAAGCATAGGTTAAAACAACATAAATACAATTTAATAAAGCATAGTATAAAACAACATAAATACAATTTAATAAAGCATAGGATAAAACAACATAAATAAAATTTAATAAATCATAGGTTAAAACAACATAAATACAATTTAATAAAGCATAGGATAAAACAACATAAATACAATTTAGTAAAGCATAGGATAAAACAATGTAAATACTTTTTAATAAAGCATAGGTTAAAAGAACATAAATACAATTTAATAAAGCATAGGCTAAAACTACATGAATACAGTTTAATAAAGCATAGGATAAAACAACATAAATACAATTTAATAAAGCATAGGATAAAACAACATAAATACAATTTAATAAAGCATAGGATAAAACAACATAAATACAATTTAATAAAGCATAGGTTAAAACAACATAAATACAATTAAATAAAGCATAGGATAAAACAACATAAATACAATTTAATAAAGCATAGGATAAAACAACATAAATACAATTTAATAAAGCATAGGTTAAAACAACTTAAATACAATTTTATAAAGCATAGGATAAAACAACATAAATACAATTTAATAAAGCATAGGTTAAAACAACATAAATACAATTTAATAAAGCATAGGATAAAACAAACATAAATTCAATTTAATAAAGCATAGGATAAAACAACATAAATACAATTTAATAAAGCATAGGATAAAACAACATAAATAAAATTTAATAAAGCATAGGTTAAAACAACATAAATACAATTTAATAAAGCATCGGACAAAACAACATAAATACAATTTAATAAAGGATAGGATAAAACAACATAAATACAATTTATAAAGCATAGGATAAAACAACATAAATACAATTTAATAAAGCATAGGATAAAACAACATAAATACAATTTAATAAAGCATAGGATAAAACAACATAAATACAATTTCATAAAGCATAGGCTAAAACTACATAAATACAATTTAATAAAGCATCGGACAAAACAACATAAATACAATTTAATAAAGCATAGGATAAAACAACATAAATACAATTTATAAAGCATAGGATAAAACAACATAAATACAATTTAATAAAGCATAGGATAAAACAACATAAATAAAATTTAATAAAGCATACGTTAAAACAACATAAATACAATTTAATAAAGCATAGGTTAAAACAACATAAATACAATTTAATAAAGCATAGGATAAAACAACATAAATACAATTTAATAAAGCATAGGATAAAACAACATAAATAAAATTTAATAAAGCATAGGTTAAAAGAACATAAATACAATTTTATAAAGCATAGGCAAAAACTACATAAATACAATTTAATAAAGCATAGGATAAAACAACATAAATACAATTTAATAAAGCATAGGTTAAAACAACATAAATACAATTTAATAAAGCATAGTATAAAACAACATAAATACAATTTAATAAAGCATAGGATAAAACAACATAAATAAAATTTAATAAATCATAGGTTAAAACAACATAAATACAATTTAATAAAGCATAGGATAAAACAACATAAATACAATTTAGTAAAGCATAGGATAAAACAACGTAAATACTTTTTAATAAAGCATAGGTTAAAACAACATAAATACAATTTAATAAAGCATAGGCTAAAACTACATAAATACAGTTTAATAAAGCATAGGATAAAACAACATAAATACAATTTAATAAAGCATAGGATAAAACAACATAAATACAATTTAATAAAGCATAGGATAAAACAACATAAATACAATTTAATAAAGCATAGGTTAAAACAACATAAATACAATTAAATAAAGCATAGGATAAAACAACATAAATAAAATTTAATAAAGCATAGGTTAAAAGAACATAAATACAATTTTATAAAGCATAGGCAAAAACTACATAAATACAATTTAATAAAGCATAGGATAAAACAACATAAATACAATTTAATAAAGCATAGGTTAAAACAACATAAATACAATTTAATAAAGCATAGTATAAAACAACATAAATACAATTTAATAAAGCATAGGATAAAACAACATAAATAAAATTTAATAAAGCATAGGTTAAAAGAACATAAATACAATTTTATAAAGCATAGGCAAAAACTACATAAATACAATTTAATAAAGCATAGGATAAAACAACATAAATACAATTTAATAAAGCATAGGTTAAAACAACATAAATACAATTTAATAAAGCATAGTATAAAACAACATAAATACAATTTAATAAAGCATAGGATAAAACAACATAAATAAAATTTAATAAAGCATAGGTTAAAAGAACATAAATACAATTTTATAAAGCATAGGCAAAAACTACATAAATACAATTTAATAAAGCATAGGATAAAACAACATAAATACAATTTAATAAAGCATAGGTTAAAACAACATAAATACAATTTAATAAAGCATAGGATAAAACAACATAAATAAAATTTAATAAATCATAGGTTAAAACAACATAAATACAATTTAATAAAGCATAGGATAAAACAACATAAATACAATTTAGTAAAGCATAGGATAAAACAACGTAAATACTTTTTAATAAAGCATAGGTTAAAACAACATAAATACAATTTAATAAAGCATAGGCTAAAACTACATAAATACAGTTTAATAAAGCATAGGATAAAACAACATAAATACAATTTAATAAAGCATAGGATAAAACAACATAAATACAATTTAATAAAGCATAGGATAAAACAACATAAATACAATTTAATAAAGCATAGGTTAAAACAACATAAATACAATTAAATAAAGCATAGGATAAAACAACATAAATAAAATTTAATAAAGCATAGGTTAAAAGAACATAAATACAATTTTATAAAGCATAGGCAAAAACTACATAAATACAATTTAATAAAGCATAGGATAAAACAACATAAATACAATTTAATAAAGCATAGGTTAAAACAACATAAATACAATTTAATAAAGCATAGTATAAAACAACATAAATACAATTTAATAAAGCATAGGATAAAACAACATAAATAAAATTTAATAAAGCATAGGTTAAAAGAACATAAATACAATTTTATAAAGCATAGGCAAAAACTACATAAATACAATTTAATAAAGCATAGGATAAAACAACATAAATACAATTTAATAAAGCATAGGTTAAAACAACATAAATACAATTTAATAAAGCATAGTATAAAACAACATAAATACAATTTAATAAAGCATAGGATAAAACAACATAAATAAAATTTAATAAATCATAGGTTAAAACAACATAAATACAATTTAATAAAGCATAGGATAAAACAACATAAATACAATTTAGTAAAGCATAGGATAAAACAACGTAAATACTTTTTAATAAAGCATAGGTTAAAACAACATAAATACAATTTAATAAAGCATAGGCTAAAACTACATAAATACAGTTTAATAAAGCATAGGATAAAACAACATAAATACAATTTAATAAAGCATAGGATAAAACAACATAAATACAATTTAATAAAGCATAGGATAAAACAACATAAATACAATTTAATAAAGCATAAGTTAAAACAACATAAATACAATTAAATAAAGCATAGGATAAAACAACATAAATACAATTTAATAAAGCATAGGATAAAACAACATAAATACAATTTAATAAAGCATAGGTTAAAACAACATAAATACAATTTTATAAAGCATAGGATAAAACAACATAAATACAATTTAATAAAGCATAGGTTAAAACAACATAAATACAATTTAATAAAGCATCGGACAAAACAACATAAATACAATTTAATAAAGGATAGGATAAAACAACATAAATACAATTTATAAAGCATAGGATAAAACAACATAAATACAATTTCATAAAGCATAGGCTAAAACTACATAAATACAATTTAATAAAGCATCGGACAAAACAACATAAATACAATTTAATAAAGCATAGGATAAAACAACATAAATACAATTTATAAAGCATAGGATAAAACAACATAAATACAATTTAATAAAGCATAGGATAAAACAACATAAATAAAATTTAATAAAGCATACGTTAAAACAACATAAATACAATTTAATAAAGCATAGGTTAAAACAACATAAATACAATTTAATAAAGCATAGGATAAAACAACATAAATACAATTTAATAAAGCATAGGATAAAACAACATAAATAAAATTTAATAAAGCATAGGTTAAAAGAACATAAATACAATTTTATAAAGCATAGGCAAAAACTACATAAATACAATTTAATAAAGCATAGGATAAAACAACATAAATACAATTTAATAAAGCATAGGTTAAAACAACATAAATACAATTTAATAAAGCATAGTATAAAACAACATAAATACAATTTAATAAAGCATAGGATAAAACAACATAAAT
Organism: Phyllobates terribilis; assembly: GCF_046119375.1. NCBI lineage: Eukaryota > Metazoa > Chordata > Amphibia > Anura > Dendrobatidae > Phyllobates > Phyllobates terribilis. The sequence continues at coordinate 1,808,006 of NW_027362778.1, forward strand.
AAAATTTAATAAATCATAGGTTAAAACAACATAAATACAATTTAATAAAGCATAGGATAAAACAACATAAATACAATTTAGTAAAGCATAGGATAAAACAACGTAAATACTTTTTAATAAAGCATAGGTTAAAACAACATAAATACAATTTAATAAAGCATAGGCTAAAACTACATAAATACAGTTTAATAAAGCATAGGATAAAACAACATAAATACAATTTAATAAAGCATAGGATAAAACAACATAAATACAATTTAATAAAGCATAGGATAAAACAACATAAATACAATTTAATAAAGCATAGGTTAAAACAACATAAATACAATTAAATAAAGCATAGGATAAAACAACATAAATAAAATTTAATAAAGCATAGGTTAAAAGAACATAAATACAATTTTATAAAGCATAGGCAAAAACTACATAAATACAATTTAATAAAGCATAGGATAAAACAACATAAATACAATTTAATAAAGCATAGGTTAAAACAACATAAATACAATTTAATAAAGCATAGTATAAAACAACATAAATACAATTTAATAAAGCATAGGATAAAACAACTTAAATAAAATTTAATAAAGCATAGGTTAAAAGAACATAAATACAATTTTATAAAGCATAGGCAAAAACTACATAAATACAATTTAATAAAGCATAGGATAAAACAACATAAATACAATTTAATAAAGCATAGGTTAAAACAACATAAATACAATTTAATAAAGCATAGTATAAAACAACATAAATACAATTTAATAAAGCATAGGATAAAACAACATAAATAAAATTTAATAAAGCATAGGTTAAAAGAACATAAATACAATTTTATAAAGCATAGGCAAAAACTACATAAATACAATTTAATAAAGCATAGGATAAAACAACATAAATACAATTTAATAAAGCATAGGTTAAAACAACATAAATACAATTTAATAAAGCATAGGATAAAACAACATAAATAAAATTTAATAAATCATAGGTTAAAACAACATAAATACAATTTAATAAAGCATAGGATAAAACAACATAAATACAATTTAGTAAAGCATAGGATAAAACAACGTAAATACTTTTTAATAAAGCATAGGTTAAAACAACATAAATACAATTTAATAAAGCATAGGCTAAAACTACATAAATACAGTTTAATAAAGCATAGGATAAAACAACATAAATACAATTTAATAAAGCATAGGATAAAACAACATAAATACAATTTAATAAAGCATAGGATAAAACAACATAAATACAATTTAATAAAGCATAGGTTAAAACAACATAAATACAATTAAATAAAGCATAGGATAAAACAACATAAATAAAATTTAATAAAGCATAGGTTAAAAGAACATAAATACAATTTTATAAAGCATAGGCAAAAACTACATAAATACAATTTAATAAAGCATAGGATAAAACAACATAAATACAATTTAATAAAGCATAGGTTAAAACAACATAAATACAATTTAATAAAGCATAGTATAAAACAACATAAATACAATTTAATAAAGCATAGGATAAAACAACATAAATAAAATTTAATAAAGCATAGGTTAAAAGAACATAAATACAATTTTATAAAGCATAGGCAAAAACTACATAAATACAATTTAATAAAGCATAGGATAAAACAACATAAATACAATTTAATAAAGCATAGGTTAAAACAACATAAATACAATTTAATAAAGCATAGTATAAAACAACATAAATACAATTTAATAAAGCATAGGATAAAACAACATAAATAAAATTTAATAAATCATAGGTTAAAACAACATAAATACAATTTAATAAAGCATAGGATAAAACAACATAAATACAATTTAGTAAAGCATAGGATAAAACAACGTAAATACTTTTTAATAAAGCATAGGTTAAAACAACATAAATACAATTTAATAAAGCATAGGCTAAAACTACATAAATACAGTTTAATAAAGCATAGGATAAAACAACATAAATACAATTTAATAAAGCATAGGATAAAACAACATAAATACAATTTAATAAAGCATAGGATAAAACAACATAAATACAATTTAATAAAGCATAAGTTAAAACAACATAAATACAATTAAATAAAGCATAGGATAAAACAACATAAATACAATTTAATAAAGCATAGGATAAAACAACATAAATACAATTTAATAAAGCATAGGTTAAAACAACATAAATACAATTTTATAAAGCATAGGATAAAACAACATAAATACAATTTAATAAAGCATAGGTTAAAACAACATAAATACAATTTAATAAAGCATAGGATAAAACAACATAAATTCAATTTAATAAAGCATAGGATAAAACAACATAAATACAATTTAATAAAGCATAGGATAAAACAACATAAATACAATTTAATAAAGCATAGGATAAAACAACATAAATAAAATTTAATAAAGCATAGGTTAAAACAACATAAATACAATTTAATAAAGCATCGGACAAAACAACATAAATACAATTTAATAAAGGATAGGATAAAACAACATAAATACAATTTATAAAGCATAGGATAAAACAACATAAATACAATTGAATAAAGCATAGGATAAAACAACATAAATACAATTTAATAAAGCATAGGATAAAACAACATAAATACAATTTCATAAAGCATAGGCTAAAACTACATAAATACAATTTAATAAAGCATCGGACAAAACAACATAAATACAATTTAATAAAGCATAGGATAAAACAACATAAATACAATTTATAAAGCATAGGATAAAACAACATAAATACAATTTAATAAAGCATAGGATAAAACAACATAAATAAAATTTAATAAAGCATAGGTTAAAACAACATAAATACAATTTAATAAAGCATAGGTTAAAACAACATAAATACAATTTAATAAAGCATAGGATAAAACAACATAAATACAATTTAATAAAGCATAGGATAAAACAACATAAATAAAATTTAATAAAGCATAGGTTAAAAGAACATAAATACAATTTTATAAAGCATAGGCAAAAACTACATAAATACAATTTAATAAAGCATAGGATAAAACAACATAAATACAATTTAATAAAGCATAGGTTAAAACAACATAAATACAATTTAATAAAGCATAGTATAAAACAACTTAAATACAATTTAATAAAGCATAGGATAAAACAACATAAATAAAATTTAATAAATCATAGGTTAAAACAACATAAATACAATTTAATAAAGCATAGGATAAAACAACATAAATACAATTTAGTAAAGCATAGGATAAAACAACGTAAATACTTTTTAATAAAGCATAGGTTAAAACAACATAAATACAATTTAATAAAGCATAGGCTAAAACTACATAAATACAGTTTAATAAAGCATAGGATAAAACAACATAAATACAATTTAATAAAGCATAGGATAAAACAACATAAATACAATTTAATAAAGCATAGGATAAAACAACATAAATACAATTTAATAAAGCATAGGTTAAAACAACATAAATACAATTAAATAAAGCATAGGATAAAACAACATAAATACAATTTAATAAAGCATAGGATAAAACAACATAAATACAATTTAATAAAGCATAGGTTAAAACAACATAAATACAATTTTATAAAGCATAGGATAAAACAACATAAATACAATTTAATAAAGCATAGGTTAAAACAACATAAATACAATTTAATAAAGCATAGGATAAAACAACATAAATTCAATTTAATAAAGCATAGGATAAAACAACATAAATACAATTTAATAAAGCATAGGATAAAACAACATAAATAAAATTTAATAAAGCATAGGTTAAAACAACATAAATACAATTTAATAAAGCATCGGACAAAACAACATAAATACAATTTAATAAAGGATAGGATAAAACAACATAAATACAATTTATAAAGCATAGGATAAAACAACATAAATACAATTTAATAAAGCATAGGATAAAACAACATAAATACAATTTAATAAAGCATAGGATAAAACAACATAAATACAATTTCATAAAGCATAGGCTAAAACTACATAAATACAATTTAATAAAGCATCGGACAAAACAACATAAATACAATTTAATAAAGCATAGGATAAAACAACATAAATACAATTTATAAAGCATAGGATAAAACAACATAAATACAATTTAATAAAGCATAGGATAAAACAACATAAATAAAATTTAATAAAGCATAGGTTAAAACAACATAAATACAATTTAATAAAGCGTAGGTTAAAACAACATAAATACAATTTAATAAAGCATAGGATAAAACAACATAAATACAATTTAATAAAGCATAGGATAAAACAACATAAATAAAATTTAATAAAGCATAGGTTAAAAGAACATAAATACAATTTTATAAAGCATAGGCAAAAACTACATAAATACAATTTAATAAAGCATAGGATAAAACAACATAAATACAATTTAATAAAGCATAGGTTAAAACAACATAAATACAATTTAATAAAGCATAGTATAAAACAACATAAATACAATTTAATAAAGCATAGGATAAAACAACATAAATAAAATTTAATAAATCATAGGTTAAAACAACATAAATACAATTTAATAAAGCATAGGATAAAACAACATAAATACAATTTAGTAAAGCATAGGATAAAACAACGTAAATACTTTTTAATAAAGCATAGGTTAAAACAACATAAATACAATTTAATAAAGCATAGGCTAAAACTACATAAATACAGTTTAATAAAGCATAGGATAAAACAACATAAATACAATTTAATAAAGCATAGGATAAAACAACATAAATACAATTTAATAAAGCATAGGATAAAACAACATAAATACAATTTAATAAAGCATAGGTTAAAACAACATAAATACAATTAAATAAAGCATAGGATAAAACAACATAAATACAATTTAATAAAGCATAGGATAAAACAACATAAATACAATTTAATAAAGCATAGGTTAAAACAACATAAATACAATTTTATAAAGCATAGGATAAAACAACATAAATACAATTTAATAAAGCATAGGTTAAAACAACATAAATACAATTTAATAAAGCATAGGATAAAACAACATAAATTCAATTTAATAAAGCATAGGATAAAACAACATAAATACAATTTAATAAAGCATAGGATAAAACAACATAAATACAATTTAATAAAGCATAGGATAAAACAACATAAATAAAATTTAATAAAGCATAGGTTAAAACAACATAAATACAATTTAATAAAGTATAGGATAAAACAACATAAATACAATTTAATAAAGCATAGGATAAAACAACATAAATACTTTTTAATAAAGCATAGGATAAAACCACATAAATACAATTTAATAAAGCACAGGATAAAACAACATAAATACAATTTAATAAAGCATAGGATAAAACAACATAAATACAATTTAATAAAGCATAGGATAAAACAACATAAATACAATTTAATAAAGCATAGGATAAAACAACATAAATACAATTTAATAAAGCATACGTTAAAACAACATAAATACAATTAAATAAAGCATAGGGTAAAACAACATAAATACAATTTAATAAAGCATAGGTTAAAACATCATAAATACAATTTAATAAAGCATAGGATAAAACAACATAAATACAATTTATAAAGCATAGGATAAAACAACATAAATACAATTTAATAAAGCATAGGATAAAACAACATAAATAAAATTTAATAAAGCATAGGTTAAAACAACATAAATAAAATTTAATAAAGCATCGGACAAAACAACATAAATACAATTTAATAAAGCATAGGATAAAACAACATAAGTACAATTTATAAAGCATAGGAAAAAACAACATAAATACAATTTAATAAAGCATAGGATAAAACACGATAAATTCAATTTAATAAAGCATAGGATAAAACAACATAAATACAATTTAATAAAGCATAGGATAAAACAACATAAATAAAATTTAATAAAGCATAGGATAAAACAACATAAATACAATTTAATAAAGCATAGGATAAAACAACATAAATACAATTTAATAAAGCATAGGATAAAACAACATAAATAAAATTTAATAAAGCATAGGATAAAACAACATAAATACAATTTAATAAAGCATAGGATAAAACAACATAAATACAATTTAATAAAGCATAGGTTAAAACAACATAAATGCAATTTAATAAAGCATAGGATAAAACAACATAAATACAATTTAATAAAGCATAGGATAAAACAACATAAATACAATTTAATAAAGCATAGGATAAAACAACATAAATAAAATTTAATAAAGCATAGGTTAAAACAAAATAAATACAATTTAATAAAGCATCGGACAAAACAACATAAATACAATTTAATAAAGGATAGGATAAAACAACATAAATACAATTTATAAAGCATAGGATAAAACAACATAAATACAATTTAATAAAGCATAGGATAAAACAACATAAATACAATTTAATAAAGCATAGGATAAAACAACATAAATACAATTTCATAAAGCATAGGCTAAAACTACATAAATACAATTTAATAAAGCATCGGACAAAACAACATAAATACAATTTAATAAAGCATAGGATAAAACAACATAAATACAATTTATAAAGCATAGGATAAAACAACATAAATACAATTTAATAAAGCATAGGATAAAACAACATAAATAAAATTTAATAAAGCATAGGTTAAAACAACATAAATACAATTGAATAAAGCATCGGACAAAACAACATAAATACAATTTAATAAAGCATAGGATAAAACAACATAAATACAATTTATAAAGCATAGGACAAAACAACATAAATACAATTTAATAAAGCATAGACTAAAACAACATAAATACAATTTAATAAAGCATAGGATAAAACAACATAAATACAATTTAATGAAACATAGGATAAACAACATAAATACAATTTAGTAAAGCATAGGACAAAACAACATAAATACAATTTAATAAAGCATATGTTAAAACAACATAAATACAATTTAATAAAGCATAAGATAAAACAACATGAATAAAATTTAGTAAAGCATAAGATAAAACAACATGAATACAATTTAATAAAGCATAGGATAAAACAACATAAATACAATTTAATAAAGCATAGGCTAAAACTACATAAATACAATTTAATAAAGCATCGGACAAAACAACATAAATACAATTTAATAAAGCATAGGATAAAACAACATAAATACAATTTATAAAGCATAGGATAAAACAACATAAATACAATTTAATAAAGCATAGGATAAAACAACATAAATAAAATTTAATAAAGCATACGTTAAAACAACATAAATACAATTTAATAAAGCATAGGTTAAAACAACATAAATACAATTTAATAAAGCATAGGATAAAACAACATAAATACAATTTAATAAAGCATAGGATAAAACAACATAAATAAAATTTAATAAAGCATAGGTTAAAAGAACATAAATACAATTTTATAAAGCATAGGCAAAAACTACATAAATACAATTTAATAAAGCATAGGATAAAACAACATAAATACAATTTAATAAAGCATAGGTTAAAACAACATAAATACAATTTAATAAAGCATAGTATAAAACAACATAAATACAATTTAATAAAGCATAGGATAAAACAACATAAATAAAATTTAATAAATCATAGGTTAAAACAACATAAATACAATTTAATAAAGCATAGGATAAAACAACATAAATACAATTTAGTAAAGCATAGGATAAAACAACGTAAATACTTTTTAATAAAGCATAGGTTAAAACAACATAAATACAATTTAATAAAGCATAGGCTAAAACTACATAAATACAGTTTAATAAAGCATAGGATAAAACAACATAAATACAATTTAATAAAGCATAGGATAAAACAACATAAATACAATTTAATAAAGCATAGGATAAAACAACATAAATACAATTTAATAAAGCATAGGTTAAAACAACATAAATACAATTAAATAAAGCATAGGATAAAACAACATAAATAAAATTTAATAAAGCATAGGTTAAAAGAACATAAATACAATTTTATAAAGCATAGGCAAAAACTACATAAATACAATTTAATAAAGCATAGGATAAAACAACATAAATACAATTTAATAAAGCATAGGTTAAAACAACATAAATACAATTTAATAAAGCATAGTATAAAACAACATAAATACAATTTAATAAAGCATAGGATAAAACAACATAAATAAAATTTAATAAAGCATAGGTTAAAAGAACATAAATACAATTTTATAAAGCATAGGCAAAAACTACATAAATACAATTTAATAAAGCATAGGATAAAACAACATAAATACAATTTAATAAAGCATAGGTTAAAACAACATAAATACAATTTAATAAAGCATAGTATAAAACAACATAAATACAATTTAATAAAGCATAGGATAAAACAACATAAATAAAATTTAATAAAGCATAGGTTAAAAGAACATAAATACAATTTTATAAAGCATAGGCAAAAACTACATAAATACAATTTAATAAAGCATAGGATAAAACAACATAAATACAATTTAATAAAGCATAGGTTAAAACAACATAAATACAATTTAATAAAGCATAGGATAAAACAACATAAATAAAATTTAATAAATCATAGGTTAAAACAACATAAATACAATTTAATAAAGCATAGGATAAAACAACATAAATACAATTTAGTAAAGCATAGGATAAAACAACGTAAATACTTTTTAATAAAGCATAGGTTAAAACAACATAAATACAATTTAATAAAGCATAGGCTAAAACTACATAAATACAGTTTAATAAAGCATAGGATAAAACAACATAAATACAATTTAATAAAGCATAGGATAAAACAACATAAATACAATTTAATAAAGCATAGGATAAAACAACATAAATACAATTTAATAAAGCATAGGTTAAAACAACATAAATACAATTAAATAAAGCATAGGATAAAACAACATAAATAAAATTTAATAAAGCATAGGTTAAAAGAACATAAATACAATTTTATAAAGCATAGGCAAAAACTACATAAATACAATTTAATAAAGCATAGGATAAAACAACATAAATACAATTTAATAAAGCATAGGTTAAAACAACATAAATACAATTTAATAAAGCATAGTATAAAACAACATAAATACAATTTAATAAAGCATAGGATAAAACAACATAAATAAAATTTAATAAAGCATAGGTTAAAAGAACATAAATACAATTTTATAAAGCATAGGCAAAAACTACATAAATACAATTTAATAAAGCATAGGATAAAACAACATAAATACAATTTAATAAAGCATAGGTTAAAACAACATAAATACAATTTAATAAAGCATAGTATAAAACAACATAAATACAATTTAATAAAGCATAGGATAAAACAACATAAATAAAATTTAATAAATCATAGGTTAAAACAACATAAATACAATTTAATAAAGCATAGGATAAAACAACATAAATACAATTTAGTAAAGCATAGGATAAAACAACGTAAATACTTTTTAATAAAGCATAGGTTAAAACAACATAAATACAATTTAATAAAGCATAGGCTAAAACTACATAAATACAGTTTAATAAAGCATAGGATAAAACAACATAAATACAATTTAATAAAGCATAGGATAAAACAACATAAATACAATTTAATAAAGCATAGGATAAAACAACATAAATACAATTTAATAAAGCATAAGTTAAAACAACATAAATACAATTAAATAAAGCATAGGATAAAACAACATAAATACAATTTAATAAAGCATAGGATAAAACAACATAAATACAATTTAATAAAGCATAGGTTAAAACAACATAAATACAATTTTATAAAGCATAGGATAAAACAACATAAATACAATTTAATAAAGCATAGGTTAAAACAACATAAATACAATTTAATAAAGCATAGGATAAAACAACATAAATTCAATTTAATAAAGCATAGGATAAAACAACATAAATACAATTTAATAAAGCATAGGATAAAACAACATAAATACAATTTAATAAAGCATAGGATAAAACAACATAAATAAAATTTAATAAAGCATAGGTTAAAACAACATAAATACAATTTAATAAAGCATCGGACAAAACAACATAAATACAATTTAATAAAGGATAGGATAAAACAACATAAATACAATTTATAAAGCATAGGATAAAACAACATAAATACAATTGAATAAAGCATAGGATAAAACAACATAAATACAATTTAATAAAGCATAGGATAAAACAACATAAATACAATTTCATAAAGCATAGGCTAAAACTACATAAATACAATTTAATAAAGCATCGGACAAAACAACATAAATACAATTTAATAAAGCATAGGATAAAACAACATAAATACAATTTATAAAGCATAGGATAAAACAACATAAATACAATTTAATAAAGCATAGGATAAAACAACATAAATAAAATTTAATAAAGCATAGGTTAAAACAACATAAATACAATTTAATAAAGCATAGGTTAAAACAACATAAATACAATTTAATAAAGCATAGGATAAAACAACATAAATACAATTTAATAAAGCATAGGATAAAACAACATAAATAAAATTTAATAAAGCATAGGTTAAAAGAACATAAATACAATTTTATAAAGCATAGGCAAAAACTACATAAATACAATTTAATAAAGCATAGGATAAAACAACATAAATACAATTTAATAAAGCATAGGTTAAAACAACATAAATACAATTTAATAAAGCATAGTATAAAACAACTTAAATACAATTTAATAAAGCATAGGATAAAACAACATAAATAAAATTTAATAAATCATAGGTTAAAACAACATAAATACAATTTAATAAAGCATAGGATAAAACAACATAAATACAATTTAGTAAAGCATAGGATAAAACAACGTAAATACTTTTTAATAAAGCATAGGTTAAAACAACATAAATACAATTTAATAAAGCATAGGCTAAAACTACATAAATACAGTTTAATAAAGCATAGGATAAAACAACATAAATACAATTTAATAAAGCATAGGATAAAACAACATAAATACAATTTAATAAAGCATAGGATAAAACAACATAAATACAATTTAATAAAGCATAGGTTAAAACAACATAAATACAATTAAATAAAGCATAGGATAAAACAACATAAATACAATTTAATAAAGCATAGGATAAAACAACATAAATACAATTTAATAAAGCATAGGTTAAAACAACATAAATACAATTTTATAAAGCATAGGATAAAACAACATAAATACAATTTAATAAAGCATAGGTTAAAACAACATAAATACAATTTAATAAAGCATAGGATAAAACAACATAAATTCAATTTAATAAAGCATAGGATAAAACAACATAAATACAATTTAATAAAGCATAGGATAAAACAACATAAATAAAATTTAATAAAGCATAGGTTAAAACAACATAAATACAATTTAATAAAGCATCGGACAAAACAACATAAATACAATTTAATAAAGGATAGGATAAAACAACATAAATACAATTTATAAAGCATAGGATAAAACAACATAAATACAATTTAATAAAGCATAGGATAAAACAACATAAATACAATTTAATAAAGCATAGGATAAAACAACATAAATACAATTTCATAAAGCATAGGCTAAAACTACATAAATACAATTTAATAAAGCATCGGACAAAACAACATAAATACAATTTAATAAAGCATAGGATAAAACAACATAAATACAATTTATAAAGCATAGGATAAAACAACATAAATACAATTTAATAAAGCATAGGATAAAACAACATAAATAAAATTTAATAAAGCATAGGTTAAAACAACATAAATACAATTTAATAAAGCGTAGGTTAAAACAACATAAATACAATTTAATAAAGCATAGGATAAAACAACATAAATACAATTTAATAAAGCATAGGATAAAACAACATAAATAAAATTTAATAAAGCATAGGTTAAAAGAACATAAATACAATTTTATAAAGCATAGGCAAAAACTACATAAATACAATTTAATAAAGCATAGGATAAAACAACATAAATACAATTTAATAAAGCATAGGTTAAAACAACATAAATACAATTTAATAAAGCATAGTATAAAACAACATAAATACAATTTAATAAAGCATAGGATAAAACAACATAAATAAAATTTAATAAATCATAGGTTAAAACAACATAAATACAATTTAATAAAGCATAGGATAAAACAACATAAATACAATTTAGTAAAGCATAGGATAAAACAACGTAAATACTTTTTAATAAAGCATAGGTTAAAACAACATAAATACAATTTAATAAAGCATAGGCTAAAACTACATAAATACAGTTTAATAAAGCATAGGATAAAACAACATAAATACAATTTAATAAAGCATAGGATAAAACAACATAAATACAATTTAATAAAGCATAGGATAAAACAACATAAATACAATTTAATAAAGCATAGGTTAAAACAACATAAATACAATTAAATAAAGCATAGGATAAAACAACATAAATACAATTTAATAAAGCATAGGATAAAACAACATAAATACAATTTAATAAAGCATAGGTTAAAACAACATAAATACAATTTTATAAAGCATAGGATAAAACAACATAAATACAATTTAATAAAGCATAGGTTAAAACAACATAAATACAATTTAATAAAGCATAGGATAAAACAACATAAATTCAATTTAATAAAGCATAGGATAAAACAACATAAATACAATTTAATAAAGCATAGGATAAAACAACATAAATACAATTTAATAAAGCATAGGATAAAACAACATAAATAAAATTTAATAAAGCATAGGTTAAAACAACATAAATACAATTTAATAAAGTATAGGATAAAACAACATAAATACAATTTAATAAAGCATAGGATAAAACAACATAAATACTTTTTAATAAAGCATAGGATAAAACCACATAAATACAATTTAATAAAGCACAGGATAAAACAACATAAATACAATTTAATAAAGCATAGGATAAAACAACATAAATACAATTTAATAAAGCATAGGATAAAACAACATAAATACAATTTAATAAAGCATAGGATAAAACAACATAAATACAATTTAATAAAGCATACGTTAAAACAACATAAATACAATTAAATAAAGCATAGGGTAAAACAACATAAATACAATTTAATAAAGCATAGGTTAAAACATCATAAATACAATTTAATAAAGCATAGGATAAAACAACATAAATACAATTTATAAAGCATAGGATAAAACAACATAAATACAATTTAATAAAGCATAGGATAAAACAACATAAATAAAATTTAATAAAGCATAGGTTAAAACAACATAAATAAAATTTAATAAAGCATCGGACAAAACAACATAAATACAATTTAATAAAGCATAGGATAAAACAACATAAATACAATTTATAAAGCATAGGAAAAAACAACATAAATACAATTTAATAAAGCATAGGATAAAACACGATAAATTCAATTTAATAAAGCATAGGATAAAACAACATAAATACAATTTAATAAAGCATAGGATAAAACAACATAAATAAAATTTAATAAAGCATAGGATAAAACAACATAAATACAATTTAATAAAGCATAGGATAAAACAACATAAATACAATTTAATAAAGCATAGGATAAAACAACATAAATAAAATTTAATAAAGCATAGGATAAAACAACATAAATACAATTTAATAAAGCATAGGATAAAACAACATAAATACAATTTAATAAAGCATAGGTTAAAACAACATAAATGCAATTTAATAAAGCATAGGATAAAACAACATAAATACAATTTAATAAAGCATAGGATAAAACAACATAAATACAATTTAATAAAGCATAGGATAAAACAACATAAATAAAATTTAATAAAGCATAGGTTAAAACAAAATAAATACAATTTAATAAAGCATCGGACAAAACAACATAAATACAATTTAATAAAGGATAGGATAAAACAACATAAATACAATTTATAAAGCATAGGATAAAACAACATAAATACAATTTAATAAAGCATAGGATAAAACAACATAAATACAATTTAATAAAGCATAGGATAAAACAACATAAATACAATTTCATAAAGCATAGGCTAAAACTACATAAATACAATTTAATAAAGCATCGGACAAAACAACATAAATACAATTTAATAAAGCATAGGATAAAACAACATAAATACAATTTATAAAGCATAGGATAAAACAACATAAATACAATTTAATAAAGCATAGGATAAAACAACATAAATAAAATTTAATAAAGCATAGGTTAAAACAACATAAATACAATTGAATAAAGCATCGGACAAAACAACATAAATACAATTTAATAAAGCATAGGATAAAACAACATAAATACAATTTATAAAGCATAGGACAAAACAACATAAATACAATTTAATAAAGCATAGACTAAAACAACATAAATACAATTTAATAAAGCATAGGATAAAACAACATAAATACAATTTAATGAAACATAGGATAAACAACATAAATACAATTTAGTAAAGCATAGGACAAAACAACATAAATACAATTTAATAAAGCATATGTTAAAACAACATAAATACAATTTAATAAAGCATAAGATAAAACAACATGAATAAAATTTAGTAAAGCATAAGATAAAACAACATGAATACAATTTAATAAAGCATAGGATAAAACAACATAAATACAATTTAATAAAGCATAGGCTAAAACTACATAAATACAATTTAATAAAGCATAGGATAAAACAAATTAAATACAATTTAATAAAGCATAGGATAAAACAACATAAATAAAATTTAATAAATCATAGGTTAAAACAACATAAATACAATTTAATAAAGCATAGGATAAAACAACATAAATACAATTTAGTAAAGCATAGGATAAAACAACGTAAATACTTTTTAATAAAGCATAGGTTAAAACAACATAAATACAATTTAATAAAGCATAGGCTAAAACTACATAAATACAGTTTAATAAAGCATAGGATAAAACAACATAAATACAATTTAATAAAGCATAGGATAAAACAACATAAATACAATTTAATAAAGCATAGGATAAAACAACATAAATACAATTTATAAAGCATAGGATAAAACAACATAAATACAATTTAATAAAGCATAGACTAAAACAACATAAATACAATTTAATAAAGCATAGGATAAAACAACATAAATACAATTTAATGAAACATAGGATAAACAACATAAATACAATTTAGTAAAGCATAGGACAAAACAACATAAATACAATTTAATAAAGCATATGTTAAAACAACATAAATACAATTTAATAAAGCATAAGATAAAACAACATGCATAAAATTTAGTAAAGCATAAGATAAAACAACATGAATACAATTTAATAAAGCATAGGATAAAACAACATAAATACAATTTAATAAAGCATAGGATAAAACAACATAAATACAATTTAATAAAGCATAGGATAAAACAACATAAATACAATTTAATAAAGCATAGGTTAAAACAACATAAATACAATTAAATAAAGCATAGGATAAAACAACATAAATACAATTTAATAAAGCATAGGATAAAACAACATAAATACAATTTAATAAAGCATAGGTTAAAACAACATAAATACAATTTTATAAAGCATAGGATAAAACAACATAAATACAATTTAATAAAGCATAGGTTAAAACAACATAAATACAATTTAATAAAGCATAGGATAAAACAACATACATTCAATTTAATAAAGCATAGGATAAAACAACATAAATACAATTTAATAAAGCATAGGATAAAACAACATAAATACAATTTAATAAAGCATAGGATAAAACAACATAAATAAAATTTAATAAAGCATAGGTTAAAACAACATAAATACAATTTAATAAAGTATAGGATAAAACAACATAAATACAATTTAATAAAGCATAGGATAAAACAACATAAATACTTTTTAATAAAGCATAGGATAAAACCACATAAATACAATTTAATAAAGCACAGGATAAAACAACATAAATACAATTTAATAAAGCATAGGATAAAACAACATAAATACAATTTAATAAAGCATAGGATAAAACAACATAAATACAATTTAATAAAGCATAGGATAAAACAACATAAATAAAATTTAATAAAGCATAGGTTAAAACAACATAAATACAATTTAATAAAGTATAGGATAAAACAACATAAATACAATTTAATAAAGCATAGGATAAAACAACATAAATACTTTTTAATAAAGCATAGGATAAAACCACATAAATACAATTTAATAAAGCACAGGATAAAACAACATAAATACAATTTAATAAAGCATAGGATAAAACAACATAAATACAATTTAATAAAGCATAGGATAAAACAACATAAATACAATTTAATAAAGCATAGGATAAAACAACATAAATACAATTTAATAAAGCATACGTTAAAACAACATAAATACAATTAAATAAAGCATAGGATAAAACAACATAAATACAATTTAATAAAGCATAGGTTAAAACAACATAAATACAATTTAATAAAGCATAGGATAAAACAACATAAATACAATTTATAAAGCATAGGATAAAACAACATAAATACAATTTAATAAAGCATAGGATAAAACAACATAAATAAAATTTAATAAAGCATAGGTTAAAACAACATAAATACAATTTAATAAAGCATCGGACAAAACAACATAAATACAATTTAATAAAGCATAGGATAAAACAACATAAATACAATTTATAAAGCATAGGATAAAACAACATAAATACAATTTAATAAAGCATAGGATAAAACAACATGAATACAATTTAATAAAGCATAGGTTAAAACAACATAAATCCAATTTAATAAAGCATAGGATAAAACAACATAAATACAATTTAATAAAGCATAGGATAAAACAACATAAATACAATTTAATAAAGCAAAGGTTAAAACAACATAAATCCAATTTAATAAAGCATAGGATAAAACAACATAAATACAATTTAATAAAGCATAGGATAAAACAACATAAATACAATTTAATAAAGCATAGGATAAAACAACATAAATAAAATTTAATAAAGCATAGGTTAAAACAACATAAATACAATTTAATAAAGCATAGGATAAAACAACATAAATACAATTTAATAAAGCATAGGATAAAACAACATAAATAAAATTTAATAAAGCATGGGTTAAAAGAACATAAATACAATGTTATAAAGCATAGGCAAAAACTACATAAATACAATTTAATAAAGCATAGGATAAAACAACATAAATACAATTTAATAAAGCATAGGTTAAAACAACATAAATACAATTTAATAAAGCATAGTATAAAACAACATAAATACAATTTAATAAAGCATAGGATAAAACAACATAAATAAAATTTAATAAAGAATAGGTTAAAACAACATAAATACAATTTAATAAAGCATAGGATAAAATAACATAAATACAATTTCATAAAGCATAGGCTAAAACTACATAAATACAATTTAATAAAGCATAGGATAAAACAAATTAAATACAATTTAATAAAGCATAGGTTAAAACAACATAAATACAATTTAATAAAGCATAGGATAAAACAACATAAATACAATTTAATAAAGCATAGGATAAAACAACATAAATAAAATTTAATAAAGCATAGGTTAAAACAACATAAATACAATTTAATAAAGCATAGGATAAAACAACATAAATACAATTTAATAAAGCATAGGATAAAACAACATAAATAAAATTTAATAAAGCATAGGTTAAAAGAACATAAATACAATTTTATAAAGCATAGGCAAAAACTACATAAATACAATTTAATAAAGCATAGGATAAAACAACATAAATACAATTTAATAAAGCATAGGTTAAAACAACATAAATACAATTTAATAAAGCATAGTATAAAACAACATAAATACAATTTAATAAAGCATAGGATAAAACAACATAAATAAAATTTAATAAATCATAGGTTAAAACAACATAAATACAATTTAATAAAGCATAGGATAAAACAACATAAATACAATTTAGTAAAGCATAGGATAAAACAACGTAAATACTTTTTAATAAAGCATAGGTTAAAACAACATAAATACAATTTAATAAAGCATAGGCTAAAACTAAATAAATACAGTTTAATAAAGCATAGGATAAAACAACATAAATACAATTTAATAAAGCATAGGATAAAACAACATAAATACAATTTAATAAAGCATAGGATAAAACAACATAAATACAATTTAATAAAGCATAGGTTAAAACAACATAAATACAATTAAATAAAGCATAGGATAAAACAACATTAATACAATTTAATAAAGCATAGGATAAAACAACATAAATACAATTTAATAAAGCATAGGTTAAAACAACATAAATACAATTTTATAAAGCATAGCATAAAACAACATAAATACAATTTAATAAAGCATAGGTTAAAACAACATAAATACAATTTAATAAAGCATAGGATAAAACAACATAAATTCAATTTAATAAAGCATAGGATAAAACAACATAAATACAATTTAATAAAGCATAGGATAAAACAACATAAATACAATTTAATAAAGCATAGGATAAAACAACATAAATAAAATTTAATAAAGCATAGGTTAAAACAACATAAATACAATTTAATAAAGTATAGGATAAAACAACATAAATACAATTTAATAAAGCATAGGATAAAACAAAATAAATACTTTTTAATAAAGCATAGGATAAAACCACATAAATACAATTTAATAAAGCACAGGATAAAACAACATAAATACAATTTAATAAAGCATAGGATAAAACAACATAAATACAATTTAATAAAGCATAGGATAAAACAACATAAATACAATTTAATAAAGCATAGGATAAAACAACATAAATACAATTTAATAAAGCATACGTTAAAACAACATAAATACAATTAAATAAAGCATAGGATAAAACAACATAAATACAATTTAATAAAGCATAGGTTAAAACAACATAAATACAATTTAATAAAGCATAGGATAAAACAACATAAATACAATTTATAAAGCATAGGATAAAACAACATAAATACAATTTAATAAAGCATAGGATAAAACAACATAAATAAAATTTAATAAAGCATAGGTTAAAACAACATAAATACAATTTAATAAAGCATCGGACAAAACAACATAAATACAATTTAATAAAGCATAGGATAAAACAACATAAATACAATTTATAAAGCATAGGATAAAACAACATAAATACAATTTAATAAAGCATAGGATAAAACAACATAAATTCAATTTAATAAAGCATAGGATAAAACAACATAAATACAATTTAATAAAGCATAGGATAAAACAACATAAATAAAATTTAATAAAGCATAGGATAAAACAACATAAATACAATTTAATAAAGCATAGGATAAAACAACATAAATACAATTTAATAAAGCATAGGATAAAACAACATAAATAAAATTTAATAAAGCATAGGACAAAACAACATAAATACAATTTAATAAAGCATATGTTAAAACAACATAAATACAATTTAATAAAGCATAAGATAAAACAACATAAATAAAATTTAATAAAGCATAGGTTAAAAGAACATAAATACAATTTTATAAAGCATAGGCAAAAACTACATAAATACAATTTAATAAAGCATAGGATAAAACAACATAAATACAATTTAATAAAGCATAGGTTAAAACAACATAAATACAATTTAATAAAGCATAGTATAAAACAACATAAATACAATTTAATAAAGCATAGGATAAAACAACATAAATAAAATTTAATAAATCATAGGTTAAAACAACATAAATACAATTTAATAAAGCATAGGATAAAACAACATAAATACAATTTAATGAAACATAGGATAAACAACATAAATACAATTTAGTAAAGCATAGGACAAAACAACATAAATACAATTTAATAAAGCATATGTTAAAACAACATAAATACAATTTAATAAAGCATAAGATAAAACAACATGAATAAAATTTAGTAAAGCATAAGATAAAACAACATGAATACAATTTAATAAAGCATAGGATAAAACAACATAAATACAATTTAATAAAGCATAGGCTAAAACTACATAAATACAATTTAATAAAGCATAGGATAAAACAAATTAAATACTATTTAATAAAGCATAGGATAAAACAACATAAATACAATTTAATAAAGCATAGGATAAAACAACATAAATAAAATTTAATAAAGCATAGGTTAAAAGAACATAAATACAATTTAATAAAGCATAGTATAAAACAACATAAATACAATTTAATAAAGCATAGGATAAAACAACATAAATAAAATTTAATAAATCATAGGTTAAAACAACATAAATACAATTTAATAAAGCATAGGATAAAACTACATAAATACAGTTTAATAAAGCATAGGATAAAACAACATAAATACAATTTAATAAAGCATAGGATAAAACAACATAAATACAATTTAATAAAGCATAGGATAAAACAACATAAATACAATTTAATAAAGCATAGGTTAAAACAACATAAATACAATTAAATAAAGCATAGGATAAAACAACATAAATACAATTTAATAAAGCATAGGATAAAACAACATAAATACAATTTAATAAAGCATAGGTTAAAACAACATAAATACAATTTTATAAAGCATAGGATAAAACAACATAAATACAATTTAATAAAGCATAGGTTAAAACAACATAAATACAATTTAATAAAGCATAGGATAAAACAACATAAATTCAATTTAATAAAGCATAGGATAAAACAACATAAATACAATTTAATAAAGCATAGGATAAAACAACATAAATACAATTTAATAAAGCATAGGATAAAACAACATAAATACAATTTAATAAAGCATAGGTTAAAACAACATAAATACAATTAAATAAAGCATAGGATAAAACAACATAAATACAATTTAATAAAGCATAGGATAAAACAACATAAATACAATTTAATAAAGCATAGGTTAAAACAACATAAATACAATTTTATAAAGCATAGGATAAAACAACATAAATACAATTTAATAAAGCATAGGTTAAAACAACATAAATACAATTTAATAAAGCATAGGATAAAACAACATAAATTCAATTTAATAAAGCATAGGATAAAACAACATAAATACAATTTAATAAAGCATAGGATAAAACAACATAAATACAATTTAATAAAGCATAGGATAAAACAACATAAATAAAATTTAATAAAGCATAGGTTAAAACAACATAAATACAATTTAATAAAGCATAGGATAAAACAACATAAATACAATTTAATAAAGCATAGGATAAAACAACATAAATAAAATTTAATAAAGCATAGGATAAAACAACATAAATACAATTTAATAAAGCATAGGATAAAACAACATAAATACAATTTAATAAAGCATAGGATAAAACAACATAAATACTTTTTAATAAAGCATAGGATAAAACCACATAAATACAATTTAATAAAGCACAGGATAAAACAACATAAATACAATTTAATAAAGCATAGGATAAAACAACATAAATACAATTTAATAAAGCATAGGATAAAACAACATAAATACAATTTAATAAAGCATAGGATAAAACAACATAAATACAATTTAATAAAGCATACGTTAAAACAACATAAATACAATTAAATAAAGCATAGGATAAAACAACATAAATACAATTTAATAAAGCATAGGTTAAAACAACATAAATACAATTTAATAAAGCAAAGGATAAAACAACATAAAAACAATTTATAAAGCATAGGATAAAACAACATAAATACAATTTAATAAAGCATAGGATAAAACAACATAAATAAAATTTAATAAAGCATAGGTTAAAACAACATAAATACAATTTAATAAAGCATCGGACAAAACAACATAAATACAATTTAATAAAGCATAGGATAAAACAACATAAATACAATTTATAAAGCATAGGATAAAACAACATAAATACAATTTAATAAAGCATAGGATAAAACAACATGAATACAATTTAATAAAGCATAGGTTAAAACAACATAAATCCAATTTAATAAAGCATAGGATAAAACAACATAAATACAATTTAATAAAGCATAGGATAAAACAACATAAATACAATTTAATAAAGCATAGGTTAAAACAACATAAATCCAATTTAATAAAGCATAGGATAAAACAACATAAATCCAATTTAATAAAGCATAGGATAAAACAACATAAATACAATTTAATAAAGCATAGGATAAAACAACATAAATAAAATTTAATAAAGCATAGGTTAAAACAACATAAATACAATTTAATAAAGCATAGGATAAAACAACATAAATACAATTTAATAAAGCATAGGATAAAACAACATAAATAAAATTTAATAAAGCATAGGTTAAAAGAACATAAATACAATTTTATAATGCATAGGCAAAAACTACATAAATACAATTTAATAAAGCATAGGATAAAACAACATAAATACAATTTAATAAAGCATAGGTTAAAACAACATAAATACAATTTAATAAAGCATAGTATAAAACAACATAAATACAATTTAATAAAGCATAGGATAAAACAACATAAATAAAATTTAATAAAGAATAGGTTAAAACAACATAAATACAATTTAATAAAGCATAGGATAAAATAACATAAATACAATTTCATAAAGCATAGGCTAAAACTACATAAATACAATTTAATAAAGCATAGGATAAAACAAATTAAATACAATTTAATAAAGCATAGGTTAAAACAACATAAATACAATTTAATAAAGCATAGGATAAAACAACATAAATACAATTTAATAAAGCATAGGATAAAACAACATAAATAAAATTTAATAAAGCATAGGTTAAAACAACATAAATACAATTTAATAAAGCATAGGATAAAACAACATAAATACAATTTAATAAAGCATAGGATAAAACAACATAAATAAAATTTAATAAAGCATAGGTTAAAAGAACATAAATACAATTTTATAAAGCATAGGCAAAAACTACATAAATACAATTTAATAAAGCATAGGATAAAACAACATAAATACAATTTAATAAAGCATAGGTTAAAACAACATAAATACAATTTAATAAAGCATAGTATAAAACAACATAAATACAATTTAATAAAGCATAGGATAAAACAACATGAATAAAATTTAATAAATCATAGGTTAAAACAACATAAATACAATTTAATAAAGCATAGGATAAAACAACATAAATACAATTTAGTAAAGCATAGGATAAAACAACGTAAATACTTTTTAATAAAGCATAGGTTAAAACAACATAAATACAATTTAATAAAGCATAGGCTAAAACTACATAAATACAGTTTAATAAAGCATAGGCAAAAACAACATAAATACAATTTAATAAAGCAT
Source organism: Phyllobates terribilis (assembly GCF_046119375.1). NCBI lineage: Eukaryota > Metazoa > Chordata > Amphibia > Anura > Dendrobatidae > Phyllobates > Phyllobates terribilis. The sequence continues at coordinate 1,831,429 of NW_027362778.1, forward strand.
AGGATAAAACAACATAAAAACAATTTAATAAAGCATAGGTTAAAACAACATAAATACAATTTAATAAAGCATAGGATAAAACAACATAAATAAAATTTAATAAATCATAGGTTAAAACAACATGAATACAATTTAATAAAGCATAGGATAAAACAACATAAATACAATTTAGTAAAGCATAGGATAAAACAACGTAAATACTTTTTAATAAAGCATAGGTTAAAACAACATAAATACAATTTAATAAAGCATAGGCTAAAACTACATAAATACAGTTTAATAAAGCATAGGATAAAACAACATAAATACAATTTAATAAAGCATAGGATAAAACAACATAAATACAATTTAATAAAGCATAGGATAAAACAACATAAATACAATTTAATAAAGCATAGGTTAAAACAACATAAATACAATTAAATAAAGCATAGGATAAAACAACATAAATACAATTTAATAAAGCATAGGTTAAAACAACATAAATACAATTTTATAAAGCATAGGATAAAACAACATAAATACAATTTAATAAAGCATAGGTTAAAACAACATAAATACAATTTAATAAAGCATAGGATCAAACAACATAAATACAATTTAATAAAGCATAGGATAAAACAACATAAATACTTTTTAATAAAGCATAGGATAAAACCACATAAATACAATTTAATAAAGCACAGGATAAAACAACATAAATACAATTTAATAAAGCATAGGATAAAACAACATAAATACAATTTAATAAAGCATAGGATAAAACAACATAAATACAATTTAATAAAGCATAGGATAAAACAACATAAATACAATTTAATAAAGCATACGTTAAAACAACATAAATACAATTAAATAAAGCATAGGATAAAACAACATAAATACAATTTAATAAAGCATAGGTTAAAACAACATAAATACAATTTAATAAAGCAAAGGATAAAACAACATAAATACAATTTATAAAGCATAGGATAAAACAACATAAATACAATTTAATAAAGCATAGGATAAAACAACATAAATAAAATTTAATAAAGCATAGGTTAAAACAACATAAATACAATTTAATAAAGCATCGGACAAAACAACATAAATACAATTTAATAAAGCATAGGATAAAACAACATAAATACAATTTATAAAGCATAGGATAAAACAACATAAATACAATTTAATAAAGCATAGGATAAAACAACATAAATAAAATTTAATAAAGCATAGGTTAAAAGAACATAAATACAATTTTATAAAGCATAGGATAAAACAACATAAATAAAATTTAATAAAGCATAGGTTAAAAGAACATAAATACAATTTTATAATGCATAGGCAAAAACTACATAAATACAATTTAATAAAGCATAGGATAAAACAACATAAATACAATTTAATAAAGCATAGGTTAAAACAACATAAATACAATTTAATAAAGCATAGTATAAAACAACATAAATACAATTTAATAAAGCATAGGATAAAACAACATAAATAAAATTTAATAAAGAATAGGTTAAAACAACATAAATACAATTTAATAAAGCATAGGATAAAATAACATAAATACAATTTCATAAAGCATAGGCTAAAACTACATAAATACAATTTAATAAAGCATAGGATAAAACAAATTAAATACAATTTAATAAAGCATAGGTTAAAACAACATAAATACAATTTAATAAAGCATAGGATAAAACAACATAAATACAATTTAATAAAGCATAGGATAAAACAACATAAATAAAATTTAATAAAGCATAGGTTAAAACAACATAAATACAATTTAATAAAGCATAGGATAAAACAACATAAATACAATTTAATAAAGCATAGGATAAAACAACATAAATAAAATTTAATAAAGCATAGGTTAAAAGAACATAAATACAATTTTATAAAGCATAGGCAAAAACTACATAAATACAATTTAATAAAGCATAGGATAAAACAACATAAATACAATTTAATAAAGCATAGGTTAAAACAACATAAATACAATTTAATAAAGCATAGTATAAAACAACATAAATACAATTTAATAAAGCATAGGATAAAACAACATAAATAAAATTTAATAAATCATAGGTTAAAACAACATAAATACAATTTAATAAAGCATAGGATAAAACAACTTAAATACAATTTAGTAAAGCATAGGATAAAACAACGTAAATACTTTTTAATAAAGCATAGGTTAAAACAACATAAATACAATTTAATAAAGCATAGGCTAAAACTACATAAATACAGTTTAATAAAGCATAGGATAAAACAACATAAATACAATTTAATAAAGCATAGGATAAAACAACATAAATACAATTTAATAAAGCATAGGATAAAACAACATAAATACAATTTAATAAAGCATAGGTTAAAACAACATAAATACAATTAAATAAAGCATAGGATAAAACAACATAAATACAATTTAATAAAGCATAGGATAAAACAACATAAATACAATTTAATAAAGCATAGGTTAAAACAACATAAATACAATTTTATAAAGCATAGGATAAAACAACATAAATACAATTTAATAAAGCATAGGTTAAAACAACATAAATACAATTTAATAAAGCATAGGATAAAACAACATAAATTCAATTTAATAAAGCATAGGATAAAACAACATAAATACAATTTAATAAAGCATAGGATAAAACAACATAAATACAATTTAATAAAGCATAGGATAAAACAACATAAATAAAATTTAATAAAGCATAGGTTAAAACAACATAAATACAATTTAATAAAGCATAGGATAAAACAACATAAATTCAATTTAATAAAGCATAGGATAAAACAACATAAATACAATTTAATAAAGCATAGGATAAAACAACATAAATACAATTTAATAAAGCATAGGATAAAACAACATAAATAAAATTTAATAAAGCATAGGTTAAAACAACATAAATACAATTTAATAAAGTATAGGATAAAACAACATAAATACAATTTAATAAAGCATAGGATAAAACAACATAAATACTTTTTAATAAAGCATAGGATAAAACCACATAAATACAATTTAATAAAGCACAGGATAAAACAACATAAATACAATTTAATAAAGCATAGGATAAAACAACATAAATACAATTTAATAAAGCATAGGATAAAACAACATAAATACAATTTAATAAAGCATAGGATAAAACAACATAAATACAATTTAATAAAGCATACGTTAAAACAACATAAATACAATTAAATAAAGCATAGGATAAAACAACATAAATACAATTTAATAAAGCATAGGTTAAAACAACATAAATACAATTTAATAAAGCATAGGATAAAACAACATAAATACAATTTATAAAGCATAGGATAAAACAACATAAATACAATTTAATAAAGCATAGGATAAAACAACATAAATAAAATTTAATAAAGCATAGGTTAAAACAACATAAATAAAATTTAATAAAGCATAGGTTAAAACAACATAAATACAATTTAATAAAGCATAGTATAAAACAACATAAATACAATTTAATAAAGCATAGGATAAAACAACATAAATAAAATTTAATAAATCATAGGTTAAAACAACATAAATACAATTTAATAAAGCATAGGATAAAACAACATAAATACAATTTAGTAAAGCATAGGATAAAACAACGTAAATACTTTTTAATAAAGCATAGGTTAAAACAACATAAATACAATTTAATAAAGCATAGGCTAAAACTACATAAATACAGTTTAATAAAGCATAGGCAAAAACTACATAAATACAATTTAATAAAGCATAGGATAAAACAACATAAAAACAATTTAATAAAGCATAGGTTAAAACAACATAAATACAATTTAATAAAGCATAGGATAAAACAACATAAATAAAATTTAATAAATCATAGGTTAAAACAACATAAATACAATTTAATAAAGCATAGGATAAAACAACATAAATACAATTTAGTAAAGCATAGGATAAAACAACGTAAATACTTTTTAATAAAGCATAGGTTAAAACAACATAAATACAATTTAATAAAGCATAGGCTAAAACTACATAAATACAGTTTAATAAAGCATAGGATAAAACAACATAAATACAATTTAATAAAGCATAGTATAAAACAACATAAATACAATTTAATAAAGCATAGGATAAAACAACATAAATACAATTTAATAAAGCATAGGTTAAAACAACATAAATACAATTAAATAAAGCATAGGATAAAACAACATAAATACAATTTAATAAAGCATAGGATAAAACAACATAAATACAATTTAATAAAGCATAGGTTAAAACAACATAAATACAATTTTATAAAGCATAGGATAAAACAACATAAATACAATTTAATAAAGCATAGGTTAAAACAACATAAATACAATTTAATAAAGCATAGGATAAAACAACATAAATACAATTTAATAAAGCATAGGATAAAACAACATAAATACTTTTTAATAAAGCATAGGATAAAACCACATAAATACAATTTAATAAAGCACAGGATAAAACAACATAAATACAATTTAATAAAGCATAGGATAAAACAACATAAATACAATTTAATAAAGCATAGGATAAAACAACATAAATACAATTTAATAAAGCATAGGATAAAACAACATAAATACAATTTAATAAAGCATACGTTAAAACAACATAAATACAATTAAATAAAGCATAGGATAAAACAACATAAATACAATTTAATAAAGCATAGGTTAAAACAACATAAATACAATTTAATAAAGCAAAGGATAAAACAACATAAATACAATTTATAAAGCATAGGATAAAACAACATAAATACAATTTAATAAAGCATAGGATAAAACAACATAAATAAAATTTAATAAAGCATAGGTTAAAACAACATAAATACAATTTAATAAAGCATCGGACAAAACAACATAAATACAATTTAATAAAGCATAGGATAAAACAACATAAATACAATTTATAAAGCATAGGATAAAACAACATAAATACAATTTAATAAAGCATAGGATAAAACAACATGAATACAATTTAATAAAGCATAGGTTAAAACAACATAAATCCAATTTAATAAAGCATAGGATAAAACAACATAAATACAATTTAATAAAGCATAGGATAAAACAACATAAATACAATTTAATAAAGCATAGGTTAAAACAACATAAATCCAATTTAATAAAGCATAGGATAAAACAACATAAATCCAATTTAATAAAGCATAGGATAAAACAACATAAATACAATTTAATAAAGCATAGGATAAAACAACATAAATAAAATTTAATAAAGCATAGGTTAAAACAACATAAATACAATTTAATAAAGCATAGGATAAAACAACATAAATACAATTTAATAAAGCATAGGATAAAACAACATAAATAAAATTTAATAAAGCATAGGTTAAAAGAACATAAATACAATTTTATAATGCATAGGCAAAAACTACATAAATACAATTTAATAAAGCATAGGATAAAACAACATAAATACAATTTAATAAAGCATAGGTTAAAACAACATAAATACAATTTAATAAAGCATAGTATAAAACAACATAAATACAATTTAATAAAGCATAGGATAAAACAACATAAATAAAATTTAATAAAGAATAGGTTAAAACAACATAAATACAATTTAATAAAGCATAGGATAAAATAACATAAATACAATTTCATAAAGCATAGGCTAAAACTACATAAATACAATTTAATAAAGCATAGGATAAAACAAATTAAATACAATTTAATAAAGCATAGGTTAAAACAACATAAATACAATTTAATAAAGCATAGGATAAAACAACATAAATACAATTTAATAAAGCATAGGATAAAACAACATAAATAAAATTTAATAAAGCATAGGTTAAAACAACATAAATACAATTTAATAAAGCATAGGATAAAACAACATAAATACAATTTAATAAAGCATAGGATAAAACAACATAAATAAAATTTAATAAAGCATAGGTTAAAAGAACATAAATACAATTTTATAAAGCATAGGCAAAAACTACATAAATACAATTTAATAAAGCATAGGATAAAACAACATAAATACAATTTAATAAAGCATAGGTTAAAACAACATAAATACAATTTAATAAAGCATAGTATAAAACAACATAAATACAATTTAATAAAGCATAGGATAAAACAACATAAATAAAATTTAATAAATCATAGGTTAAAACAACATAAATACAATTTAATAAAGCATAGGATAAAACAACTTAAATACAATTTAGTAAAGCATAGGATAAAACAACGTAAATACTTTTTAATAAAGCATAGGTTAAAACAACATAAATACAATTTAATAAAGCATAGGCTAAAACTACATAAATACAGTTTAATAAAGCATAGGATAAAACAACATAAATACAATTTAATAAAGCATAGGATAAAACAACATAAATACAATTTAATAAAGCATAGGATAAAACAACATAAATACAATTTAATAAAGCATAGGTTAAAACAACATAAATACAATTAAATAAAGCATAGGATAAAACAACATAAATACAATTTAATAAAGCATAGGATAAAACAACATAAATACAATTTAATAAAGCATAGGTTAAAACAACATAAATACAATTTTATAAAGCATAGGATAAAACAACATAAATACAATTTAATAAAGCATAGGTTAAAACAACATAAATACAATTTAATAAAGCATAGGATAAAACAACATAAATTCAATTTAATAAAGCATAGGATAAAACAACATAAATACAATTTAATAAAGCATAGGATAAAACAACATAAATACAATTTAATAAAGCATAGGATAAAACAACATAAATAAAATTTAATAAAGCATAGGTTAAAACAACATAAATACAATTTAATAAAGCATAGGATAAAACAACATAAATTCAATTTAATAAAGCATAGGATAAAACAACATAAATACAATTTAATAAAGCATAGGATAAAACAACATAAATACAATTTAATAAAGCATAGGATAAAACAACATAAATAAAATTTAATAAAGCATAGGTTAAAACAACATAAATACAATTTAATAAAGTATAGGATAAAACAACATAAATACAATTTAATAAAGCATAGGATAAAACAACATAAATACTTTTTAATAAAGCATAGGATAAAACCACATAAATACAATTTAATAAAGCACAGGATAAAACAACATAAATACAATTTAATAAAGCATAGGATAAAACAACATAAATACAATTTAATAAAGCATAGGATAAAACAACATAAATACAATTTAATAAAGCATAGGATAAAACAACATAAATACAATTTAATAAAGCATACGTTAAAACAACATAAATACAATTAAATAAAGCATAGGATAAAACAACATAAATACAATTTAATAAAGCATAGGTTAAAACAACATAAATACAATTTAATAAAGCATAGGATAAAACAACATAAATACAATTTATAAAGCATAGGATAAAACAACATAAATACAATTTAATAAAGCATAGGATAAAACAACATAAATAAAATTTAATAAAGCATAGGTTAAAACAACATAAATAAAATTTAATAAAGCATAGGTTAAAACAACATAAATACAATTTAATAAAGCATAGTATAAAACAACATAAATACAATTTAATAAAGCATAGGATAAAACAACATAAATAAAATTTAATAAATCATAGGTTAAAACAACATAAATACAATTTAATAAAGCATAGGATAAAACAACATAAATACAATTTAGTAAAGCATAGGATAAAACAACGTAAATACTTTTTAATAAAGCATAGGTTAAAACAACATAAATACAATTTAATAAAGCATAGGCTAAAACTACATAAATACAGTTTAATAAGGCATAGGCAAAAACTACATAAATACAATTTAATAAAGCATAGGATAAAACAACATAAAAACAATTTAATAAAGCATAGGTTAAAACAACATAAATACAATTTAATAAAGCATAGGATAAAACAACATAAATAAAATTTAATAAATCATAGGTTAAAACAACATAAATACAATTTAATAAAGCATAGGATAAAACAACATAAATACAATTTAGTAAAGCATAGGATAAAACAACGTAAATACTTTTTAATAAAGCATAGGTTAAAACAACATAAATACAATTTAATAAAGCATAGGCTAAAACTACATAAATACAGTTTAATAAAGCATAGGCAAAAACTACATAAATACAATTTATAAAGCATAGGATAAAACAACATAAATACAATTTAATAAAGCATAGGATAAAACAACATGAATACAATTTAATAAAGCATAGGTTAAAACAACATAAATCCAATTTAATAAAGCATAGGATAAAACAACATAAATACAATTTAATAAAGCATAGGATAAAACAACATAAATACAATTTAATAAAGCATAGGTTAAAACAACATAAATCCAATTTAATAAAGCATAGGATAAAACAACATAAATCCAATTTAATAAAGCATAGGATAAAACAACATAAATACAATTTAATAAAGCATAGGATAAAACAACATAAATAAAATTTAATAAAGCATAGGTTAAAACAACATAAATACAATTTAATAAAGCATAGGATAAAACAACATAAATACAATTTAATAAAGCATAGGATAAAACAACATAAATAAAATTTAATAAAGCATAGGTTAAAAGAACATAAATACAATTTTATAATGCATAGGCAAAAACTACATAAATACAATTTAATAAAGCATAGGATAAAACAACATAAATACAATTTAATAAAGCATAGGTTAAAACAACATAAATACAATTTAATAAAGCATAGTATAAAACAACATAAATACAATTTAATAAAGCATAGGATAAAACAACATAAATAAAATTTAATAAAGAATAGGTTAAAACAACATAAATACAATTTAATAAAGCATAGGATAAAATAACATAAATACAATTTCATAAAGCATAGGCTAAAACTACATAAATACAAATTAATAAAGCATAGGATAAAACAAATTAAATACAATTTAATAAAGCATAGGTTAAAACAACATAAATACAATTTAATAAAGCATAGGATAAAACAACATAAATACAATTTAATAAAGCATAGGATAAAACAACATAAATAAAATTTAATAAAGCATAGGTTAAAACAACATAAATACAATTTAATAAAGCATAGGATAAAACAACATAAATACAATTTAATAAAGCATAGGATAAAACAACATAAATAAAATTTAATAAAGCATAGGTTAAAAGAACATAAATACAATTTTATAAAGCATAGGCAAAAACTACATAAATACAATTTAATAAAGCATAGGATAAAACAACATAAATACAATTTAATAAAGCATAGGTTAAAACAACATAAATACAATTTAATAAAGCATAGTATAAAACAACATAAATACAATTTAATAAAGCATAGGATAAAACAACATGAATAAAATTTAATAAATCATAGGTTAAAACAACATAAATACAATTTAATAAAGCATAGGATAAAACAACATAAATACAATTTAGTAAAGCATAGGATAAAACAACGTAAATACTTTTTAATAAAGCATAGGTTAAAACAACATAAATACAATTTAATAAAGCATAGGCTAAAACTACATAAATACAGTTTAATAAAGCATAGGCAAAAACTACATAAATACAATTTAATAAAGCATAGGATAAAACAACATAAAAACAATTTAATAAAGCATAGGTTAAAACAACATAAATACAATTTAATAAAGCATAGGATAAAACAACATAAATAAAATTTAATAAATCATAGGTTAAAACAACATAAATACAATTTAATAAAGCATAGGATAAAACAACATAAATACAATTTAGTAAAGCATAGGATAAAACAACGTAAATACTTTTTAATAAAGCATAGGTTAAAACAACATAAATACAATTTAATAAAGCATAGGCTAAAACTACATAAATACAGTTTAATAAAGCATAGGATAAAACAACATAAATACAATTTAATAAAGCATAGGATAAAACAACATAAATACAATTTAATAAAGCATAGGATAAAACAACATAAATACAATTTAATAAAGCATAGGTTAAAACAACATAAATACAATTAAATAAAGCATAGGATAAAACAACATAAATACAATTTAATAAAGCATAGGTTAAAACAACATAAATACAATTTTATAAAGCATAGGATAAAACAACATAAATACAATTTAATAAAGCATAGGTTAAAACAACATAAATACAATTTAATAAAGCATAGGATAAAACAACATAAATACAATTTAATAAAGCATAGGATAAAACAACATAAATACTTTTTAATAAAGCATAGGATAAAACCACATAAATACAATTTAATAAAGCACAGGATAAAACAACATAAATACAATTTAATAAAGCATAGGATAAAACAACATAAATACAATTTAATAAAGCATAGGATAAAACAACATAAATACAATTTAATAAAGCATAGGATAAAACAACATAAATACAATTTAATAAAGCATACGTTAAAACAACATAAATACAATTAAATAAAGCATAGGATAAAACAACATAAATACAATTTAATAAAGCATAGGTTAAAACAACATAAATACAATTTAATAAAGCAAAGGATAAAACAACATAAATACAATTTATAAAGCATAGGATAAAACAACATAAATACAATTTAATAAAGCATAGGATAAAACAACATAAATAAAATTTAATAAAGCATAGGTTAAAACAACATAAATACAATTTAATAAAGCATCGGACAAAACAACATAAATACAATTTAATAAAGCATAGGATAAAACAACATAAATACAATTTATAAAGCATAGGATAAAACAACATAAATACAATTTAATAAAGCATAGGATAAAACAACATAAATAAAATTTAATAAAGCATAGGTTAAAAGAACATAAATACAATTTTATAAAGCATAGGATAAAACAACATAAATAAAATTTAATAAAGCATAGGTTAAAAGAACATAAATACAATTTTATAATGCATAGGCAAAAACTACATAAATACAATTTAATAAAGCATAGGATAAAACAACATAAATACAATTTAATAAAGCATAGGTTAAAACAACATAAATACAATTTAATAAAGCATAGTATAAAACAACATAAATACAATTTAATAAAGCATAGGATAAAACAACATAAATAAAATTTAATAAAGAATAGGTTAAAACAACATAAATACAATTTAATAAAGCATAGGATAAAATAACATAAATACAATTTCATAAAGCATAGGCTAAAACTACATAAATACAATTTAATAAAGCATAGGATAAAACAAATTAAATACAATTTAATAAAGCATAGGATAAAACAACATAAATACAATTTAATAAAGCATATGATAAAACAACATAAATAAAATTTAATAAAGCATAGGTTAAAACAACATAAATACAATTTAATAAAGCATAGGATAAAACAACATAAATACAATTTAATAAAGCATAGGATAAAACAACATAAATAAAATTTAATAAAGCATAGGTTAAAAGAACATAAATACAATTTTATAAAGCATAGGCAAAAACTACATAAATACAATTTAATAAAGCATAGGATAAAACAACATAAATACAATTTAATAAAGCATAGGTTAAAACAACATAAATACAATTTAATAAAGCATAGTATAAAACAACATAAATACAATTTAATAAAGCATAGGATAAAACAACATAAATAAAATTTAATAAATCATAGGTTAAAACAACATAAATACAATTTAATAAAGCATAGGATAAAACAACTTAAATACAATTTAGTAAAGCATAGGATAAAACAACGTAAATACTTTTTAATAAAGCATAGGTTAAAACAAAATAAATACAATTTAATAAAGCATAGGCTAAAACTACATAAATACAGTTTAATAAAGCATAGGATAAAACAACATAAATACAATTTAATAAAGCATAGGATAAAACAACATAAATACAATTTAATAAAGCATAGGTTAAAACAACATAAATACAATTAAATAAAGCATAGGATAAAACAACATAAATACAATTTAATAAAGCATAGGTTAAAACAACATAAATACAATTTTATAAAGCATAGGATAAAACAACATAAATACAATTTAATAAAGCATAGGTTAAAACAACATAAATACAATTTAATAAAGCATAGGATAAAACAACATAAATACAATTTAATAAAGCATAGGATAAAACAACATAAATACTTTTTAATAAAGCATAGGATAAAACCACATAAATACAATTTAATAAAGCACAGGATAAAACAACATAAATACAATTTAATAAAGCATAGGATAAAACAACATAAATACAATTTAATAAAGCATAGGATAAAACAACATAAATACAATTTAATAAAGCATAGGATAAAACAACATAAATACAATTTAATAAAGCATACGTTAAAACAACATAAATACAATTAAATAAAGCATAGGATAAAACAACATAAATACAATTTAATAAAGCATAGGTTAAAACAACATAAATACAATTTAATAAAGCAAAGGATAAAACAACATAAATACAATTTATAAAGCATAGGATAAAACAACATAAATACAATTTAATAAAGCATAGGATAAAACAACATAAATAAAATTTAATAAAGCATAGGTTAAAACAACATAAATACAATTTAATAAAGCATCGGACAAAACAACATAAATACAATTTAATAAAGCATAGGATAAAACAACATAAATACAATTTATAAAGCATAGGATAAAACAACATAAATACAATTTAATAAAGCATAGGATAAAACAACATAAATAAAATTTAATAAAGCATAGGTTAAAAGAACATAAATACAATTTTATAAAGCATAGGATAAAACAACATAAATAAAATTTAATAAAGCATAGGTTAAAAGAACATAAATACAATTTTATAATGCATAGGCAAAAACTACATAAATACAATTTAATAAAGCATAGGATAAAACAACATAAATACAATTTAATAAAGCATAGGTTAAAACAACATAAATACAATTTAATAAAGCATAGTATAAAACAACATAAATACAATTTAATAAAGCATAGGATAAAACAACATAAATAAAATTTAATAAAGAATAGGTTAAAACAACATAAATACAATTTAATAAAGCATAGGATAAAATAACATAAATACAATTTCATAAAGCATAGGCTAAAACTACATAAATACAATTTAATAAAGCATAGGATAAAACAAATTAAATACAATTTAATAAAGCATAGGTTAAAACAACATAAATACAATTTAATAAAGCATAGGATAAAACAACATAAATACAATTTAATAAAGCATATGATAAAACAACATAAATAAAATTTAATAAAGCATAGGTTAAAACAACATAAATACAATTTAATAAAGCATAGGATAAAACAACATAAATACAATTTAATAAAGCATAGGATAAAACAACATAAATAAAATTTAATAAAGCATAGGTTAAAAGAACATAAATACAATTTTATAAAGCATAGGCAAAAACTACATAAATACAATTTAATAAAGCATAGGATAAAACAACATAAATACAATTTAATAAAGCATAGGTTAAAACAACATAAATACAATTTAATAAAGCATAGTATAAAACAACATAAATACAATTTAATAAAGCATAGGATAAAACAACATAAATAAAATTTAATAAATCATAGGTTAAAACAACATAAATACAATTTAATAAAGCATAGGATAAAACAACTTAAATACAATTTAGTAAAGCATAGGATAAAACAACGTAAATACTTTTTAATAAAGCATAGGTTAAAACAAAATAAATACAATTTAATAAAGCATAGGCTAAAACTACATAAATACAGTTTAATAAAGCATAGGATAAAACAACATAAATACAATTTAATAAAGCATAGGATAAAACAACATAAATACAATTTAATAAAGCATAGGATAAAACAACATAAATACAATTTAATAAAGCATAGGTTAAAACAACATAAATACAATTTAATAAAGCATAGTATAAAACAACATAAATACAATTTAATAAAGCATAGGATAAAACAACATGAATAAAATTTAATAAATCATAGGTTAAAACAACATAAATACAATTTAATAAAGCATAGGATAAAACAACATAAATACAATTTAGTAAAGCATAGGATAAAACAACGTAAATACTTTTTAATAAAGCATAGGTTAAAACAACATAAATACAATTTAATAAAGCATAGGCTAAAACTACATAAATACAGTTTAATAAAGCATAGGCAAAAACTACATAAATACAATTTAATAAAGCATAGGATAAAACAACTTAAATACAATTTAGTAAAGCATAGGATAAAACAACGTAAATACTTTTTAATAAAGCATAGGTTAAAACAAAATAAATACAATTTAATAAAGCATAGGCTAAAACTACATAAATACAGTTTAATAAAGCATAGGATAAAACAACATAAATACAATTTAATAAAGCATAGGATAAAACAACATAAATACAATTTAATAAAGCATAGGATAAAACAACATAAATACAATTTAATAAAGCATAGGTTAAAACAACATAAATACAATTTAATAAAGCATAGTATAAAACAACATAAATACAATTTAATAAAGCATAGGATAAAACAACATGAATAAAATTTAATAAATCATAGGTTAAAACAACATAAATACAATTTAATAAAGCATAGGATAAAACAACATAAATACAATTTAGTAAAGCATAGGATAAAACAACGTAAATACTTTTTAATAAAGCATAGGTTAAAACAACATAAATACAATTTAATAAAGCATAGGCTAAAACTACATAAATACAGTTTAATAAAGCATAGGCAAAAACTACATAAATACAATTTAATAAAGCATAGGATAAAACAACATAAAAACAATTTAATAAAGCATAGGTTAAAACAACATAAATACAATTTAATAAAGCATAGGATAAAACAACATAAATAAAATTTAATAAATCATAGGTTAAAACAACATAAATACAATTTAATAAAGCATAGGATAAAACAACATAAATACAATTTAGTAAAGCATAGGATAAAACAACGTAAATACTTTTTAATAAAGCATAGGTTAAAACAACATAAATACAATTTAATAAAGCATAGGCTAAAACTACATAAATACAGTTTAATAAAGCATAGGATAAAACAACATAAATACAATTTAATAAAGCATAGGATAAAACAACATAAATACAATTTAATAAAGCATAGGATAAAACAACATAAATACAATTTAATAAAGCATAGGTTAAAACAACATAAATACAATTAAATAAAGCATAGGATAAAACAACATAAATACAATTTAATAAAGCATAGGTTAAAACAACATAAATACAATTTTATAAAGCATAGGATAAAACAACATAAATACAATTTAATAAAGCATAGGTTAAAACAACATAAATACAATTTAATAAAGCATAGGATAAAACAACATAAATACAATTTAATAAAGCATAGGATAAAACAACATAAATACTTTTTAATAAAGCATAGGATAAAACCACATAAATACAATTTAATAAAGCACAGGATAAAACAACATAAATACAATTTAATAAAGCATAGGATAAAACAACATAAATACAATTTAATAAAGCATAGGATAAAACAACATAAATACAATTTAATAAAGCATAGGATAAAACAACATAAATAAAATTTAATAAAGCATAGGTTAAAACAACATAAATACAATTTAATAAAGCATCGGACAAAACAACATAAATACAATTTAATAAAGCATAGGATAAAACAACATAAATACAATTTAATAAAGCATAGGATAAAACAACATAAATACTTTTTAATAAAGCATAGGATAAAACCACATAAATACAATTTAATAAAGCACAGGATAAAACAACATAAATACAATTTAATAAAGCATAGGATAAAACAACATAAATACAATTTAATAAAGCATAGGATAAAACAACATAAATACAATTTAATAAAGCATAGGATAAAACAACATAAATAAAATTTAATAAAGCATAGGTTAAAACAACATAAATACAATTTAATAAAGCATCGGACAAAACAACATAAATACAATTTAATAAAGCATAGGATAAAACAACATAAATACAATTTATAAAGCATAGGATAAAACAACATAAATACAATTTAATAAAGCATAGGATAAAACAACATAAATAAAATTTAATAAAGCATAGGTTAAAAGAACATAAATACAATTTTATAAAGCATAGGATAAAACAACATAAATAAAATTTAATAAAGCATAGGTTAAAAGAACATAAATACAATTTTATAATGCATAGGCAAAAACTACATAAATACAATTTAATAAAGCATAGGATAAAACAACATAAATACAATTTAATAAAGCATAGGTTAAAACAACATAAATACAATTTAATAAAGCATAGTATAAAACAACATAAATACAATTTAATAAAGCATAGGATAAAACAACATAAATAAAATTTAATAAAGAATAGGTTAAAACAACATAAATACAATTTAATAAAGCATAGGATAAAATAACATAAATACAATTTCATAAAGCATAGGCTAAAACTACATAAATACAATTTAATAAAGCATAGGATAAAACAAATTAAATACAATTTAATAAAGCATAGGTTAAAACAACATAAATACAATTTAATAAAGCATAGGATAAAACAACATAAATACAATTTAATAAAGCATAGGATAAAACAACATAAATAAAATTTAATAAAGCATAGGTTAAAACAACATAAATACAATTTAATAAAGCATAGGATAAAACAACATAAATACAATTTAATAAAGCATAGGATAAAACAACATAAATAAAATTTAATAAAGCATAGGTTAAAAGAACATAAATACAATTTTATAAAGCATAGGCAAAAACTACATAAATACAATTTAATAAAGCATAGGATAAAACAACATAAATACAATTTAATAAAGCATAGGTTAAAACAACATAAATACAATTTAATAAAGCATAGTATAAAACAACATAAATACAATTTAATAAAGCATAGGATAAAACAACATAAATAAAATTTAATAAATCATAGGTTAAAACAACATAAATACAATTTAATAAAGCATAGGATAAAACAACTTAAATACAATTTAGTAAAGCATAGGATAAAACAACGTAAATACTTTTTAATAAAGCATAGGTTAAAACAAAATAAATACAATTTAATAAAGCATAGGCTAAAACTACATAAATACAGTTTAATAAAGCATAGGATAAAACAACATAAATACAATTTAATAAAGCATAGGATAAAACAACATAAATACAATTTAATAAAGCATAGGATAAAACAACATAAATACAATTTAATAAAGCATAGGTTAAAACAACATAAATACAATTAAATAAAGCATAGGATAAAACAACATAAATACAATTTAATAAAGCATAGGATAAAACAACATAAATACAATTTAATAAAGCATAGGTTAAAACAACATAAATACAATTTTATAAAGCATAGGATAAAACAACATAAATACAATTTAATAAAGCATAGGTTAAAACAACATAAATACAATTTAATAAAGCATAGGATAAAACAACATAAATTCAATTTAATAAAGCATAGGATAAAACAACATAAATACAATTTAATAAAGCATAGGATAAAACAACATAAATACAATTTAATAAAGCATAGGATAAAACAACATAAATAAAATTTAATAAAGCATAGGTTAAAACAACATAAATACAATTTAATAAAGCATAGGATAAAACAACATAAATTCAATTTAATAAAGCATAGGATAAAACAACATAAATACAATTTAATAAAGCATAGGATAAAACAACATAAATACAATTTAATAAAACATAGGATAAAACAACATAAATAAAATTTAATAAAGCATAGGTTAAAACAACATAAATACAATTTAATAAAGTATAGGATAAAACAACATAAATACAATTTAATAAAGCATAGGATAAAACAACATAAATACTTTTTAATAAAGCATAGGATAAAACCACATAAATACAATTTAATAAAGCACAGGATAAAACAACATAAATACAATTTAATAAAGCATAGGATAAAACAACATAAATACAATTTAATAAAGCATAGGATAAAACAACATAAATACAATTTAATAAAGCAAAGGATAAAACAACATAAATACAATTTAATAAAGCATACGTTAAAACAACATAAATACAATTAAATAAAGCATAGGATAAAACAACATAAATACAATTTAATAAAGCATAGGTTAAAACAACATAAATACAATTTAATAAAGCATAGGATAAAACAACATAAATACAATTTATAAAGCATAGGATAAAACAACATAAATACAATTTAATAAAGCATAGGATAAAACAACATAAATAAAATTTAATAAAGCATAGGTTAAAACAACATAAATAAAATTTAATAAAGCATAGGTTAAAACAACATAAATACAATTTAATAAAGCATAGTATAAAACAACATAAATACAATTTAATAAAGCATAGGATAAAACAACATAAATAAAATTTAATAAATCATAGGTTAAAACAACATAAATACAATTTAATAAAGCATAGGATAAAACAACATAAATACAATTTAGTAAAGCATAGGATAAAACAACGTAAATACTTTTTAATAAAGCATAGGTTAAAACAACATAAATACAATTTAATAAAGCATAGGCTAAAACTACATAAATACAGTTTAATAAAGCATAGGCAAAAACTACATAAATACAATTTAATAAAGCATAGGATAAAACAACATAAAAACAATTTAATAAAGCATAGGTTAAAACAACATAAATACAATTTAATAAAGCATAGGATAAAACAACATAAATAAAATTTAATAAATCATAGGTTAAAACAACATAAATACAATTTAATAAAGCATAGGATAAAACAACATAAATACAATTTAGTAAAGCATAGGATAAAACAACGTAAATACTTTTTAATAAAGCATAGGTTAAAACAACATAAATACAATTTAATAAAGCATAGGCTAAAACTACATAAATACAGTTTAATAAAGCATAGGATAAAACAACATAAATACAATTTAATAAAGCATAGGATAAAACAACATAAATACAATTTAATAAAGCATAGGATAAAACAACATAAATACAATTTAATAAAGCATAGGTTAAAACAACATAAATACAATTAAATAAAGCATAGGATAAAACAACATAAATACAATTTAATAAAGCATAGGATAAAACAACATAAATACAATTTAATAAAGCATAGGTTAAAACAACATAAATACAATTTTATAAAGCATAGGATAAAACAACATAAATACAATTTAATAAAGCATAGGTTAAAACAACATAAATACAATTTAATAAAGCATAGGATAAAACAACATAAATACAATTTAATAAAGCATAGGATAAAACAACATAAATACTTTTTAATAAAGCATAGGATAAAACAACATAAATACAATTTAATAAAGCACAGGATAAAACAACATAAATACAATTTAATAAAGCATAGGATAAAACAACATAAATACAATTTAATAAAGCATAGGATAAAACAACATAAATACAATTTAATAAAGCATAGGATAAAACAACATAAATACAATTTAATAAAGCATACGTTAAAACAACATAAATACAATTAAATAAAGCATAGGATAAAACAACATAAATACAATTTAATAAAGCATAGGTTAAAACAACATAAATACAATTTAATAAAGCAAAGGATAAAACAACATAAATACAATTTATAAAGCATAGGATAAAACAACATAAATACAATTTAATAAAGCATAGGATAAAACAACATAAATAAAATTTAATAAAGCATAGGTTAAAACAACATAAATACAATTTAATAAAGCATCGGACAAAACAACATAAATACAATTTAATAAAGCATAGGATAAAACAACATAAATACAATTTATAAAGCATAGGATAAAACAACATAAATACAATTTAATAAAGCATAGGATAAAACAACATGAATACAATTTAATAAAGCATAGGTTAAAACAACATAAATCCAATTTAATAAAGCATAGGATAAAACAACATAAATACAATTTAATAAAGCATAGGATAAAACAACATAAATACAATTTAATAAAGCATAGGTTAAAACAACATAAATCCAATTTAATAAAGCATAGGATAAAACAACATAAATCCAATTTAATAAAGCATAGGATAAAACAACATAAATACAATTTAATAAAGCATAGGATAAAACAACATAAATAAAATTTAATAAAGCATAGGTTAAAACAACATAAATACAATTTAATAAAGCATAGGATAAAACAACATAAATACAATTTAATAAAGCATAGGATAAAACAACATAAATAAAATTTAATAAAGCATAGGTTAAAAGAACATAAATACAATTTTATAATGCATAGGCAAAAACTACATAAATACAATTTAATAAAGCATAGGATAAAACAACATAAATACAATTTAATAAAGCATAGGTTAAAACAACATAAATACAATTTAATAAAGCATAGTATAAAACAACATAAATACAATTTAATAAAGCATAGGATAAAACAACATAAATAAAATTTAATAAAGAATAGGTTAAAACAACATAAATACAATTTAATAAAGCATAGGATAAAATAACATAAATACAATTTCATAAAGCATAGGCTAAAACTACATAAATACAATTTAATAAAGCATAGGATAAAACAAATTAAATACAATTTAATAAAGCATAGGTTAAAACAACATAAATACAATTTAATAAAGCATAGGATAAAACAACATAAATACAATTTAATAAAGCATAGGATAAAACAACATAAATAAAATTTAATAAAGCATAGGTTAAAACAACATAAATACAATTTAATAAAGCATAGGATAAAACAACATAAATACAATTTAATAAAGCATAGGATAAAACAACATAAATAAAATTTAATAAAGCATAGGTTAAAAGAACATAAATACAATTTTATAAAGCATAGGCAAAAACTACATAAATACAATTTAATAAAGCATAGGATAAAACAACATAAATACAATTTAATAAAGCATAGGTTAAAACAACATAAATACAATTTAATAAAGCATAGTATAAAACAACATAAATACAATTTAATAAAGCATAGGATAAAACAACATAAATAAAATTTAATAAATCATAGGTTAAAACAACATAAATACAATTTAATAAAGCATAGGATAAAACAACTTAAATACAATTTAGTAAAGCATAGGATAAAACAACGTAAATACTTTTTAATAAAGCATAGGTTAAAACAACATAAATACAATTTAATAAAGCATAGGCTAAAACTACATAAATACAGTTTAATAAAGCATAGGATAAAACAACATAAATACAATTTAATAAAGCATAGGATAAAACAACATAAATACAATTTAATAAAGCATAGGATAAAACAACATAAATACAATTTAATAAAGCATAGGTTAAAACAACATAAATACAATTAAATAAAGCATAGGATAAAACAACATAAATACAATTTAATAAAGCATAGGATAAAACAACATAAATACAATTTAATAAAGCATAGGTTAAAACAACATAAATACAATTTTATAAAGCATAGGATAAAACAACATAAATACAATTTAATAAAGCATAGGATAAAACAACATAAATACAATTTAATAAAGCATAGGATAAAACAACATAAATACAATTTAATAAAGCATACGTTAAAACAACATAAATACAATTAAATAAAGCATAGGATAAAACAACATAAATACAATTTAATAAAGCATAGGTTAAAACAACATAAATACAATTTAATAAAGCATAGGATAAAACAACATAAATACAATTTATAAAGCATAGGATAAAACAACATAAATACAATTTAATAAAGCATAGGATAAAACAACATAAATAAAATTTAATAAAGCATAGGTTAAAACAACATAAATAAAATTTAATAAAGCATAGGTTAAAACAACATAAATACAATTTAATAAAGCATAGTATAAAACAACATAAATACAATTTAATAAAGCATAGGATAAAACAACATAAATAAAATTTAATAAATCATAGGTTAAAACAACATAAATACAATTTAATAAAGCATAGGATAAAACAACATAAATACAATTTAGTAAAGCATAGGATAAAACAACGTAAATACTTTTTAATAAAGCATAGGTTAAAACAACATAAATACAATTTAATAAAGCATAGGCTAAAACTACATAAATACAGTTTAATAAAGCATAGGCAAAAACTACATAAATACAATTTAATAAAGCATAGGATAAAACAACATAAAAACAATTTAATAAAGCATAGGTTAAAACAACATAAATACAATTTAATAAAGCATAGGATAAAACAACATAAATAAAATTTAATAAATCATAGGTTAAAACAACATAAATACAATTTAATAAAGCATAGGATAAAACAACATAAATACAATTTAGTAAAGCATAGGATAAAACAACGTAAATACTTTTTAATAAAGCATAGGTTAAAACAACATAAATACAATTTAATAAAGCATAGGCTAAAACTACATAAATACAGTTTAATAAAGCATAGGATAAATCAACATAAATACAATTAAATAAAGCATAGGATAAAACAACATAAATACAATTTAATAAAGCATAGGATAAAACAACATAAATACAATTTAATAAAGCATAGGTTAAAACAACATAAATACAATTTTATAAAGCATAGGATAAAACAACATAAATACAATTTAATAAAGCATAGGTTAAAACAACATAAATACAATTTAATAAAGCATAGGATAAAACAACATAAATACAATTTAATAAAGCATAGGATAAAACAACATAAATACTTTTTAATAAAGCATAGGATAAAACAACATAAATACAATTTAATAAAGCACAGGATAAAACAACATAAATACAATTTAATAAAGCATAGGATAAAACAACATAAATACAATTTAATAAAGCATAGGATAAAACAACATAAATACAATTTAATAAAGCATAGGATAAAACAACATAAATACAATTTAATAAAGCATACGTTAAAACAACATAAATACAATTAAATAAAGCATAGGATAAAACAACATAAATACAATTTAATAAAGCATAGGTTAAAACAACATAAATACAATTTAATAAAGCAAAGGATAAAACAACATAAATACAATTTATAAAGCATAGGATAAAACAACATAAATACAATTTAATAAAGCATAGGATAAAACAACATAAATAAAATTTAATAAAGCATAGGTTAAAACAACATAAATACAATTTAATAAAGCATCGGACAAAACAACATAAATACAATTTAATAAAGCATAGGATAAAACAACATAAATACAATTTATAAAGCATAGGATAAAACAACATAAATACAATTTAATAAAGCATAGGATAAAACAACATGAATACAATTTAATAAAGCATAGGTTAAAACAACATAAATCCAATTTAATAAAGCATAGGATAAAACAACATAAATACAATTTAATAAAGCATAGGATAAAACAACATAAATACAATTTAATAAAGCATAGGTTAAAACAACATAAATCCAATTTAATAAAGCATAGGATAAAACAACATAAATCCAATTTAATAAAGCATAGGATAAAACAACATAAATACAATTTAATAAAGCATAGGATAAAACAACATAAATAAAATTTAATAAAGCATAGGTTAAAACAACATAAATACAATTTAATAAAGCATAGGATAAAACAACATAAATACAATTTAATAAAGCATAGGATAAAACAACATAAATAAAATTTAATAAAGCATAGGTTAAAAGAACATAAATACAATTTTATAATGCATAGGCAAAAACTACATAAATACAATTTAATAAAGCATAGGATAAAACAACATAAATACAATTTAATAAAGCATAGGTTAAAACAACATAAATACAATTTAATAAAGCATAGTATAAAACAACATAAATACAATTTAATAAAGCATAGGATAAAACAACATAAATAAAATTTAATAAAGAATAGGTTAAAACAACATAAATACAATTTAATAAAGCATAGGATAAAATAACATAAATACAATTTCATAAAGCATAGGCTAAAACTACATAAATACAATTTAATAAAGCATAGGATAAAACAAATTAAATACAATTTAATAAAGCATAGGTTAAAACAACATAAATACAATTTAATAAAGCATAGGATAAAACAACATAAATACAATTTAATAAAGCATAGGATAAAACAACATAAATAAAATTTAATAAAGCATAGGTTAAAACAACATAAATACAATTTAATAAAGCATAGGATAAAACAACATAAATACAATTTAATAAAGCATAGGATAAAACAACATAAATAAAATTTAATAAAGCATAGGTTAAAAGAACATAAATACAATTTTATAAAGCATAGGCAAAAACTACATAAATACAATTTAATAAAGCATAGGATAAAACAACATAAATACAATTTAATAAAGCATAGGTTAAAACAACATAAATACAATTTAATAAAGCATAGTATAAAACAACATAAATACAATTTAATAAAGCATAGGATAAAACAACATAAATAAAATTTAATAAATCATAGGTTAAAACAACATAAATACAATTTAATAAAGCATAGGATAAAACAACTTAAATACAATTTAGTAAAGCATAGGATAAAACAACGTAAATACTTTTTAATAAAGCATAGGTTAAAACAACATAAATACAATTTAATAAAGCATAGGCTAAAACTACATAAATACAGTTTAATAAAGCATAGGATAAAACAACATAAATACAATTTAATAAAGCATAGGATAAAACAACATAAATACAATTTAATAAAGCATAGGATAAAACAACATAAATACAATTTAATAAAGCATAGGTTAAAACAACATAAATACAATTAAATAAAGCATAGGATAAAACAACATAAATACAATTTAATAAAGCATAGGATAAAACAACATAAATACAATTTAATAAAGCATAGGTTAAAACAACATAAATACAATTTTATAAAGCATAGGATAAAACAACATAAATACAATTTAATAAAGCATAGGATAAAACAACATAAATAAAATTTAATAAAGCATAGTTTAAAACAACATAAATACAATTTAATAAAGCATAGGATAAAACAACATAAATTCAATTTAATAAAGCATAGGATAAAACAACATAAATACAATTTAATAAAGCATAGGATAAAACAACATAAATACAATTTAATAAAGCATAGGATAAAACAACATAAATAAAATTTAATAAAGCATAGGTTAAAACAACATAAATACAATTTAATAAAGTATAGGATAAAACAACATAAATACAATTTAATAAAGCATAGGATAAAACAACATAAATACTTTTTAATAAAGCATAGGATAAAACCACATAAATACAATTTAATAAAGCACAGGATAAAACAACATAAATACAATTTAATAAAGCATAGGATAAAACAACATAAATACAATTTAATAAAGCATAGGATAAAACAACATAAATACAATTTAATAAAGCATAGGATAAAACAACATAAATACAATTTAATAAAGCATACGTTAAAACAACATAAATACAATTAAATAAAGCATAGGATAAAACAACATAAATACAATTTAATAAAGCATAGGTTAAAACAACATAAATACAATTTAATAAAGCATAGGATAAAACAACATAAATACAATTTATAAAGCATAGGATAAAACAACATAAATACAATTTAATAAAGCATAGGATAAAACAACATAAATAAAATTTAATAAAGCATAGGTTAAAACAACATAAATAAAATTTAATAAAGCATAGGTTAAAACAACATAAATACAATTTAATAAAGTATAGTATAAAACAACATAAATACAATTTAATAAAGCATAGGATAAAACAACATAAATAAAATGTAATAAATCATAGGTTAAAACAACATAAATACAATTTAATAAAGCATAGGATAAAACAACATAAATACAATTTAGTAAAGCATAGGATAAAACAACGTAAATACTTTTTAATAAAGCATAGGTTAAAACAACATAAATACAATTTAATAAAGCATAGGATAAAACAACATAAATCCAATTTAATAAAGCATAGGATAAAACAACATAAATACAATTTAATAAAGCATAGGATAAAACAACATAAATAAAATTTAATAAAGCATAGGTTAAAACAACATAAATACAATTTAATAAAGCATAGGATAAAACAACATAAATACAATTTAATAAAGCATAGGATAAAACAACATAAATAAAATTTAATAAAGCATAGGTTAAAAGAACATAAATACAATTTTATAATGCATAGGCAAAAACTACATAAATACAATTTAATAAAGCATAGGATAAAACAACATAAATACAATTTAATAAAGCATAGGTTAAAACAACATAAATACAATTTAATAAAGCATAGTATAAAACAACATAAATACAATTTAATAAAGCATAGGATAAAACAACATAAATAAAATTTAATAAAGAATAGGTTAAAACAACATAAATACAATTTAATAAAGCATAGGATAAAATAACATAAATACAATTTCATAAAGCATAGGCTAAAACTACATAAATACAATTTAATAAAGCATAGTATAAAACAACATAAATACAATTTAATAAAGCATAGGTTAAAACAACATAAATACAATTTAATAAAGCATAGGATAAAACAACATAAATACAATTTAATAAAGCATAGGATAAAACAACATAAATACTTTTTAATAAAGCATAGGATAAAACAACATAAATACAATTTAATAAAGCACAGGATAAAACAACATAAATACAATTTAATAAAGCATAGGATAAAACAACATAAATACAATTTAATAAAGCATAGGATAAAACAACATAAATACAATTTAATAAAGCATAGGATAAAACAACATAAATACAATTTAATAAAGCATACGTTAAAACAACATAAATACAATTAAATAAAGCATAGGATAAAACAACATAAATACAATTTAATAAAGCATAGGTTAAAACAACATAAATACAATTTAATAAAGCAAAGGATAAAACAACATAAATACAATTTATAAAGCATAGGATAAAACAACATAAATACAATTTAATAAAGCATAGGATAAAACAACATAAATAAAATTTAATAAAGCATAGGTTAAAACAACATAAATACAATTTAATAAAGCATCGGACAAAACAACATAAATACAATTTAATAAAGCATAGGATAAAACAACATAAATACAATTTATAAAGCATAGGATAAAACAACATAAATACAATTTAATAAAGCATAGGATAAAACAACATGAATACAATTTAATAAAGCATAGGTTAAAACAACATAAATCCAATTTAATAAAGCATAGGATAAAACAACATAAATACAATTTAATAAAGCATAGGATAAAACAACATAAATACAATTTAATAAAGCATAGGTTAAAACAACATAAATCCAATTTAATAAAGCATAGGATAAAACAACATAAATCCAATTTAATAAAGCATAGGATAAAACAACATAAATACAATTTAATAAAGCATAGGATAAAACAACATAAATAAAATTTAATAAAGCATAGGTTAAAACAACATAAATACAATTTAATAAAGCATAGGATAAAACAACATAAATACAATTTAATAAAGCATAGGATAAAACAACATAAATAAAATTTAATAAAGCATAGGTTAAAAGAACATAAATACAATTTTATAATGCATAGGCAAAAACTACATAAATACAATTTAATAAAGCATAGGATAAAACAACATAAATACAATTTAATAAAGCATAGGTTAAAACAACATAAATACAATTTAATAAAGCATAGTATAAAACAACATAAATACAATTTAATAAAGCATAGGATAAAACAACATAAATAAAATTTAATAAAGAATAGGTTAAAACAACATAAATACAATTTAATAAAGCATAGGATAAAATAACATAAATACAATTTCATAAAGCATAGGCTAAAACTACATAAATACAATTTAATAAAGCATAGGATAAAACAAATTAAATACAATTTAATAAAGCATAGGTTAAAACAACATAAATACAATTTAATAAAGCATAGGATAAAACAACATAAATACAATTTAATAAAGCATAGGATAAAACAACATAAATAAAATTTAATAAAGCATAGGTTAAAACAACATAAATACAATTTAATAAAGCATAGGATAAAACAACATAAATACAATTTAATAAAGCATAGGATAAAACAACATAAATAAAATTTAATAAAGCATAGGTTAAAAGAACATAAATACAATTTTATAAAGCATAGGCAAAAACTACATAAATACAATTTAATAAAGCATAGGATAAAACAACATAAATACAATTTAATAAAGCATAGGTTAAAACAACATAAATACAATTTAATAAAGCATAGTATAAAACAACATAAATACAATTTAATAAAGCATAGGATAAAACAACATAAATAAAATTTAATAAATCATAGGTTAAAACAACATAAATACAATTTAATAAAGCATAGGATAAAACAACTTAAATACAATTTAGTAAAGCATAGGATAAAACAACGTAAATACTTTTTAATAAAGCATAGGTTAAAACAACATAAATACAATTTAATAAAGCATAGGCTAAAACTACATAAATACAGTTTAATAAAGCATAGGATAAAACAACATAAATACAATTTAATAAAGCATAGGATAAAACAACATAAATACAATTTAATAAAGCATAGGATAAAACAACATAAATACAATTTAATAAAGCATAGGTTAAAACAACATAAATACAATTAAATAAAGCATAGGATAAAACAACATAAATACAATTTAATAAAGCATAGGATAAAACAACATAAATACAATTTAATAAAGCATAGGTTAAAACAACATAAATACAATTTTATAAAGCATAGGATAAAACAACATAAATACAATTTAATAAAGCATAGGATAAAACAACATAAATACAATTTAATAAAGCATAGGATAAAACAACATAAATACAATTTAATAAAGCATACGTTAAAACAACATAAATACAATTAAATAAAGCATAGGATAAAACAACATAAATACAATTTAATAAAGCATAGGTTAAAACAACATAAATACAATTTAATAAAGCATAGGATAAAACAACATAAATACAATTTATAAAGCATAGGATAAAACAACATAAATACAATTTAATAAAGCATAGGATAAAACAACATAAATAAAATTTAATAAAGCATAGGTTAAAACAACATAAATAAAATTTAATAAAGCATAGGTTAAAACAACATAAATACAATTTAATAAAGCATAGTATAAAACAACATAAATACAATTTAATAAAGCATAGGATAAAACAACATAAATAAAATTTAATAAATCATAGGTTAAAACAACATAAATACAATTTAATAAAGCATAGGATAAAACAACATAAATACAATTTAGTAAAGCATAGGATAAAACAACGTAAATACTTTTTAATAAAGCATAGGTTAAAACAACATAAATACAATTTAATAAAGCATAGGCTAAAACTACATAAATACAGTTTAATAAAGCATAGGCAAAAACTACATAAATACAATTTAATAAAGCATAGGATAAAACAACATAAAAACAATTTAATAAAGCATAGGTTAAAACAACATAAATACAATTTAATAAAGCATAGGATAAAACAACATAAATAAAATTTAATAAATCATAGGTTAAAACAACATAAATACAATTTAATAAAGCATAGGATAAAACAACATAAATACAATTTAGTAAAGCATAGGATAAAACAACGTAAATACTTTTTAATAAAGCATAGGTTAAAACAACATAAATACAATTTAATAAAGCATAGGCTAAAACTACATAAATACAGTTTAATAAAGCATAGGATAAAACAACATAAATACAATTAAATAAAGCATAGGATAAAACAACATAAATACAATTTAATAAAGCATAGGATAAAACAACATAAATACAATTTAATAAAGCATAGGTTAAAACAACATAAATACAATTTTATAAAGCATAGGATAAAACAACATAAATACAATTTAATAAAGCATAGGTTAAAACAACATAAATACAATTTAATAAAGCATAGGATAAAACAACATAAATACAATTTAATAAAGCATAGGATAAAACAACATAAATACTTTTTAATAAAGCATAGGATAAAACAACATAAATACAATTTAATAAAGCACAGGATAAAACAACATAAATACAATTTAATAAAGCATAGGATAAAACAACATAAATACAATTTAATAAAGCATAGGATAAAACAACATAAATACAATTTAATAAAGCATAGGATAAAACAACATAAATACAATTTAATAAAGCATACGTTAAAACAACATAAATACAATTAAATAAAGCATAGGATAAAACAACATAAATACAATTTAATAAAGCATAGGTTAAAACAACATAAATACAATTTAATAAAGCAAAGGATAAAACAACATAAATACAATTTATAAAGCATAGGATAAAACAACATAAATACAATTTAATAAAGCATAGGATAAAACAACATAAATAAAATTTAATAAAGCATAGGTTAAAACAACATAAATACAATTTAATAAAGCATCGGACAAAACAACATAAATACAATTTAATAAAGCATAGGATAAAACAACATAAATACAATTTATAAAGCATAGGATAAAACAACATAAATACAATTTAATAAAGCATAGGATAAAACAACATGAATACAATTTAATAAAGCATAGGTTAAAACAACATAAATCCAATTTAATAAAGCATAGGATAAAACAACATAAATACAATTTAATAAAGCATAGGATAAAACAACATAAATACAATTTAATAAAGCATAGGTTAAAACAACATAAATCCAATTTAATAAAGCATAGGATAAAACAACATAAATCCAATTTAATAAAGCATAGGATAAAACAACATAAATACAATTTAATAAAGCATAGGATAAAACAACATAAATAAAATTTAATAAAGCATAGGTTAAAACAACATAAATACAATTTAATAAAGCATAGGATAAAACAACATAAATACAATTTAATAAAGCATAGGATAAAACAACATAAATAAAATTTAATAAAGCATAGGTTAAAAGAACATAAATACAATTTTATAATGCATAGGCAAAAACTACATAAATACAATTTAATAAAGCATAGGATAAAACAACATAAATACAATTTAATAAAGCATAGGTTAAAACAACATAAATACAATTTAATAAAGCATAGTATAAAACAACATAAATACAATTTAATAAAGCATAGGATAAAACAACATAAATAAAATTTAATAAAGAATAGGTTAAAACAACATAAATACAATTTAATAAAGCATAGGATAAAATAACATAAATACAATTTCATAAAGCATAGGCTAAAACTACATAAATACAATTTAATAAAGCATAGGATAAAACAAATTAAATACAATTTAATAAAGCATAGGTTAAAACAACATAAATACAATTTAATAAAGCATAGGATAAAACAACATAAATACAATTTAATAAAGCATAGGATAAAACAACATAAATAAAATTTAATAAAGCATAGGTTAAAACAACATAAATACAATTTAATAAAGCATAGGATAAAACAACATAAATACAATTTAATAAAGCATAGGATAAAACAACATAAATAAAATTTAATAAAGCATAGGTTAAAAGAACATAAATACAATTTTATAAAGCATAGGCAAAAACTACATAAATACAATTTAATAAAGCATAGGATAAAACAACATAAATACAATTTAATAAAGCATAGGTTAAAACAACATAAATACAATTTAATAAAGCATAGTATAAAACAACATAAATACAATTTAATAAAGCATAGGATAAAACAACATAAATAAAATTTAATAAATCATAGGTTAAAACAACATAAATACAATTTAATAAAGCATAGGATAAAACAACTTAAATACAATTTAGTAAAGCATAGGATAAAACAACGTAAATACTTTTTAATAAAGCATAGGTTAAAACAACATAAATACAATTTAATAAAGCATAGGCTAAAACTACATAAATACAGTTTAATAAAGCATAGGATAAAACAACATAAATACAATTTAATAAAGCATAGGATAAAACAACATAAATACAATTTAATAAAGCATAGGATAAAACAACATAAATACAATTTAATAAAGCATAGGTTAAAACAACATAAATACAATTAAATAAAGCATAGGATAAAACAACATAAATACAATTTAATAAAGCATAGGATAAAACAACATAAATACAATTTAATAAAGCATAGGTTAAAACAACATAAATACAATTTTATAAAGCATAGGATAAAACAACATAAATACAATTTAATAAAGCATAGGATAAAACAACATAAATAAAATTTAATAAAGCATAGTTTAAAACAACATAAATACAATTTAATAAAGCATAGGATAAAACAACATAAATTCAATTTAATAAAGCATAGGATAAAACAACATAAATACAATTTAATAAAGCATAGGATAAAACAACATAAATACAATTTAATAAAGCATAGGATAAAACAACATAAATAAAATTTAATAAAGCATAGGTTAAAACAACATAAATACAATTTAATAAAGTATAGGATAAAACAACATAAATACAATTTAATAAAGCATAGGATAAAACAACATAAATACTTTTTAATAAAGCATAGGATAAAACCACATAAATACAATTTAATAAAGCACAGGATAAAACAACATAAATACAATTTAATAAAGCATAGGATAAAACAACATAAATACAATTTAATAAAGCATAGGATAAAACAACATAAATACAATTTAATAAAGCATAGGATAAAACAACATAAATACAATTTAATAAAGCATACGTTAAAACAACATAAATACAATTAAATAAAGCATAGGATAAAACAACATAAATACAATTTAATAAAGCATAGGTTAAAACAACATAAATACAATTTAATAAAGCATAGGATAAAACAACATAATTACAATTTATAAAGCATAGGATAAAACAACATAAATACAATTTAATAAAGCATAGGATAAAACAACATAAATAAAATTTAATAAAGCATAGGTTAAAACAACATAAATAAAATTTAATAAAGCATAGGTTAAAACAACATAAATACAATTTAATAAAGTATAGTATAAAACAACATAAATACAATTTAATAAAGCATAGGATAAAACAACATAAATAAAATGTAATAAATCATAGGTTAAAACAACATAAATACAATTTAATAAAGCATAGGATAAAACAACATAAATACAATTTAGTAAAGCATAGGATAAAACAACGTAAATACTTTTTAATAAAGCATAGGTTAAAACAACATAAATACAATTTAATAAAGCATAGGATAAAACAACATAAATCCAATTTAATAAAGCATAGGATAAAACAACATAAATACAATTTAATAAAGCATAGGATAAAACAACATAAATAAAATTTAATAAAGCATAGGTTAAAACAACATAAATACAATTTAATAAAGCATAGGATAAAACAACATAAATACAATTTAATAAAGCATAGGATAAAACAACATAAATAAAATTTAATAAAGCATAGGTTAAAAGAACATAAATACAATTTTATAATGCATAGGCAAAAACTACATAAATACAATTTAATAAAGCATAGGATAAAACAACATAAATACAATTTAATAAAGCATAGGTTAAAACAACATAAATACAATTTAATAAAGCATAGTATAAAACAACATAAATACAATTTAATAAAGCATAGGATAAAACAACATAAATAAAATTTAATAAAGAATAGGTTAAAACAACATAAATACAATTTAATAAAGCATAGGATAAAATAACATAAATACAATTTCATAAAGCATAGGCTAAAACTACATAAATACAATTTAATAAAGCATAGGATAAAACAAATTAAATACAATTTAATAAAGCATAGGTTAAAACAACATAAATACAATTTAATAAAGCATAGGATAAAACAACATAAATACAATTTAATAAAGCATAGGATAAAACAACATAAATAAAATTTAATAAAGCATAGGTTAAAACAACATAAATACAATTTAATAAAGCATAGGATAAAACAACATAAATACAATTTAATAAAGCATAGGATAAAACAACATAAATAAAATTTAATAAAGCATAGGTTAAAAGAACATAAATACAATTTTATAAAGCATAGGCAAAAACTACATAAATACAATTTAATAAAGCATAGGATAAAACAACATAAATACAATTTAATAAAGCATAGGTTAAAACAACATAAATACAATTTAATAAAGCATAGTATAAAACAACATAAATACAATTTAATAAAGCATAGGATAAAACAACATAAATAAAATTTAATAAATCATAGGTTAAAACAACATAAATACAATTTAATAAAGCATAGGATAAAACAACTTAAATACAATTTAGTAAAGCATAGGATAAAACAACGTAAATACTTTTTAATAAAGCATAGGTTAAAACAACATAAATACAATTTAATAAAGCATAGGCTAAAACTACATAAATACAGTTTAATAAAGCATAGGATAAAACAACATAAATACAATTTAATAAAGCATAGGATAAAACAACATAAATACAATTTAATAAAGCATAGGATAAAACAACATAAATACAATTTAATAAAGCATAGGTTAAAACAACATAAATACAATTAAATAAAGCATAGGATAAAACAACATAAATACAATTTAATAAAGCATAGGATAAAACAACATAAATACAATTTAATAAATCATAGGTTAAAACAACATAAATACAATTTAATAAAGCATAGGATAAAACAACTTAAATACAATTTAGTAAAGCATAGGATAAAACAACGTAAATACTTTTTAATAAAGCATAGGTTAAAACAACATAAATACAATTTAATAAAGCATAGGCTAAAACTACATAAATACAGTTTAATAAAGCATAGGATAAAACAACATAAATACAATTTAATAAAGCATAGGATAAAACAACATAAATACAATTTAATAAAGCATAGGATAAAACAACATAAATACAATTTAATAAAGCATAGGTTAAAACAACATAAATACAATTAAATAAAGCATAGGATAAAACAACATAAATACAATTTAATAAAGCATAGGATAAAACAACATAAATACAATTTAATAAAGCATAGGTTAAAACAACATAAATACAATTTTATAAAGCATAGGATAAAACAACATAAATACAATTTAATAAAGCATAGGTTAAAACAACATAAATACAATTTAATAAAGCATAGGATAAAACAACATAAATTCAATTTAATAAAGCATAGGATAAAACAACATAAATACAATTTAATAAAACATAGGATAAAACAACATAAATACAATTTAATAAAGCATAGGATAAAACAACATAAATAAAATTTAATAAAGCATAGGTTAAAACAACATAAATACAATTTAATAAAGCATAGGATAAAACTACATAAATTCAATTTAATAAAGCATAGGATAAAACAACATAAATACAATTTAATAAAGCATAGGATAAAACAACATAAATACAATTTAATAAAGCATAGGATAAAACAACATAAATAAAATTTAATAAAGCATAGGTTAAAACAACATAAATACAATTTAATAAAGTATAGGATAAAACAACATAAATACAATTTAATAAAGCATAGGATAAAACAACATAAATACTTTTTAATAAAGCATAGGATAAAACCACATAAATACAATTTAATAAAGCACAGGATAAAACAACATAAATACAATTTAATAAAGCATAGGATAAAACAACATAAATACAATTTAATAAAGCATAGGATAAAACAACATAAATACAATTTAATAAAGCATAGGATAAAACAACATAAATACAATTTAATAAAGCATACGTTAAAACAACATAAATACAATTAAATAAAGCATAGGATAAAACAACATAAATACAATTTAATAAAGCATAGGTTAAAACAACATAAATACAATTTAATAAAGCATAGGATAAAACAACATAAATACAATTTATAAAGCATAGGATAAAACAACATAAATACAATTTAATAAAGCATAGGATAAAACAACATAAATAAAATTTAATAAAGCATAGGTTAAAACAACATAAATAAAATTTAATAAAGCATAGGTTAAAACAACATAAATACAATTTAATAAAGCATAGTATAAAACAACATAAATACAATTTAATAAAGCATAGGATAAAACAACATAAATAAAATTTAATAAATCATAGGTTAAAACAACATAAATACAATTTAATAAAGCATAGGATAAAACAACATAAATACAATTTAGTAAAGCATAGGATAAAACAACGTAAATACTTTTTAATAAAGCATAGGTTAAAACAACATAAATACAATTTAATAAAGCATAGGCTAAAACTACATAAATACAGTTTAATAAAGCATAGGCAAAAACTACATAAATACAATTTAATAAAGCATAGGATAAAACAACATAAAAACAATTTAATAAAGCATAGGTTAAAACAACATAAATACAATTTAATAAAGCATAGGATAAAACAACATAAATAAAATTTAATAAATCATAGGTTAAAACAACATAAATACAATTTAATAAAGCATAGGATAAAACAACATAAATACAATTTAGTAAAGCATAGGATAAAACAACGTAAATACTTTTTAATAAAGCATAGGTTAAAACAACATAAATACAATTTAATAAAGCATAGGCTAAAACTACATAAATACAGTTTAATAAAGCATAGGATAAAACAACATAAATACAATTTAATAAAGCATAGGATAAAACAACATAAATACAATTTAATAAAGCATAGGATAAAACAACATAAATACAATTTAATAAAGCATAGGTTAAAACAACATAAATACAATTAAATAAAGCATAGGATAAAACAACATAAATACAATTTAATAAAGCATAGGATAAAACAACATAAATACAATTTAATAAAGCATAGGTTAAAACAACATAAATACAATTTTATAAAGCATAGGATAAAACAACATAAATACAATTTAATAAAGCATAGGATAAAACAACATAAATACTTTTTAATAAAGCATAGGATAAAACCACATAAATACAATTTAATAAAGCATAGGATAAAACAACATAAATACTTTTTAATAAAGCATACGTTAAAACAACATAAATACAATTAAATAAAGCATAGGATAAAACAACATAAATACAATTTAATAAAGCATAGGTTAAAACAACATAAATACAATTTAATAAAGCAAAGGATAAAACAACATAAATACAATTTATAAAGCATAGGATAAAACAACATAAATACAATTTAATAAAGCATAGGATAAAACAACATAAATAAAATTTAATAAAGCATAGGTTAAAACAACATAAATACAATTTAATAAAGCATCGGACAAAACAACATAAATACAATTTAATAAAGCATAGGATAAAACAACATAAATACAATTTATAAAGCATAGGATAAAACAACATAAATACAATTTAATAAAGCATAGGATAAAACAACATGAATACAATTTAATAAAGCATAGGTTAAAACAACATAAATCCAATTTAATAAAGCATAGGATAAAACAACATAAATACAATTTAATAAAGCATAGGATAAAACAACATAAATACAATTTAATAAAGCATAGGTTAAAACAACATAAATCCAATTTAATAAAGCATAGGATAAAACAACATAAATCCAATTTAATAAAGCATAGGATAAAACAACATAAATACAATTTAATAAAGCATAGGATAAAACAACATAAATAAAATTTAATAAAGCATAGGTTAAAACAACATAAATACAATTTAATAAAGCATAGGATAAAACAACATAAATACAATTTAATAAAGCATAGGATAAAACAACATAAATAAAATTTAATAAAGCATAGGTTAAAAGAACATAAATACAATTTTATAATGCATAGGCAAAAACTACATAAATACAATTTAATAAAGCATAGGATAAAACAACATAAATACAATTTAATAAAGCATAGGTTAAAACAACATAAATACAATTTAATAAAGCATAGTATAAAACAACATAAATACAATTTAATAAAGCATAGGATAAAACAACATAAATAAAATTTAATAAAGAATAGGTTAAAACAACATAAATACAATTTAATAAAGCATAGGTTAAAACAACATAAATACAATTTAATAAAGCATAGTATAAAACAACATAAATAAAATTTAATAAAGCATAGGTTAAAACAACATAAATACAATTTAATAAAGCATAGGATAAAACAACATAAATTCAATTTAATAAAGCATAGGATAAAACAACATAAATACAATTTAATAAAGCATAGGATAAAACAACATAAATACAATTTAATAAAGCATAGGATAAAACAACATAAATAAAATTTAATAAAGCATAGGTTAAAACAACATAAATACAATTTAATAAAGTATAGGATAAAACAACATAAATACAATTTAATAAAGCATAGGATAAAACAACATAAATACTTTTTAATAAAGCATAGGATAAAACCACATAAATACAATTTAATAAAGCACAGGATAAAACAACATAAATACAATTTAATAAAGCATAGGATAAAACAACATAAATACAATTTAATAAAGCATAGGATAAAACAACATAAATACAATTTAATAAAGCATAGGATAAAACAACATAAATACAATTTAATAAAGCATACGTTAAAACAACATAAATACAATTAAATAAAGCATAGGATAAAACAACATAAATACAATTTAATAAAGCATAGGTTAAAACAACATAAATACAATTTAATAAAGCATAGGATAAAACAACATAAATACAATTTATAAAGCATAGGATAAAACAACATAAATACAATTTAATAAAGCATAGGATAAAACAACATAAATAAAATTTAATAAAGCATAGGTTAAAACAACATAAATAAAATTTAATAAAGCATAGGTTAAAACAACATAAATACAATTTAATAAAGCATAGTATAAAACAACATAAATACAATTTAATAAAGCATAGGATAAAACAACATAAATAAAATTTAATAAATCATAGGTTAAAACAACATAAATACAATTTAATAAAGCATAGGATAAAACAACATAAATACAATTTAGTAAAGCATAGGATAAAACAACGTAAATACTTTTTAATAAAGCATAGGTTAAAACAACATAAATACAATTTAATAAAGCATAGGCTAAAACTACATAAATACAGTTTAATAAAGCATAGGCAAAAACTACATAAATACAATTTAATAAAGCATAGGATAAAACAACATAAAAACAATTTAATAAAGCATAGGTTAAAACAACATAAATACAATTTAATAAAGCATAGGATAAAACAACATAAATAAAATTTAATAAATCATAGGTTAAAACAACATAAATACAATTTAATAAAGCATAGGATAAAACAACATAAATACAATTTAGTAAAGCATAGGATAAAACAACGTAAATACTTTTTAATAAAGCATAGGTTAAAACAACATAAATACAATTTAATAAAGCATAGGCTAAAACTACATAAATACAGTTTAATAAAGCATAGGATAAAACAACATAAATACAATTTAATAAAGCATAGGATAAAACAACATAAATACAATTTAATAAAGCATAGGATAAAACAACATAAATACAATTTAATAAAGCATAGGTTAAAACAACATAAATACAATTAAATAAAGCATAGGATAAAACAACATAAATACAATTTAATAAAGCATAGGATAAAACAACATAAATACAATTTAATAAAGCATAGGTTAAAACAACATAAATACAATTTTATAAAGCATAGGATAAAACAACATAAATACAATTTAATAAAGCATAGGTTAAAACAACATAAATACAATTTAATAAAGCATAGGATAAAACAACATAAATACAATTTAATAAAGCATAGGATAAAACAACATACATACTTTTTAATAAAGCATACGTTAAAACAACATAAATACAATTAAATAAAGCATAGGATAAAACAACATAAATACAATTTAATAAAGCATAGGTTAAAACAACATAAATACAATTTAATAAAGCAAAGGATAAAACAACATAAATACAATTTATAAAGCATAGGATAAAACAACATAAATACAATTTAATAAAGCATAGGATAAAACAACATAAATAAAATTTAATAAAGCATAGGTTAAAACAACATAAATACAATTTAATAAAGCATCGGACAAAACAACATAAATACAATTTAATAAAGCATAGGATAAAACAACATAAATACAATTTATAAAGCATAGGATAAAACAACATAAATACAATTTAATAAAGCATAGGATAAAACAACATGAATACAATTTAATAAAGCATAGGTTAAAACAACATAAATCCAATTTAATAAAGCATAGGATAAAACAACATAAATACAATTTAATAAAGCATAGGATAAAACAACATAAATACAATTTAATAAAGCATAGGTTAAAACAACATAAATCCAATTTAATAAAGCATAGGATAAAACAACATAAATCCAATTTAATAAAGCATAGGATAAAACAACATAAATACAATTTAATAAAGCATAGGATAAAACAACATAAATACAATTTATAAAGCATAGGATAAAACAACATAAATACAATTTAATAAAGCATAGGATAAAACAACATGAATACAATTTAATAAAGCATAGGTTAAAACAACATAAATCCAATTTAATAAAGCATAGGATAAAACAACATAAATACAATTTAATAAAGCATAGGATAAAACAACATAAATACAATTTAATAAAGCATAGGTTAAAACAACATAAATCCAATTTAATAAAGCATAGGATAAAACAACATAAATCCAATTTAATAAAGCAT
This sequence comes from Phyllobates terribilis, assembly GCF_046119375.1. Taxonomy (NCBI): domain Eukaryota; kingdom Metazoa; phylum Chordata; class Amphibia; order Anura; family Dendrobatidae; genus Phyllobates; species Phyllobates terribilis. The sequence goes on from NW_027362778.1 coordinate 1,872,221, forward strand.
AGGATAAAACAACATAAATACAATTTAATAAAGCATAGGATAAAACAACATAAATAAAATTTAATAAAGCATAGGTTAAAACAACATAAATACAATTTAATAAAGCATAGGATAAAACAACATAAATACAATTTAATAAAGCATAGGATAAAACAACATAAATAAAATTTAATAAAGCATAGGTTAAAAGAACATAAATACAATTTTATAATGCATAGGCAAAAACTACATAAATACAATTTAATAAAGCATAGGATAAAACAACATAAATACAATTTAATAAAGCATAGGTTAAAACAACATAAATACAATTTAATAAAGCATAGTATAAAACAACATAAATACAATTTAATAAAGCATAGGATAAAACAACATAAATAAAATTTAATAAAGAATAGGTTAAAACAACATAAATACAATTTAATAAAGCATAGGTTAAAACAACATAAATACAATTTAATAAAGCATAGTATAAAACAACATAAATAAAATTTAATAAAGCATAGGTTAAAACAACATAAATACAATTTAATAAAGCATAGGATAAAACAACATAAATTCAATTTAATAAAGCATAGGATAAAACAACATAAATACAATTTAATAAAGCATAGGATAAAACAACATAAATACAATTTAATAAAGCATAGGATAAAACAACATAAATAAAATTTAATAAAGCATAGGTTAAAACAACATAAATACAATTTAATAAAGTATAGGATAAAACAACATAAATACAATTTAATAAAGCATAGGATAAAACAACATAAATACTTTTTAATAAAGCATAGGATAAAACCACATAAATACAATTTAATAAAGCACAGGATAAAACAACATAAATACAATTTAATAAAGCATAGGATAAAACAACATAAATACAATTTAATAAAGCATAGGATAAAACAACATAAATACAATTTAATAAAGCATAGGATAAAACAACATAAATACAATTTAATAAAGCATACGTTAAAACAACATAAATACAATTAAATAAAGCATAGGATAAAACAACATAAATACAATTTAATAAAGCATAGGTTAAAACAACATAAATACAATTTAATAAAGCATAGGATAAAACAACATAAATACAATTTATAAAGCATAGGATAAAACAACATAAATACAATTTAATAAAGCATAGGATAAAACAACATAAATAAAATTTAATAAAGCATAGGTTAAAACAACATAAATAAAATTTAATAAAGCATAGGTTAAAACAACATAAATACAATTTAATAAAGCATAGTATAAAACAACATAAATACAATTTAATAAAGCATAGGATAAAACAACATAAATAAAATTTAATAAATCATAGGTTAAAACAACATAAATACAATTTAATAAAGCATAGGATAAAACAACATAAATACAATTTAGTAAAGCATAGGATAAAACAACGTAAATACTTTTTAATAAAGCATAGGTTAAAACAACATAAATACAATTTAATAAAGCATAGGCTAAAACTACATAAATACAGTTTAATAAAGCATAGGCAAAAACTACATAAATACAATTTAATAAAGCATAGGATAAAACAACAAAAAAACAATTTAATAAAGCATAGGTTAAAACAACATAAATACAATTTAATAAAGCATAGGATAAAACAACATAAATAAAATTTAATAAATCATAGGTTAAAACAACATAAATACAATTTAATAAAGCATAGGATAAAACAACATAAATACAATTTAGTAAAGCATAGGATAAAACAACGTAAATACTTTTTAATAAAGCATAGGTTAAAACAACATAAATACAATTTAATAAAGCATAGGCTAAAACTACATAAATACAGTTTAATAAAGCATAGGATAAAACAACATAAATACAATTTAATAAAGCATAGGATAAAACAACATAAATACAATTTAATAAAGCATAGGATAAAACAACATAAATACAATTTAATAAAGCATAGGTTAAAACAACATAAATACAATTAAATAAAGCATAGGATAAAACAACATAAATACAATTTAATAAAGCATAGGATAAAACAACATAAATACAATTTAATAAAGCATAGGTTAAAACAACATAAATACAATTTTATAAAGCATAGGATAAAACAACATAAATACAATTTAATAAAGCATAGGTTAAAACAACATAAATACAATTTAATAAAGCATAGGATAAAACAACATAAATACAATTTAATAAAGCATAGGATAAAACAACATACATACTTTTTAATAAAGCATACGTTAAAACAACATAAATACAATTAAATAAAGCATAGGATAAAACAACATAAATACAATTTAATAAAGCATAGGTTAAAACAACATAAATACAATTTAATAAAGCAAAGGATAAAACAACATAAATACAATTTATAAAGCATAGGATAAAACAACATAAATACAATTTAATAAAGCATAGGATAAAACAACATAAATAAAATTTAATAAAGCATAGGTTAAAACAACATAAATACAATTTAATAAAGCATCGGACAAAACAACATAAATACAATTTAATAAAGCATAGGATAAAACAACATAAATACAATTTATAAAGCATAGGATAAAACAACATAAATACAATTTAATAAAGCATAGGATAAAACAACATGAATACAATTTAATAAAGCATAGGTTAAAACAACATAAATCCAATTTAATAAAGCATAGGATAAAACAACATAAATACAATTTAATAAAGCATAGGATAAAACAACATAAATACAATTTAATAAAGCATAGGTTAAAACAACATAAATCCAATTTAATAAAGCATAGGATAAAACAACATAAATCCAATTTAATAAAGCATAGGATAAAACAACATAAATACAATTTAATAAAGCATAGGATAAAACAACATAAATAAAATTTAATAAAGCATAGGTTAAAACAACATAAATACAATTTAATAAAGCATAGGATAAAACAACATAAATACAATTTAATAAAGCATAGGATAAAACAACATAAATAAAATTTAATAAAGCATAGGTTAAAAGAACATAAATACAATTTTATAATGCATAGGCAAAAACTACATAAATACAATTTAATAAAGCATAGGATAAAACAACATAAATACAATTTAATAAAGCATAGGTTAAAACAACATAAATACAATTTAATAAAGCATAGTATAAAACAACATAAATACAATTTAATAAAGCATAGGATAAAACAACATAAATAAAATTTAATAAAGAATAGGTTAAAACAACATAAATACAATTTAATAAAGCATAGGATAAAATAACATAAATACAATTTCATAAAGCATAGGCTAAAACTACATAAATACAATTTAATAAAGCATAGGATAAAACAAATTAAATACAATTTAATAAAGCATAGGTTAAAACAACATAAATACAATTTAATAAAGCATAGGATAAAACAACATAAATACAATTTAATAAAGCATAGGATAAAACAACATAAATAAAATTTAATAAAGCATAGGTTAAAACAACATAAATACAATTTAATAAAGCATAGGATAAAACAACATAAATACAATTTAATAAAGCATAGGATAAAACAACATAAATAAAATTTAATAAAGCATAGGTTAAAAGAACATAAATACAATTTTATAAAGCATAGGCAAAAACTACATAAATACAATTTAATAAAGCATAGGATAAAACAACATAAATACAATTTAATAAAGCATAGGTTAAAACAACATAAATACAATTTAATAAAGCATAGTATAAAACAACATAAATACAATTTAATAAAGCATAGGATAAAACAACATAAATAAAATTTAATAAATCATAGGTTAAAACAACATAAATACAATTTAATAAAGCATAGGATAAAACAACTTAAATACAATTTAGTAAAGCATAGGATAAAACAACGTAAATACTTTTTAATAAAGCATAGGTTAAAACAACATAAATACAATTTAATAAAGCATAGGCTAAAACTACATAAATACAGTTTAATAAAGCATAGGATAAAACAACATAAATACAATTTAATAAAGCATAGGATAAAACAACATAAATACAATTTAATAAAGCATAGGATAAAACAACATAAATACAATTTAATAAAGCATAGGATAAAACAACATAAATAAAATTTAATAAAGCATAGGTTAAAAGAACATAAATACAATTTTATAATGCATAGGCAAAAACTACATAAATACAATTTAATAAAGCATAGGATAAAACAACATAAATACAATTTAATAAAGCATAGGTTAAAACAACATAAATACAATTTAATAAAGCATAGTATAAAACAACATAAATACAATTTAATAAAGCATAGGATAAAACAACATAAATAAAATTTAATAAAGAATAGGTTAAAACAACATAAATACAATTTAATAAAGCATAGGATAAAATAACATAAATACAATTTCATAAAGCATAGGCTAAAACTACATAAATACAATTTAATAAAGCATAGGATAAAACAAATTAAATACAATTTAATAAAGCATAGGTTAAAACAACATAAATACAATTTAATAAAGCATAGGATAAAACAACATAAATACAATTTAATAAAGCATAGGATAAAACAACATAAATAAAATTTAATAAAGCATAGGTTAAAACAACATAAATACAATTTAATAAAGCATAGGATAAAACAACATAAATACAATTTAATAAAGCATAGGATAAAACAACATAAATAAAATTTAATAAAGCATAGGTTAAAAGAACATAAATACAATTTTATAAAGCATAGGCAAAAACTACATAAATACAATTTAATAAAGCATAGGATAAAACAACATAAATACAATTTAATAAAGCATAGGTTAAAACAACATAAATACAATTTAATAAAGCATAGTATAAAACAACATAAATACAATTTAATAAAGCATAGGATAAAACAACATAAATAAAATTTAATAAATCATAGGTTAAAACAACATAAATACAATTTAATAAAGCATAGGATAAAACAACTTAAATACAATTTAGTAAAGCATAGGATAAAACAACGTAAATACTTTTTAATAAAGCATAGGTTAAAACAACATAAATACAATTTAATAAAGCATAGGCTAAAACTACATAAATACAGTTTAATAAAGCATAGGATAAAACAACATAAATACAATTTAATAAAGCATAGGATAAAACAACATAAATACAATTTAATAAAGCATAGGATAAAACAACATAAATACAATTTAATAAAGCATAGGTTAAAACAACATAAATACAATTAAATAAAGCATAGGATAAAACAACATAAATACAATTTAATAAAGCATAGGATAAAACAACATAAATACAATTTAATAAAGCATAGGTTAAAACAACATAAATACAATTTTATAAAGCATAGGATAAAACAACATAAATACAATTTAATAAAGCATAGGTTAAAACAACATAAATACAATTTAATAAAGCATAGGATAAAACAACATAAATTCAATTTAATAAAGCATAGGATAAAACAACATAAATACAATTTAATAAAGCATAGGATAAAACAACATAAATACAATTTAATAAAGCATAGGATAAAACAACATAAATAAAATTTAATAAAGCATAGGTTAAAACAACATAAATACAATTTAATAAAGTATAGGATAAAACAACATAAATACAATTTAATAAAGCATAGGATAAAACAACATAAATACTTTTTAATAAAGCATAGGATAAAACCACATAAATACAATTTAATAAAGCACAGGATAAAACAACATAAATACAATTTAATAAAGCATAGGATAAAACAACATAAATACAATTTAATAAAGCATAGGATAAAACAACATAAATACAATTTAATAAAGCATACGTTAAAACAACATAAATACAATTAAATAAAGCATAGGATAAAACAACATAAATACAATTTAATAAAGCATAGGTTAAAACAACATAAATACAATTTAATAAAGCATAGGCTAAAACTACATAAATACAGTTTAATAAAGCATAGGATAAAACAACATAAATACAATTTAATAAAGCATAGGATAAAACAACATAAATACAATTTAATAAAGCATAGGATAAAACAACATAAATACAATTTAATAAAGCATAGGATAAAACAACATAAATAAAATTTAATAAAGCATAGGTTAAAAGAACATAAATACAATTTTATAATGCATAGGCAAAAACTACATAAATACAATTTAATAAAGCATAGGATAAAACAACATAAATACAATTTAATAAAGCATAGGTTAAAACAACATAAATACAATTTAATAAAGCATAGTATAAAACAACATAAATACAATTTAATAAAGCATAGGATAAAACAACATAAATAAAATTTAATAAAGAATAGGTTAAAACAACATAAATACAATTTAATAAAGCATAGGATAAAATAACATAAATACAATTTCATAAAGCATAGGCTAAAACTACATAAATACAATTTAATAAAGCATAGGATAAAACAAATTAAATACAATTTAATAAAGCATAGGTTAAAACAACATAAATACAATTTAATAAAGCATAGGATAAAACAACATAAATACAATTTAATAAAGCATAGGATAAAACAACATAAATAAAATTTAATAAAGCATAGGTTAAAACAACATAAATACAATTTAATAAAGCATAGGATAAAACAACATAAATACAATTTAATAAAGCATAGGATAAAACAACATAAATAAAATTTAATAAAGCATAGGTTAAAAGAACATAAATACAATTTTATAAAGCATAGGCAAAAACTACATAAATACAATTTAATAAAGCATAGGATAAAACAACATAAATACAATTTAATAAAGCATAGGTTAAAACAACATAAATACAATTTAATAAAGCATAGTATAAAACAACATAAATACAATTTAATAAAGCATAGGATAAAACAACATAAATAAAATTTAATAAATCATAGGTTAAAACAACATAAATACAATTTAATAAAGCATAGGATAAAACAACTTAAATACAATTTAGTAAAGCATAGGATAAAACAACGTAAATACTTTTTAATAAAGCATAGGTTAAAACAACATAAATACAATTTAATAAAGCATAGGCTAAAACTACATAAATACAGTTTAATAAAGCATAGGATAAAACAACATAAATACAATTTAATAAAGCATAGGATAAAACAACATAAATACAATTTAATAAAGCATAGGATAAAACAACATAAATACAATTTAATAAAGCATAGGTTAAAACAACATAAATACAATTAAATAAAGCATAGGATAAAACAACATAAATACAATTTAATAAAGCATAGGATAAAACAACATAAATACAATTTAATAAAGCATAGGTTAAAACAACATAAATACAATTTTATAAAGCATAGGATAAAACAACATAAATACAATTTAATAAAGCATAGGTTAAAACAACATAAATACAATTTAATAAAGCATAGGATAAAACAACATAAATTCAATTTAATAAAGCATAGGATAAAACAACATAAATACAATTTAATAAAGCATAGGATAAAACAACATAAATACAATTTAATAAAGCATAGGATAAAACAACATAAATAAAATTTAATAAAGCATAGGTTAAAACAACATAAATACAATTTAATAAAGTATAGGATAAAACAACATAAATACAATTTAATAAAGCATAGGATAAAACAACATAAATACTTTTTAATAAAGCATAGGATAAAACCACATAAATACAATTTAATAAAGCACAGGATAAAACAACATAAATACAATTTAATAAAGCATAGGATAAAACAACATAAATACAATTTAATAAAGCATAGGATAAAACAACATAAATACAATTTAATAAAGCATACGTTAAAACAACATAAATACAATTAAATAAAGCATAGGATAAAACAACATAAATACAATTTAATAAAGCATAGGTTAAAACAACATAAATACAATTTAATAAAGCATAGGATAAAACAACATAAATACAATTTATAAAGCATAGGATAAAACAACATAAATACAATTTAATAAAGCATAGGATAAAACAACATAAATAAAATTTAATAAAGCATAGGTTAAAACAACATAAATAAAATTTAATAAAGCATAGGTTAAAACAACATAAATACAATTTAATAAAGCATCGGACAAAACAACATAAATACAATTTAATAAAGCATAGGATAAAACAACATAAATACAATTTATAAAGCATAGGATAAAACAACATAAATACAATTTAATAAAGCATAGGATAAAACAACATAAATTCAATTTAATAAAGCATAGGATAAAACAACATAAATACAATTTAATAAAGCATAGGATAAAACAACATAAATAAAATTTAATAAAGCATAGGATAAAACAACATAAATACAATTTAATAAAGCATAGGATAAAACAACATAAATACAATTTAATAAAGCATAGGATAAAACAACATAAATAAAATTTAATAAAGCATAGGATAAAACAACATAAATACAATTTAATGAAGCATAGGATAAAACAACATAAATACAATTTAATAAAGCATAGGTTAAAACAACATAAATGCAATTTAATAAAGCATAGGATAAAACAACATAAATACAATTTAATAAAGCATAGGATAAAACAACATAAATACAATTTAATAAAGCATAGGATAAAACAACATAAATAAAATTTAATAAAGCATAGGTTAAAACAAAATAAATACAATTTAATAAAGCATCGGACAAAACAACATAAATACAATTTAATAAAGCATAGGATAAAACAACATAAATACAATTTAATAAAGCATAAGATAAAACAACATGAATACAATTTAATAAAGCATAGGTTAAAACAACATAAATACAATTTAATAAATCATAGGATAAAACAACATAAATTCAATTGAATAAAGCATAGGTTAAAACAACATAAATACAATTTAATAAAGCATAGGATAAAATAACATAAATACAATTTCATAAAGCAGAGGCTAAAACTATATAAATACAATTTAATAAATCATCGGACAAAACAACATAAATACAATTTAATAAAGCATATGATAAAACAACATAAATACAATTTATAAAGCATAGGATAAAACAATATAAATACAATTTAATAAAGCATAGGATAAAACAACATAAATAAAATTTAATAAAGCATAGGTTAAAACAACATAAATACAATTTAATAAAGCATCGGACAAAACAACATAAATACAATTTAATAAAGCATAGGATAAAACAACATAAATACAATTTATAAAGCATAGGATAAAACAACATAAATACAATTTAATAAAGCATAGGATAAAACAACATAAATACAATTTAGTAAAGCATAGGATAAAACAACGTAAATACTTTTTAATAAAGCATAGGTTAAAACAACATAAATACAATTTAATAAAGCATAGGCTAAAACTACATAAATACAGTTTAATAAAGCATAGGATAAAACAACATAAATACAATTTAATAAAGCATAGGATAAAACAACATAAATACAATTTAATAAAGCATAGGATAAAACAACATAAATACAATTTAATAAAGCATAGGTTAAAACAACATAAATACAATTAAATAAAGCATAGGATAAAACAACATAAATACAATTTAATAAAGCATAGGATAAAACAACATAAATACAATTTAATAAAGCATAGGTTAAAACAACATAAATACAATTTTATAAAGCATAGGATAAAACAACATAAATACAATTTAATAAAGCATAGGTTAAAACAACATAAATACAATTTAATAAAGCATAGGATAAAACAACATAAATACAATTTAGTAAAGCATAGGATAAAACAACGTAAATACTTTTTAATAAAGCATAGGTTAAAACAACATAAATACAATTTAATAAAGCATAGGCTAAAACTACATAAATACAGTTTAATAAAGCATAGGATAAAACAACATAAATACAATTTAATAAAGCATAGGATAAAACAACATAAATACAATTTAATAAAGCATAGGATAAAACAACATAAATACAATTTAATAAAGCATAGGTTAAAACAACATAAATACAATTAAATAAAGCATAGGATAAAACAACATAAATACAATTTAATAAAGCATAGGATAAAACAACATAAATACAATTTAATAAAGCATAGGTTAAAACAACATAAATACAATTTTATAAAGCATAGGATAAAACAACATAAATACAATTTAATAAAGCATAGGATAAAACAACATAAATTCAATTTAATAAAGCATAGGATAAAACAACATAAATACAATTTAATAAAGCATAGGATAAAACAACATAAATACAATTTAATAAAGCATAGGATAAAACAACATAAATAAAATTTAATAAAGCATAGGTTAAAACAACATAAATACAATTTAATAAAGTATAGGATAAAACAACATAAATACAATTTAATAAAGCATAGGATAAAACAACATAAATACTTTTTAATAAAGCATAGGTTAAAACAACATAAATACAATTTAATAAAGCATAGGCTAAAACTACATAAATACAGTTTAATAAAGCATAGGATAAAATAACATAAATACAATTTCATAAAGCAGAGGCTAAAACTATATAAATACAATTTAATAAATCATCGGACAAAACAACATAAATACAATTTAATAAAGCATATGATAAAACAACATAAATACAATTTATAAAGCATAGGATAAAACAATATAAATACAATTTAATAAAGCATAGGATAAAACAACATAAATAAAATTTAATAAAGCATAGGTTAAAACAACATAAATACAATTTAATAAAGCATCGGACAAAACAACATAAATACAATTTAATAAAGCATAGGATAAAACAACATAAATACAATTTATAAAGCATAGGATAAAACAACATAAATACAATTTAATAAAGCATAGGATAAAACAACATAAATACAATTTAGTAAAGCATAGGATAAAACAACGTAAATACTTTTTAATAAAGCATAGGTTAAAACAACATAAATACAATTTAATAAAGCATAGGCTAAAACTACATAAATACAGTTTAATAAAGCATAGGATAAAACAACATAAATACAATTTAATAAAGCATAGGATAAAACAACATAAATACAATTTAATAAAGCATAGGATAAAACAACATAAATACAATTTAATAAAGCATAGGTTAAAACAACATAAATACAATTAAATAAAGCATAGGATAAAACAACATAAATACAATTTAATAAAGCATAGGATAAAACAACATAAATACAATTTAATAAAGCATAGGTTAAAACAACATAAATACAATTTTATAAAGCATAGGATAAAACAACATAAATACAATTTAATAAAGCATAGGTTAAAACAACATAAATACAATTTAATAAAGCATAGGATAAAACAACATAAATACAATTTAGTAAAGCATAGGATAAAACAACGTAAATACTTTTTAATAAAGCATAGGTTAAAACAACATAAATACAATTTAATAAAGCATAGGCTAAAACTACATAAATACAGTTTAATAAAGCATAGGATAAAACAACATAAATACAATTTAATAAAGCATAGGATAAAACAACATAAATACAATTTAATAAAGCATAGGATAAAACAACATAAATACAATTTAATAAAGCATAGGTTAAAACAACATAAATACAATTAAATAAAGCATAGGATAAAACAACATAAATACAATTTAATAAAGCATAGGATAAAACAACATAAATACAATTTAATAAAGCATAGGTTAAAACAACATAAATACAATTTTATAAAGCATAGGATAAAACAACATAAATACAATTTAATAAAGCATAGGTTAAAACAACATAAATACAATTTAATAAAGCATAGGATAAAACAACATAAATTCAATTTAATAAAGCATAGGATAAAACAACATAAATACAATTTAATAAAGCATAGGATAAAACAACATAAATACAATTTAATAAAGCATAGGATAAAACAACATAAATAAAATTTAATAAAGCATAGGCTAAAACTACATAAATACAGTTTAATAAAGCATAGGATAAAACAACATAAATACAATTTAATAAAGCATAGGATAAAACAACATAAATACAATTTAATAAAGCATAGGATAAAACAACATAAATACAATTTAATAAAGCATAGGTTAAAACAACATAAATACAATTAAATAAAGCATAGGATAAAACAACATAAATACAATTTAATAAAGCATAGGATAAAACAACATAAATACAATTTAATAAAGCATAGGTTAAAACAACATAAATACAATTTTATAAAGCATAGGATAAAACAACATAAATACAATTTAATAAAGCATAGGTTAAAACAACATAAATACAATTTAATAAAGCATAGGATAAAACAACATAAATTCAATTTAATAAAGCATAGGATAAAACAACATAAATACAATTTAATAAAGCATAGGATAAAACAACATAAATACAATTTAATAAAGCATAGGATAAAACAACATAAATAAAATTTAATAAAGCATAGGTTAAAACAACATAAATACAATTTAATAAAGTATAGGATAAAACAACATAAATACAATTTAATAAAGCATAGGATAAAACAACATAAATACTTTTTAATAAAGCATAGGTTAAAACAACATAAATACAATTTAATAAAGCATAGGCTAAAACTACATAAATACAGTTTAATAAAGCATAGGATAAAACAACATAAATACAATTTAATAAAGCATAGGATAAAACAACATAAATACAATTTAATAAAGCATAGGATAAAACAACATAAATACAATTTAATAAAGCATAGGTTAAAACAACATAAATACAATTAAATAAAGCATAGGATAAAACAACATAAATACAATTTAATAAAGCATAGGATAAAACAACATAAATACAATTTAATAAAGCATAGGATAAAACAACATAAATACAATTTAATAAAGCATAGGATAAAACAACATAAATACAATTTAATAAAGCATAAGATAAAACAACATGAATACAATTTAATAAAGCATAGGTTAAAACAACATAAATACAATTTAATAAATCATAGGATAAAACAACATAAATTCAATTGAATAAAGCATAGGTTAAAACAACATAAATACAATTTAATAAAGCATAGGATAAAATAACATAAATACAATTTCATAAAGCAGAGGCTAAAACTATATAAATACAATTTAATAAATCATCGGACAAAACAACATAAATACAATTTAATAAAGCATATGATAAAACAACATAAATACAATTTATAAAGCATAGGATAAAACAATATAAATACAATTTAATAAAGCATAGGATAAAACAACATAAATAAAATTTAATAAAGCATAGGTTAAAACAACATAAATACAATTTAATAAAGCATCGGACAAAACAACATAAATACAATTTAATAAAGCATAGGATAAAACAACATAAATACAATTTATAAAGCATAGGATAAAACAACATAAATACAATTTAATAAAGCATAGGATAAAACAACATAAATACAATTTAGTAAAGCATAGGATAAAACAACGTAAATACTTTTTAATAAAGCATAGGTTAAAACAACATAAATACAATTTAATAAAGCATAGGCTAAAACTACATAAATACAGTTTAATAAAGCATAGGATAAAACAACATAAATACAATTTAATAAAGCATAGGATAAAACAACATAAATACAATTTAATAAAGCATAGGATAAAACAACATAAATACAATTTAATAAAGCATAGGATAAAACAACATAAATACAATTTAATAAAGCATAGGTTAAAACAACATAAATACAATTAAATAAAGCATAGGATAAAACAACATAAATACAATTTAATAAAGCATAGGATAAAACAACATAAATACAATTTAATAAAGCATAGGTTAAAACAACATAAATACAATTTTATAAAGCATAGGATAAAACAACATAAATACAATTTAATAAAGCATAGGTTAAAACAACATAAATACAATTTAATAAAGCATAGGATAAAACAACATAAATACAATTTAGTAAAGCATAGGATAAAACAACGTAAATACTTTTTAATAAAGCATAGGTTAAAACAACATAAATACAATTTAATAAAGCATAGGCTAAAACTACATAAATACAGTTTAATAAAGCATAGGATAAAACAACATAAATACAATTTAATAAAGCATAGGATAAAACAACATAAATACAATTTAATAAAGCATAGGATAAAACAACATAAATACAATTTAATAAAGCATAGGTTAAAACAACATAAATACAATTAAATAAAGCATAGGATAAAACAACATAAATACAATTTAATAAAGCATAGGATAAAACAACATAAATACAATTTAATAAAGCATAGGTTAAAACAACATAAATACAATTTTATAAAGCATAGGATAAAACAACATAAATACAATTTAATAAAGCATAGGTTAAAACAACATAAATACAATTTAATAAAGCATAGGATAAAACAACATAAATTCAATTTAATAAAGCATAGGATAAAACAACATAAATACTTTTTAATAAAGCATAGGTTAAAACAACATAAATACAATTTAATAAAGCATAGGCTAAAACTACATAAATACAGTTTAATAAAGCATAGGATAAAACAACATAAATACAATTTAATAAAGCATAGGATAAAACAACATAAATACAATTTAATAAAGCATAGGATAAAACAACATAAATACTTTTTAATAAAGCATAGGTTAAAACAACATAAATACAATTTAATAAAGCATAGGCTAAAACTACATAAATACAGTTTAATAAAGCATAGGATAAAACAACATAAATACAATTTAATAAAGCATAGGATAAAACAACATAAATACAATTTAATAAAGCATAGGATAAAACAACATAAATACAATTTAATAAAGCATAGGTTAAAACAACATAAATACAATTAAATAAAGCATAGGATAAAACAACATAAATACAATTTAATAAAGCATAGGATAAAACAACATAAATACAATTTAATAAAGCATAGGATAAAACAACATAAATACAATTTAATAAAGCATAGGATAAAACAACATAAATACAATTTAATAAAGCATAAGATAAAACAACATGAATACAATTTAATAAAGCATAGGTTAAAACAACATAAATACAATTTAATAAATCATAGGATAAAACAACATAAATTCAATTGAATAAAGCATAGGTTAAAACAACATAAATACAATTTAATAAAGCATAGGATAAAATAACATAAATACAATTTCATAAAGCAGAGGCTAAAACTATATAAATACAATTTAATAAATCATCGGACAAAACAACATAAATACAATTTAATAAAGCATATGATAAAACAACATAAATACAATTTATAAAGCATAGGATAAAACAATATAAATACAATTTAATAAAGCATAGGATAAAACAACATAAATAAAATTTAATAAAGCATAGGTTAAAACAACATAAATACAATTTAATAAAGCATCGGACAAAACAACATAAATACAATTTAATAAAGCATAGGATAAAACAACATAAATACAATTTATAAAGCATAGGATAAAACAACATAAATACAATTTAATAAAGCATAGGATAAAACAACATAAATACAATTTAGTAAAGCATAGGATAAAACAACGTAAATACTTTTTAATAAAGCATAGGTTAAAACAACATAAATACAATTTAATAAAGCATAGGCTAAAACTACATAAATACAGTTTAATAAAGCATAGGATAAAACAACATAAATACAATTTAATAAAGCATAGGATAAAACAACATAAATACAATTTAATAAAGCATAGGATAAAACAACATAAATACAATTTAATAAAGCATAGGTTAAAACAACATAAATACAATTAAATAAAGCATAGGATAATACAACATAAATACAATTTAATAAAGCATAGGATAAAACAACATAAATACAATTTAATAAAGCATAGGTTAAAACAACATAAATACAATTTTATAAAGCATAGGATAAAACAACATAAATACAATTTAATAAAGCATAGGTTAAAACAACATAAATACAATTTAATAAAGCATAGTTTAAAACAACATAAATACAATTTAGTAAAGCATAGGATAAAACAACGTAAATACTTTTTAATAAAGCATAGGTTAAAACAACATAAATACAATTTAATAAAGCATAGGCTAAAACTACATAAATACAGTTTAATAAAGCATAGGATAAAACAACATAAATACAATTTAATAAAGCATAGGATAAAACAACATAAATACAATTTAATAAAGCATAGGATAAAACAACATAAATACAATTTAATAAAGCATAGGTTAAAACAACATAAATACAATTAAATAAAGCATAGGATAAAACAACATAAATACAATTTAATAAAGCATAGGATAAAACAACATAAATACAATTTAATAAAGCATAGGATAAAACAACATAAATACAATTTAATAAAGCATAGGTTAAAACAACATAAATACAATTTTATAAAGCATAGGATAAAACAACATAAATACAATTTAATAAAGCATAGGATAAAACAACATAAATTCAATTTAATAAAGCATAGGATAAAACAACATAAATACAATTTAATAAAGCATAGGATAAAACAACATAAATACAATTTAATAAAGCATAGGATAAAACAACATAAATAAAATTTAATAAAGCATAGGTTAAAACAACATAAATACAATTTAATAAAGTATAGGATAAAACAACATAAATACAATTTAATAAAGCATAGGATAAAACAACATAAATACTTTTTAATAAAGCATAGGTTAAAACAACATAAATACAATTTAATAAAGCATAGGCTAAAACTACATAAATACAGTTTAATAAAGCATAGGATAAAATAACATAAATACAATTTCATAAAGCAGAGGCTAAAACTATATAAATACAATTTAATAAATCATCGGACAAAACAACATAAATACAATTTAATAAAGCATATGATAAAACAACATAAATACAATTTATAAAGCATAGGATAAAACAATATAAATACAATTTAATAAAGCATAGGATAAAACAACATAAATAAAATTTAATAAAGCATAGGTTAAAACAACATAAATACAATTTAATAAAGCATCGGACAAAACAACATAAATACAATTTAATAAAGCATAGGATAAAACAACATAAATACAATTTATAAAGCATAGGATAAAACAACATAAATACAATTTAATAAAGCATAGGATAAAACAACATAAATACAATTTAGTAAAGCATAGGATAAAACAACGTAAATACTTTTTAATAAAGCATAGGTTAAAACAACATAAATACAATTTAATAAAGCATAGGCTAAAACTACATAAATACAGTTTAATAAAGCATAGGATAAAACAACATAAATACAATTTAATAAAGCATAGGATAAAACAACATAAATACAATTTAATAAAGCATAGGATAAAACAACATAAATACAATTTAATAAAGCATAGGTTAAAACAACATAAATACAATTAAATAAAGCATAGGATAAAACAACATAAATACAATTTAATAAAGCATAGGATAAAACAACATAAATACAATTTAATAAAGCATAGGTTAAAACAACATAAATACAATTTTATAAAGCATAGGATAAAACAACATAAATACAATTTAATAAAGCATAGGTTAAAACAACATAAATACAATTTAATAAAGCATAGGATAAAACAACATAAATACAATTTAGTAAAGCATAGGATAAAACAACGTAAATACTTTTTAATAAAGCATAGGTTAAAACAACATAAATACAATTTAATAAAGCATAGGCTAAAACTACATAAATACAGTTTAATAAAGCATAGGATAAAACAACATAAATACAATTTAATAAAGCATAGGATAAAACAACATAAATACAATTTAATAAAGCATAGGATAAAACAACATAAATACAATTTAATAAAGCATAGGTTAAAACAACATAAATGCAATTAAATAAAGCATAGGATAAAACAACATAAATACAATTTAATAAAGCATAGGATAAAACAACATAAATACAATTTAATAAAGCATAGGATAAAACAACATAAATACAATTTAATAAAGCATAGGATAAAACAACATAAATACAATTTAATAAAGCATAAGATAAAACAACATGAATACAATTTAATAAAGCATAGGTTAAAACAACATAAATACAATTTAATAAATCATAGGATAAAACAACATAAATTCAATTGAATAAAGCATAGGTTAAAACAACATAAATACAATTTAATAAAGCATAGGATAAAATAACATAAATACAATTTCATAAAGCAGAGGCTAAAACTATATAAATACAATTTAATAAATCATCGGACAAAACAACATAAATACAATTTAATAAAGCATATGATAAAACAACATAAATACAATTTATAAAGCATAGGATAAAACAATATAAATACAATTTAATAAAGCATAGGATAAAACAACATAAATAAAATTTAATAAAGCATAGGTTAAAACAACATAAATACAATTTAATAAAGCATCGGACAAAACAACATAAATACAATTTAATAAAGCATAGGATAAAACAACATAAATACAATTTATAAAGCATAGGATAAAACAACATAAATACAATTTAATA
The DNA here is from genome assembly GCF_046119375.1 of Phyllobates terribilis. Taxonomy (NCBI): domain Eukaryota; kingdom Metazoa; phylum Chordata; class Amphibia; order Anura; family Dendrobatidae; genus Phyllobates; species Phyllobates terribilis. The sequence goes on from NW_027362778.1 coordinate 1,890,666, forward strand.
AAGCATAGGATAAAACAACATAAATACAATTTAGTAAAGCATAGGATAAAACAACGTAAATACTTTTTAATAAAGCATAGGTTAAAACAACATAAATACAATTTAATAAAGCATAGGCTAAAACTACATAAATACAGTTTAATAAAGCATAGGATAAAACAACATAAATACAATTTAATAAAGCATAGGATAAAACAACATAAATACAATTTAATAAAGCATAGGATAAAACAACATAAATACAATTTAATAAAGCATAGGTTAAAACAACATAAATACAATTAAATAAAGCATAGGATAATACAACATAAATACAATTTAATAAAGCATAGGATAAAACAACATAAATACAATTTAATAAAGCATAGGTTAAAACAACATAAATACAATTTTATAAAGCATAGGATAAAACAACATAAATACAATTTAATAAAGCATAGGTTAAAACAACATAAATACAATTTAATAAAGCATAGGATAAAACAACATAAATACAATTTAGTAAAGCATAGGATAAAACAACGTAAATACTTTTTAATAAAGCATAGGTTAAAACAACATAAATACAATTTAATAAAGCATAGGCTAAAACTACATAAATACAGTTTAATAAAGCATAGGATAAAACAACATAAATACAATTTAATAAAGCATAGGATAAAACAACATAAATACAATTTAATAAAGCATAGGATAAAACAACATAAATACAATTTAATAAAGCATAGGTTAAAACAACATAAATACAATTAAATAAAGCATAGGATAAAACAACATAAATACAATTTAATAAAGCATAGGATAAAACAACATAAATACAATTTAATAAAGCATAGGTTAAAACAACATAAATACAATTTTATAAATCATAGGATAAAACAACATAAATACAATTTAATAAAGCATAGGTTAAAACAACATAAATACAATTTAATAAAGCATAGGATAAAACAACATAAATACAATTTAGTAAAGCATAGGATAAAACAACGTAAATACTTTTTAATAAAGCATAGGTTAAAACAACATAAATACAATTTAATAAAGCATAGGCTAAAACTACATAAATACAGTTTAATAAAGCATAGGATAAAACAACATAAATACAATTTAATAAAGCATAGGATAAAACAACATAAATACAATTTAATAAAGCATAGGATAAAACAACATAAATACAATTTAATAAAGCATAGGTTAAAACAACATAAATACAATTAAATAAAGCATAGGATAAAACAACATAAATACAATTTAATAAAGCATAGGATAAAACAACATAAATACAATTTAATAAAGCATAGGTTAAAACAACATAAATACAATTTAATAAAGCATAGGCTAAAACTACATAAATACAGTTTAATAAAGCATAGGATAAAATAACATAAATACAATTTCATAAAGCAGAGGCTAAAACTATATAAATACAATTTAATAAATCATCGGACAAAACAACATAAATACAATTTAATAAAGCATATGATAAAACAACATAAATACAATTTATAAAGCATAGGATAAAACAATATAAATACAATTTAATAAAGCATAGGATAAAACAACATAAATAAAATTTAATAAAGCATAGGTTAAAACAACATAAATACAATTTAATAAAGCATCGGACAAAACAACATAAATACAATTTAATAAAGCATAGGATAAAACAACATAAATACAATTTATAAAGCATAGGATAAAACAACATAAATACAATTTAATAAAGCATAGGATAAAACAACATAAATACAATTTAGTAAAGCATAGGATAAAACAACGTAAATACTTTTTAATAAAGCATAGGTTAAAACAACATAAATACAATTTAATAAAGCATAGGCTAAAACTACATAAATACAGTTTAATAAAGCATAGGATAAAACAACATAAATACAATTTAATAAAGCATAGGATAAAACAACATAAATACAATTTAATAAAGCATAGGATAAAACAACATAAATACAATTTAATAAAGCATAGGTTAAAACAACATAAATACAATTAAATAAAGCATAGGATAAAACAACATAAATACAATTTAATAAAGCATAGGATAAAACAACATAAATACAATTTAATAAAGCATAGGTTAAAACAACATAAATACAATTTTATAAAGCATAGGATAAAACAACATAAATACAATTTAATAAAGCATAGGTTAAAACAACATAAATACAATTTAATAAAGCATAGGATAAAACAACATAAATACAATTTAGTAAAGCATAGGATAAAACAACGTAAATACTTTTTAATAAAGCATAGGTTAAAACAACATAAATACAATTTAATAAAGCATAGGCTAAAACTACATAAATACAGTTTAATAAAGCATAGGATAAAACAACATAAATACAATTTAATAAAGCATAGGATAAAACAACATAAATACAATTTAATAAAGCATAGGATAAAACAACATAAATACAATTTAATAAAGCATAGGTTAAAACAACATAAATGCAATTAAATAAAGCATAGGATAAAACAACATAAATACAATTTAATAAAGCATAGGATAAAACAACATAAATACAATTTAATAAAGCATAGGATAAAACAACATAAATACAATTTAATAAAGCATAGGATAAAACAACATAAATACAATTTAATAAAGCATAAGATAAAACAACATGAATACAATTTAATAAAGCATAGGTTAAAACAACATAAATACAATTTAATAAATCATAGGATAAAACAACATAAATTCAATTGAATAAAGCATAGGTTAAAACAACATAAATACAATTTAATAAAGCATAGGATAAAATAACATAAATACAATTTCATAAAGCAGAGGCTAAAACTATATAAATACAATTTAATAAATCATCGGACAAAACAACATAAATACAATTTAATAAAGCATATGATAAAACAACATAAATACAATTTATAAAGCATAGGATAAAACAATATAAATACAATTTAATAAAGCATAGGATAAAACAACATAAATAAAATTTAATAAAGCATAGGTTAAAACAACATAAATACAATTTAATAAAGCATCGGACAAAACAACATAAATACAATTTAATAAAGCATAGGATAAAACAACATAAATACAATTTATAAAGCATAGGATAAAACAACATAAATACAATTTAATAAAGCATAGGATAAAACAACATAAATACAATTTAGTAAAGCATAGGATAAAACAACGTAAATACTTTTTAATAAAGCATAGGTTAAAACAACATAAATACAATTTAATAAAGCATAGGCTAAAACTACATAAATACAGTTTAATAAAGCATAGGATAAAACAACATAAATACAATTTAATAAAGCATAGGATAAAACAACATAAATACAATTTAATAAAGCATAGGATAAAACAACATAAATACAATTTAATAAAGCATAGGTTAAAACAACATAAATACAATTAAATAAAGCATAGGATAATACAACATAAATACAATTTAATAAAGCATAGGATAAAACAACATAAATACAATTTAATAAAGCATAGGTTAAAACAACATAAATACAATTTTATAAAGCATAGGATAAAACAACATAAATACAATTTAATAAAGCATAGGTTAAAACAACATAAATACAATTTAATAAAGCATAGGATAAAACAACATAAATACAATTTAGTAAAGCATAGGATAAAACAACGTAAATACTTTTTAATAAAGCATAGGTTAAAACAACATAAATACAATTTAATAAAGCATAGGCTAAAACTACATAAATACAGTTTAATAAAGCATAGGATAAAACAACATAAATACAATTTAATAAAGCATAGGATAAAACAACATAAATACAATTTAATAAAGCATAGGATAAAACAACATAAATACAATTTAATAAAGCATAGGTTAAAACAACATAAATACAATTAAATAAAGCATAGGATAAAACAACATAAATACAATTTAATAAAGCATAGGATAAAACAACATAAATACAATTTAATAAAGCATAGGTTAAAACAACATAAATACAATTTTATAAAGCATAGGATAAAACAACATAAATACAATTTAATAAAGCATAGGTTAAAACAACATAAATACAATTTAATAAAGCATAGGATAAAACAACATAAATACAATTTAGTAAAGCATAGGATAAAACAACGTAAATACTTTTTAATAAAGCATAGGTTAAAACAACATAAATACAATTTAATAAAGCATAGGCTAAAACTACATAAATACAGTTTAATAAAGCATAGGATAAAACAACATAAATACAATTTAATAAAGCATAGGATAAAACAACATAAATACAATTTAATAAAGCATAGGATAAAACAACATAAATACAATTTAATAAAGCATAGGTTAAAACAACATAAATACAATTAAATAAAGCATAGGATAAAACAACATAAATACAATTTAATAAAGCATAGGATAAAACAACATAAATACAATTTAATAAAGCATAGGATAAAACAACATAAATACAATTTAATAAAGCATAGGATAAAACAACATAAATACAATTTAATAAAGCATAAGATAAAACAACATGAATACAATTTAATAAAGCATAGGTTAAAACAACATAAATACAATTTAATAAATCATAGGATAAAACAACATAAATTCAATTGAATAAAGCATAGGTTAAAACAACATAAATACAATTTAATAAAGCATAGGATAAAATAACATAAATACAATTTCATAAAGCAGAGGCTAAAACTATATAAATACAATTTAATAAATCATCGGACAAAACAACATAAATACAATTTAATAAAGCATATGATAAAACAACATAAATACAATTTATAAAGCATAGGATAAAACAATATAAATACAATTTAATAAAGCATAGGATAAAACAACATAAATAAAATTTAATAAAGCATAGGTTAAAACAACATAAATACAATTTAATAAAGCATCGGACAAAACAACATAAATACAATTTAATAAAGCATAGGATAAAACAACATAAATACAATTTATAAAGCATAGGATAAAACAACATAAATACAATTTAATAAAGCATAGGATAAAACAACATAAATACAATTTAGTAAAGCATAGGATAAAACAACGTAAATACTTTTTAATAAAGCATAGGTTAAAACAACATAAATACAATTTAATAAAGCATAGGCTAAAACTACATAAATACAGTTTAATAAAGCATAGGATAAAACAACATAAATACAATTTAATAAAGCATAGGATAAAACAACATAAATACAATTTAATAAAGCATAGGATAAAACAACATAAATACAATTTAATAAAGCATAGGTTAAAACAACATAAATACAATTAAATAAAGCATAGGATAATACAACATAAATACAATTTAATAAAGCATAGGATAAAACAACATAAATACAATTTAATAAAGCATAGGTTAAAACAACATAAATACAATTTTATAAAGCATAGGATAGAACAACATAAATACAATTTAATAAAGCATAGGTTAAAACAACATAAATACAATTTAATAAAGCATAGGATAAAACAACATAAATACAATTTAGTAAAGCATAGGATAAAACAACGTAAATACTTTTTAATAAAGCATAGGTTAAAACAACATAAATACAATTTAATAAAGCATAGGCTAAAACTACATAAATACAGTTTAATAAAGCATAGGATAAAACAACATAAATACAATTTAATAAAGCATAGGATAAAACAACATAAATACAATTTAATAAAGCATAGGATAAAACAACATAAATACAATTTAATAAAGCATAGGTTAAAACAACATAAATACAATTAAATAAAGCATAGGATAAAACAACATAAATACAATTTAATAAAGCATAGGATAAAACAACATAAATACAATTTAATAAAGCATAGGATAAAACAACATAAATACAATTTAATAAAGCATAGGTTAAAACAACATAAATACAATTTTATAAAGCATAGGATAAAACAACATAAATACAATTTAATAAAGCATAGGATAAAACAACATAAATTCAATTTAATAAAGCATAGGATAAAACAACATAAATACAATTTAATAAAGCATAGGATAAAACAACATAAATACAATTTAATAAAGCATAGGATAAAACAACATAAATAAAATTTAATAAAGCATAGGTTAAAACAACATAAATACAATTTAATAAAGTATAGGATAAAACAACATAAATACAATTTAATAAAGCATAGGATAAAACAACATAAATACTTTTTAATAAAGCATAGGTTAAAACAACATAAATACAATTTAATAAAGCATAGGCTAAAACTACATAAATACAGTTTAATAAAGCATAGGATAAAATAACATAAATACAATTTCATAAAGCAGAGGCTAAAACTATATAAATACAATTTAATAAATCATCGGACAAAACAACATAAATACAATTTAATAAAGCATATGATAAAACAACATAAATACAATTTATAAAGCATAGGATAAAACAATATAAATACAATTTAATAAAGCATAGGATAAAACAACATAAATAAAATTTAATAAAGCATAGGTTAAAACAACATAAATACAATTTAATAAAGCATCGGACAAAACAACATAAATACAATTTAATAAAGCATAGGATAAAACAACATAAATACAATTTATAAAGCATAGGATAAAACAACATAAATACAATTTAATAAAGCATAGGATAAAACAACATAAATACAATTTAGTAAAGCATAGGATAAAACAACGTAAATACTTTTTAATAAAGCATAGGTTAAAACAACATAAATACAATTTAATAAAGCATAGGCTAAAACTACATAAATACAGTTTAATAAAGCATAGGATAAAACAACATAAATACAATTTAATAAAGCATAGGATAAAACAACATAAATACAATTTAATAAAGCATAGGTTAAAACAACATAAATACAATTTAATAAAGCATAGGTTAAAACAACATAAATACAATTTTATAAAGCATAGGATAAAACAACATAAATACAATTTAATAAAGCATAGGTTAAAACAACATAAATACAATTTAATAAAGCATAGGATAAAACAACATAAATACAATTCAGTAAAGCATAGGATAAAACAACGTAAATACTTTTTAATAAAGCATAGGTTAAAACAACATAAATACAATTTAATAAAGCATAGGCTAAAACTACATAAATACAGTTTAATAAAGCATAGGATAAAACAACATAAATACAATTTAATAAAGCATAGGATAAAACAACATAAATACAATTTAATAAAGCATAGGATAAAACAACATAAATACAATTTAATAAAGCATAGGTTAAAACAACATAAATACAATTAAATAAAGCATAGGATAAAACAACATAAATACAATTTAATAAAGCATAGGATAAAACAACATAAATACAATTTAATAAAGCATAGGTTAAAACAACATAAATACAATTTTATAAAGCATAGGATAAAACAACATAAATACAATTTAATAAAGCATAGGTTAAAACAACATAAATACAATTTAATAAAGCATAGGATAAAACAACATAAATTCAATTTAATAAAGCATAGGATAAAACAACATAAATACAATTTAATAAAGCATAGGATAAAACAACATAAATACAATTTAATAAAGCATAGGATAAAACAACATAAATAAAATTTAATAAAGCATAGGCTAAAACTACATAAATACAGTTTAATAAAGCATAGGATAAAACAACATAAATACAATTTAATAAAGCATAGGATAAAACAACATAAATACAATTTAATAAAGCATAGGATAAAACAACATAAATACAATTTAATAAAGCATAGGTTAAAACAACATAAATACAATTAAATAAAGCATAGGATAAAACAACATAAATACAATTTAATAAAGCATAGGATAAAACAACATAAATACAATTTAATAAAGCATAGGTTAAAACAACATAAATACAATTTTATAAAGCATAGGATAAAACAACATAAATACAATTTAATAAAGCATAGGTTAAAACAACATAAATACAATTTAATAAAGCATAGGATAAAACAACATAAATTCAATTTAATAAAGCATAGGATAAAACAACATAAATACAATTTAATAAAGCATAGGATAAAACAACATAAATACAATTTAATAAAGCATAGGATAAAACAACATAAATAAAATTTAATAAAGCATAGGTTAAAACAACATAAATACAATTTAATAAAGTATAGGATAAAACAACATAAATACAATTTAATAAAGCATAGGATAAAACAACATAAATACTTTTTAATAAAGCATAGGTTAAAACAACATAAATACAATTTAATAAAGCATAGGCTAAAACTACATAAATACAGTTTAATAAAGCATAGGATAAAACAACATAAATACAATTTAATAAAGCATAGGATAAAACAACATAAATACAATTTAATAAAGCATAGGATAAAACAACATAAATACAATTTAATAAAGCATAGGTTAAAACAACATAAATACAATTAAATAAAGCATAGGATAAAACAACATAAATACAATTTAATAAAGCATAGGATAAAACAACATATATACAATTTAATAAAGCATAGGTTAAAACAACATAAATACAATTTTATAAAGCATAGGATAAAACAACATAAATACAATTTAATAAAGCATAGGTTAAAACAACATAAATACAATTTAATAAAGCATAGGATAAAACAACATAAATACAATTTAGTAAAGCATAGGATAAAACAACGTAAATACTTTTTAATAAAGCATAGGTTAAAACAACATAAATACAATTTAATAAAGCATAGGCTAAAACTACATAAATACAGTTTAATAAAGCATAGGATAAAACAACATAAATACAATTTAATAAAGCATAGGATAAAACAAATTAAATACAATTTAATAAAGCATAGGTTAAAACAACATAAATACAATTTAATAAAGCATAGGATAAAACAACATAAATACAATTTAATAAAGCATAGGATAAAACAACATAAATAAAATTTAATAAAGCATAGGTTAAAACAAGATAAATACAAATTAATAAAGCATAGGATAAAACAACATAAATACAATTTAATAAAGCATAGGATAAAACAACATAAATAAAATTTAATAAAGCATAGGTTAAAAGAACATAAATACAATTTTATAAAGCATAGGCAAAAACTACATAAATACAATTTAATAAAGCATAGGATAAAACAACATAAATACAATTTAATAAAGCATAGGTTAAAACAACATAAATACAATTTAATAAAGCATAGTATAAAACAACATAAATACAATTTAATAAAGCATAGGATAAAACAACATAAATAAAATTTAATAAATCATAGGTTAAAACAACATAAATACAATTTAATAAAGCATAGGATAAAACAACATAAATACAATTTAGTAAAGCATAGGATAAAACAACGTAAATACTTTTTAATAAAGCATAGGTTAAAACAACATAAATACAATTTAATAAAGCATAGGCTAAAACTACATAAATACAGTTTAATAAAGCATAGGATAAAACAACATAAATACAATTTAATAAAGCATAGGATAAAACAACATAAATACAATTTAATAAAGCATAGGATAAAACAACATAAATACAATTTAATAAAGCATAGGTTAAAACAACATAAATACAATTAAATAAAGCATAGGATAAAACAACATAAATACAATTTAATAAAGCATAGGATAAAACAACATAAATACAATTTAATAAAGCATAGGTTAAAACAACATAAATACAATTTAATAAAGCATAGGATAAAACAACATAAATACAATTTAGTAAAGCATAGGATAAAACAACGTAAATACTTTTTAATAAAGCATAGGTTAAAACAACATAAATACAATTTAATAAAGCATAAGCTAAAACTACATAAATACAGTTTAATAAAGCATAGGATAAAACAACATAAATACAATTTAATAAAGCATAGGATAAAACAACATAAATACAATTTAATAAAGCATAGGATAAAACAACATAAATACAATTTAATAAAGCATAGGTTAAAACAACATAAATACAATTTAATAAAGCATAGGATAAAACAACATAAATAAAATTTAATAAAGCATAGGTTAAAACAACATAAATACAATTTAATAAAGCATCGGACAAAACAACATAAATACAATTTAATAAAGCATAGGATAAAACAACATAAATACAATTTATAAAGCATAGGATAAAACAACATAAATACAATTTAATAAAGCATAGGATAAAACAACATAAATTCAATTTAATAAAGCATAGGATAAAACAACATAAATACAATTTAATAAAGCATAGGATAAAACAACATAAATAAAATTTAATAAAGCTTAGGATAAAACAACATAAATACAATTTAATAAAGCATAGGATAAAACAACATAAATACAATTTAATAAAGCATAGGATAAAACAACATAAATAAAATTTAATAAAGCATAGGATAAAACAACATAAATACAATTTAATAAAGCATAGGATAAAACAACATAAATACAATTTAATAAAGCATAGGTTAAAACAACATAAATGCAATTTAATAAAGCATAGGATAAAACAACATAAATACAATTTAATAAAGCATAGGATAAAACAACATAAATACAATTTAATAAAGCATAGGATAAAACAACATAAATAAAATTTAATAAAGCATAGGTTAAAACAAAATAAATACAATTTAATAAAGCATCGGACAAAACAACATAAATACAATTTAATAAAGCATAGGATAAAACAACATAAATACAATTTATAAAGCATAGGATAAAACAACATAAATACAATTTAATAAAGCATAGGATAAAACAACATAAATACAATTTAATAAAGCATTAGCTAAAACTACATAAATACAATTTAATAAAGCATAGGATAAAACAACATAAATACAATTTAATAAAGCATAGGTTAAAACAACATAAATACAATTTAATAAAGCATAGGATAAAACAACATAAATACAATTTCATAAAGCATAGGCTAAAACTATATAAATACAATTTAATAAAGCATCGGACAAAACAACATAAATACAATTTAATAAAGCATAGGTTAAAACAACATAAATACAATTTTATAAAGCATAGGATAAAACAACATAAATACAATTTAATAAAGCATAGGTTAAAACAACATAAATACAATTTAATAAAGCATAGGATAAAACAACATAAATTCAATTTAATAAAGCATAGGATAAAACAACATAAATACAATTTAATAAAGCATAGGATAAAACAACATAAATACAATTTAATAAAGCATAGGATAAAACAACATAAATAAAATTTAATAAAGCATAGGTTAAAACAACATAAATACAATTTAATAAAGTATAGGATAAAACAACATAAATACAATTTAATAAAGCATAGGATAAAACAACATAAATACTTTTTAATAAAGCATAGGTTAAAACAACATAAATACAATTTAATAAAGCATAGGCTAAAACTACATAAATACAGTTTAATAAAGCATAGGATAAAACAACATAAATACAATTTAATAAAGCATAGGATAAAACAACATAAATACAATTTAATAAAGCATAGGATAAAACAACATAAATACAATTTAATAAAGCATAGGTTAAAACAACATAAATACAATTAAATAAAGCATAGGATAAAACAACATAAATACAATTTAATAAAGCATAGGATAAAACAACATATATACAATTTAATAAAGCATAGGTTAAAACAACATAAATACAATTTTATAAAGCATAGGATAAAACAACATAAATACAATTTAATAAAGCATAGGTTAAAACAACATAAATACAATTTAATAAAGCATAGGATAAAACAACATAAATACAATTTAGTAAAGCATAGGATAAAACACCGTAAATACTTTTTAATAAAGCATAGGTTAAAACAACATAAATACAATTTAATAAAGCATAGGCTAAAACTACATAAATACAGTTTAATAAAGCATAGGATAAAACAACATAAATACAATTTAATAAAGCATAGGATAAAACAAATTAAATACAATTTAATAAAGCATAGGTTAAAACAACATAAATACAATTTAATAAAGCATAGGATAAAACAACATAAATACAATTTAATAAAGCATAGGATAAAACAACATAAATAAAATTTAATAAAGCATAGGTTAAAACAAGATAAATACAAATTAATAAAGCATAGGATAAAACAACATAAATACAATTTAATAAAGCATAGGATAAAACAACATAAATAAAATTTAATAAAGCATAGGTTAAAAGAACATAAATACAATTTTATAAAGCATAGGCAAAAACTACATAAATACAATTTAATAAAGCATAGGATAAAACAACATAAATACAATTTAATAAAGCATAGGTTAAAACAACATAAATACAATTTAATAAAGCATAGTATAAAACAACATAAATACAATTTAATAAAGCATAGGATAAAACAACATAAATAAAATTTAATAAATCATAGGTTAAAACAACATAAATACAATTTAATAAAGCATAGGATAAAACAACATAAATACAATTTAGTAAAGCATAGGATAAAACAACGTAAATACTTTTTAATAAAGCATAGGTTAAAACAACATAAATACAATTTAATAAAGCATAGGCTAAAACTACATAAATACAGTTTAATAAAGCATAGGATAAAACAACATAAATACAATTTAATAAAGCATAGGATAAAACAACATAAATACAATTTAATAAAGCATAGGATAAAACAACATAAATACAATTTAATAAAGCATAGGTTAAAACAACATAAATACAATTAAATAAAGCATAGGATAAAACAACATAAATACAATTTAATAAAGCATAGGATAAAACAACATAAATACAATTTAATAAAGCATAGGTTAAAACAACATAAATACAATTTAATAAAGCATAGGATAAAACAACATAAATACAATTTAGTAAAGCATAGGATAAAACAACGTAAATACTTTTTAATAAAGCATAGGTTAAAACAACATAAATACAATTTAATAAAGCATAGGCTAAAACTACATACATACAGTTTAATAAAGCATAGGATAAAACAACATAAATACAATTTAATAAAGCATAGGATAAAACAACATAAATACAATTTAATAAAGCATAGGATAAAACAACATAAATACAATTTAATAAAGCATACGTTAAAACAACATAAATACAATTAAATAAAGCATAGGATAAAACAACATAAATACAATTTAATAAAGCATAGGTTAAAACAACATAAATACAATTTAATAAAGCATAGGATAAAACAACATAAATAAAATTTAATAAAGCATAGGTTAAAACAACATAAATACAATTTAATAAAGCATCGGACAAAACAACATAAATACAATTTAATAAAGCATAGGATAAAACAACATAAATACAATTTATAAAGCATAGGATAAAACAACATAAATACAATTTAATAAAGCATAGGATAAAACAACATAAATTCAATTTAATAAAGCATAGGATAAAACAACATAAATACAATTTAATAAAGCATAGGATAAAACAACATAAATAAAATTTAATAAAGCATAGGATAAAACAACATAAATAAAATTTAATAAAGCATAGGATAAAACAACATAAATACAATTTAATAAAGCATAGGATAAAACAACATAAATACAATTTAATAAAGCATAGGTTAAAACAACATAAATGCAATTTAATAAAGCATAGGATAAAACAACATAAATACAATTTAATAAAGCATAGGATAAAACAACATAAATACAATTTAATAAAGCATAGGATAAAACAACATAAATAAAATTTAATAAAGCATAGGTTAAAACAAAATAAATACAATTTAATAAAGCATCGGACAAAACAACATAAATACAATTTAATAAAGCATAGGATAAAACAACATAAATACAATTTATAAAGCATAGGATAAAACAACATAAATACAATTTAATAAAGCATAGGATAAAACAACATAAATACAATTTAATAAAGCATTAGCTAAAACTACATAAATACAATTTAATAAAGCATAGGATAAAACAACATAAATACAATTTAATAAAGCATAGGTTAAAACAACATAAATACAATTTAATAAAGCATAGGATAAAACAACATAAATACAATTTCATAAAGCATAGGCTAAAACTATATAAATACAATTTAATAAAGCATCGGACAAAACAACATAAATACAATTTAATAAAGCATAGGATAAAACAACATAAATACAATTTATAAAGCATAGGATAAAACAACATAAATACAATTTAATAAAGCATAGACTAAAACAACATAAATACAATTTAATAAAGCATAGGATAAAACAACATAAATACAATTTAATGAAACATAGGATAAACAACATAAATACAATTTAGTAAAGCATAGGACAAAACAACATAAATACATTTTAATAAAGCATATGTTAAAACAACATAAATACAATTTAATAAAGCATAAGATAAAACAACATGAATATAATTTAGTAAAGCATAAGATAAAACAACATGAATGCAATTTAATAAAGCATAGGATAAAACAACATAAATACAATTTAATAAAGCATAGGCTAAAACTACATAAATACAATTTAATAAAGCATAGGATAAAACAAATTAAATACAATTTAATAAAGCATAGGATAAAACTACATAAATACAATTTAATAAAGCATAGGATAAAACAACATAAATACAATTTAATAAAGCATAGGATAAAACAACATAAATACAATTTAATAAAGCATAAGATAAAACAACATGAATACAATTTAATAAAGCATAGGTTAAAACAACATAAATACAATTTAATAAATCATAGGATAAAACAACATAAATTCAATTTAATAAAGCATAGGTTAAAACAACATAAATACAATTTAATAAAGCATAGGATAAAATAACATAAATACAATTTCATAAAGCAGAGGCTAAAACTATATAAATACAATTTAATAAAGCATCGGACAAAACAACATAAATACAATTTAATAAAGCATATGATAAAACAACATAAATACAATTTATAAAGCATAGGATAAAACAATATAAATACAATTTAATAAAGCATAGGATAAAACAACATAAATAAAATTTAATAAAGCATAGGATAAAACAACATAAATACAATTTAATAAAGCATCGGACAAAACAACATAAATACAATTTAATAAAGCATAGGATAAAACAACATAAATACAATTTATAAAGCATAGGATAAAACAACATAAATACAATTTAATAAAGCATAGGATAAAACAACATAAATACAATTTAGTAAAGCATAGGATAAAACAACGTAAATACTTTTTAATAAAGCATAGGTTAAAACAACATAAATACAATTTAATAAAGCATAGGCTAAAACTACATAAATACAGTTTAATAAAGCATAGGATAAAACAACATAAATACAATTTAATAAAGCATAGGATAAAACAACATAAATACAATTTAATAAAGCATAGGATAAAACAACATAAATACAATTTAGTAAAGCATAGGATAAAACAACGTAAATACTTTTTAATAAAGCATAGGTTAAAACAACATAAATACAATTTAATAAAGCATAGGCTAAAACTACATAAATACAGTTTAATAAAGCATAGGATAAAACAACATAAATACAATTTAATAAAGCATAGGATAAAACAACATAAATACAATTTAATAAAGCATAGGATAAAACAACATAAATACAATTTAATAAAGCATACGTTAAAACAACATAAATACAATTAAATAAAGCATAGGATAAAACAACATAAATACAATTTAATAAAGCATAGGATAAAAAAACATAAATACAATTTAATAAAGCATAGGTTAAAACAACATAAATACAATTTTATAAAGCATAGGATAAAACAACATAAATACAATTTAATAAAGCATAGGTTAAAACAACATAAATACAATTTAATAAAGCATAGGATAAAACAACATAAATTCAATTTAATAAAGCATAGGATAAAACAACATAAATACAATTTAATAAAGCATAGGATAAAACAACATAAATACAATTTAATAAAGCATAGGATAAAACAACATAAATAAAATTTAATAAAGCATAGGCTAAAACTACATAAATACAGTTTAATAAAGCATAGGATAAAACAACATAAATACAATTTAATAAAGCATAGGATAAAACAACATAAATACAATTTAATAAACCATAGGATAAAACAACATAAATACAATTTAATAAAGCATAGGTTAAAACAACATAAATACAACTAAATAAAGCATAGGATAAAACAACATAAATACAATTGAATAAAGCATAGGATAAAACAACATAAATACAATTTAATAAAGCATAGGTTAAAACAACATAAATACAATTTTATAAAGCATAGGATAAAACAACATAAATACAATTTAATAAAGCATAGGTTAAAACAACATAAATACAATTTAATAAAGCATAGGATAAAACAAAATAAATTCAATTTAATAAAGCATAGGATAAAACAACATAAATACAATTTAATAAAGCATAGGATAAAACAACATAAATACAATTTAATAAAGCATAGGATAAAACAACATAAATAAAATTTAATAAAGCATAGGATAAAACAACATAAATACTTTTTAATAAAGCATAGGATAAAACCACATAAATACAATTTAATAAAGCACAGGATAAAACAACATAAATACAATTTAATAAAGCATAGGATAAAACAACATAAATACAATTTAATAAAGCATAGGATAAAACAACATAAATACAATTTAATAAAGCATAGGATAAAACAACATAAATACAATTTAATAAAGCATACGTTAAAACAACATAAATACAATTAAATAAAGCATAGGATAAAACAACATAAATACAATTTAGTAAAGCATAGGTTAAAACAACATAAATACAATTTAATAAAGCATAGGATAAAACACGATAAATTCAATTTAATAAAGCATAGGATAAAACAACATAAATACAATTTAATAAAGCATAGGATAAAACAACATAAATAAAATTTAATAAAGCATAGGATAAAACAACATAAATACAATTTAATAAAGCATAGGATAAAACAACATAAATACAATTTAATAAAGCATAGGATAAAACAACATAAATAAAATTTAATAAAACATAGGATAAAACAACATAAATACAATTTAATAAAGCATAGGATAAAACAACATAAATACAATTTAATAAAGCATAGGTTAAAACAACATAAATGCAATTTAATAAAGCATAGGTTAAAACAAAATAAATACAATTTAATAAAGCATCGGACAAAACAACATAAATACAATTTAATAAAGCATAGGCTAAAACTACATAAATACAATTTAATAAAGCATAGGATAAAACAACATAAATACAATTTAATAAAGCATAGGATAAAACAACATAAATACAATTTAATAAAGCATAGGTTAAAACAACATAAATACAATTTAATAAAGCATAGGATAAAACAACATAAATACAATTTCATAAAGCATAGGCTAAAACTACATAAATACAATTTAATAAAGCATCGGACAAAACAACATAAATACAATTTAATAAAGGATAGGATAAAACAACATAAATACAATTTATAAAGCATAGGATAAAACAACATAAATACAATTTAATAAAGCATAGGATAAAACAACATAAATACAATTTAATAAAGCATAGGCTAAAACTACATAAATACAATTTAATAAAGCATAGGATAAAACAACATAAATACAATTTAATAAAGCATAGGATAAAACAACATAAATACAATTTAATAAAGCATAGGTTAAAACAACATAAATACAATTTAATAAAGCATAGGATAAAACAACATAAATACAATTTCATAAAGCATAGGCTAAAACTACATAAATACAATTTAATAAAGCATCGGACAAAACAACATAAATACAATTTAATAAAGCATAGGATAAAACAACATAAATACAATTTATAAAGCATAGAATAAAACAACATAAATACAATTTAATAAAGCATAGGATAAAACAACATAAATAAAATTTAATAAAGCATAGGTTAAAACAACATAAATACAATTGAATAAAGCATCGGACAAAACAACATAAATACAATTTAATAAAGCATAGGATAAAACAACATAAATACAATTTATAAAGCATAGGATAAAACAACATAAATACAATTTAATAAAGCATAGACTAAAACAACATAAATACAATTTAATAAAGCATAGGATAAAACAGCATAAATACAATTTAATGAAACATAGGATAAACAACATAAATACAATTTAGTAAAGCATAGGACAAAACAACATAAATACAATTTAATAAAGCATATGTTAAAACAACATAAATACAATTTAATAAAGCATAAGATAAAACAACATGAATAAAATTTAGTAAAGCATAAGATAAAACAACATGAATACAATTTAATAAAGCATAGGATAAAACAACATAAATACAATTTAATAAAGCATAGGCTAAAACTACATAAATACAATTTAATAAAGAATAGGATAAAACAAATTAAATACAATTTAATAAAGCATAGGATAAAACAACATAAATACAATTTAATAAAGCATAGGATAAAACAACATAAATAAAATTTAATAAAGCATAGGTTAAAAGAACATAAATACAATTTTATAAAGCATAGGCAAAAACTACATAAATACAATTTAATAAAGCATAGGATAAAACAACATAAATACAATTTAATAAAGCATAGGTTAAAACAACATAAATACAATTTAATAAAGCATAGTATAAAACAACATAAATACAATTTAATAAAGCATAGGATAAAACAACATAAATAAAATTTAATAAATCATAGGTTAAAACAACATAAATACAATTTAATAAAGCATAGGATAAAACAACATAAATACAATTTAGTAAAGCATAGGATAAAACAACGTAAATACTTTTTAATAAAGCATAGGTTAAAACAACATAAATACAATTTAATAAAGCATAGGCTAAAACTACATAAATACAGTTTAATAAAGCATAGGATAAAACAACATAAATACAATTTAATAAAGCATAGGATAAAACAACATAAATACAATTTAATAAAGCATAGGATAAAACAACATAAATACAATTTAATAAAGCATAGGTTAAAACAACATAAATACAATTAAATAAAGCATAGGATAAAACAACATAAATACAATTTAATAAAGCATAGGATAAAACAACATAAATACAATTTAATAAAGCATAGGTTAAAACAACATAAATACAATTTTATAAAGCATAGGATAAAACAACATAAATACAATTTAATAAAGCATAGGTTAAAACAACATAAATACAATTTAATAAAGCATAGGATAAAACAACATAAATTCAATTTAATAAAGCATAGGATAAAACAACATAAATACAATTTAATAAAGCATAGGATAAAACAACATAAATACAATTTAATAAAGCATAGGATAAAACAACATAAATAAAATTTAATAAAGCATAGGTTAAAACAACATAAATACAATTTAATAAAGTATAGGATAAAACAACATAAATACAATTTAATAAAGCATAGGATAAAACAACATAAATACTTTTTAATAAAGCATAGGATAAAACCACATAAATACAATTTAATAAAGCACAGGATAAAACAACATAAATACAATTTAATAAAGCATAGGATAAAACAACATAAATACAATTTAATAAAGCATAGGATAAAACAACATAAATACAATTTAATAAAGCATAGGATAAAACAACATAAATACAATTTAATAAAGCATACGTTAAAACAACATAAATACAATTAAATAAAGCATAGGATAAAACAACATAAATATAATTTAATAAAGCATAGGTTAAAACAACATAAATACAATTTAATAAAGCATAGGATAAAACAACATAAATAAAATTTAATAAAGCATAGGTTAAAACAACATAAATACAATTTAATAAAGCATCGGACAAAACAACATAAATACAATTTAATAAAGCATAGGATAAAACAACATAAATACAATTTATAAAGCATAGGATAAAACAACATAAATACAATTTAATAAAGCATAGGATAAAACAACATAAATTCAATTTAATAAAGCATAGGATAAAACAACATAAATACAATTTAATAAAGCATAGGATAAAACAACATAAATAAAATTTAATAAAGCTTAGGATAAAACAACATAAATACAATTTAATAAAGCATAGGATAAAACAACATAAATACAATTTAATAAAGCATAGGATAAAACAACATAAATAAAATTTAATAAAGCATAGGATAAAACAACATAAATACAATTTAATAAAGCATAGGATAAAACAACATAAATACAATTTAATAAAGCATAGGTTAAAACAACATAAATGCAATTTAATAAAGCATAGGATAAAACAACATAAATACAATTTAATAAAGCATAGGATAAAACAACATAAATACAATTTAATAAAGCATAGGATAAAACAACATAAATAAAATTTAATAAAGCATAGGTTAAAACAAAATAAATACAATTTAATAAAGCATCGGACAAAACAACATAAATACAATTTAATAAAGCATAGGATAAAACAACATAAATACAATTTATAAAGCATAGGATAAAACAACATAAATACAATTTAATAAAGCATAGGATAAAACAACATAAATACAATTTAATAAAGCATTAGCTAAAACTACATAAATACAATTTAATAAAGCATAGGATAAAACAACATAAATACAATTTAATAAAGCATAGGTTAAAACAACATAAATACAATTTAATAAAGCATAGGATAAAACAACATAAATACAATTTCATAAAGCATAGGCTAAAACTATATAAATACAATTTAATAAAGCATCGGACAAAACAACATAAATACAATTTAATAAAGCATAGGATAAAACAACATAAATACAATTTATAAAGCATAGGATAAAACAACATAAATACAATTTAATAAAGCATAGACTAAAACAACATAAATACAATTTAATAAAGCATAGGATAAAACAACATAAATACAATTTAATGAAACATAGGATAAACAACATAAATACAATTTAGTAAAGCATAGGACAAAACAACATAAATACATTTTAATAAAGCATATGTTAAAACAACATAAATACAATTTAATAAAGCATAAGATAAAACAACATGAATATAATTTAGTAAAGCATAAGATAAAACAACATGAATGCAATTTAATAAAGCATAGGATAAAACAACATAAATACAATTTAATAAAGCATAGGCTAAAACTACATAAATACAATTTAATAAAGCATAGGATAAAACAAATTAAATACAATTTAATAAAGCATAGGATAAAACTACATAAATACAATTTAATAAAGCATAGGATAAAACAACATAAATACAATTTAATAAAGCATAGGATAAAACAACATAAATACAATTTAATAAAGCATAAGATAAAACAACATGAATACAATTTAATAAAGCATAGGTTAAAACAACATAAATACAATTTAATAAATCATAGGATAAAACAACATAAATTCAATTTAATAAAGCATAGGTTAAAACAACATAAATACAATTTAATAAAGCATAGGATAAAATAACATAAATACAATTTCATAAAGCAGAGGCTAAAACTATATAAATACAATTTAATAAAGCATCGGACAAAACAACATAAATACAATTTAATAAAGCATATGATAAAACAACATAAATACAATTTATAAAGCATAGGATAAAACAATATAAATACAATTTAATAAAGCATAGGATAAAACAACATAAATAAAATTTAATAAAGCATAGGATAAAACAACATAAATACAATTTAATAAAGCATCGGACAAAACAACATAAATACAATTTAATAAAGCATAGGATAAAACAACATAAATACAATTTATAAAGCATAGGATAAAACAACATAAATACAATTTAATAAAGCATAGGATAAAACAACATAAATACAATTTAGTAAAGCATAGGATAAAACAACGTAAATACTTTTTAATAAAGCATAGGTTAAAACAACATAAATACAATTTAATAAAGCATAGGCTAAAACTACATAAATACAGTTTAATAAAGCATAGGATAAAACAACATAAATACAATTTAATAAAGCATAGGATAAAACAACATAAATACAATTTAATAAAGCATAGGATAAAACAACATAAATACAATTTAGTAAAGCATAGGATAAAACAACGTAAATACTTTTTAATAAAGCATAGGTTAAAACAACATAAATACAATTTAATAAAGCATAGGCTAAAACTACATAAATACAGTTTAATAAAGCATAGGATAAAACAACATAAATACAATTTAATAAAGCATAGGATAAAACAACATAAATACAATTTAATAAAGCATAGGATAAAACAACATAAATACAATTTAATAAAGCATACGTTAAAACAACATAAATACAATTAAATAAAGCATAGGATAAAACAACATAAATACAATTTAATAAAGCATAGGATAAAAAAACATAAATACAATTTAATAAAGCATAGGTTAAAACAACATAAATACAATTTTATAAAGCATAGGATAAAACAACATAAATACAATTTAATAAAGCATAGGTTAAAACAACATAAATACAATTTAATAAAGCATAGGATAAAACAACATAAATTCAATTTAATAAAGCATAGGATAAAACAACATAAATACAATTTAATAAAGCATAGGATAAAACAACATAAATACAATTTAATAAAGCATAGGATAAAACAACATAAATAAAATTTAATAAAGCATAGGCTAAAACTACATAAATACAGTTTAATAAAGCATAGGATAAAACAACATAAATACAATTTAATAAAGCATAGGATAAAACAACATAAATACAATTTAATAAACCATAGGATAAAACAACATAAATACAATTTAATAAAGCATAGGTTAAAACAACATAAATACAACTAAATAAAGCATAGGATAAAACAACATAAATACAATTGAATAAAGCATAGGATAAAACAACATAAATACAATTTAATAAAGCATAGGTTAAAACAACATAAATACAATTTTATAAAGCATAGGATAAAACAACATAAATACAATTTAATAAAGCATAGGTTAAAACAACATAAATACAATTTAATAAAGCATAGGATAAAACAAAATAAATTCAATTTAATAAAGCATAGGATAAAACAACATAAATACAATTTAATAAAGCATAGGATAAAACAACATAAATACAATTTAATAAAGCATAGGATAAAACAACATAAATAAAATTTAATAAAGCATAGGATAAAACAACATAAATACTTTTTAATAAAGCATAGGATAAAACCACATAAATACAATTTAATAAAGCACAGGATAAAACAACATAAATACAATTTAATAAAGCATAGGATAAAACAACATAAATACAATTTAATAAAGCATAGGATAAAACAACATAAATACAATTTAATAAAGCATAGGATAAAACAACATAAATACAATTTAATAAAGCATACGTTAAAACAACATAAATACAATTAAATAAAGCATAGGATAAAACAACATAAATACAATTTAGTAAAGCATAGGTTAAAACAACATAAATACAATTTAATAAAGCATAGGATAAAACACGATAAATTCAATTTAATAAAGCATAGGATAAAACAACATAAATACAATTTAATAAAGCATAGGATAAAACAACATAAATAAAATTTAATAAAGCATAGGATAAAACAACATAAATACAATTTAATAAAGCATAGGATAAAACAACATAAATACAATTTAATAAAGCATAGGATAAAACAACATAAATAAAATTTAATAAAACATAGGATAAAACAACATAAATACAATTTAATAAAGCATAGGATAAAACAACATAAATACAATTTAATAAAGCATAGGTTAAAACAACATAAATGCAATTTAATAAAGCATAGGTTAAAACAAAATAAATACAATTTAATAAAGCATCGGACAAAACAACATAAATACAATTTAATAAAGCATAGGCTAAAACTACATAAATACAATTTAATAAAGCATAGGATAAAACAAATAAATACAATTTAATAAAGCATAGGATAAAACAACATAAATACAATTTAATAAAGCATAGGTTAAAACAACATAAATACAATTTAATAAAGCATAGGATAAAACAACATAAATACAATTTCATAAAGCATAGGCTAAAACTACATAAATACAATTTAATAAAGCATCGGACAAAACAACATAAATACAATTTAATAAAGCATAGGATAAAACAACATAAATACAATTTATAAAGCATAGAATAAAACAACATAAATACAATTTAATAAAGCATAGGATAAAACAACATAAATAAAATTTAATAAAGCATAGGTTAAAACAACATAAATAAAATTGAATAAAGCATCGGACAAAACAACATAAATACAATTTAATAAAGCATAGGATAAAACAACATAAATACAATTTATAAAGCATAGGATAAAACAACATAAATACAATTTAATAAAGCATAGACTAAAACAACATAAATACAATTTAATAAAGCATAGGATAAAACAACATAAATACAATTTAATGAAACATAGGATAAACAACATAAATACAATTTAGTAAAGCATAGGACAAAACAACATAAATACAATTTAATAAAGCATATGTTAAAACAACATAAATACAATTTAATAAAGCATAAGATAAAACAACATGAATAAAATTTAGTAAAGCATAAGATAAAACAACATGAATACAATTTAATAAAGCATAGGATAAAACAACATAAATACAATTTAATAAAGCATAGGCTAAAACTACATAAATACAATTTAATAAAGCATAGGATAAAACAAATTAAATACAATTTAATAAAGCATAGGATAAAACAACATAAATACAATTTAATAAAGCATAGGATAAAACAACATAAATAAAATTTAATAAAGCATAGGTTAAAAGAACATAAATACAATTTTATAAAGCATAGGCAAAAACTACATAAATACAATTTAATAAAGCATAGGATAAAACAACATAAATACAATTTAATAAAGCATAGGTTAAAAAAACATAAATACAATTTAATAAAGCATAGTATAAAACAACATAAATACAATTTAATAAAGCATAGGATAAAACAACATAAATAAAATTTAATAAATCATAGGTTAAAACAACATAAATACAATTTAATAAAGCATAGGATAAAACAACATAAATACAATTTAGTAAAGCATAGGATAAAACAACGTAAATACTTTTTAATAAAGCATAGGTTAAAACAACATAAATACAATTTAATAAAGCATAGGCTAAAACTACATAAATACAGTTTAATAAAGCATAGGATAAAACAACATAAATACAATTTAATAAAGCATAGGATAAAACAACATAAATACAATTTAATAAAGCATAGGTTAAAACAACATAAATGCAATTTAATAAAGCATAGGATAAAACAACATAAATACAATTTAATAAAGCATAGGATAAAACAACATAAATACAATTTAATAAAGCATAGGATAAAACAACATAAATAAAATTTAATAAAGCATAGGTTAAAACAAAATAAATACAATTTAATAAAGCATCGGACAAAACAACATAAATACAATTTAATAAAGGATAGGATAAAACAACATAAATACAATTTATAAAGCATAGGATAAAACAACATAAATACAATTTAATAAAGCATAGGATAAAACAACATAAATACAATTTAATAAAGCATAGGCTAAAACTACATAAATACAATTTAATAAAGCATAGGATAAAACAACATAAATACAATTTAATAAAGCATAGGATAAAACAACATAAATACAATTTAATAAAGCATAGGTTAAAACAACATAAATACAATTTAATAAAGCATAGGATAAAACAACATAAATACAATTTCATAAAGCATAGGCTAAAACTACATAAATACAATTTAATAAAGCATCGGACAAAACAACATAAATACAATTTAATAAAGCATAGGATAAAACAACATAAATACAATTTATAAAGCATAGAATAAAACAACATAAATACAATTTAATAAAGCATAGGATAAAACAACATAAATAAAATTTAATAAAGCATAGGTTAAAACAACATAAATACAATTGAATAAAGCATCGGACAAAACAACATAAATACAATTTAATAAAGCATAGGATAAAACAACATAAATACAATTTATAAAGCATAGGATAAAACAACATAAATACAATTTAATAAAGCATAGACTAAAACAACATAAATACAATTTAATAAAGCATAGGATAAAACAGCATAAATACAATTTAATGAAACATAGGATAAACAACATAAATACAATTTAGTAAAGCATAGGACAAAACAACATAAATACAATTTAATAAAGCATATGTTAAAACAACATAAATACAATTTAATAAAGCATAAGATAAAACAACATGAATAAAATTTAGTAAAGCATAAGATAAAACAACATGAATACAATTTAATAAAGCATAGGATAAAACAACATAAATACAATTTAATAAAGCATAGGCTAAAACTACATAAATACAATTTAATAAAGAATAGGATAAAACAAATTAAATACAATTTAATAAAGCATAGGATAAAACAACATAAATACAATTTAATAAAGCATAGGATAAAACAACATAAATAAAATTTAATAAAGCATAGGTTAAAAGAACATAAATACAATTTTATAAAGCATAGGCAAAAACTACATAAATACAATTTAATAAAGCATAGGATAAAACAACATAAATACAATTTAATAAAGCATAGGTTAAAACAACATAAATACAATTTAATAAAGCATAGTATAAAACAACATAAATACAATTTAATAAAGCATAGGATAAAACAACATAAATAAAATTTAATAAATCATAGGTTAAAACAACATAAATACAATTTAATAAAGCATAGGATAAAACAACATAAATACAATTTAGTAAAGCATAGGATAAAACAACGTAAATACTTTTTAATAAAGCATAGGTTAAAACAACATAAATACAATTTAATAAAGCATAGGCTAAAACTACATAAATACAGTTTAATAAAGCATAGGATAAAACAACATAAATACAATTTAATAAAGCATAGGATAAAACAACATAAATACAATTTAATAAAGCATAGGATAAAACAACATAAATACAATTTAATAAAGCATAGGTTAAAACAACATAAATACAATTAAATAAAGCATAGGATAAAACAACATAAATACAATTTAATAAAGCATAGGATAAAACAACATAAATACAATTTAATAAAGCATAGGTTAAAACAACATAAATACAATTTTATAAAGCATAGGATAAAACAACATAAATACAATTTAATAAAGCATAGGTTAAAACAACATAAATACAATTTAATAAAGCATAGGATAAAACAACATAAATTCAATTTAATAAAGCATAGGATAAAACAACATAAATACAATTTAATAAAGCATAGGATAAAACAACATAAATACAATTTAATAAAGCATAGGATAAAACAACATAAATAAAATTTAATAAAGCATAGGTTAAAACAACATAAATACAATTTAATAAAGTATAGGATAAAACAACATAAATACAATTTAATAAAGCATAGGATAAAACAACATAAATACTTTTTAATAAAGCATAGGATAAAACCACATAAATACAATTTAATAAAGCACAGGATAAAACAACATAAATACAATTTAATAAAGCATAGGATAAAACAACATAAATACAATTTAATAAAGCATAGGATAAAACAACATAAATACAATTTAATAAAGCATAGGATAAAACAACATAAATACAATTTAATAAAGCATACGTTAAAACAACATAAATACAATTAAATAAAGCATAGGATAAAACAACATAAATATAATTTAATAAAGCATAGGTTAAAACAACATAAATACAATTTAATAAAGCATAGGATAAAACAACATAAATACAATTTATAAAGCATAGGATAAAACAACATAAATACAATTTAATAAAGCATAGGATAAAACAACATAAATAAAATTTAATAAAGCATAGGTTAAAACAACATAAATACAATTTAATAAAGCATCGGACAAAACAACATAAATACAATTTAATAAAGCATAGGATAAAACAACATAAATACAATTTAATAAAGCATAGGATAAAACAACATAAATACAATTTAGTAAAGCATAGGATAAAACAACGTAAATACTTTTTAGTAAAGCATAGGATAAAACAACGTAAATACTTTTTAATAAAGCATAGGTTAAAACAACATAAATACAATTTAATAAAGCATAGGCTAAAACTACATAAATACAGTTTAATAAAGCATAGGATAAAACAACATAAATACAATTTAATAAAGCATAGGATAAAACAACATAAATACAATTTAATAAAGCATAGGATAAAACAACATAAATAAAATTTAATAAAACATAGGATAAAACAACATAAATACAATTTAATAAAGCATAGGATAAAACAACATAAATACAATTTAATAAAGCATAGGTTAAAACAACATAAATGCAATTTAATAAAGCATAGGTTAAAACAAAATAAATACAATTTAATAAAGCATCGGACAAAACAACATAAATACAATTTAATAAAGCATAGGCTAAAACTACATAAATACAATTTAATAAAGCATAGGATAAAACAACATAAATACAATTTAATAAAGCATAGGATAAAACAACATAAATACAATTTAATAAAGCATAGGTTAAAACAACATAAATACAATTTAATAAAGCATAGGATAAAACAACATAAATACAATTTCATAAAGCATAGGCTAAAACTACATAAATACAATTTAATAAAGCATCGGACAAAACAACATAAATACAATTTAATAAAGCATAGGATAAAACAACATAAATACAATTTATAAAGCATAGAATAAAACAACATAAATACAATTTAATAAAGCATAGGATAAAACAACATAAATAAAATTTAATAAAGCATAGGTTAAAACAACATAAATACAATTGAATAAAGCATCGGACAAAACAACATAAATACAATTTAATAAAGCATAGGATAAAACAACATAAATACAATTTATAAAGCATAGGATAAAACAACATAAATACAATTTAATAAAGCATAGACTAAAACAACATAAATACAATTTAATAAAGCATAGGATAAAACAACATAAATACAATTTAATGAAACATAGGATAAACAACATAAATACAATTTAGTAAAGCATAGGACAAAACAACATAAATACAATTTAATAAAGCATATGTTAAAACAACATAAATACAATTTAATAAAGCATAAGATAAAACAACATGAATAAAATTTAGTAAAGCATAAGATAAAACAACATGAATACAATTTAATAAAGCATAGGATAAAACAACATAAATACAATTTAATAAAGCATAGGCTAAAACTACATAAATACAATTTAATAAAGCATAGGATAAAACAAATTAAATACAATTTAATAAAGCATAGGATAAAACAACATAAATACAATTTAATAAAGCATAGGATAAAACAACATAAATAAAATTTAATAAAGCATAGGTTAAAAGAACATAAATACAATTTTATAAAGCATAGGCAAAAACTACATAAATACAATTTAATAAAGCATAGGATAAAACAACATAAATACAATTTAATAAAGCATAGGTTAAAAAAACATAAATACAATTTAATAAAGCATAGTATAAAACAACATAAATACAATTTAATAAAGCATAGGATAAAACAACATAAATAAAATTTAATAAATCATAGGTTAAAACAACATAAATACAATTTAATAAAGCATAGGATAAAACAACATAAATACAATTTAGTAAAGCATAGGATAAAACAACGTAAATACTTTTTAATAAAGCATAGGTTAAAACAACATAAATACAATTTAATAAAGCATAGGCTAAAACTACATAAATACAGTTTAATAAAGCATAGGATAAAACAACATAAATACAATTTAATAAAGCATAGGATAAAACAACATAAATACAATTTAATAAAGCATAGGTTAAAACAACATAAATGCAATTTAATAAAGCATAGGATAAAACAACATAAATACAATTTAATAAAGCATAGGATAAAACAACATAAATAC
Organism: Phyllobates terribilis; assembly: GCF_046119375.1. Taxonomy (NCBI): domain Eukaryota; kingdom Metazoa; phylum Chordata; class Amphibia; order Anura; family Dendrobatidae; genus Phyllobates; species Phyllobates terribilis. The sequence goes on from NW_027362778.1 coordinate 1,920,607, forward strand.
AATTTAATAAAGCATAGGATAAAACAACATAAATAAAATTTAATAAAGCATAGGTTAAAACAAAATAAATACAATTTAATAAAGCATCGGACAAAACAACATAAATACAATTTAATAAAGGATAGGATAAAACAACATAAATACAATTTATAAAGCATAGGATAAAACAACATAAATACAATTTAATAAAGCATAGGATAAAACAACATAAATACAATTTAATAAAGCATAGGCTAAAACTACATAAATACAATTTAATAAAGCATAGGATAAAACAACATAAATACAATTTAATAAAGCATACGTTAAAACAACATAAATACAATTAAATAAAGCATAGGATAAAACAACATAAATACAATTTAATAAAGCATAGGATAAAAAAACATAAATACAATTTAATAAAGCATAGGTTAAAACAACATAAATACAATTTTATAAAGCATAGGATAAAACAACATAAATACAATTTAATAAAGCATAGGTTAAAACAACATAAATACAATTTAATAAAGCATAGGATAAAACAACATAAATTCAATTTAATAAAGCATAGGATAAAACAACATAAATACAATTTAATAAAGCATAGGATAAAACAACATAAATACAATTTAATAAAGCATAGGATAAAACAACATAAATAAAATTTAATAAAGCATAGGCTAAAACTACATAAATACAGTTTAATAAAGCATAGGATAAAACAACATAAATACAATTTAATAAAGCATAGGATAAAACAACATAAATACAATTTAATAAACCATAGGATAAAACAACATAAATACAATTTAATAAAGCATAGGTTAAAACAACATAAATACAACTAAATAAAGCATAGGATAAAACAACATAAATACAATTGAATAAAGCATAGGATAAAACAACATAAATACAATTTAATAAAGCATAGGTTAAAACAACATAAATACAATTTTATAAAGCATAGGATAAAACAACATAAATACAATTTAATAAAGCATAGGTTAAAACAACATAAATACAATTTAATAAAGCATAGGATAAAACAAAATAAATTCAATTTAATAAAGCATAGGATAAAACAACATAAATACAATTTAATAAAGCATAGGATAAAACAACATAAATACAATTTAATAAAGCATAGGATAAAACAACATAAATAAAATTTAATAAAGCATAGGATAAAACAACATAAATACTTTTTAATAAAGCATAGGATAAAACCACATAAATACAATTTAATAAAGCACAGGATAAAACAACATAAATACAATTTAATAAAGCATAGGATAAAACAACATAAATACAATTTAATAAAGCATAGGATAAAACAACATAAATACAATTTAATAAAGCATAGGATAAAACAACATAAATACAATTTAATAAAGCATACGTTAAAACAACATAAATACAATTAAATAAAGCATAGGATAAAACAACATAAATACAATTTAGTAAAGCATAGGTTAAAACAACATAAATACAATTTAATAAAGCATAGGATAAAACACGATAAATTCAATTTAATAAAGCATAGGATAAAACAACATAAATACAATTTAATAAAGCATAGGATAAAACAACATAAATAAAATTTAATAAAGCATAGGATAAAACAACATAAATACAATTTAATAAAGCATAGGATAAAACAACATAAATACAATTTAATAAAGCATAGGATAAAACAACATAAATAAAATTTAATAAAACATAGGATAAAACAACATAAATACAATTTAATAAAGCATAGGATAAAACAACATAAATACAATTTAATAAAGCATAGGTTAAAACAACATAAATGCAATTTAATAAAGCATAGGTTAAAACAAAATAAATACAATTTAATAAAGCATCGGACAAAACAACATAAATACAATTTAATAAAGCATAGGCTAAAACTACATAAATACAATTTAATAAAGCATAGGATAAAACAAATAAATACAATTTAATAAAGCATAGGATAAAACAACATAAATACAATTTAATAAAGCATAGGTTAAAACAACATAAATACAATTTAATAAAGCATAGGATAAAACAACATAAATACAATTTCATAAAGCATAGGCTAAAACTACATAAATACAATTTAATAAAGCATCGGACAAAACAACATAAATACAATTTAATAAAGCATAGGATAAAACAACATAAATACAATTTATAAAGCATAGAATAAAACAACATAAATACAATTTAATAAAGCATAGGATAAAACAACATAAATAAAATTTAATAAAGCATAGGTTAAAACAACATAAATAAAATTGAATAAAGCATCGGACAAAACAACATAAATACAATTTAATAAAGCATAGGATAAAACAACATAAATACAATTTATAAAGCATAGGATAAAACAACATAAATACAATTTAATAAAGCATAGACTAAAACAACATAAATACAATTTAATAAAGCATAGGATAAAACAACATAAATACAATTTAATGAAACATAGGATAAACAACATAAATACAATTTAGTAAAGCATAGGACAAAACAACATAAATACAATTTAATAAAGCATATGTTAAAACAACATAAATACAATTTAATAAAGCATAAGATAAAACAACATGAATAAAATTTAGTAAAGCATAAGATAAAACAACATGAATACAATTTAATAAAGCATAGGATAAAACAACATAAATACAATTTAATAAAGCATAGGCTAAAACTACATAAATACAATTTAATAAAGCATAGGATAAAACAAATTAAATACAATTTAATAAAGCATAGGATAAAACAACATAAATACAATTTAATAAAGCATAGGATAAAACAACATAAATAAAATTTAATAAAGCATAGGTTAAAAGAACATAAATACAATTTTATAAAGCATAGGCAAAAACTACATAAATACAATTTAATAAAGCATAGGATAAAACAACATAAATACAATTTAATAAAGCATAGGTTAAAAAAACATAAATACAATTTAATAAAGCATAGTATAAAACAACATAAATACAATTTAATAAAGCATAGGATAAAACAACATAAATAAAATTTAATAAATCATAGGTTAAAACAACATAAATACAATTTAATAAAGCATAGGATAAAACAACATAAATACAATTTAGTAAAGCATAGGATAAAACAACGTAAATACTTTTTAATAAAGCATAGGTTAAAACAACATAAATACAATTTAATAAAGCATAGGCTAAAACTACATAAATACAGTTTAATAAAGCATAGGATAAAACAACATAAATACAATTTAATAAAGCATAGGATAAAACAACATAAATACAATTTAATAAAGCATAGGTTAAAACAACATAAATGCAATTTAATAAAGCATAGGATAAAACAACATAAATACAATTTAATAAAGCATAGGATAAAACAACATAAATACAATTTAATAAAGCATAGGATAAAACAACATAAATAAAATTTAATAAAGCATAGGTTAAAACAAAATAAATACAATTTAATAAAGCATCGGACAAAACAACATAAATACAATTTAATAAAGGATAGGATAAAACAACATAAATACAATTTATAAAGCATAGGATAAAACAACATAAATACAATTTAATAAAGCATAGGATAAAACAACATAAATACAATTTAATAAAGCATAGGCTAAAACTACATAAATACAATTTAATAAAGCATAGGATAAAACAACATAAATACAATTTAATAAAGCATAGGATAAAACAACATAAATACAATTTAATAAAGCATAGGTTAAAACAACATAAATACAATTTAATAAAGCATAGGATAAAACAACATAAATACAATTTCATAAAGCATAGGCTAAAACTACATAAATACAATTTAATAAAGCATCGGACAAAACAACATAAATACAATTTAATAAAGCATAGGATAAAACAACATAAATACAATTTATAAAGCATAGAATAAAACAACATAAATACAATTTAATAAAGCATAGGATAAAACAACATAAATAAAATTTAATAAAGCATAGGTTAAAACAACATAAATACAATTGAATAAAGCATCGGACAAAACAACATAAATACAATTTAATAAAGCATAGGATAAAACAACATAAATACAATTTATAAAGCATAGGATAAAACAACATAAATACAATTTAATAAAGCATAGACTAAAACAACATAAATACAATTTAATAAAGCATAGGATAAAACAGCATAAATACAATTTAATGAAACATAGGATAAACAACATAAATACAATTTAGTAAAGCATAGGACAAAACAACATAAATACAATTTAATAAAGCATATGTTAAAACAACATAAATACAATTTAATAAAGCATAAGATAAAACAACATGAATAAAATTTAGTAAAGCATAAGATAAAACAACATGAATACAATTTAATAAAGCATAGGATAAAACAACATAAATACAATTTAATAAAGCATAGGCTAAAACTACATAAATACAATTTAATAAAGAATAGGATAAAACAAATTAAATACAATTTAATAAAGCATAGGATAAAACAACATAAATACAATTTAATAAAGCATAGGATAAAACAACATAAATAAAATTTAATAAAGCATAGGTTAAAAGAACATAAATACAATTTTATAAAGCATAGGCAAAAACTACATAAATACAATTTAATAAAGCATAGGATAAAACAACATAAATACAATTTAATAAAGCATAGGTTAAAACAACATAAATACAATTTAATAAAGCATAGTATAAAACAACATAAATACAATTTAATAAAGCATAGGATAAAACAACATAAATAAAATTTAATAAATCATAGGTTAAAACAACATAAATACAATTTAATAAAGCATAGGATAAAACAACATAAATACAATTTAGTAAAGCATAGGATAAAACAACGTAAATACTTTTTAATAAAGCATAGGTTAAAACAACATAAATACAATTTAATAAAGCATAGGCTAAAACTACATAAATACAGTTTAATAAAGCATAGGATAAAACAACATAAATACAATTTAATAAAGCATAGGATAAAACAACATAAATACAATTTAATAAAGCATAGGATAAAACAACATAAATACAATTTAATAAAGCATAGGTTAAAACAACATAAATACAATTAAATAAAGCATAGGATAAAACAACATAAATACAATTTAATAAAGCATAGGATAAAACAACATAAATACAATTTAATAAAGCATAGGTTAAAACAACATAAATACAATTTTATAAAGCATAGGATAAAACAACATAAATACAATTTAATAAAGCATAGGTTAAAACAACATAAATACAATTTAATAAAGCATAGGATAAAACAACATAAATTCAATTTAATAAAGCATAGGATAAAACAACATAAATACAATTTAATAAAGCATAGGATAAAACAACATAAATACAATTTAATAAAGCATAGGATAAAACAACATAAATAAAATTTAATAAAGCATAGGTTAAAACAACATAAATACAATTTAATAAAGTATAGGATAAAACAACATAAATACAATTTAATAAAGCATAGGATAAAACAACATAAATACTTTTTAATAAAGCATAGGATAAAACCACATAAATACAATTTAATAAAGCACAGGATAAAACAACATAAATACAATTTAATAAAGCATAGGATAAAACAACATAAATACAATTTAATAAAGCATAGGATAAAACAACATAAATACAATTTAATAAAGCATAGGATAAAACAACATAAATACAATTTAATAAAGCATACGTTAAAACAACATAAATACAATTAAATAAAGCATAGGATAAAACAACATAAATATAATTTAATAAAGCATAGGTTAAAACAACATAAATACAATTTAATAAAGCATAGGATAAAACAACATAAATACAATTTATAAAGCATAGGATAAAACAACATAAATACAATTTAATAAAGCATAGGATAAAACAACATAAATAAAATTTAATAAAGCATAGGTTAAAACAACATAAATACAATTTAATAAAGCATCGGACAAAACAACATAAATACAATTTAATAAAGCATAGGATAAAACAACATAAATACAATTTAATAAAGCATAGGATAAAACAACATAAATACAATTTAGTAAAGCATAGGATAAAACAACGTAAATACTTTTTAGTAAAGCATAGGATAAAACAACGTAAATACTTTTTAATAAAGCATAGGTTAAAACAACATAAATACAATTTAATAAAGCATAGGCTAAAACTACATAAATACAGTTTAATAAAGCATAGGATAAAACAACATAAATACAATTTAATAAAGCATAGGATAAAACAACATAAATACAATTTAATAAAGCATAGGATAAAACAACATAAATAAAATTTAATAAAACATAGGATAAAACAACATAAATACAATTTAATAAAGCATAGGATAAAACAACATAAATACAATTTAATAAAGCATAGGTTAAAACAACATAAATGCAATTTAATAAAGCATAGGTTAAAACAAAATAAATACAATTTAATAAAGCATCGGACAAAACAACATAAATACAATTTAATAAAGCATAGGCTAAAACTACATAAATACAATTTAATAAAGCATAGGATAAAACAACATAAATACAATTTAATAAAGCATAGGATAAAACAACATAAATACAATTTAATAAAGCATAGGTTAAAACAACATAAATACAATTTAATAAAGCATAGGATAAAACAACATAAATACAATTTCATAAAGCATAGGCTAAAACTACATAAATACAATTTAATAAAGCATCGGACAAAACAACATAAATACAATTTAATAAAGCATAGGATAAAACAACATAAATACAATTTATAAAGCATAGAATAAAACAACATAAATACAATTTAATAAAGCATAGGATAAAACAACATAAATAAAATTTAATAAAGCATAGGTTAAAACAACATAAATACAATTGAATAAAGCATCGGACAAAACAACATAAATACAATTTAATAAAGCATAGGATAAAACAACATAAATACAATTTATAAAGCATAGGATAAAACAACATAAATACAATTTAATAAAGCATAGACTAAAACAACATAAATACAATTTAATAAAGCATAGGATAAAACAACATAAATACAATTTAATGAAACATAGGATAAACAACATAAATACAATTTAGTAAAGCATAGGACAAAACAACATAAATACAATTTAATAAAGCATATGTTAAAACAACATAAATACAATTTAATAAAGCATAAGATAAAACAACATGAATAAAATTTAGTAAAGCATAAGATAAAACAACATGAATACAATTTAATAAAGCATAGGATAAAACAACATAAATACAATTTAATAAAGCATAGGCTAAAACTACATAAATACAATTTAATAAAGCATAGGATAAAACAAATTAAATACAATTTAATAAAGCATAGGATAAAACAACATAAATACAATTTAATAAAGCATAGGATAAAACAACATAAATAAAATTTAATAAAGCATAGGTTAAAAGAACATAAATACAATTTTATAAAGCATAGGCAAAAACTACATAAATACAATTTAATAAAGCATAGGATAAAACAACATAAATACAATTTAATAAAGCATAGGTTAAAAAAACATAAATACAATTTAATAAAGCATAGTATAAAACAACATAAATACAATTTAATAAAGCATAGGATAAAACAACATAAATAAAATTTAATAAATCATAGGTTAAAACAACATAAATACAATTTAATAAAGCATAGGATAAAACAACATAAATACAATTTAGTAAAGCATAGGATAAAACAACGTAAATACTTTTTAATAAAGCATAGGTTAAAACAACATAAATACAATTTAATAAAGCATAGGCTAAAACTACATAAATACAGTTTAATAAAGCATAGGATAAAACAACATAAATACAATTTAATAAAGCATAGGATAAAACAACATAAATACAATTTAATAAAGCATAGGTTAAAACAACATAAATGCAATTTAATAAAGCATAGGATAAAACAACATAAATACAATTTAATAAAGCATAGGATAAAACAACATAAATACAATTTAATAAAGCATAGGATAAAACAACATAAATAAAATTTAATAAAGCATAGGTTAAAACAAAATAAATACAATTTAATAAAGCATCGGACAAAACAACATAAATACAATTTAATAAAGGATAGGATAAAACAACATAAATACAATTTATAAAGCATAGGATAAAACAACATAAATACAATTTAATAAAGCATAGGATAAAACAACATAAATACAATTTAATAAAGCATAGGCTAAAACTACATAAATACAATTTAATAAAGCATAGGATAAAACAACATAAATACAATTTAATAAAGCATAGGATAAAACAACATAAATACAATTTAATAAAGCATAGGTTAAAACAACATAAATACAATTTAATAAAGCATAGGATAAAACAACATAAATACAATTTCATAAAGCATAGGCTAAAACTACATAAATACAATTTAATAAAGCATCGGACAAAACAACATAAATACAATTTAATAAAGCATAGGATAAAACAACATAAATACAATTTATAAAGCATAGAATAAAACAACATAAATACAATTTAATAAAGCATAGGATAAAACAACATAAATAAAATTTAATAAAGCATAGGTTAAAACAACATAAATACAATTGAATAAAGCATCGGACAAAACAACATAAATACAATTTAATAAAGCATAGGATAAAACAACATAAATACAATTTATAAAGCATAGGATAAAACAACATAAATACAATTTAATAAAGCATAGACTAAAACAACATAAATACAATTTAATAAAGCATAGGATAAAACAGCATAAATACAATTTAATGAAACATAGGATAAACAACATAAATACAATTTAGTAAAGCATAGGACAAAACAACATAAATACAATTTAATAAAGCATATGTTAAAACAACATAAATACAATTTAATAAAGCATAAGATAAAACAACATGAATAAAATTTAGTAAAGCATAAGATAAAACAACATGAATACAATTTAATAAAGCATAGGATAAAACAACATAAATACAATTTAATAAAGCATAGGCTAAAACTACATAAATACAATTTAATAAAGAATAGGATAAAACAAATTAAATACAATTTAATAAAGCATAGGATAAAACAACATAAATACAATTTAATAAAGCATAGGATAAAACAACATAAATAAAATTTAATAAAGCATAGGTTAAAAGAACATAAATACAATTTTATAAAGCATAGGCAAAAACTACATAAATACAATTTAATAAAGCATAGGATAAAACAACATAAATACAATTTAATAAAGCATAGGTTAAAACAACATAAATACAATTTAATAAAGCATAGTATAAAACAACATAAATACAATTTAATAAAGCATAGGATAAAACAACATAAATAAAATTTAATAAATCATAGGTTAAAACAACATAAATACAATTTAATAAAGCATAGGATAAAACAACATAAATACAATTTAGTAAAGCATAGGATAAAACAACGTAAATACTTTTTAATAAAGCATAGGTTAAAACAACATAAATACAATTTAATAAAGCATAGGCAAAAACTACATAAATACAGTTTAATAAAGCATAGGATAAAACAACATAAATACAATTTAATAAAGCATAGGATAAAACAACATAAATACAATTTAATAAAGCATAGGATAAAACAACATAAATACAATTTAATAAAGCATAGGTTAAAACAACATAAATACAATTAAATAAAGCATAGGATAAAACAACATAAATACAATTTAATAAAGCATAGGATAAAACAACATAAATACAATTTAATAAAGCATAGGTTAAAACAACATAAATACAATTTTATAAAGCATAGGATAAAACAACATAAATACAATTTAATAAAGCATAGGTTAAAACAACATAAATACAATTTAATAAAGCATAGGATAAAACAACATAAATTCAATTTAATAAAGCATAGGATAAAACAACATAAATACAATTTAATAAAGCATAGGATAAAACAACATAAATACAATTTAATAAAGCATAGGATAAAACAACATAAATAAAATTTAATAAAGCATAGGTTAAAACAACATAAATACAATTTAATAAAGTATAGGATAAAACAACATAAATACAATTTAATAAAGCATAGGATAAAACAACATAAATACTTTTTAATAAAGCATAGGATAAAACCACATAAATACAATTTAATAAAGCACAGGATAAAACAACATAAATACAATTTAATAAAGCATAGGATAAAACAACATAAATACAATTTAATAAAGCATAGGATAAAACAACATAAATACAATTTAATAAAGCATAGGATAAAACAACATAAATACAATTTAATAAAGCATACGTTAAAACAACATAAATACAATTAAATAAAGCATAGGATAAAACAACATAAATATAATTTAATAAAGCATAGGTTAAAACAACATAAATACAATTTAATAAAGCATAGGATAAAACAACATAAATACAATTTATAAAGCATAGGATAAAACAACATAAATACAATTTAATAAAGCATAGGATAAAACAACATAAATAAAATTTAATAAAGCATAGGTTAAAACAACATAAATACAATTTAATAAAGCATCGGACAAAACAACATAAATACAATTTAATAAAGCATAGGATAAAACAACATAAATACAATTTATAAAGCATAGGATAAAACAACATAAATACAATTTAATAAAGCATAGGATAAAACACGATAAATTCAATTTAATAAAGCATAGGATAAAACAACATAAATACAATTTAATAAAGCATAGGATAAAACAACATAAATAAAATTTAATAAAGCATAGGATAAAACAACATAAATACAATTTAATAAAGCATAGGATAAAACAACATAAATACAATTTAATAAAGCATAGGTTAAAACAACATAAATGCAATTTAATAAAGCATAGGATAAAACAACATAAATACAATTTAATAAAGCATAGGTTAAAACAACATAAATACAATTTAATAAAGCATAGGCTAAAACTACATAAATACAATTTAATAAAGCATAGGATAAAACAACATAAATACAATTTAATAAAGCATAGGATAAAACAACATAAATACAATTTAATAAAGCATAGGTTAAAACAACATAAATACAATTTATAAAGCTTTGGATAAAACAACATAAATACAATTTAATAAAGCATATGTTAAAACAACATAAATACAATTTAATAAAGCATAGGTTAAAACAACATAAATACAATTTAATAAAGCATAGGCTAAAACTACATAAATACAATTTAATAAAGCATAGGATAAAACAACATAAATACAATTTAATAAAGCATAGGATAAAACAACATAAATACAATTTAATAAAGCATAGGTTAAAACAACATAAATACAATTTATAAAGCATAGGATAAAACAACATAAATACAATTTAATAAAGCATATGTTAAAACAACATAAATACAATTTAATAAAGCATAAGATAAAACAACATGAATATAATTTAGTAAAGCATAAGATAAAACAACATGAATACAATTTAATAAAGCATAGGATAAAACAACATAAATACAATTTAATAAAGCATAGGATAAAACAACATAAATTAAATTTAATAAAGCATAGGATAAAACAACATAAATACAATTTAATAAAGCATAGGATAAAACAACATAAATACAATTTAATAAAGCATAAGATAAAACAACATGAATACAATTTAATAAAGCATAGGTTAAAACAACATAAATACAATTTAATAAATCATAGGATAAAACAACATAAATTCAATTTAATAAAGCATAGGTTAAAACAACATAAATACAATTTAATAAAGCATAGGATAAAATAACATAAATACAATTTCATAAAGCATAGGCTAAAACTATATAAATACAATTTAAAAAAGCATCGGACAAAACAACATAAATACAATTTAATAAAGCATATGATAAAACAACATAAATACAATTTATAAAGCATAGGATAAAACAACATAAATACAATTTAATAAAGCATAGGATAAAACAACATAAATAAAATTTTATAAAGCATAGGTTAAAACAACATAAATACAATTTAATAAAGCATCGGACAAAACAACATAAATACAATTTAATAAAGCATAGGATAAAACAACATAAATACAATTTATAAAGCATAGGATAAAACAACATAAATACAATTTAATAAAGCATAGGATAAAACAACATAAATACAATTTAATAAAGCATAGGATAAAACAACATAAATACAATTTAATGAAACATAGGATAAACATAAATACAATTTAGTAAAGCATAGGACAAAACAACATAAATACAATTTAATAAAGCATAGGACAAAACAACATAAATACAATTTAATAAAGCATATGTTAAAACAACATAAATACAATTTAATAAAGCATACGTTAAAACAACATAAATACAATTAAATAAAGCATAGGATAAAACAACATAAATACAATTTAGTAAAGCATAGGTTAAAACAACATAAATACAATTTAATAAAGCATAGGATAAAACAACATAAATACAATTTATAAAGCATAGGATAAAACAACATAAATACAATTTAATAAAGCATAGGATAAAACAACATAAATAAAATTTAATAAAGCATAGGTTAAAACAACATAAATACAATTTAATAAAGCATCGGACAAAACAACATAAATACAATTTAATAAAGCATAGGATAAAACAACATAAATACAATTTATAAAGCATAGGATAAAACAACATAAATACAATTTAATAAAGCATAGGATAAAACACGATAAATTCAATTTAATAAAGCATAGGATAAAACAACATAAATACAATTTAATAAAGCATAGGATAAAACAACATAAATAAAATTTAATAAAGCATAGGATAAAACAACATAAATACAATTTAATAAAGCATAGGATAAAACAACATAAATAAAATTTAATAAAGCATAGGTTAAAACAACATAAATACAATTTAATAAAGCATAGGCTAAAACTACATAAATACAGTTTAATAAAGCATAGGATAAAACAACATAAATACAATTTAATAAAGCATAGGATAACACAACATAAATACAATTTAATAAAGCATAGGTTAAAACAACATAAATGCAATTTAATAAAGCATAGGATAAAACAACATAAATACAATTTAATAAAGCATAGGATAAAACAACATAAATACAATTTAATAAAGCATAGGATAAAACAATATAAATAAAATTTAATAAAGCATAGGTTAAAACAAAATAAATACAATTTAATAAAGCATCGGACAAAACAACATAAATACAATTTAATAAAGGATAGGATAAAACAACATAAATACAATTTATAAAGCATAGGATAAAACAACATAAATACAATTTAATAAAGCATAGGATAAAACAACATAAATACAATTTAATAAAGCATAGGCTAAAACTACATAAATACAATTTAATAAAGCATAGGATAAAACAACATAAATACAATTTAATAAAGCATAGGATAAAACAACATAAATACAATTTAATAAAGCATAGGTTAAAACAACATAAATACAATTTAATGAAGCATAGGATAAAACAACATAAATACAATTTCATAAAGCATAGGCTAAAACTACATAAATACAATTTAATAAAGCATCGGACAAAACAACATAAATACAATTTAATAAAGCATAGGATAAAACAACATAAATACAATTTATAAAGCATAGAATAAAACAACATAAATACAATTTAATAAAGCATAGGATAAAACAACATAAATAAAATTTAATAAAGCATAGGTTAAAACAACATAAATACAATTGAATAAAGCATCGGACAAAACAACATAAATACAATTTAATAAAGCATAGGATAAAACAACATAAATACAATTTATAAAGCATAGGATAAAACAACATAAATACAATTTAATAAAGCATAGACTAAAACAACATAAATACAATTTAATAAAGCATAGGATAAAACAGCATAAATACAATTTAATGAAACATAGGATAAACAACATAAATACAATTTAGTAAAGCATAGGATAAAACAACATAAATACAATTTAATAAAGCATAGGTTAAAACAACATAAATACAATTTATAAAGCATAGGATAAAACAACATAAATACAATTTAATAAAGCATAGGATAAAACAACATAAATAAAATTTAATAAAGCATAGGTTAAAACAACATAAATACAATTTAATAAAGCATCGGACAAAACAACATAAATACAATTTAATAAAGCATAGGATAAAACAACATAAATACAATTTATAAAGCATAGGATAAAACAACATAAATACAATTTAATAAAGCATAGGATAAAACAACATAAATACAATTTAATAAAGCATAGGATAAAACAACATAAATACAATTTAATGAAACATAGGATAAACAACATAAATACAATTTAGTAAAGCATAGGACAAAACAACATAAATACAATTTAATAAAGCATAGGACAAAACAACATAAATACAATTTAATAAAGCATATGTTAAAACAACATAAATACAATTTAATAAAGCATACGTTAAAACAACATAAATACAATTAAATAAAGCATAGGATAAAACAACATAAATACAATTTAGTAAAGCATAGGTTAAAACAACATAAATACAATTTAATAAAGCATAGGATAAAACAACATAAATAAAATTTAATAAAGCATAGGTTAAAACAAAATAAATACAATTTAATAAAGCATCGGACAAAACAACATAAATACAATTTAATAAAGGATAGGATAAAACAACATAAATACAATTTATAAAGCATAGGATAAAACAACATAAATACAATTTAATAAAGCATAGGATAAAACAACATAAATACAATTTAATAAAGCATAGGCTAAAACTACATAAATACAATTTAATAAAGCATAGGATAAAACAACATAAATACAATTTAATAAAGCATAGGCTAAAACTACATAAATACAGTTTAATAAAGCATAGGATAAAACAACATAAATACAATTTAATAAAGCATAGGATAAAACAACATAAATACAATTTAATAAAGCATAGGTTAAAACAACATAAATGCAATTTAATAAAGCATAGGATAAAACAACATAAATACAATTTAATAAAGCATAGGATAAAACAACATAAATACAAATTAATAAAGCATAGGATAAAACAACATAAATACAATTTAATAAAGCATAGGTTAAAACAACATAAATACAATTTAATAAAGCATAGGCTAAAACTACATAAATACAGTTTAATAAAGCATAGGATAAAACAACATAAATACAATTTAATAAAGCATAGGATAAAACAACATAAATACAATTTAATAAAGCATAGGATAAAACAACATAAATACAATTTAATAAAGCATAGGTTAAAACAACATAAATACAATTAAATAAAGCATAGGATAAAACAACATAAATACAATTTAATAAAGCATAGGATAAAACAACATAAATACAATTTAATAAAGCATAGGTTAAAACAACATAAATACAATTTAATAAAGCATAGGATAAAACAACATAAATACAATTTATAAAGCATAGGATAAAACAACATAAATACAATTTAATAAAGCATAGGATAAAACAACATAAATAAAATTTAATAAAGCATAGGTTAAAACAACATAAATACAATTTAATAAAGCATCGGACAAAACAACATAAATACAATTTAATAAAGCATAGGATAAAACAACATAAATACAATTTATAAAGCATAGGATAAAACAACATAAATACAATTTAATAAAGCATAGGATAAAACACGATAAATTCAATTTAATAAAGCATAGGATAAAACAACATAAATACAATTTAATAAAGCATAGGATAAAACAACATAAATAAAATTTAATAAAGCATAGGATAAAACAACATAAATACAATTTAATAAAGCATAGGATAAAACAACATAAATACAATTTAATAAAGCATAGGTTAAAACAACATAAATGCAATTTAATAAAGCATAGGATAAAACAACATAAATACAATTTAATAAAGCATAGGATAAAACAACATAAATACAATTTATAAAGCATAGGATAAAACAACATAAATACAATTTAATAAAGCATAGGATAAAACAACATAAATAAAATTTAATAAAGCATAGGTTAAAACAACATAAATACAATTTAATAAAGCATCGGACAAAACAACATAAATACAATTTAATAAAGCATAGGATAAAACAACATAAATACAATTTATAAAGCATAGGATAAAACAACATAAATACAATTTAATAAAGCATAGGATAAAACACGATAAATTCAATTTAATAAAGCATAGGATAAAACAACATAAATACAATTTAATAAAGCATAGGATAAAACAACATAAATAAAATTTAATAAAGCATAGGATAAAACAACATAAATACAATTTAATAAAGCATAGGATAAAACAACATAAATAAAATTTAATAAAGCATAGGTTAAAACAACATAAATACAATTTAATAAAGCATAGGCTAAAACTACATAAATACAGTTTAATAAAGCATAGGATAAAACAACATAAATACAATTTAATAAAGCATAGGATAAAACAACATAAATACAATTTAATAAAGCATAGGTTAAAACAACATAAATGCAATTTAATAAAGCATAGGATAAAACAACATAAATACAATTTAATAAAGCATAGGATAAAACAACATAAATACAATTTAATAAAGCATAGGATAAAACAACATAAATAAAATTTAATAAAGCATAGGTTAAAACAAAATAAATACAATTTAATAAAGCATCGGACAAAACAACATAAATACAATTTAATAAAGGATAGGATAAAACAACATAAATACAATTTATAAAGCATAGGATAAAACAACATAAATACAATTTAATAAAGCATAGGATAAAACAACATAAATACAATTTAATAAAGCATAGGCTAAAACTACATAAATACAATTTAATAAAGCATAGGATAAAACAACATAAATACAATTTAATAAAGCATAGGATAAAACAACATAAATACAATTTAATAAAGCATAGGTTAAAACAACATAAATACAATTTAATAAAGCATAGGATAAAACAACATAAATACAATTTCATAAAGCATAGGCTAAAACTACATAAATACAATTTAATAAAGCATCGGACAAAACAACATAAATACAATTTAATAAAGCATAGGATAAAACAACATAAATACAATTTATAAAGCATAGAATAAAACAACATAAATACAATTTAATAAAGCATAGGATAAAACAACATAAATAAAATTTAATAAAGCATAGGTTAAAACAACATAAATACAATTGAATAAAGCATCGGACAAAACAACATAAATACAATTTAATAAAGCATAGGATAAAACAACATAAATACAATTTATAAAGCATAGGATAAAACAACATAAATACAATTTAATAAAGCATAGACTAAAACAACATAAATACAATTTAATAAAGCATAGGATAAAACAGCATAAATACAATTTAATGAAACATAGGATAAACAACATAAATACATTTTAGTAAAGCATAGGACAAAACAACATAAATACAATTTAATAAAGCATATGTTAAAACAACATAAATACAATTTAATAAAGCAAAAGATAAAACAACATGAATAAAATTTAGTAAAGCATAAGATAAAACAACATGAATACAATTTAATAAAGCATAGGATAAAACAACATAAATACAATTTAATAAAGCATAGGCTAAAACTACATAAATACAATTTAATAAAGCATAGGATAAAACAAATTAAATACAATTTAATAAAGCATAGGATAAAACAACATAAATACAATTTAATAAAGCATAGGATAAAACAACATAAATAAAATTTAATAAAGCATAGGTTAAAAGAACATAAATACAATTTTATAAAGCATAGGCAAAAACTACATAAATACAATTTAATAAAGCATAGGATAAAACAACATAAATACAATTTAATAAAGCATAGGTTAAAACAACATAAATACAATTTAATAAAGCATAGTATAAAACAACATAAATACAATTTAATAAAGCATAGGATAAAACAACATAAATAAAATTTAATAAATCATAGGTTAAAACAACATAAATACAATTTAATAAAGCATAGGATAAAACAACATAAATACAATTTAGTAAAGCATAGGATAAAACAACGTAAATACTTTTTAATAAAGCATAGGTTAAAACAACATAAATACAATTTAATAAAGCATAGGCTAAAACTACATAAATACAGTTTAATAAAGCATAGGATAAAACAACATAAATACAATTTAATAAAGCATAGGATAAAACAACATAAATACAATTTAATAAAGCATAGGATAAAACAACATAAATACAATTTAATAAAGCATAGGTTAAAACAACATAAATACAATTAAATAAAGCATAGGATAAAACAACATAAATACAATTTAATAAAGCATAGGATAAAACAACATAAATACAATTTAATAAAGCATAGGTTAAAACAACATAAATACAATTTAATAAAGCATAGGATAAAACAACATAAATACAATTTATAAAGCATAGGATAAAACAACATAAATACAATTTAATAAAGCATAGGATAAAACAACATAAATAAAATTTAATAAAGCATAGGTTAAAACAACATAAATACAATTTAATAAAGCATCGGACAAAACAACATAAATACAATTTAATAAAGCATAGGATAAAACAACATAAATACAATTTATAAAGCATAGGATAAAACAACATAAATACAATTTAATAAAGCATAGGATAAAACACGATAAATTCAATTTAATAAAGCATAGGATAAAACAACATAAATACAATTTAATAAAGCATAGGATAAAACAACATAAATAAAATTTAATAAAGCATAGGATAAAACAACATAAATACAATTTAATAAAGCATAGGATAAAACAACATAAATACAATTTAATAAAGCATAGGTTAAAACAACATAAATGCAATTTAATAAAGCATAGGATAAAACAACATAAATACAATTTAATAAAGCATAGGATAAAACAACATAAATACAATTTAATAAAGCATAGGATAAAACAACATAAATAAAATTTAATAAAGCATAGGTTAAAACAAAATAAATACAATTTAATAAAGCATCGGACAAAACAACATAAATACAATTTAATAAAGGATAGGATAAAACAACATAAATACAATTTATAAAGCATAGGATAAAACAACATAAATACAATTTAATAAAGCATAGGTTAAAACAACATAAATACAATTTAATAAAGCATAGGCTAAAACTACATAAATACAATTTAATAAAGCATAGGATAAAACAACATAAATACAATTTAATAAAGCATAGGATAAAACAACATAAATACAATTTAATAAAGCATAGGTTAAAACAACATAAATACAATTTATAAAGCATAGGATAAAACAACATAAATACAATTTAATAAAGCATATGTTAAAACAACATAAATACAATTTAATAAAGCATAGGTTAAAACAACATAAATACAATTTAATAAAGCATAGGCTAAAACTACATAAATACAATTTAATAAAGCATAGGATAAAACAACATAAATACAATTTAATAAAGCATAGGATAAAACAACATAAATACAATTTAATAAAGCATAGGTTAAAACAACATAAATACAATTTATAAAGCATAGGATAAAACAACATAGATACAATTTAATAAAGCATATGTTAAAACAACATAAATACAATTTAATAAAGCATAAGATAAAACAACATGAATATAATTTAGTAAAGCATAAGATAAAACAACATGAATACAATTTAATAAAGCATAGGATAAAACAACATAAATACAATTTAATAAAGCATAGGATAAAACAACATAAATTAAATTTAATAAAGCATAGGATAAAACAACATAAATACAATTTAATAAAGCATAGGATAAAACAACATAAATACAATTTAATAAAGCATAAGATAAAACAACATGAATACAATTTAATAAAGCATAGGTTAAAACAACATAAATACAATTTAATAAATCATAGGATAAAACAACATAAATTCAATTTAATAAAGCATAGGTTAAAACAACATAAATACAATTTAATAAAGCATAGGATAAAATAACATAAATACAATTTCATAAAGCATAGGCTAAAACTATATAAATACAATTTAACAAAGCATCGGACAAAACAACATAAATACAATTTAATAAAGCATATGATAAAACAACATAAATACAATTTATAAAGCATAGGATAAAACAACATAAATACAATTTAATAAAGCATAGGATAAAACAACATAAATAAAATTTAATAAAGCATAGGTTAAAACAACATAAATACAATTTAATAAAGCATCAGACAAAACAACATAAATACAATTTAATAAAGCATAGGATAAAAGAACATAAATACAATTTATAAAGCATAGGATAAAACAACATAAATACAATTTAATAAAGCATAGGTTAAAACAACATAAATACAATTTATAAAGCATAGGATAAAACAACATAAATACAATTTAATAAAGCATAGGATAAAACAACATAAATAAAATTTAATAAAGCATAGGTTAAAACAACATAAATACAATTTAATAAAGCATCGGACAAAACAACATAAATACAATTTAATAAAGCATAGGATAAAACAACATAAATACAATTTATAAAGCATAGGATAAAACAACATAAATACAATTTAATAAAGCATAGGATAAAACAACATAAATACAATTTAATAAAGCATAGGATAAAACAACATAAATACAATTTAATGAAACATAGGATAAACAACATAAATACAATTTAGTAAAGCATAGGACAAAACAACATAAATACAATTTAATAAAGCATAGGACAAAACAACATAAATACAATTTAATAAAGCATATGTTAAAACAACATAAATACAATTTAATAAAGCATACGTTAAAACAACATAAATACAATTAAATAAAGCATAGGATAAAACAACATAAATACAATTTAGTAAAGCATAGGTTAAAACAACATAAATACAATTTAATAAAGCATAGGATAAAACAACATAAATACAATTTATAAAGCATAGGATAAAACAACATAAATACAATTTAATAAAGCATAGGATAAAACAACATAAATAAAATTTAATAAAGCATAGGTTAAAACAACATAAATACAATTTAATAAAGCATCGGACAAAACAACATAAATACAATTTAATAAAGCATAGGATAAAACAACATAAATACAATTTATAAAGCATAGGATAAAACAACATAAATACAATTTAATAAAGCATAGGATAAAACACGATAAATTCAATTTAATAAAGCATAGGATAAAACAACATAAATACAATTTAATAAAGCATAGGATAAAACAACATAAATAAAATTTAATAAAGCATAGGATAAAACAACATAAATACAATTTAATAAAGCATAGGATAAAACAACATAAATACAATTTAATAAAGCATAGGATAAAACAACATAAATAAAATTTAATAAAGCATAGGATAAAACAACATAAATACAATTTAATAAAGCATAGGATAAAACAACATAAATACAATTTAATAAATCATAGGTTAAAACAACATAAATGCAATTTAATAAAGCATAGGATAAAACAACATAAATACAATTTAATAAAGCATAGGATAAAACAACATAAATACAATTTAATAAAGCATAGGATAAAACAACATAAATAAAATTTAATAAAGCATAGGTTAAAACAAAATAAATACAATTTAATAAAGCATCGGACAAAACAACATAAATACAATTTAATAAAGGATAGGATAAAACAACATAAATACAATTTATAAAGCATAGGATAAAACAACATAAATACAATTTAATAAAGCATAGGATAAAACAACATAAATACAATTTAATAAAGCATAGGCTAAAACTACATAAATACAATTTAATAAAGCATAGGATAAAACAACATAAATACAATTTAATAAAGCATAGGATAAAACAACATAAATACAATTTAATAAAGCATAGGTTAAAACAACATAAATACAATTTAATAAAGCATAGGATAAAACAACATAAATACAATTTCATAAAGCATAGGCTAAAACTACATAAATACAATTTAATAAAGCATCGGACAAAACAACATAAATACAATTTAATAAAGCATAGGATAAAACAACATAAATACAATTTATAAAGCATAGAATAAAACAACATAAATACAATTTAATAAAGCATAGGATAAAACAACATAAATAAAATTTAATAAAGCATAGGTTAAAACAACATAAATACAATTGAATAAAGCATCGGACAAAACAACATAAATACAATTTAATAAAGCATAGGATAAAACAACATAAATACAATTTATAAAGCATAGGATAAAACAACATAAATACAATTTAATAAAGCATAGGATAAAACACGATAAATTCAATTTAATAAAGCATAGGATAAAACAACATAAATACAATTTAATAAAGCATAGGATAAAACAACATAAATAAAATTTAATAAAGCATAGGATAAAACAACATAAATACAATTTAATAAAGCATAGGATAAAACAACATAAATACAATTTAATAAAGCATAGGATAAAACAACATAAATAAAATTTAATAAAGCATAGGATAAAACAACATAAATACAATTTAATAAAGCATAGGATAAAACAACATAAATACAATTTAATAAAGCATAGGTTAAAACAACATAAATGCAATTTAATAAAGCATAGGATAAAACAACATAAATACAATTTAATAAAGCATAGGATAAAACAACATAAATATAATTTAATAAAGCATAGGATAAAACAACATAAATAAAATTTAATAAAGCATAGGTTAAAACAAAATAAATACAATTTAATAAAGCATCGGACAAAACAACATAAATACAATTTAATAAAGGATAGGATAAAACAACATAAATACAATTTATAAAGCATAGGATAAAACAACATAAATACAATTTAATAAAGCATAGGATAAAACAACATAAATACAATTTAATAAAGCATAGGTTAAAACTACATAAATACAATTTAATAAAGCATAGGATAAAACAACATAAATACAATTTAATAAAGCATAGGATAAAACAACATAAATACAATTTCATAAAGCATAGGATAAAACAACATAAATACAATTTCATAAAGCATAGGCTAAAACTACATAAATACAATTTAATAAAGCATCGGACAAAACAACATAAATACAATTTAATAAAGCATAGGATAAAACAACATAAATACAATTTATAAAGCATAGAATAAAACAACATAAATACAATTTAATAAAGCATAGGATAAAACAACATAAATAAAATTTAATAAAGCATAGGTTAAAACAACATAAATACAATTGAATAAAGCATCGGACAAAACAACATAAATACAATTTAATAAAGCATAGGATAAAACAACATAAATACAATTTATAAAGCATAGGATAAAACAACATAAATACAATTTAATAAAGCATAGACTAAAACAACATAAATACAATTTAATAAAGCATAGGATAAAACAACATAAATACAATTTAATGAAACATAGGATAAACAACATAAATACAATTTAGTAAAGCATAGGACAAAACAACATAAATACAATTTAATAAAGCATATGTTAAAACAACATAAATACAATTTAATAAAGCATAAGATAAAACAACATGAATAAAATTTAGTAAAGCATAAGATAAAACAACATGAATACGATTTAATAAAGCATAGGATAAAACAACATAAATACAATTTAATAAAGCATAGGCTAAAACTACATAAATACAATTTAATAAAGCATAGGATAAAACAAATTAAATACAATTTAATAAAGCATAGGATAAAACAACATAAATACAATTTAATAAAGCATAGGATAAAACAACATAAATAAAATTTAATAAAGCATAGGTTAAAAGAACATAAATACAATTTTATAAAGCATAGGCAAAAACTACATAAATACAATTTAATAAAGCATAGGATAAAACAACATAAATACAATTTAATAAAGCATAGACTAAAACAACATAAATACAATTTAATAAAGCATAGGATAAAACAACATAAATACAATTTAATGAAACATAGGAAAACAACATAAATACAATTTAGTAAAGCATAGGACAAAACAACATAAATACAATTTAATAAAGCATATGTTAAAACAACATAAATACAATTTAATAAAGCATAAGATAAAACAACATGAATAAAATTTAGTAAAGCATAAGATAAAACAACATGAATACAATTTAATAAAGCATAGGATAAAACAACATAAATACAATTTAATAAAGCATAGGCTAAAACTACATAAATACAATTTAATAAAGCATAGGATAAAACAAATTAAATACAATTTAATAAAGCATAGGATAAAACAACATAAATACAATTTAATAAAGCATAGGATAAAACAACATAAATAAAATTTAATAAAGCATAGGTTAAAAGAACATAAATACAATTTTATAAAGCATAGGCAAAAACTACATAAATACAATTTAATAAAGCATAGGATAAAACAACATAAATACAATTTAATAAAGCATAGGTTAAAACAACATAAATACAATTTAATAAAGCATAGTATAAAACAACATAAATACAATTTAATAAAGCATAGGATAAAACAACATAAATACAATTTAATAAAGCATAGTATAAAACAACATAAATACAATTTAATAAAGCATAGGATAAAACAACATAAATAAAATTTAATAAATCATAGGTTAAAACAACATAAATACAATTTAATAAAGCATAGGATAAAACAACATAAATACAATTTAGTAAAGCATAGGATAAAACAACGTAAATACTTTTTAATAAAGCATAGGTTAAAACAACATAAATACAATTTAATAAAGCATAGGCTAAAACTACATAAATACAGTTTAATAAAGCATAGGATAAAACAACATAAATACAATTTAATAAAGCATAGGATAAAACAACATAAATGCAATTTAATAAAGCATAGGATAAAACAACATAAATACAATTTAATAAAGCATAGGATAAAACAACATAAATACAATTTAATAAAGCATAGGATAAAACAACATAAATAAAATTTAATAAAGCATAGGTTAAAACAAAATAAATACAATTTAATAAAGCATCGGACAAAACAACATAAATACAATTTAATAAAGGATAGGATAAAACAACATAAATACAATTTATAAAGCATAGGATAAAACAACATAAATACAATTTAATAAAGCATAGGATAAAACAACATAAATACAATTTAATAAAGCATAGGCTAAAACTACATAAATACAATTTAATAAAGCATAGGATAAAACAACATAAATACAATTTAATAAAGCATAGGATAAAACAACATAAATACAATTTAATAAAGCATAGGTTAAAACAACATAAATACAATTTAATAAAGCATAGGATAAAACAACATAAATACAATTTCATAAAGCATAGGCTAAAACTACATAAATACAATTTAATAAAGCATCGGACAAAACAACATAAATACAATTTAATAAAGCATAGGATAAAACAACATAAATACAATTTATAAAGCATAGAATAAAACAACATAAATACAATTTAATAAAGCATAGGATAAAACAACATAAATAAAATTTAATAAAGCATAGGTTAAAACAACATAAATACAATTGAATAAAGCATCGGACAAAACAACATAAATACAATTTAATAAAGCATAGGATAAAACAACATAAATACAATTTATAAAGCATAGGATAAAACAACATAAATACAATTTAATAAAGCATAGGATAAAACACGATAAATTCAATTTAATAAAGCATAGGATAAAACAACATAAATACAATTTAATAAAGCATAGGATAAAACAACATAAATAAAATTTAATAAAGCATAGGATAAAACAACATAAATACAATTTAATAAAGCATAGGATAAAACAACATAAATACAATTTAATAAAGCATAGGATAAAACAACATAAATAAAATTTAATAAAGCATAGGATAAAACAACATAAATACAATTTAATAAAGCATAGGATAAAACAACATAAATACAATTTAATAAAGCATAGGTTAACACAACATAAATGCAATTTAATAAAGCATAGGATAAAACAACATAAATACAATTTAATAAAGCATAGGATAAAACAACATAAATATAATTTAATAAAGCATAGGATAAAACAACATAAATAAAATTTAATAAAGCATAGGTTAAAACAAAATAAATACAATTTAATAAAGCATCGGACAAAACAACATAAATACAATTTAATAAAGGATAGGATAAAACAACATAAATACAATTTATAAAGCATAGGATAAAACAACATAAATACAATTTAATAAAGCATAGGATAAAACAACATAAATACAATTTAATAAAGCATAGGTTAAAACTACATAAATACAATTTAATAAAGCATAGGATAAAACAACATAAATACAATTTAATAAAGCATAGGATAAAACAACATAAATACAATTTCATAAAGCATAGGATAAAACAACATAAATACAATTTCATAAAGCATAGGCTAAAACTACATAAATACAATTTAATAAAGCATCGGACAAAACAACATAAATACAATTTAATAAAGCATAGGATAAAACAACATAAATACAATTTATAAAGCATAGAATAAAACAACATAAATACAATTTAATAAAGCATAGGATAAAACAACATAAATAAAATTTAATAAAGCATAGGTTAAAACAACATAAATACAATTGAATAAAGCATCGGACAAAACAACATAAATACAATTTAATAAAGCATAGGATAAAACAACATAAATACAATTTATAAAGCATAGGATAAAACAACATAAATACAATTTAATAAAGCATAGACTAAAACAACATAAATACAATTTAATAAAGCATAGGATAAAACAACATAAATACAATTTAATGAAACATAGGATAAACAACATAAATACAATTTAGTAAAGCATAGGACAAAACAACATAAATACAATTTAATAAAGCATATGTTAAAACAACATAAATACAATTTAATAAAGCATAAGATAAAACAACATGAATAAAATTTAGTAAAGCATAAGATAAAACAACATGAATACGATTTAATAAAGCATAGGATAAAACAACATAAATACAATTTAATAAAGCATAGGCTAAAACTACATAAATACAATTTAATAAAGCATAGGATAAAACAAATTAAATACAATTTAATAAAGCATAGGATAAAACAACATAAATACAATTTAATAAAGCATAGGATAAAACAACATAAATAAAATTTAATAAAGCATAGGTTAAAAGAACATAAATACAATTTTATAAAGCATAGGCAAAAACTACATAAATACAATTTAATAAAGCATAGGATAAAACAACATAAATACAATTTAATAAAGCATAGACTAAAACAACATAAATACAATTTAATAAAGCATAGGATAAAACAACATAAATACAATTTAATGAAACATAGGAAAACAACATAAATACAATTTAGTAAAGCATAGGACAAAACAACATAAATACAATTTAATAAAGCATATGTTAAAACAACATAAATACAATTTAATAA
The DNA here is from genome assembly GCF_046119375.1 of Phyllobates terribilis. Lineage (NCBI taxonomy): Eukaryota > Metazoa > Chordata > Amphibia > Anura > Dendrobatidae > Phyllobates > Phyllobates terribilis. The sequence continues at coordinate 1,948,046 of NW_027362778.1, forward strand.
AGCATAAGATAAAACAACATGAATAAAATTTAGTAAAGCATAAGATAAAACAACATGAATACAATTTAATAAAGCATAGGATAAAACAACATAAATACAATTTAATAAAGCATAGGCTAAAACTACATAAATACAATTTAATAAAGCATAGGATAAAACAAATTAAATACAATTTAATAAAGCATAGGATAAAACAACATAAATACAATTTAATAAAGCATAGGATAAAACAACATAAATAAAATTTAATAAAGCATAGGTTAAAAGAACATAAATACAATTTTATAAAGCATAGGCAAAAACTACATAAATACAATTTAATAAAGCATAGGATAAAACAACATAAATACAATTTAATAAAGCATAGGTTAAAACAACATAAATACAATTTAATAAAGCATAGTATAAAACAACATAAATACAATTTAATAAAGCATAGGATAAAACAACATAAATACAATTTAATAAAGCATAGTATAAAACAACATAAATACAATTTAATAAAGCATAGGATAAAACAACATAAATAAAATTTAATAAATCATAGGTTAAAACAACATAAATACAATTTAATAAAGCATAGGATAAAACAACATAAATACAATTTAGTAAAGCATAGGATAAAACAACGTAAATACTTTTTAATAAAGCATAGGTTAAAACAACATAAATACAATTTAATAAAGCATAGGCTAAAACTACATAAATACAGTTTAATAAAGCATAGGATAAAACAACATAAATACAATTTAATAAAGCATAGGATAAAACAACATAAATACAATTTAATAAAGCATAGGATAAAACAACATAAATACAATTTAATAAAGCATAGGTTAAAACAACATAAATACAATTAAATAAAGCATAGGATAAAACAACATAAATACAATTTAATAAAGCATAGGATAAAACAACATAAATACAATTTAATAAAGCATAGGTTAAAACAACATAAATACAATTTTATAAAGCATAGGATAAAACAACATAAATACAATTTAATAAAGCATAGGTTAAAACAACATAAATACAATTTAATAAAGCATAGGATAAAACAACATAAATTCAATTTAATAAAGCATAGGATAAAACAACATAAATACAATTTAATAAAGCATAGGATAAAACAACATAAATACAATTTAATAAAGCATAGGATAAAACAACATAAATAAAATTTAATAAAGCATAGGTTAAAACAACATAAATACAATTTAATAAAGTATAGGATAAAACAACATAAATAAAATTTAATAAAGCATAGGATAAAACAACATAAATACTTTTTAATAAAGCATAGGATAAAACCACATAAATACAATTTAATAAAGCACAGGATAAAACAACATAAATACAATTTAATAAAGCATAGTATAAAACAACATAAATACAATTTAATAAAGCATAGGATAAAACAACATAAATACAATTTAATAAAGCATAGGATAAAACAACATAAATAAAATTTAATAAAGCATACGTTAAAACAACATAAATACAATTAAATAAAGCATAGGATAAAACAACATAAATACAATTTAATAAAGCATAGGTTAAAACAACATAAATACAATTTAATAAAGCATAGGATAAAACAACATAAATACAATTTATAAAGCATAGGATAAAACAACATAAATACAATTTAATAAAGCATAGGATAAAACAACATAAATAAAATTTAATAAAGCATAGGTTAAAACAACATAAATACAATTTAATAAAGCATCGGACAAAACAACATAAATACAATTTAATAAAGCATAGGATAAAACAACATAAATACAATTTATAAAGCATAGGATAAAACAACATAAATACAATTTAATAAAGCATAGGATAAAACACGATAAATTCAATTTAATAAAGCATAGGATAAAACAACATAAATACAATTTAATAAAGCATAGGATAAAACAACATAAATAAAATTTAATAAAGCATAGGATAAAACAACATAAATACAATTTAATAAAGCATAGGATAAAACAACATAAATACAATTTAATAAAGCATAGGATAAAACAACATAAATAAAATTTAATAAAGCATAGGATAAAACAACATAAATACAATTTAATAAAGCATAGGATAAAACAACATAAATACAATTTAATAAAGCATAGGTTAAAACAACATAAATGCAATTTAATAAAGCATAGGATAAAACAACATAAATACAATTTAATAAAGCATAGGATAAAACAACATAAATACAATTTAATAAAGCATAGGATAAAACAACATAATTAAAATTTAATAAAGCATAGGTTAAAACAAAATAAATACAATTTAATAAAGCATCGGACAAAACAACATAAATACAATTTAATAAAGGATAGGATAAAACAACATAAATACAATTTATAAAGCATAGGATAAAACAACATAAATACAATTTAATAAAGCATAGGTTAAAACAACATAAATACAATTTAATAAAGCATAGGCTAAAACTACATAAATACAATTTAATAAAGCATAGGATAAAACAACATAAATACAATTTAATAAAGCATAGGATAAAACAACATAAATACAATTTAATAACGCATAGGTTAAAACAACATAAATACAATTTAATAACGCATAGGTTAAAACAACATAAATACAATTTAATAAATCATAGGATAAAACAACATAAATTCAATTTAATAAAGCATAGGTTAAAACAACATAAATACAATTTAATAAAGCATAGGATAAAATAACATAAATACAATTTCATAAAGCATAGGCTAAAACTATATAAATACAATTTAATAAAGCATCGGACAAAACAACATAAATACAATTTAATAAAGCATATGATAAAACAACATAAATACAATTTATAAAGCATAGGATAAAACAACATAAATACAATTTAATAAAGCATAGGATAAAACAACATAAATAAAATTTAATAAAGCATAGGTTAAAACAACATAAATACAATTTAATAAAGCATCAGACAAAACAACATAAATACAATTTAATAAAGCATAGGATAAAACAACATAAATACAATTTATAAAGCATAGGATAAAACAACATAAATACAATTTAATAAAGCATAGGATAAAACAACATAAATACAATTTATAAAGCATAGGATAAAACAACATAAATACAATTTAATAAAGCATAGGTTAAAACAACATAAATACAATTTAATAAAGCATAGGTTAAAACAACATAAATACAATTTAATAAAGCATAGGATAAAACAACATAAATACAATTTAATAAAGCATAGGATAAAACAACGTAAATACTTTTTAATAAAGCAAAGGTTAAAACAACATAAATACAATTGAATAAAGCATAGGCTAAAACTACATAAATACAATTTAATAAAGCATCGGACAAAACAACATAAATACAATTTAATAAAGCATAGGATAAAACAACATAAATACAATTTATAAAGCATAGGATAAAACAACATAAATACAATTTAATAAAGCATAGGATAAAACAACATAAATAAAATTTAATAAAGCATAGGTTAAAACAACATAAATACAATTTAATAAAGCATAGGATAAAACAACATAAATACAATTTAATAAAGCATAGGATAAAACAACGTAAATACTTTTTAATAAAGCAAAGGTTAAAACAACATAAATACAATTTAATAAAGCATAGGCTAAAACTACATAAATACAATTTAATAAAGCATAGGATAAAACAACATAAATACAATTTAATAAAGCATAGGATAAAACAACATAAATACAATTTAATAAAGCATAGGATAAAACAACATAAATAAAATTTAATAAAGCATAGGTTAAAACAACATAAATACAATTTAATAAAGCATCGGACAAAACAACATAGATACAATTTAATAAAGCATAGGATAAAAGAACATAAATACAATTTATAAAGCATAGGATAAAACAACATAAATACAATTTAATAAAGCATAGGTTAAAACAACATAAATACAATTTAATAAAGCATAGGATAAAACAACATAAATACAATTTCATAAAGCATAGGCTAAAACTACATAAATACAATTTAATAAAGCATCGGACAAAACAACATAAATACAATTTAATAAAGCATAGGATAAAACAACATAAATACAATTTATAAAGCATAGGATAAAACAACATAAATATAATTTAATAAAGCATAGGATAAAACAACATAAATAAAATTTAATAAAGCATAGGTTAAAACAACATAAATACAATTTAATAAAGCATCGGACAAAACAACATAAATACAATTTAATAAAGCATAGGATAAAACAACATAAATACAATTTATAAAGCATAGGATAAAACAACATAAATACAATTTAATAAAGCATAGGATAAAACAACATAAATACAATTTAATAAAGCATAGGATAAAACAACATAAATACAATTTAATGAAACATAGGATAAACAACATAAATACAATTTAGTAAAGCATAGGACAAAACAACATAAATACAATTTAATAAAGCATAGGACAAAACAACATAAATACAATTTAATAAAGCATATGTTAAAACAACATAAATACAATTTAATAAAGCATAAGATAAAACAACATGAATATAATTTAGTAAAGCATAAGATAAAACAACATGAATACAATTTAATAAAGCATAGGATAAAACAACGTAAATACAATTTAATAAAGCATAGGCTAAAACTACATAAATTCAATTTAATAAAGCATAGGATAAAACAACATAAATACAATTTAATAAAGCATAGGATAAAACAACATAAATACAATTAATAAAGCATAAGATAAAATAACATGAATACAATTTAATAAAGCATAGGTTAAAACAACATAAATACAATTTAATAAATCATAGGATAAAACAACATAAATACAATTTAATAAAGCATAGGTTAAAACAACATAAATACAATTTAATAAAGCATAGGATAAAATAACATAAATACAATTTCATAAAGCATAGGCTAAAACAACATAAATAAAATTTAATAAAGCATAGGTTAAAACAACATAAATACAATTTAATAAAGCATAGGATAAAACAACATAAATACAATTTCATAAAGAATAGGATAAAACAACATAAATAAAATTTAATAAAGCATAAGTTAAAACAACATAAATACAATTTAATAAAGCATCGGACAAAACAACATAAATACAATTTAATAAAGCATAGGATAAAACAACATAAATACAATTTATAAAGCATAGGATAAAACAACATAAATACAATTTAATAAAGCATAGGATAAAACAACATAAATACAATTTAATAAAGCATAGGATAAAACAACATAAATACAATTTAATGAAACATAGGATAAACAACATAAATACAATTTAGTAAAGCATAGGACAAAACAACATAAATACAATTTAATAAAGCATATGTTAAAACAACATAAATACAATTTAATAAAGCATAAGATAAATCAACATGAATATAATTTAGTAAAGCATAAGATAAAACAACATGAATACAATTTAATAAAGCATAGGATAAAACAACATAAATACAATTTAATAAAGCATAGGCTAAAACTACATAAATTCAATTTAATAAAGCATAGGATAAAACAACATAAATACAATTTAATAAAGCATAGGATAAAACAACATAAATACAATTTAATAAAGCATAGGATAAAACAACATAAATTAAATTTAATAAAGCATAGGTTAAAACAACATAAATACAATTTAATAAAGTATAGGATAAAACAACATAAATACAATTTAATAAAGCATAGGATAAAACAACATAAATACTTTTTAATAAAGCATAGGATAAAACCACATAAATACAATTTAATAAAGCACAGGATAAAACAACATAAATACAATTTAATAAAGCATAGGATAAAACAACATAAATACAATTTAATAAAGCATAGGATAAAACAACATAAATACAATTTAATAAAGCATAGGATAAAACAACATAAAAACAATTTAATAAAGCATACGTTAAAACAACATAAATACAATTAAATAAAGCATAGGATAAAACAACATAAATACAATTTCATAAAGCATAGGTTAAAACAACATAAATACAATTTATAAAGCATAGGATAAAACAACATAAATACAATTTAATAAAGCATAGGATAAAACAACATAAATAAAATTTAATAAAGCATAGGTTAAAACAACATAAATACAATTGAATAAAGCATCGGACAAAACAACATAAATACAATTTAATAAAGCATAGGATAAAACAACATAAATACAATTTATAAAGCATAGGATAAAACAACATAAATACAATTTAATAAAGCATAGACTAAAACAACATAAATACAATTTAATAAAGCATAGGATAAAACAACATAAATACAATTTAATGAAACATAGGATAAACAACATAAATACAATTTAGTAAAGCATAGGACAAAACAACATAAATACAATTTAATAAAGCATATGTTAAAACAACATAAATACAATTTAATAAAGCATAAGATAAAACAACATGAATATAATTTAGTAAAGCATAAGATAAAACAACATGAATACAATTTAATAAAGCATAGGATAAAACAACATAAATACAATTTAATAAAGCATAGGCTAAAACTACATAAATACAATTTAATAAAGCATAGGATAAAACAAATTAAATACAATTTAATAAAGCATAGGATAAAACAACATAAATTAAATTTAATAAAGCATAGGATAAAACAACGTAAATACTTTTTAATAAAGCAAAGGTTAAAACAACATAAATACAATTTAATAAAGCATAGGCTAAAACTACATAAATACAATTTAATAAAGCATAGGATAAAACAACATAAATACAATTTAATAAAGCATAGGATAAAACAACATAAATACAATTTAATAAAGCATAGGATAAAACAACATAAATAAAATTTAATAAAGCATAGGTTAAAACAACATAAATACAATTTAATAAAGCATCGGACAAAACAACATAAATACAATTTAATAAAGCATAGGATAAAAGAACATAAATACAATTTATAAAGCATAGGATAAAACAACATAAATACAATTTAATAAAGCATAGGTTAAAACAACATAAATACAATTTAATAAAGCATAGGATAAAACAACATAAATACAATTTCATAAAGCATAGGCTAAAACTACATAAATACAATTTAATAAAGCATCGGACAAAACAACATAAATACAATTTAATAAAGCATAGGATAAAACAACATAAATACAATTTATAAAGCATAGGATAAAACAACATAAATACAATTTAATGAAGCATAGGATAAAACAACATAAATAAAATTTAATAAAGCATAGGTTAAAACAACATAAATACAATTTAATAAAGCATAGGATAAAACAACATAAATACAATTTAATAAAGCATAGGATAAAACAACGTAAATACTTTTTAATAAAGCAAAGGTTAAAACAACATAAATACAATTTAATAAAGCATAGGCTAAAACTACATAAATACAATTTAATAAAGCATAGGATAAAACAACATAAATACAATTTAATAAAGCATAGGATAAAACAACATAAATACAATTTAATAAAGCATAGGATAAAACAACATAAATAAAATTTAATAAAGCATAGGTTAAAACAACATAAATACAATTTAATAAAGCATCGGACAAAACAACATAAATACAATTTAATAAAGCATAGGATAAAAGAACATAAATACAATTTATAAAGCATAGGATAAAACAACATAAATACAATTTAATAAAGCATAGGTTAAAACAACATAAATACAATTTAATAAAGCATAGGATAAAACAACATAAATACAATTTCATAAAGCATAGGCTAAAACTACATAAATACAATTTAATAAAGCATCGGACAAAACAACATAAATACAATTTAATAAAGCATAGGATAAAACAACATAAATACAATTTATAAAGCATAGGATAAAACAACATAAATACAATTTAATAAAGCATAGGATAAAACAACATAAATAAAATTTAATAAAGCATAGGTTAAAACAACATAAATACAATTTAATAAAGCATCGGACAAAACAACATAAATACAATTTAATAAAGCATAGGATAAAACAACATAAATACAATTTATAAAGCATAGGATAAAACAACATAAATACAATTTAATAAAGCATAGGATAAAACAACATAAATACAATTTAATAAAGCATAGGATAAAACAACATAAATACAATTTAATGAAACATAGGATAAACAACATAAATACAATTTAGTAAAGCATAGGACAAAACAACATAAATACAATTTAATAAAGCATAGGACAAAACAACATAAATACAATTTAATAAAGCATATGTTAAAACAACATAAATACAATTTAATAAAGCATAAGATAAAACAACATGAATATAATTTAGTAAAGCATAAGATAAAACAACATGAATACAATTTAATAAAGCATAGGATAAAACAACGTAAATACAATTTAATAAAGCATAGGCTAAAACTACATAAATTCAATTTAATAAAGCATAGGATAAAACAACATAAATACAATTTAATAAAGCATAGGATAAAACAACATAAATACAATTTAATAAAGCATAAGATAAAATAACATGAATACAATTTAATAAAGCATAGGTTAAAACAACATAAATACAATTTAATAAATCATAGGATAAAACAACATAAATACAATTTAATAAAGCATAGGTTAAAACAACATAAATACAATTTAATAAAGCATAGGATAAAATAACATAAATACAATTTCATAAAGCATAGGCTAAAACTACATAAATACAGTTTAATAAAGCATCGGACAAAACAACATAAATACAATTTAATAAAGCATATGATAAAACAACATAAATACAATTTATAAAGCATAGGATAAAACAACATAAATACAATTTAATAAAGCATAGGATAAAACAACATAAATAAAATTTAATAAAGCATAGGATAAAACAACATAAATAAAATTTAATAAAGCATAGGTTAAAACAACATAAATACAATTTAATAAAGCATAGGATAAAACAACATAAATACAATTTCATAAAGCATAGGATAAAACAACATAAATAAAATTTAATAAAGCATAAGTTAAAACAACATAAATACAATTTAATAAAGCATCGGACAAAACAACATAAATACAATTTAATAAAGCATAGGATAAAACAACATAAATACAATTTATAAAGCATAGGATAAAACAACATAAATACAATTTAATAAAGCATAGGATAAAACAACATAAATACAATTTAATAAAGCATAGGATAAAACAACATAAATACAATTTAATGAAACATAGGATAAACAACATAAATACAATTTAGTAAAGCATAGGACAAAACAACATAAATACAATTTAATAAAGCATATGTTAAAACAACATAAATACAATTTAATAAAGCATAAGATAAATCAACATGAATATAATTTAGTAAAGCATAAGATAAAACAACATGAATACAATTTAATAAAGCATAGGATAAAACAACATAAATACAATTTAATAAAGCATAGGCTAAAACTACATAAATTCAATTTAATAAAGCATAGGATAAAACAACATAAATACAATTTAATAAAGCATAGGATAAAACAACATAAATACAATTTAATAAAGCATAGGATAAAACAACATAAATTAAATTTAATAAAGCATAGGTTAAAACAACATAAATACAATTTAATAAAGTATAGGATAAAACAACATAAATACAATTTAATAAAGCATAGGATAAAACAACATAAATACTTTTTAATAAAGCATAGGATAAAACCACATAAATACAATTTAATAAAGCACAGGATAAAACAACATAAATACAATTTAATAAAGCATAGGATAAAACAACATAAATACAATTTAATAAAGCATAGGATAAAACAACATAAATACAATTTAATAAAGCATAGGATAAAACAACATAAAAACAATTTAATAAAGCATACGTTAAAACAACATAAATACAATTAAATAAAGCATAGGATAAAACAACATAAATACAATTTAATAAAGCATAGGTTAAAACAACATAAATACAATTTATAAAGCATAGGATAAAACAACATAAATACAATTTAATAAAGCATAGGATAAAACAACATAAATAAAATTTAATAAAGCATAGGTTAAAACAACATAAATACAATTGAATAAAGCATCGGACAAAACAACATAAATACAATTTAATAAAGCATAGGATAAAACAACATAAATACAATTTATAAAGCATAGGATAAAACAACATAAATACAATTTAATAAAGCATAGACTAAAACAACATAAATACAATTTAATAAAGCATAGGATAAAACAACATAAATACAATTTAATGAAACATAGGATAAACAACATAAATACAATTTAGTAAAGCATAGGACAAAACAACATAAATACAATTTAATAAAGCATATGTTAAAACAACATAAATACAATTTAATAAAGCATAAGATAAAACAACATGAATATAATTTAGTAAAGCATAAGATAAAACAACATGAATACAATTTAATAAAGCATAGGATAAAACAACATAAATACAATTTAATTAAGCATAGGCTAAAACTACATAAATACAATTTAATAAAGCATAGGATAAAACAAATTAAATACAATTTAATAAAGCATAGGATAAAACAACATAAATTAAATTTAATAAAGCATAGGATAAAACAACATAAATACAATTTAATAAATCATAGGATAAAACAACATAAATTCAATTTAATAAAGCATAGGTTAAAACAACATAAATACAATTTAATAAAGCATAGGATAAAATAACATAAATACAATTTCATAAAGCATAGGCTAAAACTATATAAATACAATTTAATAAAGCATCGGACAAAACAACATAAATACAATTTAATAAAGCATATGATAAAACAACATAAATACAATTTATAAAGCATAGGATAAAACAACATAAATACAATTTAATAAAGCATAGGATAAAACAACATAAATAAAATTTAATAAAGCATAGGTTAAAACAACATAAATACAATTTAATAAAGCATCGGACAAAACAACATAAATAAAATTTAATAAAGCATAGGTTAAAACAACAAAAATACAATTTAATAAAGCATCGGACAAAACAACATAAATACAATTTAATAAAGCATAGGTTAAAACAACATAAAAACAATTTAATAAAGCATAGGATAAAACAACATAAATACAATTTCATAAAGCATAGGCTAAAACTACATAAATACAATTTAATAAAGCATCGGACAAAACAACATAAATACAATTTAATAAAGCATAGGATAAAACAACATAAATACAATTTAATAAAGCATAGAATAAAACAACATAAATACAATTTAATAAAGCATAGACTAAAACAACATAAATACAATTTAATAAAGCATAGGATAAAACAACATAAATACAATTTAATGAAACATAGGATAAACAACATAAATACAATTTAGTAAAGCATAGGACAAAACAACATAAATACAATTTAATAAAGCATATGTTAAAACAACATAAATACAATTTAATAAAGCATAAGATAAAACAACATGAATATAATTTAGTAAAGCATAAGATAAAACAACATGAATACAATTTAATAAAGCATAGGATAAAACAACATAAATACAATTTAATTAAGCATAGGCTAAAACTACATAAATACAATTTAATAAAGCATAGGATAAAACAAATTAAATACAATTTAATAAAGCATAGGATAAAACAACATAAATTAAATTTAATAAAGCATAGGATAAAACAACATAAATACAATTTAATAAATCATAGGATAAAACAACATAAATTCAATTTAATAAAGCATAGGTTAAAACAACATAAATACAATTTAATAAAGCATAGGATAAAATAACATAAATACAATTTCATAAAGCATAGGCTAAAACTATATAAATACAATTTAATAAAGCATCGGACAAAACAACATAAATACAATTTAATAAAGCATATGATAAAACAACATAAATACAATTTATAAAGCATAGGATAAAACAACATAAATACAATTTAATAAAGCATAGGATAAAACAACATAAATAAAATTTAATAAAGCATAGGTTAAAACAACATAAATACAATTTAATAAAGCATCGGACAAAACAACATAAATAAAATTTAATAAAGCATAGGTTAAAACAACAAAAATACAATTTAATAAAGCATCGGACAAAACAACATAAATACAATTTAATAAAGCATAGGTTAAAACAACATAAAAACAATTTAATAAAGCATAGGATAAAACAACATAAATACAATTTCATAAAGCATAGGCTAAAACTACATAAATACAATTTAATAAAGCATCGGACAAAACAACATAAATACAATTTAATAAAGCATAGGATAAAACAACATAAATACAATTTAATAAAGCATAGAATAAAACAACATAAATACAATTTAATAAAGCATAGGATAAAACAACATAAATACAATTTAATAAAGCATAAGATAAAACAACATGAATACAATTTAATAAAGCATAGGTTAAAACAACATAAATACAATTTAATAAAGCATAGGATAAAACAACATAAATACAATTTAATAAAGCATAGGTTAAAACAACATAAATACAATTTAATAAAGCATAGGATAAAACAACATAAATACAATTTCATAAAGCATAGGCTAAAACTACATAAATACAATTTAATAAAGCATCGGACAAAACAACATAAATACAATTTAATAAAGCATAGGATAAAACAACATAAATACAATTTATAAAGCATAGGATAAAACAACATAAATACAATTTAATAAAGCATAGGATAAAACAACATAAATAAAATTTAATAAAGCATAGGTTAAAACAACATAAATACAATTTAATAAAGCATCGGACAAAACAACATAAATACAATTTAATAAAGCATAGGATAAAACAACATAAATACAATTTATAAAGCATAGGATAAAACAACATAAATACAATTTAATAAAGCATAGGATAAAACAACATAAATACAATTTAATAAAGCATAGGATAAAACAACATAAATACAATTTAATGAAACATAGGATAAACAACATAAATACAATTTAGTAAAGCATAGGACAAAACAACATAAATACAATTTAATAAAGCATATGTTAAAACAACATAAATACAATTTAATAAAGCATAAGATAAAACAACATGAATATAATTTAGTAAAGCATAAGATAAAACAACATGAATACAATTTAATAAAGCATAGGATAAAACAACGTAAATACAATTTAATAAAGCATAGGCTAAAACTACATAAATACAATTTAATAAAGCATAGGATAAAACAAATTAAATACAATTTAATAAAGCATAGGATAAAACAACATAAATTCAATTTAATAAAGCATAGGATAAAACAACATAAATACAATTTAATAAAGCATAGGATAAAACAACATAAATACAATTTAATAAAGTATAGGATAAAACAACATAAATACAATTTAATAAAGCATAGGATAAAACAACATAAATACTTTTTAATAAAGCATAGGATAAAACCACATAAATACAATTTAATAAAGCACAGGATAAAACAACATAAATACAATTTAATAAAGCATAGGATAAAACAACATAAATACAATTTAATAAAGCATAGGATAAAACAACATAAATACAATTTAATAAAGCATAGGATAAAACAACATAAAAACAATTTAATAAAGCATACGTTAAAACAACATAAATACAATTAAATAAAGCATAGGATAAAACAACATAAATACAATTTAATAAAGCATAGGTTAAAACAACATGAATACAATTTATAAAGCATAGGATAAAACAACATAAATACAATTTAATAAAGCATAGGATAAAACAACATAAATAAAATTTAATAAAGCATAGGTTAAAACAACATAAATACAATTGAATAAAGCATCGGACAAAAACAACATAAATACATGTTAATAAAGCATAGGATAAAACAACATAAATACAGTTTATAAAGCATAGGATAAAACAACATAAATACAATTCAATAAAGCATAGACTAAAACAACATAAATACAATTTAATAAAGCATAGGATAAAACAACATAAATACAATTTAATGAAACATAGGATAAACAACATAAATACAATTTAGTAAAGCATAGGACAAAACAACATAAATACAATTTAATAAAGCATATGTTAAAACAACATAAATACAATTTAATAAAGCATAAGATAAAACAACATGAATATAATTTAGTAAAGCATAAGATAAAACAACATGAATACAATTTAATAAAGCATAGGATAAAACAACATAAATACAATTTAATAAAGCATAGGCTAAAACTACATAAATACAATTTAATAAAGCATAGGATAAAACAAATTAAATACAATTTAATAAAGCATAGGATAAAACAACATAAATTAAATTTAATAAAGCATAGGATAAAACAACATAAATACAATTTAATAAAGCATAGGATAAAACAACATAAATACAATTTAATAAAGCATAAGATAAAACAACATGAATACAATTTAATAAAGCATAGGTTAAAACAACATAAATACAATTTAATAAATCATAGCATAAAACAACATAAATTCAATTTAATAAAGCATAGGTTAAAACAACATAAATACAATTTAATAAAGCATAGGATAAAATAACATAAATACAATTTCATAAAGCATAGGCTAAAACTATATAAATACAATTTAATAAAGCATTGGACAAAACAACATAAATACAATTTAATAAAGCATATGATAAAACAACATAAATACAATTTATAAAGCATAGGATAAAACAACATAAATACAATTTAATAAAGCATAGGATAAAACAACATAAATAAAATTTAATAAAGCATAGGTTAAAACAACATAAATACAATTTAATAAAGCATCGGACAAAACAACATAAATACAATTTAATAAAGCATAGGATAAAACAACATAGATACAATTTATAAAGCATAGGATAAAACAACATAAATACAATTTAATAAAGCATAGGATAAAACAACATAAATACAATTTATAAAGCATAGGATAAAACAACATAAATACAATTTAATAAAGCATAGGTTAAAACAACATAAATACAATTTAATAAAGCATAGGATAAAACAACATAAATACAATTTAATAAAGCATAGGATAAAACAACATAAATAAAATTTAATAAAGCATAGGTTAAAACAACATAAATACAATTTAATAAAGCATAGGATAAAACAACATAAATACAATTTAATAAAGCATAGGATAAAACAACGTAAATACTTTTTAATAAAGCATAGGTTAAAACAACATAAATACAATTTAATAAAGCATAGGCTAAAACTACATAAATACAATTTAATAAAGCATAGGATAAAACAACATAAATACAATTTAATAAAGCATAGGATAAAACAACATAAATACAATTTAATAAAGCATAGGATAAAACAACATAAATAAAATTTAATAAAGCATAGGTTAAAACAACATAAATACAATTTAATAAAGCATCGGACAAAACAACATAAATACAATTTAATAAAGCATAGGATAAAACAACATAAATACAATTTATAAAGCATAGATTAAAACAACATAAATACAATTTAATAAAGCATAGGATAAAACAACATAAATACAATTTAATAAAGCATAGGATAAAACAACATAAATACAATTTAATAAAGCATAGGATAAAACAAATTAAATACAATTTAATAAAGCATAGGATAAAACAACATAAATTCAATTTAATAAAGCATAGGATAAAACAAATTAAATATAATTTAATAAAGCATAGGATAAAACAACATGAATACAATTTAATAAAGCATAGGTTAAAACAACATAAATACAATTTAATAAAGCATAGGATAAAACAACATAAATACAATTTAATAAAGCATAGGTTAAAACAACATAAATACAATTTCATAAAGCATAGGATAAAACAACATAAATACAATTTCATAAAGCATAGGCTAAAACTACATAAATACAATTTAATAAAGCATCGGACAAAACAACATAAATACAATTTAATAAAGCATAGGATAAAACAACATAAATACAATTTATAAAGCATAGGATAAAACAACATAAATACAATTTAATAAAGCATAGGATAAAACAACATAAATAAAATTTAATAAAGCATAGGTTAAAACAACATAAATACAATTTAATAAAGCATCGGACAAAACAACATAAATACAATTTAATAAAGCATAGGATAAAACAGCATAAATACAATTTATAAAGCATAGGATAAAACAACATAAATACAATTTAATAAAGCATAGGATAAAACAACATAAATACAATTTAATAAAGCATAGGATAAAACAACATAAATACAATTTAATGAAACATAGGATAAACAACATAAATACAATTTAGTAAAGCATAGGACAAAACAACATAAATACAATTTAATAAAGCATATGTTAAAACAACATAAATACAATTTAATAAAGCATAAGATAAAACAACATGAATATAATTTAGTAAAGCATAAGATAAAACAACATGAATACAATTTAATAAAGCATAGGATAAAACAACGTAAATACAATTTAATAAAGCATAGGCTAAAACTACATAAATACAATTTAATAAAGCATAGGATAAAACAAATTAAATACAATTTAATAAAGCATAGGATAAAACAACATAAATTCAATTTAATAAAGCATAGGATAAAACAACATAAATACAATTTAATAAAGCATAGGATAAAACAACATAAATAAAATTTAATAAAGCATAGGTTAAAACAACATAAATACAATTTAATAAAGCATCGGACAAAACAACATAAATACAATTTAATAAAGCATAGGATAAAACAACATAAATACAATTTAATAAAGCATAGGATAAAACAACGTAAATACAATTTAATAAAGCATAGGCTAAAACTACATAAATACAATTTAATAAAGCATAGGATAAAACAAATTAAATACAATTTAATAAAGCATAGGATAAAACAACATAAATTCAATTTAATAAAGCATAGGATAAAACAACATAAATACAATTTAATAAAGCATAGGATAAAACAACATAAATACAATTTAATAAAGCATAAGATAAAATAACATGAATACAATTTAATAAAGCATAGGTTAAAACAACATAAATACAATTTAATAAATCATAGGATAAAACAACATAAATACAATTTAATAAAGCATAGGTTAAAACAACATAAATACAATTTAATAAAGCATAGGATAAAATAACATAAATACAATTTCATAAAGCATAGGCTAAAACTACATAAATACAATTTAATAAAGCATCGGACAAAACAACATAAATACAATTTAATAAAGCATATGATAAAACAACATAAATACAATTTATAAAGCATAGGATAAAACAACATAAATACAATTTAATAAAGCATAGGATAAAACAACATAAATAAAATTTAATAAAGCATAGGATAAAACAACATAAATAAAATTTAATAAAGCATAGGTTAAAACAACATAAATACAATTTAATAAAGCATAGGATAAAACAACATAAATACAATTTAATAAAGCATAGGATAAAACAACATAAATAAAATTTAATAAAGCATAGGTTAAAACAACATAAATACAATTTAATAAAGCATCGGACAAAACAACATAAATACAATTTAATAAAGCATAGGATAAAACAACATAAATACAATTTATAAAGCATAGGATAAAACAACATAAATACAATTTAATAAAGCATAGGATAAAACAACATAAATACAATTTAATAAAGCATAGGATAAAACAACATAAATACAATTTAATGAAACATAGGATAAACAACATAAATACAATTTAGTAAAGCATAGGACAAAACAACATAAATACAATTTAATAAAGCATATGTTAAAACAACATAAATACAATTTAATAAAGCATAAGATAAAACAACATGAATATAATTTAGTGAAGCATAAGATAAAACAACATGAAAACAATTTAATAAAGCATAGGATAAAACAACATAAATACAATTTAATAAAGCATAGGCTAAAACTACATAAATTCAATTTAATAAAGCATAGGATAAAACAACATAAATACAATTTAATAAAGCATAGGATAAAACAACATAAATACAATTTAATAAAGCATAGGATAAAACAACATAAATTAAATTTAATAAAGCATAGGTTAAAACAACATAAATACAATTTAATAATGTATAGGATAAAACAACATAAATACAATTTAATAAAGCATACGTTAAAACAACATAAATACAATTAAATAAAGCATAGGTTAAAACAACATAAATACAATTTAATAAAGCATAGGATAAAATAACATAAATACAATTTCATAAAGCATAGGCTAAAACTATATAAATACAATTTAATAAAGCATCGGACAAAACAACATAAATACAATTTAATAAAGCATAGGATAAAACAACATAAATACAATTTATAAAGCATAGGATAAAACAACATAAATACAATTTAATAAAGCATAGGATAAAACAACATAAATACAATTTATAAAGCATAGGATAAAACAACATAAATACAATTTAATAAAGCATAGGTTAAAACAACATAAATACAATTTAATAAAGCATAGGATAAAACAACATAAATAAAATTTAATAAAGCATAGGTTAAAACAACATAAATACAATTTCATAAAGCATAGGATAAAACAACATAAATACAATTTCATAAAGCATAGGCTAAAACTACATAAATACAATTTAATAAAGCATCGGACAAAACAACATAAATACAATTTAATAAAGCATAGGATAAAACAACATGAATACAATTTAATAAAGCATAGGTTAAAACAACATAAATACAATTTAATAAAGCATAGGATAAAACAACATAAATACAATTTAATAAAGCATAGGTTAAAACAACATAAATACAATTTCATAAAGCATAGGATAAAACAACATAAATACAATTTCATAAAGCATAGGCTAAAACTACATAAATACAATTTAATAAAGCATCGGACAAAACAACATAAATACAATTTAATAAAGCATAGGATAAAACAACATAAATACAATTTATAAAGCATAGGATAAAACAACATAAATACAATTTAATAAAGCATAGGATAAAACAACATAAATAAAATTTAATAAAGCATAGGTTAAAACAACATAAATACAATTTAATAAAGCATCGGACAAAACAACATAAATACAATTTAATAAAGCATAGGATAAAACAACATAAATACAATTTATAAAGCATAGGATAAAACAACATAAATACAATTTAATAAAGCATAGGATAAAACAACATAAATACAATTTAATAAAGCATAGGATAAAACAACATAAATACAATTTAATGAAACATAGGATAAACAACATAAATACAATTTAGTAAAGCATAGGACAAAACAACATAAATACAATTTAATAAAGCATATGTTAAAACAACATAAATACAATTTAATAAAGCATAAGATAAAACAACATGAATATAATTTAGTAAAGCATAAGATAAAACAACATGAATACAATTTAATAAAGCATAGGATAAAACAACGTAAATACAATTTAATAAAGCATAGGCTAAAACTACATAAATACAATTTAATAAAGCAAAGGATAAAACAAATTAAATACAATTTAATAAAGCATAGGATAAAACAACATAAATAAAATTTAATAAAGCATAGGATAAAACAACATAAATAAAATTTAATAAAGCATAGGTTAAAACAACATAAATACAATTTAATAAAGCATAGGATAAAACAACATAAATACAATTTAATAAAGCATAGGATAAAACAACATAAATAAAATTTAATAAAGCATAGGTTAAAACAACATAAATACAATTTAATAAAGCATCGGACAAAACAACATAAATACAATTTAATAAAGCATAGGATAAAACAACATAAATACAATTTATAAAGCATAGGATAAAATAACATAAATACATATTAATAAAGCATAGGATAAAACAACATAAATACAATTTAATAAAGCATAGGATAAAACAACATAAATACAATTTAATGAAACATAGGATAAACAACATAAATACAATTTAGTAAAGCATAGGACAAAACAACATAAATACAATTTAATAAAGCATATGTTAAAACAACATAAATACAATTTAATAAAGCATAAGATA
The DNA here is from genome assembly GCF_046119375.1 of Phyllobates terribilis. Taxonomy (NCBI): domain Eukaryota; kingdom Metazoa; phylum Chordata; class Amphibia; order Anura; family Dendrobatidae; genus Phyllobates; species Phyllobates terribilis. Next base: position 1,968,091 of record NW_027362778.1, read on the forward strand.
AAACAACATGAATATAATTTAGTAAAGCATAAGATAAAACAACATGAATACAATTTAATAAAGCATAGGATAAAACAACATAAATACAATTTAATAAAGCATAGGCTAAAACTACATAAATTCAATTTAATAAAGCATAGGATAAAACAACATAAATACAATTTAATAAAGCATAGGATAAAACAACATAAATACAATTTAATAAAGCATAGGATAAAACAACATAAATTAAATTTAATAAAGCATAGGTTAAAACAACATAAATACAATTTAATAATGTATAGGATAAAACAACATAAATACAATTTAATAAAGCATAGGATAAAACAACATAAATACTTTTTAATAAAGCATAGGATAAAACAACATAAATACAATTTAATAAAGCATAGGATAAAACAACATAAAAACAATTTAATAAAGCATACGTTAAAACAACATAAATTCAATTAAATAAAGCATAGGATAAAACAACATAAATACAATTTAATAAAGCATAGGTTAAAACAACATAAATACAATTTATAAAGCATAGGATAAAACAACATAAATACAATTTAATGAAACATAGGATAAACAACATAAATACAATTTAGTAAAGCATAGGACAAAACAACATAAATACAATTTAATAAAGCATATGTTAAAACAACATAAATACAATTTAATAAAGCATAAGATAAAACAACATGAATATAATTTAGTAAAGCATAAGATAAAACAACATGAATACAATTTAATAAAGCATAGGATAAAACAACGTAAATACAATTTAATAAAGCATAGGCTAAAACTACATAAATACAATTTAATAAAGCATAGGATAAAACAAATTAAATACAATTTAATAAAGCATAGGATAAAACAACATAAATTCAATTTAATAAAGCATAGGATAAAACAACATAAATACAATTTAATAAAGCATAGGATAAAACAACATAAATACAATTTAATAAAGTATAGGATAAAACAACATAAATACAATTTAATAAAGCATAGGATAAAACAACATAAATACTTTTTAATAAAGCATAGGATAAAACCACATAAATACAATTTAATAAAGCACAGGATAAAACAACATAAATACAATTTAATAAAGCATAGGATAAAACAACATAAATACAATTTAATAAAGCATAGGATAAAACAACATAAATACAATTTAATAAAGCATAGGATAAAACAACATAAAAACAATTTAATAAAGCATACGTTAAAACAACATAAATACAATTAAATAAAGCATAGGATAAAACAACATAAATACAATTTAATAAAGCATAGGTTAAAACAACATGAATACAATTTATAAAGCATAGGATAAAACAACATAAATACAATTTAATAAAGCATAGGATAAAACAACATAAATAAAATTTAATAAAGCATAGGTTAAAACAACATAAATACAATTGAATAAAGCATCGGACAAAACAACATAAATACATGTTAATAAAGCATAGGATAAAACAACATAAATACAATTTATAAAGCATAGGATAAAACAACATAAATACAATTCAATAAAGCATAGACTAAAACAACATAAATACAATTTAATAAAGCATAGGATAAAACAACATAAATACAATTTAATGAAACATAGGATAAACAACATAAATACAATTTAGTAAAGCATAGGACAAAACAACATAAATACAATTTAATAAAGCATATGTTAAAACAACATAAATACAATTTAATAAAGCATAAGATAAAACAACATGAATATAATTTAGTAAAGCATAAGATAAAACAACATGAATACAATTTAATAAAGCATAGGATAAAAAACATAAATACAATTTAATAAAGCATAGGCTAAAACTACATAAATACAATTTAATAAAGCATAGGATAAAACAAATTAAATACAATTTAATAAAGCATAGGATAAAACAACATAAATTAAATTTAATAAAGCATAGGATAAAACAACATAAATACAATTTAATAAAGCATAGGATAAAACAACATAAATACAATTTAATAAAGCATAAGATAAAACAACATGAATACAATTTAATAAAGCATAGGTTAAAACAACATAAATACAATTTAATAAATCATAGCATAAAACAACATAAATTCAATTTAATAAAGCATAGGTTAAAACAACATAAATACAATTTAATAAAGCATAGGATAAAATAACATAAATACAATTTCATAAAGCATAGGCTAAAACTATATAAATACAATTTAATAAAGCATTGGACAAAACAACATAAATACAATTTAATAAAGCACATGATAAAACAACATAAATACAATTTATAAAGCATAGGATAAAACAACATAAATACAATTTAATAAAGCATAGGATAAAACAACATAAATAAAATTTAATAAAGCATAGGTTAAAACAACATAAATACAATTTAATAAAGCATCGGACAAAACAACATAAATACAATTTAATAAAGCATAGGATAAAACAACATAGATACAATTTATAAAGCATAGGATAAAACAACATAAATACAATTTAATAAAGCATAGGATAAAACAACATAAATACAATTTATAAAGCATAGGATAAAACAACATAAATACAATTTAATAAAGCATAGGTTAAAACAACATAAATACAATTTAATAAAGCATAGGATAAAACAACATAAATACAATTTAATAAAGCATAGGATAAAACAACATAAATAAAATTTAATAAAGCATAGGTTAAAACAACATAAATACAATTTAATAAAGCATAGGATAAAACAACATAAATACAATTTAATAAAGCATAGGATAAAACAACGTAAATACTTTTTAATAAAGCATAGGTTAAAACAACATAAATACAATTTAATAAAGCATAGGCTAAAACTACATAAATACAATTTAATAAAGCATAGGATAAAACAACATAAATAAAATTTAATAAAGCATAGGTTAAAACAACATAAATACAATTGAATAAAGCATCGGACAAAACAACATAAATACATGTTAATAAAGCATAGGATAAAACAACATAAATACAATTTATAAAGCATAGGATAAAACAACATAAATACAATTCAATAAAGCATAGACTAAAACAACATAAATACAATTTAATAAAGCATAGGATAAAACAACATAAATACAATTTAATGAAACATAGGATAAACAACATAAATACAATTTAGTAAAGCATAGGACAAAACAACATAAATACAATTTAATAAAGCATATGTTAAAACAACATAAATACAATTTAATAAAGCATAAGATAAAACAACATGAATATAATTTAGTAAAGCATAAGATAAAACAACATGAATACAATTTAATAAAGCATAGGATAAAACAACATAAATACAATTTAATAAAGCATAGGCTAAAACTACATAAATACAATTTAATAAAGCATAGGATAAAACAAATTAAATACAATTTAATAAAGCATAGGATAAAACAACATAAATTCAATTTAATAAAGCATAGGATAAAACAAATTAAATATAATTTAATAAAGCATAGGATAAAACAACATGAATACAATTTAATAAAGCATAGGTTAAAACAACATAAATACAATTTAATAAAGCATAGGATAAAACAACATAAATACAATTTAATAAAGCATAGGTTAAAACAACATAAATACAATTTCATAAAGCATAGGATAAAACAACATAAATACAATTTCATAAAGCATAGGCTAAAACTACATAAATACAATTTAATAAAGCATCGGACAAAACAACATAAATACAATTTAATAAAGCATAGGATAAAACAACATAAATACAATTTATAAAGCATAGGATAAAACAACATAAATACAATTTAATAAAGCATAGGATAAAACAACATAAATAAAATTTAATAAAGCATAGGTTAAAACAACATAAATACAATTTAATAAAGCATCGGACAAAACAACATAAATATAATTTAATAAAGCATAGGATAAAACAACATAAATACAATTTATAAAGCATAGGATAAAACAACATAAATACAATTTAATACAGCATAGGATAAAACAACATAAATACAATTTAATAAAGCATAGGATAAAACAACATAAATACAATTTAATGAAACATAGGATAAACAACATAAATACAATTTAGTAAAGCATAGGACAAAACAACATAAATACAATTTAATAAAGCATATGTTAAAACAACATAAATACAATTTAATAAAGCATAAGATAAAACAACATGAATATAATTTAGTAAAGCATAAGATAAAACAACATGAATACAATTTAATAAAGCATAGGATAAAACAACGTAAATACAATTTAATAAAGCATAGGCTAAAACTACATAAATACAATTTAATAAAGCATAGGATAAAACAAATTAAATACAATTTAATAAAGCATAGGATAAAACAACATAAATTCAATTTAATAAAGCATAGGATAAAACAACATAAATACAATTTAATAAAGCATAGGATAAAACAACATAAAAACAATTTAATAAAGCATACGTTAAAACAACATAAATACAATTAAATAAAGCATAGGATAAAACAACATAAATACAATTTAATAAAGCATAGTTTAAAACAACATGAATACAATTTATAAAGCATAGGATAAAACAACATAAATACAATTTAATAAAGCATAGGATAAAACAACATAAATAAAATTTAATAAAGCATAGGTTAAAACAACATAAATACAAATGAATAAAGCATCGGACAAAACAACATAAATACATGTTAATAAAGCATAGGATAAAACAACATAAATACAATTTATAAAGCATAGGATAAAACAACATAAATACAATTCAATAAAGCATAGACTAAAACAACATAAATACAATTTAATAAAGCATAGGATAAAACAACATAAATACAATTTAATGAAACATAGGATAAACAACATAAATACAATTTAGTAAAGCATAGGACAAAACAACATAAATACAATTTAATAAAGCATATGTTAAAACAACATAAATACAATTTAATAAAGCATAAGATAAAACAACATGAATATAATTTAGTAAAGCATAAGATAAAACAACATGAATACAATTTAATAAAGCATAGGATAAAACAACATAAATACAATTTAATAAAGCATAGGCTAAAACTACATAAATACAATTTAATAAAGCATAGGATAAAACAAATTAAATACAATTTAATAAAGCATAGGATAAAACAACATAAATTAAATTTAATAAAGCATAGGATAAAACAACATAAATACAATTTAATAAAGCATAGGATAAAACAACATAAATACAATTTAATAAAGCATAAGATAAAACAACATGAATACAATTTAATAAAGCATAGGTTAAAACAACATAAATACAATTTAATAAATCATAGCATAAAACAACATAAATTCAATTTAATAAAGCATAGGTTAAAACAACATAAATACAATTTAATAAAGCATAGGATAAAATAACATAAATACAATTTCATAAAGCATAGGCTAAAACTATATAAATACAATTTAATAAAGCATTGGACAAAACAACATAAATACAATTTAATAAAGCATATGATAAAACAACATAAATACAATTTATAAAGCATAGGATAAAACAACATAAATACAATTTAATAAAGCATAGGATAAAACAACATAAATAAAATTTAATAAAGCATAGGTTAAAACAACATAAATACAATTTAATAAAGCATCGGACAAAACAACATAAATACAATTTAATAAAGCATAGGATAAAACAACATAGATACAATTTATAAAGCATAGGATAAAACAACATAAATACAATTTAATAAAGCATAGGATAAAACAACATAAATACAATTTATAAAGCATAGGATAAAACAACATAAATACAATTTAATAATGCATAGGTTAAAACAACATAAATACAATTTAATAAAGCATAGGATAAAACAACATAAATACAATTTAATAAAGCATAGGATAAAACAACATAAATAAAATTTAATAAAGCATAGGTTAAAACAACATAAATACAATTTAATAAAGCATAGGATAAAACAACATAAATACAATTTAATAAAGCATAGGATAAAACAACGTAAATACTTTTTAATAAAGCATAGGTTAAAACAACATAAATACAATTTAATAAAGCATAGGCTAAAACTACATAAATACAATTTAATAAAGCATAGGATAAAACAACATAAATACAATTTAATAAAGCATAGGATAAAACAACATAAATACAATTTAATAAAGCATAGGATAAAACAACATAAATAAAATTTAATAAAGCATAGGTTAAAACAACATAAATACAATTTAATAAAGCATCGGACAAAACAACATAAATACAATTTAATAAAGCATAGGATAAAACAACATAAATACAATTTATAAAGCATAGATTAAAACAACATAAATACAATTTAATAAAGCATAGGATAAAACAACATAAATACAATTTAATAAAGCATAGGATAAAACAACATAAATACAATTTAATAAAGCATAGGATAAAACAAATTAAATACAATTTAATAAAGCATAGGATAAAACAACATAAATTCAATTTAATAAAGCATAGGATAAAACAAATTAAATATAATTTAATAAAGCATAGGATAAAACAACATGAATACAATTTAATAAAGCATAGGTTAAAACAACATAAATACAATTTAATAAAGCATAGGATAAAACAACATAAATACAATTTAATAAAGCATAGGTTAAAACAACATAAATACAATTTCATAAAGCATAGGATAAAACAACATAAATACAATTTCATAAAGCATAGGCTAAAACTACATAAATACAATTTAATAAAGCATCGGACAAAACAACATAAATACAATTTAATAAAGCATAGGATAAAACAACATAAATACAATTTATAAAGCATAGGATAAAACAACATAAATACAATTTAATAAAGCATAGGATAAAACAACATAAATAAAATTTAATAAAGCATAGGTTAAAACAACATAAATACAATTTAATAAAGCATCGGACAAAACAACATAAATACAATTTAATAAAGCATAGGATAAAACAACATAAATACAATTTATAAAGCATAGGATAAAACAACATAAATACAATTTAATACAGCATAGGATAAAACAACATAAATACAATTTAATAAAGCATAGGATAAAACAACATAAATACAATTTAATGAAACATAGTATAAACAACATAAATACAATTTAGTAAAGCATAGGACAAAACAACATAAATACAATTTAATAAAGCATATGTTAAAACAACATAAATACAATTTAATAAAGCATAAGATAAAACAACATGAATATAATTTAGTAAAGCATAAGATAAAACAACATGAATACAATTTAATAAAGCATAGGATAAAACAACATAAATACAATTTAATAAAGCATAGGCTAAAACTACATAAATACAATTTAATAAAGCATAGGATAAAACAAATTAAATACAATTTAATAAAGCATAGGAAAAAACAACATAAATTCAATTTAATAAAGCATAGGATAAAACAACATAAATACAATTTAATAAAGCATAGGATAAAACAACATAAATAAAATTTAATAAAGCATAGGTTAAAACAACATAAATACAATTTAATAAAGCATCGGACAAAACAACATAAATACAATTTAATAAAGCATAGGATAAAACAACATAAATACAATTTATAAAGCATAGGATAAAACAACATAAATACAATTTAATAAAGCATAGGATAAAACAACATAAATACAATTTAATAAAGCATAGGATAAAACAACATAAATACAATTTAATGAAACATAGGATAAACAACATAAATACAATTTAGTAAAGCATAGGACAAAACAACATAAATACAATTTAATAAAGCATATGTTAAAACAACATAAATACAATTTAATAAAGCATAAGATAAAACAACATGAATATAATTTAGTAAAGCATAAGATAAAACAACATGAAAACAATTTAATAAAGCATAGGATAAAACAACATAAATACAATTTAATAAAGCATAGGCTAAAACTACATAAATTCAATTTAATAAAGCATAGGATAAAACAACATAAATACAATTTAATAAAGCATAGGATAAAACAACATAAATACAATTTAATAAAGCATAGGATAAAACAACATAAATTAAATTTAATAAAGCATAGGTTAAAACAACATAAATACAATTTAATAATGTATAGGATAAAACAACATAAATACAATTTAATAAAGCATAGGATAAAACAACATAAATACTTTTTAATAAAGCATAGGATAAAACAACATAAATACAATTTAATAAAGCATAGGATAAAACAACATAAAAACAATTTAATAAAGCATACGTTAAAACAACATAAATACAATTAAATAAAGCATAGGTTAAAACAACATAAATACAATTTAATAAAGCATAGGATAAAATAACATAAATACAATTTCATAAAGCATAGGCTAAAACTATATAAATACAATTTAATAAAGCATCGGACAAAACAACATAAATACAATTTAATAAAGCATAGGATAAAACAACATAAATACAATTTATAAAGCATAGGATAAAACAACATAAATACAATTTAATAAAGCATAGGATAAAACAACATAAATACAATTTATAAAGCATAGGATAAAACAACATAAATACAATTTAATAAAGCATAGGTTAAAACAACATAAATACAATTTAATAAAGCATAGGATAAAACAACATAAATAAAATTTAATAAAGCATAGGTTAAAACAACATAAATACAATTTCATAAAGCATAGGATAAAACAACATAAATACAATTTCATAAAGCATAGGCTAAAACTACATAAATACAATTTAATAAAGCATCGGACAAAACAACATAAATACAATTTAATAAAGCATAGGATAAAACAACATGAATACAATTTAATAAAGCATAGGTTAAAACAACATAAATACAATTTAATAAAGCATAGGATAAAACAACATAAATACAATTTAATAAAGCATAGGTTAAAACAACATAAATACAATTTCATAAAGCATAGGATAAAAGAACATAAATACAATTTCATAAAGCATAGGCTAAAACTACATAAATACAATTTAATAAAGCATCGGACAAAACAACATAAATACAATTTAATAAAGCATAGGATAAAACAACATAAATACAATTTATAAAGCATAGGATAAAACAACATAAATACAATTTAATAAAGCATAGGATAAAACAACATAAATAAAATTTAATAAAGCATAGGTTAAAACAACATAAATACAATTTAATAAAGCATCGGACAAAACAACATAAATACAATTTAATAAAGCATAGGATAAAACAACATAAATACAATTTATAAAGCATAGGATAAAACAACATAAATACAATTTAATAAAGCATAGGATAAAACAACATAAATACAATTTAATAAAGCATAGGATAAAACAACATAAATACAATTTAATGAAACATAGGATAAACAACATAAATACAATTTAGTAAAGCATAGGACAAAACAACATAAATACAATTTAATAAAGCATATGTTAAAACAACATAAATACAATTTAATAAAGCATAAGATAAAACAACATGAATATAATTTAGTAAAGCATAAGATAAAACAACATGAATACAATTTAATAAAGCATAGGATAAAACAACGTAAATACAATTTAATAAAGCATAGGCTAAAACTACATAAATACAATTTAATAAAGCAAAGGATAAAACAAATTAAATACAATTTAATAAAGCATAGGATAAAACAACATAAATAAAATTTAATAAAGCATAGGATAAAACAACATAAATAAAATTTAATAAAGCATAGGTTAAAACAACATAAATACAATTTAATAAAGCATAGGATAAAACAACATAAATACAATTTAATAAAGCATAGGATAAAACAACATAAATAAAATTTAATAAAGCATAGGTTAAAACAACATGAATACAATTTAATAAAGCATCGGACAAAACAACATAAATACAATTTAATAAAGCATAGGATAAAACAACATAAATACAATTTATAAAGCATAGGATAAAATAACATAAATACAATTTAATAAAGCATAGGATAAAACAACATAAATACAATTTAATAAAGCATAGGATAAAACAACATAAATACAATTTAATGAAACATAGGATAAACAACATAAATACAATTTAGTAAAGCATAGGACAAAACAACATAAATACAATTTAATAAAGCATATGTTAAAACAACATAAATACAATTTAATAAAGCATAAGATAAAACAACATGAATATAATTTAGTAAAGCATAAGATAAAACAACATGAATACAATTTAATAAAGCATAGGATAAAACAACATAAATACAATTTAAGAAAGCATAGGCTAAAACTACATAAATTCAATTTAATAAAGCATAGGATAAAACAACATAAATACAATTTAATAAAGCATAGGATAAAACAACATAAATACAATTTAATAAAGCATAGGATAAAACAACATAAATTAAATTTAATAAAGCATAGGTTAAAACAACATAAATACAATTTAATAATGTATAGGATAAAACAACATAAATACAATTTAATAAAGCATAGGATAAAACAACATAAATACTTTTTAATAAAGCATAGGATAAAACAACATAAATACAATTTAATAAAGCATAGGATAAAACAACATAAAAACAATTTAATAAAGCATACGTTAAAACAACATAAATTCAATTAAATAAAGCATAGGATAAAACAACATAAATACAATTTAATAAAGCATAGGTTAAAACAACATAAATACAATTTATAAAGCATAGGATAAAACAACATAAATACAATTTAATAAAGCATAGGATAAAACAACATAAATAAAATTTAATAAAGCATAGGTTAAAACAACATAAATACAATTGAATAAAGCATCGGACAAAACAACATAAATACATGTTAATAAAGCATAGGATAAAACAACATAAATACAATTTATAAAGCATAGGATAAAACAACATAAATACAATTTAATAAAGCATAGACTAAAACAACATAAATACAATTTAATAAAGCATAGGATAAAACAACATAAATAAAATTTAATAAAGCATAGGTTAAAACAACATAAATACAATTGAATAAAGCATCGGACAAAACAACATAAATACAATTTAATAAAGCATATGTTAAAACAACATAAATACAATTTAATAAAGCATAAGATAAAACAACATGAATATAATTTAGTAAAGCATAAGATAAAACAACATGAATACAATTTAATAAAGCATAGGATAAAACAACATAAATACAATTTAATAAAGCATAGGATAAAACAACATAAATAAAATTTAATAAAGCATAGGTTAAAACAACATAAATACAATTGAATAAAGCATCGGACAAAACAACATAAATACATGTTAATAAAGCATAGGATAAAACAACATAAATACAATTTATAAAGCATAGGATAAAACAACATAAATACAATTTAATAAAGCATAGACTAAAACAACATAAATACAATTTAATAAAGCATAGGATAAAACAACATAAATAAAATTTAATAAAGCATAGGTTAAAACAACATAAATACAATTGAATAAAGCATCGGACAAAACAACATAAATACATGTTAATAAAGCATAGGATAAAACAACATAAATACAATTTATAAAGCATAGGATAAAACAACATAAATACAATTTAATAAAGCATAGACTAAAACAACATAAATACAATTTAATAAAGCATAGGATAAAACAACATAAATAAAATTTAATGAAACATAGGATAAACAACATAAATACAATTTAGTAAAGCATAGGACAAAACAACATAAATACAATTTAATAAAGCATATGTTAAAACAACATAAATACAATTTAATAAAGCATAAGATAAAACAACATGAATATAATTTAGTAAAGCATAAGATAAAACAACATGAATACAATTTAATAAAGCATAGGATAAAACAACATAAATACAATTTAATAAAGCATAGGCTAAAACTACATAAATACAATTTAATAAAGCATAGGATAAAACAAATTAAATACAATTTAATAAAGCATAGGATAAAACAACATAAATTAAATTTAATAAAGCATAGGATAAAACAACATAAATACAATTTAATAAAGCATAGGATAAAACAACATAAATACAATTTAATAAAGCATAAGATAAAACAACATGAATACAATTTAATAAAGCATAGGTTAAAACAACATAAATACAATTTAATAAATCATAGGATAAAACAACATAAATTCAATTTAATAAAGCATAGGTTAAAACAACATAAATACAATTTAATAAAGCATAGGATAAAATAACATAAATACAATTTCATAAAGCATAGGCTAAAACTATATAAATACAATTTAATAAAGCATCGGACAAAACAACATAAATACAATTTAATAAAGCATATGATAAAACAACATAAATACAATTTATAAAGCATAGGATAAAACAACATAAATACAATTTAATAAAGCATAGGATAAAACAACATAAATAAAATTTAATAAAGCATAGGTTAAAACAACATAAATACAATTTAATAAAGCATCGGACAAAACAACATAAATACAATTTAATAAAGCATAGGATAAAACAACATAAATACAATTTATAAAGCATAGGATAAAACAACATAAATACAATTTAATAAAGCATAGGATAAAACAACATAAATACAATTTAATAAAGCATCGGACAAAACAACATAAATACAATTTAATAAAGCATAGGATAAAACAACATAAATACAATTTATAAAGCATAGGATAAAACAACATAAATACAATTTAATAAAGCATAGGATAAAACAACATAAATACAATTTAATAAAGCATAGGCTAAAACTACATAAATACAATTTAATAAAGCATAGGATAAAACAAATTAAATACAATTTAATAAAGCATAGGATAAAACAACATAAATTCAATTTAATAAAGCATAGGATAAAACAAATTAAATATAATTTAATAAAGCATAGGATAAAACAACATGAATACAATTTAATAAAGCATAGGTTAAAACAACATAAATACAATTTAATAAAGCATAGGATAAAACAACATAAATACAATTTAATAAAGCATAGGTTAAAACAACATAAATACAATTTCATAAAGCATAGGATAAAACAACATAAATACAATTTCATAAAGCATAGGCTAAAACTACATAAATACAATTTAATAAAGCATCGGACAAAACAACATAAATACAATTTAATAAAGCATAGGATAAAACAACATAAATACAATTTATAAAGCATAGGATAAAACAACATAAATACAATTTAATAAAACATAGGATAAAACAACATAAATAAAATTTAATAAAGCATAGGTTAAAACAACATAAATACAATTTAATAAAGCATCGGACAAAACAACATAAATACAATTTAATAAAGCATAGGATAAAACAACATAAATACAATTTATAAAGCATAGGATAAAACAACATAAATACAATTTAATAAAGCATAGGATAAAACAACATAAATACAATTTAATAAAGCATAGGATAAAACAACATAAATACAATTTAATGAAACATAGGATAAACAACATAAATACAATTTAGTAAAGCATAGGACAAAACAACATAAATACAATTTAATAAAGCATATGTTAAAACAACATAAATACAATTTAATAAAGCATAAGATAAAACAACATGAATATAATTTAGTAAAGCATAAGATAAAACAACATGAATACAATTTAATAAAGCATAGGATAAAACAACGTAAATACAATTTAATAAAGCATAGGCTAAAACTACATAAATACAATTTAATAAAGCAAAGGATAAAACAAATTAAATACAATTTAATAAAGCATAGGATAAAATAACATAAATACAATTTCATAAAGCATAGGCTAAAACTACATAAATACAATTTAATAAAGCATCGGACAAAACAATATAAATACAATTTAATAAAGCATATGATAAAACAACATAAATACAATTTATAAAGCATAGGATAAAACAACATAAATACAATTTAATAAAGCATAGGATAAAACAACATAAATAAAATTTAATAAAGCATAGGATAAAACAACATAAATAAAATTTAATAAAGCATAGGTTAAAACAACATAAATACAATTTAATAAAGCATAGGATAAAACAACATAAATACAATTTAATAAAGCATAGGATAAAACAACATAAATAAAATTTAATAAAGCATAGGTTAAAACAACATAAATACAATTTAATAAAGCATCGGACAAAACAACATAAATACAATTTAATAAAGCATAAGATAAAACAACATGAATATAATTTAGTAAAGCATAAGATAAAACAACATGAATACAATTTAATAAAGCATAGGATAAAACAACATAAATACAATTTAATAAAGCATAGGCTAAAACTACATAAATACAATTTAATAAAGCATAGGATAAAACAAATTAAATACAATTTAATAAAGCATAGGATAAAACAACATAAATTCAATTTAATAAAGCATAGGATAAAACAACATAAATACAATTTAATAAAGCATAGGATAAAACAACATAAATACAATTTAATAAAGCATAAGATAAAACAACATGAATACAATTTAATAAAGCAGAGGTTAAAACAACATAAATACAATTTAATAAATCATAGGATAAAACAACATAAATACAATTTAATAAAGCATAGGTTAAAACAACATAAATACAATTTAATAAAGCATAGGATAAAATAACATAAATACAATTTCATAAAGCATAGGCTAAAACTACATAAATACAATTTAATAAAGCATCGGACAAAACAACATAAATACAATTTAATAAAGCATATGATAAAACAACATAAATACAATTTATAAAGCATAGGATAAAATAACATAAATACAATTTAATAAAGCATAGGATAAAACAACATAAATAAAATTTAATAAAGCATAGGTTAAAACAACATAAATACAATTTAATAAAGCATCGGACAAAACAACATAAATACAATTTAATAAAGCATAGGATAAAACAACATAAATACAATTTATAAAGCATAGGATAAAACAACATAAATACAATTTAATAAAGCATAGGATAAAACAACATAAATAAAATTTAATAAAGTATAGGTTAAAACAACATAAATACAATTTAATAAAGCATAGGATAAATCAACATAAATACAATTTAATAAAGCATAGGATAAAACAACATAAATAAAATGTAATAAAGCATAGGTTAAAACAACATAAATACAATTTAATAAAGCATAGGCAAAAACTACATAAATACAATTTAATAAAGCATAGGATAAAACAACATAAATACAATTTAATAAAGCATAGGTTAAAACAACATAAATACAATTTAATAAAGCATAGGATAAAACAACATAAATACAATTTAATAAAGCATAGGTTAAAACAACATAAATACAATTTAATAAAGCATATTATAAAACAACATAAATACAATTTAATAAAGCATAGGATAAAACAACGTTAATACTTTTTAATAAAGCATAGGTTAAAACAACATAAATACAATTTAATAAAGCATAGGCTAAAACTACATAAATACAATTTAATAAAGCATAGGATAAAACAACATAAATACAATTTAATAAAGCATAGGATAAAACAACATAAATACAATTTAATAAAGCATAGGATAAAACAATATAAATACAATTTAATAAAGCATACGTTAAAACAACATAAATACAATTAAATAAAGCATAGGATAAAACAACATAAATACAATTTAATAAAGCATAGGTTAAAACAACATAAATACAATTTTATAAAGCATAGGATAAAACAACATAAATACAATTTAATAAAGCATAGGTTAAAACAACATAAATACAATTTAATAAAGCATAGGATAAAACAACATAAATAAAATTTAATAAAGCATAGGTTAAAACAACATAAATACAATTTATAAAGCATAGGATAAAACAACATAAATACAATTTAATAAAGCATAGGATAAAACAACATAAATACAATTTATAAAGCATAGGATAAAACAACATAAATTCAATTTAATAAAGCATAGGATAAAACAACATAAATACAATTTAATAAAGCATAGGATAAAACAACATAAATACAATTTAATAAAGCATATGTTAAAACAACATAAATACAATTTAATAAAGCATAAGATAAAACAACATGAATATAATTTAGTAAAGCATAAGATAAAACAACATGAATACAATTTAATAAAGCATAGGATAAAACAACGTAAATACAATTTAATAAAGCATAGGCTAAAACTACATAAATACAATTTAATAAAGCATAGGATAAAACAACATAAATAAAATTTAATAAAGCATAGGTTAAAACAACATAAATACAATTTAATAAAGCATAGGCAAAAACTACATAAATACAATTTAATAAAGCATAGGATAAAACAACATAAATACAATTTAATAAAGCATAAGATAAAATAACATGAATACAATTTAATAAAGCATAAGATAAAACAACATGAATATAATTTAGTAAAGCATAAGATAAAACAACATGAATACAATTTAATAAAGCATAGGATAAAACAACGTAAATACAATTTAATAAAGCATAGGCTAAAACTACATAAATACAATTTAATAAAGCATAGGATAAAACAAATTAAATACAATTTAATAAAGCATAGGATAAAACAACATAAATTCAATTTAATAAAGCATAGGATAAAACAACATAAATACAATTTAATAAAGCATAGGATAAAACAACATAAATACAATTTATTAAAGCATAAGATAAAATAACATGAATACAATTTAATAAAGCATAGGTTAAAACAACATAAATACAATTTAATAAATCATAGGATAAAACAACATAAATACAATTTAATAAAGCATAGGTTAAAACAACATAAATACAATTTAATAAAGCATAGGATAAAATAACATAAATACAATTTCATAAAGCATAGGCTAAAACTACATAAATACAATTTCATAAAGCATAGGACAAAACAACATAAATACAATTTAATAAAGCATATGATAAAACAACATAAATACAATTTATAAAGCATAGGATAAAACAACATAAATACAATTTAATAAAGCATAGGATAAAACAACATAAATAAAATTTAATAAAGCATAGGATAAAACAACATAAATAAAATTTAATAAAGCATAGGTTAAAACAACATAAATACAATTTAATAAAGCATAGGTTAAAACAACATAAATACAATTTAATAAAGCATAGGATAAAACAACATAAATACAATTTATAAAGCATAGGATAAAACAACATAAATAAAATTTAATAAAGCATAGGTTAAAACAACATAAATACAATTTAATAAAGCATAGGATAAAACAACATAAATACAATTTATAAAGCATAGGATAAAACAACATAAATACAATTTAATAAAGCATAGGATAAAACAACATAAATACAATTTAATAAAGCATAGGATAAAACAACATAAATACAATTTAATGAAACATAGGATAAACAACATAAATACAATTTAGTAAAGCATAGGACAAAACAACATAAATACAATTTAATAAAGCATATGTTAAAACAACATAAATACAATTTAATAAAGCATAAGATAAAACAACATGAATATAATTTAGTAAAGCATAAGATAAAACAACATGAATACAATTTAATAAAGCATAGGATAAAACAACATAAATACAATTTAATAAAGCATAGGCTAAAACTACATAAATACAATTTAATAAAGCATAGGATAAAACAAATTAAATACAATTTAATAAAGCATAGGATAAAACAACATAAATTCAATTTAATAAAGCATAGGATAAAACAACATAAATACAATTTAATAAAGCATAGGATAAAACAACATAAATACAATTTAATAAAGCATAAGATAAAACAACATGAATACAATTTAATAAAGCAGAGGTTAAAACAACATAAATACAATTTAATAAATCATAGGATAAAACAACATAAATACAATTTAATAAAGCATAGGTTAAAACAACATAAAAACAATTTAATAAAGCATAGGATAAAATAACATAAATACAATTTCATAAAGCATAGGCTAAAACTACATAAATACAATTTAATAAAGCATCGGACAAAACAACATAAATACAATTTAATAAAGCATATGATAAAACAACATAAATACAATTTATAAAGCATAGGATAAAACAACATAAATACAATTTAATAAAGGATAGGATAAAACAACATAAATAAAATTTAATAAAGCTTAGGTTAAAACAACATAAATACAATTTAATAAAGCATCGGACAAAACAACATAAATACAATTTATAAAGCATAGGATAAAACAACATAAATACAATTTAATAAAGCATAGGATAAAACAACATAAATAAAATGTAATAAAGCATAGGTTAAAACAACATAAATACAATTTAATAAAGCATAGGCAAAAACTACATAAATACAATTTAATAAAGCATAGGATAAAACAACATAAATACAATTTAATAAAGCATAGGTTAAAACAACATAAATACAATTTAATAAAGCATAGGATAAAACAACATAAATACAATTTAATAAAGCATAGGTTAAAACAACATAAATACAATTTAATAAAGCATATTATAAAACAACATAAATACAATTTAATAAAGCATAGGATAAAACAACGTTAATACTTTTTAATAAAGCATAGGTTAAAACAACATAAATACAATTTAATAAAGCATAGGCTAAAACTACATAAATACAATTTAATAAAGCATAGGATAAAACAACATAAATACAATTTAATAAAGCATAGGATAAAACAACATAAATACAATTTAATAAAGCATAGGATAAAACAATATAAATACAATTTAATAAAGCATACGTTAAAACAACATAAATACAATTAAATAAAGCATAGGATAAAACAACATAAATACAATTTAATAAAGCATAGGTTAAAACAACATAAATACAATTTTATAAAGCATAGGATAAAACAACATAAATACAATTTAATAAAGCATAGGTTAAAACAACATAAATACAATTTAATAAAGCATAGGATAAAACAACATAAATAAAATTTAATAAAGCATACATAAATAAAATTTAATAAAGCATAGGATAAAACAACATAAATAAAATTTAATAAAGCATAGGTTAAAACAACATAAATACAATTTAATAAAGCATAGGTTAAAACAACATAAATACAATTTAATAAAGCATAGGATAAAACAACATAAATACAATTTATAAAGCATAGGATAAAACAACATAAATAAAATTTAATAAAGCATAGGTTAAAACAACATAAATACAATTTAATAAAGCATAGGATAAAACAACATAAATACAATTTATAAAGCATAGGATAAAACAACATAAATACAATTTAATAAAGCATAGGATAAAACAACATAAATACAATTTAATAAAGCATAGGATAAAACAACATAAATACAATTTAATGAAACATAGGATAAACAACATAAATACAATTTAGTAAAGCATAGGACAAAACAACATAAATACAATTTAATAAAGCATATGTTAAAACAACATAAATACAATTTAATAAAGCATAAGATAAAACAACATGAATATAATTTAGTAAAGCATAAGATAAAACAACATGAATACAATTTAATAAAGCATAGGATAAAACAACATAAATACAATTTAATAAAGCATAGGCTAAAACTACATAAATACAATTTAATAAAGCATAGGATAAAACAAATTAAATACAATTTAATAAAGCATAGGATAAAACAACATAAATTCAATTTAATAAAGCATAGGATAAAACAACATAAATACAATTTAATAAAGCATAGGATAAAACAACATAAATACAATTTAATAAAGCATAAGATAAAACAACATGAATACAATTTAATAAAGCAGAGGTTAAAACAACATAAATACAATTTAATAAATCATAGGATAAAACAACATAAATACAATTTAATAAAGCATAGGTTAAAACAACATAAATACAATTTAATAAAGCATAGGATAAAATAACATAAATACAATTTCATAAAGCATAGGCTAAAACTACATAAATACAATTTAATAAAGCATCGGACAAAACAACATAAATACAATTTAATAAAGCATATGATAAAACAACATAAATACAATTTATAAAGCATAGGATAAAACAACATAAATACAATTTAATAAAGGATAGGATAAAACAACATAAATAAAATTTAATAAAGCTTAGGTTAAAACAACATAAATACAATTTAATAAAGCATCGGACAAAACAACATAAATACAATTTATAAAGCATAGGATAAAACAACATAAATACAATTTAATAAAGCATAGGATAAAACAACATAAATACAATTTAATAAAGCATAGGCTAAAACTACATAAATACAATTTAATAAAGCATAGGATAAAACAACATAAATACAATTTAATAAAGCATAGGATAAAACAACATAAATACAATTTAATAAAGCATACGTTAAAACAACATAAATACAATTAAATAAAGCATAGGTTAAAACAACATAAATACAATTTAATAAAGCATAGGATGAAACAACATAAATACAATTTAATAAAGCATAGGATAAAACAACATAAATAAAATTTAATAAAGCATAGGTTAAAACAACATAAATACAATTTAATAAAGCATAGGATAAAACAACATAAATACAATTTAATAAAGCATAGGATAAAACAACATAAATAAAATTTAATAAAGCATAGGTTAAAACAACATAAATACAATATAATAAAGCATAGGCAAAAACTACATAAATACAATTTAATAAAGCATAGGATAAAACAACATAAATACAATTTAATAAAGCATAGGTTAAAACAACATAAATACAATTTAATAAAGCATAGGATAAAACAACATAAATACAATTTAATAAAGCATAGGTTAAAACAACATAAATACAATTTAATAAAGCATAGGATAAAACAACATAAATACAATTTAATAAAGCATAGGATAAAACAACGTAAATACTTTTTAATAAAGCATATGTTAAAACAACATAAATACAATTTAATAAAGCATAGGCTAAAACTACATAAATACAATTTAATAAAGCATAGGATAAAACAACATAAATACAATTTAATAAAGCATAGGATAAAACAACATAAATACAATTTAATAAAGCATAGGATAAAACAACATAAATACAATTTAATAAAGCATACGTTAAAACAACATAAATACAATTAAATAAAGCATAGGATAAAACAACATAAATACAATTTAATAAAGCATAGGTTAAAACAACATAAATACAATTTTATAAAGCATAGGATAAAACAACATAAATACAATTTAATAAAGCATAGGTTAAAACAACATAAATACAATTTAATAAAGCATAGGATAAAACAACATAAATTCAATTTAATAAAGCATAGGATAAAACAACATAAATACAATTTAATAAAGCATAGGATAAAACAACATAAATACAATTTATAAAGCATAGGATAAAACAACATAAATACAATTTAATAAAGCATAGGTTAAAACAACATAAATACAATTGAATAAAGCATCGGACAAAACAACATAAATACATGTTAATAAAGCATAGGATAAAACAACATAAATACAATTTATAAAGCATAGGATAAAACAACATAAATACAATTTAATAAAGCATAGACTAAAACAACATAAATACAATTTAATAAAGCATAGGATAAAACAACATAAATACAATTTAATGAAACATAGGATAAACAACATAAATACAATTTAGTAAAGCATAGGACAAAACAACATAAATACAATTTAATAAAGCATATGTTAAAACAACATAAATACAATTTAATAAAGCATAAGATAAAACAACATGAATATAATTTAGTAAAGCATAAGATAAAACAACATGAATACAATTTAATAAAGCATAGGATAAAACAACATAAATACAATTTAATAAAGCATAGGCTAAAACTACATAAATACAATTTAATAAAGCATAGGATAAAACAAATTAAATACAATTTAATAAAGCATAGGATAAAACAACATAAATTAAATTTAATAAAGCATAGGATAAAACAACATAAATACAATTTAATAAAGCATAGGATAAAACAACATAAATACAATTTAATAAAGCATAAGATAAAACAACATGAATACAATTTAATAAAGCATAGGTTAAAACAACATAAATACAATTTAATAAATCATAGGATAAAACAACATAAATTCAATTTAATAAAGCATAGGTTAAAACAACATAAATACAATTTAATAAAGCATAGGATAAAATAACATAAATACAATTTCATAAAGCATAGGCTAAAACTATATAAATACAATTTAATAAAGCATCGGACAAAACAACATAAATACAATTTAATAAAGCATAGGATAAAACAACATAAATACAATTTATAAAGCATAGGATAAAACAACATAAATACAATTTAATAAAGCATAGGATAAAACAACATAAATACAATTTATAAAGCATAGGATAAAACAACATAAATACAATTTAATAAAGCATAGGTTAAAACAACATAAATACAATTTAATAAAGCATAGGATAAAACAACATAAATAAAATTTAATAAAGCATAGGTTAAAACAACATAAATACAATTTAATAAAGCATCGGACAAAACAACATAAATACAATTTATAAAGCATAGGATAAAACAACATAAATAAAATTTAATAAAGCATAGGTTAAAACAACATAAATACAATTTAATAAAGCATAGGATAAAACAACATAAATACAATTTATAAAGCATAGGATAAAACAACATAAATACAATTTAATAAAGCATAGGATAAAACAACATAAATACAATTTAATAAAGCATAGGATAAAACAACATAAATACAATTTAATGAAACATAGGATAAACAACATAAATACAATTTAGTAAAGCATAGGACAAAACAACATAAATACAATTTAATAAAGCATATGTTAAAACAACATAAATACAATTTAATAAAGCATAAGATAAAACAACATGAATATAATTTAGTAAAGCATAAGATAAAACAACATGAATACAATTTAATAAAGCATAGGATAAAACAACATAAATACAATTTAATAAAGCATAGGCTAAAACTACATAAATACAATTTAATAAAGCATAGGATAAAACAAATTAAATACAATTTAATAAAGCATAGGTTAAAACAACATAAATACAATTTAATAAAGCATCGGACAAAACAACATAAATACAATTTAATAAAGGATAGGATAAAACAACATAAATACAATTTATAAAGCATAGGTTAAAACAACATAAATACAATTTAATAAAGCATCGGACAAAACAACATAAATTCAATTTAATAAAGCATAGGATAAAACAACATAAATACAATTTAATAAAGCATAGGATAAAACAACATAAATACAATTTAATAAAGCATAAGATAAAACAACATGAATACAATTTAATAAAGCAGAGGTTAAAACAACATAAATACAATTTAATAAATCATAGGATAAAACAACATAAATACAATTTAATAAAGCATAGGTTAAAACAACATAAATACAATTTAATAAAGCATAGGATAAAATAACATAAATACAATTTCATAAAGCATAGGCTAAAACTACATAAATACAATTTAATAAAGCATCGGACAAAACAACATAAATACAATTTAATAAAGCATATGATAAAACAACATAAATACAATTTATAAAGCATAGGATAAAACAACATAAATACAATTTAATAAAGGATAGGATAAAACAACATAAATAAAATTTAATAAAGCTTAGGTTAAAACAACATAAATACAATTTAATAAAGCATCGGACAAAACAACATAAATACAATTTATAAAGCATAGGATAAAACAACATAAATACAATTTAATAAAGCATAGGATAAAACAACATAAATACAATTTAATAAAGCATAGGATAAAACAACATAAATAC
The DNA here is from genome assembly GCF_046119375.1 of Phyllobates terribilis. Lineage (NCBI taxonomy): Eukaryota > Metazoa > Chordata > Amphibia > Anura > Dendrobatidae > Phyllobates > Phyllobates terribilis. The sequence goes on from NW_027362778.1 coordinate 1,991,892, forward strand.
AATTTAATAAAGCATAGGATAAAACAACATAAATACAATTTAATAAAGCATACGTTAAAACAACATAAATACAATTAAATAAAGCATAGGTTAAAACAACATAAATACAATTTAATAAAGCATAGGATGAAACAACATAAATACAATTTAATAAAGCATAGGATAAAACAACATAAATAAAATTTAATAAAGCATAGGTTAAAACAACATAAATACAATTAAATAAAGCATAGGTTAAAACAACATAAATACAATTTAATAAAGCATAGGATGAAACAACATAAATACAATTTAATAAAGCATAGGATAAAACAACATAAATAAAATTTAATAAAGCATAGGTTAAAACAACATAAATACAATTTAATAAAGCATAGGATAAAACAACATAAATACAATTTAATAAAGCATAGGATAAAACAACATAAATACAATTTAATAAAGCATACGTTAAAACAACATAAATACAATTAAATAAAGCATAGGTTAAAACAACATAAATACAATTTAATAAAGCATAGGATGAAACAACATAAATACAATTTAATAAAGCATAGGATAAAACAACATAAATAAAATTTAATAAAGCATAGGTTAAAACAACATAAATACAATTTAATAAAGCATAGGATAAAACAACATAAATACAATTTAATAAAGCATAGGATAAAACAACATAAATAAAATTTAATAAAGCATAGGTTAAAACAACATAAATACAATATAATAAAGCATAGGCAAAAACTACATAAATACAATTTAATAAAGCATAGGATAAAACAACATAAATACAATTTAATAAAGCATAGGTTAAAACAACATAAATACAATTTAATAAAGCATAGGATAAAACAACATAAATACAATTTAATAAAGCATAGGTTAAAACAACATAAATACAATTTAATAAAGCATAGGATAAAACAACATAAATACAATTTAATAAAGCATAGGATAAAACAACGTAAATACTTTTTAATAAAGCATATGTTAAAACAACATAAATACAATTTAATAAAGCATAGGCTAAAACTACATAAATACAATTTAATAAAGCATAGGATAAAACAACATAAATACAATTTAATAAAGCATAGGATAAAACAACATAAATACAATTTAATAAAGCATAGGATAAAACAACATAAATACAATTTAATAAAGCATAGGTTAAAACAACATAAATACAATTTTATAAAGCATAGGATAAAACAACATAAATACAATTTAATAAAGCATAGGTTAAAACAACATAAATACAATTTAATAAAGCATAGGATAAAACAACATAAATTCAATTTAATAAAGCATAGGATAAAACAACATAAATACAATTTAATAAAGCATAGGATAAAACAACATAAATACAATTTATAAAGCATAGGATAAAACAACATAAATACAATTTAATAAAGCATAGGTTAAAACAACATAAATACAATTGAATAAAGCATCGGACAAAACAACATAAATACATGTTAATAAAGCATAGGATAAAACAACATAAATACAATTTATAAAGCATAGGATAAAACAACATAAATACAATTTAATAAAGCATAGACTAAAACAACATAAATACAATTTAATAAAGCATAGGATAAAACAACATAAATACAATTTAATGAAACATAGGATAAACAACATAAATACAATTTAGTAAAGCATAGGACAAAACAACATAAATACAATTTAATAAAGCATATGTTAAAACAACATAAATACAATTTAATAAAGCATAAGATAAAACAACATGAATATAATTTAGTAAAGCATAAGATAAAACAACATGAATACAATTTAATAAAGCATAGGATAAAACAACATAAATACAATTTAATAAAGCATAGGCTAAAACTACATAAATACAATTTAATAAAGCATAGGATAAAACAAATTAAATACAATTTAATAAAGCATAGGATAAAACAACATAAATTAAATTTAATAAAGCATAGGATAAAACAACATAAATACAATTTAATAAAGCATAGGATAAAACAACATAAATACAATTTAATAAAGCATAAGATAAAACAACATGAATACAATTTAATAAAGCATAGGTTAAAACAACATAAATACAATTTAATAAATCATAGGATAAAACAACATAAATTCAATTTAATAAAGCATAGGTTAAAACAACATAAATACAATTTAATAAAGCATAGGATAAAATAACATAAATACAATTTCATAAAGCATAGGCTAAAACTATATAAATACAATTTAATAAAGCATCGGACAAAACAACATAAATACAATTTAATAAAGCATAGGATAAAACAACATAAATACAATTTATAAAGCATAGGATAAAACAACATAAATACAATTTAATAAAGCATAGGATAAAACAACATAAATACAATTTATAAAGCATAGGATAAAACAACATAAATACAATTTAATAAAGCATAGGTTAAAACAACATAAATACAATTTAATAAGCATAGGATAAAACAACATAAATAAAATTTAATAAAGCATAGGTTAAAACAACATAAATACAATTTAATAAAGCATCGGACAAAACAACATAAATACAATTTAATAAAGCATAGGATAAAACAACATAAATACAATTTATAAAGCATAGGATAAAACAACATAAATACAATTTAATAAAGCATAGGATAAAACAACATAAATACAATTTAATAAAGCATAGGCTAAAACTACATAAATACAATTTAATAAAGCATAGGATAAAACAAATTAAATACAATTTAATAAAGCATAGGATAAAACAACATAAATTCAATTTAATAAAGCATAGGATAAAACAAATTAAATATAATTTAATAAAGCATAGGATAAAACAACATGAATACAATTTAATAAAGCATAGGTTAAAACAACATAAATACAATTTAATAAAGCATAGGATAAAACAACATAAATACAATTTAATAAAGCATAGGTTAAAACAACATAAATACAATTTCATAAAGCATAGGATAAAACAACATAAATACAATTTCATAAAGCATAGGCTAAAACTACATAAATACAATTTAATAAAGCATCGGACAAAACAACATAAATACAATTTAATAAAGCATAGGATAAAACAACATAAATACAATTTATAAAGCATAGGATAAAACAACATAAATACAATTTAATAAAGCATAGGATAAAACAACATAAATAAAATTTAATAAAGCAAAGGTTAAAACAACATAAATACAATTTAATAAAGCATCGGACAAAACAACATAAATACAATTTAATAAAGCATAGGATAAAACAACATAAATACAATTTATAAAGCATAGGATAAAACAACATAAATACAATTTAATAAAGCATAGGATAAAACAACATAAATACAATTTAATAAAGCATAGGATAAAACAACATAAATACAATTTAATGAAACATAGGATAAACAACATAAATACAATTTAGTAAAGCATAGGACAAAACAACATAAATACAATTTAATAAAGCATATGTTAAAACAACATAAATACAATTTAATAAAGCATAAGATAAAACAACATGAATATAATTTAGTAAAGCATAAGATAAAACAACATGAATACAATTTAATAAAGCATAGGATAAAACAACGTAAATACAATTTAATAAAGCATAGGCTAAAACTACATAAATACAATTTAATAAAGCAAAGGATAAAACAAATTAAATACAATTTAATAAAGCATAGGATAAAACAACATAAATAAAATTTAATAAAGCATAGGATAAAACAACATAAATAAAATTTAATAAAGCATAGGTTAAAACAACATAAATACAATTTAATAAAGCATAGGATAAAACAACATAAATACAATTTAATAAAGCATAGGATAAAACAACATAAATAAAATTTAATAAAGCATAGGTTAAAACAACATAAATACAATTTAATAAAGCATCGGACAAAACAACATAAATACAATTTAATAAAGCATAGGATAAAACAACATAAATACAATTTATAAAGCATAGGATAAAACAACATAAATACAATTTAATAAAGCATAGGATAAAACAACATAAATACAATTTAATAAAGCATAGGATAAAACAACATAAATACAATTTAATGAAACATAGGATAAACAACATAAATACAATTTAGTAAAGCATAGGACAAAACAACATAAATACAATTTAATAAAGCATATGTTAAAACAACATAAATACAATTTAATAAAGCATAAGATAAAACAACATGAATATAATTTAGTAAAGCATAAGATAAAACAACATGAATACAATTTAATAAAGCATAGGATAAAACAACATAAATACAATTTAATAAAGCATAGGCTAAAACTACATAAATTCAATTTAATAAAGCATAGGATAAAACAACATAAATACAATTTAATAAAGCATAGGATAAAACAACATAAATACAATTTAATAAAGCATAGGATAAAACAACATAAATTAAATTTAATAAAGCATAGGTTAAAACAACATAAATACAATTTAATAATGTATAGGATAAAACAACATAAATACAATTTAATAAAGCATAGGATAAAACAACATAAATACTTTTTAATAAAGCATAGGATAAAACAACATAAATACAATTTAATAAAGCATAGGATAAAACAACATAAAACAATTTAATAAAGCATACGTTAAAACAACATAAATACAATTAAATAAAGCATAGGATAAAACAACATAAATACAATTTAATAAAGCATAGGTTAAAACAACATAAATACAATTTAATAAAGCATAGGATGAAACAACATAAATACAATTTAATAAAGCATAGGATAAAACAACATAAATAAAATTTAATAAAGCATAGGTTAAAACAACATAAATACAATTTAATAAAGCATAGGATAAAACAACATAAATACAATTTAATAAAGCATAGGATAAAACAACATAAATAAAATTTAATAAAGCATAGGTTAAAACAACATAAATACAATATAATAAAGCATAGGCAAAAACTACATAAATACAATTTAATAAAGCATAGGATAAAACAACATAAATACAATTTAATAAAGCATAGGTTAAAACAACATAAATACAATTTAATAAAGCATAGGATAGAAACAACATAAATACAATTTAATAAAGCATAGGTTAAAACAACATAAATACAATTTAATAAAGCATAGGATAAAACAACATAAATACAATTTAATAAAGCATAGGATAAAACAACGTAAATACTTTTTAATAAAGCATAGGTTAAAACAACATAAATACAATTTAATAAAGCATAGGCTAAAACTACATAAATACAATTTAATAAAGCATAGGATAAAACAACATAAATACAATTTAATAAAGCATAGGATAAAACAACATAAATACAATTTAATAAAGCATAGGATAAAACAACATAAATACAATTTAATAAAGCATACGTTAAAACAACATAAATACAATTAAATAAAGCATAGGATAAAACAACATAAATACAATTTAATAAAGCATAGGTTAAAACAACATAAATACAATTTTATAAAGCATAGGATAAAACAACATAAATACAATTTAATAAAGCATAGGTTAAAACAACATAAATACAATTTAATAAAGCATAGGATAAAACAACATAAATTCAATTTAATAAAGCATAGGATAAAACAACATAAATACAATTTAATAAAGCATAGGATAAAACAACATAAATACAATTTATAAAGCATAGGATAAAACAACATAAATACAATTTAATAAAGCATAGGTTAAAACAACATAAATACAATTGAATAAAGCATCGGACAAAACAACATAAATACATGTTAATAAAGCATAGGATAAAACAACATAAATACAATTTATAAAGCATAGGATAAAACAACATAAATACAATTTAATAAAGCATAGACTAAAACAACATAAATACAATTTAATAAAGCATAGGATAAAACAACATAAATACAATTTAATGAAACATAGGATAAACAACATAAATACAATTTAGTAAAGCATAGGACAAAACAACATAAATACAATTTAATAAAGCATATGTTAAAACAACATAAATACAATTTAATAAAGCATAAGATAAAACAACATGAATATAATTTAGTAAAGCATAAGATAAAACAACATGAATACAATTTAATAAAGCATAGGATAAAACAACATAAATACAATTTAATAAAGCATAGGCTAAAACTACATAAATACAATTTAATAAAGCATAGGATAAAACAAATTAAATACAATTTAATAAAGCATAGGATAAAACAACATAAATTAAATTTAATAAAGCATAGGATAAAACAACATAAATACAATTTAATAAAGCATAGGATAAAACAACATAAATACAATTTAATAAAGCATAAGATAAAACAACATGAATACAATTTAATAAAGCATAGGTTAAAACAACATAAATACAATTTAATAAATCATAGGATAAAACAACATAAATTCAATTTAATAAAGCATAGGTTAAAACAACATAAATACAATTTAATAAAGCATAGGATAAAATAACATAAATACAATTTCATAAAGCATAGGCTAAAACTATATAAATACAATTTAATAAAGCATCGGACAAAACAACATAAATACAATTTAATAAAGCATAGGATAAAACAACATAAATACAATTTATAAAGCATAGGATAAAACAACATAAATACAATTTAATAAAGCATAGGATAAAACAACATAAATACAATTTATAAAGCATAGGATAAAACAACATAAATACAATTTAATAAAGCATAGGTTAAAACAACATAAATACAATTTAATAAAGCATAGGATAAAACAACATAAAAAAAATTTAATAAAGCATAGGATAAAACAACATAAATACAATTTATAAAGCATAGGATAAAACAACATAAATACAATTTAATAAAGCATAGGATAAAACAACATAAATAAAATTTAATAAAGCATAGGTTAAAACAACATAAATACAATTTAATAAAGCATCGGACAAAACAACATAAATACAATTTAATAAAGCATAGGATAAAACAACATAAATACAATTTATAAAGCATAGGATAAAACAACATAAATACAATTTAATAAAGCATAGGATAAAACAACATAAATACAAATTAATAAAGCATAGTATAAAACAACATAAATACAATTTAATGAAACATAGGATAAACAACATAAATACAATTTAGTAAAGCATAGGACAAAACAACATAAATACAATTTAATAAAGCATATGTTAAAACAACATAAATACAATTTAATAAAGCATAAGATAAAACAACATGAATATAATTTAGTAAAGCATAAGATAAAACAACATGAATACAATTTAATAAAGCATAGGATAAAACAACGTAAATACAATTTAATAAAGCATAGGCTAAAACTACATAAATACAATTTAATAAAGCAAAGGATAAAACAAATTAAATACAATTTAATAAAGCATAGGATAAAACAACATAAATAAAATTTAATAAAGCATAGGATAAAACAACATAAATAAAATTTAATAAAGCATAGGTTAAAACAACATAAATACAATTTAATAAAGCATAGGATAAAACAACATAAATACAATTTAATAAAGCATAGGATAAAACAACATAAATAAAATTTAATAAAGCATAGGTTAAAACAACATAAATACAATTTAATAAAGCATCGGACAAAACAACATAAATACAATTTAATAAAGCATAGGATAAAACAACATAAATACAATTTATAAAGCATAGGATAAAACAACATAAATACAATTTAATAAAGCATAGGATAAAACAACATAAATACAATTTAATAAAGCATAGGATAAAACAACATAAATACAATTTAATGAAACGTAGGATAAACAACATAAATACAATTTAGTAAAGCATAGGACAAAACAACATAAATACAATTTAATAAAGCATATGTTAAAACAACATAAATACAATTTAATAAAGCATAAGATAAAACAACATGAATATAATTTAGTAAAGCATAAGATAAAACAACATGAATACAATTTAATAAAGCATAGGATAAAACAACATAAATACAATTTAATAAAGCATAGGCTAAAACTACATAAATTCAATTTAATAAAGCATAGGATAAAACAACATAAATACAATTTAATAAAGCATAGGATAAAACAACATAAATACAATTTAATAAAGCATAGGATAAAACAACATAAATTAAATTTAATAAAGCATAGGTTAAAACAACATAAATACAATTTAATAATGTATAGGATAAAACAACATAAATACAATTTAATAAAGCATAGGATAAAACAACATAAATACTTTTTAATAAAGCATAGGATAAAACAACATAAATACAATTTAATAAAGCATAGGATAAAACAACATAAAAACAATTTAATAAAGCATACGTTAAAACAACATAAATACAATTAAATAAAGCATAGGATAAAACAACATAAATACAATTTAATAAAGCATAGGTTAAAACAACATAAATACAATTTATAAAGCATAGGATAAAACAACATAAATACAATTTAATAAAGCATAGGATAAAACAACATAAATAAAATTTAATAAAGCATAGGTTAAAACAACATAAATACAATTGAATAAAGCATCGGACAAAACAACATAAATACATGTTAATAAAGCATAGGATAAAACAACATAAATACAATTTATAAAGCATAGGATAAAACAACATAAATACAATTTAATAAAGCATAGACTAAAACAACATAAATACAATTTAATAAAGCATAGGATAAAACAACATAAATAAAATTTAATAAAGCATAGGTTAAAACAACATAAATACAATTGAATAAAGCATCGGACAAAACAACATAAATACAATTTAATAAAGCATATGTTAAAACAACATAAATACAATTTAATAAAGCATAAGATAAAACAACATGAATATAATTTAGTAAAGCATAAGATAAAACAACATGAATACAATTTAATAAAGCATAGGATAAAACAACATAAATACAATTTAATAAAGCATAGGATAAAACAACATAAATAAAATTTAATAAAGCATAGGTTAAAACAACATAAATACAATTGAATAAAGCATCGGACAAAACAACATAAATACATGTTAATAAAGCATAGGATAAAACAACATAAATACAATTTATAAAGCATAGGATAAAACAACATAAATACAATTTAATAAAGCATAGGCTAAAACTACATAAATACAATTTAATAAAGCAAAGGATAAAACAAATTAAATACAATTTAATAAAGCATAGGATAAAACAACATAAATAAAATTTAATAAAGCATAGGATAAAACAACATAAATAAAATTTAATAAAGCATAGGTTAAAACAACATAAATACAATTTAATAAAGCATAGGATAAAACAACATAAATACAATTTAATAAAGCATAGGATAAAACAACATAAATAAAATTTAATAAAGCATAGGTTAAAACAACATAAATACAATTTAATAAAGCATCGGACAAAACAACATAAATACAATTTAATAAAGCATAGGATAAAACAACATAAATACAATTTATAAAGCATAGGATAAAACAACATAAATACAATTTAATAAAGCATAGGATAAAACAACATAAATACAATTTAAAAAAGCATAGGATAAAACAACATAAATACAATTTAATGAAACATAGGATAAACAACATAAATACAATTTAGTAAAGCATAGGACAAAACAACATAAATACAATTTAATAAAGCATATGTTAAAACAACATAAATACAATTTAATAAAGCATAAGATAAAACAACATGAATATAATTTAGTAAAGCATAAGATAAAACAACATGAATACAATTTAATAAAGCATAGGATAAAACAACATAAATACAATTTAATAAAGCATAGGCTAAAACTACATAAATTTAATTTAATAAAGCATAGGATAAAACAACATAAATACAATTTAATAAAGCATAGGATAAAACAACATAAATACAATTTAATAAAGCATAGGATAAAACAACATAAATTAAATTTAATAAAGCATAGGTTAAAACAACATAAATACAATTTAATAATGTATAGGATAAAACAACATAAATACAATTTAATAAAGCATAGGATAAAACAACATAAATACTTTTTAATAAAGCATAGGATAAAACAACATAAATACAATTTAATAAAGCATAGGATAAAACAACATAAAAACAATTTAATAAAGCATACGTTAAAACATCATAAATAAAATTTAATAAAGCATAGGTTAAAACAACATAAATACAATTGAATAAAGCATCGGACAAAACAACATAAATACATGTTAATAAAGCATAGGATAAAACAACATAAATACAATTTATAAAGCATAGGATAAAACAACATAAATACAATTTAATAAAGCATAGACTAAAACAACATAAATACAATTTAATAAAGCATAGGATAAAACAACATAAATAAAATTTAATAAAGCATAGGTTAAAACAACATAAATACAATTGAATAAAGCATCGGACAAAACAACATAGATACAATTTAATAAAGCATATGTTAAAACAACATAAATACAATTTAATAAAGCATAAGATAAAACAACATGAATATAATTTAGTAAAGCATAAGATAAAACAACATGAATACAATTTAATAAAGCATAGGATAAAACAACATAAATACAATTTAATAAAGCATAGGATAAAACAACATAAATAAAATTTAATAAAGCATAGGTTAAAACAACATAAATACAATTGAATAAAGCATCGGACAAAACAACATAAATACATGTTAATAAAGCATAGGATAAAACAACATAAATACAATTTATAAAGCATAGGATAAAACAACATAAATACAATTTAATAAAGCATAGACTAAAACAACATAAATACAATTTAATAAAGCATAGGATAAAACAACATAAATAAAATTTAATAAAGCATAGGTTAAAACAACATAAATACAATTGAATAAAGCATCGGACAAAACAACATAAATACATGTTAATAAAGCATAGGATAAAACAACATAAATACAATTTATAAAGCATAGGATAAAACAACATAAATACAATTTAATAAAGCATAGACTAAAACAACATAAATACAATTTAATAAAGCATAGGATAAAACAACATAAATACAATTTAATGAAACATAGGATAAACAACATAAATACAATTTAGTAAAGCATAGGACAAAACAACATAAATACAATTTAATAAAGCATATGTTAAAACAACATAAATACAATTTAATAAAGCATAAGATAAAACAACATGAATATAATTTAGTAAAGCATAAGATAAAACAACATGAATACAATTTAATAAAGCATAGGATAAAACAACATAAATACAATTTAATAAAGCATAGGCTAAAACTACATAAATACAATTTAATAAAGCATAGGATAAAACAAATTAAATACAATTTAATAAAGCATAGGATAAAACAACATAAATTAAATTTAATAAAGCATAGGATAAAACAACATAAATACAATTTAATAAAGCATAGGATAAAACAACATAAATACAATTTAATAAAGCATAAGATAAAACAACATGAATACAATTTAATAAAGCATAGGTTAAAACAACATAAATACAATTTAATAAATCATAGGATAAAACAACATAAATTCAATTTAATAAAGCATAGGTTAAAACAACATAAATACAATTTAATAAAGCATAGGATAAAATAACATAAATACAATTTCATAAAGCATAGGCTAAAACTATATAAATACAATTTAATAAAGCATCGGACAAAACAACATAAATACAATTTAATAAAGCATATGATAAAACAACATAAATACAATTTATAAAGCATAGGATAAAACAACATAAATACAATTTAATAAAGCATAGGATAAAACAACATAAATAAAATTTAATAAAGCATAGGTTAAAACAACATAAATACAATTTAATAAAGCATCGGACAAAACAACATAAATACAATTTAATAAAGCATAGGATAAAACAACATAAATACAATTTATAAAGCATAGGATAAAACAACATAAATACAATTTAATAAAGCATAGGATAAAACAACATAAATACAATTTATAAAGCATCGGACAAAACAACATAAATACAATTTAATAAAGCATAGGATAAAACAACATAAATAAAATTTAATAAAGCATAGGTTAAAACAACATAAATACAATTTAATAAAGCATCGGACAAAACAACATAAATACAATTTAATAAAGCATAGGATAAAACAACATAAATACAATTTATAAAGCATAGGATAAAACAACATAAATACAATTTAATAAAGCATAGGATAAAACAACATAAATACAATTTAATAAAGCATAGGCTAAAACTACATAAATACAATTTAATAAAGCATAGGATAAAACAAATTAAATACAATTTAATAAAGCATAGGATAAAACAACATAAATTCAATTTAATAAAGCATAGGATAAAACAAATTAAATATAATTTAATAAAGCATAGGATAAAACAACATGAATACAATTTAATAAAGCATAGGTTAAAACAACATAAATACAATTTAATAAAGCATAGGATAAAACAACATAAATACAATTTAATAAAGCATAGGTTAAAACAACATAAATACAATTTCATAAAGCATAGGATAAAACAACATAAATACAATTTCATAAAGCATAGGCTAAAACTACATAAATACAATTTAATAAAGCATCGGACAAAACAACATAAATACAATTTAATAAAGCATAGGATAAAACAACATAAATACAATTTATAAAGCATAGGATAAAACAACATAAATACAATTTAATAAAGCATAGGATAAAACAACATAAATAAAATTTAATAAAGCATAGGTTAAAACAACATAAATACAATTTAATAAAGCATCGGACAAAACAACATAAATACAATTTAGTAAAGCATAGGATAAAACAACATAAATACAATTTATAAAGCATAGGATAAAACAACATAAATACAATTTAATAAAGCATAGGATAAAACAAAATAAATACAATTTAATAAAGCATAGGATAAAACAACATAAATACAATTTAATGAAACATAGGATAAACAACATAAATACAATTTAGTAAAGCATAGGACAAAACAACATAAATACAATTTAATAAAGCATATGTTAAAACAACATAAATACAATTTAATAAAGCATAAGATAAAACAACATGAATATAATTTAGTAAAGCATAAGATAAAACAACATGAATACAATTTAATAAAGCATAGGATAAAACAACGTAAATACAATTTAATAAAGCATAGGCTAAAACTACATAAATACAATTTAATAAAGCAAAGGATAAAACAAATTAAATACAATTTAATAAAGCATAGGATAAAATAACATAAATACAATTTCATAAAGCATAGGCTAAAACTACATAAATACAATTTAATAAAGCATCGGACAAAACAATATAAATACAATTTAATAAAGCATATGATAAAACAACATAAATACAATTTATAAAGCATAGGATAAAACAACATAAATACAATTTAATAAAGCATAGGATAAAACAACATAAATAAAATTTAATAAAGCATAGGATAAAACAACATAAATAAAATTTAATAAAGCATAGGTTAAAACAACATAAATACAATTTAATAAAGCATAGGATAAAACAACATAAATACAATTTAATAAAGCATAGGATAAAACAACATAAATAAAATTTAATAAAGCATAGGTTAAAACAACATAAATACAATTTAATAAAGCATCGGACAAAACAACATAAATACAATTTAATAAAGCATAGGATAAAACAACATAAATACAATTTATAAAGCATAGGATAAAACAACATAAATACAATTTAATAAAGCATAGGATAAAACAACATAAATACAATTTAATAAAGCATAGGATAAAACAACATAAATACAATTTAATGAAACATAGGATAAACAACATAAATACAATTTAGTAAAGCATAGGACAAAACAACATAAATACAATTTAATAAAGCATATGTTAAAACAACATAAATACAATTTAATAAAGCATAAGATAAAACAACATGAATATAATTTAGTAAAGCATAAGATAAAACAACATGAATACAATTTAATAAAGCATAGGATAAAACAACATAAATACAATTTAATAAAGCATAGGCTAAAACTACATAAATACAATTTAATAAAGCATAGGATAAAACAAATTAAATACAATTTAATAAAGCATAGGATAAAACAACATAAATTCAATTTAATAAAGCATAGGATAAAACAACATAAATACAATTTAATAAAGCATAGGATAAAACAACATAAATACAATTTAATAAAGCATAAGATAAAACAACATGAATACAATTTAATAAAGCAGAGGTTAAAACAACATAAATACAATTTAATAAATCCTAGGATAAAACAACATAAATACAATTTAATAAAGCATAGGTTAAAACAACATAAATACAATTTAATAAAGCATAGGATAAAATAACATAAATACAATTTCATAAAGCATAGGCTAAAACTACATAAATACAATTTAATAAAGCATCGGACAAAACAACATAAATACAATTTAATAAAGCATATGATAAAACAACATAAATACAATTTATAAAGCATAGGATAAAATAACATAAATACAATTTAATAAAGCATAGGATAAAACAACATAAATAAAATTTAATAAAGCATAGGTTAAAACAACATAAATACAATTTAATAAAGCATCGGACAAAACAACATAAATACAATTTAATAAAGCATAGGATAAAACAACATAAATACAATTTATAAAGCATAGGATAAAACATCATAAATACAATTTAATAAAGCATAGGATAAAACAACATAAATAAAATTTAATAAAGTATAGGTTAAAACAACATAAATACAATTTAATAAAGCATAGGATAAATCAACATAAATACAATTTAATAAAGCATAGGATAAAACAACATAAATAAAATGTAATAAAGCATAGGTTAAAACAACATAAATACAATTTAATAAAGCATAGGCAAAAACTACATAAATACAATTTAATAAAGCATAGGATAAAACAACATAAATACAATTTAATAAAGCATAGGATAAAACAACATAAATACAATTTAATAAAGCATAGGATAAAACAATATAAATACAATTTAATAAAGCATACGTTAAAACAACATAAATACAATTAAATAAAGCATAGGATAAAACAACATAAATACAATTTAATAAAGCATAGGTTAAAACAACATAAATACAATTTTATAAAGCATAGGATAAAACAACATAAATACAATTTAATAAAGCATAGGTTAAAACAACATAAATACAATTTAATAAAGCATAGGATAAAACAACATAAATAAAATTTAATAAAGCATAGGTTAAAACAACATAAATACAATTTAATAAAGCATAGGATAAAACAACATAAATACAATTTAATAAAGCATAGGATAAAACAACATAAATAAAATTTAATAAAGCATAGGTTAAAACAACATAAATACAATTTAATAAAGCATAGGCAAAAACTACATAAATACAATTTAATAAAGCATAGGATAAAACAACATAAATACAATTTAATAAAGCATATGTTAAAACAACATAAATACAATTTAATAAAGCATAAGATAAAAAAACATGAATATAATTTAGTAAAGCATAAGATAAAACAACATGAATACAATTTAATAAAGCATAGGATAAAACAACGTAAATACAATTTAATAAAGCATAGGCTAAAACTACATAAATACAATTTAATAAAGCATAGGTTAAAACAACATAAATACAATTTAATAAAGCATAGGATAAAACAACATAAATACAATTTAATAAAGCATAAGATAAAATAACATGAATACAATTTAATAAAGCATAGGTTAAAACAACATAAATACAATTTAATAAATCATAGGATAAAACAACATAAATACAATTTAATAAAGCATAGGTTAAAACAACATAAATACAATTTAATAAAGCATAGGATAAAATAACATAAATACAATTTCATAAAGCATAGGCTAAAACTACATAAATACAATTTAATAAAGCATAGGACAAAACAACATAAATACAATTTAATAAAGCATATGATAAAACAACATAAATACAATTTATAAAGCATAGGATAAAACAACATAAATACAATTTAATAAAGCATAGGATAAAACAACATAAATAAAATTTAATAAAGCATAGGATAAAACAACATAAATAAAATTTAATAAAGCATAGGTTAAAACAACATAAATACAATTTAATAAAGCATAGGTTAAAACAACATAAATACAATTTAATAAAGCATAGGATAAAACAACATAAATACAATTTATAAAGCATAGGATAAAACAACATAAATAAAATTTAATAAAGCATAGGTTAAAACAACATAAATACAATTTAATAAAGCATAGGATAAAACAACATAAATACAATTTATAAAGCATAGGATAAAACAACATAAATACAATTTAATAAAGCATAGGATAAAACAACATAAATACAATTTAATAAAGCATAGGATAAAACAACATAAATACAATTTAATGAAACATAGGATAAACAACATAAATACAATTTAGTAAAGCATAGGACAAAACAACATAAATACAATTTAATAAAGCATATGTTAAAACAACATAAATACGATTTAATAAAGCATAAGATAAAACAACATGAATATAATTTAGTAAAGCATAAGATAAAACAACATGAATACAATTTAATAAAGCATAGGATAAAACAACATAAATACAATTTAATAAAGCAAAGGCTAAAACTACATAAATACAATTTAATAAAGCATAGGATAAAACAAATTAAATACAATTTAATAAAGCATAGGATAAAACAACATAAATTCAATTTAATAAAGCATAGGATAAAACAACATAAATACAATTTAATAAAGCATAGGATAAAACAACATAAATACAATTTAATAAAGCATAAGATAAAACAACATGAATACAATTTAATAAAGCAGAGGTTAAAACAACATAAATACAATTTAATAAATCATAGGATAAAACAACATAAATACAATTTAATAAAGCATAGGTTAAAACAATATAAATACAATTTAATAAAGCATAGGATAAAATAACATAAATACAATTTCATAAAGCATAGGCTAAAACTACATAAATACAATTTAATAAAGCATCGGACAAAACAACATAAATACAATTTAATAAAGCATAGGATAAAACAACATAAATAAAATTTAATAAAGCTTAGGTTAAAACAACATAAATACAATTTAATAAAGCATCGGACAAAACAACATAAATACAATTTAATAAAGCATAGGATAAAACAACATAAATACAATTTATAAAGCATAGGATAAAACAACATAAATACAATTTAATAAAGCATAGGATAAAACAACATAAATACAATTTAATAAAGCATAGGCTAAAACTACATAAATACAATTTAATAAAGCATAGGATAAAACAACATAAATACAATTTAATAAAGCATAAGATAAAACAACATGAATACAATTTAATAAAGCAGAGGTTAAAACAACATAAATACAATTTAATAAATCATAGGATAAAACAACATAAATACAATTTAATAAAGCATAGGTTAAAACAATATAAATACAATTTAATAAAGCATAGGATAAAATAACATAAATACAATTTCATAAAGCATAGGCTAAAACTACATAAATACAATTTAATAAAGCATCGGACAAAACAACATAAATACAATTTAATAAAGCATAGGATAAAACAACATAAATAAAATTTAATAAAGCTTAGGTTAAAACAACATAAATACAATTTAATAAAGCATCGGACAAAACAACATAAATACAATTTAATAAAGCATAGGATAAAACAACATAAATACAATTTATAAAGCATAGGATAAAACAACATAAATACAATTTAATAAAGCATAGGATAAAACAACATAAATACAATTTAATAAAGCATAGGCTAAAACTACATAAATACAATTTAATAAAGCATAGGATAAAACAACATAAATACAATTTAATAAAGCATAGGATAAAACAACATAAATACAATTTAATAAAGCATACGTTAAAACAACATAAATACAATTAAATAAAGCATAGGTTAAAACAACATAAAAACAATTTAATAAAGCATAGGATGAAACAACATAAATACAATTTAATAAAGCATAGGATAAAACAACATAAATAAAATTTAATAAAGCATAGGTTAAAACAACATAAATACAATTTAATAAAGCATAGGATAAAACAACATAAATACAATTTAATAAAGCATAGGATAAAACAACATAAATAAAATTTAATAAAGCATAGGTTAAAACAACATAAATACAATATAATAAAGCATAGGCAAAAACTACATAAATACAATTTAATAAAGCATAGGATAAAACAACATAAATACAATTTAATAAAGCATAGGTTAAAACAACATAAATACAATTTAATAAAGCATAGGATAAAACAACATAAATACAATTTAATAAAGCATAGGTTAAAACAACATAAATACAATTTAATAAAGCATAGGATAAAACAACATAAATACAATTTAATAAAGCATAGGATAAAACAACGTAAATACTTTTTAATAAAGCATAGGTTAAAACAACATAAATACAATTTAATAAAGCATAGGCTAAAACTACATAAATACAATTTAATAAAGCATAGGATAAAACAACATAAATACAATTTAATAAAGCATAGGATAAAACAACATAAATACAATTTAATAAAGCATAGGATAAAACAACATAAATACAATTTAATAAAGCATACGTTAAAACAACATAAATACAATTAAATAAAGCATAGGATAAAACAACATAAATACAATTTAATAAAGCATAGGTTAAAACAACATAAATACAATTTTATAAAGCATAGGATAAAACAACATAAATACAATTTAATAAAGCATAGGTTAAAACAACATAAATACAATTTAATAAAGCATAGGATAAAACAACATAAATTCAATTTAATAAAGCATAGGATAAAACAACATAAATACAATTTAATAAGGCATAGGATAAAACAACATAAATACAATTTATAAAGCATAGGATAAAACAACATAAATACAATTTAATAAAGCATAGGATAAAACAACATAAATAAAATTTAATAAAGCATAGGTTAAAACAACATAAATACAATTTAATAAAGCATAGGATAAAACAACATAAATACAATTTAATAAAGCATAGGTTAAAACAACATAAATACAATTTAATAAAGCATAGGATAAAACAACATAAATACAATTTAATAAAGCATAGGTTAAAACAACATAAATACAATTTAATAAAGCATATTATAAAACAACATAAATACAATTTAATAAAGCATAGGATAAAACAACGTTAATACTTTTTAATAAAGCATAGGTTAAAACAACATAAATACAATTTAATAAAGCATAGGCTAAAACTACATAAATACAATTTAATAAAGCATAGGATAAAACAACATAAATACAATTTAATAAAGCATAGGATAAAACAACATAAATACAATTTAATAAAGCATAGGATAAAACAATATAAATACAATTTAATAAAGCATACGTTAAAACAACATAAATACAATTAAATAAAGCATAGGATAAAACAACATAAATACAATTTAATAAAGCATAGGTTAAAACAACATAAATACAATTTTATAAAGCATAGGATAAAACAACATAAATACAATTTAATAAAGCATAGGTTAAAACAACATAAATACAATTTAATAAAGCATAGGATAAAACAACATAAATAAAATTTAATAAAGCATAGGTTAAAACAACATAAATACAATTTAATAAAGCATAGGATAAAACAACATAAATACAATTTAATAAAGCATAGGATAAAACAACATAAATAAAATTTAATAAAGCATAGGTTAAAACAACATAAATACAATTTAATAAAGCATAGGCAAAAACTACATAAATACAATTTAATAAAGCATAGGATAAAACAACATAAATACAATTTAATAAAGCATATGTTAAAACAACATAAATACAATTTAATAAAGCATAAGATAAAACAACATGAATATAATTTAGTAAAGCATAAGATAAAACAACATGAATACAATTTAATAAAGCATAGGATAAAACAACGTAAATACAATTTAATAAAGCATAGGCTAAAACTACATAAATACAATTTAATAAAGCATAGGATAAAACAACATAAATTCAATTTAATAAAGCATAGGATAAAACAACATAAATAAAATTTAATAAAGCATAGGATAAAACAACATAAATAAAATTTAATAAAGCATAGGTTAAAACAACATAAATACAATTTAATAAAGCATAGGTTAAAACAACATTAATACAATTTAATAAAGCATAGGATAAAACAACATAAATACAATTTATAAAGCATAGGATAAAACAACATAAATAAAATTTAATAAAGCATAGGTTAAAACAACATAAATACAATTTAATAAAGCATAGGATAAAACAACATAAATACAATTTATAAAGCATAGGATAAAACAACATAAATACAATTTAATAAAGCATAGGATAAAACAACATAAATACAATTTAATAAAGCATAGGATAAAACAACATAAATACAATTTAATGAAACATAGGATAAACAACATAAATACAATTTAGTAAAGCATAGGACAAAACAACATAAATACAATTTAATAAAGCATATGTTAAAACAACATAAATACAATTTAATAAAGCATAAGATAAAACAACATGAATATAATTTAGTAAAGCATAAGATAAAACAACATGAATACAATTTAATAAAGCATAGGATAAAACAACATAAATACAATTTAATAAAGCATAGGCTAAAACTACATAAATACAATTTAATAAAGCATAGGATAAAACAAATTAAATACAATTTAATAAACCATAGGATAAAACAACATAAATTCAATTTAATAAAGCATAGGATAAAACAACATAAATACAATTTAATAAAGCATAGGATAAAACAACATAAATACAATTTAATAAAGCATAAGATAAAACAACATGAATACAATTTAATAAAGCAGAGGTTAAAACAACATAAATACAATTTAATAAATCATAGGATAAAACAACATAAATACAATTTAATAAAGCATAGGTTAAAACAACATAAATACAATTTAATAAAGCATAGGATAAAATAACATAAATACAATTTCATAAAGCATAGGCTAAAACTACATAAATACAATTTAATAAAGCATCGGACAAAACAACATAAATACAATTTAATAAAGCATAGGATAAAACAACATAAATAAAATTTAATAAAGCTTAGGTTAAAACAACATAAATACAATTTAATAAAGCATCGGACAAAACAACATAAATACAATTTAATAAAGCATAGGATAAAACAACATAAATACAATTTATAAAGCATAGGATAAAACAACATAAATACAATTTAATAAAGCATAGGATAAAACAACATAAATACAATTTAATAAAGCATAGGCTAAAACTACATAAATACAATTTAATAAAGCATAGGATAAAACAACATAAATACAATTTAATAAAGCATAGGATAAAACAACATAAATACAATTTAATAAAGCATACGTTAAAACAACATAAATACAATTAAATAAAGCATAGGTTAAAACAACATAAATACAATTTAATAAAGCATAGGATGAAACAACATAAATACAATTTAATAAAGCATAGGATAAAACAACATAAATAAAATTTAATAAAGCATAGGTTAAAACAACATAAATACAATTTAATAAAGCATAGGATAAAACAACATAAATACAATTTAATAAAGCATAGGATAAAACAACATAAATAAAATTTAATAAAGCATAGGTTAAAACAACATAAATACAATATAATAAAGCATAGGCAAAAACTACATAAATACAATTTAATAAAGCATAGGATAAAACAACATAAATACAATTTAATAAAGCATAGGTTAAAACAACATAAATACAATTTAATAAAGCATAGGATAAAACAACATAAATACAATTTAATAAAGCATAGGTTAAAACAACATAAATACAATTTAATAAAGCATAGGATAAAACAACATAAATACAATTTAATAAAGCATAGGATAAAACAACGTAAATACTTTTTAATAAAGCATAGGTTAAAACAACATAAATACAATTTAATAAAGCATAGGCTAAAACTACATAAATACAATTTAATAAAGCATAGGATAAAACAACATAAATACAATTTAATAAAGCATAGGATAAAACAACATAAATACAATTTAATAAAGCATAGGATAAAACAACATAAATACAATTTAATAAAGCATACGTTAAAACAACATAAATACAATTAAATAAAGCATAGGATAAAACAACATAAATACAATTTAATAAAGCATAGGTTAAAACAACATAAATACAATTTTATAAAGCATAGGATAAAACAACATAAATACAATTTAATAAAGCATAGGTTAAAACAACATAAATACAATTTAATAAAGCATAGGATAAAACAACATAAATTCAATTTAATAAAGCATAGGATAAAACAACATAAATACAATTTAATAAAGCATAGGATAAAACAACATAAATACAATTTATAAAGCATAGGATAAAACAACATAAATACAATTTAATAAAGCATAGGATAAAACAACATAAATAAAATTTAATAAAGCATAGGTTAAAACAACATAAATACAATTTAATAAACCATAGGATAAAACAACATAAATACAATTTAATAAAGCATAGGTTAAAACAACATAAATACAATTTAATAAAGCATAGGATAAAACAACATAAATACAATTTAATAAAGCATAGGTTAAAACAACATAAATACAATTTAATAAAGCATATTATAAAACAACATAAATACAATTTAATAAAGCATAGGATAAAACAACGTTAATACTTTTTAATAAAGCATAGGTTAAAACAACATAAATACAATTTAATAAAGCATAGGCTAAAACTACATAAATACAATTTAATAAAGCATAGGATAAAACAACATAAATACAATTTAATAAAGCATAGGATAAAACAACATAAATACAACTTAATAAAGCATAGGATAAAACAATATAAATACAATTTAATAAAGCATACGTTAAAACAACATAAATACAATTAAATAAAGCATAGGATAAAACAACATAAATACAATTTAATAAAGCATAGGTTAAAACAACATAAATACAATTTTATAAAGCATAGGATAAAACAACATAAATACAATTTAATAAAGCATAGGTTAAAACAACATAAATACAATTTAATAAAGCATAGGATAAAACAACATAAATAAAATTTAATAAAGCATAGGTTAAAACAACATAAATACAATTTAATAAAGCATAGGATAAAACAACATAAATACAATTTAATAAAGCATAGGATAAAACAACATAAATAAAATTTAATAAAGCATAGGTTAAAACAACATAAATACAATTTAATAAAGCATAGGCAAAAACTACATAAATACAATTTAATAAAGCATAGGATAAAACAACATAAATACAATTTAATAAAGCATATGTTAAAACAACATAAATACAATTTAATAAAGCATAAGATAAAACAACATGAATATAATTTAGTAAAGCATAAGATAAAACAACATGAATACAATTTAATAAAGCATAGGATAAAACAACGTAAATACAATTTAATAAAGCATAGGCTAAAACTACATAAATACAATTTAATAAAGCATAGGATAAAACAAATTAAATACAATTTAATAAAGCATAGGATAAAACAACATAAATACAATTTAATAAAGCATAGGATAAAACAACATAAATAAAATTTAATAAAGCATAGGTTAAAACAACATAAATACAATATAATAAAGCATAGGCAAAAACTACATAAATACAATTTAATAAAGCATAGGATAAAACAACATAAATACAATTTAATAAAGCATAGGTTAAAACAACATAAATACAATTTAATAAAGCATAGGATAAAACAACATAAATACAATTTAATAAAGCATAGGTTAAAACAACATAAATACAATTTAATAAAGCATAGGATAAAACAACATAAATACAATTTAATAAAGCATAGGATAAAACAACGTAAATACTTTTTAATAAAGCATAGGTTAAAACAACATAAATACAATTTAATAAAGCATAGGCTAAAACTACATAAATACAATTTAATAAAGCATAGGATAAAACAACATAAATACAATTTAATAAAGCATAGGATAAAACAACATAAATACAATTTAATAAAGCATAGGATAAAACAACATAAATACAATTTAATAAAGCATACGTTAAAACAACATAAATACAATTAAATAAAGCATAGGATAAAACAACATAAATACAATTTAATAAAGCATAGGTTAAAACAACATAAATACAATTTTATAAAGCATAGGATAAAACAACATAAATACAATTTAATAAAGCATAGGTTAAAACAACATAAATACAATTTAATAAAGAATAGGATAAAACAACATAAATTCAATTTAATAAAGCATAGGATAAAACAACATAAATACAATTTAATAAAGCATAGGATAAAACAACATAAATACAATTTATAAAGCATAGGATAAAACAACATAAATACAATTTAATAAAGCATAGGATAAAACAACATAAATAAAATTTAATAAAGCATAGGTTAAAACAACATAAATACAATTTAATAAAGCATAGGATAAAACAACATAAATACAATTTAATAAAGCATAGGTTAAAACAACATAAATACAATTTAATAAAGCATAGGATAAAACAACATAAATACAATTTAATAAAGCATAGGTTAAAACAACATAAATACAATTTAATAAAGCATATTATAAAACAACATAAATACAATTTAATAAAGCATAGGATAAAACAACGTTAATACTTTTTAATAAAGCATAGGTTAAAACAACATAAATACAATTTAATAAAGCATAGGCTAAAACTACATAAATACAATTTAATAAAGCATAGGATAAAACAACATAAATACAATTTAATAAAGCATAGGATAAAACAACATAAATACAACTTAATAAAGCATAGGATAAAACAATATAAATACAATTTAATAAAGCATACGTTAAAACAACATAAATACAATTAAATAAAGCATAGGATAAAACAACATAAATACAATTTAATAAAGCATAGGTTAAAACAACATAAATACAATTTTATAAAGCATAGGATAAAACAACATAAATACAATTTAATAAAGCATAGGTTAAAACAACATAAATACAATTTAATAAAGCATAGGATAAAACAACATAAATAAAATTTAATAAAGCATAGGTTAAAACAACATAAATACAATTTAATAAAGCATAGGATAAAACAACATAAATACAATTTAATAAAGCATAGGATAAAACAACATAAATAAAATTTAATAAAGCATAGGTTAAAACAACATAAATACAATTTAATAAAGCATAGGCAAAAACTACATAAATACAATTTAATAAAGCATAGGATAAAACAACATAAATACAATTTAATAAAGCATATGTTAAAACAACATAAATACAATTTAATAAAGCATAAGATAAAACAACATGAATATAATTTAGTAAAGCATAAGATAAAACAACATGAATACAATTTAATAAAGCATAGGATAAAACAACGTAAATACAATTTAATAAAGCATAGGCTAAAACTACATAAATACAATTTAATAAAGCATAGGATAAAACAAATTAAATACAATTTAATAAAGCATAGGATAAAACAACATAAATTCAATTTAATAAAGCATAGGATAAAACAACATAAATACAATTTAATAAAGCATAGGATAAAACAACATAAATACAATTTAATAAAGCATAAGATAAAATAACATGAATACAATTTAATAAAGCATAGGTTAAAACAACATAAATACAATTTAATAAATCATAGGATAAAACAACATAAATACAATTTAATAAAGCATAGGTTAAAACAACATAAATACAATTTAATAAAGCATAGGATAAAATAACATAAATACAATTTCATAAAGCATAGGCTAAAACTACATAAATACAATTTAATAAAGCATAGGACAAAACAACATAAACACAATTTAATAAAGCATATGATAAAACAACATAAATACAATTTATAAAGCATAGGATAAAACAACATAAATACAATTTAATAAAGCATAGGATAAAACAACATAAATAAAATTTAATAAAGCATAGGATAAAACAACATAAATAAAATTTAATAAAGCATAGGTTAAAACAACATAAATACAATTTAATAAAGCATAGGATAAAACAACATAAATACAATTTATAAAGCATAGGATAAAACAACATAAATAAAATTTAATAAAGCATAGGTTAAAACAACATAAATACAATTTAATAAAGCATAGGATAAAACAACATAAATACAATTTATAAAGCATAGGATAAAACAACATAAATACAATTTAATAAAGCATAGGATAAAACAACATAAATACAATTTAATAAAGCATAGGATAAAACAACATAAATACAATTTAATGAAACATAGGATAAACAACATAAATACAATTTAGTAAAGCATAGGACAAAACAACATAAATACAATTTAATAAAGCATATGTTAAAACAACATAAATACAATTTAATAAAGCATAAGATAAAACAACATGAATATAATTTAGTAAAGCATAAGATAAAACAACATGAATACAATTTAATAAAGCATAGGATAAAACAACATAAATACAATTTAATAAAGCATAGGCTAAAACTACATAAATACAATTTAATAAAGCATAGGATAAAACAAATTAAATACAATTTAATAAAGCATAGGATAAAACAACATAAATTCAATTTAATAAAGCATAGGATAAAACAACATAAATACAATTTAATAAAGCATAGGATAAAACAACATAAATACAATTTAATAAAGCATAAGATAAAACAACATGAATACAATTTAATAAAGCAGAGGTTAAAACAACATAAATACAATTTAATAAATCATAGGATAAAACAACATAAATACAATTTAATAAAGCATAGGTTAAAACAACATAAATACAATTTAATAAAGCATAGGATAAAATAACATAAATACAATTTCATAAAGCATAGGCTAAAACTACATAAATACAATTTAATAAAGCATCGGACAAAACAACATAAATACAATTTAATAAAGCATATGATAAAACAACATGAATATAATTTAGTAAAGCATAAGATAAAACAACATGAATACAATTTAATAAAGCATAGGATAAAACAACGTAAATACAATTTAATAAAGCATAGGCTAAAACTACATAAATACAATTTAATAAAGCATAGGATAAAACAAATTAAATACAATTTAATAAAGCATAGGATAAAACAACATAAATTCAATTTAATAAAGCATAGGATAAAACAACATAAATACAATTTAATAAAGCATAGGATAAAACAACATAAATACAATTTAATAAAGCATAAGATAAAATAACATGAATACAATTTAATAAAGCATAGGTTAAAACAACATAAATACAATTTAATAAATCATAGGATAAAACAACATAAATACAATTTAATAAAGCATAGGTTAAAACAACATAAATACAATTTAATAAAGCATAGGATAAAATAACATAAATACAATTTCATAAAGCATAGGCTAAAACTACATAAATACAATTTAATAAAGCATAGGACAAAACAACATAAACACAATTTAATAAAGCATATGATAAAACAACATAAATACAATTTATAAAGCATAGGATAAAACAACATAAATACAATTTAATAAAGCATAGGATAAAACAACATAAATAAAATTTAATAAAGCATAGGATAAAACAACATAAATAAAATTTAATAAAGCATAGGTTAAAACAACATAAATACAATTTAATAAAGCATAGGATAAAACAACATAAATACAATTTATAAAGCATAGGATAAAACAACATAAATAAAATTTAATAAAGCATAGGTTAAAACAACATAAATACAATTTAATAAAGCATAGGATAAAACAACATAAATACAATTTATAAAGCATAGGATAAAACAACATAAATACAATTTAATAAAGCATAGGATAAAACAACATAAATACAATTTAATAAAGCATAGGATAAAACAACATAAATACAATTTAATGAAACATAGGATAAACAACATAAATACAATTTAGTAAAGCATAGGACAAAACAACATAAATACAATTTAATAAAGCATATGTTAAAACAACATAAATACAATTTAATAAAGCATAAGATAAAACAACATGAATATAATTTAGTAAAGCATAAGATAAAACAACATGAATACAATTTAATAAAGCATAGGATAAAACAACATAAATACAATTTAATAAAGCATAGGCTAAAACTACATAAATACAATTTAATAAAGCATAGGATAAAACAAATTAAATACAATTTAATAAAGCATAGGATAAAACAACATAAATTCAATTTAATAAAGCATAGGATAAAACAACATAAATACAATTTAATAAAGCATAGGATAAAACAACATAAATACAATTTAATAAAGCATAAGATAAAACAACATGAATACAATTTAATAAAGCAGAGGTTAAAACAACATAAATACAATTTAATAAATCATAGGATAAAACAACATAAATACAATTTAATAAAGCATAGGTTAAAACAACATAAATACAATTTAATAAAGCATAGGATAAAATAACATAAATACAATTTAATAAAGCATAGGCTAAAACTACATAAATACAATTTAATAAAGCATCGGACAAAACAACATAAATACAATTTAATAAAGCATATGATAAAACAACATAAATACAATTTATAAAGCATAGGATAAAACAACATAAATACAATTTAATAAAGCATAGGATAAAACAACATAAATAAAATTTAATAAAGCTTAGGTTAAAACAACATAAATACAATTTAATAAAGCATCGGACAAAACAACATAAATACAATTTAATAAAGCATAGGATAAAACAACATAAATACAATTTATAAAGCATAGGATAAAACAACATAAATACAATTTAATAAAGCATAGGATAAAACAACATAAATACAATTTAATAAAGCATAGGCTAAAACTACATAAATACAATTTAATAAAGCATAGGATAAAACAACATAAATACAATTTAATAAAGCATAGGATAAAACAACATAAATACAATTTAATAAAGCATACGTTAAAACAACATAAATACAATTAAATAAAGCATAGGTTAAAACAACATAAATACAATTTAATAAAGCATAGGATGAAACAACATAAATACAATTTAATAAAGCATAGGATAAAACAACATAAATAAAATTTAATAAAGCATAGGTTAAAACAACATAAATACAATTTAATAAAGCATAGGATAAAACAACATAAATACAATTTAATAAAGCATAGGATAAAACAACATAAATAAAATTTAATAAAGCATAGGTTAAAACAACATAAATACAATATAATAAAGCAAAGGCAAAAACTACATAAATACAATTTAATAAAGCATAGGATAAAACAACATAAATACAATTTAATAAAGCATAGGTTAAAACAACATAAATACAATTTAATAAAGCATAGGATAAAACAACATAAATACAATTTAATAAAGCATAGGTTAAAACAACATAAATACAATTTAATAAAGCATAGGATAAAACAACATAAATACAATTTAATAAAGCATAGGATAAAACAACGTAAATACTTTTTAATAAAGCATAGGTTAAAACAACATAAATACAATTTAATAAAGCATAGGCTAAAACTACATAAATACAATTTAATAAAGCATAGGATAAAACAACATAAATACAATTTAATAAAGCATAGGATAAAACAACATAAATACAATTTAATAAAGCATAGGATAAAACAACATAAATACAATTTAATAAAGCATACGTTAAAACAACATAAATACAATTAAATAAAGCATAGGATAAAACAACATAAATACAATTTAATAAAGCATAGGTTAAAACAACATAAATACAATTTTATAAAGCATAGGATAAAACAACATAAATACAATTTAATAAAGCATAGGTTAAAACAACATAAATACAATTTAATAAAGCATAGGATAAAACAAAATAAATTCAATTTAATAAAGCATAGGATAAAACAACATAAATACAATTTAATAAAGCATAGGATAAACAACATAAATACAATTTATAAAGCATAGGATAAAACAACATAAATACAATTTAATAAAGCATAGGATAAAACAACATAAATAAAATTTAATAAAGCATAGGTTAAAACAACATAAATACAATTTAATAAAGCATCGGACAAAACAACATAAATACAATTTAATAAAGCATAGGATAAAACAACATAAATACAATTTATAAAGCATAGGATAAAACAACATAAATACAATTTAATAAAGCATAGGATAAAACAACATAAATTCAATTTAATAAAGCATAGGATAAAACAACATAAATACAATTTAATAAAGCATAGGATAAAACAACATAAATAAAATTTAATAAAGCATAGGATAAAACAACATAAATACAATTTATAAAGCATAGGATAAAACAACATAAATACAATTTAATAAAGCATAGGTTAAAACAACATAAATACAATTAAATAAAGCATAGGATAAAACAACATAAATACAATTTAATAAAGCATAGGTTAAAACAACATAAATACAATTTTATAAAGCATAGGATAAAACAACATAAATACAATTTAATAAAGCATAGGTTAAAACAACATAAATACAATTTAATAAAGCATAGGATAAAACAAAATAAATTCAATTTAATAAAGCATAGGATAAAACAACATAAATACAATTTAATAAAGCATAGGATAAAACAACGTAAATACAATTTAATAAAGCATAGGCTAAAACTACATAAATACAATTTAATAAAGCATAGGATAAAACAACATAAATACAATTTAATAAAGCATAGGATAAAACAACATGAATACAATTTAATAAAGCATAGGATAAAACAACGTAAATACAATTTAATAAAGCATAGGCTAAAACTACATAAATACAATTTAATAAAGCATAGGATAAAACAAATTAAATACAATTTAATAAAGCATAGGATAAAACAACATCAATTCAATTTAATAAAGCATAGGATAAAACAACATAAATACAATTTAATAAAGCATAGGATAAAACAACATAAATACAATTTAATAAAGCATAAGATAAAATAACATGAATACAATTTAATAAAGCATAGGTTAAAACAACATAAATACAATTTAATAAATCATAGGATAAAACAACATAAATACAATTTAATAAAGCATAGGTTAAAACAACATAAATACAATTTAATAAAGCATAGGCTAAAACTACATAAATACAATTTAATAAAGCATAGGATAAAACAACATAAATACAATTTAATAAAGCATAGGATAAAACAACATAAATACAATTTAATAAAGCATAGGATAAAACAACATAAATACAATTTAATAAAGCATACGTTAAAACAACATAAATACAATTAAATAAAGCATAGGATAAAACAACATAAATACAATTTAATAAAGCATAGGTTAAAACAACATAAATACAATTTTATAAAGCATAGGATAAAACAACATAAATACAATTTAATAAAGCATAGGTTAAAACAACATAAATACAATTTAATAAAGCATAGGATAAAACAAAATAAATTCAATTTAATAAAGCATAGGATAAAACAACATAAATACAATTTAATAAAGCATAGGATAAACAACATAAATACAATTTATAAAGCATAGGATAAAACAACATAAATACAATTTAATAAAGCATAGGATAAAACAACATAAATAAAATTTAATAAAGCATAGGTTAAAACAACATAAATACAATTTAATAAAGCATCGGACAAAACAACATAAATACAATTTAATAAAGCATAGGATAAAACAACATAAATACAATTTATAAAGCATAGGATAAAACAACATAAATACAATTTAATAAAGCATAGGATAAAACAACATAAATTCAATTTAATAAAGCATAGGATAAAACAACATAAATACAATTTAATAAAGCATAGGATAAAACAACATAAATAAAATTTAATAAAGCATAGGATAAAACAACATAAATACAATTTATAAAGCATAGGATAAAACAACATAAATACAATTTAATAAAGCATAGGTTAAAACAACATAAATACAATTAAATAAAGCATAGGATAAAACAACATAAATACAATTTAATAAAGCATAGGTTAAAACAACATAAATACAATTTTATAAAGCATAGGATAAAACAACATAAATACAATTTAATAAAGCATAGGTTAAAACAACATAAATACAATTTAATAAAGCATAGGATAAAACAAAATAAATTCAATTTAATAAAGCATAGGATAAAACAACATAAATACAATTTAATAAAGCATAGGATAAAACAACGTAAATACAATTTAATAAAGCATAGGCTAAAACTACATAAATACAATTTAATAAAGCATAGGATAAAACAACATAAATACAATTTAATAAAGCATAGGATAAAACAACATGAATACAATTTAATAAAGCATAGGATAAAACAACGTAAATACAATTTAATAAAGCATAGGCTAAAACTACATAAATACAATTTAATAAAGCATAGGATAAAACAAATTAAATACAATTTAATAAAGCATAGGATAAAACAACATCAATTCAATTTAATAAAGCATAGGATAAAACAACATAAATACAATTTAATAAAGCATAGGATAAAACAACATAAATACAATTTAATAAAGCATAAGATAAAATAACATGAATACAATTTAATAAAGCATAGGTTAAAACAACATAAATACAATTTAATAAATCATAGGATAAAACAACATAAATACAATTTAATAAAGCATAGGTTAAAACAACATAAATACAATTTAATAAAGCATAGGATAAAATAACATAAATACAATTTCATAAAGCATAGGCTAAAACTACATAAATACAATTTAATAAAGCATCGGACAAAACAACATAAATACAATTTAATAAAGCATATGATAAAACAACATAAATACAATTTATAAAGCATAGGATAAAACAACATAAATACAATTTAATAAAGCATAGGATAAAACAACATAAATAAAATTTAATAAAGCATAGGATAAAACAACATAAATACAATTTAATAAAGCATAGGTTAAAACAACATAAATACAATTTAATAAAGCATAGGATAAAACAACATAAATACAATTTAATAAAGCATAGGATAAAACAACGTAAATACTTTTTAATAAAGCATAGGTTAAAACAACATAAATACAATTTAATAAAGCATAGGCTAAAACTACATAAATACAATTTAATAAAGCATAGGATAAAACAACATAAATTCAATTTAATAAAGCATAGGATAAAACAACATAAATACAATTTAATAAAGCATAGGATAAAACAACATAAATACAATTTATAAAGCATAGGATAAAACAACATAAATACAATTTAATAAAGCATAGGATAAAACAATATAAATAAAATTTAATAAAGCATAGGTTAAAACAACATAAATACAATTTAATAAAGCATCGGACAAAACAACATAAATACAATTTAATAAAGCATAGGATAAAACAACATAAATACAATTTATAAAGCATAGGATAAAACAACATAAATACAATTTAATAAAGCATAGGATAAAACAACATAAATTCAATTTAATAAAGCATAGGATAAAACAACATAAATACAATTTAATAAAGCATAGGATAAAACAACATAAATAAAATTTAATAAAGCATAGGATAAAACAACATAAATACAATTTATAAAGCATAGGATAAAACAACATAAATACAATTTAATAAAGCATAGGTTAAAACAACATAAATACAATTTAATAAAGCATAGGATAAAACAACATAAATACAATTTAATAAAGCATAGGTTAAAACAACATAAATACAATTTAATAAAGCATAGGATAAAACAACATAAATACAATTTAATAAAGCATAGGATAAAACAACGTAAATACTTTTTAATAAAGCATAGGTTAAAACAACATAAATACAATTTAATAAACCATAGGCTAAAACTACATAAATACAATTTAATAAAGCATAGGATAAAACAACATAAATACAATTTAATAAAGCATAGGATAAAACAACATAAATACAATTTAATAAAGCATAGGATAAAACAACATAAATACAATTTAATAAAGCATACGTTAAAACAACATAAATACAATTAAATAAAGCATAGGATAAAACAACATAAATACAATTTAATGAAACATAGGATAAACAACATAAATACAATTTAGTAAAGCATAGTACAAAACAACATAAATACAATTTAATAAAGCATATGTTAAAACAACATAAATACAATTTAATAAAGCATAAGATAAAACAACATGAATATAATTTAGTAAAGCATAAGATAAAACAACATGAATACAATTTAATAAAGCATAGGATAAAACAACGTAAATACAATTTAATAAAGCATAGGCTAAAACTACATAAATACAATTTAATAAAGCATAGGATAAAACAAATTAAATACAATTTAATAAAGCATAGGATAAAACAACATCAATTCAATTTAATAAAGCATAGGATAAAACAACATAAATACAATTTAATAAAGCATAGGATAAAACAACATAAATACAATTTAATAAAGCATAAGATAAAATAACATGAATACAATTTAATAAAGCATAGGTTAAAACAACATAAATACAATTTAATAAATCATAGGATAAAACAACATAAATACAATTTAATAAAGCATAGGTTAAAACAACATAAATACAATTTAATAAAGCATAGGATAAAATAACATAAATACAATTTCATAAAGCATAGGCTAAAACTACATAAATACAATTTAATAAAGCATCGGACAAAACAACATAAATACAATTTAATAAAGCATATGATAAAACAACATAAATACAATTTATAAAGCATAGGATAAAACAACATAAATACAATTTAATAAAGCATAGGATAAAACAACATAAATAAAATTTAATAAAGCATAGGATAAAACAACATAAATAAAATTTAATAAAGCATAGGTTAAAACAACATAAATACAATTTAATAAAGCATAGGATAAAACAACATAAATACAATTTAATAAAGCATAGGATAAAACAACATAAATAAAATTTAATAAAGCATAGGTTAAAACAACATAAATACAATTTAATAAAGCATCGGACAAAACAACATAAATACAATTTAATAAAGCATAGGATAAAACAACATAAATACAATTTATAAAGCATAGGATAAAACAACATAAATACAATTTAATAAAGCATAGGATAAAACAACATAAATACAATTTAATAAAGCATAGGATAAAACAACATAAATACAATTTAATGAAACATAGGATAAACAACATAAATACAATTTAGTAAAGCATAGGACAAAACAACATAAATACAATTTAATAAAGCATATGTTAAAACAACATAAATACAATTTAATAAAGCATAAGATAAAACAACATGAATATAATTTAGTAAAGCATAAGATAAAACAACATGAATACAATTTAATAAAGCATAGGATAAAACAACATAAATACAATTTAATAAAGCATAGGCTAAAACTACATAAATACAATTTAATAAAGCATAGGATAAAACAAATTAAATACAATTTAATAAAGCATAGGATAAAACAACATAAATTCAATTTAATAAAGCATAGGATAAAACAACATAAATATAATTTAATAAAGCATAGGATAAAACAACATAAATACAATTTAATAAAGCATAAGATAAAACAACATGAATACAATTTAATAAAGCAGAGGTTAAAACAACATAAATACAATTTAATAAATCATAGGATAAAACAACATAAATACAATTTAATAAAGCATAGGTTAAAACAACATAAATACAATTTAATAAAGCATAGGATAAAATAACATAAATACAATTTCATAAAGCATAGGCTAAAACTACATAAATACAATTTAATAAAGCATCGGACAAAACAACATAAATACAATTTAATAAAGCATATGATAAAACAACATAAATACAATTTATAAAGCATAGGATAAAATAACATAAATACAATTTAATAAAGCATAGGATAAAACAACATAAATAAAATTTAATAAAGCATAGGTTAAAACAACATAAATACAATTTAATAAAGCATCGGACAAAACAACATAAATACAATTTAATAAAGCATAGGATAAAACAACATAAATACAATTTATAAAGCATAGGATAAAACAACATAAATACAATTTAATAAAGCATAGGATAAAACAACATAAATAAAATTTAATAAAGCATAGGTTAAAACAACATAAATACAATTTAATAAAGCATAGGATAAATCAACATAAATACAATTTAATAAAGCATAGGATAAAACAACATAAATAAAATGTAATAAAGCATAGGTTAAAACAACATAAATACAATTTAATAAAGTATAGGCAAAAACTACATAAATACAATTTAATAAAGCATAGGATAAAACAACATAAATACAATTTAATAAAGCATAGGTTAAAACAACATAAAAAAATTTAATAAAGCATAGGATAAAACAACATAAATACAATTTAATAAAGCATAGGTTAAAACAACATAAATACAATTTAATAAAGCATAGGATAAAACAACATAAATACAATTTAATAAAGCATAGGATAAAACAACGTTAATACTTTTTAATAAAGCATAGGTTAAAACAACATAAATACAATTTAATAAAGCATAGGCTAAAACTACATAAATACAATTTAATAAAGCATAGGATAAAACAACATAAATACAATTTAATAAAGCATAGGATAAAACAACATAAATACAATTTAATAAAGCATAGGATAAAACAATATAAATACAATTTAATAAAGCATACGTTAAAACAACATAAATACAATTAAATAAAGCATAGGATAAAACAACATAAATACAATTTAATAAAGCATAGGTTAAAACAACATAAATACAATTTTATAAAGCATAGGATAAAACAACATAAATACAATTTAATAAAGCATAGGTTAAAACAACATAAATACAATTTAATAAAGCATAGGATAAAACAACATAAATAAAATTTAATAAAGCATAGGTTAAAACAACATAAATACAATTTAATAAAGCATAGGATAAAACAACATAAATACAATTTAATAAAGCATAGGATAAAACAACATAAATAAAATTTAATAAAGCATAGGTTAAAACAACATAAATACAATTTAATAAAGCATAGGCAAAAACTACATAAATACAATTTAATAAAGCATAGGATAAAACAACGTAAATACAATTTAATAAAGCATAAGATAAAACAACATGAATATAATTTAGTAAAGCATAAGATAAAACAACATGAATACAATTTAATAAAGCATAGGATAAAACAACATAAATACAATTTAATAAAGCATAGGCTAAAACTACATAAATACAATTTAATAAAGCATAGCATAAAACAAATTAAATACAATTTAATAAAGCATAGGATAAAACAACATAAATTCAATTTAATAAAGCATAGGATAAAACAACATAAATACAATTTAATAAAGCATAGGATAAAACAACATAAATACAATTTAATAAAGCATAAGATAAAACAACATGAATACAATTTAATAAAGCAGAGGTTAAAACAACATAAATACAATTTAATAAATCATAGGATAAAACAACATAAATACAATTTAATAAAGCATAGGTTAAAACAACATAAATACAATTTAATAAAGCATAGGACAAAATAACATAAATACAATTTCATAAAGCATAGGCTAAAACTACATAAATACAATTTAATAAAGCATCGGACAAAACAACATAAATACAATTTAATAAAGCATATGATAAAACAACATAAATACAATTTATAAAGCATAGGATAAAACAACATAAATATAATTTAATAAAGCATAGGATAAAACAACATAAATAAAATTTAATAAAGCTTAGGTTAAAACAACATAAATACAATTTAATAAAGCATCGGACAAAACAACATAAATACAATTTAATAAAGCATAGGATAAAACAACATAAATACAATTTATAAAGCATAGGATAAAACAACATAAATACAATTTAATAAAGCATAGGATAAAACAACATAAATACAATTTAATAAAGCATAGGCTAAAACTACATAAATACAATTTAATAAAGCATAGGATAAAACAAATTAAATACAATTTAATAAAGCATAGGATAAAACAACATAAATTCAATTTAATAAAGCATAGGATAAAACAACATAAATACAATTTAATAAAGCATAGGATAAAACAACATAAATACAATTTAATAAAGCATAAGATAAAACAACATGAATACAATTTAATAAAGCAGAGGTTAAAACAACATAAATACAATTTAATAAATCATAGGATAAAACAACATAAATACAATTTAATAAAGCATAGGTTAAAACAACATAAATACAATTTAATAAAGCATAGGATAAAATAACATAAATACAATTTCATAAAGCATAGGCTAAAACTACATAAATACAATTTAATAAAGCATCGGACAAAACAACATAAATACAATTTAATAAAGCATATGATAAAACAACATGAATATAATTTAGTAAAGCATAAGATAAAACAACATGAATACAATTTAATAAAGCATAGGATAAAACAACGTAAATACAATTTAATAAAGCATAGGCTAAAACTACATAAATACAATTTAATAAAGCATAGGATAAAACAAATTAAATACAATTTAATAAAGCATAGGATAAAACAACATAAATTCAATTTAATAAAGCATAGGATAAAACAACATAAATACAATTTAATAAAGCATAGGATAAAACAACATAAATACAATTTAATAAAGCATAAGATAAAATAACATGAATACAATTTAATAAAGCATAGGTTAAAACAACATAAATACAATTTAATAAATCATAGGATAAAACAACATAAATACAATTTAATAAAGCATAGGTTAAAACAACATAAATACAATTTAATAAAGCATAGGATAAAATAACATAAATACAATTTCATAAAGCATAGGCTAAAACTACATAAATACAATTTAATAAAGCATAGGACAAAACAACATAAACACAATTTAATAAAGCATATGATAAAACAACATAAATACAATTTATAAAGCATAGGATAAAACAACATAAATACAATTTAATAAAGCATAGGATAAAACAACATAAATAAAATTTAATAAAGCATAGGATAAAACAACATAAATAAAATTTAATAAAGCATAGGTTAAAACAACATAAATACAATTTAATAAAGCATAGGATAAAACAACATAAATACAATTTATAAAGCATAGGATAAAACAACATAAATAAAATTTAATAAAGCATAGGTTAAAACAACATAAATACAATTTAATAAAGCATAGGATAAAACAACATAAATACAATTTATAAAGCATAGGATAAAACAACATAAATACAATTTAATAAAGCATAGGATAAAACAACATAAATACAATTTAATAAAGCATAGGATAAAACAACATAAATACAATTTAATGAAACATAGGATAAACAACATAAATACAATTTAGTAAAGCATAGGACAAAACAACATAAATACAATTTAATAAAGCATATGTTAAAACAACATAAATACAATTTAATAAAGCATAAGATAAAACAACATGAATATAATTTAGTAAAGCATAAGATAAAACAACATGAATACAATTTAATAAAGCATAGGATAAAACAACATAAATACAATTTAATAAAGCATAGGCTAAAACTACATAAATACAATTTAATAAAGCATAGGATAAAACAAATTAAATACAATTTAATAAAGCATAGGATAAAACAACATAAATTCAATTTAATAAAGCATAGGATAAAACAACATAAATACAATTTAATAAAGCATAGGATAAAACAACATAAATACAATTTAATAAAGCATAAGATAAAACAACATGAATACAATTTAATAAAGCAGAGGTTAAAACAACATAAATACAATTTAATAAATCATAGGATAAAACAACATAAATACAATTTAATAAAGCATAGGTTAAAACAACATAAATACAATTTAATAAAGCATAGGATAAAATAACATAAATACAATTTAATAAAGCATAGGCTAAAACTACATAAATACAATTTAATAAAGCATCGGACAAAACAACATAAATACAATTTAATAAAGCATATGATAAAACAACATAAATACAATTTATAAAGCATAGGATAAAACAACATAAATACAATTTAATAAAGCATAGGATAAAACAACATAAATAAAATTTAATAAAGCTTAGGTTAAAACAACATAAATACAATTTAATAAAGCATCGGACAAAACAACATAAATACAATTTAATAAAGCATAGGATAAAACAACATAAATACAATTTATAAAGCATAGGATAAAACAACATAAATACAATTTAATAAAGCATAGGATAAAACAACATAAATACAATTTAATAAAGCATAGGCTAAAACTACATAAATACAATTTAATAAAGCATAGGATAAAACAACATAAATACAATTTAATAAAGCATAGGATAAAACAACATAAATACAATTTAATAAAGCATACGTTAAAACAACATAAATACAATTAAATAAAGCATAGGTTAAAACAACATAAATACAATTTAATAAAGCATAGGATGAAACAACATAAATACAATTTAATAAAGCATAGGATAAAACAACATAAATAAAATTTAATAAAGCATAGGTTAAAACAACATAAATACAATTTAATAAAGCATAGGATAAAACAACATAAATACAATTTAATAAAGCATAGGATAAAACAACATAAATAAAATTTAATAAAGCATAGGTTAAAACAACATAAATACAATATAATAAAGCAAAGGCAAAAACTACATAAATACAATTTAATAAAGCATAGGATAAAACAACATAAATACAATTTAATAAAGCATAGGTTAAAACAACATAAATACAATTTAATAAAGCATAGGATAAAACAACATAAATACAATTTAATAAAGCATAGGTTAAAACAACATAAATACAATTTAATAAAGCATAGGATAAAACAACATAAATACAATTTAATAAAGCATAGGATAAAACAACGTAAATACTTTTTAATAAAGCATAGGTTAAAACAACATAAATACAATTTAATAAAGCATAGGCTAAAACTACATAAATACAATTTAATAAAGCATAGGATAAAACAACATAAATACAATTTAATAAAGCATAGGATAAAACAACATAAATACAATTTAATAAAGCATAGGATAAAACAACATAAATACAATTTAATAAAGCATACGTTAAAACAACATAAATACAATTAAATAAAGCATAGGATAAAACAACATAAATACAATTTAATAAAGCATAGGTTAAAACAACATAAATACAATTTTATAAAGCATAGGATAAAACAACATAAATACAATTTAATAAAGCATAGGTTAAAACAACATAAATACAATTTAATAAAGCATAGGATAAAACAAAATAAATTCAATTTAATAAAGCATAGGATAAAACAACATAAATACAATTTAATAAAGCATAGGATAAACAACATAAATACAATTTATAAAGCATAGGATAAAACAACATAAATACAATTTAATAAAGCATAGGATAAAACAACATAAATAAAATTTAATAAAGCATAGGTTAAAACAACATAAATACAATTTAATAAAGCATCGGACAAAACAACATAAATACAATTTAATAAAGCATAGGATAAAACAACATAAATACAATTTATAAAGCATAGGATAAAACAACATAAATACAATTTAATAAAGCATAGGATAAAACAACATAAATTCAATTTAATAAAGCATAGGATAAAACAACATAAATACAATTTAATAAAGCATAGGATAAAACAACATAAATAAAATTTAATAAAGCATAGGATAAAACAACATAAATACAATTTATAAAGCATAGGATAAAACAACATAAATACAATTTAATAAAGCATAGGTTAAAACAACATAAATACAATTAAATAAAGCATAGGATAAAACAACATAAATACAATTTAATAAAGCATAGGTTAAAACAACATAAATACAATTTTATAAAGCATAGGATAAAACAACATAAATACAATTTAATAAAGCATAGGTTAAAACAACATAAATACAATTTAATAAAGCATAGGATAAAACAAAATAAATTCAATTTAATAAAGCATAGGATAAAACAACATAAATACAATTTAATAAAGCATAGGATAAAACAACGTAAATACAATTTAATAAAGCATAGGCTAAAACTACATAAATACAATTTAATAAAGCATAGGATAAAACAACATAAATACAATTTAATAAAGCATAGGATAAAACAACATGAATACAATTTAATAAAGCATAGGATAAAACAACGTAAATACAATTTAATAAAGCATAGGCTAAAACTACATAAATACAATTTAATAAAGCATAGGATAAAACAAATTAAATACAATTTAATAAAGCATAGGATAAAACAACATCAATTCAATTTAATAAAGCATAGGATAAAACAACATAAATACAATTTAATAAAGCATAGGATAAAACAACATAAATACAATTTAATAAAGCATAAGATAAAATAACATGAATACAATTTAATAAAGCATAGGTTAAAACAACATAAATACAATTTAATAAATCATAGGATAAAACAACATAAATACAATTTAATAAAGCATAGGTTAAAACAACATAAATACAATTTAATAAAGCATAGGCTAAAACTACATAAATACAATTTAATAAAGCATAGGATAAAACAACATAAATACAATTTAATAAAGCATAGGATAAAACAACATAAATACAATTTAATAAAGCATAGGATAAAACAACATAAATACAATTTAATAAAGCATACGTTAAAACAACATAAATACAATTAAATAAAGCATAGGATAAAACAACATAAATACAATTTAATAAAGCATAGGTTAAAACAACATAAATACAATTTTATAAAGCATAGGATAAAACAACATAAATACAATTTAATAAAGCATAGGTTAAAACAACATAAATACAATTTAATAAAGCATAGGATAAAACAAAATAAATTCAATTTAATAAAGCATAGGATAAAACAACATAAATACAATTTAATAAAGCATAGGATAAACAACATAAATACAATTTATAAAGCATAGGATAAAACAACATAAATACAATTTAATAAAGCATAGGATAAAACAACATAAATAAAATTTAATAAAGCATAGGTTAAAACAACATAAATACAATTTAATAAAGCATCGGACAAAACAACATAAATACAATTTAATAAAGCATAGGATAAAACAACATAAATACAATTTATAAAGCATAGGATAAAACAACATAAATACAATTTAATAAAGCATAGGATAAAACAACATAAATTCAATTTAATAAAGCATAGGATAAAACAACATAAATACAATTTAATAAAGCATAGGATAAAACAACATAAATAAAATTTAATAAAGCATAGGATAAAACAACATAAATACAATTTATAAAGCATAGGATAAAACAACATAAATACAATTTAATAAAGCATAGGTTAAAACAACATAAATACAATTAAATAAAGCATAGGATAAAACAACATAAATACAATTTAATAAAGCATAGGTTAAAACAACATAAATACAATTTTATAAAGCATAGGATAAAACAACATAAATACAATTTAATAAAGCATAGGTTAAAACAACATAAATACAATTTAATAAAGCATAGGATAAAACAAAATAAATTCAATTTAATAAAGCATAGGATAAAACAACATAAATACAATTTAATAAAGCATAGGATAAAACAACGTAAATACAATTT
This sequence comes from Phyllobates terribilis, assembly GCF_046119375.1. Classification (NCBI taxonomy): domain Eukaryota; kingdom Metazoa; phylum Chordata; class Amphibia; order Anura; family Dendrobatidae; genus Phyllobates; species Phyllobates terribilis. The sequence goes on from NW_027362778.1 coordinate 2,035,608, forward strand.
AATAAAGCATAGGCTAAAACTACATAAATACAATTTAATAAAGCATAGGATAAAACAACATAAATACAATTTAATAAAGCATAGGATAAAACAACATGAATACAATTTAATAAAGCATAGGATAAAACAACGTAAATACAATTTAATAAAGCATAGGCTAAAACTACATAAATACAATTTAATAAAGCATAGGATAAAACAAATTAAATACAATTTAATAAAGCATAGGATAAAACAACATCAATTCAATTTAATAAAGCATAGGATAAAACAACATAAATACAATTTAATAAAGCATAGGATAAAACAACATAAATACAATTTAATAAAGCATAAGATAAAATAACATGAATACAATTTAATAAAGCATAGGTTAAAACAACATAAATACAATTTAATAAATCATAGGATAAAACAACATAAATACAATTTAATAAAGCATAGGTTAAAACAACATAAATACAATTTAATAAAGCATAGGATAAAATAACATAAATACAATTTCATAAAGCATAGGCTAAAACTACATAAATACAATTTAATAAAGCATCGGACAAAACAACATAAATACAATTTAATAAAGCATATGATAAAACAACATAAATACAATTTATAAAGCATAGGATAAAACAACATAAATACAATTTAATAAAGCATAGGATAAAACAACATAAATAAAATTTAATAAAGCATAGGATAAAACAACATAAATACAATTTAATAAAGCATAGGTTAAAACAACATAAATACAATTTAATAAAGCATAGGATAAAACAACATAAATACAATTTAATAAAGCATAGGATAAAACAACGTAAATACTTTTTAATAAAGCATAGGTTAAAACAACATAAATACAATTTAATAAAGCATAGGCTAAAACTACATAAATACAATTTAATAAAGCATAGGATAAAACAACATAAATTCAATTTAATAAAGCATAGGATAAAACAACATAAATACAATTTAATAAAGCATAGGATAAAACAACATAAATACAATTTATAAAGCATAGGATAAAACAACATAAATACAATTTAATAAAGCATAGGATAAAACAATATAAATAAAATTTAATAAAGCATAGGTTAAAACAACATAAATACAATTTAATAAAGCATCGGACAAAACAACATAAATACAATTTAATAAAGCATAGGATAAAACAACATAAATACAATTTATAAAGCATAGGATAAAACAACATAAATACAATTTAATAAAGCATAGGATAAAACAACATAAATTCAATTTAATAAAGCATAGGATAAAACAACATAAATACAATTTAATAAAGCATAGGATAAAACAACATAAATAAAATTTAATAAAGCATAGGATAAAACAACATAAATACAATTTATAAAGCATAGGATAAAACAACATAAATACAATTTAATAAAGCATAGGTTAAAACAACATAAATACAATTTAATAAAGCATAGGATAAAACAACATAAATACAATTTAATAAAGCATAGGTTAAAACAACATAAATACAATTTAATAAAGCATAGGATAAAACAACATAAATACAATTTAATAAAGCATAGGATAAAACAACGTAAATACTTTTTAATAAAGCATAGGTTAAAACAACATAAATACAATTTAATAAACCATAGGCTAAAACTACATAAATACAATTTAATAAAGCATAGGATAAAACAACATAAATACAATTTAATAAAGCATAGGATAAAACAACATAAATACAATTTAATAAAGCATAGGATAAAACAACATAAATACAATTTAATAAAGCATACGTTAAAACAACATAAATACAATTAAATAAAGCATAGGATAAAACAACATAAATACAATTTAATGAAACATAGGATAAACAACATAAATACAATTTAGTAAAGCATAGTACAAAACAACATAAATACAATTTAATAAAGCATATGTTAAAACAACATAAATACAATTTAATAAAGCATAAGATAAAACAACATGAATATAATTTAGTAAAGCATAAGATAAAACAACATGAATACAATTTAATAAAGCATAGGATAAAACAACGTAAATACAATTTAATAAAGCATAGGCTAAAACTACATAAATACAATTTAATAAAGCATAGGATAAAACAAATTAAATACAATTTAATAAAGCATAGGATAAAACAACATCAATTCAATTTAATAAAGCATAGGATAAAACAACATAAATACAATTTAATAAAGCATAGGATAAAACAACATAAATACAATTTAATAAAGCATAAGATAAAATAACATGAATACAATTTAATAAAGCATAGGTTAAAACAACATAAATACAATTTAATAAATCATAGGATAAAACAACATAAATACAATTTAATAAAGCATAGGTTAAAACAACATAAATACAATTTAATAAAGCATAGGATAAAATAACATAAATACAATTTCATAAAGCATAGGCTAAAACTACATAAATACAATTTAATAAAGCATCGGACAAAACAACATAAATACAATTTAATAAAGCATATGATAAAACAACATAAATACAATTTATAAAGCATAGGATAAAACAACATAAATACAATTTAATAAAGCATAGGATAAAACAACATAAATAAAATTTAATAAAGCATAGGATAAAACAACATAAATAAAATTTAATAAAGCATAGGTTAAAACAACATAAATACAATTTAATAAAGCATAGGATAAAACAACATAAATACAATTTAATAAAGCATAGGATAAAACAACATAAATAAAATTTAATAAAGCATAGGTTAAAACAACATAAATACAATTTAATAAAGCATCGGACAAAACAACATAAATACAATTTAATAAAGCATAGGATAAAACAACATAAATACAATTTATAAAGCATAGGATAAAACAACATAAATACAATTTAATAAAGCATAGGATAAAACAACATAAATACAATTTAATAAAGCATAGGATAAAACAACATAAATACAATTTAATGAAACATAGGATAAACAACATAAATACAATTTAGTAAAGCATAGGACAAAACAACATAAATACAATTTAATAAAGCATATGTTAAAACAACATAAATACAATTTAATAAAGCATAAGATAAAACAACATGAATATAATTTAGTAAAGCATAAGATAAAACAACATGAATACAATTTAATAAAGCATAGGATAAAACAACATAAATACAATTTAATAAAGCATAGGCTAAAACTACATAAATACAATTTAATAAAGCATAGGATAAAACAAATTAAATACAATTTAATAAAGCATAGGATAAAACAACATAAATTCAATTTAATAAAGCATAGGATAAAACAACATAAATATAATTTAATAAAGCATAGGATAAAACAACATAAATACAATTTAATAAAGCATAAGATAAAACAACATGAATACAATTTAATAAAGCAGAGGTTAAAACAACATAAATACAATTTAATAAATCATAGGATAAAACAACATAAATACAATTTAATAAAGCATAGGTTAAAACAACATAAATACAATTTAATAAAGCATAGGATAAAATAACATAAATACAATTTCATAAAGCATAGGCTAAAACTACATAAATACAATTTAATAAAGCATCGGACAAAACAACATAAATACAATTTAATAAAGCATATGATAAAACAACATAAATACAATTTATAAAGCATAGGATAAAATAACATAAATACAATTTAATAAAGCATAGGATAAAACAACATAAATAAAATTTAATAAAGCATAGGTTAAAACAACATAAATACAATTTAATAAAGCATCGGACAAAACAACATAAATACAATTTAATAAAGCATAGGATAAAACAACATAAATACAATTTATAAAGCATAGGATAAAACAACATAAATACAATTTAATAAAGCATAGGATAAAACAACATAAATAAAATTTAATAAAGCATAGGTTAAAACAACATAAATACAATTTAATAAAGCATAGGATAAATCAACATAAATACAATTTAATAAAGCATAGGATAAAACAACATAAATAAAATGTAATAAAGCATAGGTTAAAACAACATAAATACAATTTAATAAAGTATAGGCAAAAACTACATAAATACAATTTAATAAAGCATAGGATAAAACAACATAAATACAATTTAATAAAGCATAGGTTAAAACAACATAAATACAATTTAATAAAGCATAGGATAAAACAACATAAATACAATTTAATAAAGCATAGGTTAAAACAACATAAATACAATTTAATAAAGCATAGGATAAAACAACATAAATACAATTTAATAAAGCATAGGATAAAACAACGTTAATACTTTTTAATAAAGCATAGGTTAAAACAACATAAATACAATTTAATAAAGCATAGGCTAAAACTACATAAATACAATTTAATAAAGCATAGGATAAAACAACATAAATACAATTTAATAAAGCATAGGATAAAACAACATAAATACAATTTAATAAAGCATAGGATAAAACAATATAAATACAATTTAATAAAGCATACGTTAAAACAACATAAATACAATTAAATAAAGCATAGGATAAAACAACATAAATACAATTTAATAAAGCATAGGTTAAAACAACATAAATACAATTTTATAAAGCATAGGATAAAACAACATAAATACAATTTAATAAAGCATAGGTTAAAACAACATAAATACAATTTAATAAAGCATAGGATAAAACAACATAAATAAAATTTAATAAAGCATAGGTTAAAACAACATAAATACAATTTAATAAAGCATAGGATAAAACAACATAAATACAATTTAATAAAGCATAGGATAAAACAACATAAATAAAATTTAATAAAGCATAGGTTAAAACAACATAAATACAATTTAATAAAGCATAGGCAAAAACTACATAAATACAATTTAATAAAGCATAGGATAAAACAACGTAAATACAATTTAATAAAGCATAGGCTAAAACTACATAAATACAATTTAATAAAGCATAAGATAAAACAACATGAATATAATTTAGTAAAGCATAAGATAAAACAACATGAATACAATTTAATAAAGCATAGGATAAAACAACATAAATACAATTTAATAAAGCATAGGCTAAAACTACATAAATACAATTTAATAAAGCATAGCATAAAACAAATTAAATACAATTTAATAAAGCATAGGATAAAACAACATAAATTCAATTTAATAAAGCATAGGATAAAACAACATAAATACAATTTAATAAAGCATAGGATAAAACAACATAAATACAATTTAATAAAGCATAAGATAAAACAACATGAATACAATTTAATAAAGCAGAGGTTAAAACAACATAAATACAATTTAATAAATCATAGGATAAAACAACATAAATACAATTTAATAAAGCATAGGTTAAAACAACATAAATACAATTTAATAAAGCATAGGACAAAATAACATAAATACAATTTCATAAAGCATAGGCTAAAACTACATAAATACAATTTAATAAAGCATCGGACAAAACAACATAAATACAATTTAATAAAGCATATGATAAAACAACATAAATACAATTTATAAAGCATAGGATAAAACAACATAAATATAATTTAATAAAGCATAGGATAAAACAACATAAATAAAATTTAATAAAGCTTAGGTTAAAACAACATAAATACAATTTAATAAAGCATCGGACAAAACAACATAAATACAATTTAATAAAGCATAGGATAAAACAACATAAATACAATTTATAAAGCATAGGATAAAACAACATAAATACAATTTAATAAAGCATAGGATAAAACAACATAAATACAATTTAATAAAGCATAGGCTAAAACTACATAAATACAATTTAATAAAGCATAGGATAAAACAACATAAATACAATTTAATAAAGCATAGGATAAAACAACATAAATACAATTTAATAAAGCATACGTTAAAACAACATAAATACAATTAAATAAAGCATAGGTTAAAACAACATAAATACAATTTAATAAAGCATAGGATGAAACAACATAAATACAATTTAATAAAGCATAGGATAAAACAACATAAATAAAATTTAATAAAGCATAGGTTAAAACAACATAAATACAATTTAATAAAGCATAGGATAAAACAACATAAATACAGTTTAATAAAGCATAGGATAAAACAACATAAATAAAATTTAATAAAGCATAGGTTAAAACAACATAAATACAATATAATAAAGCATAGGCAAAAACTACATAAATACAATTTAATAAAGCATAGGATAAAACAACATAAATAAAATTTAATAAAGCATAGGATAAAACAACATAAATAAAATTTAATAAAGCATAGGTTAAAACAACATAAATACAATTTAATAAAGCATAGGATAAAACAACATAAAAACAATTTAATAAAGCATAGGATAAAACAACATAAATAAAATTTAATAAAGCATAGGTTAAAACAACATAAATACAATTTAATAAAGCATCGGACAAAACAACATAAATACAATTTAATAAAGCATAGGATAAAACAACATAAATACAATTTATAAAGCATAGGATAAAACAACATAAATACAATTTAATAAAGCATAGGATAAAACAACATAAATAAAATTTAATAAAGCATAGGTTAAAACAACATAAATACAATTTAATAAAGCATCGGACAAAACAACATAAATACAATTTAATAAAGCATAGGATAAAACAACATAAATACAATTTATAAAGCATAGGATAAAACAACATAAATACAATTTAATAAAGCATAGGATAAAACAACATAAATACAATTTAATAAAGCATAGGATAAAACAACATAAATACAATTTAATGAAACATAGGATAAACAACATAAATACAATTTAGTAAAGCATAGGATAAAACAACATAAATACAATTTAATAAAGCATAAGATAAAACAACATGAATATAATTTAGTAAAGCATAAGATAAAACAACATGAATACAATTTAATAAAGCATAGGATAAAACAACATAAATACAATTTAATAAAGCATAGGCTAAAACTACATAAATACAATTTAATAAAGCATAGGATAAAACAAATTAAATACAATTTAATAAAGCATAGGATAAAACAACATAAATTCAATTTAATAAAGCATAGGATAAAACAACATAAATACAATTTAATAAAGCATAGGATAAAACAACATAAATACAATTTAATAAAGCATAAGATAAAACAACATGAATACAATTTAATAAAGCAGAGGTTAAAACAACATAAATACAATTTAATAAATCATAGGATAAAACAACATAAATACAATTTAATAAAGCATAGGTTAAAACAACATAAATACAATTTAATAAAGCATAGGATAAAATAACATAAATACAATTTCATAAAGCATAGGCTAAAACTACATAAATACAATTTAATAAAGCATCGGACAAAACAACATAAATACAATTTAATAAAGCATATGATAAAACAACATAAATACAATTTATAAAGCATAGGATAAAATAACATAAATACAATTTAATAAAGCATAGGATAAAACAACATAAATAAAATTTAATAAAGCATAGGTTAAAACAACATAAATACAATTTAATAAAGCATAGGATAAAACAACATAAATAAAATTTAATAAAGCATAGGATAAAACAACATAAATACAATTTAATAAAGCATAGGATAAAACAACATAAATAAAATTTAATAAAGCATAGGATAAAACAACATAAATAAAATTTAATAAAGCATAGGTTAAAACAAAATAAATACAATTTAATAAATCATAGGATAAAACAACATAAATACAATTTAATAAAGCATAGGTTAAAACAACATAAATACAATTTAATAAAGCATAGGATAAAATAACATAAATACAATTTCATAAAGCATAGGCTAAAACTACATAAATACAATTTAATAAAGCATAGGACAAAACAACATAAACACAATTTAATAAAGCATATGATAAAACAACATAAATACAATTTATAAAGCATAGGATAAAACAACATAAATACAATTTAATAAAGCATAGGATAAAACAACATAAATAAAATTTAATAAAGCATAGGATAAAACAACATAAATAAAATTTAATAAAGCATAGGTTAAAACAACATAAATACAATTTAATAAAGCATAGGTTAAAACAACATAAATATAATTTAATAAAGCATAGGATAAAACAACATAAATACAATTTATAAAGCATAGGATAAAACAACATAAATAAAATTTAATAAAGCATAGGTTAAAACAACATAAATACAATTTAATAAAGCATAGGATAAAACAACATAAATACAATTTATAAAGCATAGGATAAAACAACATAAATACAATTTAATAAAGCATAGGATAAAACAACATAAATACAATTTAATAAAGCATAGGATAAAACAACATAAATACAATTTAATGAAACATAGGATAAACAACATAAATACAATTTAGTAAAGCATAGGACAAAACAACATAAATACAATTTAATAAAGCATATGTTAAAACAACATAAATACAATTTAATAAAGCATAAGATAAAACAACATGTATATAATTTAGTAAAGCATAAGATAAAACAACATGAATACAATTTAATAAAGCATAGGATAAAACAACATAAATACAATTTAATAAAGCATAGGCTAAAACTACATAAATACAATTTAATAAAGCATAGGATAAAACAAATTAAATACAATTTAATAAAGCATAGGATAAAACAACATAAATTCAATTTAATAAAGCATAGGATAAAACAACATAAATACAATTTAATAAAGCATAGGATAAAACAACATAAATACAATTTAATAAAGCATAAGATAAAACAACATGAATACAATTTAATAAAGCAGAGGTTAAAACAACATAAATACAATTTAATAAATCATAGGATAAAACAACATAAATACAATTTAATAAAGCATAGGTTAAAACAACATAAATACAATTTAATAAAGCATAGGATAAAATAACATAAATACAATTTCATAAAGCATAGGCTAAAACTACATAAATACAATTTAATAAAGCATCGGACAAAACAACATAAATACAATTTAATAAAGCATATGATAAAACAACATAAATACAATTTATAAAGCATAGGATAAAACAACATAAATACAATTTAATAAAGCATAGGATAAAACAACATAAATAAAATTTAATAAAGCTTAGGTTAAAACAACATAAATACAATTTAATAAAGCATCGGACAAAACAACATAAATACAATTTAATAAAGCATAGGATAAAACAACATAAATACAATTTATAAAGCATAGGATAAAACAACATAAATACAATTTAATAAAGCATAGGATAAATCAACATAAATACAATTTAATAAAGCATAGGTTAAAACAACATAAATACAATTTAATAAAGCATAGGATAAAACAACATAAATACAATTTAATAAAGCATAGGTTAAAACAACATAAATACAATTTAATAAAGCATAGGATAAAACAACATAAATACAATTTAATAAAGCATAGGATAAAACAACGTTAATACTTTTTAATAAAGCATAGGCTAAAACAACATTAATACAATGTAATAAAGCATAGGCTAAAACTACATAAATACAATTTAATAAAGCATAGGATAAAACAACATAAATACAATTTAATAAAGCATAGGATAAAACAACATAAATACAATTTAATAAAGCATAGGATAAAACAATATAAATACAATTTAATAAAGCATACGTTAAAACAACATAAATACAATTAAATAAAGCATAGGATAAAACAACATAAATACAATTTAATAAAGCATAGGTTAAAACAACATAAATACAATTTTATAAAGCATAGGATAAAACAACATAAATACAATTTAATAAAGCATAGGTTAAAACAACATAAATACAATTTAATAAAGCATAGGATAAAACAACATAAATAAAATTTAATAAAGCATAGGTTAAAACAACATAAATACAATTTAATAAAGCATAGGATAAAACAACATAAATACAATTTAATAAAGCATAGGATAAAACAACATAAATAAAATTTAATAAAGCATAGGTTAAAACAACATAAATACAATTTAATAAAGCATAGGCAAAAACTACATAAATACAATTTAATAAAGCATAGGATAAAACAACATAAATACAATTTAATAAAGCATATGTTAAAACAACATAAATACAATTTAATAAAGCATAAGATAAAACAACATGAATATAATTTAGTAAAGCATAAGATAAAACAACATGAATACAATTTAATAAAGCATAGGATAAAACAACGTAAATACAATTTAATAAAGCATAGGCTAAAACTACATAAATACAATTTAATAAAGCATAGGATAAAACAAATTAAATACAATTTAATAAAGCATAGGATAAAACAACATAAATTCAATTTAATAAAGCATAGGATAAAACAACATAAATACAATTTAATAAAGCATAGGATAAAACAACATAAATACAATTTAATAAAGCATAAGATAAAATAACATGAATACAATTTAATAAAGCATAGGTTAAAACAACATAAATACAATTTAATAAATCATAGGATAAAACAACATAAATACAATTTAATAAAGCATAGGTTAAAACAACATAAATACAATTTAATAAAGCATAGGATAAAATAACATAAATACAATTTCATAAAGCATAGGCTAAAACTACATAAATACAATTTAATAAAGCATAGGACAAAACAACATAAACACAATTTAATAAAGCATATGATAAAACAACATAAATACAATTTATAAAGCATAGGATAAAACAACATAAATACAATTTAATAAAGCATAGGATAAAACAACATAAATAAAATTTAATAAAGCATAGGATAAAACAACATAAATAAAATTTAATAAAGCATAGGTTAAAACAACATAAATGCAATTTAATAAAGCATAGGTTAAAACAACATAAATACAATTTAATAAAGCATAGGATAAAACAACATAAATACAATTTATAAAGCATAGGATAAAACAACATAAATAAAATTTAATAAAGCATAGGTTAAAACAACATAAATACAATTTAATAAAGCATAGGATAAAACAACATAAATACAATTTATAAAGCATAGGATAAAACAACATAAATACAATTTAATAAAGCATAGGATAAAACAACATAAATACAATTTAATAAAGCATAGGATAAAACAACATAAATACAATTTAATGAAACATAGGATAAACAACATAAATACAATTTAGTAAAGCATAGGACAAAACAACATAAATACAATTTAATAAAGCATATGTTAAAACAACATAAATACAATTTAATAAAGTATAAGATAAAACAACATGTATATAATTTAGTAAAGCATAAGATAAAACAACATGAATACAATTTAATAAAGCATAGGATAAAACAACATAAATACAATTTAATAAAGCATAGGCTAAAACTACATAAATACAATTTAATAAAGCATAGGATAAAACAAATTAAATACAATTTAATAAAGCATAGGATAAAACAACATAAATTCAATTTAATAAAGCATAGGATAAAACAACATAAATACAATTTAATAAAGCATAGGATAAAACAACATAAATACAATTTAATAAAGCATAAGATAAAACAACATGAATACAATTTAATAAAGCAGAGGTTAAAACAACATAAATACAATTTAATAAATCATAGGATAAAACAACATAAATACAATTTAATAAAGCATAGGTTAAAACAACATAAATACAATTTAATAAAGCATAGGATAAAATAACATAAATACAATTTCATAAAGCATAGGCTAAAACTACATAAATACAATTTAATAAAGCATCGGACAAAACAACATAAATACAATTTAATAAAGCATATGATAAAACAACATAAATACAATTTATAAAGCATAGGATAAAATAACATAAATACAATTTAATAAAGCATAGGATAAAACAACATAAATACAATTTAATAAAGCATCGGACAAAACAACATAAATACAATTTAATAAAGCATAGGATAAAACAACATAAATACAATTTATAAAGCATAGGATAAAACAACATAAATACAATTTAATAAAGCATAGGATAAAACAACATAAATAAAATTTAATAAAGCATAGGTTAAAACAACATAAATACAATTTAATAAAGCATAGGATAAATCAACATAAATACAATTTAATAAAGCATAGGATAAAACAACATAAATAAAATGTAATAAAGCATAGGTTAAAACAACATAAATACAATTTAATAAAGCATAGGCAAAAACTACATAAATACAATTTAATAAAGCATAGGATAAAACAACATAAATACAATTTAATAAAGCATAGGTTAAAACAACATAAATACAATTTAATAAAGCATAGGATAAAACAACATAAATACAATTTAATAAAGCATAGGTTAAAACAACATAAATACAATTTAATAAAGCATAGGATAAAACAACATAAATACAATTTAATAAAGCATAGGATAAAACAACGTTAATACTTTTTAATAAAGCATAGGTTAAAACAACATAAATACAATTTAATAAAGCATAGGCTAAAACTACATAAATACAATTTAATAAAGCATAGGATAAAACAACATAAATACAATTTAATAAAGCATAGAATAAAACAACATAAATACAATTTAATAAAGCATAGGATAAAACAATATAAATACAATTTAATAAAGCATACGTTAAAACAACATAAATACAATTAAATAAAGCATAGGATAAAACAACATAAATACAATTTAATAAAGCATAGGTTAAAACAACATAAATACAATTTTATAAAGCATAGGTTAAAACAACATAAATACAATTTATAAAGCATAGGATAAAACAACATAAATACAATTTAATAAAGCATAGGATAAAACAACATAAATAAAATTTAATAAAGCATAGGATAAAACAACATAAATAAATTTAATAAAGCATAGGTTAAAACAACATAAATACAATTTAATAAAGCATAGGTTAAAACAACATAAATACAATTTAATAAAGCATAGGATAAAACAACATAAATACAATTTATAAAGCATAGGATAAAACAACATAAATAAAATTTAATAAAGCATAGGTTAAAACAACATAAATACAATTTAATAAAGCATACGATAAAACAACATAAATACAATTTATAAAGCATAGGATAAAACAACATAAATACAATTTAATAAAGCATAGGATAAAACAACATAAATACAATTTAATAAAGCATAGGATAAAACAACATAAATACAATTTAATGAAACATAGGATAAACAACATAAATACAATTTAATAAAGCATATGTTAAAACAACATAAATACAATTTAATAAAGTATAAGATAAAACAACATGTATATAATTTAGTAAAGTATAAGATAAAACAGCATGAATACAATTTAATAAAGCATAGGATAAAACAACATAAATACAATTTAATAAAGCATAGGCTAAAACTACATAAATACAATTTAATAAAGCATAGGATAAAACAAATTAAATACAATTTAATAAAGCATAGGATAAAACAACATAAATTCAATTTAATAAAGCATAGGAGAAAACAACATAAATACAATTTAATAAAGCATAGGATAAAACAACATAAATACAATTTAATAAAGCATAAGATAAAACAACATGAATACAATTTAATAAAGCAGAGGTTAAAACAACATAAATACAATTTAATAAATCATAGGATAAAACAACATAAATACAATTTAATAAAGCATAGGTTAAAACAACATAAATACAATTTAATAAAGCATAGGATAAAATAACATAAATACAATTTCATAAAGCATAGGCTAAAACTACATAAATACAATTTAATAAAGCATCGGACAAAACAACATAAATACAATTTAATAAAGCATATGATAAAACAACATAAATACAATTTATAAAGCATAGGATAAAACAACATAAATACAATTTAATAAAGCATAGGATAAAACAACATAAATAAAATTTAATAAAGCTTAGGTTAAAACAACATAAATACAATTTAATAAAGCATCGGACAAAACAACATAAATACAATTTAATAAAGCATAGGATAAAACAACATAAATACAATTTATAAAGCATAGGATAAAACAACATAAATACAATTTAATAAAGCATAGGATAAAACAACATAAATACAATTTAATAAAGCATAGGCTAAAACTACATAAATACAATTTAATAAAGCATAGGATAAAACAACATAAATACAATTTAATAAAGCATAGGATAAAACAACATAAATACAATTTAATAAAGCATACGTTAAAACAACATAAATACAATTAAATAAAGCATAGGTTAAAAGAACATAAATACAATTTAATAAAGCATAGGATGAAACAACATAAATACAATTTAATAAAGCATAGGATAAAACAACATAAATACAATTTAATAAAGCATAGGATAAAACAACATAAATAAAATTTAATAAAGCATAGGTTAAAACAACATAAATACAATATAATAAAGCATAGGCAAAAACTACATAAATACAATTTAATAAAGCATAGGATAAAACAACATAAATACAATTTAATAAAGCATAGGTTAAAACAACATAAATACAATTTAATAAAGCATAGGATAAAACAACATAAATACAATTTAATAAAGCATAGGTTAAAACAACATAAATACAATTTAATAAAGCATAGGATAAAACAACATAAATACAATTTAATAAAGCATAGGATAAAACAACGTAAATACTTTTTAATAAAGCATAGGTTAAAACAACATAAATACAATTTAATAAAGCATAGGCTAAAACTACATTAATACAATTTAATAAAGCATAGGATAAAACAACATAAATACAATTTAATAAAGCATAGGATAAAACAACATAAATACAATTAAATAAAGCATAGGATAAAACAACATAAATACAATTTAATAAAGCATAGGTTAAAACAACATAAATACAATTTTATAAAGCATAGGATAAAACAACATAAATACAATTTAATAAAGCATAGGTTAAAACAACATAAATACAATTTAATAAAGCATAGGATAAAACAACATAAATTCAATTTAATAAAGCATAGGATAAAACAACATAAATACAATTTAATAAAGCATAGGATAAAACAACATAAATACAATTTATAAAGCATAGGATAAAACAACATAAATACAATTTAATAAAGCATAGGATAAAACAACATAAATAAAATTTAATAAAGCATAGGTTAAAACAACATAAATACAATTTAATAAAGCATCGGACAAAACAACATAAATACAATTTAATAAAGCATAGGATAAAACAACATAAATACAATTTATAAAGCATAGGATAAAACAACATAAATACAATTTAATAAAGCATAGGATAAAACAACATAAATTCAATTTAATAAAGCATAGGATAAAACAACATAAATACAATTTAATAAAGCATAGGATAAAACAACATAAATAAAATTTAATAAAGCATAGGATAAAACAACATAAATACAATTTATAAAGCATAGGATAAAACAACATAAATACAATTTAATAAAGCATAGGTTAAAACAACATAAATACAATTTAATAAAGCATAGGATAAAACAACATAAATACAATTTAATAAAGCATAGGTTAAAACAACATAAATACAATTTAATAAAGCATAGGATAAAACAACATAAATACAATTTAATAAAGCATAGGATAAAACAACATAAATAAAATTTAATAAAGCATAGGTTAAAACAACATAAATACAATTTAATAAAGCATCGGACAAAACAACATAAATACAATTTAATAAAGCATAGGATAAAACAACATAAATACAATTTATAAAGCATAGGATAAAACAACATAAATACAATTTAATAAAGCATAGGATAAAACAACATAAATTCAATTTAATAAAGCATAGGATAAAACAACATAAATACAATTTAATAAAGCATAGGATAAAACAACATAAATAAAATTTAATAAAGCATAGGATAAAACAACATAAATACAATTTATAAAGCATAGGATAAAACAACATAAATACAATTTAATAAAGCATAGGTTAAAACAACATAAATACAATTTAATAAAGCATAGGATAAAACAACATAAATACAATTTAATAAAGCATAGGTTAAAACAACATAAATACAATTTAATAAAGCATAGGATAAAACAACATAAATACAATTTAATAAAGCATAGGATAAAACAACATAAATACAATTTAATAAAGCATAGGATAAAACAACATAAATACAATTTAATAAAGCATACGTTAAAACAACATAAATACAATTAAATAAAGCATAGGATAAAACAACATAAATACAATTTAATAAAGAATACGTTAAAACAACATAAATACAATTTTATAAAGCATAGGATAAAACAACATAAATACAATTTAATAAAGCATAGGTTAAAACAACATAAATACAATTTAATAAAGCATAGGATAAAACAACATAAATTCAATTTAATAAAGCATAGGATAAAACAACATAAATACAATTTAATAAAGCATAGGATAAAACAACATAAATACAATTTATAAAGCATAGGATAAAACAACATAAATACAATTTAATAAAGCATAGGATAAAACAACATAAATAAAATTTAATAAAGCATAGGTTAAAACAACATAAATACAATTTAATAAAGCATGAGACAAAACAACATAAATACAATTTAATAAAGCATAGGATAAAACAACATAAATACAATTTATAAAGCATAGGATAAAACAACATAAATACAATTTAATAAAGCATAGGATAAAACAACATAAATACAATTTAATAAAGCATAGGATAAAACAACATAAATACAATTTAATAAAGCATAGGCTAAAACTACATAAATACAATTTAATAAAGCATAGGATAAAACAACATAAATACAATTTAATAAAGCATAGGATAAAACAACATAAATACAATTTAATAAAGCATAAGATAAAACAACATGAATACAATTTAATAAAGCAGAGGTTAAAACAACATAAATACAATTTAATAAATCATAGGATAAAACAACATAAATACAATTTAATAAAGCATAGGTTAAAACAACATAAATACAATTTAATAAAGCATAGGATAAAATAACATAAATACAATTTCATAAAGCATAGGCTAAAACTACATAAATACAATTTAATAAAGCATCGGACAAAACAACATAAATACAATTTAATAAAGCATATGATAAAACAACATAAATACAATTTATAAAGCATAGGATAAAATAACATAAATACAATTTAATAAAGCATAGGATAAAACAACATAAATAAAATTTAATAAAGCATAGGTTAAAACAACATAAATACAATTTAATAAAGCATAGGATAAAACAACATAAATAAAATTTAATAAAGCATAGGATAAAACAACATAAATACAATTTAATAAAGCATAGGATAAAACAACATAAATAAAATTTAATAAAGCATAGGATAAAACAACATAAATAAAATTTAATAAAGCATAGGTTAAAACAAAATAAATACAATTTAATAAATCATAGGATAAAACAACATAAATACAATTTAATAAAGCATAGGTTAAAACAACATAAATACAATTTAATAAAGCATAGGATAAAATAACATAAATACAATTTCATAAAGCATAGGCTAAAACTACATAAATACAATTTAATAAAGCATAGGACAAAACAACATAAACACAATTTAATAAAGCATATGATAAAACAACATAAATACAATTTATAAAGCATAGGATAAAACAACATAAATACAATTTAATAAAGCATAGGATAAAACAACATAAATAAAATTTAATAAAGCATAGGATAAAACAACATAAATAAAATTTAATAAAGCATAGGTTAAAACAACATAAATACAATTTAATAAAGCATAGGTTAAAACAACATAAATATAATTTAATAAAGCATAGGATAAAACAACATAAATACAATTTATAAAGCATAGGATAAAACAACATAAATAAAATTTAATAAAGCATAGGTTAAAACAACATAAATACAATTTAATAAAGCATAGGATAAAACAACATAAATACAATTTATAAAGCATAGGATAAAACAACATAAATACAATTTAATAAAGCATAGGATAAAACAACATAAATACAATTTAATA
This sequence comes from Phyllobates terribilis, assembly GCF_046119375.1. NCBI lineage: Eukaryota > Metazoa > Chordata > Amphibia > Anura > Dendrobatidae > Phyllobates > Phyllobates terribilis. Next base: position 2,053,602 of record NW_027362778.1, read on the forward strand.
AAGCATAGGATAAAACAACATAAATACAATTTAATGAAACATAGGATAAACAACATAAATACAATTTAGTAAAGCATAGGACAAAACAACATAAATACAATTTAATAAAGCATATGTTAAAACAACATAAATACAATTTAATAAAGCATAAGATAAAACAACATGTATATAATTTAGTAAAGCATAAGATAAAACAACATGAATACAATTTAATAAAGCATAGGATAAAACAACATAAATACAATTTAATAAAGCATAGGCTAAAACTACATAAATACAATTTAATAAAGCATAGGATAAAACAAATTAAATACAATTTAATAAAGCATAGGATAAAACAACATAAATTCAATTTAATAAAGCATAGGATAAAACAACATAAATACAATTTAATAAAGCATAGGATAAAACAACATAAATACAATTTAATAAAGCATAAGATAAAACAACATGAATACAATTTAATAAAGCAGAGGTTAAAACAACATAAATACAATTTAATAAATCATAGGATAAAACAACATAAATACAATTTAATAAAGCATAGGTTAAAACAACATAAATACAATTTAATAAAGCATAGGATAAAATAACATAAATACAATTTCATAAAGCATAGGCTAAAACTACATAAATACAATTTAATAAAGCATCGGACAAAACAACATAAATACAATTTAATAAAGCATATGATAAAACAACATAAATACAATTTATAAAGCATAGGATAAAACAACATAAATACAATTTAATAAAGCATAGGATAAAACAACATAAATAAAATTTAATAAAGCTTAGGTTAAAACAACATAAATACAATTTAATAAAGCATCGGACAAAACAACATAAATACAATTTAATAAAGCATAGGATAAAACAACATAAATACAATTTATAAAGCATAGGATAAAACAACATAAATACAATTTAATAAAGCATAGGATAAATCAACATAAATACAATTTAATAAAGCATAGGTTAAAACAACATAAATACAATTTAATAAAGCATAGGATAAAACAACATAAATACAATTTAATAAAGCATAGGTTAAAACAACATAAATACAATTTAATAAAGCATAGGATAAAACAACATAAATACAATTTAATAAAGCATAGGATAAAACAACGTTAATACTTTTTAATAAAGCATAGGCTAAAACAACATTAATACAATGTAATAAAGCATAGGCTAAAACTACATAAATACAATTTAATAAAGCATAGGATAAAACAACATAAATACAATTTAATAAAGCATAGGATAAAACAACATAAATACAATTTAATAAAGCATAGGATAAAACAATATAAATACAATTTAATAAAGCATACGTTAAAACAACATAAATACAATTAAATAAAGCATAGGATAAAACAACATAAATACAATTTAATAAAGCATAGGTTAAAACAACATAAATACAATTTTATAAAGCATAGGATAAAACAACATAAATACAATTTAATAAAGCATAGGTTAAAACAACATAAATACAATTTAATAAAGCATAGGATAAAACAACATAAATAAAATTTAATAAAGCATAGGTTAAAACAACATAAATACAATTTAATAAAGCATAGGATAAAACAACATAAATACAATTTAATAAAGCATAGGATAAAACAACATAAATAAAATTTAATAAAGCATAGGTTAAAACAACATAAATACAATTTAATAAAGCATAGGCAAAAACTACATAAATACAATTTAATAAAGCATAGGATAAAACAACATAAATACAATTTAATAAAGCATATGTTAAAACAACATAAATACAATTTAATAAAGCATAAGATAAAACAACATGAATATAATTTAGTAAAGCATAAGATAAAACAACATGAATACAATTTAATAAAGCATAGGATAAAACAACGTAAATACAATTTAATAAAGCATAGGCTAAAACTACATAAATACAATTTAATAAAGCATAGGATAAAACAAATTAAATACAATTTAATAAAGCATAGGATAAAACAACATAAATTCAATTTAATAAAGCATAGGATAAAACAACATAAATACAATTTAATAAAGCATAGGATAAAACAACATAAATACAATTTAATAAAGCATAAGATAAAATAACATGAATACAATTTAATAAAGCATAGGTTAAAACAACATAAATACAATTTAATAAATCATAGGATAAAACAACATAAATACAATTTAATAAAGCATAGGTTAAAACAACATAAATACAATTTAATAAAGCATAGGATAAAATAACATAAATACAATTTCATAAAGCATAGGCTAAAACTACATAAATACAATTTAATAAAGCATAGGACAAAACAACATAAACACAATTTAATAAAGCATATGATAAAACAACATAAATACAATTTATAAAGCATAGGATAAAACAACATAAATACAATTTAATAAAGCATAGGATAAAACAACATAAATAAAATTTAATAAAGCATAGGATAAAACAACATAAATAAAATTTAATAAAGCATAGGTTAAAACAACATAAATGCAATTTAATAAAGCATAGGTTAAAACAACATAAATACAATTTAATAAAGCATAGGATAAAACAACATAAATACAATTTATAAAGCATAGGATAAAACAACATAAATAAATTTTAATAAAGCATAGGTTAAAACAACATAAATACAATTTAATAAAGCATAGGATAAAACAACATAAATACAATTTATAAAGCATAGGATAAAACAACATAAATACAATTTAATAAAGCATAGGATAAAACAACATAAATACAATTTAATAAAGCATAGGATAAAACAACATAAATACAATTTAATGAAACATAGGATAAACAACATAAATACAATTTAGTAAAGCATAGGACAAAACAACATAAATACAATTTAATAAAGCATATGTTAAAACAACATAAATACAATTTAATAAAGTATAAGATAAAACAACATGTATATAATTTAGTAAAGCATAAGATAAAACAACATGAATACAATTTAATAAAGCATAGGATAAAACAACATAAATACAATTTAATAAAGCATAGGCTAAAACTACATAAATACAATTTAATAAAGCATAGGATAAAACAAATTAAATACAATTTAATAAAGCATAGGATAAAACAACATAAATTCAATTTAATAAAGCATAGGATAAAACAACATAAATACAATTTAATAAAGCATAGGATAAAACAACATAAATACAATTTAATAAAGCATAAGATAAAACAACATGAATACAATTTAATAAAGCAGAGGTTAAAACAACATAAATACAATTTAATAAATCATAGGATAAAACAACATAAATACAATTTAATAAAGCATAGGTTAAAACAACATAAATACAATTTAATAAAGCATAGGATAAAATAACATAAATACAATTTCATAAAGCATAGGCTAAAACTACATAAATACAATTTAATAAAGCATCGGACAAAACAACATAAATACAATTTAATAAAGCATATGATAAAACAACATAAATACAATTTATAAAGCATAGGATAAAATAACATAAATACAATTTAATAAAGCATAGGATAAAACAACATAAATACAATTTAATAAAGCATCGGACAAAACAACATAAATACAATTTAATAAAGCATAGGATAAAACAACATAAATACAATTTATAAAGCATAGGATAAAACAACATAAATACAATTTAATAAAGCATAGGATAAAACAACATAAATAAAATTTAATAAAGCATAGGTTAAAACAACATAAATACAATTTAATAAAGCATAGGATAAATCAACATAAATACAATTTAATAAAGCATAGGATAAAACAACATAAATAAAATGTAATAAAGCATAGGTTAAAACAACATAAATACAATTTAATAAAGCATAGGCAAAAACTACATAAATACAATTTAATAAAGCATAGGATAAAACAACATAAATACAATTTAATAAAGCATAGGTTAAAACAACATAAATACAATTTAATAAAGCATAGGATAAAACAACATAAATACAATTTAATAAAGCATAGGTTAAAACAACATAAATACAATTTAATAAAGCATAGGATAAAACAACATAAATACAATTTAATAAAGCATAGGATAAAACAACGTTAATACTTTTTAATAAAGCATAGGTTAAAACAACATAAATACAATTTAATAAAGCATAGGCTAAAACTACATAAATACAATTTAATAAAGCATAGGATAAAACAACATAAATACAATTTAATAAAGCATAGAATAAAACAACATAAATACAATTTAATAAAGCATAGGATAAAACAATATAAATACAATTTAATAAAGCATACGTTAAAACAACATAAATACAATTAAATAAAGCATAGGATAAAACAACATAAATACAATTTAATAAAGCATAGGTTAAAACAACATAAATACAATTTTATAAAGCATAGGATAAAACAACATAAATACAATTTAATAAAGCATAGGTTAAAACAACATAAATACAATTTAATAAAGCATAGGATAAAACAACATAAATAAAATTTAATAAAGCATAGGTTAAAACAACATAAATACAATTTAATAAAGCATAGGATAAAACAACATAAATACAATTTAATAAAGCATAGGATAAAACAACATAAATAAAATTTAATAAAACATAGGTTAAAACAACATAAATACAATTTAATAAAGCATAGGCAAAAACTACATAAATACAATTTAATAAAGCATAGGACAAAACAACATAAACACAATTTAATAAAGCATATGATAAAACAACATAAATACAATTTATAAAGCATAGGATAAAACAACATAAATACAATTTAATAAAGCATAGGATAAAACAACATAAATAAAATTTAATAAAGCATAGGATAAAACAACATAAATAAATTTAATAAAGCATAGGTTAAAACAACATAAATACAATTTAATAAAGCATAGGTTAAAACAACATAAATACAATTTAATAAAGCATAGGATAAAACAACATAAATACAATTTATAAAGCATAGGATAAAACAACATAAATAAAATTTAATAAAGCATAGGTTAAAACAACATAAATACAATTTAATAAAGCATACGATAAAACAACATAAATACAATTTATAAAGCATAGGATAAAACAACATAAATACAATTTAATAAAGCATAGGATAAAACAACATAAATACAATTTAATAAAGCATAGGATAAAACAACATAAATACAATTTAATGAAACATAGGATAAACAACATAAATACAATTTAATAAAGCATATGTTAAAACAACATAAATACAATTTAATAAAGTATAAGATAAAACAACATGTATATAATTTAGTAAAGCATAAGATAAAACAGCATGAATACAATTTAATAAAGCATAGGATAAAACAACATAAATACAATTTAATAAAGCATAGGCTAAAACTACATAAATACAATTTAATAAAGCATAGGATAAAACAAATTAAATACAATTTAATAAAGCATAGGATAAAACAACATAAATTCAATTTAATAAAGCATAGGAGAAAACAACATAAATACAATTTAATAAAGCATAGGATAAAACAACATAAATACAATTTAATAAAGCATAAGATAAAACAACATGAATACAATTTAATAAAGCAGAGGTTAAAACAACATAAATACAATTTAATAAATCATAGGATAAAACAACATAAATACAATTTAATAAAGCATAGGTTAAAACAACATAAATACAATTTAATAAAGCATAGGATAAAATAACATAAATACAATTTCATAAAGCATAGGCTAAAACTACATAAATACAATTTAATAAAGCATCGGACAAAACAACATAAATACAATTTAATAAAGCATATGATAAAACAACATAAATACAATTTATAAAGCATAGGATAAAACAACATAAATACAATTTAATAAAGCATAGGATAAAACAACATAAATAAAATTTAATAAAGCTTAGGTTAAAACAACATAAATACAATTTAATAAAGCATCGGACAAAACAACATAAATACAATTTAATAAAGCATAGGATAAAACAACATAAATACAATTTATAAAGCATAGGATAAAACAACATAAATACAATTTAATAAAGCATAGGATAAAACAACATAAATACAATTTAATAAAGCATAGGCTAAAACTACATAAATACAATTTAATAAAGCATAGGATAAAACAACATAAATACAATTTAATAAAGCATAGGATAAAACAACATAAATACAATTTAATAAAGCATACGTTAAAACAACATAAATACAATTAAATAAAGCATAGGTTAAAAGAACATAAATACAATTTAATAAAGCATAGGATGAAACAACATAAATACAATTTAATAAAGCATAGGATAAAACAACATAAATACAATTTAATAAAGCATAGGATAAAACAACATAAATAAAATTTAATAAAGCATAGGTTAAAACAACATAAATACAATATAATAAAGCATAGGCAAAAACTACATAAATACAATTTAATAAAGCATAGGATAAAACAACATAAATACAATTTAATAAAGCATAGGTTAAAACAACATAAATACAATTTAATAAAGCATAGGATAAAACAACATAAATACAATTTAATAAAGCATAGGTTAAAACAACATAAATACAATTTAATAAAGCATAGGATAAAACAACATAAATACAATTTAATAAAGCATAGGATAAAACAACGTAAATACTTTTTAATAAAGCATAGGTTAAAACAACATAAATACAATTTAATAAAGCATAGGCTAAAACTACATTAATACAATTTAATAAAGCATAGGATAAAACAACATAAATACAATTTAATAAAGCATAGGATAAAACAACATAAATACAATTAAATAAAGCATAGGATAAAACAACATAAATACAATTTAATAAAGCATAGGTTAAAACAACATAAATACAATTTTATAAAGCATAGGATAAAACAACATAAATACAATTTAATAAAGCATAGGTTAAAACAACATAAATACAATTTAATAAAGCATAGGATAAAACAACATAAATTCAATTTAATAAAGCATAGGATAAAACAACATAAATACAATTTAATAAAGCATAGGATAAAACAACATAAATACAATTTATAAAGCATAGGATAAAACAACATAAATACAATTTAATAAAGCATAGGATAAAACAACATAAATAAAATTTAATAAAGCATAGGTTAAAACAACATAAATACAATTTAATAAAGCATCGGACAAAACAACATAAATACAATTTAATAAAGCATAGGATAAAACAACATAAATACAATTTATAAAGCATAGGATAAAACAACATAAATACAATTTAATAAAGCATAGGATAAAACAACATAAATTCAATTTAATAAAGCATAGGATAAAACAACATAAATACAATTTAATAAAGCATAGGATAAAACAACATAAATAAAATTTAATAAAGCATAGGATAAAACAACATAAATACAATTTATAAAGCATAGGATAAAACAACATAAATACAATTTAATAAAGCATAGGTTAAAACAACATAAATACAATTTAATAAAGCATAGGATAAAACAACATAAATACAATTTAATAAAGCATAGGTTAAAACAACATAAATACAATTTAATAAAGCATAGGATAAAACAACATAAATACAATTTAATAAAGCATAGGATAAAACAACATAAATACAATTTAATAAAGCATAGGATAAAACAACATAAATACAATTTAATAAAGCATACGTTAAAACAACATAAATACAATTAAATAAAGCATAGGATAAAACAACATAAATACAATTTAATAAAGAATACGTTAAAACAACATAAATACAATTTTATAAAGCATAGGATAAAACAACATAAATACAATTTAATAAAGCATAGGTTAAAACAACATAAATACAATTTAATAAAGCATAGGATAAAACAACATAAATTCAATTTAATAAAGCATAGGATAAAACAACATAAATACAATTTAATAAAGCATAGGATAAAACAACATAAATACAATTTATAAAGCATAGGATAAAACAACATAAATACAATTTAATAAAGCATAGGATAAAACAACATAAATAAAATTTAATAAAGCATAGGTTAAAACAACATAAATACAATTTAATAAAGCATCAGACAAAACAACATAAATACAATTTAATAAAGCATAGGATAAAACAACATAAATACAATTTATAAAGCATAGGATAAAACAACATAAATACAATTTAATAAAGCATAGGATAAAACAACATAAATACAATTTAATAAAGCATAGGATAAAACAACATAAATACAATTTAATAAAGCATAGGCTAAAACTACATAAATACAATTTAATAAAGCATAGGATAAAACAACATAAATACAATTTAATAAAGCATAGGTTAAAACAACATAAATACAATTTAATAAAGCATAGGATAAAACAACATAAATACAATTTAATAAAGCATAGGATAAAACAACGTAAATAAAATTGAATAAAGCATAGGTTAAAACAACATAAATACAATTTAATAAAGCATAGGATAAAACAACATAAATACAATTTAATAAAGCATAGGCTAAAACAACATAAATACTTTTTAATAAAGCATAGGATACAACCACATAAATACAATTTAATAAAGCACAGGATAAAACAACATAAATACAATTTAATAAAGCATAGGATAAAACAACATAAATACAATTTAATAAAGCATAGGATAAAACAACATAAATACAATTAAATAAAGCATAGGATAAAACAACATAAATACAATTTAATAAAGCATAGGTTAAAACAACATAAATACAATTTTATAAAGCATAGGATAAAACAACATAAATACAATTTAATAAAGCATAGGTTAAAACAACATAAATACAATTTAATAAAGCATAGGATAAAACAACATAAATTCAATTTAATAAAGCATAGGATAAAACAACATAAATACAATTTAATAAAGCATAGGATAAAACAACATAAATACAATTTATAAAGCATAGGATAAAACAACATAAATACAATTTAATAAAGCATAGGATAAAACAACATAAATAAAATTTAATAAAGCATAGGTTAAAACAACATAAATACAATTTAATAAAGCATCGGACAAAACAACATAAATACAATTTAATAAAGCATAGGATAAAACAACATAAATACAATTTATAAAGCATAGGATAAAACAACATAAATACAATTTAATAAAGCATAGGATAAAACAACATAAATTCAATTTAATAAAGCATAGGATAAAACAACATAAATACAATTTAATAAAGCATAGGATAAAACAACATAAATAAAATTTAATAAAGCATAGGATAAAACAACATAAATACAATTTATAAAGCATAGGATAAAACAACATAAATACAATTTAATAAAGCATAGGTTAAAACAACATAAATACAATTTAATAAAGCATAGGATAAAACAACATAAATACAATTTAATAAAGCATAGGTTAAAACAACATAAATACAATTTAATAAAGCATAGGATAAAACAACATAAATACAATTTAATAAAGCATAGGATAAAACAACATAAATACAATTTAATAAAGCATAGGATAAAACAACATAAATACAATTTAATAAAGCATACGTTAAAACAACATAAATACAATTAAATAAAGCATAGGATAAAACAACATAAATACAATTTAATAAAGAATACGTTAAAACAACATAAATACAATTTTATAAAGCATAGGATAAAACAACATAAATACAATTTAATAAAGCATAGGTTAAAACAACATAAATACAATTTAATAAAGCATAGGATAAAACAACATAAATTCAATTTAATAAAGCATAGGATAAAACAACATAAATACAATTTAATAAAGCATAGGATAAAACAACATAAATACAATTTATAAAGCATAGGATAAAACAACATAAATACAATTTAATAAAGCATAGGATAAAACAACATAAATAAAATTTAATAAAGCATAGGTTAAAACAACATAAATACAATTTAATAAAGCATCAGACAAAACAACATAAATACAATTTAATAAAGCATAGGATAAAACAACATAAATACAATTTATAAAGCATAGGATAAAACAACATAAATACAATTTAATAAAGCATAGGATAAAACAACATAAATACAATTTAATAAAGCAGAGGATAAAACAACATAAATACAATTTAATAAAGCATAGGCTAAAACTACATAAATACAATTTAATAAAGCATAGGATAAAACAACATAAATACAATTTAATAAAGCATAGGTTAAAACAACATAAATACAATTTAATAAAGCATAGGATAAAACAACATAAATACAATTTAATAAAGCATAGGATAAAACAACGTAAATAAAATTTAATAAAGCATAGGTTAAAACAACATAAATACAATTTAATAAAGCATAGGATAAAACAACATAAATACAATTTAATAAAGCATAGGCTAAAACAACATAAATACTTTTTAATAAAGCATAGGATACAACCACATAAATACAATTTAATAAAGCACAGGATAAAACAACATAAATACAATTTAATAAAGCATAGGATAAAACAACATAAATACAATTTACTAAAGCATAGGATAAAACAACATAAATACAATTTAATAAAGCATAGGATAAAACAACGTAAATACAATTTAATAAAGCATATGATAAAACATAAATAAAATTTAATAAAGCATAGGATAAAACACCATAAATACAATTTAATAAAGCATAGGATAAAACAACATAAATACAATTTAATAAAGCATAGGTTAAAACAACATAAATGCAATTTAATAAAGCATAGGATAAAACAACATAAATACAATTTAATAAAGCATAGGATAAAACAACATAAATAAAATTTAATAAAGCATAGGTTAAAACAACATAAATACAATTTAATAAAGCATCGGACAAAACAACATAAATACAATTTAATAAAGCATAGGATAAAACAACATAAATACAATTTATAAAGCATAGGATAAAACAACATAAATACAATTTAATAAAGCATAGGATAAAACAACAAAAATACAATTTAATAAAGCATAGGATAAAACAACATAAATACAATTTAATAAAGCATAGGATAAAACAACATAAATACAATTTAATAAAGCATAAGATAAAACAACATGAATACAATTTAATAAAGCAGAGGTTAAAACAACATAAATACAATTTAATAAATCATAGGATAAAACAACATAAATACAATTTAATAAAGCATAGGTTAAAACAACATAAATACAATTTAATAAAGCATAGGATAAAATAACATAAATACAATTTCATAAAGCATAGGCTAAAACTACATAAATACAATTTAATAAAGCATCGGACAAAACAACATAAATACAATTTAATAAAGCATATGATAAAACAACATAAATACAATTTATAAAGCATAGGATAAAACAACATAAATACAATTTAATAAAGCATAGGATAAAACAACATAAATAAAATTTAATAAAGCTTAGGTTAAAACAACATAAATACAATTTAATAAAGCTTCGGACAAAACAACATAAATACAATTTAATAAAGCATAGGATAAAACAACATAAATACAAATTATAAAGCATAGGATAAAACAACATAAATACAATTTAATAAAGCATAGGATAAATCAACATAAATACAATTTAATAAAGCATAGGTTAAAACAACATAAATACAATTTAATAAAGCATAGGATAAAACAACATAAATACAATTTAATAAAGCATAGGTTAAAACAACATAAATACAATTTAATAAAGCATAGGATAAAACAACATAAATACAATTTAATAAAGCATAGGATAAAACAACGTTAATACTTTTTAATAAAGCATAGGTTAAAACAACATAAATACAATTTAATAAAGCATAGGCTAAAACTACATAAATACAATTTAATAAAGCATAGGATAAAACAACATAAATACAATTTAATAAAGCATAGGATAAAACAACATAAATACAATTTAATAAAGCATAGGATAAAACAATATAAATACAATTTAATAAAGCATACGTTAAAACAACATAAATACAATTAAATAAAGCATAGGATAAAACAACATAAATACAATTTAATAAAGCATAGGTTAAAACAACATAAATACAATTTTATAAAGCATAGGATAAAACAACATAAATACAATTTAATAAAGCATAGGTTAAAACAACATAAATACAATTTAATAAAGCATAGGATAAAACAACATAAATAAAATTTAATAAAGCATAGGTTAAAACAACATAAATACAATTTAATAAAGCATAGGATAAAACAACATAAATACAATTTAATAAAGCATAGGATAAAACAACATAAATAAAATTTAATAAAGCATAGGTTAAAACAACATAAATACAATTTAATAAAGCATAGGCAAAAACTACATAAATACAATTTAATAAAGCATAGGATAAAACAACATAAATACAATTTAATAAAGCATATGTTAAAACAACATAAATACAATTTAATAAAGCATAAGATAAAACAACATGAATATAATTTAGTAAAGCATAAGATAAAACAACATGAATACAATTTAATAAAGCATAGGATAAAACAACGTAAATACAATTTAATAAAGCATAGGCTAAAACTACATAAATACAATTTAATAAAGCATAGGATAAAACAAATTAAATACAATTTAATAAAGCATAGGATAAAACAACATAAATTCAATTTAATAAAGCATAGGATAAAACAACATAAATACAATTTAATAAAGCATAGGATAAAACAACATAAATACAATTTAATAAAGCATAAGATAAAATAACATGAATACAATTTAATAAAGCATAGGTTAAAACAACATAAATACAATTTAATAAATCATAGGATAAAACAACATAAATACAATTTAATAAAGCATAGGTTAAAACAACATAAATACAATTTAATAAAGCATAGGATAAAATAACATAAATACAATTTCATAAAGCATAGGCTAAAACTACATAAATACAATTTAATAAAGCATAGGACAAAACAACATAAACACAATTTAATAAAGCATATGATAAAACAACATAAATACAATTTATAAAGCATAGGATAAAACAACATAAATACAATTTAATAAAGCATAGGATAAAACAACATAAATAAAATTTAATAAAGCATAGGATAAAACAACATAAATAAAATTTAATAAAGCATAGGTTAAAACAACATAAATACAATTTAATAAAGCATAGGTTAAAACAACATAAATACAATTTAATAAAGCATAGGATAAAACAACATAAATACAATTTATAAAGCATAGGATAAAACAACATAAATAAAATTTAATAAAGCATAGGTTAAAACAACATAAATACAATTTAATAAAGCATACGATAAAACAACATAAATACAATTTATAAAGCATAGGATAAAACAACATAAATACAATTTAATAAAGCATAGGATAAAACAACATAAATACAATTTAATAAAGCATAGGATAAAACAACATAAATACAATTTAATGAAACATAGGATAAACAACATAAATACAATTTAATAAAGCATATGTTAAAACAACATAAATACAATTTAATAAAGTATAAGATAAAACAACATGTATATAATTTAGTAAAGCATAAGATAAAACAGCATGAATACAATTTAATAAAGCATAGGATAAAACAACATAAATACAATTTAATAAAGCATAGGCTAAAACTACATAAATACAATTTAATAAAGCATAGGATAAAACAAATTAAATACAATTTAATAAAGCATAGGATAAAACAACATAAATTCAATTTAATAAAGCATAGGATAAAACAACATAAATACAATTTAATAAAGCATAGGATAAAACAACATAAATACAATTTAATAAAGCATAAGATAAAACAACATGAATACAATTTAGTAAAGCAGAGGTTAAAACAACATAAATACAATTTAATAAATCATAGGATAAAACAACATAAATACAATTTAATAAAGCATAGGTTAAAACAACATAAATACAATTTAATAAAGCATAGGATAAAATAACATAAATACAATTTCATAAAGCATAGGCTAAAACTACATAAATACAATTTAATAAAGCATCGGACAAAACAACATAAATACAATTTAATAAAGCATATGATAAAACAACATAAATACAATTTATAAAGCATAGGATAAAACAACATAAATACAATTTAATAAAGCATAGGATAAAACAACATAAATAAAATTTAATAAAGCTTAGGTTAAAACAACATAAATACAATTTAATAAAGCATCGGACAAAACAACATAAATACAATTTAATAAAGCATAGGATAAAACAACATAAATACAATTTATAAAGCATAGGATAAAACAACATAAATACAATTTAATAAAGCATAGGATAAAACAACATAAATACAATTTAATAAAGCATAGGCTAAAACTACATAAATACAATTTAATAAAGCATAGGATAAAACAACATAAATACAATTTAATAAAGCATAGGATAAAACAACATAAATACAATTTAATAAAGCATACGTTAAAACAACATAAATACAATTAAATAAAGCATAGGTTAAAAGAACATAAATACAATTTAATAAAGCATAGGATGAAACAACATAAATACAATTTAATAAAGCATAGGATAAAACAACATAAATAAAATTTAATAAAGCATAGGTTAAAACAACATAAATACAATTTAATAAAGCATAGGATAAAACAACATAAATACAATTTAATAAAGCATAGGATAAAACAACATAAATAAAATTTAATAAAGCATAGGTTAAAACAACATAAATACAATATAATAAAGCATAGGCAAAAACTACATAAATACAATTTAATAAAGCATAGGATAAAACAACATAAATACAATTTAATAAAGCATAGGTTAAAACAACATAAATACAATTTAATAAAGCATAGGATAAAACAACATAAATACAATTTAATAAAGCATAGGTTAAAACAACATAAATACAATTTAATAAAGCATAGGATAAAACAACATAAATACAATTTAATAAAGCATAGGATAAAACAACGTAAATACTTTTTAATAAAGCATAGGTTAAAACAACATAAATACAATTTAATAAAGCATAGGCTAAAACTACATTAATACAATTTAATAAAGCATAGGATAAAACAACATAAATACAATTTAATAAAGCATAGGATAAAACAACATAAATACAATTAAATAAAGCATAGGATAAAACAACATAAATACAATTTAATAAAGCATAGGTTAAAACAACATAAATACAATTTTATAAAGCATAGGATAAAACAACATAAATACAATTTAATAAAGCATAGGTTAAAACAACATAAATACAATTTAATAAAGCATAGGATAAAACAACATAAATTCAATTTAATAAAGCATAGGATAAAACAACATAAATACAATTTAATAAAGCATAGGATAAAACAACATAAATACAATTTATAAAGCATAGGATAAAACAACATAAATACAATTTAATAAAGCATAGGATAAAACAACATAAATAAAATTTAATAAAGCATAGGTTAAAACAACATAAATACAATTTAATAAAGCATCGGACAAAACAACATAAATACAATTTAATAAAGCATAGGATAAAACAACATAAATACAATTTATAAAGCATAGGATAAAACAACATAAATACAATTTAATAAAGCATAGGATAAAACAACATAAATTCAATTTAATAAAGCATAGGATAAAACAACATAAATACAATTTAATAAAGCATAGGATAAAACAACATAAATAAAATTTAATAAAGCATAGGATAAAACAACATAAATACAATTTATAAAGCATAGGATAAAACAACATAAATACAATTTAATAAAGCATAGGTTAAAACAACATAAATACAATTTAATAAAGCATAGGATAAAACAACATAAATACAATTTAATAAAGCATAGGTTAAAACAACATAAATACAATTTAATAAAGCATAGGATAAAACAACATAAATACAATTTAATAAAGCATAGGATAAAACAACATAAATACAATTTAATAAAGCATAGGATAAAACAACATAAATACAATTTAATAAAGCATACGTTAAAACAACATAAATACAATTAAATAAAGCATAGGATAAAACAACATAAATACAATTTAATAAAGAATACGTTAAAACAACATAAATACAATTTTATAAAGCATAGGATAAAACAACATAAATACAATTTAATAAAGCATAGGTTAAAACAACATAAATACAATTTAATAAAGCATAGGATAAAACAACATAAATTCAATTTAATAAAGCATAGGATAAAACAACATAAATACAATTTAATAAAGCATAGGATAAAACAACATAAATACAATTTATAAAGCATAGGATAAAACAACATAAATACAATTTAATAAAGCATAGGATAAAACAACATAAATAAAATTTAATAAAGCATAGGTTAAAACAACATAAATACAATTTAATAAAGCATCAGACAAAACAACATAAATACAATTTAATAAAGCATAGGATAAAACAACATAAATACAATTTATAAAGCATAGGATAAAACAACATAAATACAATTTAATAAAGCATAGGATAAAACAACATAAATACAATTTAATAAAGCATAGGATAAAACAACATAAATACAATTTAATAAAGCATAGGCTAAAACTACATAAATACAATTTAATAAAGCATAGGATAAAACAACATAAATACAATTTAATAAAGCATAGGTTAAAACAACATAAATACAATTTAATAAAGCATAGGATAAAACAACATAAATACAATTTAATAAAGCATAGGATAAAACAACGTAAATAAAATTTAATAAAGCATAGGTTAAAACAACATAAATACAATTTAATAAAGCATAGGATAAAACAACATAAATACAATTTAATAAAGCATAGGCTAAAACAACATAAATACTTTTTAATAAAGCATAGGATACAACCACATAAATACAATTTAATAAAGCACAGGATAAAACAACATAAATACAATTTAATAAAGCATAGGATAAAACAACATAAATACAATTTAATAAAGCATAGGATAAAACAACATAAATACAATTAAATAAAGCATAGGATAAAACAACATAAATACAATTTAATAAAGCATAGGTTAAAACAACATAAATACAATTTTATAAAGCATAGGATAAAACAACATAAATACAATTTAATAAAGCATAGGATAAAACAACATAAATACAATTTATAAAGCATAGGATAAAACAACATAAATACAATTTAATAAAGCATAGGATAAAACAACATAAATAAAATTTAATAAAGCATAGGTTAAAACAACATAAATACAATTTAATAAAGCATCGGACAAAACAACATAAATACAATTTAATAAAGCATAGGATAAAACAACATAAATACAATTTATAAAGCATAGGATAAAACAACATAAATACAATTTAATAAAGCATAGGATAAAACAACATAAATTCAATTTAATAAAGCATAGGATAAAACAACATAAATACAATTTAATAAAGCATAGGATAAAACAACATAAATAAAATTTAATAAAGCATAGGATAAAACAACATAAATACAATTTATAAAGCATAGGATAAAACAACATAAATACAATTTAATAAAGCATAGGTTAAAACAACATAAATACAATTTAATAAAGCATAGGATAAAACAACATAAATACAATTTAATAAAGCATAGGTTAAAACAACATAAATACAATTTAATAAAGCATAGGATAAAACAACATAAATACAATTTAATAAAGCATAGGATAAAACAACATAAATACAATTTAATAAAGCATAGGATAAAACAACATAAATACAATTTAATAAAGCATACGTTAAAACAACATAAATACAATTAAATAAAGCATAGGATAAAACAACATAAATACAATTTAATAAAGAATACGTTAAAACAACATAAATACAATTTTATAAAGCATAGGATAAAACAACATAAATACAATTTAATAAAGCATAGGTTAAAACAACATAAATACAATTTAATAAAGCATAGGATAAAACAACATAAATTCAATTTAATAAAGCATAGGATAAAACAACATAAATACAATTTAATAAAGCATAGGATAAAACAACATAAATACAATTTATAAAGCATAGGATAAAACAACATAAATACAATTTAATAAAGCATAGGATAAAACAACATAAATAAAATTTAATAAAGCATAGGTTAAAACAACATAAATACAATTTAATAAAGCATCAGACAAAACAACATAAATACAATTTAATAAAGCATAGGATAAAACAACATAAATACAATTTATAAAGCATAGGATAAAACAACATAAATACAATTTAATAAAGCATAGGATAAAACAACATAAATACAATTTAATAAAGCATAGGATAAAACAACATAAATACAATTTAATAAAGCATAGGCTAAAACTACATAAATACAATTTAATAAAGCATAGGATAAAACAACATAAATACAATTTAATAAAGCATAGGTTAAAACAACATAAATACAATTTAATAAAGCATAGGATAAAACAACATAAATACAATTTAATAAAGCATAGGATAAAACAACGTAAATAAAATTTAATAAAGCATAGGTTAAAACAACATAAATACAATTTAATAAAGCATAGGATAAAACAACATAAATACAATTTAATAAAGCATAGGCTAAAACAACATAAATACTTTTTAATAAAGCATAGGATACAACCACATAAATACAATTTAATAAAGCACAGGATAAAACAACATAAATACAATTTAATAAAGCATAGGATAAAACAACATAAATACAATTTACTAAAGCATAGGATAAAACAACATAAATACAATTTAATAAAGCATAGGATAAAACAACGTAAATACAATTTAATAAAGCATATGATAAAACATAAATAAAATTTAATAAAGCATAGGATAAAACACCATAAATACAATTTAATAAAGCATAGGATAAAACAACATAAATACAATTTAATAAAGCATAGGTTAAAACAACATAAATGCAATTTAATAAAGCATAGGATAAAACAACATAAATACAATTTAATAAAGCATAGGATAAAACAACATAAATAAAATTTAATAAAGCATAGGTTAAAACAACATAAATACAATTTAATAAAGCATCGGACAAAACAACATAAATACAATTTAATAAAGCATAGGATAAAACAACATAAATACAATTTATAAAGCATAGGATAAAACAACATAAATACAATTTAATAAAGCATAGGATAAAACAACAAAAATACAATTTAATAAAGCATAGGATAAAACAACATAAATACAATTTAATAAAGCATAGGATAAAACAACATAAATACAATTTAATAAAGCATAGGCTAAAACTACATAAATACAATTTAATAAAGCATAGGATAAAACAAATTAAATACAATTTAATAAAGCATAGGATAAAACAACATAAATACAATTTCATAAAGCATAGGCTAAAACTACATAAATACAATTTAATAATGCATCGGACAAAACAACATAAATACAATTTAATAAAGCATAGGATAAAACAACATAAATACAATTTAATAAAGCATAGGATAAAACAACATAAATACAATTAAATAAAGCATAGGATAAAACAACATAAATACAATTTAATAAAGAATACGTTAAAACAACATAAATACAATTTTATAAAGCATAGGATAAAACAACATAAATACAATTTAATAAAGCATAGGTTAAAACAACATAAATACAATTTAATAAAGCATAGGATAAAACAACATAAATTCAATTTAATAAAGCATAGGATAAAACAACATAAATACAATTTAATAAAGCATAGGATAAAACAACATAAATACAATTTATAAAGCATAGGATAAAACAACATAAATACAATTTAATAAAGCATAGGATAAAACAACATAAATAAAATTTAATAAAGCATAGGTTAAAACAACATAAATACAATTTAATAAAGCATCAGACAAAACAACATAAATACAATTTAATAAAGCATAGGATAAAACAACATAAATACAATTTATAAAGCATAGGATAAAACAACATAAATACAATTTAATAAAGCATAGGATAAAACAACATAAATACAATTTAATAAAGCATAGGATAAAACAACATAAATACAATTTAATAAAGCATAGGCTAAAACTACATAAATACAATTTAATAAAGCATAGGATAAAACAACATAAATACAATTTAATAAAGCATAGGTTAAAACAACATAAATACAATTTAATAAAGCATAGGATAAAACAACATAAATACAATTTAATAAAGCTTAGGATAAAACAACGTAAATAAAATTTAATAAAGCATAGGTTAAAACAACATAAATACAATTTAATAAAGCATAGGATAAAACAACATAAATACAATTTAATAAAGCATAGGCTAAAACAACATAAATACTTTTTAATAAAGCATAGGATACAACCACATAAATACAATTTAATAAAGCACAGGATAAAACAACATAAATACAATTTAATAAAGCATAGGATAAAACAACATAAATACAATTTACTAAAGCATAGGATAAAACAACATAAATACAATTTAATAAAGCATAGGATAAAACAACGTAAATACAATTTAATAAAGCATATGATAAAACATAAATAAAATTTAATAAAGCATAGGATAAAACACCATAAATACAATTTAATAAAGCATAGGATAAAACAACATAAATACAATTTAATAAAGCATAGGTTAAAACAACATAAATGCAATTTAATAAAGCATAGGATAAAACAACATAAATACAATTTAATAAAGCATAGGATAAAACAACATAAATAAAATTTAATAAAGCATAGGTTAAAACAACATAAATACAATTTAATAAAGCATCGGACAAAACAACATAAATACAATTTAATAAAGCATAGGATAAAACAACATAAATACAATTTATAAAGCATAGGATAAAACAACATAAATACAATTTAATAAAGCATAGGATAAAACAACAAAAATACAATTTAATAAAGCATAGGATAAAACAACATAAATACAATTTAATAAAGCATAGGCTAAAACTACATAAATACAATTTAATAAAGCATAGGATAAAACAAATTAAATACAATTTAATAAAGCATAGGATAAAACAACATAAATACAATTTCATAAAGCATAGGCTAAAACTACATAAATACAATTTAATAATGCATCGGACAAAACAACATAAATACAATTTAATAAAGCATAGGATAAAACAACATAAATACAATTTATAAAGCATAGGATAAAACAACATAAATACAATTTAATAAAGCATAGGATAAAACAACATAAATAAAATTTAATAAAGCATAGGTTAAAACAACATAAATACAATTTAATAAAGCATCGGACAAAACAACATAAATACAATTTAATAAAGCATAGGATAAAACAACATACATACAATTTATAAAGCATAGGATAAAACAACATAAATACAATTTAATAAAGCATAGGATAAAACAACATAAATACAATTTAATAAAGCATAGGATAAAACAACATAAATACAATTTAATGAAACATAGGATAAACAACATAAATACAATTTAGTAAAGCATAGGACAAAACAACATAAATACAATTTAATAAAGCATATGTTAAAACAACATAAATACAATTTAATAAAGCATAAGATAAAACAACATGAATATAATTTAGTAAAGCATAAGATAAAACAACATGAATACAATTTAATAAAGCATAGGATAAAACAACATAAATACAATTTAATAAAGCATAGGCTAAAACTACATAAATATAATTTAATAAAGCATAGGATAAAACAAATTAAATACAATTTAATAAAGCATAGGATAAAACATGAATAAAATTTAATAAAGCATAGGATAAAACACCATAAATACAATTTAATAAAGCATAGGATAAAACAACATAAATACAATTTAATAAAGCATAGGAAAAAACAACATAAATACAATTTAATAAAGCATAAGATAAAACAACATGAATACAATTTAATAAAGCATAGGTTAAAACAACATAAATACAATTTAATAAAGCATAGGATAAAACAACATAAATACAATTTAATAAAGCATAGGTTAAAACAACATAAATACAATTTAATAAAGCATAGGATAAAACAACATAAATACAATTTCATAAAAAATAGGCTAAAACTACATAAATACAATTTAATAAAGCATAGGACAAAACAACATAAATACAATTTAATAAAGCATAGGATAAAACAACATAAATACAATTTATAAAGCATAGGATAAAACAACATAAATACAATTTAATAAAGCATAGGATAAAACAACATAAATACAATTTAATAAAGCATAAGATAAAACAACATGAATATAATTTAGTAAAGCATAAGATAAAACAACATGAATACAATTTAATAAAGCATAGGCTAAAACAACATAAATACAATTTAATAAAGCATAGGCTAAAACTACATAAATAAAATTTAATAAAGCATAGGATAAAACAAATTAAATACAATTTAATAAAGCATAGGATAAAACATAAATAAAATTTAATAAAGCATAGGATAAAACACCATAAATACAATTTAATAAAGCATAGGATAAAACAACATAAATACAATTTAATAAAGCATAGGTTAAAACAACATAAATGCAATTTAATAAAGCATAGGATAAAACAACATAAATACAATTTAATAAAGCATAGGATAAAACAACATAAATAAAATTTAATAAAGCATAGGTTAAAACAACATAAATACAATTTAATAAAGCATCGGACAAAACAACATAAATACAATTTAATAAAGCATAGGATAAAACAACATAAATACAATTTATAAAGCATAGGATAAAACAACATAAATACAATTTAATAAAGCATAGGATAAAACAACATAAATACAATTTAATAAAGCATAGGATAAAACAACATAAATACAATTTAATAAAGCATAGGATAAAACAACATAAATACAATTTAATAAAGCATAGGCTAAAACTACATAAATACAATTTAATAAAGCATAGGATAAAACAAATTAAATACAATTTAATAAAGCATAGGATAAAACAACATAAATTCAATTTAATAAAGCATAGGATAAAACAACATAAATACAATTTAATAAAGCATAGGATAAAACAACATAAATACAATTTAATAAAGCATAAGATAAAACAACATGAATACAATTTAATAAAGCATAGGTTAAAACAACATAAATACAATTTAATAAAGCATAGGATAAAACAACATAAATACAATTTAATAAAGCATAGGTTAAAACAACATAAATACAATAAAGCATAGGATAAAACAACATAAATACAATTTCATAAAGCATAGGCTAAAGCTACATAAATACAATTTAATAAAGCATCGGACAAAACAACATAAATACAATTTAATAAAGCATAGGATAAAACAATATAAATACAATTTATAAAGCATAGGATAAAACAACGTAAATACAATTTAATAAAGCATAGGATAAAACAACATAAATGAAATTTAATAAAGCATAGGTTAAAACAACATAAATACAATTTAATAAAGCATCGGACAAAACAACATAAATACAATTTAATAAAGCATAGGATAAAACAACATAAATACAATTTATAAAGCATAGGATAAAACAACATAAATACAATTTAATAAAGCATAGGATAAAACAACATAAATACAATTTAATAAAGCATAGGAAAAAACAACATAAATACAATTTAATGAAACATAGGATAAACAACATAAATACAATTTAGTAAAGCATAGGACAAAACAACATAAATACAATTTAATAAAGCATATGTTAAAACAACATAAATACAATTTAATAAAGCATAAGATAAAACAACATGAATATAATTTAGTAAAGCATAAGATAAAACAACATGAATACAATTTAATAAAGCATAGGATAAAACAACATAAATACAATTTAATAAAGCATAGGCTAAAACTACATAAATACAATTTAATAAAGCATAGGATAAAACAAATTAAATACAATTTAATAAAGCATAGGATAAAACAACATAAATTCAATTTAATAAAGCATAGGATAAAACAACATAAATACAATTTAATAAAGCATAGGATAAAACAACATAAATACAATTTAATAAAGCATAAGATAAAAAAACATGAATACAATTTAATAAAGCATAGGTTAAAACAACATAAATACAATTTAATAAATCATAGAATAAAACAACATAAATACAATTTAATAAAGCATAGGTTAAAACAACATAAATACAATTTAATAAAGCATAGGATAAAACAACATAAATACAATTTAATAAAGCATAGGATAAAACAACATAAATACAATTTATAAAGCATAGGATAAAACAACATAAATACAATTTAATAAAGCATAGGATAAAACAACATAAATAAAATTTAATAAAGCATAGGTTAAAACAACATAAATACAATTTAATAAAGCATAGGATAAAACAACATAAATATAATTTAATAAAGCATAGGATAAAACAACATAAATAAAATTTAATAAAGCATAGGTTAAAACAACATAAATACAATTTAATAAAGCATAGGCAAAAACTACATAAATACAATTTAATAAAGCATAGGATAAAACAACATAAATACAATTTAATAAAGCATATGTTAAAACAACAAAAATACAATTTAATAAAGCATAAGATAAAACAACATGAATATAATTTAGTAAAGCATAAGATAAAACAACATGAATACAATTTAATAAAGCATAGGATAAAACAACATAAATACAATTTAATAAAGCATAGGCTAAAACTACATAAATACAATTTAATAAAGCATAGGATAAAACAAATTAAATACAATTTAATAAAGCATAGGATAAAACAACATAAATTCAATTTAATAAAGCATAGGATAAAACAACATAAATACAATTTAATAAAGCATAGGATAAAACAACATAAATACAATTTAATAAAGCATAAGATAAAATAACATGAATACAATTTAATAAAGCATAGGTTAAAACAACATAAATACAATTTAATAAATCATAGGATAAAACAACATAAATACAATTTAATAAAGCATAGGTTAAAACAACATAAATACAATTTAATAAAGCATAGGATAAAATAATATAAATACAATTTCATAAAGCATAGGCTAAAACTACATAAATACAATTTAATAAAGCATAGGACAAAACAACATAAACACAATTTAATAAAGCATATGATAAAACAACATAAATACAATTTATAAAGCATAGGATAAAACAACATAAATACAATTTAATAAAGCATAGGATAAAACAACATAAATAAAATTTAATAAAGCATAGGATAAAACAACATAAATAAAATTTAATAAAGCATAGGTTAAAACAACATAAATACAATTTAATAAAGCATAGGTTAAAACAACATAAATACAATTTAATAAAGCATAGGATAAAACAACATAAATACAATTTATAAAGCATAGGATAAAACAACATAAATAAAATTTAATAAAGCATAGGTTAAAACAACATAAATACAATTTAATAAAGCATAGGATAAAACAACATAAATACAATTTATAAAGCATAGGATAAAACAACATAAATACAATTTAATAAAGCATAGGATAAAACAACATAAATACAATTTAATAAAGCATAGGATAAAACAACATAAATACAATTTAATGAAACATAGGATAAACAACATAAATACAATTTAGTAAAGCATAGGACAAAACAACATAAATACAATTTAATAAAGCATATGTTAAAACAACATAAATACAATTTAATAAAGCATAAGATAAAACAACATGAATATAATTTAGTAAAGCATAAGATAAAACAACATGAATACAATTTAATAAAGCATAGGATAAAACAACATAAATACAATTTAATAAAGCATAGGCTAAAACTACATAAATACAATTTAATAAAGCATAGGATAAAACAAATTAAATACAATTTAATAAAGCATAGGATAAAACAACATAAATTCAATTTAATAAAGCATAGGATAAAACAACATAAATACAATTTAATAAAGCATAGGATAAAACAACATAAATACAATTTAATAAAGCATAAGATAAAAAAACATGAATACAATTTAATAAAGCATAGGTTAAAACAACATAAATACAATTTAATAAATCATAGAATAAAACAACATAAATACAATTTAATAAAGCATAGGTTAAAACAACATAAATACAATTTAATAAAGCATAGGATAAAACAACATAAATACAATTTAATAAAGCATAGGATAAAACAACATAAATACAATTTATAAAGCATAGGATAAAACAACATAAATACAATTTAATAAAGCATAGGATAAAACAACATAAATAAAATTTAATAAAGCATAGGTTAAAACAACATAAATACAATTTAATAAAGCATAGGATAAAACAACATAAATATAATTTAATAAAGCATAGGATAAAACAACATAAATAAAATTTAATAAAGCATAGGTTAAAACAACATAAATACAATTTAATAAAGCATAGGCAAAAACTACATAAATACAATTTAATAAAGCATAGGATAAAACAACATAAATACAATTTAATAAAGCATATGTTAAAACAACATAAATACAATTTAATAAAGCATAAGATAAAACAACATGAATATAATTTAGTAAAGCATAAGATAAAACAACATGAATACAATTTAATAAAGCATAGGATAAAACAACGTAAATACAATTTAATAAAGCATAGGCTAAAACTACATAAATACAATTTAATAAAGCATAGGATAAAACAAATTAAATACAATTTAATAAAGCATAGGATAAAACAACATAAATTCAATTTAATAAAGCATAGGATAAAACAACATAAATACAATTTAATAAAGCATAGGATAAAACAACATAAATACAATTTAATAAAGCATAAGATAAAATAACATGAATACAATTTAATAAAGCATAGGTTAAAACAACATAAATACAATTTAATAAATCATAGGATAAAACAACATAAATACAATTTAATAAAGCATAGGTTAAAACAACATAAATACAATTTAATAAAGCATAGGATAAAATAATATAAATACAATTTCATAAAGCATAGGCTAAAACTACATAAATACAATTTAATAAAGCATAGGACAAAACAACATAAACACAATTTAATAAAGCATATGATAAAACAACATAAATACAATTTATAAAGCATAGGATAAAACAACATAAATACAATTTAATAAAGCATAGGATAAAACAACATAAATAAAATTTAATAAAGCATAGGATAAAACAACATAAATAAAATTTAATAAAGCATAGGTTAAAACAACATAAATACAATTTAATAAAGCATAGGTTAAAACAACATAAATACAATTTAATAAAGCATAGGATAAAACAACATAAATACAATTTATAAAGCATAGGATAAAACAACATAAATAAAATTTAATAAAGCATAGGTTAAAACAACATAAATACAATTTAATAAAGCATAGGATAAAACAACATAAATACAATTTATAAAGCATAGGATAAAACAACATAAATACAATTTAATAAAGCATAGGATAAAACAACATAAATACAATTTAATAAAGCATAGGATAAAACAACATAAATACAATTTAATGAAACATAGGATAAACAACATAAATACAATTTAGTAAAGCATAGGACAAAACAACATAAATACAATTTAATAAAGCATATGTTAAAACAACATAAATACAATTTAATAAAGCATAAGATAAAACAACATGTATATAATTTAGTAAAGCATAAGATAAAACAACATGAATACAATTTAATAAAGCATAGGATAAAACAACATAAATACAATTTAATAAAGCATAGGCTAAAACTACATAAATACAATTTAATAAAGCATAGGATAAAACAAATTAAATACAATTTAATAAAGCATAGGATAAAACAACATAAATTCAATTTAATAAAGCATAGGATAAAACAACATAAATACAATTTAATAAAGCATAGGATAAAACAACATAAATACAATTTAATAAAGCATAAGATAAAACAACATGAATACAATTTAATAAAGCAGAGGTTAAAACAACATAAATACAATTTAATAAATCATAGGATAAAACAACATAAATACAATTTAATAAAGCATAGGTTAAAACAACATAAATACAATTTAATAAAGCATAGGATAAAATAACATAAATACAATTTCATAAAGCATAGGCTAAAACTACATAAATACAATTTAATAAAGCATCGGACAAAACAACATAAATACAATTTAATAAAGCATATGATAAAACAACATAAATACAATTTATAAAGCATAGGATAAAACAACATAAATACAATTTAATAAAGCATCGGACAAAACAACATAAATACAATTTAATAAAGCATAGGATAAAACAACATAAATACAATTTATAAAGCATAGGATAAAACAACATAAATACAATTTAATAAAGCATAGGATAAATCAACATAAATACAATTTAATAAAGCATAGGTTAAAACAACATAAATACAATTTAATAAAGCATAGGATAAAACAACATAAATACAATTTAATAAAGCATAGGTTAAAACAACATAAATACAATTTAATAAAGCATAGGATAAAACAACATAAATACAATTTAATAAAGCATAGGATAAAACAACGTTAATACTTTTTAATAAAGCATAGGTTAAAACAACATTAATACAATTTAATAAAGCATAGGCTAAAACTACATAAATACAATTTAATAAAGCATAGGATAAAACAACATAAATACAATTTAATAAAGCATAGGATAAAACAACATAAATACAATTTAATAAAGCATAGGATAAAACAATATAAATACAATTTAATAAAGCATACGTTAAAACAACATAAATACAATTAAATAAAGCATAGGATAAAACAACATAAATACAATTTAATAAAGCATAGGTTAAAACAACATAAATACAATTTTATAAAGCATAGGATAAAACAACATAAATACAATTTAATAAAGCATAGGTTAAAACAACATAAATACAATTTAATAAAGCATAGGATAAAACAACATAAATAAAATTTAATAAAGCATAGGTTAAAACAACATAAATACAATTTAATAAAGCATAGGATAAAACAACATAAATACAATTTAATAAAGCATAGGATAAAACAACATAAATAAAATTTAATAAAGCATAGGTTAAAACAACATAAATACAATTTAATAAAGCATAGGCAAAAACTACATAAATACAATTTAATAAAGCATAGGATAAAACAACATAAATACAATTTAATAAAGCATATGTTAAAACAACATAAATACAATTTAATAAAGCATAAGATAAAACAACATGAATATAATTTAGTAAAGCATAAGATAAAACAACATGAATACAATTTAATAAAGCATAGGATAAAACAACGTAAATACAATTTAATAAAGCATAGGCTAAAACTACATAAATACAATTTAATAAAGCATAGGATAAAACAAATTAAATACAATTTAATAAAGCATAGGATAAAACAACATAAATACAATTTAATAAAGCATAGGATAAAACAACATAAATACAATTTAATAAAGCATAGGATAAAACAACATAAATACAATTTAATAAAGCATAAGATAAAATAACATGAATACAATTTAATAAAGCATAGGTTAAAACAACATAAATACAATTTAATAAATCATAGGATAAAACAACATAAATACAATTTAATAAAGCATAGGTTAAAACAACATAAATACAATTTAATAAAGCATAGGATAAAACAACATAAATAAAATTTAATAAAGCATAGGATAAAACAACATAAATAAAATTTAATAAAGCATAGGTTAAAACAACATAAATACAATTTAATAAAGCATAGGATAAAACAACATAAATACAATTTAATGAAACATAGGATAAACAACATAAATACAATTTAGTAAAGCATAGGACAAAACAACATAAATACAATTTAATAAAGCATATGTTAAAACAACATAAATACAATTTAATAAAGTATAAGATAAAACAACATGTATATAATTTAGTAAAGCATAAGATAAAACAACATGAATACAATTTAATAAAGCATAGGATAAAACAACATAAATACAATTTAATAAAGCATAGGCTAAAACTACATAAATACAATTTAATAAAGCATAGGATAAAACAAATTAAATACAATTTAATAAAGCATAGGATAAAACAACATAAATTCAATTTAATAAAGCATAGGATAAAACAACATGAATACAATTTAATAAAGCAGAGGTTAAAACAACATAAATACAATTTAATAAATCATAGGATAAAACAACATAAATACAATTTAATAAAGCATAGGTTAAAACAACATAAATACAATTTAATAAAGCATAGGATAAAATAACATAAATACAATTTCATAAAGCATAGGCTAAAACTACATAAATACAATTTAATAAAGCATCGGACAAAACAACATAAATACAATTTAATAAAGCATATGATAAAACAACATAAATACAATTTATAAAGCATAGGATAAAATAACATAAATACAATTTAATAAAGCATAGGATAAAACAACATAAATAAAATTTAATAAAGCATAGGTTAAAACAACATAAATACAATTTAATAAAGCATCGGACAAAACAACATAAATACAATTTAATAAAGCATAGGATAAAACAACATAAATACAATTTATAAAGCATAGGATAAAACAACATAAATACAATTTAATAAAGCATAGGATAAAACAACATAAATAAAATTTAATAAAGCATAGGTTAAAACAACATAAATACAATTTAATAAAGCATAGGATAAATCAACATAAATACAATTTAATAAAGCATAGGATAAAACAACATAAATAAAATGTAATAAAGCATAGGTTAAAACAACATAAATACAATTTAATAAAGCATAGGCAAAAACTACATAAATACAATTTAATAAAGCATAGGATAAAACAACATAAATACAATTTAATAAAGCATAGGTTAAAACAACATAAATGCAATTTAATAAAGCATAGGATAAAACAACATAAATACAATTTAATAAAGCATAGGTTAAAACAACATAAATACAATTTAATAAAGCATAGGATAAAACAACATAAATACAATTTAATAAAGCATAGGATAAAACAACGTTAATACTTTTTAATAAAGCATAGGTTAAAACAACATAAATACAATTTAATAAAGCATAGGCTAAAACTACATAAATACAATTTAATAAAGCATAGGATAAAACAACATAAATACAATTTAATAAAGCATAGGATAAAACAACATAAATACAATTTAATAAAGCATAGAATAAAACAATATAAATACAATTTAATAAAGCATACGTTAAAACAACATAAATACAATTAAATAAAGCATAGGATAAAACAACATAAATACAATTTAATAAAGCATAGGTTAAAACAACATAAATACAATTTTATAAAGCATAGGATAAAACAACATAAATACAATTTAATAAAGCATAGGTTAAAACAACATAAATACAATTTAATAAAGCATAGGATAAAACAACATAAATAAAATTTAATAAAGCATAGGTTAAAACAACATAAATACAATTTAATAAAGCATAGGATAAAACAACATAAATACAATTTAATAAAGCATAGGATAAAACAACATAAATAAAATTTAATAAAGCATAGGTTAAAACAACATAAATACAATTTAATAAAGCATAGGCAAAAACTACATAAATACAATTTAATAAAGCATAGGATAAAACAACATAAATACAATTTAATAAAGCATATGTTAAAACAACATAAATACAATTTAATAAAGCATAAGATAAAACAACATGAATATAATTTAGTAAAGCATAAGATAAAACAACATGAATACAATTTAATAAAGCATAGGATAAAACAACGTAAATACAATTTAATAAAGCATAGGCTAAAACTACATAAATACAATTTAATAAAGCATAGGATAAAACAAATTAAATACAATTTAATAAAGCATAGGATAAAACAACATAAATTCAATTTAATAAAGCATAAGATAAAACAACATGTATATAATTTAGTAAAGCATAAGATAAAACAACATGAATACAATTTAATAAAGCATAGAATAAAACAACATAAATACAATTTAATAAAGCATAGGCTAAAACTACATAAATACAATTTAATAAAGCATAGGATAAAACAAATTAAATACAATTTAATAAAGCATAGGATAAAACAACATAAATTCAATTTAATAAAGCATAGGATAAAACAACATAAATACAATTTAATAAAGCATAGGATAAAACAACATAAATACAATTTAATAAAGCATAGGATAAAACAACATAAATACAATTTAATAAAGCATAGGATAAAACAACATAAATAAAATTTAATAAAGCATAGGTTAAAACAACATAAATACAATTTAATAAAGCATAGGTTAAAACAACATAAATACAATTTAATAAAGCATAGGATAAAACAACATAAATACAATTTATAAAGCATAGGATAAAACAACATAAATAAAATTTAATAAAGCATAGGTTAAAACAACATAAATACAATTTATAAAGCATAGGATAAAACAACATAAATAAAATTTAATAAAGCATAGGTTAAAACAACATAAATACAATTTAATAAAGCATAGGACAAAACAACATAAAAACAATTTAATAAAGCATATGTTAAAACAACATAAATACAATTTAATAAAGCATAAGATAAAACAACATGTATATAATTTAGTAAAGCATAAGATAAAACAACATGAATACAATTTAATAAAGCATAGGATAAAACAACATAAATACAATTTAATAAAGCATAGGCTAAAACTACATAAATACAATTTAATAAAGCATAGGATAAAACAAATTAAATACAATTTAATAAAGCATAGGATAAAACAACATAAATTCAATTTAATAAAGCATAGGATAAAACAACATAAATACAATTTAATAAAGCATAGGATAAAACAACATAAATACAATTTAATAAAGCATAAGATAAAACAACATGAATACAATTTAATAAAGCAGAGGTTAAAACAACATAAATACAATTTAATAAATCATAGGATAAAACAACATAAATACAATTTAATAAAGCATAGGTTAAAACAACATAAATACAATTTAATAAAGCATAGGGTAAAATAACATAAATACAATTTCATAAAGCATAGGCTAAAACTACATAAATACAATTTAATAAAGCATCGGACAAAACAACATAAATACAATTTAATAAAGCATATGATAAAACAACATAAATACAATTTATAAAGCATAGGATAAAACAACATAAATACAATTTAATAAAGCATAGGATAAAACAACATAAATAAAATTTAATAAAGCTTAGGTTAAAACAACATAAATACAATTTAATAAAGCATCGGACAAAACAACATAAATACAATTTAATAAAGCATAGGATAAAACAACATAAATACAATTTATAAAGCATAGGATAAAACAACATAAATACAATTTAATAAAGCATAGGATAAATCAACATAAATACAATTTAATAAAGCATAGGTTAAAACAACATAAATACAATTTAATAAAGCATAGGATAAAACAACATAAATACAATTTAATAAAGCATAGGTTAAAACAACATAAATACAATTTAATAAAGCATAGGATAAAACAACATAAATACAATTTAATAAAGCATAGGATAAAACAACGTTAATACTTTTTAATAAAGCATAGGTTAAAACAACATAAATACAATTTAATAAAGCATAGGCTAAAACAACATAAATATAATTTAATAAAGCATAGGATAAAACAACATAAATAAAATTTAATAAAGCATAGGTTAAAACAACATAAATACAATTTAATAAAGCATAGGCAAAAACTACATAAATACAATTTAATAAAGCATAGGATAAAACAACATAAATACAATTTAATAAAGCATATGTTAAAACAACATAAATACAATTTAATAAAGCATAAGATAAAACAACATGAATATAATTTAGTAAAGCATAAGATAAAACAACATGAATACAATTTAATAAAGCATAGGATAAAACAACGTAAATACAATTTAATAAAGCATAGGCTAAAACTACATAAATACAATTTAATAAAGCATAGGATAAAACAAATTAAATACAATTTAATAAAGCATAGGATAAAACAACATAAATTCAATTTAATAAAGCATAGGATAAAACAACATAAATACAATTTAATAAAGCATAGGATAAAACAACATAAATACAATTTAATAAAGCATAAGATAAAATAACATGAATACAATTTAATAAAGCACAGGTTAAAACAACATAAATACAATTTAATAAATCATAGGATAAAACAACATAAATACAATTTAATAAAGCATAGGTTAAAACAACATAAATACAATTTAATAAAGCATAGGATAAAATAACATAAATACAATTTCATAAAGCATAGGCTAAAACTACATAAATACAATTTAATAAAGCATAGGACAAAACAACATAAACACAATTTAATAAAGCATATGATAAAACAACATAAATACAATTTATAAATCATAGGATAAAACAACATAAATACAATTTAATAAAGCATAGGATAAAACAACATAAATAAAATTTAATAAAGCATAGGATAAAACAACATAAATAAAATTTAATAAAGCATAGGTTAAAACAACATAAATACAATTTAATAAAGCATAGGTTAAAACAACATAAATACAATTTAATAAAGCATAGGATAAAACAACATAAATACAATTTATAAAGCATAGGATAAAACAACATAAATAAAATTTAATAAAGCATAGGTTAAAACAACATAAATACAATTTAATAAAGCATAGGATAAAACAACATAAATACAATTTATAAAGCATAGGATAAAACAACATAAATACAATTTAATAAAGCATAGGATAAAACAACATAAATACAATTTAATAAAGCATAGGATAAAACAACATAAATACAATTTAATGAAACATAGGATAAACAACATAAATACAATTTAGTAAAGCATAGGACAAAACAACATAAATACAATTTAATAAAGCATATGTTAAAACAACATAAATACAATTTAATAAAGCATAAGATAAAACAACATGTATATAATTTAGTAAAGCATAAGATAAAACAACATGAATACAATTTAATAAAGCATAGGATAAAACAACATAAATACAATTTAATAAAGCATAGGCTAAAACTACATAAATACAATTTAATAAAGCATAGGATAAAACAAATTAAATACAATTTAATAAAGCATAGGATAAAACAACATAAATTCAATTTAATAAAGCATAGGATAAAACAACATAAATACAATTTAATAAAGCATAGGATAAAACAACATAAATACAATTTAATAAAGCATAAGATAAAACAACATGAATACAATTTAATAAAGCAGAGGTTAAAACAACATAAATACAATTTAATAAATCATAGGATAAAACAACATAAATACAATTTAATAAAGCATAGGTTAAAACAACATAAATACAATTTAATAAAGCATAGGATAAAATAACATAAATACAATTTCATAAAGCATAGGCTAAAACTACATAAATACAATTTAATAAAGCATCGGACAAAACAACATAAATACAATTTAATAAAGCATATGATAAAACAACATAAATACAATTTATAAAGCATAGGATAAAACAACATAAATACAATTTAATAAAGCATAGGATAAAACAACATAAATAAAATTTAATAAAGCTTAGGTTAAAACAACATAAATACAATTTAATAAAGCATCGGACAAAACAACATAAATACAATTTAATAAAGCATAGGATAAAACAACATAAATACAATTTATAAAGCATAGGATAAAACAACATAAATACAATTTAATAAAGCATAGGATAAATCAACATAAATACAATTTAATAAAGCATAGGTTAAAACAACATAAATACAATTTAATAAAGCATAGGATAAAACAACATAAATACAATTTAATAAAGCATAGGTTAAAACAACATAAATACAATTTAATAAAGCATAGGATAAAACAACATAAATACAATTTAATAAAGCATAGGATAAAACAACGTTAATACTTTTTAATAAAGCATAGGTTAAAACAACATTAATACAATTTAATAAAGCATAGGCTAAAACTACATAAATACAATTTAATAAAGCATAGGATAAAACAACATAAATACAATTTAATAAAGCATAGGATAAAACAACATAAATACAATTTAATAAAGCATAGGATAAAACAATATAAATACAATTTAATAAAGCATACGTTAAAACAACATAAATACAATTAAATAAAGCATAGGATAAAACAACATAAATACAATTTAATAAAGCATAGGTTAAAACAACATAAATACAATTTTATAAAGCATAGGATAAAACAACATAAATACAATTTAATAAAGCATAGGTTAAAACAACATAAATACAATTTAATAAAGCATAGGATAAAACAACATAAATAAAATTTAATAAAGCATAGGTTAAAACAACATAAATACAATTTAATAAAGCATAGGATAAAACAACATAAATACAATTTAATAAAGCATAGGATAAAACAACATAAATAAAATTTAATAAAGCATAGGTTAAAACAACATAAATACAATTTAATAAAGCATAGGCAAAAACTACATAAATACAATTTAATAAAGCATAGGATAAAACAACATAAATACAATTTAATAAAGCATATGTTAAAACAACATAAATACAATTTAATAAAGCATAAGATAAAACAACATGAATATAATTTAGTAAAGCATAAGATAAAACAACATGAATACAATTTAATAAAGCATAGGATAAAACAACGTAAATACAATTTAATAAAGCATAGGCTAAAACTACATAAATACAATTTAATAAAGCATAGGATAAAACAAATTAAATACAATTTAATAAAGCATAGGATAAAACAACATAAATTCAATTTAATAAATCATAGGATAAAACAACATAAATACAATTTAATAAAGCATAGGTTAAAACAACATAAATACAATTTAATAAAGCATAGGATAAAACAACATAAATAAAATTTAATAAAGCATAGGATAAAACAACATAAATAAAATTTAATAAAGCATAGGTTAAAACAACATAAATACAATTTAATAAAGCATAGGATAAAACAACATAAATTCAATTTAATAAAGCATAGGATAAAACAACATAAATACAATTTAATAAAGCATAGGATAAAACAACATAAATACAATTTAATAAAGCATAAGATAAAATAACATGAATACAATTTAATAAAGCACAGGTTAAAACAACATAAATACAATTTAATAAATCATAGGATAAAACAACATAAATACAATTTAATAAAGCATAGGTTAAAACAACATAAATACAATTTAATAAAGCATAGGATAAAATAACATAAATACAATTTCATAAAGCATAGGCTAAAACTACATAAATACAATTTAATAAAGCATAGGACAAAACAACATAAACACAATTTAATAAAGCATATGATAAAACAACATAAATACAATTTATAAATCATAGGATAAAACAACATAAATACAATTTAATAAAGCATAGGATAAAACAACATAAATAAAATTTAATAAAGCATAGGATAAAACAACATAAATAAAATTTAATAAAGCATAGGTTAAAACAACATAAATACAATTTAATAAAGCATAGGTTAAAACAACATAAATACAATTTAATAAAGCATAGGATAAAACAACATAAATACAATTTATAAAGCATAGGATAAAACAACATAAATAAAATTTAATAAAGCATAGGTTAAAACAACATAAATACAATTTAATAAAGCATAGGATAAAACAACATAAATACAATTTATAAAGCATAGGATAAAACAACATAAATACAATTTAATAAAGCATAGGATAAAACAACATAAATACAATTTAATAAAGCATAGGATAAAACAACATAAATACAATTTAATGAAACATAGGATAAACAACATAAATACAATTTAGTAAAGCATAGGACAAAACAACATAAATACAATTTAATAAAGCATATGTTAAAACAACATAAATACAATTTAATAAAGCATAAGATAAAACAACATGTATATAATTTAGTAAAGCATAAGATAAAACAACATGAATACAATTTAATAAAGCATAGGATAAAACAACATAAATACAATTTAATAAAGCATAGGCTAAAACTACATAAATACAATTTAATAAAGCATAGGATAAAACAAATTAAATACAATTTAATAAAGCATAGGATAAAACAACATAAATTCAATTTAATAAAGCATAGGATAAAACAACATAAATACAATTTAATAAAGCATAGGATAAAACAACATAAATACAATTTAATAAAGCATAAGATAAAACAACATGAATACAATTTAATAAAGCAGAGGTTAGAACAACATAAATACAATTTAATAAATCATAGGATAAAACAACATAAATACAATTTAATAAAGCATAGGTTAAAACAACATAAATACAATTTAATAAAGCATAGGATAAAATAACATAAATACAATTTCATAAAGCATAGGCTAAAACTACATAAATACAATTTAATAAAGCATCAGACAAAACAACATAAATACAATTTAATAAAGCATATGATAAAACAACATAAATACAATTTATAAAGCATAGGATAAAACAACATAAATACAATTTAATAAAGCATAGGATAAAACAACATAAATAAAATTTAATAAAGCTTAGGTTAAAACAACATAAATACAATTTAATAAAGCATCGGACAAAACAACATAAATACAATTTAATAAAGCATAGGATAAAACAACATAAATACAATTTATAAAGCATAGGATAAAACAACATAAATACAATTTAATAAAGCATAGGATAAATCAACATAAATACAATTTAATAAAGCATAGGTTAAAACAACATAAATACAATTTAATAAAGCATAGGATAAAACAACATAAATACAATTTAATAAAGCATAGGTTAAAACAACATAAATACAATTTAATAAAGCATAGGATAAAACAACATAAATACAATTTAATAAAGCATAGGATAAAACAACGTTAATACTTTTTAATAAAGCATAGGTTAAAACAACATTAATACAATTTAATAAAGCATAGGCTAAAACTACATAAATACAATTTAATAAAGCATAGGATAAAACAACATAAATACAATTTAATAAAGCATAGGATAAAACAACATAAATACAATTTAATAAAGCATAGGATAAAACAATATAAATACAATTTAAGAAAGCATACGTTAAAACAACATAAATACAATTAAATAAAGCATAGGATAAAACAACATAAATACAATTTAATAAAGCATAGGTTAAAACAACATAAATACAATTTTATAAAGCATAGGATAAAACAACATAAATACAATTTAATAAAGCATAGGTTAAAACAACATAAATACAATTTAATAAAGCATAGGATAAAACAACATAAATAAAATTTAATAAAGCATAGGTTAAAACAACATAAATACAATTTAATAAAGCATAGGATAAAACAACATAAATACAATTTAATAAAGCATAGGATAAAACAACATAAATAAAATTTAATAAAGCATAGGTTAAAACAACATAAATACAATTTAATAAAGCATAGGCAAAAACTACATAAATACAATTTAATAAAGCATAGGATAAAACAACATAAATACAATTTAATAAAGCATATGTTAAAACAACATAAATACAATTTAATAAAGCATAAGATAAAACAACATGAATATAATTTAGTAAAGCATAAGATAAAACAACATGAATACAATTTAATAAAGCATAGGATAAAACAACGTAAATACAATTTTATAAAGCATAGGCTAAAACTACATAAATACAATTTAATAAAGCATAGGATAAAACAAATTAAATACAATTTAATAAAGCATAGGATAAAACAACATAAATTCAATTTAATAAATCATAGGATAAAACAACATAAATACAATTTAATAAAGCATAGGTTAAAACAACATAAATACAATTTAATAAAGCATAGGATAAAACAACATAAATAAAATTTAATAAAGCATAGGATAAAACAACATAAATAAAATTTAATAAAGCATAGGTTAAAACAACATAAATACAATTTAATAAAGCATAGGATAAAACAACATAAATACAATTTAATGAAACATAGGATAAACAACATAAATACAATTTAGTAAAGCATAGGACAAAACAACATAAATTCAATTTAATAAAGCATATGTTAAAACAACATAAATACAATTTAATAAAGTATAAGATAAAACAACATGTATATAATTTAGTAAAGCATAAGATAAAACAACATGAATACAATTTAATAAAGCATAGGATAAAACAACATAAATACAATTTAATAAAGCATAGGCTAAAACTACATAAATACAATTTAATAAAGCATAGGATAAAACAAATTAAATACAATTTAATAAAGCATAGGATAAAACAACATAAATTCAATTTAATAAAGCATAGGATAAAACAACATAAATACAATTTAATAAAGCATAGGATAAAACAACATAAATACAATTTAATAAAGCATAAGATAAAACAACATGAATACAATTTAATAAAGCAGAGGTTAAAACAACATAAATACAATTTAATAAATCATAGGATAAAACAACATAAATACAATTTAATAAAGCATAGGTTAAAACAACATAAATACAATTTAATAAAGCATAGGATAAAATAACATAAATACAATTTCATAAAGCATAGGCTAAAACTACATAAATACAATTTAATAAAGCATCGGACAAAACAACATAAATACAATTTAATAAAGCATATGATAAAACAACATAAATACAATTTATAAAGCATAGGATAAAATAACATAAATACAATTTAATAAAGCATAGGATAAAACAACATAAATAAAATTTAATAAAGCATAGGTTAAAACAACATAAATACAATTTAATAAAGCATCGGACAAAACAACATAAATACAATTTAATAAAGCATAGGATAAAACAACATAAATACAATTTATAAAGCATAGGATAAAACAACATAAATACAATTTAATAAAGCATAGGATAAAACAACATAAATAAAATTTAATAAAGCATAGGTTAAAACAACATAAATACAATTTAATAAAGCATAGGATAAATCAACATAAATACAATTTAATAAAGCATAGGATAAAACAACATAAATAAAATGTAATAAAGCATAGGTTAAAACAACATAAATACAATTTA
Organism: Phyllobates terribilis; assembly: GCF_046119375.1. Classification (NCBI taxonomy): domain Eukaryota; kingdom Metazoa; phylum Chordata; class Amphibia; order Anura; family Dendrobatidae; genus Phyllobates; species Phyllobates terribilis. The sequence continues at coordinate 2,094,636 of NW_027362778.1, forward strand.
ATAAAGCATAGGCAAAAACTACATAAATACAATTTAATAAAGCATAGGATAAAACAACATAAATACAATTTAATAAAGCATAGGTTAAAACAACATAAATACAATTTAATAAAGCATAGGATAAAACAACATAAATACAATTTAATAAAGCATAGGTTAAAACAACATAAATACAATTTAATAAAGCATAGGATAAAACAACATAAATACAATTTAATAAAGCATAGGATAAAACAACGTTAATACTTTTTAATAAAGCATAGGTTAAAACAACATAAATACAATTTAATAAAGCATAGGCTAAAACTACATAAATACAATTTAATAAAGCATAGGATAAAACAACATAAATACAATTTAATAAAGCATAGGATAAAACAACATAAATACAATTTAATAAAGCATAGAATAAAACAATATAAATACAATTTAATAAAGCATACGTTAAAACAACATAAATACAATTAAATAAAGCATAGGATAAAACAACATAAATACAATTTAATAAAGCATAGGTTAAAACAACATAAATACAATTTTATAAAGCATAGGATAAAACAACATAAATACAATTTAATAAAGCATAGGTTAAAACAACATAAATACAATTTAATAAAGCATAGGATAAAACAACATGAATATAATTTAGTAAAGCATAAGATAAAACAACATGAATACAATTTAATAAAGCATAGGATAAAACAACGTAAATACAATTTAATAAAGCACAGGCTAAAACTACATAAATACAATTTAATAAAGCATAGGATAAAACAAATTAAATACAATTTAATAAAGCATAGGATAAAACAACATAAATTCAATTTAATAAAGCATAGGATAAAACAACATAAATAAAATTTAATAAAGCATAGGTTAAAACAACATAAATACAATTTAATAAAGCATAGGATAAAACAACATAAATACAATTTATAAAGCATAGGATAAAACAACATAAATACAATTTAATAAAGCATAGGATAAAACAACATAAATACAATTTAATAAAGCATAGGATAAAACAACATAAATACAATTTAATGAAACATAGGATAAACAACATAAATACAATTTAGTAAAGCATAGGACAAAACAACATAAAAACAATTTAATAAAGCATATGTTAAAACAACATAAATACAATTTAATAAAGCATAAGATAAAACAACATGTATATAATTTAGTAAAGCATAAGATAAAACAACCTGAATACAATTTAATAAAGCATAGGATAAAACAACATAAATACAATTTAATAAAGCATAGGCTAAAACTACATAAATACAATTTAATAAAGCATAGGATAAAACAAATTAAATACAATTTAATAAAGCATAGGATAAAACAACATAAATTCAATTTAATAAAGCATAGGATAAAACAACATAAATACAATTTAATAAAGCATAGGATAAAACAACATAAATACAATTTAATAAAGCATAAGATAAAACAACATGAATACAATTTAATAAAGCAGAGGTTAAAACAACATAAATACAATTTAATAAATCATAGGATAAAACAACATAAATACAATTTAATAAAGCATAGGTTAAAACAACATAAATACAATTTAATAAAGCATAGGGTAAAATAACATAAATACAATTTCATAAAGCATAGGCTAAAACTACATAAATACAATTTAATAAAGCATCGGACAAAACAACATAAATACAATTTAATAAAGCATATGATAAAACAACATAAATACAATTTATAAAGCATAGGATAAAACAACATAAATACAATTTAATAAAGCATAGGATAAAACAACATAAATAAAATTTAATAAAGCTTAGGTTAAAACAACATAAATACAATTTAATAAAGCATCAGACAAAACAACATAAATACAATTTAATAAAGCATAGGATAAAACAACATAAATACAATTTATAAAGCATAGGATAAAACAACATAAATACAATTTAATAAAGCATAGGATAAATCAACATAAATACAATTTAATAAAGCATAGGTTAAAACAACATAAATACAATTTAATAAAGCATAGGATAAAACAACATAAATACAATTTAATAAAGCATAGGTTAAAACAACATAAATACAATTTAATAAAGCATAGGATAAAACAACATAAATACAATTTAATAAAGCATAGGATAAAACAACGTTAATACAATTTAATAAAGCATAGGATAAAACAACATAAATACAATTTAATAAAGCATAGGATAAAACAACATAAATACAATTTAATAAAGCATAGGATAAAACAATATAAATACAATTTAATAAAGCATACGTTAAAACAACATAAATACAATTAAATAAAGCATAGGATAAAACAACATAAATACAATTTAATAAAGCATAGGTTAAAACAACATAAATACAATTTTATAAAGCATAGGATAAAACAACATAAATACAATTTAATAAAGCATAGGTTAAAACAACATAAATACAATTTAATAAAGCATAGGATAAAACAACATAAATAAAATTTAATAAAGCATAGGTTAAAACAACATAAATACAATTTAATAAAGCATAGGATAAAACAACATAAATACAATTTAATAAAGCATAGGATAAAACAACATAAATAAAATTTAATAAAGCATAGGTTAAAGCAACATAAATACACTTTAATAAAGCATAGGCAAAAACTACATAAATACAATTTAATAAAGCATAGGATAAAACAACATAAATACAATTTAATAAAGCATATGTTAAAACAACATAAATACAATTTAATAAAGCATAAGATAAAACAACATGAATATAATTTAGTAAAGCATAAGATAAAACAACATGAATACAATTTAATAAAGCATAGGATAAAACAACGTAAATACAATTTAATAAAGCATAGGCTAAAACTACATAAATACAATTTAATAAAGCATAGGATAAAACAAATTAAATACAATTTAATAAAGCATAGGATAAAACAACATAAATTCAATTTAATAAAGCATAGGTTAAAACAACATAAATACAATTTAATAAAGCATAGGCTAAAACTACATAAATACAATTTAATAAAGCATAGGATAAAACAACATAAATACAATTTAATAAAGCATAGGATAAAACAACATAAATACAATTTAATAAAGCATAGGATAAAACAATATAAATACAATTTAATAAAGCATACGTTAAAACAACATAAATACAATTAAATAAAGCATAGGATAAAACAACATAAATACAATTTAATAAAGCATAGGTTAAAACAACATAAATACAATTTTATAAAGCATAGGATAAAACAACATAAATACAATTTAATAAAGCATAGGTTAAAACAACATAAATACAATTTAATAAAGCATAGGATAAAACAACATAAATAAAATTTAATAAAGCATAGGTTAAAACAACATAAATACAATTTAATAAAGCATAGGATAAAACAACATAAATACAATTTAATAAAGCATAGGATAAAACAACATAAATAAAATTTAATAAAGCATAGGTTAAAACAACATAAATACACTTTAATAAAGCATAGGCAAAAACTACATAAATACAATTTAATAAAGCATAGGATAAAACAACATAAATACAATTTAATAAAGCATATGTTAAAACAACATAAATACAATTTAATAAAGCATAAGATAAAACAACATGAATATAATTTAGTAAAGCATAAGATAAAACAACATGAATACAATTTAATAAAGCATAGGATAAAACAACGTAAATACAATTTAATAAAGCATAGGCTAAAACTACATAAATACAATTTAATAAAGCATAGGATAAAACAAATTAAATACAATTTAATAAAGCATAGGATAAAACAACATAAATTCAATTTAATAAAGCATAGGATAAAACAACATAAATACAATTTAATAAAGCATAGGATAAAACAACATAAATACAATTTAATAAAGCATAAGATAAAATAACATGAATACAATTTAATAAAGCATAGGTTAAAACAACATAAATACAATTTAATAAATCATAGGATAAAACAACATAAATACAATTTAATAAAGCATAGGTTAAAACAACATAAATACAATTTAATAAAGCATAGGATAAAATAACATAAATACAATTTCATAAAGCATAGGCTAAAACTACATAAATACAATTTAATAAAGCATAGGACAAAACAACATAAACACAATTTAATAAAGCATATGATAAAACAACATAAATACAATTTATAAAGCATAGGATAAAACAACATAAATACAATTTAATAAAGCATAGGATAAAACAACATAAATAAAATTTAATAAAGCATAGGATAAAACAACATAAATAAAATTTAATAAAGCATAGGTTAAAACAACATAAATACAATTTAATAAAGCATAGGTTAAAACAACATAAATACAATTTAATAAAGCATAGGATAAAACAACATAAATACAATTTATAAAGCATAGGATAAAACAACATAAATAAAATTTAATAAAGCATAGGATAAAACAACATAAATAAAATTTAATAAAGCATAGGATAAAACAACATAAATAAAATTTAATAAAGCATAGGATAAAACAACATAAATAAAATTTAATAAAGCATAGGTTAAAACAACATAAATACAATTTAATAAAGCATAGGATAAAACAACATAAATACAATTTAATGAAACATAGGATAAACAACATAATACAATTTAGTAAAGCATAGGACAAAACAACATAAATTCAATTTAATAAAGCATATGTTAAAACAACATAAATACAATTTAATAAAGTATAAGATAAAACAACATGTATATAATTTAGTAAAGCATAAGATAAAACAACATGAATACAATTTAATAAAGCATAGGATAAAACAACATAAATACAATTTAATAAAGCATAGGCTAAAACTACATAAATACAATTTAATAAAGCATAGGATAAAACAAATTAAATACAATTTAATAAAGCATAGGATAAAACAACATAAATTCAATTTAATAAAGCATAGGATAAAACAACATAAATACAATTTAATAAAGCATAGGATAAAACAACATAAATACAATTTAATAAAGCATAAGATAAAACAACATGAATACAATTTAATAAAGCAGAGGTTAAAACAACATAAATACAATTTAATAAATCATAGGATAAAACAACATAAATACAATTTAATAAAGCATAGGTTAAAACAACATAAATACAATTTAATAAAGCATAGGATAAAATAACATAAATACAATTTCATAAAGCATAGGCTAAAACTACATAAATACAATTTAATAAAGCATCGGACAAAACAACATAAATACAATTTAATAAAGCATATGATAAAACAACATAAATACAATTTATAAAGCATAGGATAAAATAACATAAATACAATTTAATAAAGCATAGGATAAAACAACATAAATAAAATTTAATAAAGCATAGGTTAAAACAACATAAATACAATTTAATAAAGCATCGGACAAAACAACATAAATACAATTTAATAAAGCATAGGATAAAACAACATAAATACAATTTATAAAGCATAGGATAAAACAACATAAATACAATTTAATAAAGCATAGGATAAAACAACATAAATAAAATTTAATAAAGCATAGGTTAAAACAACATAAATACAATTTAATAAAGCATAGGATAAATCAACATAAATACAATTTAATAAAGCATAGGATAAAACAACATAAATAAAATGTAATAAAGCATAGGTTAAAACAACATAAATACAATTTAATAAAGCATAGGCAAAAACTACATAAATACAATTTAATAAAGCATAGGATAAAACAACATAAATACAATTTAATAAAGCATAGGTTAAAACAACATAAATACAATTTAATAAAGCATAGGATAAAACAACATAAATACAATTTAATAAAGCATAGGTTAAAACAACATAAATACAATTTAATAAAGCATAGGATAAAACAACATAAATACAATTTAATAAAGCATAGGATAAAACAACGTTAATACTTTTTAATAAAGCATAGGTTAAAACAACATAAATACAATTTAATAAAGCATAGGCTAAAACTACATAAATACAATTTAATAAAGCATAGGATAAAACAACATAAATACAATTTAATAAAGCATAGGATAAAACAACATAAATACAATTTAATAAAGCATAGAATAAAACAATATAAATACAATTTAATAAAGCATACGTTAAAACAACATAAATACAATTAAATAAAGCATAGGATAAAACAACATAAATACAATTTAATAAAGCATAGGTTAAAACAACATAAATACAATTTTATAAAGCATAGGATAAAACAACATAAATACAATTTAATAAAGCATAGGTTAAAACAACATAAATACAATTTAATAAAGCATAGGATAAAACAACATGAATATAATTTAGTAAAGCATAAGATAAAACAACATGAATACAATTTAATAAAGCATAGGATAAAACAACGTAAATACAATTTAATAAAGCACAGGCTAAAACTACATAAATACAATTTAATAAAGCATAGGATAAAACAAATTAAATACAATTTAATAAAGCATAGGATAAAACAACATAAATTCAATTTAATAAAGCATAGGATAAAACAACATAAATAAAATTTAATAAAGCATAGGTTAAAACAACATAAATACAATTTAATAAAGCATAGGATAAAACAACATAAATACAATTTATAAAGCATAGGATAAAACAACATAAATACAATTTAATAAAGCATAGGATAAAACAACATAAATACAATTTAATAAAGCATAGGATAAAACAACATAAATACAATTTAATGAAACATAGGATAAACAACATAAATACAATTTAGTAAAGCATAGGACAAAACAACATAAAAACAATTTAATAAAGCATATGTTAAAACAACATAAATACAATTTAATAAAGCATAAGATAAAACAACATGTATATAATTTAGTAAAGCATAAGATAAAACAACCTGAATACAATTTAATAAAGCATAGGATAAAACAACATAAATACAATTTAATAAAGCATAGGCTAAAACTACATAAATACAATTTAATAAAGCATAGGATAAAACAAATTAAATACAATTTAATAAAGCATAGGATAAAACAACATAAATTCAATTTAATAAAGCATAGGATAAAACAACATAAATACAATTTAATAAAGCATAGAATAAAACAACATAAATACAATTTAATAAAGCATAAGATAAAACAACATGAATACAATTTAATAAAGCAGAGGTTAAAACAACATAAATACAATTTAATAAATCATAGGATAAAACAACATAAATACAATTTAATAAAGCATAGGTTAAAACAACATAAATACAATTTAATAAAGCATAGGGTAAAATAACATAAATACAATTTCATAAAGCATAGGCTAAAACTACATAAATACAATTTAATAAAGCATCGGACAAAACAACATAAATACAATTTAATAAAGCATATGATAAAACAACATAAATACAATTTATAAAGCATAGGATAAAACAACATAAATACAATTTAATAAAGCATAGGATAAAACAACATAAATAAAATTTAATAAAGCTTAGGTTAAAACAACATAAATACAATTTAATAAAGCATCAGACAAAACAACATAAATACAATTTAATAAAGCATAGGATAAAACAACATAAATACAATTTATAAAGCATAGGATAAAACAACATAAATACAATTTAATAAAGCATAGGATAAATCAACATAAATACAATTTAATAAAGCATAGGTTAAAACAACATAAATACAATTTAATAAAGCATAGGATAAAACAACATAAATACAATTTAATAAAGCATAGGTTAAAACAACATAAATACAATTTAATAAAGCATAGGATAAAACAACATAAATACAATTTAATAAAGCATAGGATAAAACAACGTTAATACTTTTTAATAAAGCATAGGTTAAAACAACATAAATACAATTTAATAAAGCATAGGCTAAAACTACATAAATACAATTTAATAAAGCATAGGATAAAACAACATAAATACAATTTAATAAAGCATAGGATAAAACAACATAAATACAATTTAATAAAGCATAGGATAAAACAATATAAATACAATTTAATAAAGCATACGTTAAAACAACATAAATACAATTAAATAAAGCATAGGATAAAACAACATAAATACAATTTAATAAAGCATAGGATAAAACAACATAAATACAATTTTATAAAGCATAGGATAAAACAACATAAATACAATTTAATAAAGCATAGGTTAAAACAACATAAATACAATTTAATAAAGCATAGGATAAAACAACATAAATAAAATTTAATAAAGCATAGGTTAAAACAACATAAATACAATTTAATAAAGCATAGGATAAAACAACATAAATACAATTTAATAAAGCATAGGATAAAACAACATAAATAAAATTTAATAAAGCATAGGTAAAAAACAACATAAATACACTTTAATAAAGCATAGGCAAAAACTACATAAATACAATTTAATAAAGCATAGGATAAAACAACATAAATACAATTTAATAAAGCATATGTTAAAACAACATAAATACAATTTAATAAAGCATAAGATAAAACAACATGAATATAATTTAGTAAAGCATAAGATAAAACAACATGAATACAATTTAATAAAGCATAGGATAAAACAACGTAAATACAATTTAATAAAGCATAGGCTAAAACTACATAAATACAATTTAATAAAGCATAGGATAAAACAAATTAAATACAATTTAATAAAGCATAGGATAAAACAACATAAATTCAATTTAATAAAGCATAGGTTAAAACAACATAAATACAATTTAATAAAGCATAGGCTAAAACTACATAAATACAATTTAATAAAGCATAGGATAAAACAACATAAATACAATTTAATAAAGCATAGGATAAAACAACATAAATACAATTTAATAAAGCATAGGATAAAACAATATAAATACAATTTAATAAAGCATACGTTAAAACAACATAAATACAATTAAATAAAGCATAGGATAAAACAACATAAATACAATTTAATAAAGCATAGGTTAAAACAACATAAATACAATTTTATAAAGCATAGGATAAAACAACATAAATACAATTTAATAAAGCATAGGTTAAAACAACATAAATACAATTTAATAAAGCATAGGATAAAACAACATAAATAAAATTTAATAAAGCATAGGTTAAAACAACATAAATACAATTTAATAAAGCATAGGATAAAACAACATAAATACAATTTAATAAAGCATAGGATAAAACAACATAAATAAAATTTAATAAAGCATAGGTTAAAACAACATAAATACACTTTAATAAAGCATAGGCAAAAACTACATAAATACAATTTAATAAAGCATAGGATAAAACAACATAAATACAATTTAATAAAGCATATGTTAAAACAACATAAATACAATTTAATAAAGCATAAGATAAAACAACATGAATATAATTTAGTAAAGCATAAGATAAAACAACATGAATACAATTTAATAAAGCATAGGATAAAACAACGTAAATACAATTTAATAAAGCATAGGCTAAAACTACATAAATACAATTTAATAAAGCATAGGATAAAACAAATTAAATACAATTTAATAAAGCATAGGATAAAACAACATAAATTCAATTTAATAAAGCATAGGATAAAACAACATAAATACAATTTAATAAAGCATAGGATAAAACAACATAAATACAATTTAATAAAGCATAAGATAAAATAACATGAATACAATTTAATAAAGCATAGGTTAAAACAACATAAATACAATTTAATAAATCATAGGATAAAACAACATAAATACAATTTAATAAAGCATAGGTTAAAACAACATAAATACAATTTAATAAAGCATAGGATAAAATAACATAAATACAATTTCATAAAGCATAGGCTAAAACTACATAAATACAATTTAATAAAGCATAGGACAAAACAACATAAACACAATTTAATAAAGCATATGATAAAACAACATAAATACAATTTATAAAGCATAGGATAAAACAACATAAATACAATTTAATAAAGCATAGGATAAAACAACATAAATAAAATTTAATAAAGCATAGGATAAAACAACATAAATAAAATTTAATAAAGCATAGGTTAAAACAACATAAATACAATTTAATAAAGCATAGGTTAAAACAACATAAATACAATTTAATAAAGCATAGGATAAAACAACATAAATACAATTTATAAAGCATAGGATAAAACAACATAAATAAAATTTAATAAAGCATAGGTTAAAACAACATAAATACAATTTAATAAAGCATAGGATAAAACAACATAAATACAATTTATAAAGCATAGGATAAAACAACATAAATACAATTTAATAAAGCATAGGATAAAACAACATAAATACAATTTAATAAAGCATAGGATAAAACAACATAAATACAATTTAATGAAACATAGGATAAACAACATAAATACAATTTAGTAAAGCATAGGACAAAACAACATAAATACAATTTAATAAAGCATATGTTAAAACAACATAAATACAATTTAATAAAGTATAAGATAAAACAACATGTATATAATTTAGTAAAGCATAAGATAAAACAACATGAATACAATTTAATAAAGCATAGGATAAAACAACATAAATACAATTTAATAAAGCATAGGCTAAAACTACATAAATACAATTTAATAAAGCATAGGATAAAACAAATTAAATACAATTTAATAAAGCATAGGATAAAACAACATAAATTCAATTTAATAAAGCATAGGATAAAACAACATAAATACAATTTAATAAAGCATAGGATAAAACAACATAAATACAATTTAATAAAGCATAAGATAAAACAACATGAATACAATTTAATAAAGCAGAGGTTAAAACAACATAAATACAATTTAATAAATCATAGGATAAAACAACATAAATACAATTTAATAAAGCATAGGTTAAAACAACATAAATACAATTTAATAAAGCATAGGATAAAATAACATAAATACAATTTCATAAAGCATAGGCTAAAACTACATAAATACAATTTAATAAAGCATCGGACAAAACAACATAAATACAATTTAATAAAGCATATGATAAAACAACATAAATACAATTTATAAAGCATAGGATAAAACAACATAAATCCAATTTAATAAAGCATAGGATAAAACAACATAAATAAAATTTAATAAAGCTTAGGTTAAAACAACATAAATACAATTTAATAAAGCATCGGACAAAACAACATAAATACAATTTAATAAAGCATAGGATAAAACAACATAAATACAATTTATAAAGCATAGGATAAAACAACATAAATACAATTTAATAAAGCATAGGATAAAACAACATAAATACAATTTAATAAAGCATAGGCTAAAACTACATAAATACAATTTAATAAAGCATAGGATAAAACAACATAAATACAATTTAATAAAGCATAGGATAAAACAACATAAATACAATTTAATAAAGCATACGTTAAAACAACATAAATACAATTAAATAAAGCATAGGTTAAAAGAACATAAATACAATTTAATAAAGCATAGGATGAAACAACATAAATACATTTTAATAAAGCATAGGATAAAACAACATAAATAAAATTTAATAAAGCATAGGTTAAAACAACATAAATACAATTTAATAAAGCATAGGATAAAACAACATAAATACAATTTAATAAAGCATAGGATAAAACAACATAAATAAAATTTAATAAAGCATAGGTTAAAACAACATAAATACAATATAATAAAGCATAGGCAAAAACTACATAAATACAATTTAATAAAGCATAGGATAAAACAACATAAATACAATTTAATAAAGCATAGGTTAAAACAACATAAATACAATTTAATAAAGCATAGGATAAAACAACATAAATACAATTTAATAAAGCATAGGTTAAAACAACAAAAATACAATTTAATAAAGCATAGGATAAAACAACATAAATACAATTTAATAAAGCATAGGATAAAACAACGTAAATACTTTTTAATAAAGCATAGGTTAAAACAACATAAATACAATTTAATAAAGCATAGGCTAAAACTACATAAATACAATTTAATAAAGCATAGGATAAAACAACATAAATACAATTTAATAAAGCATAGGATAAAACAACATAAATACAATTTAATAAAGCATAGGATAAAACAACATAAATACAATTTAATAAAGCATACGTTAAAACAACATAAATACAATTAAATAAAGCATAGGATAAAACAACATAAATACAATTTAATAAAGCATAGGTTAAAACAACATAAATACAATTTTATAAAGCATAGGATAAAACAACATAAATACAATTTAATAAAGCATAGGTTAAAACAACATAAATACAATTTAATAAAGCATAGGATAAAACAACATAAATTCAATTTAATAAAGCATAGGATAAAACAACATAAATACAATTTAATAAAGCATAGGATAAAACAACATAAATACAATTTATAAAGCATAGGATAAAACAACATAAATACAATTTAATAAAGCATAGGATAAAACAACATAAATAAAATTTAATAAAGCATAGGTTAAAACAACATAAATACAATTTAATAAAGCATCGGACAAAACAACATAAATACAATTTAATAAAGCATAGGATAAAACAACATAAATACAATTTATAAAGCATAGGATAAAACAACATAAATACAATTTAATAAAGCATAGGATAAAACAACATAAATTCAATTTAATAAAGCATAGGATAAAACAACATAAATACAATTTAATAAAGCATAGGATAAAACAACATAAATAAAATTTAATAAAGCATAGGATAAAACAACATAAATACAATTTATAAAGCATAGGATAAAGCAACATAAATACAATTTAATAAAGCATAGGTTAAAACAACATAAATACAATTTAATAAAGCATAGGATAAAACAACATAAATACAATTTAATAAAGCATAGGTTAAAACAACATAAATACAATTTAATAAAGCATAGGATAAAACAACATAAATACAATTTAATAAAGCATAGGTTAAAACAACATAAATACAATTTAATAAAGCATAGGATAAAACAACATAAATACAATTTAATAAAGCATAGGTTAAAACAACATAAATACAATTTAATAAAGCATAGGGTAAAATAACATAAATACAATTTCATAAAGCATAGGCTAAAACTACATAAATACAATTTAATAAAGCATCGGACAAAACAACATAAATACAATTTAATAAAGCATATGATAAAACAACATAAATACAATTTATAAAGCATAGGATAAAACAACATAAATACAATTTAATAAAGCATAGGATAAAACAACATAAATAAAATTTAATAAAGCTTAGGTTAAAACAACATAAATACAATTTAATAAAGCATCAGACAAAACAACATAAATACAATTTAATAAAGCATAGGATAAAACAACATAAATACAATTTATAAAGCATAGGATAAAACAACATAAATACAATTTAATAAAGCATAGGATAAATCAACATAAATACAATTTAATAAAGCATAGGTTAAAACAACATAAATACAATTTAATAAAGCATAGGATAAAACAACATAAATACAATTTAATAAAGCATAGGTTAAAACAACATAAATACAATTTAATAAAGCATAGGATAAAACAACATAAATACAATTTAATAAAGCATAGGATAAAACAACATAAATACAATTTAATAAAGCATAGGATAAAACAACGTTAATACTTTTTAATAAAGCATAGGTTAAAACAACATAAATACAATTTAATAAAGCATAGGCTAAAACTACATAAATACAATTTAATAAAGCATAGGATAAAACAACATAAATACAATTTAATAAAGCATAGGATAAAACAACATAAATACAATTTAATAAAGCATAGGATAAAACAATATAAATACAATTTAATAAAGCATACGTTAAAACAACATAAATACAATTAAATAAAGCATAGGATAAAACAACATAAATACAATTTAATAAAGCATAGGTTAAAACAACATAAATACAATTTTATAAAGCATAGGATAAAACAACATAAATACAATTTAATAAAGCATAGGTTAAAACAACATAAATACAATTTGATAAAGCATAGGATAAAACAACATAAATAAAATTTAATAAAGCATAGGTTAAAACAACATAAATACAATTTAATAAAGCATAGGATAAAACAACATAAATACAATTTAATAAAGCATAGGATAAAACAACATAAATAAAATTTAATAAAGCATAGGTTAAAACAACATAAATACACTTTAATAAAGCATAGGCAAAAACTACATAAATACAATTTAATAAAGCATAGGATAAAACAACATAAATACAATTTAATAAAGCATATGTTAAAACAACATAAATACAATTTAATAAAGCATAAGATAAAACAACATGAATATAATTTAGTAAAGCATAAGATAAAACAACATGAATACAATTTAATAAAGCATAGGATAAAACAACGTAAATACAATTTAATAAAGCATAGGCTAAAACTACATAAATACAATTTAATAAAGCATAGGATAAAACAAATTAAATACAATTTAATAAAGCATAGGATAAAACAACATAAATTCAATTTAATAAAGCATAGGTTAAAACAACATAAATACAATTTAATAAAGCATAGGCTAAAACTACATAAATACAATTTAATAAAGCATAGGATAAAACAACATAAATACAATTTAATAAAGCATAGGATAAAACAACATAAATACAATTTAATAAAGCATAGGATAAAACAATATAAATACAATTTAATAAAGCATACGTTAAAACAACATAAATACAATTAAATAAAGCATAGGATAAAACAACATAAATACAATTTAATAAAGCATAGGTTAAAACAACATAAATACAATTTTATAAAGCATAGGATAAAACAACATAAATACAATTTAATAAAGCATAGGTTAAAACAACATAAATACAATTTAATAAAGCATAGGATAAAACAACATAAATAAAATTTAATAAAGCATAGGTTAAAACAACATAAATACAATTTAATAAAGCATAGGATAAAACAACATAAATACAATTTAATAAAGCATAGGATAAAACAACATAAATAAAATTTAATAAAGCATAGGCTAAAACAACATAAATACACTTTAATAAAGCATAGGCAAAAACTACATAAATACAATTTAATAAAGCATAGGATAAAACAACATAAATACAATTTAATAAAGCATATGTTAAAACAACATAAATACAATTTAATAAAGCATAAGATAAAACAACATGAATATAATTTAGTAAAGCATAAGATAAAACAACATGAATACAATTTAATAAAGCATAGGATAAAACAACGTAAATACAATTTAATAAAGCATAGGCTAAAACTACATAAATACAATTTAATAAAGCATAGGATAAAACAAATTAAATACAATTTAATAAAGCATAGGATAAAACAACATAAATTCAATTTAATAAAGCATAGGATAAAACAACATAAATACAATTTAATAAAGCATAGGATAAAACAACATAAATACAATTTAATAAAGCATAAGATAAAATAACATGAATACAATTTAATAAAGCATAGGTTAAAACAACATAAATACAATTTAATAAATCATAGGATAAAACAACATAAATACAATTTAATAAAGCATAGGTTAAAACAACATAAATACAATTTAATAAAGCATAGGATAAAATAACATAAATACAATTTCATAAAGCATAGGCTAAAACTACATAAATACAATTTAATAAAGCATAGGACAAAACAACATAAACACAATTTAATAAAGCATATGATAAAACAACATAAATACAATTTATAAAGCATAGGATAAAACAACATAAATACAATTTAATAAAGCATAGGATAAAATAACATAAATAAAATTTAATAAAGCATAGGATAAAACAACATAAATAAAATTTAATAAAGCATAGGTTAAAACAACATAAATACAATTTAATAAAGCATAGGTTAAAACAACATAAATACAATTTAATAAAGCATAGGATAAAACAACATAAATACAATTTATAAAGCATAGGATAAAACAACATAAATAAAATTTAATAAAGCATAGGTTAAAACAACATAAATACAATTTAATAAAGCATAGGATAAAACAACATAAATACAATTTATAAAGCATAGGATAAAACAACATAAATACAATTTAATAAAGCATAGGATAAAACAACATAAATACAATTTAATAAAGCATAGGATAAAACAACATAAATACAATTTAATGAAACATAGGATAAACAACATAAATACAATTTAGTAAAGCATAGGACAAAACAACATAAATACAATTTAATAAAGCATATGTTAAAACAACATAAATACAATTTAATAAAGTATAAGATAAAACAACATGTATATAATTTAGTAAAGCATAAGATAAAACAACATGAATACAATTTAATAAAGCATAGGATAAAACAACATAAATACAATTTAATAAAGCATAGGCTAAAACTACATAAATACAATTTAATAAAGCATAGGATAAAACAAATTAAATACAATTTAATAAAGCATAGGATAAAACAACATAAATTCAATTTAATAAAGCATAGGATAAAACAACATAAATACAATTTAATAAAGCATAGGATAAAACAACATAAATACAATTTAATAAAGCATAAGATAAAACAACATGAATACAATTTAATAAAGCAGAGGTTAAAACAACATAAATACAATTTAATAAATCATAGGATAAAACAACATAAATACAATTTAATAAAGCATAGGTTAAAACAACATAAATACAATTTAATAAAGCATAGGATAAAATAACATAAATACAATTTCATAAAGCATAGGCTAAAACTACATAAATACAATTTAATAAAGCATCGGACAAAACAACATAAATACAATTTAATAAAGCATATGATAAAACAACATAAATACAATTTATAAAGCATAGGATAAAACAACATAAATACAATTTAATAAAGCATAGGATAAAACAACATAAATAAAATTTAATAAAGCTTAGGTTAAAACAACATAAATACAATTTAATAAAGCATCGGACAAAACAACATAAATACAATTTAATAAAGCATAGGATAAAACAACATAAATACAATTTATAAAGCATAGGATAAAACAACATAAATACAATTTAATAAAGCATAGGATAAAACAACATAAATACAATTTAATAAAGCATAGGCTAAAACTACATAAATACAATTTAATAAAGCATAGGATAAAACAACATAAATACAATTTAATAAAGCATAGGATAAAACAACATAAATACAATTTAATAAAGCATAAGTTAAAACAACATAAATACAATTAAATAAAGCATAGGTTAAAAGAACATAAATACAATTTAATAAAGCATAGGATGAAACAACATAAATACATTTTAATAAAGCATAGGATAAAACAACATAAATAAAATTTAATAAAGCATAGGTTAAAACAACATAAATACAATTTAATAAAGCATAGGATAAAACAACATAAATACAATTTAATAAAGCATAGGATAAAACAACATAAATAAAATTTAATAAAGCATAGGTTAAAACAACATAAATACAATATAATAAAGCATAGGCAAAAACTACATAAATACAATTTAATAAAGCATAGGATAAAACAACATAAATACAATTTAATAAAGCATAGGTTAAAACAACATAAATACAATTTAATAAAGCATAGGATAAAACAACGTAAATACTTTTTAATAAAGCATAGGTTAAAACAACATAAATACAATTTAATAAAGCATAGGCTAAAACTACATAAATACAATTTAATAAAGCATAGGATAAAACAACATAAATACAATTTAATAAAGCATAGGATAAAACAACATAAATACAATTTAATAAAGCATAGGATAAAACAACATAAATACAATTTAATAAAGCATAGGATAAAACAACGTAAATACTTTTTAATAAAGCATAGGTTAAAACAACATAAATACAATTTAATAAAGCATAGGCTAAAACTACATAAATACAATTTAATAAAGCATAGGATAAAACAACATAAATACAATTTAATAAAGCATAGGATAAAACAACATAAATACAATTTAATAAAGCATAGGATAAAACAACATAAATACAATTTAATAAAGCATACGTTAAAACAACATAAATACAATTAAATAAAGCATAGGATAAAACAACATAAATACAATTTAATAAAGCATAGGTTAAAACAACATAAATACAATTTTATAAAGCATAGGATAAAACAACATAAATACAATTTAATAAAGCATAGGATAAAACAACATAAATACAATTTATAAAGCATAGGATAAAACAACATAAATACAATTTAATAAAGCATAGGATAAAACAACATAAATAAAATTTAATAAAGCATAGGTTAAAACAACATAAATACAATTTAATAAAGCATCGGACAAAACAACATAAATACAATTTAATAAAGCATAGGATAAAACAACATAAATACAATTTATAAAGCATAGGATAAAACAACATAAATACAATTTAATAAAGCATAGGATAAAACAACATAAATTCAATTTAATAAAGCATAGGATAAAACAACATATTACAATTTAATAAAGCATAGGATAAAACAACATAAATAAAATTTAATAAAGCATAGGATAAAACAACATAAATACAATTTATAAAGCATAGGATAAAACAACATAAATACAATTTAATAAAGCATAGGTTAAAACAACATAAATACAATTTAATAAAGCATAGGATAAAACAACATAAATACAATTTAATAAAGCATAGGTTAAAACAACATAAATACAATTTAATAAAGCATAGGATAAAACAACATAAATACAATTTAATAAAGCATAGGATAAAACAACGTAAATACTTTTTAATAAAGCATAGGTTAAAACAACATAAATACAATTTAATAAACCATAGGCTAAAACTACATAAATACAATTTAATAAAGCATAGGATAAAACAACATAAATACAATTTAATAAAGCATAGGATAAAACAACATAAATACAATTTAATAAAGCATAGGATAAAACAACATAAATACAATTTAATAAAGCATACGTTAAAACAACATAAATACAATTAAATAAAGCATAGGATAAAACAACATAAATACAATTTAATAAAGAATACGTTAAAACAACATAAATACAATTTTATAAAGCATAGGATAAAACAACATAAATACAATTTAATAAAGCATAGGTTAAAACAACATAAATACAATTTAATAAAGCATAGGATAAAACAACATAAATTCAATTTAATAAAGCATAGGATAAAACAACATAAATACAATTTAATAAAGCATAGGATAAAACAACATAAATACAATTTATAAAGCATAGGATAAAATAACATAAATACAATTTAATAAAGCATAGGATAAAACAACATAAATAAAATTTAATAAAGCATAGGTTAAAACAACATAAATACAATTTAATAAAGCATCGGACAAAACAACATAAATACAATTTAATAAAGCATAGGATAAAACAACATAAATACAATTTAATAAAGCATAAGATAAAACAACATGAATACAATTTAATAAAGCAGAGGTTAAAACAACATAAATACAATTTAATAAATCATAGGATAAAACAACATAAATACAATTTAATAAAGCATAGGTTAAAACAACATAAATACAATTTAATAAAGCATAGGGTAAAATAACATAAATACAATTTCATAAAGCATAGGCTAAAACTACATAAATACAATTTAATAAAGCATCGGACAAAACAACATAAATACAATTTAATAAAGCATATGATAAAACAACATAAATACAATTTATAAAGCATAGGATAAAACAACATAAATACAATTTAATAAAGCATAGGATAAAACAACATAAATAAAATTTAATAAAGCTTAGGTTAAAACAACATAAATACAATTTAATAAAGCATCGGACAAAACAACATAAATACAATTTAATAAAGCATAGGATAAAACAACATAAATACAATTTATAAAGCATAGGATAAAACAACATAAATACAATTTAATAAAGCATAGGATAAATCAACATAAATACAATTTAATAAAGCATAGGTTAAAACAACATAAATACAATTTAATAAAGCATAGGATAAAACAACATAAATACAATTTAATAAAGCATAGGTTAAAACAACATAAATACAATTTAATAAAGCATAGGATAAAACAACATGAATATAATTTAGTAAAGCATAAGATAAAACAACATGAATACAATTTAATAAAGCATAGGATAAAACAACGTAAATACAATTTAATAAAGCATAGGCTAAAACTACATAAATACAATTTAATAAAGCATAGGATAAAACAAATTAAATACAATTTAATAAAGCATAGGATAAAACAACATAAATTCAATTTAATAAAGCATAGGATAAAACAACATAAATACAATTTAATAAAGCATAGGATAAAACAACATAAATAAAATTTAATAAAGCATAGGTTAAAACAACATAAATACAATTTAATAAAGCATAGGTTAAAACAACATAAATACAATTTAATAAAGCATAGGATAAAACAACATAAATACAATTTATAAAGCATAGGATAAAACAACATAAATAAAATTTAATAAAGCATAGGTTAAAACAACATAAATACAATTTAATAAAGCATATAATAAAACAACATAAATACAATTTATAAAGCATAGGATAAAACAACATAAATACAATTTAATAAAGCATAGGATAAAACAACATAAATACAATTTAATAAAGCATAGGATAAAACAACATAAATACAATTTAATGAAACATAGGATAAACAACATAAATACAATTTAGTAAAGCATAGGACAAAACAACATAAAAACAATTTAATAAAGCATATGTTAAAACAACATAAATACAATTTAATAAAGCATAAGATAAAACAACATGTATATAATTTAGTAAAGCATAAGATAAAACAACATGAATACAATTTAATAAAGCATAGGATAAAACAACATAAATACAATTTAATAAAGCATAGGCTAAAACTACATAAATACAATTTAATAAAGCATAGGATAAAACAAATTAAATACAATTTAATAAAGCATAGGATAAAACAACATAAATTCAATTTAATAAAGCATAGGATAAAACAACATAAATACAATTTAATAAAGCATAGGATAAAACAACATAAATACAATTTAATAAAGCATAAGATAAAACAACATGAATACAATTTAATAAAGCAGAGGTTAAAACAACATAAATACAATTTAATAAATCATAGGATAAAACAACATAAATACAATTTAATAAAGCATAGGTTAAAACAACATAAATACAATTTAATAAAGCATAGGGTAAAATAACATAAATACAATTTCATAAAGCATAGGCTAAAACTACATAAATACAATTTAATAAAGCATCGGACAAAACAACATAAATACAATTTAATAAAGCATATGATAAAACAACATAAATACAATTTATAAAGCATAGGATAAAACAACATAAATACAATTTAATAAAGCATAGGATAAAACAACATAAATAAAATTTAATAAAGCTTAGGTTAAAACAACATAAATACAATTTAATAAAGCATCGGACAAAACAACATAAATACAATTTAATAAAGCATAGGATAAAACAACATAAATACAATTTATAAAGCATAGGATAAAACAACATAAATACAATTTAATAAAGCATAGGATAAATCAACATAAATACAATTTAATAAAGCATAGGTTAAAACAACATAAATACAATTTAATAAAGCATAGGATAAAACAACATAAATACAATTTAATAAAGCATAGGTTAAAACAACATAAATACAATTTAATAAAGCATAGGATAAAACAACATAAATACAATTTAATAAAGCATAGGATAAAACAACGTTAATACTTTTTAATAAAGCATAGGTTAAAACAACATAAATACAATTTAATAAAGCATAGGCTAAAACTACATAAATACAATTTAATAAAGCATAGGATAAAACAACATAAATACAATTTAATAAAGCATAGGATAAAACAACATAAATACAATTTAATAAAGCATAGGATAAAACAATATAAATACAATTTAATAAAGCATACGTTAAAACAACATAAATACAATTAAATAAAGCATAGGATAAAACAACATAAATACAATTTAATAAAGCATAGGTTAAAACAACATAAATACAATTTTATAAAGCATAGGATAAAACAACATAAATACAATTTAATAAAGCATAGGTTAAAACAACATAAATACAATTTAATAAAGCATAGGATAAAACAACATAAATAAAATTTAATAAAGCATAGGTTAAAACAACATAAATACAATTTAATAAAGCATAGGATAAAACAACATAAATACAATTTAATAAAGCATAGGATAAAACAACATAAATAAAATTTAATAAAGCATAGGTTAAAACAACATAAATACACTTTAATAAAGCATAGGCAAAAACTACATAAATACAATTTAATAAAGCATAGGATAAAACAACATAAATACAATTTAATAAAGCATATGTTAAAACAACATAAATACAATTTAATAAAGCATAAGATAAAACAACATGAATATAATTTAGTAAAGCATAAGATAAAACAACATGAATACAATTTAATAAAGCATAGGATAAAACAACGTAAATACAATTTAATAAAGCATAGGCTAAAACTACATAAATACAATTTAATAAAGCATAGGATAAAACAAATTAAATACAATTTAATAAAGCATAGGATAAAACAACATAAATTCAATTTAATAAAGCATAGGTTAAAACAACATAAATACAATTTAATAAAGCATAGGCTAAAACTACATAAATACAATTTAATAAAGCATAGGATAAAACAACATAAATACAATTTAATAAAGCATAGGATAAAACAACATAAATACAATTTAATAAAGCATAGGATAAAACAATATAAATACAATTTAATAAAGCATACGTTAAAACAACATAAATACAATTAAATAAAGCATAGGATAAAACAACATAAATACAATTTAATAAAGCATACGTTAAAACAACATAAATACAATTTTATAAAGCATAGGATAAAACAACATAAATACAATTTAATAAAGCATAGGTTAAAACAACATAAATACAATTTAATAAAGCATAGGATAAAACAACATAAATACAATTTAATAAAGCATAGGATAAAACAACATAAATAAAATTTAATAAAGCATAGGTTAAAACAACATAAATACACTTTAATAAAGCATAGGCAAAAACTACATAAATACAATTTAATAAAGCATAGGATAAAACAACATAAATACAATTTTATAAAGCATATGTTAAAACAACATAAATACAATTTAATAAAGCATAAGATAAAACAACATGAATATAATTTAGTAAAGCATAAGATAAAACAACATGAATACAATTTAATAAAGCATAGGATAAAACAACGTAAATACAATTTAATAAAGCATAGGCTAAAACTACATAAATACAATTTAATAAAGCATAGGATAAAACAAATTAAATACAATTTAATAAAGCATAGGATAAAACAACATAAATTCAATTTAATAAAGCATAGGATAAAACAACATAAATACAATTTAATAAAGCATAGGATAAAACAACATAAATACAATTTAATAAAGCATAAGATAAAATAACATGAATACAATTTAATAAAGCATAGGTTAAAACAACATAAATACAATTTAATAAATCATAGGATAAAACAACATAAATACAATTTAATAAAGCATAGGTTAAAACAACATAAATACAATTTAATAAAGCATAGGATAAAATAACATAAATACAATTTCATAAAGCATAGGCTAAAACTACATAAATACAATTTAATAAAGCATAGGACAAAACAACATAAACACAATTTAATAAAGCATATGATAAAACAACATAAATACAATTTATAAAGCATAGGATAAAACAACATAAATACAATTTAATAAAGCATAGGATAAAACAACATAAATAAAATTTAATAAAGCATAGGATAAAACAACATAAATAAAATTTAATAAAGCATAGGTTAAAACAACATAAATACAATTTAATAAAGCATAGGTTAAAACAACATAAATACAATTTAATAAAGCATAGGATAAAACAACATAAATACAATTTATAAAGCATAGGATAAAACAACATAAATACAATTTAATAAAGCATAGGATAAAACAACATAAATACAATTTAATAAAGCATAGGATAAAACAACATAAATACAATTTAATGAAACATAGGATAAACAACATAAATACAATTTAGTAAAGCATAGGACAAAACAACATAAATACAATTTAATAAAGCATATGTTAAAACAACATAAATACAATTTAATAAAGTATAAGATAAAACAACATGTATATAATTTAGTAAAGCATAAGATAAAACAACATGAATACAATTTAATAAAGCATAGGATAAAACAACATAAATACAATTTAATAAAGCATAGGCTAAAACTACATAAATACAATTTAATAAAGCATAGGATAAAACAAATTAAATACAATTTAATAAAGCATAGGATAAAACAACATAAATTCAATTTAATAAAGCATAGGATAAAACAACATAAATACAATTTAATAAAGCATAGGATAAAACAACATAAATACAATTTAATAAAGCATAAGATAAAACAACATGAATACAATTTAATAAAGCAGAGGTTAAAACAACATAAATACAATTTAATAAATCATAGGATAAAACAACATAAATACAATTTAATAAAGCATAGGTTAAAACAACATAAATACAATTTAATAAAGCATAGGATAAAACAACATAAATACAATTTAATAAAGCATAGGCTAAAACTACATAAATACAATTTAATAAAGCATCGGACAAAACAACATAAATACAATTTAATAAAGCATAGGATAAAACAACATAAATACAATTTAATAAAGCATAGGATGAAACAACATAAATACATTTTAATAAAGCATAGGATAAAACAACATAAATAAAATTTAATAAAGCATAGGTTAAAACAACATAAATACAATTTAATAAAGCATAGGATAAAACAACATAAATACAATTTAATAAAGCATAGGATAAAACAACATAAATAAAATTTAATAAAGCATAGGTTAAAACAACATAAATACAATATAATAAAGCATAGGCAAAAACTACATAAATACAATTTAATAAAGCATAGGATAAAACAACATAAATACAATTTAATAAAGCATAGGTTAAAACAACATAAATACAATTTAATAAAGCATAGGATAAAACAACATAAATACAATTTAATAAAGCATAGGTTAAAACAACAAAAATACAATTTAATAAAGCATAGGATAAAACAACATAAATACAATTTAATAAAGCATAGGATAAAACAACGTAAATACTTTTTAATAAAGCATAGGTTAAAACAACATAAATACAATTTAATAAAGCATAGGCTAAAACTACATAAATACAATTTAATAAAGCATAGGATAAAACAACATAAATACAATTTAATAAAGCATAGGATAAAACAACATAAATACAATTTAATAAAGCATAGGATAAAACAACATAAATACAATTTAATAAAGCATACGTTAAAACAACATAAATACAATTAAATAAAGCATAGGATAAAACAACATAAATACAATTTAATAAAGCATAGGTTAAAACAACATAAATACAATTTTATAAAGCATAGGATAAAACAACATAAATACAATTTAATAAAGCATAGGTTAAAACAACATAAATACAATTTAATAAAGCATAGGATAAAACAACATAAATTCAATTTAATAAAGCATAGGATAAAACAACATAAATACAATTTAATAAAGCATAGGATAAAACAACATAAATACAATTTATAAAGCATAGGATAAAACAACATAAATACAATTTAATAAAGCATAGGATAAAACAACATAAATAAAATTTAATAAAGCATAGGTTAAAACAACATAAATACAATTTAATAAAGCATCGGACAAAACAACATAAATACAATTTAATAAAGCATAGGATAAAACAACATAAATACAATTTATAAAGCATAGGATAAAACAACATAAATACAATTTAATAAAGCATAGGATAAAACAACATAAATTCAATTTAATAAAGCATAGGATAAAACAACATAAATACAATTTAATAAAGCATAGGATAAAACAACATAAATAAAATTTAATAAAGCATAGGATAAAACAACATAAATACAATTTATAAAGCATAGGATAAAACAACATAAATACAATTTAATAAAGCATAGGTTAAAACAACATAAATACAATTTAATAAAGCATAGGATAAAACAACATAAATACAATTTAATAAAGCATAGGTTAAAACAACATAAATACAATTTAATAAAGCATAGGATAAAACAACATAAATACAATTTAATAAAGCATAGGATAAAACAACGTAAATACTTTTTAATAAAGCATAGGATAAAACAACATAAATACAATTTAATAAACCATAGGCTAAAACTACATAAATACAATTTAATAAAGCATAGGATAAAACAACATAAATACAATTTAATAAAGCATAGGATAAAACAACATAAATACAATTTAATAAAGCATAGGATAAAACAACATAAATACAATTTAATAAAGCATACGTTAAAACAACATAAATACAATTAAATAAAGCATAGGATAAAACAACATAAATACAATTTAATAAAGAATACGTTAAAACAACATAAATACAATTTTATAAAGCATAGGATAAAACAACATAAATACAATTTAATAAAGCATAGGTTAAAACAACATAAATACAATTTAATAAAGCATAGGATAAAACAACATAAATTCAATTTAATAAAGCATAGGATAAAACAACATAAATACAATTTAATAAAGCATAGGATAAAACAACATAAATACAATTTATAAAGCATAGGATAAAACAACATAAATACAATTTAATAAAGCATAGGATAAAACAACATAAATAAAATTTAATAAAGCATAGGTTAAAACAACATAAATACAATTTAATAAAGCATCGGACAAAACAACATAAATACAATTTAATAAAGCATAGGATAAAACAACATAAATACAATTTAATAAAGCATAAGATAAAACAACATGAATACAATTTAATAAAGCAGAGGTTAAAACAACATAAATACAATTTAATAAAGCATAGGATAAAACAACATAAATTCAATTTAATAAAGCATAGGATAAAACAACATAAATACAATTTAATAAAGCATAGGATAAAACAACATAAATAAAATTTAATAAAGCATAGGATAAAACAACATAAATACAATTTATAAAGCATAGGATAAAACAACATAAATACAATTTAATAAAGCATAGGTTAAAACAACATAAATACAATTTAATAAAGCATAGGATAAAACAACATAAATACAATTTAATAAAGCATAGGTTAAAACAACATAAATACAATTTAATAAAGCATAGGATAAAACAACATAAATACAATTTAATAAAGCATAGGATAAAACAACGTAAATACTTTTTAATAAAGCATAGGTTAAAACAACATAAATACAATTTAATAAACCATAGGCTAAAACTACATAAATACAATTTAATAAAGCATAGGATAAAACAACATAAATACAATTTAATAAAGCATAGGATAAAACAACATAAATACAATTTAATAAAGCATAGGATAAAACAACATAAATACAATTTAATAAAGCATACGTTAAAACAACATAAATACAATTAAATAAAGCATAGGATAAAACAACATAAATACAATTTAATAAAGAATACGTTAAAACAACATAAATACAATTTTATAAAGCATAGGATAAAACAACATAAATACAATTTAATAAAGCATAGGTTAAAACAACATAAATACAATTTAATAAAGCATAGGATAAAACAACATAAATTCAATTTAATAAAGCATAGGATAAAACAACATAAATACAATTTAATAAAGCATAGGATAAAACAACATAAATACAATTTATAAAGCATAGGATAAAACAACATAAATACAATTTAATAAAGCATAGGATAAAACAACATAAATAAAATTTAATAAAGCATAGGTTAAAACAACATAAATACAATTTAATAAAGCATCGGACAAAACAACATAAATACAATTTAATAAAGCATAGGATAAAACAACATAAATACAATTTAATAAAGCATAAGATAAAACAACATGAATACAATTTAATAAAGCAGAGGTTAAAACAACATAAATACAATTTAATAAATCATAGGATAAAACAACATAAATACAATTTAATAAAGCATAGGTTAAAACAACATAAATACAATTTAATAAAGCATAGGGTAAAATAACATAAATACAATTTCATAAAGCATAGGCTAAAACTACATAAATACAATTTAATAAAGCATCGGACAAAACAACATAAATACAATTTAATAAAGCATATGATAAAACAACATAAATACAATTTATAAAGCATAGGATAAAACAACATAAATACAATTTAATAAAGCATAGGATAAAACAACATAAATAAAATTTAATAAAGCTTAGGTTAAAACAACATAAATACAATTTAATAAAGCATCGGACAAAACAACATAAATACAATTTAATAAAGCATAGGATAAAACAACATAAATACAATTTATAAAGCATAGGATAAAACAACATAAATACAATTTAATAAAGCATAGGATAAATCAACATAAATACAATTTAATAAAGCATAGGTTAAAACAACATAAATACAATTTAATAAAGCATAGGATAAAACAACATAAATACAATTTAATAAAGCATAGGTTAAAACAACATAAATACAATTTAATAAAGCATAGGATAAAACAACATAAATACAATTTAATAAAGCATAGGATAAAACAACGTTAATACTTTTTAATAAAGCATAGGTTAAAACAACATAAATACAATTTAATAAAGCATAGGCTAAAACTACATAAATACAATTTAATAAAGCATAGGATAAAACAACATAAATACAATTTAATAAAGCATAGGATAAAACAACATAAATACAATTTAATAAAGCATAGGATAAAACAATATAAATACAATTTAATAAAGCATACGTTAAAACAACATAAATACAATTAAATAAAGCATAGGATAAAACAACATAAATACAATTTAATAAAGCATAGGTTAAAACAACATAAATACAATTTTATAAAGCATAGGATAAAACAACATAAATACAATTTAATAAAGCATAGGTTAAAACAACATAAATACAATTTAATAAAGCATAGGATAAAACAACATAAATAAAATTTAATAAAGCATAGGTTAAAACAACATAAATACAATTTAATAAAGCATAGGATAAAACAACATAAATACAATTTAATAAAGCATAGGATAAAACAACATAAATAAAATTTAATAAAGCATAGGTTAAAACAACATAAATACACTTTAATAAAGCATAGGCAAAAACTACATAAATACAATTTAATAAAGCATAGGATAAAACAACATAAATACAATTTAATAAAGCATATGTTAAAACAACATAAATACAATTTAATAAAGCATAAGATAAAACAACATGAATATAATTTAGTAAAGCATAAGATAAAACAACATGAATACAATTTAATAAAGCATAGGATAAAACAACGTAAATACAATTTAATAAAGCATAGGCTAAAACTACATAAATACAATTTAATAAAGCATAGGATAAAACAAATTAAATACAATTTAATAAAGCATAGGATAAAACAACATAAATTCAATTTAATAAAGCATAGGTTAAAACAACATAAATACAATTTAATAAAGCATAGGCTAAAACTACATAAATACAATTTAATAAAGCATAGGATAAAACAACATAAATACAATTTAATAAAGCATAGGATAAAACAACATAAATACAATTTAATAAAGCATAGGATAAAACAATATAAATACAATTTAATAAAGCATACGTTAAAACAACATAAATACAATTAAATAAAGCATAGGATAAAACAACATAAATACAATTTAATAAAGCATACGTTAAAACAACATAAATACAATTTTATAAAGCATAGGATAAAACAACATAAATACAATTTAATAAAGCATAGGTTAAAACAACATAAATACAATTTAATAAAGCATAGGATAAAACAACATAAATAAAATTTAATAAAGCATAGGTTAAAACAACATAAATACAATTTAATAAAGCATAGGATAAAACAACATAAATACAATTTAATAAAGCATAGGATAAAACAACATAAATAAAATTTAATAAAGCATAGGTTAAAACAACATAAATACACTTTAATAAAGCATAGGCAAAAACTACATAAATACAATTTAATAAAGCATAGGATAAAACAACATAAATACAATTTAATAAAGCATATGTTAAAACAACATAAATACAATTTAATAAAGCATAAGATAAAACAACATGAATATAATTTAGTAAAGCATAAGATAAAACAACATGAATACAATTTAATAAAGCATAGGATAAAACAACGTAAATACAATTTAATAAAGCATAGGCTAAAACTACATAAATACAATTTAATAAAGCATAGGATAAAACAAATTAAATACAATTTAATAAAGCATAGGATAAAACAACATAAATTCAATTTAATAAAGCATAGGATAAAACAACATAAATACAATTTAATAAAGCATAGGATAAAACAACATAAATACAATTTAATAAAGCATAAGATAAAATAACATGAATACAATTTAATAAAGCATAGGTTAAAACAACATAAATACAATTTAATAAATCATAGGATAAAACAACATAAATACAATTTAATAAAGCATAGGTTAAAACAACATAAATACAATTTAATAAAGCATAGGATAAAATAACATAAATACAATTTCATAAAGCATAGGCTAAAACTACATAAATACAATTTAATAAAGCATAGGACAAAACAACATAAACACAATTTAATAAAGCATATGATAAAACAACATAAATACAATTTATAAAGCATAGGATAAAACAACATAAATACAATTTAATAAAGCATAGGATAAAACAACATAAATAAAATTTAATAAAGCATAGGATAAAACAACATAAATAAAATTTAATAAAGCATAGGTTAAAACAACATAAATACAATTTAATAAAGCATAGGTTAAAACAACATAAATACAATTTAATAAAGCATAGGATAAAACAACATAAATACAATTTATAAAGCATAGGATAAAACAACATAAATACAATTTAATAAAGCATAGGATAAAACAACATAAATACAATTTAATAAAGCATAGGATAAAACAACATAAATACAATTTAATGAAACATAGGATAAACAACATAAATACAATTTAGTAAAGCATAGGACAAAACAACATAAATACAATTTAATAAAGCATATGTTAAAACAACATAAATACAATTTAATAAAGTATAAGATAAAACAACATGTATATAATTTAGTAAAGCATAAGATAAAACAACATGAATACAATTTAATAAAGCATAGGATAAAACAACATAAATACAATTTAATAAAGCATAGGCTAAAACTACATAAATACAATTTAATAAAGCATAGGATAAAACAAATTAAATACAATTTAATAAAGCATAGGATAAAACAACATAAATTCAATTTAATAAAGCATAGGATAAAACAACATAAATACAATTTAATAAAGCATAGGATAAAACAACATAAATACAATTTAATAAAGCATAAGATAAAACAACATGAATACAATTTAATAAAGCAGAGGTTAAAACAACATAAATACAATTTAATAAATCATAGGATAAAACAACATAAATACAATTTAATAAAGCATAGGTTAAAACAACATAAATACAATTTAATAAAGCATAGGATAAAACAACATAAATACAATTTAATAAAGCATAGGCTAAAACTACATAAATACAATTTAATAAAGCATCGGACAAAACAACATAAATACAATTTAATAAAGCATATGATAAAACAACATAAATACAATTTATAAAGCATAGGATAAAACAACATAAATACAATTTAATAAAGCATAGGATAAAACAACATAAATAAAATTTAATAAAGCTTAGGTTAAAACAACATAAATACAATTTAATAAAGCATCGGACAAAACAACATAAATACAATTTAATAAAGCATAGGATAAAACAACATAAATACAATTTATAAAGCATAGGATAAAACAACATAAATACAATTTAATAAAGCATAGGATAAAACAACATAAATACAATTTAATAAAGCATAGGCTAAAACTACATAAATACAATTTAATAAAGCATAGGATAAAACAACATAAATACAATTTAATAAAGCATAGGATAAAACAACATAAATACAATTTAATAAAGCATACGTTAAAACAACATAAATACAATTAAATAAAGCATAGGTTAAAAGAACATAAATACAATTTAATAAAGCATAGGATGAAACAACATAAATACATTTTAATAAAGCATAGGATAAAACAACATAAATAAAATTTAATAAAGCATAGGTTAAAACAACATAAATACAATTTAATAAAGCATAGGATAAAACAACATAAATACAATTTAATAAAGCATAGGATAAAACAACATAAATAAAATTTAATAAAGCATAGGTTAAAACAACATAAATACAATATAATAAAGCATAGGCAAAAACTACATAAATACAATTTAATAAAGCATAGGATAAAACAACATAAATACAATTTAATAAAGCATAGGTTAAAACAACATAAATACAATTTAATAAAGCATAGGATAAAACAACATAAATACAATTTAATAAAGCATAGGTTAAAACAACAAAAATACAATTTAATAAAGCATAGGATAAAACAACATAAATACAATTTAATAAAGCATAGGATAAAACAACGTAAATACTTTTTAATAAAGCATAGGTTAAAACAACATAAATACAATTTAATAAAGCATAGGCTAAAACTACATAAATACAATTTAATAAAGCATAGGATAAAACAACATAAATACAATTTAATAAAGCATAGGATAAAACAACATAAATACAATTTAATAAAGCATAGGATAAAACAACATAAATACAATTTAATAAAGCATACGTTAAAACAACATAAATACAATTAAATAAAGCATAGGATAAAACAACATAAATACAATTTAATAAAGCATAGGTTAAAACAACATAAATACAATTTTATAAAGCATAGGATAAAACAACATAAATACAATTTAATAAAGCATAGGTTAAAACAACATAAATACAATTTAATAAAGCATAGGATAAAACAACATAAATTCAATTTAATAAAGCATAGGATAAAACAACATAAATACAATTTAATAAAGCATAGGATAAAACAACATAAATACAATTTATAAAGCATAGGATAAAACAACATAAATACAATTTAATAAAGCATAGGATAAAACAACATAAATAAAATTTAATAAAGCATAGGTTAAAACAACATAAATACAATTTAATAAAGCATCGGACAAAACAACATAAATACAATTTAATAAAGCATAGGATAAAACAACATAAATACAATTTATAAAGCATAGGATAAAACAACATAAATACAATTTAATAAAGCATAGGATAAAACAACATAAATTCAATTTAATAAAGCATAGGATAAAACAACATAAATACAATTTAATAAAGCATAGGATAAAACAACATAAATAAAATTTAATAAAGCATAGGATAAAACAACATAAATACAATTTATAAAGCATAGGATAAAACAACATAAATACAATTTAATAAAGCATAGGTTAAAACAACATAAATACAATTTAATAAAGCATAGGATAAAACAACATAAATACAATTTAATAAAGCATAGGTTAAAACAACATAAATACAATTTAATAAAGCATAGGATAAAACAACATAAATACAATTTAATAAAGCATAGGATAAAACAACGTAAATACTTTTTAATAAAGCATAGGTTAAAACAACATAAATACAATTTAATAAACCATAGGCTAAAACTACATAAATACAATTTAATAAAGCATAGGATAAAACAACATAAATACAATTTAATAAAGCATAGGATAAAACAACATAAATACAATTTAATAAAGCATAGGATAAAACAACATAAATACAATTTAATAAAGCATACGTTAAAACAACATAAATACAATTAAATAAAGCATAGGATAAAACAACATAAATACAATTTAATAAAGAATACGTTAAAACAACATAAATACAATTTTATAAAGCATAGGATAAAACAACATAAATACAATTTAATAAAGCATAGGTTAAAACAACATAAATACAATTTAATAAAGCATAGGATAAAACAACATAAATTCAATTTAATAAAGCATAGGATAAAACAACATAAATACAATTTAATAAAGCATAGGATAAAACAACATAAATACAATTTATAAAGCATAGGATAAAACAACATAAATACAATTTAATAAAGCATAGGATAAAACAACATAAATAAAATTTAATAAAGCATAGGTTAAAACAACATAAATACAATTTAATAAAGCATCGGACAAAACAACATAAATACAATTTAATAAAGCATAGGATAAAACAACATAAATACAATTTAATAAAGCATAAGATAAAACAACATGAATACAATTTAATAAAGCAGAGGTTAAAACAACATAAATACAATTTAATAAATCATAGGATAAAACAACATAAATACAATTTAATAAAGCATAGGTTAAAACAACATAAATACAATTTAATAAAGCATAGGATAAAATAACATAAATACAATTTCATAAAGCATAGGCTAAAACTACACAAATACAATTTAATAAAGCATCGGACAAAACAACATAAATACAATTTAATAAAGCATATGATAAAACAACATAAATACAATTTATAAAGCATAGGATAAAACAACATAAATACAATTTAATAAAGCATAGGATAAAACAACATAAATAAAATTTAATAAAGCATACGTTAAAACAACATAAATACAATTAAATAAAGCATAGGATAAAACAACATAAATACAATTTAATAAAGCATAGGTTAAAACAACATAAATACAATTTTATAAAGCATAGGATAAAACAACATAAATACAATTTAATAAAGCATAGGTTAAAACAACATAAATACAATTTAATAAAGC
The DNA here is from genome assembly GCF_046119375.1 of Phyllobates terribilis. Lineage (NCBI taxonomy): Eukaryota > Metazoa > Chordata > Amphibia > Anura > Dendrobatidae > Phyllobates > Phyllobates terribilis. Next base: position 2,129,644 of record NW_027362778.1, read on the forward strand.
ATAGGATAAAACAACATAAATCCAATTTAATAAAGCATAGGATAAAACAACATAAATACAATTTAATAAAGCATAGGATAAAACAACATAAATACAATTTATAAAGCATAGGATAAAACAACATAAATACAATTTAATAAAGCATAGGATAAAACAACATAAATAAAATTTAATAAAGCATAGGTTAAAACAACATAAATACAATTTAATAAAGCATCGGACAAAACAACATAAATACAATTTAATAAAGCATAGGATAAAACAACATAAATACAATTTATAATGCATAGGATAAAACAACATAAATACAATTTAATAAAGCATAGGATAAAACAACATAAATTCAATTTAATAAAGCATAGGATAAAACAACATAAATACAATTTAATAAAGCATAGGATAAAACAACATAAATAAAATTTAATAAAGCATAGGATAAAACAACATAAATACAATTTATAAAGCATAGGATAAAACAACATAAATACAATTTAATAAAGCATAGGTTAAAACAACATAAATACAATTTAATAAAGCATAGGATAAAACAACATAAATACAATTTAATAAAGCATAGGTTAAAACAACATAAATACAATTTAATAAAGCATAGGATAAAACAACATAAATACAATTTAATAAAGCATAGGATAAAACAACGTAAATACTTTTTAATAAAGCATAGGTTAAAACAACATAAATACAATTTAATAAACCATAGGCTAAAACTACATAAATACAATTTAATAAAGCATAGGATAAAACAACATAAATACAATTTAATAAAGCATAGGATAAAACAACATAAATACAATTTAATAAAGCATAGGATAAAACAACATAAATACAATTTAATAAAGCATACGTTAAAACAACATAAATACAATTAAATAAAGCATAGGATAAAACAACATAAATACAATTTAATAAAGAATACGTTAAAACAACATAAATACAATTTTATAAAGCATAGGATAAAACAACATAAATACAATTTAATAAAGCATAGGTTAAAACAACATAAATACAATTTAATAAAGCATAGGATAAAACAACATAAATTCAATTTAATAAAGCATAGGATAAAACAACATAAATACAATTTAATAAAGCATAGGATAAAACAACATAAATACAATTTATAAAGCATAGGATAAAACAACATAAATACAATTTAATAAAGCATAGGATAAAACAACATAAATAAAATTTAATAAAGCATAGGTTAAAACAACATAAATACAATTTAATAAAGCATCGGACAAAACAACATAAATACAATTTAATAAAGCATAGGATAAAACAACATAAATACAATTTATAAAGCATAGGATAAAACAACATAAATACAATTTAATAAAGCATAGGATAAAACAACATAAATACAATTTAATAAAGCATAGGATAAAACAACATAAATACAATTTAATAAAGCATAGGCTAAAACTACATAAATACAATTTAATAAAGCATAGGATAAAACAACATAAATACAATTTAATAAAGCATAGGTTAAAACAACATAAATACAATTTAATAAAGCATAGGATAAAACAACATAAATACAATTTAATAAAGCATAGGATAAAACAACGTAAATAAAATTTAATAAAGCATAGGTTAAAACAACATAAATACAATTTAATAAAGCATAGGATAAAACAACATAAATACAATTTAATAAAGCATAGGCTAAAACAACATAAATACTTTTTAATAAAACATAGGATACAACCACATAAATACAATTTAATAAAGCACAGGATAAAACAACATAAATAAAATTTAATAAAGCATAGGATAAAACAACATAAATACAATTTAATAAAGCATAGGATAAAACAACATAAATACAATTTAATAAAGCATAGGATAAAACAACGTAAATACAATTTAATAAAGCATATGATAAAACATAAATAAAATTTAATAAAGCATAGGATAAAACACCATAAATACAATTTAATAAAGCATAGGATAAAACAACATAAATACAATTTAATAAAGCATATGTTAAAACAACATAAATGCAATTTAATAAAGCATAGGATAAAACAACATAAATACAATTTAATAAAGCATAGGATAAAACAACATAAATAAAATTTAATAAAGCATAGGTTAAAACAACATAAATACAATTTAATAAAGCATCGGACAAAACAACATAAATACAATTTAATAAAGCATAGGATAAAACAACATAAATACAATTTATAAAGCATAGGATAAAACAACATAAATACAATTTAATAAAGCATAGGATAAAACAACAAAAATACAATTTAATAAAGCATAGGATAAAACAACATAAATACAATTTAATAAAGCATAGGATAAAACAACATAAATACAATTTAATAAAGCATTGGCTAAAACTACATAAATACAATTTAATAAAGCATAGGATAAAACAAATTAAATACAATTTAATAAAGCATAGGATAAAACAACATAAATACAATTTCATAAAGCATAGGCTAAAACTACATAAATACAATTTAATAAAGCATCGGACAAAACAACATAAATACAATTTAATAAAGCATAGGATAAAACAACATAAATACAATTTATAAAGCATAGGATAAAACAACATAAATACAATTTAATAAAGCATAGGATAAAACAACATAAATAAAATTTAATAAAGCATAGGTTAAAACAACATAAATACAATTTAATAAAGCATCGGACAAAACAACATAAATACAATTTAATAAAGCATAGGATAAAACAACATAAATACAATTTATAAAGCATAGGATAAAACAACATAAATACAATTTAATAAAGCATAGGATAAAACAACATAAATACAATTTAATAAAGCATAGGATAAAACAACATAAATACAATTTAATGAAACATAGGATAAACAACATAAATACAATTTAGTAAAGCATAGGACAAAACAACATAAATACAATTTAATAAAGCATATGTTAAAACAACATAAATACAATTTAATAAAGCATAAGATAAAACAACATGAATATAATTTAGTAAAGCATAAGATAAAACAACATGAATACAATTTAATAAAGCATAGGATAAAACAACATAAATACAATTTAATAAAGCATAGGCTAAAACTACATAAATATAATTTAATAAAGCATAGGATAAAACAAATTAAATACAATTTAATAAAGCATAGGATAAAACATGAATAAAATTTAATAAAGCATAGGATAAAACACCATAAATACAATTTAATAAAGCATAGGATAAAACAACATAAATACAATTTAATAAAGCATAGGATAAAACAACATAAATACAATTTAATAAAGCATAAGATAAAACAACATGAATACAATTTAATAAAGCATAGGTTAAAACAACATAAATACAATTTAATAAATCATAGGATAAAACAACATAAATACAATTTAATAAAGCATAGGTTAAAACAACATAAATACAATTTAATAAAGCATAGGATAAAACAACATAAATACAATTTCATAAAGCATAGGCTAAAACTACATAAATACAATTTAATAAAGCATAGGACAAAACAACATAAATACAATTTAATAAAGCATAGGATAAAACAACATAAATACAATTTATAAAGCATAGGATAAAACAACATAAATACAATTTAATAAAGCATAGGATAAAACAACATAAATACAATTTAATAAAGCATAAGATAAAACAACATGAATATAATTTAGTAAAGCATAAGATAAAACAACATGAATACAATTTAATAAAGCATAGGCTAAAACAACATAAATACAATTTAATAAAGCATAGGCTAAAACTACATAAATAAAATTTAATAAAGCATAGGATAAAACAAATTAAATACAATTTAATAAAGCATAGGATAAAACATAAATAAAATTTAATAAAGCATAGGATAAAACACCATAAATACAATTTAATAAAGCATAGGATAAAACAACATAAATACAACTTAATAAAGCATAGGTTAAAACAACATAAATGCAATTTAATAAAGCATAGGATAAAACAACATAAATACAATTTAATAAAGCATAGGATAAAACAACATAAATAAAATTTAATAAAGCATAGGTTAAAACAACATAAATACAATTTAATAAAGCATCGGACAAAACAACATAAATACAATTTAATAAAGCATAGGATAAAACAACATAAATACAATTTATAAAGCATAGGATAAAACAACATAAATACAATTTAATAAAGCATAGGATAAAACAACATAAATACAATTTAATAAAGCATAGGATAAAACAACATAAATACAATTTAATAAAGCATAGGATAAAACAACATAAATACAATTTAATAAAGCATAGGCTAAAACTACATAAATACAATTTAATAAAGCATAGGATAAAACAAATTAAATACAATTTAATAAAGCATAGGATAAAACAACATAAATTCAATTTAATAAAGCATAGGATAAAACAACATAAATACAATTTAATAAAGCATAGGATAAAACAACATAAATACAATTTAATAAAGCATAAGATAAAACAACATGAATACAATTTAATAAAGCATAGGTTAAAACAACATAAATACAATTTAATAAAGCATAGGATAAAACAACATAAATACAATTTAATAAAGCATAGGTTAAAACAACATAAATACAATAAAGCATAGGATAAAACAACATAAATACAATTTCATAAAGCATAGGCTAAAACTACATAAATACAATTTAATAAAGCATCGGACAAAACAACATAAATACAATTTAATAAAGCATAGGATAAAACAACATAAATACAATTTATAAAGCATAGGATAAAACAACGTAAATACAATTTAATAAAGCATAGGATAAAACAACATAAATGAAATTTAATAAAGCATAGGTTAAAACAACATAAATACAATTTAATAAAGCATCGGACAAAACAACATAAATACAATTTAATAAAGCATAGGATAAAACAACATAAATACAATTTATAAAGCATAGGATAAAACAACATAAATACAATTTAATAAAGCATAGGATAAAACAACATAAATACAATTTAATAAAGCATAGGAAAAAACAACATAAATACAATTTAATGAAACATAGGATAAACAACATAAATACAATTTAGTAAAGCATAGGACAAAACAACATAAATACAATTTAATAAAGCATATGTTAAAACAACATAAATACAATTTAATAAAGCATAAGATAAAACAACATGAATATAATTTAGTAAAGCATAAGATAAAACAACATGAATACAATTTAATAAAGCATAGGATAAAACAACATAAATACAATTTAATAAAGCATACGCTAAAACTACATAAATACAATTTAATAAAGCATAGGATAAAACAAATTAAATACAATTTAATAAAGCATAGGATAAAACAACATAAATTCAATTTAATAAAGCATAGGATAAAACAACATAAATACAATTTAATAAAGCATAGGATAAAACAACATAAATACAATTTAATAAAGCATAAGATAAAAAAAAATGAATACAATTTAATAAAGCATAGGTTAAAACAACATAAATACAATTTAATAAATCATAGAATAAAACAACATAAATACAATTTAATAAAGCATAGGTTAAAACAACATAAATACAATTTAAAAAAGCATAGGATAAAACAACATAAATACAATTTAATAAAGCATAGGATAAAACAACATAAATACAATTTATAAAGCATAGGATAAAACAACATAAATACAATTTAATAAAGCATAGGATAAAACAACATAAATAAAATTTAATAAAGCATAGGTTAAAACAACATAAATACAATTTAATAAAGCATCGGACAAAACAACATAAATACAATTTAATAAAGCATAGGATAAAACAACATAAATACAATTTATAAAGCATAGGATAAAACAACATAAATACAATTTAATAAAGCATAGGATAAAACAACATAAATACAATTTAATAAAGCATAGGATAAAACAACATAAATACAATTTAATAAAGCATAGGCTAAAACTACATAAATACAATTTAATAAAGCATAGGATAAAACAACATAAATACAATTTAATAAAGCATAGGTTAAAACAACATAAATACAATTTAATAAAGCATAGGATAAAACAACATAAATACAATTTAATAAAGCATAGGATAAAACAACGTAAATAAAATTTAATAAAGCATAGGTTAAAACAACATAAATACAATTTAATAAAGCATAGGATAAAACAACATAAATACAATTTAATAAAGCATAGGCTAAAACAACATAAATACTTTTTAATAAAGCATAGGATACAACCACATAAATACAATTTAATAAAGCACAGGATAAAACAACATAAATACAATTTAATAAAGCATAGGATAAAACAACATAAATACAATTTAATAAAGCATAGGATAAAACAACATAAAAACAATTTAATAAAGCATAGGATAAAACAATGTAAATACAATTTAATAAAGCATATGATAAAACATAAATAAAATTTAATAAAGCATAGGATAAAACACCATAAATACAATTTAATAAAGCATAGGATAAAACAACATAAATACAATTTAATAAAGCATAGGTTAAAACAACATAAATGCAATTTAATAAAGCATAGGATAAAACAACATAAATACAATTTAATAAAGCATAGGATAAAACAACATAAATAAAATTTAATAAAGCATAGGTTAAAACAACATAAATACAATTTAATAAAGCATCGGACAAAACAACATAAATACAATTTAATAAAGCATAGGATAAAACAACATAAATACAATTTATAAAGCATAGGATAAAACAACATAAATACAATTTAATAAAGCATAGGATAAAACAACAAAAATACAATTTAATAAAGCATAGGATAAAACAACATAAATACAATTTAATAAAGCATCGGACAAAACAACATAAATACAATTTAATAAAGCATAGGATAAAACAACATAAATACAATTTATAAAGCATAGGATAAAACAACATAAATACAATTTAATAAAGCATAGGATAAAACAACATAAATACAATTTAATAAAGCATAGGATAAAACAACATAAATACAATTTAATAAAGCATAGGATAAAACAACATAAATACAATTTAATAAAGCATAGGCTAAAACTACATAAATACAATTTAATAAAGCATAGGATAAAACAAATTAAATACAATTTAATAAAGCATAGGATAAAACAACATAAATTCAATTTAATAAAGCATAGGATAAAACAACATAAATACAATTTAATAAAGCATAGGATAAAACAACATAAATACAATTTAATAAAGCATAAGATAAAACAACATGAATACAATTTAATAAAGCATAGGTTAAAACAACATAAATACAATTTAATAAAGCATAGGATAAAACAACATAAATACAATTTAATAAAGCATAGATTAAAACAACATAAATACAATAAAGCATAGGATAAAACAACATAAATACAATTTCATAAAGCATAGGCTAAAACTACATAAATACAATTTAATAAAGCATCGGACAAAACAACATAAATACAATTTAATAAAGCATAGGATAAAACAACATAAATACAATTTATAAAGCATAGGATAAAACAACGTAAATACAATTTAATAAAGCATAGGATAAAACAACATAAATGAAATTTAATAAAGCATAGGTTAAAACAACATAAATACAATTTAATAAAGCATCGGACAAAACAACATAAATACAATTTAATAAAGCATAGGATAAAACAACATAAATACAATTTATAAAGCATAGGATAAAACAACATAAATACAATTTAATAATGCATAGGATAAAACAACATAAATACAATTTAATAAAGCATAGGAAAAAACAACATAAATACAATTTAATGAAACATAGGATAAACAACATAAATACAATTTAGTAAAGCATAGGACAAAACAACATAAATACAATTTAATAAAGCATATGTTAAAACAACATAAATACAATTTAATAAAGCATAAGATAAAACAACATGAATATAATTTAGTAAAGCATAAGATAAAACAACATGAATACAATTTAATAAAGCATAGGATAAAACAACATAAATACAATTTAATAAAGCATAGGCTAAAACTACATAAATACAATTTAATAAAGCATAGGATAAAACAAATTAAATACAATTTAATAAAGCATAGGATAAAACAACATAAATTCAATTTAATAAAGCATAGGATAAAACAACATGAATACAATTTAATAAAGCATAGGATAAAACAACATAAATACAATTTAATAAAGCATAAGATAAAAAAACATGAATACAATTTAATAAAGCATAGGTTAAAACAACATAAATACAATTTAATAAATCATAGAATAAAACAACATAAATACAATTTAATAAAGCATAGGTTAAAACAACATAAATACAATTTAAAAAAGCAGAGGATAAAACAACATAAATACAATTTAATAAAGCATAGGATAAAACAACATAAATACAATTCATAAAGCATAGGATAAAACAACATAAATACAATTTAATAAAGCATAGGATAAAACAACATAAATAAAATTTAATAAAGCATAGGTTAAAACAACATAAATACAATTTAATAAAGCATCGGACAAAACAACATAAATACAATTTAATAAAGCATAGGATAAAACAACATAAATACAATTTATAAAGCATAGGATAAAACAACATAAATACAATTTAATAAAGCATAGGATAAAACAACATAAATACAATTTAATAAAGCATAGGATAAAACAACATAAATACAATTTAATAAAGCATAGGCTAAAACTACATAAATACAATTTAATAAAGCATAGGATAAAACAACATAAATACAATTTAATAAAGCATAGGTTAAAACAACATAAATACAATTTAATAAAGCATAGGATAAAACAACGTAAATACAATTTAATAAAGCATATGATAAAACATAAATAAAATTTAATAAAGCATAGGATAAAACACCATAAATACAATTTAATAAAGCATAGGATAAAACAACATAAATACAATTTAATAAAGGATAGGTTAAAACAACATAAATGCAATTTAATAAAGCATAGGATAAAACAACATAAATACAATTTAATAAAGCATAGGATAAAACAACATGAATATAATTTAGTAAAGCATAAGATAAAACAACATGAATACAATTTAATAAAGCATAGGATAAAACAACATAAATACAATTTAATAAAGCATAGGCTAAAACTACATAAATAAAATTTAATAAAGCATAGGATAAAACAAATTAAATACAATTTAATAAAGCATAGGATAAAACATAAATAAAATTTAATAAAGCATAGGATAAAACACCATAAATACAATTTAATAAAGCATAGGATAAAACAACATAAATACAATTTAATAAAGCATAAGATAAAACAACATGAATACAATTTAATAAAGCATAGGTTAAAACAACATAAATACAATTTAATAAAGCATAGGATAAAACAACATAAATACAATTTAATAAAGCATAGGTTAAAACAACATAAATACAGTTTAATAAAGCATAGGATAAAACAACATAAATACAATTTCATAAAGCATAGGCTAAAACTACATAAATACAATTTAATAAAGCATAGGACAAAACAACATAAATACAATTTAATAAAGCATAGGATAAAACAACATAAATACAATTTATAAAGCATAGGATAAAACAACATAAATACAATTTAATAAAGCATAGGATAAAACAACATAAAAACAATTTAATAAAGCATAGGATAAAACAACGTAAATACAATTTAATAAAGCATATGATAAAACATAAATAAAATTTAATAAAGCATAGGATAAAACACCATAAATACAATTTAATAAAGCATAGGATAAAACAACATAAATACAATTTAATAAAGCATAGGTTAAAACAACATAAATGCAATTTAATAAAGCATAGGATAAAACAACATAAATACAATTTAATAAAGCATAGGATAAAACAACATAAATAAAATTTAATAAAGCATAGGTTAAAACAACATAAATACAATTTAATAAAGCATCGGACAAAACAACATAAATACAATTTAATAAAGCATAGGATAAAACAACATAAATACAATTTAATAAAGCATAAGATAAAACAACATGAATACAATTTAATAAAGCATAGGTTAAAACAACATAAATACAGTTTAATAAAGCATAGGATAAAACAACATAAATACAATTTCATAAAGCATAGGCTAAAACTACATAAATACAATTTAATAAAGCATAGGACAAAACAACATAAATACAATTTAATAAAGCATAGGATAAAACAACATAAATACAATTTATAAAGCATAGGATAAAACAACATAAATACAATTTAATAAAGCATAGGATAAAACAACATAAAAACAATTTAATAAAGCATAGGATAAAACAACGTAAATACAATTTAATAAAGCATATGATAAAACATAAATAAAATTTAATAAAGCATAGGATAAAACACCATAAATACAATTTAATAAAGCATAGGATAAAACAACATAAATACAATTTAATAAAGCATAGGTTAAAACAACATAAATGCAATTTAATAAAGCATAGGATAAAACAACATAAATACAATTTAATAAAGCATAGGATAAAACAACATAAATAAAATTTAATAAAGCATAGGTTAAAACAACATAAATACAATTTAATAAAGCATCGGACAAAACAACATAAATACAATTTAATAAAGCATAGGATAAAACAACATAAATACAATTTATAAAGCATAGGATAAAACAACATAAATACAATTTAATAAAGCATAGGATAAAACAACAAAAATACAATTTAATAAAGCATAGGATAAAACAACATAAATACAATTTAATAAAGCATAGGATAAAACAACATAAATACAATTTAATAAAGCATAGGTTAAAACAACATAAATGCAATTTAATAAAGCATAGGATAAAACAACATAAATACAATTTAATAAAGCATAGGATAAAACAACATAAATAAAATTTAATAAAGCATAGGTTAAAACAACATAAATACAATTTAATAAAGCATCGGACAAAACAACATAAATACAATTTAATAAAGCATAGGATAAAACAACATAAATACAATTTATAAAGCATAGGATAAAACAACATAAATACAATTTAATAAAGCATAGGATAAAACAACATAAATACAATTTAATAAAGCATAGGATAAAACAACATAAATACAATTTAATAAAGCATAGGATAAAACAACATAAATACAATTTAATAAAGCATAGGCTAAAACTACATAAATACAATTTAATAAAGCATAGGATAAAACAAATTAAATACAATTTAATAAAGCATAGGATAAAACAACATAAATTCAATTTAATAAAGCATAGGATAAAACAACATAAATACAATTTAATAAAGCATAGGATAAAACAACATAAATACAATTTAATAAAGCATAAGATAAAACAACATGAATACAATTTAATAAAGCATAGGTTAAAACAACATAAATACAATTTAATAAAGCATAGGATAAAACAACATAAATACAATTTAATAAAGCATAGGTTAAAACAACATAAATACAATAAAGCATAGGATAAAACAACATAAATACAATTTCATAAAGCATAGGCTAAAACTACATAAATACAATTTAATAAAGCATCGGACAAAACAACATAAATACAATTTAATAAAGCATAGGATAAAACAACATAAATACAATTTATAAAGCATAGGATAAAACAACGTAAATACAATTTAATAAAGCATAGGATAAAACAACATAAATGAAATTTAATAAAGCATAGGTTAAAACAACATAAATACAATTTAATAAAGCATCGGACAAAACAACATAAATACAATTTAATAAAGCATAGGATAAAACAACATAAATACAATTTATAAAGCATAGGATAAAACAACATAAATACAATTTAATAAAGCATAGGATAAAACAACATAAATACAATTTAATAAAGCATAGGAAAAAACAACATAAATACAATTTAATGAAACATAGGATAAACAACATAAATACAATTTAGTAAAGCATAGGACAAAACAACATAAATACAATTTAATAAAGCATATGTTAAAACAACATAAATACAATTTAATAAAGCATAAGATAAAACAACATGAATATAATTTAGTAAAGCATAAGATAAAACAACATGAATACAATTTAATAAAGCATAGGATAAAACAACATAAATACAATTTAATAAAGCATAGGCTAAAACTACATAAATACAATTTAATAAAGCATAGGATAAAACAAATTAAATACAATTTAATAAAGCATAGGATAAAACAACATAAATTCAATTTAATAAAGCATAGGATAAAACAACATAAATACAATTTAATAAAGCATAGGATAAAACAACATAAATACAATTTAATAAAGCATAAGATAAAAAAAAATGAATACAATTTAATAAAGCATAGGTTAAAACAACATAAATACAATTTAATAAATCATAGAATAAAACAACATAAATACAATTTAATAAAGCATAGGTTAAAACAACATAAATACAATTTAAAAAAGCATAGGATAAAACAACATAAATACAATTTAATAAAGCATAGGATAAAACAACATAAATACAATTTATAAAGCATAGGATAAAACAACATAAATACAATTTAATAAAGCATAGGATAAAACAACATAAATAAAATTTAATAAAGCATAGGTTAAAACAACATAAATACAATTTAATAAAGCATCGGACAAAACAACATAAATACAATTTAATAAAGCATAGGATAAAACAACATAAATACAATTTATAAAGCATAGGATAAAACAACATAAATACAATTTAATAAAGCATAGGATAAAACAACATAAATACAATTTAATAAAGCATAGGATAAAACAACATAAATACAATTTAATAAAGCATAGGCTAAAACTACATAAATACAATTTAATAAAGCATAGGATAAAACAACATAAATACAATTTAATAAAGCATAGGTTAAAACAACATAAATACAATTTAATAAAGCATAGGATAAAACAACATAAATACAATTTAATAAAGCATAGGATAAAACAACGTAAATAAAATTTAATAAAGCATAGGTTAAAACAACATAAATACAATTTAATAAAGCATAGGATAAAACAACATAAATACAATTTAATAAAGCATAGGCTAAAACAACATAAATACTTTTTAATAAAGCATAGGATACAACCACATAAATACAATTTAATAAAGCACAGGATAAAACAACATAAATACAATTTAATAAAGCATAGGATAAAACAACATAAATACAATTTAATAAAGCATAGGATAAAACAACATAAAAACAATTTAATAAAGCATAGGATAAAACAATGTAAATACAATTTAATAAAGCATATGATAAAACATAAATAAAATTTAATAAAGCATAGGATAAAACACCATAAATACAATTTAATAAAGCATAGGATAAAACAACATAAATACAATTTAATAAAGCATAGGTTAAAACAACATAAATGCAATTTAATAAAGCATAGGATAAAACAACATAAATACAATTTAATAAAGCATAGGATAAAACAACATAAATAAAATTTAATAAAGCATAGGTTAAAACAACATAAATACAATTTAATAAAGCATCGGACAAAACAACATAAATACAATTTAATAAAGCATAGGATAAAACAACATAAATACAATTTATAAAGCATAGGATAAAACAACATAAATACAATTTAATAAAGCATAGGATAAAACAACAAAAATACAATTTAATAAAGCATAGGATAAAACAACATAAATACAATTTAATAAAGCATCGGACAAAACAACATAAATACAATTTAATAAAGCATAGGATAAAACAACATAAATACAATTTATAAAGCATAGGATAAAACAACATAAATACAATTTAATAAAGCATAGGATAAAACAACATAAATACAATTTAATAAAGCATAGGATAAAACAACATAAATACAATTTAATAAAGCATAGGATAAAACAACATAAATACAATTTAATAAAGCATAGGATAAAACAACGTAAATAAAATTTAATAAAGCATAGGTTAAAACAACATAAATACAATTTAATAAAGCATAGGATAAAACAACATAAATACAATTTAATAAAGCATAGGCTAAAACAACATAAATACTTTTTAATAAAGCATAGGATACAACCACATAAATACAATTTAATAAAGCACAGGATAAAACAACATAAATACAATTTAATAAAGCATAGGATAAAACAACATAAATACAATTTAATAAAGCATAGGATAAAACAACATAAAAACAATTTAATAAAGCATAGGATAAAACAATGTAAATACAATTTAATAAAGCATATGATAAAACATAAATAAAATTTAATAAAGCATAGGATAAAACACCATAAATACAATTTAATAAAGCATAGGATAAAACAACATAAATACAATTTAATAAAGCATAGGTTAAAACAACATAAATGCAATTTAATAAAGCATAGGATAAAACAACATAAATACAATTTAATAAAGCATAGGATAAAACAACATAAATAAAATTTAATAAAGCATAGGTTAAAACAACATAAATACAATTTAATAAAGCATCGGACAAAACAACATAAATACAATTTAATAAAGCATAGGATAAAACAACATAAATACAATTTATAAAGCATAGGATAAAACAACATAAATACAATTTAATAAAGCATAGGATAAAACAACAAAAATACAATTTAATAAAGCATAGGATAAAACAACATAAATACAATTTAATAAAGCATCGGACAAAACAACATAAATACAATTTAATAAAGCATAGGATAAAACAACATAAATACAATTTATAAAGCATAGGATAAAACAACATAAATACAATTTAATAAAGCATAGGATAAAACAACATAAATACAATTTAATAAAGCATAGGATAAAACAACATAAATACAATTTAATAAAGCATAGGATAAAACAACATAAATACAATTTAATAAAGCATAGGCTAAAACTACATAAATACAATTTAATAAAGCATAGGATAAAACAAATTAAATACAATTTAATAAAGCATAGGATAAAACAACATAAATTCAATTTAATAAAGCATAGGATAAAACAACATAAATACAATTTAATAAAGCATAGGATAAAACAACATAAATACAATTTAATAAAGCATAAGATAAAACAACATGAATACAATTTAATAAAGCATAGGTTAAAACAACATAAATACAATTTAATAAAGCATAGGATAAAACAACATAAATACAATTTAATAAAGCATAGATTAAAACAACATAAATACAATAAAGCATAGGATAAAACAACATAAATACAATTTCATAAAGCATAGGCTAAAACTACATAAATACAATTTAATAAAGCATCGGACAAAACAACATAAATACAATTTAATAAAGCATAGGATAAAACAACATAAATACAATTTATAAAGCATAGGATAAAACAACGTAAATACAATTTAATAAAGCATAGGATAAAACAACATAAATGAAATTTAATAAAGCATAGGTTAAAACAACATAAATACAATTTAATAAAGCATCGGACAAAACAACATAAATACAATTTAATAAAGCATAGGATAAAACAACATAAATACAATTTATAAAGCATAGGATAAAACAACATAAATACAATTTAATAATGCATAGGATAAAACAACATAAATACAATTTAATAAAGCATAGGAAAAAACAACATAAATACAATTTAATGAAACATAGGATAAACAACATAAATACAATTTAGTAAAGCATAGGACAAAACAACATAAATACAATTTAATAAAGCATATGTTAAAACAACATAAATACAATTTAATAAAGCATAAGATAAAACAACATGAATATAATTTAGTAAAGCATAAGATAAAACAACATGAATACAATTTAATAAAGCATAGGATAAAACAACATAAATACAATTTAATAAAGCATAGGCTAAAACTACATAAATACAATTTAATAAAGCATAGGATAAAACAAATTAAATACAATTTAATAAAGCATAGGATAAAACAACATAAATTCAATTTAATAAAGCATAGGATAAAACAACATGAATACAATTTAATAAAGCATAGGATAAAACAACATAAATACAATTTAATAAAGCATAAGATAAAAAAACATGAATACAATTTAATAAAGCATAGGTTAAAACAACATAAATACAATTTAATAAATCATAGAATAAAACAACATAAATACAATTTAATAAAGCATAGGTTAAAACAACATAAATACAATTTAAAAAAGCAGAGGATAAAACAACATAAATACAATTTAATAAAGCATAGGATAAAACAACATAAATACAATTCATAAAGCATAGGATAAAACAACATAAATACAATTTAATAAAGCATAGGATAAAACAACATAAATAAAATTTAATAAAGCATAGGTTAAAACAACATAAATACAATTTAATAAAGCATCGGACAAAACAACATAAATACAATTTAATAAAGCATAGGATAAAACAACATAAATACAATTTATAAAGCATAGGATAAAACAACATAAATACAATTTAATAAAGCATAGGATAAAACAACATAAATACAATTTAATAAAGCATAGGATAAAACAACATAAATACAATTTAATAAAGCATAGGCTAAAACTACATAAATACAATTTAATAAAGCATAGGATAAAACAACATAAATACAATTTAATAAAGCATAGGTTAAAACAACATAAATACAATTTAATAAAGCATAGGATAAAACAACGTAAATACAATTTAATAAAGCATATGATAAAACATAAATAAAATTTAATAAAGCATAGGATAAAACACCATAAATACAATTTAATAAAGCATAGGATAAAACAACATAAATACAATTTAATAAAGGATAGGTTAAAACAACATAAATGCAATTTAATAAAGCATAGGATAAAACAACATAAATACAATTTAATAAAGCATAGGATAAAACATAAATAAAATTTAATAAAGCATAGGATAAAACACCATAAATACAATTTAATAAAGCATAGGATAAAACAACATAAATACAATTTAATAAAGCATAAGATAAAACAACATGAATACAATTTAATAAAGCATAGGTTAAAACAACATAAATACAATTTAATAAAGCATAGGATAAAACAACATAAATACAATTTAATAAAGCATAGGTTAAAACAACATAAATACAGTTTAATAAAGCATAGGATAAAACAACATAAATACAATTTCATAAAGCATAGGCTAAAACTACATAAATACAATTTAATAAAGCATAGGACAAAACAACATAAATACAATTTAATAAAGCATAGGATATAACAACATAAATACAATTTATAAAGCATAGGATAAAACAACATAAATACAATTTAATAAAGCATAGGATAAAACAACATAAAAACAATTTAATAAAGCATAGGATAAAACAACGTAAATACAATTTAATAAAGCATATGATAAAACATAAATAAAATTTAATAAAGCATAGGATAAAACACCATAAATACAATTTAATAAAGCATAGGATAAAACAACATAAATACAATTTAATAAAGCATAGGTTAAAACAACATAAATGCAATTTAATAAAGCATAGGATAAAACAACATAAATACAATTTAATAAAGCATAGGATAAAACAACATAAATAAAATTTAATAAAGCATAGGTTAAAACAACATAAATACAATTTAATAAAGCATCGGACAAAACAACATAAATACAATTTAATAAAGCATAGGATAAAACAACATAAATACAATTTATAAAGCATAGGATAAAACAACATAAATACAATTTAATAAAGCATAGGATAAAACAACAAAAATACAATTTAATAAAGCATAGGATAAAACAACATAAATACAATTTAATAAAGCATAGGATAAAACAACATAAATACAATTTAATAAAGCATAGGCTAAAACTACATAAATACAATTTAATAAAGCATAGGATAAAACAAATTAAATACAATTTAATAAAGCATAGGATAAAACAACATAAATACAATTTCATAAAGCATAGGCTAAAACTACATAAATACAATTTAATAAAGCATCGGACAAAACAACATAAATACAATTTAATAAAGCATAGGATAAAACAACATAAATACAATTTATAAAGCATAGGATAAAACAACATAAATACAATTTAATGAAACATAGGATAAACAACATAAATACAATTTAGTAAAGCATAGGACAAAACAACATAAATACAATTTAATAAAGCATATGTTAAAACAACATAAATACAATTTAATAAAGCATAAGATAAAACAACATGAATATAATTTAGTAAAGCATAAGATAAAACAACATGAATACAATTTAATAAAGCATAGGATAAAACAACATAAATACAATTTAATAAAGCATAGGCTAAAACTACATAAATAAAATTTAATAAAGCATAGGATAAAACAAATTAAATACAATTTAATAAAGCATAGGATAAAACATAAATAAAATTTAATAAAGCATAGGATAAAACACCATAAATACAATTTAATAAAGCATAGGATAAAACAACATAAATACAATTTAATAAAGCATAGGATAAAACAACATAAATACAATTTAATAAAGCATAAGATAAAACAACATGAATACAATTTAATAAAGCATAGGTTAAAACAACATAAATACAATTTAATAAAGCATAGGATAAAACAACATAAATACAATTTAATAAAGCATAGGTTAAAACAACATAAATACAGTTTAATAAAGCATAGGATAAAACAACATAAATACAATTTCATAAAGCATAGGCTAAAACTACATAAATACAATTTAATAAAGCATAGGACAAAACAACATAAATACAATTTAATAAAGCATAGGATAAAACAACATAAATACAATTTATAAAGCATAGGATAAAACAACATAAATACAATTTAATAAAGCATAGGATAAAACAACATAAATACAATTTAATAAAGCATAGGATAAAACAACATGAATATAATTTAGTAAAGCATAAGATAAAACAACATGAATACAATTTAATAAAGCATAGGCTAAAACAACATAAATACAATTTAATAAAGCATAGGCTAAAACTACATAAATAAAATTTAATAAAGCATAGGATAAAACAAATTAAATACAATTTAATAAAGCATAGGATAAAACATAAATAAAATTTAATAAAGCATAGGATAAAACAAATTAAATACAATTTAATAAAGCATAGGATAAAACATAAATAAAATTTAATAAAGCATAGGATAAAACACCATAAATACAATTTAATAAAGCATAGGATAAAACAACATAAATACAATTTAATAAAGCATAGGTTAAAACAACATAAATGCAATTTAATAAAGCATAGGATAAAACAACATAAATACAATTTAATAAAGCATAGGATAAAACAACATAAATACAATTTAATAAAGCATAGGTTAAAACAACATAAATACAATTTAATAAAGCATCGGACAAAACAACATAAATACAATTTAATAAAGCATAGGATAAAACAACATAAATACAATTTATAAAGCATAGGATAAAACAACATAAATACAATTTAATAAAGCATAGGATAAAACAACATAAATACAATTTAATAAAGCATAGGATAAAACAACATAAATACAATTTATAAAGCATAGGATAAAACAACATAAATACAATTTAATAAAGCATAGGATAAAACAACATAAATACAATTTAATAAAGCATAGGATAAAACAACATAAATACAATTTAATGAAACATAGGATAAACAACATAAATACAATTTAGTAAAGCATAGGACAAAACAACATAAATACAATTTAATAAAGCATATGTTAAAACAACATAAATACAATTTAATAAAGCATAAGATAAAACAACATGAATATAATTTAGTAAAGCATAAGATAAAACAACATGAATACAATTTAATAAAGCATAGGTTAAAACAACATAAATACAATTTAATAAAGCATAGGCTAAAACTACATAAATACAATTTAATAAAGCATAGGATAAAACAAATTAAATACAATTTAATAAAGCATAGGATAAAACAACATAAATTCAATTTAATAAAGCATAGGATAAAACAACATAAATACAATTTAATAAAGCATAGGATAAAACAACATAAATACAATTTAATAAAGCATATGATAAAACAACATAAATACAATTTATAAAGCATAGGATAAAACAACATAAATACAATTTAATAAAGCATAGGATAAAACAACATAAATAAAATTTAATAAAGCATAGGTTAAAACAACATAAATACAATTTAATAAAGCATCGGACAAAACAACATAAATACAATTTAATAAAGCATAGGATAAAACAACATAAATACAATTTATAAAGCATAGGATAAAACAACATAAATACAATTTAATAAAGCATAGGATAAAACAACATAAATACAATTTAATAAAGCATAGGCTAAAACTACATAAATACAATTTAATAAAGCATAGGATAAAACAACATAAATACAATTTAATAAAGCATAGGATAAAACAACATAAATACAATTTAATAAAGCATACGTTAAAACAACATAAATACAATTAAATAAAGCATAGGTTAAAACAACATAAATACAATTTAATAAAGCATAGGATAAAACAACATAAATACAATTTAATAAAGCATAGGATAAAACAACATAAATAAAATTTAATAAAGCATAGGTTAAAACAACATAAATACAATTTAATAAAGCATAGGATAAAACAACATAAATACAATTTAATAAGGCATAGGATAAAACAACATAAATAAAATTTAATAAAGCATAGGTTAAAACAACATAAATACAATTTAATGAAACATAGGATAAACAACATAAATACAATTTAGTAAAGCATAGGACAAAACAACATAAATACAATTTAATAAAGCATATGTTAAAACAACATAAATACAATTTAATAAAGCATAAGATAAAACAACATGAATTTAATTTAGTAAAGCATAAGATAAAACAACATGAATACAATTTAATAAAGCATAGGATAAAACAACATAAATACAATTTAATAAAGCATAGGTTAAAACAACATAAATACAATTTAATAAAGCATAGGATAAAATAACATAAATACAATTTCATAAAGCATAGGCTAAAACTACATAAATTCAATTAAATAAAGCATCGGACAAAACAACATAAATACAATTTAATAAAGCATATGATAAAACAACATAAATACAATTTATAAAGCATAGGATAAAACAACATAAATACAATTTAATAAAGCATAGGATAAAACAACATAAATAAAATTTAATAAAGCATAGGTTAAAACAACATAAATACAATTTAATAAATCATAGGATAAAACAACATAAATAAAATTTAATAAAGCATAGGTTAAAACAACATAAATACAATTTAATAAAGCATAGGATAAAATAACATAAATACAATTTCATAAAGCATAGGCTAAAACTACATAAATTCAATTAAATAAAGCATCGGACAAAACAACATAAATACAATTTAATAAAGCATATGATAAAACAACATAAATACAATTTATAAAGCATAGGATAAAACAACATAAATACAATTTAATAAAGCATAGGATAAAACAACATAAATAAAATTTAATAAAGCATAGGTTAAAACAACATAAATACAATTTAATAAAGCATCGGACAAAACAACATAAATACAATTTAATAAAGCATAGGATAAAACAACATAAATACAATTTATAAAGCATAGGATAAAACAACATAAATACAATTTAATAAAGCATAGGATAAAACAACATAAATACAATTTAATAAAGCATAGGCTAAAACTACATAAATACAATTTAATAAAGCATAGGATAAAACAACATAAATACAATTTAATAAAGCATAGGATAAAACAACATAAATACAATTTAATAAAGCATACGTTAAAACAACATAAATACAATTAAATAAAGCATAGGTTAAAACAACATAAATACAATTTAATAAAGCATACGTTAAAACAACATAAATACAATTAAATAAAGCATAGGTTAAAACAACATAAATAAAATTTAATAAATCATAGGTTAAAACAACATAAATACAATTTAATAAAGCATAGGCAAAAACTACATAAATACAATTTAATAAAGCATAGGATAAAACAACATAAATACAATTTAATAAAGCATAGGTTAAAACAACATAAATACAATTTAATAAAGCATAGGATAAAACAACATAAATACAATTTAATAAAGCATAGGTTAAAACAACATAAATACAATTTAATAAAGCATAGGATAAAACAACATAAATACAATTTAATAAAGCATAGGATAAAACAACGTAAATACTTTTTAATAAAGCATAGGTTAAAACAACATAAATACAATTTAATAAAGCATAGGCTAAAACTACATAAATACAATTTAATAAAGCATTGGATAAAACAACATAAATACAATTTAATAAAGCATAGGATAAAACAACATAAATACAATTTAATAAAGCATAGGATAAAACAACATAAATACAATTTAATAAGGCATAGGATAAAACAACATAAATACAATTTAATAAAGCATAGGTTAAAACAACATAAATACAATTTAATGAAACATAGGATAAACAACATAAATACAATTTAGTAAAGCATAGGACAAAACAACATAAATACAATTTAATAAAGCATATGTTAAAACAACATAAATACAATTTAATAAAGCATAAGATAAAACAACATGAATATAATTTAGTAAAGCATAAGATAAAACAACATGAATACAATTTAATAAAGCATAGGACAAAACAACATAAATACAATTTAATAAAGCATAGGCTAAAACTACATAAATACAATTTAATAAAGCATAGGATAAAACAAATTAAATACAATTTAATAAAGCATAGGATAAAACA
Source organism: Phyllobates terribilis (assembly GCF_046119375.1). Taxonomy (NCBI): domain Eukaryota; kingdom Metazoa; phylum Chordata; class Amphibia; order Anura; family Dendrobatidae; genus Phyllobates; species Phyllobates terribilis. The sequence continues at coordinate 2,152,429 of NW_027362778.1, forward strand.
ACATAAATTCAATTTAATAAAGCATAGGATAAAACAACATAAATACAATTTAATGAAACATAGGATAAACAACATAAATACAATTTAGTAAAGCATAGGACAAAACAACATAAATACAATTTAATAAAGCATATGTTAAAACAACATAAATACAATTTAATAAAGCATAAGATAAAACAACATGAATATAATTTAGTAAAGCATAAGATAAAACAACATGAATACAATTTAATAAAGCATAGGATAAAACAACATAAATACAATTTAATAAAGCATAGGCTAAAACTACATAAATAAAATTTAATAAAGCATAGGATAAAACAAATTAAATACAATTTAATAAAGCATAGGATAAAACATAAATAAAATTTAATAAAGCATAGGATAAAACACCATAAATACAATTTAATAAAGCATAGGATAAAACAACATAAATACAATTTAATAAAGCATAGGATAAAACAACATAAATACAATTTAATAAAGCATAAGATAAAACAACATGAATACAATTTAATAAAGCATAGGTTAAAACAACATAAATACAATTTAATAAAGCATAGGATAAAACAACATAAATACAATTTAATAAAGCATAGGTTAAAACAACATAAATACAGTTTAATAAAGCATAGGATAAAACAACATAAATACAATTTCATAAAGCATAGGCTAAAACTACATAAATACAATTTAATAAAGCATAGGACAAAACAACATAAATACAATTTAATAAAGCATAGGATAAAACAACATAAATACAATTTATAAAGCATAGGATAAAACAACATAAATACAATTTAATAAAGCATAGGATAAAACAACATAAATACAATTTAATAAAGCATAGGATAAAACAACATGAATATAATTTAGTAAAGCATAAGATAAAACAACATGAATACAATTTAATAAAGCATAGGCTAAAACAACATAAATACAATTTAATAAAGCATAGGCTAAAACTACATAAATAAAATTTAATAAAGCATAGGATAAAACAAATTAAATACAATTTAATAAAGCATAGGATAAAACATAAATAAAATTTAATAAAGCATAGGATAAAACAAATTAAATACAATTTAATAAAGCATAGGATAAAACATAAATAAAATTTAATAAAGCATAGGATAAAACACCATAAATACAATTTAATAAAGCATAGGATAAAACAACATAAATACAATTTAATAAAGCATAGGTTAAAACAACATAAATGCAATTTAATAAAGCATAGGATAAAACAACATAAATACAATTTAATAAAGCATAGGATAAAACAACATAAATACAATTTAATAAAGCATAGGTTAAAACAACATAAATACAATTTAATAAAGCATCGGACAAAACAACATAAATACAATTTAATAAAGCATAGGATAAAACAACATAAATACAATTTATAAAGCATAGGATAAAACAACATAAATACAATTTAATAAAGCATAGGATAAAACAACATAAATACAATTTAATAAAGCATAGGATAAAACAACATAAATACAATTTATAAAGCATAGGATAAAACAACATAAATACAATTTAATAAAGCATAGGATAAAACAACATAAATACAATTTAATAAAGCATAGGATAAAACAACATAAATACAATTTAATGAAACATAGGATAAACAACATAAATACAATTTAGTAAAGCATAGGACAAAACAACATAAATACAATTTAATAAAGCATATGTTAAAACAACATAAATACAATTTAATAAAGCATAAGATAAAACAACATGAATATAATTTAGTAAAGCATAAGATAAAACAACATGAATACAATTTAATAAAGCATAGGTTAAAACAACATAAATACAATTTAATAAAGCATAGGCTAAAACTACATAAATACAATTTAATAAAGCATAGGATAAAACAAATTAAATACAATTTAATAAAGCATAGGATAAAACAACATAAATTCAATTTAATAAAGCATAGGATAAAACAACATAAATACAATTTAATAAAGCATAGGATAAAACAACATAAATACAATTTAATAAAGCATATGATAAAACAACATAAATACAATTTATAAAGCATAGGATAAAACAACATAAATACAATTTAATAAAGCATAGGATAAAACAACATAAATAAAATTTAATAAAGCATAGGTTAAAACAACATAAATACAATTTAATAAAGCATCGGACAAAACAACATAAATACAATTTAATAAAGCATAGGATAAAACAACATAAATACAATTTATAAAGCATAGGATAAAACAACATAAATACAATTTAATAAAGCATAGGATAAAACAACATAAATACAATTTAATAAAGCATAGGCTAAAACTACATAAATACAATTTAATAAAGCATAGGATAAAACAACATAAATACAATTTAATAAAGCATAGGATAAAACAACATAAATACAATTTAATAAAGCATACGTTAAAACAACATAAATACAATTAAATAAAGCATAGGTTAAAACAACATAAATACAATTTAATAAAGCATAGGATAAAACAACATAAATACAATTTAATAAAGCATAGGATAAAACAACATAAATAAAATTTAATAAAGCATAGGTTAAAACAACATAAATACAATTTAATAAAGCATAGGATAAAACAACATAAATACAATTTAATAAGGCATAGGATAAAACAACATAAATAAAATTTAATAAAGCATAGGTTAAAACAACATAAATACAATTTAATGAAACATAGGATAAACAACATAAATACAATTTAGTAAAGCATAGGACAAAACAACATAAATACAATTTAATAAAGCATATGTTAAAACAACATAAATACAATTTAATAAAGCATAAGATAAAACAACATGAATTTAATTTAGTAAAGCATAAGATAAAACAACATGAATACAATTTAATAAAGCATAGGATAAAACAACATAAATACAATTTAATAAAGCATAGGTTAAAACAACATAAATACAATTTAATAAAGCATAGGATAAAATAACATAAATACAATTTCATAAAGCATAGGCTAAAACTACATAAATTCAATTAAATAAAGCATCGGACAAAACAACATAAATACAATTTAATAAAGCATATGATAAAACAACATAAATACAATTTATAAAGCATAGGATAAAACAACATAAATACAATTTAATAAAGCATAGGATAAAACAACATAAATAAAATTTAATAAAGCATAGGTTAAAACAACATAAATACAATTTAATAAATCATAGGATAAAACAACATAAATAAAATTTAATAAAGCATAGGTTAAAACAACATAAATACAATTTAATAAAGCATAGGATAAAATAACATAAATACAATTTCATAAAGCATAGGCTAAAACTACATAAATTCAATTAAATAAAGCATCGGACAAAACAACATAAATACAATTTAATAAAGCATATGATAAAACAACATAAATACAATTTATAAAGCATAGGATAAAACAACATAAATACAATTTAATAAAGCATAGGATAAAACAACATAAATAAAATTTAATAAAGCATAGGTTAAAACAACATAAATACAATTTAATAAAGCATCGGACAAAACAACATAAATACAATTTAATAAAGCATAGGATAAAACAACATAAATACAATTTATAAAGCATAGGATAAAACAACATAAATACAATTTAATAAAGCATAGGATAAAACAACATAAATACAATTTAATAAAGCATAGGCTAAAACTACATAAATACAATTTAATAAAGCATAGGATAAAACAACATAAATACAATTTAATAAAGCATAGGATAAAACAACATAAATACAATTTAATAAAGCATACGTTAAAACAACATAAATACAATTAAATAAAGCATAGGTTAAAACAACATAAATACAATTTAATAAAGCATACGTTAAAACAACATAAATACAATTAAATAAAGCATAGGTTAAAACAACATAAATAAAATTTAATAAATCATAGGTTAAAACAACATAAATACAATTTAATAAAGCATAGGCAAAAACTACATAAATACAATTTAATAAAGCATAGGATAAAACAACATAAATACAATTTAATAAAGCATAGGTTAAAACAACATAAATACAATTTAATAAAGCATAGGATAAAACAACATAAATACAATTTAATAAAGCATAGGTTAAAACAACATAAATACAATTTAATAAAGCATAGGATAAAACAACATAAATACAATTTAATAAAGCATAGGATAAAACAACGTAAATACTTTTTAATAAAGCATAGGTTAAAACAACATAAATACAATTTAATAAAGCATAGGCTAAAACTACATAAATACAATTTAATAAAGCATTGGATAAAACAACATAAATACAATTTAATAAAGCATAGGATAAAACAACATAAATACAATTTAATAAAGCATAGGATAAAACAACATAAATACAATTTAATAAGGCATAGGATAAAACAACATAAATACAATTTAATAAAGCATAGGTTAAAACAACATAAATACAATTTAATGAAACATAGGATAAACAACATAAATACAATTTAGTAAAGCATAGGACAAAACAACATAAATACAATTTAATAAAGCATATGTTAAAACAACATAAATACAATTTAATAAAGCATAAGATAAAACAACATGAATATAATTTAGTAAAGCATAAGATAAAACAACATGAATACAATTTAATAAAGCATAGGACAAAACAACATAAATACAATTTAATAAAGCATAGGCTAAAACTACATAAATACAATTTAATAAAGCATAGGATAAAACAAATTAAATACAATTTAATAAAGCATAGGATAAAACAACATAAATTCAATTTAATAAAGCATAGGATAAAACAACATAAATACAATTTAATAAAGCATAGGATAAAACAACATAAATACAATTTAATAAAGCATATGATAAAACAACATAAATACAATTTATAAAGCATAGGATAAAACAACATAAATACAATTTAATAAAGCATAGGATAAAACAACATAAATAAAATTTAATAAAGCATAGGTTAAAACAACATAAATACAATTTAATAAAGCATCGGACAAAACAACATAAATACAATTTAATAAAGCATAGGATAAAACAACATAAATACAATTTATAAAGCATAGGATAAAACAACATAAATACAATTTAATAAAGCATAGGATAAAACAACATAAATACAATTTAATAAAGCATAGGCTAAAACTACATAAATACAATTTAATAAAGCATAGGATAAAACAACATAAATACAATTTAATAAAGCATAGGATAAAACAACATAAATACAATTTAATAAAGCATACGTTAAAACAACATAAATACAATTAAATAAAGCATAGGTTAAAACAACATAAATACAATTTAATAAAGCATAGGATAAAACAACATAAATACAATTTAATAAAGCATAGGATAAAACAACATAAATAAAATTTAATAAAGCATAGGTTAAAACAACATAAATACAATTTAATAAAGCATAGGATAAAACAACATAAATACAATTTAATAAGGCATAGGATAAAACAACATAAATAAAATTTAATAAAGCATAGGTTAAAACAACATAAATACAATTTAATGAAACATAGGATAAACAACATAAATACAATTTAGTAAAGCATAGGACAAAACAACATAAATACAATTTAATAAAGCATATGTTAAAACAACATACATACAATTTAATAAAGCATAAGATAAAACAACATGAATATAATTTAGTAAAGCATAAGATAAAACAACATGAATACAATTTAATAAAGCATAGGATAAAACAACATAAATACAATTTAATAAAGCATAGGTTAAAACAACATAAATACAATTTAATAAAGCATAGGATAAAATAACATAAATACAATTTCATAAAGCATAGGCTAAAACTACATAAATTCAATTAAATAAAGCATCGGACAAAACAACATAAATACAATTTAATAAAGCATATGATAAAACAACATAAATACAATTTATAAAGCATAGGATAAAACAACATAAATACAATTTAATAAAGCATAGGATAAAACAACATAAATAAAATTTAATAAAGCATAGGTTAAAACAACATAAATACAATTTAATAAATCATAGGATAAAACAACATAAATACAATTTAATAAAGCATAGGTTAAAACAACATAAATACAATTTAGTAAAGCATAGGATAAAATAACATAAATACAATTTCATAAAGCATAGGCTAAAACTACATAAATTCAATTAAATAAAGCATCGGACAAAACAACATAAATACAATTTAATAAAGCATATGATAAAACAAAATAAATACAATTTATAAAGCATAGGATAAAACAACATAAATAAAATTTAATAAAGCATAGGTTAAAACAACATAAATACAATTTAATAAAGCATCGGACAAAACAACATAAATACAATTTAATAAAGCATAGGATAAAACAACATAAATACAATTTATAAAGCATAGGATAAAACAACATAAATACAATTTAATAAAGCATAGGATAAAACAACATAAATACAATTTAATAAAGCATAGGCTAAAACTACATAAATACAATTTAATAAAGCATAGGATAAAACAACATAAATACAATTTAATAAAGCATAGGATAAAACAACATAAATACAATTTAATAAAGCATACGTTAAAACAACATAAATACAATTAAATAAAGCATAGGTTAAAACAACATAAATACAATTTAATAAAGCATAGGATAAAACAACATAAATACAATTTAATAAAGCATAGGATAAAACAACGTAAATACTTTTTAATAAAGCATAGGTTAAAACAACATAAATACAATTTAATAAAGCATAGGCTAAAACTACATAAATACAATTTAATAAAGCATTGGATAAAACAACATAAATACAATTTAATAAAGCATAGGATAAAACAACATAAATACAATTTAATAAAGCATAGGATAAAACAACATAAATACAATTTAATAAGGCATAGGATAAAACAACATAAATACAATTTAATAAAGCATAGGTTAAAACAACATAAATACAATTTAATGAAACATAGGATAAACAACATAAATACAATTTAGTAAAGCATAGGACAAAACAACATAAATACAATTTAATAAAGCATATGTTAAAACAACATAAATACAATTTAATAAAGCATAAGATAAAACAACATGAATATAATTTAGTAAAGCATAAGATAAAACAACATGAATACAATTTAATAAAGCATAGGATAAAACAACATAAATACAATTTAATAAAGCATAGGCTAAAACTACATAAATACAATTTAATAAAGCATAGGATAAAACAAATTAAATACAATTTAATAAAGCATAGGATAAAACAACATAAATTCAATTTAATAAAGCATAGGATAAAACAACATAAATACAATTTAATAAAGCATAGGATAAAACAACATAAATACAATTTAATAAAGCATAGGATAAAACAACATAAATACAATTTAATAAAGCATAAGATAAAACAACATGAATACAATTTAATAAAGCATAGGTTAAAACAACATAAATACAATTTAATAAAGCATAGGATAAAACAACATAAATACAATTTAATAAAGCATAGGTTAAAACAACATAAATACAGTTTAATAAAGCATAGGATAAAACAACATAAATACAATTTCATAAAGCATAGGCTAAAACTACATAAATACAATTTAATAAAGCATAGGACAAAACAACATAAATACAATTTAATAAAGCATAGGATAAAACAACATAAATACAATTTATAAAGCATAGGATAAAACAACATAAATACAATTTAATAAAGCATAGGATAAAACAACATAAATACAATTTAATAAAGCATAGGATAAAACAACATGAATATAATTTAGTAAAGCATAAGATAAAACAACATGAATACAATTTAATAAAGCATAGGCTAAAACAACATAAATACAATTTAATAAAGCATAGGCTAAAACTACATAAATAAAATTTATAAAGCATAGGATAAAACAACATAAATACAATTTAATAAAGCATAGGATAAAACAACATAAATACAATTTAATAAAGCATAGGATAAAACAACATAAATACAATTTAATAAAGCATAGGATAAAACAACATGAATATAATTTAGTAAAGCATAAGATAAAACAACATGAATACAATTTAATAAAGCATAGGCTAAAACAACATAAATACAATTTATAAAGCATAGGATAAAACAACATAAATACAATTTATAAAGCATAGGATAAAACAACATAAATACAATTTAATAAAGCATAGGATAAAACAACATAAATACAATTTAATAAAGCATAGGCTAAAACTACATAAATACAATTTAATAAAGCATAGGATAAAACAACATAAATACAATTTAATAAAGCATAGGATAAAACAACATAAATACAATTTAATAAAGCATACGTTAAAACAACATAAATACAATTAAATAAAGCATAGGTTAAAACAACATAAATACAATTTAATAAAGCATAGGATAAAACAACATAAATACAATTTAATAAAGCATAGGATAAAACAACATAAATAAAATTTAATAAAGCATAGGTTAAAACAACATAAATACAATTTAATAAAGCATAGGATAAAACAACATAAATACAATTTAATAAGGCATAGGATAAAACAACATAAATAAAATTTAATAAAGCATAGGTTAAAACAACATAAATACAATTTAATGAAACATAGGATAAACAACATAAATACAATTTAGTAAAGCATAGGACAAAACAACATAAATACAATTTAATAAAGCATATGTTAAAACAACATACATACAATTTAATAAAGCATAAGATAAAACAACATGAATATAATTTAGTAAAGCATAAGATAAAACAACATGAATACAATTTAATAAAGCATAGGATAAAACAACATAAATACAATTTAATAAAGCATAGGTTAAAACAACATAAATACAATTTAATAAAGCATAGGATAAAATAACATAAATACAATTTCATAAAGCATAGGCTAAAACTACATAAATTCAATTAAATAAAGCATCGGACAAAACAACATAAATACAATTTAATAAAGCATATGATAAAACAACATAAATACAATTTATAAAGCATAGGATAAAACAACATAAATACAATTTAATAAAGCATAGGATAAAACAACATAAATAAAATTTAATAAAGCATAGGTTAAAACAACATAAATACAATTTAATAAATCATAGGATAAAACAACATAAATACAATTTAATAAAGCATAGGTTAAAACAACATAAATACAATTTAGTAAAGCATAGGATAAAATAACATAAATACAATTTCATAAAGCATAGGCTAAAACTACATAAATTCAATTAAATAAAGCATCGGACAAAACAACATAAATACAATTTAATAAAGCATATGATAAAACAAAATAAATACAATTTATAAAGCATAGGATAAAACAACATAAATAAAATTTAATAAAGCATAGGTTAAAACAACATAAATACAATTTAATAAAGCATCGGACAAAACAACATAAATACAATTTAATAAAGCATAGGATAAAACAACATAAATACAATTTATAAAGCATAGGATAAAACAACATAAATACAATTTAATAAAGCATAGGATAAAACAACATAAATACAATTTAATAAAGCATAGGCTAAAACTACATAAATACAATTTAATAAAGCATAGGATAAAACAACATAAATACAATTTAATAAAGCATAGGATAAAACAACATAAATACAATTTAATAAAGCATACGTTAAAACAACATAAATACAATTAAATAAAGCATAGGTTAAAACAACATAAATACAATTTAATAAAGCATAGGATAAAACAACATAAATACAATTTAATAAAGCATAGGATAAAACAACGTAAATACTTTTTAATAAAGCATAGGTTAAAACAACATAAATACAATTTAATAAAGCATAGGCTAAAACTACATAAATACAATTTAATAAAGCATTGGATAAAACAACATAAATACAATTTAATAAAGCATAGGATAAAACAACATAAATACAATTTAATAAAGCATAGGATAAAACAACATAAATACAATTTAATAAGGCATAGGATAAAACAACATAAATACAATTTAATAAAGCATAGGTTAAAACAACATAAATACAATTTAATGAAACATAGGATAAACAACATAAATACAATTTAGTAAAGCATAGGACAAAACAACATAAATACAATTTAATAAAGCATATGTTAAAACAACATAAATACAATTTAATAAAGCATAAGATAAAACAACATGAATATAATTTAGTAAAGCATAAGATAAAACAACATGAATACAATTTAATAAAGCATAGGATAAAACAACATAAATACAATTTAATAAAGCATAGGCTAAAACTACATAAATACAATTTAATAAAGCATAGGATAAAACAAATTAAATACAATTTAATAAAGCATAGGATAAAACAACATAAATTCAATTTAATAAAGCATAGGATAAAACAACATAAATACAATTTAATAAAGCATAGGATAAAACAACATAAATACAATTTAATAAAGCATAGGATAAAACAACATAAATACAATTTAATAAAGCATAAGATAAAACAACATGAATACAATTTAATAAAGCATAGGTTAAAACAACATAAATACAATTTAATAAAGCATAGGATAAAACAACATAAATACAATTTAATAAAGCATAGGTTAAAACAACATAAATACAGTTTAATAAAGCATAGGATAAAACAACATAAATACAATTTCATAAAGCATAGGCTAAAACTACATAAATACAATTTAATAAAGCATAGGACAAAACAACATAAATACAATTTAATAAAGCATAGGATAAAACAACATAAATACAATTTATAAAGCATAGGATAAAACAACATAAATACAATTTAATAAAGCATAGGATAAAACAACATAAATACAATTTAATAAAGCATAGGATAAAACAACATGAATATAATTTAGTAAAGCATAAGATAAAACAACATGAATACAATTTAATAAAGCATAGGCTAAAACAACATAAATACAATTTAATAAAGCATAGGCTAAAACTACATAAATAAAATTTAATAAAGCATAGGATAAAACAAATTAAATACAATTTAATAAAGCATAGGATAAAACATAAATAAAATTTAATAAAGCATAGGATAAAACAAATTAAATACAATTTAATAAAGCATAGGATAAAACATAAATAAAATTTAATAAAGCATAGGATAAAACACCATAAATACAATTTAATAAAGCATAGGATAAAACAACATAAATACAATTTAATAAAGCATAGGTTAAAACAACATAAATGCAATTTAATAAAGCATAGGATAAAACAACATAAATACAATTTAATAAAGCATAGGATAAAACAACATAAATACAATTTAATAAAGCATAGGTTAAAACAACATAAATACAATTTAATAAAGCATCGGACAAAACAACATAAATACAATTTAATAAAGCATAGGATAAAACAACATAAATACAATTTATAAAGCATAGGATAAAACAACATAAATACAATTTAATAAAGCATAGGATAAAACAACATAAATACAATTTAATAAAGCATAGGATAAAACAAATTAAATACAATTTAATAAAGCATAGGATAAAACAACATAAATTCAATTTAATAAAGCATAGGATAAAACAACATAAATACAATTTAATAAAGCATAGGATAAAACAACATAAATACAATTTAATAAAGCATAAGATAAAACAACATGAATACAATTTAATAAAGCATAGGTTTAAACAACATAAATACAATTTAATAAAGCATAGGATAAAACAACATAAATACAATTTAATAAAGAATAGGTTAAAACAACATAAATACAATAAAGCATAGGATAAAACAACATAAATACAATTTCATAAAGCATAGGCTAAAACTACATAAATACAATTTAATAAAGCATCGGACAAAACAACATAAATACAATTTAATAAAGCATATGATAAAACAACATAAATACAATTTATAAAGCATAGGATAAAACAACATAAATACAATTTAATAAAGCATAGGATAAAACAACATAAATAAAATTTAATAAAGCATAGGTTAAAACAACATAAATACAATTTAATAAAGCATCGGACAAAACAACATAAATACAATTTAATAAAGCATAGGATAAAACAACATAAATACAATTTATAAAGCATAGGATAAAACAACATAAATACAATTTAATAAAGCATAGGTTAAAACAACATAAATGCAATTTAATAAAGCATAGGATAAAACAACATAAATACAATTTAATAAAGCATAGGATAAAACAACATAAATACAATTTAATAAAGCATAGGTTAAAACAACATAAATACAATTTAATAAAGCATCGGACAAAACAACATAAATACAATTTAATAAAGCATAGGATAAAACAACATAAATACAATTTATAAAGCATAGGATAAAACAACATAAATACAATTTAATAAAGCATAGGATAAAACAACATAAATATAATTTAATAAAGCATAGGATAAAACAAATTAAATACAATTTAATAAAGCATAGGATAAAACAACATAAATTCAATTTAATAAAGCATAGGATAAAACAACATAAATACAATTTAATAAAGCATAGGATAAAACAACATAAATACAATTTAATAAAGCATAAGATAAAACAACATGAATACAATTTAATAAAGCATAGGTTTAAACAACATAAATATAATTTAATAAAGCATAGGATAAAACAACATAAATACAATTTAATAAAGAATAGGTTAAAACAACATAAATACAATAAAGCATAGGATAAAACAACATAAATACAATTTCATAAAGCATAGGCTAAAACTACATAAATACAATTTAATAAAGCATCGGACAAAACAACATAAATACAATTTAATAAAGCATATGATAAAACAACATAAATACAATTTATAAAGCATAGGATAAAACAACATAAATACAATTTAATAAAGCATAGGATAAAACAACATAAATAAAATTTAATAAAGCATAGGTTAAAACTACATAAATACAATTTAATAAAGCATAGGATAAAACAAATTAAATACAATTTAATAAAGCATAGGATAAAACAACATAAATTCAATTTAATAAAGCATATGTTAAAACAACATAAATACAATTTAATAAAGCATAAGATAAAACAACATGAATATAATTTAGTAAAGCATAAGATAAAACAACATGAATACAATTTAATAAAGCATAGGTTAAAACAACATAAATACAATTTAATAAAGCATAGGCTAAAACTACATAAATACAATTTAATAAAGCATAGGATAAAACAAATTAAATACAATTTAATAAAGCATAGGATAAAACAACATAAATTCAATTTAATAAAGCATAGGATAAAACAACATAAATACAATTTAATAAAGCATAGGATAAAACAACATAAATACAATTTAATAAAGCATATGATAAAACAACATAAATACAATTTATAAAGCATAGGATAAAACAACATAAATACAATTTAATAAAGCATAGGATAAAACAACATAAATAAAATTTAATAAAGCATAGGTTAAAACAACATAAATACAATTTAATAAAGCATCAGACAAAACAACATAAATACAATTTAATAAAGCATAGGATAAAACAACATAAATACAATTTATAAAGCATAGGATAAAACAACATAAATACAATTTAATAAAGCATAGGATAAAACAACATAAATACAATTTAATAAAGCATAGGCTAAAACTACATAAATACAATTTAATAAAGCATAGGATAAAACAACATAAATACAATTTAATAAAGCATAGGATAAAACAACATAAATACAATTTAATAAAGCATACGTTAAAACAACATAAATACAATTAAATAAAGCATAGGTTAAAACAACATAAATACAATTTAATAAAGCATAGGATAAAACAACATAAATACAATTTAATAAAGCATAGGATAAAACAACATAAATAAAATTTAATAAAGCATAGGTTAAAACAACATAAATACAATTTAATAAAGCATAGGATAAAACAACATAAATACAATTTAATAAGGCATAGGATAAAACAACATAAATAAAATTTAATAAAGCATAGGTTAAAACAACATAAATACAATTTAATGAAACATAGGATAAACAAGATAAATACAATTTAGTAAAGCATAGGACAAAACAACATAAATACAATTTAATAAAGCATATGTTAAAACAACATAAATACAATTTAATAAAGCATAAGATAAAACAACATGAATATAATTTAGTAAAGCATAAGATAAAACAACATGAATACAATTTAATAAAGCATAGGATAAAACAACATAAATACAATTTAATAAAGCATAGGTTAAAACAACATAAATACAATTTAATAAAGCATAGGATAAAATAACATAAATACAATTTCATAAAGCATAGGCTAAAACTACATAAATTCAATTAAATAAAGCATCGGACAAAACAACATAAATACAATTTAATAAAGCATATGATAAAACAACATAAATACAATTTATAAAGCATAGGATAAAACAACATAAATACAATTTAATAAAGCATAGGATAAAACAACATAAATAAAATTTAATAAAGCATAGGTTAAAACAACATAAATACAATTTAATAAATCATAGGATAAAACAACATAAATACAATTTAATAAAGCATAGGTTAAAACAACATAAATACAATTTAATAAAGCATAGGATAAAATAACATAAATACAATTTCATAAAGCATAGGCTAAAACTACATAAATTCAATTAAATAAAGCATCGGACAAAACAACATAAATACAATTTAATAAAGCATATGATAAAACAACATAAATACAATTTATAAAGCATAGGATAAAACAACATAAATACAATTTAATAAAGCATAGGATAAAACAACATAAATAAAATTTAATAAAGCATAGGTTAAAACAACATAAATACAATTTAATAAAGCATCGGACAAAACAACATAAATACAATTTATAAAGCATAGGATAAAACAACATAAATACAATTTAATAAAGCATAGGATAAAACAACATAAATACAATTTAATAAAGCATAGGCTAAAACTACATAAATACAATTTAATAAAGCATAGGATAAAACAACATAAATACAATTTAATAAAGCATAGGATAAAACAACATAAATACAATTTAATAAAGCATACGTTAAAACAACATAAATACAATTAAATAAAGCATAGGTTAAAACAACATAAATACAATTTAATAAAGCATACGTTAAAACAACATAAATACAATTAAATAAAGCATAGGTTAAAACAACATAAATAAAATTTAATAAATCATAGGTTAAAACAACATAAATACAATTTAATAAAGCATAGGCAAAAACTACATAAATACAATTTAATAAAGCATAGGATAAAACAACATAAATACAATTTAATAAAGCATAGGTTAAAACAACATAAATACAATTTAATAAAGCATAGGATAAAACAACATAAATACAATTTAATAAAGCATAGGTTAAAACAACATAAATACAATTTAATAAAGCATAGGTTAAAACAACATAAATACAATTTAATAAAGCATAGGATAAAACAACGTAAATACTTTTTAATAAAGCATAGGTTAAAACAACATAAATACAATTTAATAAAGCATAGGCTAAAACTACATAAATACAATTTAATAAAGCATTGGATAAAACAACATAAATACAATTTAATAAAGCATAGGATAAAACAACATAAATACAATTTAATAAAGCATAGGATAAAACAACATAAATACAATTTAATAAGGCATAGGATAAAACAACATAAATACAATTTAATAAAGCATAGGTTAAAACAACATAAATACAATTTAATGAAACATAGGATAAACAACATAAATACAATTTAGTAAAGCATAGGACAAAACAACATAAATACAATTTAATAAAGCATATGTTAAAACAACATAAATACAATTTAATAAAGCATAAGATAAAACAACATGAATATAATTTAGTAAAGCATAAGATAAAACAACATGAATACAATTTAATAAAGCATAGGATAAAACAACATAAATACAATTTAATAAAGCATAGGCTAAAACTACATAAATACAATTTAATAAAGCATAGGATAAAACAAATTAAATACAATTTAATAAAGCATAGGATAAAACAACATAAATTCAATTTAATAAAGCATAGGATAAAACAACATAAATACAATTTAATAAAGCATAGGATAAAACAACATAAATACAATTTAATAAAGCATATGATAAAACAACATAAATACAATTTATAAAGCATAGGATAAAACAACATAAATACAATTTAATAAAGCATAGGATAAAACAACATAAATAAAATTTAATAAAGCATAGGTTAAAACAACATAAATACAATTTAATAAAGCATCGGACAAAACAACATAAATACAATTTAATAAAGCATAGGATAAAACAACATAAATACAATTTATAAAGCATAGGATAAAACAACATAAATACAATTTAATAAAGCATAGGATAAAACAACATAAATACAATTTAATAAAGCATAGGCTAAAACTACATAAATACAATTTAATAAAGCATAGGATAAAACAACATAAATACAATTTAATAAAGCATAGGATAAAACAACATAAATACAATTTAATAAAGCATACGTTAAAACAACATAAATACAATTAAATAAAGCATAGGTTAAAACAACATAAATACAATTTAATAAAGCATAGGATAAAACAACATAAATACAATTTAATAAAGCATAGGATAAAACAACATAAATAAAATTTAATAAAGCATAGGTTAAAACAACATAAATACAATTTAATAAAGCATAGGATAAAACAACATAAATACAATTTAATAAGGCATAGGATAAAACAACATAAATAAAATTTAATAAAGCATAGGTTAAAACAACATAAATACAATTTAATGAAACATAGGATAAACAACATAAATACAATTTAGTAAAGCATAGGACAAAACAACATAAATACAATTTAATAAAGCATATGTTAAAACAACATACATACAATTTAATAAAGCATAAGATAAAACAACATGAATATAATTTAGTAAAGCATAAGATAAAACAACATGAATACAATTTAATAAAGCATAGGATAAAACAACATAAATACAATTTAATAAAGCATAGGTTAAAACAACATAAATACAATTTAATAAAGCATAGGATAAAATAACATAAATACAATTTCATAAAGCATAGGCTAAAACTACATAAATTCAATTAAATAAAGCATCGGACAAAACAACATAAATACAATTTAATAAAGCATATGATAAAACAACATAAATACAATTTATAAAGCATAGGATAAAACAACATAAATACAATTTAATAAAGCATAGGATAAAACAACATAAATAAAATTTAATAAAGCATAGGTTAAAACAACATAAATACAATTTAATAAATCATAGGATAAAACAACATAAATACAATTTAATAAAGCATAGGTTAAAACAACATAAATACAATTTAGTAAAGCATAGGATAAAATAACATAAATACAATTTCATAAAGCATAGGCTAAAACTACATAAATTCAATTAAATAAAGCATCGGACAAAACAACATAAATACAATTTAATAAAGCATACGATAAAACAAAATAAATACAATTTATAAAGCATAGGTTAAAACAACATAAATACAATTTAATAAAGCATCGGACAAAACAACATAAATACAATTTAATAAAGCATAGGATAAAACAACATAAATACAATTTATAAAGCATAGGATAAAACAACATAAATACAATTTAATAAAGCATAGGATAAAACAACATAAATACAATTTAATAAAGCATAGGCTAAAACTACATAAATACAATTTAATAAAGCATAGGATAAAACAACATAAATACAATTTAATAAAGCATAGGATAAAACAACATAAATACAATTTAATAAAGCATACGTTAAAACAACATAAATACAATTAAATAAAGCATAGGTTAAAACAACATAAATACAATTTAATAAAGCATAGGATAAAACAACATAAATACAATTTAATAAAGCATAGGATAAAACAACGTAAATACTTTTTAATAAAGCATAGGTTAAAACAACATAAATACAATTTAATAAAGCATAGGCTAAAACTACATAAATACAATTTAATAAAGCATTGGATAAAACAACACAAATACAATTTAATAAAGCATAGGATAAAACAACATAAATACAATTTAATAAAGCATAGGATAAAACAACATAAATACAATTTAATAAGGCATAGGATAAAACAACATAAATACAATTTAATAAAGCATAGGTTAAAACAACATAAATACAATTTAATGAAACATAGGATAAACAACATAAATACAATTTAGTAAAGCATAGGACAAAACAACATAAATACAATTTAATAAAGCATATGTTAAAACAACATAAATACAATTTAATAAAGCATAAGATAGAACAACATGAATATAATTTAGTAAAGCATAAGATAAAACAACATGAATACAATTTAATAAAGCATAGGATAAAACAACATAAATACAATTTAATAAAGCATAGGCTAAAACTACATAAATACAATTTAATAAAGCATAGGATAAAACTAATTAAATACAATTTAATAAAGCATAGGATAAAACAACATAAATTCAATTTAATAAAGCATAGGATAAAACAACATAAATACAATTTAATAAAGCATAGGATAAAACAACATAAATACAATTTAATAAAGCATATGATAAAACAACATAAATACAATTTATAAAGCATAGGATAAAACAACATAAATACAATTTAATAAAGCATAGGATAAAACAACATAAATAAATTTAATAAAGCATAGGTTAAAACAACATAAATACAATTTAATAAAGCATCGGACAAAACAACATAAATACAATTTAATAAAGCATAGGATAAAACAACATAAATACAATTTATAAAGCATAGGATAAAACAACATAAATACAATTTAATAAAGCATAGGATAAAACAACATAAATACAATTTAATAAAGCATAGGCTAAAACTACATAAATACAATTTAATAAAGCATAGGATAAAACAACATAAATACAATTTAATAAAGCATAGGATAAAACAACATAAATACAATTTAATAAAGCATACGTTAAAACAACATAAATACAATTAAATAAAGCATAGGTTAAAACAACATAAATACAATTTAATAAAGCATAGGATAAAACAACATAAATACAATTTAATAAAGCATAGGATAAAACAACATAAATAAAATTTAATAAAGCATAGGTTAAAACAACATAAATACAATTTAATAAAGCATAGGATAAAACAACTTAAATACAATTTAATAAGGCATAGGATAAAACAACATAAATAAAATTTAATAAAGCATAGGTTAAAACAACATAAATACAATTTAATGAAACATAGGATAAACAACATAAATACAATTTAGTAAAGCATAGGACAAAACAACATAAATACAATTTAATAAAGCATATGTTAAAACAACATACATACAATTTAATAAAGCATAAGATAAAACAACATGAATATAATTTAGTAAAGCATAAGATAAAACAACATGAATACAATTTAATAAAGCATAGGATAAAACAACATAAATACAATTTAATAAAGCATAGGTTAAAACAACATAAATACAATTTAATAAAGCATATGTTAAAACAACATAAATACAATTTAATAAAGCATAAGATAAAACAACATGAATATAATTTAGTAAAGCATAAGATAAAACAACATGAATACAATTTAATAAAGCATAGGATAAAACAACATAAATACAATTTAATAAAGCATAGGTTAAAACAACATAAATACAATTTAATAAAGCATAGGATAAAATAACATAAATACAATTTCATAAAGCATAGGCTAAAACTACATAAATTCAATTAAATAAAGCATCGGACAAAACAACATAAATACAATTTAATAAAGCATATGATAAAACAACATAAATACAATTTATAAAGCATAGGATAAAACAACATAAATACAATTTAATAAATCATAGGATAAAACAACATAAATAAAATTTAATAAAGCATAGGTTAAAACAACATAAATACAATTTAATAAATCATAGGATAAAACAACATAAATACAATTTAATAAAGCATAGGTTAAAACAACATAAATACAATTTATAAAGCATAGGATAAAACAACATAAATACAATTTAATAAAGCATAGGATAAAACAACATAAATACAATTTAATAAAGCATAGGCTAAAACTACATAAATACAATTTAATAAAGCATAGGATAAAACAACATAAATACAATTTAATAAAGCATAGGATAAAACAACATAAATACAATTTAATAAAGCATACGTTAAAACAACATAAATACAATTAAATAAAGCATAGGTTAAAACAACATAAATACAATTTAATAAAGCATACGTTAAAACAACATAAATACAATTAAATAAAGCATAGGTTAAAACAACATAAATAAAATTTAATAAATCATAGGTTAAAACAACATAAATACAATTTAATAAAGCATAGGCAAAAACTACATAAATACAATTTAATAAAGCATAGGATAAAACAACATAAATACAATTTAATAAAGCATAGGTTAAAACAACATAAATACAATTTAATAAAGCATAGGATAAAACAACATAAATACAATTTAATAAAGCATAGGTTAAAACAACATAAATACAATTTAATAAAGCATAGGTTAAAACAACATAAATACAATTTAATAAAGCATAGGATAAAACAACGTAAATACTTTTTAATAAAGCATAGGTTAAAACAACATAAATACAATTTAATAAAGCATAGGCTAAAACTACATAAATACAATTTAATAAAGCATTGGATAAAACAACATAAATACAATTTAATAAAGCATAGGATAAAACAACATAAATACAATTTAATAAAGCATAGGATAAAACAACATAAATACAATTTAATAAGGCATAGGATAAAACAACATAAATACAATTTAATAAAGCATAGGTTAAAACAACATAAATACAATTTAATGAAACATAGGATAAACAACATAAATACAATTTAGTAAAGCATAGGACAAAACAACATAAATACAATTTAATAAAGCATATGTTAAAACAACATAAATACAATTTAATAAAGCATAAGATAAAACAACATGAATATAATTTAGTAAAGCATAAGATAAAACAACATGAATACAATTTAATAAAGCATAGGATAAAACAACATAAATACAATTTAATAAAGCATAGGCTAAAACTACATAAATACAATTTAATAAAGCATAGGATAAAACAAATTAAATACAATTTAATAAAGCATAGGATAAAACAACATAAATTCAATTTAATAAAGCATAGGATAAAACAACATAAATACAATTTAATAAAGCATAGGATAAAACAACATAAATACAATTTAATAAAGCATATGATAAAACAACATAAATACAATTTATAAAGCATAGGATAAAACAACATAAATACAATTTAATAAAGCATAGGATAAAACAACATAAATAAAATTTAATAAAGCATAGGTTAAAACAACATAAATACAATTTAATAAAGCATCGGACAAAACAACATAAATACAATTTAATAAAGCATAGGATAAAACAACATAAATACAATTTATAAAGCATAGGATAAAACAACATAAATACAATTTAATAAAGCATAGGATAAAACAACATAAATACAATTTAATAAAGCATAGGCTAAAACTACATAAATACAATTTAATAAAGCATAGGATAAAACAACATAAATACAATTTAATAAAGCATAGGATAAAACAACATAAATACAATTTAATAAAGCATACGTTAAAACAACATAAATACAATTAAATAAAGCATAGGTTAAAACAACATAAATACAATTTAATAAAGCATAGGATAAAACAACATAAATACAATTTAATAAAGCATAGGATAAAACAACATAAATAAAATTTAATAAAGCATAGGTTAAAACAACATAAATACAATTTAATAAAGCATAGGATAAAACAACATAAATACAATTTAATAAGGCATAGGATAAAACAACATAAATAAAATTTAATAAAGCATAGGTTAAAACAACATAAATACAATTTAATGAAACATAGGATAAACAACATAAATACAATTTAGTAAAGCATAGGACAAAACAACATAAATACAATTTAATAAAGCATATGTTAAAACAACATACATACAATTTAATAAAGCATAAGATAAAACAACATGAATATAATTTAGTAAAGCATAAGATAAAACAACATGAATACAATTTAATAAAGCATAGGATAAAACAACATAAATACAATTTAATAAAGCATAGGTTAAAACAACATAAATACAATTTAATAAAGCATAGGATAAAATAACATAAATACAATTTCATAAAGCATAGGCTAAAACTACATAAATTCAATTAAATAAAGCATCGGACAAAACAACATAAATACAATTTAATAAAGCATATGATAAAACAACATAAATACAATTTATAAAGCATAGGATAAAACAACATAAATACAATTTAATAAAGCATAGGATAAAACAACATAAATAAAATTTAATAAAGCATAGGTTAAAACAACATAAATACAATTTAATAAATCATAGGATAAAACAACATAAATACAATTTAATAAAGCATAGGTTAAAACAACATAAATACAATTTAGTAAAGCATAGGATAAAATAACATAAATACAATTTCATAAAGCATAGGCTAAAACTACATAAATTCAATTAAATAAAGCATCGGACAAAACAACATAAATACAATTTAATAAAGCATACGATAAAACAAAATAAATACAATTTATAAAGCATAGGTTAAAACAACATAAATACAATTTAATAAAGCATCGGACAAAACAACATAAATACAATTTAATAAAGCATAGGATAAAACAACATAAATACAATTTATAAAGCATAGGATAAAACAACATAAATACAATTTAATAAAGCATAGGATAAAACAACATAAATACAATTTAATAAAGCATAGGCTAAAACTACATAAATACAATTTAATAAAGCATAGGATAAAACAACATAAATACAATTTAATAAAGCATAGGATAAAACAACATAAATACAATTTAATAAAGCATACGTTAAAACAACATAAATACAATTAAATAAAGCATAGGTTAAAACAACATAAATACAATTTAATAAAGCATAGGATAAAACAACATAAATACAATTTAATAAAGCATAGGATAAAACAACGTAAATACTTTTTAATAAAGCATAGGTTAAAACAACATAAATACAATTTAATAAAGCATAGGCTAAAACTACATAAATACAATTTAATAAAGCATTGGATAAAACAACACAAATACAATTTAATAAAGCATAGGATAAAACAACATAAATACAATTTAATAAAGCATAGGATAAAACAACATAAATACAATTTAATAAGGCATAGGATAAAACAACATAAATACAATTTAATAAAGCATAGGTTAAAACAACATAAATACAATTTAATGAAACATAGGATAAACAACATAAATACAATTTAGTAAAGCATAGGACAAAACAACATAAATACAATTTAATAAAGCATATGTTAAAACAACATAAATACAATTTAATAAAGCATAAGATAGAACAACATGAATATAATTTAGTAAAGCATAAGATAAAACAACATGAATACAATTTAATAAAGCATAGGATAAAACAACATAAATACAATTTAATAAAGCATAGGCTAAAACTACATAAATACAATTTAATAAAGCATAGGATAAAACAAATTAAATACAATTTAATAAAGCATAGGATAAAACAACATAAATTCAATTTAATAAAGCATAGGATAAAACAACATAAATACAATTTAATAAAGCATAGGATAAAACAACATAAATACAATTTAATAAAGCATATGATAAAACAACATAAATACAATTTATAAAGCATAGGATAAAACAACATAAATACAATTTAATAAAGCATAGGATAAAACAACATAAATAAATTTAATAAAGCATAGGTTAAAACAACATAAATACAATTTAATAAAGCATCGGACAAAACAACATAAATACAATTTAATAAAGCATAGGATAAAACAACATAAATACAATTTATAAAGCATAGGATAAAACAACATAAATACAATTTAATAAAGCATAGGATAAAACAACATAAATACAATTTAATAAAGCATAGGCTAAAACTACATAAATACAATTTAATAAAGCATAGGATAAAACAACATAAATACAATTTAATAAAGCATAGGATAAAACAACATAAATACAATTTAATAAAGCATACGTTAAAACAACATAAATACAATTAAATAAAGCATAGGTTAAAACAACATAAATACAATTTAATAAAGCATAGGATAAAACAACATAAATACAATTTAATAAAGCATAGGATAAAACAACATAAATAAAATTTAATAAAGCATAGGTTAAAACAACATAAATACAATTTAATAAAGCATAGGATAAAACAACTTAAATACAATTTAATAAGGCATAGGATAAAACAACATAAATAAAATTTAATAAAGCATAGGTTAAAACAACATAAATACAATTTAATGAAACATAGGATAAACAACATAAATACAATTTAGTAAAGCATAGGACAAAACAACATAAATACAATTTAATAAAGCATATGTTAAAACAACATACATACAATTTAATAAAGCATAAGATAAAACAACATGAATATAATTTAGTAAAGCATAAGATAAAACAACATGAATACAATTTAATAAAGCATAGGATAAAACAACATAAATACAATTTAATAAAGCATAGGTTAAAACAACATAAATACAATTTAATAAAGCATATGTTAAAACAACATAAATACAATTTAATAAAGCATAAGATAAAACAACATGAATATAATTTAGTAAAGCATAAGATAAAACAACATGAATACAATTTAATAAAGCATAGGATAAAACAACATAAATACAATTTAATAAAGCATAGGTTAAAACAACATAAATACAATTTAATAAAGCATAGGATAAAATAACATAAATACAATTTCATAAAGCATAGGCTAAAACTACATAAATTCAATTAAATAAAGCATCGGACAAAACAACATAAATACAATTTAATAAAGCATATGATAAAACAACATAAATACAATTTATAAAGCATAGGATAAAACAACATAAATACAATTTAATAAATCATAGGATAAAACAACATAAATAAAATTTAATAAAGCATAGGTTAAAACAACATAAATACAATTTAATAAATCATAGGATAAAACAACATAAATACAATTTAATAAAGCATAGGTTAAAACAACATAAATACAATTTAATAAAGCATAGGATAAAATAACATAAATACAATTTCATAAAGCATAGGCTAAAACTACATAAATTCAATTAAATAAAGCATCGGACAAAACAACATAAATACAATTTAATAAAGCATATGATAAAACAACATAAATACAATTTATAAAGCATAGGATAAAACAACATAAATACAATTTAATAAAGCATAGGATAAAACAACATAAATAAAATTTAATAAAGCATAGGTTAAAACAACATAAATACAATTTAATAAAGCATCGGACAAAACAACATAAATACAATTTATAAAGCATAGGATAAAACAACATAAATACAATTTAATAAAGCATAGGATAAAACAACATAAATACAATTTAATAAAGCATAGGCTAAAACTACATAAATACAATTTAATAAAGCATAGGATAAAACAACATAAATACAATTTAATAAAGCATAGGATAAAACAACATAAATACAATTTAATAAAGCATACGTTAAAACAACATAAATACAATTAAATAAAGCATAGGTTAAAACAACATAAATACAATTTAATAAAGCATACGTTAAAACAACATAAATACAATTAAATAAAGCATAGGTTAAAACAACATAAATAAAATTTAATAAATCATAGGTTAAAACAACATAAATACAATTTAATAAAGCATAGGCAAAAACTACATAAATACAATTTAATAAAGCATAGGATAAAACAACATAAATACAATTTAATAAAGCATAGGTTAAAACAACATAAATACAATTTAATAAAGCATAGGATAAAACAACATAAATACAATTTAATAAAGCATAGGTTAAAACAACATAAATACAATTTAATAAAGCATAGGATAAAACAACATAAATACAATTTAATAAAGCATAGGATAAAACAACGTAAATACTTTTTAATAAAGCATAGGTTAAAACAACATAAATACAATTTAATAAAGCATAGGCTAAAACTACATAAATACAATTTAATAAAGCATTGGATAAAACAACATAAATACAATTTAATAAAGCATAGGATAAAACAACATAAATACAATTTAATAAAGCATAGGATAAAACAACATAAATACAATTTAATAAGGCATAGGATAAAACAACATAAATACAATTTAATAAAGCATAGGTTAAAACAACATAAATACAATTTAATGAAACATAGGATAAACAACATAAATACAATTTAGTAAAGCATAGGACAAAACAACATAAATACAATTTAATAAAGCATATGTTAAAACAACATAAATACAATTTAATAAAGCATAAGATAAAACAACATGAATATAATTTAGTAAAGCATAAGATAAAACAACATGAATACAATTTAATAAAGCATAGGATAAAACAACATAAATACAATTTAATAAAGCATAGGCTAAAACTACATAAATACAATTTAATAAAGCATAGGATAAAACAAATTAAATACAATTTAATAAAGCATAGGATAAAACAACATAAATTCAATTTAATAAAGCATAGGATAAAACAACATAAATACAATTTAATAAAGCATAGGATAAAACAACATAAATACAATTTAATAAAGCATATGATAAAACAACATAAATACAATTTATAAAGCATAGGATAAAACAACATAAATACAATTTAATAAAGCATAGGATAAAACAACATAAATAAAATTTAATAAAGCATAGGTTAAAACAACATAAATACAATTTAATAAAGCATCGGACAAAACAACATAAATACAATTTAATAAAGCATAGGATAAAACAACATAAATACAATTTATAAAGCATAGGATAAAACAACATAAATACAATTTAATAAAGCATAGGATAAAACAACATAAATACAATTTAATAAAGCATAGGCTAAAACTACATAAATACAATTTAATAAAGCATAGGATAAAACAACATAAATACAATTTAATAAAGCATAGGATAAAACAACATAAATACAATTTAATAAAGCATACGTTAAAACAACATAAATACAATTAAATAAAGCATAGGTTAAAACAACATAAATACAATTTAATAAAGCATAGGATAAAACAACATAAATACAATTTAATAAAGCATAGGATAAAACAACATAAATAAAATTTAATAAAGCATAGGTTAAAACAACATAAATACAATTTAATAAAGCATAGGATAAAACAACATAAATACAATTTAATAAGGCATAGGATAAAACAACATAAATAAAATTTAATAAAGCATAGGTTAAAACAACATAAATACAATTTAATGAAACATAGGATAAACAACATAAATACAATTTAGTAAAGCATAGGACAAAACAACATAAATACAATTTAATAAAGCATATGTTAAAACAACATACATACAATTTAATAAAGCATAAGATAAAACAACATGAATATAATTTAGTAAAGCATAAGATAAAACAACATGAATACAATTTAATAAAGCATAGGATAAAACAACATAAATACAATTTAATAAAGCATAGGTTAAAACAACATAAATACAATTTAATAAAGCATAGGATAAAATAACATAAATACAATTTCATAAAGCATAGGCTAAAACTACATAAATTCAATTAAATAAAGCATCGGACAAAACAACATAAATACAATTTAATAAAGCATATGATAAAACAACATAAATAAAATTTAATAAAGCATAGGTTAAAACAACATAAATACAATTTAATAAATCATAGGATAAAACAACGTAAATACTTTTTAATAAAGCATAGGTTAAAACAACATAAATACAATTTAATAAAGCATCGGACAAAACAACATAAATACAATTTAATAAAGCATAGGATAAAACAACATAAATACAATTTATAAAGCATAGGATAAAACAACATAAATACAATTTAATAAAGCATAGGATAAAACAACATAAATACAATTTAATAAAGCATAGGCTAAAACTACATAAATACAATTTAATAAAGCATAGGATAAAACAACATAAATACAATTTAATAAAGCATAGGATAAAACAACATAAATACAATTTAATAAAGCATACGTTAAAACAACATAAATACAATTAAATAAAGCATAGGTTAAAACAACATAAATACAATTTAATAAAGCATAGGATAAAACAACATAAATACAATTTAATAAAGCATAGGATAAAACAACGTAAATACTTTTTAATAAAGCATAGGTTAAAACAACATAAATACAATTTAATAAAGCATAGGCTAAAACTACATAAATACAATTTAATAAAGCATTGGATAAAACAACACAAATACAATTTAATAAAGCATAGGATAAAACAACATAAATACAATTTAATAAAGCATAGGATAAAACAACATAAATACAATTTAATAAGGCATAGGATAAAACAACATAAATACAATTTAATAAAGCATAGGTTAAAACAACATAAATACAATTTAATGAAACATAGGATAAACAACATAAATACAATTTAGTAAAGCATAGGACAAAACAACATAAATACAATTTAATAAAGCATATGTTAAAACAACATAAATACAATTTAATAAAGCATAAGATAAAACAACATGAATATAATTTAGTAAAGCATAAGATAAAACAACATGAATACAATTTAATAAAGCATAGGATAAAACAACATAAATACAATTTAATAAAGCATAGGCTAAAACTACATAAATACAATTTAATAAAGCATAGGATAAAACAAATTAAATACAATTTAATAAAGCATAGGATAAAACAATATAAATTCAATTTAATAAAGCATAGGATAAAACAACATAAATACAATTTAATAAAGCATAGGATAAAACAACATAAATACAATTTAATAAAGCATATGATAAAACAACATAAATACAATTTATAAAGCATAGGATAAAACAACATAAATACAATTTAATAAAGCATAGGATAAAACAACATAAATAAATTTAATAAAGCATAGGTTAAAACAACATAAATACAATTTAATAAAGCATCGGACAAAACAACATAAATACAATTTAATAAAGCATAGGATAAAACAACATAAATACAATTTATAAAGCATAGGATAAAACAACATAAATACAATTTAATAAAGCATAGGATAAAACAACATAAATACAATTTAATAAAGCATAGCTTAAAACTACATAAATACAATTTAATAAAGCATAGGATAAAACAACATAAATACAATTTAATAAAGCATAGGATAAAACAACATAAATACAATTTAATAAAGCATACGTTAAAACAACATAAATACAATTAAATAAAGCATAGGTTAAAACAACATAAATACAATTTAATAAAGCATAGGATAAAACAACATAAATACAATTTAATAAAGCATAGGATAAAACAACATAAATAAAATTTAATAAAGCATAGGTTAAAACAACATAAATACAATTTAATAAAGCATAGGATAAAACAACATAAATACAATTTAATAAGGCATAGGATAAAACAACATAAATAAAATTTAATAAAGCATAGGTTAAAACAACATAAATACAATTTAATGAAACATAGGATAAACAACATAAATACAATTTAGTAAAGCATAGGACAAAACAACATAAATACAATTTAATAAAGCATATGTTAAAACAACATACATACAATTTAATAAAGCATAAGATAAAACAACATGAATATAATTTAGTAAAGCATAAGATAAAACAACATGAATACAATTTAATAAAGCATAGGATAAAACAACATAAATACAATTTAATAAAGCATAGGTTAAAACAACATAAATACAATTTAATAAAGCATAGGATAAAATAACATAAATACAATTTCATAAAGCATAGGCTAAAACTACATAAATTCAATTAAATAAAGCATCGGACAAAACAACATAAATACAATTTAATAAAGCATATGATAAAACAACATAAATACAATTTATAAAGCATAGGATAAAACAACATAAATACAATTTAATAAAGCATAGGATAAAACAACATAAATAAAATTTAATAAAGCATAGGTTAAAACAACATAAATACAATTTAATAAATCATAGGATAAAACAACATAAATACAATTTAATAAAGCATAGGTTAAAACAACATAAATGCAATTTAGTAAAGCATAGGATAAAATAACATAAATACAATTTCATAAAGCATAGGCTAAAACTACATAAATTCAATTAAATAAAGCATCGGACAAAACAACATAAATACAATTTAATAAAGCATATGATAAAACAAAATAAATACAATTTATAAAGCATAGGATAAAACAACATAAATAAAATTTAATAAAGCATAGGTTAAAACAACATAAATACAATTTAATAAAGCATCGGACAAAACAACATAAATACAATTTAATAAAGCATAGGATAAAACAACATAAATACAATTTATAAAGCATAGGATAAAACAACATAAATACAATTTAATAAAGCATAGGATAAAACAACATAAATACAATTTAATAAAGCATAGGCTAAAACTACATAAATACAATTTAATAAAGCATAGGATAAAACAACATAAATACAATTTAATAAAGCATAGGATAAAACAACATAAATACAATTTAATAAAGCATACGTTAAAACAACATAAATACAATTAAATAAAGCATAGGTTAAAACAACATAAATACAATTTAATAAAGCATAGGATAAAACAACATAAATACAATTTAATAAAGCATAGGATAAAACAACATAAATACAATTAAATAAAGCATAGGTTAAAACAACATAAATACAATTTAATAAAGCATAGGATAAAACAACATAAATACAATTTAATAAGGCATAGGATAAAACAACATAAATAAAATTTAATAAAGCATAGGTTAAAACAACATAAATACAATTTAATGAAACATAGGATAAACAACATAAATACAATTTAGTAAAGCATAGGACAAAACAACATAAATACAATTTAATAAAGCATATGTTAAAACAACATAAATACAATTTAATAAAGCATAAGATAAAACAACATGAATATAATTTAGTAAAGCATAAGATAAAACAACATGAATACAATTTAATAAAGCATAGGATAAAACAACATAAATACAATTTAATAAAGCATAGGTTAAAACAACATAAATACAATTTAATAAAGCATAGGATAAAATAACATAAATACAATTTCATAAAGCATAGGCTAAAACTACATAAATTCAATTAAATAAAGCATCGGACAAAACAACATAAATACAATTTAATAAAGCATATGATAAAACAACATAAATACAATTTATAAAGCATAGGATAAAACAACATAAATACAATTTAATAAAGCATAGGATAAAACAACATAAATAAAATTTAATAAAGCATAGGTTAAAACAACATAAATACAATTTAATAAATCATAGGATAAAACAACATAAATACAATTTAATAAAGCATAGGTTAAAACAACATAAATACAATTTAATAAAGCATAGGATAAAATAACATAAATACAATTTCATAAAGCATAGGCTAAAACTACATAAATTCAATTAAATAAAGCATCGGACAAAACAACATAAATACAATTTAATAAAGCATATGATAAAACAACATAAATACAATTTATAAAGCATAGGATAAAACAACATAAATACAATTTAATAAAGCATAGGATAAAACAACATAAATCAAATTTAATAAAGCATAGGTTAAAACAACATAAATACAATTTAATAAAGCATCGGACAAAACAACATAAATACAATTTAATAAAGCATAGGATAAAACAACATAAATACAATTTATAAAGCATAGGATAAAACAACATAAATACAATTTAATAAAGCATAGGATAAAACAACATAAATACAATTTAATAAAGCATAGGCTAAAACTACATAAATACAATTTAATAAAGCATAGGATAAAACAACATAAATACAATTTAATAAAGCATAGGATAAAACAACATAAATACAATTTAATAAAGCATACGTTAAAACAACATAAATACAATTTAATAAAGCACAGGATAAAACAACATAAATACAATTTAGTAAAGCATAAGTTAAAACAACATAAATAAAATTTAATAAAGCATAGGTTAAAACAACATAAATACAATTTAATAAAGCATAGGATAAAACAACATAAATACAATTTAATAAGGCATAGGATAAAACAACATAAATAAAATTTAATAAAGCATAGGTTAAAACAACATAAATACAATTTAATGAAACATAGGATAAACAACATAAATACAATTTAGTAAAGCATAGGACAAAACAACATAAATACAATTTAATAAAGCATATGTTAAAACAACATAAATACAATTTAATAAAGCATAAGATAAAACAACATGAATATAATTTAGTAAAGCATAAGATAAAACAACATGAATAC
Source organism: Phyllobates terribilis (assembly GCF_046119375.1). Lineage (NCBI taxonomy): Eukaryota > Metazoa > Chordata > Amphibia > Anura > Dendrobatidae > Phyllobates > Phyllobates terribilis. Next base: position 2,184,943 of record NW_027362778.1, read on the forward strand.
AATTTAATAAAGCATAGGATAAAACAACATAAATACAATTTAATAAAGCATAGGTTAAAACAACATAAATACAATTTAATAAAGCATAGGATAAAATAACATAAATACAATTTCATAAAGCATAGGCTAAAACTACATAAATTCAATTAAATAAAGCATCGGACAAAACAACATAAATACAATTTAATAAAGCATATGATAAAACAACATAAATACAATTTATAAAGCATAGGATAAAACAACATAAATACAATTTAATAAAGCATAGGATAAAACAACATAAATAAAATTTAATAAAGCATAGGTTAAAACAACATAAATACAATTTAATAAATCATAGGATAAAACAACATAAATACAATTTAATAAAGCATAGGTTAAAACAACATAAATACAATTTAGTAAAGCATAGGATAAAATAACATAAATACAATTTCATAAAGCATAGGCTAAAACTACATAAATTCAATTAAATAAAGCATCGGACAAAACAACATAAATACAATTTAATAAAGCATATGATAAAACAACATAAATACAATTTATAAAGCATAGGATAAAACAACATAAATACAATTTAATAAAGCATAGGATAAAACAACATAAATAAAATTTAATAAAGCATAGGTTAAAACAACATAAATACAATTTAATAAATCATAGGATAAAACAACATAAATACAATTTAATAAAGCATAGGTTAAAACAACATAAATACAATTTAATAAAGCATAGGATAAAATAACATAAATACAATTTCATAAAGCATAGGCTAAAACTACATAAATTCAATTAAATAAAGCATCGGACAAAACAACATAAATACAATTTAATAAAGCATATGATAAAACAACATAAATACAATTTATAAAGCATAGGATAAAACAACATAAATACAATTTAATAAAGCATAGGATAAAACAACATAAATAAAATTTAATAAAGCATAGGTTAAAACAACATAAATACAATTTAATAAAGCATCGGACAAAACAACATAAATACAATTTAATAAAGCATAGGATAAAACAACATAAATACAATTTATAAAGCATAGGATAAAACAACATAAATACAATTTAATAAAGCATAGGATAAAACAACATAAATACAATTTAATAAAGCATAGGCTAAAACTACATAAATACAATTTAATAAAGCATAGGATAAAACAACATAAATACAATATAATAAAGCATAGGATAAAACAACATAAATACAATTTAATAAAGCATACGTTAAAACAACATAAATACAATTAAATAAAGCATAGGTTAAAACAACATAAATACAATTTAATAAAGCATAGGATAAAACAACATAAATACAATTTAATAAAGCATAGGATAAAACAACATAAATAAAATTTAATAAAGCATAGGTTAAAACAACATAAATACAATTTAATAAAGCATAGGATAAAACAACATAAATACAATTTAATAAGGCATAGGATAAAACAACATAAATACAATTTAATAAAGCATAGGTTAAAACAACATAAATACAATTTAATGAAACATAGGATAAACAACATAAATACAATTTAGTAAAGCATAGGACAAAACAACATAAATACAATTTAATAAAGCATATGTTAAAACAACATAAATACAATTTAATAAAGCATAAGATAAAACAACATGAATATAATTTAGTAAAGCATAACATAAAAGAACATGAATACAATTTATTAAAGCATAGGATAAAACAACATAAATACAATTTAATAAAGCATAGGCTAAAACTACATAAATACAATTTAATAAAGCATAGGATAAAACAAATTAAATACAATTTAATAAAGCATAGGATAAAACAACATAAATACAATTTAATAAAGCATATGATAAAACAACATAAATACAATTTATAAAGCATAGGATAAAACAACATAAATACAATTTAATAAAGCATAGGATAAAACAACATAAATACAATTTAATAAAGCATAGGCTAAAACTACATAAATACAATTTAATAAAGCATAGGATAAAACAACATAAATACAATTTAATAAAGCATAGGATAAAACAACATAAATACAATTTGATGAAGCATAGGATAAAACAACATAAATACAATTTAATAAAGCATACGTTAAAACAACATAAATACAATTAAATAAAGCATAGGATAAAACAACATAAATACAATTTAATAAAGCATAGGTTAAAACAACATAAATACAATTTTATAAAGCATAGGATAAAACAACATAAATACAATTTAATAAAGCACAGGTTAAAACAACATAAATACAATTTAATAAAGCATAGGATAAAACATCATAAATACAATTTAATAAAGCATAGGTTAAAACAACATAAATACAATTTAATAAAGCATAGGATAAAACAACATAAATACAATTTAATAAAGCATAGGTTAAAACAACATAAATACAATTTAATAAAGCATAGGATAAAACAACATAAATACAATTTAATAAAGCATAGGATAAAACAACGTAAATACTTTTTAATAAAGCATAGGTTAAAACAACATAAATACAATTTAATAAAGCATAGGCTAAAACTACATAAATACAATTTAATAAAGCATAGGATAAAACAACATAAATACAATTTAATAAAGCATAGGATAAAACAACATAAATACAATTTAATAAAGCATAGGATAAAACAACATAAATACAATTTAATAAAGCATACGTTAAAACAACATAAATACAATTAAATAAAGCATAGGATAAAACAACATAAATACAATTTAATAAAGCATAGGTTAAAACAACATAAATACAATTTTATAAAGCATAGGATAAAACAACATAAATACAATTTAATAAAGCATAGGTTAAAACAAAATAAATACAATTTAATAAAGCATAGGTTAAAACAACATAAATACAATTTAATAAAGCATAGGATAAAACAACATAAATACAATCTAATAAAGCATAGGATAAAACAACATAAATACAATTTATAAAGCATAGGATAAAACAACTTAAATACAATTTAATAAAGCATAGGATAAAACAACATAAATACAATTTAATAAAGCATAGGATAAAACAACATAAATACAATTTAATAAAGCATAGGATAAAACAACATAAATACAATTTAATAAAGCATAGGTTAAAACAACATAAATACAATTTTATAAAGCATAGGATAAAACAACATAAATACAATTTAATAAAGCATAGGATAAAACAACATAAATTCAATTTAATAAAGCATAGGATAAAACAACATAAATACAATTTAATAAAGCATAGGATAAAACAACATAAATACAATTTATAAAGCATAGGATAAAACAACATAAATACAATTTAATAAAGCATAGGATAAAACAACATAAATAAAATTTAATAAAGCATAGGTTAAAACAACATAAATAAAATTTAATAAAGCATAGGATAAAACAACATAAATACAATTTAATAAGGCATAGGATAAAACAACATAAATAAAATTTAATAAAGCATAGGTTAAAACAACATAAATACAATTTAATGAAACATAGGATAAACAACATAAATACAATTTAGTAAAGCATAGGACAAAACAACATAAATACAATTTAATAAAGCATATGTTAAAGCAACATAAATACAATTTTATAAAGCATAAGATAAAACAACATGAATATAATTTAGTAAAGCATAAGATAAAACAACATGAATACAATTTAATAAAGCATAGGATAAAACAACATAAATACAATTTAATAAAGCATAGGATAAAACAACATAAATACAATTTAATAAAGCATAGGATAAAACAACATAAATAAAATTTAATAAAGCATAGGTTAAAACAACATAAATACAATTTAATAAAGCATAGGATAAAACAACATAAATACAATTTAATAAAGCATACGTTAAAACAACATAAATACAATTAAATAAAGCATAGGTTAAAACAACATAAATACAATTTAATAAAGCATAGGATAAAACAACATAAATACAATTTAATAAAGCATAGGATAAAACAACATAAATAAAATTTAGTAAAGCATAGGACAAAACAACATAAATACAATTTAATAAAGCATATGTTAAAACAACATAAATACAATTTAATAAAGCATAAGATAAAACAACATGAATATAATTTAGTAAAGCATAAGATAAAACAACATGAATACAATTTAATAAAGCATAGGATAAAACAACATAAATACAATTTAATAAAGCATAGGTTAAAACAACATAAATACAATTTAATAAAGCATAGGATAAAATAACATAAATACAATTTCATAAAGCATAGGCTAAAACTACATAAATTCAATTAAATAAAGCATCGGACAAAACAACATAAATACAATTTAATAAAGCATATGATAAAACAACATAAATACAATTTATAAAGCATAGGATAAAACAACATAAATACAATTTAATAAAGCATAGGATAAAACAACATAAATAAAATTTAATAAAGCATAGGTTAAAACAACATAAATACAATTTAATAAATCATAGGATAAAACAACATAAATACAATTTAATAAAGCATAGGTTAAAACAACATAAATACAATTTAATAAAGCATAGGATAAAATAACATAAATACAATTTCATAAAGCATAGGCTAAAACTACATAAATTCAATTAAATAAAGCATCGGACAAAACAACATAAATACAATTTAATAAAGCATATGATAAAACAACATAAATACAATTTATAAAGCATAGGATAAAACAACATAAATACAATTTAATAAAGCATAGGATAAAACAACATAAATACAATTTAATAAAGCATAGGCTAAAACTACATAAATACAATTTAATAAAGCATAGGATAAAACAACATAAATACAATTTAATAAAGCATAGGATAAAACAACATAAATACAATTTAATGAAGCATAGGATAAAACAACATAAATACAATTTAATAAAGCATACGTTAAAACAACATAAATACAATTAAATAAAGCATAGGATAAAACAACATAAATACAATTTAATAAAGCATAGGTTAAAACAACATAAATACAATTTTATAAAGCATAGGATAAAACAACATAAATACAATTTAATAAAGCACAGGTTAAAACAACATAAATACAATTTAATAAAGCATAGGATAAAACATCATAAATACAATTTAATAAAGCATAGGTTAAAACAACATAAATACAATTTAATAAAGCATAGGATAAAACAACATAAATACAATTTAATAAAGCATAGGTTAAAACAACATAAATACAATTTAATAAAGCATAGGATAAAACAACATAAATACAATTTAATAAAGCATAGGATAAAACAACGTAAATACTTTTTAATAAAGCATAGGTTAAAACAACATAAATACAATTTAATAAAGCATAGGCTAAAACTACATAAATACAATTTAATAAAGCATAGGATAAAACAACATAAATACAATTTAATAAAGCATAGGATAAAACAACATAAATACAATTTAATAAAGCATAGGATAAAACAACATAAATACAATTTAATAAAGCATACGTTAAAACAACATAAATACAATTAAATAAAGCATAGGATAAAACAACATAAATACAATTTAATAAAGCATAGGTTAAAACAACATAAATACAATTTTATAAAGCATAGGATAAAACAACATAAATACAATTTAATAAAGCATAGGTTAAAACAAAATAAATACAATTTAATAAAGCATAGGTTAAAACAACATAAATACAATTTAATAAAGCATAGGATAAAACAACATAAATACAATCTAATAAAGCATAGGATAAAACAACATAAATACAATTTATAAAGCATAGGATAAAACAACTTAAATACAATTTAATAAAGCATAGGATAAAACAACATAAATACAATTTAATAAAGCATAGGATAAAACAACATAAATACAATTTAATAAAGCATAGGATAAAACAACATAAATACAATTTAATAAAGCATAGGTTAAAACAACATAAATACAATTTTATAAAGCATAGGATAAAACAACATAAATACAATTTAATAAAGCATAGGATAAAACAACATAAATTCAATTTAATAAAGCATAGGATAAAACAACATAAATACAATTTAATAAAGCATAGGATAAAACAACATAAATACAATTTATAAAGCATAGGATAAAACAACATAAATACAATTTAATAAAGCATAGGATAAAACAACATAAATAAAATTTAATAAAGCATAGGTTAAAACAACATAAATACAATTTAATAAAGCATAGGATAAGACAACATAAATACAATTTAATAAAGCATAGGATAAAACAACATAAATACAATTTAATAAAGCATAGGATAAAACAACATAAATACAATTTAATAAAGCATAGGATAAAACAACATAAATACAATTTAATAAAGCATAGGTTAAAACAACATAAATACAATTTTATAAAGCATAGGATAAAACAACATAAATACAATTTAATAAAGCATAGGATAAAACAACATAAATTCAATTTAATAAAGCATAGGATAAAACAACATAAATACAATTTAATAAAGCATAGGATAAAACAACATAAATACAATTTATAAAGCATAGGATAAAACAACATAAATACAATTTAATAAAGCATAGGATAAAACAACATAAATAAAATTTAATAAAGCATAGGTTAAAACAACATAAATACAATTTAATAAAGCATAGGATAAGACAACATAAATACAATTTAATAAAGCATAGGATAAAACAACATAAATACAATTTAATAAAGCATAGGATAAAACAACATAAATACAATTTAATAAAGCATACGTTAAAACAACATAAATACAATTAAATAAAGCATAGGATAAAACAACATAAATACAATTTAATAAAGCATAGGTTAAAACAACATAAATACAATTTTATAAAGCATAGGATAAAACAACATAAATACAATTTAATAAAGCATAGGTTAAAACAACATAAATACAATTTAATAAAGCATAGGATAAAACAACATAAATTCAATATAATAAAGCATAGGATAAAACAACATAAATACAATTTAATAAAGCATAGGATAAAACAACATAAATACAATTTATAAAGCATAGGATAAAACAAAATAAATACAATTTAATAAAGCATAGGATAAAATTACATAAATACAATTTCATAAAGCATAGGCTAAAACTACATAAATACAATTTAATAAAGCATCGGACAAAACAACATAAATACAATTTAATAAAGCATATGATAAAACAACATAAATACAATTTATAAAGCATAGGATAAAACAACATAAATAAAATTTAATAAAGCATAGGTTAAAACAACATAAATACAATTTAATAAAGCATCGGACAAAACAACATAAATACAATTTAATAAAGCATAGGATAAAACAACATAAATACAATTTATAAAGCATAGGATAAAACAACATAAATACAATTTAATAAAGCATAGGATAAAACAACATAAATACAATTTAATAAAGCATAGGCTAAAACTACATAAATACAATTTAATAAAGCATAGGATAAAACAACATAAATACAATTTAATAAAGCATAGGATAAAACAACATAAATACAATTTAATAAAGCATACATTAAAACAACATAAATACAATTAAATAAAGCATAGGTTAAAACAACATAAATACAATTTAATAAAGCATAGGATAAAACAACATAAATACAATTTAATAAAGCATAGGATAAAACAACATAAATAAAATTTAATAAAGCATAGGTTAAAACAACATAAATACAATTTAATAAAGCATAGGATAAAACAACATAAATACAATTTAATAAAGCATAGGATAAAACAACATAAATAAAATTTAATAAAGCATAGGTTAAAACAACATAAATACAATTTAATAAAGCATAGGCAAAAACTACATAAATACAATTTAATAAAGCATAGGATAAAACAACATAAATACAATTTAATAAAGCATAGGCTAAAACTACATAAATACAATTTAATAAAGCATAGGATAAAACAACATAAATACAATTTAATAAAGCATAGGATAAAACAACATAAATACAATTTAATAAAGCATAGGATAAAACAACATAAATACAATTTAATAAAGCATACGTTAAAACAACATAAATACAATTAAATAAAGCATAGGATAAAACAACATAAATACAATTTAATAAAGCATAGGTTAAAACAACATAAATACAATTTTATAAAGCATAGGATAAAACAACATAAATACAATTTAATAAAGCATAGGTTAAAACAACATAAATACAATTTAATAAAGCATAGGTTAAAACAACATAAATACAATTTAATAAAGCATAGGATAAAACAACATAAATACAATCTAATAAAGCATAGGATAAAACAACATAAATACAATTTATAAAGCATAGGATAAAACAACTTAAATACAATTTAATAAAGCATAGGATAAAACAACATAAATACAATTTAATAAAGCATAGGATAAAACAACATAAATACAATTTAATAAAGCATAGGATAAAACAACATAAATACAATTTAATAAAGCATACGTTAAAACAACATAAATACAATTAAATAAAGCATAGGATAAAACAACATAAATACAATTTAATAAAGCATAGGTTAAAACAACATAAATAAAATTTTATAAAGCATAGGATAAAACAACATAAATACAATTTAATAAAGCATAGGATAAAACAACATAAATTCAATTTAATAAAGCATAGGATAAAACAACATAAATACAATTTAATAAAGCATAGGATAAAACAACATAAATACAATTTATAAAGCATAGGATAAAACAACATAAATACAATTTAATAAAGCATAGGATAAAACAACATAAATAAAATTTAATAAAGCATAGGTTAAAACAACATAAATACAATTTAATAAAGCATAGGATAAGACAACATAAATACAATTTAATAAAGCATAGGATAAAACAACATAAATACAATTTAATAAAGCATAGGATAAAACAACATAAATACAATTTAATAAAGCATACGTTAAAACAACATAAATACAATTAAATAAAGCATAGGATAAAACAACATAAATACAATTTAATAAAGCATAGGTTAAAACAACATAAATACAATTTTATAAAGCATAGGATAAAACAACATAAATACAATTTAATAAAGCATAGGTTAAAACAACATAAATACAATTTAATAAAGCATAGGATAAAACAACATAAATTCAATATAATAAAGCATAGGATAAAACAACATAAATACAATTTAATAAAGCATAGGATAAAACAACATAAATACAATTTATAAAGCATAGGATAAAACAAAATAAATACAATTTAATAAAGCATAGGATAAAATAACATAAATACAATTTCATAAAGCATAGGCTAAAACTACATAAATACAATTTAATAAAGCATCGGACAAAACAACATAAATACAATTTAATAAAGCATATGATAAAACAACATAAATACAATTTATAAAGCATAGGATAAAACAACATAAATAAAATTTAATAAAGCATAGGTTAAAACAACATAAATACAATTTAATAAAGCATCGGACAAAACAACATAAATACAATTTAATAAAGCATAGGATAAAACAACATAAATACAATTTATAAAGCATAGGATAAAACAACATAAATACAATTTAATAAAGCATAGGATAAAACAACATAAATACAATTTAATAAAGCATAGGCTAAAACAACATAAATACAATTTAATAAAGCATAGGATAAAACAACATAAATACAATTTAATAAAGCATACATTAAAACAACATAAATACAATTAAATAAAGCATAGGTTAAAACAACGTAAATACTTTTTAATAAAGCATAGGTTAAAACAACATAAATACAATTTAATAAAGCATAGGTTAAAACAACATAAATACAATTTAATAAAGCATAGGATAAAACAACATAAATTCAATTTAATAAAGCATAGCATAAAACAACATAAATACAATTTAATAAAGCATAGGATAAAACAACATAAATACAATTTATAAAGCATAGGATAAAACAACATAAATACAATTTAATAAAGCATAGAATAAAACAACATAAATAAAATTTAATAAAGCATAGGTTAAAACAACATAAATACAATTTAATAAAGCATCGGACAAAACAACATAAATACAATTTAATAAAGCATAGGATAAAACAACATAAATACAATTTATAAAGCATAGGATAAAACAACATAAATACAATTTAATAAAGCATAGGATAAAACAACATAAATTCAATTTAATAAAGCATAGGATAAAACAACATAAATACAATTTAATAAAGCATAGGATAAAACAACATAAATAAAATTAAATAAAGCATAGGATAAAACAACATAAATACAATTTATAAAGGATAGGATAAAACAACATAAATACAATTTAATAAAGCATAGGTTAAAACAACATAAATACAATTTAATAAAGCATAGGATAAAACAACATAAATACAATTTAATAAAGCATAGGTTAAAACAACATAAATACAATTTAATAAAGCATAAGATAAAACAACATAAATACAATTTAATAAAGCATAGGATAAAACAACGTAAATACTTTTTAATAAAGCATAGGTTAAAACAACATAAATACAATTTAATAAAGCATAGGCTAAAACTACATAAATACAATTTAATAAAGCATAGGATAAAACAACATAAATACAATTTAATAAAGCATAGGATAAAACAACATAAATACAATTTAATAAAGCATAGGATAAAACAACATAAATACAATTTAATAAAGCATACGTTAAAACAACATAAATACAATTAAATAAAGCATAGGATAAAACAACATAAATACAATTTAATAAAGCATAGGTTAAAACAACATAAATACAATTTTATAAAGCATAGGATAAAACAACATAAATACAATTTAATAAAGCATAGGTTAAAACAACAAAAATACAATTTAATAAAGCATAGGATAAAACAACATAAATTCAATATAATAAAGCATAGGATAAAACAACATAAATACAATTTAATAAAGCATAGGATAAAACAACATAAATACAATTTATAAAGCATAGGATAAAACAAAATAAATACAATTTAATAAAGCATAGGATAAAATTACATAAATACAATTTCATAAAGCATAGGCTAAAACTACATAAATACAATTTAATAAAGCATCGGACAAAACAACATAAATACAATTTAATAAAGCATATGATAAAACAACATAAATACAATTTATAAAGCATAGGATAAAACAACATAAATAAAATTTAATAAAGCATAGGTTAAAACAACATAAATACAATTTAATAAAGCATCGGACAAAACAACATAAATACAATTTAATAAAGCATAGGATAAAACAACATAAATACAATTTATAAAGCATAGGATAAAACAACATAAATACAATTTAATAAAGCATAGGATAAAACAACATAAATACAATTTAATAAAGCATAGGCTAAAACTACATAAATACAATTTAATAAAGCATAGGATAAAACAACATAAATACAATTTAATAAAGCATAGGATAAAACAACATAAATACAATTTAATAAAGCATACATTAAAACAACATAAATACAATTAAATAAAGCATAGGTTAAAACAACATAAATACAATTTAATAAAGCATAGGATAAAACAACATAAATACAATTTAATAAAGCATAGGATAAAACAATATAAATAAAATTTAATAAAGCATAGGTTAAAACAACATAAATACAATTTAATAAAGCATAGGATAAAACAACATAAATACAATTTAATAAAGCATAGGATAAAACAACATAAATAAAATTTAATAAAGCATAGGTTAAAACAACATAAATACAATTTAATAAAGCATAGGCAAAAACTACATAAATACAATTTAATAAAGCATAGGATAAAACAACATAAATACAATTTAATAAAGCATAGGCTAAAACTACATAAATACAATTTAATAAAGCATAGGATAAAACAACATAAATACAATTTAATAAAGCATAGGATAAAACAACATAAATACAATTTAATAAAGCATAGGATAAAACAACATAAATACAATTTAATAAAGCATACGTTAAAACAACATAAATACAATTAAATAAAGCATAGGATAAAACAACATAAATACAATTTAATAAAGCATAGGTTAAAACAACATAAATACAATTTTATAAAGCATAGGATAAAACAACATAAATACAATTTAATAAAGCATAGGTTAAAACAACATAAATACAATTTAATAAAGCATAGGTTAAAACAACATAAATACAATTTAATAAAGCATAGGATAAAACAACATAAATACAATCTAATAAAGCATAGGATAAAACAACATAAATACAATTTATAAAGCATAGGATAAAACAACTTAAATACAATTTAATAAAGCATAGGATAAAACAACATAAATACAATTTAATAAAGCATAGGATAAAACAACATAAATACAATTTAATAAAGCATAGGATAAAACAACATAAATACAATTTAATAAAGCATACGTTAAAACAACATAAATACAATTAAATAAAGCATAGGATAAAACAACATAAATACAATTTAATAAAGCATAGGTTAAAACAACATAAATAAAATTTTATAAAGCATAGGATAAAACAACATAAATACAATTTAATAAAGCATAGGATAAAACAACATAAATTCAATTTAATAAAGCATAGGATAAAACAACATAAATACAATTTAATAAAGCATAGGATAAAACAACATAAATACAATTTATAAAGCATAGGATAAAACAACATAAATACAATTTAATAAAGCATAGGATAAAACAACATAAATAAAATTTAATAAAGCATAGGTTAAAACAACATAAATACAATTTAATAAAGCATAGGATAAGACAACATAAATACAATTTAATAAAGCATAGGATAAAACAACATAAATACAATTTAATAAAGCATAGGATAAAACAACATAAATACAATTTAATAAAGCATACGTTAAAACAACATAAATACAATTAAATAAAGCATAGGATAAAACAACATAAATACAATTTAATAAAGCATAGGTTAAAACAACATAAATACAATTTTATAAAGCATAGGATAAAACAACATAAATACAATTTAATAAAGCATAGGTTAAAACAACATAAATACAATTTAATAAAGCATAGGATAAAACAACATAAATTCAATATAATAAAGCATAGGATAAAACAACATAAATACAATTTAATAAAGCATAGGATAAAACAACATAAATACAATTTATAAAGCATAGGATAAAACAAAATAAATACAATTTAATAAAGCATAGGATAAAATAACATAAATACAATTTCATAAAGCATAGGCTAAAACTACATAAATACAATTTAATAAAGCATCGGACAAAACAACATAAATACAATTTAATAAAGCATATGATAAAACAACATAAATACAATTTATAAAGCATAGGATAAAACAACATAAATAAAATTTAATAAAGCATAGGATAAAACAACATAAATACAATTTAATAAAGCATAGGCTAAAACAACATAAATACAATTTAATAAAGCATAGGATAAAACAACATAAATACAATTTAATAAAGCATACATTAAAACAACATAAATACAATTAAATAAAGCATAGGTTAAAACAACGTAAATACTTTTTAATAAAGCATAGGTTAAAACAACATAAATACAATTTAATAAAGCATAGGTTAAAACAACATAAATACAATTTAATAAAGCATAGGATAAAACAACATAAATTCAATTTAATAAAGCGTAGCATAAAACAACATAAATACAATTTAATAAAGCATAGGATAAAACAACATAAATACAATTTATAAAGCATAGGATAAAACAACATAAATACAATTTAATAAAGCATAGAATAAAACAACATAAATAAAATTTAATAAAGCATAGGTTAAAACAACATAAATACAATTTAATAAAGCATCGGACAAAACAACATAAATACAATTTAATAAAGCATAGGATAAAACAACATAAATACAATTTATAAAGCATAGGATAAAACAACATAAATACAATTTAATAAAGCATAGGATAAAACAACATAAATTCAATTTAATAAAGCATAGGATAAAACAACATAAATACAATTTAATAAAGCATAGGATAAAACAACATAAATAAAATTAAATAAAGCATAGGATAAAACAACATAAATACAATTTATAAAGGATAGGATAAAACAACATAAATACAATTTAATAAAGCATAGGTTAAAACAACATAAATACAATTTAATAAAGCATAGGATAAAACAACATAAATACAATTTAATAAAGCATAGGTTAAAACAACATAAATACAATTTAATAAAGCATAAGATAAAACAACATAAATACAATTTAATAAAGCATAGGATAAAACAACGTAAATACTTTTTAATAAAGCATAGGTTAAAACAACATAAATACAATTTAATAAAGCATAGGCTAAAACTACATAAATACAATTTAATAAAGCATAGGATAAAACAACATAAATACAATTTAATAAAGCATAGGATAAAACAACATAAATACAATTTAATAAAGCATAGGATAAAACAACATAAATACAATTTAATAAAGCATACGTTAAAACAACATAAATACAATTAAATAAAGCATAGGATAAAACAACATAAATACAATTTAATAAAGCATAGGTTAAAACAACATAAATACAATTTTATAAAGCATAGGATAAAACAACATAAATACAATTTAATAAAGCATAGGTTAAAACAACAAAAATACAATTTAATAAAGCATAGGATAAAACAACATAAATTCAATATAATAAAGCATAGGATAAAACAACATAAATACAATTTAATAAAGCATAGGATAAAACAACATAAACATAATTTATAAAGCATAGGATAAAACAACATAAATACAATTTAATAAAGCATAGGATAAAACAACATAAATACAATTTAATAAAGCATAGGATAAAACAACATAAATACAATTTAATAAAGCATAGGATAAAACAACATAAATACAATTTAATAAAGCAGAGGCTAAAACTACATAAATACAATTTAATAAAGCATAGGATAAAACAACATAAACACAATTTAATAAAGCATAGGATAAAACAACATAAATACAATTTAATAAAGCATACGTTAAAACAACATAAATACAATTAAATAAAGCATAGGATAAAACAACATAAATACAATTTAATAAAGCATAGGTTAAAACAACATAAATACAATTTTATAAAGCATAGGATAAAACAACATAAATACAATTTAATAAAGCATAGGTTAAAACAACATAAATACAATTTAATAAAGCATAGGATAAAACAACATAAATTCAATATAATAAAGCATAGGATAAAACAACATAAATACAATTTAATAAAGCATAGGATAAAACAACATAAATACAATTTATAAAGCATAGGATAAAACAAAATAAATACAATTTAATAAAGCATAGGATAAAATTACATAAATACAATTTCATAAAGCATAGGCTAAAACTACATAAATACAATTTAATAAAGCATCGGACAAAACAACATAAATACAATTTAATAAAGCATATGATAAAACAACATAAATACAATTTATAAAGCATAGGATAAAACAACATAAATAAAATTTAATAAAGCATAGGTTAAAACAACATAAATACAATTTAATAAAGCATCGGACAAAACAACATAAATACAATTTAATAAAGCATAGGATAAAACAACATAAATACAATTTATAAAGCATAGGATAAAACAACATAAATACAATTTAATAAAGCATAGGATAAAACAACATAAATACAATTTAATAAAGCATAGGCTAAAACTACATAAATACAATTTAATAAAGCATAGGATAAAACAACATAAATACAATTTAATAAAGCATAGGATAAAACAACATAAATACAATTTAATAAAGCATACATTAAAACAACATAAATACAATTAAATAAAGCATAGGTTAAAACAACATAAATACAATTTAATAAAGCATAGGATAAAACAACATAAATACAATTTAATAAAGCATAGGATAAAACAACATAAATAAAATTTAATAAAGCATAGGTTAAAACAACATAAATACAATTTAATAAAGCATAGGCAAAAACTACATAAATACAATTTAATAAAGCATAGGATAAAACAACATAAATACAATTTAATAAAGCATAGGCTAAAACTACATAAATACAATTTAATAAAGCATAGGATAAAACAACATAAATACAATTTAATAAAGCATAGGATAAAACAACATAAATACAATTTAATAAAGCATAGGATAAAACAACATAAATACAATTTAATAAAGCATACGTTAAAAAAACATAAATACAATTAAATAAAGCATAGGATAAAACAACATAAATACAATTTAATAAAGCATAGGTTAAAACAACATAAATACAATTTTATAAAGCATAGGATAAAACAACATAAATACAATTTAATAAAGCATAGGTTAAAACAACATAAATACAATTTAATAAAGCATAGGTTAAAACAACATAAATACAATTTAATAAAGCATAGGATAAAACAACATAAATACAATCTAATAAAGCATAGGATAAAACAACATAAATACAATTTATAAAGCATAGGATAAAACAACTTAAATACAATTTAATAAAGCATAGGATAAAACAACATAAATACAATTTAATAAAGCATAGGATAAAACAACATAAATACAATTTAATAAAGCATAGGATAAAACAACATAAATACAATTTAATAAAGCATACGTTAAAACAACATAAATACAATTAAATAAAGCATAGGATAAAACAACATAAATACAATTTAATAAAGCATAGGTTAAAACAACATAAATACAATTTTATAAAGCATAGGATAAAACAACATAAATACAATTTAATAAAGCATAGGATAAAACAACATAAATTCAATTTAATAAAGCATAGGATAAAACAACATAAATACAATTTAATAAAGCATAGGATAAAACAACATAAATACAATTTATAAAGCATAGGATAAAACAACATAAATACAATTTAATAAAGCATAGGATAAAACAACATAAATAAAATTTAATAAAGCATAGGTTAAAACAACATAAATACAATTTAATAAAGCATAGGATAAGACAACATAAATACAATTTAATAAAGCATAGGATAAAACAACATAAATACAATTTAATAAAGCATAGGATAAAACAACATAAATACAATTTAATAAAGCATACGTTAAAACAACATAAATACAATTAAATAAAGCATAGGATAAAACAACATAAATACAATTTAATAAAGCATAGGTTAAAACAACATAAATACAATTTTATAAAGCATAGGATAAAACAACATAAATACAATTTAATAAAGCATAGGTTAAAACAACATAAATACAATTTAATAAAGCATAGGATAAAACAACATAAATTCAATATAATAAAGCATAGGATAAAACAACATAAATACAATTTAATAAAGCATAGGATAAAACAACATAAATACAATTTATAAAGCATAGGATAAAACAAAATAAATACAATTTAATAAAGCATAGGATAAAATAACATAAATACAATTTCATAAAGCATAGGCTAAAACTACATAAATACAATTTAATAAAGCATCGGACAAAACAACATAAATACAATTTAATAAAGCATATGATAAAACAACATAAATACAATTTATAAAGCATAGGATAAAACAACATAAATAAAATTTAATAAAGCATAGGTTAAAACAACATAAATACAATTTAATAAAGCATCAGACAAAACAACATAAATACAATTTAATAAAGCATAGGATAAAACAACATAAATACAATTTATAAAGCATAGGATAAAACAACATAAATACAATTTAATAAAGCATAGGATAAAACAACATAAATACAATTTAATAAAGCATAGGCTAAAACAACATAAATACAATTTAATAAAGCATAGGATAAAACAACATAAATACAATTTAATAAAGCATACATTAAAACAACATAAATACAATTAAATAAAGCATAGGTTAAAACAACGTAAATACTTTTTAATAAAGCATAGGTTAAAACAACATAAATACAATTTAATAAAGCATAGGTTAAAACAACATAAATACAATTTAATAAAGCATAGGATAAAACAACATAAATTCAATTTAATAAAGCATAGCATAAAACAACATAAATACAATTTAATAAAGCATAGGATAAAACAACATAAATACAATTTATAAAGCATAGGATAAAACAACATAAATACAATTTAATAAAGCATAGAATAAAACAACATAAATAAAATTTAATAAAGCATAGGTTAAAACAACATAAATACAATTTAATAAAGCATCGGACAAAACAACATAAATACAATTTAATAAAGCATAGGATAAAACAACATAAATACAATTTATAAAGCATAGGATAAAACAACATAAATACAATTTAATAAAGCATAGGATAAAACAACATAAATTCAATTTAATAAAGCATAGGATAAAACAACATAAATACAATTTAATAAAGCATAGAATAAAACAACATAAATAAAATTAAATAAAGCATAGGATAAAACAACATAAATACAATTTATAAAGGATAGGATAAAACAACATAAATACAATTTAATAAAGCATAGGTTAAAACAACATAAATACAATTTAATAAAGCATAGGATAAAACAACATAAATACAATTTAATAAAGCATAGGTTAAAACAACATAAATACAATTTAATAAAGCATAAGATAAAACAACATAAATACAATTTAATAAAGCATAGGATAAAACAACGTAAATACTTTTTAATAAAGCATAGGTTAAAACAACATAAATACAATTTAATAAAGCATAGGCTAAAACTACATAAATACAATTTAATAAAGCATAGGATAAAACAACATAAATACAATTTAATAAAGCATAGGATAAAACAACATAAATACAATTTAATAAAGCATAGGATAAAACAACATAAATACAATTTAATAAAGCATACGTTAAAACAACATAAATACAATTAAATAAAGCATAGAATAAAACAACATAAATAAAATTTAATAAAGCATAGGTTAAAACAACATAAATACAATTTAATAAAGCATCGGACAAAACAACATAAATACAATTTAATAAAGCATAGGATAAAACAACATAAATACAATTTATAAAGCATAGGATAAAACAACATAAATACAATTTAATAAAGCATAGGATAAAACAACATAAATTCAATTTAATAAAGCATAGGATAAAACAACATAAATACAATTTAATAAAGCATAGGATAAAACAACATAAATAAAATTAAATAAAGCATAGGATAAAACAACATAAATACAATTTATAAAGGATAGGATAAAACAACATAAATACAATTTAATAAAGCATAGGTTAAAACAACATAAATACAATTTAATAAAGCATAGGATAAAACAACATAAATACAATTTAATAAAGCATAGGTTAAAACAACATAAATACAATTTAATAAAGCATAAGATAAAACAACATAAATACAATTTAATAAAGCATAGGATAAAACAACGTAAATACTTTTTAATAAAGCATAGGTTAAAACAACATAAATACAATTTAATAAAGCATAGGCTAAAACTACATAAATACAATTTAATAAAGCATAGGATAAAACAACATAAATACAATTTAATAAAGCATAGGATAAAACAACATAAATACAATTTAATAAAGCATAGGATAAAACAACATAAATACAATTTAATAAAGCATACGTTAAAACAACATAAATACAATTAAATAAAGCATAGGATAAAACAACATAAATACAATTTAATAAAGCATAGGTTAAAACAACATAAATACAATTTTATAAAGCATAGGATAAAACAACATAAATACAATTTAATAAAGCATAGGTTAAAACAACAAAAATACAATTTAATAAAGCATAGGATAAAACAACATAAATTCAATATAATAAAGCATAGGATAAAACAACATAAATACAATTTAATAAAGCATAGGATAAAACAACATAAACATAATTTATAAAGCATAGGATAAAACAACATAAATACAATTTAATAAAGCATAGGATAAAACAACATAAATACAATTTAATAAAGCATAGGATAAAACAACATAAATACAATTTAATAAAGCATAGGATAAAACAACATAAATACAATTTAATAAAGCAGAGGCTAAAACTACATAAATACAATTTAATAAAGCATAGGATAAAACAACATAAACACAATTTAATAAAGCATAGGATAAAACAACATAAATACAATTTAATAAAGCATACGTTAAAACAACATAAATACAATTAAATAAAGCATAGGATAAAACAACATAAATACAATTTAATAAAGCATAGGTTAAAACAACATAAATACAATTTTATAAAGCATAGGATAAAACAACATAAATACAATTTAATAAAGCATAGGTTAAAACAACATAAATACAATTTAATAAAGCATAGGATAAAACAACATAAATTCAATATAATAAAGCATAGGATAAAACAACATAAATACAATTTAATAAAGCATAGGATAAAACAACATAAATACAATTTATAAAGCATAGGATAAAACAAAATAAATACAATTTAATAAAGCATAGGATAAAATTACATAAATACAATTTCATAAAGCATAGGCTAAAACTACATAAATACAATTTAATAAAGCATCGGACAAAACAACATAAATACAATTTAATAAAGCATATGATAAAACAACATAAATACAATTTATAAAGCATAGGATAAAACAACATAAATAAAATTTAATAAAGCATAGGTTAAAACAACATAAATACAATTTAATAAAGCATCGGACAAAACAACATAAATACAATTTAATAAAGCATAGGATAAAACAACATAAATACAATTTATAAAGCATAGGATAAAACAACATAAATACAATTTAATAAAGCATAGGATAAAACAACATAAATACAATTTAATAAAGCATAGGCTAAAACTACATAAATACAATTTAATAAAGCATAGGATAAAACAACATAAATACAATTTAATAAAGCATAGGATAAAACAACATAAATACAATTTAATAAAGCATACATTAAAACAACATAAATACAATTAAATAAAGCATAGGTTAAAACAACATAAATACAATTTAATAAAGCATAGGATAAAACAACATAAATACAATTTAATAAAGCATAGGATAAAACAACATAAATAAAATTTAATAAAGCATAGGTTAAAACAACATAAATACAATTTAATAAAGCATAGGCAAAAACTACATAAATACAATTTAATAAAGCATAGGATAAAACAACATAAATACAATTTAATAAAGCATAGGCTAAAACTACATAAATACAATTTAATAAAGCATAGGATAAAACAACATAAATACAATTTAATAAAGCATAGGATAAAACAACATAAATACAATTTAATAAAGCATAGGATAAAACAACATAAATACAATTTAATAAAGCATACGTTAAAAAAACATAAATACAATTAAATAAAGCATAGGATAAAACAACATAAATACAATTTAATAAAGCATAGGTTAAAACAACATAAATACAATTTTATAAAGCATAGGATAAAACAACATAAATACAATTTAATAAAGCATAGGTTAAAACAACATAAATACAATTTAATAAAGCATAGGTTAAAACAACATAAATACAATTTAATAAAGCATAGGATAAAACAACATAAATACAATCTAATAAAGCATAGGATAAAACAACATAAATACAATTTATAAAGCATAGGATAAAACAACTTAAATACAATTTAATAAAGCATAGGATAAAACAACATAAATACAATTTAATAAAGCATAGGATAAAACAACATAAATACAATTTAATAAAGCATAGGATAAAACAACATAAATACAATTTAATAAAGCATACGTTAAAACAACATAAATACAATTAAATAAAGCATAGGATAAAACAACATAAATACAATTTAATAAAGCATAGGTTAAAACAACATAAATACAATTTTATAAAGCATAGGATAAAACAACATAAATACAATTTAATAAAGCATAGGATAAAACAACATAAATTCAATTTAATAAAGCATAGGATAAAACAACATAAATACAATTTAATAAAGCATAGGATAAAACAACATAAATACAATTTATAAAGCATAGGATAAAACAACATAAATACAATTTAATAAAGCATAGGATAAAACAACATAAATAAAATTTAATAAAGCATAGGTTAAAACAACATAAATACAATTTAATAAAGCATAGGATAAGACAACATAAATACAATTTAATAAAGCATAGGATAAAACAACATAAATACAATTTAATAAAGCATAGGATAAAACAACATAAATACAATTTAATAAAGCATACGTTAAAACAACATAAATACAATTAAATAAAGCATAGGATAAAACAACATAAATACAATTTAATAAAGCATAGGTTAAAACAACATAAATACAATTTTATAAAGCATAGGATAAAACAACATAAATACAATTTAATAAAGCATAGGTTAAAACAACATAAATACAATTTAATAAAGCATAGGATAAAACAACATAAATTCAATATAATAAAGCATAGGATAAAACAACATAAATACAATTTAATAAAGCATAGGATAAAACAACATAAATACAATTTATAAAGCATAGGATAAAACAAAATAAATACAATTTAATAAAGCATAGGATAAAATAACATAAATACAATTTCATAAAGCATAGGCTAAAACTACATAAATACAATTTAATAAAGCATCGGACAAAACAACATAAATACAATTTAATAAAGCATATGATAAAACAACATAAATACAATTTATAAAGCATAGGATAAAACAACATAAATAAAATTTAATAAAGCATAGGTTAAAACAACATAAATACAATTTAATAAAGCATCAGACAAAACAACATAAATACAATTTAATAAAGCATAGGATAAAACAACATAAATACAATTTATAAAGCATAGGATAAAACAACATAAATACAATTTAATAAAGCATAGGATAAAACAACATAAATACAATTTAATAAAGCATAGGCTAAAACAACATAAATACAATTTAATAAAGCATAGGATAAAACAACATAAATACAATTTAATAAAGCATACATTAAAACAACATAAATACAATTAAATAAAGCATAGGTTAAAACAACGTAAATACTTTTTAATAAAGCATAGGTTAAAACAACATAAATACAATTTAATAAAGCATAGGTTAAAACAACATAAATACAATTTAATAAAGCATAGGATAAAACAACATAAATTCAATTTAATAAAGCATAGCATAAAACAACATAAATACAATTTAATAAAGCATAGGATAAAACAACATAAATACAATTTATAAAGCATAGGATAAAACAACATAAATACAATTTAATAAAGCATAGAATAAAACAACATAAATAAAATTTAATAAAGCATAGGTTAAAACAACATAAATACAATTTAATAAAGCATCGGACAAAACAACATAAATACAATTTAATAAAGCATAGGATAAAACAACATAAATACAATTTATAAAGCATAGGATAAAACAACATAAATACAATTTAATAAAGCATAGGATAAAACAACATAAATTCAATTTAATAAAGCATAGGATAAAACAACATAAATACAATTTAATAAAGCATAGAATAAAACAACATAAATAAAATTAAATAAAGCATAGGATAAAACAACATAAATACAATTTATAAAGGATAGGATAAAACAACATAAATACAATTTAATAAAGCATAGGTTAAAACAACATAAATACAATTTAATAAAGCATAGGATAAAACAACATAAATACAATTTAATAAAGCATAGGTTAAAACAACATAAATACAATTTAATAAAGCATAAGATAAAACAACATAAATACAATTTAATAAAGCATAGGATAAAACAACGTAAATACTTTTTAATAAAGCATAGGTTAAAACAACATAAATACAATTTAATAAAGCATAGGCTAAAACTACATAAATACAATTTAATAAAGCATAGGATAAAACAACATAAATACAATTTAATAAAGCATAGGATAAAACAACATAAATACAATTTAATAAAGCATAGGATAAAACAACATAAATACAATTTAATAAAGCATACGTTAAAACAACATAAATACAATTAAATAAAGCATAGGATAAAACAACATAAATACAATTTAATAAAGCATAGGTTAAAACAACATAAATACAATTTTATAAAGCATAGGATAAAACAACATAAATACAATTTAATAAAGCATAGGTTAAAACAACAAAAATACAATTTAATAAAGCATAGGATAAAACAACATAAATTCAATATAATAAAGCATAGGATAAAACAACATAAATACAATTTAATAAAGCATAGGATAAAACAACATAAACATAATTTATAAAGCATAGGATAAAACAACATAAATACAATTTAATAAAGCATAGGATAAAACAACATAAATACAATTTAATAAAGCATAGGATAAAACAACATAAATACAATTTAATAAAGCATAGGATAAAACAACATAAATACAATTTAATAAAGCAGAGGCTAAAACTACATAAATACAATTTAATAAAGCATAGGATAAAACAACATAAACACAATTTAATAAAGCATAGGATAAAACAACATAAATACAATTTAATAAAGCATACGTTAAAACAACATAAATACAATTAAATAAAGCATAGGATAAAACAACATAAATACAATTTAATAAAGCATAGGTTAAAACAACATAAATACAATTTTATAAAGCATAGGATAAAACAACATAAATACAATTTAATAAAGCATAGGTTAAAACAACATAAATACAATTTAATAAAGCATAGGATAAAACAACATAAATTCAATATAATAAAGCATAGGATAAAACAACATAAATACAATTTAATAAAGCATAGGATAAAACAACATAAATACAATTTATAAAGCATAGGATAAAACAAAATAAATACAATTTAATAAAGCATAGGATAAAATTACATAAATACAATTTCATAAAGCATAGGCTAAAACTACATAAATACAATTTAATAAAGCATCGGACAAAACAACATAAATACAATTTAATAAAGCATATGATAAAACAACATAAATACAATTTATAAAGCATAGGATAAAACAACATAAATAAAATTTAATAAAGCATAGGTTAAAACAACATAAATACAATTTAATAAAGCATCGGACAAAACAACATAAATACAATTTAATAAAGCATAGGATAAAACAACATAAATACAATTTATAAAGCATAGGATAAAACAACATAAATACAATTTAATAAAGCATAGGATAAAACAACATAAATACAATTTAATAAAGCATAGGCTAAAACTACATAAATACAATTTAATAAAGCATAGGATAAAACAACATAAATACAATTTAATAAAGCATAGGATAAAACAACATAAATACAATTTAATAAAGCATACATTAAAACAACATAAATACAATTAAATAAAGCATAGGTTAAAACAACATAAATACAATTTAATAAAGCATAGGATAAAACAACATAAATACAATTTAATAAAGCATAGGATAAAACAACATAAATAAAATTTAATAAAGCATAGGTTAAAACAACATAAATACAATTTAATAAAGCATAGGCAAAAACTACATAAATACAATTTAATAAAGCATAGGATAAAACAACATAAATACAATTTAATAAAGCATAGGCTAAAACTACATAAATACAATTTAATAAAGCATAGGATAAAACAACATAAATACAATTTAATAAAGCATAGGATAAAACAACATAAATACAATTTAATAAAGCATAGGATAAAACAACATAAATACAATTTAATAAAGCATACGTTAAAAAAACATAAATACAATTAAATAAAGCATAGGATAAAACAACATAAATACAATTTAATAAAGCATAGGTTAAAACAACATAAATACAATTTTATAAAGCATAGGATAAAACAACATAAATACAATTTAATAAAGCATAGGTTAAAACAACATAAATACAATTTAATAAAGCATAGGTTAAAACAACATAAATACAATTTAATAAAGCATAGGATAAAACAACATAAATACAATCTAATAAAGCATAGGATAAAACAACATAAATACAATTTATAAAGCATAGGATAAAACAACTTAAATACAATTTAATAAAGCATAGGATAAAACAACATAAATACAATTTAATAAAGCATAGGATAAAACAACATAAATACAATTTAATAAAGCATAGGATAAAACAACATAAATACAATTTAATAAAGCATACGTTAAAACAACATAAATACAATTAAATAAAGCATAGGATAAAACAACATAAATACAATTTAATAAAGCATAGGTTAAAACAACATAAATACAATTTTATAAAGCATAGGATAAAACAACATAAATACAATTTAATAAAGCATAGGATAAAACAACATAAATTCAATTTAATAAAGCATAGGATAAAACAACATAAATACAATTTAATAAAGCATAGGATAAAACAACATAAATACAATTTATAAAGCATAGGATAAAACAACATAAATACAATTTAATAAAGCATAGGATAAAACAACATAAATAAAATTTAATAAAGCATAGGTTAAAACAACATAAATACAATTTAATAAAGCATAGGATAAGACAACATAAATACAATTTAATAAAGCATAGGATAAAACAACATAAATACAATTTAATAAAGCATAGGATAAAACAACATAAATACAATTTAATAAAGCATACGTTAAAACAACATAAATACAATTAAATAAAGCATAGGATAAAACAACATAAATACAATTTAATAAAGCATAGGTTAAAACAACATAAATACAATTTTATAAAGCATAGGATAAAACAACATAAATACAATTTAATAAAGCATAGGTTAAAACAACATAAATACAATTTAATAAAGCATAGGATAAAACAACATAAATTCAATATAATAAAGCATAGGATAAAACAACATAAATACAATTTAATAAAGCATAGGATAAAACAACATAAATACAATTTATAAAGCATAGGATAAAACAAAATAAATACAATTTAATAAAGCATAGGATAAAATAACATAAATACAATTTCATAAAGCATAGGCTAAAACTACATAAATACAATTTAATAAAGCATCGGACAAAACAACATAAATACAATTTAATAAAGCATATGATAAAACAACATAAATACAATTTATAAAGCATAGGATAAAACAACATAAATAAAATTTAATTAAGCATAGGTTAAAACAACATAAATACAATTTAATAAAGCATCGGACAAAACAACATAAATACAATTTAATAAAGCATAGGATAAAACAACATAAATACAATTTATAAAGCATAGGATAAAACAACATAAATACAATTTAATAAAGCATAGGATAAAACAACATAAATACAATTTAATAAAGCATAGGCTAAAACAACATAAATACAATTTAATAAAGCATAGGATAAAACAACATAAATACAATTTAATAAAGCATACATTAAAACAACATAAATACAATTAAATAAAGCATAGGTTAAAACAACGTAAATACTTTTTAATAAAGCATAGGTTAAAACAACATAAATACAATTTAATAAAGCATAGGTTAAAACAACATAAATACAATTTAATAAAGCATAGGATAAAACAACATAAATTCAATTTAATAAAGCATAGCATAAAACAACATAAATACAATTTAATAAAGCATAGGATAAAACAACATAAATACAATTTATAAAGCATAGGATAAAACAACATAAATACAATTTAATAAAGCATAGAATAAAACAACATAAATAAAATTTAATAAAGCATAGGTTAAAACAACATAAATACAATTTAATAAAGCATCGGACAAAACAACATAAATACAATTTAATAAAGCATAGGATAAAACAACATAAATACAATTTATAAAGCATAGGATAAAACAACATAAATACAATTTAATAAAGCATAGGATAAAACAACATAAATTCAATTTAATAAAGCATAGGATAAAACAACATAAATACAATTTAATAAAGCATAGGATAAAACAACATAAATAAAATTAAATAAAGCATAGGATAAAACAACATAAATACAATTTATAAAGGATAGGATAAAACAACATAAATACAATTTAATAAAGCATAGGTTAAAACAACATAAATACAATTTAATAAAGCATAGGATAAAACAACATAAATACAATTTAATAAAGCATAGGTTAAAACAACATAAATACAATTTAATAAAGCATAGGCTAAAACTACATAAATACAATTTAATAAAGCATAGGATAAAACAACATAAATACAATTTAATAAAGCATAGGATAAAACAACATAAATACAATTTAATAAAGCATAGTATAAAACAACATAAATACAATTTAATAAAGCATACGTTAAAACAACATAAATACAATTAAATAAAGCATAGGATAAAACAACATAAATACAATTTAATAAAGCATAGGTTAAAACAACATAAATACAATTAAATAAAGCATAGGTTAAAACAACATAAATACAATTTAATAAAGCATAGGATAAAACAACATAAATACAATTTAATAAAGCATAGGATAAAACAACATAAATAAAATTTAATAAAGCATAGGTTAAAACAACATAAATACAATTTAATAAAGCATAGGATAAAACAACATAAATACAATTTAATAAGGCATAGGATAAAACAACATAAATAAAATTTAATAAAGCATAGGTTAAAACAACATAAATACAATTTAATAAAGCATTGGACAAAACAACATAAATACAATTTAATAAAGCATAGGATAAAACAACATAAATACAATTTATAAAGCATAGGATAAAACAACATAAATACAATTTAATAAAGCATAGGATAAAACAACATAAATACAATTTAATAAAGCATAGGATAAAACAACATAAATACAATTTAATGA
This sequence comes from Phyllobates terribilis, assembly GCF_046119375.1. NCBI lineage: Eukaryota > Metazoa > Chordata > Amphibia > Anura > Dendrobatidae > Phyllobates > Phyllobates terribilis. The sequence goes on from NW_027362778.1 coordinate 2,213,751, forward strand.
AACATAGGATAAACAACATAAATACAATTTAGTAAAGCATAGGACAAAACAACATAAATACAATTTAATAAAGCATATGTTAAAACAACATAAATACAATTTAATAAAGCATAAGATAAAACAACATGAATATAATTTAGTAAAGCATAAGATAAAACAACATGAATACAATTTAATAAAGCATAGGATAAAACAACATAAATACAATTTAATAAAGCATAGGCTAAAACTACATAAATACAATTTAATAAAGCATAGGATAAAACAAATTAAATACAATTTAATAAAGCATAGGCTAAAACTACATAAATACAATTAAATAAAGCATCGGACAAAACAACATAAATACAATTTAATAAAGCATATGATAAAACAACATAAATACAATTTATAAAGCATAGGATAAAACAACATAAATACAATTTAATAAAGCATAGGATAAAACAACATAAATAAAATTTAATAAAGCATAGGTTAAAACAACATAAATACAATTTAATAAAGCATCGGACAAAACAACATAAATACAATTTAATAAAGCATAGGATAAAACAACATAAATACAATTTATAAAGCATAGGATAAAACAACATAAATACAATTTAATAAAGCATAGGATAAAACAACATAAATACAATTTAATAAAGCATACGTTAAAACAACATAAATACAATTAAATAAAGCATAGGTTAAAACAACATAAATACAATTTAATAAAGCATAGGATAAAACAACATAAATACAATTTAATAAAGCATAGGATAAAACAACATAAATAAAATTTAATAAAGCATAGGTTAAAACAACATAAATACAATTTAATAAAGCATAGGATAAAAAAACATAAATACAATTTAATAAAGCATAGGATAAAACAACATAAATACAATTTATAAAGCATAGGATAAAACAAAATAAATACAATTTAATAAAGCATAGGATAAAATAACATAAATACAATTTCATAAAGCATAGGCTAAAACTACATAAATACAATTTAATAAAGCATCGGACAAAACAACATAAATACAATTTAATAAAGCATATGATAAAACAACATAAATACAATTTATAAAGCATAGGATAAAACAACATAAATAAAATTTAATAAAGCATAGGTTAAAACAACATAAATACAATTTAATAAAGCATCGGACAAAACAACATAAATACAATTTAATAAAGCATAGGATAAAACAACATAAATACAATTTATAAAGCATAGGATAAAACAACATAAATACAATTTAATAAAGCATAGGATAAAACAACATAAATACAATTTAATAAAGCATAGGCTAAAACTACATAAATACAATTTAATAAAGCATAGGATAAAACAACATAAATACAATCTAATAAAGCATAGGATAAAACAACATAAATACAATTTATAAAGCATAGGATAAAACAACTTAAATACAATTTAATAAAGCATAGGATAAAACAACATAAATACAATTTAATAAAGCATAGGATAAAACAACATAAATACAATTTAATAAAGCATAGGATAAAACAACATAAATACAATTTAATAAAGCATACGTTAAAACAACATAAATACAATTAAATAAAGCATAGGATAAAACAACATAAATACAATTTAATAAAGCATAGGTTAAAACAACATAAATACAATTTTATAAAACATAGGATAAAACAACATAAATACAATTTAATAAAGCATAGGATAAAACAACATAAATTCAATTTAATAAAGCATAGGATAAAACAACATAAATACAATTTAATAAAGCATAGGATAAAACAACATAAATACAATTTATAAAGCATAGGATAAAACAACATAAATACAATTTAATAAAGCATAGGATAAAACAACATAAATAAAATTTAATAAAGCATAGGTTAAAACAACATAAATACAATTTAATAAAGCATAGGATAAGACAACATAAATACAATTTAATAAAGCATAGGATAAAACAACATAAATACAATTTAATAAAGCATAGGATAAAACAACATAAATACAATTTAATAAAGCATAGGTTAAAACAACATAAATACAATTTTATAAAGCATAGGATAAAACAACATAAATACAATTTAATAAAGCATAGGATAAAACAACATAAATACAATTTAATAAAGCATACATTAAAACAACATAAATACAATTAAATAAAGCATAGGTTAAAACAACGTAAATACTTTTTAATAAAGCATAGGTTAAAACAACATAAATACAATTTAATAAAGCATAGGTTAAAACAACATAAATACAATTTAATAAAGCATAGGATAAAACATCATAAATTCAATTTAATAAAGCATAGGATAAAACAACATAAATACAATTTAATAAAGCATAGGATAAAACAACATAAATACAATTTATAAAGCATAGGATAAAACAACATAAATACAATTTAATAAAGCATAGAATAAAACAACATAAATAAAATTTAATAAAGCATAGGTTAAAACAACATAAATACAATTTAATAAAGCATCGGACAAAACAACATAAATACAATTTAATAAAGCATAGGATAAAACAACATAAATACAATTTATAAAGCATAGGATAAAACAACATAAATACAATTTAATAAAGCATAGGATAAAACAACATAAATTCAATTTAATAAAGCATAGGATAAAACAACATAAATACAATTTAATAAAGCATAGGATAAAACAACATAAATAAAATTTAATAAAGCATAGGATAAAACAACATAAATACAATTTATAAAGGATAGGATAAAACAACATAAATACAATTTAATAAAGCATAGGTTAAAACAACATAAATACAATTTAATAAAGCATAGGATAAAACAACATAAATACAATTTAATAAAGCATAGGTTAAAACAACATAAATACAATTTAATAAAGCATAAGATAAAACAACATAAATACAATTTAATAAAGCATAGGATAAAACAACGTAAATACTTTTTAATAAAGCATAGGTTAAAACAACATAAATACAATTTAATAAAGCATAGGCTAAAACTACATAAATACAATTTAATAAAGCATAGGATAAAACAACATAAATACAATTTAATAAAGCATAGGATAAAACAACATAAATACAATTTAATAAAGCATAGGATAAAACAACATAAATACAATTTAATAAAGCATACGTTAAAACAACATAAATACAATTAAATAAAGCATAGGATAAAACAACATAAATACAATTTAATAAAGCATAGGTTAAAACAACATAAATACAATTTTATAAAGCATAGGATAAAACAACATAAATACAATTTAATAAAGCATAGGTTAAAACAACAAAAATACAATTTAATAAAGCATAGGATAAAACAACATAAATTCAATATAATAAAGCATAGGATAAAACAACATAAATACAATTTAATAAAGCATAGGATAAAACAACATAAACATAATTTATAAAGCATAGGATAAAACAACATAAATACAATTTAATAAAGCATAGGATAAAACAACATAAATACAATTTAATAAAACATAGGATAAAACAACATAAATACAATTTAATAATGCATAGGATAAAACAACATAAATACAATTTAATAAAGCAGAGGCTAAAACTACATAAATACAATTTAATAAAGCATAGGATAAAACAACATAAATACAATTTAATAAAGCATAGGATAAAACAACATAAATAAAATTTAATAAAGCATACGTTAAAACAACATAAATACAATTTAATAAAGCATAGGATAAAACAACATAAATACAATTTAATAAGGCATAGGATAAAACAACATAAATAAAATTTAATAAAGCATAGGTTAAAACAACATAAATACAATTTAATAAAGCATCGGACAAAACAACATAAATACAATTTAATAAAGCATAGGATAAAACAACATAAATACAATTTAATAAAGCATAGGATAAAACAACATAAATACAATTTAATAAAGCAGAGGCTAAAACTACATAAATACAATTTTATAAAGCATAGGATAAAACAACATAAACACAATTTAATAAAGCATAGGATAAAACAACATAAATACAATTTAATAAAGCATACGTTAAAACAACATAAATACAATTAAATAAAGCATAGGTTAAAACAACATAAATACAATTTAATAAAGCATAGGATAAAACAACATAAATACAATTTAATAAAGCATAGGATAAAACAACATAAATACAATTTAATAAAACATAGGATAAAACAACATAAATACAATTTAATAATGCATAGGATAAAACAACATAAATACAATTTAATAAAGCAGAGGCTAAAACTACATAAATACAATTTAATAAAGCATAGGATAAAACAACATAAACACAATTTAATAAAGCATAGGATAAAACAACATAAATACAATTTAATAAAGCATACGTTAAAACAACATAAATACAATTAAATAAAGCATAGGTTAAAACAACATAAATACAATTTAATAAAGCATAGGATAAAACAACATAAATACAATTTAATAAAGCATAGGATAAAACAACATAAATAAAATTTAATAAAGCATAGGTTAAAACAACATAAATACAATTTAATAAAGCATAGGATAAAACAACATAAATACAATTTAATAAGGCATAGGATAAAACAACATAAATAAAATTTAATAAAGCATAGGTTAAAACAACATAAATACAATTTAATAAAGCATCGGACAAAACAACATAAATACAATTTAATAAAGCATAGGATAAAACAACATAAATACAATTTAATAAAGCATAGGATAAAACAACATAAATACAATTTAATAAAGCAGAGGCTAAAACTACATAAATACAATTTAATAAAGCATAGGATAAAACAACATAAACACAATTGAATAAAGCATAGGATAAAACAACATAAATACAATTTAATAAAGCATACGTTAAAACAACATAAATACAATTAAATAAAGCATAGGTTAAAACAACATAAATACAATTTAATAAAGCATAGGATAAAACAACATAAATACAATTTAATAAAGCATAGGATAAAACAACATAAATAAAATTTAATAAAGCATAGGTTAAAACAACATAATTACAATTTAATAAAGCATAGGATAAAACAACATAAATACAATTTAATAAGGCATAGGATAAAACAACATAAATAAAATTTAATAAAGCATAGGTTAAAACAACATAAATACAATTTAATAAAGCATCGGACAAAACAACATAAATACAATTTAATAAAGCATAGGATAAAACAACATAAATACAATTTATAAAGCATAGGATAAAACAACATAAATACAATTTAATAAAGCATAGGATAAAACAACATAATTACAATTTAATAAAGCATAGGATAAAACAACATAAATACAATTTAATGAAACATAGGATAAACAACATAAATACAATTTAGTAAAGCATAGGACAAAACAACATAAATACAATTTAATAAAGCATATGTTAAAACAACATAAATACAATTTAATAAAACATAAGATAAAACAACATGAATATAATTTAGTAAAGCATAAGATAAAACAACATGAATACAATTTAATAAAGCATAGGATAAAACAACATAAATACAATTTAATAAAGCATAGGCTAAAACTACATAAATACAATTAAATAAAGCATAGGATAAAACAAATTAAATACAATTTAATAAAGCATAGGCTAAAACTACATAAATACAATTAAATAAAGCATCGGACAAAACAACATAAATACAATTAAATAAAGCATAGGATAAACAACATAAATACAATTTATAAAGCATAGGATAAAACAACATAAATACAATTTAATAAAGCATAGGATAAAACAACATAAATACAATTTAATAAAGCATAGGCTAAAACAACATAAATACAATTTAATAAAGCATAGGATAAAACAACATAAATACAATTTAATAAAGCATACATTAAAACAACATAAATACAATTAAATAAAGCATAGGTTAAAACAACGTAAATACTTTTTAATAAAGCATAGGTTAAAACAACATAAATACAATTTAATAAAGCATAGGTTAAAACAACATAAATACAATTTAATAAAGCATAGGATAAAACATCATAAATTCAATTTAATAAAGCATAGGATAAAACAACATAAATACAATTTAATAAAGCATAGGATAAAACAACATAAATACAATTTATAAAGCATAGGATAAAACAACATAAATACAATTTAATAAAGCATAGGATAAAACAACATAAATACAATTTAATAAAGCATACGTTAAAACAACATAAATACAATTAAATAAAGCATAGGTTAAAACAACATAAATACAATTTAATAAAGCATAGGATAAAACAACATAAATACAATTTAATAAAGCATAGGATAAAACAACATAAATAAAATTTAATAAAGCATAGGTTAAAACAACATAAATACAATTTAATAAAGCATAGGATAAAAAAACATAAATACAATTTAATAAAGCATAGGATAAAACAACATAAATACAATTTAATAAAGCATACGTTAAAACAACATAAATACAATTAAATAAAGCATAGGATAAAACAACATAAATACAATTTAATAAAGCATAGGTTAAAACAACATAAATACAATTTTATAAAGCATAGGATAAAACAACATAAATACAATTTAATAAAGCATAGGTTAAAACAACATAAATACAATTTAATAAAGCATAGGATAAAACAACATAAATTCAATATAATAAAGCATAGGATAAAACAACATAAATACAATTTAATAAAGCATAGGATAAAACAACATAAATACAATTTATAAAGCATAGGATAAAACAAAATAAATACAATTTAATAAAGCATAGGATAAAATAACATAAATACAATTTCATAAAGCATAGGCTAAAACTACATAAATACAATTTAATAAAGCATCGGACAAAACAACATAAATACAATTTAATAAAGCATATGATAAAACAACATAAATACAATTTATAAAGCATAGGATAAAACAACATAAATAAAATTTAATAAAGCATAGGTTAAAACAACATAAATACAATTTAATAAAGCATCGGACAAAACAACATAAATACAATTTAATAAAGCATAGGATAAAACAACATAAATACAATTTATAAAGCATAGGATAAAACAACATAAATACAATTTAATAAAGCATAGGATAAAACAACATAAATACAATTTAATAAAGCATAGGCTAAAACTACATAAATACAATTTAATAAAGCATAGGATAAAACAACATAAATACAATTTAATAAAGCATAGGATAAAACAACATAAATACAATTTAATAAAGCATACATTAAAACAACATAAATACAATTTAATAAAGCATAGGCTAAAACTACATAAATACAATTAAATAAAGCATAGGATAAAACAACATAAATACAATTTAATAAAGCATAGGTTAAAACAACATAAATACAATTTTATAAAGCATAGGATAAAACAACATAAATACAATTTAATAAAGCATAGGTTAAAACAACATAAATACAATTTAATAAAGCATAGGTTAAAACAACATAAATACAATTTAATAAAGCATAGGATAAAACAACATAAATACAATCTAATAAAGCATAGGATAAAACAACATAAATACAATTTATAAAGCATAGGATAAAACAACTTAAATACAATTTAATAAAGCATAGGATAAAACAACATAAATACAATTTAATAAAGCATAGGATAAAACAACATAAATACAATTTAATAAAGCATAGGATAAAACAACATAAATACAATTTAATAAAGCATACGTTAAAACAACATAAATACAATTAAATAAAGCATAGGATAAAACAACATAAATACAATTTAATAAAGCATAGGTTAAAACAACATAAATACAATTTTATAAAGCATAGGATAAAACAACATAAATACAATTTAATAAAGCATAGGATAAAACAACATAAATTCAATTTAATAAAGCATAGGCTAAAACAACATAAATACAATTTAATAAAGCATAGGATAAAACAACATAAATACAATTTATAAAGCATAGGATAAAACAACATAAATACAATTTAATAAAGCATAGGATAAAACAACATAAATAAAATTTAATAAAGCATAGGTTAAAACAACATAAATACAATTTAATAAAGCATAGGATAAGACAACATAAATACAATTTAATAAAGCATAGGATAAAACAACATAAATACAATTTAATAAAGCATAGGATAAAACAGCATAAATACAATTTAATAAAGCATAGGTTAAAACAACATAAATACAATTTTATAAAGCATAGGATAAAACAACATAAATACAATTTAATAAAGCATAGGTTAAAACAACATAAATACAATTTAATAAAGCATAGGATAAAACAACATAAATTCAATATAATAAAGCATAGGATAAAACAACATAAATACAATTTAATAAAGCATAGGATAAAACAACATAAATACAATTTATAAAGCATAGGATAAAACAAAATAAATACAATTTAATAAAGCATAGGATAAAATAACATAAATACAATTTCATAAAGCATAGGCTAAAACTACATAAATACAATTTAATAAAGCATCGGACAAAACAACATAAATACAATTTAATAAAGCATATGATAAAACAACATAAATACAACTTATAAAGCATAGGATAAAACAACATAAATAAAATTTAATAAAGCATAGGTTAAAACAACATAAATACAATTTAATAAAGCATAGGCTAAAACAACATAAATACAATTTAATAAAGCATAGGATAAAACAACATAAATACAATTTAATAAAGCATACATTAAAACAACATAAATACAATTAAATAAAGCATAGGTTAAAACAACGTAAATACTTTTTAATAAAGCATAGGTTAAAACAACATAAATACAATTTAATAAAGCATAGGTTAAAACAACATAAATACAATTTAATAAAGCATAGGATAAAACATCATAAATTCAATTTAATAAAGCATAGGATAAAACAACATAAATACAATTTAATAAAGCATAGGATAAAACAACATAAATACAATTTATAAAGCATAGGATAAAACAACATAAATACAATTTAATAAAGCATAGAATAAAACAACATAAATAAAATTTAATAAAGCATAGGTTAAAACAACATAAATACAATTTAATAAAGCATCGGACAAAACAACATAAATACAATTTAATAAAGCATAGGATAAAACAACATAAATACAATTTATAAAGCATAGGATAAAACAACATAAATACAATTTAATAAAGCATAGGATAAAACAACATAAATTCAATTTAATAAAGCATAGGATAAAACAACATAAATACAATTTAATAAAGCATAGGATAAAACAACATAAATAAAATTTAATAAAGCATAGGATAAAACAACATAAATACAATTTATAAAGGATAGGATAAAACAACATAAATACAATTTAATAAAGCATACGTTAAAACAACATAAATACAATTAAATAAAGCATAGGATAAAACAACATAAATACAATTTAATAAAGCATAGGTTAAAACAACATAAATACAATTTTATAAAGCATAGGATAAAACAACATAAATACAATTTAATAAAGCATAGGTTAAAACAACAAAAATACAATTTAATAAAGCATATGATAAAACAACATAAATTCAATATAATAAAGCATAGGATAAAACAACATAAATACAATTTAATAAAGCATAGGATAAAACAACATAAACATAATTTATAAAGCATAGGATAAAACAACATAAATACAATTTAATAAAGCATAGGATAAAACAACATAAATACAATTTAATAAAACATAGGATAAAACAACATAAATACAATTTAATAAAGCATAGGATAAAACAACATAAATACAATTTAATAAAGCAGAGGCTAAAACTACATAAATACAATTTAATAAAGCATAGGATAAAACAACATAAACACAATTTAATAAAGCATAGGATAAAACAACATAAATACAATTTAATAAAGCATACGTTAAAACAACATAAATACAATTAAATAAAGCATATGTTAAAACAACATAAATACAATTTAATAAAGCATAGGATAAAACAACATAAATACAATTTAATAAAGCATAGGATAAAACAACATAAATAAAATTTAATAAAGCATAGGTTAAAACAACATAAATACAATTTAATAAAGCATAGGATAAAACAACATAAATACAATTTAATAAGGCATAGGATAAAACAACATAAATAAAATTTAATAAAGCATAGGTTAAAACAACATAAATACAATTTAATAAAGCATCGGACAAAACAACATAAATACAATTTAATAAAGCATAGGATAAAACAACATAAATACAATTTAATAAAGCATAGGATAAAACAACATAAATACAATTTAATAAAGCAGAGGCTAAAACTACATAAATACAATTTAATAAAGCATAGGATAAAACAACATAAACACAATTTAATAAAGCATAGGATAAAACAACATAAATACAATTTAATAAAGCATACGTTAAAACAACATAAATACAATTAAATAAAGCATAGGTTAAAACAACATAAATACAATTTAATAAAGCATAGGATAAAACAACATAAATACAATTTAATAAAGCATAGGATAAAACAACATAAATAAAATTTAATAAAGCATAGGTTAAAACAACATAATTACAATTTAATAAAGCATAGGATAAAACAACATAAATACAATTTAATAAGGCATAGGATAAAACAACATAAATAAAATTTAATAAAGCATAGGTTAAAACAACATAAATACAATTTAATAAAGCATCGGACAAAACAACATAAATACAATTTAATAAAGCATAGGATAAAACAACATAAATACAATTTATAAAGCATAGGATAAAACAACATAAATACAATTTAATAAAGCATAGGATAAAACAACATAATTACAATTTAATAAAGCATAGGATAAAACAACATAAATACAATTTAATGAAACATAGGATAAACAACATAAATACAATTTAGTAAAGCATAGGACAAAACAACATAAATACAATTTAATAAAGCATATGTTAAAACAACATAAATACAATTTAATAAAACATAAGATAAAACAACATGAATATAATTTAGTAAAGCATAAGATAAAACAACATGAATACAATTTAATAAAGCATAGGATAAAACAACATAAATACAATTTAATAAAGCATAGGCTAAAACTACATAAATACAATTAAATAAAGCATAGGATAAAACAAATTAAATACAATTTAATAAAGCATAGGCTAAAACTACATAAATACAATTAAATAAAGCATCGGACAAAACAACATAAATACAATTAAATAAAGCATAGGATAAAACAACATAAATACAATTTATAAAGCATAGGATAAAACAACATAAATACAATTTAATAAAGCATAGGATAAAACAACATAAATACAATTTAATAAAGCATAGGCTAAAACAACATAAATACAATTTAATAAAGCATAGGATAAAACAACATAAATACAATTTAATAAAGCATACATTAAAACAACATAAATACAATTAAATAAAGCATAGGTTAAAACAACGTAAATACTTTTTAATAAAGCATAGGTTAAAACAACATAAATACAATTTAATAAAGCATAGGTTAAAACAACATAAATACAATTTAATAAAGCATAGGATAAAACATCATAAATTCAATTTAATAAAGCATAGGATAAAACAACATAAATACAATTTAATAAAGCATAGGATAAAACAACATAAATACAATTTATAAAGCATAGGATAAAACAACATAAATACAATTTAATAAAGCATAGAATAAAACAACATAAATAAAATTTAATAAAGCATAGGTTAAAACAACATAAATACAATTTAATAAAGCATCGGACAAAACAACATAAATACAATTTAATAAAGCATAGGATAAAACAACATAAATACAATTTATAAAGCATAGGATAAAACAACATAAATACAATTTAATAAAGCATAGGATAAAACAACATAAATTCAATTTAATAAAGCATAGGATAAAACAAAATAAATACAATTTAATAAAGCATAGGATAAAACAACATAAATAAAATTTAATAAAGCATAGGATAAAACAACATAAATACAATTTATAAAGGATAGGATAAAACAACATAAATACAATTTAATAAAGCATAGGTTAAAACAACATAAATACAATTTAATAAAGCATAGGATAAAACAACATAAATACAATTTAATAAAGCATAGGTTAAAACAACATAAATACAATTTAATAAAGCATAAGATAAAACAACATAAATACAATTTAATAAAGCATAGGATAAAACAACGTAAATACTTTTTAATAAAGCATAGGTTAAAACAACATAAATACAATTTAATAAAGCATAGGCTAAAACTACATAAATACAATTTAATAAAGCATAGGATAAAACAACATAAATACAATTTAATAAAGCATAGGATAAAACAACATAAATACAATTTAATAAAGCATAGGATAAAACAACATAAATACAATTTAATAAAGCATACGTTAAAACAACATAAATACAATTAAATAAAGCATAGGATAAAACAACATAAATACAATTTAATAAAGCATAGGTTAAAACAACATAAATACAATTTTATAAAGCATAGGATAAAACAACATAAATACAATTTAATAAAGCATAGGTTAAAACAACAAAAATACAATTTAATAAAGCATAGGATAAAACAACATAAATTCAATATAATAAAGCATAGGATAAAACAACATAAATACAATTTAATAAAGCATAGGATAAAACAACATAAACATATTTTATAAAGCATAGGATAAAACAACATAAATACAATTTAATAAAGCATAGGATAAAACAACATAAATACAATTTAATAAAACATAGGATAAAACAACATAAATACAATTTAATAAAGCATAGGATAAAACAACATAAATACAATTTAATAAAGCAGAGGCTAAAACTACATAAATACAATTTAATAAAACATAGGATAAAACAACATAAACACAATTTAATAAAGCATAGGATAAAACAACATAAATACAATTTAATAAAGCATACGTTAAAACAACATAAATACAATTAAATAAAGCATAGGTTAAAACAACATAAATACAATTTAATAAAGCATAGGATAAAACAACATAAATACAATTTAATAAAGCATAGGATAAAACAACATAAATAAAATTTAATAAAGCATAGGTTAAAACAACATAAATACAATTTAATAAAGCATAGGATAAAACAACATAAATACAATTTAATAAGGCATAGGATAAAACAACATAAATAAAATTTAATAAAGCATAGGTTAAAACAACATAAATACAATTTAATAAAGCATCGGACAAAACAACATAAATACAATTTAATAAAGCATAGGATAAAACAACATAAATACAATTTATAAAGCATAGGATAAAACAACATAAATACAATTTAATAAAGCATAGGATAAAACAACATAATTACAATTTAATAAAGCATAGGATAAAACAACATAAATACAATTTAATGAAACATAGGATAAACAACATAAATACAATTTAGTAAAGCATAGGACAAAACAACATAAATACAATTTAATAAAGCATATGTTAAAACAACATAAATACAATTTAATAAAGCATAAGATAAAACAACATGAATATAATTTAGTAAAGCATAAGATAAAACAACATGAATACAATTTAATAAAGCATAGGATAAAACAACATAAATACAATTTAATAAAGCATAGGCTAAAACTACATAAATACAATTAAATAAAGCATAGGATAAAACAAATTAAATACAATTTAATAAAGCATAGGCTAAAACTACATAAATACAATTAAATAAAGCATCGGACAAAACAACATAAATACAATTTAATAAAGCATATGATAAAACAACATAAATACAATTTATAAAGCATTGGATAAAACAACATAAATACAATTTAATAAAGCATAGGATAAAACAACATAAATAAAATTTAATAAAGCATAGGTTAAAACAACATAAATACAATTTAATAAAGCATAGGCTAAAACTACATAAATACAATTTAATAAAGCATAGGATAAAACAAATTAAATACAATTTAATAAAGCATAGGATAAAACAAATTAAATACAATTTAATAAAGCATAGGCTAAAACTACATAAATACAATTAAATAAAGCATCGGACAAAACAACATAAATACAATTTAATAAAGCATATGATAAAACAACATAAATACAATTTATAAAGCATTGGATAAAACAACATAAATACAATTTAATAAAGCATAGGTAAAACAACATAAATAAAATTTAATAAAGCATAGGTTAAAACAACATAAATACAATTTAATAAAGCATCGGACAAAACAACATAAATACAATTTAATAAAGCATAGGATAAAACAACATAAATACAATTTATAAAGCATAGGATAAAACAACATAAATACAATTTAATAAAGCATAGGATAAAACAACATAAATACAATTTAATAAAGCATAGGCTAAAACTACATAAATACAATTTAATAAAGCATAGGATAAAACAACATAAATACAATTTAATAAAGCATAGGATAAAACAACATAAATACAATTTAATAAAGCATACGTTAAAACAACATAAATACAATTAAATAAAGCATAGGTTAAAACAACATAAATACAATTTAATAAAGCATAGGATAAAACAACATAAATACAATTTAATAAAGCATAGGATAAAACAACATAAATAAAATTTAATAAAGCATAGGTTAAAACAACATAAATACAATTTAATAAAGCATAGGATAAAACAACATAAATACAATTTAATAAAGCATAGGATAAAACAACATAAATAAAATTTAATAAAGCATAGGTTAAAACAACATAAATACAATTTAATAAAGCATAGGATAAAACAACATAAATACAATTTAATAAGGCATAGGATAAAACAACATAAATACAATTTAATAAAGCATAGGTTAAAACAACATAAATACAATTTAATGAAACATAGGATAAACAACATAAATACAATTTAGTAAAGCATAGGACAAAACAACATAAATACAATTTAATAAAGCATATGTTAAAACAACATAAATACAATTTAATAAAGCATAAGATAAAACAACATGAATATAATTTAGTAAAGCATAAGATAAAACAACATGAATACAATTTAATAAAGCATAGGATAAAACAAATTAAATACAATTTAATAAAGCATAGGATAAAACAACATAAATTCAATTTAATAAAGCATAGGATAAAACAACATAAATACAATTTAATAAAGCATAGGATAAAACAACATAAATACAATTTAATAAAGCATATGATAAAACAACATAAATACAATTTATAAAGCATAGGATAAAACAACATAAATACAATTTAATAAAGCATAGGATAAAACAACATAAATAAAATTTAATAAAGCATAGGTTAAAACAACATAAATACAATTTAATAAAGCATCGGACAAAACAACATAAATACAATTTAATAAAGCATAGGATAAAACAACATAAATACAATTTATAAAGCATAGGATAAAACAACATAAATACAATTTAATAAAGCATAGGATAAAACAACATAAATACAATTTAATAAAGCATAGGCTAAAACTACATAAATACAATTTAATAAAGCATAGGATAAAACAACATAAATACAATTTAATAAAGCATAGGATAAAACAACATAAATACAATTTAATAAAGCATAGGTTAAAACAACAAAAATACAATTTAATAAAGCATAGGATAAAACAACATAAATTCAATATAATAAAGCATAGGATAAAACAACATAAATACAATTTAATAAAGCATAGGATAAAACAACATAAACATAATTTATAAAGCATAGGATAAAACAACATAAATACAATTTAATAAAGCATAGGATAAAACAACATAAATACAATTTAATAAAACATAGGATAAAACAACATAAATACAATTTAATAAAGCATAGGATAAAACAACATAAATACAATTTAATAAAGCAGAGGCTAAAACTACATAAATACAATTTAATAAAACATAGGATAAAACAACATAAACACAATTTAATAAAGCATAGGATAAAACAACATAAATACAATTTAATAAAGCATACGTTAAAACAACATAAATACAATTAAATAAAGCATAGGTTAAAACAACATAAATACAATTTAATAAAGCATAGGATAAAACAACATAAATACAATTTAATAAAGCATAGGATAAAACAACATAAATAAAATTTAATAAAGCATAGGTTAAAACAACATAAATACAATTTAATAAAGCATAGGATAAAACAACATAAATACAATTTAATAAGGCATAGGATAAAACAACATAAATAATATTTAATAAAGCATAGGTTAAAACAACATAAATACAATTTAATAAAGCATCGGACAAAACAACATAAATACAATTTAATAAAGCATAGGATAAAACAACATAAATACAATTTATAAAGCATAGGATAAAACAACATAAATACAATTTAATAAAGCATAGGATAAAACAACATAATTACAATTTAATAAAGCATAGGATAAAACAACATAAATACAATTTAATGAAACATAGGATAAACAACATAAATACAATTTAGTAAAGCATAGGACAAAACAACATAAATACAATTTAATAAAGCATATGTTAAAACAACATAAATACAATTTAATAAAGCATAAGATAAAACAACATGAATATAATTTAGTAAAGCATAAGATAAAACAACATGAATACAATTTAATAAAGCATAGGATAAAACAACATAAATACAATTTAATAAAGCATAGGCTAAAACTACATAAATACAATTAAATAAAGCATAGGATAAAACAAATTAAATACAATTTAATAAAGCATAGGCTAAAACTACATAAATACAATTAAATAAAGCATCGGACAAAACAACATAAATACAATTTAATAAAGCATATGATAAAACAACATAAATACAATTTATAAAGCATTGGATAAAACAACATAAATACAATTTAATAAAGCATAGGATAAAACAACATAAATAAAATTTAATAAAGCATAGGTTAAAACAACATAAATACAATTTAATAAAGCATAGGCTAAAACTACATAAATACAATTTAATAAAGCATAGGATAAAACAAATTAAATACAATTTAATAAAGCATAGGATAAAACAAATTAAATACAATTTAATAAAGCATAGGCTAAAACTACATAAATACAATTAAATAAAGCATCGGACAAAACAACATAAATACAATTTAATAAAGCATATGATAAAACAACATAAATACAATTTATAAAGCATTGGATAAAACAACATAAATACAATTTAATAAAGCATAGGATAAAACAACATAAATAAAATTTAATAAAGCATAGGTTAAAACAACATAAATACAATTTAATAAAGCATCGGACAAAACAACATAAATACAATTTAATAAAGCATAGGATAAAACAACATAAATACAATTTATAAAGCATAGGATAAAACAACATAAATACAATTTAATAAAGCATAGGATAAAACAACATAAATACAATTTAATAAGGCATAGGATAAAACAACATAAATACAATTTAATAAAGCATAGGTTAAAACAACATAAATACAATTTAATGAAACATAGGATAAACAACATAAATACAATTTAGTAAAGCATAGGACAAAACAACATAAATACAATTTAATAAAGCATATGTTAAAACAACATAAATACAATTTAATAAAGCATAAGATAAAACAACATGAATATAATTTAGTAAAGCATAAGATAAAACAACATGAATACAATTTAATAAAGCATAGGATAAAACAAATTAAATACAATTTAATAAAGCATAGGATAAAACAACATAAATTCAATTTAATAAAGCATAGGATAAAACAACATAAATACAATTTAATAAAGCATAGGATAAAACAACATAAATACAATTTAATAAAGCATATGATAAAACAACATAAATACAATTTATAAAGCATAGGATAAAACAACATAAATACAATTTAATAAAGCATAGGATAAAACAACATAAATAAAATTTAATAAAGCATAGGTTAAAACAACATAAATACAATTTAATAAAGCATCGGACAAAACAACATAAATACAATTTAATAAAGCATAGGATAAAACAACATAAATACAATTTATAAAGCATAGGATAAAACAACATAAATACAATTTAATAAAGCATAGGATAAAACAACATAAATACAATTTAATAAAGCATAGGCTAAAACTACATAAATACAATTTAATAAAGCATAGGATAAAACAACATAAATACAATTTAATAAAGCATAGGATAAAACAACATAAATACAATTTAATAAAGCATACGTTAAAACAACATAAATAAAATTAAATAAAGCATAGGTTAAAACAACATAAATACAATTTAATAAAGCATAGGATAAAACAACATAAATACAATTTAATAAAGCATAGGATAAAACAACATAAATACAATTTAATAAAGCATAGGATAAAACAACATAAATACAATTTATAAAGCATAGGATAAAACAACATAAATACAATTTAATAAAGCATAGGATAAAACAACATAAATAAAATTTAATAAAGCATAGGTTAAAACAACATAAATACAATTTATAAAGCATAGGATAAAACAAAATAAATACAATTTAATAAAGCATAGGATAAAATAACATAAATACAATTTCATAAAGCATAGGCTAAAACTACATAAATACAATTTAATAAAGCATCGGACAAAACAACATAAATACAATTTAATAAAGCATAGGATAAAACAACATAAATACAATTTAATAAAGCATAGGCTAAAACAACATAAATACAATTTAATAAAGCATAGGATAAAACAACATAAATACAATTTAATAAAGCATACATTAAAACAACATAAATACAATTAAATAAAGCATAGGTTAAAACAACATAAATACAATTTAATAAAGCATAGGATAAAACAACATAAATACAATTTAATAAAGCATAGGATAAAACAACATAAATACAATTTAATAAAGCATAGAATAAAACAACATAAATAAAATTCAATAAAGCATAGGTTAAAACAACATAAATACAATTTAATAAAGCATCGGACAAAACAACATAAATGCAATTTAATAAAGCATAGGATAAAACAACATAAATACAATTTATAAAGCATAGGATAAAACAACATAAATACAATTTAATAAAGCATAGGATAAAACAACATAAATTCAATTTAATAAAGCATAGGATAAAACAACATAAATACAATTTAATAAAGCATAGGATAAAACAACATAAATAAAATTTAATAAAGCATAGGATAAAACAACATAAATACAATTTATAAAGGATAGGATAAAACAACATAAATACAATTTAATAAAGCATAGGTTAAAACAACATAAATACAATTTAATAAAGCATAGGATAAAACAACATAAATACAATTTAATAAAGCATAGGTTAAAACAACATAAATACAATTTAATAAAGCATAAGATAAAACAACATAAATACAATTTAATAAAGCATAGGATAAAACAACGTAAATACTTTTTAATAAAGCATAGGTTAAAACAACATAAATACAATTTAATAAAGCATAGGCTAAAACTACATAAATAAAATTTAATAAAGCATAGGATAAAACAACATAAATACAATTTAATAATTCATAGGATAAAACAACATAAATACAATTTAATAAAGCATACGTTAAAACAACATAAATACAATTAAATAAAGCATAGGATAAAACAACATAAATACAATTTAATAAAGCATAGGTTAAAACAACATAAATACAATTTTATAAAGCATAGGATAAAACAACATAAATACAATTTAATAAAGCATAGGTTAAAACAACAAAAATACAATTTAATAAAGCATAGGATAAAACAACATAAATTCAATATAATAAAGCATAGGATAAAACAACATAAATACAATTTAATAAAGCATAGGATAAAACAACATAAACATAATTTATAAAGCATAGGATAAAACAACATAAATACAATTTAATAAAGCATAGGATAAAACAACATAAATACAATTTAATAAAACATAGGATAAAACAACATAAATACAATTTAATAAAGCATAGGATAAAACAACATAAATACAATTTAATAAAGCAGAGGCTAAAACTACATAAATACAATTTAATAAAGCATAGGATAAAACAACATAAACACAATTTAATAAAGCATAGGATAAAACAACATAAATACAATTTAATAAAGCATACGTTAAAACAACATAAATACAATTAAATAAAGCATAGGTTAAAACAACATAAATACAATTTAATAAAGCATAGGTTAAAACAACATAAATACAATTTAATAAAGCATAGGATAAAACAACATAAATACAATTTAATAAGGCATAGGATAAAACAACATAAATAAAATTTAATAAAGCATAGGTTAAAACAACATAAATACAATTTAATAAAGCATCGGACAAAACAACATAAATACAATTTAATAAAGCATAGGATAAAACAACATAAATACAATTTATAAAGCATAGGATAAAACAACATAAATACAATTTAATAAAGCATAGGATAAAACAACATAATTACAATTTAATAAAGCATAGGATAAAACAACATAAATACAATTTAATGAAACATAGGACAAACAACATAAATACAATTTAGTAAAGCATAGGACAAAACAACATAAATACAATTTAATAAAGCATATGTTAAAACAACATAAATACAATTTAATAAAGCATAAGATAAAACAACATGAATATAATTTAGTAAAGCATAAGATAAAACAACATGAATACAATTTAATAAAGCATAGGATAAAACAACATAAATACAATTTAATAAAGCATAGGCTAAAACTACATAAATACAATTTAATAAAGCATAGGATAAAACAAATTAAATACAATTTAATAAAGCATAGGCTAAAACTACATAAATACAATTAAATAAAGCATCGGACAAAACAACATAAATACAATTTAATAAAGCATAGGATAAAACAACATAAATAAAATTTAATAAAGCATAGGTTAAAACAACATAAATACAATTTAATAAAGCATCGGACAAAACAACATAAATACAATTTAATAAAGCATAGGATAAAACAACATAAATACAATTTATAAAGCATAGGATAAAACAACATAAATACAATTTAATAAAGCATAGGATAAAACAACATAAATACAATTTAATAAAGCATAGGCTAAAACTACATAAATACAATTTAATAAAGCATAGGATAAAACAACATAAATACAATTTAATAAAGCATAGGATAAAACAACATAAATACAATTTAATAAAGCATACGTTAAAACAACATAAATACAATTTAATAAAGCATAAGATAAAACAACATGAATATAATTTAGTAAAGCATAAGATAAAACAACATGAATACAATTTAATAAAGCATAGGATAAAACAAATTAAATACAATTTAATAAAGCATAGGATAAAACAACATAAATTCAATTTAATAAAGCATAGGATAAAACAACATAAATACAATTTAATAAAGCATAGGATAAAACAACATAAATACAATTTAATAAAGCATATGATAAAACAACATAAATACAATTTATAAAGCATAGGATAAAACAACATAAATACAATTTAATAAAGCATAGGATAAAACAACATAAATACAATTTAATAAAGCATAGGCTAAAACTACATAAATACAATTTAATAAAGCATAGGATAAAACAACATAAATACAATTTAATAAAGCATAGGATAAAACAACATGAATATAATTTAGTAAAGCATAAGATAAAACAACATGAATACAATTTAATAAAGCATAGGATAAAACAAATTAAATACAATTTAATAAAGCATAGGATAAAACAACATAAATTCAATTTAATAAAGCATAGGATAAAACAACATAAATACAATTTAATAAAGCATAGGATAAAACAACATAAATACAATTTAATAAAGCATATGATAAAACAACATAAATACAATTTATAAAGCATAGGATAAAACAACATAAATACAATTTAATAAAGCATAGGATAAAACAACATAAATACAATTTAATAAAGCATAGGCTAAAACTACATAAATACAATTTAATAAAGCATAGGCTAAAACTACATAAATACAATTTAATAAAGCATAGGATAAAACAACATAAATACAATTTAATAAAGCATAGGATAAAACAACATAAATACAATTTAATAAAGCATACGTTAAAACAACATAAATACAATTAAATAAAGCATAGGTTAAAACAACATAAATACAATTTAATAAAGCATAGGATAAAACAACATAAATACAATTTAATAAAGCATAGGATAAAACAACATAAATACAATTTATAAAGCATAGGATAAAACAACATAAATACAATTTAATAAAGCATAGGATAAAACAACATAAATAAAATTTAATAAAGCATAGGTTAAAACAACATAAATACAATTTAATAAAGCATAGGATAAGACAACAAAAATACAATTTAATAAAGCATAGGATAAAACAACATAAATACAATTTAATAAAGCATAGGATAAAACAACATAAATACAATTTAATAAAGCATAGGATAAAACAACATAAATACAATTTATAAAGCATAGGATAAAACAACATAAATACAATTTAATAAAGCATAGGATAAAACAACATAAATAAAATTTAATAAAGCATAGGTTAAAACAACATAAATACAATTTAATAAAGCATAGGATAAAACAACATAAATACAATTTAATAAGGCATAGGATAAAACAACATAAATACAATTTAATAAAGCATAGGTTAAAACAACATAAATACAATTTAATTAAACATAGGATAAACAACATAAATACAATTTAGTAAAGCATAGGACAAAACAACATAAATACAATTTAATAAAGCATATGTTAAAACAACATAAATACAATTTAATAAAGCATAAGATAAAACAACATGAATATAATTTAGTAAAGCATAAGATAAAACAACATGAATACAATTTAATAAAGCATAGGATAAAACAAATTAAATACAATTTAATAAAGCATAGGATAAAACAACATAAATTCAATTTAATAAAGCATAGGATAAAACAACATAAATACAATTTAATAAAGCATAGGATAAAACAACATAAATACAATTTAATAAAGCATATGATAAAACAACATAAATACAATTTATAAAGCATAGGATAAAACAACATAAATACAATTTAATAAAGCATAGGATAAAACAACATAAATACAATTTAATAAAGCATAGGCTAAAACTACATAAATACAATTTAATAAAGCATAGGATAAAACAACAAAAATACAATTTAATAAAGCATAGGATAAAACAACATAAATACAATTTAATAAAGCATAGGTTAAAACAACATAAATACAATTAAATAAAGCATAGGTTAAAACAACATAAATACAATTTAATAAAGCATAGGATAAAACAACATAAATACAATTTAATAAAGCATAGGATAAAACAACATAAATACAATTTATAAAGCATAGGATAAAACAACATAAATACAATTTAATAAAGCATAGGATAAAACAACATAAATACAATTTAATAAAGCATAGGCTAAAACTACATAAATACAATTTAATAAAGCATAGGATAAAACAAATTAAATACAATTTAATAAAGCATAGGCTAAAACTACATAAATACAATTAAATAAAGCATCGGACAAAACAACATAAATACAATTTAATAAAGCATATGATAAAACAACATAAATACAATTTATAAAGCATTGGATAAAACAACATAAATACAGTTTAATAAAGCATAGGATAAAACAACATAAATAAAATTTAATAAAGCATAGGTTAAAACAACATAAATACAATTTAATAAAGCATCGGACAAAACAACATAAATACAATTTAATAAAGCATAGGATAAAACAACATAAATACAATTTATAAAGCATAGGATAAAACAACATAAATACAATTTAATAAAGCATAGGATAAAACAACATAAATACAATTTAATAAAGCATAGGCTAAAACTACATAAATACAATTTAATAAAGCATAGGATAAAACAACATAAATACAATTTAATAAAGCATAGGATAAAACAACATAAATACAATTTAATAAAGCATACGTTAAAACAACATAAATACAATTAAATAAAGCATAGGTTAAAACAACATAAATACAATTTAATAAAGCATAGGATAAAACAACATAAATACAATTTAATAAAGCATAGGATAAAACAACATAAATAAAATTTAATAAAGCATAGGTTAAAACAACATAAATACAATTTAATAAAGCATAGGATAAAACAACATAAATACAATTTAATAAGGCATAGGATAAAACAACATAAATACAATTTAATAAAGCATAGGTTAAAACAACATAAATACAATTTAATGAAACATAGGATAAACAACATAAATACAATTTAGTAAAGCATAGGACAAAACTACATAAATACAATTTAATAAAGCATATGTTAAAACAACATAAATACAATTTAATAAAGCATAAGATAAAACAACATGAATATAATTTAGTAAAGCATAAGATAAAACAACATGAATACAATTTAATAAAGCATAGGATAAAACAAATTAAATACAATTTAATAAAGCATAGGATAAAACAACATAAATTCAATTTAATAAAGCATAGGATAAAACAACATAAATACAATTTAATAAAGCATAGGATAAAACAACATAAATACAATTTATTAAAGCATATGATAAAACAACATAAATACAATTTATAAAGCATAGGATAAAACAACATAAATACAATGTAATAAAGCATAGGATAAAACAACATAAATAAAATTTAATAAAGCATAGGTTAAAACAACATAAATACAATTTAATAAAGCATCGGACAAAACAACATAAATACAATTTAATAAAGCATAGGATAAAACAACATAAATACAATTTATAAAGCATAGGATAAAAAAACATAAATACAATTTAATAAAGCATAGGATAAAACAACATAAATACAATTTAATAAAGCATAGGCTAAAACTACATAAATACAATTTAATAAAGCATAGGATAAAACAACATAAATACAATTTAATAAAGCATAGGATAAAACAACATAAATACAATTTAATAAAGCATACGTTAAAACAACATAAATACAATTAAATAAAGCATAGGTTAAAACAACATAAATACAATTTAATAAAGCATAGGATAAAACAACATAAATACAATTTAATAAAGCATAGGATAAAACAACATAAATACAATTTATAAAGCATAGGATAAAACAACATAAATACAATTTAATAAAGCATAGGATAAAACAACATAAATAAAATTTAATAAAGCATAGGTTAAAACAACATAAATACAATTTAATAAAGCATAGGATAAGACAACAAAAATACAATTTAATAAAGCATAGGATAAAACAACATAAATACAATTTAATAAAGCATAGGATAAAACAACATAAATACAATTTAATAAAGCATACGTTAAAACAACATAAATATAATTAAATAAAGCATAGGATAAAACAACATAAATACAATTTAATAAAGCATAGGTTAAAACAACATAAATACAATTTTATAAAGCATAGGATAAAACAACATAAATACAATTTAATAAAGCATAGGTTAAAACAATATAAATACAATTTAATAAAGCATAGGATAAAACAACATAAATTCAATATAATAAAGCATAGGATAAAACAACATAAATACAATTTAATAAAGCATAGGATAAAACAACATAAATACAATTTATAAAGCATAGGATAAAACAAAATAAATACAATTTAATAAAGCATAGGATAAAATAACATAAATACAATTTCATAAAGCATAGGCTAAAACTACATAAATACAATTTAATAAAGCATCGGACAAAACAACATAAATACAATTTAATAAAGCATATGATAAAACAACATAAATACAATTTATAAAGCATAGGATAAAACAACATAAATAAAATTTAATAAAGCATAGGTTAAAACAACATAAATACAATTTAATAAAGCATCGGACAAAACAACATAAATACAATTTAATAAAGCATAGGATAAAACAACATAAATACAATTTATAAAGCATAGGATAAAACAACATAAATACAATTTAATAAAGCATAGGATAAAACAACATAAATACAATTTAATAAAGCATAGGCTAAAACAACATAAATACAATTTAATAAAGCATAGGATAAAACAACATAAATACAATTTAATAAAGCATACATTAAAACAACATAAATACAATTAAATAAAGCATAGGTTAAAACAACATAAATACAATTTAATAAAGCATAGGATAAAACAACATAAATACAATTTAATAAAGCATAGGATAAAACAACATAAATACAATTTAATAAAGCATACATTAAAACAACATAAATACAATTAAATAAAGCATAGGTTAAAACAACATAAATACAATTTATAAAGGATAGGATAAAACAACATAAATACAATTTAATAAAGCATAGGTTAAAACAACATAAATACAATTTAATAAAGCATAGGATAAAACAACATAAATACAATTTAATAAAGCATAGGTTAAAACAACATAAATACAATTTAATAAAGCATAAGATAAAACAACATAAATACAATTTAATAAAGCATAGGATAAAACAACGTAAATACTTTTTAATAAAGCATAGGTTAAAACAACATAAATACAATTTAATAAAGCATAGGCTAAAACTACATAAATACAATTTAATAAAGCATAGGATAAAACAACATAAATACAATTTAATAAAGCATAGGATAAAACAACATAAATACAATTTAATAAAGCATAGGATAAAACAACATAAATACAATTTAATAAAGCATACGTTAAAACAACATAAATACAATTAAATAAAGCATAGGATAAAACAACATAAATACAATTTAATAAAGCATAGGTTAAAACAACATAAATACAATTTTATAAAGCATAGGATAAAACAACATAAATACAATTTAATAAAGCATAGGTTAAAACAACAAAAATACAATTTAATAAAGCATAGGATAAAACAACATAAATTCAATATAATAAAGCATAGGATAAAACAACATAAATACAATTTAATAAAGCATAGGATAAAACAACATAAACATAATTTATAAAGCATAGGATAAAACAACATAAATACAATTTAATAAAGCATAGGATAAAACAACATAAATACAATTTAATAAAACATAGGATAAAACAACATAAATACAATTTAATAAAGCATAGGATAAAACAACATAAATACAATTTAATAAAGCAGAGGCTAAAACTACATAAATACAATTTAATAAAGCATAGGATAAAACAACATAAACACAATTTAATAAAGCATAGGATAAAACAACATAAATACAATTTAATAAAGCATACGTTAAAACAACATAAATACAATTAAATAAAGCATAGGTTAAAACAACATAAATACAATTTAATAAAGCATAGGATAAAACAACATAAATACAATTTAATAAAGCATAGGATAAAACAACATAAATAAAATTTAATAAAGCATAGGTTAAAACAACATAAATACAATTTAATAAAGCATAGGATAAAACAACATAAATACAATTTAATAAGGCATAGGATAAAACAACATAAATAAAATTTTATAAAGCATAGGTTAAAACAACATAAATACAATTTAATAAAGCATCGGACAAAACAACATAATTACAATTTAATAAAGCATAGGATAAAACAAGATAAATACAATTTAATGAAACATAGGATAAACAACATAAATACAATTTAGTAAAGCATAGGACAAAACAACATAAATACAATTTAATAAAGCATATGTTAAAACAACATAAATACAATTTAATAAAGCATAAGATAAAACAACATGAATATAATTTAGTAAAGCATAAGATAAAACAACATGAATACAATTTAATAAAGCATAGGATAAAACAACATAAATACAATTTAATAAAGCATAGGCTAAAACTACATAAATACAATTTAATAAAGCATAGGATAAAACAAATTAAATACAATTTAATAAAGCATAGGCTAAAACTACATAAATATAATTAAATAAAGCATCGGACAAAACAACATAAATACAATTTAATAAAGCATATGATAAAACAACATAAATACAATTTATAAAGCATTGGATAAAACAACATAAATACAATTTAATAAAGCATAGGATAAAACAACATAAATAAAATTTAATAAAGCATAGGTTAAAACAACATAAATACAATTTAATAAAGCATCGGACAAAACAACATAAATACAATTTAATAAAGCATAGGATAAAACAACATAAATACAATTTATAAAGCATAGGATAAAACAACATAAATACAATTTAATAAAGCATAGGATAAAACAACATAAATACAATTTAATAAAGCATAGGCTAAAACTACATAAATACAATTTAATAAAGCATAGGATAAAACAACATAAATACAATTTAATAAAGCATAGGATAAAACAACATAAATACAATTTAATAAAGCATACGTTAAAACAACATAAATACAATTAAATAAAGCATAGGTTAAAACAACATAAATACAATTTAATAAAGCATAGGATAAAACAACATAAATACAGTTTAATAAAGCATAGGATAAAACAACATAAATAAAATTTAATAAAGCATAGGTTAAAACAACATAAATACAATTTAATAAAGCATAGGATAAAACAACATAAATACAATTTAATAAAGCATAGGATAAAACAACATAAATAAAATTTAATAAAGCATAGGTTAAAACAACATAAATACAATTTAATAAAGCATAGGATAAAACAACATAAATACAATTTAATAAGGCATAGGATAAAACAACATAAATACAATTTAATAAAGCATAGGTTAAAACAACATAAATACAATTTAATGAAACATAGGATAAACAACATAAATACAATTTAGTAAAGCATAGGACAAAACAACATAAATACAATTTAATAAAGCATATGTTAAAACAACATAAATACAATTTAATAAAGCATAAGATAAAACAACATGAATATAATTTAGTAAAGCATAAGATAAAACAACATGAATACAATTTAATAAAGCATAGGATAAAACAAATTAAATACAATTTAATAAAGCATAGGATAAAACAACATAAATTCAATTTAATAAAGCATAGGATAAAACAACATAAATACAATTTAATAAAGCATAGGATAAAACAACATAAATACAATTTAATAAAGCATATGATAAAACAACATAAATACAATTTATAAAGCATAGGATAAAACAACATAAATACAATTTAATAAAGCATAGGATAAAACAACATAAATAAAATTTAATAAAGCATAGGTTAAAACAACATAAATACAATTTAATAAAGCATCGGACAAAACAACATAAATACAATTTAATAAAGCATAGGATAAAACAACATAAATACAATTTATAAAGCATAGGATAAAACAACATAAATACAATTTAATAAAGCATAGGATAAAACAACATAAATACAATTTAATAAAGCATAGGCTAAAACTACATAAATACAATTTAATAAAGCATAGGATAAAACAACATAAATACAATTTAATAAAGCATAGGATAAAACAACATAAATACAATTTAATAAAGCATACGTTAAAACAACATAAATACAATTAAATAAAGCATAGGTTAAAACAACATAAATACAATTTAATAAAGCATAGGATAAAACAACATAAATACAATTTAATAAAGCATAGGATAAAACAACATAAATACAATTTATAAAGCATAGGATAAAACAACATAAATACAATTTAATAAAGCATAGGATAAAACAACATAAATAAAATTTAATAAAGCATAGGTTAAAACAACATAAATACAATTTAATAAAGCATAGGATAAGACAACAAAAATACAATTTAATAAAGCATAGGATAAAACAACATAAATACAATTTAATAAAGCATAGGATAAAACAACATAAATACAATTTAATAAAGCATACGTTAAAACAACATAAATACAATTAAATAAAGCATAGGATAAAACAACATAAATACAATTTATAAAGCATAGGATAAAACAAAATAAATACAATTTAATAAAGCATAGGATAAAATAACATAAATACAATTTCATAAAGCATAGGCTAAAACTACATAAATACAATTTAATAAAGCATCGGACAAAACAACATAAATACAATTTAATAAAGCATATGATAAAACAACATAAATACAATTTATAAAGCATAGGATAAAACAACATAAATAAAATTTAATAAAGCATAGGTTAAAACAACATAAATACAATTTAATAAAGCATCGGACAAAACAACATAAATACAATTTAATAAAGCATAGGATAAAACAACATAAATACAATTTATAAAGCATAGGATAAAAGAACATAAATACAATTTAATAAAGCATAGGATAAAACAACATAAATACAATTTAATAAAGCATAGGCTAAAACAACATAAATACAATTTAATAAAGCATAGGATAAAACAACATAAATACAATTTAATAAAGCATACATTAAAACAACATAAATACAATTAAATAAAGCATAGGTTAAAACAACATAAATACAATTTAATAAAGCATAGGATAAAACAACATAAATACAATTTAATA
This sequence comes from Phyllobates terribilis, assembly GCF_046119375.1. Classification (NCBI taxonomy): domain Eukaryota; kingdom Metazoa; phylum Chordata; class Amphibia; order Anura; family Dendrobatidae; genus Phyllobates; species Phyllobates terribilis. The sequence goes on from NW_027362778.1 coordinate 2,244,225, forward strand.
AAGCATAGGATAAAACAACATAAATAAAATTTAATAAAGCATAGGTTAAAACAACATAAATACAATTTAATAAAGCATAGGATAAAACAACATAAATACAATTTAATAAAGCATAGGATAAAACAACTTAAATAAAATTTAATAAAGCATAGGTTAAAACAACATAAATACAATTTAATAAAGCATATGCAAAAACTACATAAATACAATTTAATAAAGCATAGGATAAAACAACATAAATACAATTTAATAAAGCATAGGTTAAAACAACATAAATACAATTTAATAAAGCATAGGATAAAACAACATAAACACAATTTAATAAAGCATAGGTTAAAACAACATAAATACAATTTAATAAAGCATAGGATAAAACAACATAAATACAATTTAATAAAGCATAGGATAAAACAACGTAAATACTTTTTAATAAAGCATAGGTTAAAACAACATAAATACAATTTAATAAAGCATAGGCTAAAACTACATAAATACAATTTAATAAAGAATAGGATAAAACAACATAAATACAATTTAATAAAGCATCGGACAAAACAACATAAATACAATTTAATAAAGCATATGATAAAACAACATAAATACAATTTATAAAGCATAGGATAAAACAACATAAATAAAATTTAATAAAGCATAGGTTAAAACAACATAAATACAATTTAATAAAGCATCGGACAAAACAACATAAATACAATTTAATAAAGCATAGGATAAAACAACATAAATACAATTTATAAAGCATAGGATAAAACAACATAAATACAATTTAATAAAGCATAGGATAAAACAACATAAATACAATTTAATAAAGCATAGGCTAAAACAACATAAATACAATTTAATAAAGCATAGGATAAAACAACATAAATACAATTTAATAAAGCATACATTAAAACAACATAAATACAATTAAATAAAGCATAGGTTAAAACAACATAAATACAATTTAATAAAGCATAGGATAAAACAACATAAATACAATTTAATAAAGCATAGGATAAAACAACATAAATAAATTTTAATAAAGCATAGGTTAAAACAACATAAATACAATTTAATAAAGCATAGGATAAAACAACATAAATACAATTTAATAAAGCATAGGATAAAACAACATAAATACAATTTATAAAGCATAGGATAAAACAACATAAATACAATTTAATAAAGCATAGGATAAAACAACATAAATACAATTTAATAAAGCATAGGCTAAAACTACATAAATACAATTTAATAAAGCATAGGATAAAACAACATAAATACAATTTAATAAAGCATAGGATAAAACAACATAAATACAATTTAATAAAGCATACGTTAAAACAACATAAATACAATTAAATAAAGCATAGGTTAAAACAACATAAATACAATTTAATAAAGCATAGGATAAAACAACATAAATACAATTTAATAAAGCATAGGATAAAACAACATAAATACAATTTATAAAGCATAGGATAAAACAACATAAATACAATTTAATAAAGCATAGGATAAAACAACATAAATAAAATTTAATAAAGCATAGGTTAAAACAACATAAATACAATTTAATAAAGCATAGGATAAGACAACAAAAATACAATTTAATAAAGCATAGGATAAAACAACATAAATACAATTTAATAAAGCATAGGATAAAACAACATAAATACAATTTAATAAAGCATACGTTAAAACAACATAAATACAATTAAATAAAGCATAGGATAAAACAACATAAATACAATTTATAAAGCATAGGATAAAACAATATAAATACAATTTAATAAAGCATAGGATAAAATAACATAAATACAATTTCATAAAGCATAGGCTAAAACTACATAAATACAATTTAATAAAGCATCGGACAAAACAACATAAATACAATTTAATAAAGCATATGATAAAACAACATAAATACAATTTATAAAGCATAGGATAAAACAACATAAATAAAATTTAATAAAGCATAGGTTAAAACAACATAAATACAATTTAATAAAGCATCGGACAAAACAACATAAATACAATTTAATAAAGCATAGGATAAAACAACATAAATACAATTTATAAAGCATAGGATAAAAGAACATAAATACAATTTAATAAAGCATAGGATAAAACAACATAAATACAATTTAATAAAGCATAGGCTAAAACAACATAAATACAATTTAATAAAGCATAGGATAAAACAACATAAATACAATTTAATAAAGCATACATTAAAACAACATAAATACAATTAAATAAAGCATAGGTTAAAACAACATAAATACAATTTAATAAAGCATAGGATAAAACAACATAAATACAATTTAATAAAGCATAGGATAAAACAACATAAATAAAATTTAATAAAGCATAGGTTAAAACAACATAAATACAATTTAATAAAGCATAGGATAAAACAACATAAATACAATTTAATAAAGCATAGGATAAAACAACTTAAATAAAATTTAATAAAGCATAGGTTAAAACAACATAAATACAATTTAATAAAGCATATGCAAAAACTACATAAATACAATTTAATAAAGCATAGGATAAAACAACATAAATACAATTTAATAAAGCATAGGTTAAAACAACATAAATACAATTTAATAAAGCATAGGATAAAACAACATAAACACAATTTAATAAAGCATAGGTTAAAACAACATAAATACAATTTAATAAAGCATAGGATAAAACAACATAAATACAATTTAATAAAGCATAGGATAAAACAACGTAAATACTTTTTAATAAAGCATAGGTTAAAACAACATAAATACAATTTAATAAAGCATAGGCTAAAACTACATAAATACAATTTAATAAAGAATAGGATAAAACAACATAAATACAATTTAATAAAGCATCGGACAAAACAACATAAATACAATTTAATAAAGCATATGATAAAACAACATAAATACAATTTATAAAGCATAGGATAAAACAACATAAATAAAATTTAATAAAGCATAGGTTAAAACAACATAAATACAATTTAATAAAGCATCGGACAAAACAACATAAATACAATTTAATAAAGCATAGGATAAAACAACATAAATACAATTTATAAAGCATAGGATAAAACAACATAAATACAATTTAATAAAGCATAGGATAAAACAACATAAATACAATTTAATAAAGCATAGGCTAAAACAACATAAATACAATTTAATAAAGCATAGGATAAAACAACATAAATACAATTTAATAAAGCATACATTAAAACAACATAAATACAATTAAATAAAGCATAGGTTAAAACAACATAAATACAATTTAATAAAGCATAGGATAAAACAACATAAATACAATTTAATAAAGCATAGGATAAAACAACATAAATAAATTTTAATAAAGCATAGGTTAAAACAACATAAATACAATTTAATAAAGCATAGGATAAAACAACATAAATACAATTTAATAAAGCATAGGATAAAACAACATAAATACAATTTATAAAGCATAGGATAAAACAACATAAATACAATTTAATAAAGCATAGAATAAAACAACATAAATAAAATTTAATAAAGCATAGGTTAAAACAACATAAATACAATTTAATAAAGCATCGGACAAAACAACATAAATACAATTTCATAAAGCATAGGATAAAACAACATAAATACAATTTATAAAGCATAGGATAAAACAACATAAATACAATTTAATAAAGCATAGGATAAAACAACATAAATTCAATTTAATAAAGCATAGGATAAAACAACATAAATACAATTTAATAAAGCATAGGATAAAACAACATAAATAAAATTTAATAAAGCATAGGATGAAACAACATAAATACAATTTATAAAGGATAGGATAAAACAACATAAATACAATTTAATAAAGCATAGGTTAAAACAACATAAATACAATTTAATAAAGCATAGGATAAAACAACATAAATACAATTTAATAAAGCATAGGTTAAAACAACATAAATACAATTTAATAAAGCATAAGATAAAACAACATAAATACAATTTAATAAAGCATAGGATAAAACAACGTAAATACTTTTTAATAATGCATAGGTTAAAACAACATAAATACAATTTAATAAAGCATAGGCTAAAACTACATAAATACAATTTAATAAAGCATAGGATAAAACAACATAAATACAATTTAATAAAGCATACGTTAAAACAACATAAATACAATTAAATAAAGCATAGGATAAAACAACATAACTACAATTTAATAAAGCATAGGTTAAAACAACATAAATACAATTTGATAAAGCATAGGATAAAACAACATAAATACAATTTAATAAAGCATAGGTTAAAACAACAAAAATACAATTTAATAAAGCATAGGATAAAACAACATAAATTCAATATAATAAAGCATAGGATAAAACAACATAAATACAATTTAATAAAGCATAGGATAAAACAACATAAATATAATTTATAAAGCATAGGATAAAACAACATAAATACAATTTAATAAAGCATAGGATAAAACAACATAAATACAATTTAATAAAGCATAGGATAAAACAACATAAATACAATTTAATAAAGCATAGGATAAAACAACATAAATACAATTTAATAAAGCAGAGGCTAAAACTACATAAATACAATTTAATAAAGCATAGGATAAAACAACATAAACACAATTTAATAAAGCATAGGATAAAACAACATAAATACAATTTAATAAAGCATACGTTAAAACAACATAAATACAATTAAATAAAGCATATGTTAAAACAACATAAATACAATTTAATAAAGCATAGGATAAAACAACATAAATACAATTTAATAAAGCATAGGATAAAACAACATAAATAAAATTTAATAAAGCATAGGTTAAAACAACATAAATACAATTTAATAAAGCATAGGATAAAACAACATAAATACAATTTAATAAGGCATAGGATAAAACAACATAAATAAAATTTAATAAAGCATAGGTTAAAACAACATAAATACAATTTAATAAAGCATCGGACAAAACAACATAAATACAATTTAATAAAGCATAGGATAAAACAACATAAATACAATTTAATAAAGCATAGGATAAAACAACATAAATACAATTTAATAAAGCATAGGATAAAACAACATAAATACAATTTAATGAAACATAGGATAAACAACATAAATACAATTTAGTAAAGCATAGGACAAAACAACATAAATACAATTTAATAAAGCATATGTTAAAACAACATAAATACAATTTAATAAAGCATAAGATAAAACAACATGAATATAATTTAGTAAAGCATAAGATAAAACAACATGAATACAATTTAATAAAGCATAGGATAAAACAACATAAATACAATTTAATAAAGCATAGGCTAAAACTACATAAATACAATTTAATAAAGCATAGGATAAAACAAATTAAATACAATTTAATAAAGCATAGGCTAAAACTACATAAATACAATTAAATAAAGCATCGGACAAAACAACATAAATACAATTTAATAAAGCATATGATAAAACAACATAAATACAATTTATAAAGCATAGGATAAAACAACATAAATACAATTTAATAAAGCATAGGATAAAACAACATAAATAAAATTTAATAAAGCATAGGTTAAAACAACATAAATACAATTTAATAAAGCATCGGACAAAACAACATAAATACAATTTAATAAAGCATAGGATAAAACAACATAAATACAATTTATAAAGCATAGGATAAAACAACATAAATACAATTTAATAAAGCATAGGATAAAACAACATAAATACAATTTAATAAAGCATAGGCTAAAACTACATAGATACAATTTAATAAAGCATAGGATAAAACAACATAAATACAATTTAATAAAGCATAGGATAAAACAACATAAATACAATTTAATAAAGCATACGTTAAAACAACATAAATACAATTAAATAAAGCATAGGTTAAAACAACATAAATACAATTTAATAAAGCATAGGATAAAACAACATAAATACAATTTAATAAAGCATAGGATAAAACAACATAAATAAAATTTAATAAAGCATAGGTTAAAACAACATAAATACAATTTAATAAAGCATAGGATAAAACAACATAAATACAATTTAATAAAGCATAGGATAAAACAACATAAATACAATTTATAAAGCATAGGATAAAACAACATAAATACAATTTAATAAAGCATAGGATAAAACAACATAAATACAATTTAATAAAGCATAGGCTAAAACTACATAAATACAATTTAATAAAGCATAGGATAAAACAACATAAATACAATTTAATAAAGCATAGGATAAAACAACATAAATACAATTTAATAAAGCATAGGATAAAACAACATAAATACAATTTAATAAGGCATAGGATAAAACAACATAAATAAAATTTAATAAAGCATAGGATAAAACAACATAAATACAATTTAATAAAGCATAGGATAAAACAACATAAATACAATTTAATAAAGCATACGTTAAAACAACATAAATACAATTAAATAAAGCATAGGTTAAAACAACATGAATATAATTTAGTAAAGCATAAGATAAAACAACATGAATACAATTTAATAAAGCATAGGATAAAACAACATAAATACAATTTAATAAAGCATAGGTTAAAACAACATAAATACAATTTAATAAAGCATAGGATAAAATAACATAAATACAATTTCATAAAGCATAGGCTAAAACTACATAAATTCAATTAAATAAAGCATCGGACAAAACAACATAAATACAATTTAATAAAGCATATGATAAAACAACATAAATACAATTTATAAAGCATAGGATAAAACAACATAAATACAATTTAATGAAACATAAGATAAAACAACATGAATATAATTTAGTAAAGCATAAGATAAAACAACATGAATACAATTTAATAAAGCATAGGACAAAACAACATAAATACAATTTAGTAAAGCATAGGACAAAACAACATAAATACAATTTAATAAAGCATATGTTAAAACAACATAAATACAATTTAATAAAGCATAAGATAAAACAACATGAATATAATTTAGTAAAGCATAAGATAAAACAACATGAATACAATTTAATAAAGCATAGGATAAAACAACATAAATACAATTTAATAAAGCATAGGCTAAAACTACATAAATACAATTTAATAAAGCATAGGATAAAACAAATTAAATACAATTTAATAAAGCATAGGATAAAACAACATAAATTCAATTTAATAAAGCATAGGATAAAACAACATAAATACAATTTAATAAAGCATAGGATAAAACAACATAAATACAATTTAATAAAGCATAGGATAAAACAACATAAATACAATTTATAAAGCATAGTATAAAACAACATAAATACAATTTAATAAAGCATAGGATAAAACAACATAAATAAAATTTAATAAAGCATAGGTTAAAACAACATAAATACAATTTAATAAAGCATCGGACAAAACAACATAAATACAATTTAATAAAGCATAGGATAAAACAACATAAATACAATTTATAAAGCATAGGATAAAACAACATAAATACAATTTAATAAAGCATAGGATAAAACAACATAAATACAATTTAATAAAACATAGGCTAAAACTACATAAATACAATTTAATAAAGCATAGGATAAAACAACATAAATAAAATTTAATAAAGCATAGGCTAAAACTACATAAATACAATTTAATAAAGCATAGGATAAAACAAATTAAATACAATTTAATAAAGCAAAGGATAAAACAACATAAATTCAATTTAATAAAGCATAGGATAAAACAACATAAATACAATTTAATAAAGCATAGGATAAAACAACATAAATACAATTTAATAAAGCATATGATAAAACAACATAAATACAATTTATAAAGCATAGGATAAAACAACATAAATACAATTTAATAAAGCATAGGATAAAACAACATAAATAAAATTTAATAAAGCATAGGTTAAAACAACATAAATACAATTTAATAAAGCATCGGACAAAACAACATAAATACAATTTAATAAAGCATAGGATAAAACAACATAAATACAATTTAATAAGGCATAGGATAAAACAACATAAATACAATTTAATAAAGCATAGGTTAAAACAACATAAATACAATTTAATGAAACATAGGATAAACAACATAAATACAATTTAGTAAAGCATAGGACAAAACAACATAAATACAATTTAATAAAGCATATGTTAAAACAACATAAATACAATTTAATAAAGCATAAGATAAAACAACATGAATATAATTTAGTAAAGCATAAGATAAAACAACATGAATACAATTTAATAAAGCATAGGATAAAACAACATAAATACAATTTAATAAAGCATAGGCTAAAACTACATAAATACAATTTAATAAAGCATAGGATAAAACAAATTAAATACAATTTAATAAAGCATAGGATAAAACAACATAAATTCAATTTAATAAAGCATAGGATAAAACAACATAAATACAATTTAATAAAGCATAGGATAAAACAACATAAATACAATTTAATAAAGCATAGGATAAAACAACATAAATACAATTTATAAAGCATAGTATAAAACAACATAAATACAATTTAATAAAGCATAGGATAAAACAACATAAATAAAATTTAATAAAGCATAGGTTAAAACAACATAAATACAATTTAATAAAGCATCGGACAAAACAACATAAATACAATTTAATAAAGCATAGGATAAAACAACATAAATACAATTTATAAAGCATAGGATAAAACAACATAAATACAATTTAATAAAGCATAGGATAAAACAACATAAATACAATTTAATAAAACATAGGCTAAAACTACATAAATACAATTTAATAAAGCATAGGATAAAACAACATAAATACAATTTAATAAAGCATAGGATAAAACAACATAAATACAATTTAATAAATCATACGTTAAAACAACATAAATACAATTAAATAAAGCATAGGTTAAAACAACATAAATACAATTTAATAAAGCATAGGATAAAACAACATAAATACAATTTAATAAAGCATCGGACAAAACAACATAAATACAATTTAATAAAGCATAGGATAAAACAACATAAATACAATTTATAAAGCATAGGATAAAACAACATAAATACAATTTAATAAAGCATAGGATAAAACAACATAAATACAATTTAATAAAGCATAGGCTAAAACTACATAGATACAATTTAATAAAGCATAGGATAAAACAACATAAATACAATTTAATAAAGCATAGGATAAAACAACATAAATACAATTTAATAAAGCATACGTTAAAACAACATAAATACAATTAAATAAAGCATAGGTTAAAACAACATAAATACAATTTAATAAAGCATAGGATAAAACAACATAAATACAATTTAATAAAGCATAGGATAAAACAACATAAATAAAATTTAATAAAGCATAGGTTAAAACAACATAAATACAATTTAATAAAGCATAGGATAAAACAACATAAATACAATTTAATAAGGCATAGGATAAAACAACATAAATACAATTTAATAAAGCATAGGTTAAAACAACATAAATACAATTTAATGAAACATAGGATAAACAACATAAATACAATTTAGTAAAGCATAGGACAAAACAACATAAATACAATTTAATAAAGCATATGTTAAAACAACATAAATACAATTTAATAAAGCATAAGATAAAACAACATGAATATAATTTAGTAAAGCATAAGATAAAACAACATGAATACAATTTAATAAAGCATAGGATAAAACAACATAAATACAATTTAATAAAGCATAGGCTAAAACTACATAAATACAATTTAATAAAGCATAGGATAAAACAAATTAAATACAATTTAATAAAGCAAAGGATAAAACAACATAAATTCAATTTAATAAAGCATAGGATAAAACAACATAAATACAATTTAATAAAGCATAGGATAAAACAACATAAATACAATTTAATAAAGCATATGATAAAACAACATAAATACAATTTATAAAGCATAGGATAAAACAACATAAAAACAATTTAATAAAGCATAGGATAAAACAACATAAATAAAATTTAATAAAGCATAGGTTAAAACAACATAAATACAATTTAATAAAGCATCGGACAAAACAACATAAATACAATTTAATAAAGCATAGGATAAAACAACATAAATACAATTTATAAAGCATAGGATAAAACAACATAAATACAATTTAATAAAGCATAGGATAAAACAACATAAATACAATTTAATAAAGCATAGGCTAAAACTACATAAATACAATTTAATAAAGCATAGGATAAAACAACATAAATACAATTTAATAAAGCATAGGATAAAACAACATAAATACAATTTAATAAAGCATACGTTAAAACAACATAAATACAATTAAATAAAGCATAGGTTAAAACAACATAAATACAATTTAATAAAGCATAGGATAAAACAACATAAATACAATTTAATAAAGCATAGGATAAAACAACATAAATAAAATTTAATAAAGCATAGGTTAAAACAACATAAATACAATTTAATAAAGCATAGGATAAAACAACATAAATACAATTTAATAAGGCATAGGATAAAACAACATAAATAAAATTTAATAAAGCATAGGATAAAACAACATAAATACAATTTAATAAAGCATAGGATAAAACAACATAAATACAATTTAATAAAGCATACGTTAAAACAACATAAATACAATTAAATAAAGCATAGGTTAAAACAACATGAATATAATTTAGTAAAGCATAAGATAAAACAACATGAATACAATTTAATAAAGCATAGGATAAAACAACATAAATACAATTTAATAAAGCATAGGTTAAAACAACATAAATACAATTTAATAAAGCATAGGATAAAATAACATAAATACAATTTCATAAAGCATAGGCTAAAACTACATAAATTCAATTAAATAAAGCATCGGACAAAACAACATAAATACAATTTAATAAAGCATATGATAAAACAACATAAATACAATTTATAAAGCATAGGATAAAACAACATAAATACAATTTAATGAAACATAGGATAAACAACATAAATACAATTTAGTAAAACATAGGACAAAACAACATAAATACAATTTAATAAAGCATATGTTAAAAGAACATAAATACAATTTAATAAAGCATAAGATAAAACAACATGAATATAATTTAGTAAAGCATAAGATAAAACAACATGAATACAATTTAATAAAGCATAGGATAAAACAACATAAATACAATTTAATAAAGCATAGGCTAAAACTACATAAATACAATTTAATAAAGCATAGGATAAAACAAATTAAATACAATTTAATAAAGCATAGGCTAAAACTACATAAATACAATTAAATAAAGCATCGGACAAAACAACATAAATACAATTTAATAAAGCATATGATAAAACAACATAAATACAATTTATAAAGCATAGGATAAAACAACATAAATACAATTTAATAAAGCATAGGATAAAACAACATAAATAAAATTTAATAAAGCATAGGTTAAAACAACATAAATACAATTTAATAAAGCATCGGACAAAACAACATAAATACAATTTAATAAAGCATAGGATAAAACAACATAAATACAATTTATAAAGCATAGGATAAAACAACATAAATACAATTTAATAAAGCATAGGATAAAACAACATAAATACAATTTAATAAAGCATAGGCTAAAACTACATAAATACAATTTAATAAAGCATAGGATAAAACAACATAAATACAATTTAATAAAGCATAGGATAAAACAACATAAATACAATTTAATAAAGCATATGTTAAAACAACATAAATACAATTAAATAAAGCATAGGTTAAAACAACATAAATACAATTTAATAAAGCATAGGATAAAACAACATAAATACAATTTAATAAAGCATAGGCTAAAACTACATAAATACAATTTAATAAAGCATAGGATAAAACAACATAAATACAATTTAATAAAGCATAGGATAAAACAACATAAATACAATTTAATAAAGCATACGTTAAAACAACATAAATACAATTAAATAAAGCATAGGTTAAAACAACATAAATACAATTTAATAAAGCATAGGATAAAACAACATAAATACAATTTAATAAAGCATAGGATAAAACAACATAAATAAAATTTAATAAAGCATAGGTTAAAACAACATAAATACAATTTAATAAAGCATAGGATAAAACAACATAAATACAATTTAATAAGGCATAGGATAAAACAACATAAATACAATTTAATAAAGCATAGGTTAAAACAACATAAATACAATTTAATGAAACATAGGATAAACAACATAAATACAATTTAGTAAAGCATAGGACAAAACAACATAAATACAATTTAATAAAGCATATGTTAAAACAACATAAATACAATTTAATAAAGCATAAGATAAAACAACATGAATATAATTTAGTAAAGCATAAGATAAAACAACATGAATACAATTTAATAAAGCATAGGATAAAACAACATAAATACAATTTAATAAAGCATAGGCTAAAACTACATAAATACAATTTAATAAAGCATAGGATAAAACAAATTAAATACAATTTAATAAAGCATAGGATAAAACAACATAAATTCAATTTAATAAAGCATAGGATAAAACAACATAAATACAATTTAATAAAGCATAGGATAAAACAACATAAATACAATTTAATAAAGCATAGGATAAAACAACATAAATACAATTTATAAAGCATAGTATAAAACAACATAAATACAATTTAATAAAGCATAGGATAAAACAACATAAATAAAATTTAATAAAGCATAGGTTAAAACAACATAAATACAATTTAATAAAGCATCGGACAAAACAACATAAATACAATTTAATAAAGCATAGGATAAAACAACATAAATACAATTTATAAAGCATAGGATAAAACAACATAAATACAATTTAATAAAGCATAGGATAAAACAACATAAATACAATTTAATAAAACATAGGCTAAAACTACATAAATACAATTTAATAAAGCATAGGATAAAACAACATAAATACAATTTAATAAAGCATAGGATAAAACAACATAAATACAATTTAATAAAGCATACGTTAAAACAACATAAATACAATTAAATAAAGCATAGGTTAAAACAACATAAATACAATTTAATAAAGCATAGGATAAAACAACATAAATACAATTTAATAAAGCATCGGACAAAACAACATAAATACAATTTAATAAAGCATAGGATAAAACAACATAAATACAATTTATAAAGCATAGGATAAAACAACATAAATACAATTTAATAAAGCATAGGATAAAACAACATAAATACAATTTAATAAAGCATAGGCTAAAACTACATAGATACAATTTAATAAAGCATAGGATAAAACAACATAAATACAATTTAATAAAGCATAGGATAAAACAACATAAATACAATTTAATAAAGCATACGTTAAAACAACATAAATACAATTAAATAAAGCATAGGTTAAAACAACATAAATACAATTTAATAAAGCATAGGATAAAACAACATAAATACAATTTAATAAAGCATAGGATAAAACAACATAAATAAAATTTAATAAAGCATAGGTTAAAACAACATAAATACAATTTAATAAAGCATAGGATAAAACAACATAAATACAATTTAATAAGGCATAGGATAAAACAACATAAATACAATTTAATAAAGCATAGGTTAAAACAACATAAATACAATTTAATGAAACATAGGATAAACAACATAAATACAATTTAGTAAAGCATAGGACAAAACAACATAAATACAATTTAATAAAGCATATGTTAAAACAACATAAATACAATTTAATAAAGCATAAGATAAAACAACATGAATATAATTTAGTAAAGCATAAGATAAAACAACATGAATACAATTTAATAAAGCATAGGATAAAACAACATAAATACAATTTAATAAAGCATAGGCTAAAACTACATAAATACAATTTAATAAAGCATAGGATAAAACAAATTAAATACAATTTAATAAAGCAAAGGATAAAACAACATAAATTCAATTTAATAAAGCATAGGATAAAACAACATAAATACAATTTAATAAAGCATAGGATAAAACAACATAAATACAATTTAATAAAGCATATGATAAAACAACATAAATACAATTTATAAAGCATAGGATAAAACAACATAAATACAATTTAATAAAGCATAGGATAAAACAACATAAATAAAATTTAATAAAGCATAGGTTAAAACAACATAAATACAATTTAATAAAGCATCGGACAAAACAACATAAATACAATTTAATAAAGCATAGGATAAAACAACATAAATACAATTTATAAAGCATAGGATAAAACAACATAAATACAATTTAATAAAGCATAGGATAAAACAACATAAATACAATTTAATAAAGCATAGGCTAAAACTACATAAATACAATTTAATAAAGCATAGGATAAAACAACATAAATACAATTTAATAAAGCATAGGATAAAACAACATAAATACAATTTAATAAAGCATACGTTAAAACAACATAAATACAATTAAATAAAGCATAGGTTAAAACAACATAAATACAATTTAATAAAGCATAGGATAAAACAACATAAATACAATTTAATAAAGCATAGGATAAAACAACATAAATAAAATTTAATAAAGCATAGGTTAAAACAACATAAATACAATTTAATAAAGCATAGGATAAAACAACATAAATACAATTTAATAAGGCATAGGATAAAACAACATAAATAAAATTTAATAAAGCATAGGATAAAACAACATAAATACAATTTAATAAAGCATAGGATAAAACAACATAAATACAATTTAATAAAGCATACGTTAAAACAACATAAATACAATTAAATAAAGCATAGGTTAAAACAACATGAATATAATTTAGTAAAGCATAAGATAAAACAACATGAATACAATTTAATAAAGCATAGGATAAAACAACATAAATACAATTTAATAAAGCATAGGTTAAAACAACATAAATACAATTTAATAAAGCATAGGATAAAATAACATAAATACAATTTCATAAAGCATAGGCTAAAACTACATAAATTCAATTAAATAAAGCATCGGACAAAACAACATAAATACAATTTAATAAAGCATATGATAAAACAACATAAATACAATTTATAAAGCATAGGATAAAACAACATAAATACAATTTAATGAAACATAGGATAAACAACATAAATACAATTTAGTAAAGCATAGGACAAAACAACATAAATACAATTTAATAAAGCATATGTTAAAACAACATAAATACAATTTAATAAAGCATAAGATAAAACAACATGAATATAATTTAGTAAAGCATAAGTTAAAACAACATGAATACAATTTAATAAAGCATAGGATAAAACAACATAAATACAATTTAATAAAGCATAGGCTAAAACTACATAAATACAATTTAATAAAGCATAGGATAAAACAAATTAAATACAATTTAATAAAGCATAGGCTAAAACTACATAAATACAATTAAATAAAGCATCGGACAAAACAACATAAATACAATTTAATAAAGCATATGATAAAACAACATAAATACAATTTATAAAGCATAGGATAAAACAACATAAATACAATTTAATAAAGCATAGGATAAAACAACATAAATAAAATTTAATAAAGCATAGGTTAAAACAACATAAATACAATTTAATAAAGCATCGGACAAAACAACATAAATACAATT
The DNA here is from genome assembly GCF_046119375.1 of Phyllobates terribilis. Classification (NCBI taxonomy): domain Eukaryota; kingdom Metazoa; phylum Chordata; class Amphibia; order Anura; family Dendrobatidae; genus Phyllobates; species Phyllobates terribilis. The sequence goes on from NW_027362778.1 coordinate 2,259,946, forward strand.
TAATAAAGCATAGGATAAAACAACATAAATACAATTTATAAAGCATAGGATAAAACAACATAAATACAATTTAATAAAGCATAGGATAAAACAACATAAATACAATTTAATAAAGCATAGGCTAAAACTACATAAATACAATTTAATAAAGCATAGGATAAAACAACATAAATACAATTTAATAAAGCATAGGCTAAAACTACATAAATACAATTTAATAAAGCATAGGATAAAACAACATAAATACAATTTAATAAAGCATACGTTAAAACAACATAAATACAATTAAATAAAGCATAGGTTAAAACAACATAAATACAATTTAATAAAGCATAGGATAAAACAACATAAATACAATTTAATAAAGCATAGGCTAAAACTACATAAATACAATTTAATAAAGCATAGGATAAAACAACATAAATACAATTTAATAAAGCATAGGATAAAACAACATAAATACAATTAAATAAAGCATAGGTTAAAACAACATAAATACAATTTAATAAAGCATAGGTTAAAACAACATAAATACAATTTAATAAAGCATCGGACAAAACAACATAAATACAATTTAATAAAGCATAGGATAAAACAACATAAATACAATTTATAAAGCATAGGATAAAACAACATAAATACAATTTAATAAAGCATAGGATAAAACAACATAAATACAATTTAATAAAGCATAGGCTAAAACTACATAAATACAATTTAATAAAGCATAGGATAAAACAACATAAATACAATTTAATAAAGCATAGGATAAAACAACATAAATACAATTTAATAAAGCATACGTTAAAACAACATAAATACAATTAAATAAAGCATAGGTTAAAACAACATAAATACAATTTAATAAAGCATAGGATAAAACAACATAAATACAATTTAATAAAGCATAGGCTAAAACTACATAAATACAATTTAATAAAGCATAGGATAAAACAACATAAATACAATTTAATAAAGCATAGGATAAAACAACATAAATACAATTTAATAAAGCATACGTTAAAACAACATAAATACAATTAAATAAAGCATAGGTTAAAACAACATAAATACAATTTAATAAAGCATAGGATAAAACAACATAAATACAATTTAATAAAGCATAGGATAAAACAACATAAATAAAATTTAATAAAGCATAGGTTAAAACAACATAAATACAATTTAATAAAGCATAGGATAAAACAACATAAATACAATTTAATAAGGCATAGGATAAAACAACATAAATACAATTTAATAAAGCATAGGTTAAAACAACATAAATACAATTTAATGAAACATAGGATAAACAACATAAATACAATTTAGTAAAGCATAGGACAAAACAACATAAATAAAATTTAATAAAGCATATGTTAAAACAACATAAATACAATTTAATAAAGCATAAGATAAAACAACTTGAATATAATTTAGTAAAGCATAAGATAAAACAACATGAATACAATTTAATAAAGCATAGGATAAAACAACATAAATACAATTTAATAAAGCATAGGCTAAAACTACATAAATACAATTTAATAAAGCATAGGATAAAACAAATTAAATACAATTTAATAAAGCATAGGATAAAACAACATAAATTCAATTTAATAAAGCATAGGATAAAACAACATAAATACAATTTAATAAAGCATAGGATAAAACAACATAAATACAATTTAATAAAGCATAGGATAAAACAACATAAATACAATTTATAAAGCATAGGATAAAACAACATAAATACAATTTAATAAAGCATAGGATAAAACAACATAAATAAAATTTAATAAAGCATAGGTTAAAACAACATAAATACAATTTAATAAAGCATCGGACAAAACAACATAAATACAATTTAATAAAGCATAGGATAAAACAACATAAATACAATTTATAAAGCATAGGATAAAACAACATAAATACAATTTAATAAAGCATAGGATAAAACAACATAAATACAATTTAATAAAACATAGGCTAAAACTACATAAATACAATTTAATAAAGCATAGGATAAAACAACATAAATACAATTTAATAAAGCATAGGATAAAACAACATAAATACAATTTAATAAAGCATACGTTAAAACAACATAAATACAATTAAATAAAGCATAGGTTAAAACAACATAAATACAATTTAATAAAGCATAGGATAAAACAACATAAATACAATTTAATAAAGCATAGGATAAAACAACATAAATACAATTTATAAAGCATAGGATAAAACAACATAAATACAATTTATAAAGCATAGGATAAAACAACATAAATACAATTTAATAAAGCATAGGATAAAACAACATAAATACAATTTAATAAAGCATACGTTAAAACAACATAAATACAATTAAATAAAGCATAGGATAAAACAACATAAATACAATTTAATAAAGCATAGGTTAAAACAACATAAATACAATTTTATAAAGCATAGGATAAAACAACATAAATTCAATTTAATAAAGCATAGGATAAAACAACATAAATACAATTTAATAAAGCATAGGATAAAACAACATAAATACAATTTATAAAGCATAGGATAAAACAACATAAATACAATTTAATAAAGCATAGAATAAAACAACATAAATAAAATTTAATAAAGCATAGGTTAAAACAACATAAATACAATTTAATAAAGCATCGGACAAAACAACATAAATACAATTTAATAAAGCATAGGATAAAACAACATAAATACAATTTAATAAAGCATAGGTTAAAACAACATAAATACAATTTAATAAAGCATAGAATAAAACAACATAAATAAAATTTAATAAAGCATAGGTTAAAACAACATAAATACAATTTAATAAAGCATCGGACAAAACAACATAAATACAATTTAATAAAGCATAGGATAAAACAACATAAATACAATTTAATAAAGCATAGGATAAAACAACATAAATACAATTTAATAAAGCATAGGTTAAAACAACATAAATACAATTTGATAAAGCATAGGATAAAACAACATAAATACAATTTAATAAAGCATAGGTTAAAACAACAAAAATACAATTTAATAAAGCATAGGATAAAACAACATAAATTCAATATAATAAAGCATAGGATAAAACAACATAAATACAATTTAATAAAGCATAGGATAAAACAACATAAATATAATTTATAAAGCATAGGATAAAACAACATAAATACAATTTAATAAAGCATAGGATAAAACAACATAAATACAATTTAATAAAGCATAGGATAAAACAACATAAATACAATTTAATAAAGCATAGGATAAAACAACATAAATACAATTTAATAAAGCAGAGGCTAAAACTACATAAATACAATTTAATAAAGCATAGGATAAAACAACATAAACACAATTTAATAAAGCATAGGATAAAACAACATAAATACAATTTAATAAAGCATACGTTAAAACAACATAAATACAATTAAATAAAGCATAGGTTAAAACAACATAAATACAATTTAATAAAGCATAGGATAAAACAACATAAATACAATTTAATAAAGCATAGGATAAAACAACATAAATAAAATTTAATAAAGCATAGGTTAAAACAACATAAATACCATTTAATAAAGCATAGGATAAAACAACATAAATACAATTTAATAAGGCATAGGATAAAACAACATAAATAAAATTTAATAAAGCATAGGTTAAAACAACATAAATACAATTTAATAAAGCATCGGACAAAACAACATAAATACAATTTAATAAAGCATAGGATAAAACAACATAAATACAATTTAATAAAGCATAGGATAAAACAACATAAATACAATTTAATAAAGCATAGGATAAAACAACATAAATACAATTTAATGAAACATAGGATAAACAACATAAATACAATTTAGTAAAGCATAGGACAAAACAACATAAATACAATTTAATAAAGCATATGTTAAAACAACATAAATACAATTTAATAAAGCATAAGATAAAACAACATGAATATAATTTAGTAAAGCATAAGATAAAACAACATAAATACAATTTAATAAAGCATAGGATAAAACAACATAAATACAATTTAATAAAGCATAGGATAAAACAACATAAATACAATTTAATAAAGCATAGGATAAAACAACATAAATTCAATTTAATAAAGCATAGGATAAAACAACATAAATACAATTTAATAAAGCATAGGATAAAACAACATAAATACAATTTATAAAGCATAGGATAAAACAACATAAATACAATTTAATAAAGCATAGAATAAAACAACATAAATAAAATTTAATAAAGCATAGGTTAAAACAACATAAATACAATTTAATAAAGCATCGGACAAAACAACATAAATACAATTTAATAAAGCATAGGATAAAACAACATAAATACAATTTAATAAAGCATAGGATAAAACAACATAAATACAATTTAATAAAGCATACGTTAAAACAACATAAATACAATTAAATAAAGCATAGGATAAAACAACATAAATACAATTTAATAAAGCATAGGTTAAAACAACATAAATACAATTTGATAAAGCATAGGATAAAACAACATAAATACAATTTAATAAAGCATAGGTTAAAACAACAAAAATACAATTTAATAAAGCATAGGATAAAACAACATAAATTCAATATAATAAAGCATAGGATAAAACAACATAAATACAATTTAATAAAGCATAGGATAAAACAACATAAATATAATTTATAAAGCATAGGATAAAACAACATAAATACAATTTAATAAAGCATAGGATAAAACAACATAAATACAATTTAATAAAGCATAGGATAAAACAACATAAATACAATTTAATAAAGCATAGGATAAAACAACATAAATACAATTTAATAAAGCAGAGGCTAAAACTAGATAAATACAATTTAATAAAGCATAGGATAAAACAACATAAACACAATTTAATAAAGCATAGGTTAAAACAACATAAATACAATTTAATAAAGCATAGGATAAAACAACATAAATACAATTTAATAAAGCATAGGATAAAACAACATAAATAAAATTTAATAAAGCATAGGTTAAAACAACATAAATACAATTTAATAAAGCATAGGATAAAACAACATAAATACAATTTAATAAGGCATAGGATAAAACAACATAAATACAATTTAATAAAGCATAGGTTAAAACAACATAAATGCAATTTAATGAAACATAGGATAAACAACATAAATACAATTTAGTAAAGCATAGGACAAAACAACATAAATACAATTTAATAAAGCATATGTTAAAACAACATAAATACAATTTAATAAAACATAAGATAAAACAACATGAATATAATTTAGTAAAGCATGAGATAAAACAACATGAATACAATTTAATAAAGCATAGGATAAAACAACATAATTACAATTTAATAAAGCATAGGCTAAAACTACATAAATACAATTTAATAAAGCATAGGATAAAACAAATTAAATACAATTTAATAAAGCATAGGATAAAACAACATAAATTCAATTTAATAAAGCATAGGATAAAACAACATAAATACAATTTAATAAAGCATAGGATAAAACAACATAAATACAATTTAATAAAGCATAGGATAAAACAACATAAATACAATTTATAAAGCATAGGATAAAACAACATAAATACAATTTAATAAAGCATAGGATAAAACAACATAAATAAAATTTAATAAAGCATAGGTTAAAACAACATAAATACAATTTAATAAAGCATCGGACAAAACAACATAAATACAAATTAATAAAGCATAGGATAAAACAACATAAATACAATTTATAAAGCATAGGATAAAACAACATAAATACAATTTAATAAAGCATAGGATAAAACAACATAAATACAATTTAATAAAACATAGGCTAAAACTACATAAATACAATTTAATAAAGCATAGGATAAAACAACATAAATACAATTTAATAAAGCATAGGATAAAACAACATAAATACAATTTAATAAAGCATACGTTAAAACAACATAAATACAATTAAATAAAGCATAGGTTAAAACAACATAAATACAATTTAATAAAGCATATGTTAAAACAACATAAATACAATTTAATAAAGCATAAGATAAAACAACATGAATATAATTTAGTAAAGCATAAGATAAAACAACATGAATACAATTTAATAAAGCATAGGATAAAACAACATAAATACAATTTAATAAAGCATAGGCTAAAACTACATAAATACAATTTAATAAAGCATAGGATAAAACAAATTAAATAAAATTTAATAAAGCATAGGATAAAACAACATAAATTCAATTTAATAAAGCATAGGTTAAAACAACATAAATACAATTTAATAAAGCATACGTTAAAACAACATAAATACAATTAAATAAAGCATAGGTTAAAACAACATAAATACAATTTAATAAAGCATAGGATAAAACAACATAAATACAATTTAATAAAGCATAGGATAAAACAACATAAATACAATTTATAAAGCATAGGATAAAACAACATAAATACAATTTAATAAAGCATAGGATAAAACAACATAAATAAAATTTAATAAAGCATAGGTTAAAACAACATAAATACAATTTAATAAAGCATAGTATAAGACAACATAAATACAATTTAATAAAGCATAGGATAAAACAACATAAATACAATTTAATAAAGCATAGGATAAAACAACATAAATACAATTTAATAAAGCATACGTTAAAACAACATAAATACAATTAAATAAAGCATAGGATAAAACAACATAAATACAATTTATAAAGCATAGGATAAAACAACATAAATACAATTTAATAAAGCATAGGATAAAACAACATAAATAAAATTTAATAAAGCATAGGTTAAAACAACATAAATACAATTTAATAAAGCATAGGATAAGACAACATAAATACAATTTAATAAAGCATAGGATAAAACAACATAAATACAATTTAATAAAGCATAGGATAAAACAACATAAATACAATTTAATAAAGCATACGTTAAAACAACATAAATACAATTAAATAAAGCATAGGATAAAACAACATAAATACAATTTAATAAAGCATAGGATAAAACAACATAAATACAATTTAATAAAGCATAGGATAAAACAACATAAATACAATTTAATAAAGCATACGTTAAAACAACATAAATACAATTAAATAAAGCATAGGTTAAAACAACATAAATACAATTTAATAAAGCATAGGATAAAACAACATAAATACAATTTAATAAAGCATAGGATAAAACAACATAAATAAAATTTAATAAAGCATAGGTTAAAACAACATAAATACAATTTAATAAAGCATAGGATAAAACAACATAAATACAATTTAATAAGGCATAGGATAAAACAACATAAATACAATTTAATAAAGCATAGGTTAAAACAACATAAATACAATTTAATGAAACATAGGATAAACAACATAAATACAATTTAGTAAAGCATAGAACAAAACAACATAAATACAATTTAATAAAGCATATGTTAAAACAACATAAATACAATTTAATAAAGCATAAGATAAAACAAATTAAATACAATTTAATAAAGCATAGGATAAAACAACATAAATTCAATTTAATAAAGCATAGGTTAAAACAACATAAATACAATTTAATAAAGCATACGTTAAAACAACATAAATACAATTAAATAAAGCATAGGTTAAAACAACATAAATACAATTTAATAAAGCATAGGATAAAACAACATAAATACAATTTAATAAAGCATAGGATAAAACAACATAAATACAATTTATAAAGCATAGGATAAAACAACATAAATACAATTTAATAAAGCATAGGATAAAACAACATAAATAAAATTTAATAAAGCATAGGTTAAAACAACATAAATACAATTTAATAAAGCATAGGATAAGACAACATAAATACAATTTAATAAAGCATAGGATAAAACAACAAAAATACAATTTAATAAAGCATAGGATAAAACAACATAAATACAATTTAATAAAGCATACGTTAAAACAACATAAATACAATTAAATAAAGCATAGGATAAAACAACATAAATACAATTTAATAAAGCATAGGTTAAAACAACATAAATACAATTTTATAAAGCATAGGATAAAACAACATAAATACAATTTAATAAAGCATAGGTTAAAACAACATAAATACAATTTAATAAAGCATAGGATAAAACAACATAAATTCAATATAATAAAGCATAGGATAAAACAACATAAATACAATTTAATAAAGCATAGGATAAAACAACATAAATACAATTTATAAAGCATAGGATAAAACAAAATAAATACAATTTAATAAAGCATAGGATAAAATAACATAAATACAATTTCATAAAGCATAGGCTAAAACTACATAAATACAATTTAATAAAGCATCGGACAAAACAACATAAATACAATTTAATAAAGCATATGATAAAACAACATAAATACAATTTATAAAGCATAGGATAAAACAACATAAATAAAATTTAATAAAGCATAAGTTAAAACAACATAAATACAATTTAATAAAGCATCGGACAAAACAACATAAATACAATTTAATAAAGCATAGGATAAAACAACATAAATACAATTTATAAAGCATAGGATAAAACAACATAAATACAATTTAATAAAGCATAGGATAAAACAACATAAATACAATTTAATAAAGCATAGGCTAAAACAACATAAATACAATTTAATAAAGCATAGGATAAAACAACATAAATACAATTTAATAAAGCATACATTAAAACAACATAAATACAATTAAATAAAGCATAGGTTAAAACAACATAAATACAATTTAATAAAGCATAGGAAAAAACAACATAAATACAATTTAATAAAGCATAGGATAAAACAACATAAATAAAATTTAATAAAGCATAGGTTAAAACAACATAAATACAATTTAATAAAGCATAGGATAAAACAACATAAATACAATTTAATAAAGCATAGGTTAAAACAACATAAATACAATTTAATAAAGCATATGTTAAAACAACATAAATACAATTTAATAAAGCATAAGATAAAACAACATGAATATAATTTAGTAAAGCATAAGATAAAACAACATGAATACAATTTAATAAAGCATAGGATAAAACAACATAAATACAATTTAATAAAGCATAGGCTAAAACTACATAAATACAATTTAATAAAGCATAGGATAAAACAAATTAAATACAATTTAATAAAGCATAGGATAAAACAACATAAATTCAATTTAATAAAGCATAGGTTAAAACAACATAAATACAATTTAATAAAGCATACGTTAAAACAACATAAATACAATTAAATAAAGCATAGGTTAAAACAACATAAATACAATTTAATAAAGCATAGGATAAAACAACATAAATACAATTTAATAAAGCATAGGATAAAACAACATAAATACAATTTATAAAGCATAGGATAAAACAACATAAATACAATTTAATAAAGCATAGGATAAAACAACATAAATAAAATTTAATAAAGCATAGGTTAAAACAACATAAATACAATTTAATAAAGCATAGGATAAGACAACATAAATACAATTTAATAAAGCATAGGATAAAACAACATAAATACAATTTAATAAAGCATAGGATAAAACAACATAAATACAATTTAATAAAGCATACGTTAAAACAACATAAATACAATTAAATAAAGCATAGGATAAAACAACATAAATACAATTTAATAAAGCATAGGTTAAAACAACATAAATACAATTTTATAAAGCATAGGATAAAACAACATAAATACAATTTAATAAAGCATAGGTTAAAACAACATAAATACAATTTAATAAAGCATAGGAAAAAACAACATAAATTCAATATAATAAAGCATAGGATAAAACAACATAAATACAATTTAATAAAGCATAGGATAAAACAACATAAATACAATTTATAAAGCATAGGATAAAACAAAATAAATACAATTTAATAAAGCATAGGATAAAATAACATAAATACAATTTCATAAAGCATAGGCTAAAACTACATAAATACAATTTAATAAAGCATCGGACAAAACAACATAAATACAATTTAATAAAGCATATGATAAAACAACATAAATACAATTTATAAAGCATAGGATAAAACAACATAAATAAAATTTAATAAAGCATAAGTTAAAACAACATAAATACAATTTAATAAAGCATCGGACAAAACAACATAAATACAATTTAATAAAGCATAGGATAAAACAACATAAATACAATTTATAAAGCATAGGATAAAACAACATAAATACAATTTAATAAAGCATAGGATAAAACAACATAAATACAATTTAATAAAGCATAGGCTAAAACAACATAAATACAATTTAATAAAGCATAGGATAAAACAACATAAATACAATTTAATAAAGCATACATTAAAACAACATAAATACAATTAAATAAAGCATAGGTTAAAACAACATAAATACAATTTAATAAAGCATAGGAAAAAACAACATAAATACAATTTAATAAAGCATAGGATAAAACAACATAAATAAAATTTAATAAAGCATAGGTTAAAACAACATAAATACAATTTAATAAAGCATAGGATAAAACAACATAAATACAATTTAATAAAGCATAGGTTAAAACAACATAAATACAATTTAATAAAGCATATGTTAAAACAACATAAATACAATTTAATAAAGCATAAGATAAAACAACATGAATATAATTTAGTAAAGCATAAGATAAAACAACATGAATACAATTTAATAAAGCATAGGATAAAACAACATAAATACAATTTAATAAAGCATAGGCTAAAACTACATAAATACAATTTAATAAAGCATAGGATAAAACAAATTAAATACAATTTAATAAAGCATAGGATAAAACAACATAAATTCAATTTAATAAAGCATAGGTTAAAACAACATAAATACAATTTAATAAAGCATACGTTAAAACAACATAAATACAATTAAATAAAGCATAGGTTAAAACAACATAAATACAATTTAATAAAGCATAGGATAAAACAACATAAATACAATTTATAAAGCATAGGATAAAACAACATAAATAAAATTTAATAAAGCATAAGTTAAAACAACATAAATACAATTTAATAAAGCATCGGACAAAACAACATAAATACAATTTAATAAAGCATAGGATAAAACAACATAAATACAATTTATAAAGCATAGGATAAAACAACGTAAATACAATTTAATAAAGCATAGGATAAAACAACATAAATACAATTTAATAAAGCATAGGCTAAAACAACATAAATACAATTTAATAAAGCATAGGATAAAACAACATAAATACAATTTAATAAAGCATACATTAAAACAACATAAATACAATTAAATAAAGCATAGGTTAAAACAACATAAATACAATTTAATAAAGCATAGGAAAAAACAACATAAATACAATTTAATAAAGCATAGGATAAAACAACATAAATAAAATTTAATAAAGCATAGGTTAAAACAACATAAATACAATTTAATAAAGCATAGGATAAAACAACATAAATACAATTTAATAAAGCATAGGTTAAAACAACATAAATACAATTTAATAAAGCATATGTTAAAACAACATAAATACAATTTAATAAAGCATAAGATAAAACAACATGAATATAATTTAGTAAAGCATAAGATAAAACAACATGAATACAATTTAATAAAGCATAGGATAAAACAACATAAATACAATTTAATAAAGCATAGGCTAAAACTACATAAATACAATTTAATAAAGCATAGGATAAAACAAATTAAATACAATTTAATAAAGCATAGGATAAAACAACATAAATTCAATTTAATAAAGCATAGGTTAAAACAACATAAATACAATTTAATAAAGCATACGTTAAAACAACATAAATACAATTAAATAAAGCATAGGTTAAAACAACATAAATACAATTTAATAAAGCATAGGATAAAACAACATAAATACAATTTAATAAAGCATAGGATAAAACAACATAAATACAATTTATAAAGCATAGGATAAAACAACATAAATACAATTTAATAAAGCATAGGATAAAACAACATAAATAAAATTTAATAAAGCATAGGTTAAAACAACATAAATACAATTTAATAAAGCATAGGATAAGACAACATAAATACAATTTAATAAAGCATAGGTTAAAACAACATAAATACAATTTAATAAAGCATAGGAAAAAACAACATAAATACAATTTAATAAAGCATAGGATAAAACAACATAAATAAAATTTAATAAAGCATAGGTTAAAACAACATAAATACAATTTAATAAAGCATAGGATAAAACAACATAAATACAATTTAATAAAGCATACGTTAAAACAACATAAATACAATTAAATAAAGCATAGGTTAAAACAACATAAATACAATTTAATAAAGCATAGGATAAAACAACATAAATACAATTTAATAAAGCATAGGATAAAACAACATAAATACAATTTATAAAGCATAGGATAAAACAACATAAATACAATTTAATAAAGCATAGGATAAAACAACATAAATAAAATTTAATAAAGCATAGGTTAAAACAACATAAATACAATTTAATAAAGCATAGGATAAGACAACATAAATACAATTTAATAAAGCATAGGATAAAACAACATAAATACAATTTAATAAAGCATAGGTTAAAACAACATAAATACAATTTAATAAAGCATAGGATAAGACAACATAAATACAATTTAATAAAGCATAGGTTAAAACAACATAAATACAATTTAATAAAGCATAGGAAAAAACAACATAAATACAATTTAATAAAGCATAGGATAAAACAACATAAATAAAATTTAATAAAGCATAGGTTAAAACAACATAAATACAATTTAATAAAGCATAGGATAAAACAACATAAATACAATTTAATAAAGCATACGTTAAAACAACATGAATACAATTAAATAAAGCATAGGTTAAAACAACATAAATACAATTTAATAAAGCATAGGATAAAACAACATAAATACAATTTAATAAAGCATAGGATAAAACAACATAAATACAATTTATAAAGCATAGGATAAAACAACATAAATACAATTTAATAAAGCATAGGATAAAACAACATAAATAAAATTTAATAAAGCATAGGTTAAAACAACATAAATACAATTTAATAAAGCATAGGATAAGACAACATAAATACAATTTAATAAAGCATAGGATAAAACAACATAAATACAATTTAATAAAGCATAGGATAAAACAACATAAATACAATTTAATAAAGCATACGTTAAAACAACATAAATACAATTAAATAAAGCATAGGATAAAACAACATAAATACAATTTAATAAAGCATAGGTTAAAACAACATAAATACAATTTTATAAAGCATAGGATAAAACAACATAAATACAATTTAATAAAGCATAGGTTAAAACAACATAAATACAATTTAATAAAGCATAGGATAAAACAACATAAATTCAATATAATAAAGCATAGGATAAAACAACATAAATACAATTTAATAAAGCATAGGATAAAACAACATAAATACAATTTATAAAGCATAGGATAAAACAAAATAAATACAATTTAATAAAGCATAGGATAAAATAACATAAATACAATTTCATAAAGCATAGGCTAAAACTACATAAATACAATTTAATAAAGCATCGGACAAAACAACATAAATACAATTTAATAAAGCATATGATAAAACAACATAAATACAATTTATAAAGCATAGGATAAAACAACATAAATAAAATTTAATAAAGCATAAGTTAAAACAACATAAATACAATTTAATAAAGCATCGGACAAAACAACATAAATACAATTTAATAAAGCATAGGATAAAACAACATAAATACAATTTATAAAGCATAGGATAAAACAACATAAATACAATTTAATAAAGCATAGGATAAAACAACATAAATACAATTTAATAAAGCATAGGCTAAAACAACATAAATACAATTTAATAAAGCATAGGATAAAACAACATAAATACAATTTAATAAAGCATACATTAAAACAACATAAATACAATTAAATAAAGCATAGGTTAAAACAACATAAATACAATTTAATAAAGCATAGGAAAAAACAACATAAATACAATTTAATAAAGCATAGGATAAAACAACATAAATAAAATTTAATAAAGCATAGGTTAAAACAACATAAATACAATTTAATAAAGCATAGGATAAAACAACATAAATACAATTTAATAAAGCATAGGTTAAAACAACATAAATACAATTTAATAAAGCATATGTTAAAACAACATAAATACAATTTAATAAAGCATAAGATAAAACAACATGAATATAATTTAGTAAAGCATAAGATAAAACAACATGAATACAATTTAATAAAGCATAGGATAAAACAACATAAATACAATTTAATAAAGCATAGGCTAAAACTACATAAATACAATTTAATAAAGCATAGGATAAAACAAATTAAATACAATTTAATAAAGCATAGGATAAAACAACATAAATTCAATTTAATAAAGCATAGGTTAAAACAACATAAATACAATTTAATAAAGCATACGTTAAAACAACATAAATACAATTAAATAAAGCATAGGTTAAAACAACATAAATACAATTTAATAAAGCATAGGATAAAACAACATAAATACAATTTATAAAGCATAGGATAAAACAACATAAATAAAATTTAATAAAGCATAAGTTAAAACAACATAAATACAATTTAATAAAGCATCGGACAAAACAACATAAATACAATTTAATAAAGCATAGGATAAAACAACATAAATACAATTTATAAAGCATAGGATAAAACAACATAAATACAATTTAATAAAGCATAGGATAAAACAACATAAATACAATTTAATAAAGCATAGGCTAAAACAACATAAATACAATTTAATAAAGCATAGGATAAAACAACATAAATACAATTTAATAAAGCATACATTAAAACAACATAAATACAATTAAATAAAGCATAGGTTAAAACAACATAAATACAATTTAATAAAGCATAGGAAAAAACAACATAAATACAATTTAATAAAGCATAGGATAAAACAACATAAATAAAATTTAATAAAGCATAGGTTAAAACAACATAAATACAATTTAATAAAGCATAGGATAAAACAACATAAATACAATTTAATAAAGCATAGGTTAAAACAACATAAATACAATTTAATAAAGCATATGTTAAAACAACATAAATACAATTTAATAAAGCATAAGATAAAACAACATGAATATAATTTAGTAAAGCATAAGATAAAACAACATGAATACAATTTAATAAAGCATAGGATAAAACAACATAAATACAATTTAATAAAGCATAGGCTAAAACTACATAAATACAATTTAATAAAGCATAGGATAAAACAAATTAAATACAATTTAATAAAGCATAGGATAAAACAACATAAATTCAATTTAATAAAGCATAGGTTAAAACAACATAAATACAATTTAATAAAGCATACGTTAAAACAACATAAATACAATTAAATAAAGCATAGGTTAAAACAACATAAATACAATTTAATAAAGCATAGGATAAAACAACATAAATACAATTTAATAAAGCATAGGATAAAACAACATAAATACAATTTATAAAGCATAGGATAAAACAACATAAATACAATTTAATAAAGCATAGGATAAAACAACATAAATAAAATTTAATAAAGCATAGGTTAAAACAACATAAATACAATTTAATAAAGCATAGGATAAGACAACATAAATACAATTTAATAAAGCATAGGTTAAAACAACATAAATACAATTTAATAAAGCATAGGAAAAAACAACATAAATACAATTTAATAAAGCATAGGATAAAACAACATAAATAAAATTTAATAAAGCATAGGTTAAAACAACATAAATACAATTTAATAAAGCATAGGATAAAACAACATAAATACAATTTAATAAAGCATAGGATAAAACAACATAAATAAAATTTAATAAAGCATAGGTTAAAACAACATAAATACAATTTAATAAAGCATATGCAAAAACTACATAAATACAATTTAATAAAGCATAGGATAAAACAACGTAAATACTTTTTAATAAAGCATAGGTTAAAACAACATAAATACAATTTAATAAAGCATAGGCTAAAACTACATAAATACAATTTAATAAAGCATAGGATAAAACAACATAAATACAATTTAATAAAGCATAGGATAAAACAACATAAATACAATTTAATAAAGCATAGGATAAAACAACATAAATACAATTTAATAAAGCATACGTTAAAACAACATAAATACAATTAAATAAAGCATAGGATAAAACAACATAAATACAATTTAATAAAGCATAGGTTAAAACAACATAAATACAATTTGATAAAGCATAGGATAAAACAACATAAATACAATTTAATAAAGCATAGGTTAAAACAACAAAAATACAATTTAATAAAGCATAGGATAAAACAACATAAATTCAATATAATAAAGCATAGGATAAAACAACATAAATACAATTTAATAAAGCATAGGATAAAACAACATAAATATAATTTATAAAGCATAGGATAAAACAACATAAATACAATTTAATAAAGCATAGGATAAAACAACATAAATACAATTTAATAAAGCATAGGATAAAACAACATAAATACAATTTAATAAAGCATAGGATAAAACAACATAAATACAATTTAATAAAGCAGAGGCTAAAACTACATAAATACAATTTAATAAAGCATAGGATAAAACAACATAAACACAATTTAATAAAGCATAGGATAAAACAACATAAATACAATTTAATAAAGCATACGTTAAA
Source organism: Phyllobates terribilis (assembly GCF_046119375.1). Taxonomy (NCBI): domain Eukaryota; kingdom Metazoa; phylum Chordata; class Amphibia; order Anura; family Dendrobatidae; genus Phyllobates; species Phyllobates terribilis. The sequence goes on from NW_027362778.1 coordinate 2,276,775, forward strand.
ACAACATAAATACAATTAAATAAAGCATAGGTTAAAACAACATAAATACAATTTAATAAAGCATAGGATAAAACAACATAAATACAATTTAATAAAGCATAGGATAAAACAACATAAATAAAATTTAATAAAGCATAGGTTAAAACAACATAAATACAATTTAATAAAGCATAGGATAAAACAACATAAATACAATTTAATAAGGCATAGGATAAAACAACATAATTAAAATTTAATAAAGCATAGGTTAAAACAACATAAATACAATTTAATAAAGCATCGGACAAAACAACATAAATACAATTTAATAAAGCATAGGATAAAACAACATAAATACAATTTAATAAAGCATAGGATAAAACAACATAAATACAATTTAATAAAGCATAGGATAAAACAACATAAATACAATTTAATGAAACATAGGATAAACAACATAAATACAATTTAGTAAAGCATAGGACAAAACAACATAAATACAATTTAATAAAGCATATGTTAAAACAACATAAATACAATTTAATAAAGCATAAGATAAAACAACATGAATATAATTTAGTAAAGCATAAGATAAAACAACATGAATACAATTTAATAAAGCATAGGATAAAACAACATAAATACAATTTAATAAAGCATAGGCTAAAACAAATTAAATACAATTTAATAAAGCATAGGATAAAACAACATAAATACAATTTAATAAAGCATAGGTTAAAACAACATAAATACAATTTAATAAAGCATATGTTAAAACAACATAAATACAATTTAATAAAGCATAGGATAAAACAACATAAATAAGATTTAATAAAGCATAGGATAAAACAACATAAATACAATTTAATAAAGCATACATTAAAACAACATAAATACAATTAAATAAAGCATAGGTTAAAACAACATAAATACAATTTAATAAAGCATAGGAAAAAACAACATAAATACAATTTAATAAAGCATAGGATAAAACAACATAAATAAAATTTAATAAAGCATAGGTTAAAACAACATAAATACAATTTAATAAAGCATAGGATAAAACAACATAAATACAATTTAATAAAGCATAGGTTAAAACAACATAAATACAATTTAATAAAGCATATGTTAAAACAACATAAATACAATTTAATAAAGCATAAGATAAAACAACATGAATATAATTTAGTAAAGCATAAGATAAAACAACATGAATACAATTTAATAAAGCATAGGATAAAACAACATAAATACAATTTAATAAAGCATAGGCTAAAACTACATAAATACAATTTAATAAAGCATAGGATAAAACAAATTAAATACAATTTAATAAAGCATAGGATAAAACAACATAAATTCAATTTAATAAAGCATAGGTTAAAACAACATAAATACAATTTAATAAAGCATACGTTAAAACAACATAAATACAATTAAATAAAGCATAGGTTAAAACAACATAAATACAATTTAATAAAGCATAGGATAAAACAACATAAATACAATTTAATAAAGCATAGGATAAAACAACATAAATACAATTTATAAAGCATAGGATAAAACAACATAAATACAATTTAATAAAGCATAGGATAAAACAACATAAATAAAATTTAATAAAGCATAGGTTAAAACAACATAAATACAATTTAATAAAGCATAGGATAAGACAACATAAATACAATTTAATAAAGCATAGGTTAAAACAACATAAATACAATTTAATAAAGCATAGGAAAAAACAACATAAATACAATTTAATAAAGCATAGGATAAAACAACATAAATAAAATTTAATAAAGCATAGGTTAAAACAACATAAATACAATTTAATAAAGCATAGGATAAAACAACATAAATACAATTTAATAAAGCATACGTTAAAACAACATAAATACAATTAAATAAAGCATAGGTTAAAACAACATAAATACAATTTAATAAAGCATAGGATAAAACAACATAAATACAATTTAATAAAGCATACGTTAAAACAACATAAATACAATTAAATAAAGCATAGGTTAAAACAACATAAATACAATTTAATAAAGCATAGGATAAAACAACATAAATACAATTTAATAAAGCATAGGATAAAACAACATAAATACAATTTATAAAGCATAGGATAAAACAACATAAATACAATTTAATAAAGCATAGGATAAAACAACATAAATAAAATTTAATAAAGCATAGGTTAAAACAACATAAATACAATTTAATAAAGCATAGGATAAGACAACATAAATACAATTTAATAAAGCATAGGATAAAACAACATAAATACAATTTAATAAAGCATAGGTTAAAACAACATAAATACAATTTAATAAAGCATAGGATAAGACAACATAAATACAATTTAATAAAGCATAGGTTAAAACAACATAAATACAATTTAATAAAGCATAGGAAAAAACAACATAAATACAATTTAATAAAGCATAGGATAAAACAACATAAATAAAATTTAATAAAGCATAGGTTAAAACAACATAAATACAATTTAATAAAGCATAGGATAAAACAACATAAATACAATTTAATAAAGCATACGTTAAAACAACATGAATACAATTAAATAAAGCATAGGTTAAAACAACATAAATACAATTTAATAAAGCATAGGATAAAACAACATAAATACAATTTAATAAAGCATAGGATAAAACAACATAAATACAATTTATAAAGCATAGGATAAAACAACATAAATACAATTTAATAAAGCATAGGATAAAACAACATAAATAAAATTTAATAAAGCATAGGTTAAAACAACATAAATACAATTTAATAAAGCATAGGATAAGACAACATAAATACAATTTAATAAAGCATAGGATAAAACAACATAAATACAATTTAATAAAGCATAGGATAAAACAACATAAATACAATTTAATAAAGCATACGTTAAAACAACATAAATACAATTAAATAAAGCATAGGATAAAACAACATAAATACAATTTAATAAAGCATAGGTTAAAACAACATAAATACAATTTTATAAAGCATAGGATAAAACAACATAAATACAATTTAATAAAGCATAGGTTAAAACAACATAAATACAATTTAATAAAGCATAGGATAAAACAACATAAATTCAATATAATAAAGCATAGGATAAAACAACATAAATACAATTTAATAAAGCATAGGATAAAACAACATAAATACAATTTATAAAGCATAGGATAAAACAAAATAAATACAATTTAATAAAGCATAGGATAAAATAACATAAATACAATTTCATAAAGCATAGGCTAAAACTACATAAATACAATTTAATAAAGCATCGGACAAAACAACATAAATACAATTTAATAAAGCATATGATAAAACAACATAAATACAATTTATAAAGCATAGGATAAAACAACATAAATAAAATTTAATAAAGCATAAGTTAAAACAACATAAATACAATTTAATAAAGCATCGGACAAAACAACATAAATACAATTTAATAAAGCATAGGATAAAACAACATAAATACAATTTATAAAGCATAGGATAAAACAACATAAATACAATTTAATAAAGCATAGGATAAAACAACATAAATACAATTTAATAAAGCATAGGCTAAAACAACATAAATACAATTTAATAAAGCATAGGATAAAACAACATAAATACAATTTAATAAAGCATACATTAAAACAACATAAATACAATTAAATAAAGCATAGGTTAAAACAACATAAATACAATTTAATAAAGCATAGGAAAAAACAACATAAATACAATTTAATAAAGCATAGGATAAAACAACATAAATAAAATTTAATAAAGCATAGGTTAAAACAACATAAATACAATTTAATAAAGCATAGGATAAAACAACATAAATACAATTTAATAAAGCATAGGTTAAAACAACATAAATACAATTTAATAAAGCATATGTTAAAACAACATAAATACAATTTAATAAAGCATAAGATAAAACAACATGAATATAATTTAGTAAAGCATAAGATAAAACAACATGAATACAATTTAATAAAGCATAGGATAAAACAACATAAATACAATTTAATAAAGCATAGGCTAAAACTACATAAATACAATTTAATAAAGCATAGGATAAAACAAATTAAATACAATTTAATAAAGCATAGGATAAAACAACATAAATTCAATTTAATAAAGCATAGGTTAAAACAACATAAATACAATTTAATAAAGCATACGTTAAAACAACATAAATACAATTAAATAAAGCATAGGTTAAAACAACATAAATACAATTTAATAAAGCATAGGATAAAACAACATAAATACAATTTATAAAGCATAGGATAAAACAACATAAATAAAATTTAATAAAGCATAAGTTAAAACAACATAAATACAATTTAATAAAGCATCGGACAAAACAACATAAATACAATTTAATAAAGCATAGGATAAAACAACATAAATACAATTTATAAAGCATAGGATAAAACAACATAAATACAATTTAATAAAGCATAGGATAAAACAACATAAATACAATTTAATAAAGCATAGGCTAAAACAACATAAATACAATTTAATAAAGCATAGGATAAAACAACATAAATACAATTTAATAAAGCATACATTAAAACAACATAAATACAATTAAATAAAGCATAGGTTAAAACAACATAAATACAATTTAATAAAGCATAGGAAAAAACAACATAAATACAATTTAATAAAGCATAGGATAAAACAACATAAATAAAATTTAATAAAGCATAGGTTAAAACAACATAAATACAATTTAATAAAGCATAGGATAAAACAACATAAATACAATTTAATAAAGCATAGGTTAAAACAACATAAATACAATTTAATAAAGCATATGTTAAAACAACATAAATACAATTTAATAAAGCATAAGATAAAACAACATGAATATAATTTAGTAAAGCATAAGATAAAACAACATGAATACAATTTAATAAAGCATAGGATAAAACAACATAAATACAATTTAATAAAGCATAGGCTAAAACTACATAAATACAATTTAATAAAGCATAGGATAAAACAAATTAAATACAATTTAATAAAGCATAGGATAAAACAACATAAATTCAATTTAATAAAGCATAGGTTAAAACAACATAAATACAATTTAATAAAGCATACGTTAAAACAACATAAATACAATTAAATAAAGCATAGGTTAAAACAACATAAATACAATTTAATAAAGCATAGGATAAAACAACATAAATACAATTTAATAAAGCATAGGATAAAACAACATAAATACAATTTATAAAGCATAGGATAAAACAACATAAATACAATTTAATAAAGCATAGGATAAAACAACATAAATAAAATTTAATAAAGCATAGGTTAAAACAACATAAATACAATTTAATAAAGCATAGGATAAGACAACATAAATACAATTTAATAAAGCATAGGTTAAAACAACATAAATACAATTTAATAAAGCATAGGAAAAAACAACATAAATACAATTTAATAAAGCATAGGATAAAACAACATAAATAAAATTTAATAAAGCATAGGTTAAAACAACATAAATACAATTTAATAAAGCATAGGATAAAACAACATAAATACAATTTAATAAAGCATAGGATAAAACAACATAAATAAAATTTAATAAAGCATAGGTTAAAACAACATAAATACAATTTAATAAAGCATATGCAAAAACTACATAAATACAATTTAATAAAGCATAGGATAAAACAACGTAAATACTTTTTAATAAAGCATAGGTTAAAACAACATAAATACAATTTAATAAAGCATAGGCTAAAACTACATAAATACAATTTAATAAAGCATAGGATAAAACAACATAAATACAATTTAATAAAGCATAGGATAAAACAACATAAATACAATTTAATAAAGCATAGGATAAAACAACATAAATACAATTTAATAAAGCATACGTTAAAACAACATAAATACAATTAAATAAAGCATAGGATAAAACAACATAAATACAATTTAATAAAGCATAGGTTAAAACAACATAAATACAATTTGATAAAGCATAGGATAAAACAACATAAATACAATTTAATAAAGCATAGGTTAAAACAACAAAAATACAATTTAATAAAGCATAGGATAAAACAACATAAATTCAATATAATAAAGCATAGGATAAAACAACATAAATACAATTTAATAAAGCATAGGATAAAACAACATAAATATAATTTATAAAGCATAGGATAAAACAACATAAATACAATTTAATAAAGCATAGGATAAAACAACATAAATACAATTTAATAAAGCATAGGATAAAACAACATAAATACAATTTAATAAAGCATAGGATAAAACAACATAAATACAATTTAATAAAGCAGAGGCTAAAACTACATAAATACAATTTAATAAAGCATAGGATAAAACAACATAAACACAATTTAATAAAGCATAGGATAAAACAACATAAATACAATTTAATAAAGCATACGTTAAAACAACATAAATACAATTAAATAAAGCATAGGTTAAAACAACATAAATACAATTTAATAAAGCATAGGATAAAACAACATAAATACAATTTAATAAAGCATAGGATAAAACAACATAAATAAAATTTAATAAAGCATAGGTTAAAACAACATAAATACAATTTAATAAAGCATAGGATAAAACAACATAAATACAATTTAATAAGGCATAGGATAAAACAACATAATTAAAATTTAATAAAGCATAGGTTAAAACAACATAAATACAATTTAATAAAGCATCGGACAAAACAACATAAATACAATTTAATAAAGCATAGGATAAAACAACATAAATACAATTTAATAAAGCATAGGATAAAACAACATAAATACAATTTAATAAAGCATAGGATAAAACAACATAAATACAATTTAATGAAACATAGGATAAACAACATAAATACAATTTAGTAAAGCATAGGACAAAACAACATAAATACAATTTAATAAAGCATATGTTAAAACAACATAAATACAATTTAATAAAGCATAAGATAAAACAACATGAATATAATTTAGTAAAGCATAAGATAAAACAACATGAATACAATTTAATAAAGCATAGGATAAAACAACATAAATACAATTTAATAAAGCATAGGCTAAAACAAATTAAATACAATTTAATAAAGCATAGGATAAAACAACATAAATTCAATTTAATAAAGCATAGGATAAAACAACATAAATATAATTTAATAAAGCATAGGATAAAACAACATAAATACAATTTAATAAAGCATAGGCTAAAACTACATAAATACAATTTAATAAAGCATAGGATAAAACAACATAAATACAATTTAATAAAGCATAGGATAAAACAACATAAATACAATTTAATAAAGCATACGTTAAAACAACATAAATACAATTAAATAAAGCATAGGTTAAAACAACATAAATACAATTTAATAACGCATAGGATAAAACAACATAAATACAATTTAATAAAGCATAGGATAAAACAACATAAATAAAATTTAATAAATCATAGGTTAAAACAACATAAATACAATTTAATAAAGCATAGGATAAAACAACATAAATACAATTTAATAAGGCATAGGATAAAACAACATAAATAAAATTTAATAAAGCAAAGGATAAAACAACATAAATACAATTTAATAAAGCATAGGATAAAACAACATAAATACAATTTAATAAAGCATACGTTAAAACAACATAAACACAATTAAATAAAGCATAGGTTAAAACAACATGAATATAATTTAGTAAAGCATAAGATAAAACAACATGAATACAATTTAATAAAGCATAGGATAAAACAACATAAATACAATTTAATAAAGCATAGGTTAAAACAACATAAATACAATTTAATAAAGCATAGGATAAAATAACATAAATACAATTTCATAAAGCATAGGCTAAAACTACATAAATTCAATTAAATAAAGCATCGGACAAAACAACATAAATACAATTTAATAAAGCATATGATAAAACAACATAAATACAATTTATAAAGCATAGGATAAAACAACATAAATACAATTTAATAAAGCATAGGATAAAACAACATAAATAAAATTTAATAAAGCATAGGTTAAAACAACATAAATACAATTTAATAAATCATAGGATAAAACAACATAAATACAATTTAATAAAGCATAGGTTAAAACAACATAAATACAATTTAATAAAGCATAGGATAAAATAACATAAATACAATTTCATAAAGCATAGGCTAAAACTACATAAATTCAATTAAATAAAGCATCGGACAAAAAAAACATAAATACAATTTAATAAAGCATATGATAAAACAACATAAATACAATTTATAAAGCATAGGATAAAACAACATAAATACAATTTAATAAAGCATAGGATAAAAAAACATAAATAAAATTTAATAAAGCATAGGTTAAAACAACATAAATACAATTTAATAAAGCATCGGACAAAACAACATAAATACAATTTAATAAAGCATAGGATAAAACAACATAAATACAATTTATAAAGCATAGGATAAAACAACATAAATACAATTTAATAAAGCATAGGATAAAACAACATAAATACAATTTAATAAAGCATAGGATAAAACAACATAAATACAATTTAATAAAGCATACGTTAAAACAACATAAATACAATTAAATAAAGCATAGGTTAAAACAACATAAATACAATTTAATAAAGCATAGGATAAAACAACATAAATACAATTTAATAAAACATAGGATAAAACAACATAAATAAAATTTAATAAAGCATAGGTTAAAACAACATAAATACAATTTAATAAAGCATATGATAAAACAACATAAATACAATTTAATAAAGCATAGGATAAAACAACATAAATAAAATTTAATAAAGCATAGGTTAAAACAACATAAATACAATTTAATAAAGCATAGGCAAAAACTACATAAATACAATTTAATAAAGCATAGGATAAAACAACATAAATACAATTTAATAAAGCATAGGTTAAAACAACATAAATACAATTTAATAAAGCATAGGATAAAACAACATAAATACAATTTAATAAAGCATAGGATAAAACAACATAAATACAATTTATAAAGCATAGGATAAAACAACATAAATACAATTTAATAAAGCATAGGTTAAAACAACATAAATACAATTTAATAAAGCATAGGATAAAACAACATAAATACAATTTAATAAAGCATAGGTTAAAACAACATAAATACAATTTAATAAAGCATAGGATAAAACAACATAAATACAATTTAATAAAGCATAGGATAAAACAACGTAAATACTTTTTAATAAAGCATAGGTTAAAACAACATAAATACAATTTAATAAAGCATAGGCTAAAACTACATAAATACAATTTAATAAAGCATAGGATAAAACAACATAAATACAATTTAATAAAGCATAGGATAAAACAACATAAATACAATTTAATGAAGCATAGGATAAAACAACATAAATACAATTTAATAAAGCATACGTTAAAACAACATAAATACAATTAAATAAAGCATAGGATAAAACAACATAAATACAATTTAATAAAGCATAGGTTAAAACAACATAAATACAATTTTATAAAGCATAGGATAAAACAACATAAATACAATTTAATAAAGCATAGGTTAAAACAACATAAATACAATTTAATAAAGCATAGGATAAAACAACATAAATACAATTTAATAAAGCATAGGTTAAAACAACATAAATACAATTTAATAAAGCATAGGATAAAACAACATAAATACAATTTAATAAAGCATAGGTTAAAACAACATAAATACAATTTAATAAAGCATAGGATAAAACAACATAAATACAATTTAATAAAGCATAGGTTAAAACAACATAAATACAATTTAATAAAGCATCGGACAAAACAACATAAATACAATTTAATAAAGCATAGGATAAAACAACATAAATACAATTTATAAAGCATAGGATAAAACAACATAAATACAATTTAATAAAGCATAGGATAAAACAACATAAATACAATTTAATAAAGCATAGGCTAAAACTACATAAATACAATTTAATAAAGCATAGGATAAAACAACATAAATACAATTTAATAAAGCATAGGATAAAACAACATAAATACAATTTAATAAAGCATACATTAAAACAACATAAATACAATTAAATAAAGCATAGGTTAAAACAACATAAATACAATTTAATAAAGCATAGGATAAAACAACATAAATACAATTTAATAAAGCATAGGATAAAACAACATAAATAAAATTTAATAAAGCATAGGTTAAAACAACATAAATACAATTTAATAAAGCATAGGATAAAACAACATAAATACAATTTAATAAAGCATAGGATAAAACAACATAAATACAATTTAATAAAGCATAGGATAAAACAACATAAATACAATTTATAAAGCATAGGATAAAACAACATAAATACAATTTAATAAAGCATAGAATAAAACAACATAAATAAAATTTAATAAAGCATAGGTTAAAACAACATAAATACAATTTAATAAAGCATCGGACAAAACAACATAAATACAATTTAATAAAGCATAGGATAAAACAACATAAATACAATTTATAAAGCATAGGATAAAACAACATAAATACAATTTAATAAAGCATAGGATAAAACAACATAAATTCAATTTAATAAAGCATAGGATAAAACAACATAAATACAATTTAATAAAGCATAGGATAAAACAACATAAATAAAATTTAATAAAGCATAGGATGAAACAACATAAATACAATTTATAAAGGATAGGATAAAACAACATAAATACAATTTAATAAAGCATAGGTTAAAACAACATAAATACAATTTAATAAAGCATAGGATAAAACAACATAAATACAATTTAATAAAGCATAGGTTAAAACAACATAAATACAATTTAATAAAGCATAAGATAAAACAACATAAATACAATTTAATAAAGCATAGGATAAAACGACGTAAATACTTTTTAATAAAGCATAGGTTAAAACAACATAAATACAATTTAATAAAGCATAGGCTAAAACTACATAAATACAATTTAATAAAGCATAGGATAAAACAACATAAATACAATTTAATAAAGCATAGGATAAAACAACATAAATACAATTTAATAAAGCATACGTTAAAACAACATAAATACAATTAAATAAAGCATAGGATAAAACAACATAAATACAATTTAATAAAGCATAGGTTAAAACAACATAAATACAATTTGATAAAGCATAGGATAAAACAACATAAATACAATTTAATAAAGCATAGGTTAAAACAACAAAAATACAATTTAATAAAGCATAGGATAAAACAACATAAATTCAATATAATAAAGCATAGGATAAAACAACATAAATACAATTTAATAAAGCATAGGATAAAACAACATAAATATAATTTATAAAGCATAGGATAAAACAACATAAATACAATTTAATAAAGCATAGGATAAAACAACATAAATACAATTTAATAAAGTATAGGATAAAACAACATAAATACAATTTAATAAAGCATAGGATAAAACAACATAAATACAATTTAATAAAGCAGAGGCTAAAACTACATAAATACAATTTAATAAAGCATAGGATAAAACAACATAAACACAATTTAATAAAGCATAGGATAAAACAACATAAATACAATTTAATAAAGCATACGTTAAAACAACATAAATACAATTAAATAAAGCATAGGTTAAAACAACATAAATACAATTTAATATAGCATAGGATAAAACAACATAAATACAATTTAATAAAGCATAGGATAAAACAACATAAATAAAATTTAATAAAGCATAGGTTAAAACAACATAAATACAATTTAATAAAGCATAGGATAAAACAACATAAATACAATTTAATAAAGCATAGGATAAAACAACATAAATAAAATTTAATAAAGCATAGGTTAAAACAACATAAATACAATTTAATAAAGCATCGGACAAAACAACATAAATATAATTTAATAAAGCATAGGATAAAACAACATAAATACAATTTAATAAAGCATAGGATAAAACAACATAAATACAATTTAATAAAGCATAGGATAAAACAACATAAATACAATTAAATGAAACATAGGATAAACAACATAAATACAATTTAGTAAAGCATATGACAAAACAACATAAATACAATTTAATAAAGCATATGTTAAAACAACATAAATACAATTTAATAAAGCATAAGATAAAACAACATGAATATAATTTAGTAAAGCATAAGATAAAACAACATGAATACAATTTAATAAAGCATAGGATAAAACAACATAAATACAATTTAATAAAGCATAGGCTAAAACTACATAAATACAATTTAATAAAGCATAGGATAAAACAAATTAAATACAATTTAATAAAGCATAGGCTAAAACTACATAAATACAATTAAATAAAGCATCGGACAAAACAACATAAATACAATTTAATAAAGCATATGATAAAACAACATAAATACAATTTATAAAGCATAGGATAAAACAACATAAATACAATTTAATAAAGCATAGGATAAAACAACATAAATAAAATTTAATAAAGCATAGGTTAAAACAACATAAATACAATTTAATAAAGCATCGGACAAAACAACATAAATACAATTTAATAAAGCATAGGATAAAACAACATAAATTCAATTTATAAAGCATAGGATAAAACAACATAAATACAATTTAATAAAGCATAGGATAAAACAACATAAATACAATTTAATAAAGCATAGGCTAAAACTACATAAATACAATTTAATAAAGCATAGGATAAAACAACATAAATACAATTTAATAAAGCATAGGATAAAACAACATAAATACAATTTAATAAAGCATACGTTAAAACAACATAAATACAATTAAATAAAGCATAGGTTAAAACAACATAAATACAATTTAATAAAGCATAGGATAAAACAACATAAATACAGTTTAATAAAGCATAGGATAAAACAACATAAATAAAATTTAATAAAGCATAGGTTAAAACAACATAAATACAATTTAATAAAGCATAGGATAAAACAACATAAATACAATTTAATAAAGCATATGATAAAACAACATAAATACAATTTATAAAGCATAGGATAAAACAATATAAATACAATTTAATAAAGCATAGGCTAAAACTACATAAATACAATTTAATAAAGCATCGGACAAAACAACATAAATACAATTTAATAAAGCATAGGATAAAACAACATAAATACAATTTATAAAGCATAGGATAAAACAACATAAATACAATTTAATAAAGCATAGGATAAAACAACATAAATACAATTTATAAAGCATAGGATAAAACAACATAAATACAATTTAATAAAGCATAGGATAAAACAACATAAATAAAATTTAATAAAGCATAGGTTAAAACAACATAAATACAATTTAATAAAGCATCGGACAAAACAACATAAATACAATTTAATAAAGCATAGGATAAAACAACATAAATACAATTTATAAAGCATAGGATAAAACAACATAAATACAATTTAATAAAGCATAGGATAAAACAACATAAATACAATTTAATAAAGCATAGGCTAAAACTACATAAATACAATTTAATAAAGCATAGGATAAAACAACATAAATACAATTTAATAAAGCATAGGATAAAACAACATAAATACAATTTAATAAAGCATACGTTAAAACAACATAAATACAATTAAATAAAGCATAGGTTAAAACAACATAAATACAATTTAATAAAGCATAGGATAAAACAACATAAATACAATTTAATAAGGCATAGGATAAAACAACATAAATAAAATTTAATAAAGCATAGGATAAAACAACATAAATACAATTTAATAAAGCATAGGATAAAACAACATAAATACAATTTAATAAAGCATACGTTAAAACAACATAAATACAATTAAATAAAGCATAGGTTAAAACAACATGAATATAATTTAGTAAAGCATAAGATAAAACAACATGAATACAATTTAATAAAGCATAGGATAAAACAACATAAATACAATTTAATAAAGCATAGGATAAAACAACATAAATACAATTTAATAAAGCATAGGATAAAACAACATAAATAAAATTTAATAAAGCATAGGTTAAAACAACATAAATACAATTTAATAAATCATAGGATAAAACAACATAAATACAATTTAATAAAGCATAGGTTAAAACAACATAAATACAATTTAATAAAGCATAGGATAAAATAACATAAATACAATTTCATAAAGCATAGGCTAAAACTACATAAATTCAATTAAATAAAGCATCGGACAAAAAAAACATAAATACAATTTAATAAAGCATATGATAAAACAACATAAATACAATTTATAAAGCATAGGATAAAACAACATAAATACAATTTAATAAAGCATAGGATAAAACAACATAAATAAAATTTAATAAAGCATAGGTTAAAACAACATAAATACAATTTAATAAAGCATCGGACAAAACAACATAAATACAATTTAATAAAGCATAGGATAAAACAACATAAATACAATTTATAAAGCATAGGATAAAACAACATAAATACAATTTAATAAAGCATAGGATAAAACAACATAAATACAATTTAATAAAGCATAGGATAAAACAACATAAATACAATTTAATAAAGCATACGTTAAAACAACATAAATACAATTAAATAAAGCATAGGTTAAAACAACATAAATACAATTTAATAAAGCATAGGATAAAACAACATAAATACAATTTAATAAAGCATAGGATAAAACAACATAAATAAAATTTAATAAAGCATAGGTTAAAACAACATAAATACAATTTAATAAAGCATATGATAAAACAACATAAATACAATTTAATAAAGCATAGGATAAAACAACATAAATAAAATTTAATAAAGCATAGGTTAAAACAACATAAATACAATTTAATAAAGCATAGGCAAAAACTACATAAATACAATTTAATAAAGCATAGGATAAAACAACATAAATACAATTTAATAAAGCATAGGTTAAAACAACATAAATACAATTTAATAAAGCATAGGATAAAACAATGTAAATACTTTTTAATAAAGCATAGGTTAAAACAACATAAATACAATTTAATAAAGCATAGGCTAAAACTACATAAATACAATTTAATAAAGCATAGGATAAAACAACATAAATACAATTTAATAAAGCATAGGATAAAACAACATAAATACAATTTAATAAAGCATAGGATAAAACAACATAAATACAATTTAATAAAGCATACGTTAAAACAACATAAATACAATTAAATAAAGCATAGGATAAAACAACATAAATACAATTTATTAAAGCATAGGATAAAACAACATAAATACAATTTAATAAAGCATAGGATAAAACTACATAAATACAATTTAATAAAGCATAGGATAAAACAACATAAATACAATTTAATAAAGCATAGGATAAAACAACATAAATACAATTTAATAAAGCATACGTTAAAACAACATAAATACAATTAAATAAAGCATAGGATAAAACAACATAAATACAATTTAATAAAGCATAGGATAAAACAACATAAATACAATTTAATAAAGCATAGGCTAAAACTACATAAATACAATTTAATAAAGCATAGGATAAAACAACATAAATAAAATTTAATAAAGCATAGGTTAAAACAACATAAATACAATTTAATAAAGCATAGGATAAAACAACATAAATACAATTTAATAAGGCATAGGATAAAACAACATAAATAAAATTTAATAAAGCATAGGATAAAACAACATAAATACAATTTAATAAAGCATAGGATAAAACAACATAAATACAAATTTAATAAAGCATACGTTAAAACAACATAAATACAATTAAATAAAGCATAGGTTAAAACAACATGAATATAATTTAGTAAAGCATAAGATAAAACAACATGAATACAATTTAATAAAGCATAGGATAAAACAACATAAATACAATTTAATAAAGCATAGGTTAAAACAACATAAATACAATTTAATAAAGCATAGGATAAAATAACATAAATACAATTTCATAAAGCATAGGCTAAAACTACATAAATTCAATTAAATAAAGCATCGGACAAAACAACATAAATACAATTTAATAAAGCATATGATAAAACAACATAAATACAATTTATAAAGCATAGGATAAAACAACATAAATACAATTTAATAAAGCATAGGATAAAACAACATAAATAAAATTTAATAAAGCATAGGTTAAAACAACATAAATACAATTTTATAAATCATAGGATAAAACAACATAAATACAATTTAATAAAGCATAGGTTAAAACAACATAAATACAATTTAATAAAGCATAGGATAAAATAACATAAATACAATTTCATAAAGCATAGGCTAAAACTACATAAATTCAATTAAATAAAGCATCGGACAAAAAAAACATAAATACAATTTAATAAAGCATATGATAAAACAACATAAATACAATTTATAAAGCATAGGATAAAACAACATAAATACAATTTAATAAAGCATAGGATAAAACAACATAAATAAAATTTAATAAAGCATAGGTTAAAACAACATAAATACAATTTAATAAAGCATCGGACAAAACAACATAAATACAATTTAATAAAGCATAGGATAAAACAACATAAATACAATTTATAAAGCATAGGATAAAACAACATAAATACAATTTAATAAAGCATAGGATAAAACAACATAAATACAATTTAATAAAGCATAGGATAAAACAACATAAATACAATTTAATAAAGCATACGTTAAAACAACATAAATACAATTAAATAAAGCATAGGTTAAAACAACATAAATACAATTTAATAAAGCATAGGATAAAACAACATAAATACAATTTAATAAAGCATAGGATAAAACAACATAAATAAAATTTAATAAAGCATAGGTTAAAACAACATAAATACAATTTAATAAAGCATATGATAAAACAACATAAATACAATTTAATAAAGCATAGGATAAAACAACATAAATAAAATTTAATAAAGCATAGGTTAAAACAACATAAATACAATTTAATAAAGCATAGGCAAAAACTACATAAATACAATTTAATAAAGCATAGGATAAAACAACATAAATACAATTTAATAAAGCATAGGTTAAAACAACATAAATACAATTTAATAAAGCATAGGATAAAACAATGTAAATACTTTTTAATAAAGCATAGGTTAAAACAACATAAATACAATTTAATAAAGCATAGGCTAAAACTACATAAATACAATTTAATAAAGCATAGGATAAAACAACATAAATACAATTTAATAAAGCATAGGATAAAACAACATAAATACAATTTAATAAAGCATAGGATAAAACAACATAAATACAATTTAATAAAGCATACGTTAAAACAACATAAATACAATTAAATAAAGCATAGGATAAAACAACATAAATACAATTTAATAAAGCATAGGATAAAACAACATAAATACAATTTAATAAAGCATATGATAAAACAACATAAATACAATTTAATAAAGCATAGGTTAAAACAACATAAATACAATTTAATAAAGCATAGGATAAAACAACATAAATACAATTTATAAAGCATAGGATAAAACAACATAAATACAATTTAATAAAGCATAGGTTAAAACAACATAAATACAATTTAATAAAGCATAGGATAAAACAACATAAATACAATTTAATAAAGCATAGGTTAAAACAACATAAATACAATTTAATAAAGCATAGGATAAAACAACATAAATACAATTTAATAAAGCATAGGATAAAACAACGTAAATACTTTTTAATAAAGCATAGGTTAAAACAACATAAATACAATTTAATAAAGCATAGGCTAAAACTACATAAATACAATTTAATAAAGCATAGGATAAAACAACATAAATACAATTTAATAAAGCATAGGATAAAACAACATAAATACAATTTAATGAAGCATAGGATAAAACAACATAAATACAATTTAATAAAGCATACGTTAAAACAACATAAATACAATTAAATAAAGCATAGGATAAAACAACATAAATACAATTTAATAAAGCATAGGTTAAAACAACATAAATACAATTTTATAAAGCTTAGGATAAAACAACATAAATACAATTTAATAAAGCATAGGTTAAAACAACATAAATACAATTTAATAAAGCATAGGTTAAAACAACATAAATACAATTTAATAAAGCATAGGATAAAACAACATAAATACAATTTAATAAAGCATAGGATAAAACAATGTAAATACTTTTTAATAAAGCATAGGTTAAAACAACATAAATACAATTTAATAAAGCATAGGATAAAACAACATAAATACAATTTAATAAAGCATAGGATAAAACAATGTAAATACTTTTTAATAAAGCATAGGATAAAACAACATAAATACAATTTAATAAAGCATAGGATAAAACAACATAAATACAATTTAATAAAGCATATGATAAAACAACATAAATACAATTTATAAAGCATAGGATAAAACAACATAAATAAAATTTAATAAAGCATAGGTTAAAACAACATAAATACAATTTAATAAAGCATAGGATAAAACAACATAAATACAATTTAATAAAGCATAGGTTAAAACAACATAAATACAATTTAATAAAGCATAGGATAAAACAACATAAATACAATTTAATAAAGCATAGGATAAAACAACGTAAATACTTTTTAATAAAGCATAGGTTAAAACAACATAAATACAATTTAATAAAGCATAGGCTAAAACTACATAAATACAATTTAATAAAGCATAGGATAAAACAACATAAATACAATTTAATAAAGCATAGGATAAAACAACATAAATACAATTTAATAAAGCATAGGATAAAACAACATAAATACAATTTAATAAAGCATAGGATAAAACAACATAAATAAAATTTAATAAAGCATAGGTTAAAACAACATAAATACAATTTAATAAAGCATCGGACAAAACAACATAAATACAATTTAATAAAGCATAGGATAAAACAACATAAATACAATTTAATAAAGCATAGGTTAAAACAACATAAATACAATTTAATAAAGCATAGGATAAAACAACATAAATTCAATTTAATAAAGCATAGGATAAAACAACATAAATACAATTTAATAAAGCATAGGATAAAACAACATAAATACAATTTATAAAGCATAGGATAAAACAACATAAATACAATTTAATAAAGCATAGAATAAAACAACATAAATAAAATTTAATAAAGCATAGGTTAAAACAACATAAATACAATTTAATAAAGCATCGGACAAAACAACATAAATACAATTTAATAAAGCATAGGATAAAACAACATAAATACAATTTATAAAGCATAGGATAAAACAACATAAATACAATTTAATAAAGCATAGGATAAAACAACATAAATACAATTTAATAAAGCATAGGATAAAACAACGTAAATACTTTTTAATAAAGCATAGGTTAAAACAACATAAATACAATTTAATAAAGCATAGGCTAAAACTACATAAATACAATTTAATAAAGCATAGGATAAAACAACATAAATACAATTTAATAAAGCATAGGATAAAACAACATAAATACAATTTAATAAAGCATACGTTAAAACAACATAAATACAATTAAATAAAGAATAGGATAAAACAACATAAATACAATTTAATAAAGCATAGGTTAAAACAACATAAATACAATTTTATAAAGCATAGGATAAAACAACATAAATACAATTTAATAAAGCATAGGTTAAAACAACAAAAATACAATTTAATAAAGCATAGGATAAAACAACATAAATTCAATATAACAAAGCATAGGATAAAACAACATAAATACAATTTAATAAAGCATAGGATAAAACAACATAAATATAATTTATAAAGCATAGGATAAAACAACATAAATACAATTTAATAAAGCATAGGTTAAAACAACATAAATACAATTTAATAAAGCATAGGTTAAAACAACATAAATACAATTTTATAAAGCATAGGATAAAACAACATAAATACAATTTAATAAAGCATAGGTTAAAACAACAAAAATACAATTTAATAAAGCATAGGATAAAACAACATAAATTCAATATAATAAAGCATAGGATAAAACAACATAAATACAATTTAATAAAGCATAGGATAAAACAACATAAATACAATTTATAAAGCATAGGATAAAACAACATAAATACAATTTAATAAAGCATAGGATAAAACAACATAAATAAAATTTAATAAAGCATAGGTTAAAACAACATAAATACAATTTAATAAAGCATAGGATAAGACAACATGAATACAATTTAATAAAGCATAGGATAAAACAACATAAATACAATTTAATAAAGCATAGGATAAAACAACATAAATACAATTTAATAAAGCATACGTTAAAACAACATAAATACAATTAAATAAAGCATAGGATAAAACAACATAAATACAATTTAATAAAGCATAGGATAAAACAACATAAATACAATTTTATAAAGCATAGGATAAAACAACATAAATACAATTTAATAAAGCATAGGTTAAAACAACATAAATACAATTTAATAAAGCATAGGATAAAACAACATAAATTCAATATAATAAAGCATAGGATAAAACAACATAAATTCAATATAATAAAGCATAGGATAAAACAACATAAATACAATTTAATAAAGCATAGGATAAAACAACATAAATACAATTTATAAAGCATAGGATAAAACAACATAAATACAATTTAATAAAGCATAGGATAAAACAACATAAATAAAATTTAATAAAGCATAGGTTAAAACAACATAAATACAATTTAATAAAGCATAGGATAAGACAACATGAATACAATTTAATAAAGCATAGGATAAAACAACATAAATACAATTTAATAAAGCATAGGATAAAACAACGTAAATACTTTTTAATAAAGCATAGGTTAAAACAACATAAATACAATTTAATAAAGCATAGGCTAAAACTACATAAATACAATTTAATAAAGCATAGGATAAAACAACATAAATACAATTTAATAAAGCATAGGATAAAACAACATAAATACAATTTAATAAAGCATAGGATAAAACAACATAAATACAATTTAATAAAGCATAGGATAAAACAACATAAATAAAATTTAATAAAGCATAGGTTAAAACAACATAAATACAATTTAATAAAGCATCGGACAAAACAACATAAATACAATTTAATAAAGCATAGGATAAAACAACATAAATACAATTTAATAAAGCATAGGTTAAAACAACATAAATACAATTTAATAAAGCATAGGATAAAACAACATAAATTCAATTTAATAAAGCATAGGATAAAACAACATAAATACAATTTAATAAAGCATAGGATAAAACAACATAAATACAATTTATAAAGCATAGGATAAAACAACATAAATACAATTTAATAAAGCATAGAATAAAACAACATAAATAAAATTTAATAAAGCATAGGTTAAAACAACATAAATACAATTTAATAAAGCATCGGACAAAACAACATAAATACAATTTAATAAAGCATAGGATAAAACAACATAAATACAATTTATAAAGCATAGGATAATACAACATAAATACAATTTAATAAAGCATAGGATAAAACAACATAAATACAATTTAATAAAGCATAGGATAAAACAACATAAATAAAATTTAATAAAGCATAGGATAAAACAACATAAATAAAATTTAATAAAGCATAGGATAAAACAACATAAATACAATTTATAAAGGATAGGATAAAACAACATAAATACAATTTAATAAAGCATAGGTTAAAACAACATAAATACAATTTAATAAAGCATAGGACAAAACAACATAAATACAATTTAATAAAGCATAGGTTAAAACAACATAAATACAATTTAATAAAGCATAAGATAAAACAACATAAATACAATTTAATAAAGCATAGGATAAAACAACGTAAATACTTTTTAATAAAGCATAGGTTAAAACAACATAAATACAATTTAATAAAGCATAGGCTAAAACTACATAAATACAATTTAATAAAGCATAGGATAAAACAACATAAATACAATTTAATAAAGCATAGGATAAAACAACATAAATACAATTTAATAAAGCATACGTTAAAACAACATAAATACAATTAAATAAAGAATAGGATAAAACAACATAAATACAATTTAATAAAGCATAGGTTAAAACAACATAAATACAATTTTATAAAGCATAGGATAAAACAACATAAATACAATTTAATAAAGCATAGGTTAAAACAACAAAAATACAATTTAATAAAGCATAGGATAAAACAACATAAATTCAATATAACAAAGCATAGGATAAAACAACATAAATACAATTTAATAAAGCATAGGATAAAACAACATAAATATAATTTATAAAGCATAGGATAAAACAACATAAATACAATTTAATAAAGCATAGGTTAAAACAACATAAATACAATTTAATAAAGCATAGGTTAAAACAACATAAATACAATTTTATAAAGCATAGGATAAAACAACATAAATACAATTTAATAAAGCATAGGTTAAAACAACAAAAATACAATTTAATAAAGCATAGGATAAAACAACATAAATTCAATATAATAAAGCATAGGATAAAACAACATAAATACAATTTAATAAAGCATAGGATAAAACAACATAAATACAATTTATAAAGCATAGGATAAAACAACATAAATACAATTTAATAAAGCATAGGATAAAACAACATAAATAAAATTTAATAAAGCATAGGTTAAAACAACATAAATACAATTTAATAAAGCATAGGATAAGACAACATGAATACAATTTAATAAAGCATAGGATAAAACAACATAAATACAATTTAATAAAGCATAGGATAAAACAACATAAATACAATTTAATAAAGCATACGTTAAAACAACATAAATACAATTAAATAAAGCATAGGATAAAACAACATAAATACAATTTAATAAAGCATAGGATAAAACAACATAAATAAAATTTTATAAAGCATAGGATAAAACAACATAAATACAATTTAATAAAGCATAGGTTAAAACAACATAAATACAATTTAATAAAGCATAGGATAAAACAACATAAATTCAATATAATAAAGCATAGGATAAAACAACATAAATTCAATTTAATAAAGCATAGGATAAAACAACATAAATACAATTTAATAAAGCATAGGATAAAACAACATAAATACAATTTATAAAGCATAGGATAAAACAACATAAATACAATTTAATAAAGCATAGAATAAAACAACATAAATAAAATTTAATAAAGCATAGGTTAAAACAACATAAATACAATTTAATAAAGCATCGGACAAAACAACATAAATACAATTTAATAAAGCATAGGATAAAACAACATAAATACAATTTATAAAGCATAGGATAAAACAACATAAATACAATTTAATAAAGCATAGGATAAAACAACATAAATACAATTTAATAAAGCATAGGATAAAACAACATAAATAAAATTTAATAAAGCATAGGATAAAACAACATAAATAAAATTTAATAAAGCATAGGATAAAACAACATAAATACAATTTATAAAGGATAGGATAAAACAACATAAATACAATTTAATAAAGCATAGGTTAAAACAACATAAATACAATTTAATAAAGCATAGGACAAAACAACATAAATACAATTTAATAAAGCATAGGTTAAAACAACATAAATACAATTTAATAAAGCATAAGATAAAACAA
Source organism: Phyllobates terribilis (assembly GCF_046119375.1). Taxonomy (NCBI): domain Eukaryota; kingdom Metazoa; phylum Chordata; class Amphibia; order Anura; family Dendrobatidae; genus Phyllobates; species Phyllobates terribilis. Next base: position 2,300,531 of record NW_027362778.1, read on the forward strand.
CATAAATACAATTTAATAAAGCATAGGATAAAACAACGTAAATACTTTTTAATAAAGCATACGTTAAAACAACATAAATACAATTAAATAAAGAATAGGATAAAACAACATAAATACAATTTAATAAAGCATAGGTTAAAACAACATAAATACAATTTTATAAAGCATAGGATAAAACAACATAAATACAATTTAATAAAGCATAGGTTAAAACAACAAAAATACAATTTAATAAAGCATAGGATAAAACAACATAAATTCAATATAACAAAGCATAGGATAAAACAACATAAATACAATTTAATAAAGCATAGGATAAAACAACATAAATATAATTTATAAAGCATAGGATAAAACAACATAAATACAATTTAATAAAGCATAGGTTAAAACAACATAAATACAATTTAATAAAGCATAGGTTAAAACAACATAAATACAATTTTATAAAGCATAGGATAAAACAACATAAATACAATTTAATAAAGCATAGGTTAAAACAACAAAAATACAATTTAATAAAGCATAGGATAAAACAACATAAATTCAATATAATAAAGCATAGGATAAAACAACATAAATACAATTTAATAAAGCATAGGATAAAACAACATAAATACAATTTATAAAGCATAGGATAAAACAACATAAATACAATTTAATAAAGCATAGGATAAAACAACATAAATAAAATTTAATAAAGCATAGGTTAAAACAACATAAATACAATTTAATAAAGCATAGGATAAGACAACATGAATACAATTTAATAAAGCATAGGATAAAACAACATAAATACAATTTAATAAAGCATAGGATAAAACAACATAAATACAATTTAATAAAGCATACGTTAAAACAACATAAATACAATTAAATAAAGCATAGGATAAAACAACATAAATACAATTTAATAAAGCATAGGATAAAACAACATAAATACAATTTTATAAAGCATAGGATAAAACAACATAAATACAATTTAATAAAGCATAGGTTAAAACAACATAAATACAATTTAATAAAGCATAGGATAAAACAACATAAATTCAATATAATAAAGCATAGGATAAAACAACATAAATACAATTTAATAAAGCATAGGATAAAACAACATAAATACAATTTATAAAGCATAGGATAAAACAAAATAAATTCAATATAATAAAGCATAGGATAAAACAACATAAATACAATTAAATAAAGCATAGGATAAAACAACATAAATACAATTTAATAAAGCATAGGTTAAAACAACATAAATACAATTTTATAAAGCATAGGATAAAACATCATAAATACAATTTAATAAAGCATAGGATAAAACAACATAAATACAATTTATAAAGCATAGGATAAAACAACATAAATACAATTTAATAAAGCATAGGATAAAACAACATAAATAAAATTTAATAAAGCATAGGTTAAAACAACATAAATACAATTTAATAAAGCATAGGATAAGACAACATAAATACAATTTAATAAAGCATAGGATAAAACAACATAAATACAATTTAATAAAGCATAGGATAAAACAACATAAATACAATTTAATAAAGCATACGTTAAAACAACATAAATACAATTAAATAAAGCATAGGATAAAACAACATAAATACAATTTAATAAAGCATAGGTTAAAACAACATAAATACAATTTTATAAAGCATAGGATAAAACAACATAAATACAATTTAATAAAGCATAGGTTAAAACAACATAAATACAATTTAATAAAGCATAGGATAAAACAACATAAATTCAATATAATAAAGCATAGGATAAAACAACATAAATACAATTTAATAAAGCATAGGATAAAACAACATAAATACAATTTATAAAGCATAGGATAAAACAAAATAAATACAATTTAATAAAGCATAGGATAAAATAACATAAATACAATTTCATAAAGCATAGGCTAAAACTACATAAATACAATTTAATAAAGCATCGGACAAAACAACATAAGTACAATTTAATAAAGCATATGATAAAACAACATAAATACAATTTATAAAGCATAGGATAAAACAACATAAATACAATTTAATAAAGCATAGGATAAAACAACATAAATACAATTTAATAAAGCATACGTTAAAACAACATAAATACAATTAAATAAAGCATAGGTTAAAACAACATAAATACAATTTAATAAAGCATAGGATAAAACAACATAAATACAATTTAATAAAGCATAGGATAAAACAACATAAATAAAATTTAATAAAGCATAGGTTAAAACAACATAAATACAATTTAATAAAGCATAGGATAAAACAACATAAATACAATTTAATAAAGCATAGGATAAAACAACATAAATAAAATTTAATAAAGCATAGGTTAAAACAACATAAATACAATTTAATAAAGCATAGGCAAAAACTACATAAATACAATTTAATAAAGCATAGGATAAAACAACATAAATACAATTTAATAAAGCATAGGTTAAAACAACATAAATACAATTTAATAAAGCATAGGATAAAACAACATAAATACAATTTAATAAAGCATAGGTTAAAACAACATAAATACAATTTAATAAAGCATAGGATAAAACAACATAAATTCAATTTAATAAAGCATAGGATAAAACAACATAAATACAATTTAATAAAGCATAGGATAAAACAACATAAATACAATTTATAAAGCATAGGATAAAACAACATAAATACAATTTAATAAAGCATAGAATAAAACAACATAAATAAAATTTAATAAAGCATAGGTTAAAACAACATAAATACAATTTAATAAAGCATCGGACAAAACAACATAAATACAATTTAATAAAGCATAGGATAAAACAACATAAATACAATTTATAAAGCATAGGATAAAACAACATAAATACAATTTAATAAAGCATAGGATAAAACAACATAAATACAATTTAATAAAGCATAGGATAAAACAACATAAATAAAATTTAATAAAGCATAGGATAAAACAACATAAATAAAATTTAATAAAGCATAGGATAAAACAACATAAATACAATTTATAAAGGATAGGATAAAACAACATAAATACAATTTAATAAAGCATAGGTTAAAACAACATAAATACAATTTAATAAAGCATAGGATAAAACAACATAAATACAATTTAATAAAGCATAGGTTAAAACAACATAAATACAATTTAATAAAGCATAAGATAAAACAACATAAATACAATTTAATAAAGCATAGGATAAAACAACGTAAATACTTTTTAATAAAGCATAGGTTAAAACAACATAAATACAATTTAATAAAGCATAGGCTAAAACTACATAAATACAATTTAATAAAGCATAGGATAAAACAACATAAATACAATTTAATAAAGCATAGGATAAAACAACATAAATACAATTTAATAAAGCATACGTTAAAACAACATAAATACAATTAAATAAAGAATAGGATAAAACAACATAAATACAATTTAATAAAGCATAGGTTAAAACAACATAAATACAATTTTATAAAGCATAGGATAAAACAACATAAATACAATTTAATAAAGCATAGGTTAAAACAACAAAAATACAATTTAATAAAGCATAGGATAAAACAACATAAATTCAATATAACAAAGCATAGGATAAAACAACATAAATACAATTTAATAAAGCATAGGATAAAACAACATAAATATAATTTATAAAGCATAGGATAAAACAACATAAATACAATTTAATAAAGCATAGGTTAAAACAACATAAATACAATTTAATAAAGCATAGGTTAAAACAACATAAATACAATTTTATAAAGCATAGGATAAAACAACATAAATACAATTTAATAAAGCATAGGTTAAAACAACAAAAATACAATTTAATAAAGCATAGGATAAAACAACATAAATTCAATATAATAAAGCATAGGATAAAACAACATAAATACAATTTAATAAAGCATAGGATAAAACAACATAAATACAATTTATAAAGCATAGGATAAAACAACATAAATACAATTTAATAAAGCATAGGATAAAACAACATAAATAAAATTTAATAAAGCATAGGTTAAAACAACATAAATACAATTTAATAAAGCATAGGATAAGACAACATAAATACAATTTAATAAAGCATAGGATAAAACAACATAAATACAATTTAATAAAGCATAGGATAAAACAACATAAATACAATTTAATAAAGCATACGTTAAAACAACATAAATACAATTAAATAAAGCATAGGATAAAACAACATAAATACAATTTAATAAAGCATAGGATAAAACAACATAAATACAATTTTATAAAGCATAGGATAAAACAACATAAATACAATTTAATAAAGCATAGGTTAAAACAACATAAATACAATTTAATAAAGCATAGGATAAAACAACATAAATTCAATATAATAAAGCATAGGATAAAACAACATAAATACAATTTAATAAAGCATAGGATAAAACAACATAAATACAATTTATAAAGCATAGGATAAAACAAAATAAATTCAATATAATAAAGCATAGGATAAAACAACATAAATACAATTTTATAAAGCATAGGATAAAACATCATAAATACAATTTAATAAAGCATAGGATAAAACAACATAAATACAATTTATAAAGCATAGGATAAAACAACATAAATACAATTTAATAAAGCATAGGATAAAACAACATAAATAAAATTTAATAAAGCATAGGTTAAAACAACATAAATACAATTTAATAAAGCATAGGATAAGACAACATAAATACAATTTAATAAAGCATAGGATAAAACAACATAAATACAATTTAATAAAGCATAGGATAAAACAACATAAATACAATTTAATAAAGCATACGTTAAAACAACATAAATACAATTAAATAAAGCATAGGATAAAACAACATAAATACAATTTAATAAAGCATAGGTTAAAACAACATAAATACAATTTTATAAAGCATAGGATAAAACAACATAAATACAATTTAATAAAGCATAGGTTAAAACAACATAAATACAATTTAATAAAGCATAGGATAAAACAACATAAATTCAATATAATAAAGCATAGGATAAAACAACATAAATACAATTTAATAAAGCATAGGATAAAACAACATAAATACAATTTATAAAGCATAGGATAAAACAAAATAAATACAATTTAATAAAGCATAGGATAAAATAACATAAATACAATTTCATAAAGCATAGGCTAAAACTACATAAATACAATTTAATAAAGCATCGGACAAAACAACATAAGTACAATTTAATAAAGCATATGATAAAACAACATAAATACAATTTATAAAGCATAGGATAAAACAACATAAATACAATTTAATAAAGCATAGGATAAAACAACATAAATACAATTTAATAAAGCATACGTTAAAACAACATAAATACAATTAAATAAAGCATAGGTTAAAACAACATAAATACAATTTAATAAAGCATAGGATAAAACAACATAAATACAATTTAATAAAGCATAGGATAAAACAACATAAATAAAATTTAATAAAGCATAGGTTAAAACAACATAAATACAATTTAATAAAGCATAGGATAAAACAACATAAATACAATTTAATAAAGCATAGGATAAAACAACATAAATAAAATTTAATAAAGCATAGGTTAAAACAACATAAATACAATTTAATAAAGCATAGGCAAAAACTACATAAATACAATTTAATAAAGCATAGGATAAAACAACGTAAATACTTTTTAATAAAGCATACGTTAAAACAACATAAATACAATTAAATAAAGAATAGGATAAAACAACATAAATACAATTTAATAAAGCATAGGTTAAAACAACATAAATACAATTTTATAAAGCATAGGATAAAACAACATAAATACAATTTAATAAAGCATAGGTTAAAACAACAAAAATACAATTTAATAAAGCATAGGATAAAACAACATAAATTCAATATAACAAAGCATAGGATAAAACAACATAAATACAATTTAATAAAGCATAGGATAAAACAACATAAATATAATTTATAAAGCATAGGATAAAACAACATAAATACAATTTAATAAAGCATAGGTTAAAACAACATAAATACAATTTAATAAAGCATAGGTTAAAACAACATAAATACAATTTTATAAAGCATAGGATAAAACAACATAAATACAATTTAATAAAGCATAGGTTAAAACAACAAAAATACAATTTAATAAAGCATAGGATAAAACAACATAAATTCAATATAATAAAGCATAGGATAAAACAACATAAATACAATTTAATAAAGCATAGGATAAAACAACATAAATACAATTTATAAAGCATAGGATAAAACAACATAAATACAATTTAATAAAGCATAGGATAAAACAACATAAATAAAATTTAATAAAGCATAGGTTAAAACAACATAAATACAATTTAATAAAGCATAGGATAAGACAACATGAATACAATTTAATAAAGCATAGGATAAAACAACATAAATACAATTTAATAAAGCATAGGATAAAACAACATAAATACAATTTAATAAAGCATACGTTAAAACAACATAAATACAATTAAATAAAGCATAGGATAAAACAACATAAATACAATTTAATAAAGCATAGGATAAAACAACATAAATACAATTTTATAAAGCATAGGATAAAACAACATAAATACAATTTAATAAAGCATAGGTTAAAACAACATAAATACAATTTAATAAAGCATAGGATAAAACAACATAAATTCAATATAATAAAGCATAGGATAAAACAACATAAATACAATTTAATAAAGCATAGGATAAAACAACATAAATACAATTTATAAAGCATAGGATAAAACAAAATAAATTCAATATAATAAAGCATAGGATAAAACAACATAAATACAATTAAATAAAGCATAGGATAAAACAACATAAATACAATTTAATAAAGCATAGGTTAAAACAACATAAATACAATTTTATAAAGCATAGGATAAAACATCATAAATACAATTTAATAAAGCATAGGATAAAACAACATAAATACAATTTATAAAGCATAGGATAAAACAACATAAATACAATTTAATAAAGCATAGGATAAAACAACATAAATAAAATTTAATAAAGCATAGGTTAAAACAACATAAATACAATTTAATAAAGCATAGGATAAGACAACATAAATACAATTTAATAAAGCATAGGATAAAACAACATAAATACAATTTAATAAAGCATAGGATAAAACAACATAAATACAATTTAATAAAGCATACGTTAAAACAACATAAATACAATTAAATAAAGCATAGGATAAAACAACATAAATACAATTTAATAAAGCATAGGTTAAAACAACATAAATACAATTTTATAAAGCATAGGATAAAACAACATAAATACAATTTAATAAAGCATAGGTTAAAACAACATAAATACAATTTAATAAAGCATAGGATAAAACAACATAAATTCAATATAATAAAGCATAGGATAAAACAACATAAATACAATTTAATAAAGCATAGGATAAAACAACATAAATACAATTTATAAAGCATAGGATAAAACAAAATAAATACAATTTAATAAAGCATAGGATAAAATAACATAAATACAATTTCATAAAGCATAGGCTAAAACTACATAAATACAATTTAATAAAGCATCGGACAAAACAACATAAGTACAATTTAATAAAGCATATGATAAAACAACATAAATACAATTTATAAAGCATAGGATAAAACAACATAAATACAATTTAATAAAGCATAGGATAAAACAACATAAATACAATTTAATAAAGCATACGTTAAAACAACATAAATACAATTAAATAAAGCATAGGTTAAAACAACATAAATACAATTTAATAAAGCATAGGATAAAACAACATAAATACAATTTAATAAAGCATAGGATAAAACAACATAAATAAAATTTAATAAAGCATAGGTTAAAACAACATAAATACAATTTAATAAAGCATAGGATAAAACAACATAAATACAATTTAATAAAGCATAGGATAAAACAACATAAATAAAATTTAATAAAGCATAGGTTAAAACAACATAAATACAATTTAATAAAGCATAGGCAAAAACTACATAAATACAATTTAATAAAGCATAGGATAAAACAACATAAATACAATTTAATAAAGCATAGGTTAAAACAACATAAATACAATTTAATAAAGCATAGGATAAAACAACATAAATACAATTTAATAAAGCATAGGTTAAAACAACATAAATACAATTTAATAAAGCATAGGATAAAACAACATAAATTCAATTTAATAAAGCATAGGATAAAACAACATAAATACAATTTAATAAAGCATAGGATAAAACAACATAAATACAATTTATAAAGCATAGGATAAAACAACATAAATACAATTTAATAAAGCATAGAATAAAACAACATAAATAAAATTTAATAAAGCATAGGTTAAAACAACATAAATACAATTTAATAAAGCATCGGACAAAACAACATAAATACAATTTAATAAAGCATAGGATAAAACAACATAAATACAATTTATAAAGCATAGGATAAAACAACATAAATACAATTTAATAAAGCATAGGATAAAACAACATAAATACAATTTAATAAAGCATAGGATAAAACAACATAAATAAAATTTAATAAAGCATAGGATAAAACAACATAAATAAAATTTAATAAAGCATAGGATAAAACAACATAAATACAATTTATAAAGGATAGGATAAAACAACATAAATACAATTTAATAAAGCATAGGTTAAAACAACATAAATACAATTTAATAAAGCATAGGATAAAACAACATAAATACAATTTAATAAAGCATAGGTTAAAACAACATAAATACAATTTAATAAAGCATAAGATAAAACAACATAAATACAATTTAATAAAGCATAGGATAAAACAACGTAAATACTTTTTAATAAAGCATAGGTTAAAACAACATAAATACAATTTAATAAAGCATAGGCTAAAACTACATAAATACAATTTAATAAAGCATAGGATAAAACAACATAAATACAATTTAATAAAGCATAGGATAAAACAACATAAATACAATTTAATAAAGCATACGTTAAAACAACATAAATACAATTAAATAAAGAATAGGATAAAACAACATAAATACAATTTAATAAAGCATAGGTTAAAACAACATAAATACAATTTTATAAAGCATAGGATAAAACAACATAAATACAATTTAATAAAGCATAGGTTAAAACAACAAAAATACAATTTAATAAAGCATAGGATAAAACAACATAAATTCAATATAACAAAGCATAGGATAAAACAACATAAATACAATTTAATAAAGCATAGGATAAAACAACATAAATATAATTTATAAAGCATAGGATAAAACAACATAAATACAATTTAATAAAGCATAGGTTAAAACAACATAAATACAATTTAATAAAGCATAGGTTAAAACAACATAAATACAATTTTATAAAGCATAGGATAAAACAACATAAATACAATTTAATAAAGCATAGGTTAAAACAACAAAAATACAATTTAATAAAGCATAGGATAAAACAACATAAATTCAATATAATAAAGCATAGGATAAAACAACATAAATACAATTTAATAAAGCATAGGATAAAACAACATAAATACAATTTATAAAGCATAGGATAAAACAACATAAATACAATTTAATAAAGCATAGGATAAAACAACATAAATAAAATTTAATAAAGCATAGGTTAAAACAACATAAATACAATTTAATAAAGCATAGGATAAGACAACATAAATACAATTTAATAAAGCATAGGATAAAACAACATAAATACAATTTAATAAAGCATAGGATAAAACAACATAAATACAATTTAATAAAGCATACGTTAAAACAACATAAATACAATTAAATAAAGCATAGGATAAAACAACATAAATACAATTTAATAAAGCATAGGATAAAACAACATAAATACAATTTTATAAAGCATAGGATAAAACAACATAAATACAATTTAATAAAGCATAGGTTAAAACAACATAAATACAATTTAATAAAGCATAGGATAAAACAACATAAATTCAATATAATAAAGCATAGGATAAAACAACATAAATACAATTTAATAAAGCATAGGATAAAACAACATAAATACAATTTATAAAGCATAGGATAAAACAAAATAAATTCAATATAATAAAGCATAGGATAAAACAACATAAATACAATTTTATAAAGCATAGGATAAAACATCATAAATACAATTTAATAAAGCATAGGATAAAACAACATAAATACAATTTATAAAGCATAGGATAAAACAACATAAATACAATTTAATAAAGCATAGGATAAAACAACATAAATAAAATTTAATAAAGCATAGGTTAAAACAACATAAATACAATTTAATAAAGCATAGGATAAGACAACATAAATACAATTTAATAAAGCATAGGATAAAACAACATAAATACAATTTAATAAAGCATAGGATAAAACAACATAAATACAATTTAATAAAGCATACGTTAAAACAACATAAATACAATTAAATAAAGCATAGGATAAAACAACATAAATACAATTTAATAAAGCATAGGTTAAAACAACATAAATACAATTTTATAAAGCATAGGATAAAACAACATAAATACAATTTAATAAAGCATAGGTTAAAACAACATAAATACAATTTAATAAAGCATAGGATAAAACAACATAAATTCAATATAATAAAGCATAGGATAAAACAACATAAATACAATTTAATAAAGCATAGGATAAAACAACATAAATACAATTTATAAAGCATAGGATAAAACAAAATAAATACAATTTAATAAAGCATAGGATAAAATAACATAAATACAATTTCATAAAGCATAGGCTAAAACTACATAAATACAATTTAATAAAGCATCGGACAAAACAACATAAGTACAATTTAATAAAGCATATGATAAAACAACATAAATACAATTTATAAAGCATAGGATAAAACAACATAAATACAATTTAATAAAGCATAGGATAAAACAACATAAATACAATTTAATAAAGCATACGTTAAAACAACATAAATACAATTAAATAAAGCATAGGTTAAAACAACATAAATACAATTTAATAAAGCATAGGATAAAACAACATAAATACAATTTAATAAAGCATAGGATAAAACAACATAAATAAAATTTAATAAAGCATAGGTTAAAACAACATAAATACAATTTAATAAAGCATAGGATAAAACAACATAAATACAATTTAATAAAGCATAGGATAAAACAACATAAATAAAATTTAATAAAGCATAGGTTAAAACAACATAAATACAATTTAATAAAGCATAGGCAAAAACTACATAAATACAATTTAATAAAGCATAGGATAAAACAACATAAATACAATTTAATAAAGCATAGGTTAAAACAACATAAATACAATTTAATAAAGCATAGGATAAAACAACATAAATACAATTTAATAAAGCATAGGTTAAAACAACATAAATACAATTTAATAAAGCATAGGATAAAACAACATAAATACAATTTAATAAAGCATAGGATAAAACAACGTAAATACTTTTTAATAAAGCATAGGTTAAAACAACATAAATACAATTTAATAAAGCATAGGCTAAAACTACATAAATACAATTTAATAAAGCATAGGATAAAACAACATAAATACAATTTAATAAAGCATAGGATAAAACAACATAAATAAAATTTAATAAAGCATAGGTTAAAACAACATAAATACAATTTAATAAAGCATAGGATAAGACAACATAAATACAATTTAATAAAGCATAGGATAAAACAACATAAATACAATTTAATAAAGCATAGGATAAAACAACATAAATACAATTTAATAAAGCATACGTTAAAACAACATAAATACAATTAAATAAAGCATAGGATAAAACAACATAAATACAATTTAATAAAGCATAGGATAAAACAACATAAATACAATTTTATAAAGCATAGGATAAAACAACATAAATACAATTTAATAAAGCATAGGTTAAAACAACATAAATACAATTTAATAAAGCATAGGATAAAACAACATAAATTCAATATAATAAAGCATAGGATAAAACAACATAAATACAATTTAATAAAGCATAGGATAAAACAACATAAATACAATTTATAAAGCATAGGATAAAACAAAATAAATTCAATATAATAAAGCATAGGATAAAACAACATAAATACAATTTTATAAAGCATAGGATAAAACATCATAAATACAATTTAATAAAGCATAGGATAAAACAACATAAATACAATTTATAAAGCATAGGATAAAACAACATAAATACAATTTAATAAAGCATAGGATAAAACAACATAAATAAAATTTAATAAAGCATAGGTTAAAACAACATAAATACAATTTAATAAAGCATAGGATAAGACAACATAAATACAATTTAATAAAGCATAGGATAAAACAACATAAATACAATTTAATAAAGCATAGGATAAAACAACATAAATACAATTTAATAAAGCATACGTTAAAACAACATAAATACAATTAAATAAAGCATAGGATAAAACAACATAAATACAATTTAATAAAGCATAGGTTAAAACAACATAAATACAATTTTATAAAGCATAGGATAAAACAACATAAATACAATTTAATAAAGCATAGGTTAAAACAACATAAATACAATTTAATAAAGCATAGGATAAAACAACATAAATTCAATATAATAAAGCATAGGATAAAACAACATAAATACAATTTAATAAAGCATAGGATAAAACAACATAAATACAATTTATAAAGCATAGGATAAAACAAAATAAATACAATTTAATAAAGCATAGGATAAAATAACATAAATACAATTTCATAAAGCATAGGCTAAAACTACATAAATACAATTTAATAAAGCATCGGACAAAACAACATAAGTACAATTTAATAAAGCATATGATAAAACAACATAAATACAATTTATAAAGCATAGGATAAAACAACATAAATACAATTTAATAAAGCATAGGATAAAACAACATAAATACAATTTAATAAAGCATACGTTAAAACAACATAAATACAATTAAATAAAGCATAGGTTAAAACAACATAAATACAATTTAATAAAGCATAGGATAAAACAACATAAATACAATTTAATAAAGCATAGGATAAAACAACATAAATAAAATTTAATAAAGCATAGGTTAAAACAACATAAATACAATTTAATAAAGCATAGGATAAAACAACATAAATACAATTTAATAAAGCATAGGATAAAACAACATAAATAAAATTTAATAAAGCATAGGTTAAAACAACATAAATACAATTTAATAAAGCATAGGCAAAAACTACATAAATACAATTTAATAAAGCATAGGATAAAACAACATAAATACAATTTAATAAAGCATAGGTTAAAACAACATAAATACAATTTAATAAAGCATAGGATAAAACAACATAAATACAATTTAATAAAGCATAGGTTAAAACAACATAAATACAATTTAATAAAGCATAGGATAAAACAACATAAATACAATTTATAAAGCATAGGATAAAACAACATAAATACAATTTAATAAAGCATAGGATAAAACAACATAAATACAATTTAATAAAGCATAGGTTAAAACAACATAAATACAATTTAATAAAGCATAGGATAAAACAACATAAATTCAATTTAATAAAGCATAGGATAAAACAACATAAATACAATTTAATAAAGCATAGGATAAAACAACATAAATACAATTTATAAAGCATAGGATAAAACAACATAAATACAATTTAATAAAGCATAGAATAAAACAACATAAACAAAATTTAATAAAGCATAGGTTAAAACAACATAAATACAATTTAATAAAGCATCGGACAAAACAACATAAATACAATTTAATAAAGCATAGGATAAAACAACATAAATACAATTTATAAAGCATAGGATAAAACAACATAAATACAATTTAATAAAGCATAGGATAAAACAACATAAATTCAATTTAATAAAGCATAGGATAAAACAACATAAATACAATTTAATAAAGCATAGGATAAAACAACATAAATAAAATTTAATAAAGCATAGGATAAAACAACATAAATACAATTTATAAAGGATAGGATAAAACAACATAAATACAATTTAATAAAGCATAGGTTAAAACAACATAAATACAATTTAATAAAGCATAGGATAAAACAACATAAATACAATTTAATAAAGCATAGGTTAAAACAACATAAATACAATTTAATAAAGCATAGGATAAAACAACATAAATACAATTTAATAAAGCATAGGATAAAACAACGTAAATACTTTTTAATAAAGCATAGGTTAAAACAACATAAATACAATTTAATAAAGCATAGGCTAAAACTACATAAATACAATTTAATAAAGCATAGGATAAAACAACATAAATACAATTTAATAAAGCATAGGATAAAACAACATAAATACAATTTAATAAAGCATACGTTAAAACAACATAAATACAATTAAATAAAGCATAGGATAAAACAACATAAATACAATTTAATAAAGCATAGGTTAAAACAACATAAATACAATTTTATAAAGCATAGTATAAAACAACATAAATACAATTTAATAAAGCATAGGTTAAAACAACAAAAATACAATTTAATAAAGCATAGGATAAAACAACATAAATTCAATATAATAAAGCATAGGATAAAACAACATAAATAAAATTTAATAAAGCATAGGTTAAAACAACATAAATACAATTTAATAAAGCATCGGACAAAACAACATAAATACAATTTAATAAAGCATAGGATAAAACAACATAAATACAATTTATAAAGCATAGGATAAAACAACATAAATACAATTTAATAAAGCATAGGATAAAACAACATAAATACAATTTAATAAAGCATAGGATAAAACAACATAAATACAATTTAATAAAGCATAGGCTAAAACTACATAAATACAATTTAATAAAGCATAGGATAAAACAACATAAATAAAATTTAATAAAGCATAGGTTAAAACAACATAAATACAATTTAATAAAGCATAGGATAAAACAACATAAATACAATTTAATAAAGCATAGGATAAAACAACGTAAATACTTTTTAATAAAGCATAGGTTAAAACAACATAAATACAATTTAATAAAGCATAGGCTAAAACTACATAAATACAATTTAATAAAGCATAGGATAAAACAACATAAATACAATTTAATAAAACATAGGATAAAACAACATAAATACAATTTAATAAAGCATAGGATAAAACAACATAAATAAAATTTAATAAAGCATAGGTTAAAACAACATAAATACAATTTAATAAAGCATCGGACAAAACAACATAAATACAATTTAATAAAGCATAGGATAAAACAACATAAATACAATTTATAAAGCATAGGATAAAACAACATAAATACAATTTAATAAAGCATATTATAAAACAACATAAATAAAATTTAATAAAGCATAGGATAAAACAACATAAATACAATTTAATAAAGCATAGGATAAAACAACATAAATACAATTTAATAAAGCATAGGCTAAAACTACATAAATACAATTTAATAAAGCATAGGATAAAACAAATTAAATACAATTTAATAAAGCATAGGATAAAACAACATAAATTCAATTTAATAAAGCATATGATAAAACAAATTAAATACAATTTAATAAAGCATAGGATAAAACAACATGAATACAATTTAATAAAGCATAGGATAAAACAACATAAATACAATTTCATAAAGCATAGGCTAAAACTACATAAATACAATTTAATAAAGCATCGGACAAAACAACATAAATACAATTTAATAAAGCATAGGATAAAACAACATAAATACAATTTATAAAGCATAGGATAAAACAACATAAATACAATTTAATAAAGCATAGGATAAAACAACATAAATAAAATTTAATAAAGCATAGGTTAAAACAACATAAATACAATTTAATAAAGCATCGGACAAAACAACATAAATACAATTTAATAAAGCATAGGACAAAACAACATAAATACAATTTAATAAAGCATATGTTAAAACAACATAAATACAATTTAATAAAGCATAAGATAAAACAACATGAATATAATTTAGTAAAGCATAAGATAAAACAACATGAATACAATTTAATAAAGCATAGGATAAAACAACGTAAATACAATTTAATAAAGCATAGGCTAAAACTACATAAATACAATTTAATAAAGCATAGGATAAAACAAATTAAATACAATTTAATAAAGCATAGGATAAAACAACATAAATTCAATTTAATAAAGCATAGGATAAAACAACACAAATACAATTTAATAAAGCATAGGATAAAACAACATAAATACAATTTAATAAAGCATAAGATAAAATAACATGAATACAATTTAATAAAGCATAGTTTAAAACAACATAAATACAATTTAATAAAGCATAAGATAAAACAACATGAATACAATTTAATAAAGCAGAGATTAAAACAACATAAATACAATTTAATAAATCATAGGATAAAACAACATAAATACAATTTAATAAAGCATAGGTTAAAACAACATAAAAACAATTTAATAAAGCATAGGATAAAACAACATAAATACAATTTAATAAAGCATAGGATAAAACAACGTAAATACTTTTTAATAAAGCATAGGTTAAAACAACATAAATACAATTTAATAAAGCATAGGCTAAAACTACATAAATACAATTTAATAAAGCATAGGATAAAACAACATAAATACAATTTAATAAAGCATAGGATAAAACAACATAAATACAATTTAATAAAGCATACGTTAAAACAACATAAATACAATTAAATAAAGCATAGGATAAAACAACATAAATACAATTTAATAAAGCATAGGCTAAAACTACATAAATACAATTTAATAAAGCATAGGATAAAACAACATAAATACAATTTAATAAAGCATAGGATAAAACAACATAAATTCAATTTAATAAAGCATAGGATAAAACAACATAAATACAATTTAATAAAGCATAGGATAAAACAACATAAATAAAATTTAATAAAGCATAGGATAAAACAACATAAATACAATTTATAAAGGATAGGATAAAACAACATAAATACAATTTAATAAAGCATAGGTTAAAACAACATAAATACAATTTAATAAAGCATAGGATAAAACAACATAAATACAATTTAATAAAGCATAGGTTAAAACAACATAAATACAATTTAATAAAGCATAGGATAAAACAACATAAATACAATTTAATAAAGCATAGGATAAAACAACGTAAATACTTTTTAATAAAGCATAGGTTAAAACAACATAAATACAATTTAATAAAGCATAGGCTAAAACTACATAAATACAATTTAATAAAGCATAGGATAAAACAACATAAATACAATTTAATAAAGCATAGGATAAAACAACATAAATACAATTTAATAAAGCATACGTTAAAACAACATAAATACAATTAAATAAAGCATAGGATAAAACAACATAAATACAATTTAATAAAGCATAGGTTAAAACAACATAAATACAATTTTATAAAGCATAGTATAAAACAACATAAATACAATTTAATAAAGCATAGGTTAAAACAACAAAAATACAATTTAATAAAGCATAGGATAAAACAACATAAATTCAATATAATAAAGCATAGGATAAAACAACATAAATAAAATTTAATAAAGCATAGGTTAAAACAACATAAATACAATTTAATAAAGCATCGGACAAAACAACATAAATACAATTTAATAAAGCATAGGATAAAACAACATAAATACAATTTATAAAGCATAGGATAAAACAACATAAATACAATTTAATAAAGCATAGGATAAAACAACATAAATACAATTTAATAAAGCATAGGATAAAACAACATAAATACAATTTAATAAAGCATAGGCTAAAACTACATAAATACAATTTAATAAAGCATAGGATAAAACAACATAAATAAAATTTAATAAAGCATAGGTTAAAACAACATAAATACAATTTAATAAAGCATAGGATAAAACAACATAAATACAATTTAATAAAGCATAGGATAAAACAACGTAAATACTTTTTAATAAAGCATAGGTTAAAACAACATAAATACAATTTAATAAAGCATAGGCTAAAACTACATAAATACAATTTAATAAAGCATAGGATAAAACAACATAAATACAATTTAATAAAACATAGGATAAAACAACATAAATACAATTTAATAAAGCATAGGATAAAACAACATAAATAAAATTTAATAAAGCATAGGTTAAAACAACATAAATACAATTTAATAAAGCATCGGACAAAACAACATAAATACAATTTAATAAAGCATAGGATAAAACAACATAAATACAATTTATAAAGCATAGGATAAAACAACATAAATACAATTTAATAAAGCATATTATAAAACAACATAAATAAAATTTAATAAAGCATAGGATAAAACAACATAAATACAATTTAATAAAGCATAGGATAAAACAACATAAATACAATTTAATAAAGCATAGGCTAAAACTACATAAATACAATTTAATAAAGCATAGGACAAAACAAATTAAATACAATTTAATAAAGCATAGGATAAAACAACATAAATTCAATTTAATAAAGCATATGATAAAACAAATTAAATACAATTTAATAAAGCATAGGATAAAACAACATGAATACAATTTAATAAAGCATAGGTTAAAACAACATAAATACAATTTAATAAAGCATAGTATAAAACAACATAAATACAATTTAATAAAGCATAGGTTAAAACAACATAAATACAATTTAATAAAGCATAGGATAAAACAACATAAATACAATTTCATAAAGCATAGGCTAAAACTACATAAATACAATTTATAAAGCATAGGATAAAACAACATAAATACAATTTAATAAAGCATAGGATAAAACAACATAAATTCAATTTAATAAAGCATAGGATAAAACAACATAAATACAATTTAATAAAGCATAGGATAAAACAACATAAATAAAATTTAATAAAGCATAGGATAAAACAACATAAATACAATTTATAAAGGATAGGATAAAACAACATAAATACAATTTAATAAAGCATAGGTTAAAACAACATAAATACAATTTAATAAAGCATAGGATAAAACAACATAAATACAATTTAATAAAGCATAGGTTAAAACAACATAAATACAATTTAATAAAGCATAGGATAAAACAACATAAATACAATTTAATAAAGCATAGGATAAAACAACGTAAATACTTTTTAATAAAGCATAGGTTAAAACAACATAAATACAATTTAATAAAGCATAGGCTAAAACTACATAAATACAATTTAATAAAGCATAGGATAAAACAACATAAATACAATTTAATAAAGCATAGGATAAAACAACATAAATACAATTTAATAAAGCATACGTTAAAACAACATAAATACAATTAAATAAAGCATAGGATAAAACAACATAAATACAATTTAATAAAGCATAGGTTAAAACAACATAAATACAATTTTATAAAGCATAGTATAAAACAACATAAATACAATTTAATAAAGCATAGGTTAAAACAACAAAAATACAATTTAATAAAGCATAGGATAAAACAACATAAATTCAATATAATAAAGCATAGGATAAAACAACATAAATAAAATTTAATAAAGCATAGGTTAAAACAACATAAATACAATTTAATAAAGCATCGGACAAAACAACATAAATACAATTTAATAAAGCATAGGATAAAACAACATAAATACAATTTATAAAGCATAGGATAAAACAACATAAATACAATTTAATAAAGCATAGGATAAAACAACATAAATACAATTTAATAAAGCATAGGATAAAACAACATAAATACAATTTAATAAAGCATAGGCTAAAACTACATAAATACAATTTAATAAAGCATAGGATAAAACAACATAAATAAAATTTAATAAAGCATAGGTTAAAACAACATAAATACAATTTAATAAAGCATAGGATAAAACAACATAAATACAATTTAATAAAGCATAGGATAAAACAACGTAAATACTTTTTAATAAAGCATAGGTTAAAACAACATAAATACAATTTAATAAAGCATAGGCTAAAACTACATAAATACAATTTAATAAAGCATAGGATAAAACAACATAAATACAATTTAATAAAACATAGGATAAAACAACATAAATACAATTTAATAAAGCATAGGATAAAACAACATAAATAAAATTTAATAAAGCATAGGTTAAAACAACATAAATACAATTTAATAAAGCATCGGACAAAACAACATAAATACAATTTAATAAAGCATAGGATAAAACAACATAAATACAATTTATAAAGCATAGGATAAAACAACATAAATACAATTTAATAAAGCATATTATAAAACAACATAAATAAAATTTAATAAAGCATAGGATAAAACAACATAAATACAATTTAATAAAGCATAGGATAAAACAACATAAATACAATTTAATAAAGCATAGGCTAAAAATACATAAATACAATTTAATAAAGCATAGGACAAAACAAATTAAATACAATTTAATAAAGCATAGGATAAAACAACATAAATTCAATTTAATAAAGCATATGATAAAACAAATTAAATACAATTTAATAAAGCATAGGATAAAACAACATGAATACAATTTAATAAAGCATAGGATAAAACAACATAAATACAATTTCATAAAGCATAGGCTAAAACTACATAAATACAATTTAATAAAGCATCGGACAAAACAACATAAATACAATTTAATAAAGCATAGGATAAAACAACATAAATACAATTTATAAAGCATAGGATAAAACAACATAAATACAATTTAATAAAGCATAGGATAAAACAACATAAATAAAATTTAATAAAGCATAGGTTAAAACAACATAAATACAATTTAATAAAGCATCGGACAAAACAACATAAATACAATTTAATAAAGCATAGGACAAAACAACATAAATACAATTTAATAAAGCATATGTTAAAACAACATAAATACAATTTAATAAAGCATAAGATAAAACAACATGAATATAATTTAGTAAAGCATAAGATAAAACAACATGAATACAATTTAATAAAGCATAGGATAAAACAACGTAAATACAATTTAATAAAGCATAGGCTAAAACTACATAAATACAATTTAATAAAGCATAGGATAAAACAAATTAAATACAATTTAATAAAGCATAGGATAAAACAACATAAATTCAATTTAATAAAGCATAGGATAAAACAACACAAATACAATTTAATAAAGCATAGGATAAAACAACATAAATACAATTTAATAAAGCATAAGATAAAATAACATGAATACAATTTAATAAAGCATAGTTTAAAACAACATAAATACAATTTAATAAAGCATAAGATAAAACAACATGAATACAATTTAATAAAGCAGAGATTAAAACAACATAAATACAATTTAATAAATCATAGGATAAAACAACATAAATACAATTTAATAAAGCATAGGTTAAAACAACATAAAAACAATTTAATAAAGCATAGGATAAAACAACATAAATACAATTTAATAAAGCATAGGATAAAACAACGTAAATACTTTTTAATAAAGCATAGGTTAAAACAACATAAATACAATTTAATAAAGCATAGGCTAAAACTACATAAATACAATTTAATAAAGCATAGGATAAAACAACATAAATACAATTTAATAAAGCATAGGATAAAACAACATAAATACAATTTAATAAAGCATACGTTAAAACAACATAAATACAATTAAATAAAGCATAGGATAAAACAACATAAATACAATTTAATAAAGCATAGGCTAAAACTACATAAATACAATTTAATAAAGCATAGGATAAAACAACATAAATACAATTTAATAAAGCATAGGATAAAACAACATAAATTCAATTTAATAAAGCATAGGATAAAACAACATAAATACAATTTAATAAAGCATAGGATAAAACAACATAAATAAAATTTAATAAAGCATAGGATAAAACAACATAAATACAATTTATAAAGGATAGGATAAAACAACATAAATACAATTTAATAAAGCATAGGTTAAAACAACATAAATACAATTTAATAAAGCATAGGATAAAACAACATAAATACAATTTAATAAAGCATAGGTTAAAACAACATAAATACAATTTAATAAAGCATAGGATAAAACAACATAAATACAATTTAATAAAGCATAGGATAAAACAACGTAAATACTTTTTAATAAAGCATAGGTTAAAACAACATAAATACAATTTAATAAAGCATAGGCTAAAACTACATAAATACAATTTAATAAAGCATAGGATAAAACAACATAAATACAATTTAATAAAGCATAGGATAAAACAACATAAATACAATTTAATAAAGCATACGTTAAAACAACATAAATACAATTAAATAAAGCATAGGATAAAACAACATAAATACAATTTAATAAAGCATAGGTTAAAACAACATAAATACAATTTTATAAAGCATAGTATAAAACAACATAAATACAATTTAATAAAGCATAGGTTAAAACAACAAAAATACAATTTAATAAAGCATAGGATAAAACAACATAAATTCAATATAATAAAGCATAGGATAAAACAACATAAATAAAATTTAATAAAGCATAGGTTAAAACAACATAAATACAATTTAATAAAGCATCGGACAAAACAACATAAATACAATTTAATAAAGCATAGGATAAAACAACATAAATACAATTTATAAAGCATAGGATAAAACAACATAAATACAATTTAATAAAGCATAGGATAAAACAACATAAATACAATTTAATAAAGCATAGGATAAAACAACATAAATACAATTTAATAAAGCATAGGCTAAAACTACATAAATACAATTTAATAAAGCATAGGATAAAACAACATAAATAAAATTTAATAAAGCATAGGTTAAAACAACATAAATACAATTTAATAAAGCATAGGATAAAACAACATAAATACAATTTAATAAAGCATAGGATAAAACAACGTAAATACTTTTTAATAAAGCATAGGTTAAAACAACATAAATACAATTTAATAAAGCATAGGCTAAAACTACATAAATACAATTTAATAAAGCATAGGATAAAACAACATAAATACAATTTAATAAAACATAGGATAAAACAACATAAATACAATTTAATAAAGCATAGGATAAAACAACATAAATAAAATTTAATAAAGCATAGGTTAAAACAACATAAATACAATTTAATAAAGCATCGGACAAAACAACATAAATACAATTTAATAAAGCATAGGATAAAACAACATAAATACAATTTATAAAGCATAGGATAAAACAACATAAATACAATTTAATAAAGCATATTATAAAACAACATAAATAAAATTTAATAAAGCATAGGATAAAACAACATAAATACAATTTAATAAAGCATAGGATAAAACAACATAAATACAATTTAATAAAGCATAGGCTAAAACTACATAAATACAATTTAATAAAGCATAGGACAAAACAAATTAAATACAATTTAATAAAGCATAGGATAAAACAACATAAATTCAATTTAATAAAGCATATGATAAAACAAATTAAATACAATTTAATAAAGCATAGGATAAAACAACATGAATACAATTTAATAAAGCATAGGTTAAAACAACATAAATACAATTTAATAAAGCATAGTATAAAACAACATAAATACAATTTAATAAAGCATAGGTTAAAACAACATAAATACAATTTAATAAAGCATAGGATAAAACAACATAAATACAATTTCATAAAGCATAGGCTAAAACTACATAAATACAATTTAATAAAGCATCGGACAAAACAACATAAATACAATTTAATAAAGCATAGGATAAAACAACATAAATACAATTTATAAAGCATAGGATAAAACAACATAAATACAATTTAATAAAGCATAGGATAAAACAACATAAATAAAATTTAATAAAGCATAGGTTAAAACAACATAAATACAATTTAATAAAGCATCGGACAAAACAACATAAATACAATTTAATAAAGCATAGGACAAAACAACATAAATACAATTTAATAAAGCATATGTTAAAACAACATAAATACAATTTAATAAAGCATAAGATAAAACAACATGAATATAATTTAGTAAAGCATAAGATAAAACAACATGAATACAATTTAATAAAGCATAGGATAAAACAACGTAAATACAATTTAATAAAGCATAGGCTAAAACTACATAAATACAATTTAATAAAGCATAGGATAAAACAAATTAAATACAATTTAATAAAGCATAGGATAAAACAACATAAATTCAATTTAATAAAGCATAGGATAAAACAACACAAATACAATTTAATAAAGCATAGGATAAAACAACATAAATACAATTTAATAAAGCATAAGATAAAATAACATGAATACAATTTAATAAAGCATAGTTTAAAACAACATAAATACAATTTAATAAAGCATAAGATAAAACAACATGAATACAATTTAATAAAGCAGAGATTAAAACAACATAAATACAATTTAATAAATCATAGGATAAAACAACATAAATACAATTTAATAAAGCATAGGTTAAAACAACATAAAAACAATTTAATAAAGCATAGGATAAAACAACATAAATACAATTTAATAAAGCATAGGATAAAACAACGTAAATACTTTTTAATAAAGCATAGGTTAAAACAACATAAATACAATTTAATAAAGCATAGGCTAAAACTACATAAATACAATTTAATAAAGCATAGGATAAAACAACATAAATACAATTTAATAAAGCATAGGATAAAACAACATAAATACAATTTAATAAAGCATACGTTAAAACAACATAAATACAATTAAATAAAGCATAGGATAAAACAACATAAATACAATTTAATAAAGCATAGGCTAAAACTACATAAATACAATTTAATAAAGCATAGGATAAAACAACATAAATACAATTTAATAAAGCATAGGATAAAACAACATAAATATAATTTATAAAGCATAGGATAAAACAACATAAATACAATTTAATAAAGCATAGGTTAAAACAACAAAAATACAATTTAATAAAGCATAGGATAAAACAACATAAATTCAATATAATAAAGCATAGGATAAAACAACATAAATACAATTTAATAAAGCATAGGATAAAACAACATAAATACAATTTATAAAGCATAGGATAAAACAACATAAATACAATTTAATAAAGCATAGGATAAAACAACATAAATAAAATTTAATAAAGCATAGGTTAAAACAACATAAATACAATTTAATAAAGCATAGGATAAGACAACATAAATACAATTTAATAAAGCATAGGATAAAACAACATAAATACAATTTAATAAAGCATAGGATAAAACAACATAAATACAATTTAATAAAGCATACGTTAAAACAACATAAATACAATTAAATAAAGCATAGGATAAAACAACATAAATACAATTTAATAAAGCATAGGATAAAACAACATAAATACAATTTTATAAAGCATAGGATAAAACAACATAAATACAATTTAATAAAGCATAGGTTAAAACAACATAAATACAATTTAATAAAGCATAGGATAAAACAACATAAATTCAATATAATAAAGCATAGGATAAAACAACATAAATACAATTTAATAAAGCATAGGATAAAACAACATAAATACAATTTATAAAGCATAGGATAAAACAAAATAAATTCAATATAATAAAGCATAGGATAAAACAACATAAATACAATTAAATAAAGCATAGGATAAAACAACATAAATACAATTTAATAAAGCATAGGTTAAAACAACATAAATACAATTTTATAAAGCATAGGATAAAACATCATAAATACAATTTAATAAAGCATAGGATAAAACAACATAAATACAATTTATAAAGCATAGGATAAAACAACATAAATACAATTTAATAAAGCATAGGATAAAACAACATAAATAAAATTTAATAAAGCATAGGTTAAAACAACATAAATACAATTTAATAAAGCATAGGATAAGACAACATAAATACAATTTAATAAAGCATAGGATAAAACAACATAAATACAATTTAATAAAGCATAGGATAAAACAACATAAATACAATTTAATAAAGCATACGTTAAAACAACATAAATACAATTAAATAAAGCATAGGATAAAACAACATAAATACAATTTAATAAAGCATACGTTAAAACAACATAAATACAATTAAATAAAGCATAGGATAAAACAACATAAATACAATTTAATAAAGCATAGGTTAAAACAACATAAATACAATTTTATAAAGCATAGGATAAAACAACATAAATACAATTTAATAAAGCATAGGATAAAACAACATAAATTCAATATAATAAAGCATAGGATAAAACAACATAAATACAATTTAATAAAGCATAGGATAAAACAACATAAATACAATTTATAAAGCATAGGATAAAACAAAATAAATTCAATATAATAAAGCATAGGATAAAACAACATAAATACAATTAAATAAAGCATAGGATAAAACAACATAAATACAATTTAATAAAGCATAGGTTAAAACAACATAAATACAATTTTATAAAGCATAGGATAAAACATCATAAATACAATTTAATAAAGCATATGATAAAACAACATAAATACAATTTATAAAGCATAGGATAAAACAACATAAATACAATATAATAAAGCATAGGATAAAACAACATAAATAAAATTTAATAAAGCATAGGTTAAAACAACATAAATACAATTTAATAAAGCATAGGATAAGACAACATAAATACAATTTAATAAAGCATAGGATAAAACAACATAAATACAATTTTATAAAGCATAGGATAAAACAACATAAATACAATTTAATAAAGCATAGGTTAAAACAACATAAATACAATTTAATAAAGCATAGGATAAAACAACATAAATTCAATATAATAAAGCATAGGATAAAACAACATAAATACAATTTAATAAAGCATAGGATAAAACAACATAAATACAATTTAATAAAGCATAGGTTAAAACAACATAAATACAATTTAATAAAGCATAGGATAAAACAACATAAATTCAATATAATAAAGCATAGGATAAAACAACATAAATACAATTTAATAAAGCATAGGATAAAACAACATAAATACAATTTAATAAAGCATAGGATAAAACAAAATAAATACAATTTAATAAAGCATAGGATAAAATAACATAAATACAATTTCATAAAGCATAGGCTAAAACTACATAAATACAATTTAATAAAGCATCGGACAAAACAACATAAATACAATTTAATAAAGCATATGATAAAACAACATAAATACAATTTATAAAGCATAGGATAAAACAACATAAATACAATTTAATAAAGCATAGGATAAAATAACATAAATACAATTTCATAAAGCATAGGCTAAAACTACATAAATACAATTTAATAAAGCATCGGACAAAACAACATAAATACAATTTAATAAAGCATATGATAAAACAACATAAATACAATTTATAAAGCATAGGATAAAACAACATAAATACAATTTAATAAAGCATAGGATAAAACAACATAAATACAATTTAATAAAGCATACGTTAAAACAACATAAATACAATTAAATAAAGCATAGGTTAAAACAACATAAATACAATTTAATAAAGCATAGGATAAAAGAACATAAATACAATTTAATAAAGCATAGGATAAAACAACATAAATAAAATTTAATAAAGCATAGGTTAAAACAACATAAATACAATTTAATAAAGCATAGGATAAAACAACATAAATACAATTTAATAAAGCATAGGATAAAACAACATAAATAAAATTTAATAAAGCATAGGTTAAAACAACATAAATACAATTTAATAAAGCATAGGCAAAAACTACATAAATACAATTTAATAAAGCATAGGATAAAACAACATAAATACAATTTAATAAAGCATAGGTTAAAACAACATAAATACAATTTAATAAAGCATAGGATAAAACAACATAAATACAATTTAATAAAGCATAGGATAAAACAACGTAAATACTTTTTAATAAAGCATAGGTTAAAACAACATAAATACAATTTAATAAAGCATAGGCTAAAACTACATAAATACAATTTAATAAAGCATAGGATAAAACAACATAAATACAATTTAATAAAGCATAGGATAAAACAACATAAATACAATTTAATAAAGCATAGGATAAAACAACATAAATACAATTTAATAAAGCATACGTTAAAACAACATAAATACAATTAAATAAAGCATAGGATAAAACAACATAAATACAATTTAATAAAGCATAGGTTAAAACAACATAAATACAATTTTATAAAGCATAGGATAAAACAACATAAATACAATTTAATAAAGCATAGGTTAAAACAACATAAATACAATTTAATAAAGCATAGGATAAAACAACATAAATTCAATTTAATAAAGCATAGGATAAAACAACATAAATACAATTTAATAAAGCATAGGATAAAACAACATAAATACAATTTATAAAGCATAGGATAAAACAACATAAAAACAATTTAATAAAGCATAGAATAAAACAACATAAATAAAATTTAATAAAGCATAGGTTAAAACAACATAAATACAATTTAATAAAGCATCGGACAAAACAACATAAATACAATTTAATAAAGCATAGGATAAAACAACATAAATACAATTTATAAAGCATAGGATAAAACAACATAAATACAATTTAATAAAGCATAGGATAAAACAACATAAATTCAATTTAATAAAGCATAGGATAAAACAACATAAATACAATTTAATAAAGCATAGGATAAAACAACATAAATAAAATTTAATAAAGCATAGGATAAAACAACATAAATACAATTTATAAAGGATAGGATAAAACAACATAAATACAATTTAATAAAGCATAGGTTAAAACAACATAAATACAATTTAATAAAGCATAGGATAAAACAACATAAATACAATTTAATAAAGCATAGGTTAAAACAACATAAATACAATTTAATAAAGCATAGGATAAAACAACATAAATACAATTTAATAAAGCATAGGATAAAACAACATAAATACAATTTAATAAAGCATACGTTAAAACAACATAAATACAATTAAATAAAGCATAGGATAAAACAACATAAATACAATTTAATAAAGCATAGGTTAAAACAACATAAATACAATTTTATAAAGCATAGGATAAAACAACATAAATACAATTTAATAAAGCATAGGTTAAAACAACAAAAATACAATTTAATAAAGCATAGGATAAAACAACATAAATTCAATATAATAAAGCATAGGATAAAACAACATAAATACAATTTAATAAAGCATAGGATAAAACAACATAAATATAATTTATAAAGCATAGGATAAAACAACATAAATACAATTTAATAAAGCATAGGATAAAACAACATAAATAAAATTTAATAAAGCATAGGTTAAAACAACATAAATACAATTTAATAAAGCATCGGACAAAACAACATAAATACAATTTAATAAAGCATAGGATAAAACAACATAAATACAATTTATAAAGCATAGGATAAAACAACATAAATACAATTTAATAAAGCATAGGATAAAACAACATAAATACAATTTAATAAAGCATAGGATAAAACAACATAAATACAATTTAATAAAGCATAGGATAAAACAACATAAATAAAATTTAATAAAGCATAGGTTAAAACAACATAAATACAATTTAATAAAGCATCGGACAAAACAAGATAAATACAATTTAATAAAGCATAGGATAAAACAACATAAATACAATTTATAAAGCATAGGATAAAACAACATAAATACAATTTAATAAAGCATATTATAAAACAACATAAATACAATTTAATAAAGCATAGGATAAAACAACATAAATACAATTTAATAAAGCATAGGATAAAACAACATAAATACAATTTAATAAAGCATAGGCTAAAACTACATAAATACAATTTAATAAAGCATAGGACAAAACAAATTAAATACAATTTAATAAAGCATAGGACAAAACAAATTAAATACAATTTAATAAAGCATAGGATAAAACAACATAAATTCAATTTAATAAAGCATATGATAAAACAAATTAAATACAATTTAATAAAGCATAGGATAAAACAACATGAATACAATTTAATAAAGCATAGGTTAAAACAACATAAATACAATTTAATAAAGCATAGTATAAAACAACATAAATACAATTTAATAAAGCATAGGTTAAAACAACATAAATACAATTTAATAAAGCATAGGATAAAACAACATAAATACAATTTCATAAAGCATAGGCTAAAACTACATAAATACAATTTAATAAAGCATCGGACAAAACAACATAAATACAATTTAATAAAGCATAGGATAAAACAACATAAATACAATTTATAAAGCATAGGATAAAACAACATAAATACAATTTAATAAAGCATAGGATAAAACAACATAAATAAAATTTAATAAAGCATAGGTTAAAACAACATAAATACAATTTAATAAAGCATCGGACAAAACAACATAAATACAATTTAATAAAGCATAGGACAAAACAACATAAATACAATTTAATAAAGCATATGTTAAAACAACATAAATACAATTTAATAAAGCATAAGATAAAACAACATGAATACAATTTAATAAAGCATAGGATAAAACAACGTAAATACAATTTAATAAAGCATAGGCTAAAACTACATAAATACAATTTAATAAAGCATAGGATAAAACAAATTAAATACAATTTAATAAAGCATAGGATAAAACAACATAAATTCAATTTAATAAAGCATAGGATAAAACAACACAAATACAATTTAATAAAGCATAGGATAAAACAACATAAATACAATTTAATAAAGCATAAGATAAAACAACATGAATACAATTTAATAAAGCAGAGATTAAAACAACATAAATACAATTTAATAAATCATAGGATAAAACAACATAAATACAATTTAATAAAGCATAGGTTAAAACAACATAAATACAATTTAATAAAGCATAGGATAAAACAACATAAATACAATTTAATAAAGCATAGGATAAAACAACGTAAATACTTTTTAATAAAGCATAGGTTAAAACAACATAAATACAATTTAATAAAGCATAGGCTAAAACTACATAAATACAATTTAATAAAGCATAGGATAAAACAACATAAATACAATTTAATAAAGCATAGGATAAAACAACATAAATACAATTTAATAAAGCATACGTTAAAACAACATAAATACAATTAAATAAAGCATAGGATAAAACAACATAAATACAATTTAATAAAGCATAGGATAAAACAACATAAATACAATTTAATAAAGCATAGGATAAAACAACATAAATTCAATTTAATAAAGCATAGGATAAAACAACATAAATACAATTTAATAAAGCATAGGATAAAACAACATAAATACAATTTATAAAGCATAGGATAAAACAACATAAATACAATTTAATAAAGCATAGGATAAAACAACATAAATAAAATTTAATAAAGCATAGGTTAAAACAACATAAATACAATTTAATAAAGCATCGGACAAAACAACATAAATACAATTTAATAAAGCATAGGACAAAACAACATAAATACAATTTAATAAAGCATATGTTAAAACAACATAAATACAATTTAATAAAGCATAAGATAAAACAACATGAATATAATTTAGTAAAGCATAAGATAAAACAACATGAATACAATTTAATAAAGCATAGGATAAAACAACGTAAATACAATTTAATAAAGCATAGGCTAAAACTACATAAATACAATTTAATAAAGCATAGGATAAAACAAATTAAATACAATTTAATAAAGCATAGGATAAAACAACATAAATTCAATTTAATAAAGCATAGGATAAAACAACACAAATACAATTTAATAAAGCATAGGATAAAACAACATAAATACAATTTAATAAAGCATAAGATAAAATAACATGAATACAATTTAATAAAGCATAGTTTAAAACAACATAAATACAATTTAATAAAGCATAAGATAAAACAACATGAATACAATTTAATAAAGCAGAGATTAAAACAACATAAATACAATTTAATAAATCATAGGATAAAACAACATAAATACAATTTAATAAAGCATAGGTTAAAACAACATAAAAACAATTTAATAAAGCATAGGATAAAACAACATAAATACAATTTAATAAAGCATAGGATAAAACAACGTAAATACTTTTTAATAAAGCATAGGTTAAAACAACATAAATACAATTTAATAAAGCATAGGCTAAAACTACATAAATACAATTTAATAAAGCATAGGATAAAACAACATAAATACAATTTAATAAAGCATAGGATAAAACAACATAAATACAATTTAATAAAGCATACGTTAAAACAACATAAATACAATTAAATAAAGCATAGGATAAAACAACATAAATACAATTTAATAAAGCATAGGCTAAAACTACATAAATACAATTTAATAAAGCATAGGATAAAACAACATAAATACAATTTAATAAAGCATAGGATAAAACAACATAAATATAATTTATAAAGCATAGGATAAAACAACATAAATACAATTTAATAAAGCATAGGTTAAAACAACAAAAATACAATTTAATAAAGCATAGGATAAAACAACATAAATTCAATATAATAAAGCATAGGATAAAACAACATAAATACAATTTAATAAAGCATAGGATAAAACAACATAAATACAATTTATAAAGCATAGGATAAAACAACATAAATACAATTTAATAAAGCATAGGATAAAACAACATAAATAAAATTTAATAAAGCATAGGTTAAAACAACATAAATACAATTTAATAAAGCATAGGATAAGACAACATAAATACAATTTAATAAAGCATAGGATAAAACAACATAAATACAATTTAATAAAGCATAGGATAAAACAACATAAATACAATTTAATAAAGCATACGTTAAAACAACATAAATACAATTAAATAAAGCATAGGATAAAACAACATAAATACAATTTAATAAAGCATAGGATAAAACAACATAAATACAATTTTATAAAGCATAGGATAAAACAACATAAATACAATTTAATAAAGCATAGGTTAAAACAACATAAATACAATTTAATAAAGCATAGGATAAAACAACATAAATTCAATATAATAAAGCATAGGATAAAACAACATAAATACAATTTAATAAAGCATAGGATAAAACAACATAAATACAATTTATAAAGCATAGGATAAAACAAAATAAATTCAATATAATAAAGCATAGGATAAAACAACATAAATACAATTAAATAAAGCATAGGATAAAACAACATAAATACAATTTAATAAAGCATAGGTTAAAACAACATAAATACAATTTTATAAAGCATAGGATAAAACATCATAAATACAATTTAATAAAGCATAGGATAAAACAACATAAATACAATTTATAAAGCATAGGATAAAACAACATAAATACAATTTAATAAAGCATAGGATAAAACAACATAAATAAAATTTAATAAAGCATAGGTTAAAACAACATAAATACAATTTAATAAAGCATAGGATAAGACAACATAAATACAATTTAATAAAGCATAGGATAAAACAACATAAATACAATTTAATAAAGCATAGGATAAAACAACATAAATACAATTTAATAAAGCATACGTTAAAACAACATAAATACAATTAAATAAAGCATAGGATAAAACAACATAAATACAATTTAATAAAGCATACGTTAAAACAACATAAATACAATTAAATAAAGCATAGGATAAAACAACATAAATACAATTTAATAAAGCATAGGTTAAAACAACATAAATACAATTTTATAAAGCATAGGATAAAACAACATAAATACAATTTAATAAAGCATAGGATAAAACAACATAAATTCAATATAATAAAGCATAGGATAAAACAACATAAATACAATTTAATAAAGCATAGGATAAAACAACATAAATACAATTTATAAAGCATAGGATAAAACAAAATAAATTCAATATAATAAAGCATAGGATAAAACAACATAAATACAATTAAATAAAGCATAGGATAAAACAACATAAATACAATTTAATAAAGCATAGGTTAAAACAACATAAATACAATTTTATAAAGCATAGGATAAAACATCATAAATACAATTTAATAAAGCATATGATAAAACAACATAAATACAATTTATAAAGCATAGGATAAAACAACATAAATACAATATAATAAAGCATAGGATAAAACAACATAAATAAAATTTAATAAAGCATAGGTTAAAACAACATAAATACAATTTAATAAAGCATAGGATAAGACAACATAAATACAATTTAATAAAGCATAGGATAAAACAACATAAATACAATTTTATAAAGCATAGGATAAAACAACATAAATACAATTTAATAAAGCATAGGTTAAAACAACATAAATACAATTTAATAAAGCATAGGATAAAACAACATAAATTCAATATAATAAAGCATAGGATAAAACAACATAAATACAATTTAATAAAGCATAGGATAAAACAACATAAATACAATTTAATAAAGCATAGGTTAAAACAACATAAATACAATTTAATAAAGCATAGGATAAAACAACATAAATTCAATATAATAAAGCATAGGATAAAACAACATAAATACAATTTAATAAAGCATAGGATAAAACAACATAAATACAATTTAATAAAGCATAGGATAAAACAAAATAAATACAATTTAATAAAGCATAGGATAAAATAACATAAATACAATTTCATAAAGCATAGGCTAAAACTACATAAATACAATTTAATAAAGCATCGGACAAAACAACATAAATACAATTTAATAAAGCATATGATAAAACAACATAAATACAATTTATAAAGCATAGGATAAAACAACATAAATACAATTTAATAAAGCATAGGATAAAATAACATAAATACAATTTCATAAAGCATAGGCTAAAACTACATAAATACAATTTAATAAAGCATCGGACAAAACAACATAAATACAATTTAATAAAGCATATGATAAAACAACATAAATACAATTTATAAAGCATAGGATAAAACAACATAAATACAATTTAATAAAGCATAGGATAAAACAACATAAATACAATTTAATAAAGCATACGTTAAAACAACATAAATACAATTAAATAAAGCATAGGTTAAAACAACATAAATACAATTTAATAAAGCATAGGATAAAAGAACATAAATACAATTTAATAAAGCATAGGATAAAACAACATAAATAAAATTTAATAAAGCATAGGTTAAAACAACATAAATACAATTTAATAAAGCATAGGATAAAACAACATAAATACAATTTAATAAAGCATAGGATAAAACAACATAAATAAAATTTAATAAAGCATAGGTTAAAACAACATAAATACAATTTAATAAAGCATAGGCAAAAACTACATAAATACAATTTAATAAAGCATAGGATAAAACAACATAAATACAATTTAATAAAGCATAGGTTAAAACAACATAAATACAATTTAATAAAGCATAGGATAAAACAACATAAATACAATTTAATAAAGCATAGGATAAAACAACGTAAATACTTTTTAATAAAGCATAGGTTAAAACAACATAAATACAATTTAATAAAGCATAGGCTAAAACTACATAAATACAATTTAATAAAGCATAGGATAAAACAACATAAATACAATTTAATAAAGCATAGGATAAAACAACATAAATACAATTTAATAAAGCATAGGATAAAACAACATAAATACAATTTAATAAAGCATACGTTAAAACAACATAAATACAATTAAATAAAGCATAGGATAAAACAACATAAATACAATTTAATAAAGCATAGGTTAAAACAACATAAATACAATTTTATAAAGCATAGGATAAAACAACATAAATACAATTTAATAAAGCATAGGTTAAAACAACATAAATACAATTTAATAAAGCATAGGATAAAACAACATAAATTCAATTTAATAAAGCATAGGATAAAACAACATAAATACAATTTAATAAAGCATAGGATAAAACAACATAAATACAATTTATAAAGCATAGGATAAAACAACATAAAAACAATTTAATAAAGCATAGAATAAAACAACATAAATAAAATTTAATAAAGCATAGGTTAAAACAACATAAATACAATTTAATAAAGCATCGGACAAAACAACATAAATACAATTTAATAAAGCATAGGATAAAACAACATAAATACAATTTATAAAGCATAGGATAAAACAACATAAATACAATTTAATAAAGCATAGGATAAAACAACATAAATTCAATTTAATAAAGCATAGGATAAAACAACATAAATACAATTTAATAAAGCATAGGATAAAACAACATAAATAAAATTTAATAAAGCATAGGATAAAACAACATAAATACAATTTATAAAGGATAGGATAAAACAACATAAATACAATTTAATAAAGCATAGGTTAAAACAACATAAATACAATTTAATAAAGCATAGGATAAAACAACATAAATACAATTTAATAAAGCATAGGTTAAAACAACATAAATACAATTTAATAAAGCATAGGATAAAACAACATAAATACAATTTAATAAAGCATAGGATAAAACAACATAAATACAATTTAATAAAGCATACGTTAAAACAACATAAATACAATTAAATAAAGCATAGGATAAAACAACATAAATACAATTTAATAAAGCATAGGTTAAAACAACATAAATACAATTTTATAAAGCATAGGATAAAACAACATAAATACAATTTAATAAAGCATAGGTTAAAACAACAAAAATACAATTTAATAAAGCATAGGATAAAACAACATAAATTCAATATAATAAAGCATAGGATAAAACAACATAAATACAATTTAATAAAGCATAGGATAAAACAACATAAATATAATTTATAAAGCATAGGATAAAACAACATAAATACAATTTAATAAAGCATAGGATAAAACAACATAAATAAAATTTAATAAAGCATAGGTTAAAACAACATAAATACAATTTAATAAAGCATCGGACAAAACAACATAAATACAATTTAATAAAGCATAGGATAAAACAACATAAATACAATTTATAAAGCATAGGATAAAACAACATAAATACAATTTAATAAAGCATAGGATAAAACAACATAAATACAATTTAATAAAGCATAGGATAAAACAACATAAATACAATTTAATAAAGCATAGGATAAAACAACATAAATAAAATTTAATAAAGCATAGGTTAAAACAACATAAATACAATTTAATAAAGCATCGGACAAAACAAGATAAATACAATTTAATAAAGCATAGGATAAAACAACATAAATACAATTTATAAAGCATAGGATAAAACAACATAAATACAATTTAATAAAGCATATTATAAAACAACATAAATACAATTTAATAAAGCATAGGATAAAACAACATAAATACAATTTAATAAAGCATAGGATAAAACAACATAAATACAATTTAATAAAGCATAGGCTAAAACTACATAAATACAATTTAATAAAGCATAGGACAAAACAAATTAAATACAATTTAATAAAGCATAGGACAAAACAAATTAAATACAATTTAATAAAGCATAGGATAAAACAACATAAATTCAATTTAATAAAGCATATGATAAAACAAATTAAATACAATTTAATAAAGCATAGGATAAAACAACATGAATACAATTTAATAAAGCATAGGTTAAAACAACATAAATACAATTTAATAAAGCATAGTATAAAACAACATAAATACAATTTAATAAAGCATAGGTTAAAACAACATAAATACAATTTAATAAAGCATAGGATAAAACAACATAAATACAATTTCATAAAGCATAGGCTAAAACTACATAAATACAATTTAATAAAGCATCGGACAAAACAACATAAATACAATTTAATAAAGCATAGGATAAAACAACATAAATACAATTTATAAAGCATAGGATAAAACAACATAAATACAATTTAATAAAGCATAGGATAAAACAACATAAATAAAATTTAATAAAGCATAGGTTAAAACAACATAAATACAATTTAATAAAGCATCGGACAAAACAACATAAATACAATTTAATAAAGCATAGGACAAAACAACATAAATACAATTTAATAAAGCATATGTTAAAACAACATAAATACAATTTAATAAAGCATAAGATAAAACAACATGAATACAATTTAATAAAGCATAGGATAAAACAACGTAAATACAATTTAATAAAGCATAGGCTAAAACTACATAAATACAATTTAATAAAGCATAGGATAAAACAAATTAAATACAATTTAATAAAGCATAGGATAAAACAACATAAATTCAATTTAATAAAGCATAGGATAAAACAACACAAATACAATTTAATAAAGCATAGGATAAAACAACATAAATACAATTTAATAAAGCATAAGATAAAACAACATGAATACAATTTAATAAAGCAGAGATTAAAACAACATAAATACAATTTAATAAATCATAGGATAAAACAACATAAATACAATTTAATAAAGCATAGGTTAAAACAACATAAATACAATTTAATAAAGCATAGGATAAAACAACATAAATACAATTTAATAAAGCATAGGATAAAACAACGTAAATACTTTTTAATAAAGCATAGGTTAAAACAACATAAATACAATTTAATAAAGCATAGGCTAAAACTACATAAATACAATTTAATAAAGCATAGGATAAAACAACATAAATACAATTTAATAAAGCATAGGATAAAACAACATAAATACAATTTAATAAAGCATACGTTAAAACAACATAAATACAATTAAATAAAGCATAGGATAAAACAACATAAATACAATTTAATAAAGCATAGGATAAAACAACATAAATACAATTTAATAAAGCATAGGATAAAACAACATAAATTCAATTTAATAAAGCATAGGATAAAACAACATAAATACAATTTAATAAAGCATAGGATAAAACAACATAAATACAATTTATAAAGCATGGGATAAAACAACATAAATACAATTTAATAAAGCATAGAATAAAACAACATAAATAAGATTTAATAAAGCATAGGTTAAAACAACATAAATACAATTTAATAAAGCATCGGACAAAACAACATAAATACAATTTAATAAAGCATAGGATAAAACAACATAAATACAATTTATAAAGCATAGGATAAAACAACATAAATACAATTTAATAAAGCATAGGATAAAACAACATAAATTCAATTTAATAAAGCATAGGATAAAACAACATAAATACAATTTAATAAAGCATAGGATAAAACAACATAAATAAAATTTAATAAAGCATAGGATAAAACAACATAAATACAATTTATAATGGATAGGATAAAACAACATAAATACAATTTAATAAAGCATAGGTTAAAACAACATAAATACAATTTAATAAAGCATAGGATAAAACAACATAAATACAATTTAATAAAGCATAGGTTAAAACAACATAAATACAATTTAATAAAGCATAGGATAAAACAACATATATACAATTTAATAAAGCATAGGATAAAACAACGTAAATACTTTTTAATAAAGCATAGGTTAAAACAACATAAATACAATTTAATAAAGCATAGGCTAAAACTACATAAATACAATTTAATAAAGCATAGGATAAAACAACATAAATAAAATTTAATAAAGCATAGGTTAAAACAACATAAATACAATTTAATAAAGCATAGGATAAAACAACATAAATACAATTTAATAAAGCATAGGATAAAACAACGTAAATACTTTTTAATAAAGCATAGGTTAAAACAACATAAATACAATTTAATAAAGCATAGGCTAAAACTACATAAATACAATTTAATAAAGCATAGGATAAAACAACATAAATACAATTTAATAAAGCATAGGATAAAACAACATAAATACAATTTAATAAAGCATAGGATAAAACAACATAAATACAATTTAATAAAGCATAGGATAAAACAACATAAATTCAATTTAATAAAGCATATGATAAAACAAATTAAATACAATTTAATAAAGCATAGGATAAAACAACATGAATACAATTTAATAAAGCATAGGTTAAAACAACATAAATACAATTTAATAAAGCATAGTATAAAACAACATAAATACAATTTAATAAAGCATAGGTTAAAACAACATAAATACAATTTAATAAAGCATAGGATAAAACAACATAAATACAATTTCATAAAGCATAGGTTAAAACAACATAAATACAATTTAATAAAGCATCGGACAAAACAACATAAATACAATTTAATAAAGCATAGGATAAAACAACATAAATACAATTTATAAAGCATAGGATAAAACAACATAAATACAATTTAATAAAGCATAGGATAAAACAACATAAATACAATTTAATAAAGCATAGGATAAAACAACATAAATACAATTTAATAAAGCATAGGCTAAAACTACATAAATACAATTTTATAAAGCATAGGATAAAACAACATAAATACAATTTAATAAAGCATAGGTTAAAACAACAAAAATACAATTTAATAAAGCATAGGATAAAACAACATAAATTCAATATAATAAAGCAGAGGATAAAACAACATAAATACAATTTAATAAAGCATAGGATAAAACAACATAAATACAATTTATAAAGCATAGGATAAAACAACATAAATACAATTTAATAAAGCATAGGATAAAACAACATAAATACAATTTAATAAAGCATAAGATAAAACAACATGAATACAATTTAATAAAGCAGAGATTAAAACAACATAAATACAATTTAATAAATCATAGGATAAAACAACATAAATACAATTTAATAAAGCATAGGTTAAAACAACATAAATACAATTTAATAAAGCATAGGATAAAACAACATAAATACAATTTAATAAAGCATAGGATAAAACAACGTAAATACTTTTTAATAAAGCATAGGTTTAAACAACATAAATACAATTTAATAAAGCATAGGCTAAAACTACATAAATACAATTTAATAAAGCATAGGATAAAACAACATAAATACAATTTAATAAAGCATAGGATAAAACAACATAAATACAATTTAATAAAGCATACGTTAAAACAACATAAATACAATTAAATAAAGCATAGGATAAAACAACATAAATACAATTTAATAAAGCATAGGCTAAAACTACATAAATACAATTTAATAAAGCATAGGATAAAACAACATAAATACAATTTAATAAAGCATAGGATAAAACAACATAAATACAATTTAATAAAGCATACGTTAAAACAACATAAATACAATTAAATAAAGCATAGGATAAAACAACATAAATACAATTTAATAAAGCATAGGATAAAACAACATAAATACAATTTAATAAAGCATAGGATAAAACAACATAAATTCAATTTAATAAAGCATAGGATAAAACAACATAAATACAATTTAATAAAGCATAGGATAAAACAACATAAATACAATTTATAAAGCATGGGATAAAACAACATAAATACAATTTAATAAAGCATAGAATAAAACAACATAAATAAGATTTAATAAAGCATAGGTTAAAACAACATAAATACAATTTAATAAAGCATAGGCTAAAACTACATAAATACAATTTAATAAAGCATAGGATAAAACAACATAAATACAATTTAATAAAGCATAGGATAAAACAACATAAATACAATTTAATAAAGCATAGGATAAAACAACATAAATACAATTTAATAAAGCATAGGATAAAACAACATAAATTCAATTTAATAAAGCATATGATAAAACAAATTAAATACAATTTAATAAAGCATAGGATAAAACAACATGAATACAATTTAATAAAGCATAGGTTAAAACAACATAAATACAATTTAATAAAGCATAGTATAAAACAACATAAATACAATTTAATAAAGCATAGGTTAAAACAACATAAATACAATTTAATAAAGCATAGGATAAAACAACATAAATACAATTTCATAAAGCATAGGTTAAAACAACATAAATACAATTTAATAAAGCATCGGACAAAACAACATAAATACAATTTAATAAAGCATAGGATAAAACAACATAAATACAATTTAATAAAGCATAGGCTAAAACTACATAAATACAATTTTATAAAGCATAGGATAAAACAACATAAATACAATTTAATAAAGCATAGGTTAAAACAACAAAAATACAATTTAATAAAGCATAGGATAAAACAACATAAATTCAATATAATAAAGCAGAGGATAAAACAACATAAATACAATTTAATAAAGCATAGGATAAAACAACATAAATACAATTTATAAAGCAT
Source organism: Phyllobates terribilis (assembly GCF_046119375.1). Classification (NCBI taxonomy): domain Eukaryota; kingdom Metazoa; phylum Chordata; class Amphibia; order Anura; family Dendrobatidae; genus Phyllobates; species Phyllobates terribilis. The sequence continues at coordinate 2,342,944 of NW_027362778.1, forward strand.
AGGATAAAACAACATAAATACAATTTAATAAAGCATAGGATAAAACAACATAAATACAATTTAATAAAGCATAAGATAAAACAACATGAATACAATTTAATAAAGCAGAGATTAAAACAACATAAATACAATTTAATAAATCATAGGATAAAACAACATAAATACAATTTAATAAAGCATAGGTTAAAACAACATAAATACAATTTAATAAAGCATAGGATAAAACAACATAAATACAATTTAATAAAGCATAGGATAAAACAACGTAAATACTTTTTAATAAAGCATAGGTTTAAACAACATAAATACAATTTAATAAAGCATAGGCTAAAACTACATAAATACAATTTAATAAAGCATAGGATAAAACAACATAAATACAATTTAATAAAGCATAGGATAAAACAACATAAATACAATTTAATAAAGCATACGTTAAAACAACATAAATACAATTAAATAAAGCATAGGATAAAACAACATAAATACAATTTAATAAAGCATAGGATAAAACAACATAAATACAATTTAATAAAGCATAGGATAAAACAACATAAATTCAATTTAATAAAGCATAGGATAAAACAACATAAATACAATTTAATAAAGCATAGGATAAAACAACATAAATACAATTTATAAAGCATGGGATAAAACAACATAAATACAATTTAATAAAGCATAGAATAAAACAACATAAATAAGATTTAATAAAGCATAGGTTAAAACAACATAAATACAATTTAATAAAGCATCGGACAAAACAACATAAATACAATTTAATAAAGCATAGGATAAAACAACATAAATACAATTTATAAAGCATAGGATAAAACAACATAAATACAATTTAATAAAGCATAGGATAAAACAACATAAATTCAATTTAATAAAGCATAGGATAAAACAACATAAATACAATTTAATAAAGCATAGGATAAAACAACATAAATAAAATTTAATAAAGCATAGGATAAAACAACATAAATACAATTTATAATGGATAGGATAAAACAACATAAATACAATTTAATAAAGCATAGGTTAAAACAACATAAATACAATTTAATAAAGCATAGGATAAAACAACATAAATACAATTTAATAAAGCATAGGTTAAAACAACATAAATACAATTTAATAAAGCATAGGATAAAACAACATATATACAATTTAATAAAGCATAGGATAAAACAACGTAAATACTTTTTAATAAAGCATAGGTTAAAACAACATAAATACAATTTAATAAAGCATAGGCTAAAACTACATAAATACAATTTAATAAAGCATAGGATAAAACAACATAAATAAAATTTAATAAAGCATAGGTTAAAACAACATAAATACAATTTAATAAAGCATAGGATAAAACAACATAAATACAATTTAATAAAGCATAGGATAAAACAACGTAAATACTTTTTAATAAAGCATAGGTTAAAACAACATAAATACAATTTAATAAAGCATAGGCTAAAACTACATAAATACAATTTAATAAAGCATAGGATAAAACAACATAAATACAATTTAATAAAGCATAGGATAAAACAACATAAATACAATTTAATAAAGCATAGGATAAAACAATATAAATACAATTTAATAAAGCATAGGATAAAACAACATAAATTCAATTTAATAAAGCATATGATAAAACAAATTAAATACAATTTAATAAAGCATAGGATAAAACAACATGAATACAATTTAATAAAGCATAGGTTAAAACAACATAAATACAATTTAATAAAGCATAGTATAAAACAACATAAATACAATTTAATAAAGCATAGGTTAAAACAACATAAATACAATTTAATAAAGCATAGGATAAAACAACATAAATACAATTTCATAAAGCATAGGTTAAAACAACATAAATACAATTTAATAAAGCATCGGACAAAACAACATAAATACAATTTAATAAAGCATAGGATAAAACAACATAAATACAATTTATAAAGCATAGGATAAAACAACATAAATACAATTTAATAAAGCATAGGATAAAACAACATAAATACAATTTAATAAAGCATAGGATAAAACAACATAAATACAATTTAATAAAGCATAGGCTAAAACTACATAAATACAATTTTATAAAGCATAGGATAAAACAACATAAATACAATTTAATAAAGCATAGGTTAAAACAACAAAAATACAATTTAATAAAGCATAGGATAAAACAACATAAATTCAATATAATAAAGCATAGGATAAAACAACATAAATACAATTTAATAAAGCATAGGATAAAACAACATAAATACAATTTATAAAGCATAGGATAAAACAACATAAATACAATTTAATAAAGCATAGGATAAAACAACATAAATAAAATTTAATAAAGCATAGGTTAAAACAACATAAATACAATTTAATAAAGCATAGGATAAGACAACATAAATACAATTTAATAAAGCATAGGATAAAACAACATAAATACAATTTAATAAAGCATAGGATAAAACAACATAAATACAATTTAATAAAGCATACGTTAAAACAACATAAATACAATTAAATAAAGCATAGGATAAAACAACATAAATACAATTTAATAAAGCATAGGATAAAACAACATAAATACAATTTTATAAAGCATAGGATAAAACAACATAAATACAATTTAATAAAGCATAGGTTAAAACAACATAAATACAATTTAATAAAGCATAGGATAAAACAACATAAATTCAATATAATAAAGCATAGGATAAAACAACATAAATACAATTTAATAAAGCATAGGATATAACAACATAAATACAATTTATAAAGCATAGGATAAAACAAAATAAATTCAATATAATAAAGCATAGGATAAAACAACATAAATACAATTAAATAAAGCATAGGATAAAACAACATAAATACAATTTAATAAAGCATAGGTTAAAACAACATAAATACAATTTTATAAAGCATAGGATAAAACATCATAAATACAATTTAATAAAGCATAGGATAAAACAACATAAATACAATTTATAAAGCATAGGATAAAACAACATAAATACAATTTAATAAAGCATAGGATAAAACAACATAAATAAAATTTAATAAAGCATAGGTTAAAACAACATAAATACAATTTAATAAAGCATAGGATAAGACAACATAAATACAATTTAATAAAGCATAGGATAAAACAACATAAATACAATTTAATAAAGCATAGGATAAAACAACATAAATACAATTTAATAAAGCATACGTTAAAACAACATAAATACAATTAAATAAAGCATAGGATAAAACAACATAAATACAATTTAATAAAGCATAGGTTAAAACAACATAAATACAATTTTATAAAGCATAGGATAAAACAACATAAATACAATTTAATAAAGCATAGGTTAAAACAACATAAATACAATTTAATAAAGCATAGGATAAAACAACATAAATTCAATATAATAAAGCATAGGATAAAACAACATAAATACAATTTAATAAAGCATAGGATAAAACAACATAAATACAATTTATAAAGCATAGGATAAAACAAAATAAATACAATTTAATAAAACATAGGATAAAATAACATAAATACAATTTCATAAAGCATAGGCTAAAACTACATAAATACAATTTAATAAAGCATCGGACAAAACAACATAAGTACAATTTAATAAAGCATATGATAAAACAACATAAATACAATTTATAAAGCATAGGATAAAACAACATAAATACAATTTAATAAAGCATAGGATAAAACAACATAAATACAATTTAATAAAGCATACGTTAAAACAACATAAATACAATTAAATAAAGCATAGGTTAAAACAACATAAATACAATTTAATAAAGCATATGATAAAACAACATAAATACAATTTAATAAAGCATAGGATAAAACAACATAAATAAAATTTAATAAAGCATAGGTTAAAACAACATAAATACAATTTAATAAAGCATAGGATAAAACAACATAAATACAATTTAATAAAGCATAGGATAAAACAACATAAATAAAATTTAATAAAGCATAGGTTAAAACAACATAAATACAATTTAATAAAGCATAGGCAAAAACTACATAAATACAATTTAATAAAGCATAGGATAAAACAACATAAATACAATTTAATAAAGCATAGGTTAAAACAACATAAATACAATTTAATAAAGCATAGGATAAAACAACATAAATACAATTTAATAAAGCATAGGTTAAAACAACATAAATACAATTTAATAAAGCATAGGATAAAACAACATAAATTCAATTTAATAAAGCATAGGATAAAACAACATAAATACAATTTAATAAAGCATAGGATAAAACAACATAAATACAATTTATAAAGCATAGGATAAAACAACATAAATACAATTTAATAAAGCATAGAATAAAACAACATAAATAAAATTTAATAAAGCATAGGTTAAAACAACATAAATACAATTTAATAAAGCATCGGACAAAACAACATAAATACAATTTAATAAAGCATAGGATAAAACAACATAAATACAATTTATAAAGCATAGGATAAAACAACATAAATACAATTTAATAAAGCATAGGATAAAACAACATAAATACAATTTAATAAAGCATAGGATAAAACAACATAAATAAAATTTAATAAAGCATAGGATAAAACAACATAAATAAAATTTAATAAAGCATAGGATAAAACAACATAAATACAATTTATAAAGGATAGGATAAAACAACATAAATACAATTTAATAAAGCATAGGTTAAAACAACATAAATACAATTTAATAAAGCATAGGATAAAACAACATAAATACAATATAATAAAGCATAGGTTAAAACAACATAAATACAATTTAATAAAGCATAAGATAAAACAACATAAATACAATTTAATAAAGCATAGGATAAAACAACGTAAATACTTTTTAATAAAGCATAGGTTAAAACAACATAAATACAATTTAATAAAGCATAGGCTAAAACTACATAAATACAATTTAATAAAGCATAGGATAAAACAACATAAATACAATTTAATAAAGCATAGGATAAAACAACATAAATACAATTTAATAAAGCATAGGATAAAACAACATAAATACAATTTAATAAAGCATAGGATAAAACAACATAAATTCAATTTAATAAAGCATATGATAAAACAAATTAAATACAATTTAATAAAGCATAGGATAAAACAACATGAATACAATTTAATAAAGCATAGGTTAAAACAACATAAATACAATTTAATAAAGCATAGTATAAAACAACATAAATACAATTTAATAAAGCATAGGTTAAAACAACATAAATACAATTTAATAAAGCATAGGCTAAAACTACATAAATACAATTTAATAAAGCATAGGATAAAACAACATAAATACAATTTAATAAAGCATAGGATAAAACAACATAAATACAATTTAATAAAGCATACGTTAAAACAACATAAATACAATTAAATAAAGAATAGGATAAAACAACATAAATACAATTTAATAAAGCATAGGTTAAAACAACATAAATACAATTTTATAAAGCATAGGATAAAACAACATAAATACAATTTAATAAAGCATAGGTTAAAACAACAAAAATACAATTTAATAAAGCATAGGATAAAACAACATAAATTCAATATAACAAAGCATAGGATAAAACAACATAAATACAATTTAATAAAGCATAGGATAAAACAACATAAATATAATTTATAAAGCATAGGATAAAACAACATAAATACAATTTAATAAAGCATAGGTTAAAACAACATAAATACAATTTAATAAAGCATAGGTTAAAACAACATAAATACAATTTTATAAAGCATAGGATAAAACAACATAAATACAATTTAATAAAGCATAGGTTAAAACAACAAAAATACAATTTAATAAAGCATAGGATAAAACAACATAAATTCAATATAATAAAGCATAGGATAAAACAACATAAATACAATTTAATAAAGCATAGGATAAAACAACATAAATACAATTTATAAAGCATAGGATAAAACAACATAAATACAATTTAATAAAGCATAGGATAAAACAACATAAATAAAATTTAATAAAGCATAGGTTAAAACAACATAAATACAATTTAATAAAGCATAGGATAAGACAACATAAATACAATTTAATAAAGCATAGGATAAAACAACATAAATACAATTTAATAAAGCATAGGATAAAACAACATAAATACAATTTAATAAAGCATACGTTAAAACAACATAAATACAATTAAATAAAGCATAGGATAAAACAACATAAATACAATTTAATAAAGCATAGGATAAAACAACATAAATACAATTTTATAAAGCATAGGATAAAACAAAATAAATACAATTTAATAAAGCATAGGTTAAAACAACATAAATACAATTTAATAAAGCATAGGATAAAACAACATAAATTCAATATAATAAAGCATAGGATAAAACAACATAAATACAATTTAATAAAGCATAGGATAAAACAACATAAATACAATTTACAAAGCATAAGATAAAACAAAATAAATTCAATATAATAAAGCATAGGATAAAACAACATAAATACAATTAAATAAAGCATAGGATAAAACAACATAAATACAATTTAATAAAGCATAGGTTAAAACAACATAAATACAATTTTATAAAGCATAGGATAAAACATCATAAATACAATTTAATAAAGCATAGGATAAAACAACATAAATACAATTTATAAAGCATAGGATAAAACAACATAAATACAATTTAATAAAGCATAGGATAAAACAACATAAATAAAATTTAATAAAGCATAGGTTAAAACAACATAAATACAATTTAATAAAGCATAGGATAAGACAACATAAATACAATTTAATAAAGCATAGGATAAAACAACATAAATACAATTTAATAAAGCATAGGATAAAACAACATAAATACTTTTTAATAAAGCATAGGTTAAAACAACATAAATACAATTTAATAAAGCATAGGCTAAAACTACATAAATACAATTTAATAAAGCATAGGATAAAACAACATAAATACAATTTAATAAAGCATAGGATAAAACAACATAAATACAATTTAATAAAGCATAGGATAAAACAACATAAATACAATTTAATAAAGCATACGTTAAAACAACATAAATACAATTAAATAAAGCATAGGATAAAACAACATAAATACAATTTAATAAAGCATAGGTTAAAACAACATAAATACAATTTTATAAAGCATAGGATAAAACAACATAAATACAATTTAATAAAGCATAGGTTAAAACAACATAAATACAATTTAATAAAGCATAGGATAAAACAACATAAATTCAATTTAATAAAGCATAGGATAAAACAACATAAATACAATTTAATAAAGCATAGGATAAAACAACATAAATACAATTTATAAAGCATAGGATAAAACAACATAAATACAATTTAATAAAGCATAGAATAAAACAACATAAATAAAATTTAATAAAGCATAGGTTAAAACAACATAAATACAATTTAATAAAGCATCGGACAAAACAACATAAATACAATTTAATAAAGCATAGGATAAAACAACATAAATACAATTTATAAAGCATAGGATAAAACAACATAAATACAATTTAATAAAGCATAGGATAAAACAACATAAATTCAATTTAATAAAGCATAGGATAAAACAACATAAATACAATTTAATAAAGCATAGGATAAAACAACATAAATGCAATTTAATAAAGCATAGGATAAAACAACATAAATACAATTTAATAAAGCATACGTTAAAACAACATAAATACAATTAAATAAAGCATAGGATAAAACAACATAAATACAATTTAATAAAGCATAGGTTAAAACAACATAAATACAATTTTATAAAGCATAGGATAAAACAACATAAATACAATTTAATAAAGCATAGGTTAAAACAACATAAATACAATTTAATAAAGCATAGGATAAAACAACATAAATACAATTTAATAAAGCATAGGATAAAACAACATAAATACAATTTAATAAAGCATAGGATAAAACAACATAAATACAATTTTATAAAGCATAGGATAAAACAACATAAATACAATTTAATAAAGCATAGAATAAAACAACATAAATAAAATTTAATAAAGCATAGGTTAAAACAACATAAATTCAATTTAATAAAGCATAGGATAAAACAACATAAATACAATTTAATAAAGCATAGGATAAAACAACATAAATAAAATTTAATAAAGCATAGGATAAAACAACATAAATACAATTTATAAAGGATAGGATAAAACAACATAAATACAATTTAATAAAGCATAGGTTAAAACAACATAAATACAATTTAATAAAGCATAGGATAAAACAACATAAATACAATTTAATAAAGCATAGGTTAAAACAACATAAATACAATTTAATAAAGCATAGGATAAAACAACATAAATACAATTTAATAAAGCATAGGATAAAACAACGTAAATACTTTTTAATAAAGCATAGGTTAAAACAACATAAATACAATTTAATAAAGCATAGGCTAAAACTACATAAATACAATTTAATAAAGCATAGGATAAAACAACATAAATACAATTTAATAAAGCATAGGATAAAACAACATAAATACAATTTAATAAAGCATACGTTAAAACAACATAAATACAATTAAATAAAGCATAGGATAAAACAACATAAATACAATTTAATAAAGCATAGGTTAAAACAACATAAATACAATTTTATAAAGCATAGGATAAAACAACATAAATACAATTTAATAAAGCATAGGTTAAAACAACAAAAATACAATTTAATAAAGCATAGGATAAAACAACATAAATTCAATATAATAAAGCATAGGATAAAACAACATAAATAAAATTTAATAAAGCATAGGTTAAAACAACATAAATACAATTTAATAAAGCATCGGACAAAACAACATAAATACAATTTAATAAAGCATAGGATAAAACAACATAAATACAATTTATAAAGCATAGGATAAAACAACATAAATACAATTTAATAAAGCATAGGATAAAACAACATAAATACAATTTAATAAAGCATAGGATAAAACAACATAAATACAATTTAATAAAGCATAGGCTAAAACTACATAAATACAATTTAATAATGCATAGGATAAAACAACATAAATAAAATTTAATAAAGCATAGGTTAAAACAACATAAATACAATTTAATAAAGCATAGGATAAAACAACATAAATACAATTTAATAAAGCATAGGATAAAACAACGTAAATACTTTTTAATAAAGCATAGGTTAAAACAACATAAATACAATTTAATAAAGCATAGGCTAAAACTACATAAATACAATTTAATAAAGCATAGGATAAAACAACATAAATACAATTTAATAAAACATAGGATAAAACAACATAAATACAATTTAATAAAGCATAGGATAAAACAACATAAATAAAATTTAATAAAGCATAGGTTAAAACAACATAAATACAATTTAATAAAGCATCGGACAAAACAACATAAATACAATTTAATAAAGCATAGGATAAAACAACATAAATACAATTTATAAAGCATAGGATAAAACAACATAAATACAATTTAATAAAGCATATTATAAAACAACATAAATACAATTTAATAAAGCATAGGATAAAACAACATAAATACAATTTAATAAAGCATAGGATAAAACAACATAAATACAATTTAATAAAGCATAGGCTAAAACTACATACATACAATTTAATAAAGCATAGGACAAAACAAATTAAATACAATTTAATAAAGCATAGGATAAAACAACATAAATTCAATTTAATAAAGCATATGATAAAACAAATTAAATACAATTTAATAAAGCATAGGATAAAACAACATGAATACAATTTAATAAAGCATAGGTTAAAACAACATAAATACAATTTAATAAAGCATAGTATAAAACAACATAAATACAATTTAATAAAGCATAGGTTAAAACAACATAAATACAATTTAATAAAGCATAGGATAAAACAACATAAATACAATTTCATAAAGCATAGGCTAAAACTACATAAATACAATTTAATAAAGCATCGGACAAAACAACATAAATACAATTTAATAAAGCATAGGATAAAACAACATAAATACAATTTATAAAGCATAGGATAAAACAACATAAATACAATTTAATAAAGCATAGGATAAAACAACATAAATAAAATTTAATAAAGCATAGGTTAAAACAACATAAATACAATTTAATAAAGCATCGGACAAAACAACATAAATACAATTTAATAAAGCATAGGACAAAACAACATAAATACAATTTAATAAAGCATATGTTAAAACAACATAAATACAATTTAATAAAGCATAAGATAAAACAACATGAATATAATTTAGTAAAGCATAAGATAAAACAACATGAATACAATTTAATAAAGCATAGGATAAAACAACGTAAATACAATTTAATAAAGCATAGGCTAAAACTACATAAATACAATTTAATAAAGCATAGGATAAAACAAATTAAATACAATTTAATAAAGCATAGGATAAAACAACATAAATTCAATTTAATAAAGCATAGGATAAAACAACACAAATACAATTTAATAAAGCATAGGATAAAACAACATAAATACAATTTAATAAAGCATAAGATAAAATAACATGAATACAATTTAATAAAGCATAGTTTAAAACAACATAAATACAATTTAATAAAGCATAAGATAAAACAACATGAATACAATTTAATAAAGCAGAGATTAAAACAACATAAATACAATTTAATAAATCATAGGATAAAACAACATAAATACAATTTAATAAAGCATAGGTTAAAACAACATAAATACAATTTATAAAGCATAGGATAAAACAACATAAATACAATTTAATAAAGCATAGAATAAAACAACATAAATAAAATTTAATAAAGCATAGGTTAAAACAACATAAATACAATTTAATAAAGCATCGGACAAAACAACATAAATACAATTTAATAAAGCATAGGATAAAACAACATAAATACAATTTATAAAGCATAGGATAAAACAACATAAATACAATTTAATAAAGCATAGGATAAAACAACATAAATTCAATTTAATAAAGCATAGGATAAAACAACATAAATACAATTTAATAAAGCATAGGATAAAACAACATAAATAAAATTTAATAAAGCATAGGATAAAACAACATAAATACAATTTATAAAGGATAGGATAAAACAACATAAATACAATTTAATAAAGCATAGGTTAAAACAACATAAATACAATTTAATAAAGCATAGGATAAAACAACATAAATACAATTTAATAAAGCATAGGTTAAAACAACATAAATACAATTTAATAAAGCATAGGATAAAACAACATAAATACAATTTAATAAAGCATAGGATAAAACAACGTAAATACTTTTTAATAAAGCATAGGTTAAAACAACATAAATACAATTTAATAAAGCATAGGCTAAAACTACATAAATACAATTTAATAAAGCATAGGATAAAACAACATAAATACAATTTAATAAAGCATAGGATAAAACAACATAAATACAATTTAATAAAGCATACGTTAAAACAACATAAATACAATTAAATAAAGCATAGGATAAAACAACATAAATACAATTTAATAAAGCATAGGTTAAAACAACATAAATACAATTTTATAAAGCATAGGATAAAACAACATAAATACAATTTAATAAAGCATAGGTTAAAACAACAAAAATACAATTTAATAAAGCATAGGATAAAACAACATAAATTCAATATAATAAAGCATAGGATAAAACAACATAAATAAAATTTAATAAAGCATAGGTTAAAACAACATAAATACAATTTAATAAAGCATCGGACAAAACAACATAAATACAATTTAATAAAGCATAGGATAAAACAACATAAATACAATTTATAAAGCATAGGATAAAACAACATAAATACAATTTAATAAAGCATAGGATAAAACAACATAAATACAATTTAATAAAGCATAGGATAAAACAACATAAATACAATTTAATAAAGCATAGGCTAAAACTACATAAATACAATTTAATAAAGCATAGGATAAAACAACTTAAATAAAATTTAATAAAGCATAGGTTAAAACAACATAAATACAATTTAATAAAGCATAGGATAAAACAACATAAATACAATTTAATAAAGCATAGGATAAAACAACGTAAATACTTTTTAATAAAGCATAGGTTAAAACAACATAAATACAATTTAATAAAGCATAGGCTAAAACTACATAAATACAATTTAATAAAGCATAGGATAAAACAACATAAATACAATTTAATAAAACATAGGATAAAACAACATAAATACAATTTAATAAAGCATAGGATAAAACAACATAAATAAAATTTAATAAAGCATAGGTTAAAACAACATAAATACAATTTAATAAAGCATCGGACAAAACAACATAAATACAATTTAATAAAGCATAGGATAAAACAACATAAATACAATTTATAAAGCATAGGATAAAACAACATAAATACAATTTAATAAAGCATATTATAAAACAACATAAATACAATTTAATAAAGCATAGGATAAAACAACATAAATACAATTTAATAAAGCATAGGATAAAACAACATAAATACAATTTAATAAAGCATAGGCTAAAACTACATAAATACAATTTAATAAAGCATAGGACAAAACAAATTAAATACAATTTAATAAAGCATAGGATAAAACAACATAAATTCAATTTAATAAAGCATATGATAAAACAAATTAAATACAATTTAATAAAGCATAGGATAAAACAACATGAATACAATTTAATAAAGCATAGGTTAAAACAACATAAATACAATTTAATAAAGCATAGTATAAAACAACATAAATACAATTTAATAAAGCATAGGTTAAAACAACATAAATACAATTTAATAAAGCATAGGATAAAACAACATAAATACAATTTCATAAAGCATAGGCTAAAACTACATAAATACAATTTAATAAAGCATCGGACAAAACAACATAAATACAATTTAATAAAGCATAGGATAAAACAACATAAATACAATTTATAAAGCATAGGATAAAACAACATAAATACAATTTAATAAAGCATAGGATAAAACAACATAAATAAAATTTAATAAAGCATAGGTTAAAACAACATAAATACAATTTAATAAAGCATCGGACAAAACAACATAAATACAATTTAATAAAGCATAGGACAAAACAACATAAATACAATTTAATAAAGCATATGTTAAAACAACATAAATACAATTTAATAAAGCATAAGATAAAACAACATGAATATAATTTAGTAAAGCATAAGATAAAACAACATGAATACAATTTAATAAAGCATAGGATAAAACAACGTAAATACAATTTAATAAAGCATAGGCTAAAACTACATAAATACAATTTAATAAAGCATAGGATAAAACAAATTAAATACAATTTAATAAAGCATAGGATAAAACAACATAAATTCAATTTAATAAAGCATAGGATAAAACAACACAAATACAATTTAATAAAGCATAGGATAAAACAACATAAATACAATTTAATAAAGCATAAGATAAAATAACATGAATACAATTTAATAAAGCATAGTTTAAAACAACATAAATACAATTTAATAAAGCATAAGATAAAACAACATGAATACAATTTAATAAAGCAGAGATTAAAACAACATAAATACAATTTAATAAATCATAGGATAAAACAACATAAATACAATTTAATAAAGCATAGGTTAAAACAACATAAATACAATTTAATAAAGCATAGGATAAAACAACATAAATACAATTTAATAAAGCATAGGATAAAACAACGTAAATACTTTTTAATAAAGCATAGGTTAAAACAACATAAATACAATTTAATAAAGCATAGGCTAAAACTACATAAATACAATTTAATAAAGCATAGGATAAAACAACATAAATACAATTTAATAAAGCATAGGATAAAACAACATAAATACAATTTAATAAAGCATACGTTAAAACAACATAAATACAATTAAATAAAGCATAGGATAAAACAACATAAATACAATTTAATAAAGCATAGGCTAAAACTACATAAATACAATTTAATAAAGCATAGGATAAAACAACATAAATACAATTTAATAAAGCATAGGATAAAACAACATAAATATAATTTATAAAGCATAGGATAAAACAACATAATTACAATTTAATAAAGCATAGGTTAAAACAACAAAAATACAATTTAATAAAGCATAGGATAAAACAACATAAATTCAATATAATAAAGCATAGGATAAAACAACATAAATACAATTTAATAAAGCATAGGATAAAACAACATAAATACAATTTATAAAGCATAGGATAAAACAACATAAATACAATTTAATAAAGCATAGGATAAAACAACATAAATAAAATTTAATAAAGCATAGGTTAAAACAACATAAATACAATTTAATAAAGCATAGGATAAGACAACATAAATACAATTTAATAAAGCATAGGATAAAACAACATAAATACAATTTAATAAAGCATAGGATAAAACAACATAAATACAATTTAATAAAGCATACGTTAAAACAACATAAATACAATTAAATAAAGCATAGGATAAAACAACATAAATACAATTTAATAAAGCATAGGATAAAACAACATAAATACAATTTTATAAAGCATAGGATAAAACAACATAAATACAATTTAATAAAGCATAGGTTAAAACAACATAAATACAATTTAATAAAGCATAGGATAAAACAACATAAATTCAATATAATAAAGCATAGGATAAAACAACATAAATACAATTTAATAAAGCATAGGATAAAACAACATAAATACAATTTATAAAGCATAGGATAAAACAAAATAAATTCAATATAATAAAGCATAGGATAAAACAACATAAATACAATTAAATAAAGCATAGGATAAAACAACATAAATACAATTTAATAAAGCATAGGTTAAAACAACATAAATACAATTTTATAAAGCATAGGATAAAACATCATAAATACAATTTAATAAAGCATAGGATAAAACAACATAAATACAATTTATAAAGCATAGGATAAAACAACATAAATACAATTTAATAAAGCATAGGATAAAACAACATAAATAAAATTTAATAAAGCATAGGTTAAAACAACATAAATACAATTTAATAAAGCATAGGATAAGACAACATAAATACAATTTAATAAAGCATAGGATAAAACAACATAAATACAATTTAATAACGCATAGGATAAAACAACATAAATACAATTTAATAAAGCATACGTTAAAACAACATAAATACAATTAAATAAAGCATAGGATAAAACAACATAAATACAATTTAATAAAGCATACGTTAAAACAACATAAATACAAATAAATAAAGCATAGGATAAAACAACATAAATACAATTTAATAAAGCATAGGTTAAAACAACATATATACAATTTTATAAAGCATAGGATAAAACAACATAAATACAATTTAATAAAGCATAGGATAAAACAACATAAATTCAATATAATAAAGCATAGGATAAAACAACATAAATACAATTTAATAAAGCATAGGATAAAACAACATAAATACAATTTATAAAGCATAGGATAAAACAAAATAAATTCAATATAATAAAGCATAGGATAAAACAACATAAATACAATTAAATAAAGCATAGGATAAAACAACATAAATACAATTTAATAAAGCATAGGTTAAAACAACATAAATACAATTTTATAAAGCATAGGATAAAACATCATAAATACAATTTAATAAAGCATATGATAAAACAACATAAATACAATTTATAAAGCATAGGATAAAACAACATAAATACAATATAATAAAGCATAGGATAAAACAACATAAATAAAATTTAATAAAGCATAGGTTAAAACAACATAAATACAATTTAATAAAGCATAGGATAAGACAACATGAATACAATTTAATAAAGCATAGGATAAAACAACATAAATACAATTTTATAAAGCATAGGATAAAACAACATAAATACAATTTAATAAAGCATAGGTTAAAACAACATAAATACAATTTAATAAAGCATAGGATAAAACAACATAAATTCAATATAATAAAGCATAGGTTAAAACAACATAAATACAATTTAATAAAGCATAGGATAAAACAACATAAATTCAATATAATAAAGCATAGGATAAAACAACATAAATACAATTTAATAAAGCATAGGATAAAACAACATAAATACAATTTAATAAAGCATAGGATAAAACAAAATAAATACAATTTAATAAAGCATAGGATAAAATAACATAAATACAATTTCATAAAGCATAGGCTAAAACTACATAAATACAATTTAATAAAGCATCGGACAAAACAACATAAATACAATTTAATAAAGCATATGATAAAACAACATAAATACAATTTATAAAGCATAGGATAAAACAACATAAATACAATTTAATAAAGCATAGGATAAAACAACATAAATACAATTTAATAAAGCATACGTTAAAACAACATAAATACAATTAAATAAAGCATAGGTTAAAACAACATAAATACAATTTAATAAAGCATAGGATAAAAGAACATAAATACAATTTAATAAAGCATAGGATAAAACAACATAAATAAAATTTAATAAAGCATAGGTTAAAACAACATAAATACAATTTAATAAAGCATAGGATAAAACAACATAAATACAATTTAATAAAGCATAGGATAAAACAACATAAATAAAATTTAATAAAGCATAGGTTAAAACAACATAAATACAATTTAATAAAGCATAGGCTAAAACTACATAAATACAATTTAATAAAGCATAGGATAAAACAACATAAATACAATTTAATAAAGCATAGGATAAAACAACATAAATACAATTTAATAAAGCATAGGATAAAACAACATAAATACAATTTAATAAAGCATACGTTAAAACAACATAAATACAATTAAATAAAGCATAGGATAAAACAACATAAATACAATTTAATAAAGCATAGGTTAAAACAACATAAATACAATTTTATAAAGCATAGGATAAAACAACATAAATACAATTTAATAAAGCATAGGTTAAAACAACATAAATACAATTTAATAAAGCATAGGATAAAACAACATAAATTCAATTTAATAAAGCATAGGATAAAACAACATAAATACAATTTAATAAAGCATAGGATAAAACAACATAAATACAATTTATAAAGCATAGGATAAAACAACATAAATACAATTTAATAAAGCATAGAATAAAACAACATAAATAAAATTTAATAAAGCATAGGTTAAAACAACATAAATACAATTTAATAAAGCATCGGACAAAACAACATAAATACAATTTAATAAAGCATAGGATAAAACAACATAAATACAATTTATAAAGCATAGGATAAAACAACATAAATACAATTTAATAAAGCATAGGATAAAACAACATAAATTCAATTTAATAAAGCATAGGATAAAACAACATAAATACAATTTAATAAAGCATAGGATAAAACAACATAAATAAAATTTAATAAAGCATAGGATAAAACAACATAAATACAATTTATAAAGGATAGGATAAAACAACATAAATACAATTTAATAAAGCATAGGTTAAAACAACATAAATACAATTTAATAAAGCATAGGATAAAACAACATAAATACAATTTAATAAAGCATAGGTTAAAACAACATAAATACAATTTAATAAAGCATAGGATAAAACAACATAAATACAATTTAATAAAGCATAGGATAAAACAACATAAATACAATTTAATAAAGCATACGTTAAAACAACATAAATACAATTAAATAAAGCATAGGATAAAACAACATAAATACAATTTAATAAAGCATAGGTTAAAACAACATAAATACAATTTTATAAAGCATAGGATAAAACAACATAAATACAATTTAATAAAGCATAGGTTAAAACAACAAAAATACAATTTAATAAAGCATAGGATAAAACAACATAAATTCAATATAATAAAGCATAGGATAAAACAACATAAATACAATTTAATAAAGCATAGGATAAAACAACATAAATATAATTTATAAAGCATAGGATAAAACAACATAAATACAATTTAATAAAGCATAGGATAAAACAACATAAATAAAATTTAATAAAGCATAGGTTAAAACAACATAAATACAATTTAATAAAGCATCGGACAAAACAACATAAATACAATTTAATAAAGCATAGGATAAAACAACATAAATACAATTTATAAAGCATAGGATAAAACAACATAAATACAATTTAATAAAGCATAGGATAAAACAACATAAATACAATTTAATAAAGCATAGGATAAAACAACATAAATACAATTTAATAAAGCATAGGCTAAAACTACATAAATACAATTTAATAAAGCATAGGATAAAACAACATAAATAAAATTTAATAAAGCATAGGTTAAAACAACATAAATACAATTTAATAAAGCATAGGATAAAACAACATAAATACAATTTAATAAAGCATAGGATAAAACAACGTAAATACTTTTTAATAAAGCATAGGTTAAAACAACATAAATACAATTTAATAAAGCATAGACTAAAACTACATAAATACAATTTAATAAAGCATAGGATAAAACAACATAAATACAATTTAATAAAGCATAGGATAAAACAACATAAATACAATTTAATAAAGCATAGGATAAAACAACATAAATAAAATTTAATAAAGCATAGGTTAAAACAACATAAATACAATTTAATAAAGCATCGGACAAAACAAGATAAATACAATTTAATAAAGCATAGGATAAAACAACATAAATACAATTTATAAAGCATAGGATAAAACAACATAAATACAATTTAATAAAGCATATTATAAAACAACATAAATACAATTTAATAAAGCATAGGATAAAACAACATAAATACAATTTAATAAAGCATAGGATAAAACAACATAAATACAATTTAATAAAGCATAGGCTAAAACTACATAAATACAATTTAATAAAGCATAGGACAAAACAAATTAAATACAATTTAATAAAGCATAGGACAAAACAAATTAAATACAATTTAATAAAGCATAGGATAAAACAACATAAATTCAATTTAATAAAGCATATGATAAAACAAATTAAATACAATTTAATAAAGCATAGGATAAAACAACATGAATACAATTTAATAAAGCATAGGTTAAAACAACATAAATACAATTTAATAAAGCATAGTATAAAACAACATAAATACAATTTAATAAAGCATAGGTTAAAACAACATAAATACAATTTAATAAAGCATAGGATAAAACAACATAAATACAATTTCATAAAGCATAGGCTAAAACTACATAAATACAATTTAATAAAGCATCGGACAAAACAACATAAATACAATTTAATAAAGCATAGGATAAAACAACATAAATACAATTTATAAAGCATAGGATAAAACAACATAAATACAATTTAATAAAGCATAGGATAAAACAACATAAATAAAATTTAATAAAGCATAGGTTAAAACAACATAAATACAATTTAATAAAGCATCGGACAAAACAACATAAATACAATTTAATAAAGCATAGGATAAAACAACATAAATACAATTTAATAAAGCATAGGATAAAACAACATAAATACAATTTAATAAAGCATAGGCTAAAACTACATAAATACAATTTAATAAAGCATAGGATAAAACAACATAAATAAAATTTAATAAAGCATAGGTTAAAACAACATAAATACAATTTAATAAAGCATAGGATAAAACAACATAAATACAATTTAATAAAGCATAGGATAAAACAACGTAAATACTTTTTAATAAAGCATAGGTTAAAACAACATAAATACAATTTAATAAAGCATAGGCTAAAACTACATAAATACAATTTAATAAAGCATAGGATAAAACAACATAAATACAATTTAATAAAGCATAGGATAAAACAACATAAATACAATTTAATAAAGCATAGGATAAAACAACATAAATAAAATTTAATAAAGCATAGGTTAAAACAACATAAATACAATTTAATAAAGCATCGGACAAAACAAGATAAATACAATTTAATAAAGCATAGGATAAAACAACATAAATACAATTTATAAAGCATAGGATAAAACAACATAAATACAATTTAATAAAGCATATTATAAAACAACATAAATACAATTTAATAAAGCATAGGATAAAACAACATAAATACAATTTAATAAAGCATAGGATAAAACAACATAAATACAATTTAATAAAGCATAGGCTAAAACTACATAAATACAATTTAATAAAGCATAGGACAAAACAAATTAAATACAATTTAATAAAGCATAGGACAAAACAAATTAAATACAATTTAATAAAGCATAGGATAAAACAACATAAATTCAATTTAATAAAGCATATGATAAAACAAATTAAATACAATTTAATAAAGCATAGGATAAAACAACATGAATACAATTTAATAAAGCATAGGTTAAAACAACATAAATACAATTTAATAAAGCATAGTATAAAACAACATAAATACAATTTAATAAAGCATAGGTTAAAACAACATAAATACAATTTAATAAAGCATAGGATAAAACAACATAAATACAATTTCATAAAGCATAGGCTAAAACTACATAAATACAATTTAATAAAGCATCGGACAAAACAACATAAATACAATTTAATAAAGCATAGGATAAAACAACATAAATACAATTTATAAAGCATAGGATAAAACAACATAAATACAATTTAATAAAGCATAGGATAAAACAACATAAATAAAATTTAATAAAGCATAGGTTAAAACAACATAAATACAATTTAATAAAGCATCGGACAAAACAACATAAATACAATTTAATAAAGCATAGGACAAAACAACATAAATACAATTTAATAAAGCATATGTTAAAACAACATAAATACAATTTAATAAAGCATAAGATAAAACAACATGAATACAATTTAATAAAGCATAGGATAAAACGACGTAAATACAATTTAATAAAGCATAGGCTAAAACTACATAAATACAATTTAATAAAGCATAGGATAAAACAAATTAAATACAATTTAATAAAGCATAGGATAAAACAACATAAATTCAATTTAATAAAGCATAGGATAAAACAACATAAATACAATTTAATAAAGCATAGGATAAAACAACATAAATACAATTTATAAAGCATAGGATAAAACAACATAAATACAATTTAATAAAGCATAGAATAAAACAACATAAATAAAATTTAATAAAGCATAGGTTAAAACAACATAAATACAATTTAATAAAGCATCGGACAAAACAACATAAATACAATTTAATAAAGCATAGGATAAAACAACATAAATACAATTTATAAAGCATAGGATAAAACAACATAAATACAATTTAATAAAGCATAGGATAAAACAACATAAATTCAATTTAATAAAGCATAGGATAAAACAACATAAATACAATTTAATAAAGCATAGGATAAAACAACATAAATAAAATTTAATAAAGCATAGGATAAAACAACATAAATACAATTTATAAAGGATAGGATAAAACAACATAAATACAATTTAATAAAGCATAGGTTAAAACAACATAAATACAATTTAATAAAGCATAGGATAAAACAACATAAATACAATTTAATAAAGCATAGGTTAAAACAACATAAATACAATTTAATAAAGCATAGGATAAAACAACATAAATACAATTTAATAAAGCATAGGATAAAACAACATAAATACAATTTAATAAAGCATACGTTAAAACAACATAAATACAATTAAATAAAGCATAGGATAAAACAACATAAATACAATTTAATAAAGCATAGGTTAAAACAACATAAATACAATTTTATAAAGCATAGGATAAAACAACATAAATACAATTTAATAAAGCATAGGTTAAAACAACAAAAATACAATTTAATAAAGCATAGGATAAAACAACATAAATTCAATATAATAAAGCATAGGATAAAACAACATAAATACAATTTAATAAAGCATAGGATAAAACAACATAAATATAATTTATAAAGCATAGGATAAAACAACATAAATACAATTTAATAAAGCATAGGATAAAACAACATAAATAAAATTTAATAAAGCATAGGTTAAAACAACATAAATACAATTTAATAAAGCATCGGACAAAACAACATAAATACAATTTAATAAAGCATAGGATAAAACAACATAAATACAATTTATAAAGCATAGGATAAAACAACATAAATACAATTTAATAAAGCATAGGATAAAACAACATAAATACAATTTAATAAAGCATAGGATAAAACAACATAAATACAATTTAATAAAGCATAGGCTAAAACTACATAAATACAATTTAATAAAGCATAGGATAAAACAACATAAATAAAATTTAATAAAGCATAGGTTAAAACAACATAAATACAATTTAATAAAGCATAGGATAAAACAACATAAATACAATTTAATAAAGCATAGGATAAAACAACGTAAATACTTTTTAATAAAGCATAGGTTAAAACAACATAAATACAATTTAATAAAGCATAGACTAAAACTACATAAATACAATTTAATAAAGCATAGGATAAAACAACATAAATACAATTTAATAAAGCATAGGATAAAACAACATAAATACAATTTAATAAAGCATAGGATAAAACAACATAAATAAAATTTAATAAAGCATAGGTTAAAACAACATAAATACAATTTAATAAAGCATCGGACAAAACAAGATAAATACAATTTAATAAAGCATAGGATAAAACAACATAAATACAATTTATAAAGCATAGGATAAAACAACATAAATACAATTTAATAAAGCATATTATAAAACAACATAAATACAATTTAATAAAGCATAGGATAAAACAACATAAATACAATTTAATAAAGCATAGGATAAAACAACATAAATACAATTTAATAAAGCATAGGCTAAAACTACATAAATACAATTTAATAAAGCATAGGACAAAACAAATTAAATACAATTTAATAAAGCATAGGACAAAACAAATTAAATACAATTTAATAAAGCATAGGATAAAACAACATAAATTCAATTTAATAAAGCATATGATAAAACAAATTAAATACAATTTAATAAAGCATAGGATAAAACAACATGAATACAATTTAATAAAGCATAGGTTAAAACAACATAAATACAATTTAATAAAGCATAGTATAAAACAACATAAATACAATTTAATAAAGCATAGGTTAAAACAACATAAATACAATTTAATAAAGCATAGGATAAAACAACATAAATACAATTTCATAAAGCATAGGCTAAAACTACATAAATACAATTTAATAAAGCATCGGACAAAACAACATAAATACAATTTAATAAAGCATAGGATAAAACAACATAAATACAATTTATAAAGCATAGGATAAAACAACATAAATACAATTTAATAAAGCATAGGATAAAACAACATAAATAAAATTTAATAAAGCATAGGTTAAAACAACATAAATACAATTTAATAAAGCATCGGACAAAACAACATAAATACAATTTAATAAAGCATAGGATAAAACAACATAAATACAATTTAATAAAGCATAGGATAAAACAACATAAATACAATTTAATAAAGCATAGGCTAAAACTACATAAATACAATTTAATAAAGCATAGGATAAAACAACATAAATAAAATTTAATAAAGCATAGGTTAAAACAACATAAATACAATTTAATAAAGCATAGGATAAAACAACATAAATACAATTTAATAAAGCATAGGATAAAACAACGTAAATACTTTTTAATAAAGCATAGGTTAAAACAACATAAATACAATTTAATAAAGCATAGGCTAAAACTACATAAATACAATTTAATAAAGCATAGGATAAAACAACATAAATACAATTTAATAAAGCATAGGATAAAACAACATAAATACAATTTAATAAAGCATAGGATAAAACAACATAAATAAAATTTAATAAAGCATAGGTTAAAACAACATAAATACAATTTAATAAAGCATCGGACAAAACAAGATAAATACAATTTAATAAAGCATAGGATAAAACAACATAAATACAATTTATAAAGCATAGGATAAAACAACATAAATACAATTTAATAAAGCATATTATAAAACAACATAAATACAATTTAATAAAGCATAGGATAAAACAACATAAATACAATTTAATAAAGCATAGGATAAAACAACATAAATACAATTTAATAAAGCATAGGCTAAAACTACATAAATACAATTTAATAAAGCATAGGACAAAACAAATTAAATACAATTTAATAAAGCATAGGACAAAACAAATTAAATACAATTTAATAAAGCATAGGATAAAACAACATAAATTCAATTTAATAAAGCATATGATAAAACAAATTAAATACAATTTAATAAAGCATAGGATAAAACAACATGAATACAATTTAATAAAGCATAGGTTAAAACAAC
The DNA here is from genome assembly GCF_046119375.1 of Phyllobates terribilis. NCBI lineage: Eukaryota > Metazoa > Chordata > Amphibia > Anura > Dendrobatidae > Phyllobates > Phyllobates terribilis. The sequence goes on from NW_027362778.1 coordinate 2,367,457, forward strand.
ATAAATACAATTTAATAAAGCATAGTATAAAACAACATAAATACAATTTAATAAAGCATAGGTTAAAACAACATAAATACAATTTAATAAAGCATAGGATAAAACAACATAAATACAATTTCATAAAGCATAGGCTAAAACTACATAAATACAATTTAATAAAGCATCGGACAAAACAACATAAATACAATTTAATAAAGCATAGGATAAAACAACATAAATACAATTTATAAAGCATAGGATAAAACAACATAAATACAATTTAATAAAGCATAGGATAAAACAACATAAATAAAATTTAATAAAGCATAGGTTAAAACAACATAAATACAATTTAATAAAGCATCGGACAAAACAACATAAATACAATTTAATAAAGCATAGGACAAAACAACATAAATACAATTTAATAAAGCATATGTTAAAACAACATAAATACAATTTAATAAAGCATAAGATAAAACAACATGAATACAATTTAATAAAGCATAGGATAAAACGACGTAAATACAATTTAATAAAGCATAGGCTAAAACTACATAAATACAATTTAATAAAGCATAGGATAAAACAAATTAAATACAATTTAATAAAGCATAGGATAAAACAACATAAATTCAATTTAATAAAGCATAGGATAAAACAACACAAATACAATTTAATAAAGCATAGGATAAAACAACATAAATACAATTTAATAAAGCATAAGATAAAACAACATGAATACAATTTAATAAAGCAGAGATTAAAACAACATAAATACAATTTAATAAATCATAGGATAAAACAACATAAATACAATTTAATAAAGCATAGGTTAAAACAACATAAATACAATTTAATAAAGCATAGGATAAAACAACATAAATACAATTTAATAAAGCATAGGATAAAACAACGTAAATACTTTTTAATAAAGCATAGGTTAAAACAACATAAATACAATTTAATAAAGCATAGGCTAAAACTACATAAATACAATTTAATAAAGCATAGGATAAAACAACATAAATACAATTTAATAAAGCATAGGATAAAACAACATAAATACAATTTAATAAAGCATACGTTAAAACAACATAAATACAATTAAATAAAGCATAGGATAAAACAACATAAATACAATTTAATAAAGCATAGGATAAAACAACATAAATACAATTTAATAAAGCATAGGATAAAACAACATAAATTCAATTTAATAAAGCATAGGATAAAACAACATAAATACAATTTAATAAAGCATAGGATAAAACAACATAAATACAATTTATAAAGCATGGGATAAAACAACATAAATACAATTTAATAAAGCATAGAATAAAACAACATAAATAAGATTTAATAAAGCATAGGTTAAAACAACATAAATACAATTTAATAAAGCATCGGACAAAACAACATAAATACAATTTAATAAAGCATAGGATAAAACAACATAAATACAATTTATAAAGCATAGGATAAAACAACATAAATACAATTTAATAAAGCATAGGATAAAACAACATAAATTCAATTTAATAAAGCATAGGATAAAACAACATAAATACAATTTAATAAAGCATAGGATAAAACAACATAAATAAAATTTAATAAAGCATAGGATAAAACAACATAAATACAATTTATAAAGGATAGGATAAAACAACATAAATACAATTTAATAAAGCATAGGTTAAAACAACATAAATAAAATTTAATAAAGCATAGGATAAAACAACATAAATACAATTTAATAAAGCATAGGTTAAAACAACATAAATACAATTTAATAAAGCATAGGATAAAACAACATATATACAATTTAATAAAGCATAGGATAAAACAACGTAAATACTTTTTAATAAAGCATAGGTTAAAACAACATAAATACAATTTAATAAAGCATAGGCTAAAACTACATAAATACAATTTAATAAAGCATAGGATAAAACAACATAAATAAAATTTAATAAAGCATAGGTTAAAACAACATAAATACAATTTAATAAAGCATAGGATAAAACAACATAAATACAATTTAATAAAGCATAGGATAAAACAACGTAAATACTTTTTAATAAAGCATAGGTTAAAACAACATAAATACAATTTAATAAAGCATAGGCTAAAACTACATAAATACAATTTAATAAAGCATAGGATAAAACAACATAAATACAATTTAATAAAGCATAGGATAAAACAACATAAATACAATTTAATAAAGCATAGGATAAAACAACATAAATACAATTTAATAAAGCATAGGATAAAACAACATAAATTCAATTTAATAAAGCATATGATAAAACAAATTAAATACAATTTAATAAAGCATAGGATAAAACAACATGAATACAATTTAATAAAGCATAGGTTAAAACAACATAAATACAATTTAATAAAGCATAGTATAAAACAACATAAATACAATTTAATAAAGCATAGGTTAAAACAACATAAATACAATTTAATAAAGCATAGGATAAAACAACATAAATACAATTTCATAAAGCATAGGTTAAAACAACATAAATACAATTTAATAAAGCATCGGACAAAACAACATAAATACAATTTAATAAAGCATAGGATAAAACAACATAAATACAATTTATAAAGCATAGGATAAAACAACATAAATACAATTTAATAAAGCATAGGATAAAACAACATAAATACAATTTAATAAAGCATAGGATAAAACAACATAAATACAATTTAATAAAGCATAGGCTAAAACTACATAAATACAATATAATAAAGCATAGGATAAAACAACATAAATAAAATTTAATAAAGCATAGGTTAAAACAACATAAATACAATTTAATAAAGCATAGGATAAAACAACATAAATACAATTTAATAAAGCATAGGATAAAACAACGTAAATACTTTTTAATAAAGCATAGGTTAAAACAACATAAATACAATTTAATAAAGCATAGGCTAAAACTACATAAATACAATTTAATAAAGCATAGGATAAAACAACATAAATACAATTTAATAAAGCATAGGATAAAACAACATAAATACAATTTAATAAATAATAGGATAAAACAACATAAATAAAATTTAATAAAGCATAGGTTAAAACAACATAAATACAATTTAATAAAGCATCGGACAAAACAAGATAAATACAATTTAATAAAGCATAGGATAAAACAACATAAATACAATTTATAAAGCATAGGATAAAACAACATAAATACAATTTAATAAAGCATATTATAAAACAACATAAATACAATTTAATAAAGCATAGGATAAAACAACATAAATACAATTTAATAAAGCATAGGATAAAACAACATAAATACAATTTAATAAAGCATAGGCTAAAACTACATAAATACAATTTAATAAAGCATAGGACAAAACAAATTAAATACAATTTAATAAAGCATAGGATAAAACAACATAAATTCAATTTAATAAAGCATATGATAAAACAAATTAAATACAATTTAATAAAGCATAGGATAAAACAACATGAATACAATTTAATAAAGCATAGGTTAAAACAACATAAATACAATTTAATAAAGCATAGTATAAAACAACATAAATACAATTTAATAAAGCATAGGTTAAAACAACATAAATACAATTTAATAAAGCATAGGATAAAACAACATAAATACAATTTCATAAAGCATAGGCTAAAACTACATAAATACAATTTAATAAAGCATCGGACAAAACAACATAAATACAAGTTAATAAAGCATAGGATAAAACAACATAAATACAATTTATAAAGCATAGGATAAAACAACATAAATACAATTTAATAAAGCATAGGATAAAACAACATAAATAAAATTTAATAAAGCATAGGTTAAAACAACATAAATACAATTTAATAAAGCATCGGACAAAACAACATAAATACAATTTAATAAAGCATAGGACAAAACAACATAAATGCAATTTAATAAAGCATATGTTAAAACAACATAAATACAATTTAATAAAGCATAAGATAAAACAACATGAATATAATTTAGTAAAGCATAAGATAAAACAACATGAATACAATTTAATAAAGCATAGGATAAAACAACGTAAATACAATTTAATAAAGCATAGGCTAAAACTACATAAATACAATTTAATAAAGCATAGGATAAAACAAATTAAATACAATTTAATAAAGCATAGGATAAAACAACATAAATTCAATTTAATAAAGCATAGGATAAAACAACACAAATACAATTTAATAAAGCATAGGATAAAACAACATAAATACAATTTAATAAAGCATAAGATAAAATAACATGAATACAATTTAATAAAGCATAGGTTAAAACAACATAAATACAATTTAATAAAGCATAAGATAAAACAACATGAATACAATTTAATAAAGCAGAGATTAAAACAACATAAATACAATTTAATAAATCATAGGATAAAACAACATAAATACAATTTAATAAAGCATAGGTTAAAACAACATAAATACAATTTAATAAAGCATAGGATAAAACAACATAAATACAATTTAATAAAGCATAGGATAAAACAACGTAAATACTTTTTAATAAAGCATAGGTTAAAACAACATAAATACAATTTAATAAAGCATAGGCTAAAACTACATAAATACAATTTAATAAAGCATAGGATAAAACAACATAAATACAATTTAATAAAGCATAGGATAAAACAACATAAATACAATTTAATAAAGCATACGTTAAAACAACATAAATACAATTAAATAAAGCATAGGATAAAACAACATAAATACAATTTAATAAAGCATAGGATAAAACAACATAAATACAATTTAATAAAGCATAGGATAAAACAACATAAATTCAATTTAATAAAGCATAGGATAAAACAACATAAATACAATTTAATAAAGCATAGGATAAAACAACATAAATACAATTTATAAAGCATGGGATAAAACAACATAAATACAATTTAATAAAGCATAGAATAAAACAACATAAATAAGATTTAATAAAGCATAGGTTAAAACAACATAAATACAATTTAATAAAGCATAGGATAAAACAACATAAATACAATTTAATAAAGCATAGGATAAAACAACATAAATTCAATTTAATAAAGCATAGGATAAAACAACATAAATACAATTTAATAAAGCATAGGATAAAACAACATAAATAAAATTTAATAAAGCATAGGATAAAACAACATAAATACAATTTATAAAGGATAGGATAAAACAACATAAATACAATTTAATAAAGCATAGGTTAAAACAACATAAATACAATTTAATAAAGCATAGGATAAAACAACATAAATACAATTTAATAAAGCATAGGTTAAAACAACATAAATACAATTTAATAAAGCATAGGATAAAACAACATAAATACAATTTAATAAAGCATAGGATAAAACAACGTAAATACTTTTTAATAAAGCATAGGTTAAAACAACATAAATACAATTTAATAAAGCATAGGCTAAAACTACATAAATACAATTTAATAAAGCATAGGATAAAACAACATAAATAAAATTTAATAAAGCATAGGTTAAAACAACATAAATACAATTTAATAAAGCATAGGATAAAACAACCTAAATACAATTTAATAAAGCATAGGATAAAACAACGTAAATACTTTTTAATAAAGCATAGGTTAAAACAACATAAATACAATTTAATAAACCATAGGCTAAAACTACATAAATACAATTTAATAAAGCATATGATAAAACAACATAAATACAATTTAATAAAGCATAGGATAAAACAACATAAATACAATTTAATAAAGCATAGGATAAAACAACATAAATACAATTTAATAAAGCATAGGATAAAACAAATTAAATACAATTTAATAAAGCATAGGATAAAACAACATAAATTCAATTTAATAAAGCATATGATAAAACAAATTAAATACAATTTAATAAAGCATAGGATAAAACAACATGAATACAATTTAATAAAGCATAGGTTAAAACAACATAAATACAATTTAATAAAGCATAGTATAAAACAACATAAATACAATTTAATAAAGCATAGGTTAAAACAACATAAATACAATTTAATAAAGCATAGGATAAAACAACATAAATACAATTTCATAAAGCATAGGCTAAAACTACATAAATACAATTTAATAAAGCATCGGACAAAACAACATAAATACAATTTAATAAAGCATAGGATAAAACAACATAAATACAATTTATAAAGCATAGGATAAAACAACATAAATACAATTTAATAAAGCATAGGATAAAACAACATAAATAAAATTTAATAAAGCATAGGTTAAAACAACATAAATACAATTTAATAAAGCATCGGACAAAACAACATAAATACAATTTAATAAAGCATAGGATAAAACAACATAAATAAAATTTAATAAAGCATAGGTTAAAACAACATAAATACAATTTAATAAAGCATCGGACAAAACAACATAAATACAATTTAATAAAGCATAGGATAAAACAACATAAATACAATTTATAAAGCATAGGATAAAACAACATAAATACAATTTAATAAAGCATATTATAAAACAACATAAATACAATTTAATAAAGCATAGGATAAAACAACATAAATACAATTTAATAAAGCATAGGATAAAACAACATAAATACAATTTAATAAAGCATAGGCTAAAACTACATAAATACAATTTAATAAAGCATAGGACAAAACAAATTAAATACAATTTAATAAAGCATAGGATAAAACAACATAAATTCAATTTAATAAAGCATATGATAAAACAAATTAAATACAATTTAATAAAGCATAGGATAAAACAACATGAATACAATTTAATAAAGCATAGGTTAAAACAACATAAATACAATTTAATAAAGCATAGTATAAAACAACATAAATACAATTTAATAAAGCATAGGTTAAAACAACATAAATACAATTTAATAAAGCATAGGATAAAACAACATAAATACAATTTCATAAAGCATAGGCTAAAACTACATAAATACAATTTAATAAAACATCGGACAAAACAACATAAATACAATTTAATAAAGCATAGGATAAAACAACATAAATACAATTTATAAAGCATGGGATAAAACAACATAAATACCATTTAATAAAGCATAGAATAAAACAACATAAATAAAATTTAATAAAGCATAGGATAAAACAACATAAATAAAATTTAATAAAGCATAGGATAAAACAACATAAATACAATTTATAAAGGATAGGATAAAACAACATAAATACAATTTAATAAAGCATAGGTTAAAACAACATAAATACAATTTAATAAAGCATCGGACAAAACAACATAAATACAATTTAATAAAGCATAGGATAAAACAACATAAATTCAATTTAATAAAGCATAGGATAAAACAACATAAATACAATTTAATAAAGCATAGGATAAAACAACATAAATAAAATTTAATAAAGCATAGGATAAAACAACATAAATACAATTTATAAAGGATAGGATAAAACAACATAAATACAATTTAATAAAGCATAGGTTAAAACAACATAAATACAATTTAATAAAGCATAGGATAAAACAACATAAATACAATTTAATAAAGCATAGGTTAAAACAACATAAATACAATTTAATAAAGCATAGGATAAAACAACATAAATACAATTTAATAAAGCATAGGATAAAACAACGTAAATACTTTTTAATAAAGCATAGGTTAAAACAACATAAATACAATTTAATAAAGCATAGGCTAAAACTACATAAATACAATTTAATAAAGCATAGGATAAAACAACATAAATACAATTTAATAAAGCATAGGATAAAACAACATAAATACAATTTAATAAAGCATAGGATAAAACAACATAAATACAATTTAATAAAGCATAGGATAAAACAACATAAATACAATTTAATAAAGCATACGTTAAAACAACATAAATACAATTAAATAAAGCATAGGATAAAACAACATAAATACAATTTAATAAAGCATAGGATAAAACAACATAAATACAATTTAATAAAGCATAGGATAAAACAACATAAATTCAATTTAATAAAGCATAGGATAAAACAACATAAATACAATTTAATAAAGCATAGGATAAAACAACATAAATACAATTTATAAAGCATGGGATAAAACAACATAAATACAATTTAATAAAGCATAGAATAAAACAACATAAATAAGATTTAATAAAGCATAGGTTAAAACAACATAAATACAATTTAATAAAGCATCGGACAAAACAACATAAATACAATTTAATAAAGCATAGGATAAAACAACATAAATACAATTTATAAAGCATAGGATAAAACAACATAAATACAATTTAATAAAGCATAGGATAAAACAACATAAATTCAATTTAATAAAGCATAGGATAAAACAACATAAATACAATTTAATAAAGCATAGGATAAAACAACATAAATAAAATTTAATAAAGCATAGGATAAAACAACATAAATACAATTTATAAAGGATAGGATAAAACAACATAAATACAATTTAATAAAGCATAGGTTAAAACAACATAAATACAATTTAATAAAGCATAGGATAAAACAACATAAATACAATTTAATAAAGCATAGGTTAAAACAACATAAATACAATTTAATAAAGCATAGGATAAAACAACATATATACAATTTAATAAAGCATAGGATAAAACAACGTAAATACTTTTTAATAAAGCATAGGTTAAAACAACATAAATACAATTTAATAAAGCATAGGCTAAAACTACATAAATACAATTTAATAAAGCATAGGATAAAACAACATAAATAAAATTTAATAAAGCATAGGTTAAAACAACATAAATACAATTTAATAAAGCATAGGATAAAACAACATAAATACAATTTAATAAAGCATAGGATAAAACAACGTAAATACTTTTTAATAAAGCATAGGTTAAAACAACATAAATACAATTTAATAAAGCATAGGCTAAAACTACATAAATACAATTTAATAAAGCATAGGATAAAACAACATAAATACAATTTAATAAAGCATAGGATAAAACAACATAAATACAATTTAATAAAGCATAGGATAAAACAACATAAATACAATTTAATAAAGCATAGGATAAAACAACATAAATTCAATTTAATAAAGCATATGATAAAACAAATTAAATACAATTTAATAAAGCATAGGATAAAACAACATGAATACAATTTAATAAAGCATAGGTTAAAACAACATAAATACAATTTAATAAAGCATAGTATAAAACAACATAAATACAATTTAATAAAGCATAGGTTAAAACAACATAAATACAATTTAATAAAGCATAGGATAAAACAACATAAATACAATTTCATAAAGCATAGGTTAAAACAACATAAATACAATTTAATAAAGCATCGGACAAAACAACATAAATACAATTTAATAAAGCATAGGATAAAACAACATAAATACAATTTATAAAGCATAGGATAAAACAACATAAATACAATTTAATAAAGCATAGGATAAAACAACATAAATACAATTTAATAAAGCATAGGATAAAACAACATAAATACAATTTAATAAAGCATAGGCTAAAACTACATAAATACAATATAATAAAGCATAGGATAAAACAACATAAATAAAATTTAATAAAGCATAGGTTAAAACAACATAAATACAATTTAATAAAGCATAGGATAAAACAACATAAATACAATTTAATAAAGCATAGGATAAAACAACGTAAATACTTTTTAATAAAGCATAGGTTAAAACAACATAAATACAATTTAATAAAGCATAGGCTAAAACTACATAAATACAATTTAATAAAGCATAGGATAAAACAACATAAATACAATTTAATAAAGCATAGGATAAAACAACATAAATACAATTTAATAAAGCATAGGATAAAACAACATAAATAAAATTTAATAAAGCATAGGTTAAAACAACATAAATACAATTTAATAAAGCATCGGACAAAACAAGATAAATACAATTTAATAAAGCATAGGATAAAACAACATAAATACAATTTATAAAGCATAGGATAAAACAACATAAATACAATTTAATAAAGCATATTATAAAACAACATAAATACAATTTAATAAAGCATAGGATAAAACAACATAAATACAATTTAATAAAGCATAGGATAAAACAACATAAATACAATTTAATAAAGCATAGGCTAAAACTACATAAATACAATTTAATAAAGCATAGGACAAAACAAATTAAATACAATTTAATAAAGCATAGGATAAAACAACATAAATTCAATTTAATAAAGCATATGATAAAACAAATTAAATACAATTTAATAAAGCATAGGTTAAAACAACATAAATACAATTTAATAAAGCATAGGATAAAACAACATAAATACAGTTTCATAAAGCATAGGCTAAAACTACATAAATACAATTTAATAAAGCATCGGACAAAACAACATAAATACAAGTTAATAAAGCATAGGATAAAACAACATAAATACAATTTATAAAGCATAGGATAAAACAACATAAATACAATTTAATAAAGCATAGGATAAAACAACATAAATAAAATTTAATAAAGCATAGGTTAAAACAACATAAATACAATTTAATAAAGCATCGGACAAAACAACATAAATACAATTTAATAAAGCATAGGACAAAACAACATAAATACAATTTAATAAAGCATATGTTAAAACAACATAAATACAATTTAATAAAGCATAAGATAAAACAACATGAATATAATTTAGTAAAGCATAAGATAAAACAACATGAATACAATTTAATAAAGCATAGGATAAAACAACGTAAATACAATTTAATAAAGCATAGGCTAAAACTACATAAATACAATTTAATAAAGCATAGGATAAAACAAATTAAATACAATTTAATAAAGCATAGGATAAAACAACATAAATTCAATTTAATAAAGCATAGGATAAAACAACACAAATACAATTTAATAAAGCATAGGATAAAACAACATAAATACAATTTAATAAAGCATAAGATAAAATAACATGAATACAATTTAATAAAGCATAGGTTAAAACAACATAAATACAATTTAATAAAGCATAAGATAAAACAACATGAATACAATTTAATAAAGCAGAGATTAAAACAACATAAATACAATTTAATAAATCATAGGATAAAACAACATAAATACAATTTAATAAAGCATAGGTTAAAACAACATAAATACAATTTAATAAAGCATAGGATAAAACAACATAAATACAATTTAATAAAGCATAGGATAAAACAACGTAAATACTTTTTAATAAAGCATAGGTTAAAACAACATAAATACAATTTAATAAAGCATAGGCTAAAACTACATAAATACAATTTAATAAAGCATAGGATAAACAACATAAATACAATTTAATAAAGCATAGGATAAAACAACATAAATACAATTTAATAAAGCATACGTTAAAACAACATAAATACAATTAAATAAAGCATAGGATAAAACAACATAAATACAATTTAATAAAGCATAGGTTAAAACAACATAAATACAATTTAATAAAGCATAGGATAAAACAACATAAATACAGTTTCATAAAGCATAGGCTAAAACTACATAAATACAATTTAATAAAGCATCGGACAAAACAACATAAATACAAGTTAATAAAGCATAGGATAAAACAACATAAATACAATTTATAAAGCATAGGATAAAACAACATAAATACAATTTAATAAAGCATAGGATAAAACAACATAAATAAAATTTAATAAAGCATAGGTTAAAACAACATAAATACAATTTAATAAAGCATCGGACAAAACAACATAAATACAATTTAATAAAGCATAGGACAAAACAACATAAATACAATTTAATAAAGCATATGTTAAAACAACATAAATACAATTTAATAAAGCATAAGATAAAACAACATGAATATAATTTAGTAAAGCATAAGATAAAACAACATGAATACAATTTAATAAAGCATAGGATAAAACAACGTAAATACAATTTAATAAAGCATAGGCTAAAACTACATAAATACAATTTAATAAAGCATAGGATAAAACAAATTAAATACAATTTAATAAAGCATAGGATAAAACAACATAAATTCAATTTAATAAAGCATAGGATAAAACAACACAAATACAATTTAATAAAGCATAGGATAAAACAACATAAATACAATTTAATAAAGCATAAGATAAAATAACATGAATACAATTTAATAAAGCATAGGTTAAAACAACATAAATACAATTTAATAAAGCATAAGATAAAACAACATGAATACAATTTAATAAAGCAGAGATTAAAACAACATAAATACAATTTAATAAATCATAGGATAAAACAACATAAATACAATTTAATAAAGCATAGGTTAAAACAACATAAATACAATTTAATAAAGCATAGGATAAAACAACATAAATACAATTTAATAAAGCATAGGATAAAACAACGTAAATACTTTTTAATAAAGCATAGGTTAAAACAACATAAATACAATTTAATAAAGCATAGGCTAAAACTACATAAATACAATTTAATAAAGCATAGGATAAAACAACATAAATACAATTTAATAAAGCATAGGATAAAACAACATAAATACAATTTAATAAAGCATACGTTAAAACAACATAAATACAATTAAATAAAGCATAGGATAAAACAACATAAATACAATTTAATAAAGCATAGGATAAAACAACATAAATACAATTTAATAAAGCATAGGATAAAACAACATAAATTCAATTTAATAAAGCATAGGATAAAACAACATAAATACAATTTAATAAAGCATAGGATAAAACAACATAAATACAATTTATAAAGCATGGGATAAAACAACATAAATACAATTTAATAAAGCATAGAATAAAACAACATAAATAAGATTTAATAAAGCATAGGTTAAAACAACATAAATACAATTTAATAAAGCATCGGACAAAACAACATAAATACAATTTAATAAAGCATAGGATAAAACAACATAAATACAATTTATAAAGCATAGGATAAAACAACATAAATACAATTTAATAAAGCATAGGATAAAACAACATAAATTCAATTTAATAAAGCATAGGATAAAACAACATAAATACAATTTAATAAAGCATAGGATAAAACAACATAAATAAAATTTAATAAAGCATAGGATAAAACAACATAAATACAATTTATAAAGGATAGGATAAAACAACATAAATACAATTTAATAAAGCATAGGTTAAAACAACATAAATACAATTTAATAAAGCATAGGATAAAACAACATAAATACAATTTAATAAAGCATAGGTTAAAACAACATAAATACAATTTAATAAAGCATAGGATAAAACAACATAAATACAATTTAATAAAGCATAGGATAAAACAACGTAAATACTTTTTAATAAAGCATAGGTTAAAACAACATAAATACAATTTAATAAAGCATAGGCTAAAACTACATAAATACAATTTAATAAAGCATAGGATAAAACAACATAAATAAAATTTAATAAAGCATAGGTTAAAACAACATAAATACAATTTAATAAAGCATAGGATAAAACAACATAAATACAATTTAATAAAGCATAGGATAAAACAACGTAAATACTTTTTAATAAAGCATAGGTTAAAACAACATAAATACAATTTAATAAAGCATAGGCTAAAACTACATAAATACAATTTAATAAAGCATATGATAAAACAACATAAATACAATTTAATAAAGCATAGGATAAAACAACATAAATACAATTTAATAAAGCATAGGATAAAACAACATAAATACAATTTAATAAAGCATAGGATAAAACAAATTAAATACAATTTAATAAAGCATAGGATAAAACAACATAAATTCAATTTAATAAAGCATATGATAAAACAAATTAAATACAATTTAATAAAGCATAGGATAAAACAACATGAATACAATTTAATAAAGCATAGGTTAAAACAACATAAATACAATTTAATAAAGCATAGTATAAAACAACATAAATACAATTTAATAAAGCATAGGTTAAAACAACATAAATACAATTTAATAAAGCATAGGATAAAACAACATAAATACAATTTCATAAAGCATAGGCTAAAACTACATAAATACAATTTAATAAAGCATCGGACAAAACAACATAAATACAATTTAATAAAGCATAGGATAAAACAACATAAATACAATTTATAAAGCATAGGATAAAACAACATAAATACAATTTAATAAAGCATAGGATAAAACAACATAAATAAAATTTAATAAAGCATAGGTTAAAACAACATAAATACAATTTAATAAAGCATCGGACAAAACAACATAAATACAATTTAATAAAGCATAGGATAAAACAACATAAATAAAATTTAATAAAGCATAGGTTAAAACAACATAAATACAATTTAATAAAGCATCGGACAAAACAACATAAATACAATTTAATAAAGCATAGGATAAAACAACATAAATACAATTTATAAAGCATAGGATAAAACAACATAAATACAATTTAATAAAGCATATTATAAAACAACATAAATACAATTTAATAAAGCATAGGATAAAACAACATAAATACAATTTAATAAAGCATAGGATAAAACAACATAAATACAATTTAATAAAGCATAGGCTAAAACTACATAAATACAATTTAATAAAGCATAGGACAAAACAAATTAAATACAATTTAATAAAGCATAGGATAAAACAACATAAATTCAATTTAATAAAGCATATGATAAAACAAATTAAATACAATTTAATAAAGCATAGGATAAAACAACATGAATACAATTTAATAAAGCATAGGTTAAAACAACATAAATACAATTTAATAAAGCATAGTATAAAACAACATAAATACAATTTAATAAAGCATAGGTTAAAACAACATAAATACAATTTAATAAAGCATAGGATAAAACAACATAAATACAATTTCATAAAGCATAGGCTAAAACTACATAAATACAATTTAATAAAACATCGGACAAAACAACATAAATACAATTTAATAAAGCATAGGATAAAACAACATAAATACAATTTATAAAGCATGGGATAAAACAACATAAATACAATTTAATAAAGCATAGAATAAAACAACATAAATAAAATTTAATAAAGCATAGGATAAAACAACATAAATAAAATTTAATAAAGCATAGGATAAAACAACATAAATACAATTTATAAAGGATAGGATAAAACAACATAAATACAATTTAATAAAGCATAGGTTAAAACAACATAAATACAATTTAATAAAGCATCGGACAAAACAACATAAATACAATTTAATAAAGCATAGGATAAAACAACATAAATTCAATTTAATAAAGCATAGGATAAAACAACATAAATACAATTTAATAAAGCATAGGATAAAACAACATAAATAAAATTTAATAAAGCATAGGATAAAACAACATAAATACAATTTATAAAGGATAGGATAAAACAACATAAATACAATTTAATAAAGCATAGGTTAAAACAACATAAATACAATTTAATAAAGCATAGGATAAAACAACATAAATACAATTTAATAAAGCATAGGTTAAAACAACATAAATACAATTTAATAAAGCATAGGATAAAACAACATAAATACAATTTAATAAAGCATAGGATAAAACAACGTAAATACTTTTTAATAAAGCATAGGTTAAAACAACATAAATACAATTTAATAAAGCATAGGCTAAAACTACATAAATACAATTTAATAAAGCATAGGATAAAACAACATAAATACAATTTAATAAAGCATAGGATAAAACAACATAAATACAATTTAATAAAGCATAGGATAAAACAACATAAATACAATTTAATAAAGCATACGTTAAAACAACATAAATACAATTAAATAAAGCATAGGATAAAACAACATAAATACAATTTAATAAAGCATAGGTTAAAACAACATAAATACAATTTTATAAAGCATAGGATAAAACAACATAAATACAATTTAATAAAGCATAGGTTAAAACAACAAAAATACAATTTAATAAAGCATAGGATAAAACAACATAAATTCAATATAATAAAGCATAGGATAAAACAACATAAATACAATTTAATAAAGCATAGGATAAAACAACATAAATATAATTTATAAAGCATAGGATAAAACAACATAAATACAATTTAATAAAGCATAGGATAAAACAACATAAATAAAATTTAATAAAGCATAGGTTAAAACAACATAAATACAATTTAATAAAGCATCGGACAAAACAACATAAATACAATTTAATAAAGCATAGGATAAAACAACATAAATACAATTTATAAAGCATAGGATAAAACAACATAAATACAATTTAATAAAGCATAGGATAAAACAACATAAATACAATTTAATAAAGCATAGGATAAAACAACATAAATACAATTTAATAAAGCATAGGCTAAAACTACATAAATACAATTTAATAAAGCATAGGATAAAACAACATAAATAAAATTTAATAAAGCATAGGTTAAAACAACATAAATACAATTTAATAAAGCATAGGATAAAACAACATAAATACAATTTAATAAAGCATAGGATAAAACAACGTAAATACTTTTTAATAAAGCAAAGGTTAAAACAACATAAATACAATTTAATAAAGCATAGGCTAAAACTACATAAATACAATTTAATAAAGCATAGGATAAAACAACATAAATACAATTTAATAAAGCATAGGATAAAACAACATAAATACAATTTAATAAAGCATAGGATAAAACAACATAAATACAATTTAATAAAGCATAGGATAAAACAAATTAAATACAATTTAATAAAGCATAGGATAAAACAACATAAATTCAATTTAATAAAGCATATGATAAAACAAATTAAATGCAATTTAATAAAGCATAGGATAAAACAACATGAATACAATTTAATAAAGCATAGGTTAAAACAACATAAATACAATTTAATAAAGCATAGTATAAAACAACATAAATACAATTTAATAAAGCATAGGTTAAAACAACATAAATACAATTTAATAAAGCATAGGATAAAACAACATAAATACAATTTCATAAAGCATAGGCTAAAACTACATAAATACAATTTAATAAAGCATCGGACAAAACAACATAAATACAATTTAATAAAGCATAGGATAAAACAACATAAATACAATTTATAAAGCATAGGATAAAACAACATAAATACAATTTAATAAAGCATAGGATAAAACAACATAAATAAAATTTAATAAAGCATAGGTTAAAACAACATAAATACAATTTAATAAAGCATCGGACAAAACAACATAAATACAATTTAATAAAGCATAGGATAAAACAACATAAATAAAATTTAATAAAGCATAGGTTAAAACAACATAAATACAATTTAATAAAGCATCGGACAAAACAACATAAATACAATTTAATAAAGCATAGGATAAAACAACATAAATACAATTTATAAAGCATAGGATAAAACAACATAAATACAATTTAATAAAGCATATTATAAAACAACATAAATACAATTTAATAAAGCATAGGATAAAACAACATAAATACAATTTAATAAAGCATAGGATAAAACAACATAAATACAATTTAATAAAGCATAGGCTAAAACTACATAAATACAATTTAATAAAGCATAGGACAAAACAAATTAAATACAATTTAATAAAGCATAGGATAAAACAACATAAATTCAATTTAATAAAGCATATGATAAAACAAATTAAATACAATTTAATAAAGCATAGGATAAAACAACATCAATACAATTTAATAAAGCATAGGTTAAAACAACATAAATACAATTTAATAAAGCATAGTATAAAACAACATAAATACAATTTAATAAAGCATAGGTTAAAACAACATAAATACAATTTAATAAAGCATAGGATAAAACAACATAAATACAATTTCATAAAGCATAGGCTAAAACTACATAAATACAATTTAATAAAGCATCGGACAAAACAACATAAATACAATTTAATAAAGCATAGGATAAAACAACATAAATACAATTTATAAAGCATAGGATAAAACAACATAAATACAATTTAATAAAGCATAGGATAAAACAACATAAATAAAATTTAATAAAGCATAGGTTAAAACAACATAAATACAATTTAATAAAGCATCGGACAAAACAACATAAATACAATTTAATAAAGCATAGGATAAAACAACATAAATACAATTTATAAAGCATAGGATAAAACAACATAAATACAATTTAATAAAGCATATTATAAAACAAAATAAATACAATTTAATAAAGCATAGGATAAAACAACATAAATACAATTTAATAAAGCATAGGATAAAACAACATAAATACAATTTAATAAAGCATAGGCTAAAACTACATAAATACAATTTAATAAAGCATAGGACAAAACAAATTAAATACAATTTAATAAAGCATAGGATAAAACAACATAAATTCAATTTAATAAAGCATATGATAAAACAAATTAAATACAATTTAATAAAGCATAGGATAAAACAACATGAATACAATTTAATAAAGCATAGGTTAAAACAACATAAATACAATTTAATAAAGCATAGTATAAAACAACATAAATACAATTTAATAAAGCATAGGTTAAAACAACATAAATACAATTTAATAAAGCATAGGATAAAACAACATAAATACAATTTCATAAAGCATAGGCTAAAACTACATAAATACAATTTAATAAAGCATCGGACAAAACAACATAAATACAATTTAATAAAGCATAGGATAAAACAACATAAATACAATTTATAAAGCATAGGATAAAACAACATAAATACAATTTAATAAAGCATAGGATAAAACAACATAAATAAAATTTAATAAAGCATAGGTTAAAACAACATAAATACAATTTAATAAAGCATCGGACAAAACAACATAAATACAATTTAATAAAGCATAGGATAAAACAACATAAATACAATTTATAAAGCATAGGATAAAACAACATAAATACAATTTAATAAAGCATAGGATAAAACAACATAAAAACAATTTAATAAAGCATAGGATAAAACAACATAAATACAATTTAATGAAACATAGGATAAACAACATAAATACAATTTAGTAAAGCATAGGACAAAACAACATAAATACAATTTAATAAAGCATATGTTAAAACAACATAAATACAATTTAATAAAGCATAAGATAAAACAACATGAATATAATTTAGTAAAGCATAAGATAAAACAACATGAATACAATTTAATAAAGCATAGGATAAAACAACGTAAATACAATTTAATAAAGCATAGGCTAAAACTACATAAATACAATTTAATAAAGCATAGGATAAAACAAATTAAATACAATTTAATAAAGCATAGGATAAAACAACATAAATTCAATTTAATAAAGCATAGGATAAAACAACATAAATACAATTTAATAAAGCATAGGATAAAACAACATAAATACAATTTAATAAAGCATAAGATAAAATAACATGAATACAATTTAATAAAGCATAGGTTAAAACAACATAAATACAATTTAATAAAGCATAAGATAAAACAACATGAATACAATTTAATAAAGCAGAGATTAAAACAACATAAATACAATTTAATAAATCATAGGATAAAACAACATAAATACAATTTAATAAAGCATAGGTTAAAACAACATAAATACAATTTAATAAAGCATAGGATAAAACAACATAAATACAATTTAATAAAGCATAGGATAAAACAACGTAAATACTTTTTAATAAAGCATAGGTTAAAACAACATAAATACAATTTAATAAAGCATAGGCTAAAACTACATAAATACAATTTAATAAAGCATAGGATAAAACAACATAAATACAATTTAATAAAGCATAGGATAAAACAACATAAATACAATTTAATAAAGCATACGTTAAAACAACATAAATACAATTAAATAAAGCATAGGATAAAACAACATAAATACAATTTAATAAAGCATAGGATAAAACAACATAAATACAATTTAATAAAGCATAGGATAAAACAACATAAATTCAATTTAATAAAGCATAGGATAAAACAACATAAATACAATTTAATAAAGCATAGGATAAAACAACATAAATACAATTTATAAAGCATAGGATAAAACAACATAAATACAATTTAATAAAGCATAGAATAAAACAACATAAATAAAATTTAATAAAGCATAGGTTAAAACAACATAAATACAATTTAATAAAGCATCGGACAAAACAACATAAATACAATTTAATAAAGCATAGGATAAAACAACATAAATACAATTTAAAAAGCATACAATAAAACAACATAAATACAATTAAATAAAGCATAGGATAAAACAACATAAATACAATTTAATAAAGCATAGGTTAAAACAACATAAATACAATTTTATAAAGCATAGGATAAAACAACATAAATACAATTTAATAAAGCATAGGTTAAAACAACAAAAATACAATTTAAAAAAGCATAGGATAAAACAACATAAATTCAATATAATAAAGCATAGGATAAAACAACATAAATACAATTTAATAAAGCATAGGATAAAACAACATAAATATAATTTATAAAGCATAGGATAAAACAACATAAATACAATTTAATAAAGCATAGGATAAAACAACATAAATAAAATTTAATAAAGCATAGGTTAAAACAACATAAATACAATTTAATAAAGCATCGGACAAAACAACATAAATACAATTTAATAAAGCATAGGATAAAACAACATAAATACAATTTATAAAGCATAGGATAAAACAACATAAATACAATTTAATAAAGCATAGGATAAAACAACATAAATACAATTTAATAAAGCATAGGATAAAACAACATAAATACAATTTAATAAAGCATAGGCTAAAACTACATAAATACAATTTAATAAAGCATAGGATAAAACAACATAAATAAAATTTAATAAAGCATAGGTTAAAACAACATAAATACAATTTAATAAAGCATAGGATAAAACAACATAAATACAATTTAATAAAGCATAGGATAAAACAACGTAAATACTTTTTAATAAAGCATAGGTTAAAACAACATAAATACAATTTAATGAAGCATAGGCTAAAACTACATAAATACAATTTAATAAAGCATAGGATAAAACAACATAAATACAATTTAATAAAGCATAGGATAAAACAACATAAATACAATTTAATAAAGCATAGGCTAAAACTACATAAATACAATTTAATAAAGCATAGGACAAAACAAATTAAATACAATTTAATAAAGCATAGGATAAAACAACATAAATTCAATTTAATAAAGCATATGATAAAACAAATTAAATACAATTTAATAAAGCATAGGATAAAACAACATGAATACAATTTAATAAAGCATAGGTTAAAACAACATAAATACAATTTAATAAAGCATAGTATAAAACAACATAAATACAATTTAATAAAGCATAGGTTAAAACAACATAAATACAATTTAATAAAGCATAGGATAAAACAACATAAATACAATTTCATAAAGCATAGGCTAAAACTACATAAATACAATTTAATAAAGCATCGGACAAAACAACATAAATACAATTTAATAAAGCATAGGATAAAACAACATAAATACAATTTATAAAGCATAGGATAAAACAACATAAATACAATTTAATAAAGCATAGGATAAAACAACATAAATAAAATTTAATAAAGCATAGGTTAAAACAACATAAATACAATTTAATAAAGCATCGGACAAAACAACATAAATACAATTTAATAAAGCATAGGATAAAACAACATAAATACAATTTATAAAGCATAGGATAAAACAACATAAATACAATTTAATAAAGCATAGGATAAAACAACATAAAAACAATTTAATAAAGCATAGGATAAAACAACATAAATACAATTTAATGAAACATAGGATAAACAACATAAATACAATTTAGTAAAGCATAGGACAAAACAACATAAATACAATTTAATAAAGCATATGTTAAAACAACATAAATACAATTTAATAAAGCATAAGATAAAACAACATGAATATAATTTAGTAAAGCATAAGATAAAACAACATGAATACAATTTAATAAAGCATAGGATAAAACAACGTAAATACAATTTAATAAAGCATAGGCTAAAACTACATAAATACAATTTAATAAAGCATAGGATAAAACAAATTAAATACAATTTAATAAAGCATAGGATAAAACAACATAAATTCAATTTAATAAAGCATAGGATAAAACAACATAAATACAATTTAATAAAGCATAGGATAAAACAACATAAATACAATTTAATAAAGCATAAGATAAAATAACATGAATACAATTTAATAAAGCATAGGTTAAAACAACATAAATACAATTTAATAAAGCATAAGATAAAACAACATGAATACAATTTAATAAAGCAGAGATTAAAACAACATAAATACAATTTAATAAATCATAGGATAAAACAACATAAATACAATTTAATAAAGCATAGGTTAAAACAACATAAATACAATTTAATAAAGCATAGGATAAAACAACATAAATACAATTTAATAAAGCATAGGATAAAACAACGTAAATACTTTTTAATAAAGCATAGGTTAAAACAACATAAATACAATTTAATAAAGCATAGGCTAAAACTACATAAATACAATTTAATAAAGCATAGGATAAAACAACATAAATACAATTTAATAAAGCATAGGATAAAACAACATAAATACAATTTAATAAAGCATACGTTAAAACAACATAAATACAATTAAATAAAGCATAGGATAAAACAACATAAATACAATTTAATAAAGCATAGGATAAAACAACATAAATACAATTTAATAAAGCATAGGATAAAACAAAATAAATTCAATTTAATAAAGCATAGGATAAAACAACATAAATACAATTTAATAAAGCATAGGATAAAACAACATAAATCCAATTTATAAAGCATAGGATAAAACAACATAAATACAATTTAATAAAGCATAGAATAAAACAACATAAATAAAATTTAATAAAGCATAGGTTAAAACAACATAAATACAATTTAATAAAGCATCGGACAAAACAACATAAATACAATTTAATAAAGCATAGGATAAAACAACATAAATACAATTTATAAAGCATAGGATAAAACAACATAAATACAATTTAATAAAGCATAGGATAAAACAACATAAATTCAATTTAATAAAGCATAGGATAAAACAACATAAATACAATTTAATAAAGCATAGGATAAAACAACATAAATAAAATTTAATAAAGCATAGGATAAAACAACATAAATACAATTTATAAAGGATAGGATAAAACAACATAAATACAATTTAATAAAGCATAGGTTAAAACAACATAAATACAATTTAATAAAGCATAGGATAAAACAACATAAATACAATTTAATAAAGCATAGGTTAAAACAACATAAATACAATTTAATAAAGCATAGGATAAAACAACATAAATACAATTTAATAAAGCATAGGATAAAACAACGTAAATACTTTTTAATAAAGCATAGGTTAAAACAACATAAATACAATTTAATAAAGCATAGGCTAAAACTACATAAATACAATTTAATAAAGCATAGGATAAAACAACATAAATACAATTTAATAAAGCATAGGATAAAACAACATAAATACAATTTAATAAAGCATAGGATAAAACAACATAAATACAATTTAATAAAGCATACAATAAAACAACATAAATACAATTAAATAAAGCATAGGATAAAACAACATAAATACAATTTAATAAAGCATAGGTTAAAACAACATAAATACAATTTTATAAAGCATAGGATAAAACAACATAAATACAATTTAATAAAGCATAGGTTAAAACAACAAAAATACAATTTAATAAAGCATAGGATAAAACAACATAAATTCAATATAATAAAGCATAGGATAAAACAACATAAATACAATTTAATAAAGCATAGGATAAAACAACATAAATATAATTTATAAAGCATAGGATAAAACAACATAAATACAATTTAATAAAGCATAGGATAAAACAACATAAATAAAATTTAATAAAGCATAGGTTAAAACAACATAAATACAATTTAATAAAGCATCGGACAAAACAACATAAATACAATTTAATAAAGCATAGGATAAAACAACATAAATACAATTTATAAAGCATAGGATAAAACAACATAAATACAATTTAATAAAGCATAGGATAAAACAACATAAATACAATTTAATAAAGCATAGGATAAAACAACATAAATACAATTTAATAAAGCATAGGCTAAAACTACATAAATACAATTTAATAAAGCATAGGATAAAACAACATAAATAAAATTTAATAAAGCATAGGTTAAAACAACATAAATACAATTTAATAAAGCATAGGATAAAACAACATAAATACAATTTAATAAAGCATAGGATAAAACAACGTAAATACTTTTTAATAAAGCATAGGTTAAAACAACATAAATACAATTTAATAAAGCATAGGCTAAAACTACATAAATACAATTTAATAAAGCATAGGATAAAACAACATAAATACAATTTAATAAAGCATAGGATAAAACAACATAAATACAATTTAATAAAGCATAGGATAAAACAACATAAATACAATTTAATAAAGCATAGGATAAAACAAATTAAATACAATTTAATAAAGCATAGGATAAAACAACATAAATTCAATTTAATAAAGCATATGATAAAACAAATTAAATACAATTTAATAAAGCATAGGATAAAACAACATGAATACAATTTAATAAAGCATAGGTTAAAACAACATAAATACAATTTAATAAAGCATAGTATAAAACAACATAAATACAATTTAATAAAGCATAGGTTAAAACAACATAAATACAATTTAATAAAGCATAGGATAAAACAACATAAATACAATTTCATAAAGCATAGGCTAAAACTACATAAATACAATTTAATAAAGCATCGGACAAAACAACATAAATACAATTTAATAAAGCATAGGATAAAACAACATAAATACAATTTATAAAGCATAGGATAAAACAACATAAATACAATTTAATAAAGCATAGGATAAAACAACATAAATAAAATTTAATAAAGCATAGGTTAAAACAACATAAATACAATTTAATAAAGCATCGGACAAAACAACATAAATACAATTTAATAAAGCATAGGATAAAACAACATAAATACAATTTATAAAGCATAGGATAAAATAACATAAATACAATTTAATAAAGCATAGGATAAAACAACATAAATACAATTTAATAAAGCATAGGATAAAACAACATAAATACAATTTAATGAAACATAGGATAAACAACATAAATACAATTTAGTAAAGCATAGGACAAAACAACATAAATACAATTTAATAAAGCATATGTTAAAACAATATAAATACAATTTAAAAAAGCATAAGATAAAACAACATGAATATAATTTAGTAAAGCATAAGATAAAACAACATGAATACAATTTAATAAAGCATAGGATAAAACAACGTAAATACAATTTAATAAAGCATAGGCTAAAACTACATAAATACAATTTAATAAAGCATAGGATAAAACAAATTAAATACAATTTAATAAAGCATAGGATAAAACAACATAAATTCAATTTAATAAAGCATAGGATAAAACAACATAAATACAATTTAATAAAGCATAGGATAAAACAACATAAATACAATTTAATAAAGCATAAGTTAAAATAACATGAATACAATTTAATAAAGCATAGGTTAAAACAACATAAATACAATTTAATAAAGCATTGGACAAAACAACATAAATACACTTTAATAAAGCATAGGATAAAACAACATAAATACAATTTAATAAAGCATAGGATAAAACAACATAAATACAATTTAATAAAGCATAGGATAAAACAACATAAATACAATTTAATGAAACATAGGATAAACAACATAAATACAATTTAGTAAAGCATAGGACAAAACAACATAAATACAATTTAATAAAGCATATGTTAAAACAACATAAATACAATTTAATAAAGCATAAGATAAAACAACATGGATATAATTTAGTAAAGCATAAGATAAAACAACATGAATACAATTTAATAAAGCATAGGATAAAACAACATAAATACAATGTAATAAAGCATAGGCTAAAACTACATAAATACAATTTAATAAAGCATAGGATAAAACAAATTAAATACAATTTAATAAAGCATAGGATAAAACAACATGAATTCAATTTAATAAAGCATAGGATAAAACAACATAAATAAAATTTAATAAAGCATAGGATAAAACAACATAAATACAATTTAATAAAGCATAGGTTAAAACAACATAAATACAATTTAATAAAGCATAGGATAAAACAACATAAATACAATTTAATAAAGCATAGGTTAAAACAACATAAATACAATTTAATAAAGCATAGGATAAAATAACAT
Source organism: Phyllobates terribilis (assembly GCF_046119375.1). Classification (NCBI taxonomy): domain Eukaryota; kingdom Metazoa; phylum Chordata; class Amphibia; order Anura; family Dendrobatidae; genus Phyllobates; species Phyllobates terribilis. Next base: position 2,393,900 of record NW_027362778.1, read on the forward strand.
AAATACAATTTCATAAAGCATAGGCTAAAACTACATAAATACAATTTAATAAAGCATCGGACAAAACAACATAAATACAATTTAATAAAGCATATGATAAAACAACATAAATAAAATTTAATAAAGCATAGGATAAAACAACATAAATAAAATTTAATAAAGCATAGGTTAAAACAACATAAATACAATTTAATAAAGCATAGGATAAAACAACATTAATTAAAATTTAATAAAGCATAGGTTAAAACAACATAAATACAATTTAATAAAGCATCGGACAAAACAACATAAATACAATTTAATAAAGCATAGGATAAAACAACATAAATACAATTTATAAAGCATAGGATAAAACAACATAAATACAATTTAATAAAGCATAGGATAAAACAACATAAATACAATTTAATGAAACATAGGATAAACAACATAAATACAATTTAGTAAAGCATAGGACAAAGCAACATAAATACAATTTAATAAAGCATATGTTAAAACAACATAAATACAATTTAATAAAGCATAAGATAAAACAACATGAATGTAATTTAGTAAAGCATAAGATAAAACAACATGAATACAATTTAATAAAGCATAGGATAAAACAACATAAATACAATTTAATAAAGCATAGGCTAAAACTACATAAATACAATTTAATAAAGCATAGGATAATACAAATTAAATACAATTTAATAAAGCATAGGATAAAACAACATAAATTCAATTTAATAAAGCATAGGATAAAACAACATAAATACAATTTAATAAAGCATAGGATAAAACAACATAAATACAATTTAATAAAGCATAAGATAAAACAACATGAATACAATTTAATAAAGCAGAGGTTAAAACAACATAAATACAATTTAATAAATCATAGGATAAAACAACATAAATACAATTTAATAAAGCATAGGTTAAAACAACATAAATACAATTTAATAAAGCATAGGATAAAATAACATAAATACAATTTCATAAAGCATAGGCTAAAACTACATAAATACAATTTAATAAAGCATAGGCTAAAACTACATAAATACAATTTAATAAAGCATAGGATAAAACAACATAAATACAATTTAATAAACCATAGGATAAAACAACATAAATACAATTTAATAAAGCATAAGATAAAACAACATGAATATAATTTAGTAAAGCATAAGATAAAACAACATGAATACAATTTAATAAAGCATAGGATAAAACAACATAAATACAATTTAATAAAGCATAGGCTAAAACTACATAAATACAATTTAATAAAGCATAGGATAAAACAAATTAAATACAATTTAACAAAGCATAGGATAAAACAACATAAATTCAATTTAATAAAGCATAGGATAAAACAACATAAATACAATTTAATAAAGCATAGGATAAAACAACATAAATACAATTTAATAAAGCATGAGATAAAACAACATGAATACAATTTAATAAAGCAGAGGTTAAAACAACATAAATAAAATTTAATAAATCATAGGATAAAACAACATAAATACAATTTAATAAAGCATAGGTTAAAACAACATAAATACAATTTAATAAAGCATAGGATAAAACAACATAAATACAATGTAATAAAGCATAGGATAAAACAACATAAATACAATTTATAAAGCATAGGATAAAACAACATAAATACAATTTAATAAAGCATAGGATAAAACAACATAAATACAATTTAATAAAGCATAGGATAAAACAACATAAATACAATTTAATGAAACATAGGATAAACAACATAAATACAATTTAGTAAAGCATAGGACAAAACAACATAAATACAATTTAATAAAGCATATGTTAAAACAACATAAATACAATTTAATAAAGCATAAGATAAAACAACATGAATATAATTTAGTAAAGCATAAGATAAAACAACATGAATACAATTTAATAAAGCATAGGATAAAACAACATAAATACAATTTAATAAAGCATAGGCTAAAACTACATAAATACAATTTAATAAAGCATAGGATAAAACAAATTAAATACAATTTAATAAAGCATAGATTAAAACAACATAAATTCAATTTAATAAAGCATAGGATAAAACAACATAAATACAATTTAATAAAGCATAGGATAAAACAACATAAATACAATTTAATAAAGCATAAGATAAAACAACATGAAGACAATTTAATAAAGCAGAGGTTAAAACAACATAAATACAATTTAATAAATCATAGGATAAAACAACATAAATACAATTTAATAAAGCATAGGTTAAAACAACATAAATACAATTTAATAAAGCATAGGATAAAACAACATAAATACAATTTATAAAGCATAGGATAAAACAACATAAATACAATTTAATAAAGCATAGGATAAAACAACATAAATAAAATTTAATAAAGCATAGGTTAAAACAACATAAATACAATTTAATAAAGCATCGGACAAAACAACATAAATACAATTTAATAAAGCATAGGATAAAACAACATAAATACAATTTATAAAGCATAGGATAAAACAACGTATATACAATTTAATAAAGCATAGGATAAAACAACATAAATACAATTTAATAAAGCATAGGCTAAAACTACATAAATACAATTTAATAAAGCATAGGATAAAACAACATAAATACAATTTAATAAAGCATAGGATAAAACAACATAAATACAATTTAATAAAGCATACGTTAAAACAACATAAATACAATTAAATAAAGCATAGGTTAAAACAACATAAATACAATTTAATAAAGCATAGGATAAAACAACATAAATACAATTTAATAAAGCATAGGATAAAACAACATAAATAAAATTTAATAAAGCATAGGTTAAAACAACATAAATACAATTTAATAAAGCATCGGACAAAACAACATAAATACAATTTAATAAAGCATAGGATAAAACAACATAAATACAATTTATAAAGCATAGGATAAAACAACATAAATACAATTTAATAAAGCATAGGATAAAACAACATAAATACAATTTAATAAAGCATAGGATAAAACAACATAAATACAATTTAATGAAACATAGGATAAACAACATAAATACAATTTAGTAAAGCATAGGACAAAACAACATAAATACAATTTAATAAAGCATATGTTAAAACAACATAAATACAATTTAATAAAGCATAAGATAAAACAACATGAATATAATTTAGTAAAGCATAAGATAAAACAACATGAATACAATTTAATAAAGCATAGGATAAAACAACATAAATACAATTTAATAAAGCATAGGCTAAAACTACATAAATACAATTTAATAAAGCATAGGATAAAACAAATTAAATACAATTTAATAAAGCATAGATTAAAACAACATAAATTCAATTTAATAAAGCATAGGATAAAACAACATAAATACAATTTAATAAAGCATAGGATAAAACAACATAAATACAATTTAATAAAGCATAAGATAAAACAACATGAAGACAATTTAATAAAGCAGAGGTTAAAACAACATAAATACAATTTAATAAATCATAGGATAAAACAACATAAATACAATTTAATAAAGCATAGGTTAAAACAACATAAATACAATTTAATAAAGCATAGGATAAAACAACATAAATACAATTTATAAAGCATAGGATAAAACAACATAAATACAATTTAATAAAGCATAGGATAAAACAACAAAAATAAAATTTAATAAGGCATAGGTTAAAACAACATAAATACAATTTAATAAAGCATCGGACAAAACAACATAAATACAATTTAATAAAGCATAGGATAAAACAACATAAATACAATTTATAAAGCATAGGATAAAACAACGTAAATACAATTTAATAAAGCATAGGATAAAACAACATAAATACAATTTAATAAAGCATAGGCTAAAACTACATAAATACAATTTAATAAAGCATAGGATAAAACAACATAAATACAATTTAATAAAGCATACGTTAAAACAACATAAATACAATTAAATAAAGCATAGGTTAAAACAACATAAATACAATTTAATAAAGCATAGGATAAAACAACATAAATACAATTTAATAAAGCATAGGATAAAACAACATAAATAAAATTTAATAAAGCATAGGTTAAAACAACATAAATACAATTTAATAAAGCATAGGATAAAACAACATAAATACAATTTAATAAAGCATAGGTTAAAACAACATAAATACAATTTAATAAAGCATCGGACAAAACAACATAAATACAATTTAATAAAGCATAGGATAAAACAACATAAATACAATTTATAAAGCATAGGATAAAACAACATAAATACAATTTAATAAAGCATAGGATAAAACAACATAAATTCAATTTATTAAAGCATAGGATAAAACAACATAAATACAATTTAATAAAGCATAGGATAAAACAACATAAATAAAATTTAATAAAGCATAGGATAAAACAACATAAATACAATTTCTAAAGCATAGGATAAAACAACATAAATACAATTTAATAAAGCATAGGTTAAAACAACATAAATACAATTTAATAAAGCATAGGATAAAACAACATAAATACAATTTAATAAAGCATAGGTTAAAACAACATAAATACAATTTAATAAAGCATAGGATAAAACAACATAAATACAATTTAATAAAGCATAGGATAAAACAACGTAAATACTTTTTAATAAAGCATAGGTTAAAACAACATAAATACAATTTAATAAAGCATAGGCTAAAACTACATAAATACAATTTAATAAAGCATAGGATAAAACAACATAAATACAATTTAATAAAGCATAGGATAAAACAACATAAATACAATTTAATAAAGCATAGGATAAAACAACATAAATACAATTTAATAAAGCATACGTTAAAACAACATAAATACAATTAAATAAAGCATAGGATAAAACAACATAAATACAATTTAATAAAGCATAGGTTAAAACAACATAAATACAATTTATAAAGCATAGGATAAAACAACATGAATACAATTTAATAAAGCATAGGATAAAACAACATAAATTCAATTTAATAAAGCATAGGATAAAACAACATAAATACAATTTAATAAAGCATAGGATAAAACAACATAAATAAAATTTAATAAAGCATAGGATAAAACAACATAAATACAATTTATAAAGCATAGGATAAAACAACATAAATACAATTTAATAAAGCATAGGTTAAAACAACATAAATACAATTTAATAAAGCATAGGATAAAACAACATAAATACAATTTAATAAAGCATAGGTTAAAACAACATAAATACTATTTAATAAAGCATAGGATAAAACAACATAAATACAATTTAATAAAGCATAGGATAAAACAACGTAAATACTTTTTAATAAAGCATAAGTTAAAACAACATAAATACAATTTAATAAACCATAGGCTAAAACTACATAAATACAATTTAATAAAGCATAGGATAAAACAACATAAATACAATTTAATAAAGCATAGGATAAAACAACATAAATACAATTTAATAAAGCATAGGATAAAACAACATAAATACAATTTAATAAAGCATAGGATAAAACAACATAAATACAATTTAATAAAGCATAGGTTAAAACAACATAAATACAATTTTATAAAGCATAGGATAAAACAACATAAATACAATTTAATAAAGCATAGGTTAAAACAACATAAATACAATTTAATAAAGCATAGGATAAAACAACATAAATTCAATTTAATAAAGCATAGGATAAAACAACATAAATACAATTTAATAAAGCATAGGATAAAACAACATAAATACAATTTATAAAGCATAGGATAAAACAACATAAATACAATTTAATAAAGCATAGGATAAAACAACATAAATAAAATTTAATAAAGCATAGGTTAAAACAACATAAATACAATTTAATAAAGCATCGGACAAAACAACATAAATACAATTTAATAAAGCATAGGATAAAACAACATAAATACAATTTAATAAAGCATAGGATAAAACAACATAAATACAAATTAATAAAGCATAGGCTAAAACTACATAAATACAATTTAATAAAGCATAGGATAAAACAACATAAATACAATTTAATAAAGCATAGGTTAAAACAACATAAATACAATTTAATAAAGCATAGGATAAAACAACATAAATACAATTTAATAAAGCATAGGATAAAACAACATAAATAAAATTTAATAAAGCATAGGTTAAAACAACATAAATACAATTTAATAAAGCATAGGATAAAACAACATAAATACAATTTAATAAAGCATAGGCTAAAATAACATAAATAATTTTTAATAAAGCATAGGATACAACCACATAAATACAATTTAATAAAGCACAGGATAAAACAACATAAATACAATTTAATAAAGCATAGGATAAAACAACATAAATACAATTTAATAAAGCATAGGATAAAACAACATAAATACAATTTAATAAAGCATAGGATAAAACAACATAAATACAATTTAATAAAGCATACGTTAAAACATCATAAATAAAATTTAATAAAGCATAGGATAAAACAACATAAATAAAATTTAATAAAGCATAGGATAAAACAATGTAAATACAATTTAATAAAGCATATGATAAAACATAAATAAAATTTAATAAAACATAGGATAAAACACCATAAATACAATTTAATAAAGCATAGGATAAAACAACATAAATACAATTTAATAAAGCATAGGTTAAAACAACATAAATGCAATTTAATAAAGCATAGGATAAAACAACATAAATACAATTTAATAAAGCATAGGATAAAACAACATAAATACAATTAAATAAAGCATAGGTTAAAACAACATAAATACAATTTAATAAAGCATCGGACAAAACAACATAAATACAATTTAATAAAGCATAGGATAAAACAACATAAATACAATTTATAAAGCATAGGATAAAACAACATAAATACAATTTAATAAAGCATAGGATAAAACAACATAAATACAATTTAATAAAGCATAGGATAAAACAACATAAATACAATTTAATAAAGCATAGGATAAAACAACATAAATACAATTTAATAAAGCATAGGATAAAACAAATTAAATACAATTTAATAAAGCATAGGATAAAACAACATAAATTCAATTTAATAAAGCATAGGATAAAACAACATAAATACAATTTAATAAAGCATAGGATAAAACAACATAAATACATTTTAATAAAGCATAAGATAAAACAACATGAATACAATTTAATAAAGCATCGGACAAAACAACGTAAATACAATTTCATAAAGCATAGGCTAAAACTACATAAATACAATTTAATAAAGCATCGGACAAAACAACATAAATACAATTTAATAAAGCATAGGATAAAACAACATAAATACAATTTATAAAGCATAGGATAAAACAACATAAATACAATTTAATAAAGCATAGGATAAAACAACATAAATAAAATTTAATAAAGCATAGGTTAAAACAACATAAATACAATTTAATAAAGCATCGGACAAAACAACATAAATACAATTTAATAAAGCATAGGATAAAACAACATAAATACAATTTATAAAGCATAGTTTAAAACAACATAAATACAATTTAATAAAGCATAGGATAAAACAACATAAATACAATTTAATAAAGCATAGGATGAAACAACATAAATACAATTTAATGAAACATAGGATAAACAACATAAATACAATTTAGTAAAGCATAGGACAAAACAACATAAATACAATTTAATAAAGCATATGTTAAAACAACATAAATACAATTTAATAAAGCATAAGATAAAACAACATGAATATAATTTAGTAAAGCATAAGATAAAACAACATGAATACAATTTAATAAAGCATAGGATAAAACAACATAAATACAATTTAATAAAGCATAGGCTAAAACTACATAAATAAAATTTTATAAAGCATAGGATGAAACAAATTAAATACAATTTAATAAAGCATAGGATAAAACATAAATAAAATTTAATAAAGCATAGGATAAAACACCATAAATACAATTTAATAAAGCATAGGATAAAACAACATAAATACAATTTAATAAAGCATAGGATAAAACAACATAAATACAATTTAATAAAGCATAGGATAAAATAACATAAATACAATTTCATAAAGCATAGGCTAAAACTACATAAATACAATTTAATAAAGCATCGGACAAAACAACATAAATACAATTTAATAAAGCATATGATAAAACAACATAAATACAATTTATAAAGCATAGGATAAAACAACATAAATACAATTTAATAAAGCATAGGATAAAACAACATAAATAAAATTTAATAAAGCATAGGATAAAACAACATAAATAAAATTTAATAAAGCATAGGTTAAAACAACATAAATACAATTTAATAAAGCATAGGATAAAACAACATAAATACAATTTAATAAAGCATAGGATAAAACAACATAAATAAAATTTAATAAAGCATAGGTTAAAACAGCATAAATACAATTTAATAAAGCATCGGACAAAACAACATAAATACAATTTAATAAAGCATAGGATAAAACAACATAAATACAATTTATAAAGCATAGGATAAAACAACATAAATACAATTTAATAAAGCATAGGATAAAACAACATAAATACAATTTAATAAAGCATAGGATAAAACAACATAAATACAATTTAATGAAACATAGAATAAACAACATAAATACAATTTAGTAAAGCATAGGACAAAACAACATAAATACAATTTAATAAAGCATATGTTAAAACAACATAAATACAATTTAATAAAGCATAAGATAAAACAACATGAATATAATTTAGTAAAGCATAAGATAAAACAACATGAATACAATTTAATAAAGCATAGGATAAAACAACATAAATACAATTTAATAAAGCATAGGATAAACAACATAAATACAATTTAATAAAGCATAGGACAAAACAACATAAATACAATTTAATAAAGCATATGTTAAAACAACATAAATACAATTTAATAAAGCATAAGATAAAACAACATGAATATAATTTAGTAAAGCTTAAGATAAAACAACATGAATACAATTTAATAAAGCACAGGATAAAACAACATAAATACAATTTAATAAAGCATAGGATAAAACAACATAAATACAATTTAATAAAGCATAGGATAAAACAACATAAATACAATTTAATAAAGCATAGGATAAAACAACATAAATACTATTTAATAAAGCATACGTTAAAACAACATAAATACAATTAAATAAAGCATAGAATAAAACAACATAAATACAATTTAATAAAGCATAGGTTAAAACAACATAAATACAATTTAATAAAGCATCGGACAAAACAACATAAATACAATTTAATAAAGCATAGGATAAAACAACATAAATACAATTTATAAAGCATAGGATAAAACAACATAAATACAATTTAATAAAGCATAGGATAAAACAACATAAATACAATTTAATAAAGCATAGGATAAAACAACATAATTACAATTTAATAAAGCATAGGCTAAAACTACATAAATACAATTTAATAAAGCATAGGATAAAACAACATAAATACAATTTAATAAAGCATAGGATAAAACAACATAAATAAAATTTAATAAAGCATAGGATAAAACAACATAAATAAAATTTAATAAAGCATAGGTTAAAACAACATAAATACAATTTAATAAAGCATAGGATAAAACAACATAAATACAATTTAATAAAGCATAGGATAAAACAACATAAATAAAATTTAATAAAGCATAGGTTAAAACAACATAAATACAATTTAATAAAGCATCGGACAAAACAACATAAATACAATTTAATAAAGCATAGGATAAAACAACATAAATACAATTTATAAAGCATAGGATAAAACAACATAAATACAATTTAATAAAGCATAGGATAAAACAACATAAATACAATTTAATAAAGCATAGGATAAAACAACATAAATACAATTTAATGAAACATAGAATAAACAACATAAATACAATTTAGTAAAGCATAGGACAAAACAACATAAATACAATTTAATAAAGCATATGTTAAAACAACATAAATACAATTTAATAAAGCATAAGATAAAACAACATGAATATAATTTAGTAAAGCATAAGATAAAACAACATGAATACAATTTAATAAAGCATAGGATAAAACAACATAAATACAATTTAATAAAGCATAGGGTAAAACTACATAAATACAATTTAATAAAGCATAGGATAAAACAAATTAAATACAATTTAATAAAGCATAGAATAAAACAACATAAATTCAATTTAATAAAGCATAGGATAAAACAACATAAATACAATTTAATAAAGCATAGGATAAAACAACATAAATACAATTTAATAAATCATAGGATAAAACAACATAAATACAATGTAATAAAGCATAGGTTAAAACAACATAAATACAATTTAATAAAGCATAGGATAAAATAACATAAATACAATTTCATAAAGCATAGGCTAAAACTACATAAATACAATTTAATAAAGCATCGGACAAAACAACATAAATACAATTTAATAAAGCATATGATAAAACAACATAAATACAATTTATAAAGCATAGGATAAAACAACATAAATACAATTTAATAAAGCATAGGATAAAACAACATAAATAAAATTTAATAAAGCATAGGTTAAAACAACATAAATACAATTTAATAAAGCATCGGACAAAAGAACATAAATACAATTTAATAAAGCATAGGATAAAACAACATAAATACAATTTATAAAGCATAGGATAAAACAACATAAATACAATTTAATAAAGCATAGGATAAAACAACATAAATACAATTTAATAAAGCATAGGATAAAACAACATAAATAAAATTTAATAAAGCATAGGTTAAAACAACATAAATACAATTTAATAAAGCATAGGGTAAAACAACATAAATACAATTTAATAAAGCATAGGATAAAACAACATAAATAAAATTTAATAAAGCATAGGTTAAAACAACATAAATACAATTTAATAAAGCATAGGCAAAAACTACATAAATACAATTTAATAAAGCATAGGATAAAACAACATGAATACAATTTAATAAAGCATAGGTTAAAACAACATAAATACAATTTAATAAAGCATAGGATAAAACAACATAAATACAATTTAATAAAGCATAGGTTAAAACAACATAAATACAATTTAATAAAGCATAGGATAAAACAACATAAATACAATTTAATAAAGCATAGGATAAAACAACGTAAATACTTTTTAATAAAGCATAGGTTAAAACAACATAAATACAATTTAATAAAGCATAGGCTAAAACTACATAAATACAATTTAATAAAGCATAGGATAAAACAACATAAATACAATTTAATAAAGCATAGGATAAAACAACATAAATACAATTTAATAAAGCATAGGATAAAACAACATAAATACAATTTAATAAAGCATACGTTAAAACAACATAAATACAATTAAATAAAGCATAGGATAAAACAACATAAATACAATTTAATAAAGCATAGGTTAAAACAACATAAATACAATTTATAAAGCATAGGATAAAACAACATAAATACAATTTAATAAAGCATAGGATAAAACAACATAAATTCAATTTAATAAAACATAGGATAAAACAACATAAATACAATTTAATAAAGCATAGGATAAAACAACATAAATAAAATTTAATAAAGCATAGGATAAAACAACATAAATACAATTTAATAAAGCATAGGATAAAACAACGTAAATACTTTTTAATAAAGCAGAGGTTAAAACAACATAAATACAATTTAATAAACCATAGGCTAAAACTACATAAATACAATTTAATAAAGCATAGGATAAAACAACATAAATACAATTTAATAAAGCATAGGATGAAACAACATAAATACAATTTAATAAAGCATAGGATAAAACAACATAAATACAATTTAATAAAGCATAGGATGAAACAACATAAATACAATTTAATAAAGCATAGGATAAAACAACATAAATTCAATTTAATAAAGCATAGGATAAAACAACATAAATTCAATTTAATAAAGCATAGGATAAAACAACATAAATACAATTTAATAAAGCATAGGATAAAACAACATAAATTCAATTTAATAAAGCATAGGATAAAACAACATAAATACAATTTAATAAAGCATAGGATAAAACAACATAAATAAAATTTAATAAAGCATAGGATAAAACAACATAAATACAATTTATAAAGCATAGGATAAAACAACATAAATACAATTTAATAAAGCATAGGTTAAAACAACATAAATACAATTTAATAAAGCATAGGATAAAACAACATAAATACAATTAAATAAAGCATAGGTTAAAACAACATAAATACAATTTAATAAAGCATAGGATAAAACAACATAAATACAATTTAATAAAGCATAGGATAAAACAACGTAAATACTTTTTAATAAAGCATAGGTTAAAACAACATAAATACAATTTAATAAAGCATAGGCTAAAACTACATAAATACAATTTAATAAAGCATAGGATAAAACAACATAAATACAATTTAATAAAGCATAGGATAAAACAACATAAATACAATTTAATAAAGCATAGGATAAAACAACATAAATACAATTTAATAAAGCATACGTTAAAACAACATAAATACAATTAAATAAAGCATAGGATAAAACAACATAAATACAATTTAATAAAGCATAGGTTAAAACAACATAAATACAATTTATAAAGCATAGGATAAAACAACATAAATACAATTTAATAAAGCATAGGATAAAACAACATAAATTCAATTTAATAAAGCATAGGATAAAACAACATAAATACAATTTAATAAAGCATAGGATAAAACAACATAAATAAAATTTAATAAAGCATAGGATAAAACAACATAAATACAATTTAATAAAGCATAGGATAAAACAACGTAAATACTTTTTAATAAAGCATAGGTTAAAACAACATAAATACAATTTAATAAACCATAGGCTAAAACTACATAAATACAATTTAATAAAGCATAGGATAAAACAACATAAATACAATTTAATAAAGCATAGGATGAAACAACATAAATACAATTTAATAAAGCATAGGATAAAACAACATAAATACAATTTAATAAAGCATAGGATGAAACAACATAAATACAATTTAATGAAACATAGGATAAACAACATAAATACAATTTAGTAAAGCATAGGACAAAACAACATAAATACAATTTAATAAAGCATATGTTAAAACAACATAAATACAATTTAATAAAGCATAAGATAAAACAACATGAATATAATTTAGTAAAGCATAAGATAAAACAACATGAATACAATTTAATAAAGCATAGGATAAAACAACATAAATACAATTTAATAAAGCATAGGCTAAAACTACATAAATAAAATTTTATAAAGCATAGGATGAAACAAATTAAATACAATTTAATAAAGCATAGGATAAAACATAAATAAAATTTAATAAAGCATAGGATAAAACACCATAAATACAATTTAATAAAGCATCGGACAAAACAACATAAATACAATTTAATAAAGCATAGGATAAAACAACATAAATACAATTTATAAAGCATAGGATAAAACAACATAAATACAATTTAATAAAGCATAGGATAAAACAACATAAATACAATTTAATAAAGCATAGGATAAAACAACATAAATACAATTTAATAAAGCATAGGATAAAACAACATAAATACAATTTAATAAAGCATAGGATAAAACAAATTAAATACAATTTAATAAAGCATAGGATAAAACAACATAAATTCAATTTAATAAAGCATAGGATAAAACAACATAAATACAATTTAATAAAGCATAGGATAAAACAACATAAATACATTTTAATAAAGCATAAGATAAAACAACATGAATACAATTTAATAAAGCATCGGACAAAACAACGTAAATACAATTTCATAAAGCATAGGCTAAAACTACATAAATACAATTTAATAAAGCATCGGACAAAACAACATAAATACAATTTAATAAAGCATAGGATAAAACAACATAAATACAATTTATAAAGCATAGGATAAAACAACATAAATACAATTTAATAAAGCATAGGATAAAACAACATAAATAAAATTTAATAAAGCATAGGTTAAAACAACATAAATACAATTTAATAAAGCATCGGACAAAACAACATAAATACAATTTAATAAAGCATAGGATAAAACAACATAAATACAATTTATAAAGCATAGTTTAAAACAACATAAATACAATTTAATAAAGCATAGGATAAAACAACATAAATACAATTTAATAAAGCATAGGATGAAACAACATAAATACAATTTAATGAAACATAGGATAAACAACATAAATACAATTTAGTAAAGCATAGGACAAAACAACATAAATACAATTTAATAAAGCATATGTTAAAACAACATAAATACAATTTAATAAAGCATAAGATAAAACAACATGAATATAATTTAGTAAAGCATAAGATAAAACAACATGAATACAATTTAATAAAGCATAGGATAAAACAACATAAATACAATTTAATAAAGCATAGGCTAAAACTACATAAATAAAATTTTATAAAGCATAGGATGAAACAAATTAAATACAATTTAATAAAGCATAGGATAAAACATAAATAAAATTTAATAAAGCATAGGATAAAACACCATAAATACAATTTAATAAAGCATAGGATAAAACAACATAAATACAATTTAATAAAGCATAGGATAAAACAACATAAATACAATTTAATAAAGCATAGGATAAAATAACATAAATACAATTTCATAAAGCATAGGCTAAAACTACATAAATACAATTTAATAAAGCATCGGACAAAACAACATAAATACAATTTAATAAAGCATATGATAAAACAACATAAATACAATTTATAAAGCATAGGATAAAACAACATAAATACAATTTAATAAAGCATAGGATAAAACAACATAAATAAAATTTAATAAAGCATAGGATAAAACAACATAAATAAAATTTAATAAAGCATAGGTTAAAACAACATAAATACAATTTAATAAAGCATAGGATAAAACAACATAAATACAATTTAATAAAGCATAGGATAAAACAACATAAATAAAATTTAATAAAGCATAGGTTAAAACAACATAAATACAATTTAATAAAGCATCGGACAAAACAACATAAATACAATTTAATAAAGCATAGGATAAAACAACATAAATACAATTTATAAAGCATAGGATAAAACAACATAAATACAATTTAATAAAGCATAGGATAAAACAACATAAATACAATTTAATAAAGCATAGGATAAAACAACATAAATACAATTTAATGAAACATAGAATAAACAACATAAATACAATTTAGTAAAGCATAGGACAAAACAACATAAATACAATTTAATAAAGCATATGTTAAAACAACATAAATACAATTTAATAAAGCATAAGATAAAACAACATGAATATAATTTAGTAAAGCATAAGATAAAACAACATGAATACAATTTAATAAAGCATAGGATAAAACAACATAAATACAATTTAATAAAGCATAGGATAAACAACATAAATACAATTTAATAAAGCATAGGACAAAACAACATAAATACAATTTAATAAAGCATATGTTAAAACAACATAAATACAATTTAATAAAGCATAAGATAAAACAACATGAATATAATTTAGTAAAGCTTAAGATAAAACAACATGAATACAATTTAATAAAGCACAGGATAAAACAACATAAATACAATTTAATAAAGCATAGGATAAAACAACATAAATACAATTTAATAAAGCATAGGATAAAACAACATAAATACAATTTAATAAAGCATAGGATAAAACAACATAAATACTATTTAATAAAGCATACGTTAAAACAACATAAATACAATTAAATAAAGCATAGAATAAAACAACATAAATACAATTTAATAAAGCATAGGTTAAAACAACATAAATACAATTTAATAAAGCATCGGACAAAACAACATAAATACAATTTAATAAAGCATAGGATAAAACAACATAAATACAATTTATAAAGCATAGGATAAAACAACATAAATACAATTTAATAAAGCATAGGATAAAACAACATAAATACAATTTAATAAAGCATAGGATAAAACAACATAATTACAATTTAATAAAGCATAGGCTAAAACTACATAAATACAATTTAATAAAGCATAGGATAAAACAACATAAATACAATTTAATAAAGCATAGGATAAAACAACATAAATAAAATTTAATAAAGCATAGGATAAAACAACATAAATAAAATTTAATAAAGCATAGGTTAAAACAACATAAATACAATTTAATAAAGCATAGGATAAAACAACATAAATACAATTTAATAAAGCATAGGATAAAACAACATAAATAAAATTTAATAAAGCATAGGTTAAAACAACATAAATACAATTTAATAAAGCATCGGACAAAACAACATAAATACAATTTAATAAAGCATAGGATAAAACAACATAAATACAATTTATAAAGCATAGGATAAAACAACATAAATACAATTTAATAAAGCATAGGATAAAACAACATAAATACAATTTAATAAAGCATAGGATAAAACAACATAAATACAATTTAATGAAACATAGAATAAACAACATAAATACAATTTAGTAAAGCATAGGACAAAACAACATAAATACAATTTAATAAAGCATATGTTAAAACAACATAAATACAATTTAATAAAGCATAAGATAAAACAACATGAATATAATTTAGTAAAGCATAAGATAAAACAACATGAATACAATTTAATAAAGCATAGGATAAAACAACATAAATACAATTTAATAAAGCATAGGGTAAAACTACATAAATACAATTTAATAAAGCATAGGATAAAACAAATTAAATACAATTTAATAAAGCATAGAATAAAACAACATAAATTCAATTTAATAAAGCATAGGATAAAACAACATAAATACAATTTAATAAAGCATAGGATAAAACAACATAAATACAATTTAATAAATCATAGGATAAAACAACATAAATACAATGTAATAAAGCATAGGTTAAAACAACATAAATACAATTTAATAAAGCATAGGATAAAATAACATAAATACAATTTCATAAAGCATAGGCTAAAACTACATAAATACAATTTAATAAAGCATCGGACAAAACAACATAAATACAATTTAATAAAGCATATGATAAAACAACATAAATACAATTTATAAAGCATAGGATAAAACAACATAAATACAATTTAATAAAGCATAGGATAAAACAACATAAATAAAATTTAATAAAGCATAGGTTAAAACAACATAAATACAATTTAATAAAGCATCGGACAAAAGAACATAAATACAATTTAATAAAGCATAGGATAAAACAACATAAATACAATTTATAAAGCATAGGATAAAACAACATAAATACAATTTAATAAAGCATAGGATAAAACAACATAAATACAATTTAATAAAGCATAGGATAAAACAACATAAATAAAATTTAATAAAGCATAGGTTAAAACAACATAAATACAATTTAATAAAGCATAGGGTAAAACAACATAAATACAATTTAATAAAGCATAGGATAAAACAACATAAATAAAATTTAATAAAGCATAGGTTAAAACAACATAAATACAATTTAATAAAGCATAGGCAAAAACTACATAAATACAATTTAATAAAGCATAGGATAAAACAACATGAATACAATTTAATAAAGCATAGGTTAAAACAACATAAATACAATTTAATAAAGCATAGGATAAAACAACATAAATACAATTTAATAAAGCATAGGTTAAAACAACATAAATACAATTTAATAAAGCATAGGATAAAACAACATAAATACAATTTAATAAAGCATAGGATAAAACAACGTAAATACTTTTTAATAAAGCATAGGTTAAAACAACATAAATACAATTTAATAAAGCATAGGCTAAAACTACATAAATACAATTTAATAAAGCATAGGATAAAACAACATAAATACAATTTAATAAAGCATAGGATAAAACAACATAAATACAATTTAATAAAGCATAGGATAAAACAACATAAATACAATTTAATAAAGCATACGTTAAAACAACATAAATACAATTAAATAAAGCATAGGATAAAACAACATAAATACAATTTAATAAAGCATAGGTTAAAACAACATAAATACAATTTATAAAGCATAGGATAAAACAACATAAATACAATTTAATAAAGCATAGGATAAAACAACATAAATTCAATTTAATAAAACATAGGATAAAACAACATAAATACAATTTAATAAAGCATAGGATAAAACAACATAAATAAAATTTAATAAAGCATAGGATAAAACAACATAAATACAATTTAATAAAGCATAGGATAAAACAACGTAAATACTTTTTAATAAAGCATAGGTTAAAACAACATAAATACAATTTAATAAACCATAGGCTAAAACTACATAAATACAATTTAATAAAGCATAGGATAAAACAACATAAATACAATTTAATAAAGCATAGGATGAAACAACATAAATACAATTTAATAAAGCATAGGATAAAACAACATAAATACAATTTAATAAAGCATAGGATGAAACAACATAAATACAATTTAATAAAGCATAGGATAAAACAACATAAATTCAATTTAATAAAGCATAGGATAAAACAACATAAATTCAATTTAATAAAGCATAGGATAAAACAACATAAATACAATTTAATAAAGCATAGGATAAAACAACATAAATTCAATTTAATAAAGCATAGGATAAAACAACATAAATACAATTTAATAAAGCATAGGATAAAACAACATAAATAAAATTTAATAAAGCATAGGATAAAACAACATAAATACAATTTATAAAGCATAGGATAAAACAACATAAATACAATTTAATAAAGCATAGGTTAAAACAACATAAATACAATTTAATAAAGCATAGGATAAAACAACATAAATACAATTAAATAAAGCATAGGTTAAAACAACATAAATACAATTTAATAAAGCATAGGATAAAACAACATAAATACAATTTAATAAAGCATAGGATAAAACAACGTAAATACTTTTTAATAAAGCATAGGTTAAAACAACATAAATACAATTTAATAAAGCATAGGCTAAAACTACATAAATACAATTTAATAAAGCATAGGATAAAACAACATAAATACAATTTAATAAAGCATAGGATAAAACAACATAAATACAATTTAATAAAGCATAGGATAAAACAACATAAATACAATTTAATAAAGCATACGTTAAAACAACATAAATACAATTAAATAAAGCATAGGATAAAACAACATAAATACAATTTAATAAAGCATAGGTTAAAACAACATAAATACAATTTATAAAGCATAGGATAAAACAACATAAATACAATTTAATAAAGCATAGGATAAAACAACATAAATTCAATTTAATAAAGCATAGGATAAAACAACATAAATACAATTTAATAAAGCATAGGATAAAACAACATAAATAAAATTTAATAAAGCATAGGATAAAACAACATAAATACAATTTAATAAAGCATAGGATAAAACAACGTAAATACTTTTTAATAAAGCATAGGTTAAAACAACATAAATACAATTTAATAAACCATAGGCTAAAACTACATAAATACAATTTAATAAAGCATAGGATAAAACAACATAAATACAATTTAATAAAGCATAGGATGAAACAACATAAATACAATTTAATAAAGCATAGGATAAAACAACATAAATACAATTTAATAAAGCATAGGATGAAACAACATAAATACAATTTAATGAAACATAGGATAAACAACATAAATACAATTTAGTAAAGCATAGGACAAAACAACATAAATACAATTTAATAAAGCATATGTTAAAACAACATAAATACAATTTAATAAAGCATAAGATAAAACAACATGAATATAATTTAGTAAAGCATAAGATAAAACAACATGAATACAATTTAATAAAGCATAGGATAAAACAACATAAATACAATTTAATAAAGCATAGGCTAAAACTACATAAATAAAATTTTATAAAGCATAGGATGAAACAAATTAAATACAATTTAATAAAGCATAGGATAAAACATAAATAAAATTTAATAAAGCATAGGATAAAACACCATAAATACAATTTAATAAAGCATAGGATAAAACAACATAAATACAATTTAATAAAGCATAGGATAAAACAACATAAATACAATTTAATAAAGCATAGGATAAAATAACATAAATACAATTTCATAAAGCATAGGCTAAAACTACATAAATACAATTTAATAAAGCATCGGACAAAACAACATAAATACAATTTAATAAAGCATATGATAAAACAACATAAATACAATTTATAAAGCATAGGATAAAACAACATAAATACAATTTAATAAAGCATAGGCTAAAACTACATAAATAAAATTTTATAAAGCATAGGATGAAACAAATTAAATACAATTTAATAAAGCATAGGATAAAACATAAATAAAATTTAATAAAGCATAGGATAAAACACCATAAATACAATTTAATAAAGCATAGGATAAAACAACATAAATACAATTTAATAAAGCATAGGATAAAACAACATAAATACAATTTAATAAAGCATAGGATAAAACAACATAAATACAATTTATAAAGCATAGGATAAAACAACATAAATACAATTTAATAAAGCATAGGATAAAACAACATAAATACAATTTAATAAAGCATAGGATAAAACAACATAAATACAATTTAATGAAACATAGAATAAACAACATAAATACAATTTAGTAAAGCATAGGACAAAACAACATAAATACAATTTAATAAAGCATATGTTAAAACAACATAAATACAATTTAATAAAGCATAAGATAAAACAACATGAATATAATTTAGTAAAGCATAAGATAAAACAACATGAATACAATTTAATAAAGCATAGGATAAAACAACATAAATACAATTTAATAAATCATAGGATAAAACAACATAAATACAATGTAATAAAGCATAGGTTAAAACAACATAAATACAATTTAATAAAGCATAGGATAAAATAACATAAATACAATTTCATAAAGCATAGGCTAAAACTACATAAATACAATTTAATAAAGCATCGGACAAAAGAACATAAATACAATTTAATAAAGCATAGGATAAAACAACATAAATACAATTTATAAAGCATAGGATAAAACAACATAAATACAATTTAATAAAGCATAGGATAAAACAACATAAATACAATTTAATAAAGCATAGGATAAAACAACATAAATAAAATTTAATAAAGCATAGGTTAAAACAACATAAATACAATTTAATAAAGCATAGGGTAAAACAACATAAATACAATTTAATAAAGCATAGGATAAAACAACATAAATAAAATTTAATAAAGCATAGGTTAAAACAACATAAATACAATTTAATAAAGCATAGGCAAAAACTACCTAAATACAATTTAATAAAGCATAGGATAAAACAACATGAATACAATTTAATAAAGCATAGGTTAAAACAACATAAATACAATTTAATAAAGCATAGGATAAAACAACATAAATACAATTTAATAAAGCATAGGTTAAAACAACATAAATACAATTTAATAAAGCATAGGATAAAACAACATAAATACAATTTAATAAAGCATAGGATAAAACAACGTAAATACTTTTTAATAAAGCATAGGTTAAAACAACATAAATACAATTTAATAAAGCATAGGCTAAAACTACATAAATACAATTTAATAAAGCATAGGATAAAACAACATAAATACAATTTAATAAAGCATAGGATAAAACAACATAAATACAATTTAATAAAGCATAGGATAAAACAACATAAATACAATTTAATAAAGCATACGTTAAAACAACATAAATACAATTAAATAAAGCATAGGATAAAACAACATAAATACAATTTAATAAAGCATAGGTTAAAACAACATAAATACAATTTTATAAAGCATAGGATAAAACAACATAAATACAATTTAATAAAGCATAGGTTAAAACAACATAAATACAATTTAATAAAGCATAGGATAAAACAACATAAATTCAATTTAATAAAGCATAGGATAAAACAACATAAATACAATTTAATAAAGCATAGGATAAAACAACATAAATAAAATTTAATAAAGCATAGGATAAAACAACATAAATACAATTTATAAAGCATAGGATAAAACAACATAAATACAATTTAATAAAGCATAGGTTAAAACAACATAAATACAATTTAATAAAGCATAGGATAAAACAACATAAATACAATTTAATAAAGCATAGGTTAAAACAACATAAATACAATTTAATAAAGCATAGGATAAAACAACATAAATACAATTTAATAAAGCATAGGATAAAACAACGTAAATACTTTTTAATAAAGCATAGGTTAAAACAACATAAATACAATTTAATAAAGCATAGGCTAAAACTACATAAATACAATTTAATAAAGCATAGGATAAAACAACATAAATACAATTTAATAAAGCATAGGATAAAACAACATAAATACAATTTAATAAAGCATAGGATAAAACAACATAAATACAATTTAATAAAGCATACGTTAAAACAACATAAATACAATTAAATAAAGCATAGGATAAAACAACATAAATACAATTTAATAAAGCATAGGTTAAAACAACATAAATACAATTTATAAAGCATAGGATAAAACAACATAAATACAATTTAATAAAGCATAGGATAAAACAACATAAATTCAATTTAATAAAGCATAGGATAAAACAACATAAATACAATTTAATAAAGCATAGGATAAAACAACATAAATAAAATTTAATAAAGCATAGGATAAAACAACATAAATACAATTTATAAAGCATAGGATAAAACAACGTAAATACAATTTAATAAAGCATAGGTTAAAACAACATAAATACAATTTAATAAAGCATAGGATAAAACAACATAAATACAATTTAATAAAGCATAGGTTAAAACAACATAAATACAATTTAATAAAGCATAGGATAAAACAACATAAATACAATTTAATAAAGCATAGGATAAAACAACGTAAATAATTTTTAATAAAGCATAGGTTAAAACAACATAAATACAATTTAATAAACCATAGGCTAAAACTACATAAATACAATTTAATAAAGCATAGGATAAAACAACATAAATACAATTTAATAAAGCATAGGATAAAACAACATAAATACAATTTAATAAAGCATAGGATAAAACAACATAAATACAATTTAATAAAGCATACGTTAAAACAACATAAAAACAATTAAATAAAGCATAGGATAAAACAACATAAATACAATTTAATAAAGCATAGGTTAAAACAACATAAATACAATTTTATAAAGCATAGGATAAAACAACATAAATACAATTTAGTAAAGCATAGGATGAAACAACATAAATACAATTTAATGAAACATAGGATAAACAACATAAATACAATTTAGTAAAGCATAGGACAAAACAACATAAATACAATTTAATAAAGCATATGTTAAAACAACATAAAAACAATTAAATAAAGCATAGGATAAAACAACATAAATACAATTTAATAAAGCATAGGTTAAAACAACATAAATACAATTTTATAAAGCATAGGATAAAACAACATAAATACAATTTAGTAAAGCATAGGATGAAACAACATAAATACAATTTAATGAAACATAGGATAAACAACATAAATACAATTTAGTAAAGCATAGGACAAAACAACATAAATACAATTTAATAAAGCATATGTTAAAACAACATAAATACAATTTAATAAAGCATAAGATAAAACAACATGAATATAATTTAGTAAAGCATAAGATAAAACAACATGAATACAATTTAATAAAGCATAGGATAAAACAACATAAATACAATTTAATAAAGCATAGGCTAAAACTACATAAATAAAATTTTATAAAGCATAGGATGAAACAAATTAAATACAATTTAATAAAGCATAGGATAAAACATAAATAAAATTTAATAAAGCATAGGATAAAACATCATAAATACAATTTAATAAAGCATAGGATAAAACAACATAAATACAATTTAATAAAGCATAGGATAAAACAACATAAATACAATTTAATAAAGCATAGGATAAAATAACATAAATACAATTTCATAAAGCATAGGCTAAAACTACATAAATACAATTTAATAAAGCATCGGACAAAACAACATAAATACAATTTAATAAAGCATATGATAAAACAACATAAATACAATTTATAAAGCATAGGATAAAACAACATAAATACAATTTAATAAAGCATAGGATAAAACAACATAAATAAAATTTAATAAAGCATAGGATAAAACAACATAAATAAAATTTAATAAAGCATAGGTTAAAACAACATAAATACAATTTAATAAAGCATAGGATAAAACAACATAAATACAATTTAATAAAGCATAGGATAAAACAACATAAATAAAATTTAATAAAGCATAGGTTAAAACAACATAAATACAATTTAATAAAGCATCGGACAAAACAACATAAATACAATTTAATAAAGCATAGGATAAAACAACATAAATACAATTTATAAAGCATAGGATAAAACAACATAAATACAATTTAATAAAGCATAGGATAAAACAACATAAATACAATTTAATAAAGCATAGGATAAAACAACATAAATACAATTTAATGAAACATAGAATAAACAACATAAATACAATTTAGTAAAGCATAGGACAAAACAACATAAATACAATTTAATAAAGCATATGTTAAAACAACATAAATACAATTTAATAAAGCATAAGATAAAACAACATGAATATAATTTAGTAAAGCATAAGATAAAACAACATGAATACAATTTAATAAAGCATAGGATAAAACAACATAAATACAATTTAATAAAGCATAGGCTAAAACTACATAAATACAATTTAATAAAGCATAGGATAAAACAAATTAAATACAATTTAATAAAGCATAGAATAAAACAACATAAATTCAATTTAATAAAGCATAGGATAAAACAACATAAATACAATTTAATAAAGCATAGGATAAAACAACATAAATACAATTTAATAAATCATAGGATAAAACAACATAAATACAAATTAATAAAGCATAGGCTAAAACTACATAAATACAATTTAATAAAGCATAGGATAAAACAACATAAATACAATTTAATAAAGCATAGGTTAAAACAACATAAATACAATTTAATAAAGCATAGGATAAAACAACATAAATACAATTTAATAAAGCATAGGATAAAACAACATAAATAAAATTTAATAAAGCATAGGTTAAAACAACATAAATACAATTTAATAAAGCATAGGATAAAACAACATAAATACAATTTAATAAAGCATAGGCTAAAACAACATAAATAATTTTTAATAAAGCATAGGATACAACCACATAAATACAATTTAATAAAGCACAGGATAAAACAACATAAATACAATTTAATAAAGCATAGGATAAAACAACATAAATACAATTTAATAAAGCATAGGATAAAACAACATAAATACAATTTAATAAAGCATAGGATAAAACAACATAAATACAATTTAATAAAGCATACGTTAAAACATCATAAATAAAATTTAATAAAGCATAGGATAAAACAACATAAATAAAATTTAATAAAGCATAGGATAAAACAACGTAAATACAATTTAATAAAGCATATGATAAAACATAAATAAAATTTAATAAAGCATAGGATAAAACACCATAAATACAATTTAATAAAGCATAGGATAAAACAACATAAATACAATTTAATAAAGCATAGGTTAAAACAACATAAATGCAATTTAATAAAGCATAGGATAAAACAACATAAATACAATTTAATAAAGCATAGGATAAAACAACATAAATACAATTAAATAAAGCATAGGTTAAAACAACATAAATACAATTTAATAAAGCATCGGACAAAACAACATAAATACAATTTAATAAAGCATAGGATAAAACAACATAAATACAATTTATAAAGCATAGGATAAAACAACATAAATACAATTTAATAAAGCATAGGATAAAACAACATAAATACAATTTAATAAAGCATAGGATAAAACAACATAAATACAATTTAATAAAGCATAGGATAAAACAACATAAATACAATTTAATAAAGCATAGGATAAAACAACATAAATACAATTTATAAAGCATAGGATAAAACAACGTAAATATAATTTAATAAAGCATAGGTTAAAACAACATAAATACAATTTAATAAAGCATAGGATAAAACAACATAAATACAATTTAATAAAGCATAGGTTAAAACAACATAAATACAATTTAATAAAGCATAGGATAAAACAACATAAATACAATTTAATAAAGCATAGGATAAAACAACGTAAATACTTTTTAATAAAGCATAGGTTAAAACAACATAAATACAATTTAATAAACCATAGGCTAAAACTACATAAATACAATTTAATAAAGCATAGGATAAAACAACATAAATACAATTTAATAAAGCATAGGATAAAACAACATAAATACAATTTAATAAAGCATAGGATAAAACAACATAAATACAATTTAATAAAGCATACGTTAAAACAACATAAAAACAATTAAATAAAGCATAGGATAAAACAACATAAATACAATTTAATAAAGCATAGGTTAAAACAACATAAATACAATTTTATAAAGCATAGGATAAAACAACATAAATACAATTTAGTAAAGCATAGGATGAAACAACATAAATACAATTTAATGAAACATAGGATAAACAACATAAATACAATTTAGTAAAGCATAGGACAAAACAACATAAATACAATTTAATAAAGCATATGTTAAAACAACATAAAAACAATTAAATAAAGCATAGGATAAAACAACATAAATACAATTTAATAAAGCATAGGTTAAAACAACATAAATACAATTTTATAAAGCATAGGATAAAACAACATAAATACAATTTAGTAAAGCATAGGATGAAACAACATAAATACAATTTAATGAAACATAGGATAAACAACATAAATACAATTTAGTAAAGCATAGGACAAAACAACATAAATACAATTTAATAAAGCATATGTTAAAACAACATAAATACAATTTAATAAAGCATAAGATAAAACAACATGAATATAATTTAGTAAAGCATAAGATAAAACAACATGAATACAATTTAATAAAGCATAGGATAAAACAACATAAATACAATTTAATAAAGCATAGGCTAAAACTACATAAATAAAATTTTATAAAGCATAGGATGAAACAAATTAAATACAATTTAATAAAGCATAGGATAAAACATAAATAAAATTTAATAAAGCATAGGATAAAACATCATAAATACAATTTAATAAAGCATAGGATAAAACAACATAAATACAATTTAATAAAGCATAGGATAAAACAACATAAATACAATTTAATAAAGCATAGGATAAAATAACATAAATACAATTTCATAAAGCATAGGCTAAAACTACATAAATACAATTTAATAAAGCATCGGACAAAACAACATAAATACAATTTAATAAAGCATATGATAAAACAACATAAATACAATTTATAAAGCATAGGATAAAACAACATAAATACAATTTAATAAAGCATAGGATAAAACAACATAAATAAAATTTAATAAAGCATAGGATAAAACAACATAAATAAAATTTAATAAAGCATAGGTTAAAACAACATAAATACAATTTAATAAAGCATAGGATAAAACAACATAAATACAATTTAATAAAGCATAGGATAAAACAACATAAATAAAATTTAATAAAGCATAGGTTAAAACAACATAAATACAATTTAATAAAGCATCGGACAAAACAACATAAATACAATTTAATAAAGCATAGGATAAAACAACATAAATACAATTTATAAAGCATAGGATAAAACAACATAAATACAATTTAATAAAGCATAGGATAAAACAACATAAATACAATTTAATAAAGCATAGGATAAAACAACATAAATACAATTTAATGAAACATAGAATAAACAACATAAATACAATTTAGTAAAGCATAGGACAAAACAACATAAATACAATTTAATAAAGCATATGTTAAAACAACATAAATACAATTTAATAAAGCATAAGATAAAACAACATGAATATAATTTAGTAAAGCATAAGATAAAACAACATGAATACAATTTAATAAAGCATAGGATAAAACAACATAAATACAATTTAATAAAGCATAGGCTAAAACTACATAAATACAATTTAATAAAGCATAGGATAAAACAAATTAAATACAATTTAATAAAGCATAGAATAAAACAACATAAATTCAATTTAATAAAGCATAGGATAAAACAACATAAATACAATTTAATAAAGCATAGGATAAAACAACATAAATACAATTTAATAAATCATAGGATAAAACAACATAAATACAAATTAATAAAGCATAGGCTAAAACTACATAAATACAATTTAATAAAGCATAGGATAAAACAACATAAATACAATTTAATAAAGCATAGGTTAAAACAACATAAATACAATTTAATAAAGCATAGGATAAAACAACATAAATACAATTTAATAAAGCATAGGATAAAACAACATAAATAAAATTTAATAAAGCATAGGTTAAAACAACATAAATACAATTTAATAAAGCATAGGATAAAACAACATAAATACAATTTAATAAAGCATAGGCTAAAACAACATAAATAATTTTTAATAAAGCATAGGATACAACCACATAAATACAATTTAATAAAGCACAGGATAAAACAACATAAATACAATTTAATAAAGCATAGGATAAAACAACATAAATACAATTTAATAAAGCATAGGATAAAACAACATAAATACAATTTAATAAAGCATAGGATAAAACAACATAAATACAATTTAATAAAGCATACGTTAAAACATCATAAATAAAATTTAATAAAGCATAGGATAAAACAACATAAATAAAATTTAATAAAGCATAGGATAAAACAACGTAAATACAATTTAATAAAGCATATGATAAAACATAAATAAAATTTAATAAAGCATAGGATAAAACACCATAAATACAATTTAATAAAGCATAGGATAAAACAACATAAATACAATTTAATAAAGCATAGGTTAAAACAACATAAATGCAATTTAATAAAGCATAGGATAAAACAACATAAATACAATTTAATAAAGCATAGGATAAAACAACATAAATACAATTAAATAAAGCATAGGTTAAAACAACATAAATACAATTTAATAAAGCATCGGACAAAACAACATAAATACAATTTAATAAAGCATAGGATAAAACAACATAAATACAATTTATAAAGCATAGGATAAAACAACATAAATACAATTTAATAAAGCATAGGATAAAACAACATAAATACAATTTAATAAAGCATAGGATAAAACAACATAAATACAATTTAATAAAGCATAGGATAAAACAACATAAATACAATTTAATAAAGCATAGGATAAAACAAATTAAATACAATTTAATAAAGCATAGGATAAAACAACATAAATTCAATTTAATAAAGCCTAGGATAAAACAACATAAATACAATTTAATAAAGCATAGGATAAAACAACATAAATACAATTTAATAAAGCATAAGATAAAACAACATGAATACAATTTAATAAAGCATCGGACAAAACAACATAAATACAATTTCATAAAGCATAGGCTAAAACTACATAAATACAATTTAATAAAGCATCGGACAAAACAACATAAATACAATTTAATAAAGCATAGGATAAAACAACATAAATACAATTTATAAAGCATAGGATAAAACAACATAAATACAATTTAATAAAGCATAGGATAAAACAACATAAATAAAATTTAATAAAGCATAGGTTAAAACAACATAAATACAATTTAATAAAGCATCGGACAAAACAACATAAATACAATTTAATAAAGCATAGGATAAAACAACATAAATACAATTTATAAAGCATAGTTTAAAACAACATAAATACAATTTAATAAAGCATAGGATAAAACAACATAAATACAATTTAATAAAGCATAGGATGAAACAACATAAATACAATTTAATGAAACATAGGATAAACAACATAAATACAATTTAGTAAAGCATAGGACAAAACAACATAAATACAATTTAATAAAGCATATGTTAAAACAACATAAATACAATTTAATAAAGCATAAGATAAAACAACATGAATATAATTTAGTAAAGCATAAGATAAAACAACATGAATACAATTTAATAAAGCATAGGATAAAACAACATAAATACAATTTAATAAAGCATAGGCTAAAACTACATCAATAAAATTTTATAAAGCATAGGATGAAACAAATTAAATACAATTTAATAAAGCATAGGATAAAACATAAATAAAATTTAATAAAGCATAGGATAAAACACCATAAATACAATTTAATAAAGCATAGGATAAAACAACATAAATACAATTTAATAAAGCATAGGATAAAACAACATAAATACAATTTAATAAAGCATAGGATAAAATAACATAAATACAATTTCATAAAGCATAGGCTAAAACTACATAAATACAATTTAATAAAGCATCGGACAAAACAACATAAATACAATTTAATAAAGCATATGATAAAACAACATAAATACAATTTATAAAGCATAGGATAAAACAACATAAATACAATTTAATAAAGCATAGGATAAAACAACATAAATAAAATTTAATAAAGCATAGGATAAAACAACATAAATAAAATTTAATAAAGCATAGGTTAAAACAACATAAATACAATTTAATAAAGCATAGGATAAAACAACATAAATACAATTTAATAAAGCATAGGATAAAACAACATAAATAAAATTTAATAAAGCATAGGTTAAAACAACATAAATACAATTTAATAAAGCATCGGACAAAACAACATAAATACAATTTAATAAAGCATAGGATAAAACAACATAAATACAATTTATAAAGCATAGGATAAAACAACATAAATACAATTTAATAAAGCATAGGATAAAACAACATAAATACAATTTAATAAAGCATAGGATAAAACAACATAAATACAATTTAATGAAACATAGAATAAACAACATAAATACAATTTAGTAAAGCATAGGACAAAACAACATAAATACAATTTAATAAAGCATATGTTAAAACAACATAAATACAATTTAATAAAGCATAAGATAAAACAACATGAATATAATTTATAAAGCATAAGATAAAACAACATGAATACAATTTAATAAAGCATAGGATAAAACAACATAAATACAATTTAATAAAGCATAGGCTAAAACTACATAAATACAATTTAATAAAGCATAGGATAAAACAAATTAAATACAATTTAATAAAGCATAGAATAAAACAACATAAATTCAATTTAATAAAGCATAGGATAAAACAACATAAATACAATTTAATAAAGCATAGGATAAAACAACATAAATACAATTTAATAAATCATAGGATAAAACAACATAAATACAATGTAATAAAGCATAGGTTAAAACAACATAAATACAATTTAATAAAGCATAGGATAAAATAACATAAATACAATTTCATAAAGCATAGGCTAAAACTACATAAATACAATTTAATAAAGCATCGGACAAAACAACATAAATACAATTTAATAAAGCATATGATAAAACAACATAAATACAATTTATAAAGCATAGGATAAAACAACATAAATACAATTTAATAAAGCATAGGATAAAACAACATAAATAAAATTTAATAAAGCATAGGTTAAAACAACATAAATACAATTTAATAAAGCATCGGACAAAAGAACATAAATACAATTTAATAAAGCATAGGATAAAACAACATAAATACAATTTATAAAGCATAGGTTAAAACAACATAAATACAATTTAATAAAGCATAGGCAAAAACTACATAAATACAATTTAATAAAGCATAGGATAAAACAACATGAATACAATTTAATAAAGCATAGGTTAAAACAACATAAATACAATTTAATAAAGCATAGGATAAAACAACATAAATACAATTTAATAAAGCATAGGTTAAAACAACATAAATACAATTTAATAAAGCATAGGATAAAACAACATAAATACAATTTAATAAAGCATAGGCAAAAACTACATAAATACAATTTAATAAAGCATAGGATAAAACAACATGAATACAATTTAATAAAGCATAGGTTAAAACAACATAAATACAATTTAATAAAGCATAGGATAAAACAACATAAATACAATTTAATAAAGCATAGGTTAAAACAACATAAATACAATTTAATAAAGCATAGGATAAAACAACATAAATACAATTTAATAAAGCATAGGATAAAACAACGTAAATACTTTTTAATAAAGCATAGGTTAAAACAACATAAATACAATTTAATAAAGCATAGGCTAAAACTACATAAATACAATTTAATAAAGCATAGGATAAAACAACATAAATACAATTTAATAAAGCATAGGATAAAACAACATAAATACAATTTAATAAAGCATAGGATAAAACAACATAAATACAATTTAATAAAGCATACGTTAAAACAACATAAATACAATTAAATAAAGCATAGGATAAAACAACATAAATACAATTTAATAAAGCATAGGTTAAAACAACATAAATACAATTTATAAAGCATAGGATAAAACAACATAAATACAATTTAATAAAGCATAGGATAAAACAACATAAATTCAATTTAATAAAGCATAGGATAAAACAACATAAATACAATTTAATAAAGCATAGGATAAAACAACATAAATAAAATTTAATAAAGCATAGGATAAAACAACATAAATACAATTTAATAAAGCATAGGATAAAACAACGTAAATACTTTTTAATAAAGCATAGGTTAAAACAACATAAATACAATTTAATAAACCATAGGCTAAAACTACATAAATACAATTTAATAAAGCATAGGATAAAACAACATAAATACAATTTAATAAAGCATAGGATGAAACAACATAAATACAATTTAATAAAGCATAGGATAAAACAACATAAATACAATTTAATAAAGCATAGGATGAAACAACATAAATACAATTTAATAAAGCATAGGATAAAACAACATAAATTCAATTTAATAAAGCATAGGATAAAACAACATAAATTCAATTTAATAAAGCATAGGATAAAACAACATAAATACAATTTAATAAAGCATAGGATAAAACAACATAAATTCAATTTAATAAAGCATAGGATAAAACAACATAAATACAATTTAATAAAGCATAGGATAAAACAACATAAATAAAATTTAATAAAGCATAGGATAAAACAACATAAATACAATTTATAAAGCATAGGATAAAACAACATAAATACAATTTAATAAAGCATAGGTTAAAACAACATAAATACAATTTAATAAAGCATAGGATAAAACAACATAAATACAATTTAATAAAGCATAGGTTAAAACAACATAAATACAATTTAATAAAGCATAGGATAAAACAACATAAATACAATTTAATAAAGCATAGGATAAAACAACGTAAATACTTTTTAATAAAGCATAGGTTAAAACAACATAAATACAATTTAATAAAGCATAGGCTAAAACTACATAAATACAATTTAATAAAGCATAGGATAAAACAACATAAATACAATTTAATAAAGCATAGGATAAAACAACATAAATACAATTTAATAAAGCATAGGATAAAACAACATAAATACAATTTAATAAAGCATACGTTAAAACAACATAAATACAATTAAATAAAGCATAGGTTAAAACAACATAAATACAATTTATAAAGCATTAGATAAAACAACATAAATACAATTTAATAAAGCATAGGATAAAACAACATAAATTCAATTTAATAAGGCATAGGATAAAACAACATAAATAAAATTTAATAAAGCATAGGATAAAACAACATAAATAAAATTTAATAAAGCATAGGTTAAAACAACATAAATACAATTTAATAAAGCATCGGACAAAAGAACATAAATACAATTTAATAAAGCATAGGATAAAACAACATAAATACAATTTATAAAGCATAGGATAAAATAACATAAATACAATTTAATAAAGCATAGGATAAAACAACATAAATACAATTTAATAAAGCATAGGATAAAACAACATAAATAAAATTTAATAAAGCATAGGATAAAACAACATAAATAAAATTTAATAAAGCATAGGTTAAAACAACATAAATACAATTTAATAAAGCATAGGGTAAAACAACATAAATACAATTTAATAAAGCATAGGATAAAACAACATAAATAAAATTTAATAAAGCATAGGTTAAAACAACATAAATACAATTTAATAAAGCATAGGCAAATACTACATAAATACAATTTAATAAAGCATAGGATAAAACAACATGAATACAATTTAATAAAGCATAGGTTAAAACAACATAAATACAATTTAATAAAGCATAGGATAAAACAACATAAATACAATTTAATAAAGCATAGGTTAAAACAACATAAATACAATTTAATAAAGCATAGGATAAAACAACATAAATACAATTTAATAAAGCATAGGATAAAACAACGTAAATACTTTTTAATAAAGCATAGGTTAAAACAACATAAATACAATTTAATAAAGCATAGGCTAAAACTACATAAATACAATTTAATAAAGCATAGGATAAAACAACATAAATACAATTTAATAAAGCATAGGATAAAACAACATAAATACAATTTAATAAAGCATAGGATAAAACAACATAAATACAATTTAATAAAGCATACGTTAAAACAACATAAATACAATTAAATAAAGCATAGGATAAAACAACATAAATACAATTTAATAAAGCATAGGTTAAAACAACATAAATACAATTTATAAAGCATAGGATAAAACAACATAAATACAATTTAATAAAGCATAGGATAAAACAACATAAATTCAATTTAATAAAGCATAGGATAAAACAACATAAATACAATTTAATAAAGCATAGGATAAAACAACATAAATAAAATTTAATAAAGCATAGGATAAAACAACATAAATACAATTTAATAAAGCATAGGATAAAACAACGTAAATACTTTTTAATAAAGCATAGGTTAAAACAACATAAATACAATTTAATAAACCATAGGCTAAAACTACATAAATACAATTTAATAAAGCATAGGATAAAACAACATAAATACAATTTAATAAAGCATAGGATGAAACAACATAAATACAATTTAATAAAGCATAGGATAAAACAACATAAATACAATTTAATAAAGCATAGGATGAAACAACATAAATACAATTTAATGAAACATAGGATAAACAACATAAATACAATTTAGTAAACCATAGGACAAAACAACATAAATACAATTTAATAAAGCATATGTTAAAACAACATAAATACAATTTAATAAAGCATAAGATAAAACAACATGAATATAATTTAGTAAAGCATAAGATAAAACAACATGAATACAATTTAATAAAGCATAGGATAAAACAACATAAATACAATTTAATAAAGCATAGGCTAAAACTACATAAATAAAATTTTATAAAGCATATTATGAAACAAATTAAATACAATTTAATAAAGCATAGGATAAAACATAAATAAAATTTAATAAAGCATAGGATAAAACACCATAAATACAATTTAATAAAGCATAGGATAAAACAACATAAATACAATTTAATAAAGCATAGGATAAAACAACATAAATACAATTTAATAAAGCATAGGATAAAATAACATAAATACAATTTCATAAAGCATAGGCTAAAACTACATAAATACAATTTAATAAAGCATCGGACAAAACAACATAAATACAATTTAATAAAGCATATGATAAAACAACATAAATACAATTTATAAAGCATAGGATAAAACAACATAAATACAATTTAATAAAGCATAGGATAAAACAACATAAATAAAATTTAATAAAGCATAGGATAAAACAACATAAATAAAATTTAATAAAGCATAGGTTAAAACAACATAAATACAATTTAATAAAGCATAGGATAAAACAACATAAATACAATTTAATAAAGCATAGGATAAAACAACATAAATAAAATTTAATAAAGCATAGGTTAAAACAACATAAATACAATTTAATAAAGCATCGGACAAAACAACATAAATACAATTTAATAAAGCATAGGATAAAACAACATAAATACAATTTATAAAGCATAGGATAAAACAACATAAATACAATTTAATAAAGCATAGGATAAAACAACATAAATACAATTTAATAAAGCATAGGATAAAACAACATAAATACAATTTAATGAAACATAGAATAAACAACATAAATGCAATTTAGTAAAGCATAGGACAAAACAACATAAATACAATTTAATAAAGCATATGTTAAAACAACATAAATACAATTTAATAAAGCATAAGATAAAACAACATGAATATAATTTAGTAAAGCATAAGATAAAACAACATGAATACAATTTAATAAAGCATAGGATAAAACAACATAAATACAATTTAATAAAGCATAGGCTAAAACTACATAAATACAATTTAATAAAGCATAGGATAAAACAAATTAAATACAATTTAATAAAGCATAGAATAAAACAACATAAATTCAATTTAATAAAGCATAGGATAAAACAACATAAATACAATTTAATAAAGCATAGGATAAAACAACATAAATACAATTTAATAAATCATAGGATAAAACAACATAAATACAATGTAATAAAGCATAGGTTAAAACAACATAAATACAATTTAATAAAGCATAGGATAAAATAACATAAATACAATTTCATAAAGCATAGGCTAAAACTACATAAATACAATTTAATAAAGCATCGGACAAAAGAACATAAATACAATTTAATAAAGCATAGGATAAAACAACATAAATACAATTTATAAAGCATAGGATAAAACAACATAAATACAATTTAATAAAGCATAGGATAAAACAACATAAATACAATTTAATAAAGCATAGGATAAAACAACATAAATAAAATTTAATAAAGCATAGGTTAAAACAACATAAATACAATTTAATAAAGCATAGGGTAAAACAACATAAATACAATTTAATAAAGCATAGGATAAAACAACATAAATAAAATTTAATAAAGCATAGGTTAAAACAACATAAATACAATTTAATAAAGCATAGGCAAAAACTACATAAATACAATTTAATAAAGCATAGGATAAAACAACATGAATACAATTTAATAAAGCATAGGTTAAAACAACATAAATACAATTTAATAAAGCATAGGATAAAACAACATAAATACAATTTAATAAAGCATAGGTTAAAACAACATAAATACAATTTAATAAAGCATAGGATAAAACAACATAAATACAATTTAATAAAGCATAGGATAAAACAACGTAAATACTTTTTAATAAAGCATAGGTTAAAACAACATAAATACAATTTAATAAAGCATAGGCTAAAACTACATAAATACAATTTAATAAAGCATAGGATAAAACAACATAAATACAATTTAATAAAGCATAGGATAAAACAACATAAATACAATTTAATAAAGCATAGGATAAAACAACATAAATACAATTTAATAAAGCATACGTTAAAACAACATAAATACAATTAAATAAAGCATAGGATAAAACAACATAAATACAATTTAATAAAGCATAGGTTAAAACAACATAAATACAATTTTATAAAGCATAGGATAAAACAACATAAATACAATTTAATAAAGCATAGGTTAAAACAACATAAATACAATTTAATAAAGCATAGGATAAAACAACATAAATTCAATTTAATAAAGCATAGGATAAAACAACATAAATACAATTTAATAAAGCATAGGATAAAACAACATAAATAAAATTTAATAAAGCATAGGATAAAACAACATAAATACAATTTATAAAGCATAGGATAAAACAACATAAATACAATTTAATAAAGCATAGGTTAAAACAACATAAATACAATTTAATAAAGCATAGGATAAAACAACATAAATACAATTTAATAAAGCATAGGTTAAAACAACATAAATACAATTTAATAAAGCATAGGATAAAACAACATAAATACAATTTAATAAAGCATAGGATAAAACAACGTAAATACTTTTTAATAAAGCATAGGTTAAAACAACATAAATACAATTTAATAAAGCATAGGCTAAAACTACATAAATACAATTTAATAAAGCATAGGATAAAACAACATAAATACAATTTAATAAAGCATAGGATAAAACAACATAAATACAATTTAATAAAGCATAGGATAAAACAACATAAATACAATTTAATAAAGCATACGTTAAAACAACATAAATACAATTAAATAAAGCATAGGATAAAACAACATAAATACAATTTAATAAAGCATAGGTTAAAACAACATAAATACAATTTATAAAGCATAGGATAAAACAACATAAATACAATTTAATAAAGCATAGGATAAAACAACATAAATTCAATTTAATAAAGCATAGGATAAAACAACATAAATACAATTTAATAAAGCATAAGGATAAAACAACATAAATAAAATTTAATAAAGCATAGGATAAAACAACATAAATACAATTTATAAAGCATAGGATAAAACAACGTAAATACAATTTAATAAAGCATAGGTTAAAACAACATAAATACAATTTAATAAAGCATAGGATAAAACAACATAAATACAATTTAATAAAGCATAGGTTAAAACAACATAAATACAATTTAATAAAGCATAGGATAAAACAACATAAATACAATTTAATAAAGCATAGGATAAAACAACGTAAATACTTTTTAATAAAGCATAGGTTAAAACAACATAAATACAATTTAATAAACCATAGGCTAAAACTACATAAATACAATTTAATAAAGCATAGGATAAAACAACATAAATACAATTTAATAAAGCATAGGATAAAACAACATAAATACAATTTAATAAAGCATACGTTAAAACAACATAAAAACAATTAAATAAAGCATAGGATAAAACAACATAAATACAATTTAATAAAGCATAGGTTAAAACAACATAAATACAATTTTATAAAGCATAGGATAAAACAACATAAATACTATTTAATAAAGCATAGGATGAAACAACATAAATACAATTTAATGAAACATAGGATAAACAACATAAATACAATTTAGTAAAGCATAGGACAAAACAACATAAATACAATTTAATAAAGCATATGTTAAAACAACATAAATACAATTTAATAAAGCATAAGATAAAACAACATGAATATAATTTAGTAAAGCATAAGATAAAACAACATGAATACAATTTAATAAAGCATAGGATAAAACAACATAAATACAATTTAATAAAGCATAGGCTAAAACTACATAAATAAAATTTTATAAAGCATAGGATGAAACAAATTAAATACAATTTAATAAAGCATAGGATAAAACATAAATAAAATTTAATAAAGCATAGGATAAAACACCATAAATACAATTTAATAAAGCATAGGATAAAACAACATAAATACAATTTAATAAAGCATAGGATAAAACAACATAAATACAATTTAATAAAGCATAGGATAAAATAACATAAATACAATTTCATAAAGCATAGGCTAAAACTACATAAATACAATTTAATAAAGCATCGGACAAAACAACATAAATACAATTTAATAAAGCATATGATAAAACAACATAAATACAATTTATAAAGCATAGGATAAAACAACATAAATACAATTTAATAAAGCATAGGATAAAACAACATAAATAAAATTTAATAAAGCATAGGATAAAACAACATAAATAAAATTTAATAAAGCATAGGTTAAAACAACATAAATACAATTTAATAAAGCATAGGATAAAACAACATAAATACAATTTAATAAAGCATAGGATAAAACAACATAAATAAAATTTAATAAAGCATAGGTTAAAACAACATAAATACAATTTAATAAAGCATCGGACAAAACAACATAAATACAATTTAATAAAGCATAGGATAAAACAACATAAATACAATTTATAAAGCATAGGATAAAACAACATAAATACAATTTAATAAAGCATAAGATAAAACAACATGAATATAATTTAGTAAAGCATAAGATAAAACAACATGAATACAATTTAATAAAGCATAGGATAAAACAACATAAATACAATTTAATAAAGCATAGGCTAAAACTACATAAATACAATTTAATAAAGCATAGGATAAAACAAATTAAATACAATTTAATAAAGCATAGAATAAAACTACATAAATACAATTTAATAAAGCATAGGATAAAACAAATTAAATACAATTTAATAAAGCATGGAATAAAACAACATAAATTCAATTTAATAAAGCATAGGATAAAACAACATAAATACAATTTAATAAAGCAAAGGATAAAACAACATAAATACAATTTAATAAAGCATAGGATAAAATAACATAAATACAATTTCATAAAGCATAGGCTAAAACTACATAAATACAATTTAATAAAGCATCGGACAAAAGAACATAAATACAATTTAATAAAGCATAGGATAAAACAACATAAATACAATTTATAAAGCATAGGATAAAACAACATAAATACAATTTAATAAAGCATAGGATAAAACAACATAAATACAATTTAATAAAGCATAGGATAAAACAACATAAATAAAATTTAATAAAGCATAGGTTAAAACAACATAAATACAATTTAATAAAGCATAGGATAAAACAACATAAATACAATTTAATAAAGCATAGGGTAAAACAACATAAATACAATTTAATAAAGCATAGGATAAAACAACATAAATACAATTTAATAAAGCATAGGATAAAACAACGTAAATACTTTTTAATAAAGCATAGGTTAAAACAACATAAATACAATTTAATAAAGCATAGGCTAAAACTACATAAATACAATTTAATAAAGCATAGGTTAAAACAACATAAATACAATTTAATAAAGCATAGGCTAAAACTACATAAATACAATTTAATAAAGCATAGGATAAAACAACATAAATACAATTTAATAAAGCATAGGATAAAACAACATAAATACAATTAAATAAAGCATAGGATAAAACAACATAAATACAATTTAATAAAGCATAGGTTAAAACAACATAAATACAATTTAATAAAGCATAGGATAAAACAACATAAATACAATTTAATAAAGCATAGGATAAAACAACGTAAATACTTTTTAATAAAGCATAGGTTAAAACAACATAAATACAATTTAATAAAGCATAGGCTAAAACTACATAAATACAATTTAATAAAGCATAGGTTAAAACAACATAAATACAATTTAATAAAGCATAGGCTAAAACTACATAAATACAATTTAATAAAGCATAGGATAAAACAACATAAATACAATTTAATAAAGCATAGGATAAAACAACATAAATACAATTAAATAAAGCATAGGATAAAACAACATAAATACAATTTAATAAAGCATAGGTTAAAACAACATAAATACAATTTATAAAGCATAGGATAAAACAACATAAATACAATTTAATAAAGCATACGATAAAACAACATAAATTCAATTTAATAAAGCATAGGATAAAACAACATAAATACAATTTAATAAAGCATAGGATAAAACAACATAAATAAAATTTAATAAAGCATAGGATAAAACAACATAAATACAATTTATAAAGCATAGGATAAAACAACGTAAATACAATTTAATAAAGCATAGGTTAAAACAACATAAATCCAATTTAATAAAGCATAGGATAAAACAACATAAATACAATTTAATAAAGCATAGGTTAAAACAACATAAATACAATTTAATAAAGCATAGGATAAAACAACATAAATACAATTTAATAAAGCATAGGATAAAACAACGTAAATACTTTTTAATAAAGCATAGGTTAAAACAACATAAATACAATTTAATAAACCATAGGCTAAAACTACATAAATACAATTTAATAAAGCATAGGATAAAACAACATAAATACAATTTAATAAAGCATAGGATAAAACAACATAAATACAATTTAATAAAGCATAGGATAAAACAACATAAATACAATTTAATAAAGCATACGTTAAAACAACATAAAAACAATTAAATAAAGCATAGGATAAAACAACATAAATACAATTTAATAAAGCATAGGTTAAAACAACATAAATACAATTTTATAAAGCATAGGATAAAACAACATAAATACAATTTAATAAAGCATAGGTTAAAACAACATAAATACAATTTAATAAAGCATAGGATAAAACAACATAAATTCAATTTAATAAAGCATAGGATAAAACAACATAAATACAATTTAATAAAGCATAGGATAAAACAACATAAATACAATTTATAAAGCATAGGATAAAACAACATAAATACAATTTAATAAAGCATAGGATAAAACAACATAAATACAATTTATAAAGCATAGGATAAAACAACATAAATACAATTTAATAAAGCATAGGATAAAACAACATAAATAAAATTTAATAAAGCATAGGTTAAAACAACATAAATACAATTTAATAAAGCATCGGACAAAACAACATAAATACAATTTAATAAAGCATAGGATAAAACAACATAAATACAATTTATAAAGCATAGGATAAAACAACATAAATACAATTTAATAAAGCATAGGATAAAACAACATAAATACAATTTAATAAAGCATAGGATAAAACAACATAAATACAATTTAATAAAGCATAGGCTAAAACTACATAAATACAATTTAATAAAGCATAGGATAAAACAACATAAATACACTTTAATAAAGCATAGGATAAAACAACATAAATACAATTTAATAAAGCATAGGATAAAACAACATAAATACAATTTAATAAAGCATAGGATAAAACAACATAAATACAATTTAATGAAACATAGGATAAACAACATAAATACAATTTAGTAAAGCATAGGACAAAACAACATAAATACAATTTAATAAAGCATATGTTAAAACAACATAAATACAATTTAATAAAGCATAAGATAAAACAACATGGATATAATTTAGTAAAGCATAAGATAAAACAACATGAATACAATTTAATAAAGCATAGGATAAAACAACATAAATACAATTTAATAAAGCATAGGCTAAAACTACATAAATACAATTTAATAAAGCATAGGATAAAACAAATTAAATACAATTTAATAAAGCATAGGATAAAACAACATGAATTCAATTTAATAAAGCATAGGATAAAACAACATAAATACAATTTAATAAAGCATAGGATAAAACAACATAAATACAATTTAATAAAGCATAGGATAAAACAACGTAAATAC
The DNA here is from genome assembly GCF_046119375.1 of Phyllobates terribilis. Classification (NCBI taxonomy): domain Eukaryota; kingdom Metazoa; phylum Chordata; class Amphibia; order Anura; family Dendrobatidae; genus Phyllobates; species Phyllobates terribilis. The sequence goes on from NW_027362778.1 coordinate 2,437,292, forward strand.
TTTTTAATAAAGCATAGGTTAAAACAACATAAATACAATTTAATAAACCATAGGCTAAAACTACATAAATACAATTTAATAAAGCATAGGATAAAACAACATAAATACAATTTAATAAAGCATAGGATAAAACAACATAAATACAATTTAATAAAGCATAGGATAAAACAACATAAATACAATTTAATAAAGCATACGTTAAAACAACATAAATACAATTAAATAAAGCATAGGATAAAACAACATAAATACAATTTAATAAAGCATAGGTTAAAACAACATAAATACAATTTTATAAAGCATAGGATAAAACAACATAAATACAATTTAATAAAGCATAGGTTAAAACAACATAAATACAATTTAATAAAGCATAGGATAAAACAACATAAATTCAATTTAATAAAGCATAGGATAAAACAACATAAATACAGTTTAATAAAGCATAGGATAAAACAACATAAATACAATTTATAAAGCATAGGATAAAACAACATAAATACAATTTAATAAAGCATAGGATAAAACAACATAAATAAAATTTAATAAAGCATAGGTTAAAACAACATAAATACAATTTAATAAAGCATCGGACAAAACAACATAAATACAATTTAATAAAGCATAGGATAAAACAACATAAATAAAATTTAATAAAGCATAGGTTAAAACAACATAAATACAATTTAATAAAGCATAGGATAAAACAACATAAATACAATTTAATAAAGCATAGGCTAAAACAACATAAATACTTTTTAATAAACCATAGGATACAACCACATAAATACAATTTAATAAAGCACAGGATAAAACAACATAAATACAATTTAATAAAGCATAGGATAAAACAACATAAATACAATTTAATAAAGCATAGGATAAAACAACATAAATACAATTTAATAAAGCATAGGATAAAACAACATAAATACAATTTAATAAAGCATACGTTAAAACATCATAAATAAAATTTAATAAAGCATAGGATAAAACAACATAAATAAAATTTAATAAAGCATAGGATAAAACAACGTAAATACAATTTAATAAAGCATATGATAAAACATAAATAAAATTTAATAAAGCATAGGATAAAACAACGTAAATACAATTTAATAAAGCATATGATAAAACATAAATAAAATTTAATAAAGCATAGGATAAAACACCATAAATACAATTTAATAAAGCATAGGATAAAACAACATAAATACAATTTAATAAAGCATAGGTTAAAACAACATAAATGCAATTTAATAAAGCATAGGATAAAACAACATAAATACAATTTAATAAAGCATAGGATAAAACAACATAAATAAAATTAAATAAAGCATAGGTTAAAACAACATAAATACAATTTAATAAAGCATAGGATAAAACAACATAAATAAAATTAAATAAAGCATAGGATAAAACAACATAAATACAATTTAATAAACCATAGGATAAAACAACATAAATACAATTTAAAAAAGCATAGGATAAAACAACATAAATACAATTTAATAAAGCATAGGATAAAACAACATAAATACAATTTAATAAAGCATAGGATAAAACAAATTAAATACAATTTAATAAAGCATAGGATAAAACAACATAAATTCAATTTAATAAAGCATAGGATAAAACAACATAAATACAATTTAATAAAGCATAGGATAAAACAACATAAATACAATTTAATAAAGCATAAGATAAAACAACATGAATACAATTTAATAAAGCATAGGTTAAAACAACATAAATACAATTTAATAAAGCATAGGATAAAACAACATAAATACAATTTAATAAAGCATAGGTTAAAACAACATAAATATAATTTAATAAAGCATAGGATAAAACAACATAAATACAATTTCATAAAGCATAGGCTAAAACTACATAAATACAATTTAATAAAGCATCGGACAAAACAACATAAATACAATTTAATAAAGCATAGGATAAAACAACATAAATACAATTTATAAAGCATAGGATAAAACAACATAAATACAATTTAATAAAGCATAGAATAAAACAACATAAATAAAATTTAATAAAGCATAGGTTAAAACAACATAAATACAATTTAATAAAGCATCGGACAAAACAACATAAATACAATTTAATAAAGCATAGGATAAAACAACATAAATACAATTTATAAAGCATAGTTTAAAACAACATAAATACAATTTAATAAAGCATAGGATAAAACAACATAAATACAATTTAATAAAGCATAGGATGAAACAACATAAATACAATTTAATGAAACATAGGATAAACAACATAAATACAATTTAGTAAAGCATAGGACAAAACAACATAAATACAATTTAATAAAGCATATGTTAAAACAACATAAATACAATTTAATAAAGCATAAGATAAAACAACATGAATATAATTTAGTAAAGCATAAGATAAAACAACATGAATACAATTTAATAAAGCATAGGATAAAACAACATAAATACAATTTAATAAAGCATAGGCTAAAACTACATAAATAAAATTTTATAAAGCATAGGATGAAACAAATTAAATACAATTTAATAAAGCATAGGATAAAACATAAATAAAATTTAATAAAGCATAGGATAAAACACCATAAATACAATTTAATAAAGCATAGGATAAAACAACATAAATACAATTTAATAAAGCATAGGATAAAACAACATAAATACAATTTAATAAAGCATAGGATAAAATAACATAAATACAATTTCATAAAGCATAGGCTAAAACTACATAAATACAATTTAATAAAGCATCGGACAAAACAACATAAATACAATTTAATAAAGCATATGATAAAACAACATAAATACAATTTATAAAGCATAGGATAAAACAACATAAATACAATTTAATAAAGCATAGGATAAAACAACATAAATAAAATTTAATAAAGCATAGGATAAAAGAACATAAATAAAATTTAATAAAGCATAGGTTAAAACAACATAAATACAATTTAATAAAGCATAGGATAAAACAACATAAATACAATTTAATAAAGCATAGGATAAAACAACATAAATAAAATTTAATAAAGCATAGGTTAAAACAACATAAATACAATTTAATAAAGCATCGGACAAAACAACATAAATACAATTTAATAAAGCATAGGATAAAACAACATAAATACAATTTATAAAGCATAGGATAAAACAACATAAATACAATTTAATAAAGCATAGGATAAAACAACATAAATACAATTTAATAAAGCATAGGATAAAACAACATAAATACAATTTAATGAAACATAGAATAAACAACATAAATACAATTTAGTAAAGCATTGGACAAAACAACATAAATACAATTTAATAAAGCATATGTTAAAACAACATAAATACAATTTAATAAAGCATAAGATAAAACAACATGAATATAATTTAGTAAAGCATAAGATAAAACAACATGAATACAATTTAATAAAGCATAGGATAAAACAACATAAATACAATTTAATAAAGCATAGGCTAAAACTACATAAATACAATTTAATAAAGCATAGGATAAAACAAATTAAATACAATTTAATAAAGCATAGAATAAAACAACATAAATTCAATTTAATAAAGCATAGGATAAAACAGCATAAATACAATTTAATAAAGCATAGGATAAAACAACATAAATACAATTTAATAAATCATAGGATAAAACAACATAAATACAATGTAATAAAGCATAGGTTAAAACAACATAAATACAATTTAATAAAGCATAGGATAAAATAACATAAATACAATTTCATAAAGCATAGGCTAAAACTACATAAATACAATTTAATAAAGCATCGGACAAAACAACATAAATACAATTTAATAAAGCATATGATAAAACAACATAAATACAATTTATAAAGCATAGGATAAAACAACATAAATACAATTTAATAAAGCATAGGTTAAAACAACATAAATACATTTTAATAAAGCATAGGATAAAACAACATAAATACAATTTAATAAAGCATAGGATAAAACAACGTAAATACTTTTTAATAAAGCATAGGATAAAACAACATAAATACAATTTAATAAAGCATAGGATAAAACAACATAAATACAATTTAATAAAGCATACGTTAAAACAACATAAATACAATTAAATAAAGCATAGGATAAAACAACATAAATACAATTTAATAAAGCATAGGTTAAAACAACATAAATACAATTTTATAAAGCATAGGATAAAACAACATAAATACAATTTAATAAAGCATAGGTTAAAACAACATAAATACAATTTAATAAAGCATAGGATAAAACAACATAAATTCAATTTAATAAAGCATAGGATAAAACAACATAAATACAATTTAATAAAGCATAGGATAAAACAACATAAATACAATTTATAAAGCATAGGATAAAACAACATAAATACAATTTAATAAAGCATAGGATAAAACAACATAAATTCAATTTAATAAAGCATAGGATAAAACAACATAAATACAATTTAATAAAGCATAGGATAAAACAACATAAATAAAATTTAATAAAGCATAGGATAAAACAACATAAATACAATTTATAAAGCATAGGATAAAACAACATAAATACAATTTAATAAAGCATAGGTTAAAACAACATAAATACAATTTAATAAAGCATAGGATAAAACAACATAAATACAATTTAATAAAGCATAGGTTAAAACAACATAAATACAATTTAATAAAGCATAGGATAAAACAACATAAATACAATTTAATAAAGCATAGGATAAAACAACGTAAATACTTTTTAATAAAGCATAGGTTAAAACAACATAAATACAATTTAATAAAGCATAGGCTAAAACTACATAAATACAATTTAATAAAGCATAGGATAAAACAACATAAATACAATTTAATAAAGCATAGGATAAAACAACATAAATACAATTTAATAAAGCATAGGATAAAACAACATAAATACAATTTAATAAAGCATACGTTAAAACAACATAAATACAATTAAATAAAGCATAGGATAAAACAACATAAATACAATTTAATAAAGCATAGATTAAAACAACATAAATACAATTTATAAAGCATAGGATAAAACAACATAAATACAATTTAATAAAGCATAGGATAAAACAACATAAATTCAATTTAATAAAGCATAGGATAAAACAACATAAATACAATTTAATAAAGCATAGGATAAAACAACATAAATAAAATTTAATAAAGCATAGGATAAAACAACATAAATACAATTTATAAAGCATAGGATAAAACAACGTAAATACAATTTAATAAAGCATAGGTTAAAACAACATAAATACAATTTAATAAAGCATAGGATAAAGCAACATAAATACAATTTAATAAAGCATAGGTTAAAACAACATAAATACAATTTAATAAAGCATAGGATAAAACAACATAAATACAATTTAATAAAGCATAGGATAAAACAACATAAATACAATTTAATAAAGCATATGTTAAAACAACATAAATACAATTTAATAAAGCATAAGAGAAAACAACATGAATATAATTTAGTAAAGCATAAGATAAAACAACATGAATACAATTTAATAAAGCATAGGATAAAACAACATAAATACAATTTAATAAAGCATAGGCTAAAACTACATAAATACAATTTAATAAAGCATAGGATAAAACAAATTAAATACAATTTAATAAAGCATAGAATAAAACAACATAAATTCAATTTAATAAAGCATAGGATAAAACAGCATAAATACAATTTAATAAAGCATAGGATAAAACAACATAAATACAATTTAATAAATCATAGGATAAAACAACATAAATACAATGTAATAAAGCATAGGTTAAAACAACATAAATACAATTTAATAAAGCATAGGATAAAATAACATAAATACAATTTCATAAAGCATAGGCTAAAACTACATAAATACAATTTAATAAAGCATCGGACAAAACAACATAAATACAATTTAATAAAGCATATGATAAAACAACATAAATACAATTTATAAAGCATAGGATAAAACAACATAAATACAATTTAATAAAGCATAGGATAAAACAACATAAATAAAATTTAATAAAGCATAGGTTAAAACAACATAAATACAATTTAATAAAGCATCGGACAAAAGAACATAAATTCAATTTAATAAAGCATAGGATAAAACAACATAAATACAATTTAATAAAGCATAGGATAAAACAACATAAATACAATTTATAAAGCATAGGATAAAACAACATAAATACAATTTAATAAAGCATAGGATAAAACAACATAAATTCAATTTAATAAAGCATAGGATAAAACAACATAAATACAATTTAAAAAAGCATAGGATAAAACAACATAAATAAAATTTAATAAAGCATAGGATAAAACAACATAAATACAATTTATAAAGCATAGGATAAAACAACATAAATACAATTTAATAAAGCATAGGTTAAAACAACATAAATACAATTTAATAAAGCATAGGATAAAACAACATAAATACAATTTAATAAAGCATAGGTTAAAACAACATAAATACAATTTAATAAAGCATAGGATAAAACAACATAAATACAATTTAATAAAGCATAGGATAAAACAACGTAAATACTTTTTAATAAAGCATAGGTTAAAACAACATAAATACAATTTAATAAAGCATAGGCTAAAACTACATAAATACAATTTAATAAAGCATAGGATAAAACAACATAAATACAATTTAATAAAGCATAGGATAAAACAACATAAATACAATTTAATAAAGCATAGGTTAAAACAACATAAATATAATTTAATAAAGCATAGGATAAAACAACATAAATACAATTTCATAAAGCATAGGCTAAAACTACATAAATACAATTTAATAAAGCATCGGACAAAACAACATAAATACAATTTAATAAAGCATAGGATAAAACAACATAAATACAATTTATAAAGCATAGGATAAAACAACATAAATACAATTTAATAAAGCATAGGATAAAACAACATAAATAAAATTTAATAAAGCATAGGTTAAAACAACATAAATACAATTTAATAAAGCATCGGACAAAACAACATAAATACAATTTAATAAAGCATAGGATAAAACAACATAAATACAATTTATAAAGCATAGTTTAAAACAACATAAATACAATTTAATAAAGCATAGGATAAAACAACATAAATACAATTTAATAAAGCATAGGATGAAACAACATAAATACAATTTAATGAAACATAGGATAAACAACATAAATACAATTTAGTAAAGCATAGGACAAAACAACATAAATACAATTTAATAAAGCATATGTTAAAACAACATAAATACAATTTAATAAAGCATAAGATAAAACAACATGAATATAATTTAGTAAAGCATAAGATAAAACAACATGAATACAATTTAATAAAGCATAGGATAAAACAACATAAATACAATTTAATAAAGCATAGGCTAAAACTACATAAATAAAATTTTATAAAGCATAGGATGAAACAAATTAAATACAATTTAATAAAGCATAGGATAAAACATAAATAAAATTTAATAAAGCATAGGATAAAACATAAATAAAATTTAATAAAGCATAGGATAAAACACCATAAATACAATTTAATAAAGCATAGGATAAAACAACATAAATACAATTTAATAAAGCATAGGATAAAACAACATAAATACAATTTAATAAAGCATAGGATAAAATAACATAAATACAATTTCATAAAGCATAGGCTAAAACTACATAAATACAATTTAATAAAGCATCGGACAAAACAACATAAATACAATTTAATAAAGCATATGATAAAACAACATAAATACAATTTATAAAGCATAGGATAAAACAACATAAATACAATTTAATAAAGCATAGGATAAAACAACATAAATAAAATTTAATAAAGCATAGGATAAAACAACATAAATAAAATTTAATAAAGCATAGGTTAAAACAACATAAATACAATTTAATAAAGCATAGGATAAAACAACATAAATACAATTTAATAAAGCATAGGATAAAACAACATAAATAAAATTTAATAAAGCATAGGTTAAAACAACATAAATACAATTTAATAAAGCATCGGACAAAACAACATAAATACAATTTAATAAAGCATAGGATAAAACAACATAAATACAATTTATAAAGCATAGGATAAAACAACATAAATACAATTTAATAAAGCATAGGATAAAACAACATAAATACAATTTAATAAAGCATAGGATAAAACAACATAAATACAATTTAATGAAACATAGAATAAACAACATAAATACAATTTAGTAAAGCATAGGACAAAACAACATAAATACAATTTAATAAAGCATATGTTAAAACAACATAAATACAATTTAATAAAGCATAAGATAAAACAACATGAATATAATTTAGTAAAGCATAAGATAAAACAACATGAATACAATTTAATAAAGCATAGGATAAAACAACATAAATACAATTTAATAAAGCATAGGCTAAAACTACATAAATACAATTTAATAAAGCATAGGATAAAACAAATTAAATACAATTTAATAAAGCATAGAATAAAACAACATAAATTCAATTTAATAAAGCATAGGATAAAACAACATAAATACAATTTAATAAAGCATAGGATAAAACAACATAAATACAATTTAATAAATCATAGAATAAAACAACATAAATACAATGTAATAAAGCATAGGTTAAAACAACATAAATACAATTTAATAAAGCATAGGATAAAATAACATAAATACAATTTCATAAAGCATAGGCTAAAACTACATAAATACAATTTAATAAAGCATCGGACAAAACAACATAAATACAATTTAATAAAGCATATGATAAAACAACATAAATACAATTTATAAAGCATAGGATAAAACAACATAAATACAATTTAATAAAGCATAGGATAAAACAACATAAATACAATTTAATAAAGCATAGGTTAAAACAACATAAATACAATTTAATAAAGCATCGGACAAAAGAACATAAATACAATTTAATAAAGCATAGGATAAAACAACATAAATACAATTTATAAAGCATAGGATAAAACAACATAAATACAATTTAATAAAGCATAGGATAAAACAACATAAATACAATTTAATAAAGCATAGGATAAAACAACATAAATAAAATTTAATAAAGCATAGGTTAAAACAACATAAATACAATTTAATAAAGCATAGGGTAAAACAACATAAATACAATTTAATAAAGCATAGGATAAAACAACATAAATAAAATTTAATAAAGCATAGGTTAAAACAACATAAATACAATTTAATAAAGCATAGGCAAAAACTACATAAATACAATTTAATAAAGCATAGGATAAAACAACATGAATACAGTTTAATAAAGCATAGGTTAAAACAACATAAATACAATTTAATAAAGCATAGGATAAAACAACATAAATACAATTTAATAAAGCATAGGTTAAAACAACATAAATACAATTTAATAAAGCATAGGATAAAACAACATAAATACAATTTAATAAAGCATAGGATAAAACAACGTAAATACTTTTTAATAAAGCATAGGTTAAAACAACATAAATACAATTTAATAAAGCATAGGCTAAAACTACATAAATACAATTTAATAAAGCATAGGTTAAAACAACATAAATACAATTTAATAAAGCATAGGATAAAACAACATAAATACAATTTAATAAAGCATAGGATAAAACAACGTAAATACTTTTTAATAAAGCATAGGTTAAAACAACATAAATACAATTTAATAAAGCATAGGATAAAACAACATAAATTCAATTTATAAAGCATAGGATAAAACAACATAAATACAATTTAATAAAGCATAGGATAAAACAACATAAATTCAATTTAATAAAGCATAGGATAAAACAACATAAATACAATTTAATAAAGCATAGGATAAAACAACATAAATAAAATTTAATAAAGCATAGGATAAAACAACATAAATACAATTTATAAAGCATAGGATAAAACAACATAAATACAATTTAATAAAGCATAGGTTAAAACAACATAAATACAATTTAATAAAGCATAGGATAAAACAACATAAATACAATTTAATAAAGCATAGGTTAAAACAACATAAATACAATTTAATAAAGCATAGGATAAAACAACATAAATACAATTTAATAAAGCATAGGATAAAACAACGTAAATACTTTTTAATAAAGCATAGGTTAAAACAACATAAATACAATTTAATAAAGCATAGGCTAAAACTACATAAATACAATTTAATAAAGCATAGGATAAAACAACATAAATACAATTTAATAAAGCATAGGATAAAACAACATAAATACAATTTAATAAAGCATAGGATAAAACAACATAAATACAATTTAATAAAGCATACGTTAAAACAACATAAATACAATTAAATAAAGCATAGGATAAAACAACATAAATACAATTTAATAAAGCATAGGATAAAACAACATAAATACAATTTAATAAAGCATAGGATAAAACAACATAAATACAATTTAATAAAGCATACGTTAAAATAACATAAATACAATTAAATAAAGCATAGGATAAAACAACATAAATACAATTTAATAAAGCATAGGTTAAAACAACATAAATACAATTTATAAAGCATAGGATAAAACAACATAAATACAATTTAATAAAGCATAGGATAAAACAACATAAATTCAATTTAATAAAGCATAGGATAAAACAACATAAATACAATTTAATAAAGCATAGGATAAAACAACATAAATAAAATTTAATAAAGCATAGGATAAAACAACATAAATACAATTTATAAAGCATAGGATAAAACAACGTAAATACAATTTAATAAAGCATAGGTTAAAACAACATAAATACAATTTAATAAAGCATAGGATAAAACAACATAAATACAATTTAATAAAGCATAGGTTAAAACAACATAAATACAATTTAATAAAGCATAGGATAAAACAACATAAATACAATTTAATAAAGCATAGGATAAAACAACGTAAATACTTTTTAATAAAGCATAGGTTAAAACAACATAAATACAATTTAATAAACCATAGGCTAAAACTACATAAATACAATTTAATAAAGCATAGGATAAAACAACATAAATACAATTTAATAAAGCATAGGATGAAACAACATAAATACAATTTAATAAAGCATAGGATAAAACAACATAAATACAATTTAATAAAGCATAGGATGAAACAACATGAATACAATTTAATGAAACATAGGATAAACAACATAAATACAATTTAGTAAAGCATAGGACAAAACAACATAAATACAATTTAATAAAGCATATGTTAAAACAACATAAATACAATTTAATAAAGCATAAGATAAAACAACATGAATATAATTTAGTAAAGCATAAGATAAAACAACATGAATACAATTTAATAAAGCATAGGATAAAACAACATAAATACAATTTAATAAAGCATAGGCTAAAACTACATAAATAAAATTTTATAAAGCATAGGATGAAACAAATTAAATACAATTTAATAAAGCATAGGATAAAACATAAATAAAATTTAATAAAGCATAGGATAAAACACCATAAATACAATTTAATAAAGCATAGGATAAAACAACATAAATACAATTTAATAAAGCATAGGATAAAACAACATAAATACAATTTAATAAAGCATAGGATAAAATAACATAAATACAATTTCATAAAGCATAGGCTAAAACTACATAAATACAATTTAATAAAGCATCGGACAAAACAACATAAATACAATTTAATAAAGCATATGATAAAACAACATAAATACAATTTATAAAGCATAGGATAAAACAACATAAATACAATTTAATAAAGCATAGGATAAAACAACATAAATAAAATTTAATAAAGCATAGGATAAAACAACATAAATACAATTTAATAAAGCATAGGTTAAAACAACATAAATACAATTTAATAAAGCATAGGATAAAACAACATAAATACAATTTAATAAAGCATAGGATAAAACAACATAAATACAATTTAATAAAGCATAGGCTAAAACTACATAAATAAAATTTTATAAAGCATAGGATGAAACAAATTAAATACAATTTAATAAAGCATAGGATAAAACATAAATAAAATTTAATAAAGCATAGGATAAAACACCATAAATACAATTTAATAAAGCATAGGATAAAACAACATAAATACAATTTAATAAAGCATAGGATAAAACAACATAAATACAATTTAATAAAGCATAGGATAAAACAACATAAATACAATTTAATAAAGCATAGGTTAAAACAACATAAATACAATTTAATAAAGCATAGGATAAAACAACATAAATACAATTTAATAAAGCATAGGATAAAACAACGTAAATACTTTTTAATAAAGCATAGGTTAAAACAACATAAATACAATTTAATAAAGCATAGGCTAAAACTACATAAATACAATTTAATAAAGCATAGGATAAAACAACATAAATACAATTTAATAAAGCATAGGATAAAACAACATAAATACAATTTAATAAAGCATAGGATAAAACAACATAAATACAATTTAATAAAGCATACGTTAAAACAACATAAATACAATTAAATAAAGCATAGGATAAAACAACATAAATACAATTTAATAAAGCATAGGATAAAACAACATAAATACAATTTAATAAAGCATAGGATAAAACAACATAAATACAATTTAATAAAGCATACGTTAAAATAACATAAATACAATTAAATAAAGCATAGGATAAAACAACATAAATACAATTTAATAAAGCATAGGTTAAAACAACATAAATACAATTTATAAAGCATAGGATAAAACAACATAAATACAATTTAATAAAGCATAGGATAAAACAACATAAATTCAATTTAATAAAGCATAGGATAAAACAACATAAATACAATTTAATAAAGCATAGGATAAAACAACATAAATAAAATTTAATAAAGCATAGGATAAAACAACATAAATACAATTTATAAAGCATAGGATAAAACAACGTAAATACAATTTAATAAAGCATAGGTTAAAACAACATAAATACAATTTAATAAAGCATAGGATAAAACAACATAAATACAATTTAATAAAGCATAGGTTAAAACAACATAAATACAATTTAATAAAGCATAGGATAAAACAACATAAATACAATTTAATAAAGCATAGGATAAAACAACGTAAATACTTTTTAATAAAGCATAGGTTAAAACAACATAAATACAATTTAATAAACCATAGGCTAAAACTACATAAATACAATTTAATAAAGCATAGGATAAAACAACATAAATACAATTTAATAAAGCATAGGATGAAACAACATAAATACAATTTAATAAAGCATAGGATAAAACAACATAAATACAATTTAATAAAGCATAGGATGAAACAACATGAATACAATTTAATGAAACATAGGATAAACAACATAAATACAATTTAGTAAAGCATAGGACAAAACAACATAAATACAATTTAATAAAGCATATGTTAAAACAACATAAATACAATTTAATAAAGCATAAGATAAAACAACATGAATATAATTTAGTAAAGCATAAGATAAAACAACATGAATACAATTTAATAAAGCATAGGATAAAACAACATAAATACAATTTAATAAAGCATAGGCTAAAACTACATAAATAAAATTTTATAAAGCATAGGATGAAACAAATTAAATACAATTTAATAAAGCATAGGATAAAACATAAATAAAATTTAATAAAGCATAGGATAAAACACCATAAATACAATTTAATAAAGCATAGGATAAAACAACATAAATACAATTTAATAAAGCATAGGATAAAACAACATAAATACAATTTAATAAAGCATAGGATAAAATAACATAAATACAATTTCATAAAGCATAGGCTAAAACTACATAAATACAATTTAATAAAGCATCGGACAAAACAACATAAATACAATTTAATAAAGCATATGATAAAACAACATAAATACAATTTATAAAGCATAGGATAAAACAACATAAATACAATTTAATAAAGCATAGGATAAAACAACATAAATAAAATTTAATAAAGCATAGGATAAAACAACATAAATACAATTTAATAAAGCATAGGTTAAAACAACATAAATACAATTTAATAAAGCATAGGATAAAACAACATAAATACAATTTAATAAAGCATAGGATAAAACAACATAAATAAAATTTAATAAAGCATAGGTTAAAACAACATAAATACAATTTAATAAAGCATCGGACAAAACAACATAAATACAATTTAATAAAGCATAGGATAAAACAACATAAATACAATTTATAAAGCATAGGATAAAACAACATAAATACAATTTAATAAAGCATAGGATAAAACAACATAAATACAATTTAATAAAGCATAGGATAAAACAACATAAATACAATTTAATGAAACATAGAATAAACAACATAAATACAATTTAGTAAAGCATAGGACAAAACAACATAAATACAATTTAATAAAGCATATGTTAAAACAACATAAATACAATTTAATAAAGCATAAGATAAAACAACATGAATATAATTTAGTAAAGCATAAGATAAAACAACATGAATACAATTTAATAAAGCATAGGATAAAACAACATAAATACAATTTAATAAAGCATAGGCTAAAACTACATAAATACAATTTAATAAAGCATAGGATAAAACAAATTAAATACAATTTAATAAAGCATAGAATAAAACAACATAAATTCAATTTAATAAAGCATAGGATAAAACAACATAAATACAATTTAATAAAGCATAGGATAAAACAACATAAATACAATTTAATAAATCATAGGATAAAACAACATAAATACAATGTAATAAAGCATAGGTTAAAACAACATAAATACAATTTAATAAAGCATAGGATAAAATAACATAAATACAATTTCATAAAGCATAGGCTAAAACTACATAAATACAATTTAATAAAGCATCGGACAAAAGAACATAAATACAATTTAATAAAGCATAGGATAAAACAACATAAATACAATTTATAAAGCATAGGATAAAACAACATAAATACAATTTAATAAAGCATAGGATAAAACAACATAAATACAATTTAATAAAGCATAGGATAAAACAACATAAATAAAATTTAATAAAGCATAGGTTAAAACAACATAAATACAATTTAATAAAGCATAGGGTAAAACAACATAAATACAATTTAATAAAGCATAGGATAAAACAACATAAATAAAATTTAATAAAGCATAGGTTAAAACAACATAAATACAATTTAATAAAGCATAGGCAAAAACTACATAAATACAATTTAATAAAGCATAGGATAAAACAACATGAATACAATTTAATAAAGCATAGGTTAAAACAACATAAATACAATTTAATAAAGCATAGGATAAAACAACATAAATACAATTTAATAAAGCATAGGTTAAAACAAAATAAATACAATTTAATAAAGCATAGGATAAAACAACATAAATACAATTTAATAACGCATAGGATAAAACAACGTAAATACTTTTTAATAAAGCATAGGTTAAAACAACATAAATACAATTTAATAAAGCATAGGCTAAAACTACATAAATACAATTTAATAAAGCATAGGATAAAACAACATAAATACAATTTAATAAAGCATAGGATAAAACAACATAAATACAATTTAATAAAGCATAGGATAAAACAACATAAATACAATTTAATAAAGCATACGTTAAAACAACATAAATACAATTAAATAAAGCATAGGATAAAACAACATAAATACAATTTAATAAAGCATAGGTTAAAACAACATAAATACAATTTAATAAAGCATAGGCTAAAACTACATAAATACAATTTAATAAAGCATAGGATAAAACAACATAAATACAATTTAATAAAGCATAGGATAAAACAACATAAATACAATTTAATAAAGCATAGGATAAAACAACATAAATACAATTTAATAAAGCATACGTTAAAACAACATAAATACAATTAAATAAAGCATAGGATAAAACAACATAAATACAATTTAATAAAGCATAGGTTAAAACAACATAAATACAATTTTATAAAGCATAGGATAAAACAACATAAATACAATTTAATAAAGCATAGGTTAAAACAACATAAATACAATTTAATAAAGCATAGGATAAAACAACATAAATTCAATTTAATAAAGCATAGGATAAAACAACATAAATACAATTTAATAAAGCATAGGATAAAACAACATAAATACAATTTATAAAGCATAGGATAAAACAACATAAATACAATTTAATAAAGCATAGGATAAAACAACATAAATTCAATTTAATAAAGCATAGGATAAAACAACATAAATACAATTTAATAAAGCATAGGATAAAACAACATAAATAAAATTTAATAAAGCATAGGATAAAACAACATAAATACAATTTATAAAGCATAGGATAAAACAACATAAATACAATTTAATAAAGCATAGGTTAAAACAACATAAATACAATTTAATAAAGCATAGGATAAAACAACATAAATACAATTTAATAAAGCATAGGTTAAAACAACATAAATACAATTTAATAAAGCATAGGATAAAACAACATAAATACAATTTAATAAAGCATAGGATAAAACAACGTAAATACTTTTTAATAAAGCATAGGTTAAAACAACATAAATACAATTTAATAAAGCATAGGCTAAAACTACATAAATACAATTTAATGAAGCATAGGATAAAACAACATAAATACAATTTAATAAAGCATAGGATAAAACAACATAAATACAATTTAATAAAGCATAGGTTAAAACAACATAAATATAATTTAATAAAGCATAGGATAAAACAACATAAATACAATTTCATAAAGCATAGGCTAAAACTACATAAATACAATTTAATAAAGCATCGGACAAAACAACATAAATACAATTTAATAAAGCATAGGATAAAACAACATAAATACAATTTATAAAGCATAGGATAAAACAACATAAATACAATTTAATAAAGCATAGGATAAAACAACATAAATAAAATTTAATAAAGCATAGGTTAAAACAACATAAATACAATTTAATAAAGCATCGGACAAAACAACATAAATACAATTTAATAAAGCATAGGATAAAACAACATAAATACAATTTATAAAGCATAGTTTAAAACAACATAAATACAATTTAATAAAGCATAGGATAAAACAACATAAATACAATTTAATAAAGCATAGGATGAAACAACATAAATACAATTTAATGAAACATAGGATAAACAACATAAATACAATTTAGTAAAGCATAGGACAAAACAACATAAATACAATTTAATAAAGCATATGTTAAAACAACATAAATACAATTTAATAAAGCATAAGATAAAACAACATGAATATAATTTAGTAAAGCATAAGATAAAACAACATGAATACAATTTAATAAAGCATAGGATAAAACAACATAAATACAATTTAATAAAGCATAGGCTAAAACTACATAAATAAAATTTTATAAAGCTTAGGATGAAACAAATTAAATACAATTTAATAAAGCATAGGATAAAACATAAATAAAATTTAATAAAGCATAGGATAAAACACCATAAATACAATTTAATAAAGCATAGGATAAAACAACATAAATACAATTTAATAAAGCATAGGATAAAACAACATAAATACAATTTAATAAAGCATAGGATAAAATAACATAAATACAATTTCATAAAGCATAGGCTAAAACTACATAAATACAATTTAATAAAGCATCGGACAAAACAACATAAATACAATTTAATAAAGCATATGATAAAACAACATAAATACAATTTATAAAGCATAGGATAAAACAACATAAATACAATTTAATAAAGCATAGGATAAAACAACATAAATAAAATTTAATAAAGCATAGGATAAAACAACATAAATAAAATTTAATAAAGCATAGGTTAAAACAACATAAATACAATTTAATAAAGCATAGGATAAAACAACATAAATACAATTTAATAAAGCATAGGATAAAACAACATAAATAAAATTTAATAAAGCATAGGTTAAAACAACATAAATACAATTTAATAAAGCATCGGACAAAACAACATAAATACAATTTAATAAAGCATAGGATAAAACAACATAAATACAATTTATAAAGCATAGGAAAAAACAACATAAATACAATTTAATAAAGCATAGGATAAAACAACATAAATACAATTTAATAAAGCATAGGATAAAACAACATAAATACAATTTAATGAAACATAGAATAAACAACATAAATACAATTTAGTAAAGCATAGGACAAAACAACATAAATACAATTTAATAAAGCATATGTTAAAACAACATAAATACAATTTAATAAAGCATAAGATAAAACAACATGAATATAATTTAGTAAAGCATAAGATAAAACAACATGAATACAATTTAATAAAGCATAGGATAAAACAACATAAATACAATTTAATAAAGCATAGGCTAAAACTACATAAATACAATTTAATAAAGCATAGGATAAAACAAATTAAATACAATTTAATAAAGCATAGAATAAAACAACATAAATTCAATTTAATAAAGCATAGGATAAAACAACATAAATACAATTTAATAAAGCATAGGATAAAACAACATAAATACAATTTAATAAATCATAGGATAAAACAACATAAATACAATGTAATAAAGCATAGGTTAAAACAACATAAATACAATTTAATAAAGCATAGGATAAAATAACATAAATACAATTTCATAAAGCATAGGCTAAAACTACATAAATACAATTTAATAAAGCATCGGACAAAACAACATAAATACAATTTAATAAAGCATATGATAAAACAACATAAATACAATTTATAAAGCATAGGATAAAACAACATAAATACAATTTAATAAAGCATAGGATAAAACAACATAAATACAATTTAATAAAGCATAGGTTAAAACAACATAAATACAATTTAATAAAGCATCGGACAAAAGAACATAAATACAATTTAATAAAGCATAGGATAAAACAACATAAATACAATTTATAAAGCATAGGATAAAACAACATAAATACAATTTAATAAAGCATAGGATAAAACAACATAAATAGAATTTAATAAAGCATAGGATAAAACAACATAAATAAAATTTAATAAAGCATAGGTTAAAACAACATAAATACAATTTAATAAAGCATAGGGTAAAACAACATAAATACAATTTAATAAAGCATAGGATAAAACAACATAAATAAAATTTAATAAAGCATAGGTTAAAACAACATAAATACAATTTAATAAAGCATAGGCAAAAACTACATAAATACAATTTAATAAAGCATAGGATAAAACAACATGAATACAAATTAATAAAGCATAGGTTAAAACAACATAAATACAATTTAATAAAGCATAGGATAAAACAACATAAATACAATTTAATAAAGCATAGGTTAAAACAACATAAATACAATTTAATAAAGCATAGGATAAAACAACATAAATACAATTTAATAAAGCATAGGATAAAACAACGTAAATACTTTTTAATAAAGCATAGGTTAAAACAACATAAATACAATTTAATAAAGCATAGGCTAAAACTACATAAATACAATTTAATAAATCATAGGATAAAACAACATAAATACAATTTAATAAAGCATAGGATAAAACAACATAAATACAATTTAATAAAGCATAGGATAAAACAACATAAATACAATTTAATAAAGCATACGTTAAAACAACATAAATACAATTAAATAAAGCATAGGATAAAACAACATAAATACAATTTAATAAAGCATAGGTTAAAACAACATAAATACAATTTTATAAAGCATAGGATAAAACAACATAAATACAATTTAATAAAGCATAGGTTAAAACAACATAAATACAATTTAATAAAGCATAGGATAAAACAACATAAATTCAATTTAATAAAGCATAGGATAAAACAACATAAATACAATTTAATAAAGCATAGGATAAAACAACATAAATACAATTTATAAAGCATAGGATAAAACAACATAAATACAATTTAATAAAGCATAGGATAAAACAACATAAATTCAATTTAATAAAGCATAGGATAAAACAACATAAATACAATTTAATAAAGCATAGGATAAAACAACATAAATAAAATTTAATAAAGCATAGGATAAAACAACATAAATACAATTTATAAAGCATAGGATAAAACAACATAAATACAATATAATAAAGCATAGGTTAAAACAACATAAATACAATTTAATAAAGCATAGGATAAAACAACATAAATACAATTTAATAAAGCATAGGTTAAAACAACATAAATACAATTTAATAAAGCATAGGATAAAACAACATAAATACAATTTAATAAAGCATAGGATAAAACAACGTAAATACTTTTTAATAAAGCATAGGTTAAAACAACATAAATACAATTTAATAAAGCATAGGCTAAAACTACATAAATACAATTTAATAAAGCATAGGATAAAACAACATAAATACAATTTAATAAAGCATAGGATAAAACAACATAAATACAATTTAATAAAGCATAGGATAAAACAACATAAATACAATTTAATAAAGCATACGTTAAAACAACATAAATACAATTAAATAAAGCATAGGTTAAAACAACATAAATACAATTTATAAAGCATAGGATAAAACAACATAAATACAATTTAATAAAGCATAGGTTAAAACAACATAAATACAATTTTATAAAGCATAGGATAAAACAACATAAATACAATTTAATAAAGCATAGGTTAAAACAACATAAATACAATTTAATAAAGCATAGGATAAAACAACATAAATTCAATTTAATAAAGCATAGGATAAAACAACATAAATACAATTTAATAAAGCATAGGATAAAACAACATAAATACAATTTATAAAGCATAGGATAAAACAACATAAATACAATTTAATAAAGCATAGGATAAAACAACATAAATTCAATTTAATAAAGCATAGGATAAAACAACATAAATACAATTTAATAAAGCATAGGATAAAACAACATAAATACAATTTAATAAAGCATAGGTTAAAACAACATAAATACAATTTAATAAAGCATAGGATAAAACAACATAAATACAATTTAATAAAGCATAGGATAAAACAACGTAAATACTTTTTAATAAAGCATAGGTTAAAACAACATAAATACAATTTAATAAAGCATAGGCTAAAACTACATAAATACAATTTAATAAAGCATAGGATAAAACAACATAAATACAATTTAATAAAGCATAGGATAAAACAACATAAATACAATTTAATAAAGCATAGGATAAAACAACATAAATACAATTTAATAAAGCATACGTTAAAACAACATAAATACAATTTAATAAAGCATAGGATAAAACACCATAAATACAATTTAATAAAGCATAGGATAAAACAACATAAATACAATTTAATAAAGCATAGGATAAAACAACATAAATACAATTTAATAAAGCATAGGATAAAATAACATAAATACAATTTCATAAAGCATAGGCTAAAACTACATAAATACAATTTAATAAAGCATCGGACAAAACAACATAAATACAATTTAATAAAGCATATGATAAAACAACATAAATACAATTTATAAAGCATAGGATAAAACAACATAAATACAATTTAATAAAGCATAGGATAAAACAACATAAATAAAATTTAATAAAGCATAGGATAAAACAACATAAATAAAATTTAATAAAGCATAGGTTAAAACAACATAAATACAATTTAATAAAGCATAGGTTAAAACAACATAAATACAATTTAATAAAGCATAGGATAAAACAACATAAATAAAATTTAATAAAGCATAGGTTAAAACAACATAAATACAATTTAATAAAGCATCGGACAAAACAACATAAATACAATTTAATAAAGCATAGGATAAAACAACATAAATACAATTTATAAAGCATAGGATAAAACAACATAAATACAATTTAATAAAGCATAGGATAAAACAACATAAATACAATTTAATAAAGCATAGGATAAAACAACATAAATACAATTTAATGAAACATAGAATAAACAACATAAATACAATTTAGTAAAGCATAGGACAAAACAACATAAATACAATTTAATAAAGCATATGTTAAAACAACATAAATACAATTTAATAAAGCATAAGATAAAACAACATGAATATAATTTAGTAAAGCATAAGATAAAACAACATGAATACAATTTAATAAAGCATAGGATAAAACAACATAAATACAATTTAATAAAGCATAGGCTAAAACTACATAAATACAATTTAATAAAGCATAGGATAAAACAAATTAAATACAATTTAATAAAGCATAGAATAAAACAACATAAATTCAATTTAATAAAGCATAGGATAAAACAACATAAATACAATTTAATAAAGCATAGGATAAAACAACATAAATACAATTTAATAAATCATAGGATAAAACAACATAAATACAATGTAATAAAGCATAGGTTAAAACAACATAAATACAATTTAATAAAGCATAGGATAAAATAACATAAATACAATTTCATAAAGCATAGGCTAAAACTACATAAATACAATTTAATAAAGCATCGGACAAAACAACATAAATTCAATTTAATAAAGCATATGATAAAACAACATAAATACAATTTATAAAGCATAGGATAAAACAACATAAATACAATTTAATAAAGCATAGGATAAAACAACATAAATAAAATTTAATAAAGCATAGGTTAAAACAACATAAATACAATTTAATAAAGCATCGTACAAAAGAACATAAATACAATTTAATAAAGCATAGGATAAAACAACATAAATACAATTTATAAAGCATAGGATAAAACAACATAAATACAATTTAATAAAGCATAGGATAAAACAACATAAATACAATTTAATAAAGCATAGGATAAAACAACATAAATAAAATTTAATAAAGCATAGGTTAAAACAACATAAATACAATTTAATAAAGCATAGGGTAAAACAACATAAATACAATTTAATAAAGCATAGGATAAAACAACATAAATAAAATTTAATAAAGCATAGGTTAAAACAACATAAATACAATTTAATAAAGCATAGGATAAAACAACATAAATACAATTTAATAAAGCATAGGTTAAAACAACATAAATACAATTTAATAAAGCATAGGATAAAACAACATAAATACAATTTAATAACGCATAGGATAAAACAACGTAAATACTTTTTAATAAAGCATAGGTTAAAACAACATAAATACAATTTAATAAAGCATAGGCTAAAACTACATAAATACAATTTAATAAAGCATAGGATAAAACAACATAAATACAATTTAATAAAGCATAGGATAAAACAACATAAATACAATTTAATAAAGCATAGGATAAAACAACATAAATACAATTTAATAAAGCATACGTTAAAACAACATAAATACAATTAAATAAAGCATAGGATAAAACAACATAAATACAATTTAATAAAGCATAGGTTAAAACAACATAAATACAATTTTATAAAGCATAGGATAAAACAACATAAATACAATTTAATAAAGCATAGGTTAAAACAACATAAATACAATTTAATAAAGCATAGGATAAAACAACATAAATTCAATTTAATAAAGCATAGGATAAAACAACATAAATACAATTTAATAAAGCATAGGATAAAACAACATAAATACAATTTATAAAGCATAGGATAAAACAACATAAATACAATTTAATAAAGCATAGGATAAAACAACATAAATAAAATTTAATAAAGCATAGGATAAAACAACATAAATACAATTTATAAAGCATAGGATAAAACAACATAAATACAATTTAATAAAGCATAGGTTAAAACAACATAAATACAATTTAATAAAGCATAGGATAAAACAACATAAATACAATTTAATAAAGCATAGGTTAAAACAACATAAATACAATTTAATAAAGCATAGGATAAAACAACATAAATACAATTTAATAAAGCATAGGATAAAACAACGTAAATACTTTTTAATAAAGCATAGGTTAAAACAACATAAATACAATTTAATAAAGCATAGGCTAAAACTACATAAATACAATTTAATAAAGCATAGGATAAAACAACATAAATACAATTTAATAAAGCATAGGATAAAACAACATAAATACAATTTAATAAAGCATAGGATAAAACAACATAAATACAATTTAATAAAGCATACGTTAAAACAACATAAATACAATTAAATAAAGCATAGGATAAAACAACATAAATACAATTTAATAAAGCATAGGTTAAAACAACATAAATACAATTTATAAAGCATAGGATAAAACAACATAAATACAATTTAATAAAGCATAGGATAAAACAACATAAATTCAATTTAATAAAGCATAGGATAAAACAACATAAATACAATTTAATAAAGCATAGGATAAAACAACATAAATAAAATTTAATAAAGCATAGGATAAAACAACATAAATAAAATTTATAAAGCATAGGATAAAACAACGTAAATACAATTTAATAAAGCATAGGTTAAAACAACATAAATACAATTTAATAAAGCATAGGATAAAACAACATAAATACAATTTAATAAAGCATAGGTTAAAACAACATAAATACAATTTAATAAAGCATAGGATAAAACAACATAAATACAATTTAATAAAGCATAGGATAAAACAACGTAAATACTTTTTAATAAAGCATAGGTTAAAACAACATAAATACAATTTAATAAACCATAGGCTAAAACTACATAAATACAATTTAATAAAGCATAGGATAAAACAACATAAATACAATTTAATAAAGCATAGGATAAAACAACATAAATACAATTTAATAAAGCATAGGATAAAACAACATAAATACAATTTAATAAAGCATACGTTAAAACAACATAAAAACAATTAAATAAAGCATAGGATAAAACAACATAAATACAATTTAATAAAGCATAGGTTAAAACAACATAAATACAATTTTATAAAGCATAGGATAAAACAACATAAATACAATTTAATAAAGCATAGGTTAAAACAACATAAATACAATTTAATAAAGCATAGGATAAAACAACATAAATTCAATTTAATAAAGCATAGGATAAAACAACATAAATACAATTTAATAAAGCATAGGATAAAACAACATAAATACAATTTATAAAGCATAGGATAAAACAACATAAATACAATTTAATAAAGCATAGGATAAAACAACATAAATAAAATTTAATAAAGCATAGGTTAAAACAACATAAATACAATTTAATAAAGCATCGGACAAAACAACATAAATACAATTTAATAAAGCATAGGATAAAACAACATAAATACAATTTAATAAAGCATAGGCTAAAACTACATAAATACAATTTAATAAAGCATAGGATAAAACAACATAAATACACTTTAATAAAGCATAGGATAAAACAACATAAATACAATTTAATAAAGCATAGGATAAAACAACATAAATACAATTTAATAAAGCATAGGATAAAACAACATAAATACAATTTAATGAAACATAGGATAAACAACATAAATACAATTTAGTAAAGCATAGGACAAAACAACATAAATACAATTTAATAAAGCATATGTTAAAACAACATAAATACAATTTAATAAAGCATAAGATAAAACAACATGGATATAATTTAGTAAAGCATAAGATAAAACAACATGAATACAATTTAATAAAGCATAGGATAAAACAACATAAATACAATTTAATAAAGCATAGGCTAAAACTACATAAATACAATTTAATAAAGCATAGGATAAAACAAATTAAATACAATTTAATAAAGCATAGGATAAAACAACATGAATTCAATTTAATAAAGCATAGGATAAAACAACATAAATACAATTTAATAAAGCATAGGATAAAACAACATAAATAAAATTTAATAAAGCATAGGATAAAACAACATAAATAAAATTTAATAAAGCATAGGTTAAAACAACATAAATACAATTTAATAAAGCATAGGATAAAACAACATAAATACAATTTAATAAAGCATAGGATAAAACAACATAAATAAAATTTAATAAAGCATAGGTTAAAACAACATAAATACAATTTAATAAAGCATCGGACAAAACAACATAAATACAATTTAATAAAGCATAGGATAAAACAACATAAATACAATTTATAAAGCATAGGATAAAACAACATAAATACAATTTAATAAAGCATAGGATAAAACAACATAAATACAATTTAATAAAGCATAGGATAAAACAACATAAATACAATTTAATGAAACATAGAATAAACAACATAAATACAATTTAGTAAAGCATAGGACAAAACAACATAAATACAATTTAATAAAGCATATGTTAAAACAACATAAATACAATTTAATAAAGCATAAGATAAAACAACATGAATATAATTTAGTAAAGCATAAGATAAAACAACATGAATACAATTTAATAAAGCATAGGATAAAACAAATTAAATACAATTTAATAAAGCATAGAATAAAACAACATAAATTCAATTTAATAAAGCATAGGATAAAACAACATAAATACAATTTAATAAAGCATAGGATAAAACAACATAAATACAATTTAATAAAGCATAAGATAAAACAACATGAAGACAATTTAATAAAGCAGAGGTTAAAACAACATAAATACAATTTAATAAATCATAGGATAAAACAACATAAATACAATTTCATAAAGCATAGGCTAAAACTACATAAATACAATTTAATAAAGCATCGGACAAAACAACATAAATACAATTTAATAAAGCATATGATAAAACAACATAAATACAATTTATAAAGCATAGGATAAAACAACATAAATACAATTTAATAAAGCATAGGATAAAACAACATAAATAAAATTTAATAAAGCATAGGTTAAAACAACATAAATACAATTTAATAAAGCATCGGACAAAAGAACATAAATACAATTTAATAAAGCATAGGATAAAACAACATAAATACAATTTAATAAAGCATAGGATAAAACAACATAAATAAAATTTAATAAAGCATAGGTTAAAACAACATAAATACAATTTAATAAAGCATAGGGTAAAACAACATAAATACAATTTAATAAAGCATAGGATAAAACAACATAAATAAAATTTAATAAAGCATAGGTTAAAACAACATAAATACAATTTAATAAAGCATAGGCAAAAACTACATAAATACAATTTAATAAAGCATAGGATAAAACAACATGAATACAATTTAATAAAGCATAGGTTAAAACAACATAAATACAATTTAATAAAGCATAGGATAAAACAACATAAATACAATTTAATAAAGCATAGGTTAAAACAACATAAATACAATTTTATAAAGCATATGTTAAAACAACATAAATACAATTTAATAAAGCATAAGATAAAACAACATGGATATAATTTAGTAAAGCATAAGATAAAACAACATGAATACAATTTAATAAAGCATACGATAAAACAACATAAATACAATTTAATAAAGCATAGGCTAAAACTACATAAATACAATTTAATAAAGCATAGGATAAAACAAATTAAATACAATTTAATAAAGCATAGGATAAAACAACATGAATTCAATTTAATAAAGCATAGGATAAAACAACATAAATACAATTTAATAAAGCATAGGATAAAACAACATAAATACAATTTAATAAAGCATAAGATAAAACAACATGAAGACAATTTAATAAAGCAGAGGTTAAAACAACATAAATACAATTTAATAAATCATAGGATAAAACAACATAAATACAATTTCATAAAGCATAGGCTAAAACTACATAAATACAATTTAATAAAGCATCGGACAAAACAACATAAATACAATTTAATAAAGCATATGATAAAACAACATAAATACAATTTATAAAGCATAGGATAAAACAACATAAATACAATTTAATAAAGCATAGGATAAAACAACATAAATACAATTTAATGAAACATAGAATAAACAACATAAATACAATTTAGTAAAGCATAGGACAAAACAACATAAATACAATTTAATAAAGCATATGTTAAAACAACATAAATACAATTTAATAAAGCATAAGATAAAACAACATGAATATAATTTAGTAAAGCATAAGATAAAACAACATGAATACAATTTAATAAAGCATAGGATAAAACAAATTAAATACAATTTAATAAAGCATAGAATAAAATAACATAAATTCAATTTAATAAAGCATAGGATAAAACAACATAAATACAATTTAATAAAGCATAGGATAAAACAACATAAATACAATTTAATAAAGCATAAGATAAAACAACATGAAGACAATTTAATAAAGCAGAGGTTAAAACAACATAAATACAATTTAATAAATCATAGGATAAAACAACATAAATACAATTTCATAAAGCATAGGCTAAAACTACATAAATACAATTTAATAAAGCATCGGACAAAACAACATAAATACAATTTAATAAAGCATATGATAAAACAACATAAATACAATTTATAAAGCATAGGATAAAACAACATAAATACAATTTAATAAAGCATAGGATAAAACAACATAAATAAAATTTAATAAAGCATAGGTTAAAACAACATAAATACAATTTAATAAAGCATCGGACAAAAGATCATAAATACAATTTAATAAAGCATAGGATAAAACAACATAAATACAATTTAATAAAGCATAGGATAAAACAACATAAATAAAATTTAATAAAGCATAGGTTAAAACAACATAAATACAATTTAATAAAGCATAGGGTAAAACAACATAAATACAATTTAATAAAGCATAGGATAAAACAACATAAATAAAATTTAATAAAGCATAGGTTAAAACAACATAAATACAATTTAATAAAGCATAGGCAAAAACTACATAAATACAATTTAATAAAGCATAGGATAAAACAACATGAATACAATTTAATAAAGCATAGGTTAAAACAACATAAATACAATTTAATAAAGCATAGGATAAAACAACATAAATACAATTTAATAAAGCATAGGTTAAAACAACATAAATACAATTTTATAAAGCATATGTTAAAACAACATAAATACAATTTAATAAAGCATAAGATAAAACAACATGGATATAATTTAGTAAAGCATAAGATAAAACAACATGAATACAATTTAATAAAGCATAGGATAAAACAACATAAATACAATTTAATAAAGCATAGGCTAAAACTACATAAATACAATTTAATAAAGCATAGGATAAAACAAATTAAATACAATTTAATAAAGCATAGGATAAAACAACATGAATTCAATTTAATAAAGCATAGGATAAAACAACATAAATACAATTTAATAAAGCATAGGATAAAACAACATAAATACAATTTAATAAATCATAGGATAAAACAACATAAATACAATGTAATAAAGCATAGGTTAAAACAACATAAATACAATTTAATAAAGCATAGGATAAAATAACATAAATACAATTTCATAAAGCATAGGCTAAAACTACATAAATACAATTTAATAAAGCATCGGACAAAACAACATAAATTCAATTTAATAAAGCATATGATAAAACAACATAAATACAATTTATAAAGCATAGGATAAAACAACATAAATACAATTTAATAAAGCATAGGATAAAACAACATAAATAAAATTTAATAAAGCATAGGTTAAAACAACATAAATACAATTTAATAAAGCATCGTACAAAAGAACATAAATACAATTTAATAAAGCATAGGATAAAACAACATAAATACAATTTATAAAGCATAGGATAAAACAACATAAATACAATTTAATAAAGCATAGGATAAAACAACATAAATACAATTTAATAAAGCATAGGATAAAACAACATAAATAAAATTTAATAAAGCATAGGTTAAAACAACATAAATACAATTTAATAAAGCATAGGCAAAAACTACATAAATACAATTTAATAAAGCATAGGATAAAACAACATGAATACAATTTAATAAAGCATAGGTTAAAACAACATAAATACAATTTAATAAAGCATAGGATAAAACAACATAAATACAATTTAATAAAGCATAGGTTAAAACAACATAAATACAATTTAATAACGCATAGGATAAAACAACGTAAATACTTTTTAATAAAGCATAGGTTAAAACAACATAAATACAATTTAATAAAGCATAGGCTAAAACTACATAAATACAATTTAATAAAGCATAGGATAAAACAACATAAATACAATTTAATAAAGCATAGGATAAAACAACATAAATACAATTTAATAAAGCATAGGATAAAACAACATAAATACAATTTAATAAAGCATACGTTAAAACAACATAAATACAATTAAATAAAGCATAGGATAAAACAACATAAATACAATTTAATAAAGCATAGGTTAAAACAACATAAATACAATTTTATAAAGCATAGGATAAAACAACATAAATACAATTTAATAAAGCATAGGTTAAAACAACATAAATACAATTTAATAAAGCATAGGATAAAACAACATAAATTCAATTTAATAAAGCATAGGATAAAACAACATAAATACAATTTAATAAAGCATAGGATAAAACAACATAAATACAATTTATAAAGCATAGGATAAAACAACATAAATACAATTTAATAAAGCATAGGATAAAACAACATAAATTCAATTTAATAAAGCATAGGATAAAACAACATAAATACAATTTAATAAAGCATAGGATAAAACAACATAAATAAAATTTAATAAAGCATAGGATAAAACAACATAAATACAATTTATAAAGCATAGGATAAAACAACATAAATACAATTTAATAAAGCATAGGTTAAAACAACATAAATACAATTTAATAAAGCATAGGATAAAACAACATAAATACAATTTAATAAAGCATAGGATAAAACAACATAAATAAAATTTAATAAAGCATAGGTTAAAACAACATAAATACAATTTAATAAAGCATAGGCAAAAACTACATAAATACAATTTAATAAAGCATAGGATAAAACAACATGAATACAATTTAATAAAGCATAGGTTAAAACAACATAAATACAATTTAATAAAGCATAGGATAAAACAACATAAATACAATTTAATAAAGCATAGGTTAAAACAACATAAATACAATTTAATAACGCATAGGATAAAACAACGTAAATACTTTTTAATAAAGCATAGGTTAAAACAACATAAATACAATTTAATAAAGCATAGGCTAAAACTACATAAATACAATTTAATAAAGCATAGGATAAAACAACATAAATACAATTTAATAAAGCATAGGATAAAACAACATAAATACAATTTAATAAAGCATAGGATAAAACAACATAAATACAATTTAATAAAGCATACGTTAAAACAACATAAATACAATTAAATAAAGCATAGGATAAAACAACATAAATACAATTTAATAAAGCATAGGTTAAAACAACATAAATACAATTTTATAAAGCATAGGATAAAACAACATAAATACAATTTAATAAAGCATAGGTTAAAACAACATAAATACAATTTAATAAAGCATAGGATAAAACAACATAAATTCAATTTAATAAAGCATAGGATAAAACAACATAAATACAATTTAATAAAGCATAGGATAAAACAACATAAATACAATTTATAAAGCATAGGATAAAACAACATAAATACAATTTAATAAAGCATAGGATAAAACAACATAAATTCAATTTAATAAAGCATAGGATAAAACAACATAAATACAATTTAATAAAGCATAGGATAAAACAACATAAATAAAATTTAATAAAGCATAGGATAAAACAACATAAATACAATTTATAAAGCATAGGATAAAACAACATAAATACAATTTAATAAAGCATAGGTTAAAACAACATAAATACAATTTAATAAAGCATAGGATAAAACAACATAAATACAATTTAATAAAGCATAGGTTAAAACAACATAAATACAATTTAATAAAGCATAGGATAAAACAACATAAATACAATTTAATAAAGCATAGGATAAAACAACGTAAATACTTTTTAATAAAGCATAGGTTAAAACAACATAAATACAATTTAATAAAGCATAGGCTAAAACTACATAAATACAATTTAATAAAGCATAGGATAAAACAACATAAATACAATTTAATAAAGCATAGGATAAAACAACATAAATACAATTTAATAAAGCATAGGATAAAACAACATAAATACAATTTAATAAAGCATACGTTAAAACAACATAAATACAATTAAATAAAGCATAGGATAAAACAACATAAATACAATTTAATAAAGCATAGGTTAAAACAACATAAATACAATTTATAAAGCATAGGATAAAACAACATAAATACAATTTAATAAAGCATAGGATAAAACAACATAAATTCAATTTAATAAAGCATAGGATAAAACAACATAAATACAATTTAATAAAGCATAGGATAAAACAACATAAATAAAATTTAATAAAGCATAGGATAAAACAACATAAATACAATTTATAAAGCATAGGATAAAACAACGTAAATACAATTTAATAAAACATAGGTTAAAACAACATAAATACAATTTAATAAAGCATAGGATAAAACAACATAAATACAATTTAATAAAGCATAGGTTAAAACAACATAAATACAATTTAATAAAGCATAGGATAAAACAACATAAATACAATTTAATAAAGCATAGGATAAAACAACGTAAATACTTTTTAATAAAGCATAGGTTAAAACAACATAAATACAATTTAATAAACCATAGGCTAAAACTACATAAATACAATTTAATAAAGCATAGGATAAAACAACATAAATACAATTTAATAAAGCATAGGATAAAACAACATAAATACAATTTAATAAAGCATAGGATAAAACAACATAAATACAATTTAATAAAGCATACGTTAAAACAACATAAAAACAATTAAATAAAGCATAGGATAAAACAACATAAATACAATTTAATAAAGCATAGGTTAAAACAACATAAATACAATTTTATAAAGCATAGGATAAAACAACATAAATACAATTTAATAAAGCATAGGTTAAAACAACATAAATACAATTTAATAAAGCATAGGATAAAACAACATAAATTCAATTTAATAAAGCATAGGATAAAACAACATAAATACAATTTAATAAAGCATAGGATAAAACAACATAAATACAATTTATAAAGCATAGGATAAAACAACATAAATACAATTTAATAAAGCATAGGATAAAACAACATAAATAAAATTTAATAAAGCATAGGTTAAAACAACATAAATACAATTTAATAAAGCATCGGACAAAACAACATAAATACAATTTAATAAAGCATAGGATAAAACAACATAAATACAATTTATAAAGCATAGGATAAAACAACATAAATACAATTTAATAAAGCATAGGATAAAACAACATAAATACAATTTAATAAAGCATAGGATAAAACAACATAAATACAATTTAATAAAGCATAGGATAAAACAACGTAAATACAATTTAATAAAGCATAGGTTAAAACAACATAAATACAATTTAATAAAGCATAGGATAAAACAACATAAATACAATTTAATAAAGCATAGGTTAAAACAACATAAATACAATTTAATAAAGCATAGGATAAAACAACATAAATTCAATTTAATAAAGCATAGGATAAAACAACATAAATACAATTTAATAAAGCATAGGATAAAACAACATAAATACAATTTATAAAGCATAGGATAAAACAACATAAATACAATTTAATAAAGCATAGGATAAAACAACATAAATAAAATTTAATAAAGCATAGGTTAAAACAACATAAATACAATTTAATAAAGCATCGGACAAAACAACATAAATACAATTTAATAAAGCATAGGATAAAACAACATAAATACAATTTATAAAGCATAGGATAAAACAACATAAATACAATTTAATAAAGCATAGGATAAAACAACATAAATACAATTTAATAAAGCATAGGATAAAACAACATAAATACAATTTAATAAAGCATAGGATAAAACAACGTAAATACAATTTAATAAAGCATAGGTTAAAACAACATAAATACAATTTAATAAAGCATAGGATAAAACAACATAAATACAATTTAATAAAGCATAGGTTAAAACAACATAAATACAATTTAATAAAGCATAGGATAAAACAACATAAATACAATTTAATAAAGCATAGGATAAAACAACGTAAATACTTTTTAATAAAGCATAGGTTAAAACAACATAAATACAATTTAATAAACCATAGGCTAAAACTACATAAATACAATTTAATAAAGCATAGGATAAAACAACATAAATACAATTTAATAAAGCATAGGATAAAACAACATAAATACAATTTAATAAAGCATAGGATAAAACAACATAAATACAATTTAATAAAGCATACGTTAAAACAACATAAAAACAATTAAATAAAGCATAGGATAAAACAACATAAATACAATTTAATAAAGCATAGGTTAAAACAACATAAATACAATTTTATAAAGCATAGGATAAAACAACATAAATACAATTTAATAAAGCATAGGTTAAAACAACATAAATACAATTTAATAAAGCATAGGATAAAACAACATAAATTCAATTTAATAAAGCATAGGATAAAACAACATAAATACAATTTAATAAAGCATAGGATAAAACAACATAAATACAATTTATAAAGCATAGGATAAAACAACATAAATACAATTTAATAAAGCATAGGATAAAACAACATAAATAAAATTTAATAAAGCATAGGTTAAAACAACATAAATACAATTTAATAAAGCATCGGACAAAACAACATAAATACAATTTAATAAAGCATAGGATAAAACAACATAAATACAATTTATAAAGCATAGGATAAAACAACATAAATACAATTTAATAAAGCATAGGATAAAACAACATAAATACAATTTAATAAAGCATAGGATAAAACAACATAAATACAATTTAATAAAGCATAGGCTAAAACTACATAAATACAATTTAATAAAGCATAGGATAAAACAACATAAATACACTTTAATAAAGCATAGGATAAAACAACATAAATACAATTTAATAAAGCATAGGATAAAACAACATAAATACAATTTAATAAAGCATAGGATAAAACAACATAAATACAATTTAATGAAACATAGGATAAACAACATAAATACAATTTAGTAAAGCATAGGACAAAACAACATAAATACAATTTAATAAAGCATATGTTAAAACAACATAAATACAATTTAATAAAGCATAAGATAAAACAACATGGATATAATTTAGTAAAGCATAAGATAAAACAACATGAATACAATTTAATAAAGCATAGGATAAAACAACATAAATACAATTTAATAAAGCATAGGCTAAAACTACATAAATACAATTTAATAAAGCATAGGATAAAACAAATTAAATACAATTTAATAAAGCATAGGATAAAACAACATGAATTCAATTTAATAAAGCATAGGATAAAACAACATAAATACAATTTAATAAAGCATAGGATAAAACAACATAAATAAAATTTAATAAAGCATAGGATAAAACAACATAAATAAAATTTAATAAAGCATAGGTTAAAACAACATAAATACAATTTAATAAAGCATAGGATAAAACAACATAAATACAATTTAATAAAGCATAGGATAAAACAACATAAATAAAATTTAATAAAGCATAGGTTAAAACAACATAAATACAATTTAATAAAGCATCGGACAAAACAACATAAATACAATTTAATAAAGCATAGGATAAAACAACATAAATACAATTTATAAAGCATAGGATAAAACAACATAAATACAATTTAATAAAGCATAGGATAAAACAACATAAATACAATTTAATAAAGCATAGGATAAAACAACATAAATACAATTTAATGAAACATAGAATAAACAACATAAATACAATTTAGTAAAGCATAGGACAAAACAACATAAATACAATTTAATAAAGCATATGTTAAAACAACATAAATACAATTTAATAAAGCATAAGATAAAACAACATGAATATAATTTAGTAAAGCATAAGATAAAACAACATGAATACAATTTAATAAAGCATAGGATAAAACAAATTAAATACAATTTAATAAAGCATAGAATAAAACAACATAAATTCAATTTAATAAAGCATAGGATAAAACAACATAAATACAATTTAATAAAGCATAGGATAAAACAACATAAATACAATTTAATAAAGCATAAGATAAAACAACATGAAGACAATTTAATAAAGCAGAGGTTAAAACAACATAAATACAATTTAATAAATCATAGGATAAAACAACATAAATACAATTTCATAAAGCATAGGCTAAAACTACATAAATACAATTTAATAAAGCATCGGACAAAACAACATAAATACAATTTAATAAAGCATATGATAAAACAACATAAATACAATTTATAAAGCATAGGATAAAACAACATAAATACAATTTAATAAAGCATAGGATAAAACAACATAAATAAAATTTAATAAAGCATAGGTTAAAACAACATAAATACAATTTAATAAAGCATCGGACAAAAGAACATAAATACAATTTAATAAAGCATAGGATAAAACAACATAAATACAATTTAATAAAGCATAGGATAAAACAACATAAATAAAATTTAATAATGCATAGGTTAAAACAACATAAATACAATTTAATAAAGCATAGGGTAAAACAACATAAATACAATTTAATAAAGCATAGGATAAAACAACATAAATAAAATTTAATAAAGCATAGGTTAAAACAACATAAATACAATTTAATAAAGCATAGGCAAAAACTACATAAATACAATTTAATAAAGCATAGGATAAAACAACATGAATACAATTTAATAAAGCATAGGTTAAAACAACATAAATACAATTTAATAAAGCATAGGATAAAACAACATAAATACAATTTAATAAAGCATAGGTTAAAACAACATAAATACAATTTTATAAAGCATATGTTAAAACAACATAAATACAATTTAATAAAGCATAAGATAAAACAACATGGATATAATTTAGTAAAGCATAAGATAAAACAACATGAATACAATTTAATAAAGCATACGATAAAACAACATAAATACAATTTAATAAAGCATAGGCTAAAACTACATAAATACAATTTAATAAAGCATAGGATAAAACAAATTAAATACAATTTAATAAAGCATAGGATAAAACAACATGAATTCAATTTAATAAAGCATAGGATAAAACAACATAAATACAATTTAATAAAGCATAAGATAAAACAACATGGATATAATTTAGTAAAGCATAAGATAAAACAACATGAATACAATTTAATAAAGCATAGGATAAAACAACATAAATACAATTTAATAAAGCATAGGCTAAAACTACATAAATACAATTTAATAAAGCATAGGATAAAACAAATTAAATACAATTTAATAAAGCATAGGATAAAACAACATGAATTCAATTTAATAAAGCATAGGATAAAACAACATAAATACAATTTAATAAAGCATAGGATAAAACAACATAAATAAAATTTAATAAAGCATAGGATAAAACAACATAAATAAAATTTAATAAAGCATAGGTTAAAACAACATAAATACAATTTAATAAAGCATAGGATAAAACAACATAAATACAATTTAATAAAGCATAGGATAAAACAACATAAATAAAATTTAATAAAGCATAGGTTAAAACAACATAAATACAATTTAATAAAGCATCGGACAAAACAACATAAATACAATTTAATAAAGCATAGGATAAAACAACATAAATACAATTTATAAAGCATAGGATAAAACAACATAAATACAATTTAATAAAGCATAGGATAAAACAACATAAATACAATTTAATAAAGCATAGGATAAAACAACATAAATACAATTTAATGAAACATAGAATAAACAACATAAATACAATTTAGTAAAGCATAGGACAAAACAACATAAATACAATTTAATAAAGCATATGTTAAAACAACATAAATACAATTTAATAAAGCATAAGATAAAACAACATGAATATAATTTAGTAAAGCATAAGATAAAACAACATGAATACAATTTAATAAAGCATAGGATAAAACAAATTAAATACAATTTAATAAAGCATAGAATAAAACAACATAAATTCAATTTAATAAAGCATAGGATAAAACAACATGAATACAATTTAATAAAGCATAGGTTAAAACAACATAAATACAATTTAATAAAGCATAGGATAAAACAACATAAATACAATTTAATAAAGCATAGGTTAAAACAACATAAATACAATTTTATAAAGCATATGTTAAAACAACATAAATACAATTTAATAAAGCATAAGATAAAACAACATGGATATAATTTAGTAAAGCATAAGATAAAACAACATGAATACAATTTAATAAAGCATAGGATAAAACAACATAAATACAATTTAATAAAGCATAGGCTAAAACTACATAAATACAATTTAATAAAGCATAGGATAAAACAAATTAAATACAATTTAATAAAGCATAGGATAAAACAACATGAATTCAATTTAATAAAGCATAGGATAAAACAACATAAATACAATTTAATAAAGCATAGGATAAAACAACATAAATAAAATTTAATAAAGCATAGGATAAAACAACATAAATAAAATTTAATAAAGCATAGGTTAAAACAACATAAATACAATTTAATAAAGCATAGGATAAAACAACATAAATACAATTTAATAAAGCATAGGATAAAACAACGTAAATACTTTTTAATAAAGCATAGGTTAAAACAACATAAATACAATTTAATAAAGCATAGGCAAAAACTACATAAATACAATTTAATAAAGCATAGGATAAAACAACATGAATACAATTTAATAAAGCATAGGTTAAAACAACATAAATACAATTTAATAAAGCATAGGATAAAACAACATAAATACAATTTAATAAAGCATAGGTTAAAACAACATAAATACAATTTTATAAAGCATATGTTAAAACAACATAAATACAATTTAATAAAGCATAAGATAAAACAACATGGATATAATTTAGTAAAGCATAAGATAAAACAACATGAATACAATTTAATAAAGCATAGGATAAAACAACATAAATACAATTTAATAAAGCATAGGCTAAAACTACATAAATACAATTTAATAAAGCATAGGATAAAACAAATTAAATACAATTTAATAAAGCATAGGATAAAACAACATGAATTCAATTTAATAAAGCATAGGATAAAACAACATAAATACAATTTAATAAAGCATAGGATAAAACAACATAAATAAAATTTAATAAAGCATAGGATAAAACAACATAAATAAAATTTAATAAAGCATAGGTTAAAACAACATAAATACAATTTAATAAAGCATAGGATAAAACAACATAAATACAATTTAATAAAGCATAGGATAAAACAACGTAAATACTTTTTAATAAAGCATAGGTTAAAACAACATAAATACAATTTAATAAAGCATAGGCTAAAACTACATAAATACAATTTAATAAAGCATCGGACAAAAGAACATAAATACAATTTAATAAAGCATAGGATAAAACAACATAAATACAATTTATAAAGCATAGGATAAAACAACATAAATACAATTTAATAAAGCATAGGATAAAACAACATAAATACAATTTAATAAAGCATAGGATAAAACAACATAAATAAAATTTAATAAAGCATAGGTTAAAACAACATAAATACAATTTAATAAAGCATAGGGTAAAACAACATAAATACAATTTAATAAAGCATAGGATAAAACAACATAAATAAAATTTAATAAAGCATAGGTTAAAACAACATAAATACAATTTAATAAAGCATAGGCAAAAACTACATAAATACAATTTAATAAAGCATAGGATAAAACAACATGAATACAATTTAATAAAGCATAGGTTAAAACAACATAAATACAATTTAATAAAGCATAGGATAAAACAACATAAATACAATTTAATAAAGCATAGGTTAAAACAACATAAATACAATTTAATAAAGCATAGGATAAAACAACATAAATACAATTTAATAAAGCATAGGATAAAACAACGTAAATACTTTTTAATAAAGCATAGGTTAAAACAACATAAATACAATTTAATAAAGCATAGGCTAAAACTACATAAATACAATTTAATAAAGCATAGGATAAAACAACATAAATACAATTTAATAAAGCATAGGATAAAACAACATAAATACAATTTAATAAAGCATAGGATAAAACAACATAAATACAATTTAATAAAGCATACGTTAAAACAACATAAATACAATTAAATAAAGCATAGGATAAAACAACATAAATACAATTTAATAAAGCATAGGTTAAAACAACATAAATACAATTTTATAAAGCATAGGATAAAACAACATAAATACAATTTAATAAATCATAGGTTAAAACAACATAAATACAATTTAATAAAGCATAGGATAAAACAACATAAATTCAATTTAATAAAGCATAGGATAAAACAACATAAATACAATTTAATAAAGCATAGGATAAAACAACATAAATACAATTTATAAAGCATAGGATAAAACAACATAAATACAATTTAATAAAGCATAGGATAAAACAACATAAATTCAATTTAATAAAGCATAGGATAAAACAACATAAATACAATTTAATAAAGCATAGGCTAAAACTACATAAATACAATTTAATAAAGCATAGGATAAAACAACATAAATACAATTTAATAAAGCATAGGATAAAACAACATAAATAAAATTTAATAAAGCATAGGATAAAACAACATAAATACAATTTAATAAAGCATAGGATAAAACAACATAAATACAATTTAATAAAGCATACGTTAAAACAACATAAATACAATTAAATAAAGCATAGGATAAAACAACATAAATACAATTTAATAAAGCATAGGATAAAACAACGTAAATACTTTTTAATAAAGCATAGGATAAAACAACATAAATACAATTTATAAAGCATAGGATAAAACAACATAAATACAATTTAATAAAGCATAGGATAAAACAACGTAAATACTTTTTAATAAAGCATAGGTTAAAACAACATAAATA
Organism: Phyllobates terribilis; assembly: GCF_046119375.1. Taxonomy (NCBI): domain Eukaryota; kingdom Metazoa; phylum Chordata; class Amphibia; order Anura; family Dendrobatidae; genus Phyllobates; species Phyllobates terribilis. The sequence goes on from NW_027362778.1 coordinate 2,478,430, forward strand.
CAATTTAATAAAGCATAGGCTAAAACTACATAAATACAATTTAATAAAGCATAGGATAAAACAACATAAATACAATTTATAAAGCATAGGATAAAACAACATAAATACAATTTAATAAAGCATAGGATAAAACAACATAAATACAATTTAATAAAGCATAGGATAAAACAACATAAATAAAATTTAATAAAGCATAGGTTAAAACAACATAAATACAATTTAATAAAGCATAGGGTAAAACAACATAAATACAATTTAATAAAGCATAGGATAAAACAACACAAATAAAATTTAATAAAGCATAGGTTAAAACAACATAAATACAATTTAATAAAGCATAGGCAAAAACTACATAAATACAATTTAATAAAGCATAGGATAAAACAACATGAATACAATTTAATAAAGCATAGGTTAAAACAACATAAATACAATTTAATAAAGCATAGGATAAAACAACATAAATACAATTTAATAAAGCATAGGTTAAAACAACATAAATACAATTTAATAAAGCATAGGATAAAACAACATAAATACAATTTAATAAAGCATAGGATAAAACAACGTAAATACTTTTTAATAAAGCATAGGTTAAAACAACATAAATACAATTTAATAAAGCATAGGCTAAAACTACATAAATACAATTTAATAAAGCATAGGATAAAACAACATAAATACAATTTAATAAAGCATAGGATAAAACAACATAAATACAATTTAATAAAGCATAGGATAAAACAACATAAATACAATTTAATAAAGCATACGTTAAAACAACATAAATACAATTAAATAAAGCATAGGATAAAACAACATAAATACAATTTAATAAAGCATAGGTTAAAACAACATAAATACAATTTTATAAAGCATAGGATAAAACAACATAAATACAATTTAATAAATCATAGGTTAAAAAAACATAAATACAATTTAATAAAGCATAGGATAAAACAACATAAATTCAATTTAATAAAGCATAGGATAAAACAACATAAATACAATTTAATAAAGCATAGGATAAAACAACATAAATACAATTTATAAAGCATAGGATAAAACAACATAAATACAATTTAATAAAGCATAGGATAAAACAACATAAATTCAATTTAATAAAGCATAGGATAAAACAACATAAATACAATTTAATAAAGCATAGGATAAAACAACATAAATAAAATTTAATAAAGCATAGGATAAAACAACATAAATACAATTTATAAAGCATAGGATAAAACAACATAAATACAATTTAATAAAGCATAGGTTAAAACAACATAAATACAATTTAATAAAGCATAGGATAAAACAACATAAATACAATTTAATAAAGCATAGGTTAAAACAACATAAATACAATTTAATAAAGCATAGGATAAAACAACATAAATACAATTTAATAAAGCATAGGATAAAACAACGTAAATACTTTTTAATAAAGCATAGGTTAAAACAACATAAATACAATTTAATAAAGCATAGGCTAAAACTACATAAATACAATTTAATAAAGCATAGGATAAAACAACATAAATACAATTTAATAAAGCATAGGATAAAACAACATAAATACAATTTAATAAAGCATAGGATAAAACAACATAAATACAATTTAATAAAGCATAGGATAAAACAACATAAATACAATTTAATAAAGCATACGTTAAAACAACATAAATACAATTAAATAAAGCATAGGATAAAACAACATAAATACAATTTAATAAAGCATAGGTTAAAACAACATAAATACAATTTATAAAGCATAGGATAAAACAACATAAATACAATTTAATAAAGCATAGGATAAAACAACATAAATTCAATTTAATAAAGCATAGGATAAAACAACATAAATACAATTTAATAAAGCATAGGATAAAACAACATAAATAAAATTTAATAAAGCATAGGATAAAACAACATAAATACAATTTATAAAGCATAGGATAAAACAACGTAAATACAATTTAATAAAGCATAGGTTAAAACAACATAAATACAATTTAATAAAGCATAGGATAAAACAACATAAATACAATTTAATAAAGCATAGGTTAAAACAACATAAATACAATTTAATAAAGCATAGGATAAAACAACATAAATACAATTTAATAAAGCATAGGATAAAACAACATAAATACAATTTAATAAAGCATAGGTTAAAACAACATAAATACAATTTAATAAAGCATAGGATAAAACAACATAAATTCAATTTAATAAAGCATAGGATAAAACAACATAAATACAATTTAATAAAGCATAGGATAAAACAACATAAATACAATTTATAAAGCATAGGATAAAACAACATAAATACAATTTAATAAAGCATACGTTAAAACAACATAAATACAATTAAATAAAGCATAGGATAAAACAACATAAATACAATTTAATAAAGCATAGGTTAAAACAACATAAATACAATTTATAAAGCATAGGATAAAACAACATAAATACAATTTAATAAAGCATAGGATAAAACAACATAAATTCAATTTAATAAAGCATAGGATAAAACAACATAAATACAATTTAATAAAGCATAGGATAAAACAACATAAATAAAATTTAATAAAGCATAGGATAAAACAACATAAATACAATTTATAAAGCATAGGATAAAACAACGTAAATACAATTTAATAAAGCATAGGTTAAAACAACATAAATACAATTTAATAAAGCATAGGATAAAACAACATAAATACAATTTAATAAAGCATAGGTTAAAACAACATAAATACAATTTAATAAAGCATAGGATAAAACAACATAAATACAATTTAATAAAGCATAGGATAAAACAACGTAAATACTTTTTAATAAAGCATAGGTTAAAACAACATAAATACAATTTAATAAACCATAGGCTAAAACTACATAAATACAATTTAATAAAGCATAGGATAAAACAACATAAATACAATTTAATAAAGCATAGGATAAAACAACATAAATACAATTTAATAAAGCATAGGATAAAACAACATAAATACAATTTAATAAAGCATACGTTAAAACAACATAAAAACAATTAAATAAAGCATAGGATAAAACAACATAAATACAATTTAATAAAGCATAGGTTAAAACAACATAAATACAATTTTATAAAGCATAGGATAAAACAACATAAATACAATTTAATAAAGCATAGGTTAAAACAACATAAATACAATTTAATAAAGCATAGGATAAAACAACATAAATTCAATTTAATAAAGCATAGGATAAAACAACATAAATACAATTTAATAAAGCATAGGATAAAACAACATAAATACAATTTATAAAGCATAGGATAAAACAACATAAATAAAATTTAATAAAGCATAGGTTAAAACAACATAAATACAATTTAATAAAGCATCGGACAAAACAACATAAATACAATTTAATAAAGCATAGGATAAAACAACATAAATACAATTTAATAAAGCATAGGATAAAACAACATAAATTCAATTTAATAAAGCATAGGATAAAACAACATAAATACAATTTAATAAAGCATAGGATAAAACAACATAAATAAAATTTAATAAAGCATAGGATAAAACAACATAAATACAATTTATAAAGCATAGGATAAAACAACGTAAATACAATTTAATAAAGCATAGGTTAAAACAACATAAATACAATTTAATAAAGCATAGGATAAAACAACATAAATACAATTTAATAAAGCATAGGTTAAAACAACATAAATACAATTTAATAAAGCATAGGATAAAACAACATAAATACAATTTAATAAAGCATAGGATAAAACAACGTAAATACTTTTTAATAAAGCATAGGTTAAAACAACATAAATACAATTTAATAAAGCATAGGATAAAACAACATAAATACAATTTAATAAAGCATAGGTTAAAACAACATAAATACAATTTAATAAAGCATAGGATAAAACAACATAAATACAATTTAATAAAGCATAGGATAAAACAACGTAAATACTTTTTAATAAAGCATAGGTTAAAACAACATAAATACAATTTAATAAACCATAGGCTAAAACTACATAAATACAATTTAATAAAGCATAGGATAAAACAACATAAATACAATTTAATAAAGCATAGGATAAAACAACATAAATACAATTTAATAAAGCATAGGATAAAACAACATAAATACAATTTAATAAAGCATACGTTAAAACAACATAAAAACAATTAAATAAAGCATAGGATAAAACAACATAAATACAATTTAATAAAGCATAGGTTAAAACAACATAAATACAATTTTATAAAGCATAGGATAAAACAACATAAATACAATTTAATAAAGCATAGGTTAAAACAACATAAATACAATTTAATAAAGCATAGGATAAAACAACATAAATTCAATTTAATAAAGCATAGGATAAAACAACATAAATACAATTTAATAAAGCATAGGATAAAACAACATAAATACAATTTATAAAGCATAGGATAAAACAACATAAATAAAATTTAATAAAGCATAGGTTAAAACAACATAAATACAATTTAATAAAGCATCGGACAAAACAACATAAATACAATTTAATAAAGCATAGGATAAAACAACATAAATACAATTTATAAAGCATAGGATAAAACAACATAAATACAATTTAATAAAGCATAGGATAAAACAACATAAATACAATTTAATAAAGCATAGGATAAAACAACATAAATACAATTTAATAAAGCATAGGCTAAAACTACATAAATACAATTTAATAAAGCATAGGATAAAACAACATAAATACACTTTAATAAAGCATAGGATAAAACAACATAAATACAATTTAATAAAGCATAGGACAAAACAACATAAATACAATTTAATAAAGCATATGTTAAAACAACATAAATACAATTTAATAAAGCATAAGATAAAACAACATGGATATAATTTAGTAAAGCATAAGATAAAACAACATGAATACAATTTAATAAAGCATAGGATAAAACAACATAAATACAATTTAATAAAGCATAGGCTAAAACTACATAAATACAATTTAATAAAGCATAGGATAAAACAAATTAAATACAATTTAATAAAGCATAGGATAAAACAACATGAATTCAATTTAATAAAGCATAGGATAAAACAACATAAATACAATTTAATAAAGCATAGGATAAAACAACATAAATAAAATTTAATAAAGCATAGGATAAAACAACATAAATAAAATTTAATAAAGCATAGGTTAAAACAACATAAATACAATTTAATAAAGCATAGGATAAAACAACATAAATACAATTTAATAAAGCATAGGATAAAACAACATAAATAAAATTTAATAAAGCATAGGTTAAAACAACATAAATACAATTTAATAAAGCATCGGACAAAACAACATAAATACAATTTAATAAAGCATAGGATAAAACAACATAAATACAATTTATAAAGCATAGGATAAAACAACATAAATACAATTTAATAAAGCATAGGATAAAACAACATAAATACAATTTAATAAAGCATAGGATAAAACAACATAAATACAATTTAATGAAACATAGAATAAACAACATAAATACAATTTAGTAAAGCATAGGACAAAACAACATAAATACAATTTAATAAAGCATATGTTAAAACAACATAAATACAATTTAATAAAGCATAAGATAAAACAACATGAATATAATTTAGTAAAGCATAAGATAAAACAACATGAATACAATTTAATAAAGCATAGGATAAAACAACATAAATACAATTTAATAAAGCATAGGCTAAAACTACATAAATACAATTTAATAAAGCATAGGATAAAACAAATTAAATACAATTTAATAAAGCATAGAATAAAACAACATAAATTCAATTTAATAAAGCATAGGATAAAACAACATAAATACAATTTAATAAAGCATAGGATAAAACAACATAAATACAATTTAATAAAGCATAAGATAAAACAACATGAAGACAATTTAATAAAGCAGAGGTTAAAACAACATAAATACAATTTAATAAATCATAGGATAAAACAACATAAATACAATTTCATAAAGCATAGGCTAAAACTACATAAATACAATTTAATAAAGCATCGGACAAAACAACATAAATACAATTTAATAAAGCATATGATAAAACAACATAAATACAATTTATAAAGCATAGGATAAAACAACATAAATACAATTTAATAAAGCATAGGATAAAACAACATAAATAAAATTTAATAAAGCATAGGTTAAAACAACATAAATACAATTTAATAAAGCATCGGACAAAAGAACATAAATACAATTTAATAAAGCATAGGATAAAACAACATAAATAGAATTTAATAAAGCATAGGATAAAACAACATAAATAAAATTTAATAAAGCATAGGTTAAAACAACATAAATACAATTTAATAAAGCATAGGGTAAAACAACATAAATACAATTTAATAAAGCATAGGATAAAACAACATAAATAAAATTTAATAAAGCATAGGTTAAAACAACATAAATACAATTTAATAAAGCATAGGCAAAAACTACATAAATACAATTTAATAAAGCATAGGATAAAACAACATGAATACAATTTAATAAAGCATAGGTTAAAACAACATAAATACAATTTAATAAAGCATAGGATAAAACAACATAAATACAATTTAATAAAGCATAGGTTAAAACAACATAAATACAATTTTATAAAGCATATGTTAAAACAACATAAATACAATTTAATAAAGCATAAGATAAAACAACATGGATATAATTTAGTAAAGCATAAGATAAAAAAACATGAATACAATTTAATAAAGCATAGGATAAAACAACATAAATACAATTTAATAAAGCATAGGCTAAAACTACATAAATACAATTTAATAAAGCATAGGATAAAACAAATTAAATACAATTTAATAAAGCATAGGATAAAACAACATGAATTCAATTTAATAAAGCATAGGATAAAACAACATAAATACAATTTAATAAAGCATAGGATAAAACAACATAAATAAAATTTAATAAAGCATAGGATAAAACAACATAAATAAAATTTAATAAAGCATAGGATAAAACAACATAAATAAAATTTAATAAAGCATAGGATAAAACAACATAAATAAAATTTAATAAAGCATAGGTTAAAACAACATAAATACAATTTAATAAAGCATCGGACAAAACAACATAAATACAATTTAATAAAGCATAGGATAAAACAACATAAATACAATTTATAAAGCATAGGATAAAACAACATAAATACAATTTAATAAAGCATAGGATAAAACAACATAAATACAATTTAATAAAGCATAGGATAAAACAACATAAATACAATTTAATGAAACATAGAATAAACAACATAAATACAATTTAGTAAAGCATAGGACAAAACAACATAAATACAATTTAATAAAGCATATGTTAAAACAACATAAATACAATTTAATAAAGCATAAGATAAAACAACATGAATATAATTTAGTAAAGCATAAGATAAAACAACATGAATACAATTTAATAAAGCATAGGATAAAACAACATAAATACAATTTAATAAAGCATAGGCTAAAACTACATAAATACAATTTAATAAAGCATAGGATAAAACAAATTAAATACAATTTAATAAAGCATAGAATAAAACAACATAAATTCAATTTAATAAAGCATAGGATAAAACAACATAAATACAATTTAATAAAGCATAGGATAAAACAACATAAATACAATTTAATAAAGCATAGGATAAAACAACATAAATACAATTTATAAAGCATAGGATAAAACAACATAAATAAAATTTAATAAAGCATAGGTTAAAACAACATAAATACAATTTAATAAAGCATCGGACAAAACAACATAAATACAATTTAATAAAGCATAGGATAAAACAACATAAATACAATTTATAAAGCATAGGATAAAACAACATAAATACAATTTAATAAAGCATAGGATAAAACAACATAAATACAATTTAATAAAGCATAGGATAAAACAACATAAATACAATTTAATAAAGCATAGGCTAAAACTACATAAATACAATTTAATAAAGCATAGGATAAAACAACATAAATACACTTTAATAAAGCATAGGATAAAACAACATAAATACAATTTAATAAAGCATAGGATAAAACAACATAAATACAATTTAATAAAGCATAGGATAAAACAACATAAATACAATTTAATGAAACATAGGATAAACAACATAAATACAATTTAGTAAAGCATAGGACAAAACAACATAAATACAATTTAATAAAGCATATGTTAAAACAACATAAATACAATTTAATAAAGCATAAGATAAAACAACATGGATATAATTTAGTAAAGCATAAGATAAAACAACATGAATACAATTTAATAAAGCATAGGATAAAACAACATAAATACAATTTAATAAAGCATAGGCTAAAACTACATAAATACAATTTAATAAAGCATAGGATAAAACAAATTAAATACAATTTAATAAAGCATAGGATAAAACAACATGAATTCAATTTAATAAAGCATAGGATAAAACAACATAAATACAATTTAATAAAGCATAGGATAAAACAACATAAAAAAAATTTAATAAAGCATAGGATAAAACAACATAAATAAAATTTAATAAAGCATAGGTTAAAACAACATAAATACAATTTAATAAAGCATAGGATAAAACAACATAAATACAATTTAATAAAGCATAGGATAAAACAACATAAATAAAATTTAATAAAGCATAGGTTAAAACAACATAAATACAATTTAATAAAGCATCGGACAAAACAACATAAATACAATTTAATAAAGCATAGGATAAAACAACATAAATACAATTTATAAAGCATAGGATAAAACAACATAAATACAATTTAATAAAGCATAGGATAAAACAACATAAATACAATTTAATAAAGCATAGGATAAAACAACATAAATACAATTTAATGAAACATAGAATAAACAACATAAATACAATTTAGTAAAGCATAGGACAAAACAACATAAATACAATTTAATAAAGCATATGTTAAAACAACATAAATACAATTTAATAAAGCATAAGATAAAACAACATGAATATAATTTAGTAAAGCATAAGATAAAACAACATGAATACAATTTAATAAAGCATAGGATAAAACAACATAAATACAATTTAATAAAGCATAGGCTAAAACTACATAAATACAATTTAATAAAGCATAGGATAAAACAAATTAAATACAATTTAATAAAGCATAGAATAAAACAACATAAATTCAATTTAATAAAGCATAGGATAAAACAACATAAATACAATTTAATAAAGCATAGGATAAAACAACATAAATACAATTTAATAAAGCATAAGATAAAACAACATGAAGACAATTTAATAAAGCAGAGGTTAAAACAACATAAATACAATTTAATAAATCATAGGATAAAACAACATAAATACAATTTCATAAAGCATAGGCTAAAACTACATAAATACAATTTAATAAAGCATCGGACAAAACAACATAAATACAATTTAATAAAGCATATGATAAAACAACATAAATACAATTTAATAAAGCATATGATAAAACAACATAAATACAATTTATAAAGCATAGGATAAAACAACATAAATACAATTTAATAAAGCATAGGATAAAACAACATAAATAAAATTTAATAAAGCATAGGTTAAAACAACATAAATACAATTTAATAAAGCATCGGACAAAAGAACATAAATACAATTTAATAAAGCATAGGATAAAACAACATAAATACAATTTAATAAAGCATAGGATAAAACAACATAAATAAAATTTAATAAAGCATAGGTTAAAACAACATAAATACAATTTAATAAAGCATAGGGTAAAACAACATAAATACAATTTAATAAAGCATAGGATAAAACAACATAAATAAAATTTAATAAAGCATAGGTTAAAACAACATAAATACAATTTAATAAAGCATAGGCAAAAACTACATAAATACAATTTAATAAAGCATAGGATAAAACAACATGAATACAATTTAATAAAGCATAGGTTAAAACAACATAAATACAATTTAATAAAGCATAGGATAAAACAACATAAATACAATTTAATAAAGCATAGGTTAAAACAACATAAATACAATTTTATAAAGCATATGTTAAAACAACATAAATACAATTTAATAAAGCATAAGATAAAACAACATGGATAAAATTTAGTAAAGCATAAGATAAAACAACATGAATACAATTTAATAAAGCATAGGATAAAACAACATAAATACAATTTAATAAAGCATAGGCTAAAACTACATAAATACAATTTAATAAAGCATAGGATAAAACAAATTAAATACAATTTAATAAAGCATAGGATAAAACAACATGAATTCAATTTAATAAAGCATAGGATAAAACAACATAAATACAATTTAATAAAGCATAGGATAAAACAACATAAATAAAATTTAATAAAGCATAGGATAAAACAACATAAATAAAATTTAATAAAGCATAGGTTAAAACAACATAAATACAATTTAATAAAGCATAGGATAAAACAACATAAATACAATTTAATAAAGCATAGGATAAAACAACATAAATAAAATTTAATAAAGCATAGGTTAAAACAACATAAATACAATTTAATAAAGCATCGGACAAAACAACATAAATACAATTTAATAAAGCATAGGATAAAACAACATAAATACAATTTATAAAGCATAGGATAAAACAACATAAATACAATTTAATAAAGCATAGGATAAAACAACATAAATACAATTTAATAAAGCATAGGATAAAACAACATAAATACAATTTAATGAAACATAGAATATACAACATAAATACAATTTAGTAAAGCATAGGACAAAACAACATAAATACAATTTAATAAAGCATATGTTAAAACAACATAAATACAATTTAATAAAGCATAAGATAAAACAACATGAATATAATTTAGTAAAGCATAAGATAAAACAACATGAATACAATTTAATAAAGCATAGGATAAAACAACATAAATACAATTTAATAAAGCATAGGCTAAAACTACATAAATACAATTTAATAAAGCATAGGATAAAACAAATTAAATACAATTTAATAAAGCATAGAATAAAACAACATAAATTCAATTTAATAAAGCATAGGATAAAACAACATAAATACAATTTAATAAAGCATAGGATAAAACAACATAAATACAATTTAATAAAGCATAAGATAAAACAACATGAAGACAATTTAATAAAGCAGAGGTTAAAACAACATAAATACAATTTAATAAATCATAGGATAAAACAACATAAATACAATGTAATAAAGCATAGGTTAAAACAACATAAATACAATTTAATAAAGCATAGGATAAAATAACATAAATACAATTTCATAAAGCATAGGCTAAAACTACATAAATACAATTTAATAAAGCATCGGACAAAACAACATAAATACAATTTAATAAAGCATATGATAAAACAACATAAATACAATTTATAAAGCATAGGATAAAACAACATAAATTCAATTTAATAAAGCATAGGATAAAACAACATAAATAAAATTTAATAAAGCATAGGTTAAAACAACATAAATACAATTTAATAAAGCATCGGACAAAAGACCATAAATACAATTTAATAAAGCATAGGATAAAACAACATAAATACAATTTATAAAGCATAGGATAAAACAACATAAATACAATTTAATAAAGCATAGGATAAAACAACATAAATACAATTTAATAAAGCATAGGATAAAACAACATAAATAAAATTTAATAAAGCATAGGTTAAAACAACATAAATACAATTTAATAAAGCATAGGGTAAAACAACATAAATACAATTTAATAAAGCATAGGATAAAACAACATAAATAAAATTTAATAAAGCATAGGTTAAAACAACATAAATACAATTTAATAAAGCATAGGCAAAAACTACATAAATACAATTTAATAAAGCATAGGATAAAACAACATAAATACAATTTATAAAGCATAGGATAAAACAACATAAATACAATTTAATAAAGCATAGGATAAAACAACATAAATTCAATTTAATAAAGCATAGGATAAAACAACATAAATACAATTTAATAAAGCATAGGATAAAACAACATAAATAAAATTTAATAAAGCATAGGATAAAACAACATAAATACAATTTATAAAGCATAGGATAAAACAACGTAAATACAATTTAATAAAGCATAGGTTAAAACAACATAAATACAATTTAATAAAATATAGCTTAAAACAACATAAATACAATTTAATAAAGCATAGGTTAAAACAACATAAATACAATTTAATAAAGCATAGGATAAAACAACATAAATACAATTTAATAAAGCATAGGATAAAACAACGTAAATACTTTTTAATAAAGCATAGGTTAAAACAACATAAATACAATTTAATAAACCATAGGCTAAAACTACATAAATACAATTTAATAAAGCAAAGGATAAAACAACATAAATACAATTTAATAAAGCATAGGATAAAACAACATAAATACAATTTAATAAAGCATAGGATAAAACAACATAAATACAATTTAATAAAGCATACGTTAAAACAACATAAAAACAATTAAATAAAGCATAGGATAAAACAACATAAATACAATTTAATAAAGCATAGGTTAAAACAACATAAATACAATTTTATAAAGCATAGGATAAAACAACATAAATACAATTTAATAAAGCATAGGTTAAAACAACATAAATACAATTTAATAAAGCATAGGATAAAACAACATAAATTCAATTTAATAAAGCATAGGATAAAACAACATAAATACAATTTAATAAAGCATAGGATAAAACAACATAAATACAATTTATAAAGCATAGGATAAAACAACATAAATACAATTTAATAAAGCATAGGATAAAACAACATAAATAAAATTTAATAAAGCATAGGTTAAAACAACATAAATACAATTTAATAAAGCATCGGACAAAACAACATAAATACAATTTAATAAAGCATAGGATAAAACAACATAAATACAATTTATAAAGCATAGGATAAAACAACATAAATACAATTTAATAAAGCATAGGATAAAACAACATAAATACAATTTAATAAAGCATAGGATAAAACAACATAAATACAATTTAATAAAGCATAGGCTAAAACTACATAAATACAATTTAATAAAGCATAGGATAAAACAACATAAATACACTTTAATAAAGCATAGGATAAAACAACATAAATACAATTTAATAAAGCATAGGATAAAACAACATAAATACAATTTAATAAAGCATAGGATAAAACAACATAAATACAATTTAATGAAACATAGGATAAACAACATAAATACAATTTAGTAAAGCATAGGACAAAACAACATAAATACAATTTAATAAAGCATATGTTAAAACAACATAAATACAATTTAATAAAGCATAAGATAAAACAACATGGATATAATTTAGTAAAGCATAAGATAAAACAACATGAATACAATTTAATAAAGCATAGGATAAAACAACATAAATACAATTTAATAAAGCATAGGCTAAAACTACATAAATACAATTTAATAAAGCATAGGATAAAACAAATTAAATACAATTTAATAAAGCATAGGATAAAACAACATGAATTCAATTTAATAAAGCATAGGATAAAACAACATAAATACAATTTAATAAAGCATAGGATAAAACAAATTAAATACAATTTAATAAAGCATAGGATAAAACAACATAAATAAAATTTAATAAAGCATAGGTTAAAACAACATAAATACAATTTAATAAAGCATAGGATAAAACAACATAAATACAATTTAATAAAGCATAGGATAAAACAACATAAATAAAATTTAATAAAGCATAGGTTAAAACAACATAAATACAATTTAATAAAGCATCGGACAAAACAACATAAATACAATTTAATAAAGCATAGGATAAAACAACATAAATACAATTTATAAAGCATAGGATAAAACAACATAAATACAATTTAATAAAGCATAGGATAAAACAACATAAAAACAATTTAATAAAGCATAGGATAAAACAACATAAATACAATTTAATGAAACATAGAATAAACAACATAAATACAATTTAGTAAAGCATAGGACAAAACAACATAAATACAATTTAATAAAGCATATGTTAAAACAACATAAATACAATTTAATAAAGCATAAGATAAAACAACATGAATATAATTTAGTAAAGCATAAGATAAAACAACATGAATACAATTTAATAAAGCATAGGATAAAACAACATAAATACAATTTAATAAAGCATAGACTAAAACTACATAAATACAATTTAATAAAGCATAGGATAAAACAAATTAAATACAATTTAATAAAGCATAGAATAAAACAACATAAATTCAATTTAATAAAGCATAGGATAAAACAACATAAATACAATTTAATAAAGCATAGGATAAAACAACATAAATACAATTTAATAAAGCATAAGATAAAACAACATGAAGACAATTTAATAAAGCAGAGGTTAAAACAACATAAATACAATTTAATAAATCATAGGATAAAACAACATAAATACAATGTAATAAAGCATAGGTTAAAACAACATAAATACAATTTAATAAAGCATAGGATAAAATAACATAAATACAATTTCATAAAGCATAGGCTAAAACTACATAAATACAATTTAATAAAGCATCGGACAAAACAACATAAATACAATTTAATAAAGCATATGATAAAACAACATAAATACAATTTATAAAGCATAGGATAAAACAACATAAATACAATTTAATAAAGCATAGGATAAAACAACATAAATAAAATTTAATAAAGCATAGGTTAAAACAACATAAATACAATTTAATAAAGCATCGGACAAAAGAACATAAATACAATTTAATAAAGCATAGGATAAAACAACATAAATACAATTTATAAAGCATAGGATAAAACAACATAAATACAATTTAATAAAGCATAGGATAAAACAACATAAATACAATTTAATAAAGCATAGGATAAAACAACATAAATAAAATTTAATAAAGCATAGGTTAAAACAACATAAATACAATTTAATAAAGCATAGGGTAAAACAACATAAATACAATTTAATAAAGCATACGATAAAACAACATAAATAAAATTTAATAAAGCATAGGTTAAAACAACATAAATACAATTTAATAAAGCATAGGCAAAAACTACATAAATACAATTTAATAAAGCATAGGATAAAACAACATGAATACAATTTAATAAAGCATAGGTTAATACAACATAAATACAATTTAATAAAGCATAGGATAAAACAACATAAATACAATTTAATAAAGCATAGGTTAAAACAACATAAATACAATTTAATAAAGCATAGGATAAAACAACATAAATACAATTTAATAAAGCATAGGATAAAACAACGTAAATACTTTTTAATAAAGCATAGGTTAAAACAACATAAATACAATTTAATAAAGCATAGGCTAAAACTACATAAATACAATTTAATAAAGCATAGGATAAAACAACATAAATACCATTTAATAAAGCATAGGATAAAACAACATAAATACAATTTAATAAAGCATAGGATAAAACAACATAAATACAATTTAATAAAGCATACGTTAAAACAACATAAATACAATTAAATAAAGCATAGGATAAAACAACATAAATACAATTTAATAAAGCATAGGTTAAAACAACATAAATACAATTTTATAAAGCATAGGATAAAACAACATAAATACAATTTAATAAAGCATAGGTTAAAACAACATAAATACAATTTAATAAAGCATAGGATAAAACAACATAAATTCAATTTAATAAAGCATAGGATAAAACAACATAAATACAATTTAATAAAGCATAGGATAAAACAACATAAATACAATTTATAAAGCATAGGATAAAACAACATAAATACAATTTAATAAAGCATAGGATAAAACAACATAAATTCAATTTAATAAAGCATAGGATAAAACAACATAAATACAATTTAATAAAGCATAGGATAAAACAACATAAATAAAATTTAATAAAGCATAGGATAAAACAACATAAATACAATTTATAAAGCATAGGATAAAACAACATAAATACAATTTAATAAAGTATAGGTTAAAACAACATAAATACAATTTAATAAAGCATAGGATAAAACAACATAAATACAATTTAATAAAGCATAGGTTAAAACAACATAAATACAATTTAATAAAGCATAGGATAAAACAACATAAATACAATTTAATAAAGCATAGGATAAAACAACGTAAATACTTTTTAATAAAGCATAGGTTAAAACAACATAAATACAATTTAATAAAGCATAGGCTAAAACTACATAAATACAATTTAATAAAGCATAGGATAAAACAACATAAATACAATTTAATAAAGCATAGGATAAAACAACATAAATACAATTTAATAAAGCATAGGATAAAACAACATAAATACAATTTAATAAAGCATACATTAAAACAACATAAATACAATTAAATAAAGCATAGGATAAAACAACATAAATACAATTTAATAAAGCATAGGATAAAACAACATAAATACAATTTAATAAAGCATAGGATAAAACAACATAAATACAATTTATAAAGCATAGGATAAAACAACATAAATACAATTTAATAAAGCATAGGATAAAACAACATAAATTCAATTTAATAAAGCATAGGATAAAACAACATAAATACAATTTAATAAAGCATAGGATAAAACAACATAAATAAAATTTAATAAAGCATAGGATAAAACAACATAAATACAATTTATAAAGCATAGGATAAAACAACATAAATACAATTTAATAAAGTATAGGTTAAAACAACATAAATACAATTTAATAAAGCATAGGATAAAACAACATAAATACAATTTAATAAAGCATAGGTTAAAACAACATAAATACAATTTAATAAAGCATAGGATAAAACAACATAAATACAATTTAATAAAGCATAGGATAAAACAACGTAAATACTTTTTAATAAAGCATAGGTTAAAACAACATAAATACAATTTAATAAAGCATAGGCTAAAACTACATAAATACAATTTAATAAAGCATAGGATAAAACAACATAAATACAATTTAATAAAGCATAGGATAAAACAACATAAATACAATTTAATAAAGCATAGGATAAAACAACATAAATACAATTTAATAAAGCATACATTAAAACAACATAAATACAATTAAATAAAGCATAGGATAAAACAACATAAATACAATTTAATAAAGCATAGGTTAAAACAACATAAATACAATTTATAAAGCATAGGATAAAACAACATAAATACAATTTAATAAAGCATAGGATAAAACAACATAAATTCAATTTAATAAAGCATAGGATAAAACAACATAAATACAATTTAATAAAGCATAGGATAAAACAACATAAATAAAATTTAATAAGGCATAGGATAAAACAACATAAATACAATTTATAAAGCATAGGATAAAACAACGTAAATACAATTTAATAAAGCATAGGTTAAAACAACATAAATACAATTTAATAAAGCATAGGATAAAACAACATAAATACAATTTAATAAAGCATAGGTTAAAACAACATAAATACAATTTAATAAAGCATAGGATAAAACAACATAAATACAATTTAATAAAGCATAGGATAAAACAACGTAAATGCTTTTTAATAAAGCATAGGTTAAAACAACATAAATACAATTTAATAAACCATAGGCTAAAACTACATAAATACAATTTAATAAAGCATAGGATAAAACAACATAAATACAATTTAATAAAGCATAGGATAAAACAACATAAATACAATTTAATAAAGCATAGGATAAAACAACATAAATACAATTTAATAAAGCATACGTTAAAACAACATAAAAACAATTAAATAAAGCATAGGATAAAACAACATAAATACAATTTAATAAAGCATAGGTTAAAACAACATAAATACAATTTTATAAAGCAAAGGATAAAACAACATAAATACAATTTAATAAAGCATAGGTTAAAACAACATAAATACAATTTAATAAAGCATAGGATAAAACAACATAAATTCAATTTAATAAAGCATAGGATAAAACAACATAAATACAATTTAATAAAGCATAGGATAAAACAACATAAATACAATTTATAAAGCATAGGATAAAACAACATAAATACAATTTAATAAAGCATAGGATAAAACAACATAAATAAAATTTAATAAAGCATAGGATAAAACAACATAAATACAATTTATAAAGCATAGGATAAAACAACATAAATACAATTTAATAAAGTATAGGTTAAAACAACATAAATACAATTTAATAAAGCATAGGATAAAACAACATAAATACAATTTAATAAAGCATAGGTTAAAACAACATAAATACAATTTAATAAAGCATAGGATAAAACAACATAAATACAATTTTATAAAGCATAGGATAAAACAACGTAAATACTTTTTAATAAAGCATAGGTTAAAACAACATAAATACAATTTAATAAAGCATAGGCTAAAACTACATAAATACAATTTAATAAAGCATAGGATAAAACAACATAAATACAATTTAATAAAGCATAGGATAAAACAACATAAATACAATTTAATAAAGCATAGGATAAAACAACATAAATACAATTTAATAAAGCATACATTAAAACAACATAAATACAATTAAATAAAGCATAGGATAAAACAACATAAATACAATTTAATAAAGCATAGGTTAAAACAACATAAATACAATTTATAAAGCATAGGATAAAACAACATAAATACAATTTAATAAAGCATAGGATAAAACAACATAAATTCAATTTAATAAAGCATAGGATAAAACAACATAAATACAATTTAATAAAGCATAGGATAAAACAACATAAATAAAATTTAATAAGGCATAGGATAAAACAACATAAATACAATTTATAAAGCATAGGATAAAACAACGTAAATACAATTTAATAAAGCATAGGTTAAAACAACATAAATACAATTTAATAAAGCATAGGATAAAACAACATAAATACAATTTAATAAAGCATAGGTTAAAACAACATAAATACAATTTAATAAAGCATAGGATAAAACAACATAAATACAATTTAATAAAGCATAGGATAAAACAACGTAAATGCTTTTTAATAAAGCATAGGTTAAAACAACATAAATACAATTTAATAAACCATAGGCTAAAACTACATAAATACAATTTAATAAAGCATAGGATAAAACAACATAAATACAATTTAATAAAGCATAGGATAAAACAACATAAATACAATTTAATAAAGCATAGGATAAAACAACATAAATACAATTTAATAAAGCATACGTTAAAACAACATAAAAACAATTAAATAAAGCATAGGATAAAACAACATAAATACAATTTAATAAAGCATAGGTTAAAACAACATAAATACAATTTTATAAAGCATAGGATAAAACAACATAAATACAATTTAATAAAGCATAGGTTAAAACAACATAAATACAATTTAATAAAGCATAGGATAAAACAACATAAATTCAATTTAATAAAGCATAGGATAAAACAACATAAATACAATTTAATAAAGCATAGGATAAAACAACATAAATACAATTTATAAAGCATAGGATAAAACAACATAAATACAATTTAATAAAGCATAGGATAAAACAACATAAATAAAATTTAATAAAGCATAGGATAAAACAACATAAATACAATTTATAAAGCATAGGATAAAACAACATAAATACAATTTAATAAAGTATAGGTTAAAACAACATAAATACAATTTAATAAAGCATAGGATAAAACAACATAAATACAATTTAATAAAGCATAGGTTAAAACAACATAAATACAATTTAATAAAGCATAGGATAAAACAACATAAATACAATTTAATAAAGCATAGGATAAAACAACGTAAATACTTTTTAATAAAGCATAGGTTAAAACAACATAAATACAATTTAATAAAGCATAGGCTAAAACTACATAAATACAATTTAATAAAGCATAGGATAAAACAACATAAATACAATTTAATAAAGCATAGGATAAAACAACATAAATACAATTTAATAAAGCATAGGATAAAACAACATAAATACAATTTAATAAAGCATACATTAAAACAACATAAATACAATTAAATAAAGCATAGGATAAAACAACATAAATACAATTTAATAAAGCATAGGTTAAAACAACATAAATACAATTTATAAAGCATAGGATAAAACAACATAAATACAATTTAATAAAGCATAGGATAAAACAACATAAATTCAATTTAATAAAGCATAGGATAAAACAACATAAATACAATTTAATAAAGCATAGGATAAAACAACATAAATAAAATTTAATAAGGCATAGGATAAAACAACATAAATACAATTTATAAAGCATAGGATAAAACAACGTAAATACAATTTAATAAAGCATAGGTTAAAACAACATAAATACAATTTAATAAAGCATAGGATAAAACAACATAAATACAATTTAATAAAGCATAGGTTAAAACAACATAAATACAATTTAATAAAGCATAGGATAAAACAACATAAATACAATTTAATAAAGCATAGGATAAAACAACGTAAATACTTTTTAATAAAGCATAGGTTAAAACAACATAAATACAATTTAATAAACCATAGGCTAAAACTACATAAATACAATTTAATAAAGCATAGGATAAAACAACATAAATACAATTTAATAAAGCATAGGATAAAACAACATAAATACAATTTAATAAAGCATAGGATAAAACAACATAAATACAATTTAATAAAGCATACGTTAAAACAACATAAAAACAATTAAATAAAGCATAGGATAAAACAACATAAATACAATTTAATAAAGCATAGGTTAAAACAACATAAATACAATTTTATAAAGCATAGGATAAAACAACATAAATACAATTTAATAAAGCATAGGTTAAAACAACATAAATACAATTTAATAAAGCATAGGATAAAACAACATAAATTCAATTTAATAAAGCATAGGATAAAACAACATAAATACAATTTAATAAAGCATAGGATAAAACAACATAAATACAATTTATAAAGCATAGGATAAAACAACATAAATACAATTTAATAAAGCATAGGATAAAACAACATAAATAAAATTTAATAAAGCATAGGTTAAAACAACATAAATACAATTTAATAAAGCATCGGACAAAACAACATAAATACAATTTAATAAAGCATAGGATAAAACAACATAAATACAATTTATAAAGCATAGGATAAAACAACATAAATACAATTTAATAAAGCATAGGATAAAACAACATAAATACAATTTAATAAAGCATAGGATAAAACAACATAAATACAATTTAATAAAGCATAGGCTAAAACTACATAAATACAATTTAATAAAGCATAGGATAAAACAACATAAATACACTTTAATAAAGCATAGGATAAAACAACATAAATACAATTTAATAAAGCATAGGATAAAACAAATTAAATACAATTTAATAAAGCATAGGATAAAACAACATGAATTCAATTTAATAAAGCATAGGATAAAACAACATAAATACAATTTAATAAAGCATAGGATAAAACAACATAAATACAATTTAATAAAGCATAAGATAAAACAACATGAATACAATTTAATAAAGCAGAGATTAAAACAACATAAATACAATTTAATAAATCATAGGATAAAACAACATAAATACAATTTAATAAAGCATAGTTTAAAACAACATAAATACAATTTAATAAAGCATAGGATAAAATAACATAAATACAATTTCATAAAGCATAGGCTAAAACTACATAAATACAATTTAATAAAGCATCGGACAAAACAACATAAATACAATTTAATAAAGCATATGATAAAACAACATAAATACAATTTATAAAGCATAGGATAAAACAACATAAATACAATTTAATAAAGCATAGGATAAAACAACATAAATACAATTTAATAAAGCATAGGATAAAACAACATAAATACAATTTAATAAAGCATAGGCTAAAACTACATAAATACAATTTAATAAAGCATAGGATAAAACAACATAAATACACTTTAATAAAGCATAGGATAAAACAACATAAATACAATTTAATAAAGCATAGGATAAAACAACATAAATACAATTTAATAAAGCATAGGATAAAACAACATAAATACAATTTAATGAAACATAGGATAAACAACATAAATACAATTTAGTAAAGCATAGGACAAAACAACATAAATACAATTTAATAAAGCATATGTTAAAACAACATAAATACAATTTAATAAAGCATAAGATAAAACAACATGGATATAATTTAGTAAAGCATAAGATAAAACAACATGAATACAATTTAATAAAGCATAGGATAAAACAACATAAATACAATTTAATAAAGCATAGGCTAAAACTACATAAATACAATTTAATAAAGCATAGGATAAAACAAATTAAATACAATTTAATAAAGCATAGGATAAAACAACATGAATTCAATTTAATAAAGCATAGGATAAAACAACATAAATACAATTTAATAAAGCATAGGATAAAACAACATAAATACAATTTAATAAAGCATAAGATAAAACAACATGAATACAATTTAATAAAGCAGAGATTAAAACAACATAAATACAATTTAATAAATCATAGGATAAAACAACATAAATACAATTTAATAAAGCATAGTTTAAAACAACATAAATACAATTTAATAAAGCATAGGATAAAATAACATAAATACAATTTCATAAAGCATAGGCTAAAACTACATAAATACAATTTAATAAAGCATCGGACAAAACAACATAAATACAATTTAATAAAGCATATGATAAAACAACATAAATACAATTTATAAAGCATAGGATAAAACAACATAAATACAATTTAATAAAGCATAGGATAAAACAACATAAATAAAATTTAATAAAGCATAGGATAAAACAACATAAATAAAATTTAATAAAGCATAGGTTAAAACAACATAAATACAATTTAATAAAGCATAGGATAAAACAACATAAATACAATTTAATAAAGCATAGGATAAAACAACATAAATAAAATTTAATAAATCATAGGTTAAAACAACATAAATACAATTTAATAAAGCATCGGACAAAACAACATAAATACAATTTAATAAAGCATAGGATAAAACAACATAAATAAAATTTATAAAGCATAGGATAAAACAACATAAATACAATTTAATAAAGCATAGGATAAAACAACATAAATACAATTTAATAAAGCATAGGATAAAACAACATAAATACAATTTAATGAAACATAGGATAAACAACATAAATACAATTTAGTAAAGCATAGGACAAAACAACATAAATACAATTTAATAAAGCATATGTTAAAACAACATAAATACAATTTAATAAAGCATAAGATAAAACAACATGAATGTAATTTAGTAAAGCATAAGATAAAACAACATGAATACAATTTAATAAAGCATAGGATAAAACAACATAAATACAATTTAATAAAGCATAGGCTAAAACTACATAAATACAATTTAATAAAGCATAGGATAAAACAAATTAAATACAATTTAATAAAGCATAGGATAAAACAACATAAATTCAATTTAATAAAGCATAGGATAAAACAACATAAATACAATTTAATAAAGCATAGGATAAAACAACATAAATACAATTTAATAAAGCATAAGATAAAACAACATGAATACAATTTAATAAAGCAGAGGTTAAAACAACATAAATACAATTTAATAAATCATAGGATAAAACAACATAAATACAATTTAATAAAGCATAGGTTAAAACAACATAAATACAATTTAATAAAGCATAGGATAAAATAACATAAATACAATTTCATAAAGCATAGGCTAAAACTACATAAATACAATTTAATAAAGCATAGGCTAAAACTACATAAATACAATTTAATAAAGCATAGGCTAAAACAACATAAATACAATTTAATAAAGCATAGGATAAAACAACATAAATACAATTTAATAAAGCATAGGATAAAACAACATAAATAAAATTTAATAAAGCATAGGATAAAACAACATAAATAAAATTTAATAAAGCATAGGTTAAAACAACATAAATACAATTTAATAAAGCATAGGATAAAACAACATAAATACAATTTAATAAAGCATAGGATAAAACAACATAAATAAAATTTAATAAATCATAGGTTAAAACAACATAAATACAATTTAATAAAGCATCGGACAAAACAACATAAATACAATTTAATAAAGCATAGGATAAAACAACATAAATAAAATTTATAAAGCATAGGATAAAACAACATAAATACAATTTAATAAAGCATAGGATAAAACAACATAAATACAATTTAATAAAGCATAGGATAAAACAACATAAATAAAATTTAATGAAACATAGGATAAACAACATAAATACAATTTAGTAAAGCATAGGACAAAACAACATAAATACAATTTAATAAAGCATATGTTAAAACAACATAAATACAATTTAATAAAGCATAAGATAAAACAACATGAATGTAATTTAGTAAAGCATAAGATAAAACAACATGAATACAATTTAATAAAGCATAGGATAAAACAACATAAATACAATTTAATAAAGCATAGGCTAAAACTACATAAATACAATTTAATAAAGCATAGGATAAAACAAATTAAATACAATTTAATAAAGCATAGGATAAAACAACATAAATTCAATTTAATAAAGCATAGGATAAAACAACATAAATACAATTTAATAAAGCATAGGATAAAACAACATAAATACAATTTAATAAAGCATAAGATAAAACAACATGAATACAATTTAATAAAGCAGAGGTTAAAACAACATAAATACAATTTAATAAATCATAGGATAAAACAACATAAATACAATTTAATAAAGCATAGGTTAAAACAACATAAATACAATTTAATAAAGCATAGGATAAAATAACATAAATACAATTTCATAAAGCATAGGCTAAAACTACATAAATACAATTTAATAAAGCATAGGCTAAAACTACATAAATACAATTTAATAAAGCATAGGCTAAAACAACATAAATACAATTTAATAAAGCATAGGATAAAACAACATAAATACAATTTAATAAAGCATAGGATAAAACAACATAAATAAAATTTAATAAAGCATAGGTTAAAACAACATAAATACAATTTAATAAAGCATCGGACAAAACAACATAAATACAATTTAATAAATCATAGGATAAAACAACATAAATACAATGTAATAAAGCATAGGTTAAAACAACATAAATACAATTTAATAAAGCATAGGATAAAATAACATAAATACAATTTCATAAAGCATAGGCTAAAACTACATAAATACAATTTAATAAAGCATCGGACAAAACAACATAAATACAATTTAATAAAGCATATGATAAAACAACATAAATACAATTTATAAAGCATAGGATAAAACAACATAAATACAATTTAATAAAGCATAGGATAAAACAACATAAATAAAATTTAATAAAGCATAGGTTAAAACAACATAAATACAATTTAATAAAGCATCGGACAAAAGAACATAAATACAATTTAATAAAGCATAGGATAAAACAACATAAATACAATTTATAAAGCATAGGATAAAACAACATAAATACAATTTAATAAAGCATAGGATAAAACAACATAAATACAATTTAATAAAGCATAGGATAAAACAACATAAATAAAATTTAATAAAGCATAGGTTAAAACAACATAAATACAATTTAATAAAGCATAGGGTAAAACAACATAAATACAATTTAATAAAGCATAGGATAAAACAACATAAATAAAATTTAATAAAGCATAGGCAAAAACTACATAAATACAATTTAATAAAGCATAGGATAAAACAACATGAATACAATTTAATAAAGCATAGGTTAATACAACATAAATACAATTTAATAAAGCATAGGATAAAACAACATAAATACAATTTAATAAAGCATAGGTTAAAACAACATAAATACAATTTAATAAAGCATAGGATAAAACAACATAAATACAATTTAATAAAGCATAGGATAAAACAACGTAAATACTTTTTAATAAAGCATAGGTTAAAACAACATAAATACAATTTAATAAAGCATAGGCTAAAACTACATAAATACAATTTAATAAAGCATAGGATAAAACAACATAAATACCATTTAATAAAGCATAGGATAAAACAACATAAATACAATTTAATAAAGCATAGGATAAAACAACATAAATACAATTTAATAAAGCATACGTTAAAACAACATAAATACAATTAAATAAAGCATAGGATAAAACAACATAAATACAATTTAATAAAGCATAGGTTAAAACAACATAAATACAATTTTATAAAGCATAGGATAAAACAACATAAATACAATTTAATAAAGCATAGGTTAAAACAACATAAATACAATTTAATAAAGCATAGGATAAAACAACATAAATTCAATTTAATAAACCATAGGATAAAACAACATAAATACAATTTAATAAAGCATAGGATAAAACAACATAAATACAATTTATAAAGCATAGGATAAAACAACATAAATACAATTTAATAAAGCATAGGATAAAACAACATAAATTCAATTTAATAAAGCATAGGATAAAACAACATAAATACAATTTAATAAAGCATAGGATAAAACAACATAAATAAAATTTAATAAAGCATAGGATAAAACAACATAAATACAATTTATAAAGCATAGGATAAAACAACATAAATACAATTTAATAAAGTATAGGTTAAAACAACATAAATACAATTTAATAAAGCATAGGATAAAACAACATAAATACAATTTAATAAAGCATAGGTTAAAACAACATAAATACAATTTAATAAAGCATAGGATAAAACAACATAAATACAATTTAATAAAGCATAGGATAAAACAACGTAAATACTTTTTAATAAAGCATAGGTTAAAACAACATAAATACAATTTAATAAAGCATAGGCTAAAACTACATAAATACAATTTAATAAAGCATAGGATAAAACAACATAAATACAATTTAATAAAGCATAGGATAAAACAACATAAATACAATTTAATAAAGCATAGGATAAAACAACATAAATACAATTTAATAAAGCATACATTAAAACAACATAAATACAATTAAATAAAGCATAGGATAAAACAACATAAATACAATTTAATAAAGCATAGGTTAAAACAACATAAATACAATTTATAAAGCATAGGATAAAACAACATAAATACAATTTAATAAAGCATAGGATAAAACAACATAAATTCAATTTAATAAAGCATAGGATAAAACAACATAAATACAATTTAATAAAGCATAGGATAAAACAACATAAATAAAATTTAATAAGGCATAGGATAAAACAACATAAATACAATTTATAAAGCATAGGATAAAACAACGTAAATACAATTTAATAAAGCATAGGTTAAAACAACATAAATACAATTTAATAAAGCATAGGATAAAACAACATAAATACAATTTAATAAAGCATAGGTTAAAACAACATAAATACAATTTAATAAAGCATAGGATAAAACAACATAAATACAATTTAATAAAGCATAGGATAAAACAACGTAAATACTTTTTAATAAAGCATAGGTTAAAACAACATAAATACAATTTAATAAACCATAGGCTAAAACTACATAAATACAATTTAATAAAGCATAGGATAAAACAACATAAATACAATTTAATAAAGCATAGGATAAAACAACATAAATACAATTTAATAAAGCATAGGATAAAACAACATAAATACAATTTAATAAAGCATAGGATAAAACAACATAAATAAAATTTAATAAAGCATAGGTTAAAACAACATAAATACAATTTAATAAAGCATAGGCAAAAACTACATAAATACAATTTAATAAAGCATAGGATAAAACAACATGAATACAATTTAATAAAGCATAGGTTAATACAACATAAATACAATTTAATAAAGCATAGGATAAAACAACATAAATACAATTTAATAAAGCATAGGTTAAAACAACATAAATACAATTTAATAAAGCATAGGATAAAACAACATAAATACAATTTAATAAAGCATAGGATAAAACAACGTAAATACTTTTTAATAAAGCATAGGTTAAAACAACATAAATACAATTTAATAAAGCATAGGCTAAAACTACATAAATACAATTTAATAAAGCATAGGATAAAACAACATAAATACCATTTAATAAAGCATAGGATAAAACAACATAAATACAATTTAATAAAGCATAGGATAAAACAACATAAATACAATTTAATAAAGCATACGTTAAAACAACATAAATACAATTAAATAAAGCATAGGATAAAACAACATAAATACAATTTAATAAAGCATAGGTTAAAACAACATAAATACAATTTTATAAAGCATAGGATAAAACAACATAAATACAATTTAATAAAGCATAGGTTAAAACAACATAAATACAATTTAATAAAGCATAGGATAAAACAACATAAATTCAATTTAATAAACCATAGGATAAAACAACATAAATACAATTTAATAAAGCATAGGATAAAACAACATAAATACAATTTATAAAGCATAGGATAAAACAACATAAATACAATTTAATAAAGCATAGGATAAAACAACATAAATTCAATTTAATAAAGCATAGGATAAAACAACATAAATACAATTTAATAAAGCATAGGATAAAACAACATAAATAAAATTTAATAAAGCATAGGATAAAACAACATAAATACAATTTATAAAGCATAGGATAAAACAACATAAATACAATTTAATAAAGTATAGGTTAAAACAACATAAATACAATTTAATAAAGCATAGGATAAAACAACATAAATACAATTTAATAAAGCATAGGTTAAAACAACATAAATACAATTTAATAAAGCATAGGATAAAACAACATAAATACAATTTAATAAAGCATAGGATAAAACAACGTAAATACTTTTTAATAAAGCATAGGTTAAAACAACATAAATACAATTTAATAAAGCATAGGCTAAAACTACATAAATACAATTTAATAAAGCATAGGATAAAACAACATAAATACAATTTAATAAAGCATAGGATAAAACAACATAAATACAATTTAATAAAGCATAGGATAAAACAACATAAATACAATTTAATAAAGCATACATTAAAACAACATAAATACAATTAAATAAAGCATAGGATAAAACAACATAAATACAATTTAATAAAGCATAGGTTAAAACAACATAAATACAATTTATAAAGCATAGGATAAAACAACATAAATACAATTTAATAAAGCATAGGATAAAACAACATAAATTCAATTTAATAAAGCATAGGATAAAACAACATAAATACAATTTAATAAAGCATAGGATAAAACAACATAAATAAAATTTAATAAGGCATAGGATAAAACAACATAAATACAATTTATAAAGCATAGGATAAAACAACGTAAATACAATTTAATAAAGCATAGGTTAAAACAACATAAATACAATTTAATAAAGCATAGGATAAAACAACATAAATACAATTTAATAAAGCATAGGTTAAAACAACATAAATACAATTTAATAAAGCATAGGATAAAACAACATAAATACAATTTAATAAAGCATAGGATAAAACAACGTAAATACTTTTTAATAAAGCATAGGTTAAAACAACATAAATACAATTTAATAAACCATAGGCTAAAACTACATAAATACAATTTAATAAAGCATAGGATAAAACAACATAAATACAATTTAATAAAGCATAGGATAAAACAACATAAATACAATTTAATAAAGCATAGGATAAAACAACATAAATACAATTTAATAAAGCATACGTTAAAACAACATAAAAACAATTAAATAAAGCATAGGATAAAACAACATAAATACAATTTAATAAAGCATAGGTTAAAACAACATAAATACAATTTTATAAAGCATAGGATAAAACAACATAAATACAATTTAATAAAGCATAGGTTAAAACAACATAAATACAATTTAATAAATCATAGGATAAAACAACATAAATTCAATTTAATAAAGCATATGATAAAACAACATAAATACAATTTAATAAAGCATAGGATAAAACAACATAAATACAATTTATAAAGCATAGGATAAAACAACATAAATACAATTTAATAAAGCATAGGATAAAACAACATAAATAAAATTTAATAAAGCATAGGTTAAAACAACATAAATACAATTTAATAAAGCATCGGACAAAACAACATAAATACAATTTAATAAAGCATAGGATAAAACAACATAAATACAATTTATAAAGCATAGGATAAAACAACATAAATACAATTTAATAAAGCATAGGATAAAACAACATAAATACAATTTAATAAAGCATAGGATAAAACAACATAAATACAATTTAATAAAGCATAGGCTAAAACTACATAAATACAATTTAATAAAGCATAGGATAAAACAACATAAATACACTTTAATAAAGCATAGGATAAAACAACATAAATACAATTTAATAAAGCATAGGATAAAACAACATAAATACAATTTAATAAAGCATAGGATAAAACAACATAAATACAATTTAATGAAACATAGGATAAACAACATAAATACAATGTAGTAAAGCATAGGACAAAACAACATAAATACAATTTAATAAAGCATATGTTAAAACAACATAAATACAATTTAATAAAGCATAAGATAAAACAACATGGATATAATTTAGTAAAGCATAAGATAAAACAACATGAATACAATTTAATAAAGCATAGGATAAAACAACATAAATACAATTTAATAAAGCATAGGCTAAAACTACATAAATACAATTTAATAAAGCATAGGATAAAACAAATTAAATACAATTTAATAAAGCATAGGATAAAACAACATGAATTCAATTTAATAAAGCATAGGATAAAACAACATAAATACAATTTAATAAAGCATAGGATAAAACAACATAAATACAATTTAATAAAGCATAAGATAAAACAACATGAATACAATTTAATAAAGCAGAGATTAAAACAACATAAATACAATTTAATAAATCATAGGATAAAACAACATAAATACAATTTAATAAAGCATAGTTTAAAACAACATAAATACAATTTAATAAAGCATAGGATAAAATAACATAAATACAATTTCATAAAGCATAGGCTAAAACTACATAAATACAATTTAATAAAGCATCGGACAAAACAACATAAATACAATTTAATAAAGCATATGATAAAACAACATAAATACAATTTATAAAGCATAGGATAAAACAACATAAATACAATTTAATAAAGCATAGGATAAAACAACATAAATAAAATTTAATAAAGCATAGGATAAAACAACATAAATAAAATTTAATAAAGCATAGGTTAAAACAACATAAATACAATTTAATAAAGCATAGGATAAAACAACATAAATACAATTTAATAAAGCATAGGATAAAACAACATAAATAAAATTTAATAAATCATAGGTTAAAACAACATAAATACAATTTAATAAAGCATCGGACAAAAAAACATAAATACAATTTAATAAAGCATAGGATAAAACAACATAAATACAATTTATAAAGCATAGGATAAAACAACATAAATACAATTTAATAAAGCATAGGATAAAACAACATAAATACAATTTAATAAAGCATAGGATAAAACAACATAAATACAATTTAATGAAACATAGGATAAACAACATAAATACAATTTAGTAAAGCATAGGACAAAACAACATAAATACAATTTAATAAAGCATATGTTAAAACAACATAAATACAATTTAATAAAGCATAAGATAAAACAACATGAATGTAATTTAGTAAAGCATAAGATAAAACAACATGAATACAATTTAATAAAGCATAGGATAAAACAACATAAATACAATTTAATAAAGCATAGGCTAAAACTACATAAATACAATTTAATAAAGCATAGGATAAAACAAATTAAATACAATTTAATAAAGCATAGGATAAAACAACATAAATTCAATTTAATAAAGCATAGGATAAAACAACATAAATACAATTTAATAAAGCATAGGATAAAACAACATAAATACAATTTAATAAAGCATAAGATAAAACAACATGAATACAATTTAATAAAGCAGAGGTTAAAACAACATAAATACAATTTAATAAATCATAGGATAAAACAACATAAATACAATTTAATAAAGCATAGGTTAAAACAACATAAATACAATTTAATAAAGCATAGGATAAAATAACATAAATACAATTTCATAAAGCATAGGCTAAAACTACATAAATACAATTTAATAAAGCATAGGCTAAAACTACATAAATACAATTTAATAAAGCATAGGATAAAACAACATAAATAGAATTTAATAAAGCATAGGATAAAACAACATAAATAGAATTTAATAAAGCATAGGATAAAACAACATAAATAAAATTTAATAAAGCATAGGTTAAAACAACATAAATACAATTTAATAAAGCATCGGACAAAACAACATAAATACAATTTAATAAAGCATAAGATAAAACAACATAAATACAATTTATAAAGCATAGGATAAAACAACATAAATACAATTTAATAAAGCATATTATAAAACAACATAAATACAATTTAATAAAGCATAGGATAAAACAACATAAATACAATTTAATAAAGCATAGGATAAAACAACATAAATACAATTTAATAAAGCATAGGCTAAAACTACATAAATACAATTTAATAAAGCATAGGATAAAACAAATTAAATGCAATTTAATAAAGCATAGGATAAAACAACATAAATTCAATTTAATAAAGCATAGGATAAAACAAATTAAATACAATTTAATAAAGCATAGGATAAAACAACATGAATACAATTTAATAAAGCATAGGTTAAAACAACATAAATACAATTTAATAAAGCATAGGATAAAACAACATAAATACAATTTAATAAAGCATAGGTTAAAACAACATAAATACAATTTAATAAAGCATAGGATAAAATAACATAAATACAATTTCATAAAGCATAGGCTAAAACTACATAAATACAATTTAATAAAGCATCGGACAAAACAACATAAATACAATTTAATAAAGCATATGATAAAACAACATAAATACAATTTATAAAGCATAGGATAAAACAACATAAATACAATTTAATAAAGCATAGGATAAAACAACATAAATAAAATTTAATAAAGCATAGGATAAAACAACATAAATAAAATTTAATAAAGCATAGGTTAAAACAACATAAATACAATTTAATAAAGCATAGGATAAAACAACATAAATGCAATTTAATAAAGCATAGGATAAAACAACATTAATTAAAATTTAATAAAGCATAGGTTAAAACAACATAAATACAATTTAATGAAGCATCGGACAAAACAACATAAATACAATTTAATAAAGCATAGGATAAAACAACATAAATACAATTTAATAAAGCATAGGTTAAAACAACATAAATACAATTTAATAAAGCATCGGACAAATCAACATAAATACAATTTAATAAAGCATAGGATAAAACAACATAAATACAATTTATAAAGCATAGGATAAAACAACATAAATACAATTTAATAAAGCATAGGACAAAACAACATAAATACAATTTAATAAAGCATAGGATAAAACAACATAAATACAATTTAATGAAACATTGGATAAACAACATAAATACAATTTAATAAAGCATAGGACAAAACAACGTAAATAAAATTTAATAAAGCATAGGTTAAAACAACATAAATACAATTTAATAAAGCATCGGACAAAACAACATAAATACAATTTAATAAAGCATAGGATAAAACAACATAAATACAATTTAATAAAGCATAGGATAAAACAAATTAAATACAATTTAATAAAGCATAGGATAAAACAACATAAATTCAATTTAATAAAGCATAGGATAAAAAAAAATAAATACAATTTAATAAAGCATAGGATAAAACAACATAAATACAATTTAATAAAGCATAAGATAAAACAACATGAATACAATTTAATAAAGCATAGGTTAAAACAACATAAAAACAATTTAATAAAGCATAGGATAAAACAACATAAATACAATTTAATAAAGCATAGGTTAAAACAACATAAATACAATTTAATAAAGCACAGGATAAAACAACATAAATACAATTTAATAAAGCATAGGATAAAACAACATAAATACAATTTAATAAAGCATAGGATAAAACAACATAAATACAATTTAATAAAGCATAGGATAAAACAACATAAATACAATTTAATAAAGCATACGTTAAAACATCATAAATAAAATTTAATAAAGCATAGGAT
Organism: Phyllobates terribilis; assembly: GCF_046119375.1. Taxonomy (NCBI): domain Eukaryota; kingdom Metazoa; phylum Chordata; class Amphibia; order Anura; family Dendrobatidae; genus Phyllobates; species Phyllobates terribilis. The sequence goes on from NW_027362778.1 coordinate 2,512,861, forward strand.
AAAACAACATAAATAAAATTTAATAAAGCATAGGATAAATCAACGTAAATACAATTTAATAAAGCATATGATAAAACATAAATAAAATTTAATAAAGCATAGGATAAAACACCATAAATACAATTTAATAAAGCATAGGATAAAACAACATAAATACAATTTAATAAAGCATAGGTTAAAACAACATAAATGCAATTTAATAAAGCATAGGATAAAACAACATAAATACAATTTAATAAAGCATAGGATAAAACAACATAAATAAAATTTAATAAAGCATAGGTTAAAACAACATAAATACAATTTAATAAAGCATCGGACAAAACAACATAAATACAATTTAACAAAGCATAGGATAAAACAACATAAATACAATTTATAAAGCATAGGATAAAACAACATAAATACAATTTAATAAAGCATAGGATAAAACAACATAAATACAATTTAATAAAGCATAGGATAAAACAACATAAATACAATTTAATAAAGCATAGGATAAAACAACATAAATTCAATTTAATAAAGCATAGGATAAAACAACATAAATACAATTTAATAAAGCATAGGATAAAACAACATAAATACAATTTAATAAAGCATAAGATAAAACAACATGAATACAATTTAATAAAGCATAGGTTAAAACAACATAAATACAATTTAATAAAGCATAGGATAAAACAACATAAATACAATTTAATAAAGCATAGGTTAAAACAACATAAGTACAATTTAATAAAGCATAGGATAAAACAACATAAATACAATTTCATAAAGCATAGGCTAAAACTACATAAATACAATTTAATAAAGCATCGGACAAAACAACATAAATACAATTTAATAAAGCATAGGATAAAACAACATAAATACAATTTATAAAGCATAGGATAAAACAACATAAATACAATTTAATAAAGCATAGGATAAAACAACATAAATAAAATTTAATAAAGCATAGGTTAAAACAACATAGATACAATTTAATAAAGCATCGGACAAAACAACATAAATACAATTTAATAAAGCATAGGATAAAACAACATAAATACAATTTATAAAGCATAGTTTAAAACAACATAAATACAATTTAATAAAGCATAGGATAAAACAACATAAATACAATTTAATAAAGCATAGGATGAAACAACATAAATACAATTTAATGAAACATAGGATAAACAACATAAATACAATTTAGTAAAGCATAGGACAAAACAACATAAATACAATTTAATAAAGCATATGTTAAAACAACATAAATACAATTTAATAAAGCATAAGATAAAACAACATGAATATAATTTAGTAAAGCATAAGATAAAACAACATGAATACAATTTAATAAAGCATAGGATAAAACAACATAAATACAATTTAATAAAGCATAGGCTAAAACTACATAAATAAAATTTTATAAAGCATAGGATGAAACAAATTAAATACAATTTAATAAAGCATAGGATAAAACATAAATAAAATTTAATAAAGCATAGGATAAAACACCATAAATACAATTTAATAAAGCATAGGATAAAACAACATAAATACAATTTAATAAAGCATAGGATAAAACAACATAAATACAATTTAATAAAGCATAGGATAAAATAACATAAATACAATTTCATAAAGCATAGGCTAAAACTACATAAATACAATTTAATAAAGCATCGGACAAAACAACATAAATACAATTTAATAAAGCATATGATAAAACAACATAAATACAATTTATAAAGCATAGGATAAAACAACATAAATACAATTTAATAAAGCATAGGATAAAACAACATAAATAAAATTTAATAAAGCATAGGATAAAACAACATAAATACAATTTAATAAAGCATAGGTTAAAACAACATAAATACAATTTAATAAAGCATAGGATAAAACAACATAAATACAATTTAATAAAGCATAGGATAAAACAACATAAATAAAATTTAATAAAGCATAGGTTAAAACAACATAAATACAATTTAATAAAGCATCGGACAAAACAACATAAATACAATTTAATAAAGCATAGGATAAAACAACATAAATACAATTTATAAAGCATAGGATAAAACAACATAAATACAATTTAATAAAGCATAGGATAAAACAACATAAATACAATTTAATAAAGCATAGGATAAAACAACATGAATACAATTTAATAAAGCATAGGTTAAAACAACATAAATACAATTTAATAAAGCATAGGATAAAACAACATAAATACAATTTAATAAAGCATAGGTTAAAACAACATAAATACAATTTAATAAAGCACAGGATAAAACAACATAAATACAATTTAATAAAGCATAGGATAAAACAACATAAATACAATTTAATAAAGCATAGGATAAAACAACATAAATACAATTTAATAAAGCATAGGATAAAACAACATAAATACAATTTAATAAAGCATACGTTAAAACATCATAAATAAAATTTAATAAAGCATAGGATAAAACAACATAAATAAAATTTAATAAAGCATAGGATAAATCAACGTAAATACAATTTAATAAAGCATATGATAAAACATAAATAAAATTTAATAAAGCATAGGATAAAACACCATAAATACAATTTAATAAAGCATAGGATAAAACAACATAAATACAATTTAATAAAGCATAGGTTAAAACAACATAAATGCAATTTAATAAAGCATAGGATAAAACAACATAAATACAATTTAATAAAGCATAGGATAAAACAACATAAATAAAATTTAATAAAGCATAGGTTAAAACAACATAAATACAATTTAATAAAGCATCGGACAAAACAACATAAATACAATTTAACAAAGCATAGGATAAAACAACATAAATACAATTTATAAAGCATAGGATAAAACAACATAAATACAATTTAATAAAGCATAGGATAAAACAACATAAATACAATTTAATAAAGCATAGGATAAAACAACATAAATACAATTTAATAAAGCATAGGATAAAACAACATAAATTCAATTTAATAAAGCATAGGATAAAACAACATAAATACAATTTAATAAAGCATAGGATAAAACAACATAAATACAATTTAATAAAGCATAAGATAAAACAACATGAATACAATTTAATAAAGCATAGGTTAAAACAACATAAATACAATTTAATAAAGCATAGGATAAAACAACATAAATACAATTTAATAAAGCATAGGTTAAAACAACATAAGTACAATTTAATAAAGCATAGGATAAAACAACATAAATACAATTTCATAAAGCATAGGCTAAAACTACATAAATACAATTTAATAAAGCATCGGACAAAACAACATAAATACAATTTAATAAAGCATAGGATAAAACAACATAAATACAATTTATAAAGCATAGGATAAAACAACATAAATACAATTTAATAAAGCATAGGATAAAACAACATAAATAAAATTTAATAAAGCATAGGTTAAAACAACATAGATACAATTTAATAAAGCATCGGACAAAACAACATAAATACAATTTAATAAAGCATAGGATAAAACAACATAAATACAATTTATAAAGCATAGTTTAAAACAACATAAATACAATTTAATAAAGCATAGGATAAAACAACATAAATACAATTTAATAAAGCATAGGATGAAACAACATAAATACAATTTAATGAAACATAGGATAAACAACATAAATACAATTTAGTAAAGCATAGGACAAAACAACATAAATACAATTTAATAAAGCATATGTTAAAACAACATAAATACAATTTAATAAAGCATAAGATAAAACAACATGAATATAATTTAGTAAAGCATAAGATAAAACAACATGAATACAATTTAATAAAGCATAGGATAAAACAACATAAATACAATTTAATAAAGCATAGGCTAAAACTACATAAATAAAATTTTATAAAGCATAGGATGAAACAAATTAAATACAATTTAATAAAGCATAGGATAAAACATAAATAAAATTTAATAAAGCATAGGATAAAACACCATAAATACAATTTAATAAAGCATAGGATAAAACAACATAAATACAATTTAATAAAGCATAGGATAAAACAACATAAATACAATTTAATAAAGCATAGGATAAAATAACATAAATACAATTTCATAAAGCATAGGCTAAAACTACATAAATACAATTTAATAAAGCATCGGACAAAACAACATAAATACAATTTAATAAAGCATATGATAAAACAACATAAATACAATTTATAAAGCATAGGATAAAACAACATAAATACAATTTAATAAAGCATAGGATAAAACAACATAAATAAAATTTAATAAAGCATAGGATAAAACAACATAAATACAATTTAATAAAGCATAGGTTAAAACAACATAAATACAATTTAATAAAGCATAGGATAAAACAACATAAATACAATTTAATAAAGCATAGGATAAAACAACATAAATAAAATTTAATAAAGCATAGGTTAAAACAACATAAATACAATTTAATAAAGCATCGGACAAAACAACATAAATACAATTTAATAAAGCATAGGATAAAACAACATAAATACAATTTATAAAGCATAGGATAAAACAACATAAATACAATTTAATAAAGCATAGGATAAAACAACATAAATACAATTTAATAAAGCATAGGATAAAACAACATAAATACAATTTAATGAAACATAGAATAAACAACATAAATACAATTTAGTAAAGCATAGGACAAAACAACATAAATACAATTTAATAAAGCATATGTTAAAACAACATAAATACAATTTAATAAAGCATAAGATAAAACAACATGAATATAATTTAGTAAAGCATAAGATAAAACAACATGAATACAATATAATAAAGCATAGGATAAAACAACATAAATACAATTTAATAAAGCATAGGCTAAAACTACATAAATACAATTTAATAAAGCATAGGATAAAACAAATTAAATACAATTTAATAAAGCATAGAATAAAACAACATAAATTCAATTTAATAAAGCATAGGATAAAACAACATAAATACAATTTAATAAAGCATAGGATAAAACAACATAAATACAATTTAATAAAGCATAAGATAAAACAACATGAAGACAATTTAATAAAGCAGAGGTTAAAACAACATAAATACAATTTAATAAATCATAGGATAAAACAACTTAAATACAATGTAATAAAGCATAGGTTAAAACAACATAAATACAATTTAATAAAGCATAGGATAAAATAACATAAATACAATTTCATAAAGCATAGGCTAAAACTACATAAATACAATTTAATAAAGCATCGGACAAAACAACATAAATACAATTTAATAAAGCATATGATAAAACAACATAAATACAATTTATAAAGCATAGGATAAAACAACATAAATACAATTTAATAAAGCATAGGATAAAACAACATAAATAAAATTTAATAAAGCATAGGTTAAAACAACATAAATACAATTTAATAAAGCATCGGACAAAAGAACATAAATACAATTTAATAAAGCATAGGATAAAACAACATAAATACAATTTATAAAGCATAGGATAAAACAACATAAATACAATTTAATAAAGCATAGGATAAAACAACATAAATACAATTTATAAAGCATAGGATAAAACAACATAAATACAATTTAATAAAGCATAGGATAAAACAACATAAATAAAATTTAATAAAGCATAGGTTAAAACAACATAGATACAATTTAATAAAGCATCGGACAAAACAACATAAATACAATTTAATAAAGCATAGGATAAAACAACATAAATACAATTTATAAAGCATAGTTTAAAACAACATAAATACAATTTAATAAAGCATAGGATAAAACAACATAAATACAATTTAATAAAGCATAGGATGAAACAACATAAATACAATTTAATGAAACATAGGATAAACAACATAAATACAATTTAGTAAAGCATAGGACAAAACAACATAAATACAATTTAATAAAGCATATGTTAAAACAACATAAATACAATTTAATAAAGCATAAGATAAAACAACATGAATATAATTTAGTAAAGCATAAGATAAAACTACATGAATACAATTTAATAAAGCATAGGATAAAACAACATAAATACAATTTAATAAAGCATAGGCTAAAACTACATAAATAAAATTTTATAAAGCATAGGATGAAACAAATTAAATACAATTTAATAAAGCATAGGATAAAACATAAATAAAATTTAATAAAGCATAGGATAAAACACCATAAATACAATTTAATAAAGCATAGGATAAAACAACATAAATACAATTTAATAAAGCATAGGATAAAACAACATAAATACAATTTAATAAAGCATAGGATAAAATAACATAAATACAATTTCATAAAGCATAGGCTAAAACTACATAAATACAATTTAATAAAGCATCGGACAAAACAACATAAATACAATTTAATAAAGCATATGATAAAACAACATAAATACAATTTATAAAGCATAGGATAAAACAACATAAATACAATTTAATAAAGCATAGGATAAAACAACATAAATAAAATTTAATAAAGCATAGGATAAAACAACATAAATACAATTTAATAAAGCATAGGTTAAAACAACATAAATACAATTTAATAAAGCATAGGATAAAACAACATAAATACAATTTAATAAAGCATAGGATAAAACAACATAAATAAAATTTAATAAAGCATAGGTTAAAACAACATAAATACAATTTAATAAAGCATCGGACAAAACAACATAAATACAATTTAATAAAGCATAGGATAAAACAACATAAATACAATTTATAAAGCATAGGATAAAACAACATAAATACAATTTAATAAAGCATAGGATAAAACAACATAAATACAATTTAATAAAGCATAGGATAAAACAACATAAATACAATTTAATGAAACATAGAATAAACAACATAAATACAATTTAGTAAAGCATAGGACAAAACAACATAAATACAATTTAATAAAGCATATGTTAAAACAACATAAATACAATTTAATAAAGCATAAGATAAAACAACATGAATATAATTTAGTAAAGCATAAGATAAAACAACATGAATACAATTTAATAAAGCATAGGATAAAACAACATAAATACAATTTAATAAAGCATAGGCTAAAACTACATAAATACAATTTAATAAAGCATAGGATAAAACAAATTAAATACAATTTAATAAAGCATAGAATAAAACAACATAAATTCAATTTAATAAAGCATAGGATAAAACAACATAAATACAATTTAATAAAGCATAGGATAAAACAACATAAATACAATTTAATAAAGCATAAGATAAAACAACATGAAGACAATTTAATAAAGCAGAGGTTAAAACAACATAAATACAATTTAATAAATCATAGGATAAAACAACTTAAATACAATGTAATAAAGCATAGGTTAAAACAACATAAATACAATTTAATAAAGCATTGGACAAAAGAACATAAATACAATTTAATAAAGCATAGGATAAAACAACATAAATACAATTTATAAAGCATAGGATAAAACAACATAAATACAATTTAATAAAGCATAGGATAAAACAACATAAATACAATTTAATAAAGCATAGGATAAAACAACATAAATAAAATTTAATAAAGCATAGGTTAAAACAACATAAATACAATTTAATAAAGCATAGGGTAAAACAACAAAATTCAATTTAATAAAGCATAGGATAAAACAACATAAATAAAATTTAATAAAGCATAGGTTAAAACAACATAAATACAATTTAATAAAGCATAGGCAAAAACTACATAAATAAAATTTAATAAAGCATAGGATAAAACAACATGAATACAATTTAATAAAGCATAGGTTAAAACAACATAAATACAATTTAATAAAGCATAGGATAAAACAACATAAATACAATTTAATAAAGCATAGGTTAAAACAACATAAATACAATTTAATAAAGCATAGGATAAAACAACATAAATACAATTTAATAAAGCATAGGATAAAACAACGTAAATACTTTTTAATAAAGCATAGGTTAAAACAACATAAATACAATTTAATAAAGCATAGGCTAAAACTACATAAATACAATTTAATAAAGCATAGGATAAAAGAACATAAATACAATTTAATAAAGCATAGGATAAAACAACATAAATACAATTTAATAAAGCATAGGATAAAACAACATAAATACAATTTAATAAAGCATACGTTAAAACAACATAAATACAATTAAATAAAGCATAGGATAAAACAACATAAATACAATTTAATAAAGCATAGGATAAAACAACATAAATACAATTTAATAAAGCATACGTTAAAACATCATAAATAAAATTTAATAAAGCATAGGATAAAACAACATAAATAAAATTTAATAAAGCATAGGATAAAACAACGTAAATACAATTTAATAAAGCATATGATAAAACATAAATAAAATTTAATAAAGCATAGGATAAAACACCATAAATACAATTTAATAAAGCATAGGATAAAACAACATAAATACAATTTAATAAAGCATAGGTTAAAACAACATAAATGCAATTTAATAAAGCATAGGATAAAACAACATAAATACAATTTAATAAAGCATAGGATAAAACAACATAAATAAAATTTAATAAAGCATAGGTTAAAACAACATAAATACAATTTAATAAAGCATCGGACAAAACAACATAAATACAATTTAATAAAGCATAGGATAAAACAACATAAATACAATTTATAAAGCATAGGATAAAACAACATAAATACAATTTAATAAAGCATAGGATAAAACAACATAAATACAATTTAATAAAGCATAGGATAAAACAACATAAATACAATTTAATAAAGCATAGGATAAAACAACATAAATACAATTTAATAAAGCATAGGATAAAACAAATTAAATACAATTTAATAAAGCATAGGATAAAACAACATAAATTCAATTTAATAAAGCATAGGATAAAACAACATAAATACAATTTAATAAAGCATAGGATAAAACAACATAAATACAATTTAATAAAGCATAAGATAAAACAACATGAATACAATTTAATAAAGCATAGGTTAAAACAACATAAATACAATTTAATAAAGCATAGGATAAAACAACATAAATACAATTTAATAAAGCATAGGTTAAAACAACATAAATACAATTTAATAAAGCATAGGATAAAACAACATAAATACAATTTCATAAAGCATAGGCTAAAACTACATAAATACAATTTAATAAAGCATCGGACAAAACAACATAAATACAATTTAATAAAGCATAGGATAAAACAACATAAATACAATTTATAAAGCATAGGATAAAACAACATAAATACAATTTAATAAAGCATAGGATAAAACAACATAAATAAAATTTAATAAAGCATAGGTTAAAACAACATAGATACAATTTAATAAAGCATCGGACAAAACAACATAAATACAATTTAATAAAGCATAGGATAAAACAACATAAATACAATTTATAAAGCATAGTTTAAAACAACATAAATACAATTTAATAAAGCATAGGATAAAACAACATAAATACAATTTAATAAAGCATAGGATGAAACAACATAAATACAATTTAATGAAACATAGGATAAACAACATAAATACAATTTAGTAAAGCATAGGACAAAACAACATAAATACAATTTAATAAAGCATATGTTAAAACAACATAAATACAATTTAATAAAGCATAAGATAAAACAACATGAATATAATTTAGTAAAGCATAAGATAAAACAACATGAATACAATTTAATAAAGCATAGGATAAAACAACATAAATACAATTTAATAAAGCATAGGCTAAAACTACATAAATAAAATTTTATAAAGCATAGGATGAAACAAATTAAATACAATTTAATAAAGCATAGGATAAAACATAAATAAAATTTAATAAAGCATAGGATAAAACACCATAAATACAATTTAATAAAGCATAGAATAAAACAACATAAATACAATTTAATAAAGCATAGGATAAAACAACATAAATACAATTTAATAAAGCATAGGATAAAATAACATAAATACAATTTCATAAAGCATAGGCTAAAACTACATAAATACAATTTAATAAAGCATCGGACAAAACAACATAAATACAATTTAATAAAGCATATGATAAAACAACATAAATACAATTTATAAAGCATAGGATAAAACAACATAAATACAATTTAATAAAGCATAGGATAAAACAACATAAATAAAATTTAATAAAGCATAGGATAAAACAACATAAATACAATTTAATAAAGCATAGGTTAAAACAACATAAATACAATTTAATAAAGCATAGGATAAAACAACATAAATACAATTTAATAAAGCATAGGATAAAACAACATAAATAAAATTTAATAAAGCATAGGTTAAAACAACATAAATACAATTTAATAAAGCATCGGACAAAACAACATAAATACAATTTAATAAAGCATAGGATAAAACAACATAAATACAATTTATAAAGCATAGGATAAAATAACATAAATACAATTTAATAAAGCATAGGATAAAACAACATAAATACAATTTAATAAAGCATAGGATAAAACAACATAAATACAATTTAATGAAACATAGAATAAACAACATAAATACAATTTAGTAAAGCATAGGACAAAACAACATAAATACAATTTAATAAAGCATATGTTAAAACAACATAAATACAATTTAATAAAGCATAAGATAAAACAACATGAATATAATTTAGTAAAGCATAAGATAAAACAACATGAATACAATTTAATAAAGCATAGGATAAAACAACATAAATACAATTTAATAAAGCATAGGCTAAAACTACATAAATACAATTTAATAAAGCATAGGATAAAACAAATTAAATACAATTTAATAAAGCATAGAATAAAACAACATAAATTCAATTTAATAAAGCATAGGATAAAACAACATAAATACAATTTAATAAAGCATAGGATAAAACAACATAAATACAATTTAATAAAGCATAAGATAAAACAACATGAAGACAATTTAATAAAGCAGAGGTTAAAACAACATAAATACAATTTAATAAATCATAGGATAAAACAACATAAATACAATGTAATAAAGCATAGGTTAAAACAACATAAATACAATTTAATAAAGCATAGGATAAAATAACATAAATACAATTTCATAAAGCATAGGCTAAAACTACATAAATACAATTTAATAAAGCATCGGACAAAACAACATAAATACAATTTAATAAAGCATATGATAAAACAACATAAATACAATTTATAAAGCATAGGATAAAACAACATAAATACAATTTAATAAAGCATAGGATAAAACAACATAAATAAAATTTAATAAAGCATAGGTTAAAACAACATAAATACAATTTAATAAAGCATCGGACAAAAGAACATAAATACAATTTAATAAAGCATAGGATAAAACAACATAAATACAATTTATAAAGCATAGGATAAAACAACATAAATACAATTTAATAAAGCATAGGATAAAACAACATAAATACAATTTAATAAAGCATAGGATAAAACAACATAAATAAAATTTAATAAAGCATAGGTTAAAACAACATAAATACAATTTAATAAAGCATAGGGTAAAACAACATAAATACAATTTAATAAAGCATAGGATAAAACAACATAAATAAAATTTAATAAAGCATAGGTTAAAACAACATAAATACAATTTAATAAAGCATAGGCAAAAACTACATAAATACAATTTAATAAAGCATAGGATAAAACAACATGAATACAATTTAATAAAGCATAGGTTAAAACAACATAAATACAATTTAATAAAGCATAGGATAAAACAACATAAATACAATTTAATAAAGCATAGGTTAAAACAACATAAATACAATTTAATAAAGCATAGGATAAAACAACATAAATACAATTTAATAAAGCATAGGATAAAACAACGTAAATACTTTTTAATAAAGCATAGGTTAAAACAACATAAATACAATTTAATAAAGCATAGGCTAAAACTACATAAATACAATTTAATAAAGCATAGGATAAAACAACATAAATACAATTTAATAAAGCATAGGATAAAACAACATAAATACAATTTAATAAAGCATAGGATAAAACAACATAAATACAATTTAATAAAGCATACGTTAAAACAACATAAATACAATTAAATAAAGCATAGGATAAAACAACATAAATACAATTTAATAAAGCATAGGTTAAAACAACATAAATACAATTTTATAAAGCATAGGATAAAACAACATAAATACAATTTAATAAAGCATAGGTTAAAACAACATAAATACAATTTAATAAAGCATAGGATAAAACAACATAAATTCAATTTAATAAAGCATAGGATAAAACAACATAAATACAATTTAATAAAGCATAGGATAAAACAACATAAATACAATTTATAAAGCATAGGATAAAACAACATAAATACAATTTAATAAAGCATAGGATAAAACAACATAAATTCAATTTAATAAAGCATAGGATAAAACAACATAAATACAATTTAATAAAGCATAGGATAAAACAACATAAATAAAATTTAATAAAGCATAGGATAAAACAACATAAATACAATTTATAAAGCATAGGATAAAACAACATAAATACAATTTAATAAAGCATAGGTTAAAACAACATAAATACAATTTAATAAAGCATAGGATAAAACAACGTAAATACTTTTTAATAAAGCATAGGTTAAAACAACATAAATACAATTTAATAAAGCATAGGCTAAAACTACATAAATACAATTTAATAAAGCATAGGATAAAACAACATAAATACAATTTAATAAAGCATAGGATAAAACAACATAAATACAATTTAATAAAGCATAGGATAAAACAACATAAATACAATTTAATAAAGCATACGTTAAAACAACATAAATACAATTAAATAAAGCATAGGATAAAACAACATAAATACAATTTAATAAAGCATAGGTTAAAACAACATAAATACAATTTATAAAGCATAGGATAAAACAACATAAATACAATTTAATAAAGCATAGGATAAAACAACATAAATTCAATTTAATAAAGCATAGGATAAAACAACATAAATACAATTTAATAAAGCATAGGATAAAACAACATAAATAAAATTTAATAAAGCATAGGATAAAACAACATAAATACAATTTATAAAGCATAGGATAAAACAACGTAAATACAATTTAATAAAGCATAGGTTAAAACAACATAAATACAATTTAATAAAGCATAGGATAAAACAACATAAATACAATTTAATAAAGCATAGGTTAAAACAACATAAATACAATTTAATAAAGCATAGGATAAAACAACATAAATACAATTTAATAAAGCATAGGATAAAACAACGTAAATACTTTTTAATAAAGCATAGGTTAAAACAACATAAATACAATTTAATAAACCATAGGCTAAAACTACATAAATACAATTTAATAAAGCATAGGATAAAACAACATAAATACAATTTAATAAAGCATACGTAAAAACAACATAAAAACAATTAAATAAAGCATAGGATAAAACAACATAAATACAATTTAATAAAGCATAGGTTAAAACAACATAAATACAATTTTATAAAGCATAGGATAAAACAACATAAATACAATTTAATAAAGCATACGTTAAAACAACATAAAAACAATTAAATAAAGCATAGGATAAAACAACATAAATACAATTTAATAAAGCATAGGTTAAAACAACATAAATACAATTTTATAAAGCATAGGATAAAACAACATAAATACAATTTAATAAAGCATAGGTTAAAACAACATAAATACAATTTAATAAAGCATAGGATAAAACAACATAAATTCAATTTAATAAAGCATAGGATAAAACAGCATAAATACAATTTAATAAAGCATAGGCTAAAACTACATAAATACAATTTAATAAAGCATAGGATAAAACAACATAAATACACTTTAATAAAGCATAGGATAAAACAACATAAATACAATTTAATAAAGCATAGGATAAAACAACATAAATACAATTTAATAAAGCATAGGATAAAACAACATAAATACAATTTAATGAAACATAGGATAAACAACATAAATACAATTTAGTAAAGCATAGGACAAAACAACATAAATACAATTTAATAAAGCATATGTTAAAACAACATAAATACAATTTAATAAAGCATAAGATAAAACAACATGGATATAATTTAGTAAAGCATAAGATAAAACAACATGAATACAATTTAATAAAGCATAGGATAAAACAACATAAATACAATTTAATAAAGCATAGGCTAAAACTACATAAATACAATTTAATAAAGCATAGAATAAAACAAATTAAATACAATTTAATAAAGCATAGGATAAAACAACATGAATTCAATTTAATAAAGCATAGGATAAAACAACATAAATACAATTTAATAAAGCATAGGATAAAACAACATAAATACAATTTAATAAAGCATAAGATAAAACAACATGAATACAATTTAATAAAGCAGAGATTAAAACAACATAAATACAATTTAATAAAGCATAGGATAAAATAACATCAATACAATTTCATAAAGCATAGGCTAAAACTACATAAATACAATTTAATAAAGCATCGGACAAAACAACATAAATACAATTTAATAAAGCATATGATAAAACAACATAAATACAATTTATAAAGCATAGGATAAAACAACATAAATACAATTTAATAAAGCATAGGATAAAACAACATAAATAAAATTTAATAAAGCATAGGATAAAACAACATAAATAAAATTTAATAAAGCATAGGTTAAAACAACATAAATACAATTTAATAAAGCATAGGATAAAACAACATAAATACAATTTAATAAAGCATAGGATAAAACAACATAAATAAAATTTAATAAAGCATAGGTTAAAACAACATAAATACAATTTAATAAAGCATCGGACAAAACAACATAAATACAATTTAATAAAGCATAGGATAAAACAACATAAATACAATTTATAAAGCATAGGATAAAACAACATAAATACAATTTAATAAAGCATAGGATAAAACAACATAAATACAATTTAATAAAGCATAGGATAAAACAACATAAATACAATTTAATGAAACATAGGATAAACAACATAAATACAATTTAGTAAAGCATAGGACAAAACAACATAAATACAATTTAATAAAGCATATGTTAAAACAACATAAATACAATTTAATAAAGCATAAGATAAAACAACATGAATGTAATTTAGTAAAGCATAAGATAAAACAACATGAATACAATTTAATAAAGCATAGGATAAAACAACATAAATACAATTTAATAAAGCATAGGCTAAAACTACATAAATACAATTTAATAAAGCATAGGATAAAACAAATTAAATACAATTTAATAAAGCATAGGATAAAACAACATAAATTCAATTTAATAAAGCATAGGATAAAACAACATAAATACAATTTAATAAAGCATAGGATAAAACAACATAAATACAATTTTATAAAGCATAAGATAAAACAACATGAATACAATTTAATAAAGCAGAGGTTAAAACAACATAAATACAATTTAATAAATCATAGGATAAAACAACATAAATACAATTTAATAAAGCATAGGTTAAAACAACATAAATACAATTTAATAAAGCATAGGATAAAATAACATAAATACAATTTCATAAAGCATAGGCTAAAACTACATAAATACAATTTAATAAAGCATAGGCTAAAACTACATAAATACAATTTAATAAAGCATAGGATAAAACAACATAAATACAATTTAATAAAGCATAGGATAAAACAACATAAATACAATTTAATAAAGCATAGGATAAAACAACATAAATAAAATTTAATAAAGCATAGGTTAAAACAACATAAATACAATTTAATAAAGCATCGGACAAAACAACATAAATACAATTTAATAAAGCATAGGATAAAACAACATAAATACAATTTATAAAGCATAGGATAAAACAACATAAATACAATTTAATAAAGCATATTATAAAACAACATAAATACAATTTAATAAAGCATAGGATAAAACAACATAAATACAATTTAATAAAGCATAGGATAAAACAACATAAATACAATTTAATAAAGCATAGGCTAAAACTACATAAATACAATTTAATAAAGCATAGGATAAAACAAATTAAATGCAATTTAATAAAGCATAGGATAAAACAACATAAATTCAATTTAATAAAGCATAGGATAAAACAAATTAAATACAATTTAATAAAGCATAGGATAAAACAACATGAATACAATTTAATAAAGCATAGGATAAAACAACATAAATACAATTTAATAAAGCATAGGATAAAATAACATAAATACAATTTCATAAAGCATAGGCTAAAACAACATAAATACAATTTAATAAAGCATAGGATAAAACAACATAAATACAATTTAATAAAGCATAGGATAAAACAACATAAATACAATTTAATAAAGCATAGGCTAAAACTACATAAATACAATTTAATAAAGCATAGGATAAAACAAATTAAATGCAATTTAATAAAGCATAGGATAAAACAACATAAATTCAATTTAATAAAGCATAGGATAAAACAAATTAAATACAATTTAATAAAGCATAGGATAAAACAACATGAATACAATTTAATAAAGCATAGGTTAAAACAACATAAATACAATTTAATAAAGCATAGGATAAAACAACATAAATACAATTTAATAAAGCATAGGTTAAAACTACATAAATACAATTTAATAAAGCATCGGACAAAACAACATAAATACAATTTAATAAAGCATAGGATAAAACAACATAAATACAATTTATAAAGCATAGGATAAAACAACATAAATACAATTTAATAAAGCATAGGATAAAACAACATAAATAAAATTTAATAAAGCATAGGTTAAAACAACATAAATACAATTTAATAAAGCATCGGACAAAACAACATAAATACAATTTAATAAAGCATAGGATAAAACAACATAAATACAATTTATAAAGCATAGGATAAAACAACATAAATACAATTTAATAAAGCATAGGATAAAACAACATAAATACAATTTAATAAAGCATAGGATAAAACAACATAAATACAATTTAATGAAATATAGGATAAACAACATAAATACAATTTAGTAAAGCATAGGACAAAACAACATAAATACAATTTAATAAAGCATATGTTAAAACAACATAAATACAATTTAATAAAGCATAGGCTAAAACTACATAAATTCAATTTAATAAAGCATAGGATAAAACAAATTAAATACAATTTAATAAAGCATAGGATAAAACAACATAAATTCAATTTAATAAAGCATATAATAAAACAACATAAATACAATTTAATAAAGCATAGGATAAAACAACATAAATACAATTTAATAAAGCATAAGATAAAACAACATGAATACAATTTAATAAAGCAGAGGTTAAAACAACATAAATACAATTTAATAAATCATAGGATAAAACAACATAAATACAATTTAATATAGCATAGGTTAAAACAACATAAATACAATTTAATAAAGCATAGGATAAAATAACATAAATACAATTTCATAAAGCATAGGCTAAAACTACATAAATACAATTTAATAAAGCATCGGACAAAACAACATAAATACAATTTAATAAAGCATATGATAAAACAACATAAATACAATTTATAAAGCATAGGATAAAACAACATAAATACAATTTAATAAAGCATAGGATAAAACAACATAAATAAAATTTAATAAAGCATAGGATAAAACAACATAAATAAAATTTAATAAAGCATAGGTTAAAACAACATAAATACAATTTAATAAAGCATCGGACAAAACAACATAAATACAATTTAATAAAGCATAGGATAAAACAACATAAATACAATTTATAAAGCATAGGATAAAACAACATAAATACAATTTAATAAAGCATAGGATAAAACAACATAAATACAATTTAATAAAGCATAGGATAAAACAACATAAATACAATTTAATGAAACATAGGATAAACAACATAAATACAATTTAGTAAAGCATAGGACAAAACAACATAAATACAATTTAATAAAGCATATGTTAAAACAACATAAATACAATTTAATAAAGCATAAGATAAAACAACATGAATATAATTTAGTAAAGCATAAGATAAAACAACATGAATACAATTTAATAAAGCATAGGATAAAACAACATAAATACAATTTAATAAAGCATAGGCTAAAACTACATAAATACAATTTAATAAAGCATAGGATAAAACAAATTAAATACAATTTAATAAAGCATAGGATAAAACAACATAAATTCAATTTAATAAAGCATAGGATAAAACAACATAAATACAATTTAATAAAGCATAGGATAAAACAACATAAATACAATTTAATAAAGCATAAGATAAAACAACATGAATACAATTTAATAAAGCAGAGGTTAAAACAACATAAATAAAATTTAATAAATCATAGGATAAAACAACATAAATACAATTTAATAAAGCATAGGTTAAAACAACATAAATACAATTTAATAAAGCATAGGATAAAATAACATAAATACAATTTCATAAAGCATAGGCTAAAACTACATAAATACAATTTAATAAAGCATCGGACAAAACAACATAAATACAATTTAATAAAGCATAGGATAAAACAACATATATACAATTTATAAAGCATAGGATAAAACAACATAAATACAATTTAATAAAGCATAGGATAAAACAACATAAATAATATTTAATAAAGCATAGGTTAAAACAACATAAATACAATTTAATAAAGCATCGGACAAAACAACATAAATACAATTTAATAAAGCATAGGATAAAACAACATAAATACAATTTATAAAGCATAGGATAAAACAACATAAATACAATTTAATAAAGCATAGGATAAAACAACATAAATACAATTTAATGAAACATAGGATAAACAACATAAATACAATTTAGTAAAGCATAGGACAAAACAACATAAATACAATTTAATAAAGCATATGTTAAAACAACATAAATACAATTTAATAAAGTATAAGATAAAACAACATGAATATAATTTAGTAAAGCATAAGATAAAACAACATGAATACAATTTAATAAAGCATAGGATAAAACAACATAAATACAATTTAATAAAGCATAGGCTAAAACTACATCAATTCAATTTAATAAAGCATAGGATAAAACAAATTAAATACAATTTAATAAAGCATAGGATAAAACAACATAAATTCAATTTAATAAAGCATATAATAAAACAACATAAATACAATTTAATAAAGCATAGGATAAAACAACATAAATACAATTTAATAAAGCATAAGATAAAACAACATGAATACAATTTAATAAAGCAGAGGTTAAAACTACATAAATACAATTTAATAAATCATAGGATAAAACAACATAAATACAATTTAATAAAGCATAGGTTAAAACAACATAAATACAATTTAATAAAGCAGAGGTTAAAACTACATAAATACAATTTAATAAATCATAGGATAAAATAACATAAATACAATTTCATAAAGCATAGGCTAAAACTACATAAATACAATTTAATAAAGCATCGGACAAAACAACATAAATACAATTTAATAAAGCATATGATAAAACAACATAAATACAATTTATAAAGCATAGGATAAAACAACATAAATACAATTTAATAAAGCATAGGATAAAACAACATAAATAAAATTTAATAAAGCACAGGATAAAACAACATAAATAAAATTTAATAAAGCATAGGTTAAAACAACATAAATACAATTTAATAAAGCATCGGACAAAACAACATAAATACAATTTAATAAAGCATAGGATAAAACAACATAAATACAATTTATAAAGCATAGGATAAAACAACATAAATACAATTTAATAAAGCATAGGATAAAACAACATAAATACAATTTAATAAAGCATAGGATAAAACAACATAAATACAATTTAATGAAACATAGGATAAACAACATAAATACAATTTAGTAAAGCATAGGACAAAACAACATAAATACAATTTAATAAAGCATATGTTAAAACAACATAAATACAATTTAATAAAGCATAAGATAAAACAACATGAATATAATTTAGTAAAGCATAAGATAAAACAACATGAATACAATTTAATAAAGCATAGGATAAAACAACATAAATACAATTTAATAAAGCATAGGCTAAAACTACATAAATACAATTTAATAAAGCATAGGATAAAAAAAATTAAATACAATTTAATAAAGCATAGGATAAAACAACATAAATTCAATTTAATAAAGCATAGGATAAAACAACATAAATACAATTTAATAAAGCATAGGATAAAACAACATAAATACAATTTAATAAAGCATAAGATAAACAACATGAATACAATTTAATAAAGCAGAGGTTAAAACAACATAAATAAAATTTAATAAATCATAGGATAAAACAACATAAATACAATTTAATAAAGCATAGGTTAAAACAACATAAATACAATTTAATAAAGCATAGGATAAAATAACATAAATACAATTTCATAAAGCATAGGCTAAAACTACATAAATACAATTTAATAAAGCATCGGACAAAACAACATAAATACAATTTAATAAAGCATATGATAAAACAACATAAATACAATTTATAAAGCATAGGATAAAACAACATAAATACAATTTAATAAAGCATAGGATAAAACAACATAAATAAAATTTAATAAAGCATAGGATAAAACAACATAAATAAAATTTAATAAAGCATAGGTTAAAACAACATAAATACAATTTAATAAAGCATAGGATAAAACAACATAAATACAATTTAATAAAGCATAGGATAAAACAACATAAATAAAATTTAATAAAGCATAGGTTAAAACAACATAAATACAATTTAATAAAGCATCAGACAAAACAACATAAATACAATTTAATAAAGCATAGGATAAAACAACATAAATACAATTTATAAAGCATAGGATAAAACAACATAAATACAATTTAATAAAGCATAGGATAAAACAACATAAATACAATTTAATAAAGCATAGGATAAAACAACATAAATACAATTTAATGAAACATAGGATAAACAACATAAATACAATTTAGTAAAGCATAGGACAAAACAACATAAATACAATTTAATAAAGCATATGTTAAAACAACATAAATACAATTTAATAAAGCATAAGATAAAACAACATGAATATAATTTAGTAAAGCATAAGATAAAACAACATGAATACAATTTAATAAAGCATAGGATAAAACAACATAAATACAATTTAATAAAGCATAGGCTAAAACTACATAAATACAATTTAATAAAGCATAGGATAAAACAAATTAAATACAATTTAATAAAGCATAGAATAAAACAACATAAATTCAATTTAATAAAGCATAGGATAAAACAACATAAATACAATTTAATAAAGCATAGGATAAAACAACATAAATACAATTTAATAAAGCATAAGATAAAACAACATGAAGACAATTTAATAAAGCAGAGGTTAAAACAACATAAATACAATTTAATAAATCATAGGATAAAACAACATAAATACAATTTAATAAAGCATAGGTTAAAACAACATAAATACAATTTAATAAAGCATAGGATAAAACAACATAAATACAATTTATAAAGCATAGGATAAAACAACATAAATACAATTTAATAAAGCATAGGATAAAACAACATAAATAAAATTTAATAAAGCATAGGTTAAAACAACATAAATACAATTTAATAAAGCATCGGACAAAACAACATAAATACAATTTAATAAAGCATAGGATAAAACAACATAAATACAATTTATAAAGCATAGGATAAAACAACGTAAATACAATTTAATAAAGCATAATTTAAAACAACATAAATACAATTTAATAAAGCATAGGATAAAATAACATAAATACAATTTCATAAAGCATAGGCTAAAACTACATAAATACAATTTAATAAAGCATCGGACAAAACAACATAAATACAATTTAATAAAGCATATGATAAAACAACATAAATACAATTTATAAAGCATAGGATAAAACAACATAAATACAATTTAATAAAGCATAGGATAAAACAACATAAATAAAATTTAATGAAACATAGGATAAACAACATAAATACAATTTAGTAAAGCATAGGACAAAACAACATAAATACAATTTAATAAAGCATATGTTAAAACAACATAAATACAATTTAATAAAGCATAAGATAAAACAACATGAATATAATTTAGTAAAGCATAAGATAAAACAACATGAAGACAATTTAATAAAGCATAGGATAAAACAACATAAATACAATTTAATAAAGCATAGGCTAAAACTACATAAATACAATTTAATAAAGCATAGGATAAAACAAATTAAATACAATTTAATAAAGCATAGGATAAAACAACATAAATTCAATTTAATAAAGCATAGGATAAAACAACATAAATACAATTTAATAAAGCATAGGATAAAACAACATAAATACAATTTAATAAAGCATAAGATAAAACAACATGAATACAATTTAATAAAGCAGAGGTTAAAACAACATAAATAAAATTTAATAAATCATAGGATAAAACAACATAAATACAATTTAATAAAGCATAGGTTAAAACAACATAAATACAATTTAATAAAGCATAGGATAAAATAACATAAATACAATTTCATAAAGCATAGGCTAAAACTACATAAATACAATTTAATAAAGCATCGGACAAAACAACATAAATACAATTTAATAAAGCATATGATAAAACAACATAAATACAATTTATAAAGCATAGGATAAAACAACATAAATACAATTTAATAAAGCATAGGATAAAACAACATAAATAAAATTTAATAAAGCATAGGATAAAACAACATAAATAAAATTTAATAAAGCATAGGTTAAAACAACATAAATACAATTTAATAAAGCATAGGATAAAACAACATAAATACAATTTAATAAAGCATAGGATAAAACAACATAAATAAAATTTAATAAAGCATCGGACAAAACAACATAAATACAATTTAATAAAGCATAGGATAAAACAACATAAATACAATTTATAAAGCATAGGATAAAACAACATAAATACAATTTAATAAAGCATAGGATAAAACAACATAAATAAAATTTAATAAAGCATAGGTTAAAACAACATAAATACAATTTAATAAAGCATCGGACAAAACAACATAAATACAATTTAATAAAGCATAGGATAAAACAACATAAATACAATTTATAAAGCATAGGATAAAACAACATAAATACAATTTAATAAAGCATAGGATAAAACAACATAAATAAAATTTAATGAAACATAGGATAAACAACATAAATACAATTTAGTAAAGCATAGGACAAAACAACATAAATACAATTTAATAAAGCATATGTTAAAACAACATAAATACAATTTAATAAAGCATAAGATAAAACAACATGAATATAATTTAGTAAAGCATAAGATAAAACAACATGAATACAATTTAATAAAGCATAGGATAAAACAACATAAATACAATTTAATAAAGCATAGGCTAAAACTACATAAATACAATTTAATAAAGCATAGGATAAAACAAATTAAATACAATTTAATAAAGCATAGGATAAAACAACATAAATTCAATTTAATAAAGCATAGGATAAAACAACATAAATACAATTTAATAAAGCATAGGATAAAACAACATAAATACAATTTAATAAAGCATAAGATAAAACAACATGAATACAATTTAATAAAGCAGAGGTTAAAACAACATAAATAAAATTTAATAAATCATAGGATAAAACAACATAAATACAATTTAATAAAGCATAGGTTAAAACAACATAAATACAATTTAATAAAGCATAGGATAAAATAACATAAATACAATTTCATAAAGCATAGGCTAAAACTACATAAATACAATTTAATAAAGCATCGGACAAAACAACATAAATACAATTTAATAAAGCATATGATAAAACAACATAAATACAATTTATAAAGCATAGGATAAAACAACATAAATACAATTTAATAAAGCATAGGATAAAACAACATAAATAAAATTTAATAAAGCATAGGATAAAACAACATAAATAAAATTTAATAAAGCATAGGTTAAAACAACATAAATACAATTTAATAAAGCATAGGATAAAACAACATAAATACAATTTAATAAAGCATAGGATAAAACAACATAAATAAAATTTAATAAAGCATCGGACAAAACAACATAAATACAATTTAATAAAGCATAGGATAAAACAACATAAATACAATTTATAAAGCATAGGATAAAACAACATAAATACAATTTAATAAAGCATAGGATAAAACAACATAAATAAAATTTAATAAAGCATAGGTTAAAACAACATAAATACAATTTAATAAAGCATCGGACAAAACAACATAAATACAATTTAATAAAGCATAGGATAAAACAACATAAATACAATTTATAAAGCATAGGATAAAACAACATAAATACAATTTAATAAAGCATAGGATAAAACAACATAAATACAATTTAATGAAACATAGGATAAACAACATAAATACAATTTAGTAAAGCATAGGACAAAACAACATAAATACAATTTAATAAAGCATATGTTAAAACAACATAAATACAATTTAATAAAGCATAAGATAAAACAACATGAATATAATTTAGTAAAGCATAAGATAAAACAACATGAATACAATTTAATAAAGCATAGGATAAAACAACATAAATACAATTTAATAAAGCATAGGCTAAAACTACATCAATTCAATTTAATAAAGCATAGGATAAAACAAATTAAATACAATTTAATAAAGCATAGGATAAAACAACATAAATTCAATTTAATAAAGCATATAATAAAACAACATAAATACAATTTAATAAAGCATAGGATAAAACAACATAAATACAATTTAATAAAGCATAAGATAAAACAACATGAATACAATTTAATAAAGCAGAGGTTAAAACAACATAAATACAATTTAATAAATCATAGGATAAAACAACATAAATACAATTTAATAAAGCATAGGTTAAAACAACATAAATACAATTTAATAAAGCATAGGATAAAATAACATAAATACAATTTCATAAAGCATAGGCTAAAACTACATAAATACAATTTAATAAAGCATCGGACAAAACAACATAAATACAATTTAATAAAGCATATGATAAAACAACATAAATACAATTTATAAAGCATAGGATAAAACAACATAAATACAATTTAATAAAGCATAGGATAAAACAACATAAATAAAATTTAATAAAGCATAGGATAAAACAACATAAATAAAATTTAATAAAGCATAGGTTAAAACAACATAAATACAATTTAATAAAGCATCGGACAAAACAACATAAATACAATTTAATAAAGCATAGGATAAAACAACATAAATACAATTTATAAAGCATAGGATAAAACAACATAAATACAATTTAATAAAGCATAGGATAAAACAACATAAATACAATTTAATAAAGCATAGGATAAAACAACATAAATACAATTTAATGAAACATAGGATAAACAACATAAATACAATTTAGTAAAGCATAGGACAAAACAACATAAATACAATTTAATAAAGCATATGTTAAAACAACATAAATACAATTTAATAAAGCATAAGATAAAACAACATGAATATAATTTAGTAAAGCATAAGATAAAACAACATGAATACAATTTAATAAAGCATAGGATAAAACAACATAAATACAATTTAATAAAGCATAGGCTAAAACTACATAAATACAATTTAATAAAGCATAGGATAAAACAAATTAAATACAATTTAATAAAGCATAGGATAAAACAACATAAATTCAATTTAATAAAGCATAGGATAAAACAACATAAATACAATTTAATAAAGCATAGGATAAAACAACATAAATACAATTTAATAAAGCATAAGATAAAACAACATGAATACAATTTAATAAAGCAGAGGTTAAAACAACATAAATAAAATTTAATAAATCATAGGATAAAACAACATAAATACAATTTAATAAAGCATAGGTTAAAACAACATAAATACAATTTAATAAAGCATAGGATAAAATAACATAAATACAATTTCATAAAGCATAGGCTAAAACTACATAAATACAATTTAATAAAGCATCGGACAAAACAACATAAATACAATTTAATAAAGCATATGATAAAACAACATAAATACAATTTATAAAGCATAGGATAAAACAACATAAATACATTTTAATAAAGCATAGGATAAAACAACATAAATAAAATTTAATAAAGCATAGGATAAAACAACATAAATAAAATTTAATAAAGCATAGGTTAAAACAACATAAATACAATTTAATAAAGCATAGGATAAAACAACATAAATACAATTTAATAAAGCATAGGATAAAACAACATAAATAAAATTTAATAAAGCATAGGTTAAAACAACATAAATACAATTTAATAAAGCATCGGACAAAACAACATAAATACAATTTAATAAAGCATAGGATAAAACAACATAAATACAATTTATAAAGCATAGGATAAAACAACATAAATACAATTTAATAAAGCATAGGATAAAACAACATAAATACAATTTAATAAAGCATAGGATAAAACAACATAAATACAATTTAATGAAACATAGGATAAACAACATAAATACAATTTAGTAAAGCATAGGACAAAACAACATAAATACAATTTAATAAAGCATATGTTAAAACAACATAAATACAATTTAATAAAGCATAAGATAAAACAACATGAATATAATTTAGTAAAGCATAAGATAAAACAACATGAATACAATTTAATAAAGCATAGGATAAAACAACATAAATACAATTTAATAAAGCATAGGCTAAAACTACATAAATACAATTTAATAAAGCATAGGATAAAACAAATTAAATACAATTTAATAAAGCATAGAATAAAACAACATAAATTCAATTTAATAAAGCATAGGATAAAACAACATAAATACAATTTAATAAAGCATAGGATAAAACAACATAAATACAATTTAATAAAGCATAAGATAAAACAACATGAAGACAATTTAATAAAGCAGAGGTTAAAACAACATAAATACAATTTAATAAATCATAGGATAAAACAACATAAATACAATTTAATAAAGCATAGGTTAAAACAACATAAATACAATTTAATAAAGCATAGGATAAAACAACATAAATACAATTTATAAAGCATAGGATAAAACAACATAAATACAATTTAATAAAGCATAGGATAAAACAACATAAATAAAATTTAATAAAGCATAGGTTAAAACAACATAAATACAATTTAATAAAGCATCGGACAAAACAACATAAATACAATTTAATAAAGCATAGGATAAAACAACATAAATACAATTTATAAAGCATAGGATAAAACAACATAAATACAATTTAATAAAGCATAGGATAAAACAACATAAATAAAATTTAATAAAGCATAGGATAAAACAACATAAATAAAATTTAATAAAGCATAGGTTAAAACAACATAAATACAATTTAATAAAGCATAGGATAAAACAACATAAATACAATTTAATAAAGCATAGGATAAAACAACATAAATAAAATTTAATAAAGCATAGGTTAAAACAACATAAATACAATTTAATAAAGCATCAGACAAAACAACATAAATACAATTTAATAAAGCATAGGATAAAACAACATAAATACAATTTATAAAGCATAGGATAAAACAACATAAATACAATTTAATAAAGCATAGGATAAAACAACATAAATACAATTTAATAAAGCATAGGCTAAAACTACATAAATACAATTTAATAAAGCATAGGATAAAACAAATTAAATACAATTTAATAAAGCATAGGATAAAACAACATAAATTCAATTTAATAAAGCATAGGATAAAACAACATAAATACAATTTAATAAAGCATAGGATAAAACAACATAAATACAATTTAATAAAGCATAAGATAAAACAACATGAATACAATTTAATAAAGCAGAGGTTAAAACAACATAAATAAAATTTAATAAATCATAGGATAAAACAACATAAATACAATTTAATAAAGCATAGGTTAAAACAACATAAATACAATTTAATAAAGCATAGGATAAAATAACATAAATACAATTTCATAAAGCATAGGCTAAAACTACATAAATACAATTTAATAAAGCATCGGACAAAACAACATAAATACAATTTAATAAAGCATATGATAAAACAACATAAATACAATTTATAAAGCATAGGATAAAACAACATAAATACAATTTAATAAAGCATAGGATAAAACAACATAAATAAAATTTAATAAAGCATAGGATAAAACAACATAAATAAAATTTAATAAAGCATAGGTTAAAACAACATAAATACAATTTAATAAAGCATAGGATAAAACAACATAAATACAATTTAATAAAGCATAGGATAAAACAACATAAATAAAATTTAATAAAGCATCGGACAAAACAACATAAATACAATTTAATAAAGCATAGGATAAAACAACATAAATACAATTTATAAAGCATAGGATAAAACAACATAAATACAATTTAATAAAGCATAGGATAAAACAACATAAATAAAATTTAATAAAGCATAGGTTAAAACAACATAAATACAATTTAATAAAGCATCGGACAAAACAACATAAATACAATTTAATAAAGCATAGGATAAAACAACATAAATACAATTTATAAAGCATAGGATAAAACAACATAAATACAATTTAATAAAGCATAGGATAAAACAACATAAATACAATTTAATGAAACATAGGATAAACAACATAAATACAATTTAGTAAAGCATAGGACAAAACAACATAAATACAATTTAATAAAGCATATGTTAAAACAACATAAATACAATTTAATAAAGCATAAGATAAAACAACATGAATATAATTTAGTAAAGCATAAGATAAAACAACATGAATACAATTTAATAAAGCATAGGATAAAACAACATAAATACAATTTAATAAAGCATAGGCTAAAACTACATCAATTCAATTTAATAAAGCATAGGATAAAACAAATTAAATACAATTTAATAAAGCATAGGATAAAACAACATAAATTCAATTTAATAAAGCATATAATAAAACAACATAAATACAATTTAATAAAGCATAGGATAAAACAACATAAATACAATTTAATAAAGCATAAGATAAAACAACATGAATACAATTTAATAAAGCAGAGGTTAAAACAACATAAATACAATTTAATAAATCATAGGATAAAACAACATAAATACAATTTAATAAAGCATAGGTTAAAACAACATAAATACAATTTAATAAAGCATAGGATAAAATAACATAAATACAATTTCATAAAGCATAGGCTAAAACTACATAAATACAATTTAATAAAGCATCGGACAAAACAACATAAATACAATTTAATAAAGCATATGATAAAACAACATAAATACAATTTATAAAGCATAGGATAAAACAACATAAATACAATTTAATAAAGCATAGGATAAAACAACATAAATAAAATTTAATAAAGCATAGGATAAAACAACATAAATAAAATTTAATAAAGCATAGGTTAAAACAACATAAATACAATTTAATAAAGCATCGGACAAAACAACATAAATACAATTTAATAAAGCATAGGATAAAACAACATAAATACAATTTATAAAGCATAGGATAAAACAACATAAATACAATTTAATAAAGCATAGGATAAAACAACATAAATACAATTTAATAAAGCATAGGATAAAACAACATAAATACAATTTAATGAAACATAGGATAAACAACATAAATACAATTTAGTAAAGCATAGGACAAAACAACATAAATACAATTTAATAAAGCATATGTTAAAACAACATAAATACAATTTAATAAAGCATAAGATAAAACAACATGAATATAATTTAGTAAAGCATAAGATAAAACAACATGAATACAATTTAATAAAGCATAGGATAAAACAACATAAATACAATTTAATAAAGCATAGGCTAAAACTACATAAATACAATTTAATAAAGCATAGGATAAAACAAATTAAATACAATTTAATAAAGCATAGGATAAAACAACATAAATTCAATTTAATAAAGCATAGGATAAAACAACATAAATACAATTTAATAAAGCATAGGATAAAACAACATAAATACAATTTAATAAAGCATAAGATAAAACAACATGAATACAATTTAATAAAGCAGAGGTTAAAACAACATAAATAAAATTTAATAAATCATAGGATAAAACAACATAAATACAATTTAATAAAGCATAGGTTAAAACAACATAAATACAATTTAATAAAGCATAGGATAAAATAACATAAATACAATTTCATAAAGCATAGGCTAAAACTACATAAATACAATTTAATAAAGCATCGGACAAAACAACATAAATACAATTTAATAAAGCATATGATAAAACAACATAAATACAATTTATAAAGCATAGGATAAAACAACATAAATACATTTTAATAAAGCATAGGATAAAACAACATAAATAAAATTTAATAAAGCATAGGATAAAACAACATAAATAAAATTTAATAAAGCATAGGTTAAAACAACATAAATACAATTTAATAAAGCATAGGATAAAACAACATAAATACAATTTAATAAAGCATAGGATAAAACAACATAAATAAAATTTAATAAAGCATAGGTTAAAACAACATAAATACAATTTAATAAAGCATCGGACAAAACAACATAAATACAATTTAATAAAGCATAGGATAAAACAACATAAATACAATTTATAAAGCATAGGATAAAACAACATAAATACAATTTAATAAAGCATAGGATAAAACAACATAAATACAATTTAATAAAGCATAGGATAAAACAACATAAATACAATTTAATGAAACATAGGATAAACAACATAAATACAATTTAGTAAAGCATAGGACAAAACAACATAAATACAATTTAATAAAGCATATGTTAAAACAACATAAATACAATTTAATAAAGCATAAGATAAAACAACATGAATATAATTTAGTAAAGCATAAGATAAAACAACATGAATACAATTTAATAAAGCATAGGATAAAACAACATAAATACAATTTAATAAAGCATAGGCTAAAACTACATAAATACAATTTAATAAAGCATAGGATAAAACAAATTAAATACAATTTAATAAAGCATAGAATAAAACAACATAAATTCAATTTAATAAAGCATAGGATAAAACAACATAAATACAATTTAATAAAGCATAGGATAAAACAACATAAATACAATTTAATAAAGCATAAGATAAAACAACATGAAGACAATTTAATAAAGCAGAGGTTAAAACAACATAAATACAATTTAATAAATCATAGGATAAAACAACATAAATACAATTTAATAAAGCATAGGTTAAAACAACATAAATACAATTTAATAAAGCATAGGATAAAACAACATAAATACAATTTATAAAGCATAGGATAAAACAACATAAATACAATTTAATAAAGCATAGGATAAAACAACATAAATAAAATTTAATAAAGCATAGGTTAAAACAACATAAATACAATTTAATAAAGCATCGGACAAAACAACATAAATACAATTTAATAAAGCATAGGATAAAACAACATAAATACAATTTATAAAGCATAGGATAAAACAACATAAATACAATTTAATAAAGCATAGGATAAAACAACATAAATAAAATTTAATAAAGCATAGGATAAAACAACATAAATAAAATTTAATAAAGCATAGGTTAAAACAACATAAATACAATTTAATAAAGCATAGGATAAAACAACATAAATACAATTTAATAAAGCATAGGATAAAACAACATAAATAAAATTTAATAAAGCATAGGTTAAAACAACATAAATACAATTTAATAAAGCATCAGACAAAACAACATAAATACAATTTAATAAAGCATAGGATAAAACAACATAAATACAATTTATAAAGCATAGGATAAAACAACATAAATACAATTTAATAAAGCATAGGATAAAACAACATAAATACAATTTAATAAAGCATAGGATAAAACAACATAAATACAATTTAATGAAACATAGGATAAACAACATAAATACAATTTAGTAAAGCATAGGACAAAACAACATAAATACAATTTAATAAAGCATATGTTAAAACAACATAAATACAATTTAATAAAGCATAAGATAAAACAACATGAATATAATTTAGTAAAGCATAAGATAAAACAACATGAATACAATTTAATAAAGCATAGGATAAAACAACATAAATACAATTTAATAAAGCATAGGCTAAAACTACATAAATACAATTTAATAAAGCATAGGATAAAACAAATTAAATACAATTTAATAAAGCATAGAATAAAACAACATAAATTCAATTTAATAAAGCATAGGATAAAACAACATAAATACAATTTAATAAAGCATAGGATAAAACAACATAAATACAATTTAATAAAGCATAAGATAAAACAACATGAAGACAATTTAATAAAGCAGAGGTTAAAACAACATAAATACAATTTAATAAATCATAGGATAAAACAACATAAATACAATTTAATAAAGCATAGGTTAAAACAACATAAATACAATTTAATAAAGCATAGGATAAAACAACATAAATACAATTTATAAAGCATAGGATAAAACAACATAAATACAATTTAATAAAGCATAGGATAAAACAACATAAATAAAATTTAATAAAGCATAGGTTAAAACAACATAAATACAATTTAATAAAGCATCGGACAAAACAACATAAATACAATTTAATAAAGCATAGGATAAAACAACATAAATACAATTTATAAAGCATAGGATAAAACAACGTAAATACAATTTAATAAAGCATAGGATAAAACAACATAAATACAATTTAATAAAGCATAGGCTAAAACTACATAAATACAATTTAATAAAGCATAGGATAAAACAACATAAATACAATTTAATAAAGCATAGGATAAAACAACATAAATACAATTTAATAAAGCATACGTTAAAACAACATAAATACAATTAAATAAAGCATAGGTTAAAACAACATAAATACAATTTAATAAAGCATAGGATAAAACAACATAAATACAATTTAATAAAGCAAAGGATAAAACAAAATAAATAAAATTTAATAAAGCATAGGTTAAAACAACATAAATACAATTTATAAAGCATAGGATAAAACAACATAAATACAATTTAATAAAGCATAGGATAAAACAACATAAATAAAATTTAATAAAGCATAGGATAAAACAACATAAATAAAATTTAATAAAGCATAGGTTAAAACAACATAAATACAATTTAATAAAGCATAGGATAAAACAACATAAATACAATTTAATAAAGCATAGGATAAAACAACATAAATAAAATTTAATAAAGCATAATTTAAAACAACATAAATACAATTTAATAAAGCATAGGATAAAATAACATAAATACAATTTCATAAAGCATAGGCTAAAACTACATAAATACAATTTAATAAAGCATCGGACAAAACAACATAAATACAATTTAATAAAGCATATGATAAAACAACATAAATACAATTTATAAAGCATAGGATAAAACAACATAAATACAATTTAATAAAGCATAGGATAAAACAACATAAATAAAATTTAATGAAACATAGGATAAACAACATAAATACAATTTAGTAAAGCATAGGACAAAACAACATAAATACAATTTAATAAAGCATATGTTAAAACAACATAAATACAATTTAATAAAGCATAAGATAAAACAACATGAATATAATTTAGTAAAGCATAAGATAAAACAACATGAATACAATTTAATAAAGCATAGGATAAAACAACATAAATACAATTTAATAAAGCATAGGCTAAAACTACATAAATACAATTTAATAAAGCATAGGATAAAACAAATTAAATACAATTTAATAAAGCATAGGATAAAACAACATAAATTCAATTTAATAAAGCATAGGATAAAACAACATAAATACAATTTAATAAAGCATAGGATAAAACAACATAAATACAATTTAATAAAGCATAAGATAAAACAACATGAATACAATTTAATAAAGCAGAGGTTAAAACAACATAAATAAAATTTAATAAATCATAGGATAAAACAACATAAATACAATTTAATAAAGCATAGGTTAAAACAACATAAATACAATTTAATAAAGCATAGGATAAAATAACATAAATACAATTTCATAAAGCATAGGCTAAAACTACATAAATACAATTTAATAAAGCATCGGACAAAACAACATAAATACAATTTAATAAAGCATATGATAAAACAACATAAATACAATTTATAAAGCATAGGATAAAACAACATAAATACAATTTAATAAAGCATAGGATAAAACAACATAAATAAAATTTAATAAAGCATAGGATAAAACAACATAAATAAAATTTAATAAAGCATAGGTTAAAACAACATAAATACAATTTAATAAAGCATAGGATAAAACAACATAAATACAATTTAATAAAGCATAGGATAAAACAACATAAATAAAATTTAATAAAGCATCGGACAAAACAACATAAATACAATTTAATAAAGCATAGGATAAAGCAACATAAATACAATTTATAAAGCATAGGATAAAACAACATAAATACAATTTAATAAAGCATAGGATAAAACAACATAAATAAAATTTAATAAAGCATAGGTTAAAACAACATAAATACAATTTAATAAAGCATCGGACAAAACAACATAAATACAATTTAATAAAGCATAGGATAAAACAACATAAATACAATTTATAAAGCATAGGATAAAACAACATAAATACAATTTAATAAAGCATAGGATAAAACAACATAAATACAATTTAATGAAACATAGGATAAACAACATAAATACAATTTAGTAAAGCATAGGACAAAACAACATAAATACAATTTAATAAAGCATATGTTAAAACAACATAAATACAATTTAATAAAGCATAAGATAAAACAACATGAATATAATTTAGTAAAGCATAAGATAAAACAACATGAATACAATTTAATAAAGCATAGGATAAAACAACATAAATACAATTTAATAAAGCATAGGCTAAAACTACATCAATTCAATTTAATAAAGCATAGGATAAAACAAATTAAATACAATTTAATAAAGCATAGGATAAAACAACATAAATTCAATTTAATAAAGCATATAATAAAACAACATAAATACAATTTAATAAAGCATAGGATAAAACAACATAAATACAATTTAATAAAGCATAAGATAAAACAACATGAATACAATTTAATAAAGCAGAGGTTAAAACAACATAAATACAATTTAATAAATCATAGGATAAAACAACATAAATACAATTTAATAAAGCATAGGTTAAAACAACATAAATACAATTTAATAAAGCATAGGATAAAATAACATAAATACAATTTCATAAAGCATAGGCTAAAACTACATAAATACAATTTAATAAAGCATCGGACAAAACAACATAAATACAATTTAATAAAGCATATGATAAAACAACATAAATACAATTTATAAAGCATAGGATAAAACAACATAAATACAATTTAATAAAGCATAGGATAAAACAACATAAATAAAATTTAATAAAGCATAGGATAAAACAACATAAATAAAATTTAATAAAGCATAGGTTAAAACAACATAAATACAATTTAATAAAGCATCGGACAAAACAACATAAATACAATTTAATAAAGCATAGGATAAAACAACATAAATACAATTTATAAAGCATAGGATAAAACAACATAAATACAATTTAATAAAGCATAGGATAAAACAACATAAATACAATTTAATAAAGCATAGGATAAAACAACATAAATACAATTTAATGAAACATAGGATAAACAACATAAATACAATTTAGTAAAGCATAGGACAAAACAACATAAATACAATTTAATAAAGCATATGTTAAAACAACATAAATACAATTTAATAAAGCATAAGATAAAACAACATGAATATAATTTAGTAAAGCATAAGATAAAACAACATGAATACAATTTAATAAAGCATAGGATAAAACAACATAAATACAATTTAATAAAGCATAGGCTAAAACTACATAAATACAATTTAATAAAGCATAGGATAAAACAAATTAAATACAATTTAATAAAGCATAGGATAAAACAACATAAATTCAATTTAATAAAGCATAGGATAAAACAACATAAATACAATTTAATAAAGCATAGGATAAAACAACATAAATACAATTTAATAAAGCATAAGATAAAACAACATGAATACAATTTAATAAAGCAGAGGTTAAAACAACATAAATAAAATTTAATAAATCATAGGATAAAACAACATAAATACAATTTAATAAAGCATAGGTTAAAACAACATAAATACAATTTAATAAAGCATAGGATAAAATAACATAAATACAATTTCATAAAGCATAGGCTAAAACTACATAAATACAATTTAATAAAGCATCGGACAAAACAACATAAATACAATTTAATAAAGCATATGATAAAACAACATAAATACAATTTATAAAGCATAGGATAAAACAACATAAATACATTTTAATAAAGCATAGGATAAAACAACATAAATAAAATTTAATAAAGCATAGGATAAAACAACATAAATAAAATTTAATAAAGCATAGGTTAAAACAACATAAATACAATTTAATAAAGCATAGGATAAAACAACATAAATACAATTTAATAAAGCATAGGATAAAACAACATAAATAAAATTTAATAAAGCATAGGTTAAAACAACATAAATACAATTTAATAAAGCATCGGACAAAACAACATAAATACAATTTAATAAAGCATAGGATAAAACAACATAAATACAATTTATAAAGCATAGGATAAAACAACATAAATACAATTTAATAAAGCATAGGATAAAACAACATAAATACAATTTAATAAAGCATAGGATAAAACAACATAAATACAATTTAATGAAACATAGGATAAACAACATAAATACAATTTAGTAAAGCATAGGACAAAACAACATAAATACAATTTAATAAAGCATATGTTAAAACAACATAAATACAATTTAATAAAGCATAAGATAAAACAACATGAATATAATTTAGTAAAGCATAAGATAAAACAACATGAATACAATTTAATAAAGCATAGGATAAAACAACATAAATACAATTTAATAAAGCATAGGCTAAAACTACATAAATACAATTTAATAAAGCATAGGATAAAACAAATTAAATACAATTTAATAAAGCATAGAATAAAACAACATAAATTCAATTTAATAAAGCATAGGATAAAACAACATAAATACAATTTAATAAAGCATAGGATAAAACAACATAAATACAATTTAATAAAGCATAAGATAAAACAACATGAAGACAATTTAATAAAGCAGAGGTTAAAACAACATAAATACAATTTAATAAATCATAGGATAAAACAACATAAATACAATTTAATAAAGCATAGGTTAAAACAACATAAATACAATTTAATAAAGCATAGGATAAAACAACATAAATACAATTTATAAAGCATAGGATAAAACAACATAAATACAATTTAATAAAGCATAGGATAAAACAACATAAATAAAATTTAATAAAGCATAGGTTAAAACAACATAAATACAATTTAATAAAGCATCAGACAAAACAACATAAATACAATTTAATAAAGCATAGGATAAAACAACATAAATACAATTTATAAAGCATAGGATAAAACAACGTAAATACAATTTAATAAAGCATAGGATAAAACAACATAAATACAATTTAATAAAGCATAGGCTAAAACTACATAAATACAATTTAATAAAGCATAGGATAAAACAACATAAATACAATTTAATAAAGCATAGGATAAAACAACATAAATACAATTTAATAAAGCATACGTTAAAACAACATAAATACAATTAAATAAAGCATAGGTTAAAACAACATAAATACAATTTAATAAAGCATAGGATAAAACAACATAAATACAATTTAATAAAGCAAAGGATAAAACAAAATAAATAAAATTTAATAAAGCATAGGTTAAAACAACATAAATACAATTTAATAAAGCATAGGACAAAACAACATAAATACAATTTAATAAAGCATAGGATAAAACAACATAAATACAATTTAATAAAGCATAGGTTAAAACAACATAAATACAATTTAATAAAGCATAGGCAAAAACTACATAAATACAATTTAATAAAGCATAGGATAAAACAACATAAATACAATTTAATAAAGCATAGGTTAAAACAACATAAATACATTTTAATAAAGCATTGGACAAAACAACATAAATACAATTTAATAAAGCATAGGTTAAAACAACATAAATACAATTTAATAAAGCATAGGATAAAACAACATAAATACAATTTAATAAAGCATAGGATAAAACAACGTAAATACTTTTTAATAAAGCATAGGATAAAACAACATAAATACAATTTAATAAAGCATAGGATAAAACAACATAAATACAATTTAATAAAGCATAGGATAAAACAACATAAATACAATTAAATAAAGCATAGGTTAAAACAACATAAATACAATTTAATAAAGCATAGGATAAAACAACATAAATACAATTTAATAAAGCAAAGGATAAAACAAAATAAATACAATTTAATAAAGCATAGGTTAAAACAACATAAATACAATTTAATAAAGCATAGGACAAAACAACATAAATACAATTTAATAAAGCATAGGATAAAACAACATAAATACAATTTAATAAAGCATAGGTTAAAACAACATAAATACAATTTAATAAAGCATAGGCAAAAACTACATAAATACAATTTAATAAAGCATAGGATAAAACAACATAAATACAATTTAATAAAGCATAGGTTAAAACAACATAAATACATTTTAATAAAGCATTGGACAAAACAACATAAATACAATTTAATAAAGCATAGGTTAAAACAACATAAATACAATTTAATAAAGCATAGGATAAAACAACATAAATACAATTTAATAAAGCATAGGATAAAACAACGTAAATACTTTTTAATAAAGCATAGGTTAAAACAACATAAATACAATTTAATAAAGCATAGGCTAAAACTACATAAATACAATTTAATAAAGCATAGGATAAAACAACATAAATACAATTTAATAAAGCATAGGATAAAACAACATAAATACAATTTAATAAAGCAAAGGATAAAACAACATAAATACAATTTAATAAAGCATACGTTAAAACAACATAAATAAAATTAAATAAAGCATAGGATAAAACAACATAAATACAATTTAATAAAGCATAGGTTAAAACAACATAAATACAATTTATAAAGCATAGGATAAAACAACATAAATACAATTTAATAAAGCATAGGATAAAACAACATAAATTCAATTTAATAAAGCATAGGATAAAACAACATAAATACAATTTAATAAAGCATAGGATAAAACAACATAAATAAAATTTAATAAAGCATAGGATAAAACAACATAAATACAATTTATAAAGCATAGGATAAAACAACATAAATACAATTTAATAAAGCATAGGTTAAAACAACATAAATACAATTTAATAAAGCATAGGATAAAACAACATAAATACAATTTAATAAAGCATAGGTTAAAACAACATAAATACAATTTAATAAAGCATAGGATAAAACAACATAAATACAATTTAATAAAGCATAGGATAAAACAACGTAAATACTTTTTAATAAAGCATAGGTTAAAATAACATAAATACAATTTAATAAACCATAGGCTAAAACTACATAAATACAATTTAATAAAGCATAGGATAAAACAACATAAATACAATTTAATAAAGCATAGGATAAAACAACATAAATACAATTTAATAAAGCATAGGATAAAACAACATAAATACAATTTAATAAAGCATACGTTAAAACAACATAAATACAATTAAATAAAGCATAGGATAAAACAACATAAATACAATTTAATAAAGCATAGGTTAAAACAACATAAATACAATTTTATAAAGCATAGGATAAAACAACATAAATACAATTTAATAAGGCATAGGTTAAAACAACATAAATACAATTTAATAAAGCATAGGATAAAACAACATAAATTCAATTTAATAAAGCATAGGATAAAACAACATAAATACAATTTAATAAAGCATAGGATAAAACAACATAAATACAATTTATAAAGCATAGGATAAAACAACATAAATACAATTTAATAAAGCATAGGATAAAACAACATAAATAAAATTTAATAAAGCATAGGTTAAAACAACATAAGTACAATTTAATAAAGCATCGGACAAAACAACATAAATACAATTTAATAAAGCATAGGATAAAACAACATAAATACAATTTAATAAAGCATAGGATAAAACAACATAAATACAAATTAATAAAGCATAGGCTAAAACTACATAAATACAATTTAATAAAGCATAGGATAAAACAACATAAATACAATTTAATAAAGCATAGGTTAAAACAACATAAATACAATTTAATAAAGCATAGGCAAAAACTACATAAATACAATTTAATAAAGCATAGGATAAAACAACATAAATACAATTTAATAAAGCATAGGTTAAAACAACATAAATACATTTTAATAAA
Source organism: Phyllobates terribilis (assembly GCF_046119375.1). Lineage (NCBI taxonomy): Eukaryota > Metazoa > Chordata > Amphibia > Anura > Dendrobatidae > Phyllobates > Phyllobates terribilis. The sequence goes on from NW_027362778.1 coordinate 2,553,579, forward strand.
GCATTGGACAAAACAACATAAATACAATTTAATAAAGCATAGGTTAAAACAACATAAATACAATTTAATAAAGCATAGGATAAAACAACATAAATACAATTTAATAAAGCATAGGATAAAACAACGTAAATACTTTTTAATAAAGCATAGGTTAAAACAACATAAATACAATTTAATAAAGCATAGGCTAAAACTACATAAATACAATTTAATAAAGCATAGGATAAAACAACATAAATACAATTTAATAAAGCATAGGATAAAACAACATAAATACAATTTAATAAAGCAAAGGATAAAACAACATAAATACAATTCAATAAAGCATACGTTAAAACAACATAAATACAATTAAATAAAGCATAGGATAAAACAACATAAATACAATTTAATAAAGCATAGGTTAAAACAACATAAATACAATTTATAAAGCATAGGATAAAACAACATAAATACAATTTAATAAAGCATAGGATAAAACAACATAAATTCAATTTAATAAAGCATAGGATAAAACAACATAAATACAATTTAATAAAGCATAGGATAAAACAACATAAATACAATTTAATAAAGCATAAGATAAAACAACATGAATACAATTTAATAAAGCAGAGGTTAAAACAACATAAATAAAATTTAATAAATCATAGGATAAAACAACATAAATACAATTTAATAAAGCATAGGTTAAAACAACATAAATACAATTTAATAAAGCATAGGATAAAATAACATAAATACAATTTCATAAAGCATAGGCTAAAACTACATAAATACAATTTAATAAAGCATCGGACAAAACAACATAAATACAATTTAATAAAGCATATGATAAAACAACATAAATACAATTTATAAAGCATAGGATAAAACAACATAAATACATTTTAATAAAGCATAGGATAAAACAACATAAATAAAATTTAATAAAGCATAGGATAAAACAACATAAATAAAATTTAATAAAGCATAGGTTAAAACAACATAAATACAATTTAATAAAGCATAGGATAAAACAACATAAATACAATTTAATAAAGCATAGGATAAAACAACATAAATAAAATTTAATAAAGCATAGGTTAAAACAACATAAATACAATTTAATAAAGCATCGGACAAAACAACATAAATACAATTTAATAAAGCATAGGATAAAACAACATAAATACAATTTATAAAGCATAGGATAAAACAACATAAATACAATTTAATAAAGCATAGGATAAAACAACATAAATACAATTTAATAAAGCATAGGATAAAACAACATAAATACAATTTAATGAAACATAGGATAAACAACATAAATACAATTTAGTAAAGCATAGGACAAAACAACATAAATACAATTTAATAAAGCATATGTTAAAACAACATAAATACAATTTAATAAAGCATAAGATAAAACAACATGAATATAATTTAGTAAAGCATAAGATAAAACAACATGAATACAATTTAATAAAGCATAGGATAAAACAACATAAATACAATTTAATAAAGCATAGGCTAAAACTACATAAATACAATTTAATAAAGCATAGGATAAAACAAATTAAATACAATTTAATAAAGCATAGAATAAAACAACATAAATTCAATTTAATAAAGCATAGGATAAAACAACATAAATACAATTTAATAAAGCATAGGATAAAACAACATAAATACAATTTAATAAAGCATAAGATAAAACAACATGAAGACAATTTAATAAAGCAGAGGTTAAAACAACATAAATACAATTTAATAAAGCATAGGATAAAACAACATAAATACAATTTAATAAAGCATAGGATAAAACAACATAAATAAAATTTAATAAAGCATAGGTTAAAACAACATAAATACAATTTAATAAAGCATCGGACAAAACAACATAAATACAATTTAATAAAGCATAGGATAAAACAACATAAATACAATTTATAAAGCATAGGATAAAACAACATAAATACAATTTAATAAAGCATAGGATAAAACAACATAAATACAATTTAATAAAGCATAGGATAAAACAACATAAATACAATTTAATGAAACATAGGATAAACAACATAAATACAATTTAGTAAAGCATAGGACAAAACAACATAAATACAATTTAATAAAGCATATGTTAAAACAACATAAATACAATTTAATAAAGCATAAGATAAAACAACATGAATATAATTTAGTAAAGCATAAGATAAAACAACATGAATACAATTTAATAAAGCATAGGATAAAACAACATAAATACAATTTAATAAAGCATAGGCTAAAACTACATAAATACAATTTAATAAAGCATAGGATAAAACAAATTAAATACAATTTAATAAAGCATAGAATAAAACAACATAAATTCAATTTAATAAAGCATAGGATAAAACAACATAAATACAATTTAATAAAGCATAGGATAAAACAACATAAATACAATTTAATAAAGCATAAGATAAAACAACATGAAGACAATTTAATAAAGCAGAGGTTAAAACAACATAAATACAATTTAATAAATCATAGGATAAAACAACATAAATACAATTTAATAAAGCATAGGTTAAAACAACATAAATACAATTTAATAAAGCATAGGATAAAACAACATAAATACAATTTATAAAGCATAGGATAAAACAACATAAATACAATTTAATAAAGCATAGGATAAAACAACATAAATAAAATTTAATAAAGCATAGGTTAAAACAACATAAATACAATTTAATAAAGCATCGGACAAAACAACATAAATACAATTTAATAAAGCATAGGATAAAACAACATAAATACAATTTATAAAGCATAGGATAAAACAACGTAAATACAATTTAATAAAGCATAGGATAAAACAACATAAATACAATTTAATAAAGCATAGGCTAAAACTACATAAATACAATTTAATAAAGCATAGGTTAAAACAACATAAATACAATTTAATAAAGCATAGGATAAAACAACATAAATACAATTTAATAAAGCAAAGGATAAAACAAAATAAATAAAATTTAATAAAGCATAGGTTAAAACAACATAAATACAATTTAATAAAGCATAGGACAAAACAACATAAATACAATTTAATAAAGCATAGGATAAAACAACATAAATACAATTTAATAAAGCATAGGTTAAAACAACATAAATACAATTTAATAAAGCATAGGCAAAAACTACATAAATACAATTTAATAAAGCATAGGATAAAACAACATAAATACAATTTAATAAAGCATAGGTTAAAACAACATAAATACATTTTAATAAAGCATTGGACAAAACAACATAAATACAATTTAATAAAGCATAGGTTAAAACAACATAAATACAATTTAATAAAGCATAGGATAAAACAACATAAATACAATTTAATAAAGCATAGGATAAAACAACGTAAATACTTTTTAATAAAGCATAGGTTAAAACAACATAAATACAATTTAATAAAGCATAGGCTAAAACTACATAAATACAATTTAATAAAGCATAGGATAAAACAACATAAATACAATTTAATAAAGCATAGGATAAAACAACATAAATACAATTTAATAAAGCAAAGGATAAAACAACATAAATACAATTTAATAAAGCATACGTTAAAACAACATAAATAAAATTAAATAAAGCATAGGATAAAACAACATAAATACAATTTAATAAAGCATAGGTTAAAACAACATAAATACAATTTATAAAGCATAGGATAAAACAACATAAATACAATTTAATAAAGCATAGGATAAAACAACATAAATTCAATTTAATAAAGCATAGGATAAAACAACATAAATACAATTTAATAAAGCATAGGATAAAACAACATAAATAAAATTTAATAAAGCATAGGATAAAACAACATAAATACAATTTATAAAGCATAGGATAAAACAACATAAATACAATTTAATAAAGCATAGGTTAAAACAACATAAATACAATTTAATAAAGCATAGGATAAAACAACATAAATACAATTTAATAAAGCATAGGTTAAAACAACATAAATACAATTTAATAAAGCATAGGATAAAACAACATAAATACAATTTAATAAAGCATAGGATAAAACAACGTAAATACTTTTTAATAAAGCATAGGTTAAAATAACATAAATACAATTTAATAAACCATAGGCTAAAACTACATAAATACAATTTAATAAAGCATAGGATAAAACAACATAAATACAATTTAATAAAGCATAGGATAAAACAACATAAATACAATTTAATAAAGCATAGGATAAAACAACATAAATACAATTTAATAAAGCATACGTTAAAACAACATAAATACAATTAAATAAAGCATAGGATAAAACAACATAAATACAATTTAATAAAGCATAGGTTAAAACAACATAAATACAATTTTATAAAGCATAGGATAAAACAACATAAATACAATTTAATAAAGCATAGGTTAAAACAACATAAATACAATTTAATAAAGCATAGGATAAAACAACATAAATTCAATTTAATAAAGCATAGGATAAAACAACATAAATACAATTTAATAAAGCATAGGATAAAACAACATAAATACAATTTATAAAGCATAGGATAAAACAACATAAATACAATTTAATAAAGCATAGGATAAAACAACATAAATAAAATTTAATAAAGCATAGGTTAAAACAACATAAATACAATTTAATAAAGCATCGGACAAAACAACATAAATACAATTTAATAAAGCATAGGATAAAACAACATAAATACAATTTAATAAAGCATAGGATAAAACAACATAAATACAAATTAATAAAGCATAGGCTAAAACTACATAAATACAATTTAATAAAGCATAGGATAAAACAACATAAATACAATTTAATAAAGCATAGGATAAAACAACATAAATACAAATTAATAAAGCATAGGCTAAAACTACATAAATACAATTTAATAAAGCATAGGATAAAACAACATAAATACAATTTAATAAAGCATAGGTTAAAACAACATAAATACAATTTAATAAAGCATAGGCAAAAACTACATAAATACAATTTAATAAAGCATAGGATAAAACAACATAAATACAATTTAATAAAGCATACGTTAAAACAACATAAATACAATTAAATAAAGCATAGGATAAAACAACATAAATACAATTTAATAAAGCATAGGTTAAAACAACATAAATACAATTTTATAAAGCATAGGATAAAACAACATAAATACAATTTAATAAAGCATAGGTTAAAACAACATAAATACAATTTATAAAGCATAGGATAAAACAACATAAATACAATTTAATAAAGCATAGGATAAAACAACATAAATAAAATTTAATAAAGCATAGGTTAAAACAACATAAATACAATTTTATAAAGCATAGGATAAAACAACATAAATACAATTTAATAAAGCATAGGTTAAAACAACATAAATACAATTTTATAAAGCATAGGATAAAACAACATAAATACAATTTAATAAAGCATAGGTTAAAACAACATAAATACAATTTATAAAGCATAGGATAAAACAACATAAATACAATTTAATAAAGCATAGGATAAAACAACATAAATACAATTTAATAAAGCATACGTTAAAACAACATAAATACAATTAAATAAAGCATAGGTTAAAACAACATAAATACAATTTAATAAAGCATAGGATAAAACAACATAAATACAATTTAATAAAGCAAAGGATAAAACAAAATAAATAAAATTTAATAAAGCATAGGTTAAAACAACATAAATACAATTTAATAAAGCATAGGACAAAACAACATAAATACAATTTAATAAAGCATAGGATAAAACAACATAAATACAATTTAATAAAGCATAGGTTAAAACAACATAAATACAATTTAATAAAGCATAGGCAAAAACTACATAAATACAATTTAATAAAGCATAGGATAAAACAACATAAATACAATTTAATAAAGCATAGGTTAAAACAACATAAATACATTTTAATAAAGCATTGGACAAAACAACATAAATACAATTTAATAAAGCATAGGTTAAAACAACATAAATACAATTTAATAAAGCATAGGATAAAACAACATAAATACAATTTAATAAAGCATAGGATAAAACAACGTAAATACTTTTTAATAAAGCATAGGTTAAAACAACATAAATACAATTTAATAAAGCATAGGCTAAAACTACATAAATACAATTTAATAAAGCATAGGATAAAACAACATAAATACAATTTAATAAAGCATAGGTTAAAACAACATAAATACAATTTAATAAAGCATAGGCAAAAACTACATAAATACAATTTAATAAAGCATAGGATAAAACAACATAAATACAATTTAATAAAGCATACGTTAAAACAACATAAATACAATTAAATAAAGCATAGGATAAAACAACATAAATACAATTTAATAAAGCATAGGTTAAAACAACATAAATACAATTTTATAAAGCATAGGATAAAACAACATAAATACAATTTAATAAAGCATAGGTTAAAACAACATAAATACAATTTATAAAGCATAGGATAAAACAACATAAATACAATTTAATAAAGCATAGGATAAAACAACATAAATAAAATTTAATAAAGCATAGGTTAAAACAACATAAATACAATTTTATAAAGCATAGGATAAAACAACATAAATACAATTTAATAAAGCATAGGTTAAAACAACATAAATACAATTTTATAAAGCATAGGATAAAACAACATAAATACAATTTAATAAAGCATAGGTTAAAACAACATAAATACAATTTATAAAGCATAGGATAAAACAACATAAATACAATTTAATAAAGCATAGGATAAAACAACATAAATACAATTTAATAAAGCATACGTTAAAACAACATAAATACAATTAAATAAAGCATAGGTTAAAACAACATAAATACAATTTAATAAAGCATAGGATAAAACAACATAAATACAATTTAATAAAGCAAAGGATAAAACAAAATAAATAAAATTTAATAAAGCATAGGTTAAAACAACATAAATACAATTTAATAAAGCATAGGACAAAACAACATAAATACAATTTAATAAAGCATAGGATAAAACAACATAAATACAATTTAATAAAGCATAGGTTAAAACAACATAAATACAATTTAATAAAGCATAGGCAAAAACTACATAAATACAATTTAATAAAGCATAGGATAAAACAACATAAATACAATTTAATAAAGCATAGGTTAAAACAACATAAATACATTTTAATAAAGCATTGGACAAAACAACATAAATACAATTTAATAAAGCATAGGTTAAAACAACATAAATACAATTTAATAAAGCATAGGATAAAACAACATAAATACAATTTAATAAAGCATAGGATAAAACAACGTAAATACTTTTTAATAAAGCATAGGTTAAAACAACATAAATACAATTTAATAAAGCATAGGCTAAAACTACATAAATACAATTTAATAAAGCATAGGATAAAACAACATAAATACAATTTAATAAAGCATAGGATAAAACAACATAAATACAATTTAATAAAGCAAAGGATAAAACAACATAAATACAATTTAATAAAGCATACGTTAAAACAACATAAATAAAATTAAATAAAGCATAGGATAAAACAACATAAATACAATTTAATAAAGCATAGGTTAAAACAACATAAATACAATTTATAAAGCATAGGATAAAACAACATAAATACAATTTAATAAAGCATAGGATAAAACAACATAAATTCAATTTAATAAAGCATAGGATAAAACAACATAAATACAATTTAATAAAGCATAGGATAAAACAACATAAATAAAATTTAATAAAGCATAGGATAAAACAACATAAATACAATTTATAAAGCATAGGATAAAACAACATAAATACAATTTAATAAAGCATAGGTTAAAACAACATAAATACAATTTAATAAAGCATAGGATAAAACAACATAAATACAATTTAATAAAGCATAGGTTAAAACAACATAAATACAATTTAATAAAGCATAGGATAAAACAACATAAATACAATTTAATAAAGCATAGGATAAAACAACGTAAATACTTTTTAATAAAGCATAGGTTAAAATAACATAAATACAATTTAATAAACCATAGGCTAAAACTACATAAATACAATTTAATAAAGCATAGGATAAAACAACATAAATACAATTTAATAAAGCATAGGATAAAACAACATAAATACAATTTAATAAAGCATAGGATAAAACAACATAAATACAATTTAATAAAGCATACGTTAAAACAACATAAATACAATTAAATAAAGCATAGGATAAAACAACATAAATACAATTTAATAAAGCATAGGTTAAAACAACATAAATACAATTTTATAAAGCATAGGATAAAACAACATAAATACAATTTAATAAAGCATAGGTTAAAACAACATAAATACAATTTAATAAAGCATAGGATAAAACAACATAAATTCAATTTAATAAAGCATAGGATAAAACAACATAAATACAATTTAATAAAGCATAGGATAAAACAACATAAATACAATTTATAAAGCATAGGATAAAACAACATAAATACAATTTAATAAAGCATAGGATAAAACAACATAAATACAATTTAATAAAGCATAGGATAAAACAACATAAATACAATTTAATAAAGCATAGGATAAAACAACATAAATACAAATTAATAAAGCATAGGCTAAAACTACATAAATACAATTTAATAAAGCATAGGATAAAACAACATAAATACAATTTAATAAAGCATAGGATAAAACAACATAAATACAAATTAATAAAGCATAGGCTAAAACTACATAAATACAATTTAATAAAGCATAGGATAAAACAACATAAATACAATTTAATAAAGCATAGGTTAAAACAACATAAATACAATTTAATAAAGCATAGGCAAAAACTACATAAATACAATTTAATAAAGCATAGGATAAAACAACATAAATACAATTTAATAAAGCATACGTTAAAACAACATAAATACAATTAAATAAAGCATAGGATAAAACAACATAAATACAATTTAATAAAGCATAGGTTAAAACAACATAAATACAATTTTATAAAGCATAGGATAAAACAACATAAATACAATTTAATAAAGCATAGGTTAAAACAACATAAATACAATTTATAAAGCATAGGATAAAACAACATAAATACAATTTAATAAAGCATAGGATAAAACAACATAAATAAAATTTAATAAAGCATAGGTTAAAACAACATAAATACAATTTAATAAAGCATCGGACAAAACAACATAAATACAATTTAATAAAGCATAGGATAAAACAACATAAATACAATTTAATAAAGCATAGGATAAAACAACATAAATTCAATTTAATAAAGCATAGGATAAAACAACATAAATACAATTTAATAAAGCATAGGATAAAACAACATAAATACAATTTAATAAAGCATAAGATAAAACAACATGAATACAATTTAATAAAGCAGAGGTTAAAACAACATAAATAAAATTTAATAAATCATAGGATAAAACAACATAAATACAATTTAATAAAGCATAGGTTAAAACAACATAAATACAATTTAATAAAGCATAGGATAAAATAACATAAATACAATTTCATAAAGCATAGGCTAAAACTACATAAATACAATTTAATAAAGCATCGGACAAAACAACATAAATACAATTTAATAAAGCATATGATAAAACAACATAAATACAATTTATAAAGCATAGGATAAAACAACATAAATACATTTTAATAAAGCATAGGATAAAACAACATAAATAAAATTTAATAAAGCATAGGATAAAACAACATAAATAAAATTTAATAAAGCATAGGTTAAAACAACATAAATACAATTTAATAAAGCATAGGATAAAACAACATAAATACAATTTAATAAAGCATAGGATAAAACAACATAAATAAAATTTAATAAAGCATAGGTTAAAACAACATAAATACAATTTAATAAAGCATCGGACAAAACAACATAAATACAATTTAATAAAGCATAGGATAAAACAACATAAATACAATTTATAAAGCATAGGATAAAACAACATAAATACAATTTAATAAAGCATAGGATAAAACAACATAAATACAATTTAATAAAGCATAGGATAAAACAACATAAATACAATTTAATGAAACATAGGATAAACAACATAAATACAATTTAGTAAAGCATAGGTTAAAACAACATAAATACAATTTAATAAAGCATAGGATAAAACAACATAAATACAATTTAATAAAGCAAAGGATAAAACAAAATAAATAAAATTTAATAAAGCATAGGTTAAAACAACATAAATACAATTTAATAAAGCATAGGACAAAACAACATAAATACAATTTAATAAAGCATAGGATAAAACAACATAAATACAATTTAATAAAGCATAGGTTAAAACAACATAAATACAATTTAATAAAGCATAGGCAAAAACTACATAAATACAATTTAATAAAGCATAGGATAAAACAACATAAATACAATTTAATAAAGCATAGGTTAAAACAACATAAATACATTTTAATAAAGCATTGGACAAAACAACATAAATACAATTTAATAAAGCATAGGTTAAAACAACATAAATACAATTTAATAAAGCATAGGATAAAACAACATAAATACAATTTAATAAAGCATAGGATAAAACAACGTAAATACTTTTTAATAAAGCATAGGTTAAAACAACATAAATACAATTTAATAAAGCATAGGCTAAAACTACATAAATACAATTTAATAAAGCATAGGATAAAACAACATAAATACAATTTAATAAAGCATAGGATAAAACAACATAAATACAATTTAATAAAGCAAAGGATAAAACAACATAAATACAATTTAATAAAGCATACGTTAAAACAACATAAATAAAATTAAATAAAGCATAGGATAAAACAACATAAATACAATTTAATAAAGCATAGGTTAAAACAACATAAATACAATTTATAAAGCATAGGATAAAACAACATAAATACAATTTAATAAAGCATAGGATAAAACAACATAAATTCAATTTAATAAAGCATAGGATAAAACAACATAAATACAATTTAATAAAGCATAGGATAAAACAACATAAATAAAATTTAATAAAGCATAGGATAAAACAACATAAATACAATTTATAAAGCATAGGATAAAACAACATAAATACAATTTAATAAAGCATAGGTTAAAACAACATAAATACAATTTAATAAAGCATAGGATAAAACAACATAAATACAATTTAATAAAGCATAGGTTAAAACAACATAAATACAATTTAATAAAGCATAGGATAAAACAACATAAATACAATTTAATAAAGCATAGGATAAAACAACGTAAATACTTTTTAATAAAGCATAGGTTAAAATAACATAAATACAATTTAATAAACCATAGGCTAAAACTACATAAATACAATTTAATAAAGCATAGGATAAAACAACATAAATACAATTTAATAAAGCATAGGATAAAACAACATAAATACAATTTAATAAAGCATAGGATAAAACAACATAAATACAATTTAATAAAGCATACGTTAAAACAACATAAATACAATTAAATAAAGCATAGGATAAAACAACATAAATACAATTTAATAAAGCATAGGTTAAAACAACATAAATACAATTTTATAAAGCATAGGATAAAACAACATAAATACAATTTAATAAAGCATAGGTTAAAACAACATAAATACAATTTAATAAAGCATAGGATAAAACAACATAAATTCAATTTAATAAAGCATAGGATAAAACAACATAAATACAATTTAATAAAGCATAGGATAAAACAACATAAATACAATTTATAAAGCATAGGATAAAACAACATAAATACAATTTAATAAAGCATAGGATAAAACAACATAAATAAAATTTAATAAAGCATAGGTTAAAACAACATAAATATAATTTAATAAAGCATCGGACAAAACAACATAAATACAATTTAATAAAGCATAGGATAAAACAACATAAATACAATTTAATAAAGCATAGGATAAAACAACATAAATACAAATTAATAAAGCATAGGCTAAAACTACATAAATACAATTTAATAAAGCATAGGATAAAACAACATAAATACAATTTAATAAAGCATAGGATAAAACAACATAAATACAAATTAATAAAGCATAGGCTAAAACTACATAAATACAATTTAATAAAGCATAGGATAAAACAACATAAATACAATTTAATAAAGCATAGGTTAAAACAACATAAATACAATTTAATAAAGCATAGGCAAAAACTACATAAATACAATTTAATAAAGCATAGGATAAAACAACATAAATACAATTTAATAAAGCATACGTTAAAACAACATAAATACAATTAAATAAAGCATAGGATAAAACAACATAAATACAATTTAATAAAGCATAGGTTAAAACAACATAAATACAATTTTATAAAGCATAGGATAAAACAACATAAATACAATTTAATAAAGCATAGGTTAAAACAACATAAATACAATTTATAAAGCATAGGATAAAACAACATAAATACAATTTAATAAAGCATAGGATAAAACAACATAAATACAATTTATAAAGCATAGGATAAAACAACATAAATACAATTTAATAAAGCATAGGATAAAACAACATAAATACAATTTAATGAAACATAGGATAAACAACATAAATACAATTTAGTAAAGCATAGGACAAAACAACATAAATACAATTTAATAAAGCATATGTTAAAACAACATAAATACAATTTAATAAAGCATAAGATAAAACAACATGAATATAATTTAGTAAAGCATAAGATAAAACAACATGAATACAATTTAATAAAGCATAGGATAAAACAACATAAATACAAATTAATAAAGCATAGGCTAAAACTACATAAATACAATTTAATAAAGCATAGGATAAAACAACATAAATACAATTTAATAAAGCATAGGTTAAAACAACATAAATACAATTTAATAAAGCATAGGATAAAACAACATAAATACAATTTAATAAAGCATAGGATAAAACAACATAAATAAAATTTAATAAAGCATAGGTTAAAACAACATAAATACAATTTAATAAAGCATAGGATAAAACAACATAAATACAATTTAATAAAGCATAGGCTAAAACAACATAAATACTTTTTAATAAAGCATAGGATACAACCACATAAATACAATTTAATAAAGCACAGGATAAAACAACATAAATACAATTTAATAAAGCATAGGATAAAACAACATAAATACAATTTAATAAAGCATAGGATAAAACAACATAAATACAATTTAATAAAGCATAGGTTAAAACAACATAAATACAATTTAATAAAGCATCGGACAAAACAACATAAATACAATTTAATAAAGCATAGGATAAAACAACATAAATACAATTTATAAAGCATAGGATAAAACAACATAAATACAATTTAATAAAGCATAGGATAAAACAACATAAATACAATTTAATGAAACATAGGATAAACAACATAAATACAATTTAGTAAAGCATAGGACAAAACAACATAAATACAATTTAATAAAGCATATGTTAAAACAACATAAATACAATTTAATAAAGCATAAGATAAAACAACATGAATATAATTTAGTAAAGCATAAGATAAAACAACATGAATACAATTTAATAAAGCATAGGATAAAACAACATAAATACAATTTAATAAAGCATAGGCTAAAACTACATCAATTCAATTTAATAAAGCATAGGATAAAACAAATTAAATACAATTTAATAAAGCATAGGATAAAACAACATAAATTCAATTTAATAAAGCATATAATAAAACAACATAAATACAATTTAATAAAGCATAGGATAAAACAACATAAATACAATTTAATAAAGCATAAGATAAAACAACATGAATACAATTTAATAAAGCAGAGGTTAAAACAACATAAATACAATTTAATAAATCATAGGATAAAACAACATAAATACAATTTAATAAAGCATAGGTTAAAACAACATAAATACAATTTAATAAAGCATAGGATAAAATAACATAAATACAATTTCATAAAGCATAGGCTAAAACTACATAAATACAATTTAATAAAGCATCGGACAAAACAACATAAATACAATTTAATAAAGCATATGATAAAACAACATAAATACAATTTATAAAGCATAGGATAAAACAACATAAATACAATTTAATAAAGCATAGGATAAAACAACATAAATAAAATTTAATAAAGCATAGGATAAAACAACATAAATAAAATTTAATAAAGCATAGGTTAAAACAACATAAATACAATTTAATAAAGCATCGGACAAAACAACATAAATACAATTTAATAAAGCATAGGACAAAACAACATAAATACAATTTATAAAGCATAGGATAAAACAACATAAATACAATTTAATAAAGCATAGGATAAAACAACATAAATACAATTTATAAAGCATAGGATAAAACAACATAAATACAATTTAATAAAGCATAGGATAAAACAACATAAATACAATTTAATGAAACATAGGATAAACAACATAAATACAATTTAGTAAAGCATAGGACAAAACAACATAAATACAATTTAATAAAGCATATGTTAAAACAACATAAATACAATTTAATAAAGCATAAGATAAAACAACATGAATATAATTTATTAAAGCATAAGATAAAACAACATGAATACAATTTAATAAAGCATAGGATAAAACAACATAAATACAATTTAATAAAGCATAGGCTAAAACTACATCAATTCAATTTAATAAAGCATAGGATAAAACAAATTAAATACAATTTAATAAAGCATAGGATAAAACAACATAAATTCAATTTAATAAAGCATATAATAAAACAACATAAATACAATTTAATAAAGCATAGGATAAAACAACATAAATACAATTTAATAAAGCATAAGATAAAACAACATGAATACAATTTAATAAAGCAGAGGTTAAAACAACATAAATACAATTTAATAAATCATAGGATAAAACAACATAAATACAATTTAATAAAGCATAGGTTAAAACAACATAAATACAATTTAATAAAGCATAGGATAAAATAACATAAATACAATTTCATAAAGCATAGGCTAAAACTACATAAATACAATTTAATAAAGCATCGGACAAAACAACATAAATACAATTTAATAAAGCATATGATAAAACAACATAAATACAATTTATAAAGCATAGGATAAAACAACATAAATACAATTTAATAAAGCATAGGATAAAACAACATAAATAAAATTTAATAAAGCATAGGATAAAACAACATAAATAAAATTTAATAAAGCATAGGTTAAAACAACATAAATACAATTTAATAAAGCATCGGACAAAACAACATAAATACAATTTAATAAAGCATAGGATAAAACAACATAAATACAATTTATAAAGCATAGGATAAAACAACATAAATACAATTTAATAAAGCATAGGATAAAACAACATAAATACAATTTAATAAAGCATAGGATAAAACAACATAAATACAATTTAATGAAACATAGGATAAACAACATAAATACAATTTAGTAAAGCATAGGACAAAACAACATAAATACAATTTAATAAAGCATATGTTAAAACAACATAAATACAATTTAATAAAGCATAAGATAAAACAACATGAATATAATTTAGTAAAGCATAAGATAAAACAACATGAATACAATTTAATAAAGCATAGGATAAAACAACATAAATACAATTTAATAAAGCATAGGCTAAAACTACATAAATACAATTTAATAAAGCATAGGATAAAACAAATTAAATACAATTTAATAAAGCATAGGATAAAACAACATAAATTCAATTTAATAAAGCATAGGATAAAACAACATAAATACAATTTAATAAAGCATAGGATAAAACAACATAAATACAATTTAATAAAGCATAAGATAAAACAACATGAATACAATTTAATAAAGCAGAGGTTAAAACAACATAAATAAAATTTAATAAATCATAGGATAAAACAACATAAATACAATTTAATAAAGCATAGGTTAAAACAACATAAATACAATTTAATAAAGCATAGGATAAAATAACATAAATACAATTTCATAAAGCATAGGCTAAAACTACATAAATACAATTTAATAAAGCATCGGACAAAACAACATAAATACAATTTAATAAAGCATATGATAAAACAACATAAATACAATTTATAAAGCATAGGATAAAACAACATAAATACAATTTAATAAAGCATAGGATAAAACAACATAAATAAAATTTAATAAAGCATAGGATAAAACAGCATAAATAAAATTTAATAAAGCATAGGTTAAAACAACATAAATACAATTTAATAAAGCATAGGATAAAACAACATAAATACAATTTAATAAAGCATAGGATAAAACAACATAAATAAAATTTAATAAAGCATAGGTTAAAACAACATAAATACAATTTAATAAAGCATCGGACAAAACAACATAAATACAATTTAATAAAGCATAGGATAAAACAACATAAATACAATTTATAAAGCATAGGATAAAACAACATAAATACAATTTAATAAAGCATAGGATAAAACAACATAAATACAATTTAATAAAGCATAGGATAAAACAACATAAATACAATTTAATGAAACATAGGATAAACAACATAAATACAATTTAGTAAAGCATAGGACAAAACAACATAAATACAATTTAATAAAGCATATGTTAAAACAACATAAATACAATTTAATAAAGCATAAGATAAAACAACATGAATATAATTTAGTAAAGCATAAGATAAAACAACATGAATACAATTTAATAAAGCATAGGATAAAACAACATAAATACAATTTAATAAAGCATAGGCTAAAACTACATAAATACAATTTAATAAAGCATAGGATAAAACAAATTAAATACAATTTAATAAAGCATAGAATAAAACAACATAAATTCAATTTAATAAAGCATAGGATAAAACAACATAAATACAATTTAATAAAGCATAGGATAAAACAACATAAATACAATTTAATAAAGCATAAGATAAAACAACATGAAGACAATTTAATAAAGCAGAGGTTAAAACAACATAAATACAATTTAATAAATCATAGGATAAAACAACATAAATACAATTTAATAAAGCATAGGTTAAAACAACATAAATACAATTTAATAAAGCATAGGATAAAACAACATAAATACAATTTATAAAGCATAGGATAAAACAACATAAATACAATTTAATAAAGCATAGGATAAAACAACATAAATAAAATTTAATAAAGCATAGGTTAAAACAACATAAATACAATTTAATAAAGCATCGGACAAAACAACATAAATACAATTTAATAAAGCATAGGATAAAACAACATAAATACAATTTATAAAGCATAGGATAAAACAACGTAAATACAATTTAATAAAGCATAGGATAAAACAACATAAATACAATTTAATAAAGCATAGGCTAAAACTACATAAATACAATTTAATAAAGCATAGGATAAAACAACATAAATACAATTTAATAAAGCATAGGATAAAACAACATAAATACAATTTAATAAAGCATACGTTAAAACAACATAAATACAATTAAATAAAGCATAGGTTAAAACAACATAAATACAATTTAATAAAGCATAGGATAAAACAACATAAATTCAATTTAATAAAGCATATAATAAAACAACATAAATACAATTTAATAAAGCATAGGATAAAACAACATAAATACAATTTAATAAAGCATAAGATAAAACAACATGAATACAATTTAATAAAGCAGAGGTTAAAACAACATAAATACAATTTAATAAATCATAGGATAAAACAACATAAATACAATTTAATAAAGCATAGGTTAAAACAACATAAATACAATTTAATAAAGCATAGGATAAAATAACATAAATACAATTTCATAAAGCATAGGCTAAAACTACATAAATACAATTTAATAAAGCATCGGACAAAACAACATAAATACAATTTAATAAAGCATATGATAAAACAACATAAATACAATTTATAAAGCATAGGATAAAACAACATAAATACAATTTAATAAAGCATAGGATAAAACAACATAAATAAAATTTAATAAAGCATAGGATAAAACAACATAAATAAAATTTAATAAAGCATAGGTTAAAACAACATAAATACAATTTAATAAAGCATCGGACAAAACAACATAAATACAATTTAATAAAGCATAGGATAAAACAACATAAATACAATTTATAAAGCATAGGATAAAACAACATAAATACAATTTAATAAAGCATAGGATAAAACAACATAAATACAATTTAATAAAGCATAGGATAAAACAACATAAATACAATTTAATGAAACATAGGATAAACAACATAAATACAATTTAGTAAAGCATAGGACAAAACAACATAAATACAATTTAATAAAGCATATGTTAAAACAACATAAATACAATTTAATAAAGCATAAGATAAAACAACATGAATATAATTTAGTAAAGCATAAGATAAAACAACATGAATACAATTTAATAAAGCATAGGATAAAACAACATAAATACAATTTAATAAAGCATAGGCTAAAACTACATAAATACAATTTAATAAAGCATAGGATAAAACAAATTAAATACAATTTAATAAAGCATAGGATAAAACAACATAAATTCAATTTAATAAAGCATAGGATAAAACAACATAAATACAATTTAATAAAGCATAGGATAAAACAACATAAATACAATTTAATAAAGCATAAGATAAAACAACATGAATACAATTTAATAAAGCAGAGGTTAAAACAACATAAATAAAATTTAATAAATCATAGGATAAAACAACATAAATACAATTTAATAAAGCATAGGTTAAAACAACATAAATACAATTTAATAAAGCATAGGATAAAATAACATAAATACAATTTCATAAAGCATAGGCTAAAACTACATAAATACAATTTAATAAAGCATCGGACAAAACAACATAAATACAATTTAATAAAGCATATGATAAAACAACATAAATACAATTTATAAAGCATAGGATAAAACAACATAAATACAATTTAATAAAGCATAGGATAAAACAACATAAATAAAATTTAATAAAGCATAGGATAAAACAGCATAAATAAAATTTAATAAAGCATAGGTTAAAACAACATAAATACAATTTAATAAAGCATAGGATAAAACAACATAAATACAATTTAATAAAGCATAGGATAAAACAACATAAATAAAATTTAATAAAGCATAGGTTAAAACAACATAAATACAATTTAATAAAGCATCGGACAAAACAACATAAATACAATTTAATAAAGCATAGGATAAAACAACATAAATACAATTTATAAAGCATAGGATAAAACAACATAAATACAATTTAATAAAGCATAGGATAAAACAACATAAATACAATTTAATAAAGCATAGGATAAAACAACATAAATACAATTTAATGAAACATAGGATAAACAACATAAATACAATTTAGTAAAGCATAGGACAAAACAACATAAATACAATTTAATAAAGCATATGTTAAAACAACATAAATACAATTTAATAAAGCATAAGATAAAACAACATGAATATAATTTAGTAAAGCATAAGATAAAACAACATGAATACAATTTAATAAAGCATAGGATAAAACAACATAAATACAATTTAATAAAGCATAGGCTAAAACTACATAAATACAATTTAATAAAGCATAGGATAAAACAAATTAAATACAATTTAATAAAGCATAGAATAAAACAACATAAATTCAATTTAATAAAGCATAGGATAAAACAACATAAATACAATTTAATAAAGCATAGGATAAAACAACATAAATACAATTTAATAAAGCATAAGATAAAACAACATGAAGACAATTTAATAAAGCAGAGGTTAAAACAACATAAATACAATTTAATAAATCATAGGATAAAACAACATAAATACAATTTAATAAAGCATAGGTTAAAACAACATAAATACAATTTAATAAAGCATAGGATAAAACAACATAAATACAATTTATAAAGCATAGGATAAAACAACATAAATACAATTTAATAAAGCATAGGATAAAACAACATAAATAAAATTTAATAAAGCATAGGTTAAAACAACATAAATACAATTTAATAAAGCATCGGACAAAACAACATAAATACAATTTAATAAAGCATAGGATAAAACAACATAAATACAATTTATAAAGCATAGGATAAAACAACGTAAATACAATTTAATAAAGCATAGGATAAAACAACATAAATACAATTTAATAAAGCATAGGCTAAAACTACATAAATACAATTTAATAAAGCATAGGATAAAACAACATAAATACAATTTAATAAAGCATAGGATAAAACAACATAAATACAATTTAATAAAGCATACGTTAAAACAACATAAATACAATTAAATAAAGCATAGGTTAAAACAACATAAATACAATTTAATAAAGCATAGGATAAAACAACATAAATACAATTTAATAAAGCAAAGGATAAAACAAAATAAATAAAATTTAATAAAGCATAGGTTAAAACAACATAAATACAATTTAATAAAGCATAGGACAAAACAACATAAATACAATTTAATAAAGCATAGGATAAAACAACATAAATACAATTTAATAAAGCATAGGATAAAACAACATAAATACAATTTATAAAGCATAGGATAAAACAACATAAATACAATTTAATAAAGCATAGGATAAAACAACATAAATAAAATTTAATAAAGCATAGGATAAAACAACATAAATAAAATTTAATAAAGCATAGGTTAAAACAACATAAATACAATTTAATAAAGCATAGGATAAAACAACATAAATACAATTTAATAAAGCATAGGATAAAACAACATAAATAAAATTTAATAAAGCATAGGTTAAAACAACATAAATACAATTTAATAAAGCATCGGACAAAACAACATAAATACAATTTAATAAAGCATAGGATAAAACAACATAAATACAATTTATAAAGCATAGGATAAAACAACATAAATACAATTTAATAAAGCATAGGATAAAACAACATAAATAAAATTTAATAAAGCATAGGTTAAAACAACATAAATACAATTTAATAAAGCATCGGACAAAACAACATAAATACAATTTAATAAAGCATAGGATAAAACAACATAAATACAATTTATAAAGCATAGGATAAAACAACATAAATACAATTTAATAAAGCATAGGATAAAACAACATAAATACAATTTAATGAAACATAGGATAAACAACATAAATACAATTTAGTAAAGCATAGGACAAAACAACATAAATACAATTTAATAAAGCATATGTTAAAACAACATAAATACAATTTAATAAAGCATAAGATAAAACAACATGAATATAATTTAGTAAAGCATAAGATAAAACAACATGAATACAATTTAATAAAGCATAGGATAAAACAACATAAATATAATTTAATAAAGCATAGGCTAAAACTACATCAATTCAATTTAATAAAGCATAGGATAAAACAAATTAAATACAATTTAATAAAGCATAGGATAAAACAACATAAATTCAATTTAATAAAGCACATAATAAAACAACATAAATACAATTTAATAAAGCATAGGATAAAACAACATAAATACAATTTAATAAAGCATAAGATAAAACAACATGAATACAATTTAATAAAGCAGAGGTTAAAACAACATAAATACAATTTAATAAATCATAGGATAAAACAACATAAATACAATTTAATAAAGCATAGGTTAAAACAATATAAATACAATTTAATAAAGCATAGGATAAAATAACATAAATACAATTTCATAAAGCATAGGCTAAAACTACATAAATACAATTTAATAAAGCATCGGACAAAACAACATAAATACAATTTAATAAAGCATATGATAAAACAACATAAATACAATTTATAAAGCATAGGATAAAACAACATAAATACAATTTAATAAAGCATAGGATAAAACAACATAAATAAAATTTAATAAAGCATAGGATAAAACAACATAAATAAAATTTAATAAAGCATAGGTTAAAACAACATAAATACAATTTAATAAAGCATCGGACAAAACAACATAAATACAATTTAATAAAGCATAGGATAAAACAACATAAATACAATTTATAAAGCATAGGATAAAACAACATAAATACAATTTAATAAAGCATAGGATAAAACAACATAAATACAATTTAATAAAGCATAGGATAAAACAACATAAATACAATTTAATGAAACATAGGATAAACAACATAAATACAATTTAGTAAAGCATAGGACAAAACAACATAAATACAATTTAATAAAGCATATGTTAAAACAACATAAATACAATTTAATAAAGCATAAGATAAAACAACATGAATATAATTTAGTAAAGCATAAGATAAAACAACATGAATACAATTTAATAAAGCATAGGATAAAACAACATAAATACAATTTAATAAAGCATAGGCTAAAACTACATAAATACAATTTAATAAAGCATAGGATAAAACAAATTAAATACAATTTAATAAAGCATAGGATAAAACAACATAAATTCAATTTAATAAAGCATAGGATAAAACAACATAAATACAATTTAATAAAGCATAGGATAAAACAACATAAATACAATTTAATAAAGCATAAGATAAAACAACATGAATACAATTTAATAAAGCAGAGGTTAAAACAACATAAATAAAATTTAATAAATCATAGGATAAAACAACATAAATACAATTTAATAAAGCATAGGTTAAAACAACATAAATACAATTTAATAAAGCATAGGATAAAATAACATAAATACAATTTCATAAAGCATAGGCTAAAACTACATAAATACAATTTAATAAAGCATCGGACAAAACAACATAAATACAATTTAATAAAGCATATGATAAAACAACATAAATACAATTTATAAAGCATAGGATAAAACAACATAAATACAATTTAATAAAGCATAGGATAAAACAACATAAATAAAATTTAATAAAGCATAGGATAAAACAACATAAATAAAATTTAATAAAGCATAGGTTAAAACAACATAAATACAATTTAATAAAGCATAGGATAAAACAACATAAATACAATTTAATAAAGCATAGGATAAAACAACATAAATAAAATTTAATAAAGCATAGGTTAAAACAACATAAATACAATTTAATAAAGCATAGGATAAAACAACATAAATACAATTTAATAAAGCATAGGATAAAACAACATAAATACAATTTAATGAAACATAGGATAAACAACATAAATACAATTTAGTAAAGCATAGGACAAAACAACATAAATACAATTTAATAAAGCATATGTTAAAACAACATAAATACAATTTAATAAAGCATAAGATAAAACAACATGAATATAATTTAGTAAAGCATAAGATAAAACAACATGAATACAATTTAATAAAGCATAGGATAAAACAACATAAATACAATTTAATAAAGCATAGGCTAAAACTACATAAATACAATTTAATAAAGCATAGGATAAAACAAATTAAATACAATTTAATAAAGCATAGAATAAAACAACATAAATTCAATTTAATAAAGCATAGGATAAAACAACATAAATACAATTTAATAAAGCATAGGATAAAACAACATAAATACAATTTAATAAAGCATAAGCTAAAACAACATGAAGACAATTTAATAAAGCAGAGGTTAAAACAACATAAATACAATTTAATAAATCATAGGATAAAACAACATAAATACAATTTAATAAAGCATAGGTTAAAACAACATAAATACAATTTAATAAAGCATAGGATAAAACAACATAAATACAATTTATAAAGCATAGGATAAAACAACATAAATACAATTTAATAAAGCATAGGATAAAACAACATAAATAAAATTTAATAAAGCATAGGTTAAAACAACATAAATACAATTTAATAAAGCATCGGACAAAACAACATAAATACAATTTAATAAAGCATAGGATAAAACAACATAAATACAATTTATAAAGCATAGGATAAAACAACGTAAATACAATTTAATAAAGCATAGGATAAAACAACATAAATACAATTTAATAAAGCATAGGCTAAAACTACATAAATACAATTTAATAAAGCATAGGATAAAACAACATAAATACAATTTAATAAAGCATAGGATAAAACAACATAAATACAATTTAATAAAGCATACGTTAAAACAACATAAATACAATTAAATAAAGCATAGGTTAAAACAACATAAATACAATTTAATAAAGCATAGGATAAAACAACATAAATACAATTTAATAAAGCAAAGGATAAAACAAAATAAATAAAATTTAATAAAGCATAGGTTAAAACAACATAAATACAATTTAATAAAGCATAGGACAAAACAACATAAATACAATTTAATAAAGCATAGGATAAAACAACATAAATACAATTTAATAAAGCATAGGTTAAAACAACATAAATACAATTTAATAAAGCATAGGCAAAAACTACATAAATACAATTTAATAAAGCATAGGATAAAACAACATAAATACAATTTAATAAAGCATAGGTTAAAACAACATAAATACATTTTAATAAAGCATTGGACAAAACAACATAAATACAATTTAATAAAGCATAGGTTAAAACAACATAAATACAATTTAATAAAGCATAGGATAAAACAACATAAATACAATTTAATAAAGCATAGGATAAAACAACGTAAATACTTTTTAATAAAGCATAGGTTAAAACAACATAAATACAATTTAATAAAGCATAGGCTAAAACTACATAAATACAATTTAATAAAGCATAGGATAAAACAACATAAATACAATTTAATAAAGCATAGGATAAAACAACATAAATACAATTTAATAAAGCATAGGATAAAACAACATAAATACAATTTAATAAAGCATACGTTAAAACAACATAAATACAATTAAATAAAGCATAGGATAAAACAACATAAATACAATTTAATAAAGCATAGGTTAAAACAACATAAATACAATTTATAAAGCATAGGATAAAACAACATAAATACAATTTAATAAAGCATAGGATAAAACAACATAAATTCAATTTAATAAAGCATAGGATAAAACAACATAAATACAATTTAATAAAGCATAGGATAAAACAACATAAATAAAATTTAATAAAGCATAGGATAAAACAACATAAATACAATTTATAAAGCATAGGATAAAACAACATAAATACAATTTAATAAAGCATAGGTTAAAACAACATAAATACAATTTAATAAAGCATAGGATAAAACAACATAAATACAATTTAATAAAGCATAGGTTAAAACAACATAAATACAATTTAATAAAGCATAGGATAAAACAACATAAATACAATTTAATAAAGCATAGGATAAAACAACGTAAATACTTTTTAATAAAGCATAGGTTAAAATAACATAAATACAATTTAATAAACCATAGGCTAAAACTACATAAATACAATTTAATAAAGCATAGGATAAAACAACATAAATACAATTTAATAAAGCATAGGATAAAACAACATAAATACAATTTAATAAAGCATAGGATAAAACAACATAAATACAATTTAATAAAGCATACGTTAAAACAACATAAATACAATTAAATAAAGCATAGGATAAAACAACATAAATACAATTTAATAAAGCATAGGTTAAAACAACATAAATACAATTTTATAAAGCATAGGATAAAACAACATAAATACAATTTAATAAAGCATAGGTTAAAACAACATAAATACAATTTAATAAAGCATAGGATAAAACAACATAAATTCAATTTAATAAAGCATAGGATAAAACAACATAAATACAATTTAATAAAGCATAGGATAAAACAACATAAATACAATTTATAAAGCATAGGATAAAACAACATAAATACAATTTAATAAAGCATAGGATAAAACAACATAAATAAAATTTAATAAAGCATAGGTTAAAACAACATAAATACAATTTAATAAAGCATCGGACAAAACAACATAAATACAATTTAATAAAGCATAGGATAAAACAACATAAATACAATTTAATAAAGCATAGGATAAAACAACATAAATACAAATTAATAAAGCATAGGCTAAAACTACATAAATACAATTTAATAAAGCATAGGATAAAACAACATAAATACAATTTAATAAAGCATAGGTTAAAACAACATAAATACAATTTAATAAAGCATAGGATAAAACAACATAAATACAATTTAATAAAGCATAGGATAAAACAACATAAATAAAATTTAATAAAGCATAGGTTAAAACAACATAAATACAATTTAATAAAGCATAGGATAAAACAACATAAATACAATTTATAAAGCATAGGATAAAACAACATAAATACAATTTAATAAAGCATAGGACAAAACCACATAAATACAATTTAATAAAGCATAGGCTAAAACTACATCAATTCAATTTAATAAAGCATAGGATAAAACAAATTAAATACAATTTAATAAAGCATAGGATAAAACAACATAAATTCAATTTAATAAAGCATATAATAAAACAACATAAATACAATTTAATAAAGCATAGGATAAAACAACATAAATACAATTTAATAAAGCATAAGATAAAACAACATGAATACAATTTAATAAAGCAGAGGTTAAAACAACATAAATACAATTTAATAAATCATAGGATAAAACAACATAAATACAATTTAATAAAGCATAGGTTAAAACAACATAAATACAATTTAATAAAGCATAGGATAAAATAACATAAATACAATTTCATAAAGCATAGGCTAAAACTACATAAATACAATTTAATAAAGCATCGGACAAAACAACATAAATACAATTTAATAAAGCATAGGATAAAACAACATAAATACAATTTAATAAAGCATAGGATAAAACAACATAAATACAATTTAATGAAACATAGGATAAACAACATAAATACAATTTAGTAAAGCATAGGACAAAACAACATAAATACAATTTAATAAAGCATATGTTAAAACAACATAAATACAATTTAATAAAGCATAAGATAAAACAACATGAATATAATTTAGTAAAGCATAAGATAAAACAACATGAATACAATTTAATAAAGCATAGGATAAAACAACATAAATACAATTTAATAAAGCATAGGCTAAAACTACATAAATACAATTTAATAAAGCATAGGATAAAACAAATTAAATACAATTTAATAAAGCATAGAATAAAACAACATAAATTCAATTTAATAAAGCATAGGATAAAACAACATAAATACAATTTAATAAAGCATAGGATAAAACAACATAAATACAATTTAATAAAGCATAAGCTAAAACAACATGAAGACAATTTAATAAAGCAGAGGTTAAAACAACATAAATACAATTTAATAAATCATAGGATAAAACAACATAAATACAATTTAATAAAGCATAGGTTAAAACAACATAAATACAATTTAATAAAGCATAGGATAAAACAACATAAATACAATTTATAAAGCATAGGATAAAACAACATAAATACAATTTAATAAAGCATAGGATAAAACAACATAAATAAAATTTAATAAAGCATAGGTTAAAACAACATAAATACAATTTAATAAAGCATCGGACAAAACAACATAAATACAATTTAATAAAGCATAGGATAAAACAACATAAATACAATTTATAAAGCATAGGATAAAACAACGTAAATACAATTTAATAAAGCATAGGATAAAACAACATAAATACAATTTAATAAAGCATAGGCTAAAACTACATAAATACAATTTAATAAAGCATAGGATAAAACAACATAAATACAATTTAATAAAGCATAGGATAAAACAACATAAATACAATTTAATAAAGCATACGTTAAAACAACATAAATACAATTAAATAAAGCATAGGTTAAAACAACATAAATACAATTTAATAAAGCATAGGATAAAACAACATAAATACAATTTAATAAAGCAAAGGATAAAACAAAATAAATAAAATTTAATAAAGCATAGGTTAAAACAACATAAATACAATTTAATAAAGCATAGGACAAAACAACATAAATACAATTTAATAAAGCATAGGATAAAACAACATAAATACAATTTAATAAAGCATAGGTTAAAACAACATAAATACAATTTAATAAAGCATAGGCAAAAACTACATAAATACAATTTAATAAAGCATAGGATAAAACAACATAAATACAATTTAATAAAGCATAGGTTAAAACAACATAAATACATTTTAATAAAGCATTGGACAAAACAACATAAATACAATTTAATAAAGCATAGGTTAAAACAACATAAATACAATTTAATAAAGCATAGGATAAAACAACATAAATACAATTTAATAAAGCATAGGATAAAACAACGTAAATACTTTTTAATAAAGCATAGGTTAAAACAACATAAATACAATTTAATAAAGCATAGGCTAAAACTACATAAATACAATTTAATAAAGCATAGGATAAAACAACATAAATACAATTTAATAAAGCATAGGATAAAACAACATAAATACAATTTAATAAAGCATAGGATAAAACAACATAAATACAATTTAATAAAGCATACGTTAAAACAACATAAATACAATTAAATAAAGCATAGGATAAAACAACATAAATACAATTTAATAAAGCATAGGTTAAAACAACATAAATACAATTTATAAAGCATAGGATAAAACAACATAAATACAATTTAATAAAGCATAGGATAAAACAACATAAATTCAATTTAATAAAGCATAGGATAAAACAACATAAATACAATTTAATAAAGCATAGGATAAAACAACATAAATAAAATTTAATAAAGCATAGGATAAAACAACATAAATACAATTTATAAAGCATAGGATAAAACAACATAAATACAATTTAATAAAGCATAGGTTAAAACAACATAAATACAATTTAATAAAGCATAGGATAAAACAACATAAATACAATTTAATAAAGCATAGGTTAAAACAACATAAATACAATTTAATAAAGCATAGGATAAAACAACATAAATACAATTTAATAAAGCATAGGATAAAACAACGTAAATACTTTTTAATAAAGCATAGGTTAAAATAACATAAATACAATTTAATAAACCATAGGCTAAAACTACATAAATACAATTTAATAAAGCATAGGATAAAACAACATAAATACAATTTAATAAAGCATAGGATAAAACAACATAAATACAATTTAATAAAGCATAGGATAAAACAACATAAATACAATTTAATAAAGCATACGTTAAAACAACATAAATACAATTAAATAAAGCATAGGATAAAACAACATAAATACAATTTAATAAAGCATAGGTTAAAACAACATAAATACAATTTTATAAAGCATAGGATAAAACAACATAAATACAATTTAATAAAGCATAGGTTAAAACAACATAAATACAATTTAATAAAGCATAGGATAAAACAACATAAATTCAATTTAATAAAGCATAGGATAAAACAACATAAATACAATTTAATAAAGCATAGGATAAAACAACATAAATACAATTTATAAAGCATAGGATAAAACAACATAAATACAATTTAATAAAGCATAGGATAAAACAACATAAATAAAATTTAATAAAGCATAGGTTAAAACAACATAAATACAATTTAATAAAGCATCGGACAAAACAACATAAATACAATTTAATAAAGCATAGGATAAAACAACATAAATACAATTTAATAAAGCATAGGATAAAACAACATAAATACAAATTAATAAAGCATAGGCTAAAACTACATAAATACAATTTAATAAAGCATAGGATAAAACAACATAAATACAATTTAATAAAGCATAGGTTAAAACAACATAAATACAATTTAATAAAGCATAGGATAAAACAACATAAATACAATTTAATAAAGCATAGGATAAAACAACATAAATAAAATTTAATAAAGCATAGGTTAAAACAACATAAATACAATTTAATAAAGCATAGGATAAAACAACATAAATACAATTTATAAAGCATAGGATAAAACAACATAAATACAATTTAATAAAGCATAGGACAAAACCACATAAATACAATTTAATAAAGCATAGGCTAAAACTACATCAATTCAATTTAATAAAGCATAGGATAAAACAAATTAAATACAATTTAATAAAGCATAGGATAAAACAACATAAATTCAATTTAATAAAGCATATAATAAAACAACATAAATACAATTTAATAAAGCATAGGATAAAACAACATAAATACAATTTAATAAAGCATAAGATAAAACAACATGAATACAATTTAATAAAGCAGAGGTTAAAACAACATAAATACAATTTAATAAATCATAGGATAAAACAACATAAATACAATTTAATAAAGCATAGGTTAAAACAACATAAATACAATTTAATAAAGCATAGGATAAAATAACATAAATACAATTTCATAAAGCATAGGCTAAAACTACATAAATACAATTTAATAAAGCATCGGACAAAACAACATAAATACAATTTAATAAAGCATATGATAAAACAACATAAATACAATTTATAAAGCATAGGATAAAACAACATAAATACAATTTAATAAAGCATAGGATAAAACAACATAAATAAAATTTAATAAAGCATAGGATAAAACAACATAAATAAAATTTAATAAAGCATAGGTTAAAACAACATAAATACAATTTAATAAAGCATCGGACAAAACAACATAAATACAATTTAATAAAGCATAGGATAAAACAACATAAATACAATTTATAAAGCATAGGATAAAACAACATAAATACAATTTAATAAAGCATAGGATAAAACAACATAAATACAATTTAATAAAGCATAGGATAAAACAACATAAATACAATTTAATGAAACATAGGATAAACAACATAAATACAATTTAGTAAAGCATAGGACCAAACAACATAAATACAATTTAATAAAGCATATGTTAAAACAACATAAATACAATTTAATAAAGCATAAGATAAAACAACATGAATATAATTTAGTAAAGCATAAGATAAAACAACATGAATACAATTTAATAAAGCATAGGATAAAACAACATAAATACAATTTAATAAAGCATAGGCTAAAACTACATAAATACAATTTAATAAAGCATAGGATAAAACAAATTAAATACAATTTAATAAAGCATAGGATAAAACAACATAAATTCAATTTAATAAAGCATAGGATAAAACAACATAAATACAATTTAATAAAGCATAGGATAAAACAACATAAATACAATTTAATAAAGCATAAGATAAAACAACATGAATACAATTTAATAAAGCAGAGGTTAAAACAACATAAATAAAATTTAATAAATCATAGGATAAAACAACATAAATACAATTTAATAAAGCATAGGTTAAAACAACATAAATACAATTTAATAAAGCATAGGATAAAATAACAGAAATACAATTTCATAAAGCATAGGCTAAAACTACATAAATACAATTTAATAAAGCATCGGACAAAACAACATAAATACAATTTAATAAAGCATATGATAAAACAACATAAATACAATTTATAAAGCATAGGATAAAACAACATAAATACAATTTAATAAAGCATTGGATAAAACAACATAAATAAAATTTAATAAAGCATAGGATAAAACAACATAAATAAAATTTAATAAAGCATAGGTTAAAACAACATAAATACAATTTAATAAAGCATAGGATAAAACAACATAAATACAATTTAATAAAGCATAGGATAAAACAACATAAATAAAATTTAATAAAGCATAGGTTAAAACAACATAAATACAATTTAATAAAGCATCGGACAAAACAACATAAATACAATTTAATAAAGCATAGGATAAAACAACATAAATACAATTTATAAAGCATAGGATAAAACAACATAAATACAATTTAATAAAGCATAGGATAAAACAACATAAATAAAATTTAATAAAGCATAGGTTAAAACAACATAAATACAATTTAATAAAGCATCGGACAAAACAACATAAATACAATTTAATAAAGCATAGAATAAAACAACATAAATACAATTTATAAAGCATAGGATAAAACAACATAAATACAATTTAATAAAGCATAGGATAAAACAACATAAATACAATTTAATGAAACATAGGATAAACAACATAAATACAATTTAGTAAAGCATAGGACAAAACAACATAAATACAATTTAATAAAGCATATGTTAAAACAACATAAATACAATTTAATAAAGCATAAGATAAAACAACATGAATATAATTTAGTAAAGCATAAGATAAAACAACATGAATACAATTTAATAAAGCATAGGATAAAACAACATAAATACAATTTAATAAAGCATAGGCTAAAACTACATCAATTCAATTTAATAAAGCATAGGATAAAACAAATTAAATACAATTTAATAAAGCATAGGATAAAACAACATAAATTCAATTTAATAAAGCATATAATAAAACAACATAAATACAATTTAATAAAGCATAGGATAAAACAACATAAATACAATTTAATAAAGCATAAGATAAAACAACATGAATACAATTTAATAAAGCAGAGGTTAAAACAACATAAATACAATTTAATAAATCATAGGATAAAACAACATAGATACAATTTAATAAAGCATAGGTTAAAACAACATAAATACAATTTAATAAAGCATAGGATAAAATAACATAAATACAATTTCATAAAGCATAGGCTAAAACTACATAAATACAATTTAATAAAGCATCGGACAAAACAACATAAATACAATTTAATAAAGCATATGATAAAACAACATAAATACAATTTATAAAGCATAGGATAAAACAACATAAATACAATTTAATAAAGCATAGGATAAAACAACATAAATAAAATTTAATAAAGCATAGGATAAAACAACATAAATAAAATTTAATAAAGCATAGGTTAAAACAACATAAATACAATTTAATAAAGCATCGGACAAAACAACATAAATACAATTTAATAAAGCATAGGATAAAACAACATAAATACAATTTATAAAGCATAGGATAAAACAACATAAATACAATTTAATAAAGCATAGGATAAAACAACATAAATACAATTTAATAAAGCATAGGATAAAACAACATAAATACAATTTAATGAAACATAGGATAAACAACATAAATACAATTTAGTAAAGCATAGGACAAAACAACATAAATACAATTTAATAAAGCATATGTTAAAACAACATAAATACAATTTAATAAAGCATAAGATAAAACAACATGAATATAATTTAGTAAAGCATAAGATAAAACAACATGAATACAATTTAATAAAGCATAGGATAAAACAACATAAATACAATTTAATAAAGCATAGGCTAAAACTACATAAATACAATTTAATAAAGCATAGGATAAAACAAATTAAATACAATTTAATAAAGCATAGGATAAAACAACATAAATTCAATTTAATAAAGCATAGGATAAAACAACATAAATACAATTTAATAAAGCATAGGATAAAACAACATAAATACAATTTAATAAAGCATAAGATAAAACAACATGAATACAATTTAATAAAGCAGAGGTTAAAACAACATAAATAAAATTTAATAAATCATAGGATAAAACAACATAAATACAATTTAATAAAGCATAGGTTAAAACAACATAAATACAATTTAATAAAGCATAGGATAAAATAACAGAAATACAATTTCATAAAGCATAGGCTAAAACTACATAAATACAATTTAATAAAGCATCGGACAAAACAACATAAATACAATTTAATAAAGCATAGGTTAAAACAACATAAATACAATTTAATAAAGCATAGGATAAAACAACATAAATACAATTTAATAAAGCATAGGATAAAACAACATAAATAAAATTTAATAAAGCATAGGTTAAAACAACATAAATACAATTTAATAAAGCATCGGACAAAACAACATAAATACAATTTAATAAAGCATAGGATAAAACAACATAAATACAATTTATAAAGCATAGGATAAAACAACATAAATACAATTTAATAAAGCATAGGATAAAACAACATAAATAAAATTTAATAAAGCATAGGTTAAAACAACATAAATACAATTTAATAAAGCATCGGACAAAACAACATAAATACAATTTAATAAAGCATAGAATAAAACAACATAAATACAATTTATAAAGCATAGGATAAAACAACATAAATACAATTTAATAAAGCATAGGATAAAACAACATAAATACAATTTAATGAAACATAGGATAAACAACATAAATACAATTTAGTAAAGCATAGGACAAAACAACATAAATACAATTTAATAAAGCATATGTTAAAACAACATAAATACAATTTAATAAAGCATAAGATAAAACA
Source organism: Phyllobates terribilis (assembly GCF_046119375.1). Classification (NCBI taxonomy): domain Eukaryota; kingdom Metazoa; phylum Chordata; class Amphibia; order Anura; family Dendrobatidae; genus Phyllobates; species Phyllobates terribilis. The sequence continues at coordinate 2,587,961 of NW_027362778.1, forward strand.
ACATGAATATAATTTAGTAAAGCATAAGATAAAACAACATGAATACAATTTAATAAAGCATAGGATAAAACAACATAAATACAATTTAATAAAGCATAGGCTAAAACTACATCAATTCAATTTAATAAAGCATAGGATAAAACAAATTAAATACAATTTAATAAAGCATAGGATAAAACAACATAAATTCAATTTAATAAAGCATATAATAAAACAACATAAATACAATTTAATAAAGCATAGGATAAAACAACATAAATACAATTTAATAAAGCATAAGATAAAACAACATGAATACAATTTAATAAAGCAGAGGTTAAAACAACATAAATACAATTTAATAAATCATAGGATAAAACAACATAGATACAATTTAATAAAGCATAGGTTAAAACAACATAAATACAATTTAATAAAGCATAGGATAAAATAACATAAATACAATTTCATAAAGCATAGGCTAAAACTACATAAATACAATTTAATAAAGCATCGGACAAAACAACATAAATACAATTTAATAAAGCATATGATAAAACAACATAAATACAATTTATAAAGCATAGGATAAAACAACATAAATACAATTTAATAAAGCATAGGATAAAACAACATAAATAAAATTTAATAAAGCATAGGATAAAACAACATAAATAAAATTTAATAAAGCATAGGTTAAAACAACATAAATACAATTTAATAAAGCATCGGACAAAACAACATAAATACAATTTAATAAAGCATAGGATAAAACAACATAAATACAATTTATAAAGCATAGGATAAAACAACATAAATACAATTTAATAAAGCATAGGATAAAACAACATAAATACAATTTAATAAAGCATAGGATAAAACAACATAAATACAATTTAATGAAACATAGGATAAACAACATAAATACAATTTAGTAAAGCATAGGACAAAACAACATAAATACAATTTAATAAAGCATATGTTAAAACAACATAAATACAATTTAATAAAGCATAAGATAAAACAACATGAATATAATTTAGTAAAGCATAAGATAAAACAACATGAATACAATTTAATAAAGCATAGGATAAAACAACATAAATACAATTTAATAAAGCATAGGCTAAAACTACATAAATACAATTTAATAAAGCATAGGATAAAACAAATTAAATACAATTTAATAAAGCATAGGATAAAACAACATAAATTCAATTTAATAAAGCATAGGATAAAACAACATAAATACAATTTAATAAAGCATAGGATAAAACAACATAAATACAATTTAATAAAGCATAAGATAAAACAACATGAATACAATTTAATAAAGCAGAGGTTAAAACAACATAAATAAAATTTAATAAATCATAGGATAAAACAACATAAATACAATTTAATAAAGCATAGGTTAAAACAACATAAATACAATTTAATAAAGCATAGGATAAAATAACATAAATACAATTTCATAAAGCATAGGCTAAAACTACATAAATACAATTTAATAAAGCATCGGACAAAACAACATAAATACAATTTAATAAAGCATATGATAAAACAACATAAATACAATTTATAAAGCATAGGATAAAACAACATAAATACAATTTAATAAAGCATAGGATAAAACAACATAAATAAAATTTAATAAAGCATAGGATAAAACAACATAAATAAAATTTAATAAAGCATAGGTTAAAACAACATAAATACAATTTAATAAAGCATAGGATAAAACAACATAAATACAATTTAATAAAGCATAGGATAAAACAACATAAATAAAATTTAATAAAGCATAGGTTAAAACAACATAAATACAATTTAATAAAGCATCGGACAAAACAACATAAATACAATTTAATAAAGCATAGGATAAAACAACATAAATACAATTTATAAAGCATAGGATAAAACAACATAAATACAATTTAATAAAGCATAGGATAAAACAACATAAATACAATTTAATAAAGCATAGGATAAAACAACATAAATACAATTTAATGAAACATAGGATAAACAACATAAATACAATTTAGTAAAGCATAGGACAAAACAACATAAATACAATTTAATAAAGCATATGTTAAAACAACATAAATACAATTTAATAAAGCATAAGATAAAACAACATGAATATAATTTAGTAAAGCATAAGATAAAACAACATGAATACAATTTAATAAAGCATAGGATAAAACAACATAAATACAATTTAATAAAGCATAGGCTAAAACTACATAAATACAATTTAATAAAGCATAGGATAAAACAAATTAAATACAATTTAATAAAGCATAGAATAAAACAACATAAATTCAATTTAATAAAGCATAGGATAAAACAACATAAATACAATTTAATAAAGCATAGGATAAAACAACATAAATACAATTTAATAAAGCATAAGATAAAACAACATGAAGACAATTTAATAAAGCAGAGGTTAAAACAACATAAATACAATTTAATAAATCATAGGATAAAACAACATAAATACAATTTAATAAAGCATAGGTTAAAACAACATAAATACAATTTAATAAAGCATACGTTAAAACAACATAAATACAATTAAATAAAGCATAGGTTAAAACAACATAAATACAATTTAATAAAGCATAGGATAAAACAACATAAATACAATTTAATAAAGCAAAGGATAAAACAAAATAAATAAAATTTAATAAAGCATAGGTTAAAACAACATAAATACAATTTAATAAAGCATAGGACAAAACAACATAAATACAATTTAATAAAGCATAGGATAAAACAACATAAATACAATTTAATAAAGCATAGGTTAAAACAACATAAATACAATTTAATAAAGCATAGGCAAAAACTACATAAATACAATTTAATAAAGCATAGGATAAAACAACATAAATACAATTTAATAAAGCATAGGTTAAAACAACATAAATACATTTTAATAAAGCATTGGACAAAACAACATAAATACAATTTAATAAAGCATAGGTTAAAACAACATAAATACAATTTAATAAAGCATAGGATAAAACAACATAAATAAAATTTAATAAAGCATAGGATAAAACAACGTAAATACTTTTTAATAAAGCATAGGTTAAAACAACATAAATACAATTTAATAAAGCATAGGCTAAAACTACATAAATACAATTTAATAAAGCATAGGATAAAACAACATAAATACAATTTAATAAAGCATAGGATAAAACAACATAAATACAATTTAATAAAGCATAGGATAAAACAACATAAATACAATTTAATAAAGCATACGTTAAAACATCATAAATAAAATTTAATAAAGCATAGGATAAAACAACATAAATAAAATTTAATAAAGCATAGGATAAAACAACGTAAATACAATTTAATAAAGCATATGATAAAACATAAATAAAATTTAATAAAGCATAGGATAAAACACCATAAATACAATTTAATAAAGCATAGGATAAAACAACATAAATACAATTTAATAAAGCATATTTTAAAACAACATAAATGCAATTTAATAAAGCATAGGATAAAACAACATAAATACAATTTAATAAAGCATAGGATAAAACAACATAAATAAAATTTAATAAAGCATAGGTTAAAACAACATAAATACAATTTAATAAAGCATCGGACAAAACAACATAAATACAATTTAATAAAGCATAGGATAAAACAACATAAATACAATTTATAAAGCATAGGATAAAACAACATAAATACAATTTAATAAAGCATAGGATAAAACAACATAAATACAATTTAATAAAGCATAGGATAAAACAACATAAATACAATTTAATAAAGCATAGGATAAAACAACATAAATACAATTTAATAAAGCATAGGATAAAACAAATTAAATACAATTTAATAAAGCATAGGATAAAACAACATAAATTCAATTTAATAAAGCATAGGATAAAACAACATAAATACAATTTAATAAAGCATAGGATAAAACAACATAAATACAATTTAATAAAGCATAAGATAAAACAACATGAATACAATTTAATAAAGCATAGGTTAAAACAACATAAATACAATTTAATAAAGCATAGGATAAAACAACATAAATACAATTTAATAAAGCATAGGTTAAAACAACATAAATACAATTTAATAAAGCATAGGATAAAACAACATAAATACAATTTCATAAAGCATAGGCTAAAACTACATAAATACAATTTAATAAAGCATCGGACAAAACAACATAAATACAATTTAATAAAGCATAGGATAAAACAACATAAATACAATTTATAAAGCATAGGATAAAACAACATAAATACAATTTAATAAAGCATAGGATAAAACAACATAAATAAAATTTAATAAAGCATAGGTTAAAACAACATAAATACAATTTAATAAAGCATCGGACAAAACAACATAAATACAATTTAATAAAGCATAGGATAAAACAACATAAATACAATTTATAAAGCATAGTTTAAAACAACATAAATACAATTTAATAAAGCATAGGATAAAACAACATAAATACAATTTAATAAAGCATAGGATAAAACAACATAAATACAATTTAATAAAGCATAGGATAAAACAACATAAATACAATTTAATAAAGCATAGGATAAAATAACATAAATACAATTTCATAAAGCATAGGCTAAAACTACATAAATACAATTTAATAAAGCATCGGACAAAACAACATAAATACAATTTAACAAAGCATATGATAAAACAACATAAATACAATTTATAAAGCATAGGATAAAACAACATAAATACAATTTAATAAATCATAGGATAAAACAACATAAATAAAATTTAATAAAGCATAGGATAAAACAACATAAATAAAATTTAATAAAGCATAGGTTAAAACAACATAAATACAATTTAATAAAGCATAGGATAAAACAACATAAATAAAATTTAATAAAGCATAGGATAAAACAACATAAATAAAATTTAATAAAGCATAGGTTAAAACAACATAAATACAATTTAATAAAGCATCGGACAAAACAACATAAATACAATTTAATAAAGCATAGGATAAAACAACATAAATACAATTTATAAAGCATAGGATAAAACAACATAAATACAATTTAATAAAGCATAGGATAAAACAACATAAATACAATTTAATAAAGCATAGGATAAAACAACATAAATACAATTTAATGAAACATAGGATAAACAACATAAATACAATTTAGTAAAGCATAGGACAAAACAACATAAATACAATTTAATAAAGCATATGTTAAAACAACATAAATACAATTTAATAAAGCATAAGATAAAACAACATGAATATAATTTAGTAAAGCATAAGATAAAACAACATGAATACAATTTAATAAAGCATAGGATAAAACAACATAAATACAATTTAATAAAGCATAGGCTAAAACTACATAAATACAATTTAATAAAGCATAGGATAAAACAAATTAAATACAATTTAATAAAGCATAGGATAAAACAACATAAATTCAATTTAATAAAGCATAGGATAAAACAACATAAATACAATTTAATAAAGCATAGGATAAAACAACATAAATACAATTTAATAAAGCATAAGATAAAACAACATGAATACAATTTAATAAAGCAGAGGTTAAAACAACATAAATAAAATTTAATAAATCATAGGATAAAACAACATAAATACAATTTAATAAAGCATAGGTTAAAACAACATAAATACAATTTAATAAAGCATAGGATAAAATAACATAAATACAATTTCATAAAGCATAGGCTAAAACTACATAAATACAATTTAATAAAGCATCGGACAAAACAACATAAATACAATTTAATAAAGCATATGATAAAACAACATAAATACAATTTATAAAGCATAGGATAAAACAACATAAATACAATTTAATAAAGCATAGGATAAAACAACATAAATAAAATTTAATAAAGCATAGGATAAAACAACATAAATAAAATTTAATAAAGCATAGGTTAAAACAACATAAATACAATTTAATAAAGCATAGGATAAAACAACATAAATACAATTTAATAAAGCATAGGATAAAACAACATAAATAAAATTTAATAAAGCATAGGTTAAAACAACATAAATACAATTTAATAAAGCATCGGACAAAACAACATAAATACAATTTAATAAAGCATAGGATAAAACAACATAAATACAATTTATAAAGCATAGGATAAAACAACATAAATACAATTTAATAAAGCATAGGATAAAACAACATAAATACAATTTAATAAAGCATAGGATAAAACAACATAAATACAATTTAATGAAACATAGGATAAACAACATAAATACAATTTAGTAAAGCATAGGACAAAACAACATAAATACAATTTAATAAAGCATATGTTAAAACAACATAAATACAATTTAATAAAGCATAAGATAAAACAACATGAATATAATTTAGTAAAGCATAAGATAAAACAACATGAATACAATTTAATAAAGCATAGGATAAAACAACATAAATACAATTTAATAAAGCATAGGCTAAAACTACATAAATACAATTTAATAAAGCATAGGATAAAACAAATTAAATACAATTTAATAAAGCATAGGATAAAACAACATAAATTCAATTTAATAAAGCATAGGATAAAACAACATAAATACAATTTAATAAAGCATAGGATAAAACAACATAAATACAATTTAATAAAGCATAAGATAAAACAACATGAATACAATTTAATAAAGCAGAGGTTAAAACAACATAAATAAAATTTAATAAATCATAGGATAAAACAACATAAATACAATTTAATAAAGCATAGGTTAAAACAACATAAATACAATTTAATAAAGCATAGGATAAAATAACATAAATACAATTTCATAAAGCATAGGCTAAAACTACATAAATACAATTTAATAAAGCATCGGACAAAACAACATAAATACAATTTAATAAAGCATATGATAAAACAACATAAATACAATTTATAAAGCATAGGATAAAACAACATAAATACAATTTAATAAAGCATAGGATAAAACAACATAAATAAAATTTAATAAAGCATAGGATAAAACAACATAAATAAAATTTAATAAAGCATAGGTTAAAACAACATAAATACAATTTAATAAAGCATAGGATAAAACAACATAAATACAATTTAATAAAGCATAGGATAAAACAACATAAATAAAATTTAATAAAGCATAGGTTAAAACAACATAAATACAATTTAATAAAGCATCGGACAAAACAACATAAATACAATTTAATAAAGCATAGGATAAAACAACATAAATACAATTTATAAAGCATAGGATAAAACAACATAAATACAATTTAATAAAGCATAGGATAAAACAACATAAATACAATTTAATAAAGCATAGGATAAAACAACATAAATACAATTTAATGAAACATAGGATAAACAACATAAATACAATTTAGTAAAGCATAGGACAAAACAACATAAATACAATTTAATAAAGCATATGTTAAAACAACATAAATACAATTTAATAAAGCATAAGATAAAACAACATGAATATAATTTAGTAAAGCATAAGATAAAACAACATGAATACAATTTAATAAAGCATAGGATAAAACAACATAAATACAATTTAATAAAGCATAGGCTAAAACTACATAAATACAATTTAATAAAGCATAGGATAAAACAAATTAAATACAATTTAATAAAGCATAGAATAAAACAACATAAATTCAATTTAATAAAGCATAGGATAAAACAACATAAATACAATTTAATAAAGCATAGGATAAAACAACATAAATACAATTTAATAAAGCATAAGATAAAACAACATGAAGACAATTTAATAAAGCAGAGGTTAAAACAACATAAATACAATTTAATAAATCATAGGATAAAACAACATAAATACAATTTAATAAAGCATAGGTTAAAACAACATAAATACAATTTAATAAAGCATACGTTAAAACAACATAAATACAATTAAATAAAGCATAGGTTAAAACAACATAAATACAATTTAATAAAGCATAGGATAAAACAACATAAATACAATTTAATAAAGCAAAGGATAAAACAAAATAAATAAAATTTAATAAAGCATAGGTTAAAACAACATAAATACAATTTAATAAAGCATAGGACAAAACAACATAAATACAATTTAATAAAGCATAGGATAAAACAACATAAATACAATTTAATAAAGCATAGGTTAAAACAACATAAATACAATTTAATAAAGCATAGGCAAAAACTACATAAATACAATTTAATAAAGCATAGGATAAAACAACATAAATACAATTTAATAAAGCATAGGTTAAAACAACATAAATACATTTTAATAAAGCATTGGACAAAACAACATAAATACAATTTAATAAAGCATAGGTTAAAACAACATAAATACAATTTAATAAAGCATAGGATAAAACAACATAAATAAAATTTAATAAAGCATAGGATAAAACAACGTAAATACTTTTTAATAAAGCATAGGTTAAAACAACATAAATACAATTTAATAAAGCATAGGCTAAAACTACATAAATACAATTTAATAAAGCATAGGATAAAACAACATAAATACAATTTAATAAAGCATAGGATAAAACAACATAAATACAATTTAATAAAGCATAGGATAAAACAACATAAATACAATTTAATAAAGCATACGTTAAAACATCATAAATAAAATTTAATAAAGCATAGGATAAAACAACATAAATAAAATTTAATAAAGCATAGGATAAAACAACGTAAATACAATTTAATAAAGCATATGATAAAACATAAATAAAATTTAATAAAGCATAGGATAAAACACCATAAATACAATTTAATAAAGCATAGGATAAAACAACATAAATACAATTTAATAAAGCATAGGTTAAAACAACATAAATGCAATTTAATAAAGCATAGGATAAAACAACATAAATACAATTTAATAAAGCATAGGATAAAACAACATAAATAAAATTTAATAAAGCATAGGTTAAAACAACATAAATACAATTTAATAAAGCATCGGACAAAACAACATAAATACAATTTAATAAAGCATAGGATAAAACAACATAAATACAATTTATAAAGCATAGGATAAAACAACATAAATACAATTTAATAAAGCATAGGATAAAACAACATAAATACAATTTAATAAAGCATAGGATAAAACAACATAAATACAATTTAATAAAGCATAGGATAAAACAACATAAATACAATTTAATAAAGCATAGGATAAAACAAATTAAATACAATTTAATAAAGCATAGGATAAAACAACATAAATTCAATTTAATAAAGCATAGGATAAAACAACATAAATACAATTTAATAAAGCATAGGATAAAACAACATAAATACAATTTAATAAAGCATAAGATAAAACAACATGAATACAATTTAATAAAGCATAGGTTAAAACAACATAAATACAATTTAATAAAGCATAGGATAAAACAACATAAATACAATTTAATAAAGCATAGGTTAAAACAACATAAATACAATTTAATAAAGCATAGGATAAAACAACATAAATACAATTTCATAAAGCATAGGCTAAAACTACATAAATACAATTTAATAAAGCATCGGACAAAACAACATAAATACAATTTAATAAAGCATAGGATAAAACAACATAAATACAATTTATAAAGCATAGGATAAAACAACATAAATACAATTTAATAAAGCATAGGATAAAACAACATAAATAAAATTTAATAAAGCATAGGTTAAAACAACATAAATACAATTTAATAAAGCATCGGACAAAACAACATAAATACAATTTAATAAAGCATAGGATAAAACAACATAAATACAATTTATAAAGCATAGTTTAAAACAACATAAATACAATTTAATAAAGCATAGGATAAAACAACATAAATACAATTTAATAAAGCATAGGATAAAACAACATAAATACAATTTAATGAAACATAGGATAAACAACATAAATACAATTTAGTAAAGCATAGGACAAAACAACATAAATACAATTTAATAAAGCATATGTTAAAACAACATAAATACAATTTAATAAAGCATAAGATAAAACAACATGAATATAATTTAGTAAAGCATAAGATAAAACAACATGAATACAATTTAATAAAGCATAGGATAAAACAACATAAATACAATTTAATAAAGCATAGGCTAAAACTACATAAATAAAATTTTATAAAGCATAGGATGAAACAAATTAAATACAATTTAATAAAGCATAGGATAAAACATAAATAAAATTTAATAAAGCATAGGATAAAACACCATAAATACAATTTAATAAAGCATAGGATAAAACAACATAAATACAATTTAATAAAGCATAGGATAAAACAACATAAATACAATTTAATAAAGCATAGGATAAAATAACATAAATACAATTTCATAAAGCATAGGCTAAAACTACATAAATACAATTTAATAAAGCATCGGACAAAACAACATAAATACAATTTAACAAAGCATATGATAAAACAACATAAATACAATTTATAAAGCATAGGATAAAACAACATAAATACAATTTAATAAATCATAGGATAAAACAACATAAATAAAATTTAATAAAGCATAGGATAAAACAACATAAATAAAATTTAATAAAGCATAGGTTAAAACAACATAAATACAATTTAATAAAGCATAGGATAAAACAACATAAATACAATTTAATAAAGCATAGGATAAAACAACATAAATAAAATTTAATAAAGCATAGGTTAAAACAACATAAATACAATTTAATAAAGCATCGGACAAAACAACATAAATACAATTTAATAAAGCATAGGATAAAACAACATAAATACAATTTATAAAGCATAGGATAAAACAACATAAATACAATGTAATAAAGCATAGGATAAAACAACATAAATACAATTTAATAAAGCATAGGATAAAACAACATAAATACAATTTAATGAAACATAGAATAAACAACATAAATACAATTTAGTAAAGCATAGGACAAAACAACATAAATACAATTTAATAAAGCATATGTTAAAACAACATAAATACAATTTAATAAAGCATAAGATAAAACAACATGAATATAATTTAGTAAAGCATAAGATAAAACAACATGAATACAATTTAATAAAGCATAGGATAAAACTACATAAATACAATTTAATAAAGCATAGGATAAAACAAATTAAATACAATTTAATAAAGCATAGAATAAAACAACATAAATTCAATTTAATAAAGCATAGGATAAAACAACATAAATACAATTTAATAAAGCATAGGATAAAACAACATAAATAAAATTTAATAAAGCATAGGTTAAAACAACATAAATACAATTTAATAAAGCATAGGGTAAAACAACATAAATACAATTTAATAAAGCATAGGATAAAACAACATAAATAAAATTTAATAAAGCATAGGTTAAACAACATAAATACAATTTAATAAAGCATAGGCAAAAACTACATAAATACAATTTCATAAAGCATAGGATAAAACAACATAAATACAATTTAATAAAGCATAGGTTAAAACAACATAAATACAATTTAATAAAGCATAGGATAAAACAACATAAATACAATTTAATAAAGCATAGGTTAAAACAACATAAATACAATTTAATAAAGCATAGGATAAAACAACATAAATACAATTTAATAAAGCATAGGTTAAAACAACATAAATACAATTTAATAAAGCATAGGATAAAACAACATAAATACAATTTAATAAAGCATAGGATAAAACAACGTAAATACTTTTTAATAAAGCATAGGTTAAAACAACATAAATACGATTTAATAAAGCATAGGCTAAAACTACATAAATACAATTTAATAAAGCATAGGATAAAACAACATAAATACAATTTAATAAAGCATAGGATAAAACAACATAAATACAATTTAATAAAGCATAGGATAAAACAACATAAATACAATTTAATAAAGCATACGTTAAAACAACATAAATACAATTAAATAAAGCATAGGATAAAACAACATAAATACAATTTAATAAAGCATAGGTTAAAACAACATAAATACAATTTTATAAAGCATAGGATAAAACAACATAAATACAATTTAATAAAGCATAGGTTAAAACAACATAAATACAATTTAATAAAGCATAGGGTAAAACAACATAAATACAATTTAATAAAGCATAGGATAAAACAACATAAATACAATTTAATAAAGCATAGGTTAAAACAACATAAATACAATTTAATAAAGCATAGGCAAAAACTACATAAATACAATTTAATAAAGCATAGGATAAAACAACATAAATACAATTTAATAAAGCATACGTTAAAACAACATAAATACAATTAAATAAAGCATAGGATAAAACAACATAAATACAATTTAATAAAGCATAGGTTAAAACAACATAAATACAATTTATAAAGCATAGGATAAAACAACATAAATAAAATTTAATAAAGCATAGGTTAAAACAACATAAATACAATTTAATAAAGCATAGGCAAAAACTACATAAATACAATTTAATAAAGCATAGGATAAAACAACATAAATACAATTTAATAAAGCATACGTTAAAACAACATAAATACAATTAAATAAAGCATAGGATAAAACAACATAAATACAATTTAATAAAGCATAGGTTAAAACAACATAAATACAATTTATAAAGCATAGGATAAAACAACATAAATACAATTTAATAAAGCATAGGATAAAACAACATAAATTCAATTTAATAAAGCATAGGATAAAACAACATAAATACAATTTAATAAAGCATAGGATAAAACAACATAAATAAAATTTAATAAAGCATAGGATAAAACAACATAAATACAATTTATAAAGCATAGGATAAAACAACATAAATACAATTTAATAAAGCATAGGTTAAAACAACATAAATACAATTTAATAAAGCATAGGATAAAACAACATAAATACAATTTAATAAAGCATAGGTTAAAACAACATAAATACAATTTAATAAAGCATAGGATAAAACAACATAAATACAATTTAATAAAGCATAGGATAAAACAACGTAAATACTTTTTAATAAAGCATAGGTTAAAACAACATAAATACAATTTAATAAACCATAGGCTAAAACTACATAAATACAATTTAATAAAGCATAGGATAAAACAACATAAATACAATTTAATAAAGCATAGGATAAAACAACATAAATACAATTTAATAAAGCATAGGATAAAACAACATAAATACAATTTAATAAAGCATACGTTAAAACAACATAAATATAATTAAATAAAGCATAGGATAAAACAACATAAATACAATTTAATAAAGCATAGGTTAAAACAACATAAATACAATTTTATAAAGCATAGGATAAAACAACATAAATACAATTTAATAAAGCATAGGTTAAAACAACATAAATACAATTTAATAAAGCATAGGATAAAACAACATAAATACAATTTAATAAAGCATAGGTTAAAACAACATAAATACAATTTAATAAAGCATAGGATAAAACAACATAAATACAATTTAATAAAGCATAGGATAAAACAACGTAAATACTTTTTAATAAAGCATAGGTTAAAACAACATAAATACAATTTAATAAGCCATAGGCTAAAACTACATAAATACAATTTAATAAAGCATAGGATAAAACAACATAAATACAATTTAATAAAGCATAGGATAAAACAACATAAATACAATTTAATAAAGCATAGGATAAAACAACATAAATACAATTTAATAAAGCATACGTTAAAACAACATAAATACAATTAAATAAAGCATAGGATAAAACAACATAAATACAATTTAATAAAGCATAGGTTAAAACAACATAAATACAATTTTATAAAGCATAGGATAAAACAACATAAATACAATTTAATAAAGCATAGGTTAAAACAACATAAATACAATTTAATAAAGCATAGGATAAAACAACATAAATTCAATTTAATAAAGCATAGGATAAAACAACATAAATACAATTTAATAAAGCATAGGATAAAACAACATAAATACAATTTATAAAGCATAGGATAAAACAACATAAATACAATTTAATAAAGCATAGGATAAAACAACATAAATAAAATTTAGTAAAGCATAGGTTAAAACAACATAAATACAATTTAATAAAGCATCGGACAAAACAACATAAATACAATTTAATAAAGCATAGGATAAAACAACATAAATACAATTTAATAAAGCATAGGATAAAACAACATAAATACAAATTAATAAAGCATAGGCTAAAACTACATAAATACAATTTAATAAAGCATAGGATAAAACAACATAAATACAATTTAATAAATCATAGGTTAAAACAACATAAATACAATTTAATAAAGCATAGGATAAAACAACATAAATACAATTTAATAAAGCATAGGATAAAACAACATAAATAAAATTTAATAAAGCATAGGTTAAAACAACATAAATGCAATTTAATAAAGCATAGGATAAAACAACATAAATACAATTTAATAAAGCATAGGATAAAACAACATAAATAACATTTAATAAAGCATAGGTTAAAACAACATAAATACAATTTAATAAAGCATCGGACAAAACAACATAAATACAATTTAATAAAGCATAGGATAAAACAACATAAATACAATTTATAAAGCATAGGATAAAACAACATAAATACAATTTAATAAAGCATAGGATAAAACAACATAAATACAATTTAATAAAGCATAGGATAAAACAACATAAATACAATTTAATAAAGCATAGGATAAAACAACATAAATACAATTTAATAAAGCATAGGATAAAACAAATTAAATACAATTTAATAAAGCATAGGATAAAACAACATAAATTCAATTTAATAAAGCATAGGATAAAACAACATAAATACAATTTAATAAAGCATAGGATAAAACAACATAAATACAATTTAATAAAGCATAAGATAAAACAACATGAATACAATTTAATAAAGCATAGGTTAAAACAACATAAATACAATTTAATAAAGCATAGGATAAAACAACATAAATACAATTTAATAAAGCATAGGTTAAAACAACATAAATACAATTTAATAAAGCATAGGATAAAACAACATAAATACAATTTCATAAAGCAAAGGCTAAAACTACATAAATACAATTTAATAAAGCATCGGACAAAACAACATAAATACAATTTAATAAAGCATAGGATAAAACAACATAAATACAATTTATAAAGCATAGGATAAAACAACATAAATACAATTTAATAAAGCATAGGATAAAACAACATAAATAAAATTTAATAAAGCATAGGTTAAAACAACATAAATACAATTTAATAAAGCATCGGACAAAACAACATAAATACAATTTAATAAAGCATAGGATAAAACAACATAAATACAATTTATAAAGCATAGTTTAAAACAACATAAATACAATTTAATAAAGCATAGGATAAAACAACATAAATACAATTTAATAAAGCATAGGATAAAACAACATAAATACAATTTAATGAAACATAGGATAAACAACATAAATACAATTTAGTAAAGCATAGGACAAAACAACATAAATACAATTTAATAAAGCATATGTTAAAACAACATAAATACAATTTAATAAAGCATAAGATAAAACAACATGAATATAATTTAGTAAAGCATAAGATAAAACAACATGAATACAATTTAATAAAGCATAGGATAAAACAACATAAATACAATTTAATAAAGCATAGGATAAAACAACATAAATACAATTTAATGAAACATAGGATAAACAACATAAATACAATTTAGTAAAGCATAGGACAAAACAACATAAATACAATTTAATAAAGCATATGTTAAAACAACATAAATACAATTTAATAAAGCATAAGATAAAACAACATGAATATAATTTAGTAAAGCATAAGATAAAACAACATGAATACAATTTAATAAAGCATAGGATAAAACAACATAAATACAATTTAATAAAGCATAGGCTAAAACTACATAAATAAAATGTTATAAAGCATAGGATGAAACAAATTAAATACAATTTAATAAAGCATAGGATAAAACATAAATAAAATTTAATAAAGCATAGGATAAAACGCCATAAATACAATTTAATAAAGCATAGGATAAAACAACATAAATACAATTTAATAAAGCATAGGATAAAACAACATAAATACAATTTAATAAAGCATAGGATAAAATAACATAAATACAATTTCATAAAGCATAGGCTAAAACTACATAAATACAATTTAATAAAGCATCGGACAAAACAACATAAATACAATTTAATAAAGCATATGATAAAACAACATAAATACAATTTATAAAGCATAGGATAAAACAACATAAATACAATTTAATAAAGCATAGGATAAAACAACATAAATAAAATTAAATAAAGCATAGGATAAAACAACATAAATAAAATTTAATAAAGCATAGGTTAAAACAACATAAATACAATTTAATAAAGCATAGGATAAAACAACATAAATACAATTTAATAAAGCATAGGATAAAACAAAATAAATAAAATTTAATAAAGCATAGGTTAAAACAACATAAATACAATTTAATAAAGCATAGGATAAAACAACATAAATACAATTTAATAAAGCATAGGATAAAACAACGTAAATACTTTTTAATAAAGCATAGGTTAAAACAACATAAATACAATTTAATAAACCATAGGCTAAAACTACATAAATACAATTTAATAAAGCATTGGATAAAACAACATAAATACAATTTAATAAAGCATAGGATAAAACAACATAAATACAATTTAATAAAGCATAGGATAAAACAACATAAATACAATTTAATAAAGCATACGTTAAAACAACATAAATACAATTAAATAAAGCATAGGATAAAACAACATAAATACAATTTAATAAAGCATAGGTTAAAACAACATAAATACAATTTTATAAAGCATAGGATAAAACAACATAAATACAATTTAATAAAGCATAGGTTAAAACAACATAAATACAATTTAATAAAGCATAGGATAAAACAACATAAATACAATTTAATAAAGCATAGGTTAAAACAACATAAATACAATTTAATAAAGCATAGGATAAAACAACATAAATACAATTTAATAAAGCATAGGATAAAACAACGTAAATACTTTTTAATAAAGCATAGGTTAAAACAACATAAATACAATTTAATAAACCATAGGCTAAAACTACATAAATACAATTTAATAAAGCATAGGATAAAACAACATAAATACAATTTAATAAAGCATAGGATAAAACAACATAAATACAATTTAATAAAGCATAGGATAAAACAACATAAATACAATTTAATAAAGCATACGTTAAAACAACATAAATACAATTAAATAAAGCATAGGATAAAACAACATAAATACAATTTAATAAAGCATAGGTTAAAACAACATAAATACAATTTTATAAAGCATAGGATAAAACAACATAAATACAATTTAATAAAGCATAGGTTAAAACAACATAAATACAATTTAATAAAGCATAGGATAAAACAACATAAATTCAATTTAATAAAGCATAGGATAAAACAACATAAATACAATTTAATAAAGCATAGGATAAAACAACATAAATACAATTTATAAAGCATAGGATAAAACAACATAAATACAATTTAATAAAGCAAAGGATAAAACAACATAAATAAAATTTAATAAAGCATAGGTTAAAACAACATAAATACAATTTAATAAAGCATCGGACAAAACAACATAAATACAATTTAATAAAGCATAGGATAAAACAACATAAATACAATTTAATAAAGCATAGGATAAAACAACATAAATACAAATTAATAAAGCATAGGCTAAAACTACATAAATACAATTTAATAAAGCATAGGATAAAACAACATAAATACAATTTAATAAAGCATAGGTTAAAACAACATAAATACAATTTAATAAAGCATAGGTTAAAACAACATAAATGCAATTTAATAAAGCATAGGATAAAACAACATAAATACAATTTAATAAAGCATAGGATAAAACAACATAAATAACATTTAATAAAGCATAGGTTAAAACAACATAAATACAATTTAATAAAGCATCGGACAAAACAACATAAATACAATTTAATAAAGCATAGGATAAAACAACATAAATACAATTTATAAAGCATAGGATAAAACAACATAAATACAATTTAATAAAGCATAGGATAAAACAACATAAATACAATTTAATAAAGCATAGGATAAAACAACATAAATACAATTTAATAAAGCATAGGATAAAACAACATAAATACAATTTAATAAAGCATAGGATAAAACAAATTAAATACAATTTAATAAAGCATAGGATAAAACAACATAAATTCAATTTAATAAAGCATAGGATAAAACAACATAAATACAATTTAATAAAGCATAGGATAAAACAACATAAATACAATTTAATAAAGCATAAGATAAAACAACATGAATACAATTTAATAAAGCATAGGTTAAAACAACATAAATACAATTTAATAAAGCATAGGATAAAACAACATAAATACAATTTAATAAAGCATAGGTTAAAACAACATAAATACAATTTAATAAAGCATAGGATAAAACAACATAAATACAATTTCATAAAGCAAAGGCTAAAACTACATAAATACAATTTAATAAAGCATCGGACAAAACAACATAAATACAATTTAATAAAGCATAGGATAAAACAACATAAATACAATTTATAAAGCATAGGATAAAACAACATAAATACAATTTAATAAAGCATAGGATAAAACAACATAAATAAAATTTAATAAAGCATAGGTTAAAACAACATAAATACAATTTAATAAAGCATCGGACAAAACAACATAAATACAATTTAATAAAGCATAGGATAAAACAACATAAATACAATTTATAAAGCATAGTTTAAAACAACATAAATACAATTTAATAAAGCATAGGATAAAACAACATAAATACAATTTAATAAAGCATAGGATAAAACAACATAAATACAATTTAATGAAACATAGGATAAACAACATAAATACAATTTAGTAAAGCATAGGACAAAACAACATAAATACAATTTAATAAAGCATATGTTAAAACAACATAAATACAATTTAATAAAGCATAAGATAAAACAACATGAATATAATTTAGTAAAGCATAAGATAAAACAACATGAATACAATTTAATAAAGCATAGGATAAAACAACATAAATACAATTTAATAAAGCATAGGCTAAAACTACATAAATAAAATGTTATAAAGCATAGGATAAAACAACATAAATACAATTTAATAAAGCATAGGATAAAATAACATAAATACAATTTCATAAAGCATAGGCTAAAACTACATAAATACAATTTAATAAAGCATCGGACAAAACAACATAAATACAATTTAATAAAGCATATGATAAAACAACATAAATACAATTTATAAAGCATAGGATAAAACAACATAAATACAATTTAATAAAGCATAGGATAAAACAACATAAATAAAATTAAATAAAGCATAGGATAAAACAACATAAATAAAATTTAATAAAGCATAGGTTAAAACAACATAAATACAATTTAATAAAGCATAGGATAAAACAACATAAATACAATTTAATAAAGCATAGGATAAAACAAAATAAATACAATTTAATAAAGCATAGGTTAAAACAACATAAATACAATTTAATAAAGCATCGGACAAAACAACATAAATACAATTTAATAAAGCATAGGATAAAACAACATAAATACAATTTATAAAGCATAGGATAAAACAACATAAATACAATTTAATAAAGCATAGGATAAAACAACATAAATACAATTTAATAAAGCATAGGATAAAACAACATAAATACAATTTAATGAAACATAGAATAAACAACATAAATACAATTTAGTAAAGCATAGGACAAAACAACATAAATACAATTTAATAAAGCATATGTTAAAACAACATAAATACAATTTAATAAAGCATAAGATAAAACAACATGAATATAATTTAGTAAAGCATAAGATAAAACAACATGAATACAATTTAATAAAGCATAGGATAAAACAACATAAATACAATTTAATAAAGCATAGGCTAAAACTACATAAATACAATTTAATAAAGCATAGGATAAAACAAATTAAATACAATTTAATAAAGCATAGAATAAAACAACATAAATTCAATTTAATAAAGCATAGGATAAAACAACATAAATACAATTTAATAAAGCATAGGATAAAACAACATAAATAAAATTTAATAAAGCATAGGTTAAAACAACATAAATACAATTTAATAAAGCATAGGGTAAAACAACATAAATACAATTTAATAAAGCATAGGATAAAACAACATAAATAAAATTTTATAAAGCATAGGTTAAACAACATAAATACAATTTAATAAAGCATAGGCAAAAACTACATAAATACAATTTCATAAAGCATAGGATAAAACAACATAAATACAATTTAATAAAGCATAGGTTAAAACAACATAAATACAATTTAATAAAGCATAGGATAAAACAACATAAATACAATTTAATAAAGCATAGGTTAAAACAACATAAATACAATTTAATAAAGCATAGGATAAAACAACATAAATACAATTTAATAAAGCATAGGATAAAACAACGTAAATACTTTTTAATAAAGCATAGGTTAAAACAACATAAATACAATTTAATAAAGCATAGGCTAAAACTACATAAATACAATTTAATAAAGCATAGGATAAAACAACATAAATACAATTTAATAAAGCATAGGATAAAACAACATAAATACAATTTAATAAAGCATAGGATAAAACAACATAAATACAATTTAATAAAGCATACGTTAAAACAACATAAATACAATTAAATAAAGCATAGGATAAAACAACAAAAATACAATTTAATAAAGCATAGGTTAAAACAACATAAATACAATTTTATAAAGCATAGGATAAAACAACATAAATACAATTTAATAAAGCATAGATTAAAACAACATAAATACAATTTAATAAAGCATAGGGTAAAACAACATAAATACAATTTAATAAAGCATAGGATAAAACAACATAAATAAAATTTAATAAAGCATAGGTTAAAACAACATAAATACAATTTAATAAAGCATAGGCAAAAACTACATAAATACAATTTAATAAAGCATAGGATAAAACAACATAAATACAATTTAATAAAGCATAGGTTAAAACAACATAAATACAATTTAATAAAGCATAGGATAAAACAACATAAATACAATTTAATAAAGCATAGGTTAAAACAACATAAATACAATTTAATAAAGCATAGGATAAAACAACATAAATACAATTTAATAAAGCATAGGATAAAACAACGTAAATACTTTTTAATAAAGCATAGGTTAAAACAACATAAATATAATTTAATAAAGCATAGGATAAAACTATATAAATACAATTTAATAAAGCATAGGATAAAACAACATAAATACAATTTAATAAAGCATAGGATAAAACAACATAAATACAATTTAATAAAGCATAGGATAAAACAACATAAATACAATTTAATAAAGCATACGTTAAAACAACATAAATACAATTAAATAAAGCATAGGATAAAATAACATAAATACAATTTAATAAAGCATAGGTTAAAACAACATAAATACAATTTTATAAAGCATAGGATAAAACAACATAAATACAATTTAATAAAGCATAGGTTAAAACAACATAAATACAATTTAATAAAGCATAGGATAAAACAACATAAATTCAATTTAATAAAGCATAGGATAAAACAACTTAAATACAATTTAATAAAGCATAGGATAAAACAACATAAATACAATTTATAAAGCATAGGATAAAACAACATAAATACAATTTAATAAAGCATAGGATAAAACAACATAAATTCAATTTAATAAAGCATAGGATAAAACAACATAAATACAATTTAATAAAGCATAGGATAAAACAACATAAATAACATTTAATAAAGCATAGGATAAAACAACATAAATACAATTTATAAAGCATAGGATAAAACAACATAAATACAATTTAATAAAGCATAGGATTAAACAACATAAACACAATTTAATAAAGCATAGGTTAAAACAACATAAATACAATTTAATAAAGCATAGGATAAAACAACATAAATACAATTTAATAAAGCATAGGATAAAACAACGTAAATACTTTTTAATAAAGCATAGGTTAAAACAACATAAATACAATTTAATAAAGCATAGGCTAAAACTACATAAATACAATTTAATAAAGCATAGGATAAAACAACATAAACACAATTTAATAAAGCATAGGATAAAACAACATAAATACAATTTAATAAAGCATAGGATAAAACAACATAAATACAATTTAATAAAGCATAAGTTAAAACAACATAAATACAATTAAATAAAGCATAGGATAAAACAACATAAATACAATTTAATAAAGCATAGGTTAAAACAACATAAATACAATTTATAAAGCATAGGATAAAACAACATAAATACAATTTAATAAAGCATAGGATAAAACAACATAAATTCAATTTAATAAAGCATAGGATAAAACAACATAAATACAATTTAATAAAGCATAGGATAAAACAACATAAATACAATTTAATAAAGCATAGGATAAAACAACATAAATACAATTTAATAAAGCATACGTTAAAACAACATAAATACAATTAAATAAAGCATAGGATAAAACAACATAAATACAATTTAATAAAGCATAGGTTAAAACAACATAAATACAATTTTATAAAGCATAGGATAAAACAACATAAATACAATTTAATAAAGCATAGGTTAAAACAACATAAATACAATTTAATAAAGCATAGGATAAAACAACATAAATTCAATTTAATAAAGCATAGGATAAAACAACATAAATACAATTTAATAAAGCATAGGATAAAACAACATAAATACAATTTATAAAGCATAGGATAAAACAACATAAATACAATTTAATAAAGCATAGGATAAAACAATATAAATACAATTTAGTAAAGCATAGGTTAAAACAACATAAATACAATTTAATAAAGCATAGGATAAAACAACATAAATACAATTTAATAAAGCATACGTTAAAACAACATAAATACAATTAAATAAAGCATAGGATAAAACAACATAAATACAATTTAATAAAGCATAGGTTAAAACAACATAAATACAATTTTATAAAGCATAGGATAAAACAACATAAATACAATTTAATAAAGCATAGGTTAAAACAACATAAATACAATTTAATAAAGCATAGGATAAAACAACATAAATTCAATTTAATAAAGCATAGGATAAAACAACATAAATACAATTTAATAAAGCATAGGATAAAACAACATAAATACAATTTATAAAGCATAGGATAAAACAACATAAATACAATTTAATAAAGCAAAGGATAAAACAACATAAATAAAATTTAATAAAGCATAGGTTAAAACAACATAAATACAATTTAATAAAGCATCGGACAAAACAACATAAATACAATTTAATAAAGCATAGGATAAAACAACATAAATACAATTTAATAAAGCATAGGATAAAACAACATAAATACAAATTAATAAAGCATAGGCTAAAACTACATAAATACAATTTAATAAAGCATAGGATAAAACAACATAAATACAATTTAATAAAGCATAGGTTAAAACAACATAAATACAATTTAATAAAGCATAGGATAAAACAACATAAATACAATTTAATAAAGCATAGGATAAAACAACATAAATAAAATTTAATAAAGCATAGGTTAAAACAACATAAATGCAATTTAATAAAGCATAGGATAAAACAACATAAATACAATTTAATAAAGCATAGGATAAAACAACATAAATAACATTTAATAAAGCATAGGTTAAAACAACATAAATACAATTTAATAAAGCATCGGACAAAACAACATAAATACAATTTAATAAAGCATAGGATAAAACAACATAAATACAATTTATAAAGCATAGGATAAAACAACATAAATACAATTTAATAAAGCATAGGATAAAACAACATAAATACAATTTAATAAAGCATAGGATAAAACAACATAAATACAATTTAATAAAGCATAGGATAAAACAACATAAATACAATTTAATAAAGCATAGGATAAAACAAATTAAATACAATTTAATAAAGCATAGGATAAAACAACATAAATTCAATTTAATAAAGCATAGGATAAAACAACATAAATACAATTTAATAAAGCATAGGATAAAACAACATAAATACAATTTAATAAAGCATAAGATAAAACAACATGAATACAATTTAATAAAGCATAGGTTAAAACAACATAAATACAATTTAATAAAGCATAGGATAAAACAACATAAATACAATTTAATAAAGCATAGGTTAAAACAACATAAATACAATTTAATAAAGCATAGGATAAAACAACATAAATACAATTTCATAAAGCAAAGGCTAAAACTACATAAATACAATTTAATAAAGCATCGGACAAAACAACATAAATACAATTTAATAAAGCATAGGATAAAACAACATAAATACAATTTATAAAGCATAGGATAAAACAACATAAATACAATTTAATAAAGCATAGGATAAAACAACATAAATAAAATTTAATAAAGCATAGGTTAAAACAACATAAATACAATTTAATAAAGCATCGGACAAAACAACATAAATACAATTTAATAAAGCATAGGATAAAACAACATAAATACAATTTATAAAGCATAGTTTAAAACAACATAAATACAATTTAATAAAGCATAGGATAAAACAACATAAATACAATTTAATAAAGCATAGGATAAAACAACATAAATACAATTTAATGAAACATAGGATAAACAACATAAATACAATTTAGTAAAGCATAGGACAAAACAACATAAATACAATTTAATAAAGCATATGTTAAAACAACATAAATACAATTTAATAAAGCATAAGATAAAACAACATGAATATAATTTAGTAAAGCATAAGATAAAACAACATGAATACAATTTAATAAAGCATAGGATAAAACAACATAAATAAAATTTAATAAAGCATAGGCTAAAACTACATAAATAAAATGTTATAAAGCATAGGATGAAACAAATTAAATACAATTTAATAAAGCATAGGATAAAACATAAATAAAATTTAATAAAGCATAGGATAAAACGCCATAAATACAATTTAATAAAGCATAGGATAAAACAACATAAATACAATTTAATAAAGCATAGGATAAAACAACATAAATACAATTTAATAAAGCATAGGATAAAATAACATAAATACAATTTCATAAAGCATAGGCTAAAACTACATAAATACAATTTAATAAAGCATCGGACAAAACAACATAAATACAATTTAATAAAGCATATGATAAAACAACATAAATACAATTTATAAAGCATAGGATAAAACAACATAAATACAATTTAATAAAGCATAGGATAAAACAACATAAATAAAATTAAATAAAGCATAGGATAAAACAACATAAATAAAATTTAATAAAGCATAGGTTAAAACAACATAAATACAATTTAATAAAGCATAGGATAAAACAACATAAATACAATTTAATAAAGCATAGGATAAAACAAAATAAATAAAATTTAATAAAGCATAGGTTAAAACAACATAAATACAATTTAATAAAGCATAGGATAAAACAACATAAATACAATTTATAAAGCATAGGATAAAACAACATAAATACAATTTAATAAAGCATAGGATAAAACAACATAAATACAATTTAATAAAGCATAGGATAAAACAACATAAATACAATTTAATGAAACATAGAATAAACAACATAAATACAATTTAGTAAAGCATAGGACAAAACAACATAAATACAATTTAATAAAGCATATGTTAAAACAACATAAATACAATTTAATAAAGCATAAGATAAAACAACATGAATATAATTTAGTAAAGCATAAGATAAAACAACATGAATACAATTTAATAAAGCATAGGATAAAACAACATAAATACAATTTAATAAAGCATAGGCTAAAACTACATAAATACAATTTAATAAAGCATAGGATAAAACAAATTAAATACAATTTAATAAAGCATAGAATAAAACAACATAAATTCAATTTAATAAAGCATAGGATAAAACAACATAAATACAATTTAATAAAGCATAGGATAAAACAACATAAATAAAATTTAATAAAGCATAGGTTAAAACAACATAAATACAATTTAATAAAGCATAGGGTAAAACAACATAAATACAATTTAATAAAGCATAGGATAAAACAACATAAATAAAATTTTATAAAGCATAGGTTAAACAACATAAATACAATTTAATAAAGCATAGGCAAAAACTACATAAATACAATTTCATAAAGCATAGGATAAAACAACATAAATACAATTTAATAAAGCATAGGTTAAAACAACATAAATACAATTTAATAAAGCATAGGATAAAACAACATAAATACAATTTAATAAAGCATAGGTTAAAACAACATAAATACAATTTAATAAAGCATAGGATAAAACAACATAAATACAATTTAATAAAGCATAGGATAAAACAACGTAAATACTTTTTAATAAAGCATAGGTTAAAACAACATAAATACAATTTAATAAAGCATAGGCTAAAACTACATAAATACAATTTAATAAAGCATAGGATAAAACAACATAAATACAATTTAATAAAGCATAGGATAAAACAACATAAATACAATTTAATAAAGCATAGGATAAAACAACATAAATACAATTTAATAAAGCATACGTTAAAACAACATAAATACAATTAAATAAAGCATAGGATAAAACAACATAAATACAATTTAATAAAGCATAGGTTAAAACAACATAAATACAATTTTATAAAGCATAGGATAAAACAACATAAATACAATTTAATAAAGCATAGATTAAAACAACATAAATACAATTTAATAAAGCATAGGGTAAAACAACATAAATACAATTTAATAAAGCATAGGATAAAACAACATAAATAAAATTTAATAAAGCATAGGTTAAAACAACATAAATACAATTTAATAAAGCATAGGCAAAAACTACATAAATACAATTTAATAAAGCATAGGATAAAACAACATAAATACAATTTAATAAAGCATAGGTTAATACAACATAAATACAATTTAATAAAGCATAGGATAAAACAACATAAATACAATTTAATAAAGCATAGGTTAAAACAACATAAATACAATTTAATAAAGCATAGGATAAAACAACATAAATACAATTTAATAAAGCATAGGATAAAACAACGTAAATACTTTTTAATAAAGCATAGGTTAAAACAACATAAATATAATTTAATAAAGCATAGGATAAAACTATATAAATACAATTTAATAAAGCATAGGATAAAACAACATAAATACAATTTAATAAAGCATAGGATAAAACAACATAAATACAATTTAATAAAGCATAGGATAAAACAACATAAATACAATTTAATAAAGCATACGTTAAAACAACATAAATACAATTAAATAAAGCATAGGATAAAATAACATAAATACAATTTAATAAAGCATAGGTTAAAACAACATAAATACAATTTTATAAAGCATAGGATAAAACAACATAAATACAATTTAATAAAGCATAGGTTAAAACAACATAAATACAATTTAATAAAGCATAGGATAAAACAACATAAATTCAATTTAATAAAGCATAGGATAAAACAACTTAAATACAATTTAATAAAGCATAGGATAAAACAACATAAATACAATTTATAAAGCATAGGATAAAACAACATAAATACAATTTAATAAAGCATAGGATAAAACAACATAAATTCAATTTAATAAAGCATAGGATAAAACAACATAAATACAATTTAATAAAGCATAGGATAAAACAACATAAATAACATTTAATAAAGCATAGGATAAAACAACATAAATACAATTTATAAAGCATAGGATAAAACAACATAAATACAATTTAATAAAGCATAGGTTAAAACAACATAAATACAATTTAATAAAGCATAGGATTAAACAACATAAACACAATTTAATAAAGCATAGGTTAAAACAACATAAATACAATTTAATAAAGCATAGGATAAAACAACATAAATACAATTTAATAAAGCATAGGATAAAACAACGTAAATACTTTTTAATAAAGCATAGGTTAAAACAACATAAATACAATTTAATAAAGCATAGGCTAAAACTACATAAATACAATTTAATAAAGCATAGGATAAAACAACATAAACACAATTTAATAAAGCATAGGATAAAACAACATAAATACAATTTAATAAAACATAGGATAAAACAACATAAATACAATTTAATAAAGCATAAGTTAAAACAACATAAATACAATTAAATAAAGCATAGGATAAAACAACATAAATACAATTTAATAAAGCATAGGTTAAAACAACATAAATACAATTTATAAAGCATAGGATAAAACAACATAAATACAATTTAATAAAGCATAGGATAAAACAACATAAATTCAATTTAATAAAGCATAGGATAAAACAACATAAATACAATTTAATAAAGCATAGGATAAAACAACATAAATACAATTTAATAAAGCATAGGATAAAACAACATAAATACAATTTAATAAAGCATACGTTAAAACAACATAAATACAATTAAATAAAGCATAGGATAAAACAACATAAATACAATTTAATAAAGCATAGGTTAAAACAACATAAATACAATTTTATAAAGCATAGGATAAAACAACATAAATACAATTTAATAAAGCATAGGTTAAAACAACATAAATACAATTTAATAAAGCATAGGATAAAACAACATAAATTCAATTTAATAAAGCATAGGATAAAACAACATAAATACAATTTAATAAAGCATAGGATAAAACAACATAAATACAATTTATAAAGCATAGGATAAAACAACATAAATACAATTTAATAAAGCATAGGATAAAACAACATAAATACAATTTAGTAAAGCATAGGTTAAAACAACATAAATACAATTTAATAAAGCATAGGATAAAACAACATAAATACAATTTAATAAAGCATAGGTTAAAACAACATAAATACAATTTAATAAAGCATAGGATAAAACAACATAAATACAATTTAATAAAGCATAGGATAAAACAACGTAAATACTTTTTAATAAAGCATAGGTTAAAACAACATAAATACAATTTAATAAAGCATAGGCTAAAACTACATAAATACAATTTAATAAAGCATAGGATAAAACAACATAAATACAATTTAATAAAGCATAGGATAAAACAACATAAATACAATTTAATAAAGCATAGGATAAAACAACATAAATACAATTTAATAAAGCATACGTTAAAACAACATAAATACAATTAAATAAAGCATAGGATAAAACAACATAAATACAATTTAATAAAGCATAGGTTAAAACAACATAAATACAATTTAATAAAGCATAGGATAAAACAACATAAATTCAATTTAATAAAGCATAGGATAAAACAACATAAATACAATTTAATAAAGCATAGGATAAAACAACATAAATAAAATTTAATAAAGCATAGGATAAAACAACATAAATACAATTTATAAAGCATAGGATAAAACAACGTAAATACAATTTAATAAAGCATAGGTTAAAACAACATAAATACAATTTAATAAAGCATAGGATAAAACAACATAAATACAATTTAATAAAGCATAGGTTAAAACAACATAAATACAATTTAATAAAGCATAGGATAAAACAACATAAATACAATTTAATAAAGCATAGGATAAAACAACGTAAATACTTTTTAATAAAGCATAGGTTAAAACAACATAAATACAATTTAATAAACCATAGGCTAAAACTACATAAATACAATTTAATAAAGCATAGGATAAAACAACATAAATACAATTTAATAAAGCATAGGATAAAACAACATAAATACAATTTAATAAAGCATAGGATAAAACAACATAAATACAATTTAATAAAGCATACGTTAAAACAACATAAATACAATTAAATAAAGCATAGGATAAAACAACATAAATACAATTTAATAAAGCATAGGCTAAAACTACATAAATACAATTTAATAAAGCATAGGATAAAACAACATAAATACAATTTAATAAAGCATAGGTTAAAACAACATAAATACAATTTAATAAAGCATAGGATAAAACAACATAAATACAATTTAATAAAGCATAGGATAAAACAACATAAATAAAATTTAATAAAGCATAGGTTAAAACAACATAAATACAATTTAATAAAGCATAGGATAAAACAACATAAATACAATTTAATAAAGCATAGGCTAAAACAACATAAATACTTTTTAATAAAGCATAGGATACAAAAACATAAATACAATTTAATAAAGCACAGGTTAAAACAACATAAATACAATTTAATAAAGCATCGGACAAAACAACATAAATACAATTTAATAAAGCATAGGATAAAACAACATAAATACAATTTATAAAGCATAGGATAAAACAACATAAATACAATTTAATAAAGCATAGGATAAAACAACATAAATACAATTTATAAAGCATAGGATAAAACAACATAAATACAATTTAATAAAGCATAGGATAAAACAACATAAATACAATTTAATAAAGCATAGGATAAAACAACATAAATACAATTTAATGAAACATAGGATAAACAACATAAATACAATTTAGTAAAGCATAGGACAAAACAACATAAATACAATTTAATAAAGCATATGTTAAAACAACATAAATACAATTTAATAAAGCATAAGATAAAACAACATGAATATAATTTAGTAAAGCATAAGATAAAACAACATGAATACAATTTAATAAAGCATAGGATAAAACAACATAAATACAATTTAATAAAGCATAGGATAAAACAACATAAATACAATTTAATGAAACATAGGATAAACAACATAAATACAATTTAGTAAAGCATAGGACAAAACAACATAAATACAATTTAATAAAGCATATGTTAAAACAACATAAATACAATTTAATAAAGCATAAGATAAAACAACATGAATATAATTTAGTAAAGCATAAGATAAAACAACATGAATACAATTTAATAAAGCATAGGATAAAACAACATAAATACAATTTAATAAAGCATAGGCTAAAACTACATAAATAAAATTTAATAAAGCATAGGATAAAACAAATTAAATACAATTTAATAAAGCATACGATAAAACATAAATAAAATTTAATAAAGCATAGGATAAAACACCATAAATACAATTTAATAAAGCATAGGATAAAACAACATAAATACAATTTAATAAAGCATAGGATAAAACAACATAAATACAATTTAATAAAGCATAAGATAAAACAACATGAATACAATTTAATAAAGCATAGGTTAAAACAACATAAATACAATTTAATAAAGCATAGGATAAAACAACATAAATACAATTTAATAAAGCATAGGTTAAAACAACATAAATACAATTTAATAAAGCATCGGATAAAACAACATAAATACAATTTCATAAAGCATAGGCTAAAACTACATAAATACAATTTAATAAAGCATAGGACAAAACAACATAAATACAATTTAATAAAGCATAGGATAAAACAACATAAATACAATTTATAAAGCATAGGAAAAAACAACATAAATACAATTTAATAAAGCATAGGATAAAACAACATAAATACAATTTAATAAAGCATAAGATAAAACAACATGAATATAATTTAGTAAAGCATAAGATAAAACAACATGAATACAATTTAATAAAGCATAGGCTAAAACAACATAAATACAATTTAATAAAGCATAGTCTAAAACTACATAAATAAAATTTAATAAAGCATAGGATAAAACAAATTAAATACAATTTAATAAAGCATAGGATAAAACATAAATAAAATTTAATAAAGCATAGGATAAAACACCATAAATACAATTTAATAAAGCATAGGATAAAACAACATAAATACAATTTAATAAAGCATAGGTTAAAACAACATAAATGCAATTTAATAAAGCATAGGATAAAACAACATAAATACAATTTAATAAAGCATGGGATAAAACAACATAAATACAATTTAATAAAGCATAGGCTAAAACTACATAAATACAATTTAATAAAGCATAGGATAAAACAAATTAAATACAATTTAATAAAGCATAGGATAAAACAACATAAATTCAATTTAATAAAGCATAGGATAAAACAACATAAATACAATTTAATAAAGCATAGGATAAAACAACATAAATACAATTTATAAAGCATAGGATAAAACAACATAAATACAATTTAATAAAGCATAGGATAAAACAACATAAATAAAATTTAATAAAGCATAGGTTAAAACAACATAAATACAATTTAATAAAGCATCGGACAAAACAACATAAATACAATTTAATAAAGCATAGGATAAAACAACATAAATACAATTTATAAAGCATAGGATAAAACAACATAAATACAATTTAATAAAGCATAGGATAAAACAACATAAATACAATTTAATGAAACATAGGATAAACAACATAAATACAATTTAGTAAAGCATAGGACAAAACAACATAAATACAATTTAATAAAGCATATGTTAAAACAACATAAATACAATTTAATAAAGCATAAGATAAAACAACATGAATATAATTTAGTAAAGCATAAGATAAAACAACATGAATACAATTTAATAAAGCATAGGATAAAACAACATAAATACAATTTAATAAAGCATAGGGTAAAACTACATCAATTCAATTTAATAAAGCATAGGATAAAACAAATTAAATACAATTTAATAAAGCATAGGATAAAACAACATAAATTCAATTTAATAAAGCATATAATAAAACAACATAAATACAATTTAATAAAGCATAGGATAAAACAACATAAATACAATTTAATAAAGCATAAGATAAAACAACATGAATACAATTTAATAAAGCAGAGGTTAAAACAACATAAATACAATTTAATAAATCATAGGATAAAACAACATAAATACAATTTAATAAAGCATAGGTTAAAACAACATAAATACAATTTAATAAAGCATAGGATAAAATAACATAAATACAATTTCATAAAGCATAGGCTAAAACTACATAAATACAATTTAATAAAGCATCGGACAAAACAACATAAATACAATTTAATAAAGCATATGATAAAACAACATAAATACAATTTATAAAGCATAGGATAAAACAACATAAATACAATTTAATAAAGCATAGGATAAAACAACATAAATAAAATTTAATAAAGCATAGGATAAAACAACATAAATAAAATTTAATAAAGCATAGGTTAAAACAACATAAATACAATTTAATAAAGCATCGGACAAAACAACATAAATACAATTTAATAAAGCATAGGATAAAACAACATAAATACAATTTATAAAGCATAGGATAAAACATCATAAATACAATTTAATAAAGCATAGGATAAAACAACATAAATACAATTTAATAAAGCATAGGATAAAACAACATAAATACAATTTAATGAAACATAGGATAAACAACATAAATACAATTTAGTAAAGCATAGGACAAAACAACATAAATACAATTTAATAAAGCATATGTTAAAACAACATAAATACAATTTAATAAAGCATAAGATAAAACAACATGAATATAATTTAGTAAAGCATAAGATAAAACAACATGAATACAATTTAATAAAGCATAGGATAAAACAACATAAATACAATTTAATAAAGCATAGGCTAAAACTACATAAATACAATTTAATAAAGCATAGGATAAAACAAATTAAATACAATTTAATAAAGCATAGGATAAAACAACATAAATTCAATTTAATAAAGCATAGGATAAAACAACATAAATACAATTTAATAAAGCATAGGTTAAAACAACATAAATACAATTTAATAAAGCATAGGATTAAACAACATAAACACAATTTAATAAAGCATAGGTTAAAACAACATAAATACAATTTAATAAAGCATAGGATAAAACAACATAAATACAATTTAATAAAGCATAGGATAAAACAACGTAAATACTTTTTAATAAAGCATAGGTTAAAACAACATAAATACAATTTAATAAAGCATAGGCTAAAACTACATAAATACAATTTAATAAAGCATAGGATAAAACAACATAAACACAATTTAATAAAGCATAGGATAAAACAACATCAATACAATTTAATAAAGCATAGGATAAAACAACATAAATACAATTTAATAAAGCATAAGTTAAAACAACATAAATACAATTAAATAAAGCATAGGATAAAACAACATAAATACAATTTAATAAAGCATAGGTTAAAACAACATAAATACAATTTATAAAGCATAGGATAAAACAACATAAATACAATTTAATAAAGCATAGGATAAAACAACATAAATTCAATTTAATAAAGCATAGGATAAAACAACATAAATACAATTTAATAAAGCATAGGATAAAACAACATAAATACAATTTAATAAAGCATAGGATAAAACAACATAAATACAATTTAATAAAGCATACGTTAAAACAACATAAATACAATTAAATAAAGCATAGGATAAAACAACATAAATACAATTTAATAAAGCATAGGTTAAAACAACATAAATACAATTTTATAAAGCATAGGATAAAACAACATAAATACAATTTAATAAAGCATAGGTTAAAACAACATAAATACAATTTAATAAAGCATAGGATAAAACAACATAAATTCAATTTAATAAAGCATAGGATAAAACAACATAAATACAATTTAATAAAGCATAGGATAAAACAACATAAATACAATTTATAAAGCATAGGATAAAACAACATAAATACAATTTAATAAAGCATAGGATAAAACAACATAAATACAATTTAGTAAAGCATAGGTTAAAACAACATAAATACAATTTAATAAAGCATAGGATAAAACAACATAAATACAATTTAATAAAGCATAGGTTAAAACAACATAAATACAATTTAATAAAGCATAGGATAAAACAACATAAATACAATTTAATAAAGCATAGGATAAAACAACGTAAATACTTTTTATTAAAGCATAGGTTAAAACAACATAAATACAATTTAATAAAGCATAGGCTAAAACTACATAAATACAATTTAATAAAGCATAGGATAAAACAACATAAATACAATTTAATAAAGCATAGGATAAAACAACATAAATACAATTTAATAAAGCATAGGATAAAACAACATAAATACAATTTAATAAAGCATACGTTAAAACAACATAAATACAATTAAATAAAGCATAGGATAAAACAACATAAATACAATTTAATAAAGCATAGGTTAAAACAACATAAATACAATTTATAAAGCATAGGATAAAACAACATAAATACAATTTAATAAAGCATAGGATAAAACAACATAAATTCAATTTAATAAAGCATAGGATAAAACAACATAAATACAATTTAATAAAGCATAGGATAAAACAACATAAATAAAATTTAATAAAGCATAGGATAAAACAACATAAATACAATTTATAAAGCATAGGATAAAACAACGTAAATACAATTTAATAAAGCATAGGTTAAAACAACATAAATACAATTTAATAAAGCATAGGATAAAACAACATAAATACAATTTAATAAAGCATAGGTTAAAACAACATAAATACAATTTAATAAAGCATAGGATAAAACAACATAAATACAATTTAATAAAGCATAGGATAAAACAACGTAAATACTTTTTAATAAAGCATAGGTTAAAACAACATAAATACAATTTAATAAACCATAGGCTAAAACTACATAAATACAATTTAATAAAGCATAGGATAAAACAACATAAATACAATTTAATAAAGCATAGGATAAAACAACATAAATACAATTTAATAAAGCATAGGATAAAACAACATAAATACAATTTAATAAAGCATACGTTAAAACAACATAAATACAATTAAATAAAGCATAGGATAAAACAACATAAATACAATTTAATAAAGCATAGGCTAAAACTACATAAATACAATTTAATAAAGCATAGGATAAAACAACATAAATACAATTTAATAAAGCATAGGTTAAAACAACATAAATACAATTTAATAAAGCATAGGATAAAACAACATAAATACAATTTAATAAAGCATAGGATAAAACAACATAAATAAAATTTAATAAAGCATAGGTTAAAACAACATAAATACAATTTAATAAAGCATAGGATAAAACAACATAAATACAATTTAATAAAGCATAGGCTAAAACAACATAAATACTTTTTAATAAAGCATAGGATACAAAAACATAAATACAATTTAATAAAGCACAGGTTAAAACAACATAAATACAATTTAATAAAGCATCGGACAAAACAACATAAATACAATTTAATAAAGCATAGGATAAAACAACATAAATACAATTTATAAAGCATAGGATAAAACAACATAAATACAATTTAATAAAGCATAGGATAAAACAACATAAATACAATTTATAAAGCATAGGATAAAACAACATAAATACAATTTAATAAAGCATAGGATAAAACAACATAAATACAATTTAATAAAGCATAGGATAAAACAACATAAATACAATTTAATGAAACATAGGATAAACAACATAAATACAATTTAGTAAAGCATAGGACAAAACAACATAAATACAATTTAATAAAGCATATGTTAAAACAACATAAATACAATTTAATAAAGCATAAGATAAAACAACATGAATATAATTTAGTAAAGCATAAGATAAAACAACATGAATACAATTTAATAAAGCATAGGATAAAACAACATAAATACAATTTAATAAAGCATAGGCTAAAACTACATAAATAAAATTTAATAAAGCATAGGATAAAACAAATTAAATACAATTTAATAAAGCATACGATAAAACATAAATAAAATTTAATAAAGCATAGGATAAAACACCATAAATACAATTTAATAAAGCATAGGATAAAACAACATAAATACAATTTAATAAAGCATAGGATAAAACAACATAAATACAATTTAATAAAGCATAAGATAAAACAACATGAATACAATTTAATAAAGCATAGGTTAAAACAACATAAATACAATTTAATAAAGCATAGGATAAAACAACATAAATACAATTTAATAAAGCATAGGTTAAAACAACATAAATACAATTTAATAAAGCATCGGATAAAACAACATAAATACAATTTCATAAAGCATAGGCTAAAACTACATAAATACAATTTAATAAAGCATAGGACAAAACAACATAAATACAATTTAATAAAGCATAGGATAAAACAACATAAATACAATTTATAAAGCATAGGAAAAAACAACATAAATACAATTTAATAAAGCATAGGATAAAACAACATAAATACAATTTAATAAAGCATAAGATAAAACAACATGAATATAATTTAGTAAAGTATAAGATAAAACAACATGAATACAATTTAATAAAGCATAGGCTAAAACAACATAAATACAATTTAATAAAGCATAGTCTAAAACTACATAAATAAAATTTAATAAAGCATAGGATAAAACAAATTAAATACAATTTAATAAAGCATAGGATAAAACATAAATAAAATTTAATAAAGCATAGGATAAAACACCATAAATACAATTTAATAAAGCATAGGATAAAACAACATAAATACAATTTAATAAAGCATAGGTTAAAACAACATAAATGCAATTTAATAAAGCATAGGATAAAACAACATAAATACAATTTAATAAAGCATGGGATAAAACAACATAAATACAATTTAATAAAGCATAGGCTAAAACTACATAAATACAATTTAATAAAGCATAGGATAAAACAAATTAAATACAATTTAATAAAGCATAGGATAAAACAACATAAATTCAATTTAATAAAGCATAGGATAAAACAACATAAATACAATTTAATAAAGCATAGGATAAAACAACATAAATACAATTTATAAAGCATAGGATAAAACAACATAAATACAATTTAATAAAGCATAGGATAAAACAACATAAATAAAATTTAATAAAGCATAGGTTAAAACAACATAAATACAATTTAATAAAGCATCGGACAAAACAACATAAATACAATTTAATAAAGCATAGGATAAAACAACATAAATACAATTTATAAAGCATAGGATAAAACAACATAAATACAATTTAATAAAGCATAGGATAAAACAACATAAATACAATTTAATGAAACATAGGATAAACAACATAAATACAATTTAGTAAAGCATAGGACAAAACAACATAAATACAATTTAATAAAGCATATGTTAAAACAACATAAATACAATTTAATAAAGCATAAGATAAAACAACATGAATATAATTTAGTAAAGCATAAGATAAAACAACATGAATACAATTTAATAAAGCATAGGATAAAACAACATAAATACAATTTAATAAAGCATAGGCTAAAACTACATCAATTCAATTTAATAAAGCATAGGATAAAACAAATTAAATACAATTTAATAAAGCATAGGATAAAACAACATAAATTCAATTTAATAAAGCATATAATAAAACAACATAAATACAATTTAATAAAGCATAGGATAAAACAACATAAATACAATTTAATAAAGCATAAGATAAAACAACATGAATACAATTTAATAAAGCAGAGGTTAAAACAACATAAATACAATTTAATAAATCATAGGATAAAACAACATAAATACAATTTAATAAAGCATAGGTTAAAACAACATAAATACAATTTAATAAAGCATAGGATAAAATAACATAAATACAATTTCATAAAGCATAGGCTAAAACTACATAAATACAATTTAATAAAGCATCGGACAAAACAACATAAATACAATTTAATAAAGCATATGATAAAACAACATAAATACAATTTATAAAGCATAGGATAAAACAACATAAATACAATTTAATAAAGCATAGGATAAAACAACATAAATAAAATTTAATAAAGCATAGGATAAAACAACATAAATAAAATTTAATAAAGCATAGGTTAAAACAACATAAATACAATTTAATAAAGCATCGGACAAAACAACATAAATACAATTTAATAAAGCATAGGATAAAACAACATAAATACAATTTATAAAGCATAGGATAAAACAACATAAATACAATTTAATAAAGCATAGGATAAAACAACATAAATACAATTTAATAAAGCATAGGATAAAACAACATAAATACAATTTAATGAAACATAGGATAAACAACATAAATACAATTTAGTAAAGCATAGGACAAAACAACATAAATACAATTTAATAAAGCATATGTTAAAACAACATAAATACAATTTAATAAAGCATAAGATAAAACAACATGAATATAATTTAGTAAAGCATAAGATAAAACAACATGAATACAATTTAATAAAGCATAGGATAAAACAACATAAATACAATTTAATAAAGCATAGGCTAAAACTACATAAATACAATTTAATAAAGCATAGGATAAAACAAATTAAATACAATTTAATAAAGCATAGGATAAAACAACATAAATTCAATTTAATAAAGCATAGGATAAAACAACATAAATACAATTTAATAAAGCATAGGATAAAACAACATAAATACAATTTAATAAAGCATAAGATAAAACAACATGAATACAATTTAATAAAGCAGAGGTTAAAACAACATAAATAAAATTTAATAAATCATAGGATAAAACAACATAAATACAATTTAATAAAGCATAGGTTAAAACAACATAAATACAATTTAATAAAGCATAGGATAAAATAACATAAATACAATTTCATAAAGCATAGGCTAAAACTACATAAATACAATTTAATAAAGCATCGGACAAAACAACATAAATACAATTTAATAAAGCATATGATAAAACAACATAAATACAATTTATAAAGCATAGGATAAAACAACATAAATACAATTTAATAAAGCATAGGATAAAACAACATAAATAAAATTTAATAAAGCATAGGATAAAACAACATAAATAAAATTTAATAAAGCATAGGTTAAAACAACATAAATACAATTTAATAAAGCATAGGATAAAACAACATAAATAAAATTTAATAAAGCATAGGATAAAACAACATAAATAAAATTTAATAAAGCATAGGTTAAAACAACATAAATACAATTTAATAAAGCATCGGACAAAACAACATAAATACAATTTAATAAAGCATAGGATAAAACAACATAAATACAATTTATAAAGCATAGGATAAAACAACATAAATACAATTTAATAAAGCATAGGATAAAACAACATAAATACAATTTAATAAAGCATAGGATAAAACAACATAAATACAATTTAATGAAACATAGGATAAACAACATAAATACAATTTAGTAAAGCATAGGACAAAACAACATAAATACAATTTAATAAAGCATATGTTAAAACAACATAAATACAATTTAATAAAGCATAAGATAAAAGAACATGAATATAATTTAGTAAAGCATAAGATAAAACAACATGAATACAATTTAATAAAGCATAGGATAAAACAACATAAATACAATTTAATAAAGCATAGGCTAAAACTACATAAATACAATTTAATAAAGCATAGGATAAAACAAATTAAATACAATTTAATAAAGCATAGAATAAAACAACATAAATTCAATTTAATAAAGCATAGGATAAAACAACATAAATACAATTTAATAAAGCATAGGATAAAACAACATAAATACAATTTAATAAAGCATAAGATAAAACAACATGAAGACAATTTAATAAAGCAGAGGTTAAAACAACATAAATACAATTTAATAAATCATAGGATAAAACAACATAAATACAATTTAATAAAGCATAGGTTAAAACAACATAAATACAATTTAATAAAGCATAGGATAAAACAACATAAATACAATTTATAAAGCATAGGATAAAACAACATAAATACAATTTAATAAAGCATAGGATAAAACAACATAAATAAAATTTAATAAAGCATAGGTTAAAACAACATAAATACAATTTAATAAAGCATCGGACAAAACAACATAAATACAATTTAATAAAGCATAGGATAAAACAACATAAATACAATTTAATAAAGCAAAGGATAAAACAAAATAAATAAAATTTAATAAAGCATAGGTTAAAACAACATAAATACAATTTAATAAAGCATAGGACAAAACAACATAAATACAATTTAATAAAGCATAGGATAAAACAACATAAATACAATTTAATAAAGCATAGGTTAAAACAACATAAATACAATTTAATAAAGCATAGGCAAAAACTACATAAATACAATTTAATAAAGCATAGGATAAAACAACATAAATACAATTTAATAAAGCATAGGTTAAAACAACATAAATACATTTTAATAAAGCATTGGACAAAACAACATAAATACAATTTAATAAAGCATAGGATAAAACAACATAAATACAATTTATAAAGCATAGGATAAAACAACATAAATACAATTTAATAAAGCATAGGATAAAACAACATAAATTCAATTTAATAAAGCATAGGATAAAACAACATAAATACAATTTAATAAAGCATAGGATAAAACAACATAAATAAAATTTAATAAAGCATAGGATAAAACAACATAAATACAATTTATAAAGCATAGGATAAAACAACATAAATACAATTTAATAAAGCATAGGTTAAAACAACATAAATACAATTTAATAAAGCATAGGATAAAACAACATAAATACAATTTAATAAAGCATAGGTTAAAACAACATAAATACAATTTAATAAAGCATAGGATAAAACAACATAAATACAATTTAATAAAGCATAGGATAAAACAACGTAAATACTTTTTAATAAAGCATAGGTTAAAACAACATAAATACAATTTAATAAAGCATAGGCTAAAACTACATAAATACAATTTAATAAAGCATAGGATAAAACAACATAAATACAATTTAATAAAGCATAGGATAAAACAACATAAATACAATTTAATAAAGCATAGGATAAAACAACATAAATACAATTTAATAAAGCATACGTTAAAACAACATAAATACAATTAAATAAAGCATAGGATAAAACAACATAAATACAATTTAATAAAGCATAGGTTAAAACAACATAAATACAATTTATAAAGCATAGGATAAAACAACATAAATACAATTTAATAAAGCATAGGATAAAACAACATAAATTCAATTTAATAAAGCATAGGATAAAACAACATAAATACAATTTAATAAAGCATAGGATAAAACAACATAAATTCAATTTAATAAAGCATAGGATAAAACAACATAAATACAATTTATAAAGCATAGGATAAAACAACATAAATACAATTTAATAAAGCATAGGTTAAAACAACATAAATACAATTTAATAAAGCATAGGATAAAACAACATAAATACAATTTAATAAAGCATAGGATAAAACAACATAAATACAATTTAATAAAGCATAGGTTAAAACAACATAAATACAATTTAATAAAGCATAGGATAAAACAACATAAATTCAATTTAATAAAGCATAGGATAAAACAACATAAATACAATTTAATAAAGCATAGGATAAAACAACATAAATACAATTTATAAAGCATAGGATAAAACAACATAAATACAATTTAATAAAGCATAGGATAAAACAACATAAATAAAATTTAATAAAGCATAGGTTAAAACAACATAAATACAATTTAATAAAGCATCGGACAAAACAACATAAATACAATTTAATAAAGCATAGGATAAAACAACATAAATACAATTTAATAAAGCATAGGATAAAACAACATAAATACAAATTAATAAAGCATAGGCTAAAACTACATAAATACAATTTAATAAAGCATAGGATAAAACAACATAAATACAATTTAATAAAGCATAGGTTAAAACAACATAAATACAATTTAATAAAGCATAGGATAAAACAACATAAATACAATTTAATAAAGCATAGGATAAAACAACATAAAAAAAATTTAATAAAGCATAGGTTAAAACAACATAAATACAATTTAATAAAGCATAGGATAAAACAACATAAATACAATTTAATAAAGCATAGGCTAAAACAACATAAATACTTTTTAATAAAGCATAGGATACAACCACATAAATACAATTTAATAAAGCACAGGATAAAACAACATAAATACAATTTAATAAAGCATAGGATAAAACAACATAAATACAATTTAATAAAGCATAGGATAAAACAACATAAATACAATTTAATAAAGCATAGGATAAAACAACATAAATACAATTTAATAAAGCATACGTTAAAACATCATAAATAAAATTTAATAAAGCATAGGATAAAACAACATAAATAAAATTTAATAAAGCATAGGATAAAACAACGTAAATACAATTTAATAAAGCATATGATAAAACATAAATAAAATTTAATAAAGCATAGGATAAAACACCATAAATACAATTTAATAAAGCATAGGATAAAACAACATAAATACAATTTAATAAAGCATAGGTTAAAACAACATAAATGCAATTTAATAAAGCATAGGATAAAACAACATAAATACAATTTAATAAAGCATAGGATAAAACAACATAAATAAAATTTAATAAAGCATAGGTTAAAACAACATAAATACAATTTAATAAAGCATCGGACAAAACAACATAAATACAATTTAATAAAGCATAGGATAAAACAACATAAATACAATTTATAAAGCATAGGATAAAACAACATAAATACAACTTAATAAAGCATAGCATAAAACAACATAAATACAATTTAATAAAGCATAGGATAAAACAACATAAATACAATTTAATAAAGCATAGGATAAAACAACATAAATACAATTTAATAAAGCATAGGATAAAACAAATTAAATACAATTTAATAAAGCATAGGATAAAACAACATAAATTCAATTTAATAAAGCATAGGATAAAACAACATAAATACAATTTAATAAAGCATAGGATAAAACAACATAAATACAATTTAATAAAGCATAAGATAAAACAACATGAATACAATTTAATAAAGCATAGGTTAAAACAACATAAATACAATTTAATAAAGCATAGGATAAAACAACATAAATACAATTTAATAAAGCATAGGTTAAAACAACATAAATACAATTTAATAAAGCATAAGATAAAACAACATAAATACAATTTCATAAAGCATAGGCTAAAACTACATAAATACAATTTAATAAAGCATCGGACAAAACAACATAAATACAATTTAATAAAGCATAGGATAAAACAACATAAATACAATTTATAAAGCATAGGATAAAACAACATAAATACAATTTAATAAATCATAGGATAAAACAACATAAATAAAATTTAATAAAGCATAGGTTAAAACAACATAAATACAATTTAATAAAGCATCGGACAAAACAACATAAATACAATTTAATAAAGCATAGGATAAAACAACATAAATACAATTTATAAAGCATAGTTTAAAACAACATAAATACAATTTAATAAAGCATAGGATAAAACAACATAAATACAATTTAATAAAGCATAGGATAAAACAACATAAATACAATTTAATGAAACATAG
This sequence comes from Phyllobates terribilis, assembly GCF_046119375.1. Classification (NCBI taxonomy): domain Eukaryota; kingdom Metazoa; phylum Chordata; class Amphibia; order Anura; family Dendrobatidae; genus Phyllobates; species Phyllobates terribilis. Next base: position 2,632,606 of record NW_027362778.1, read on the forward strand.
GATAAACAACATAAATACAATTTAGTAAAGCATAGGACAAAACAACATAAATACAATTTAATAAAGCATATGTTAAAACAACATAAATACAATTTAATAAAGCATAAGATAAAACAACATGAATATAATTTAGTAAAGCATAAGATAAAACAACATGAATACAATTTAATAAAGCATAGGATAAAACAACATAAATACAATTTAATAAAGCATAGGCTAAAACTACATAAATAAAATTTTATAAAGCATAGGATGAAACAAATTAAATACAATTTAATAAAGCATAGGATAAAACATAAATAAAATTTAATAAAGCATAGGATAAAACACCATAAATACAATTTAATAAAGCATAGGATAAAACAACATAAATACAATTTAATAAAGCATCGGACAAAACAACATAAATACAATTTAATAAAGCATATGATAAAACAACATAAATACAATTTATAAAGCATAGGATAAAACAACATAAATACAATTTAATAAAGCATAGGATAAAACAACATAAATAAAATTTAATAAAGCATAGGATAAAACAACATAAATAAAATTTAATAAAGCATAGGTTAAAACAACATAAATACAATTTAATGAAACATAGAATAAACAACATAAATACAATTTAGTAAAGCATAGGACAAAACAACATAAATACAATTTAATAAAGCATATGTTAAAACAACATAAATACAATTTAATAAAGCATAAGATAAAACAACATGAATATAATTTAGTAAAGCATAAGATAAAACAACATGAATACAATTTAATAAAGCATAGGATAAAACAACATAAATACAATTTAATAAAGCATAGGCTAAAACTACATAAATACAATTTAATAAAGCATAGGATAAAACAAATTAAATACAATTTAATAAAGCATAGAATAAAACAACATAAATTCAATTTAATAAAGCATAGGATAAAACAACATAAATACAATTTAATAAAGCATAGGATAAAACAACATAAATAAAATTTAATAAAGCATAGGTTAAAACAACATAAATACAATTTAATAAAGCATAGGGTAAAACAACATAAATACAATTTAATAAAGCATAGGATAAAACAACATAAATAAAATTTAATAAAGCATAGGTTAAACAACATAAATACAATTTAATAAAGCATAGGCAAAAACTACATAAATACAATTTCATAAAGCATAGGATAAAACAACATAAATACAATTTAATAAAGCATAGGTTAAAACAACATAAATACAATTTAATAAAGCATAGGATAAAACAACATAAATACAATTTAATAAAGCATAGGTTAAAACAACATAAATACAATTTAATAAAGCATAGGATAAAACAACATAAATACAATTTAATAAAGCATAGGATAAAACAACGTAAATACTTTTTAATAAAGCATAGGTTAAAACAACATAAATACAATTTAATAAAGCATAGGCTAAAACTACATAAATACAATTTAATAAAGCATAGGATAAAACAACATAAATACAATTTAATAAAGCATAGGATAAAACAACATAAATACAATTTAATAAAGCATACGTTAAAACAACATAAATACAATTAAATAAAGCATAGGATAAAACAACATAAATACAATTTAATAAAGCATAGGTTAAAACAACATAAATACAATTTTATAAAGCATAGGATAAAACAACATAAATACAATTTAATAAAGCATAGGTTAAAACAACATAAATACAATTTAATAAAGCATAGGGTAAAACAACATAAATACAATTTAATAAAGCATAGGATAAAACAACATAAATACAATTTAATAAAGCATAGGTTAAAACAACATAAATTCAATTTAATAAAGCATAGGCAAAAACTACATAAATACAATTTAATAAAGCATAGGATAAAACAACATAAATACAATTTAATAAAGCATACGTTAAAACAACATAAATACAATTAAATAAAGCATAGGATAAAACAACATAAATACAATTTAATAAAGCATAGGTTAAAACAACATAAATACAATTTATAAAGCATAGGATAAAACAACATAAATAAAATTTAATAAAGCATAGGTTAAAACAACATAAATACAATTTAATAAAGCATAGGCAAAAACTACATAAATACAATTTAATAAAGCATAGGATAAAACAACATAAATACAATTTAATAAAGCATAGGATAAAAGAACATAAATACAATTTATAAAGCATAGTTTAAAACAACATAAATACAATTTAATAAAGCATAGGATAAAACAACATAAATACAATTTAATAAAGCATAGGATAAAACAACATAAATACAATTTAATGAAACATAGGATAAACAACATAAATACAATTTAGTAAAGCATAGGACAAAACAACATAAATACAATTTAATAAAGCATATGTTAAAACAACATAAATACAATTTAATAAAGCATAAGATAAAACAACATGAATATAATTTAGTAAAGCATAAGATAAAACAACATGAATACAATTTAATAAAGCATAGGATAAAACAACATAAATACAATTTAATAAAGCATAGGCTAAAACTACATAAATAAAATTTTATAAAGCATAGGATGAAACAAATTAAATACAATTTAATAAAGCATAGGATAAAACATAAATAAAATTTAATAAAGCATATTATAAAACACCATAAATACAATTTAATAAAGCATAGGATAAAACAACATAAATACAATTTAATAAAGCATAGGATAAAACAACATAAATACAATTTAATAAAGCATAGGATAAAATAACATAAATACAATTTCATAAAGCATAGGCTAAAACTACATAAATACAATTTAATAAAGCATCGGACAAAACAACATAAATACAATTTAATAAAGCATATGATAAAACAACATAAATACAATTTATAAAGCATAGGATAAAACAACATAAATACAATTTAATAAAGCATAGGATAAAACAACATAAATAAAATTTAATAAAGCATAGGATAAAACAACATAAATAAAATTTAATAAAGCATAGGTTAAAACAACATAAATACAATTTAATGAAACATAGAATAAACAACATAAATACAATTTAGTAAAGCATAGGACAAAACAACATAAATACAATTTAATAAAGCATATGTTAAAACAACATAAATACAATTTAATAAAGCATAAGATAAAACAACATGAATATAATTTAGTAAAGCATAAGATAAAACAACATGAATACAATTTAATAAAGCATAGGATAAAACAACATAAATACAATTTAATAAAGCATAGGCTAAAACTACATAAATACAATTTAATAAAGCATAGGATAAAACAAATTAAATACAATTTAATAAAGCATAGAATAAAACAACATAAATTCAATTTAATAAAGCATAGGATAAAACAACATAAATACAATTTAATAAAGCATAGGTTAAAACAACATAAATACAATTTATAAAGCATAGGATAAAACAACATAAATACAATTTAATAAAGCATAGGATAAAACAACATAAATTCAATTTAATAAAGCATAGGATAAAACAACATAAATACAATTTAATAAAGCATAGGATAAAACAACATAAATTCAATTTAATAAAGCATAGGATAAAACAACATAAATACAATTTATAAAGCATAGGATAAAACAACATAAATACAATTTAATAAAGCATAGGTTAAAACAACATAAATACAATTTAATAAAGCATAGGATAAAACAACATAAATACAATTTAATAAAGCATAGGATAAAACAACATAAATACAATTTAATAAAGCATAGGTTAAAACAACATAAATACAATTTAATAAAGCATAGGATAAAACAACATAAATTCAATTTAATAAAGCATAGGATAAAACAACATAAATACAATTTAATAAAGCATAGGATAAAACAACATAAATACAATTTATAAAGCATAGGATAAAACAACATAAATACAATTTAATAAAGCATAGGATAAAACAACATAAATAAAATTTAATAAAGCATAGGTTAAAACAACATAAATACAATTTAATAAAGCATCGGACAAAACAACATAAATACAATTTAATAAAGCATAGGATAAAACAACATAAATACAATTTAATAAAGCATAGGATAAAACAACATAAATACAAATTAATAAAGCATAGGCTAAAACTACATAAATACAATTTAATAAAGCATAGGATAAAACAACATAAATACAATTTAATAAAGCATAGGTTAAAACAACATAAATACAATTTAATAAAGCATAGGATAAAACAACATAAATACAATTTAATAAAGCATAGGATAAAACAACATAAAAAAAATTTAATAAAGCATAGGTTAAAACAACATAAATACAATTTAATAAAGCATAGGATAAAACAACATAAATACAATTTAATAAAGCATAGGCTAAAACAACATAAATACTTTTTAATAAAGCATAGGATACAACCACATAAATACAATTTAATAAAGCACAGGATAAAACAACATAAATACAATTTAATAAAGCATAGGATAAAACAACATAAATACAATTTAATAAAGCATAGGATAAAACAACATAAATACAATTTAATAAAGCATAGGATAAAACAACATAAATACAATTTAATAAAGCATACGTTAAAACATCATAAATAAAATTTAATAAAGCATAGGATAAAACAACATAAATAAAATTTAATAAAGCATAGGATAAAACAACGTAAATACAATTTAATAAAGCATATGATAAAACATAAATAAAATTTAATAAAGCATAGGATAAAACACCATAAATACAATTTAATAAAGCATAGGATAAAACAACATAAATACAATTTAATAAAGCATAGGTTAAAACAACATAAATGCAATTTAATAAAGCATAGGATAAAACAACATAAATACAATTTAATAAAGCATAGGATAAAACAACATAAATAAAATTTAATAAAGCATAGGTTAAAACAACATAAATACAATTTAATAAAGCATCGGACAAAACAACATAAATACAATTTAATAAAGCATAGGATAAAACAACATAAATACAATTTATAAAGCATAGGATAAAACAACATAAATACAACTTAATAAAGCATAGCATAAAACAACATAAATACAATTTAATAAAGCATAGGATAAAACAACATAAATACAATTTAATAAAGCATAGGATAAAACAACATAAATACAATTTAATAAAGCATAGGATAAAACAAATTAAATACAATTTAATAAAGCATAGGATAAAACAACATAAATTCAATTTAATAAAGCATAGGATAAAACAACATAAATACAATTTAATAAAGCATAGGATAAAACAACATAAATACAATTTAATAAAGCATAAGATAAAACAACATGAATACAATTTAATAAAGCATAGGTTAAAACAACATAAATACAATTTAATAAAGCATAGGATAAAACAACATAAATACAATTTAATAAAGCATAGGTTAAAACAACATAAATACAATTTAATAAAGCATAAGATAAAACAACATAAATACAATTTCATAAAGCATAGGCTAAAACTACATAAATACAATTTAATAAAGCATCGGACAAAACAACATAAATACAATTTAATAAAGCATAGGATAAAACAACATAAATACAATTTATAAAGCATAGGATAAAACAACATAAATACAATTTAATAAATCATAGGATAAAACAACATAAATAAAATTTAATAAAGCATAGGTTAAAACAACATAAATACAATTTAATAAAGCATCGGACAAAACAACATAAATACAATTTAATAAAGCATAGGATAAAACAACATAAATACAATTTATAAAGCATAGTTTAAAACAACATAAATACAATTTAATAAAGCATAGGATAAAACAACATAAATACAATTTAATAAAGCATAGGATAAAACAACATAAATACAATTTAATGAAACATAGGATAAACAACATAAATACAATTTAGTAAAGCATAGGACAAAACAACATAAATACAATTTAATAAAGCATATGTTAAAACAACATAAATACAATTTAATAAAGCATAAGATAAAACAACATGAATATAATTTAGTAAAGCATAAGATAAAACAACATGAATACAATTTAATAAAGCATAGGATAAAACAACATAAATACAATTTAATAAAGCATAGGCTAAAACTACATAAATAAAATTTTATAAAGCATAGGATGAAACAAATTAAATACAATTTAATAAAGCATAGGATAAAACATAAATAAAATTTAATAAAGCATAGGATAAAACACCATAAATACAATTTAATAAAGCATAGGATAAAACAACATAAATACAATTTAATAAAGCATCGGACAAAACAACATAAATACAATTTAATAAAGCATATGATAAAACAACATAAATACAATTTATAAAGCATAGGATAAAACAACATAAATACAATTTAATAAAGCATAGGATAAAACAACATAAATAAAATTTAATAAAGCATAGGATAAAACAACATAAATAAAATTTAATAAAGCATAGGTTAAAACAACATAAATACAATTTAATGAAACATAGAATAAACAACATAAATACAATTTAGTAAAGCATAGGACAAAACAACATAAATACAATTTAATAAAGCATATGTTAAAACAACATAAATACAATTTAATAAAGCATAAGATAAAACAACATGAATATAATTTAGTAAAGCATAAGATAAAACAACATGAATACAATTTAATAAAGCATAGGATAAAACAACATAAATACAATTTAATAAAGCATAGGCTAAAACTACATAAATACAATTTAATAAAGCATAGGATAAAACAAATTAAATACAATTTAATAAAGCATAGAATAAAACAACATAAATTCAATTTAATAAAGCATAGGATAAAACAACATAAATACAATTTAATAAAGCATAGGATAAAACAACATAAATAAAATTTAATAAAGCATAGGTTAAAACAACATAAATACAATTTAATAAAGCATAGGGTAAAACAACATAAATACAATTTAATAAAGCATAGGATAAAACAACATAAATAAAATTTAATAAAGCATAGGTTAAACAACATAAATACAATTTAATAAAGCATAGGCAAAAACTACATAAATACAATTTCATAAAGCATAGGATAAAACAACATAAATACAATTTAATAAAGCATAGGTTAAAACAACATAAATACAATTTAATAAAGCATAGGATAAAACAACATAAATACAATTTAATAAAGCATAGGTTAAAACAACATAAATACAATTTAATAAAGCATAGGATAAAACAACATAAATACAATTTAATAAAGCATAGGATAAAACAACGTAAATACTTTTTAATAAAGCATAGGTTAAAACAACATAAATACAATTTAATAAAGCATAGGCTAAAACTACATAAATACAATTTAATAAAGCATAGGATAAAACAACATAAATACAATTTAATAAAGCATAGGATAAAACAACATAAATACAATTTAATAAAGCATACGTTAAAACAACATAAATACAATTAAATAAAGCATAGGATAAAACAACATAAATACAATTTAATAAAGCATAGGTTAAAACAACATAAATACAATTTTATAAAGCATAGGATAAAACAACATAAATACAATTTAATAAAGCATAGGTTAAAACAACATAAATACAATTTAATAAAGCATAGGGTAAAACAACATAAATACAATTTAATAAAGCATAGGATAAAACAACATAAATACAATTTAATAAAGCATAGGTTAAAACAACATAAATTCAATTTAATAAAGCATAGGCAAAAACTACATAAATACAATTTAATAAAGCATAGGATAAAACAACATAAATACAATTTAATAAAGCATACGTTAAAACAACATAAATACAATTAAATAAAGCATAGGATAAAACAACATAAATACAATTTAATAAAGCATAGGTTAAAACAACATAAATACAATTTATAAAGCATAGGATAAAACAACATAAATAAAATTTAATAAAGCATAGGTTAAAACAACATAAATACAATTTAATAAAGCATAGGCAAAAACTACATAAATACAATTTAATAAAGCATAGGATAAAACAACATAAATACAATTTAATAAAGCATAGGATAAAAGAACATAAATACAATTTATAAAGCATAGTTTAAAACAACATAAATACAATTTAATAAAGCATAGGATAAAACAACATAAATACAATTTAATAAAGCATAGGATAAAACAACATAAATACAATTTAATGAAACATAGGATAAACAACATAAATACAATTTAGTAAAGCATAGGACAAAACAACATAAATACAATTTAATAAAGCATATGTTAAAACAACATAAATACAATTTAATAAAGCATAAGATAAAACAACATGAATATAATTTAGTAAAGCATAAGATAAAACAACATGAATACAATTTAATAAAGCATAGGATAAAACAACATAAATACAATTTAATAAAGCATAGGCTAAAACTACATAAATAAAATTTTATAAAGCATAGGATGAAACAAATTAAATACAATTTAATAAAGCATAGGATAAAACATAAATAAAATTTAATAAAGCATATTATAAAACACCATAAATACAATTTAATAAAGCATAGGATAAAACAACATAAATACAATTTAATAAAGCATAGGATAAAACAACATAAATACAATTTAATAAAGCATAGGATAAAATAACATAAATACAATTTCATAAAGCATAGGCTAAAACTACATAAATACAATTTAATAAAGCATCGGACAAAACAACATAAATACAATTTAATAAAGCATATGATAAAACAACATAAATACAATTTATAAAGCATAGGATAAAACAACATAAATACAATTTAATAAAGCATAGGATAAAACAACATAAATAAAATTTAATAAAGCATAGGATAAAACAACATAAATAAAATTTAATAAAGCATAGGTTAAAACAACATAAATACAATTTAATGAAACATAGAATAAACAACATAAATACAATTTAGTAAAGCATAGGACAAAACAACATAAATACAATTTAATAAAGCATATGTTAAAACAACATAAATACAATTTAATAAAGCATAAGATAAAACAACATGAATATAATTTAGTAAAGCATAAGATAAAACAACATGAATACAATTTAATAAAGCATAGGATAAAACAACATAAATACAATTTAATAAAGCATAGGCTAAAACTACATAAATACAATTTAATAAAGCATAGGATAAAACAAATTAAATACAATTTAATAAAGCATAGAATAAAACAACATAAATTCAATTTAATAAAGCATAGGATAAAACAACATAAATACAATTTAATAAAGCATAGGATAAAACAACATAAATAAAATTTAATAAAGCATAGGTTAAAACAACATAAATACAATTTAATAAAGCATAGGGTAAAACAACATAAATACAATTTAATAAAGCATAGGATAAAACAACATAAATAAAATTTAATAAAGCATAGTTTAAACAACATAAATACAATTTAATAAAGCATAGGCAAAAACTACATAAATACAATTTCATAAAGCATAGGATAAAACAACATAAATACAATTTAATAAAGCATAGGTTAAAACAACATAAATACAATTTAATAAAGCATAGGATAAAACAACATAAATACAATTTAATAAAGCATAGGTTAAAACAACATAAATACAATTTAATAAAGCATAGGATAAAACAACATAAATACAATTTAATAAAGCATAGGATAAAACAACGTAAATACTTTTTAATAAAGCATAGGTTAAAACAACATAAATACAATTTAATAAAGCATAGGCTAAAACTACATAAATACAATTTAATAAAGCATAGGATAAAACAACATAAATACAATTTAATAAAGCATAGGATAAAACAACATAAATACAATTTAATAAAGCATAGGATAAAACAACATAAATACAATTTAATAAAGCATACGTTAAAACAACATAAATACAATTAAATAAAGCATAGGATAAAACAACATAAATACAATTTAATAAAGCATAGGTTAAAACAACATAAATACAATTTTATAAAGCATAGGATAAAACAACATAAATACAATTTAATAAAGCATAGGTTAAAACAACATAAATACAATTTAATAAAGCATAGGGTAAAACAACATAAATACAATTTAATAAAGCATAGGATAAAACAACATAAATACAATTTAATAAAGCATAGGTTAACACAACATAAATACAATTTAATAAAGCATAGGCAAAAACTACATAAATACAATTTAATAAAGCATAGGATAAAACAACATAAATACAATTTAATAAAGCATACGTTAAAACAACATAAATACAATTAAATAAAGCATAGGATAAAACAACATAAATACAATTTAATAAAGCATAGGTTAAAACAACATAAATACAATTTATAAAGCATAGGATAAAACAACATAAATAAAATTTAATAAAGCATAGGTTAAAACAACATAAATACAATTTAATAAAGCATAGGCAAAAACTACATAAATACAATTTAATAAAGCATAGGATAAAACAACATAAATACAATTTAATAAAGCATACGTTAAAACAACATAAATACAATTAAATAAAGCATAGGATAAAACAACATAAATACAATTTAATAAAGCATAGGTTAAAACAACATAAATACAATTTATAAAGCATAGGATAAAACAACATAAATACAATTTAATAAAGCATAGGATAAAACAACATAAATTCAATTTAATAAAGCATAGGATAAAACAACATAAATACAATTTAATAAAGCATAGGATAAAACAACATAAATAAAATTTAATAAAGCATAGGATAAAACAACATAAATACAATTTATAAAGCATAGGATAAAACAACATAAATACAATTTAATAAAGCATAGGTTAAAACAACATAAATACAATTTAATAAAGCATAGGATAAAACAACATAAATACAATTTAATAAAGCATAGGTTAAAACAACATAAATACAATTTAATAAAGCATAGGATAAAACAACATAAATACAATTTAATAAAGCATAGGATAAAACAACGTAAATACTTTTTAATAAAGCATAGGTTAAAACAACATAAATACAATTTAATAAACCATAGGCTAAAACTACATAAATACAATTTAATAAAGCATAGGATAAAACAACATAAATACAATTTAATAAAGCATAGGATAAAACAACATAAATACAATTTAATAAAGCATAGGATAAAACAACATAAATACAATTTAATAAAGCATACGTTAAAACAACATAAATACAATTAAATAAAGCATAGGATAAAACAACATAAATACAATTTAATAAAGCATAGGTTAAAACAACATAAATACAATTTTATAAAGCATAGGATAAAACAACATAAATACAATTTAATAAAGCATAGGTTAAAACAACATAAATACAATTTAATAAAGCATAGGATAAAACAACATAAATACAATTTAATAAAGCATAGGTTAAAACAACATAAATACAATTTAATAAAGCATAGGATAAAACAACATAAATACAATTTAATAAAGCATAGGATAAAACAACGTAAATACTTTTTAATAAAGCATAGGTTAAAACAACATAAATACAATTTAATAAACCATAGGCTAAAACTACATAAATACAATTTAATAAAGCATAGGATAAAACAACATAAATACAATTTAATAAAGCATAGGATAAAACAACATAAATACAATTTAATAAAGCATAGGATAAAACAACATAAATACAATTTAATAAAGCATACGTTAAAACAACATAAATACAATTAAATAAAGCATAGGATAAAACAACATAAATACAATTTAATAAAGCATAGGTTAAAACAACATAAATACAATTTTATAAAGCATAGGATAAAACAACATAAATACAATTTAATAAAGCATAGGTTAAAACAACATAAATACAATTTAATAAAGCATAGGATAAAACAACATAAATTCAATTTAATAAAGCATAGGATAAAACAACATAAATACAATTTAATAAAGCATAGGATAAAACAACATAAATACAATTTATAAAGCATAGGATAAAACAACATAAATACAATTTAATAAAGCATAGGATAAAACAACATAAATAAAATTTAACAAAGCATAGGTTAAAACAACATAAATACAATTTAATAAAGCATCGGACAAAACAACATAAATACAATTTAATAAAGCATAGGATAAAACAACATAAATACAATTTAATAAAGCATAGGATAAAACAACATAAATACAAATTAATAAAGCATAGGCTAAAACTACATAAATACAATTTAATAAAGCATAGGATAAAACAACATAAATACAATTTAATAAAGCATAGGATAAAACAACATAAATAAAATTTAATAAAGCATAGGATAAAACAACGTAAATACAATTTAATAAAGCATATGATAAAACATAAATAAAATTTAATAAAGCATAGGATAAAACACCATAAATACAATTTAATAAAGCATAGGATAAAACAACATAAATACAATTTAATAAAGCATAGGTTAAAACAACATAAATGCAATTTAATAAAGCATAGGATAAAACAACATAAATACAATTTAATAAAGCATAGGATAAAACAACATAAATAACATTTAATAAAGCATAGGTTAAAACAACATAAATACAATTTAATAAAGCATCGGACAAAACAACATAAATACAATTTAATAAAGCATAGGATAAAACAACATAAATACAATTTAATAAAGCATAGGATAAAACAACATAAATACAATTTAATAAAGCATAGGATAAAACAACATAAATACAATTTAATAAAGCATAGGATAAAACAAATTAAATACAATTTAATAAAGCATAGGATAAAACAACATAAATTCCATTTAATAAAGCATAGGATAAAACAACATAAATACAATTTAATAAAGCATAGGATAAAACAACATAAATACAATTTAATAAAGCATAAGATAAAACAACATGAATACAATTTAATAAAGCATAGGTTAAAACAACATAAATACAATTTAATAAAGCATAGGATAAAACAACATAAATACAATTTAATAAAGCATAGGTTAAAACAACATAAATACAATTTAATAAAGCATAGGATAAAACAACATAAATACAATTTCATAAAGCAAAGGCTAAAACTACATAAATACAATTTAATAAAGCATCGGACAAAACAACATAAATACAATTTAATAAAGCATAGGATAAAACAACATAAATACAATTTATAAAGCATAGGATAAAACAACATAAATACAATTTAATAAAGCATAGGATAAAACAACATAAATAAAATTTAATAAAGCATAGGTTAAAACAACATAAATACAATTTAATAAAGCATCGGACAAAACAACATAAATACAATTTAATAAAGCATAGGATGAAACAACATAAATACAATTTATAAAGCATAGTTTAAAACAACATAAATACAATTTAATAAAGCATAGGATAAAACAACATAAATACAATTTAATAAAGCATAGGATAAAACAACATAAATACAATTTAATGAAACATAGGATAAACAACATAAATACAATGTAGTAAAGCATAGGACAAAACAACATAAATACAATTTAATAAAGCATATGTTAAAACAACATAAATACAATTTAATAAAGCATAAGATAAAACAACATGAATATAATTTAGTAAAGCATAAGATAAAACAACATGAATACAATTTAATAAAGCATAGGATAAAACAACATAAATACAATTTAATAAAGCATAGGCTAAAACTACATAAATAAAATGTTATAAAGCATAGGATGAAACAAATTAAATACAATTTAATAAAGCATAGGATAAAACATAAATAAAATTTAATAAAGCATAGGATAAAACGCCATAAATACAATTTAATAAAGCATAGGATAAAACAACATAAATACAATTTAATAAAGCATAGGATAAAACAACATAAATACAATTTAATAAAGCATAGGATAAAATAACATAAATACAATTTCATAAAGCATAGGCTAAAACTACATAAATACAATTTAATAAAGCATCGGACAAAACAACATAAATACAATTTAATAAAGCATATGATAAAACAACATAAATACAATTTATAAAGCATAGGATAAAACAACATAAATACAATTTAATAAAGCATAGGATAAAACAACATAAATAAAATTTAATAAAGCATAGGATAAAACAACATAAATAAAATTTAATAAAGCATAGGTTAAAACAACATAAATACAATTTAATAAAGCATAGGATAAAACAACATAAATACAATTTAATAAAGCATAGGATAAAACAAAATAAATAAAATTTATAAAGCATAGGATAAAACAACATAAATACAATTTAATAAAGCATAGGATAAAACAACATAAATACAATTTAATAAAGCATAGGATAAAACAACATAAATACAATTTAATGAAACATAGAATAAACAACATAAATACAATTTAGTAAAGCATAGGACAAAACAACATAAATACAATTTAATAAAGCATATGTTAAAACAACATAAATACAATTTAATAAAGCATAAGATAAAACAACATGAATATAATTTAGTAAAGCATAAGATAAAACAACATGAATACAATTTAATAAAGCATAGGATAAAACAACATAAATACAATTTAATAAAGCATAGGCTAAAACTACATAAATACAATTTAATAAAGCATAGGATAAAACAAATTAAATACAATTTAATAAAGCATAGAATAAAACAACATAAATTCAATTTAATAAAGCATAGGATAAAACAACATAAATACAATTTAATAAAGCATAGGATAAAACAACATAAATAAAATTTAATAAAGCATAGGTTAAAACAACATAAATACAATTTAATAAAGCATAGGGTAAAACAACATAAATACAATTTAATAAAGCATAGGATAAAACAACATAAATAAAATTTTATAAAGCATAGGTTAAACAACATAAATACAATTTAATAAAGCATAGGCAAAAACTACATAAATACAATTTCATAAAGCATAGGATAAAACAACATAAATACAATTTAATAAAGCATAGGTTAAAACAACATAAATACAATTTAATAAAGCATACGTTAAAACAACATAAATACAATTTAATAAAGCATAGGATAAAACAACATAAATACAATTTAATAAAGCATAGGATAAAACAACATAAATACAATTTAATAAAGCATAGGATAAAACAACATAAATACAATTTAATAAAGCATACGTTAAAACAACATAAATACAATTAAATAAAGCATAGGATAAAACAACATAAATACAATTTAATAAAGCATAGGTTAAAACAACATAAATACAATTTTATAAAGCATAGGATAAAACAACATAAATACAATTTAATAAAGCATAGGTTAAAACAACATAAATACAATTTAATAAAGCATAGGGTAAAACAACATAAATACAATTTAATAAAGCATAGGATAAAACAACATAAATACAATTTAATAAAGCATAGGTTAAAACAACATAAATTCAATTTAATAAAGCATAGGCAAAAACTACATAAATACAATTTAATAAAGCATAGGATAAAACAACATAAATACAATTTAATAAAGCATACGTTAAAACAACATAAATACAATTAAATAAAGCATAGGATAAAACAACATAAATACAATTTAATAAAGCATAGGTTAAAACAACATAAATACAATTTATAAAGCATAGGATAAAACAACATAAATAAAATTTAATAAAGCATAGGTTAAAACAACATAAATACAATTTAATAAAGCATAGGCAAAAACTACATAAATACAATTTAATAAAGCATAGGATAAAACAACATAAATACAATTTAATAAAGCATAGGATAAAAGAACATAAATACAATTTATAAAGCATAGTTTAAAACAACATAAATACAATTTAATAAAGCATAGGATAAAACAACATAAATACAATTTAATAAAGCATAGGATAAAACAACATAAATACAATTTAATGAAACATAGGATAAACAACATAAATACAATTTAGTAAAGCATAGGACAAAACAACATAAATACAATTTAATAAAGCATATGTTAAAACAACATAAATACAATTTAATAAAGCATAAGATAAAACAACATGAATATAATTTAGTAAAGCATAAGATAAAACAACATGAATACAATTTAATAAAGCATAGGATAAAACAACATAAATACAATTTAATAAAGCATAGGCTAAAACTACATAAATAAAATTTTATAAAGCATAGGATGAAACAAATTAAATACAATTTAATAAAGCATAGGATAAAACATAAATAAAATTTAATAAAGCATATTATAAAACACCATAAATACAATTTAATAAAGCATAGGATAAAACAACATAAATACAATTTAATAAAGCATAGGATAAAACAACATAAATACAATTTAATAAAGCATAGGATAAAATAACATAAATACAATTTCATAAAGCATAGGCTAAAACTACATAAATACAATTTAATAAAGCATCGGACAAAACAACATAAATACAATTTAATAAAGCATATGATAAAACAACATAAATACAATTTATAAAGCATAGGATAAAACAACATAAATACAATTTAATAAAGCATAGGATAAAACAACATAAATAAAATTTAATAAAGCATAGGATAAAACAACATAAATAAAATTTAATAAAGCATAGGTTAAAACAACATAAATACAATTTAATGAAACATAGAATAAACAACATAAATACAATTTAGTAAAGCATAGGACAAAACAACATAAATACAATTTAATAAAGCATATGTTAAAACAACATAAATACAATTTAATAAAGCATAAGATAAAACAACATGAATATAATTTAGTAAAGCATAAGATAAAACAACATGAATACAATTTAATAAAGCATAGGATAAAACAACATAAATACAATTTAATAAAGCATAGGCTAAAACTACATAAATACAATTTAATAAAGCATAGGATAAAACAAATTAAATACAATTTAATAAAGCATAGAATAAAACAACATAAATTCAATTTAATAAAGCATAGGATAAAACAACATAAATACAATTTAATAAAGCATAGGATAAAACAACATAAATAAAATTTAATAAAGCATAGGTTAAAACAACATAAATACAATTTAATAAAGCATAGGGTAAAACAACATAAATACAATTTAATAAAGCATAGGATAAAACAACATAAATAAAATTTAATAAAGCATAGGTTAAACAACATAAATACAATTTAATAAAGCATAGGCAAAAACTACATAAATACAATTTCATAAAGCATAGGATAAAACAACATAAATACAATTTAATAAAGCATAGGTTAAAACAACATAAATACAATTTAATAAAGCATAGGATAAAACAACATAAATACAATTTAATAAAGCATAGGTTAAAACAACATAAATACAATTTAATAAAGCATAGGATAAAACAACATAAATACAATTTAATAAAGCATAGGATAAAACAACGTAAATACTTTTTAATAAAGCATAGGTTAAAACAACATAAATACAATTTAATAAAGCATAGGCTAAAACTACATAAATACAATTTAATAAAGCATAGGATAAAACAACATAAATACAATTTAATAAAGCATAGGATAAAACAACATAAATACAATTTAATAAAGCATAGGATAAAACAACATAAATACAATTTAATAAAGCATACGTTAAAACAACATAAATACAATTAAATAAAGCATAGGATAAAACAACATAAATACAATTTAATAAAGCATAGGTTAAAACAACATAAATACAATTTTATAAAGCATAGGATAAAACAACATAAATACAATTTAATAAAGCATAGGTTAAAACAACATAAATACAATTTAATAAAGCATAGGGTAAAACAACATAAATACAATTTAATAAAGCATAGGATAAAACAACATAAATACAATTTAATAAAGCATAGGTTAAAACAACATAAATTCAATTTAATAAAGCATAGGCAAAAACTACATAAATACAATTTAATAAAGCATAGGATAAAACAACATAAATACAATTTAATAAAGCATACGTTAAAACAACATAAATACAATTAAATAAAGCATAGGATAAAACAACATAAATACAATTTAATAAAGCATAGGTTAAAACAACATAAATACAATTTATAAAGCATAGGATAAAACAACATAAATAAAATTTAATAAAGCATAGGTTAAAACAACATAAATACAATTTAATAAAGCATAGGCAAAAACTACATAAATACAATTTAATAAAGCATAGGATAAAACAACATAAATACAATTTAATAAAGCATAGGATAAAAGAACATAAATACAATTTATAAAGCATAGTTTAAAACAACATAAATACAATTTAATAAAGCATAGGATAAAACAACATAAATACAATTTAATAAAGCATAGGATAAAACAACATAAATACAATTTAATGAAACATAGGATAAACAACATAAATACAATTTAGTAAAGCATAGGACAAAACAACATAAATACAATTTAATAAAGCATATGTTAAAACAACATAAATACAATTTAATAAAGCATAAGATAAAACAACATGAATATAATTTAGTAAAGCATAAGATAAAACAACATGAATACAATTTAATAAAGCATAGGATAAAACAACATAAATACAATTTAATAAAGCATAGGCTAAAACTACATAAATAAAATTTTATAAAGCATAGGATGAAACAAATTAAATACAATTTAATAAAGCATAGGATAAAACATAAATAAAATTTAATAAAGCATATTATAAAACACCATAAATACAATTTAATAAAGCATAGGATAAAACAACATAAATACAATTTAATAAAGCATAGGATAAAACAACATAAATACAATTTAATAAAGCATAGGATAAAATAACATAAATACAATTTCATAAAGCATAGTCTAAAACTACATAAATACAATTTAATAAAGCATCGGACAAAACAACATAAATACAATTTAATAAAGCATATGATAAAACAACATAAATACAATTTATAAAGCATAGGATAAAACAACATAAATACAATTTAATAAAGCATAGGATAAAACAACATAAATAAAATTTAATAAAGCATAGGATAAAACAACATAAATAAAATTTAATAAAGCATAGGTTAAAACAACATAAATACAATTTAATGAAACATAGAATAAACAACATAAATACAATTTAGTAAAGCATAGGACAAAACAACATAAATACAATTTAATAAAGCATATGTTAAAACAACATAAATACAATTTAATAAAGCATAAGATAAAACAACATGAATATAATTTAGTAAAGCATAAGATAAAACAACATGAATACAATTTAATAAAGCATAGGATAAAACAACATAAATACAATTTAATAAAGCATAGGCTAAAACTACATAAATACAATTTAATAAAGCATAGGATAAAACAAATTAAATACAATTTAATAAAGCATAGAATAAAACAACATAAATTCAATTTAATAAAGCATAGGATAAAACAACATAAATACAATTTAATAAAGCATAGGATAAAACAACATAAATAAAATTTAATAAAGCATAGGTTAAAACAACATAAATACAATTTAATAAAGCATAGGGTAAAACAACATAAATACAATTTAATAAAGCATAGGATAAAACAACATAAATAAAATTTAATAAAGCATAGTTTAAACAACATAAATACAATTTAATAAAGCATAGGCAAAAACTACATAAATACAATTTCATAAAGCATAGGATAAAACAACATAAATACAATTTAATAAAGCATAGGTTAAAACAACATAAATACAATTTAATAAAGCATAGGATAAAACAACATAAATACAATTTAATAAAGCATAGGTTAAAACAACATAAATACAATTTAATAAAGCATAGGATAAAACAACATAAATACAATTTAATAAAGCATAGGATAAAACAACGTAAATACTTTTTAATAAAGCATAGGTTAAAACAACATAAATACAATTTAATAAAGCATAGGCTAAAACTACATAAATACAATTTAATAAAGCATAGGATAAAACAACATAAATACAATTTAATAAAGCATAGGATAAAACAACATAAATACAATTTAATAAAGCATAGGATAAAACAACATAAATACAATTTAATAAAGCATACGTTAAAACAACATAAATACAATTAAATAAAGCATAGGATAAAACAACATAAATACAATTTAATAAAGCATAGGTTAAAACAACATAAATACAATTTTATAAAGCATAGGATAAAACAACATAAATACAATTTAATAAAGCATAGGTTAAAACAACATAAATACAATTTAATAAAGCATAGGGTAAAACAACATAAATACAATTTAATAAAGCATAGGATAAAACAACATAAATACAATTTAATAAAGCATAGGTTAACACAACATAAATACAATTTAATAAAGCATAGGCAAAAACTACATAAATACAATTTAATAAAGCATAGGATAAAACAACATAAATACAATTTAATAAAGCATACGTTAAAACAACATAAATACAATTAAATAAAGCATAGGATAAAACAACATAAATACAATTTAATAAAGCATAGGTTAAAACAACATAAATACAATTTATAAAGCATAGGATAAAACAACATAAATAAAATTTAATAAAGCATAGGTTAAAACAACATAAATACAATTTAATAAAGCATAGGCAAAAACTACATAAATACAATTTAATAAAGCATAGGATAAAACAACATAAATACAATTTAATAAAGCATACGTTAAAACAACATAAATACAATTAAATAAAGCATAGGATAAAACAACATAAATACAATTTAATAAAGCATAGGTTAAAACAACATAAATACAATTTATAAAGCATAGGATAAAACAACATAAATACAATTTAATAAAGCATAGGATAAAACAACATAAATTCAATTTAATAAAGCATAGGATAAAACAACATAAATACAATTTAATAAAGCATAGGATAAAACAACATAAATAAAATTTAATAAAGCATAGGATAAAACAACATAAATACAATTTATAAAGCATAGGATAAAACAACATAAATACAATTTAATAAAGCATAGGTTAAAACAACATAAATACAATTTAATAAAGCATAGGATAAAACAACATAAATACAATTTAATAAAGCATAGGTTAAAACAACATAAATACAATTTAATAAAGCATAGGATAAAACAACATAAATACAATTTAATAAAGCATAGGATAAAACAACGTAAATACTTTTTAATAAAGCATAGGTTAAAACAACATAAATACAATTTAATAAACCATAGGCTAAAACTACATAAATACAATTTAATAAAGCATAGGATAAAACAACATAAATACAATTTAATAAAGCATAGGATAAAACAACATAAATACAATTTAATAAAGCATAGGATAAAACAACATAAATACAATTTAATAAAGCATACGTTAAAACAACATAAATACAATTAAATAAAGCATAGGATAAAACAACATAAATACAATTTAATAAAGCATAGGTTAAAACAACATAAATACAATTTTATAAAGCATAGGATAAAACAACATAAATACAATTTAATAAAGCATAGGTTAAAACAACATAAATACAATTTAATAAAGCATAGGATAAAACAACATAAATACAATTTAATAAAGCATAGGTTAAAACAACATAAATACAATTTAATAAAGCATAGGATAAAACAACATAAATACAATTTAATAAAGCATAGGATAAAACAACGTAAATACTTTTTAATAAAGCATAGGTTAAAACAACATAAATACAATTTAATAAACCATAGGCTAAAACTACATAAATACAATTTAATAAAGCATAGGATAAAACAACATAAATACAATTTAATAAAGCATAGGATAAAACAACATAAATACAATTTAATAAAGCATAGGATAAAACAACATAAATACAATTTAATAAAGCATACGTTAAAACAACATAAATACAATTAAATAAAGCATAGGATAAAACAACATAAATACAATTTAATAAAGCATAGGTTAAAACAACATAAATACAATTTTATAAAGCATAGGATAAAACAACATAAATACAATTTAATAAAGCATAGGTTAAAACAACATAAATACAATTTAATAAAGCATAGGATAAAACAACATAAATTCAATTTAATAAAGCATAGGATAAAACAACATAAATACAATTTAATAAAGCATAGGATAAAACAACATAAATACAATTTATAAAGCATAGGATAAAACAACATAAATACAATTTAATAAAGCATAGGATAAAACAACATAAATAAAATTTAACAAAGCATAGGTTAAAACAACATAAATACAATTTAATAAAGCATCGGACAAAACAACATAAATACAATTTAATAAAGCATAGGATAAAACAACATAAATACAATTTAATAAAGCATAGGATAAAACAACATAAATACAAATTAATAAAGCATAGGCTAAAACTACATAAATACAATTTAATAAAGCATAGGATAAAACAACATAAATACAATTTAATAAAGCATAGGATAAAACAACATAAATACAATTTAATAAAGCATAGGATAAAACAACATAAATACAATTTAATAAAGCATACGTTAAAACATCATAAATAAAATTTAATAAAGCATAGGATAAAACAACATAAATAAAATTTAATAAAGCATAGGATAAAACAACGTAAATACAATTTAATAAAGCATATGATAAAACATAAATAAAATTTAATAAAGCATAGGATAAAACACCATAAATACAATTTAATAAAGCATAGGATAAAACAACATAAATACAATTTAATAAAGCATAGGTTAAAACAACATAAATGCAATTTAATAAAGCATAGGATAAAACAACATAAATACAATTTAATAAAGCATAGGATAAAACAACATAAATAACATTTAATAAAGCATAGGTTAAAACAACATAAATACAATTTAATAAAGCATCGGACAAAACAACATAAATACAATTTAATAAAGCATAGGATAAAACAACATAAATACAATTTAATAAAGCATAGGATAAAACAACATAAATACAATTTAATAAAGCATAGGATAAAACAACATAAATACAATTTAATAAAGCATAGGATAAAACAAATTAAATACAATTTAATAAAGCATAGGATAAAACAACATAAATTCAATTTAATAAAGCATAGGATAAAACAACATAAATACAATTTAATAAAGCATAGGATAAAACAACATAAATACAATTTAATAAAGCATAAGATAAAACAACATGAATACAATTTAATAAAGCATAGGTTAAAACAACATAAATACAATTTAATAAAGCATAGGATAAAACAACATAAATACAATTTAATAAAGCATAGGTTAAAACAACATAAATACAATTTAATAAAGCATAGGATAAAACAACATAAATACAATTTCATAAAGCAAAGGCTAAAACTACATAAATACAATTTAATAAAGCATCGGACAAAACAACATAAATACAATTTAATAAAGCATAGGATAAAACAACATAAATACAATTTATAAAGCATAGGATAAAACAACATAAATACAATTTAATAAAGCATAGGATAAAACAACATAAATAAAATTTAATAAAGCATAGGTTAAAACAACATAAATACAATTTAATAAAGCTTCGGACAAAACAACATAAATACAATTTAATAAAGCATAGGATGAAACAACATAAATACAATTTATAAAGCATAGTTTAAAACAACATAAATACAATTTAATAAAGCATAGGATAAAACAACATAAATACAATTTAATAAAGCATAGGATAAAACAACATAAATACAATTTAATGAAACATAGGATAAACAACATAAATACAATGTAGTAAAGCATAGGACAAAACAACATAAATACAATTTAATAAAGCATATGTTAAAACAACATAAATACAATTTAATAAAGCATAAGATAAAACAAGATGAATATAATTTAGTAAAGCATAAGATAAAACAACATGAATACAATTTAATAAAGCATAGGATAAAACAACATAAATACAATTTAATAAAGCATAGGCTAAAACTACATAAATAAAATGTTATAAAGCATAGGATGAAACAAATTAAATACAATTTAATAAAGCATAGGATAAAACATAAATAAAATTTAATAAAGCATAGGATAAAACGCCATAAATACAATTTAATAAAGCATAGGATAAAACAACATAAATACAATTTAATAAAGCATAGGATAAAACAACATAAATACAATTTAATAAAGCATAGGATAAAATAACATAAATACAATTTCATAAAGCATAGGCTAAAACTACATAAATACAATTTAATAAAGCATCGGACAAAACAACATAAATACAATTTAATAAAGCATATGATAAAACAACATAAATACAATTTATAAAGCATAGGATAAAACAACATAAATACAATTTAATAAAGCATAGGATAAAACAACATAAATAAAATTTAATAAAGCATAGGATAAATCAACATAAATAAAATTTAATAAAGCATAGGTTAAAACAACATAAATACAATTTAATAAAGCATAGGATAAAACAACATAAATACAATTTAATAAAGCATAGGATAAAACAAAATAAATAAAATTTATAAATCATAGGATAAAACAACATAAATACAATTTAATAAAGCATAGGATAAAACAACATAAATACAATTTAATAAAGCATAGGATAAAACAACATAAATACAATTTAATGAAACATAGAATAAACAACATAAATACAATTTAGTAAAGCATAGGACAAAACAACATAAATACAATTTAATAAAGCATATGTTAAAACAACATAAATACAATTTAATAAAGCATAAGATAAAACAACATGAATATAATTTAGTAAAGCATAAGATAAAACAACATGAATACAATTTAATAAAGCATAGGATAAAACAACATAAATACAATTTAATAAAGCATAGGCTAAAACTACATAAATACAATTTAATAAAGCATAGGATAAAACAAATTAAATACAATTTAATAAAGCATAGAATAAAACAACATAAATTCAATTTAATAAAGCATAGGATAAAACAACATAAATACAATTTAATAAAGCATAGGATAAAACAACATAAATAAAATTTAATAAAGCATAGGTTAAACCAACATAAATACAATTTAATAAAGCATAGGGTAAAACAACATAAATACAATTTAATAAAGCATAGGATAAAACAACATAAATAAAATTTTATAAAGCATAGGTTAAACAACATAAATACAATTTAATAAAGCATAGGCAAAAACTACATAAATACAATTTCATAAAGCATAGGATAAAACAACATAAATACAATTTAATAAAGCATAGGTTAAAACAACATAAATACAATTTAATAAAGCATACGTTAAAACAACATAAATACAATTTAATAAAGCATAGGATAAAACAACATAAATACAATTTAATAAAGCATAGGATAAAACAACATAAATACAATTTAATAAAGCATAGGATAAAACAACATAAATACAATTTAATAAAGCATACGTTAAAACAACATAAATACAATTAAATAAAGCATAGGATAAAACAACATAAATACAATTTAATAAAGCATAGGTTAAAACAACATAAATACAATTTTATAAAGCATAGGATAAAACAACATAAATACAATTTAATAAAGCATAGGTTAAAACAACATAAATACAATTTAATAAAGCATAGGGTAAAACAACATAAATACAATTTAATAAAGCATAGGATAAAACAACATAAATACAATTTAATAAAGCATAGGTTAAAACAACATAAATTCAATTTAATAAAGCATAGGCAAAAACTACATAAATACAATTTAATAAAGCATAGGATAAAACAACATAAATACAATTTAATAAAGCATACGTTAAAACAACATAAATACAATTAAATAAAGCATAGGATAAAACAACATAAATACAATTTAATAAAGCATAGGTTAAAACAACATAAATACAATTTATAAAGCATAGGATAAAACAACATAAATAAAATTTAATAAAGCATAGGTTAAAACAACATAAATACAATTTAATAAAGCATAGGCAAAAACTACATAAATACAATTTAATAAAGCATAGGATAAAACAACATAAATACAATTTAATAAAGCATAGGATAAAAGAACATAAATACAATTTATAAAGCATAGTTTAAAACAACATAAATACAATTTAATAAAGCATAGGATAAAACAACATAAATACAATTTAATAAAGCATAGGATAAAACAACATAAATACAATTTAATGAAACATAGGATAAACAACATAAATACAATTTAGTAAAGCATAGGACAAAACAACATAAATACAATTTAATAAAGCATATGTTAAAACAACATAAATACAATTTAATAAAGCATAAGATAAAACAACATGAATATAATTTAGTAAAGCATAAGATAAAACAACATGAATACAATTTAATAAAGCATAGGATAAAACAACATAAATACAATTTAATAAAGCATAGGCTAAAACTACATAAATAAAATTTTATAAAGCATAGGATGAAACAAATTAAATACAATTTAATAAAGCATAGGATAAAACATAAATAAAATTTAATAAAGCATATTATAAAACACCATAAATACAATTTAATAAAGCATAGGATAAAACAACATAAATACAATTTAATAAAGCATAGGATAAAACAACATAAATACAATTTAATAAAGCATAGGATAAAATAACATAAATACAATTTCTTAAAGCATAGGCTAAAACTACATAAATACAATTTAATAAAGCATCGGACAAAACAACATAAATACAATTTAATAAAGCATATGATAAAACAACATAAATACAATTTAATAAAGCATAGGATAAAACAACATAAATAAAATTTAACAAAGCATAGGTTAAAACAACATAAATACAATTTAATAAAGCATCGGACAAAACAACATAAATACAATTTAATAAAGCATAGGATAAAACAACATAAATACAATTTAATAAAGCATAGGATAAAACAACATAAATACAAATTAATAAAGCATAGGCTAAAACTACATAAATACAATTTAATAAAGCATAGGATAAAACAACATAAATACAATTTAATAAAGCATAGGATAAAACAACATAAATACAATTTAATAAAGCATAGGATAAAACAACATAAATACAATTTAATAAAGCATACGTTAAAACATCATAAATAAAATTTAATAAAGCATAGGATAAAACAACATAAATAAAATTTAATAAAGCATAGGATAAAACAACGTAAATACAATTTAATAAAGCATATGATAAAACATAAATAAAATTTAATAAAGCATAGGATAAAACACCATAAATACAATTTAATAAAGCATAGGATAAAACAACATAAATACAATTTAATAAAGCATAGGTTAAAACAACATAAATGCAATTTAATAAAGCATAGGATAAAACAACATAAATACAATTTAATAAAGCATAGGATAAAACAACATAAATAACATTTAATAAAGCATAGGTTAAAACAACATAAATACAATTTAATAAAGCATCGGACAAAACAACATAAATACAATTTAATAAAGCATAGGATAAAACAACATAAATACAATTTAATAAAGCATAGGATAAAACAACATAAATACAATTTAATAAAGCATAGGATAAAACAACATAAATACAATTTAATAAAGCATAGGATAAAACAAATTAAATACAATTTAATAAAGCATAGGATAAAACAACATAAATTCAATTTAATAAAGCATAGGATAAAACAACATAAATACAATTTAATAAAGCATAGGATAAAACAACATAAATACAATTTAATAAAGCATAAGATAAAACAACATGAATACAATTTAATAAAGCATAGGTTAAAACAACATAAATACAATTTAATAAAGCATAGGATAAAACAACATAAATACAATTTAATAAAGCATAGGTTAAAACAACATAAATACAATTTAATAAAGCATAGGATAAAACAACATAAATACAATTTCATAAAGCAAAGGCTAAAACTACATAAATACAATTTAATAAAGCATCGGACAAAACAACATAAATACAATTTAATAAAGCATAGGATAAAACAACATAAATACAATTTATAAAGCATAGGATAAAACAACATAAATACAATTTAATAAAGCATAGGATAAAACAACATAAATAAAATTTAATAAAGCATAGGTTAAAACAACATAAATACAATTTAATAAAGCATCGGACAAAACAACATAAATACAATTTAATAAAGCATAGGATGAAACAACATAAATACAATTTATAAAGCATAGTTTAAAACAACATAAATACAATTTAATAAAGCATAGGATAAAACAACATAAATACAATTTAATAAAGCATAGGATAAAACAACATAAATACAATTTAATGAAACATAGGATAAACAACATAAATACAATGTAGTAAAGCATAGGACAAAACAACATAAATACAATTTAATAAAGCATATGTTAAAACAACATAAATACAATTTAATAAAGCATAAGATAAAACAAGATGAATATAATTTAGTAAAGCATAAGATAAAACAACATGAATACAATTTAATAAAGCATAGGATAAAACAACATAAATACAATTTAATAAAGCATAGGCTAAAACTACATAAATAAAATGTTATAAAGCATAGGATGAAACAAATTAAATACAATTTAATAAAGCATAGGATAAAACATAAATAAAATTTAATAAAGCATAGGATAAAACGCCATAAATACAATTTAATAAAGCATAGGATAAAACAACATAAATACAATTTAATAAAGCATAGGATAAAACAACATAAATACAATTTAATAAAGCATAGGATAAAATAACATAAATACAATTTCATAAAGCATAGGCTAAAACTACATAAATACAATTTAATAAAGCATCGGACAAAACAACATAAATACAATTTAATAAAGCATATGATAAAACAACATAAATACAATTTATAAAGCATAGGATAAAACAACATAAATACAATTTAATAAAGCATAGGATAAAACAACATAAATAAAATTTAATAAAGCATAGGATAAATCAACATAAATAAAATTTAATAAAGCATAGGTTAAAACAACATAAATACAATTTAATAAAGCATAGGATAAAACAACATAAATACAATTTAATAAAGCATAGGATAAAACAAAATAAATAAAATTTATAAATCATAGGATAAAACAACATAAATACAATTTAATAAAGCATAGGATAAAACAACATAAATACAATTTAATAAAGCATAGGATAAAACAACATAAATACAATTTAATGAAACATAGAATAAACAACATAAATACAATTTAGTAAAGCATAGGACAAAACAACATAAATACAATTTAATAAAGCATATGTTAAAACAACATAAATACAATTTAATAAAGCATAAGATAAAACAACATGAATATAATTTAGTAAAGCATAAGATAAAACAACATGAATACAATTTAATAAAGCATAGGATAAAACAACATAAATACAATTTAATAAAGCATAGGCTAAAACTACATAAATACAATTTAATAAAGCATAGGATAAAACAAATTAAATACAATTTAATAAAGCATAGAATAAAACAACATAAATTCAATTTAATAAAGCATAGGATAAAACAACATAAATACAATTTAATAAAGCATAGGATAAAACAACATAAATAAAATTTAATAAAGCATAGGTTAAAACAACATAAATACAATTTAATAAAGCATAGGGTAAAACAACATAAATACAATTTAATAAAGCATAGGATAAAACAACATAAATAAAATTTTATAAAGCATAGGTTAAACAACATAAATACAATTTAATAAAGCATAGGCAAAAACTACATAAATACAATTTCATAAAGCATAGGATAAAACAACATAAATACAATTTAATAAAGCATAGGTTAAAACAACATAAATACAATTTAATAAAGCATACGTTAAAACAACATAAATACAATTTAATAAAGCATAGGATAAAACAACATAAATACAATTTAATAAAGCATAGGATAAAACAACATAAATACAATTTAATAAAGCATAGGATAAAACAACATAAATACAATTTAATAAAGCATACGTTAAAACAACATAAATACAATTAAATAAAGCATAGGATAAAACAACATAAATACAATTTAATAAAGCATAGGTTAAAACAACATAAATACAATTTTATAAAGCATAGGATAAAACAACATAAATACAATTTAATAAAGCATAGGTTAAAACAACATAAATACAATTTAATAAAGCATAGGGTAAAACAACATAAATACAATTTAATAAAGCATAGGATAAAACAACATAAATACAATTTAATAAAGCATAGGTTAAAACAACATAAATTCAATTTAATAAAGCATAGGCAAAAACTACATAAATACAATTTAATAAAGCATAGGATAAAACAACATAAATACAATTTAATAAAGCATACGTTAAAACAACATAAATACAATTAAATAAAGCATAGGATAAAACAACATAAATACAATTTAATAAAGCATAGGTTAAAACAACATAAATACAATTTATAAAGCATAGGATAAAACAACATAAATAAAATTTAATAAAGCATAGGTTAAAACAACATAAATACAATTTAATAAAGCATAGGCAAAAACTACATAAATACAATTTAATAAAGCATAGGATAAAACAACATAAATACAATTTAATAAAGCATAGGATAAAAGAACATAAATACAATTTATAAAGCATAGTTTAAAACAACATAAATACAATTTAATAAAGCATAGGATAAAACAACATAAATACAATTTAATAAAGCATAGGATAAAACAACATAAATACAATTTAATGAAACATAGGATAAACAACATAAATACAATTTAGTAAAGCATAGGACAAAACAACATAAATACAATTTAATAAAGCATATGTTAAAACAACATAAATACAATTTAATAAAGCATAAGATAAAACAACATGAATATAATTTAGTAAAGCATAAGATAAAACAACATGAATACAATTTAATAAAGCATAGGATAAAACAACATAAATACAATTTAATAAAGCATAGGCTAAAACTACATAAATAAAATTTTATAAAGCATAGGATGAAACAAATTAAATACAATTTAATAAAGCATAGGATAAAACATAAATAAAATTTAATAAAGCATATTATAAAACACCATAAATACAATTTAATAAAGCATAGGATAAAACAACATAAATACAATTTAATAAAGCATAGGATAAAACAACATAAATACAATTTAATAAAGCATAGGATAAAATAACATAAATACAATTTCTTAAAGCATAGGCTAAAACTACATAAATACAATTTAATAAAGCATCGGACAAAACAACATAAATACAATTTAATAAAGCATATGATAAAACAACATAAATACAATTTATAAAGCATAGGATAAAACAACATAAATACAATTTAATAAAGCATAGGATAAAACAACATAAATAAAATTTAATAAAGCATAGGATAAAACAACATAAATAAAATTTAATAAAGCATAGGTTAAAACAACATAAATACAATTTAATGAAACATAGAATAAACAACATAAATACAATTTAGTAAAGCATAGGACAAAACAACATAAATACAATTTAATAAAGCATATGTTAAAACAACATAAATACAATTTAATAAAGCATAAGATAAAACAACATGAATATAATTTAGTAAAGCATAAGATAAAACAACATGAATACAATTTAATAAAGCATAGGATAAAACAACATAAATACAATTTAATAAAGCATAGGCTAAAACTACATAAATACAATTTAATAAAGCATAGGATAAAACAAATTAAATACAATTTAATAAAGCATAGAATAAAACAACATAAATTCAATTTAATAAAGCATAGGATAAAACAACATAAATACAATTTAATAAAGCATAGGATAAAACAACATAAATAAAATTTAATAAAGCATAGGTTAAAACAACATAAATACAATTTAATAAAGCATAGGGTAAAACAACATAAATACAATTTAATAAAGCATAGGATAAAACAACATAAATAAAATTTAATAAAGCATAGGTTAAACAACATAAATACAATTTAATAAAGCATAGGCAAAAACTACATAAATACAATTTCATAAAGCATAGGATAAAACAACATAAATACAATTTAATAAAGCATAGGTTAAAACAACATAAATACAATTTAATAAAGCATAGGATAAAACAACATAAATACAATTTAATAAAGCATAGGTTAAAACAACATAAATACAATTTAATAAAGCATAGGATAAAACAACATAAATACAATTTAATAAAGCATAGGATAAAACAACGTAAATACTTTTTAATAAAGCATAGGTTAAAACAACATAAATACAATTTAATAAAGCATAGGCTAAAACTACATAAATACAATTTAATAAAGCATAGGATAAAACAACATAAATACAATTTAATAAAGCATAGGATAAAACAACATAAATACAATTTAATAAAGCATAGGATAAAACAACATAAATACAATTTAATAAAGCATACGTTAAAACAACATAAATACAATTAAATAAAGCATAGGATAAAACAACATAAATACAATTTAATAAAGCATAGGTTAAAACAACATAAATACAATTTTATAAAGCATAGGATAAAACAACATAAATACAATTTAATAAAGCATAGGTTAAAACAACATAAATACAATTTAATAAAGCATAGGGTAAAACAACATAAATACAATTTAATAAAGCATAGGATAAAACAACATAAATACAATTTAATAAAGCATAGGTTAACACAACATAAATACAATTTAATAAAGCATAGGCAAAAACTACATAAATACAATTTAATAAAGCATAGGATAAAACAACATAAATACAATTTAATAAAGCATACGTTAAAACAACATAAATACAATTAAATAAAGCATAGGATAAAACAACATAAATACAATTTAATAAAGCATAGGTTAAAACAACATAAATACAATTTATAAAGCATAGGATAAAACAACATAAATAAAATTTAATAAAGCATAGGTTAAAACAACATAAATACAATTTAATAAAGCATAGGCAAAAACTACATAAATACAATTTAATAAAGCATAGGATAAAACAACATAAATACAATTTAATAAAGCATACGTTAAAACAACATAAATACAATTAAATAAAGCATAGGATAAAACAACATAAATACAATTTAATAAAGCATAGGTTAAAACAACATAAATACAATTTATAAAGCATAGGATAAAACAACATAAATACAATTTAATAAAGCATAGGATAAAACAACATAAATTCAATTTAATAAAGCATAGGATAAAACAACATAAATACAATTTAATAAAGCATAGGATAAAACAACATAAATAAAATTTAATAAAGCATAGGATAAAACAACGTAAATACTTTTTAATAAAGCATAGGTTAAAACAACATAAATACAATTTAATAAACCATAGGCTAAAACTACATAAATACAATTTAATAAAGCATAGGATAAAACAACATAAATACAATTTAATAAAGCATAGGATAAAACAACATAAATACAATTTAATAAAGCATAGGATAAAACAACATAAATACAATTTAATAAAGCATACGTTAAAACAACATAAATACAATTAAATAAAGCATAGGATAAAACAACATAAATACAATTTAATAAAGCATAGGTTAAAACAACATAAATACAGTTTTATAAAGCATAGGATAAAACAACATAAATACAATTTAATAAAGCATAGGTTAAAACAACATAAATACAATTTAATAAAGCATAGGATAAAACAACATAAATACAATTTAATAAAGCATAGGTTAAAACAACATAAATACAATTTAATAAAGCATAGGATAAAACAACATAAATACAATTTAATAAAGCATAGGATAAAACAACGTAAATACTTTTTAATAAAGCATAGGTTAAAACAACATAAATACAATTTAATAAACCATAGGCTAAAACTACATAAATACAATTTAATAAAGCATAGGATAAAACAACATAAATACAATTTAATAAAGCATAGGATAAAACAACATAAATACAATTTAATAAAGCATAGGATAAAACAACATAAATACAATTTAATAAAGCATACGTTAAAACAACATAAATACAATTAAATAAAGCATAGGATAAAACAACATAAATACAATTTAATAAAGCATAGGTTAAAACAACATAAATACAATTTTATAAAGCATAGGATAAAACAACATAAATACAATTTAATAAAGCATAGGTTAAAACAACATAAATACAATTTAATAAAGCATAGGATAAAACAACATAAATTCAATTTAATAAAGCATAGGATAAAACAACATAAATACAATTTAATAAAGCATAGGATAAAACAACATAAATACAATTTATAAAGCATAGGATAAAACAACATAAATACAATTTAATAAAGCATAGGATAAAACAACATAAATAAAATTTAACAAAGCATAGGTTAAAACAACATAAATACAATTTAATAAAGCATCGGACAAAACAACATAAATACAATTTAATAAAGCATAGGATAAAACAACATAAATACAATTTAATAAAGCATAGGATAAAACAACATAAATACAAATTAATAAAGCATAGGCTAAAACTACATAAATACAATTTAATAAAGCATAGGATAAAACAACATAAATACAATTTAATAAAGCATAGGTTAAAACAACATAAATACAATTTAATAAAGCATAGGATAAAACAACATAAATACAATTTAATAAAGCATAGGATAAAACAACATAAATAAAATTTAATAAAGCATAGGTTAAAACAACATAAATACAATTTAATAAAGCATAGGATAAAACAACATAAATACAATTTAATAAAGCATAGGCTAAAACAACATAAATACTTTTTAATAAAGCATAGGATACAACCACATAAATACAATTTAATAAAGCACAGGATAAAACAACATAAATACAATTTAATAAAGCATAGGATAAAACAACATAAATACAATTTAATAAAGCATAGGATAAAACAACATAAATACAATTTAATAAAGCATAGGATAAAACAACATAAATACAATTTAATAAAGCATACGTTAAAACATCATAAATAAAATTTAATAAAGCATAGGATAAAACAACATAAATAAAATTTAATAAAGCATAGGATAAAACAACGTAAATACAATTTAATAAAGCATATGATAAAACATAAATAAAATTTAATAAAGCATAGGATAAAACACCATAAATACAATTTAATAAAGCATAGGATAAAACAACATAAATACAATTTAATAAAGCATAGGTTAAAACAACATAAATGCAATTTAATAAAGCATAGGATAAAACAACATAAATACAATTTAATAAAGCATAGGATAAAACAACATAAATAACATTTAATAAAGCATAGGTTAAAACAACATAAATACAATTTAATAAAGCATCGGACAAAACAACATAAATACAATTTAATAAAGCATAAGATAAAACAACATGAATACAATTTAATAAAGCATAGGTTAAAACAACATAAATACAATTTAATAAAGCATAGGATAAAACAACATAAATACAATTTAATAAAGCATAGGTTAAAACAACATAAATACAATTTAATAAAGCATAGGATAAAACAACATAAATACAATTTCATAAAGCAAAGGCTAAAACTACATAAATACAATTTAATAAAGCATCGGACAAAACAACATAAATACAATTTAATAAAGCATAGGATAAAACAACATAAATACAATTTATAAAGCATAGGATAAAACAACATAAATACAATTTAATAAAGCATAGGATAAAACAACATAAATAAAATTTAATAAAGCATAGGTTAAAACAACATAAATACAATTTAATAAAGCATCGGACAAAACAACATAAATACAATTTAATAAAGCATAGGATGAAACAACATAAATACAATTTATAAAGCATAGTTTAAAACAACATAAATACAATTTAATAAAGCATAGGATAAAACAACATAAATACAATTTAATAAAGCATAGGATAAAACAACATAAATACAATTTAATGAAACATAGGATAAACAACATAAATACAATGTAGTAAAGCATAGGACAAAACAACATAAATACAATTTAATAAAGCATATGTTAAAACAACATAAATACAATTTAATAAAGCATAAGATAAAACAACATGAATATAATTTAGTAAAGCATAAGATAAAACAACATGAATACAATTTAATAAAGCATAGGATAAAACAACATAAATACAATTTAATAAAGCATAGGCTAAAACTACATAAATAAAATGTTATAAAGCATAGGATGAAACAAATTAAATACAATTTAATAAAGCATAGGATAAAACATAAATAAAATTTAATAAAGCATAGGATAAAACGCCATAAATACAATTTAATAAAGCATAGGATAAAACAACATAAATACAATTTAATAAAGCATAGGATAAAACAACATAAATACAATTTAATAAAGCATAGGATAAAATAACATAAATACAATTTCATAAAGCATAGGCTAAAACTACATAAATACAATTTAATAAAGCATCGGACAAAACAACATAAATACAATTTAATAAAGCATATGATAAAACAACATAAATACAATTTATAAAGCATAGGATAAAACAACATAAATACAATTTAATAAAGCATAGGATAAAACAACATAAATAAAATTTAATAAAGCATAGGATAAAACAACATAATTAAAATTTAATAAAGCATAGGTTAAAACAACATAAATACAATTTAATAAAGCATAGGATAAAACAACATAAATACAATTTAATAAAGCATAGGATAAAACAAAATAAATAAAATTTATAAAGCATAGGATAAAACAACATAAATACAATTTAATAAAGCATAGGATAAAACAACATAAATACAATTTAATAAAGCATAGGATAAAACAACATAAATACAATTTAATGAAACATAGAATAAACAACATAAATACAATTTAGTAAAGCATAGGACAAAACAACATAAATACAATTTAATAAAGCATATGTTAAAACAACATAAATACAATTTAATAAAGCATAAGATAAAACAACATGAATATAATTTAGTAAAGCATAAGATAAAACAACATGAATACAATTTAATAAAGCATAGGATAAAACAACATAAATACAATTTAATAAAGCATAGGCTAAAACTACATAAATACAATTTAATAAAGCATAGGATAAAACAAATTAAATACAATTTAATAAAGCATAGAATAAAACAACATAAATTCAATTTAATAAAGCATAGGATAAAACAACATAAATACAATTTAATAAAGCATAGGATAAAACAACATAAATACAATTTAATAAAGCATAGGTTAAAACAACATAAATACAATTTAATAAAGCATAGGGTAAAACAACATAAATACAATTTAATAAAGCATAGGATAAAACAACATAAATAAAATTTAATAAAGCATAGGTTAAAACAACATAAATACAATTTAATAAAGCATAGGCAAAAACTACATAAATACAATTTAATAAAGCATAGGATAAAACAACATAAATACAATTTAATAAAGCATAGGTTAAAACAACATAAATACAATTTAATAAAGCATAGGATAAAACAACATAAATACAATTTAATAAAGCATAGGTTAAAACAACATAAATACAATTTAATAAAGCATAGGATAAAACAACATAAATACAATTTAATAAAGCATAGGATAAAACAACGTAAATACTTTTTAATAAAGCATAGGTTAAAACAACATAAATACAATTTAATAAAGCATAGGATAAAACTATATAAATACAATTTAATAAAGCATAGGATAAAACAACATAAATACAATTTAATAAAGCATAGGATAAAACAACATAAATACAATTTAATAAAGCATAGGATAAAACAACATAAATACAATTTAATAAAGCATACGTTAAAACAACATAAATACAATTAAATAAAGCATAGGATAAAACAACATAAATACAATTTAATAAAGCATAGGTTAAAACAACATAAATACAATTTTATAAAGCATAGGATAAAACAACATAAATACAATTTAATAAAGCATAGGTTAAAACAACATAAATACAATTTAATAAAGCATAGGATAAAACAACATAAATTCAATTTAATAAAGCATAGGATAAAACAACTTAAATACAATTTAATAAAGCATAGGATAAAACAACATAAATACAATTTATAAAGCATAGGATAAAACAACATAAATACAATTTAATAAAGCATAGGATAAAACAACATAAATTCAATTTAATAAAGCATAGGATAAAACAACATAAATACAATTTAATAAAGCATAGGATAAAACAACATAAATACAATTTAATAAAGCATAGGATAAAACAACATAAATACAATTTAATAAAGCATACGTTAAAACAACATAAATACAATTAAATAAAGCATAGGATAAAACAACATAAATACAATTTAATAAAGCATAGGTTAAAACAACATAAATACAATTTTATAAAGCATAGGATAAAACATAAATAAAATTTAATAAAGCATAGGATAAAACGCCATAAATACAATTTAATAAAGCATAGGATAAAACAACATAAATACAATTTAATAAAGCATAGGATAAAACAACATAAATACAATTTAATAAAGCATAGGATAAAATAACATAAATACAATTTCATAAAGCATAGGCTAAAACTACATAAATACAATTTAATAAAGCATAGGATAAAACAACATAAATACAATTTAATAAAGCATAGGATAAAACAACATAAATACAATTTAATGAAACATAGAATAAACAACATAAATACAATTTAGTAAAGCATAGGACAAAACAACATAAATACAATTTAATAAAGCATATGTTAAAACAACATAAATACAATTTAATAAAGCATAAGATAAAACAACATGAATATAATTTAGTAAAGCATAAGATAAAACAACATGAATACAATTTAATAAAGCATAGGATAAAACAACATAAATACAATTTAATAAAGCATAGGCTAAAACTACATAAATACAATTTAATAAAGCATAGGATAAAACAAATTAAATACAATTTAATAAAGCATAGAATAAAACAACATAAATTCAATTTAATAAAGCATAGGATAAAACAACATAAATACAATTTAATAAAGCATAGGATAAAACAACATAAATAAAATTTAATAAAGCATAGGTTAAAACAACATAAATACAATTTAATAAAGCATAGGGTAAAACAACATAAATACAATTTAATAAAGCATAGGATAAAACAACATAAATAAAATTTTATAAAGCATAGGTTAAACAACATAAATACAATTTAATAAAGCATAGGCAAAAACTACATAAATACAATTTCATAAAGCATAGGATAAAACAACATAAATACAATTTAATAAAGCATAGGTTAAAACAACATAAATACAATTTAATAAAGCATAGGATAAAACAACATAAATACAATTTAATAAAGCATAGGTTAAAACAACATAAATACAATTTAATAAAGCATAGGATAAAACAACATAAATACAATTTAATAAAGCATAGGATAAAACAACGTAAATACTTTTTAATAAAGCATAGGTTAAAACAACATAAATACAATTTAATAAAGCATAGGCTAAAACTACATAAATACAATTTAATAAAGCATAGGATAAAACAACATAAATACAATTTAATAAAGCATAGGATAAAACAACATAAATACAATTTAATAAAGCATAGGATAAAACAACATAAATACAATTTAATAAAGCATACGTTAAAACAACATAAATACAATTAAATAAAGCATAGGATAAAACAACATAAATACAATTTAATAAAGCATAGGTTAAAACAACATAAATACAATTTTATAAAGCATAGGATAAAACAACATAAATACAATTTAATAAAGCATAGGTTAAAACAACATAAATACAATTTAATAAAGCATAGGGTAAAACAACATAAATACAATTTAATAAAGCATAGGATAAAACAACATAAATAAAATTTAATAAAGCATAGGTTAAAACAACATAAATACAATTTAATAAAGCATAGGCAAAAACTACATAAATACAATTTAATAAAGCATAGGATAAAACAACATAAATACAATTTAATAAAGCATAGGTTAAAACAACATAAATACAATTTAATAAAGCATAGGATAAAACAACATAAATACAATTTAATAAAGCATAGGTTAAAACAACATAAATACAATTTAATAAAGCATAGGATAAAACAACATAAATACAATTTAATAAAGCATAGGATAAAACAACGTAAATACTTTTTAATAAAGCATAGGTTAAAACAACATAAATACAATTTAATAAAGCATAGGATAAAACTATATAAATACAATTTAATAAAGCATAGGATAAAACAACATAAATACAATTTAATAAAGCATAGGATAAAACAACATAAATACAATTTAATAAAGCATACGTTAAAACAACATAAATACAATTAAATAAAGCATAGGATAAAACAACATAAATACAATTTAATAAAGCATAGGTTAAAACAACATAAATACAATTTTATAAAGCATAGGATAAAACAACATAAATACAATTTAATAAAGCATAGGTTAAAACAACATAAATACAATTTAATAAAGCATAGGATAAAACAACATAAATTCAATTTAATAAAGCATAGGATAAAACAACTTAAATACAATTTAATAAAGCATAGGATAAAACAACATAAATACAATTTATAAAGCATAGGATAAAACAACATAAATACAATTTAATAAAGCATAGGATAAAACAACATAAATTCAATTTAATAAAGCATAGGATAAAACAACATAAATACAATTTAATAAAGCATAGGATAAAACAACATAAATAACATTTAATAAAGCATAGGATAAAACAACATAAATACAATTTATAAAGCATAGGATAAAACAACATAAATACAATTTAATAAAGCATAGGTTAAAACAACATAAATACAATTTAATAAAGCATAGGATTAAACAACATAAACAGAATTTAATAAAGCATAGGTTAAAACAACATAAATACAATTTAATAAAGCATAGGATAAAACAACATAAATACAATTTAATAAAGCATAGGATAAAACAACGTAAATACTTTTTAATAAAGCATAGGTTAAAACAACATAAATACAATTTAATAAAGCATAGGCTAAAACTACATATATACAATTTAATAAAGCATAGGATAAAACAACATAAATACAATTTAATAAAGCATACGTTAAAACAACATAAATACAATTAAATAAAGCATAGGATAAAACAACATAAATACAATTTAATAAAGCATAGGTTAAAACAACATAAATACAATTTATAAAGCATAGGATAAAACAACATAAATACAATTTAATAAAGCATAGGATAAAACAACATAAATTCAATTTAATAAAGCATAGGATAAAACAACATAAATACAATTTAATAAAGCATAGGATAAAACAACATAAATACAATTTAATAAAGCATAGGATAAAACAACATAAATACAATTTAATAAAGCATACGTTAAAACAACATAAATACAATTAAATAAAGCATAGGATAAAACAACATAAATACAATTTAATAAAGCATAGGTTAAAACAACATAAATACAATTTTATAAAGCATAGGATAAAACAACATAAATACAATTTAATAAAGCATAGGTTAAAACAACATAAATACAATTTATAAAGCATAGGATAAAACAACATAAATACAATTTAATAAAGCATAGGATAAAACAACATAAATACAATTTAATAAAGCATAGGTTAAAACAACATAAATACAATTTAATAAAGCATAGGATAAAACAACATAAATACAATTTAATAAAGCATAGGTTAAAACAACATAAATACAATTTAATAAAGCATAGGATAAAACAACATAAATACAATTTAATAAAGCATAGGATAAAACAACGTAAATACTTTTTAATAAAGCATAGGTTAAAACAACATAAATACAATTTAATAAAGCATAGGATAAAACTACATAAATACAATTTAATAAAGCATAGGATAAAACAACATAAATACAATTTAATAAAGCATAGGATAAAACAACATAAATACAATTTAATAAAGCATAGGATAAAACAACATAAATACAATTTAATAAAGCATACGTTAAAACAACATAAATACAATTAAATAAAGCATAGGATAAAACAACATAAATACAATTTAATAAAGCATAGGTTAAAACAACATAAATACAATTTATAAAGCATAGGATAAAACAACATAAATACAATTTAATAAAGCATAGGATAAAACAACATAAATTCAATTTAATAAAGCATAGGATAAAACAACATAAATACAATTTAATAAAGCATAGGATAAAACAACATAAATAAAATTTAATAAAGCATACGTTAAAACAACATAAATACAATTAAATAAAGCATAGGATAAAACAACATAAATACAATTTAATAAAGCATAGGTTAAAACAACATAAATACAATTTATAAAGCATAGGATAAAACAACATAAATACAATTTAATAAAGCATAGGATAAAACAACATAAATTCAATTTAATAAAGCATAGGATAAAACAACATAAATACAATTTAATAAAGCATAGGATAAAACAACATAAATAAAATTTAATAAAGCATAGGATAAAACAACATAAATACAATTTATAAAGCATAGGATAAAACAACGTAAATACAATTTAATAAAGCATAGGTTAAAACAACATAAATACAATTTAATAAAGCATAGGATAAAACAACATAAATACAATTTAATAAAGCATAGGTTAAAACAACATAAATACAATTTAATAAAGCATAGGATAAAACAACATAAATACAATTTAATAAAGCATAGGATAAAACAACGTAAATACTTTTTAATAAAGCATAGGTTAAAACAACATAAATACAATTTAATAAACCATAGGCTAAAACTACATAAATACAATTTAATAAAGCATAGGATAAAACAACATAAATACAATTTAATAAAGCATAGGATAAAACAACATAAATACAATTTAATAAAGCATAGGATAAAACAACATAAATACAATTTAATAAAGCATACGTTAAAACAACATAAATACAATTAAATAAAGCATCGGACAAAACAACATAAATACAATTTAATAAAGCATAGGATAAAACAACATAAATACAATTTATAAAGCATAGGATAAAACAACATAAATACAATTTAATAAAGCATAGGATAAAACAACATAAATACAATTTATAAAGCATAGGATAAAACAACATAAATACAATTTAATAAAGCATAGGATTTAAACAACATAAATACAATTTAATAAAGCATAGGATAAAACAACATAAATACAATTTAATGAAACATAGGATAAACAACATAAATACAATTTAGTAAAGCATAGGACAAAACAACATAAATACAATTTAATAAAGCATATGTTAAAACAACATAAATACAATTTAATAAAGCATAAGATAAAACAACATGAATATAATTTAGTAAAGCATAAGATAAAACAACATGAATGCAATTTAATAAAGCATAGGATAAAACAACATAAATACAATTTAATAAAGCATAGGCTAAAACTACATAAATAAAATTTAATAAAGCATAGGATAAAACAAATTAAATACAATTTAATAAAGCATACGATAAAACATAAATAAAATTTAATAAAGCATAGGATAAAACACCATAAATACAATTTAATAAAGCATAGGATAAAACAACATAAATACAATTTAATAAAGCATAGGATAAAACAACATAAATACAATTTAATAAAGCATAAGATAAAACAACATGAATACAATTTAATAAAGCATAGGTTAAAACAACATAAATACAATTTAATAAAGCATAGGATAAAACAACATAAATACAATTTAATAAAGCATAGGTTAAAACAACATAAATACAATTTAATAAAGCATCGGATAAAACAACATAAATACAATTTCATAAAGCATAGGCTAAAACTACATAAATACAATTTAATAAAGCATAGGACAAAACAACATAAATACAATTTAATAAAGCATAGGATAAAACAACATAAATACAATTTATAAAGCATAGGAAAAAACAACATAAATACAATTTAATAAAGCATAGGATAAAACAACATAAATACAATTTAATAAAGCATAAGATAAAACAACATGAATATAATTTAGTAAAGCATAAGATAAAACAACATGAATACAATTTAATAAAGCATAGGCTAAAACAACATAAATACAATTTAATAAAGCATAGGCTAAAACTACATAAATAAAATTTAATAAAGCATAGGATAAAACAAATTAAATACAATTTAATAAAGCATAGGATAAAACATAAATAAAATTTAATAAAGC
The DNA here is from genome assembly GCF_046119375.1 of Phyllobates terribilis. Classification (NCBI taxonomy): domain Eukaryota; kingdom Metazoa; phylum Chordata; class Amphibia; order Anura; family Dendrobatidae; genus Phyllobates; species Phyllobates terribilis. Next base: position 2,676,689 of record NW_027362778.1, read on the forward strand.
ATAGGATAAAACACCATAAATACAATTTAATAAAGCATAGGATAAAACAACATAAATACAATTTAATAAAGCATAGGTTAAAACAACATAAATGCAATTTAATAAAGCATAGGATAAAACAACATAAATACAATTTAATAAAGCATGGGATAAAACAACATAAATAAAATTTAATAAAGCATAGGTTAAAACAACATAAATACAATTTAATAAAGCATCGGACAAAACAACATAAATACAATTTAATAAAGCATAGGATAAAACAACATAAATACAATTTAATAAAGCATAGGATAAAACAACATAAATACAATTTAATAAAGCATAGGATAAAACAACATAAATACAATTTAATAAAGCATAGGCTAAAACTACATAAATACAATTTAATAAAGCATAGGATAAAACAAATTAAATACAATTTAATAAAGCATAGGATAAAACAACATAAATTCAATTTAATAAAGCATAGGATAAAACAACATAAATACAATTTAATAAATCATAGGATAAAACAACATAAATACAATTTAATAAAGCATAAGATAAAACAACATGAATACAATTTAATAAAGCATAGGTTAAAACAACATAAATACAATTTAATAAAGCATAGGATAAAACAACATAAATACAATTTAATAAAGCATAGGTTAAAACAACATAAATACAATAAAGCATAGGATAAAACAACATAAATACAATTTCATAAAGCATAGGCTAAAACTACATAAATAAAATTTAATAAAGCATAGGATAAAACAACGTAAATACAATTTAATAAAGCATATGATAAAACATAAATAAAATTTAATAAAGCATAGGATAAAACACCGTAAATACAATTTAATAAAGCATAGGATAAAACAACATAAATACAATTTAATAAAGCATAGGTTAAAACAACATAAATGCAATTTAATAAAGCATAGGATAAAACAACATAAATACAATTTAATAAAGCATAGGATAAAACAACATAAATAAAATTTAATAAAGCATAGGTTAAAACAACATAAATACAATTTAATAAAGCATCGGACAAAACAACATAAATACAATTTAATAAAGCATAGGATAAAACAACATAAATACAATTTATAAAGCATAGGATAAAACAACATAAATACAATTTAATAAAGCATTGGATAAAACAACATAAATACAATTTAATAAAGCATAGGATAAAACAACATAAATACAATTTAATAAAGCATAGGATAAAACAACATAAATACAATTTAATAAAGCATAGGCTAAAACTACATAAATACAATTTAATAAAGCATAGGATAAAACAAATTAAATACAATTTAATAAAGCATAGGATAAAACAACATAAATTCAATTTAATAAAGCATAGGATAAAACAACATAAATACAATTTAATAAAGCATCGGACAAAACAATATAAATACAATTTAATAAAGCATAGGATAAAACAACATAAATACAATTTATAAAGCATAGGATAAAACAACATAAATACAATTTAATAAAGTATAGGATAAAACAACATAAATAAAATTTAATAAAGCATAGGTTAAAACAACATAAATACAATTTAATAAAGCATCGGACAAAACAACATAAATACAATTTAATAAAGCATAGGATAAAACAACATAAATACAATTTATAAAGCATAGGATAAAACAACATAAATACAATTTAATAAAGCATAGGATAAAACAACATAAATACAATTTATAAAGCATAGGATAAAACAACATAAATACAATTTAATAAAGCATAGGATTAAACAACATAAATACAATTTAATAAAGCATAGGATAAAACAACATAAATACAATTTAATGAAACATAGGATAAACAACATAAATACAATTTAGTAAAGCATAGGACAAAACAACATAAATACAATTTAATAAAGCATATGTTAAAACAACATAAATACAATTTAATAAAGCATAAGATAAAACAACATGAATATAATTTAGTAAAGCATAAGATAAAACAACATGAATACAATTTAATAAAGCATAGGATAAAACAACATAAATACAATTTAATAAAGCATAGGATAAAACAACATAAATAAAATTTAATAAAGCATAGGATAAAACAACATAAATACAATTTATAAAGCATAGGATAAAACAACGTAAATACAATTTAATAAAGCATAGGTTAAAACAACATAAAAACAATTTAATAAAGCATAGGATAAAACAACATAAATACAATTTAATAAAGCATAGGATAAAACAACATAAATACAATTTAATAAAGCATAGGATAAAACAACATAAATACAATTTAATAAAGCATAGGATAAAACAACATAAATACAATTTAATAAAGCATAGGATAAAACAACATAAATACAATTTAATAAAGCATAGGCTAAAACTACATAAATACAATTTAATAAAGCATAGGATAAAACAAATTAAATACAATTTAATAAAGCATAGGATAAAACAACATAAATTCAATTTAATAAAGCATAGGATAAAACAACATAAATACAATTTAATAAAGCATAGGATAAAACAACATAAATACAATTTAATAAAGCATAAGATAAAACAACATGAATACAATTTAATAAAGCATAGGTTAAAACAACATAAATACAATTTAATAAAGCATAGGATAAAACAACATAAATACAATTTAATAAAGCATAGGTTAAAACAACATAAATACAATAAAGCATAGGATAAAACAACATAAATACAATTTCATAAAGCATAGGCTAAAACTACATAAATAAAATTTAATAAAGCATAGGATAAAACAACATAAATACAATTTAATAAAGCATAGGATAAAACAACATAAATACAATTTAATAAAGCATAGGTTAAAACAACATAAATGCAATTTAATAAAGCATAGGATAAAACAACATAAATACAATTTAATAAAGCATAGGATAAAACAACATAAATAAAATTTAATAAAGCATAGGTTAAAACAACATAAATACAATTTAATAAAGCATCAGACAAAACAACATAAATACAATTTAATAAAGCATAGGATAAAACAACATAAATACAATTTATAAAGCATAGGATAAAACAACATAAATACAATTTAATAAAGCATAGGATAAAACAACATAAATACAATTTAATAAAGCATAGGATAAAACAACATAAATACAATTTAATAAAGCATAGGATAAAACAACATAAATACAATTTAATAAAGCATAGGCTAAAACTACATAAATACAATTTAATAAAGCATAGGATAAAACAAATTAAATACAATTTAATAAAGCATAGGATAAAACAACATAAATTCAATTTAATAAAGCATAGGATAAAACAACATAAATACAATTTAATAAAGCATCGGACAAAACAACATAAATACAATTTAATAAAGCATAGGATAAAACAACATAAATACAATTTATAAAGCATAGGATAAAACAACATAAATACAATTTAATAAAGTATAGGATAAAACAACATAAATAAAATTTAATAAAGCATAGGTTAAAACAACATAAATACAATTTAATAAAGCATCGGACAAAACAACATAAATACAATTTAATAAAGCATAGGATAAAACAACATAAATACAATTTATAAAGCATAGGATAAAACAACATAAATACAATTTAATAAAGCATAGGATAAAACAACATAAATACAATTTATAAAGCATAGGATAAAACAACATAAATACAATTTAATAAAGCATAGGATAAAACAACATAAATACAATTTAATAAAGCATAGGATAAAACAACATAAATACAATTTAATGAAACATAGGATAAACAACATAAATACAATTTAGTAAAGCATAGGACAAAACAACATAAATACAATTTAATAAAGCATATGTTAAAACAACATAAATACAATTTAATAAAGCATAAGATAAAACAACATGAATATAATTTAGTAAAGCATAAGATAAAACAACATGAATACAATTTAATAAAGCATAGGATAAAACAACATAAATACAATTTAATAAAGCATAGGATAAAACAACATAAATAAAATTTAATAAAGCATAGGATAAAACAACATAAATACAATTTATAAAGCATAGGATAAAACAACGTAAATACAATTTAATAAAGCATAGGTTAAAACAACATAAAAACAATTTAATAAAGCATAGGATAAAACAACATAAATACAATTTAATAAAGCATAGGTTAAAACAACATAAATACAATTTAATAAAGCATAGGATAAAACAACATAAATACAATTTAATAAAGCATAGGATAAAACAACGTAAATACTTTTTAATAAAGCATAGGTTAAAACAACATAAATACAATTTAATAAACCATAGGCTAAAACTACATAAATACAATTTAATAAAGCATAGGATAAAACAACATAAATACAATTTAATAAAGCATAGGATAAAACAACATAAATACAATTTAATAAAGCATAGGATAAAACAACATAAATACAATTTAATAAAGCATACGTTAAAACAACATAAATACAATTAAATAAAGCATAGGATAAAACAACATAAATACAATTTAATAAAGCATAGGCTAAAACTACATAAATACAATTTAATAAAGCATAGGATAAAACTACATAAATACAATTTAATAAAGCATAGGTTAAAACAACATAAATACAATTTAATAAAGCATAGGAGAAAACAACATAAATACAATTTAATAAAGCATAGGATAAAACAACATAAATACAATTTAATAAAGCATAGGCTAAAACTACATAAATACAATTTAATAAAGCATAGGATAAAACAAATTAAATACAATTTAATAAAGCATAGGATAAAACAACATAAATTCAATTTAATAAAGCATAGGATAAAACAACATAAATACAATTTAATAAAGCATAGGATAAAACAACATAAATACAATTTAATAAAGCATAGGATAAAACAACATAAATACAATTTAATAAAGCATAGGATAAAACAACATAAATACAATTTAATAAAGCATAGGATAAAACAACATAAATACAATTTAATAAAGCATAGGCTAAAACTACATAAATACAATTTAATAAAGCATAGGATAAAACAAATTAAATACAATTTAATAAAGCATAGGATAAAACAACATAAATTCAATTTAATAAAGCATAGGATAAAACAACATAAATACAATTTAATAAAGCATAGGATAAAACAACATAAATACAATTTAATAAAGCATAAGATAAAACAACATGAATACAATTTAATAAAGCATAGGTTAAAACAACATAAATACAATTTAATAAAGCATAGGATAAAACAACATAAATACAATTTAATAAAGCATAGGTTAAAACAACATAAATACAATAAAGCATATGATAAAACAACATAAATACAATTTCATAAAGCATAGGCTAAAACTACATAAATAAAATTTAATAAAGCATAGGATAAAACAACGTAAATACAATTTAATAAAGCATATGATAAAACATAAATAAAATTTAATAAAGCATAGGATAAAACACCATAAATACAATTTAATAAAGCATAGGATAAAACAACATAAATACAATTTAATAAAGCATAGGTTAAAACAACATAAATGCAATTTAATAAAGCATAGGATAAAACAACATAAATACAATTTAATAAAGCATAGGATAAAACAACATAAATAAAATTTAATAAAGCATAGGTTAAAACAACATAAATACAATTTAATAAAGCATCGGACAAAACAACATAAATACAATTTAATAAAGCATAGGATAAAACAACATAAATACAATTTATAAAGCATAGGATAAAACAACATAAATACAATTTAATAAAGCATTGGATAAAACAACATAAATACAATTTAATAAAGCATAGGATAAAACAACATAAATACAATTTAATAAAGCATAGGATAAAACAACATAAATACAATTTAATAAAGCATAGGCTAAAACTACATAAATACAATTTAATAAAGCATAGGATAAAACAAATTAAATACAATTTAATAAAGCATAGGATAAAACAACATAAATTCAATTTAATAAAGCATAGGATAAAACAACATAAATACAATTTAATAAAGCATCGGACAAAACAACATAAATACAATTTAATAAAGCATAGGATAAAACAACATAAATACAATTTATAAAGCATAGGATAAAACAACATAAATACAATTTAATAAAGTATAGGATAAAACAACATAAATAAAATTTAATAAAGCATAGGTTAAAACAACATAAATACAATTTAATAAAGCATCGGACAAAACAACATAAATACAATTTAATAAAGCATAGGATAAAACAACATAAATACAATTTATAAAGCATAGGATAAAACAACATAAATACAATTTAATAAAGCATAGGATAAAACAACATAAATACAATTTATAAAGCATAGGATAAAACAACATAAATACAATTTAATAAAGCATAGGATAAAACAACATAAATACAATTTAATAAAGCATAGGATAAAACAACATAAATACAATTTAATGAAACATAGGATAAACAACATAAATACAATTTAGTAAAGCATAGGACAAAACAACATAAATACAATTTAATAAAGCATATGTTAAAACAACATAAATACAATTTAATAAAGCATAAGATAAAACAACATGAATATAATTTAGTAAAGCATAAGATAAAACAACATGAATACAATTTAATAAAGCATAGGATAAAACAACATAAATACAATTTAATAAAGCATAGGATAAAACAACATAAATAAAATTTAATAAAGCATAGCATAAAACAACATAAATACAATTTATAAAGCATAGGATAAAACAACGTAAATACAATTTAATAAAGCATAGGTTAAAACAACATAAAAACAATTTAATAAAGCATAGGATAAAACAACATAAATACAATTTAATAAAGCATAGGTTAAAACAACATAAATACAATTTAATAAAGCATAGGATAAAACAACATAAATACAATTTAATAAAGCATAGGATAAAACAAAGTAAATACTTTTTAATAAAGCATAGGTTAAAACAACATAAATACAATTTAATAAACCATAGGCTAAAACTACATAAATACAATTTAATAAAGCATAGGATAAAACAACATAAATACAATTTAATAAAGCATAGGATAAAACAACATAAATACAATTTAATAAAGCATAGGATAAAACAACATAAATACAATTTAATAAAGCATACGTTAAAACAACATAAATACAATTAAATAAAGCATAGGATAAAACAACATAAATACAATTTAATAAAGCATAGGCTAAAACTACATAAATACAATTTAATAAAGCATAGGATAAAACTACATAAATACAATTTAATAAAGCATAGGTTAAAACAACATAAATACAATTTAATAAAGCATAGGAGAAAACAACATAAATACAATTTAATAAAGCATAGGATAAAACAACATAAATACAATTTAATAAAGCATAGGCTAAAACTACATAAATACAATTTAATAAAGCATAGGATAAAACAAATTAAATACAATTTAATAAAGCATAGGATAAAACAACATAAATTCAATTTAATAAAGCATAGGATAAAACAACATAAATACAATTTAATAAAGCATAGGATAAAACAACATAAATACAATTTAATAAAGCATAAGATAAAACAACATGAATACAATTTAATAAAGCATAGGTTAAAACAACATAAATACAATTTAATAAAGCATAGGATAAAACAACATAAATACAATTTAATAAAGCATAGGTTAAAACAACATAAATACAATAAAGCATATGATAAAACAACATAAATACAATTTCATAAAGCATAGGCTAAAACTACATAAATAAAATTTAATAAAGCATAGGATAAAACAACGTAAATACAATTTAATAAAGCATATGATAAAACATAAATAAAATTTAATAAAGCATAGGATAAAACACCATAAATACAATTTAATAAAGCATAAGATAAAACAACATGAATACAATTTAATAAAGCATAGGTTAAAACAACATAAATACAATTTAATAAAGCATAGGATAAAACAACATAAATACAATTTAATAAAGCATAGGTTAAAACAACATAAATACAATAAAGCATATGATAAAACAACATAAATACAATTTCATAAAGCATAGGCTAAAACTACATAAATAAAATTTAATAAAGCATAGGATAAAACAACGTAAATACAATTTAATAAAGCATATGATAAAACATAAATAAAATTTAATAAAGCATAGGATAAAACACCATAAATACAATTTAATAAAGCATAGGATAAAACAACATAAATACAATTTAATAAAGCATAGGTTAAAACAACATAAATGCAATTTAATAAAGCATAGGATAAAACAACATAAATACAATTTAATAAAGCATAGGATAAAACAACATAAATAAAATTTAATAAAGCATAGGTTAAAACAACATAAATACAATTTAATAAAGCATCGGACAAAACAACATAAATACAATTTAATAAAGCATAGGATAAAACAACATAAATACAATTTATAAAGCATAGGATAAAACAACATAAATACAATTTAATAAAGCATTGGATAAAACAACATAAATACAATTTAATAAAGCATAGGATAAAACAACATAAATACAATTTAATAAAGCATAGGATAAAACAACATAAATACAATTTAATAAAGCATAGGCTAAAACTACATAAATACAATTTAATAAAGCATAGGATAAAACAAATTAAATACAATTTAATAAAGCATAGGATAAAACAACATAAATTCAATTTAATAAAGCATAGGATAAAACAACATAAATACAATTTAATAAAGCATCGGACAAAACAATATAAATACAATTTAATAAAGCATAGGATAAAACAACATAAATACAATTTATAAAGCATAGGATAAAACAACATAAATACAATTTAATAAAGTATAGGATAAAACAACATAAATAAAATTTAATAAAGCATAGGTTAAAACAACATAAATACAATTTAATAAAGCATCGGACAAAACAACATAAATACAATTTAATAAAGCATAGGATAAAACAACATAAATACAATTTATAAAGCATAGGATAAAACAACATAAATACAATTTAATAAAGCATAGGATAAAACAACATAAATACAATTTATAAAGCATAGGATAAAACAACATAAATACAATTTAATAAAGCATAGGATTAAACAACATAAATACAATTTAATAAAGCATAGGATAAAACAACATAAATACAATTTAATGAAACATAGGATAAACAACATAAATACAATTTAGTAAAGCATAGGACAAAACAACATAAATACAATTTAATAAAGCATATGTTAAAACAACATAAATACAATTTAATAAAGCATAAGATAAAACAACATGAATATAATTTAGTAAAGCATAAGATAAAACAACATGAATACAATTTAATAAAGCATAGGATAAAACAACATAAATACAATTTAATAAAGCATAGGATAAAACAACATAAATAAAATTTAATAAAGCATAGGATAAAACAACATAAATACAATTTATAAAGCATAGGATAAAACAACGTAAATACAATTTAATAAAGCATAGGTTAAAACAACATAAAAACAATTTAATAAAGCATAGGATAAAACAACATAAATACAATTTAATAAAGCATAGGATAAAACAACATAAATAAAATTTAATAAAGCATAGGATAAAACAACATAAATACAATTTAATAAAGCATAGGATAAAACAACATAAATACAATTTAATAAAGCATAGGATAAAACAACATAAATACAATTTAATAAAGCATAGGCTAAAACTACATAAATACAATTTAATAAAGCATAGGATAAAACAAATTAAATACAATTTAATAAAGCATAGGATAAAACAACATAAATTCAATTTAATAAAGCATAGGATAAAACAACATAAATACAATTTAATAAAGCATAGGATAAAACAACATAAATACAATTTAATAAAGCATAAGATAAAACAACATGAATACAATTTAATAAAGCATAGGTTAAAACAACATAAATACAATTTAATAAAGCATAGGATAAAACAACATAAATACAATTTAATAAAGCATAGGTTAAAACAACATAAATACAATAAAGCATAGGATAAAACAACATAAATACAATTTCATAAAGCATAGGCTAAAACTACATAAATAAAATTTAATAAAGCATAGGATAAAACAACGTAAATACAATTTAATAAAGCATATGATAAAACATAAATAAAATTTAATAAAGCATAGGATAAAACACCATAAATACAATTTAATAAAGCATAGGATAAAACAACATAAATACAATTTAATAAAGCATAGGTTAAAACAACATAAATGCAATTTAATAAAGCATAGGATAAAACAACATAAATACAATTTAATAAAGCATAGGATAAAACAACATAAATAAAATTTAATAAAGCATAGGTTAAAACAACATAAATACAATTTAATAAAGCATCGGACAAAACAACATAAATACAATTTAATAAAGCATAGGATAAAACAACATAAATACAATTTATAAAGCATAGGATAAAACAACATAAATACAATTTAATAAAGCATAGGATAAAACAACATAAATACAATTTAATAAAGCATAGGATAAAACAACATAAATACAATTTAATAAAGCATAGGATAAAACAACATAAATACAATTTAATAAAGCATAGGCTAAAACTACATAAATACAATTTAATAAAGCATAGGATAAAACAAATTAAATACAATTTAATAAAGCATAGGATAAAACAACATAAATTCAATTTAATAAAGCATAGGATAAAACAACATAAATACAATTTAATAAAGCATCGGACAAAACAACATAAATACAATTTAATAAAGCATAGGATAAAACAACATAAATACAATTTATAAAGCATAGGATAAAACAACATAAATACAATTTAATAAAGTATAGGATAAAACAACATAAATAAAATTTAATAAAGCATAGGTTAAAACAACATAAATACAATTTAATAAAGCATCGGACAAAACAACATAAATACAATTTAATAAAGCATAGGATAAAACAACATAAATACAATTTATAAAGCATAGGATAAAACAACATAAATACAATTTAATAAAGCATAGGATAAAACAACATAAATACAATTTATAAAGCATAGGATAAAACAACATAAATACAATTTAATAAAGCATAGGATAAAACAACATAAATACAATTTAATAAAGCATAGGATAAAACAACATAAATACAATTTAATGAAACATAGGATAAACAACATAAATACAATTTAGTAAAGCATAGGACAAAACAACATAAATACAATTTAATAAAGCATATGTTAAAACAACATAAATACAATTTAATAAAGCATAAGATAAAACAACATGAATATAATTTAGTAAAGCATAAGATAAAACAACATGAATACAATTTAATAAAGCATAGGATAAAACAACATAAATACAATTTAATAAAGCATAGGATAAAACAACATAAATAAAATTTAATAAAGCATAGGATAAAACAACATAAATACAATTTATAAAGCATAGGATAAAACAACGTAAATACAATTTAATAAAGCATAGGTTAAAACAACATAAAAACAATTTAATAAAGCATAGGATAAAACAACATAAATACAATTTAATAAAGCATAGGTTAAAACAACATAAATACAATTTAATAAAGCATAGGATAAAACAACATAAATACAATTTAATAAAGCATAGGATAAAACAACGTAAATACTTTTTAATAAAGCATAGGTTAAAACAACATAAATACAATTTAATAAACCATAGGCTAAAACTACATAAATACAATTTAATAAAGCATAGGATAAAACAACATAAATACAATTTAATAAAGCATAGGATAAAACAACATAAATACAATTTAATAAAGCATAGGATAAAACAACATAAATACAATTTAATAAAGCATACGTTAAAACAACATAAATACAATTAAATAAAGCATAGGATAAAACAACATAAATACAATTTAATAAAGCATAGGCTAAAACTACATAAATACAATTTAATAAAGCATAGGATAAAACTACATAAATACAATTTAATAAAGCATAGGTTAAAACAACATAAATACAATTTAATAAAGCATAGGAGAAAACAACATAAATACAATTTAATAAAGCATAGGATAAAACAACATAAATACAATTTAATAAAGCATAGGCTAAAACTACATAAATACAATTTAATAAAGCATAGGATAAAACAAATTAAATACAATTTAATAAAGCATAGGATAAAACAACATAAATTCAATTTAATAAAGCATAGGATAAAACAACATAAATACAATTTAATAAAGCATCGGACAAAACAATATAAATACAATTTAATAAAGCATAGGATAAAACAACATAAATACAATTTATAAAGCATAGGATAAAACAACATAAATACAATTTAATAAAGTATAGGATAAAACAACATAAATAAAATTTAATAAAGCATAGGTTAAAACAACATAAATACAATTTAATAAAGCATCGGACAAAACAACATAAATACAATTTAATAAAGCATAGGATAAAACAACATAAATACAATTTATAAAGCATAGGATAAAACAACATAAATACAATTTAATAAAGCATAGGATAAAACAACATAAATACAATTTAATAAAGCATAGGATTAAACAACATAAATACAATTTAATAAAGCATAGGATAAAACAACATAAATACAATTTAATGAAACATATGATAAACAACATAAATACAATTTAGTAAAGCATAGGACAAAACAACATAAATACAATTTAATAAAGCATATGTTAAAACAACATAAATACAATTTAATAAAGCATAAGATAAAACAACATGAATATAATTTAGTAAAGCATAAGATAAAACAACATGAATACAATTTAATAAAGCATAGGATAAAACAACATAAATACAATTTAATAAAGCATAGGATAAAACAACATAAATAAAATTTAATAAAGCATAGGATAAAACAACATAAATACAATTTATAAAGCATAGGATAAAACAACGTAAATACAATTTAATAAAGCATAGGTTAAAACAACATAAAAACAATTTAATAAAGCATAGGATAAAACAACATAAATACAATTTAATAAAGCATAGGATAAAACAACATAAATACAATTTAATAAAGCATAGGATAAAACAACATAAATACAATTTAATAAAGCATAGGATAAAACAACATAAATACAATTTAATAAAGCATAGGATAAAACAACATAAATACAATTTAATAAAGCATAGGCTAAAACTACATAAATACAATTTAATAAAGCATAGGATAAAACAAATTAAATACAATTTAATAAAGCATAGGATAAAACAACATAAATTCAATTTAATAAAGCATAGGATAAAACAACATAAATACAATTTAATAAAGCATAGGATAAAACAACATAAATACAATTTAATAAAGCATAAGATAAAACAACATGAATACAATTTAATAAAGCATAGGTTAAAACAACATAAATACAATTTAATAAAGCATAGGATAAAACAACATAAATACAATTTAATAAAGCATAGGTTAAAACAACATAAATACAATAAAGCATAGGATAAAACAACATAAATACAATTTCATAAAGCATAGGCTAAAACTACATAAATAAAATTTAATAAAGCATAGGATAAAACAACGTAAATACAATTTAATAAAGCATATGATAAAACATAAATAAAATTTAATAAAGCATAGGATAAAACACCATAAATACAATTTAATAAAGCATAGGATAAAACAACATAAATACAATTTAATAAAGCATAGGTTAAAACAACATAAATGCAATTTAATAAAGCATAGGATAAAACATAAATAAATACAATTTAATAAAGCATAGGATAAAACAACATAAATAAAATTTAATAAAGCATAGGTTAAAACAACATAAATACAATTTAATAAAGCATCGGACAAAACAACATAAATACAATTTAATAAAGCATAGGATAAAACAACATAAATACAATTTATAAAGCATAGGATAAAACGACATAAATACAATTTAATAAAGCATAGGTTAAAACAACATAAATACAATTTAATAAAGCATAGGAGAAAACAACATAAATACAATTTAATAAAGCATAGGATAAAACAACATAAATACAATTTAATAAAGCATAGGCTAAAACTACATAAATACAATTTAATAAAGCATAGGATAAAACAAATTAAATACAATTTAATAAAGCATAGGATAAAACAACATAAATTCAATTTAATAAAGCATAGGATAAAACAACATAAATACAATTTAATAAAGCATCGGACAAAACAATATAAATACAATTTAATAAAGCATAGGATAAAACAACATAAATACAATTTATAAAGCATAGGATAAAACAACATAAATACAATTTAATAAAGTATAGGATAAAACAACATAAATAAAATTTAATAAAGCATAGGTTAAAACAACATAAATACAATTTAATAAAGCATCGGACAAAACAACATAAATACAATTTAATAAAGCATAGGATAAAACAACATAAATACAATTTATAAAGCATAGGATAAAACAACATAAATACAATTTAATAAAGCATAGGATAAAACAACATAAATACAATTTATAAAGCATAGGATAAAACAACATAAATACAATTTAATAAAGCATAGGATTAAACAACATAAATACAATTTAATAAAGCATAGGATAAAACAACATAAATACAATTTAATGAAACATAGGATAAACAACATAAATACAATTTAGTAAAGCATAGGACAAAACAACATAAATACAATTTAATAAAGCATATGTTAAAACAACATAAATACAATTTAATAAAGCATAAGATAAAACAACATGAATATAATTTAGTAAAGCATAAGATAAAACAACATGAATACAATGTAATAAAGCATAGGATAAAACAACATAAATACAATTTAATAAAGCATAGGATAAAACAACATAAATAAAATTTAATAAAGCATAGGATAAAACAACATAAATACAATTTATAAAGCATAGGATAAAACAACGTAAATACAATTTAATAAAGCATAGGTTAAAACAACATAAAAACAATTTAATAAAGCATAGGATAAAACAACATAAATACAATTTAATAAAGCATAGGATAAAACAACATAAATACAATTTAATAAAGCATAGGATAAAACAACATAAATACAATTTAATAAAGCATAGGATAAAACAACATAAATACAATTTAATAAAGCATAGGATAAAACAACATAAATACAATTTAATAAAGCATAGGCTAAAACTACATAAATACAATTTAATAAAGCATAGGATAAAACAAATTAAATACAATTTAATAAAGCATAGGATAAAACAACATAAATTCAATTTAATAAAGCATAGGATAAAACAACATAAATACAATTTAATAAAGCATAGGATAAAACAACATAAATACAATTTAATAAAGCATAAGATAAAACAACATGAATACAATTTAATAAAGCATAGGTTAAAACAACATAAATACAATTTAATAAAGCATAGGATAAAACAACATAAATACAATTTAATAAAGCATAGGTTAAAACAACATAAATACAATAAAGCATAGGATAAAACAACATAAATACAATTTCATAAAGCATAGGCTAAAACTACATAAATAAAATTTAATAAAGCATAGGATAAAACAACGTAAATACAATTTAATAAAGCATATGATAAAACATAAATAAAATTTAATAAAGCATAGGATAAAACACCATAAATACAATTTAATAAAGCATAGGATAAAACAACATAAATACAATTTAATAAAGCATAGGTTAAAACAACATAAATGCAATTTAATAAAGCATAGGATAAAACAACATAAATACAATTTAATAAAGCATAGGATAAAACAACATAAATAAAATTTAATAAAGCATAGGTTAAAACAACATAAATACAATTTAATAAAGCATCGGACAAAACAACATAAATACAATTTAATAAAGCATAGGATAAAACAACATAAATACAATTTATAAAGCATAGGATAAAACAACATAAATACAATTTAATAAAGCATAGGATAAAACAACATAAATACAATTTAATAAAGCATAGGATAAAACAACATAAATACAATTTAATAAAGCATAGGATAAAACAACATAAATACAATTTAATAAAGCATAGGCTAAAACTACATAAATACAATTTAATAAAGCATAGGATAAAACAAATTAAATACAATTTAATAAAGCATAGGATAAAACAACATAAATTCAATTTAATAAAGCATAGGATAAAACAACATAAATACAATTTAATAAAGCATCGGACAAAACAACATAAATACAATTTAATAAAGCATAGGATAAAACAACATAAATACAATTTATAAAGCATAGGATAAAACAACATAAATACAATTTAATAAAGTATAGGATAAAACAACATAAATAAAATTTAATAAAGCATAGGTTAAAACAACATAAATACAATTTAATAAAGCATCGGACAAAACAACATAAATACAATTTAATAAAGCATAGGATAAAACAACATAAATACAATTTATAAAGCATAGGATAAAACAACATAAATACAATTTAATAAAGCATAGGATAAAACAACATAAATACAATTTATAAAGCATAGGATAAAACAACATAAATACAATTTAATAAAGCATAGGATAAAACAACATAAATACAATTTAATAAAGCATAGGATAAAACAACATAAATACAATTTAATGAAACATAGGATAAACAACATAAATACAATTTAGTAAAGCATAGGACAAAACAACATAAATACAATTTAATAAAGCATATGTTAAAACAACATAAATACAATTTAATAAAGCATAAGATAAAACAACATGAATATAATTTAGTAAAGCATAAGATAAAACAACATGAATACAATTTAATAAAGCATAGGATAAAACAACATAAATACAATTTAATAAAGCATAGGATAAAACAACATAAATAAAATTTAATAAAGCATAGGATAAAACAACATAAATACAATTTATAAAGCATAGGATAAAACAACGTAAATACAATTTAATAAAGCATAGGTTAAAACAACATAAAAACAATTTAATAAAGCATAGGATAAAACAACATAAATACAATTTAATAAAGCATAGGTTAAAACAACATAAATACAATTTAATAAAGCATAGGATAAAACAACATAAATACAATTTAATAAAGCATAGGATAAAACAACGTAAATACTTTTTAATAAAGCATAGGTTAAAACAACATAAATACAATTTAATAAACCATAGGCTAAAACTACATAAATACAATTTAATAAAGCATAGGATAAAACAACATAAATACAATTTAATAAAGCATAGGATAAAACAACATAAATACAATTTAATAAAGCATAGGATAAAACAACATAAATACAATTTAATAAAGCATACGTTAAAACAACATAAATACAATTAAATAAAGCATAGGATAAAACAACATAAATACAATTTAATAAAGCATAGGCTAAAACTACATAAATACAATTTAATAAAGCATAGGATAAAACTACATAAATACAATTTAATAAAGCATAGGTTAAAACAACATAAATACAATTTAATAAAGCATAGGAGAAAACAACATAAATACAATTTAATAAAGCATAGGATAAAACAACATAAATAAAATTTAATAAAGCATAGGTTAAAACAACATAAATACAATTTAATAAAGCATAGGATAAAACAACATAAATACAATTTAATAAAGCATAGGCTAAAACAACATAAATACTTTTTAATAAAGCATAGGATACAACCACATAAATACAATTTAATAAAGCATAGGTTAAAACAACATAAATACAATTTAATAAAGCATCGGACAAAACAACATAAATACAATTTAATAAAGCATAGGATAAAACAACATAAATACAATTTATAAAGCATAGGATAAAACAACATAAATACAATTTAATAAAGCATAGGATAAAACAACATAAATACAATTTATAAAGCATAGGATAAAACAACATAAATACAATTTAATAAAGCATAGGATAAAACAACATAAATACAATTTAATAAAGCATAGGATAAAACAACATAAATACAATTTAATGAAACATAGGATAAACAACATAAATACAATTTAGTAAAGCATAGGACAAAACAACATAAATACAATTTAATAAAGCATATGTTAAAACAACATAAATACAATTTAATAAAGCATAAGATAAAACAACATGAATATAATTTAGTAAAGCATAAGATAAAACAACATGAATACAATTTAATAAAGCATAGGATAAAACAACATAAATACAATTTAATAAAGCATAGGCTAAAACTACATAAATAAAATTTAATAAAGCATAGGATAAAACAAATTAAATACAATTTAATAAAGCATACGATAAAACATAAATAAAATTTAATAAAGCATAGGATAAAACACCATAAATACAATTTAATAAAGCATAGGATAAAACAACATAAATACAATTTAATAAAGCATAGGATAAAACAACATAAATACAATTTAATAAAGCATAAGATAAAACAACATGAATACAATTTAATAAAGCATAGGTTAAAACAACATAAATACAATTTAATAAAGCATAGGATAAAACAACATAAATACAATTTAATAAAGCATAGGTTAAAACAACATAAATACAATTTAATAAAGCATCGGATAAAACAACATAAATACAATTTCATAAAGCATAGGCTAAAACTACATAAATACAATTTAATAAAGCATAGGACAAAACAACATAAATACAATTTTATAAAGCATAGGATAAAACAACATAAATACAATTTATAAAGCATAGGAAAAAACAACATAAATACAATTTAATAAAGCATAGGATAAAACAACATAAATACAATTTAATAAAGCATAAGATAAAACAACATGAATATAATTTAGTAAAGCATAAGATAAAACAACATGAATACAATTTAATAAAGCATAGGCTAAAACAACATAAATACAATTTAATAAAGCATAGGCTAAAACTACATAAATAAAATTTAATAAAGCATAGGATAAAACAAATTAAATACAATTTAATAAAGCATAGGATAAAACATAAATAAAATTTAATAAAGCATAGGATAAAACACCATAAATACAATTTAATAAAGCATAGGATAAAACAACATAAATACAATTTAATAAAGCATAGGTTAAAACAACATAAATGCAATTTAATAAAGCATAGGATAAAACAACATAAATACAATTTAATAAAGCATGGGATAAAACAACATAAATAAAATTTAATAAAGCATAGGTTAAAACAACATAAATACAATTTAATAAAGCATCGGACAAAACAACATAAATACAATTTAATAAAGCATAGGATAAAACAACATAAATACAATTTAATAAAGCATAGGATAAAACAACATAAATACAATTTAATAAAGCATAGGATAAAACAACATAAATACAATTTAATAAAGCATAGGATAAAACAACATAAATACAATTTAATAAAGCATAGGCTAAAACTACATAAATACAATTTAATAAAGCATAGGATAAAACAAATTAAATACAATTTAATAAAGCATAGGATAAAACAACATAAATTTAATTTAATAAAGCATAGGATAAAACAACATAAATACAATTTAATAAAGCATAGGATAAAACAACATAAATACAATTTAATAAAGCATAAGATAAAACAACATGAATACAATTTAATAAAGCATAGGTTAAAACAACATAAATACAATTTAATAAAGCATAGGATAAAACAACATAAATACAATTTAATAAAGCATAGGTTAAAACAACATAAATACAATAAAGCATAGGATAAAACAACATAAATACAATTTCATAAAGCATAGGCTAAAACTACATAAATAAAATTTAATAAAGCATAGGATAAAACAACGTAAATACAATTTAATAAAGCATATGATAAAACATAAATAAAATTTAATAAAGCATAGGATAAAACACCATAAATACAATTTAATAAAGCATAGGATAAAACAACATAAATACAATTTAATAAAGCATAGGTTAAAACAACATAAATGCAATTTAATAAAGCATAGGATAAAACAACATAAATACAATTTAATAAAGCATAGGATAAAACAACATAAATAAAATTTAATAAAGCATAGGTTAAAACAACATAAATACAATTTAATAAAGCATCGGACAAAACAACATAAATACAATTTAATAAAGCATAGGATAAAACAACATAAATACAATTTATAAAGCATAGGATAAAACAACATAAATACAATTTAATAAAGCATAGGATAAAACAACATAAATACAATTTAGTAAAGCATAGGACAAAACAACATAAATACAATTTAATAAAGCATATGTTAAAACAACATAAATACAATTTAATAAAGCATAAGATAAAACAACATGAATATAATTTAGTAAAGCATAAGATAAAACAACATGAATACAATTTAATAAAGCATAGGATAAAACAACATAAATACAATTTAATAAAGCATAGGCTAAAACTACATAAATAAAATTTAATAAAGCATAGGATAAAACAAATTAAATACAATTTAATAAAGCATACGATAAAACATAAATAAAATTTAATAAACCAAAGGATAAAACACCATAAATACAATTTAATAAAGCATAGGATAAAACAACATAAATACAATTTAATAAAGCATAGGATAAAACAACATAAATACAATTTAATAAAGCATAAGATAAAACAACATGAATACAATTTAATAAAGCATAGGTTAAAACAACATAAATACAATTTAATAAAGCATAGGATAAAACAACATAAATACAATTTAATAAAGCATAGGTTAAAAAAACATAAATACAATTTAATAAAGCATCGGATAAAACAACATAAATACAATTTCATAAAGCATAGGCTAAAACTACATAAATACAATTTAATAAAGCATAGGACAAAACAACATAAATACAATTTAATAAAGCATAGGATAAAACAACATAAATACAATTTATAAAGCATAGGAAAAAACAACATAAATACAATTTAATAAAGCATAGGATAAAACAACATAAATACAATTTAATAAAGCATAAGATAAAACAACATGAATATAATTTAGTAAAGCATAAGATAAAACAACATGAATACAATTTAATAAAGCATAGGCTAAAACAACATAAATACAATTTAATAAAGCATAGGCTAAAACTACATAAATAAAATTTAATAAAGCATAGGATAAAACAAATTAAATACAATTTAATAAAGCATAGGATAAAACATAAATAAAATTTAATAAAGCATAGGATAAAACACCATAAATACAATTTAATAAAGCATAGGATAAAACAACATAAATACAATTTAATAAAGCTTAGGTTAAAACAACATAAATGCAATTTAATAAAGCATAGGATAAAACAACATAAATACAATTTAATAAAGCATGGGATAAAACAACATAAATAAAATTTAATAAAGCATAGGTTAAAACAACATAAATACAATTTAATAAAGCATCGGACAAAACAACATAAATACAATTTAATAAAGCATAGGATAAAACAACATAAATACAATTTAATAAAGCATAGGATAAAACAACATAAATACAATTTAATAAAGCATAGGCTAAAACTACATAAATACAATTTAATAAAGCATAGGATAAAACAAATTAAATACAATTTAATAAAGCATAGGATAAAACAACATAAATTCAATTTAATAAAGCATAGGATAAAACAACATAAATACAATTTAATAAAGCATAGGATAAAACAACATAAATACAATTTAATAAAGCATAAGATAAAACAACATGAATACAATTTAATAAAGCATAGGTTAAAACAACATAAATACAATTTAATAAA
Organism: Phyllobates terribilis; assembly: GCF_046119375.1. Taxonomy (NCBI): domain Eukaryota; kingdom Metazoa; phylum Chordata; class Amphibia; order Anura; family Dendrobatidae; genus Phyllobates; species Phyllobates terribilis. The sequence goes on from NW_027362778.1 coordinate 2,698,443, forward strand.
GCATAGGATAAAACAACATAAATACAATTTAATAAAGCATAGGTTAAAACAACATAAATACAATAAAGCATAGGATAAAACAACATAAATACAATTTCATAAAGCATAGGCTAAAACTACATAAATACAATTTAATAAAGCATCGGACAAAACAACATAAATACAATTTAATAAAGCATAGGATAAAACAACATAAATACAATTTATAAAGCATAGGATAAAACAACATAAATACAATTTAATAAAGCATAGGATAAAACAACATAAATGAAATTTAATAAAGCATAGGTTAAAACAACATAAATACAATTTAATAAAGCATCGGACAAAACAACATAAATACAATTTAATAAGCATAGGATAAAACAACATAAATACAATTTAATAAAGCATAGGATAAAACAACATAAATGAAATTTAATAAAGCATAGGTTAAAACAACATAAATACAATTTAATAAAGCATCGGACAAAACAACATAAATACAATTTAATAAAGCATAGGATAAAACAACATAAATACAATTTATAAAGCATAGGATAAAACAACATAAATACAATTTAATAAAGCATAGGATAAAACAACATAAATACAATTTAATAAAGCATAGGATAAAACAACATAAATACAATTTAATGAAACATAAGATAAACAACATAAATACAATTTAGTAAAGCATAGGACAAAACAACATATATACAATTTAATAAAGCATATGTTAAAACAACATAAATACAATTTAATAAAGCATAAGATAAAACAACATGAATATAATTTAGTAAAGCATAAGATAAAACAACATAAATACAATTTAATAAAGCATCGGACAAAACAACATAAATACAATTTAATAAAGCATAGGATAAAACAACATAAATACAATTTATAAAGCATAGGATAAAACAACATAAATACAATTTAATAAAGCATAGGATAAAACAACATAAATACAATTTAATAAAGCATAGGATAAGACAACATAAATACAATTTAATAAAGCATAGGATAAAACAACATAAATACAATTTAATAAAGCATAGGATAAAACAACATAAATACAATTTAATAAAGCATAGGATAAAACAACATAAATACAATTTAATAAAGCATAGGATAAAACAACATAAATACAATTTAATAAAGCATAGGCTAAAACTACATAAATACAATTTAATAAAGCATAGGATAAAACAAATTAAATACAATTTAATAAAGCATAGGATAAAACAACATAAATTCAATTTAATAAAGCATAGGATAAAACAACATAAATACAATTTAATAAAGCATAGGATAAAACAACATAAATACAATTTAATAAAGCATAAGATAAAACAACATGAATACAATTTAATAAAGCATAGGTTAAAACAACATAAATACAATTTAATAAAGCATAGGATAAAACAACATAAATACAATTTAATAAAGCATAGGTTAAAACAACATAAATACAATAAAGCATAGGATAAAACAACATAAATACAATTTCATAAAGCATAGGCTAAAACTACATAAATACAATTTAATAAAGCATCGGACAAAACAACATAAATACAATTTAATAAAGCATAGGATAAAACAACATAAATACAATTTATAAAGCATAGGATAAAACAACATAAATACAATTTAATAAAGCATAGGATAAAACAACATAAATGAAATTTAATAAAGCATAGGTTAAAACAACATAAATACAATTTAATAAAGCATCGGACAAAACAACATAAATACAATTTAATAAGCATAGGATAAAACAACATAAATACAATTTAATAAAGCATAGGATAAAACAACATAAATGAAATTTAATAAAGCATAGGTTAAAACAACATAAATACAATTTAATAAAGCATCGGACAAAACAACATAAATACAATTTAATAAAGCATAGGATAAAACAACATAAATACAATTTATAAAGCATAGGATAAAACAACATAAATACAATTTAATAAAGCATAGGATAAAACAACATAAATACAATTTAATAAAGCATAGGATAAAACAACATAAATACAATTTAATGAAACATAAGATAAACAACATAAATACAATTTAGTAAAGCATAGGACAAAACAACATAAATACAATTTAATAAAGCATATGTTAAAACAACATAAATACAATTTAATAAAGCATAAGATAAAACAACATGAATATAATTTAGTAAAGCATAAGATAAAACAACATAAATACAATTTAATAAAGCATCGGACAAAACAACATAAATACAATTTAAAAAAGCATAGGATAAAACAACATAAATACAATTTATAAAGCATAGGATAAAACAACATAAATACAATTTAATAAAGCATAGGATAAAACAACATAAATACAATTTAATAAAGCATAGGATAAGACAACATAAATACAATTTAATAAAGCATAGGATAAAACAACATAAATACAATTTAATAAAGCATAAGATAAAAAAACATGAATACAATTTAATAAAGCATAGGTTAAAACAACATAAATACAATTTAATAAATCATAGAATAAAACAACATAAATACAATTTAATAAAGCATAGGTTAAAACAACATAAATACAATTTAATAAAGCATAGGATAAAATAACATAAATACAATTTCATAAAGCATAGGCTAAAACTACATAAATACAATTTAATAAAGCATCGGACAAAACAACATAAATACAATTTAATAAAGCATATGATAAAACGACATAAATACAATTTATAAAGCATAGGATAAAACAACATAAATACAATTTATAAAGCATAGGATAAAACAACATAAATACAATTTAATAAAGCATAGGATAAAACAACATAAATACAATTTAATAAAGCATAGGATAAGACAACATAAATACAATTTAATAAAGCATAGGATAAAACAACATAAATACAATTTAATAAAGCATAGGATAAAACAACATAAATACAATTTAATAAAGCATAGGATAAAACAACATAAATACAATTTAATAAAGCATAGGATAAAACAACATAAATACAATTTAATAAAGCATAGGCTAAAACTACATAAATACAATTTAATAAAGCATAGGATAAAACAAATTAAATACAATTTAATAAAGCATAGGATAAAACAACATAAATTCAATTTAATAAAGCATAGGATAAAACAACATAAATACAATTTAATAAAGCATAGGATAAAACAACATAAATACAATTTAATAAAGCATAAGATAAAACAACATGAATACAATTTAATAAAGCATAGGTTAAAACAACATAAATACAATTTAATAAAGCATAGGATAAAACAACATAAATACAATTTAATAAAGCATAGGTTAAAACAACATAAATACAATAAAGCATAGGATAAAACAACATAAATACAATTTCATAAAGCATAGGCTAAAACTACATAAATACAATTTAATAAAGCATCGGACAAAACAACATAAATACAATTTAATAAAGCATAGGATAAAACAACATAAATACAATTTATAAAGCATAGGATAAAACAACATAAATACAATTTAATAAAGCATAGGATAAAACAACATAAATGAAATTTAATAAAGCATAGGTTAAAACAACATAAATACAATTTAATAAAGCATCGGACAAAACAACATAAATACAATTTAATAAGCATAGGATAAAACAACATAAATACAATTTAATAAAGCATAGGATAAAACAACATAAATGAAATTTAATAAAGCATAGGTTAAAACAACATAAATACAATTTAATAAAGCATCGGACAAAACAACATAAATACAATTTAATAAAGCATAGGATAAAACAACATAAATACAATTTATAAAGCATAGGATAAAACAACATAAATACAATTTAATAAAGCATAGGATAAAACAACATAAATACAATTTAATAAAGCATAGGATAAAACAACATAAATACAATTTAATGAAACATAAGATAAACAACATAAATACAATTTAGTAAAGCATAGGACAAAACAACATAAATACAATTTAATAAAGCATATGTTAAAACAACATAAATACAATTTAATAAAGCATAAGATAAAACAACATGAATATAATTTAGTAAAGCATAAGATAAAACAACATAAATACAATTTAATAAAGCATCGGACAAAACAACATAAATACAATTTAATAAAGCATAGGATAAAATAACATAAATACAATTTCATAAAGCATAGGCTAAAACTACATAAATACAATTTAATAAAGCATCGGACAAAACAACATAAATACAATTTAATAAAGCATATGATAAAACGACATAAATACAATTTATAAAGCATAGGATAAAACAACATAAATACAATTTAATAAAGCATAGGATAAAACAACATAAATACAATTTAATAAAGCATAGGATAAGACAACATAAATACAATTTAATAAAGCATAGGATAAAACAACATAAATACAATTTAATAAAGCATAGGATAAAACAACATAAATAAAATTTAATAAAGCATAGGTTAAAACAACATAAATACAATTTAATAAAGCATCGGACAAAACAACATAAATACAATTTAATAAAGCATAGGATAAAACAACATAAATACAATTTAATAAAGCATAGGATAAAACAACATAAATACAATTTAATAAAGCATACGTTAAAACAACATAAATACAATTAAATAAAGCATAGGATAAAACAACATAAATACAATTTAATAAAGCATAGGTTAAAACAACATAAATACAATTTATAAAGCATAGGATAAAACAACATGAATACAATTTAATAAAGCATAGGATAAAACAACATAAATTCAATTTAATAAAGCATAGGATAAAACAACATAAATACAATTTAATAAAGCATAGGATAAAACAACATAAATAAAATTTAATAAAGCATAGGATAAAACAACATAAATACAATTTATAAAGCATAGGATAAAACAACGTAAATACAATTTAATAAAGCATAGGTTAAAACAACATAAATACAATTTAATAAAGCATAGGATAAAACAACATAAATACAATTTAATAAAGCATAGGTTAAAACAACATAAATACAATTTAATAAAGCATAGGATAAAACAACATAAATACAATTTAATAAAGCATAGGATAAAACAACGTAAATACTTTTTAATAAAGCATAGGTTAAAACAACATAAATACAATTTAATAAACCATAGGCTAAAACTACATAAATACAATTTAATAAAGCATAGGATAAAACAACATAAATACAATTTAATAAAGCATAGGATAAAACAACATAAATACAATTTAATAAAGCATAGGATAAAACAACATAAATACAATTTAATAAAGCATACGTTAAAACAACATAAATACAATTAAATAAAGCATAGGATAAAACAACATAAATACAATTTAATAAAGCATAGGCTAAAACTACATAAATACAATTTAATAAAGCATAGGATAAAACAACATAAATACAATTTAATAAAGCATAGGTTAAAACAACATAAATACAATTTAATAAAGCATAGGATAAAACAACATAAATACAATTTAATAAAGCATAGGATAAAACAACATAAATAAAATTTAATAAAGCATAGGTTAAAACAACATAAATACAATTTAATAAAGCATAGGATAAAACAACATAAATACAATTTAATAAAGCATAGGCTAAAACAACATAAATACTTTTTAATAAAGCATAGGATACAACCACATAAATACAATTTAATAAAGCACAGGATAAAACAACATAAATACAATTTAATAAAGCATAGGATAAAACAACATAAATAAAATTTAATAAAGCATAGGATAAAACAACGTAAATACAATTTAATAAAGCATATGATAAAACATAAATAAAATTTAATAAAGCATAGGATAAAACACCATAAATACAATTTAATAAAGCATAGGATAAAACAACATAAATACAATTTAATAAAGCATAGGTTAAAACAACATAAATGCAATTTAATAAAGCATAGGATAAAACAACATAAATACAATTTAATAAAGCATAGGATAAAACAACATAAATAAAATTTAATAAAGCATAGGTTAAAACAACATAAATACAATTTAATAAAGCATCGGACAAAACAACATAAATACAATTTAATAAAGCATAGGATAAAACAACATAAATACAATTTATAAAGCATAGGATAAAACAACATAAATACAATTTAATAAAGCATAGGATAAAACAACATAAATACAATTTAATAAAGCATAGGATAAAACAACATAAATACAATTTAATAAAGCATAGGATAAAACAACATAAATACAATTTAATAAAGCATAGGCTAAAACTACATAAATACAATTTAATAAAGCATAGGATAAAACAAATTAAATACAATTTAATAAAGCATAGGATAAAACAACATAAATTCAATTTAATAAAGCATAGGATAAAACAACATAAATACAATTTAATAAAGCATCGGACAAAACAACATAAATACAATTTAATAAAGCATAGGATAAAACAACATAAATACAATTTATAAAGCATAGGATAAAACAACATAAATACAATTTAATAAAGTATAGGATAAAACAACATAAATAAAATTTAATAAAGCATAGGTTAAAACAACATAAATACAATTTAATAAAGCATCGGACAAAACAACATAAATACAATTTAATAAAGCATAGGATAAAACAACATAAATACAATTTATAAAGCATAGGATAAAACAACATAAATACAATTTAATAAAGCATAGGATAAAACAACATAAATACAATTTAATGAAACATAGGATAAACAACATAAATACAATTTAGTAAAGCATAGGACAAAACAACATAAATACAATTTAATAAAGCATAAGATAAAACAACATGAATATAATTTAGTAAAGCATAAGATAAAACAACATGAATACAATTTAATAAAGCATAGGATAAAACAACATAAATACAATTTAATAAAGCATAGGATAAAACAACATAAATACAATTTAGTAAAGCATAGGACAAAACAACATAAATACAATTTAATAAAGCATATGTTAAAACAACATAAATACAATTTAATAAAGCATAAGATAAAACAACATGAATATAATTTAGTAAAGCATAAGATAAAACAACATGAATACAATTTAATAAAGCATAGGATAAAACAACATAAATACAATTTAATAAAGCATAGGCTAAAACTACATAAATAAAATTTAATAAAGCATAGGATAAAACAAATTAAATACAATTTAATAAAGCATACGATAAAACATAAATGAAATTTAATAAAGCATAGGATAAAACACCATAAATACAATTTAATAAAGCATAGGATAAAACAACATAAATACAATTTAATAAAGCATAGGATAAAACAACATAAATACAATTTAATAAAGCATAAGATAAAACAACATGAATACAATTTAATAAAGCATAGGTTAAAACAACATAAATACAATTTAATAAAGCATAGGATAAAACAACATAAATACAATTTAATAAAGCATAGGTTAAAAAAACATAAATACAATTTAATAAAGCATCGGATAAAACAACATAAATACAATTTCATAAAGCATAGGCTAAAACTACATAAATACAATTTAATAAAGCATAGGACAAAACAACATAAATACCAATTTAATAAAGCATAGGATAAAACAACATAAATACAATTTATAAAGCATAGGAAAAAACAACATAAATACAATTTAATAAAGCATAGGATAAAACAACATAAATACAATTTAATAAAGCATAAGATAAAACAACATGAATATAATTTAGTAAAGCATAAGATAAAACAACATGAATACAATTTAATAAAGCATAGGCTAAAACAACATAAATACAATTTAATAAAGCATAGGCTAAAACTACATAAATAAAATTTAATAAAGCATAGGATAAAACAAATTAAATACAATTTAATAAAGCATAGGATAAAACATAAATAAAATTTAATAAAGCATAGGATAAAACACCATAAATACAATTTAATAAAGCATAGGATAAAACAACATAAATACAATTTAATAAAGCATAGGTTAAAACAACATAAATGCAATTTAATAAAGCATAGGATAAAACAACATAAATACAATTTAATAAAGCATGGGATAAAACAACATAAATAAAATTTAATAAAGCATAGGTTAAAACAACATAAATACAATTTAATAAAGCATCGGACAAAACAACATAAATACAATTTAATAAAGCATAGGATAAAACAACATAAATACAATTTAATAAAGCATAGGATAAAACAACATAAATACAATTTAATAAAGCATAGGCTAAAACTACATAAATACAATTTAATAAAGCATAGGATAAAACAAATTAAATACAATTTAATAAAGCATAGGATAAAACAACATAAATTCAATTTAATAACGCATAGGATAAAACAACATAAATACAATTTAATAAAGCATAGGATAAAACAACATAAATACAATTTAATAAAGCATAAGATAAAACAACATGAATACAATTTAATAAAGCATAGGTTAAAACAACATAAATACAATTTAATAAAGCATAGGATAAAACAACATAAATACAATTTAATAAAGCATAGGTTAAAACAACATAAATACAATAAAGCATAGGATAAAACAACATAAATACAATTTCATAAAGCATAGGCTAAAACTACATAAATACAATTTAATAAAGCATCGGACAAAACAACATAAATACAATTTAATAAAGCATAGGATAAAACAACATAAATACAATTTATAAAGCATAGGATAAAACAACATAAATACAATTTAATAAAGCATAGGATAAAACAACATAAATGAAATTTAATAAAGCATAGGTTAAAACAACATAAATACAATTTAATAAAGCATCGGACAAAACAACATAAATACAATTTAATAAGCATAGGATAAAACAACATAAATACAATTTAATAAAGCATAGGATAAAACAACATAAATGAAATTTAATAAAGCATAGGTTAAAACAACATAAATACAATTTAATAAAGCATCGGACAAAACAACATAAATACAATTTAATAAAGCATAGGATAAAACAACATAAATACAATTCATAAAGCATAGGATAAAACAACATAAATACAATTTAATAAAGCATAGGATAAAACAACATAAATACAATTTAATAAAGCATAGGATAAAACAACATAAATACAATTTAATGAAACATAAGATAAACAACATAAATACAATTTAGTAAAGCATAGGACAAAACAACATAAATACAATTTAATAAAGCATATGTTAAAACAACATAAATGCAATTTAATAAAGCATAAGATAAAACAACATGAATATAATTTAGTAAAGCATAAGATAAAACAACATAAATACAATTTAATAAAGCATCGGACAAAACAACATAAATACAATTTAATAAAGCATAGGATAAAACAACATAAATACAAATTATAAAGCATAGGATAAAACAACATAAATACAATTTAATAAAGCATAGGATAAAACAACATAAATACAATTTAATAAAGCATAGGATAAGACAACATAAATACAATTTAATAAAGCATAGGATAAAACAACATAAATACAATTTAATAAAGCATAGGATAAAACAACATAAATACAATTTAATAAAGCATAGGATAAAACAACATAAATACAATTTAATAAAGCATAGGATAAAACAACATAAATACAATTTAATAAAGCATAGGCTAAAACTACATAAATACAATTTAATAAAGCATAGGATAAAACAAATTAAATACAATTTAATAAAGCATAGGATAAAACAACATAAATTCAATTTAATAAAGCATAGGATAAAACAACATAAATACAATTTAATAAAGCATAGGATAAAACAACATAAATACAATTTAATAAAGCATAAGATAAAACAACATGAATACAATTTAATAAAGCATAGGTTAAAACAACATAAATACAATTTAATAAAGCATAGGATAAAACAACATAAATACAATTTAATAAAGCATAGGTTAAAACAACATAAATACAATAAAGCATAGGATAAAACAACATAAATACAATTTCATAAAGCATAGGCTAAAACTACATAAATACAATTTAATAAAGCATCGGACAAAACAACATAAATACAATTTAATAAAGCATAGGATAAAACAACATAAATACAATTTATAAAGCATAGGATAAAACAACATAAATACAATTTAATAAAGCATAGGATAAAACAACATAAATGAAATTTAATAAAGCATAGGTTAAAACAACATAAATACAATTTAATAAAGCATCGGACAAAACAACATAAATACAATTTAATAAGCATAGGATAAAACAACATAAATACAATTTAATAAAGCATAGGATAAAACAACATAAATGAAATTTAATAAAGCATAGGTTAAAACAACATAAATACAATTTAATAAAGCATCGGACAAAACAACATAAATACAATTTAATAAAGCATAGGATAAAACAACATAAATACAATTTATAAAGCATAGGATAAAACAACATAAATACAATTTAATAAAGCATAGGATAAAACAACATAAATAAAATTTAATAAAGCATAGGATAAAACAACATAAATACAATTTAATGAAACATAAGATAAACAACATAAATACAATTTAGTAAAGCATAGGACAAAACAACATAAATACAATTTAATAAAGCATATGTTAAAACAACATAAATACAATTTAATAAAGCATAAGATAAAACAACATGAATATAATTTAGTAAAGCATAAGATAAAACAACATAAATACAATTTAATAAAGCATCGGACAAAACAACATAAATACAATTTAATAAAGCATAGGATAAAACAACATAAATACAATTTATAAAGCATAGGATAAAACAACATAAATACAATTTAATAAAGCATAGGATAAAACAACATAAATACAATTTAATAAAGCATAGGATAAGACAACATAAATACAATTTAATAAAGCATAGGATAAAACAACATAAATACAATTTAATAAAGCATAAGATAAAAAAACATGAATACAATTTAATAAAGCATAGGTTAAAACAACATAAATACAATTTAATAAATCATAGAATAAAACAACATAAATACAATTTAATAAAGCATAGGTTAAAACAACATAAATACAATTTAATAAAGCATAGGATAAAATAACATAAATACAATTTCATAAAGCATAGGCTAAAACTACATAAATACAATTTAATAAAGCATCGGACAAAACAACATAAATACAATTTAATAAAGCATATGATAAAACGACATAAATACAATTTATAAAGCATAGGATAAAACAACATAAATACAATTTAATAAAGCATAGGATAAAACAACATAAATACAATTTAATAAAGCATAGGATAAGACAACATAAATACAATTTAATAAAGCATAGGATAAAACAACATAAATACAATTTAATAAAGCATAGGATAAAACAACATAAATAAAATTTAATAAAGCATAGGTTAAAACAACATAAATACAATTTAATAAAGCATCGGACAAAACAACATAAATACAATTTAATAAAGCATAGGATAAAACAACATAAATACAATTTAATAAAGCATAGGATAAAACAACATAAATACAATTTAATAAAGCATACGTTAAAACAACATAAATACAATTAAATAAAGCATAGGATAAAACAACATAAATACAATTTAATAAAGCATAGGTTAAAACAACATAAATACAATTTATAAAGCATAGGATAAAACAACATGAATACAATTTAATAAAGCATAGGATAAAACAACATAAATTCAATTTAATAAAGCATAGGATAAAACAACATAAATACAATTTAATAAAGCATAGGATAAAACAACATAAATAAAATTTAATAAAGCATAGGATAAAACAACATAAATACAATTTATAAAGCATAGGATAAAACAACGTAAATACAATTTAATAAAGCATAGGTTAAAACAACATAAATACAATTTAATAAAGCATAGGATAAAACAACATAAATACAATTTAATAAAGCATAGGTTAAAACAACATAAATACAATTTAATAAAGCATAGGATAAAACAACATAAATACAATTTAATAAAGCATAGGATAAAACAACGTAAATACTTTTTAATAAAGCATAGGTTAAAACAACATAAATACAATTTAATAAACCATAGGCTAAAACTACATAAATACAATTTAATAAAGCATAGGATAAAACAACATAAATACAATTTAATAAAGCATAGGATAAAACAACATAAATACAATTTAATAAAGCATAGGCTAAAACAACATAAATACAATTTAATAAAGCATACGTTAAAACAACATAAATACAATTAAATAAAGCATAGGATAAAACAACATAAATACAATTTAATAAAGCATAGGCTAAAACTACATAAATACAATTTAATAAAGCATAGGATAAAACAACATAAATACAATTTAATAAAGCATAGGTTAAAACAACATAAATACAATTTAATAAAGCATAGGATAAAACAACATAAATACAATTTAATAAAGCATAGGATAAAACAACATAAATAAAATTTAATAAAGCATAGGCTAAAACAACATAAATACAATTTAATAAAGCATAGGATAAAACAACATAAATACAATTTAATAAAGCATAGGCTAAAACAACATAAATACTTTTTAATAAAGCATAGGATACAACCACATAAATACAATTTAATAAAGCACAGGATAAAACAACATAAATACAATTTAATAAAGCATAGGATAAAACAACATAAATAAAATTTAATAAAGCATAGGATAAAACAACGTAAATACAATTTAATAAAGCATATGATAAAACATAAATAAAATTTAATAAAGCATAGGATAAAACACCATAAATACAATTTAATAAAGCATAGGATAAAACAACATAAATACAATTTAATAAAGCATAGGTTAAAACAACATAAATGCAATTTAATAAAGCATAGGATAAAACAACATAAATACAATTTAATAAAGCATAGGATAAAACAACATAAATAAAATTTAATAAAGCATAGGTTAAAACAACATAAATACAATTTAATAAAGCATCGGACAAAACAACATAAATACAATTTAATAAAGCATAGGATAAAACAACATAAATACAATTTATAAAGCATAGGATAAAACAACATAAATACAATTTAATAAAGCATAGGATAAAACAACATAAATACAATTTAATAAAGCATAGGATAAAACAACATAAATACAATTTAATAAAGCATAGGATAAAACAACATAAATACAATTTAATAAAGCATAGGCTAAAACTACATAAATACAATTTAATAAAGCATAGGATAAAACAAATTAAATACAATTTAATAAAGCATAGGATAAAACAACATAAATTCAATTTAATAAAGCATAGGATAAAACAACATAAATACAATTTAATAAAGCATCGGACAAAACAACATAAATACAATTTAATAAAGCATAGGATGAAACAACATAAATACAATTTATAAAGCATAGGATAAAACAACATAAATACAATTTAATAAAGTATAGGATAAAACAACATAAATAAAATTTAATAAAGCATAGGTTAAAACAACATAAATACAATTTAATAAAGCATCGGACAAAACAACATAAATACAATTTAATAAAGCATAGGATAAAACAACATAAATACAATTTATAAAGCATAGGATAAAACAACATAAATACAATTTAATAAAGCATAGGATAAAACAACATAAATACAATTTATAAAGCATAGGAAAAAACAACATAAATACAATTTAATAAAGCATAGGATAAAACAACATAAATACAATTTAATAAAGCATAAGATAAAACAACATGAATATAATTTAGTAAAGCATAAGATAAAACAACATGAATACAATTTAATAAAGCATAGGCTAAAACAACATAAATACAATTTAATAAAGCATAGGCTAAAACTACATAAATAAAATTTAATAAAGCATAGGATAAAACAAATTAAATACAATTTAATAAAGCATAGGATAAAACATAAATAAAATTTAATAAAGCATAGGATAAAACACCATAAATACAATTTAATAAAGCATAGGATAAAACAACATAAATACAATTTAATAAAGCATAGGTTAAAACAACATAAATGCAATTTAATAAAGCATAGGATAAAACAACATAAATACAATTTAATAAAGCATGGGATAAAACAACATAAATAAAATTTAATAAAGCATAGGTTAAAACAACATAAATACAATTTAATAAAGCATCGGACAAAACAACATAAATACAATTTAATAAAGCATAGGATAAAACAACATAAATACAATTTAATAAAGCATAGGATAAAACAACATAAATACAATTTAATAAAGCATAGGATAAAACAACATAAATACAATTTAATAAAGCATAGGATAAAACAACATAAATACAATTTAATAAAGCATAGGCTAAAACTACATAAATACAATTTAATAAAGCATAGGATAAAACAAATTAAATACAATTTAATAAAGCATAGGATAAAACAACATAAATTCAATTTAATAAAGCATAGGATAAAACAACATAAATACAATTTAATAAAGCATAGGATAAAACAACATAAATACAATTTAATAAAGCATAAGATAAAACAACATGAATACAATTTAATAAAGCATAGGTTAAAACAACATAAATACAATTTAATAAAGCATAGGATAAAACAACATAAATACAATTTAATAAAGCATAGGTTAAAACAACATAAATACAATAAAGCATAGGATAAAACAACATAAATACAATTTCATAAAGCATAGGCTAAAACTACATAAATAAAATTTAATAAAGCATAGGATAAAACAACGTAAATACAATTTAATAAAGCATATGATAAAACATAAATAAAATTTAATAAAGCATAGGATAAAACACCATAAATACAATTTAATAAAGCAGAGGATAAAACAACATAAATACAATTTAATAAAGCATAGGTTAAAACAACATAAATGCAATTTAATAAAGCATAGGATAAAACAACATAAATACAATTTAATAAAGCATAGGATAAAACAACATAAATAAAATTTAATAAAGCATAGGTTAAAACAACATAAATACAATTTAATAAAGCATCGGACAAAACAACATAAATACAATTTAATAAAGCATAGGATAAAACAACATAAATACAATTTATAAAGCATAGGATAAAACAACATAAATACAATTTAATAAAGCATTGGATAAAACAACATAAATACAATTTAATAAAGCATAGGATAAAACAACATAAATACAATTTAATAAAGCATAGGATAAAACAACATAAATACAATTTAATAAAGCATAGGCTAAAACTACATAAATACAATTTAATAAAGCATAGGATAAAACAAATTAAATACAATTTAATAAAGCATAGGATAAAACAACATAAATTCAATTTAATAAAGCATAGGATAAAACAACATAAATACAATTTAATAAAGCATCGGACAAAACAATATAAATACAATTTAATAAAGCATAGGATAAAACAACATAAATACAATTTATAAAGCATAGGATAAAACAACATAAATACAATTTAATAAAGTATAGGATAAAACAACATAAATAAAATTTAATAAAGCATAGGTTAAAACAACATAAATACAATTTAATAAAGCATCGGACAAAACAACATAAATACAATTTAATAAAGCATAGGATAAAACAACATAAATACAATTTATAAAGCATAGGATAAAACAACATAAATACAATTTAATAAAGCATAGGCTAAAACTACATAAATACAATTTAATAAAGCATAGGATAAAACAAATTAAATACAATTTAATAAAGCATAGGATAAAACAACATAAATTCAATTTAATAAAGCATAGGATAAAACAACATAAATACAATTTAATAAAGCATAGGATAAAACAACATAAATACAATTTAATAAAGCATAAGATAAAACAACATGAATACAATTTAATAAAGCATAGGTTAAAACAACATAAATACAATTTAATAAAGCATAGGATAAAACAACATAAATACAATTTAATAAAGCATAGGTTAAAACAACATAAATACAATAAAGCATAGGATAAAACAACATAAATACAATTTCATAAAGCATAGGCTAAAACTACATAAATAAAATTTAATAAAGCATAGGATAAAACAACGTAAATACAATTTAATAAAGCATATGATAAAACATAAATAAAATTTAATAAAGCATAGGATAAAACACCATAAATACAATTTAATAAAGCATAGGATAAAACAACATAAATACAATTTAATAAAGCATAGGTTAAAACAACATAAATGCAATTTAATAAAGCATAGGATAAAACAACATAAATACAATTTAATAAAGCATAGGATAAAACAACATAAATAAAATTTAATAAAGCATAGGTTAAAACAACATAAATACAATTTAATAAAGCATCGGACAAAACAACATAAATACAATTTAATAAAGCATAGGATAAAACAACATAAATACAATTTATAAAGCATAGGATAAAACAACATAAATACAATTTAATAAAGCATTGGATAAAACAACATAAATACAATTTAATAAAGCATAGGATAAAACAACATAAATACAATTTAATAAAGCATAGGATAAAACAACATAAATACAATTTAATAAAGCATAGGCTAAAACTACATAAATACAATTTAATAAAGCATAGGATAAAACAAATTAAATACAATTTAATAAAGCATAGGATAAAACAACATAAATTCAATTTAATAAAGCATAGGATAAAACAACATAAATACAATTTAATAAAGCATCGGACAAAACAATATAAATACAATTTAATAAAGCATAGGATAAAACAACATAAATACAATTTATAAAGCATAGGATAAAACAACATAAATACAATTTAATAAAGTATAGGATAAAACAACATAAATAAAATTTAATAAAGCATAGGTTAAAACAACATAAATACAATTTAATAAAGCATCGGACAAAACAACATAAATACAATTTAATAAAGCATAGGATAAAACAACATAAATACAATTTATAAAGCATAGGATAAAACAACATAAATACAATTTAATAAAGCATAGGATAAAACAACATAAATACAATTTATAAAGCATAGGATAAAACAACATAAATACAATTTAATAAAGCATAGGATTAAACAACATAAATACAATTTAATAAAGCATAGGATAAAACAACATAAATACAATTTAATGAAACATAGGATAAACAACATAAATACAATTTAGTAAAGCATAGGACAAAACAACATAAATACAATTTAATAAAGCATATGTTAAAACAACATAAATACAATTTAATAAAGCATAAGATAAAACAACATGAATATAATTTAGTAAAGCATAAGATAAAACAACATGAATACAATTTAATAAAGCATAGGATAAAACAACATAAATACAATTTAATAAAGCATAGGATAAAACAACATAAATAAAATTTAATAAAGCATAGGATAAAACAACATAAATACAATTTATAAAGCATAGGATAAAACAACGTAAATACAATTTAATAAAGCATAGGTTAAAACAACATAAAAACAATTTAATAAAGCATAGGATAAAACAACATAAATACAATTTAATAAAGCATAGGATAAAACAACATAAATACAATTTAATAAAGCATAGGATAAAACAACATAAATACAATTTAATAAAGCATAGGATAAAACAACATAAATACAATTTAATAAAGCATAGGATAAAACAACATAAATACAATTTAATAAAGCATAGGCTAAAACTACATAAATACAATTTAATAAAGCATAGGATAAAACAAATTAAATACAATTTAATAAAGCATAGGATAAAACAACATAAATTCAATTTAATAAAGCATAGGATAAAACAACATAAATACAATTTAATAAAGCATAGGATAAAACAACATAAATACAATTTAATAAAGCATAAGATAAAACAACATGAATACAATTTAATAAAGCATAGGTTAAAACAACATAAATACAATTTAATAAAGCATAGGATAAAACAACATAAATACAATTTAATAAAGCATAGGTTAAAACAACATAAATACAATAAAGCATAGGATAAAACAACATAAATACAATTTCATAAAGCATAGGCTAAAACTACATAAATAAAATTTAATAAAGCATAGGATAAAACAACGTAAATACAATTTAATAAAGCATATGATAAAACATAAATAAAATTTAATAAAGCATAGGATAAAACACCATAAATACAATTTAATAAAGCATAGGATAAAACAACATAAATACAATTTAATAAAGCATAGGTTAAAACAACATAAATGCAATTTAATAAAGCATAGGATAAAACAACATAAATACAATTTAATAAAGCATAGGATAAAACAACATAAATAAAATTTAATAAAGCATAGGTTAAAACAACATAAATACAATTTAATAAAGCATCGGACAAAACAACATAAATACAATTTAATAAAGCATAGGATAAAACAACATAAATACAATTTATAAAGCATAGGATAAAACAACATAAATACAATTTAATAAAGCATAGGATAAAACAACATAAATACAATTTAATAAAGCATAGGATAAAACAACATAAATACAATTTAATAAAGCATAGGATAAAACAACATAAATACAATTTAATAAAGCATAGGCTAAAACTACATAAATACAATTTAATAAAGCATAGGATAAAACAAATTAAATACAATTTAATAAAGCATAGGATAAAACAACATAAATTCAATTTAATAAAGCATAGGATAAAACAACATAAATACAATTTAATAAAGCATCGGACAAAACAACATAAATACAATTTAATAAAGCATAGGATAAAACAACATAAATACAATTTATAAAGCATAGGATAAAACAACATAAATACAATTTAATAAAGTATAGGATAAAACAACATAAATAAAATTTAATAAAGCATAGGTTAAAACAACATAAATACAATTTAATAAAGCATCGGACAAAACAACATAAATACAATTTAATAAAGCATAGGATAAAACAACATAAATACAATTTATAAAGCATAGGATAAAACAACATAAATACAATTTAATAAAGCATAGGATAAAACAACATAAATACAATTTATAAAGCATAGGATAAAACAACATAAATACAATTTAATAAAGCATAGGATAAAACAACATAAATACAATTTAATAAAGCATAGGATAAAACAACATAAATACAATTTAATGAAACATAGGATAAACAACATAAATACAATTTAGTAAAGCATAGGACAAAACAACATAAATACAATTTAATAAAGCATATGTTAAAACAACATAAATACAATTTAATAAAGCATAAGATAAAACAACATGAATATAATTTAGTAAAGCATAAGATAAAACAACATGAATACAATTTAATAAAGCATAGGATAAAACAACATAAATACAATTTAATAAAGCATAGGATAAAACAACATAAATAAAATTTAATAAAGCATAGGATAAAACAACATAAATACAATTTATAAAGCATAGGATAAAACAACGTAAATACAATTTAATAAAGCATAGGTTAAAACAACATAAAAACAATTTAATAAAGCATAGGATAAAACAACATAAATACAATTTAATAAAGCATAGGTTAAAACAACATAAATACAATTTAATAAAGCATAGGATAAAACAACATAAATACAATTTAATAAAGCATAGGATAAAACAACGTAAATACTTTTTAATAAAGCATAGGTTAAAACAACATAAATACAATTTAATAAACCATAGGCTAAAACTACATAAATACAATTTAATAAAGCATAGGATAAAACAACATAAATACAATTTAATAAAGCATAGGATAAAACAACATAAATACAATTTAATAAAGCATAGGATAAAACAACATAAATACAATTTAATAAAGCATACGTTAAAACAACATAAATACAATTAAATAAAGCATAGGATAAAACAACATAAATATAATTTAATAAAGCATAGGCTAAAACTGCATAAATACAATTTAATAAAGCATAGGATAAAACTACATAAATACAATTTAATAAAGCATAGGTTAAAACAACATAAATAAAATTTAATAAAGCATAGGAGAAAACAACATAAATACAATTTAATAAAGCATAGGATAAAACAACATAAATACAATTTAATAAAGCATAGGCTAAAACTACATAAATACAATTTAATAAAGCATAGGATAAAACAAATTAAATACAATTTAATAAAGCATAGGATAAAACAACATAAATTCAATTTAATAAAGCATAGGATAAAACAACATAAATACAATTTAATAAAGCATCGGACAAAACAATATAAATACAATTTAATAAAGCATAGGATAAAACAACATAAATACAATTTATAAAGCATAGGATAAAACAACATAAATACAATTTAATAAAGTATAGGATAAAACAACATAAATAAAATTTAATAAAGCATAGGTTAAAACAACATAAATACAATTTAATAAAGCATCGGACAAAACAACATAAATACAATTTAATAAAGCATAGGATAAAACAACATAAATACAATTTATAAAGCATAGGATAAAACAACATAAATACAATTTAATAAAGCATAGGATAAAACAACATAAATACAATTTATAAAGCATAGGATAAAACAACATAAATACAATTTAATAAAGCATAGGATTAAACAACATAAATACAATTTAATAAAGCATAGGATAAAACAACATAAATACAATTTAATGAAACATAGGATAAACAACATAAATACAATTTAGTAAAGCATAGGACAAAACAACATAAATACAATTTAATAAAGCATATGTTAAAACAACATAAATACAATTTAATAAAGCATAAGATAAAACAACATGAATATAATTTAGTAAAGCATAAGATAAAACAACATGAATACAATTTAATAAAGCATAGGATAAAACAACATAAATACAATTTAATAAAGCATAGGATAAAACAACATAAATAAAATTTAATAAAGCATAGGATAAAACAACATAAATACAATTTATAAAGCATAGGATAAAACAACGTAAATACAATTTAATAAAGCATAGGTTAAAACAACATAAAAACAATTTAATAAAGCATAGGATAAAACAACATAAATACAATTTAATAAAGCATAGGATAAAACAACATAAATACAATTTAATAAAGCATAGGATAAAACAACATAAATACAATTTAATAAAGCATAGGATAAAACAACATAAATACAATTTAATAAAGCATAGGATAAAACAACATAAATACAATTTAATAAAGCATAGGCTAAAACTACATAAATACAATTTAATAAAGCATAGGATAAAACAAATTAAATACAATTTAATAAAGCATAGGATAAAACAACATAAATTCAATTTAATAAAGCATAGGATAAAACAACATAAATACAATTTAATAAAGCATAGGATAAAACAACATAAATACAATTTAATAAAGCATAAGATAAAACAACATGAATACAATTTAATAAAGCATAGGTTAAAACAACATAAATACAATTTAATAAAGCATAGGATAAAACAACATAAATACAATTTAATAAAGCATAGGTTAAAACAACATAAATACAATAAAGCATAGGATAAAACAACATAAATACAATTTCATAAAGCATAGGCTAAAACTACATAAATAAAATTTAATAAAGCATAGGATAAAACAACGTAAATACAATTTAATAAAGCATATGATAAAACATAAATAAAATTTAATAAAGCATAGGATAAAACACCATAAATACAATTTAATAAAGCATAGGATAAAACAACATAAATACAATTTAATAAAGCATAGGTTAAAACAACATAAATGCAATTTAATAAAGCATAGGATAAAACAACATAAATACAATTTAATAAAGCATAGGATAAAACAACATAAATAAAATTTAATAAAGCATAGGTTAAAACAACATAAATACAATTTAATAAAGCATCGGACAAAACAACATAAATACAATTTAATAAAGCATAGGATAAAACAACATAAATACAATTTATAAAGCATAGGATAAAACAACATAAATACAATTTAATAAAGCATTGGATAAAACAACATAAATACAATTTAATAAAGCATAGGATAAAACAACATAAATACAATTTAATAAAGCATAGGATAAAACAACATAAATACAATTTAATAAAGCATAGGCTAAAACTACATAAATACAATTTAATAAAGCATAGGATAAAACAAATTAAATACAATTTAATAAAGCATAGGATAAAACAACATAAATTCAATTTAATAAAGCATAGGATAAAACAACATAAATACAATTTAATAAAGCATCGGACAAAACAATATAAATACAATTTAATAAAGCATAGGATAAAACAACATAAATACAATTTATAAAGCATAGGATAAAACAACATAAATACAATTTAATAAAGTATAGGATAAAACAACATAAATAAAATTTAATAAAGCATAGGTTAAAACAACATAAATACAATTTAATAAAGCATCGGACAAAACAACATAAATACAATTTAATAAAGCATAGGATAAAACAACATAAATACAATTTATAAAGCATAGGATAAAACAACATAAATACAATTTAATAAAGCATAGGATAAAACAACATAAATACAATTTATAAAGCATAGGATAAAACAACATAAATACAATTTAATAAAGCATAGGATTAAACAACATAAATACAATTTAATAAAGCATAGGATAAAACAACATAAATACAATTTAATGAAACATAGGATAAACAACATAAATACAATTTAGTAAAGCATAGGACAAAACAACATAAATACAATTTAATAAAGCATATGTTAAAACAACATAAATACAATTTAATAAAGCATAAGATAAAACAACATGAATATAATTTAGTAAAGCATAAGATAAAACAACATGAATACAATTTAATAAAGCATAGGATAAAACAACATAAATACAATTTAATAAAGTATAGGATAAAACAACATAAATAAAATTTAATAAAGCATAGGATAAAACAACATAAATACAATTTATAAAGCATAGGATAAAACAACGTAAATACAATTTAATAAAGCATAGGTTAAAACAACATAAAAACAATTTAATAAAGCATAGGATAAAACAACATAAATACAATTTAATAAAGCATAGGATAAAACAACATAAATACAATTTAATAAAGCATAGGATAAAACAACATAAATACAATTTAATAAAGCATAGGATAAAACAACATAAATACAATTTAATAAAGCATAGGATAAAACAACATAAATACAATTTAATAAAGCATAGGCTAAAACTACATAAATACAATTTAATAAAGCATAGGATAAAACAAATTAAATACAATTTAATAAAGCATAGGATAAAACAACATAAATTCAATTTAATAAAGCATAGGATAAAACAACATAAATACAATTTAATAAAGCATAGGATAAAACAACATAAATACAATTTAATAAAGCATAAGATAAAACAACATGAATACAATTTAATAAAGCATAGGTTAAAACAACATAAATACAATTTAATAAAGCATAGGATAAAACAACATAAATACAATTTAATAAAGCATAGGTTAAAACAACATAAATACAATAAAGCATAGGATAAAACAACATAAATACAATTTCATAAAGCATAGGCTAAAACTACATAAATAAAATTTAATAAAGCATAGGATAAAACAACGTAAATACAATTTAATAAAGCATATGATAAAACATAAATAAAATTTAATAAAGCATAGGATAAAACACCATAAATACAATTTAATAAAGCATAGGATAAAACAACATAAATACAATTTAATAAAGCATAGGTTAAAACAACATAAATGCAATTTAATAAAGCATAGGATAAAACAACATAAATACAATTTAATAAAGCATAGGATAAAACAACATAAATAAAATTTAATAAAGCATAGGTTAAAACAACATAAATACAATTTAATAAAGCATCGGACAAAACAACATAAATACAATTTAATAAAGCATAGGATAAAACAACATAAATACAATTTAATAAAGCATAGGATAAAACAACATAAATACAATTTAATAAAGCATACGATAAAACAACATAAATACAATTTAATAAAGCATAGGCTAAAACTACATAAATACAATTTAATAAAGCATAGGATAAAACAAATTAAATACAATTTAATAAAGCATAGGATAAAACAACATAAATTCAATTTAATAAAGCATAGGATAAAACAACATAAATACAATTTAATAAAGCATCGGACAAAACAACATAAATACAATTTAATAAAGCATAGGATAAAACAACATAAATACAATTTATAAAGCATAGGATAAAACAACATAAATACAATTTAATAAAGTATAGGATAAAACAACATAAATAAAATTTAATAAAGCATAGGTTAAAACAACATAAATACAATTTAATAAAGCATCGGACAAAACAACATAAATACAATTTAATAAAGCATAGGATAAAACAACATAAATACAATTTATAAAGCATAGGATAAAACAACATAAATACAATTTAATAAAGCATAGGATAAAACAACATAAATACAATTTATAAAGCATAGGATAAAACAACATAAATACAATTTAATAAAGCATAGGATAAAACAACATAAATACAATTTAATAAAGCATAGGATAAAACAACATAAATACAATTTAATGAAACATAGGATAAACAACATAAATACAATTTAGTAAAGCATAGGACAAAACAACATAAATACAATTTAATAAAGCATATGTTAAAACAACATAAATACAATTTAATAAAGCATAAGATAAAACAACATGAATATAATTTAGTAAAGCATAAGATAAAACAACATGAATACAATTTAATAAAGCATAGGATAAAACAACATAAATACAATTTAATAAAGCATAGGATAAAACAACATAAATAAAATTTAATAAAGCATAGGATAAAACAACATAAATACAATTTATAAAGCATAGGATAAAACAACGTAAATACAATTTAATAAAGCATAGGTTAAAACAACATAAAAACAATTTAATAAAGCATAGGATAAAACAACATAAATACAATTTAATAAAGCATAGGTTAAAACAACATAAATACAATTTAATAAAGCATAGGATAAAACAACATAAATACAATTTAATAAAGCATAGGATAAAACAACGTAAATACTTTTTAATAAAGCATAGGTTAAAACAACATAAATACAATTTAATAAACCATAGGCTAAAACTACATAAATACAATTTAATAAAGCATAGGATAAAACAACATAAATACAATTTAATAAAGCATAGGATAAAACAACATAAATACAATTTAATAAAGCATAGGATAAAACAACATAAATACAATTTAATAAAGCATACGTTAAAACAACATAAATACAATTAAATAAAGCATAGGATAAAACAACATAAATACAATTTAATAAAGCATAGGCTAAAACTACATAAATACAATTTAATAAAGCATAGGATAAAACTACATAAATACAATTTAATAAAGCATAGGTTAAAACAACATAAATACAATTTAATAAAGCATAGGAGAAAACAACATAAATACAATTTAATAAAGCATAGGATAAAACAACATAAATAAAATTTAATAAAGCATAGGTTAAAACAACATAAATACAATTTAATAAAGCATAGGATAAAACAACATAAATACAATTTAATAAAGCATAGGCTAAAACAACATAAATACTTTTTAATAAAGCATAGGATACAACCACATAAATACAATTTAATAAAGCATAGGTTAAAACAACATAAATACAATTTAATAAAGCATCGGACAAAACAACATAAATACAATTTAATAAAGCATAGGATAAAACAACATAAATACAATTTATAAAGCATAGGATAAAACAACATAAATACAATTTAATAAAGCATAGGATAAAACAACATAAATACAATTTATAAAGCATAGGATAAAACAACATAAATACAATTTAATAAAGCATAGGATAAAACAACATAAATACAATTTAATAAAGCATAGGATAAAACAACATAAATACAATTTAATGAAACATAGGATAAACAACATAAATACAATTTAGTAAAGCATAGGACAAAACAACATAAATACAATTTAATAAAGCATATGTTAAAACAACATAAATACAATTTAATAAAGCATAAGATAAAACAACATGAATATAATTTAGTAAAGCATAAGATAAAACAACATGAATACAATTTAATAAAGCATAGGATAAAACAACATAAATACAATTTAATAAAGCATAGGCTAAAACTACATAAATAAAATTTAATAAAGCATAGGATAAAACAAATTAAATACAATTTAATAAAGCATACGATAAAACATAAATAAAATTTAATAAAGCATAGGATAAAACACCATAAATACAATTTAATAAAGCATAGGATAAAACAACATAAATACAATTTAATAAAGCATAGGATAAAACAACATAAATACAATTTATAAAGCATAGGAAAAAACAACATAAATACAATTTAATAAAGCATAGGATAAAACAACATAAATACAATTTAATAAAGCATAAGATAAAACAACATGAATATAATTTAGTAAAGCATAAGATAAAACAACATGAATACAATTTAATAAAGCATAGGCTAAAACAACATAAATACAATTTAATAAAGCATAGGCTAAAACTACATAAATAAAATTTAATAAAGCATAGGATAAAACAAATTAAATACAATTTAATAAAGCATAGGATAAAACATAAATAAAATTTAATAAAGCATAGGATAAAACACCATAAATACAATTTAATAAAGCATAGGATAAAACAACATAAATACAATTTAATAAAGCATAGGTTAAAACAACATAAATGCAATTTAATAAAGCATAGGATAAAACAACATAAATACAATTTAATAAAGCATGGGATAAAACAACATAAATAAAATTTAATAAAGCATAGGTTAAAACAACATAAATACAATTTAATAAAGCATCGGACAAAACAACATAAATACAATTTAATAAAGCATAGGATAAAACAACATAAATACAATTTAATAAAGCATAGGATAAAACAACATAAATACAATTTAATAAAGCATAGGATAAAACAACATAAATACAATTTAATAAAGCATAGGATAAAACAACATAAATACAATTTAATAAAGCATAGGCTAAAACTACATAAATACAATTTAATAAAGCATAGGATAAAACAAATTAAATACAATTTAATAAAGCATAGGATAAAACAACATAAATTTAATTTAATAAAGCATAGGATAAAACAACATAAATACAATTTAATAAAGCATAGGATAAAACAACATAAATACAATTTAATAAAGCATAAGATAAAACAACATGAATACAATTTAATAAAGCATAGGTTAAAACAACATAAATACAATTTAATAAAGCATAGGATAAAACAACATAAATACAATTTAATAAAGCATAGGTTAAAACAACATAAATACAATAAAGCATAGGATAAAACAACATAAATACAATTTCATAAAGCATAGGCTAAAACTACATAAATAAAATTTAATAAAGCATAGGATAAAACAACGTAAATACAATTTAATAAAGCATATGATAAAACATAAATAAAATTTAATAAAGCATAGGATAAAACACCATAAATACAATTTAATAAAGCATAGGATAAAACAACATAAATACAATTTAATAAAGCATAGGTTAAAACAACATAAATGCAATTTAATAAAGCATAGGATAAAACAACATAAATACAATTTAATAAAGCATAGGATAAAACAACATAAATAAAATTTAATAAAGCATAGGTTAAAACAACATAAATACAATTTAATAAAGCATCGGACAAAACAACATAAATACAATTTAATAAAGCATAGGATAAAACAACATAAATACAATTTATAAAGCATAGGATAAAACAACATAAATACAATTTAATAAAGCATAGGATAAAACAACATAAATACAATTTAGTAAAGCATAGGACAAAACAACATAAATACAATTTAATAAAGCATATGTTAAAACAACATAAATACAATTTAATAAAGCATAAGATAAAACAACATGAATATAATTTAGTAAAGCATAAGATAAAACAACATGAATACAATTTAATAAAGCATAGGATAAAACAACATAAATACAATTTAATAAAGCATAGGCTAAAACTACATAAATAAAATTTAATAAAGCATAGGATAAAACAAATTAAATACAATTTAATAAAGCATACGATAAAACATAAATAAAATTTAATAAACCATAGGATAAAACACCATAAATACAATTTAATAAAGCATAGGATAAAACAACATAAATACAATTTAATAAAGCATAAGATAAAACAACATGAATACAATTTAATAAAGCATAGGTTAAAACAACATAAATACAATTTAATAAAGCATAGGATAAAACAACATAAATACAATTTAATAAAGCATAGGTTAAAAAAACATAAATACAATTTAATAAAGCATCGGATAAAACAACATAAATACAATTTCATAAAGCATAGGCTAAAACTACATAAATACAATTTAATAAAGCATAGGACAAAACAACATAAATACAATTTAATAAAGCATAGGATAAAACAACATAAATACAATTTATAAAGCATAGGAAAAAACAACATAAATACAATTTAATAAAGCATAGGATAAAACAACATAAATACAATTTAATAAAGCATAAGATAAAACAACATGAATATAATTTAGTAAAGCATAAGATAAAACAACATGAATACAATTTAATAAAGCATAGGCTAAAACAACATAAATACAATTTAATAAAGCATAGGCTAAAACTACATAAATAAAATTTAATAAAGCATAGGATAAAACAAATTAAATACAATTTAATAAAGCATAGGATAAAACATAAATAAAATTTAATAAAGCATAGGATAAAACACCATAAATACAATTTAATAAAGCATAGGATAAAACAACATAAATACAATTTAATAAAGCTTAGGTTAAAACAACATAAATGCAATTTAATAAAGCATAGGATAAAACAACATAAATACAATTTAATAAAGCATGGGATAAAACAACATAAATAAAATTTAATAAAGCATAGGTTAAAACAACATAAATACAATTTAATAAAGCATCGGACAAAACAACATAAATACAATTTAATAAAGCATAGGATAAAACAACATAAATACAATTTAATAAAGCATAGGATAAAACAACATAAATACAATTTAATAAAGCATAGGCTAAAACTACATAAATACAATTTAATAAAGCATAGGATAAAACAAATTAAATACAATTTAATAAAGCATAGGATAAAACAACATAAATTCAATTTAATAAAGCATAGGATAAAACAACATAAATACAATTTAATAAAGCATAGGATAAAACAACATAAATACAATTTAATAAAGCATAAGATAAAACAACATGAATACAATTTAATAAAGCATAGGTTAAAACAACATAAATACAATTTAATAAAGCATAGGATAAAACAACATAAATACAATTTAATAAAGCATAGGTTAAAACAACATAAATACAATAAAGCATAGGATAAAACAACATAAATACAATTTCATAAAGCATAGGCTAAAACTACATAAATACAATTTAATAAAGCATCGGACAAAACAACATAAATACAATTTAATAAAGCATAGGATAAAACAACATAAATACAATTTATAAAGCATAGGATAAAACAACATAAATACAATTTAATAAAGCATAGGATAAAACAACATAAATGAAATTTAATAAAGCATAGGTTAAAACAACATAAATACAATTTAATAAAGCATCGGACAAAACAACATAAATACAATTTAATAAGCATAGGATAAAACAACATAAATACAATTTAATAAAGCATAGGATAAAACAACATAAATGAAATTTAATAAAGCATAGGTTAAAACAACATAAATACAATTTAATAAAGCATCGGACAAAACAACATAAATACAATTTAATAAAGCATAGGATAAAACAACATAAATACAATTTATAAAGCATAGGATAAAACAACATAAATACAATTTAATAAAGCATAGGATAAAACAACATAAATACAATTTAATAAAGCATAGGATAAAACAACATAAATACAATTTAATGAAACATAAGATAAACAACATAAATACAATTTAGTAAAGCATAGGACAAAACAACATATATACAATTTAATAAAGCATATGTTAAAACAACATAAATACAATTTAATAAAGCATAAGATAAAACAACATGAATATAATTTAGTAAAGCATAAGATAAAACAACATAAATACAATTTAATAAAGCATCGGACAAAACAACATAAATACAATTTAATAAAGCATAGGATAAAACAACATAAATACAATTTATAAAGCATAGGATAAAACAACATAAATACAATTTAATAAAGCATAGGATAAAACAACATAAATACAATTTAATAAAGCATAGGATAAGACAACATAAATACAATTTAATAAAGCATAGGATAAAACAACATAAATACAATTTAATAAAGCATAGGATAAAACAACATAAATACAATTTAATAAAGCATAGGATAAAACAACATAAATACAATTTAATAAAGCATAGGATAAAACAACATAAATACAATTTAATAAAGCATAGGCTAAAACTACATAAATACAATTTAATAAAGCATAGGATAAAACAAATTAAATACAATTTAATAAAGCATAGGATAAAACAACATAAATTCAATTTAATAAAGCATAGGATAAAACAACATAAATACAATTTAATAAAGCATAGGATAAAACAACATAAATACAATTTAATAAAGCATAAGATAAAACAACATGAATACAATTTAATAAAGCATAGGTTAAAACAACATAAATACAATTTAATAAAGCATAGGATAAAACAACATAAATACAATTTAATAAAGCATAGGTTAAAACAACATAAATACAATAAAGCATAGGATAAAACAACATAAATACAATTTCATAAAGCATAGGCTAAAACTACATAAATACAATTTAATAAACCATCGGACAAAACAACATAAATACAATTTAATAAAGCATAGGATAAAACAACATAAATACAATTTATAAAGCATAGGATAAAACAACATAAATACAATTTAATAAAGCATAGGATAAAACAACATAAATGAAATTTAATAAAGCATAGGTTAAAACAACATAAATACAATTTAATAAAGCATCGGACAAAACAACATAAATACAATTTAATAAGCATAGGATAAAACAACATAAATACAATTTAATAAAGCATAGGATAAAACAACATAAATGAAATTTAATAAAGCATAGGTTAAAACAACATAAATACAATTTAATAAAGCATCGGACAAAACAACATAAATACAATTTAATAAAGCATAGGATAAAACAACATAAATACAATTTATAAAGCATAGGATAAAACAACATAAATACAATTTAATAAAGCATAGGATAAAACAACATAAATACAATTTAATAAAGCATAGGATAAAACAACATAAATACAATTTAATGAAACATAAGATAAACAACATAAATACAATTTAGTAAAGCATAGGACAAAACAACATAAATACAATTTAATAAAGCATATGTTAAAACAACATAAATACAATTTAATAAAGCATAAGATAAAACAACATGAATATAATTTAGTAAAGCATAAGATAAAACAACATAAATACAATTTAATAAAGCATCGGACAAAACAACATAAATACAATTTAATAAAGCATAGGATAAAACAACATAAATACAATTTATAAAGCATAGGATAAAACAACATAAATACAATTTAATAAAGCATAGGATAAAACAACATAAATACAATTTAATAAAGCATAGGATAAGACAACATAAATACAATTTAATAAAGCATAGGATAAAACAACATAAATACAATTTAATAAAGCATAAGATAAAAAAACATGAATACAATTTAATAAAGCATAGGTTAAAACAACATAAATACAATTTAATAAATCATAGAATAAAACAACATAAATACAATTTAATAAAGCATAGGTTAAAACAACATAAATACAATTTAATAAAGCATAGGATAAAATAACATAAATACAATTTCATAAAGCATAGGCTAAAACTACATAAATACAATTTAATAAAGCATCGGACAAAACAACATAAATACAATTTAATAAAGCATATGATAAAACGACATAAATACAATTTATAAAGCATAGGATAAAACAACATAAATACAATTTATAAAGCATAGGATAAAACAACATAAATACAATTTAATAAAGCATAGGATAAAACAACATAAATACAATTTAATAAAGCATAAGATAAAACAACATGAATACAATTTAATAAAGCATAGGTTAAAACAACATAAATACAATTTAATAAAGCATAGGATAAAACAACATAAATACAATTTAATAAAGCATAGGTTAAAACAACATAAATACAATAAAGCATAGGATAAAACAACATAAATACAATTTCATAAAGCATAGGCTAAAACTACATAAATACAATTTAATAAAGCATCGGACAAAACAACATAAATACAATTTAATAAAGCATAGGATAAAACAACATAAATACAATTTATAAAGCATAGGATAAAACAACATAAATACAATTTAATAAAGCATAGGATAAAACAACATAAATGAAATTTAATAAAGCATAGGTTAAAACAACATAAATACAATTTAATAAAGCATCGGACAAAACAACATAAATACAATTTAATAAGCATAGGATAAAACAACATAAATACAATTTAATAAAGCATAGGATAAAACAACATAAATGAAATTTAATAAAGCATAGGTTAAAACAACATAAATACAATTTAATAAAGCATCGGACAAAACAACATAAATACAATTTAATAAAGCATAGGATAAAACAACATAAATACAATTTATAAAGCATAGGATAAAACAACATAAATACAATTTAATAAAGCATAGGATAAAACAACATAAATACAATTTAATAAAGCATAGGATAAAACAACATAAATACAATTTAATGAAACATAAGATAAACAACATAAATACAATTTAGTAAAGCATAGGACAAAACAACATAAATACAATTTAATAAAGCATATGTTAAAACAACATAAATACAATTTAATAAAGCATAAGATAAAACAACATGAATATAATTTAGTAAAGCATAAGATAAAACAACATAAATACAATTTAATAAAGCATCGGACAAAACAACATAAATACAATTTAATAAAGCATAGGATAAAACAACATAAATACAATTTATAAAGCATAGGATAAAACAACATAAATACAATTTAATAAAGCATAGGATAAAACAACATAAATACAATTTAATAAAGCATAGGATAAGACAACATAAATACAATTTAATAAAGCATAGGATAAAACAACATAAATACAATTTAATAAAGCATAAGATAAAAAAACATGAATACAATTTAATAAAGCATAGGTTAAAACAACATAAATACAATTTAATAAATCATAGAATAAAACAACATAAATACAATTTAATAAAGCATAGGTTAAAACAACATAAATACAATTTAATAAAGCATAGGATAAAATAACATAAATACAATTTCATAAAGCATAGGCTAAAACTACATAAATACAATTTAATAAAGCATCGGACAAAACAACATAAATACAATTTAATAAAGCATATGATAAAACGACATAAATACAATTTATAAAGCATAGGATAAAACAACATAAATACAATTTAATAAAGCATAGGATAAAACAACATAAATACAATTTAATAAAGCATAGGATAAGACAACATAAATACAATTTAATAAAGCATAGGATAAAACAACATAAATACAATTTAATAAAGCATAGGATAAAACAACATAAATAAAATTTAATAAAGCATAGGTTAAAACAACATAAATACAATTTAATAAAGCATCGGACAAAACAACATAAATACAATTTAATAAAGCATAGGATAAAACAACATAAATACAATTTAATAAAGCATAGGATAAAACAACATAAATACAATTTAATAAAGCATACGTTAAAACAACATAAATACAATTAAATAAAGCATAGGATAAAACAACATAAATACAATTTAATAAAGCATAGGTTAAAACAACATAAATACAATTTATAAAGCATAGGATAAAACAACATGAATACAATTTAATAAAGCATAGGATAAAACAACATAAATTCAATTTAATAAAGCATAGGATAAAACAACATAAATACAATTTAATAAAGCATAGGATAAAACAACATAAATAAAATTTAATAAAGCATAGGATAAAACAACATAAATACAATTTATAAAGCATAGGATAAAACGACGTAAATACAATTTAATAAAGCATAGGTTAAAACAACATAAATACAATTTAATAAAGCATAGGATAAAACAACATAAATACAATTTAATAAAGCATAGGTTAAAACAACATAAATACAATTTAATAAAGCATAGGATAAAACAACATAAATACAATTTAATAAAGCATAGGATAAAACAACGTAAATACTTTTTAATAAAGCATAGGTTAAAACAACATAAATACAATTTAATAAACCATAGGCTAAAACTACATAAATACAATTTAATAAAGCATAGGATAAAACAACATAAATACAATTTAATAAAGCATAGGATAAAACAACATAAATACAATTTAATAAAGCATAGGATAAAACAACATAAATACAATTTAATAAAGCATACGTTAAAACAACATAAATACAATTAAATAAAGCATAGGATAAAACAACATAAATACAATTTAATAAAGCATAGGCTAAAACTACATAAATACAATTTAATAAAGCATAGGATAAAACAACATAAATACAATTTAATAAAGCATAGGTTAAAACAACATAAATACAATTTAATAAAGCATAGGATAAAACAACATAAATACAATTTAATAAAGCATAGGATAAAACAACATAAATAAAATTTAATAAAGCATAGGTTAAAACAACATAAATACAATTTAATAAAGCATAGGATAAAACAACATAAATACAATTTAATAAAGCATAGGCTAAAACAACATAAATACTTTTTAATAAAGCATAGGATACAACCACATAAATACAATTTAATAAAGCACAGGATAAAACAACATAAATACAATTTAATAAAGCATAGGATAAAACAACATAAATAAAATTTAATAAAGCATAGGATAAAACAACGTAAATACAATTTAATAAAGCATATGATAAAACATAAATAAAATTTAATAAAGCATAGGATAAAACACCATAAATACAATTTAATAAAGCATAGGATAAAACAACATAAATACAATTTAATAAAGCATAGGTTAAAACAACATAAATGCAATTTAATAAAGCATAGGATAAAACAACATAAATACAATTTAATAAAGCATAGGATAAAACAACATAAATAAAATTTAATAAAGCATAGGTTAAAACAACATAAATACAATTTAATAAAGCATCGGACAAAACAACATAAATACAATTTAATAAAGCATAGGATAAAACAACATAAATACAATTTATAAAGCATAGGATAAAACAACATAAATACAATTTAATAAAGCATAGGATAAAACAACATAAATACAATTTAATAAAGCATAGGATAAAACAACATAAATACAATTTAATAAAGCATAGGATAAAACAACATAAATACAATTTAATAAAGCATAGGCTAAAACTACATAAATACAATTTAATAAAGCATAGGATAAAACAAATTAAATACAATTTAATAAAGCATAGGATAAAACAACATAAATTCAATTTAATAAAGCATAGGATAAAACAACATAAATACAATTTAATAAAGCATCGGACAAAACAACATAAATACAATTTAATAAAGCATAGGATAAAACAACATAAATACAATTTATAAAGCATAGGATAAAACAACATAAATACAATTTAATAAAGTATAGGATAAAACAACATAAATAAAATTTAATAAAGCATAGGTTAAAACAACATAAATACAATTTAATAAAGCATCGGACAAAACAACATAAATACAATTTAATAAAGCATAGGATAAAACAACATAAATACAATTTATAAAGCATAGGATAAAACAACATAAATACAATTTAATAAAGCATAGGATAAAACAACATAAATACAATTTAATGAAACATAGGATAAACAACATAAATACAATTTAGTAAAGCATAGGACAAAACAACATAAATACAATTTAATAAAGCATAAGATAAAACAACATGAATATAATTTAGTAAAGCATAAGATAAAACAACATGAATACAATTTAATAAAGCATAGGATAAAACAACATAAATACAATTTAATAAAGCATAGGATAAAACAACATAAATACAATTTAGTAAAGCATAGGACAAAACAACATAAATACAATTTAATAAAGCATATGTTAAAACAACATAAATACAATTTAATAAAGCATAAGATAAAACAACATGAATATAATTTAGTAAAGCATAAGATAAAACAACATGAATACAATTTAATAAAGCATAGGATAAAACAACATAAATACAATTTAATAAAGCATAGGCTAAAACTACATAAATAAAATTTAATAAAGCATAGGATAAAACAAATTAAATACAATTTAATAAAGCATACGATAAAACATAAATAAAATTTAATAAAGCATAGGATAAAACACCATAAATACAATTTAATAAAGCATAGGATAAAACAACATAAATACAATTTAATAAAGCATAGGATAAAACAACATAAATACAATTTAATAAAGCATAAGATAAAACAACATGAATACAATTTAATAAAGCATAGGTTAAAACAACATAAATACAATTTAATAAAGCATAGGATAAAACAACATAAATACAATTTAATAAAGCATAGGTTAAAAAAACATAAATACAATTTAATAAAGCATCGGATAAAACAACATAAATACAATTTCATAAAGCATAGGCTAAAACTACATAAATACAATTTAATAAAGCATAGGACAAAACAACATAAATACAATTTAATAAAGCATAGGATAAAACAACATAAATACAATTTATAAAGCATAGGAAAAAACAACATAAATACAATTTAATAAAGCATAGGATAAAACAACATAAATACAATTTAATAAAGCATAAGATAAAACAACATGAATATAATTTAGTAAAGCATAAGATAAAACAACATGAATACAATTTAATAAAGCATAGGCTAAAACAACATAAATACAATTTAATAAAGCATAGGCTAAAACTACATAAATAAAATTTAATAAAGCATAGGATAAAACAAATTAAATACAATTTAATAAAGCATAGGATAAAACATAAATAAAATTTAATAAAGCATAGGATAAAACACCATAAATACAATTTAATAAAGCATAGGATAAAACAACATAAATACAATTTAATAAAGCATAGGTTAAAACAACATAAATGCAATTTAATAAAGCATAGGATAAAACAACATAAATACAATTTAATAAAGCATGGGATAAAACAACATAAATAAAATTTAATAAAGCATAGGTTAAAACAACATAAATACAATTTAATAAAGCATCGGACAAAACAACATAAATACAATTTAATAAAGCATAGGATAAAACAACATAAATACAATTTAATAAAGCATAGGATAAAACAACATAAATACAATTTAATAAAGCATAGGCTAAAACTACATAAATACAATTTAATAAAGCATAGGATAAAACAAATTAAATACAATTTAATAAAGCATAGGATAAAACAACATAAATTCAATTTAATAAAGCATAGGATAAAACAACATAAATACAATTTAATAAAGCATAGGATAAAACAACATAAATACAATTTAATAAAGCATAAGATAAAACAACATGAATACAATTTAATAAAGCATAGGTTAAAACAACATAAATACAATTTAATAAAGCATAGGATAAAACAACATAAATACAATTTAATAAAGCATAGGTTAAAACAACATAAATACAATAAAGCATAGGATAAAACAACATAAATACAATTTCATAAAGCATAGGCTAAAACTACATAAATACAATTTAATAAAGCATCGGACAAAACAACATAAATACAATTTAATAAAGCATGGGATAAAACAACATAAATACAATTTATAAAGCATAGGATAAAACAACATAAATACAATTTAATAAAGCATAGGATAAAACAACATAAATGAAATTTAATAAAGCATAGGTTAAAACAACATAAATACAATTTAATAAAGCATCGGACAAAACAACATAAATACAATTTAATAAGCATAGGATAAAACAACATAAATACAATTTAATAAAGCATAGGATAAAACAACATAAATGAAATTTAATAAAGCATAGGTTAAAACAACATAAATACAATTTAATAAAGCATCGGACAAAACAACATAAATACAATTTAATAAAGCATAGGATAAAACAACATAAATACAATTTATAAAGCATAGGATAAAACAACATAAATACAATTTAATAAAGCATAGGATAAAACAACATAAATACAATTTAATAAAGCATAGGATAAAACAACATAAATACAATTTAATGAAACATAAGATAAACAACATAAATACAATTTAGTAAAGCATAGGACAAAACAACATAAATACAATTTAATAAAGCATATGTTAAAACAACATAAATACAATTTAATAAAGCATAAGATAAAACAACATGAATATAATTTAGTAAAGCATAAGATAAAACAACATAAATACAATTTAATAAAGCATCGGACAAAACAACATAAATACAATTTAATAAAGCATAGGATAAAACAACATAAATACAAATTATAAAGCATAGGATAAAACAACATAAATACAATTTAATAAAGCATAGGATAAAACAACATAAATACAATTTAATAAAGCATAGGATAAGACAACATAAATACAATTTAATAAAGCATAGGATAAAACAACATAAATACAATTTAATAAAGCATAGGATAAAACAACATAAATACAATTTAATAAAGCATAGGATAAAACAACATAAATACAATTTAATAAAGCATAGGATAAAACAACATAAATACAATTTAATAAAGCATAGGCTAAAACTACATAAATACAATTTAATAAAGCATAGGATAAAACAAATTAAATACAATTTAATAAAGCATAGGATAAAACAACATAAATTCAATTTAATAAAGCATAGGATAAAACAACATAAATACAATTTAATAAAGCATAGGATAAAACAACATAAATACAATTTAATAAAGCATAAGATAAAACAACATGAATACAATTTAATAAAGCATAGGTTAAAACAACATAAATACAATTTAATAAAGCATAGGATAAAACAACATAAATACAATTTAATAAAGCATAGGTTAAAACAACATAAATACAATAAAGCATAGGATAAAACAACATAAATACAATTTCATAAAGCATAGGCTAAAACTACATAAATACAATTTAATAAAGCATCGGACAAAACAACATAAATACAATTTAATAAAGCATAGGATAAAACAACATAAATACAATTTATAAAGCATAGGATAAAACAACATAAATACAATTTAATAAAGCATAGGATAAAACAACATAAATGAAATTTAATAAAGCATAGGTTAAAACAACATAAATACAATTTAATAAAGCATCGGACAAAACAACATAAATACAATTTAATAAAGCATAGGATAAAACAACATAAATACAATTTAATAAAGCATAGGATAAAACAACATAAATGAAATTTAATAAAGCATAGGTTAAAACAACATAAATACAATTTAATAAAGCATCGGACAAAACAACATAAATACAATTTAATAAAGCATAGGATAAAACAACATAAATACAATTTATAAAGCATAGGATAAAACAACATAAATACAATTTAATAAAGCATAGGATAAAACAACATAAATACAATTTAATAAAGCATAGGATAAAACAACATAAATACAATTTAATGAAACATAAGATAAACAACATAAATACAATTTAGTAAAGCATAGGACAAAACAACATAAATACAATTTAATAAAGCATATGTTAAAACAACATAAATACAATTTAATAAAGCATAAGATAAAACAACATGAATATAATTTAGTAAAGCATAAGATAAAACAACATAAATACAATTTAATAAAGCATCGGACAAAACAACATAAATACAATTTAATAAAGCATAGGATAAAACAACATAAATACAATTTATAAAGCATAGGATAAAACAACATAAATACAATTTAATAAAGCATAGGATAAAACAACATAAATACAATTTAATAAAGCATAGGATAAGACAACATAAATACAATTTAATAAAGCATAGGATAAAACAACATAAATACAATTTAATAAAGCATAAGATAAAAAAACATGAATACAATTTAATAAAGCATAGGTTAAAACAACATAAATACAATTTAATAAATCATAGAATAAAACAACATAAATACAATTTAATAAAGCATAGGATAAAATAACATAAATACAATTTCATAAAGCATAGGCTAAAACTACATAAATACAATTTAATAAAGCATCGGACAAAACAACATAAATACAATTTAATAAAGCATATGATAAAACAACATAAATACAATTTATAAAGCATAGGATAAAACAACATAAATACAATTTAATAAAGCATAGGATAAAACAACATAAATACAATTTAATAAAGCATAGGATAAGACAACATAAATACAATTTAATAAAGCATAGGATAAAACAACATAAATACAATTTAATAAAGCATAGGATAAAACAACATAAATAAAATTTAATAAAGCATAGGTTAAAACAACATAAATACAATTTAATAAAGCATCGGACAAAACAACATAAATACAATTTAATAAAGCATAGTATAAAACAACATAAATACAATTTATAAAGCATAGGATAAAACAACATAAATACAATTTAAT
The DNA here is from genome assembly GCF_046119375.1 of Phyllobates terribilis. Classification (NCBI taxonomy): domain Eukaryota; kingdom Metazoa; phylum Chordata; class Amphibia; order Anura; family Dendrobatidae; genus Phyllobates; species Phyllobates terribilis. The sequence goes on from NW_027362778.1 coordinate 2,739,161, forward strand.
AAAGCATAGGATAAAACAACATAAATACAATTTAATAAAGCATAGGATAAAACAACATAAAAACAATTTAATAAAGCATAGGCTAAAACTACATAAATACAATTTAATAAAGCATAGGATAAAACAACATAAATACAATTTAATAAAGCATAGGTTAAAACAACATAAATACCATTTAATAAAGCATAGGATAATACAACATAAATACAATTTAATAAAGCATAGGATAAAACAACATAAATACAATTTATAAAGCATAGGATAAAACAACATAAATACAATTTAATAAAGCATAGGATAAAACAACATAAATGAAATTTAATAAAGCATAGGTTAAAACAACATAAATACAATTTAATAAAGCATCGGACAAAACAACATAAATACAATTTAATAAGCATAGGATAAAACAACATAAATACAATTTAATAAAGCATAGGATAAAACAACATAAATGAAATTTAATAAAGCATAGGTTAAAACAACATAAATACAATTTAATAAAGCATCGGACAAAACAACATAAATACAATTTAATAAAGCATAGGATAAAACAACATAAATACAATTTATAAAGCATAGGATAAAACAACATAAATACAATTTAATAAAGCATAGGATAAAACAACATAAATACAATTTAATAAAGCATAGGATAAAACAACATAAATACAATTTAATGAAACATAAGATAAACAACATAAATACAATTTAGTAAAGCATAGGACAAAACAACATAAATACAATTTAATAAAGCATATGTTAAAACAACATAAATACAATTTAATAAAGCATAAGATAAAACAACATGAATATAATTTAGTAAAGCATAAGATAAAACAACATAAATACAATTTAATAAAGCATCGGACAAAACAACATAAATACAATTTAATAAAGCATAGGATAAAACAACATAAATACAATTTATAAAGCATAGGATAAAACAACATAAATACAATTTAATAAAGCATAGGATAAAACAACATAAATTCAATTTAATAAAGCATAGGATAAAACAACATAAATACAATTTAATAAAGCATAGGATAAAACAACATAAATACAATTTAATAAAGCATAAGATAAAACAACATGAATACAATTTAATAAAGCATAGGTTAAAACAACATAAATACAATTTAATAAAGCATAGGATAAAACAACATAAATACAATTTAATAAAGCATAGGTTAAAACAACATAAATACAATAAAGCATAGGATAAAACAACATAAATACAATTTCATAAAGCATAGGCTAAAACTACATAAATACAATTTAATAAAGCATCGGACAAAACAACATAAATACAATTTAATAAAGCATAGGATAAAACAACATAAATACAATTTATAAAGCATAGGATAAAACAACATAAATACAATTTAATAAAGCATAGGATAAAACAACATAAATGAAATTTAATAAAGCATAGGTTAAAACAACATAAATACAATTTAATAAAGCATCGGACAAAACAACATAAATACAATTTAATAAGCATAGGATAAAACAACATAAATACAATTTAATAAAGCATAGGATAAAACAACATAAATGAAATTTAATAAAGCATAGGTTAAAACAACATAAATACAATTTAATAAAGCATCGGACAAAACAACATAAATACAATTTAATAAAGCATAGGATAAAACAACATAAATACAATTTATAAAGCATAGGATAAAACAACATAAATACAATTTAATAAAGCATAGGATAAAACAACATAAATACAATTTAATAAAGCATAGGATAAAACAACATAAATACAATTTAATGAAACATAAGATAAACAACATAAATACAATTTAGTAAAGCATAGGACAAAACAACATAAATACAATTTAATAAAGCATATGTTAAAACAACATAAATACAATTTAATAAAGCATAAGATAAAACAACATGAATATAATTTAGTAAAGCATAAGATAAAACAACATAAATACATTTTAATAAAGCATCGGACAAAACAACATGAATACAATTTAATAAAGCATAGGATAAAACATCATATATACAATTTATAAAGCATAGGATAAAACAACATAAATACAATTTAATAAAGCATAGGATAAAACAACATAAATACAATTTAATAAAGCATAGGATAAGACAACATAAATACAATTTAATAAAGCATAGGATAAAACAACATAAATACAATTTAATAAAGCATAAGATAAAAAAACATGAATACAATTTAATAAAGCATAGGTTAAAACAACATAAATACAATTTAATAAATCATAGAATAAAACAACATAAATACAATTTAATAAAGCATAGGTTAAAACAACATAAATACAATTTAATAAAGCATAGGATAAAATAACATAAATACAATTTCATAAAGCATAGGCTAAAACTACATAAATACAATTTAATAAAGCATCGGACAAAACAACATAAATACAATTTAATAAAGCATATGATAAAACAACATAAATACAATTTATAAAGCATAGGATAAAACAACATAAATACAATTTAATAAAGCATAGGATAAAACAACATAAATACAATTTAATAAAGCATAGGATAAGACAACATAAATACAATTTAATAAAGCATAGGATAAAACAACATAAATACAATTTAATAAAGCATAGGATAAAACAACATAAATACAATTTAATAAAGCATAGGATAAAACAACATAAATACAATTTAATAAAGCATACGTTAAAACAACATAAATACAATTAAATAAAGCATAGGATAAAACAACATAAATACAATTTAATAAAGCATAGGTTAAAACAACATAAATACAATTTATAAAGCATAGGATAAAACAACATAAATACAATTTAATAAAGCATAGGATAAAACAACATAAATTCAATTTAATAAAGCATAGGTTAAAACAACATAAAAAAAAATTTAATAAAGCATAGGATAAAACAACATAAATACAATTTAATAAAGCATAGGTTAAAACAACATAAATACAATTTAATAAAGCATAGGATAAAACAACATAAATACAATTTAATAAAGCATAGGATAAAACAACGTAAATACTTTTTAATAAAGCATAGGTTAAAAGAACATAAATACAATTTAATAAACCATAGGCTAAAACTACATAAATACAATTTAATAAAGCATAGGATAAAACAACATAAATACAATTTAATAAAGCATAGGATAAAACAACATAAATACAATTTAATAAAGCATAGGATAAAACAACATAAATACAATTTAATAAAGCATACGTTAAAACAACATAAATACAATTAAATAAAGCATAGGATAAAACAACATAAATACAATTTAATAAAGCATAGGCTAAAACTACATAAATACAATTTAATAAAGCATAGGATAAAACAACATAAATACAATTTAATAAAGCATAGGTTAAAACAACATAAATACAATTTAATAAAGCATAGGATAAAACAACATAAATACAATTTAATAAAGCATAGGATAAAACAACATAAATAAAATTTAATAAAGCATAGGTTAAAACAACATAAATACAATTTAATAAAGCATAGGATAAAACAACATAAATACAATTTAATAAAGCATAGGCTAAAACAACATAAATACTTTTTAATAAAGCATAGGATACAACCACATAAATACAATTTAATAAAGCACAGGATAAAACAACATAAATATAATTTAATAAAGCATAGGATAAAACAACATAAATAAAATTTAATAAAGCATAGGATAAAACAACGTAAATACAATTTAATAAAGCATATGATAAAACATAAATAAAATTTAATAAAGCATAGGATAAAACACCATAAATACAATTTAATAAAGCATAGGATAAAACAACATAAATACAATTTAATAAAGCATAGGTTAAAACAACATAAATGCAATTTAATAAAGCATAGGATAAAACAACATAAATACAATTTAATAAAGCATAGGATAAAACAACATAAATAAAATTTAATAAAGCATAGGTTAAAACAACATAAATACAATTTAATAAAGCATCGGACAAAACAACATAAATACAATTTAATAAAGCATAGGATAAAACAACATAAATACAATTTATAAAGCATAGGATAAAACAACATAAATACAATTTAATAAAGCATAGGATAAAACAACATAAATACAATTTAATAAAGCATAGGATAAAACAACATAAATACAATTTAATAAAGCATAGGATAAAACAAGATAAATACAATTTAATAAAGCATAGGCTAAAACTACATAAATACAATTTAATAAAGCATAGGATAAAACAAATTAAATACAATTTAATAAAGCATAGGATAAAACAACATAAATTCAATTTAATAAAGCATAGGATAAAACAACATAAATACAATTTAATAAAGCATCGGACAAAACAACATAAATACAATTTAATAAAGCATAGGATAAAACAAATTAAATACAATTTAATAAAGCATAGGATAAAACAACATAAATACAATTTATAAAGCATAGGATAAAACAACATAAATACAATTTAATAAAGCATAGGATAAAACAACATAAATACAATTTAATAAAGCATAGGATAAAACAACATAAATACAATTTAATAAAGCATAGGATAAAACAACATAAATACAATTTAATAAAGCATAGGCTAAAACTACATAAATACAATTTAATAAAGCATAGGATAAAACAAATTAAATACAATTTAATAAAGCATAGGATAAAACAACATAAATTCAATTTAATAAAGCATAGGATAAAACAACATAAATACAATTTAATAAAGCATACGATAAAACATAAATAAAATTTAATAAAGCATAGGATAAAACACCATAAATACAATTTAATAAAGCATAGGATAAAACAACATAAATACAATTTAATAAAGCATAGGATAAAACAACATAAATACAATTTAATAAAGCATAAGATAAAACAACATGAATACAATTTAATAAAGCATAGGTTAAAACAACATAAATACAATTTAATAAAGCATAGGATAAAACAACATAAATACAATTTAATAAAGCATAGGTTAAAACAACATAAATACAATTTAATAAAGCATCGGATAAAACAACATAAATACAATTTCATAAAGCATAGGCTAAAACTACATAAATACAATTTAATAAAGCATAGGACAAAACAACATAAATACAATTTAATAAAGCATAGGATAAAACAACATAAATACAATTTATAAAGCATAGGAAAAAACAACATAAATACAATTTAATAAAGCATAGGATAAAACAACATAAATACAATTTAATAAAGCATAAGATAAAACAACATGAATATAATTTAGTAAAGCAAAAGATAAAACAACATGAATACAATTTAATAAAGCATAGGCTAAAACAACATAAATACAATTTAATAAAGCATAGGCTAAAACTACATAAATAAAATTTAATAAAGCATAGGATAAAACAAATTAAATACAATTTAATAAAGCATAGGATAAAACATAAATAAAATTTAATAAAGCATAGGATAAAACACCATAAATACAATTTAATAAAGCATAGGATAAAACAACATAAATACAATTTAATAAAGCATAGGATAAAACAACATAAATACAATTTAATAAAGCATAGGATAAAACAACGTAAATACTTTTTAATAAAGCATAGGTTAAAACAACATAAATACAATTTAATAAACCATAGGCTAAAACTACATAAATACAATTTAATAAAGCATAGGATAAAACAACATAAATACAATTTAATAAAGCATAGGATAAAACAACATAAATACAATTTAATAAAGCATAGGATAAAACAACATAAATACAATTTAATAAAGCATACGTTAAAACAACATAAATACAATTAAATAAAGCATAGGATAAAACAACATAAATACAATTTAATAAAGCATAGGCTAAAACTACATAAATACAATTTAATAAAGCATAGGATAAAACAACATAAATACAATTTAATAAAGCATAGGTTAAAACAACATAAATACAATTTAATAAAGCATAGGATAAAACAACATAAATACAATTTAATAAAGCATAGGATAAAACAACATAAATAAAATTTAATAAAGCATAGGTTAAAACAACATAAATACAATTTAATAAAGCATAGGATAAAACAACATAAATACAATTTAATAAAGCATAGGCTAAAACAACATAAATACTTTTTAATAAAGCATAGGATACAACCACATAAATACAATTTAATAAAGCACAGGATAAAACAACATAAATATAATTTAATAAAGCATAGGATAAAACAACATAAATAAAATTTAATAAAGCATAGGATAAAACAACGTAAATACAATTTAATAAAGCATATGATAAAACATAAATAAAATTTAATAAAGCATAGGATAAAACACCATAAATACAATTTAATAAAGCATAGGATAAAACAACATAAATACAATTTAATAAAGCATAGGTTAAAACAACATAAATGCAATTTAATAAAGCATAGGATAAAACAACATAAATACAATTTAATAAAGCATAGGATAAAACAACATAAATAAAATTTAATAAAGCATAGGTTAAAACAACATAAATACAATTTAATAAAGCATCGGACAAAACAACATAAATACAATTTAATAAAGCATAGGATAAAACAACATAAATACAATTTATAAAGCATAGGATAAAACAACATAAATACAATTTAATAAAGCATAGGATAAAACAACATAAATACAATTTAATAAAGCATAGGATAAAACAACATAAATACAATTTAATAAAGCATAGGATAAAACAACATAAATACAATTTAATAAAGCATAGGCTAAAACTACATAAATACAATTTAATAAAGCATAGGATAAAACAAATTAAATACAATTTAATAAAGCATAGGATAAAACAACATAAATTCAATTTAATAAAGCATAGGATAAAACAACATAAATACAATTTAATAAAGCATCGGACAAAACAACATAAATACAATTTAATAAAGCATAGGATAAAACAAATTAAATACAATTTAATAAAGCATAGGATAAAACAACATAAATACAATTTATAAAGCATAGGATAAAACAACATAAATACAATTTAATAAAGCATAGGATAAAACAACATAAATACAATTTAATAAAGCATAGGATAAAACAACATAAATACAATTTTATAAAGCATAGGATAAAACAACATAAATACAATTTAATAAAGCATAGGCTAAAACTACATAAATACAATTTAATAAAGCATAGGATAAAACAAATTAAATACAATTTAATAAAGCATAGGATAAAACAACATAAATTCAATTTAATAAAGCATAGGATAAAACAACATAAATACAATTTAATAAAGCATACGATAAAACATAAATAAAATTTAATAAAGCATAGGATAAAACACCATAAATACAATTTAATAAAGCATAGGATAAAACAACATAAATACAATTTAATAAAGCATAGGATAAAACAACATAAATACAATTTAATAAAGCATAAGATAAAACAACATGAATACAATTTAATAAAGCATAGGTTAAAACAACATAAATACAATTTAATAAAGCATAGGATAAAACAACATAAATACAATTTAATAAAGCATAGGTTAAAACAACATAAATACAATTTAATAAAGCATCGGATAAAACAACATAAATACAATTTCATAAAGCATAGGCTAAAACTACATAAATACAATTTAATAAAGCATAGGACAAAACAACATAAATACAATTTAATAAAGCATAGGATAAAACAACATAAATACAATTTATAAAGCATAGGAAAAAACAACATAAATACAATTTAATAAAGCATAGGATAAAACAACATAAATACAATTTAATAAAGCATAAGATAAAACAACATGAATATAATTTAGTAAAGCAAAAGATAAAACAACATGAATACAATTTAATAAAGCATAGGCTAAAACAACATAAATACAATTTAATAAAGCATAGGCTAAAACTACATAAATAAAATTTAATAAAGCATAGGATAAAACAAATTAAATACAATTTAATAAAGCATAGGATAAAACATAAATAAAATTTAATAAAGCATAGGATAAAACACCATAAATACAATTTAATAAAGCATAGGATAAAACAACATAAATACAATTTAATAAAGCATAGGTTAAAACAACATAAATACAATTTAATAAAGCATCGGACAAAACAACATAAATACAATTTAATAAAGCATAGGATAAAACAACATAAATACAATTTAATAAAGCATAAGATAAAACAACATAAATACAATTTAATAAAGCATAGGTTAAAACAACATAAATACAATTTAATAAAGCATCGGACAAAACAACATAAATACAATTTAATAAAGCATAGGATAAAACAACATAAATACAATTTAATAAAGCATAGGATAAAACAACATAAATACAATTTAATAAAGCATAGGATAAAACAACATAAATACAATTTAATAAAGCATGGGATAAAACAACATAAATAAAATTTAATAAAGCATAGGTTAAAACAACATAAATACAATTTAATAAAGCATCGGACAAAACAACATAAATACAATTTAATAAAGCATAGGATAAAACAACATAAATACAATTTAATAAAGCATAGGATAAAACAACATAAATACAATTTAATAAAGCATAGGATAAAACAACATAAATACAATTTAATAAAGCATAGGATAAAACAACATAAATACAATTTAATAAAGCATAGGCTAAAACTACATAAATACAATTTAATAAAGCATAGGATAAAACAAATTAAATACAATTTAATAAAGCATAGGATAAAACAACATAAATTCAATTTAATAAAGCATAGGATAAAACAACATAAATACAATTTAATAAAGCATAGGATAAAACAACATAAATACAATTTATAAAGCATAGGATAAAACAACATAAATACAATTTAATAAAGTATAGGATAAAACAACATAAATAAAATTTAATAAAGCATAGGTTAAAACAACATAAATACAATTTAATAAAGCATCGGACAAAACAACATAAATACAATTTAATAAAGCATAGGATAAAACAACATAAATACAATTTATAAAGCATAGGATAAAACAACATAAATACAATTTAATAAAGCATAGGATAAAACAACATAAATACAATTTATAAAGCATACGATAAAACAACATAAATACAATTTAATAAAGCATAGGATAAAACAACATAAATACAATTTAATAAAGCATAGGATAAAACAACATAAATACAATTTAATGAAACATAGGATAAACAACATAAATACAATTTAGTAAAGCATAGGACAAAACAACATAAATACAATTTAATAAAGCATATGTTAAAACAACATAAATACAATTTAATAAAGCATAAGATAAAACAACATGAATATAATTTAGTAAAGCATAAGATAAAACAACATGAATACAATTTAATAAAGCATAGGATAAAACAACATAAATACAATTTAATAAAGCATAGGCTAAAACTACATAAATAAAATTTAATAAAGCATAGGATAAAACAAATTAAATGCAATTTAATAAAGCATACGATAAAACATAAATAAAATTTAATAAAGCATAGGATAAAACACCATAAATACAATTTAATAAAGCATAGGATAAAACAACATAAATACAATTTAATAAAGCATAGGATAAAACAACATAAATACAATTTAATAAAGCATAAGATAAAACAACATGAATACAATTTAATAAAGCATAGGTTAAAACAACATAAATACAATTTAATAAAGCATAGGATAAAACAACATAAATACAATTTAATAAAGCATAGGATAAAACAACATAAATACAATTTAATAAAGCATCGGATAAAACAACATAAATACAATTTCATAAAGCATAGGCTAAAACTACATAAATACAATTTAATAAAGCATAGGACAAAACAACATAAATACAATTTAATAAAGCATAGGATAAAACAACATAAATACAATTTATAAAGCATAGGAAAAAACAACATAAATACAATTTAATAAAGCATAGGATAAAACAACATAAATACAATTTAATAAAGCATAAGATAAAACAACATGAATATAATTTAGTAAAGCAAAAGATAAAACAACATGAATACAATTTAATAAAGCATAGGCTAAAACAACATAAATACAATTTAATAAAGCATAGGCTAAAACTACATAAATAAAATTTAATAAAGCATAGGATAAAACAAATTAAATACAATTTAATAAAGCATAGGATAAAACATAAATAAAATTTAATAAAGCATAGGATAAAACACCATAAATACAATTTAATAAAGCATAGGATAAAACAACATAAATACAATTTAATAAAGCATAGGTTAAAACAACATAAATACAATTTAATAAAGCATCGGACAAAACAACATAAATACAATTTAATAAAGCATAGGATAAAACAACATAAATACAATTTAATAAAGCATAGGATAAAACAACATAAATACAATTTAATAAAGCATAGGTTAAAACAACATAAATACAATTTAATAAAGCATCGGACAAAACAACATAAATACAATTTAATAAAGCATAGGATAAAACAACATAAATACAATTTAATAAAGCATAGGATAAAACAACATAAATACAATTTAATAAAGCATAGGATAAAACAACATAAATACAATTTAATAAAGCATGGGATAAAACAACATAAATAAAATTTAATAAAGCATAGGTTAAAACAACATAAATACAATTTAATAAAGCATCGGACAAAACAACATAAATACAATTTAATAAAGCATAGGATAAAACAACATAAATACAATTTAATAAAGCATAGGATAAAACAACATAAATACAATTTAATAAAGCATAGGATAAAACAACATAAATACAATTTAATAAAGCATAGGATAAAACAACATAAATACAATTTAATAAAGCATAGGCTAAAACTACATAAATACAATTTAATAAAGCATAGGATAAAACAAATTAAATACAATTTAATAAAGCATAGGATAAAACAACATAAATTCAATTTAATAAAGCATAGGATAAAACAACATAAATACAATTTAATAAAGCATAGGATAAAACAACATAAATACAATTTAATAAAGCATAAGATAAAACAACATGAGTACAATTTAATAAAGCATAGGTTAAAACAACATAAATACAATTTAATAAAGCATAGGATAAAACAACATAAATACAATTTAATAAAGCATAGGTTAAAACAACATAAATACAATAAAGCATAGGATAAAACAACATAAATACAATTTCATAAAGCATAGGTTAAAACAACATAAATACAATAAAGCATAGGATAAAACAACATAAATACAATTTCATAAAGCATAGGCTAAAACTACATAAATACAATTTAATAAAGCATCGGACAAAACAACATAAATACAATTTAATAAAGCATAGGATAAAACAACATAAATACAATTTATAAAGCATAGGATAAAACAACATAAATACAATTTAATAAAGCATAGGATAAAACAACATAAATGAAATTTAATAAAGCATAGGTTAAAACAACATAAATACAATTTAATAAAGCATCGGACAAAACAACATAAATACAATTTAATAAAGCATAGGATAAAACAACATAAATACAATTTAATAAAGCATAGGATAAAACAACATAAATGAAATTTAATAAAGCATAGGTTAAAACAACATAAATACAATTTAATAAAGCATCGGACAAAACAACATAAATACAATTTAATAAAGCATAGGATAAAACAACATAAATACAATTTATAAAGCATAGGATAAAACAACATAAATACAATTTAATAAAGCATAGGATAAAACAACATAAATACAATTTAATAAAGCATATGTTAAAACAACATAAATACAATTTAATAAAGCATAAGATAAAACAACATGAATATAATTTAGTAAAGCATAAGATAAAACAACATAAATACAATTTAATAAAGCATCGGACAAAACAACATAAATACAATTTAATAAAGCATAGGATAAAACAACATAAATACAATTTATAAAGCATAGGATAAAACAACATAAATACAATTTAATAAAGCATAGGATAAAACAACATAAATACAATTTAATAAAGCATAGGATAAGACAACATAAATACAATTTAATAAAGCATAGGATAAAACAACATAAATACAATTTAATAAAGCATAAGATAAAAAAACATGAATACAATTAAATAAAGCATAGGTTAAAACAACATAAATACAATTTAATAAATCATAGAATAAAACAACATAAATACAATTTAATAAAGCATAGGATAAAATAACATAAATACAATTTCATAAAGCATAGGCTAAAACTACATAAATACAATTTAATAAAGCATCGGACAAAACAACATAAATACAATTTAATAAAGCATATGATAAAACAACATAAATACAATTTATAAAGCATAGGATAAAACAACATAAATACAATTTAATAAAGCATAGGATAAAACAACATAAATACAATTTAATAAAGCATAGGATAAGACAACATAAATACAATTTAATAAAGCATAGGATAAAACAACATAAATACAATTTAATAAAGCATAGGATAAAACAACATAAATAAAATTTAATAAAGCATAGGTTAAAACAACATAAATACAATTTAATAAAGCATCGGACAAAACAACATAAATACAATTTAATAAAGCATAGTATAAAACAACATAAATACAATTTATAAAGCATAGGATAAAACAACATAAATACAATTTAATAAAGCATAGGATAAAACAACATAAATACAATTTAATAAAGCATAGGATAAAACAACATAAAAACAATTTAATAAAGCATAGGCTAAAACTACATAAATACAATTTAATAAAGCATAGGATAAAACAACATAAATACAATTTAATAAAGCATAGGTTAAAACAACATAAATACCATTTAATAAAGCATAGGATAAAACAACATAAATACAATTTAATAAAGCATAGGATAAGACAACATAAATACAATTTAATAAAGCATAGGCTAAAACTACATAAATACAATTTAATAAAGCATAGGATAAAACAACATAAATACAATTTAATAAAGCATAGGATAAAACAACATAAATACAATTTAATAAAGCATAGGTTAAAACAACATAAATACAATTTTATAAAGCATTGGATAAAACAACATAAATACAATTTAATAAAGCATAGGATAAGACAACATAAATACAATTTAATAAAGCATAGGCTAAAACTACATAAATACAATTTAATAAAGCATAGGATAAAACAACATAAATAAAATTTAATAAAGCATAGGTTAAAACAACATAAATACAATTTAATAAAGCATCGGACAAAACAACATAAATACAATTTAATAAAGCATAGTATAAAACAACATAAATACAATTTATAAAGCATAGGATAAAACAACATAAATACAATTTAATAAAGCATAGGATAAAACAACATAAATACAATTTAAAAAAGCATAGGATAAAACAACATAAATACAATTTAATAAAGCATAGGATAAAACAAAATAAATACAATTTAATAAAGCATAGGTTAAAACAAAATAAATACAATTTTATAAAGCATAGGATAAAACAACATAAATACAATTTAATAAAGCATAGGTTAAAACAACATAAATACAATTTAATAAAGCATAGGATAAAACAACATAAATTCAATTTAATAAAGCATAGGATAAAACAACATAAATACAATTTAATAAAGCATAGTTTAAAACAACATAAATACAATTTAATAAAGCATTAGATAAAACAACATGAATATAATTTAGTAAAGCATAAGATAAAACAACATGAATACAATTTAATAAAGCATAGGATAAAACAACATAAATACAATTTAATAAAGCATAGGATAAAACAACATAAATACAATTTAATGAAACATAGGATAAACAACATAAATACAATTTAGTAAAGCATAGGACAAAACAACATAAATACAATTTAATAAAGCATATGTTAAAACAACATAAATACAATTTAATAAAGCATAAGATAAAACAACATGAATATAATTTAGTAAAGCATAAGATAAAACAACATAAATACAATTTAATAAAGCATCGGACAAAACAACATAAATACAATTTAATAAAGCATAGGATAAAACAACATAAATACAATTTATAAAGCATAGGATAAAAGAACATAAATACAATTTAATAAAGCATAGGATAAAACAACATAAATACAATTTAATAAAGCATAGGATAAGACAACATAAATACAATTTAATAAAGCATAGGATAAAACAACATAAATACAATTTAATAAAGCATAAGATAAAAAAACATGAATACAATTTAATAAAGCATAGGTTAAAACAACATAAATACAATTTAATAAATCATAGAATAAAACAACATAAATACAATTTAATAAAGCATATGATAAAACAACATAAATACAATTTATAAAGCATAGGATAAAACAACATAAATACAATTTAATAAAGCATAGGATAAAACAACATAAATAAAATTTAATAAAGCATAGGTTAAAACAACATAAATACAATTTAATAAAGCATTGGACAAAACAACATAAATACAATTAAATAAAGCAGAGGATAAAACAACATAAATACAATTTAATAAAGCATAGGTTAAAACAACATAAATACAATTTAATAAAGCATAGGATAAAACAACATAAATACAATTTAATAAAGCATAGGATAAAACAACATAAATAAAATTTAATAAAGCATAGGTTAAAACAACATAAATACAATTTAATAAAGCATTGGACAAAACAACATAAATACAATTAAATAAAGCAGAGGATAAAACAACATAAATACAATTTAATAAAGCATAGGTTAAAACAACATAAATACAATTTAGTAAATCATAGGACAAAACAACATAAATACAATTTAATAAAGCATATGTTAAAACAACATAAATACAATTTAATAAAGCATAAGATAAAACAACATGAATATAATTTAGTAAAGCATAAGATAAAACAACATAAATACAATTTAATAAAGCATCGGACAAAACAACATAAATACAATTTAATAAAGCATAGGATAAAACAACATAAATACAATTTATAAAGCATAGGATAAAACAACATAAATACAATTTAATAAAGCATAGGATAAAACAACATAAATACAATTTAATAAAGCATAGGATAAGACAACATAAATACAATTTAATAAAGCATAGGATAAAACAACATAAATACAATTTAATAAAGCATAAGATAAAAAAACATGAATACAATTTAATAAAGCATAGGTTAAAACAACATAAATACAATTTAATAAATCATAGAATAAAACAACATAAATACAATTTAATAAAGCATAGGATAAAATAACATAAATACAATTTCATAAAGCATAGGCTAAAACTACATAAATACAATTTAATAAAGCATCGGACAAAACAACATAAATACAATTTAATAAAGCATATGATAAAACAACATAAATACAATTTATAAAGCATAGGATAAAACAACATAAATACAATTTAATAAAGCATAGGATAAAACAACATAAATACAATTTAATAAAGCATAGGATAAGACAACATAAATACAATTTAATAAAGCATAGGATAAAACAACATAAATACAATTTAATAAAGCATAGGATAAAACAACATAAATACAATTTAATGAAACATAGGATAAACAACATAAATACAATTTAGTAAAGCATAGGACAAAACAACATAAATACAATTTAATAAAGCATATGTTAAAACAACATAAATACAATTTAATAAAGCATAAGATAAAACAACATGAATATAATTTAGTAAAGCATAAGATAAAACAACATAAATACAATTTAATAAAGCATCGGACAAAACAACATAAATACAATTTAATAAAGCATAGGATAAAACAACATAAATACAATTTATAAAGCATAGGATAAAAGAACATAAATACAATTTAATAAAGCATAGGATAAAACAACATAAATACAATTTAATAAAGCATAGGATAAGACAACATAAATACAATTTAATAAAGCATAGGATAAAACAACATAAATACAATTTAATAAAGCATAAGATAAAAAAACATGAATACAATTTAATAAAGCATAGGTTAAAACAACATAAATACAATTTAATAAAGCATAGTTTAAAACAACATAAATACAATTTAATAAAGCATTAGATAAAACAACATGAATATAATTTAGTAAAGCATAAGATAAAACAACATGAATACAATTTAATAAAGCATAGGATAAAACAACATGAATAAAATTTAATAAAGCATAGGTTAAAACAACATAAATACAATTTAATAAATCATAGAATAAAACAACATAAATACAATTTAATAAAGCATAGGTTAAAACAACATAAATACAATTTAATAAAGCATAGGATAAAATAACATAAATACAATTTCATAAAGCATAGGCTAAAACTACATAAATACAATTTAATAAAGCATCGGACAAAACAATATAAATACAATTTAATAAAGCATATGATAAAACAACATAAATACAATTTATAAAGCATAGGATAAAACAACATAAATACAATTTAATAAAGCATAGGATAAAACAACATAAATAAAATTTAATAAAGCATAGGTTAAAACAACATAAATACAATTTAATAAAGCATTGGACAAAACAACATAAATACAATTAAATAAAGCAGAGGATAAAACAACATAAATACAATTTAATAAAGCATAGGTTAAAACAACATAAATACAATTTAATAAAGCATAGGATAAAACAACATAAATACAATTTAATAAAGCATAGGATAAAACAACATAAATAAAATTTAATAAAGCATATTTTAAAACAACATAAATACAATTTAATAAAGCATCGGACAAAACAACATAAATAAAATTTAATAAAGCATAGGTTAAAACAACATAAATACAATTTAATAAAGCATCGGACAAAACAACATAAATACAATTTAATAAAGCATAGTATAAAACAACATAAATACAATTTATAAAGCATAGGATAAAACAACATAAATACAATTTAATAAAGCATAGGATAAAACAACATAAATACAATTTAAAAAAGCATAGGATAAAACAACATAAATACAATTTAATAAAGCATAGGATAAAACAACATAAATACAATTTAATAAAGCATAGGTTAAAACAAAATAAATACAATTTTATAAAGCATAGGATAAAACAACATAAATACAATTTAATAAAGCATAGGTTAAAACAACATAAATACAATTTAATAAAGCATAGGATAAAACAACATAAATTCAATTTAATAAAGCATAGGATAAAACAACATAAATACAATTTTATAAAGCATAGTTTAAAACAACATAAATACAATTTAATAAAGCATTAGATAAAACAACATGAATATAATTTAGTAAAGCATAAGATAAAACAACATGAATACAATTTAATAAAGCATATGATAAAACAACATGAATAAAATTTAATAAAGCATAGGTTAAAACAACATAAATACAATTTAATAAAGCATAGGATAAAACAACATAAATACAATTTAATAAAGCATAGGTTAAAACAACATAAATACAATTTAATAAAGCATTAGATAAAACAACATGAATATAATTTAGTAAAGCATAAGATAAAACAACATGAATACAATTTAATAAAGCATAGGATAAAACAACATGAATAAAATTTAATAAAGCATAGGTTAAAACAACATAAATACAATTTAATAAAGCATAGGATAAAACCACAGAAATACAATTTAATAAAGCATAGGATAAAACAACATAAATACAATTTAATAAAGCATAGGACAAAACAACATAAATACAATTTAATAAAGCATAGGATAAAACAACATAAATAAAATTTAATAAAGCATAGGTTAAAACAACATGAATACAATTTAATAAAGCATCGGACAAAACAACATAAATACAATTTAATAAAGCATAGGATAAAACAACATAAATACAATTTATAAAGCATAGGATAAAACAACATAAATACAATTTAATAAAGCATAGGATAAAACAACATAAATACAATTTAATAAAGCATAGGATAAAACAACATAAAAACAATTTAATAAAGCATAGGCTAAAACTACATAAATACAATTTAATAAAGCATAGGATAAAACAACATAAATACAATTTAATAAAGCATAGGTTAAAACAACATAAATACAATTTAATAAAGCATAGGATAAAACAACATAAATACAATTTAATAAAGCATAGGATAAAACAACATAAATACAATTTAATAAAGCATAGGTTAAAACAACATAAATACAATTTAATAAAGCATTAGATAAAACAACATGAATATAATTTAGTAAAGCATAAGATAAAACAACATGAATACAATTTAATAAAGCATCGGACAAAACAACATAAATACAATTTAATAAAGCATATGTTAAAACAACATAAATACAATTTAATAAAGCATAAGATAAAACAACATGAATATAATTTAGTAAACATAAGATAAAACAACATAAATACAATTTAATAAAGCATCGGACAAAACAACATAAATACAATTTAATAAAGCATAGGATAAAACAACATAAATACAATTTATAAAGCATAGGATAAAACAACATAAATACAATTTAATAAAGCATAGGATAAAACAACATAAATACAATTTAATAAAGCATAGGATAAGACAACATAAATACAATTTAATAAAGCATAGGATAAAACAACATAAATACAATTTAATAAAGCATAAGATAAAAAAACATGAATACAATTTAATAAAGCATAGGTTAAAACAACATAAATACAATTTAATAAATCATAGAATAAAACAACATAAATACAATTTAATAAAGCATAGGTTAAAACAACATAAATACAATTTAATAAAGCATAGGATAAAATAACATAAATACAATTTCATAAAGCATAGGCTAAAACTACATAAATACAATTTAATAAAGCATCGGACAAAACAACATAAATACAATTTAATAAAGCATATGATAAAACAACATAAATACAATTTATAAAGCATAGGATAAAACAACATAAATACAATTTAATAAAGCATAGGATAAAACAACATAAATAAAATTTAATAAAGCATAGGTTAAAACAACATAAATACAATTTAATAAAGCATAGGATAAAACAACATAAATACAATTTAATAAAGCATAGGATAAGACAACATAAATACAATTTAATAAAGCATAGGCTAAAACGACATAAATACAATTTATAAAGCATAGGATAAAACAACATAAATACAATTTAATAAAGCATAGGATAAAACAACATAAATACAATTTAATAAAGCATAGGTTAAAACAACATAAATACAATTTTATAAAGCATAGGATAAAACAACATAAATACAATTTAATAAAGCATAGGATAAGACAACATAAATACAATTTAATAAAGCATAGGCTAAAACTACATAAATACAATTTAATAAAGCATAGGATAAAACAACATAAATAAAATTTAATAAAGCATAGGTTAAAACAACATAAATACAATTTAATAAAGCATCGGACAAAACAACATAAATACAATTTAATAAAGCATAGTATAAAACAACATAAATACAATTTATAAAGCATAGGATAAAACAACATAAATACAATTTAATAAAGCATAGGATAAAACAACATAAATACAATTTAAAAAAGCATAGGATAAAACAACATAAATACAATTTAATAAATCATAGGATAAAACAACATAAATACAATTTAATAAAGCATAGGTTAAAACAAAATAAATACAATTTTATAAAGCATAGGATAAAACAACATAAATACAATTTAATAAAGCATAGGTTAAAACAACATAAATACAATTTAATAAAGCATTAGATAAAACAACATGAATATAATTTAGTAAAGCATAAGATAAAACAACATGAATACAATTTAATAAAGCATAGGATAAAACAACATGAATAAAATTTAATAAAGCATAGGTTAAAACAACATAAATACAATTTAATAAAGCATAGGATAAAACAACATAAATACAATTTAATAAAGCATAGGATAAAACAACATAAATACAATTTAATAAAGCATAGGATAAGACAACATAAATACAATTTAATAAAGCATAGGATAAAACAACATACATACAATTTAATAAAGCATAAGATAAAAAAACATGAATACAATTTAATAAAGCATAGGTTAAAACAACATAAATACAATTTAATAAATCATAGAATAAAACAACATAAATACAATTTAATAAAGCATAGGTTAAAACAACATAAATACAATTTAATAAAGCATAGGATAAAATAACATAAATACAATTTCATAAAGCATAGGCTAAAACTACATAAATACAATTTAATAAAGCATCGGACAAAACAACATAAATACAATTTAATAAAGCATATGATAAAACAACATAAATACAATTTATAAAGCATAGGATAAAACAACATAAATACAATTTAATAAAGCATAGGATAAAACAACATAAATAAAATTTAATAAAGCATAGGTTAAAACAACATAAATACAATTTAATAAAGCATTGGACAAAACAACATAAATACAATTAAATAAAGCAGAGGATAAAACAACATAAATACAATTTAATAAAGCATAGGTTAAAACAACATAAATACAATTTAATAAAGCATAGGATAAAACAACATAAATACAATTTAATAAAGCATAGGATAAAACAACATAAATAAAATTTAATAAAGCATAGGTTAAAACAACATAAATACAATTTAATAAAGCATCGGACAAAACAACATAAATACAATTTAATAAAGCATAGTATAAAACAACATAAATACAATTTATAAAGCATAGGATAAAACAACATAAATACAATTTAATAAAGCATAGGACAAAACAACATAAATACAATTTAATAAAGCATAGGATAAAACAACATAAATAAAATTTAATAAAGCATAGGTTAAAACAACATGAATACAATTTAATAAAGCATCGGACAAAACAACATAAATACAATTTAATAAAGCATAGGATAAAACAACATAAATACAATTTTATAAAGCATAGGATAAAACAACATAAATACAATTTAATAAAGCATAGGATAAAACAACATAAATACAATTTAATAAAGCATAGGATAAAACAACATAAAAACAATTTAATAAAGCATAGGCTAAAACTACATAAATACAATTTAATAAAGCATAGGTTAAAACAACATAAATACAATTTAATAAAGCATAGGTTAAAACAACATAAATACAATTTAATAAAGCATAGGATAAAACAACATAAATACAATTTAATAAAGCATAGGATAAAACAACATAAATACAATTTAATAAAGCATAGGTTAAAACAACATAAATACAAGTTAATAAAGCATTAGATAAAACAACATGAATATAATTTAGTAAAGCATAAGATAAAACAACATGAATACAATTTAATAAAGCATCGGACAAAACAACATAAATACAATTTAATAAAGCATATGTTAAAACAACATAAATACAATTTAATAAAGCATAAGATAAAACAACATGAATATAATTTAGTAAAGCATAAGATAAAACAACATAAATACAATTTAATAAAGCATCGGACAAAACAACATAAATACAATTTAATAAAGCATAGGTTAAAACAACATAAATACAATTTAATAAAGCATAGGATAAAATAACATAAATACAATTTCATAAAGCATAGGCTAAAACTACATAAATACAATTTAATAAAGCATCGGACAAAACAACATAAATACAATTTAATAAAGCATATGATAAAACAACATAAATACAATTTATAAAGCATAGGATAAAACAACATAAATACAATTTAATAAAGCATAGGATAAAACAACATGAATAAAATTTAATAAAGCATAGGTTAAAACAACATAAATACAATTTAATAAAGCATTGGACAAAACAACATAAATACAATTAAATAAAGCAGAGGATAAAACAACATAAATACAATTTAATAAAGCATAGGTTAAAACAACATAAATACAATTTAATAAAGCATAGGATAAAACAACATAAATACAATTTAATAAAGCATAGGATAAAACAACATAAATAAAATTTAATAAAGCATAGGTTAAAACAACATAAATACAATTTAATAAAGCATCGGACAAAACAACATAAATACAATTTAATAAAGCATAGTATAAAACAACATAAATACAATTTATAAAGCATAGGATAAAACAACATAAATACAATTTAATAAAGCATAGGATAAAACAACATAAATACAATTTAATAAAGCATAGGATAAAACAACATAAAAACAATTTAATAAAGCATAGGCTAAAACTACATAAATACAATTTAATAAAGCATAGGATAAAACAACATAAATACAATTTAATAAAGCATAGGTTAAAACAACATAAATACCATTTAATAAAGCATAGGATAAAACAACATAAATACAATTTAATAAAGCATAGGATAAGACAACATAAATACAATTTAATAAAGCATAGTATAAAACAACATAAATACAATTTATAAAGCATAGGATAAAACAACATAAATACAATTTAATAAAGCATAGGATAAAACAACATAAATACAATTTAAAAAAGCATAGGATAAAACAACATAAATACAATTTAATAAAGCATAGGATAAAACAACATAAATACAATTTAAAAAAGCATAGGATAAAACAACATAAATACAATTTAATAAAGCATAGGATAAAACAACATAAATACAATTTAATAAAGCATAGGTTAAAACAAAATAAATATAATTTTATAAAGCATAGGATAAAACAACATAAATACAATTTAATAAAGCATAGGTTAAAACAACATAAATACAATTTAATAAAGCATTAGATAAAACAACATGAATATAATTTAGTAAAGCATAAGATAAAACAACATGAATACAATTTAATAAAGCATAGGATAAAACAACATGAATAAAATTTAATAAAGCATAGGTTAAAACAACATAAATAAAATTTAATAAAGCATAGGTTAAAACAACATGAATACAATTTAATAAAGCATCGGACAAAACAACATAAATACAATTTAATAAAGCATAGGATAAAACAACATAAATACAATTTTATAAAGCATAGGATAAAACAACATAAATACAATTTAATAAAGCATAGGATAAAACAACATAAATACAATTTAATAAAGCATAGGATAAAACAACATAAAAACAATTTAATAAAGCATAGGCTAAAACTACATAAATACAATTTAATAAAGCATAGGTTAAAACAACATAAATACAATTTAATAAAGCATAGGTTAAAACAACATAAATACAATTTAATAAAGCATAGGATAAAACAACATAAATACAATTTAATAAAGCATAGGATAAAACAACATAAATACAATTTAATAAAGCATAGGTTAAAACAACATAAATACAAGTTAATAAAGCATTAGATAAAACAACATGAATATAATTTAGTAAAGCATAAGATAAAACAACATGAATACAATTTAATAAAGCATCGGACAAAACAACATAAATACAATTTAATAAAGCATATGTTAAAACAACATAAATACAATTTAATAAAGCATAAGATAAAACAACATGAATATAATTTAGTAAAGCATAAGATAAAACAACATAAATACAATTTAATAAAGCATCGGACAAAACAACATAAATACAATTTAATAAAGCATAGGTTAAAACAACATAAATACAATTTAATAAAGCATAGGATAAAATAACATAAATACAATTTCATAAAGCATAGGCTAAAACTACATAAATACAATTTAATAAAGCATCGGACAAAACAACATAAATACAATTTAATAAAGCATATGATAAAACAACATAAATACAATTTATAAAGCATAGGTTAAAACAACATAAATACAATTTAATAAAGCATTGGACAAAACAACATAAATACAATTAAATAAAGCAGAGGATAAAACAACATAAATACAATTTAATAAAGCATAGGTTAAAACAACATAAATACAATTTAATAAAGCATAGGATAAAACAACATAAATACAATTTAATAAAGCATAGGATAAAACAACATAAATAAAATTTAATAAAGCATAGGTTAAAACAACATAAATACAATTTAATAAAGCATCGGACAAAACAACATAAATACAATTTAATAAAGCATAGTATAAAACAACATAAATACAATTTATAAAGCATAGGATAAAACAACATAAATACAATTTAATAAAGCATAGGATAAAACAACATAAATACAATTTAATAAAGCATAGGATAAAACAACATAAAAACAATTTAATAAAGCATAGGCTAAAACTACATAAATACAATTTAATAAAGCATAGGATAAAACAACATAAATACAATTTAATAAAGCATAGGTTAAAACAACATAAATACCATTTAATAAAGCATAGGATAAAACAACATAAATACAATTTAATAAAGCATAGGATAAGACAACATAAATACAATTTAATAAAGCATAGTATAAAACAACATAAATACAATTTATAAAGCATAGGATAAAACAACATAAATACAATTTAATAAAGCATAGGATAAAACAACATAAATACAATTTAAAAAAGCATAGGATAAAACAACATAAATACAATTTAATAAAGCATAGGATAAAACAACATAAATACAATTTAAAAAAGCATAGGATAAAACAACATAAATACAATTTAATAAAGCATAGGATAAAACAACATAAATACAATTTAATAAAGCATAGGTTAAAACAAAATAAATACAATTTTATAAAGCATAGGATAAAACAACATAAATACAATTTAATAAAGCATAGGTTAAAACAACATAAATACAATTTAATAAAGCATTAGATAAAACAACATGAATATAATTTAGTAAAGCATAAGATAAAACAACATGAATACAATTTAATAAAGCATAGGATAAAACAACATGAATAAAATTTAATAAAGCATAGGTTAAAACAACATAAATACAATTTAATAAAGCATAGGATAAAACAACATAAATACAATTTAATAAAGCATAGGATAAAACAACATAAATACAATTTAATAAAGCATAGGTTAAAACAACATAAATACAATTTAATAAAGCATTAGATAAAACAACATGAATATAATTTAGTAAAGCATATGATAAAACAACATGAATACAATTTAATAAAGCATAGGATAAAACAACATGAATAAAATTTAATAAAGCATAGGTTAAAACAACATAAATACAATTTAATAAAGCATAGGATAAAACAACATAAATAAAATTTAATAAAGCATAGGTTAAAACAACATGAATACAATTTAATAAAGTATTGGACAAAACAACATAAATACAATTTAATAAAGCATAGGATAAAACAACATAAATACAATTTATAAAGCATAGGATAAAACAACATAAATACAATTTAATAAAGAATAGGATAAGACAACATAAATACAATTTAATAAAGCATAGGCTAAAACTACATAAATACAATTTAATAAAGCATAGGATAAAAGAACATAAATAAAATTTAATAAAGCATAGGTTAAAACAACATAAATACAATTTAATAAAGCATCGGACAAAACAACATAAATACAATTTTATAAAGCATAGGATAAAACAACATAAATACAATTTAATAAAGCATAGGATAAAACAACATAAATACAATTTAATAAAGCATAGGTTAAAACAACATAAATACAATTTAATAAAGCATTAGATAAAACAACATTAATATAATTTAGTAAAGCATAAGATAAAACAACATGAATACAATTTAATAAAGCATAGGATAAAACAATATGAATAAAATTTAATAAAGCATAGGTTAAAACCACAGAAATACAATTTAATAAAGCATATGATAAAACCACAGAAATACAATTTAATAAAGCATAGGATAAAACAACATAAATACAATTTAATAAAGCATAGGACAAAACAACATAAATACAATTTAATAAAGCATAGGATAAAACAACATAAATACAATTTATAAAGCATAGGATAAAACAACATAAATACAATTTAATAAAGCATAGGATAAAACAACATAAATACAATTTAATAAAGCATAGGATAAAACAACATAAAAACAATTTAATAAAGCATAGGCTAAAACTACATAAATACAATTTAATAAAGCATAGGATAAAACAACATAAATACAATTTAATAAAGCATAGGTTAAAACAACATAAATACAATTTAATAAAGCATAGGATAAAACAACATAAATACAATTTAATAAAGCATAGGATAAAACAACATAAATACAATTTAATAAAGCATAGGTTAAAACAACATAAATACAATTTAATAAAGCATTAGAAAAAACAACATGAATATAATTTAGTAAAGCATAAGATAAAACAACATGAATACAATTTAATAAAGCATCGGACAAAACAACATAAATACAATTTAATAAAGCATATGTTAAAACAACATAAATACAATTTAATAAAGCATAAGATAAAACAACATGAATATAATTTAGTAAAGCATAAGATAAAACAACATAAATACAATTTAATAAAGCATCGGACAAAACAACATAAATACAATTTAATAAAGCATAGGATAAAACAACATAAATACAATTTATAAAGCATAGGATAAAACAACATAAATACAATTTAATAAAGCATAGGATAAAACAACATAAATACAATTTAATAAAGCATAGGATAAGACAACATAAATACAATTTAATAAAGCATAGGATAAAACAACATAAATACAATTTAATAAAGCATAAGATAAAAAAACATGAATACAATTTAATAAAGCATAGGTTAAAACAACATAAATACAATTTAATAAATCATAGAATAAAACAACATAAATACAATTTAATAAAGCATAGGTTAAAACAACATAAATACAATTTAATAAAGCATAGGATAAAATAACATAAATACAATTTCATAAAGCATAGGCTAAAACTACATAAATACAATTTAATAAAGCATCGGACAAAACAACATAAATACAATTTAATAAAGCATATGACAAAACAACATAAATACAATTTAATACAGCATAGGATAAAACAACATAAATACAATTTATAAAGCATAGGATAAAACAACATAAATACAATTTAATAAAGCATTAGATAAAACAACATGAATATAATTTAGTAAAGCATAAGATAAAACAACATGAATACAATTTAATAAGGCATAGGATAAAACAACATGAATAAAATTTAATAAAGCATAGGTTAAAACAACATAAATACAATTTAATAAAGCATAGGATAAAACAACATAAATAATATTTAATAAAGCATAGGTTAAAACAACATAAATACAATTTAATAAAGCATAGTTTAAAACAACATAAATACAATTTAATAAAGCATAGTTTAAAACAACATAAATACAATTTAATAAAGCATAGGATAAAACAACATAAATACAATTTATAAAGCATAGGATAAAACAACATAAATACAATTTAATAAAGCATAGGATAAAACAACATAAATAAAATTTAATAAAGCATAGGTTAAAACAACATAAATACAATTTAATAAAGCATCGGACAAAACAACATAAATACAATTTAATAAAGCATAGGATAAAACAACATAAATACAATTTATAAAGCATAGGATAAAACAACATAAATACAATTTAATAAAGCATTAGATAAAACAACATGAATATAATTTAGTAAAGCATAAGATAAAACAACATAAATACAATTTAATAAAGCATAGGATAAAACAACATAAATAATATTTAATAAAGCATAGGTTAAAACAACATAAATACAATTTAATAAAGCATAGTTTAAAACAACATAAATACAATTTAATAAAGCATAGTTTAAAACAACATAAATACAATTTAATAAAGCATAGGATAAAACAACATAAATACAATTTAATAAAGCATAGGATAAAACAACATAAATACAATTTAATAAAGCATAGGATAAAACAACATAAATAAAATTTAATAAAGCATAGGTTAAAACAACATAAATACAATTTAATAAAGCATAGGATAAAACAACATAAATACAATTTAATAAAGCATAGGATAAAACAACATAAATACTTTTTAATAAAGCATAGGATAAAACCACATAAATTCAATTTAATAAAGCACAGGATAAAACAACATAAATACAATTTAATAAAGCATAGGATAAAACAACATAAATACAATTTAATAAAGCATAGGGTAAAACAACATAAATACAATTTAATAAAGCATAGGATAAAACCACATAAATTCAATTTAATAAAGCACAGGATAAAACAACATAAATACAATTTAATAAAGCATAGGATAAAACAACATAAATACAATTTAATAAAGCATAGGGTAAAACAACATAAATACAATTTAATAAAGCATAGGATAAAACAACATAAATACAATTTAATAAAGCATAGGATAAAACAACATAAATACTTTTTAATAAAGCATAGGATAAAACCACATAAATTCAATTTAATAAAGCACAGGATAAAACAACATAAATACAATTTAATAAAGCATAGGATAAAACAACATAAATACAATTTAATAAAGCATAGGACAAAACAACATAAATACAATTTAATAAAGCATAGGATAAAACAACATAAATAAAATTTAATAAAGCATACGTTAAAACAACATGAATACAATTTAATAAAGCATCGGACAAAACAACATAAATACAATTTAATAAAGCATAGGATAAAACAACATAAATACAATTTATAAAGCATAGGATAAAACAACATAAATACAATTTAATAAAGCATAGGATAAAACAACATAAAAACAATTTAATAAAGCATAGGCTAAAACTACATAAATACAATTTAATAAAGCATAGGATAAAACAACATAAATACAATTTAATAAAGCATAGGATAAAACAACATAAATACAATTTAATAAAGCATAGGATAAAACAACATAAATACAATTTAATAAAGCATAGGATAAAACAACATAAATGAAATTTAATAAAGCATAGGTTAAAACAACATAAATACAATTTAATAAAGCATCGGACAAAACAACATAAATACAATTTAATAAAGCATAGGATAAAACAACATAAATACAATTTATAAAGCATAGGATAAAACAACATAAATACAATTTAATAAAGCATAGGATAAAACAACATAAATACAATTTAATAAAGCATAGGATAAAACAACATAAATACAATTTAATGAAACATAGGATAAACAACATAAATACAATTTAGTAAAGCATAGGACAAAACAACATAAATACAATTTAATAAAGCATATGTTAAAACAACATAAATACAATTTAATAAAGCATAAGAAAAAACAACATGAATATAATTTAGTAAAGCATAAGATAAAACAACATAAATACAATTTAATAAAGCATCGGACAAAACAACATAAATACAATTTAATAAAGCATAGGATAAAACAACATAAATACAATTTATAAAGCATAGGATAAAACAACATAAATACAATTTAATAAAGCATAGGATAAAACAACATAAATACAATTTAATAAAGCATAGGATAAGACAACATAAATACAATTTAATAAAGCATAGGATAAAACAACATAAATACAATTTAATAAAGCATAAGATAAAAAAACATGAATACAATTTAATAAAGCATAGGTTAAAACAACATAAATACAATTTAATAAATCATAGAATAAAACAACATAAATACAATTTAATAAAGCATAGGTTAAAACAACATAAATACAATTTAATAAAGCATAGGATAAAATAACATAAATACAATTTCATAAAGCATAGGCTAAAACTACATAAATACAATTTAATAAAGCATCGGACAAAACAACATAAATACAATTTAATAAAGCATATGATAAAACAACATAAATACAATTTATAAAGCATAGGATAAAACAACATAAATACAATTTAATAAAGCATAGGATAAAACAACATAAATAAAATTTAATAAAGCATAGGTTAAAACAATATAAATACAATTTAATAAAGCATTGGACAAAACAACATAAATACAATTAAATAAAGCAGAGGATAAAACAACATAAATACAATTTAATAAAGCATAGGTTAAAACAACATAAATACAATTTAATAAAGCATAGGATAAAACAACATAAATACAATTTAATAAAGCATAGGATAAAACAACATAAATAAAATTTAATAAAGCATAGGTTAAAACAACATAAATACAATTTAATAAAGCATCGGACAAAACAACATAAATACAATTTAATAAAGCATAGTATAAAACAACATAAATGCAATTTATAAAGCATAGGATAAAACAACATAAATACAATTTAATAAAGCATAGGATAAAACAACATAAATACAATTTAATAAAGCATAGGATAAAACAACATAAAAACAATTTAATAAAGCATAGGCTAAAACTACATAAATACAATTTAATAAAGCATAGGATAAAACAACATAAATACAATTTAATAAAGCATAGGTTAAAACAACATAAATACCATTTAATAAAGCATAGGATAAAACAACATAAATACAATTTAATAAAGCATAGGATAAGACAACATAAATACAATTTAATAAAGCATAGGCTAAAACTACATAAATACAATTTAATAAAGCATAGGATAAAACAACATAAATACAATTTAATAAAGCATAGGATAAAACAACATAAATACAATTTAATAAAGCATAGGTTAAAACAACATAAATACAATTTTATAAAGCATAGGATAAAACAACATAAATACAATTTAATAAAGCATTAGATAAAACAACATGAATATAATTTAGTAAAGCATAAGATAAAACAACATGAATACAATTTAATAAAGCATAGGATAAAACAACATGAATAAAATTTAATAAAGCATAGGTTAAAACAACATAAATACAATTTAATAAAGCATAGGATAAAACCACAGAAATACAATTTAATAAAGCATAGGATAAAACAACATAAATACAATTTAATAAAGCATAGGACAAAACAACATAAATACAATTTAATAAAGCATAGGATAAAACAACATAAATAAAATTTAATAAAGCATAGGTAAAAACAACATGAATACAATTTAATAAAGCATCGGACAAAACAACATAAATACAATTTAATAAAGCATAGGATAAAACAACATAAATACAATTTATAAAGCATAGGATAAAACAACATAAATACAATTTAATAAAGCATAGGATAAAACAACATAAATACAATTTAATAAAGCATAGGATAAAACAACATAAAAACAATTTAATAAAGCATAGGCTAAAACTACATAAATACAATTTAATAAAGCATAGGATAAAACAACATAAATACAATTTAATAAAGCATAGGTTAAAACAACATAAATACAATTTAATAAAGCATAGGATAAAACAACATAAATACAATTTAATAAAGCATAGGATAAAACAACATAAATACAATTTAATAAAGCATAGGTTAAAACAACATAAATACAATTTAATAAAGCATTAGATAAAACAACATGAATATAATTTAGTAAAGCATAAGATAAAACAACATGAATACAATTTAATAAAGCATCGGACAAAACAACATAAATACAATTTAATAAAGCATATGTTAAAACAACATAAATACAATTTAATAAAGCATAAGATAAAACAACATAAATACAATTTAATAAAGCATCGGACAAAACAACATAAATACAATTTAATAAAGCATAGGATAAAACAACATAAATACAATTTATAAAGCATAGGATAAAACAACATAAATACAATTTAATAAAGCATTAGATAAAACAACATGAATATAATTTAGTAAAGCATAAGATAAAACAACATAAATACAATTTAATAAAGCATAGGATAAAACAACATAAATAATATTTAATAAAGCATAGGTTAAAACAACATAAATACAATTTAATAAAGCATAGTTTAAAACAACATAAATACAATTTAATAAAGCATAGTTTAAAACAACATAAATACAATTTAATAAAGCATAGGATAAAACAACATAAATACAATTTAATAAAGCATAGGATAAAACAACATAAATACAATTTAATAAAGCATAGGATAAAACAACATAAATAAAATTTAATAAAGCATAGGTTAAAACAACATAAATACAATTTAATAAAGCATAGGATAAAACAACATAAATACAATTTAATAAAGCATAGGATAAAACAACATAAATACTTTTTAATAAAGCATAGGATAAAACCACATAAATTCAATTTAATAAAGCACAGGATAAAACAACATAAATACAATTTAATAAAGCATAGGATAAAACAACATAAATACAATTTAATAAAGCATAGGGTAAAACAACATAAATACAATTTAATAAAGCATAGGATAAAACAACATAAATACTTTTTAATAAAGCATAGGATAAAACCACATAAATTCAATTTAATAAAGCACAGGATAAAACAACATAAATACAATTTAATAAAGCATAGGATAAAACAACATAAATACAATTTAATAAAGCATAGGGTAAAACAACATAAATACAATTTAATAAAGCATAGGATAAAACAACATAAATACAATTTAATAAAGCATAGGATAAAACAACATAAATACTTTTTAATAAAGCATAGGATAAAACCACATAAATTCAATTTAATAAAGCACAGGATAAAACAACATAAATACAATTTAATAAAGCATAGGATAAAACAACATAAATAAAATTTAATAAAGCATAGGACAAAACAACATAAATACAATTTAATAAAGCATAGGATAAAACAACATAAATACAATTTAATAAAGCATAGGATAAAACAACATAAATACAATTTAATAAAGCATAGGTTAAAACAACATAAATACAATTTAATAAAGCATTAGATAAAACAACATGAATATAATTTAGTAAAGCATAAGATAAAACAACATGAATACAATTTAATAAAGCATCGGACAAAACAACATAAATACAATTTAATAAAGCATATGTTAAAACAACATAAATACAATTTAATAAAGCATAAGATAAAACAACATAAATACAATTTAATAAAGCATCGGACAAAACAACATAAATACAATTTAATAAAGCATAGGATAAAACAACATAAATACAATTTATAAAGCATAGGATAAAACAACATAAATACAATTTAATAAAGCATTAGATAAAACAACATGAATATAATTTAGTAAAGCATAAGATAAAACAACATAAATACAATTTAATAAAGCATAGGATAAAACAACATAAATAATATTTAATAAAGCATAGGTTAAAACAACATAAATACAATTTAATAAAGCATAGTTTAAAACAACATAAATACAATTTAATAAAGCATAGTTTAAAACAACATAAATACAATTTAATAAAGCATAGGATAAAACAACATAAATACAATTTAATAAAGCATAGGATAAAACAACATAAATACAATTTAATAAAGCATAGGATAAAACAACATAAATAAAATTTAATAAAGCATAGGTTAAAACAACATAAATACAATTTAATAAAGCATAGGATAAAACAACATAAATACAATTTAATAAAGCATAGGATAAAACAACATAAATACTTTTTAATAAAGCATAGGATAAAACCACATAAATTCAATTTAATAAAGCACAGGATAAAACAACATAAATACAATTTAATAAAGCATAGGATAAAACAACATAAATACAATTTAATAAAGCATAGGGTAAAACAACATAAATACAATTTAATAAAGCATAGGATAAAACAACATAAATACTTTTTAATAAAGCATAGGATAAAACCACATAAATTCAATTTAATAAAGCACAGGATAAAACAACATAAATACAATTTAATAAAGCATAGGATAAAACAACATAAATACAATTTAATAAAGCATAGGGTAAAACAACATAAATACAATTTAATAAAGCATAGGATAAAACAACATAAATACAATTTAATAAAGCATAGGATAAAACAACATAAATACTTTTTAATAAAGCATAGGATAAAACCACATAAATTCAATTTAATAAAGCACAGGATAAAACAACATAAATACAATTTAATAAAGCATAGGATAAAACAACATAAATACAATTTAATAAAGCATAGGACAAAACAACATAAATACAATTTAATAAAGCATAGGATAAAACAACATAAATAAAATTTAATAAAGCATACGTTAAAACAACATGAATACAATTTAATAAAGCATCGGACAAAACAACATAAATACAATTTAATAAAGCATAGGATAAAACAACATAAATACAATTTATAAAGCATAGGATAAAACAACATAAATACAATTTAATAAAGCATAGGATAAAACAACATAAAAACAATTTAATAAAGCATAGGCTAAAACTACATAAATACAATTTAATAAAGCATAGGATAAAACAACATAAATACAATTTAATAAAGCATAGGATAAAACAACATAAATACAATTTAATAAAGCATAGGATAAAACAACATAAATACAATTTAATAAAGCATAGGATAAAACAACATAAATGAAATTTAATAAAGCATAGGTTAAAACAACATAAATACAATTTAATAAAGCATCGGACAAAACAACATAAATACAATTTAATAAAGCATAGGATAAAACAACATAAATACAATTTATAAAGCATAGGATAAAACAACATAAATACAATTTAATAAAGCATAGGATAAAACAACATAAATACAATTTAATAAAGCATAGGATAAAACAACATAAATACAATTTAATGAAACATAGGATAAACAACATAAATACAATTTAGTAAAGCATAGGACAAAACAACATAAATACAATTTAATAAAGCATATGTTAAAACAACATAAATACAATTTAATAAAGCATAAGAAAAAACAACATGAATATAATTTAGTAAAGCATAAGATAAAACAACATAAATACAATTTAATAAAGCATCGGACAAAACAACATAAATACAATTTAATAAAGCATAGGATAAAACAACATAAATACAATTTATAAAGCATAGGATAAAACAACATAAATACAATTTAATAAAGCATAGGATAAAACAACATAAATACAATTTAATAAAGCATAGGATAAGACAACATAAATACAATTTAATAAAGCATAGGATAAAACAACATAAATACAATTTAATAAAGCATAAGATAAAAAAACATGAATACAATTTAATAAAGCATAGGTTAAAACAACATAAATACAATTTAATAAATCATAGAATAAAACAACATAAATACAATTTAATAAAGCATAGGTTAAAACAACATAAATACAATTTAATAAAGCATAGGATAAAATAACATAAATACAATTTCATAAAGCATAGGCTAAAACTACATAAATACAATTTAATAAAGCATCGGACAAAACAACATAAATACAATTTAATAAAGCATATGATAAAACAACATAAATACAATTTATAAAGCATAGGATAAAACAACATAAATACAATTTAATAAAGCATAGGATAAAACAACATAAATAAAATTTAATAAAGCATAGGTTAAAACAATATAAATACAATTTAATAAAGCATTGGACAAAACAACATAAATACAATTAAATAAAGCAGAGGATAAAACAACATAAATACAATTTAATAAAGCATAGGTTAAAACAACATAAATACAATTTAATAAAGCATAGGATAAAACAACATAAATACAATTTAATAAAGCATAGGATAAAACAACATAAATAAAATTTAATAAAGCATAGGTTAAAACAACATAAATACAATTTAATAAAGCATCGGACAAAACAACATAAATACAATTTAATAAAGCATAGTATAAAACAACATAAATGCAATTTATAAAGCATAGGATAAAACAACATAAATACAATTTAATAAAGCATAGGATAAAACAACATAAATACAATTTAATAAAGCATAGGATAAAACAACATAAAAACAATTTAATAAAGCATAGGCTAAAACTACATAAATACAATTTAATAAAGCATAGGATAAAACAACATAAATACAATTTAATAAAGCATAGGTTAAAACAACATAAATACCATTTAATAAAGCATAGGATAAAACAACATAAATACAATTTAATAAAGCATAGGATAAGACAACATAAATACAATTTAATAAAGCATAGGCTAAAACTACATAAATACAATTTAATAAAGCATAGGATAAAACAACATAAATACAATTTAATAAAGCATAGGATAAAACAACATAAATACAATTTAATAAAGCATAGGTTAAAACAACATAAATACAATTTTATAAAGCA
Source organism: Phyllobates terribilis (assembly GCF_046119375.1). Taxonomy (NCBI): domain Eukaryota; kingdom Metazoa; phylum Chordata; class Amphibia; order Anura; family Dendrobatidae; genus Phyllobates; species Phyllobates terribilis. Next base: position 2,775,200 of record NW_027362778.1, read on the forward strand.
TAGGATAAAACAACATAAATACAATTTAATAAAGCATTAGATAAAACAACATGAATATAATTTAGTAAAGCATAAGATAAAACAACATGAATACAATTTAATAAAGCATAGGATAAAACAACATGAATAAAATTTAATAAAGCATAGGTTAAAACAACATAAATACAATTTAATAAAGCATAGGATAAAACCACAGAAATACAATTTAATAAAGCATAGGATAAAACAACATAAATACAATTTAATAAAGCATAGGACAAAACAACATAAATACAATTTAATAAAGCATAGGATAAAACAACATAAATAAAATTTAATAAAGCATAGGTAAAAACAACATGAATACAATTTAATAAAGCATCGGACAAAACAACATAAATACAATTTAATAAAGCATAGGATAAAACAACATAAATACAATTTATAAAGCATAGGATAAAACAACATAAATACAATTTAATAAAGCATAGGATAAAACAACATAAATACAATTTAATAAAGCATAGGATAAAACAACATAAAAACAATTTAATAAAGCATAGGCTAAAACTACATAAATACAATTTAATAAAGCATAGGATAAAACAACATAAATACAATTTAATAAAGCATAGGTTAAAACAACATAAATACAATTTAATAAAGCATAGGATAAAACAACATAAATACAATTTAATAAAGCATAGGATAAAACAACATAAATACAATTTAATAAAGCATAGGTTAAAACAACATAAATACAATTTAATAAAGCATTAGATAAAACAACATGAATATAATTTAGTAAAGCATAAGATAAAACAACATGAATACAATTTAATAAAGCATCGGACAAAACAACATAAATACAATTTAATAAAGCATATGTTAAAACAACATAAATACAATTTAATAAAGCATAAGATAAAACAACATAAATACAATTTAATAAAGCATCGGACAAAACAACATAAATACAATTTAATAAAGCATAGGATAAAACAACATAAATACAATTTATAAAGCATAGGATAAAACAACATAAATACAATTTAATAAAGCATAGGATAAAACAACATAAATACAATTTAATAAAGCATAGGATAAGACAACATAAATACAATTTAATAAAGCATAGGATAAAACAACATAAATACAATTTAATAAAGCATAAGATAAAAAAACATGAATACAATTTAATAAAGCATAGGTTAAAACAACATAAATACAATTTAATAAATCATAGAATAAAACAACATAAATACAATTTAATAAAGCATAGGTTAAAACAACATAAATACAATTTAATAAAGCATAGGATAAAATAACATAAATACAATTTCATAAAGCATAGGCTAAAACTACATAAATACAATTTAATAAAGCATCGGACAAAACAACATAAATACAATTTAATAAAGCATATGATAAAACAACATAAATACAATTTATAAAGCATAGGATAAAACAACATAAATACAATTTAATAAAGCATAGGATAAAACAACATAAATAAAATTTAATAAAGCATAGGTTAAAACAACATAAATACAATTTAATAAAGCATTGGACAAAACAACATAAATACAATTAAATAAAGCAGAGGATAAAACAACATAAATACAATTTAATAAAGCATAGGTTAAAACAACATAAATACAATTTAATAAAGCATAGGATAAAACAACATAAATACAATTTAATAAAGCATAGGATAAAACAACATAAATAAAATTTAATAAAGCATAGGTTAAAACAACATAAATACAATTTAATAAAGCATCGGACAAAACAACATAAATACAATTTAATAAAGCATAGTATAAAACAACATAAATACAATTTATAAAGCATAGGATAAAACAACATAAATACAATTTAATAAAGCATAGGATAAAACAACATAAATACAATTTAATAAAGCATAGGATAAAACAACATAAAAACAATTTAATAAAGCATAGGCTAAAACTACATAAATACAATTTAATAAAGCATAGGATAAAACAACATAAATACAATTTAATAAAGCATAGGTTAAAACAACATAAATACCATTTAATAAAGCATAGGATAAAACAACATAAATACAATTTAAAAAAGCATAGGATAAAACAACATAAATACAATTTAATAAAGCATAGGTTAAAACAAAATAAATACAATTTTATAAAGCATAGGATAAAACAACATAAATACAATTTAATAAAGCATAGGTTAAAACAACATAAATACAATTTAATAAAGCATAGGATAAAACAACATAAATTCAATTTAATAAAGCATAGGATAAAACAACATAAATACAATTTAATAAAGCATAGTTTAAAACAACATAAATACAATTTAATAAAGCATTAGATAAAACAACATGAATATAATTTAGTAAAGCATAAGATAAAACAACATGAATACAATTTAATAAAGCATAGGATAAAACAACATGAATAAAATTTAATAAAGCATAGGTTAAAACAACATAAATACAATTTAATAAAGCATAGGATAAAACAACATAAATACAATGTAATAAAGCATAGGATAAAACAACATAAATACAATTTAATAAAGCATAGCTTAAAACAACATCAATACAATTTAATAAAGCATTAGATAAAACAACATGAATATAATTTAGTAAAGCATAAGATAAATCAACATGAATACAATTTAATAAAGCATAGGATAAAACAACATGAATAAAATTTAATAAAGCATAGGTTAAAACAACATAAATACAATTTAATAAAGCATAGGATAAAACCACAGAAATACAATTTAATAAAGCATAGGATAAAACAACATAAATACAATTTAATAAAGCATAGGACAAAACAACATAAATACAATTTAATAAAGCATAGGATAAAACAACATAAATAAAATTTAATAAAGCATAGGTTAAAACAACATGAATACAATTTAATAAAGCATCGGACAAAACAACATAAATACAATTTAATAAAGCATAGGATAAAACAACATAAATACAATTTATAAAGCATAGGATAAAACAACATAAATACCATTTAATAAAGCATAGGATAAAACAACATAAATACAATTTAATAAAGCATAGGATAAAACAACATAAAAACAATTTAATAAAGCATAGGCTAAAACTACATAAATACAATTTATAAAGCATAGGATAAAACAACATAAATACAATTTAATAAAGCATAGGATAAAACAACATAAATACAATTTAATAAAGCATAGGATAAAACAACATAAATACAATTTAATGAAACATAGGATAAACAACATAAATACAATTTAGTAAAGCATAGGACAAAACAACATAAATACAATTTAATAAAGCATATGTTAAAACAACATAAATACAATTTAATAAAGCATAAGAAAAAACAACATGAATATAATTTAGTAAAGCATAAGATAAAACAACATAAATACAATTTAATAAAGCATCGGACAAAACAACATAAATACAATTTAATAAAGCATAGGATAAAACAACATAAATACAATTTATAAAGCATAGGATAAAACAACATAAATACAATTTAATAAAGCATAGGATAAAACAACATAAATACAATTTAATAAAGCATAGGATAAGACAACATAAATACAATTTAATAAAGCATAGGATAAAACAACATAAATACAATTTAATAAAGCATAAGATAAAAAAACATGAATACAATTTAATAAAGCATAGGTTAAAACAACATAAATACAATTTAATAAATCATAGAATAAAACAACATAAATACAATTTAATAAAGCATAGGTTAAAACAACATAAATACAATTTAATAAAGCATAGGATAAAATAACATAAATACAATTTCATAAAGCATAGGCTAAAACTACATAAATACAATTTAATAAAGCATCGGACAAAACAACATAAATACAATTTAATAAAGCATATGATAAAACAACATAAATACAATTTATAAAGCATAGGATAAAACAACATAAATACAATTTAATAAAGCATAGGATAAAACAACATAAATAAAATTTAATAAAGCATAGGTTAAAACAATATAAATACAATTTAATAAAGCATTGGACAAAACAACATAAATACAATTAAATAAAGCAGAGGATAAAACAACATAAATACAATTTAATAAAGCATAGGTTAAAACAACATAAATACAATTTAATAAAGCATAGGATAAAACAACATAAATACAATTTAATAAAGCATAGGATAAAACAACATAAATAAAATTTAATAAAGCATAGGTTAAAACAACATAAATACAATTTAATAAAGCATCGGACAAAACAACATAAATACAATTTAATAAAGCATAGTATAAAACAACATAAATGCAATTTATAAAGCATAGGATAAAACAACATAAATACAATTTAATAAAGCATAGGATAAAACAACATAAATACAATTTAATAAAGCATAGGATAAAACAACATAAAAACAATTTAATAAAGCATAGGCTAAAACTACATAAATACAATTTAATAAAGCATAGGATAAAACAACATAAATACAATTTAATAAAGCATAGGTTAAAACAACATAAATACCATTTAATAAAGCATAGGATAAAACAACATAAATACAATTTAATAAAGCATAGGATAAGACAACATAAATACAATTTAATAAAGCATAGGCTAAAACTACATAAATACAATTTAATAAAGCATAGGATAAAACAACATAAATACAATTTAATAAAGCATAGGATAAAACAACATAAATACAATTTAATAAAGCATAGGTTAAAACAACATAAATACAATTTTATAAAGCATAGGATAAAACAACATAAATACAATTTAATAAAGCATAGGATAAGACAACATAAATACAATTTAATAAAGCATAGGCTAAAACTACATAAATACAATTTAATAAAGCATAGGATAAAACAACATAAATAAAATTTAATAAAGCATAGGTTAAAACAACATAAATACAATTTAATAAAGCATCGGACAAAACAACATAAATACAATTTAATAAAGCATAGTATAAAACAACATAAATGCAATTTATAAAGCATAGGATAAAACAACATAAATACAATTTAATAAAGCATAGGATAAAACAACATAAATACAATTTAAAAAAGCATAGGATAAAACAACATAAATACAATTTAATAAAGCATAGGATAAAACAACATAAATACAATTTAATAAAGCATAGGTTAAAACAAAATAAATACAATTTTATAAAGCATAGGATAAAACAACATAAATACAATTTAATAAAGCATAGGTTAAAACAACATAAATACAATTTAATAAAGCATAGGATAAAACAACATAAATTCAATTTAATAATGCATAGGATAAAACAACATAAATACAATTTTATAAAGCATAGTTTAAAACAACATAAATACAATTTAATAAAGCATTAGATAAAACAACATGAATATAATTTAGTAAAGCATAAGATAAAACAACATGAATACAATTTAATAAAGCATAGGATAAAACAACATGAATAAAATTTAATAAAGCATAGGTTAAAACAACATAAATACAATTTAATAAAGCATAGGTTAAAACAACATAAATACAATTTAATAAAGCATTAGATAAAACAACATGAATATAATTTAGTAAAGCATAAGATAAAACAACATGAATACAATTTAATAAAGCATAGGATAAAACAACATGAATAAAATTTAATAAAGCATAGGTTAAAACAACATAAATACAATTTAATAAAGCATAGGATAAAACCACAGAAATACAATTTAATAAAGCATAGGATAAAACAACATAAATACAATTTAATAAAGCATAGGACAAAACAACATAAATACAATTTAATAAAGCATAGGATAAAACAACATAAATAAAATTTAATAAAGCATAGGTAAAAACAACATGAATACAATTTAATAAAGCATCGGACAAAACAACATAAATACAATTTAATAAAGCATAGGATAAAACAACATAAATACAATTTATAAAGCATAGGATAAAACAACATAAATACAATTTAATAAAGCATAGGATAAAACAACATAAATACAATTTAATAAAGCATAGGATAAAACAACATAAAAACAATTTAATAAAGCATAGGCTAAAACTACATAAATACAATTTAATAAAGCATAGGATAAAACAACATAAATACAATTTAATAAAGCATAGGTTAAAACAACATAAATACAATTTAATAAAGCATAGGATAAAACAACATAAATACAATTTAATAAAGCATAGGATAAAACAACATAAATACAATTTAATAAAGCATAGGTTAAAACAACATAAATACAATTTAATAAAGCATTAGATAAAACAACATGAATATAATTTAGTAAAGCATAAGATAAAACAACATGAATACAATTTAATAAAGCATCGGACAAAACAACATAAATACAATTTAATAAAGCATATGTTAAAACAACATAAATACAATTTAATAAAGCATAAGATAAAACAACATAAATACAATTTAATAAAGCATCGGACAAAACAACATAAATACAATTTAATAAAGCATAGGATAAAACAACATAAATACAATTTATAAAGCATAGGATAAAACAACATAAATACAATTTAATAAAGCATAGGATAAAACAACATAAATACAATTTAATAAAGCATAGGATAAGACAACATAAATACAATTTAATAAAGCATAGGATAAAACAACATAAATACAATTTAATAAAGCATAAGATAAAAAAACATGAATACAATTTAATAAAGCATAGGTTAAAACAACATAAATACAATTTAATAAATCATAGAATAAAACAACATAAATACAATTTAATAAAGCATAGGTTAAAACAACATAAATACAATTTAATAAAGCATAGGATAAAATAACATAAATACAATTTCATAAAGCATAGGCTAAAACTACATAAATACAATTTAATAAAGCATCGGACAAAACAACATAAATACAATTTAATAAAGCATATGATAAAACAACATAAATACAATTTATAAAGCATAGGATAAAACAACATAAATACAATTTAATAAAGCATAGGATAAAACAACATAAATAAAATTTAATAAAGCATAGGTTAAAACAACATAAATACAATTTAATAAAGCATTGGACAAAACAACATAAATACAATTAAATAAAGCAGAGGATAAAACAACATAAATACAATTTAATAAAGCATAGGTTAAAACAACATAAATACAATTTAATAAAGCATAGGATAAAACAACATAAATACAATTTAATAAAGCATAGGATAAAACAACATAAATAAAATTTAATAAAGCATAGGTTAAAACAACATAAATACAATTTAATAAAGCATCGGACAAAACAACATAAATACAATTTAATAAAGCATAGTATAAAACAACATAAATACAATTTATAAAGCATAGGATAAAACAACATAAATACAATTTAATAAAGCATAGGATAAAACAACATAAATACAATTTAATAAAGCATAGGATAAAACAACATAAAAACAATTTAATAAAGCATAGGCTAAAACTACATAAATACAATTTAATAAAGCATAGGATAAAACAACATAAATACAATTTAATAAAGCATAGGTTAAAACAACATAAATACCATTTAATAAAGCATAGGATAAAACAACATAAATACAATTTAAAAAAGCATAGGATAAAACAACATAAATACAATTTAATAAAGCATAGGTTAAAACAAAATAAATACAATTTTATAAAGCATAGGATAAAACAACATAAATACAATTTAATAAAGCATAGGTTAAAACAACATAAATACAATTTAATAAAGCATAGGATAAAACAACATAAATTCAATTTAATAAAGCATAGGATAAAACAACATAAATACAATTTAATAAAGCATAGTTTAAAACAACATAAATACAATTTAATAAAGCATTAGATAAAACAACATGAATATAATTTAGTAAAGCATAAGATAAAACAACATGAATACAATTTAATAAAGCATAGGATAAAACAACATGAATAAAATTTAATAAAGCATAGGTTAAAACAACATAAATACAATTTAATAAAGCATAGGATAAAACAACATAAATACAATGTAATAAAGCATAGGATAAAACAACATAAATACAATTTAATAAAGCATAGCTTAAAACAACATCAATACAATTTAATAAAGCATTAGATAAAACAACATGAATATAATTTAGTAAAGCATAAGATAAATCAACATGAATACAATTTAATAAAGCATAGGATAAAACAACATGAATAAAATTTAATAAAGCATAGGTTAAAACAACATAAATACAATTTAATAAAGCATAGGATAAAACCACAGAAATACAATTTAATAAAGCATAGGATAAAACAACATAAATACAATTTAATAAAGCATAGGACAAAACAACATAAATACAATTTAATAAAGCATAGGATAAAACAACATAAATAAAATTTAATAAAGCATAGGTTAAAACAACATGAATACAATTTAATAAAGCATCGGACAAAACAACATAAATACAATTTAATAAAGCATAGGATAAAACAACATAAATACAATTTATAAAGCATAGGATAAAACAACATAAATACCATTTAATAAAGCATAGGATAAAACAACATAAATACAATTTAATAAAGCATAGGATAAAACAACATAAAAACAATTTAATAAAGCATAGGCTAAAACTACATAAATACAATTTAATAAAGCATAGGATAAAACAACATAAATACAATTTAATAAAGCATTGGACAAAACAACATAAATACAATTAAATAAAGCAGAGGATAAAACAACATAAATACAATTTAATAAAGCATAGGTTAAAACAACATAAATACAATTTAATAAAGCATAGGATAAAACAACATAAATACAATTTAATAAAGCATAGGATAAAACAACATAAATAAAATTTAATAAAGCATAGGTTAAAACAACATAAATACAATTTAATAAAGCATCGGACAAAACAACATAAATACAATTTAATAAAGCATAGTATAAAACAACATAAATACAATTTATAAAGCATAGGATAAAACAACATAAATACAATTTAATAAAGCATAGGATAAAACAACATAAATACAATTTAATAAAGCATAGGATAAAACAACATAAAAACAATTTAATAAAGCATAGGCTAAAACTACATAAATACAATTTAATAAAGCATAGGATAAAACAACATAAATACAATTTAATAAAGCATAGGTTAAAACAACATAAATACCATTTAATAAAGCATAGGATAAAACAACATAAATACAATTTAAAAATGCATAGGATAAAACAACATAAATACAATTTAATAAAGCATAGGTTAAAACAAAATAAATACAATTTTATAAAGCATAGGATAAAACAACATAAATACAATTTAATAAAGCATAGGTTAAAACAACATAAATACAATTTAATAAAGCATAGGATAAAACAACATAAATTCAATTTAATAAAGCATAGGATAAAACAACATAAATACAATTTAATAAAGCATAGTTTAAAACAACATAAATACAATTTAATAAAGCATTAGATAAAACAACATGAATATAATTTAGTAAAGCATAAGATAAAACAACATGAATACAATTTAATAAAGCATAGGATAAAACAACATGAATAAAATTTAATAAAGCATAGGTTAAAACAACATAAATACAATTTAATAAAGCATAGGATAAAACAACATAAATACAATGTAATAAAGCATAGGATAAAACAACATAAATACAATTTAATAAAGCATAGGTTAAAACAACATCAATACAATTTAATAAAGCATTAGATAAAACAACATGAATATAATTTAGTAAAGCATAAGATAAATCAACATGAATACAATTTAATAAAGCATAGGATAAAACAACATGAATAAAATTTAATAAAGCATAGGTTAAAACAACATAAATACAATTTAATAAAGCATAGGATAAAACCACAGAAATACAATTTAATAAAGCATAGGATAAAACAACATAAATACAATTTAATAAAGCATAGGACAAAACAACATAAATACAATTTAATAAAGCATAGGATAAAACAACATAAATAAAATTTAATAAAGCATAGGTTAAAACAACATGAATACAATTTAATAAAGCATCGGACAAAACAACATAAATACAATTTAATAAAGCATAGGATAAAACAACATAAATACAATTTATAAAGCATAGGATAAAACAACATAAATACAATTTATAAAGCATAGGATAAAACAACATAAATACAATTTAATAAAGCATAGGATAAAACAACATAAATACAATTTAATAAAGCATAGGATAAAACAACATAAAAACAATTTAATAAAGCATAGGCTAAAACTACATAAATACAATTTAATAAAGCATAGGATAAAACAACATAAATACAATTTAATAAAGCATAGGATAAAACAACATAAATACAATTTAATAAAGCATAGGATAAAACAACATAAATACAATTTAATAAAGCATAGGATAAAACAACATAAAAACAATTTAATAAAGCATAGGCTAAAACTACATAAATACAATTTATAAAGCATAGGATAAAACAACATAAATACAATTTAATAAAGCATAGGATAAAACAACATAAATGAAATTTAATAAAGCATAGGTTAAAACAACATAAATACAATTTAATAAAGCATCGGACAAAACAACATAAATACAATTTAATAAAGCATAGGATAAAACAACATAAATACAATTTATAAAGCATAGGATAAAACAACATAAATACAATTTAATAAAGCATAGGATAAAACAACATAAATACAATTTAATAAAGCATAGGATAAAACAACATAAATACAATTTAATGAAACATAGGATAAACAACATAAATACAATTTAGTAAAGCATAGGACAAAACAACATAAATACAATTTAATAAAGCATATGTTAAAACAACATAAATACAATTTAATAAAGCATAAGAAAAAACAACATGAATATAATTTAGTAAAGCATAAGATAAAACAACATAAATACAATTTAATAAAGCATCGGACAAAACAACATAAATACAATTTAATAAAGCATAGGATAAAACAACATAAATACAATTTATAAAGCATAGGATAAAACAACATAAATACAATTTAATAAAGCATAGGATAAAACAACATAAATACAATTTAATAAAGCATAGGATAAGACAACATAAATACAATTTAATAAAGCATAGGATAAAACAACATAAATACAATTTAATAAAGCATAAGATAAAAAAACATGAATACAATTTAATAAAGCATAGGTTAAAACAACATAAATACAATTTAATAAATCATAGAATAAAACAACATAAATACAATTTAATAAAGCATAGGTTAAAACAACATAAATACAATTTAATAAAGCATAGGATAAAATAACATAAATACAATTTCATAAAGCATAGGCTAAAACTACATAAATACAATTTAATAAAGCATCGGACAAAACAACATAAATACAATTTAATAAAGCATATGATAAAACAACATAAATACAATTTATAAAGCATAGGATAAAACAACATAAATACAATTTAATAAAGCATAGGATAAAACAACATAAATAAAATTTAATAAAGCATAGGTTAAAACAATATAAATACAATTTAATAAAGCATTGGACAAAACAACATAAATACAATTAAATAAAGCAGAGGATAAAACAACATAAATACAATTTAATAAAGCATAGGTTAAAACAACATAAATACAATTTAATAAAGCATAGGATAAAACAACATAAATACAATTTAATAAAGCATAGGATAAAACAACATAAATAAAATTTAATAAAGCATAGGTTAAAACAACATAAATGCAATTTAATAAAGCATCGGACAAAACAACATAAATACAATTTAATAAAGCATAGTATAAAACAACATAAATGCAATTTATAAAGCATAGGATAAAACAACATAAATACAATTTAATAAAGCATAGGATAAAACAACATAAATACAATTTAATAAAGCATAGGATAAAACAACATAAAAACAATTTAATAAAGCATAGGCTAAAACTACATAAATACAATTTAATAAAGCATAGGATAAAACAACATAAATACAATTTAATAAAGCATAGGTTAAAACAACATAAATACCATTTAATAAAGCATAGGATAAAACAACATAAATACAATTTAATAAAGCATAGGATAAGACAACATAAATACAATTTAATAAAGCATAGGCTAAAACTACATAAATACAATTTAATAAAGCATAGGATAAAACAACAAAAATACAATTTAATAAAGCATAGGATAAAACAACATAAATACAATTTAATAAAGCATAGGTTAAAACAACATAAATACAATTTTATAAAGCATAGGATAAAACAACATAAATACAATTTAATAAAGCATAGGATAAGACAACATAAATACAATTTAATAAAGCATAGGCTAAAACTACATAAATACAATTTAATAAAGCATAGGATAAAACAACATAAATAAAATTTAATAAAGCATAGGTTAAAACAACATAAATACAATTTAATAAAGCATCGGACAAAACAACATAAATCCAATTTAATAAAGCATAGGATAAAACAACATAAATACAATTTAATAAAGCATAAGATAAAAAAACATGAATACAATTTAATAAAGCATAGGTTAAAACAACATAAATACAATTTAATAAATCATAGAATAAAACAACATAAATACAATTTAATAAAGCATAGGTTAAAACAACATAAATACAATTTAATAAAGCATAGGATAAAATAACATAAATACAATTTCATAAAGCATAGGCTAAAACTACATAAATACAATTTAATAAAGCATCGGACAAAACAACATAAATACAATTTAATAAAGCATATGATAAAACAACATAAATACAATTTATAAAGCATAGGATAAAACAACATAAATACAATTTAATAAAGCATAGGATAAAACAACATAAATAAAATTTAATAAAGCATAGGTTAAAACAACATAAATACAATTTAATAAAGCATTGGACAAAACAACATAAATACAATTAAATAAAGCAGAGGATAAAACAACATAAATACAATTTAATAAAGCATAGGATAAAACAACATAAATACAATTTAATAAAGCATAGGATAAAACAACATAAATAAAATTTAATAAAGCATAGGTTAAAACAACATAAATACAATTTAATAAAGCATCGGACAAAACAACATAAATACAATTTAATAAAGCATAGTATAAAACAACATAAATACAATTTATAAAGCATAGGATAAAACAACATAAATACAATTTAATAAAGCATAGGATAAAACAACATAAATACAATTTAATAAAGCATAGGATAAAACAACATAAAAACAATTTAATAAAGCATAGGCTAAAACTACATAAATACAATTTAATAAAGCATAGGATAAAACAACATAAATACAATTTAATAAAGCATAGGTTAAAACAACATAAATACCATTTAATAAAGCATAGGATAAAACAACATAAATACAATTTAATAAAGCATAGGATAAGACAACATAAATACAATTTAATAAAGCATAGGCTAAAACTACATAAATACAATTTAATAAAGCATAGGATAAAACAACATAAATACAATTTAATAAAGCATAGGATAAAACAACATAAATACAATTTAATAAAGCATAGGTTAAAACAACATAAATACAATTTTATAAAGCATAGGATAAAACAACATGAATACAATTTAATAAAGCATAGGATAAGACAACATAAATACAATTTAATAAAGCATAGGCTAAAACTACATAAATACAATTTAATAAAGCATAGGATAAAACAACATAAATAAAATTTAATAAAGCATAGGTTAAAACAACATAAATACAATTTAATAAAGCATAGGTTAAAACAACATAAATACAATTTTATAAAGCATAGGATAAAACAACATAAATACAATTTAATAAAGCATAGGATAAAACAACATAAATACAATTTAATAAAGCATAGGACAAAACAACATAAATACAATTTAATAAAGCATAGGATAAAACAACATAAATACAATTTAATGAAACATAGGATAAACAACATAAATATAATTTAATAAAGCATAGGATAAAACAACATAAATACAATTTAATAAAGAATAGGATAAAAGAACATAAATAAAATTTAATAAAGCATAGGTTAAAGCAACATAAAAACAATTTAATAAAGCATAGGTTAAAACAACATAAATACAATTTAATAAAGCATATTATAAAACAACATAAATACAATTTAATAAAGCATAGGATAAAACAACATAAATAAAATTTAATAAAGCATAGGTTAAAAACAACATAAATACAATTTAATAAAGCATAGGATAAAACAACATAAATACAATTTAATAAAGCATAGGATAAAACAACATAAATACTTTTTAATAAAGCATAGGATAAAACCACATAAATACAATTTAATAAAGTACAGGATAAAACAACATAAATACAATTTAATAAAGCATAGGATAAAACAACATAAATACAATTTAATAAAGCATAGGATAAAACAACATAAATACAATTTAATAAAGTATAGGATAAAACAACATAAATACAATTTAATAAAGCATACGATAAAACATCATAAATACAATTAAATAAAGCATAGGATAAAACAACATAAATACAATTTAATAAAGCATAGGATAAAACAACATAAATACAATTTAATAAAGCATAAGATAAAAAAACATGAATACAATTTAATAAAGCATAGGTTAAAACAACATAAATACAATTTAATAAATCATAGAATAAAACAACATAAATACAATTTAATAAAGCATAGGTTAAAACAACATAAATACAATTTAATAAAGCATAGGATAAAATAACATAAATACAATTTCATAAAGCATAGGCTAAAACTACATAAATACAATTTAATAAAGCATCGGACAAAACAACATAAATACAATTTAATAAAGCATATGATAAAACAACATAAATACAATTTATAAAGCATAGGATAAAACAACATAAATACAATTTAATAAAGCATAGGATAAAACAACATAAATAAAATTTAATAAAGCATAGGTTAAAACAACATAAATACAATTTAATAAAGCATTGGACAAAACAACATAAATACAATTAAATAAAGCAGAGGATAAAACAACATAAATACAATTTAATAAAGCATAGGTTAAAACAACATAAATACAATTTAATAAAGCATAGGATAAAACAACATAAATACAATTTAATAAAGCATAGGATAAAACAACATAAATAAAATTTAATAAAGCATAGGTTAAAACAACATAAATACAATTTAATAAAGCATCGGACAAAACAACATAAATACAATTTAATAAAGCATAGTATAAAACAACATAAATACAATTTATAAAGCATAGGATAAAACAACATAAATACAATTTAATAAAGCATAGGATAAAACAACATAAATACAATTTAATAAAGCATAGGATAAAACAACATAAAAACAATTTAATAAAGCATAGGCTAAAACTACATAAATACAATTTAATAAAGCATAGGATAAAACAACATAAATACAATTTAATAAAGCATAGGTTAAAACAACATAAATACCATTTAATAAAGCATAGGATAAAACAACATAAATACAATTTAATAAAGCATAGGATAAGACAACATAAATACAATTTAATAAAGCATAGGCTAAAACTACATAAATACAATTTAATAAAGCATAGGATAAAACAACATAAATACAATTTAATAAAGCATAGGATAAAACAACATAAATACAATTTAATAAAGCATAGGTTAAAACAACATAAATACAATTTTATAAAGCATAGGATAAAACAACATAAATACAATTTAATAAAGCATAGGATAAGACAACATAAATACAATTTAATAAAGCATAGGCTAAAACTACATAAATACAATTTAATAAAGCATAGGATAAAACAACATAAATAAAATTTAATAAAGCATAGGTTAAAACAACATAAATACAATTTAATAAAGCATCGGACAAAACAACATAAATACAATTTAATAAAGCATAGTATAAAACAACATAAATACAATTTATAAAGCATAGGATAAAACAACATAAATACAATTTAATAAAGCATAGGATAAAACAACATAAATACAATTTAAAAAAGCATAGGATAAAACAACATAAATACAATTTAATAAAGCATAGGATAAAACAACATAAATACAATTTAATAAAGCATAGGTTAAAACAAAATAAATACAATTTTATAAAGCATAGGATAAAACAACATAAATACAATTTAATAAAGCATAGGTTAAAACAACATAAATACAATTTAATAAAGCATAGGATAAAACAACATAAATTCAATTTAATAAAGCATAGGATAAAACAACATAAATACAATTTAATAAAGCATAAGATAAAAAAACATGAATACAATTTAATAAAGCATAGGTTAAAACAACATAAATACAATTTAATAAATCATAGAATAAAACAACATAAATACAATTTAATAAAGCATAGGTTAAAACAACATAAATACAATTTAATAAAGCATAGGATAAAATAACATAAATACAATTTCATAAAGCATAGGCTAAAACTACATAAATACAATTTAATAAAGCATCGGACAAAACAACATAAATACAATTTAATAAAGCATATGATAAAACAACATAAATACAATTTATAAAGCATAGGATAAAACAACATAAATACAATTTAATAAAGCATAGGATAAAACAACATAAATAAAATTTAATAAAGCATAGGTTAAAACAACATAAATACAATTTAATAAAGCATTGGACAAAACAACATAAATACAATTAAATAAAACAGAGGATAAAACAACATAAATACAATTTAATAAAGCATAGGTTAAAACAACATAAATACAATTTAATAAAGCATAGGATAAAACAACATAAATACAATTTAATAAAGCATAGGATAAAACAACATAAATAAAATTTAATAAAGCATAGGTTAAAACAACATAAATACAATTTAATAAAGCATCGGACAAAACAACATAAATACAATTTAATAAAGCATAGTATAAAACAACATAAATACAATTTATAAAGCATAGGATAAAACAACATAAATACAATTTAATAAAGCATAGGATAAAACAACATAAATACAATTTAATAAAGCATAGGATAAAACAACATAAAAACAATTTAATAAAGCATAGGCTAAAACTACATAAATACAATTTAATAAAGCATAGGATAAAACAACATAAATACAATTTAATAAAGCATAGGTTAAAACAACATAAATACCATTTAATAAAGCATAGGATAAAACAACATAAATACAATTTAAAAAAGCATAGGATAAAACAACATAAATACCATTTAATAAAGCATAGGATAAAACAACATAAATACAATTTAATAAAGCATAGGATAAGACAACATAAATACAATTTAATAAAGCATAGGCTAAAACTACATAAATACAATTTAATAAAGCATAGGATAAAACAACATAAATACAATTTAATAAAGCATAGGATAAAACAACATAAATACAATTTAATAAAGCATAGGTTAAAACAACATAAATACAATTTTATAAAGCATAGGATAAAACAACATAAATACAATTTAATAAAGCATAGGATAAGACAACATAAATACAATTTAATAAAGCATAGGCTAAAACTACATAAATACAATTTAATAAAGCATAGGATAAAACAACATAAATAAAATTTAATAAAGCATAGGTTAAAACAACATAAATACAATTTAATAAAGCATCGGACAAAACAACATAAATACAATTTAATAAAGCATAGTATAAAACAACATAAATACAATTTATAAAGCATAGGATAAAACAACATAAATACAATTTAATAAAGCATAGGATAAAACAACATAAATACAATTTAAAAAAGCATAGGATAAAACAACATAAATACAATTTAATAAAGCATAGGATAAAACAACATAAATACAATTTAATAAAGCATAGGTTAAAACAAAATAAATACAATTTTATAAAGCATAGGATAAAACAACATAAATACAATTTAATAAAGCATAGGTTAAAACAACATAAATACAATTTAATAAAGCATAGGATAAAACAACATAAATTCAATTTAATAAAGCATAGGATAAAACAACATAAATACAATTTAATAAAGCATAAGATAAAAAAACATGAATACAATTTAATAAAGCATAGGTTAAAACAACATAAATACAATTTAATAAATCATAGAATAAAACAACATAAATACAATTTAATAAAGCATAGGTTAAAACAACATAAATACAATTTAATAAAGCATAGGATAAAATAACATAAATACAATTTCATAAAGCATAGGCTAAAACTACATAAATACAATTTAATAAAGCATCGGACAAAACAACATAAATACAATTTAATAAAGCATATGATAAAACAACATAAATACAATTTATAAAGCATAGGATAAAACAACATAAATACAATTTAATAAAGCATAGGATAAAACAACATAAATAAAATTTAATAAAGCATAGGTTAAAACAACATAAATACAATTTAATAAAGCATTGGACAAAACAACATAAATACAATTAAATAAAACAGAGGATAAAACAACATAAATACAATTTAATAAAGCATAGGTTAAAACAACATAAATACAATTTAATAAAGCATAGGATAAAACAACATAAATACAATTTAATAAAGCATAGGATAAAACAACATAAATAAAATTTAATAAAGCATAGGTTAAAACAACATAAATACAATTTAATAAAGCATCGGACAAAACAACATAAATACAATTTAATAAAGCATAGTATAAAACAACATAAATACAATTTATAAAGCATAGGATAAAACAACATAAATACAATTTAATAAAGCATAGGATAAAACAACATAAATACAATTTAATAAAGCATAGGATAAAACAACATAAAAACAATTTAATAAAGCATAGGCTAAAACTACATAAATACAATTTAATAAAGCATAGGATAAAACAACATAAATACAATTTAATAAAGCATAGGTTAAAACAACATAAATACCATTTAATAAAGCATAGGATAAAACAACATAAATACAATTTAAAAAAGCATAGGATAAAACAACATAAATACAATTTAATAAAGCATAGGTTAAAACAAAATAAATACAATTTTATAAAGCATAGGATAAAACAACATAAATACAATTTAATAAAGCATAGGTTAAAACAACATAAATACAATTTAATAAAGCATAGGATAAAACAACATAAATTCAATTTAATAAAGCATAGGATAAAACAACATAAATACAATTTAATAAAGCATAGTTTAAAACAACATAAATACAATTTAATAAAGCATTAGATAAAACAACATGAATATAATTTAGTAAAGCATAAGATAAAACAACATGAATACAATTTAATAAAGCATAGGATAAAACAACATGAATAAAATTTAATAAAGCATAGGTTAAAACAACATAAATACAATTTAATAAAGCATAGGATAAAACCACAGAAATACACTTTAATAAAGCATAGGATAAAACAACATAAATACAATTTAATAAAGCATAGGACAAAACAACATAAATACAATTTAATAAAGCATAGGATAAAACAACATAAATACAATTTAATGAAACATAGGATAAACAACATAAATATAATTTAATAAAGCATAGGATAAAACAACATAAATACAATTTAATAAAGCATAGGATAAAACAACATAAATAAAATTTAATAAAGCATAGGTTAAAACAACATAAATACAATTTAATAAAGCATCGGACAAAACAACATAAATACAATTTAATAAAGCATAGGATAAAACAACATAAATACAATTTATAAAGCATAGGATAAAACAACATAAATACAATTTAATAAAGCATAGGATAAAACAACATAAATAAAATTTAATAAAGCATAGGTTAAAACAACATAAATACAATTTAATAAAGCATCGGACAAAACAACATAAATACAATTTAATAAAGCATATGATAAAACAACATAAATACAATTTATAAAGCATAGGATAAAACAACATAAATACAATTTAATAAAGCATTAGATAAAACAACATGAATATAATTTAGTAAAGCATAAGATAAAACAACATGAATACAATTTAATAAGGCATAGGATAAAACAACATGAATAAAATTTAATAAAGCATAGGTTAAAACAACATAAATACAATTTAATAAAGCATAGGATAAAACAACATAAATACAATTTAATAAAGCATAGGATAAAACAACATAAATACAATTTAATAAAGCATAGGTTAAAACAACATAAATACAATTTAATAAAGCATTAGATAAAACAACATGAATATAATTTAGTAAAGCATAAGATAAAACAACATGAATACAATTTAATAAAGCATAGGATAAAACAACATGAATACAATTTAATAAAGCATCGGACAAAACAACATAAATACAATTTAATAAAGCATAGGATAAAACAACATACATACAATTTAATAAAGCATAGGATAAAACCACAGAAATACAATTTAATAAAGCATAGGATAAAACAACATAAATACAATTTAATAAAGCATAGGACAAAACAACATAAATACAATTTAATAAAGCATAGGATAAAACAACATAAATAAAATTTAATAAAGCATAGGTTAAAACAACATGAATACAATTTAATAAAGCATCGGACAAAACAACATAAATACAATTTAATAAAGCATAGGATAAAACAACATAAATACAATTTATAAAGCATAGGATAAAACAACATAAATACAATTTAATAAAGCATAGGATAAAACAACATAAATACAATTTAATAAAGCATAGGATAAAACAACATAAAAACAATTTAATAAAGCATAGGCTAAAACTACATAAATACAATTTAATAAAGCATAGGATAAAACAACATAAATACAATTTAATAAAGCATAGGTTAAAACAACATAAATACAATTTAATAAAGCATTAGATAAAACAACATGAATATAATTTAGTAAAGCATAAGATAAAACAACAAGAATACAATTTAATAAAGCATAGGATAAAACAACATGAATAAAATTTAATAAAGCATAGGTTAAAACAACATGAATACAATTTAATAAAGCATAGGATAAAACAACATAAATACAATGTAATAAAGCATAGGATAAAACAACATAAATACAATTTAATAAAGCATAGGTTAAAACAACATCAATACAATTTAATAAAGCATTAGATAAAACAACATGAATATAATTTAGTAAAGCATAAGATAAAACAACATGAATACAATTTAATAAAGCATAGGATAAAACAACATGAATAAAATTTAATAAAGCATAGGTTAAAACAACATAAATACAATTTAATAAAGCATAGGATAAAACCACAGAAATACAATTTAATAAAGCATAGGATAAAACAACATAAATACAATTTAATAAAGCATAGGACAAAACAACATAAATACAATTTAATAAAGCATAGGATAAAACAACATAAATAAAATTTAATAAAGCATAGGTTAAAACAACATGAATACAATTTAATAAAGCATCGGACAAAACAACATAAATACAATTTAATAAAGCATAGGATAAAACAACATAAATACAATTTATAAAGCATAGGATAAAACAACATAAATACCATTTAATAAAGCATAGGATAAAACAACATAAATACAATTTAATAAAGCATAGGATAAAACAACATAAAAACAATTTAATAAAGCATAGGCTAAAACTACATAAATACAATTTAATAAAGCATAGGATAAAACAACATAAATACAATGTAATAAAGCATAGGTTAAAACAACATAAATACAATTTAATAAAGCATAGGATAAAACAACATAAATACAATTTAATAAAGCATAGGATAAAACAACATAAATACAATTTAATAAAGCATAGGTTAAAACAACATAAATACAATTTAATAAAGCATTAGATAAAACAACATGAATATAATTTAGTAAAGCATAAGATAAAACAACATGAATACAATTTAATAAAGCATAGGATAAAACAACATGAATAAAATTTAATAAAGCATAGGTTAAAACAACATAAATACAATTTAATAAAGCATAGGATAAAACCACAGAAATACAATTTAATAAAGCATAGGATAAAACAACATAAATACAATTTAATAAAGCATAGGTTAAAACAACATCAATACAATTTAATAAAGCATTAGATAAAACAACATGAATATAATTTAGTAAAGCATAAGATAAAACAACATGAATACAATTTAATAAAGCATAGGATAAAACAACATGAATAAAATTTAATAAAGCATAGGTTAAAACAACATAAATACAATTTAATAAAGCATAGGATAAAACCACAGAAATACAATTTAATAAAGCATAGGATAAAACAACATAAATACAATTTAATAAAGCATAGGACAAAACAACATAAATACAATTTAATAAAGCATAGGATAAAACAACATAAATAAAATTTAATAAAGCATAGGTTAAAACAACATGAATACAATTTAATAAAGCATCGGACAAAACAACATAAATACAATTTAATAAAGCATAGGATAAAACAACATAAATACAATTTATAAAGCAAAGGATAAAACAACATAAATACCATTTAATAAAGCATAGGATAAAACAACATAAATACAATTTAATAAAGCATAGGATAAAACAACATAAAAACAATTTAATAAAGCATAGGCTAAAACTACATAAATACAATTTAATAAAGCATAGGATAAAACAACATAAATACAATGTAATAAAGCATAGGTTAAAACAACATAAATACAATTTAATAAAGCATAGGATAAAACAACATAAATACAATTTAATAAAGCATAGGATAAAACAACATAAATACAATTTAATAAAGCATAGGTTAAAACAACATAAATACAATTTAATAAAGCATTAGATAAAACAACATGAATATAATTTAGTAAAGCATAAGATAAAACAACATGAATACAATTTAATAAAGCATAGGATAAAACAACATGAATAAAATTTAATAAAGCATAGGTTAAAACAACATAAATACAATTTAATAAAGCATAGGATAAAACCACAGAAATACAATTTAATAAAGCATAGGATAAAACAACATAAATACAATTTAATAAAGCATAGGACAAAACAACATAAATACAATTTAATAAAGCATAGGATAAAACAACATAAATACAATTTAATGAAACATAGGATAAACAACATAAATATAATTTAATAAAGCATAGGATAAAACAACATAAATACAATTTAATAAAGAATAGGATAAAAGAACATAAATAAAATTTAATAAAGCATAGGTTAAAGCAACATAAAAACAATTTAATAAAGCATAGGTTAAAACAACATAAATACAATTTAATAAAGCATATTATAAAACAACATAAATACAATTTAATAAAGCATAAGATAAAACAACATAAATAAAATTTAATAAAGCATAGGTTAAAAACAACATAAATACAATTTAATAAAGCATAGGATAAAACAACATAAATACAATTTAATAAAGCATAGGATAAAACAACATAAATACTTTTTAATAAAGCATAGGATAAAACCACATAAATACAATTTAATAAAGTACAGGATAAAACAACATAAATACAATTTAATAAAGCATAGGATAAAACAACATAAATACAATTTAATAAAGCATAGGATAAAACAACATAAATACAATTTAATAAAGTATAGGATAAAACAACATAAATACAATTTAATAAAGCATACGATAAAACATCATAAATAAAATTAAATAAAGCATAGGATAAAACAACATAAATACAATTTAATAAAGCATAGGTTAAAACAACATAAATACAATTTTATAAAGCATAGGATAAAACAACATAAATACAATTTAATAAAGCATAGGTTAAAACAACATAAATACAATTTAATAAAGCATAGGATAAAACAACATAAATTCAATTTAATAAAGCATAGGATAAAACAACATAAATACAATTTAATAAAGCATAGTTTAAAACAACATAAATACAATTTAATAAAGCATAGTTTAAAACAACATAAATACAATTTAATAAAGCATAGTTTAAAACAACATAAATACAATTTAATAAAGCATAGTTTAAAACAACATAAATACAATTTAATAAAGCATTAGATAAAACAACATGAATATAATTTAGTAAAGCATAAGATAAAACAACATGAATACAATTTAATAAAGCATAGGATAAAACAACATGAATAAAACTTAATAAAGCATAGGTTAAAACAACATAAATACAATTTAATAAAGCATAGGATAAAACAACATAAATACAATTTAATGAAACATAGGATACACAACATAAATATAATTTAATAAAGCATAGGATAAAACAACATAAATACAATTTAATAAAGCATAGGATAAAACAACATAAATAAAATTTAATAAAGCATAGGTTAAAACAACATAAATACAATTTAATAAAGCATCGGACAAAACAACATAAATACAATTTAATAAAGCATAGAATAAAACAACATAAATACAATTTATAAAGCATAGGATAAAACAACATAAATACAATTTAATAAAGCATAGGATAAAACAACATAAATAAAATTTAATAAAGCATAGGTTAAAACAACATAAATACAATTTAATAAAGCATCGGACAAAACAACATAAATACAATTTAATAAAGCATATGATAAAACAACATAAATACAATTTATAAAGCATAGGATAAAACAACATAAATACAATTTAATAAAGCATTAGATAAAACAACATGAATATAATTTAGTAAAGCATAAGATAAAACAACATGAATACAATTTAATAAAGCATAGGATAAAACAACATGAATAAAATTTAATAAAGCATAGGTTAAAACAACATAAATACAATTTAATAAAGCATAGGATAAAACAACATAAATACAATGTAATAAAGCATAGGATAAAACAACATAAATACAATTTAATAAAGCATAGGTTAAAACAACATCAATACAATTTAATAAAGCATTAGATAAAACAACATGAATATAATTTAGTAAAGCATAAGATAAAACAACATGAATACAATTTAATAAAGCATAGGATAAAACAACATGAATAAAATTTAATAAAGCATAGGTTAAAACAACATAAATACAATTTAATAAAGCATAGGATAAAACCACAGAAATACAATTTAATAAAGCATAGGATAAAACAACATAAATACAATTTAATAAAGCATAGGACAAAACAACATAAATACAATTTAATAAAGCATAGGATAAAACAACATAAATACAATTTAATAAAGCATAGGTTAAAACAACATAAATACAATTTTATAAAGCATAGGATAAAACAACATAAATACAATTTAATAAAGCATAGGTTAAAACAACATAAATACAATTTAATAAAGCATAGGATAAAACAACATAAATTCAATTTAATAAAGCATAGGATAAAACAACATAAATACAATTTAATAAAGCATAGTTTAAAACAACATAAATACAATTTAATAAAGCATAGTTTAAAACAACATAAATACAATTTAATAAAGCATAGTTTAAAACAACATAAATACAATTTAATAAAGCATAGTTTAAAACAACATAAATACAATTTAATAAAGCATTAGATAAAACAACATGAATATAATTTAGTAAAGCATAAGATAAAACAACATGAATTCAATTTAATAAAGCATAGGATAAAACAACATGAATAAAACTTAATAAAGCATAGGTTAAAACAACATAAATACAATTTAATAAAGCATAGGATAAGACCACAGAAATACACTTTAATAAAGCATAGGATAAAACAACATAAATACAATTTAATAAAGCATAGGACAAAACAACATAAATACAATTTAATAAAGCATAGGATAAAACAACATAAATAAAATTTAATAAAGCATAGGTTAAAACAACATAAATACAATTTAATAAAGCATCGGACAAAACAACATAAATACAATTTAATAAAGCATAGGATAAAACAACATAAATACAATTTATAAAGCATAGGATAAAACAACATAAATACAATTTAATAAAGCATAGGATAAAACAACATAAATAAAATTTAATAAAGCATAGGTTAAAACAACATAAATACAATTTAATAAAGCATCGGACAAAACAACATAAATACAATTTAATAAAGCATATGATAAAACAACATAAATACAATTTATAAAGCATAGGATAAAACAACATAAATACAATTTAATAAAGCATTAGATAAAACAACATGAATATAATTTAGTAAAGCATAAGATAAAACAACATGAATACAATTTAATAAGGCATAGGATAAAACAACATGAATAAAATTTAATAAAGCATAGGTTAAAACAACATAAATACAATTTAATAAAGCATAGGATAAAACAACATAAATACAATTTAATAAAGCATAGGATAAAACAACATAAATACAATTTAATAAAGCATAGGTTAAAACAACATAAATACAATTTAATAAAGCATTAGATAAAACAACTTGAATATAATTTAGTAAAGCATAAGATAAAACAACATGAATATAATTTAATAAAGCATAGGATAAAACAACATGAATAAAATTTAATAAAACATAGGTTAAAACAACATAAATACAATTTAATAAAGCATAGGACAAAACAACATAAATACAATTTAATAAAGCATAGGATAAAACAACATAAATACAATTTATAAAGCATAGGATAAAACAACATAAATACAATTTAATAAAGCATAGGATAAAACAACATAAATACAATTTAATAAAGCATAAGATAAAACAACATGAATATAATTTAGTAAAGCATAAGATAAAACAACATGAATACAATTTAATAAAGCATAGGCTAAAACAACATAAATACAATTTAATAAAGCATAGGCTAAAACTACATAAATAAAATTTAATAAAGCATAGGATAAAACAAATTAAATACAATTTAATAAAGCATAGGATAAAACATAAATAAAATTTAATAAAGCATAGGATAAAACACCATAAATACAATTTAATAAAGCATAGGATAAAACAACATAAATACAATTTTATAAAGCATAGGTTAAAACAACATAAATGCAATTTAATAAAGCATAGGATAAAACAACATAAATACAATTTAATAAAGCATAGGATAAAACAACATAAATAAAATTTAATAAAGCATAGGTTAAAACAACATAAATACAATTTAATAAAGCATCGGACAAAACAACATAAATACAATTTAATAAAGCATAGGATAAAACAACATAAATACAATTTATAAAGCATAGGATAAAACAACATAAATACAATTTAATAAAGCATAGGATAAAACAACATAAATACAATTTAATAAAGCATAGGATAAAACAACATAAATACAATTTAATAAAGCATAGGATAAAACAACATAAATACAATTTAATAAAGCATAGGCTAAAACTACATAAATACAATTTAATAAAGCATAGGATAAAACAAATTAAATACAATTTAATAAAGCATAGGATAAAACAACATAAATTCAATTTAATAAAGCATAGGATAAAACAACATAAATACAATTTAATAAAGCATAGGATAAAACAACATAAATACAATTTAATAAAGCATAAGATAAAACAACATGAATACAATTTAATAAAGCATAGGTTAAAACAACATAAATACAATTTAATAAAGCATAGGATAAAACAACATAAATACAATTTAATAAAGCATAGGTTAAAACAACATAAATACAATAAAGCATAGGATAAAACAACATAAATACAATTTCATAAAGCATAGGCTAAAACTACATAAATACAATTTAATAAAGCATCGGACAAAACAACATAAATACAATTTAATAAAGCATAGGATAAAACAACATAAATACAATTTATAAAGCATAGGATAAAACAACATAAATACAATTTAATAAAGCATAGGATAAAACAACATAAATGAAATTTAATAAAGCATAGGTTAAAACAACATAAATACAATTTAATAAAGCATCGGACAAAACAACATAAATACAATTTAATAAAGCATAGGATAAAACAACATAAATACAATTTATAAAGCATAGGATAAAACAACATAAATACAATTTAATAAAGCATAGGATAAAACAACATAAATACAATTTAATAAAGCATAGGATAAAACAACATAAATACAATTTAATAAAGCATAGGATAAAACAACATAAATACAATTGAATAAAGCATAGGCTAAAACTACATAAATACAATTTAATAAAGCATAGGATAAAACAAATTAAATACAATTTAATAAAGCATAGGATAAAACAACATAAATTCAATTTAATAAAGCATAGGACAAAACAACATAAATACAATTTAATAAAGCATAGGATAAAACAACATAAATACAATTTAATAAAGCATAAGATAAAACAACATGAATACAATTTAATAAAGCATAGGTTAAAACAACATAAATACAATTTAATAAAGCATAGGATAAAACAACATAAATACAATTTAATAAAGCATAGGTTAAAACAACATAAATACAATAAAGCATAGGATAAAACAACATAAATACAATTTCATAAAGCATAGGCTAAAACTACATAAATACAATTTAATAAAGCATCGGACAAAACAACATAAATACAATTTAATAAAGCATAGGATAAAACAACATAAATACAATTTATAAAGCATAGGATAAAACAACATAAATACAATTTAATAAAGCATAGGATAAAACAACATAAATGAAATTTAATAAAGCATAGGTTAAAACAACATAAATACAATTTAATAAAGCATCAGACAAAACAACATAAATACAATTTAATAAAGCATAGGATAAAACAACATAAATACAATTTATAAAGCATAGGATAAAACAACATAAATACAATTTAATAAAGCATAGGATAAAACAACATAAATACAATTTAATAAAGCATAGGATAAAACAACATAAATACAATTTAATGAAACATAGGATAAACAACATAAATACAATTTAGTAAAGCATAGGACAAAACAACATAAATACAATTTAATAAAGCATATGTTAAAACAACATAAATACAATTTAATAAAGCATAAGATAAAACAACATGAATATAATTTAGTAAAGCATAAGATAAAACAACATAAATACAATTTAATAAAGCATCGGACAAAACAACATAAATACAATTTAATAAAGCATAGGATAAAACAACATAAATACAATTTATAAAGCATAGGATAAAAGAACATAAATACAATTTAATAAAGCATAGGATAAAACAACATAAATACAATTTAATAAAGCATAGGATAAGACAACATAAATACAATTTAATAAAGCATAGGATAAAACAACATAAATACAATTTAATAAAGCATAAGATAAAAAAACATGAATACAATTTAATAAAGCATAGGTTAAAACAACATAAATACAATTTAATAAATCATAGAATAAAACAACATAAATACAATTTAATAAAGCATAGGTTAAAACACCATAAATACAATTTAATAAAGCATAGGATAAAATAACATAAATACAATTTCATAAAGCATAGGCTAAAACTACATAAATACAATTTAATAAAGCATCGGACAAAACAACATAAATACAATTTAATAAAGCATATGATAAAACAACATAAATACAATTTATAAAGCATAGGATAAAACAACATAAATACAATTTAATAAAGCATAGGATAAAACAACATAAATAAAATTTAATAAAGCATAGGTTAAAACAACATAAATACAATTTAATAAAGCATTGGACAAAACAACATAAATACAATTAAATAAAGCAGAGGATAAAACAACATAAATACAATTTAATAAAGCATAGGTTAAAACAACATAAATACAATTTAATAAAGCATAGGATAAAACAACATAAATACAATTTAATAAAGCATAGGATAAAACAACATAAATAAAATTTAATAAAGCATAGGATAAAACAACATAAATACAATTTAATAAAGCATCGGACAAAACAACATAAATACAATTTAATAAAGCATAGTATAAAACAACATAAATACAATTTATAAAGCATAGGATAAAACAACATAAATACAATTTAATAAAGCATAGGATAAAACAACATAAATACAATTTAATAAAGCATAGGATAAAACAACATAAAAACAATTTAATAAAGCATAGGCTAAAACTAA
The DNA here is from genome assembly GCF_046119375.1 of Phyllobates terribilis. Lineage (NCBI taxonomy): Eukaryota > Metazoa > Chordata > Amphibia > Anura > Dendrobatidae > Phyllobates > Phyllobates terribilis. Next base: position 2,805,205 of record NW_027362778.1, read on the forward strand.
ATAAATACAATTTAATAAAGCATAGGATAAAACAACATAAATACAATGTAATAAAGCATAGGTTAAAACAACATAAATACCATTTAATAAAGCATAGGATAAAACAACATAAATACAATTTAATGAAACATAGGATAAACAACATAAATATAATTTAATAAAGCATAGGATAAAACAACATAAATACAATTTAATAAAGCATAGGATAAAACAACATAAATAAAATTTAATAAAGCATAGGTTAAAACAACATAAATACAATTTAATAAAGCATCGGACAAAACAACATAAATACAATTTAATAAAGCATAGGATAAAACAACATAAATACAATTTATAAAGCATAGGATAAAACAACATAAATACAATTTAATAAAGCATAGGATAAAACAACATAAATAAAATTTAATAAAGCATAGGTTAAAACAACATAAATACAATTTAATAAAGCATCGGACAAAACAACATAAATACAATTTAATAAAGCATAGGATAAAACAACATAAATACAATTTATAAAGCATAGGATAAAACAACATAAATACCATTTAATAAAGCATAGGATAAAACAACATAAATACAATTTAATAAAGCATAGGATAAAACAACATAAATACAATTTAATGAAACATAGGATAAACAACATAAATATAATTTAATAAAGCATAGGATAAAACAACATAAATACAATTTAATAAAGAATAGGATAAAAGAACATAAATAAAATTTAATAAAGCATAGGTTAAAGCAACATAAAAACAATTTAATAAAGCATAGGTTAAAACAACATAAATACAATTTAATAAAGCATATTATAAAACAACATAAATACAATTTAATAAAGCATAAGATAAAACAACATAAATAAAATTTAATAAAGCATAGGTTAAAAACAACATAAATACAATTTAATAAAGCATAGGATAAAACAACATAAATACAATTTAATAAAGCATAGGATAAAACAACATAAATACTTTTTAATAAAGCATAGGATAAAACCACATAAATACAATTTAATAAAGCATTAGATAAAGCAACATGAATATAATTTAGTAAAGCATAAGATAAAACAACATGAATACAATTTAATAAAGCATAGGATAAAACAACATGAATAAAACTTAATAAAGCATAGGTTAAAACAACATAAATACAATTTAATAAAGCATAGGATAACACAACATAAATACAATTTAATGAAACATAGGATAAACAACATAAATATAATTTAATAAAGCATAGGATAAAACAACATAAATACAATTTAATAAAGCATAGGATAAAACAACATAAATAAAATTTAATAAAGCATAGGTTAAAACAACATAAATACAATTTAATAAAGCATCGGACAAAACAACATAAATACAATTTAATAAAGCATAGGATAAAACAACATAAATACAATTTATAAAGCATAGGATAAAACAACATAAATACAATTTAATAAAGCATAGGATAAAACAACATAAATAAAATTTAATAAAGCATAGGTTAAAACAACATAAATACAATTTAATAAAGCATCGGACAAAACAACATAAATACAATTTAATAAAGCATATGATAAAACAACATAAATACAATTTATAAAGCATAGGATAAAACAACATAAATACAATTTAATAAAGCATTAGATAAAACAACATGAATATAATTTAGTAAAGCATAAGATAAAACAACATGAATACAATTTAATAAAGCATAGGATAAAACAACATGAATAAAATTTAATAAAGCATAGGTTAAAACAACATAAATACAATTTAATAAAGCATAGGATAAAACAACATAAATACAATGTAATAAAGCATAGGATAAAACAACATAAATACAATTTAATAAAGCATAGGTTAAAACAACATCAATACAATTTAATAAAGCATAGGCTAAAACTACATAAATACAATTTAATAAAGCATAGGATAAAACAAATTAAATACAATTTAATAAAGCATAGGATAAAACAACATAAATTCAATTTAATAAAGCATAGGATAAAACTACATAAATACAATTTAATAAAGCATAGGATAAAACAACATAAATACAATTTAATAAAGCATAAGATAAAACAACATGAATACAATTTAATAAAGCATAGGTTAAAACAACATAAATACAATTTAATAAAGCATAGGATAAAACAACATAAATACAATTTAATAAAGCATAGGTTAAAACAACATAAATACAATAAAGCATAGGATAAAACAACATAAATACAATTTCATAAAGCATAGGCTAAAACTACATAAATACAATTTAATAAAGCATCGGACAAAACAACATAAATACAATTTAATAAAGCATAGGATAAAACAACATAAATACAATTTATAAAGCATAGGATAAAACAACATAAATACAATTTAATAAAGCATAGGATAAAACAACATAAATGAAATTTAATAAAGCATAGGTTAAAACAACATAAATACAATTTAATAAAGCATCGGACAAAACAACATAAATACAATTTAATAAAGCATAGGATAAAACAACATAAATACAATTTATAAAGCATAGGATAAAACAACATAAATACAATTTAATAAAGCATAGGATAAAACAACATAAATACAATTTAATAAAGCATAGGATAAAACAACATAAATACAATTTAATAAAGCATAGGATAAAACAACATAAATACAATTTAATAAAGCATAGGCTAAAACTACATAAATACAATTTAATAAAGCATAGGATAAAACAAATTAAATACAATTTAATAAAGCATAGGATAAAACAACATAAATTCAATTTAATAAAGCATAGGATAAAACAACATAAATACAATTTAATAAAGCATAGGATAAAACAACATAAATACAATTTAATAAAGCATAAGATAAAACAACATGAATACAATTTAATAAAGCATAGGTTAAAACAACATAAATACAATTTAATAAAGCATAGGATAAAACAACATAAATACAATTTAATAAAGCATAGGTTAAAACAACATAAATACAATAAAGCATAGGATAAAACAACATAAATACAATTTCATAAAGCATAGGCTAAAACTACATAAATACAATTTAATAAAGCATCGGACAAAACAACATAAATACAATTTAATAAAGCATAGGATAAAACAACATAAATACAATTTATAAAGCATAGGATAAAACAACATAAATACAATTTAATAAAGCATAGGATAAAACAACATAAATGAAATTTAATAAAGCATAGGTTAAAACAACATAAATACAATTTAATAAAGCATCGGACAAAACAACATAAATACAATTTAATAAAGCATAGGATAAAACAACATAAATACAATTTATAAAGCATAGGATAAAACAACATAAATACAATTTAATAAAGCATAGGATAAAACAACATAAATACAATTTAATAAAGCATAGGATAAAACAACATAAATACAATTTAATGAAACATAGGATAAACAACATAAATACAATTTAGTAAAGCATAGGACAAAACAACATAAATACAATTTAATAAAGCATATGTTAAAACAACATAAATACAATTTAATAAAGCATAAGATAAAACAACATGAATATAATTTAGTAAAGCATAAGATAAAACAACATAAATACAATTTAATAAAGCATCGGACAAAACAACATAAATACAATTTAATAAAGCATAGGATAAAACAACATAAATACAATTTATAAAGCATAGGATAAAAGAACATAAATACAATTTAATAAAGCATAGGATAAAACAACATAAATACAATTTAATAAAGCATAGGATAAGACAACATAAATACAATTTAATAAAGCATAGGATAAAACAACATAAATACAATTTAATAAAGCATAAGATAAAAAAACATGAATACAATTTAATAAAGCATAGGTTAAAACAACATAAATACAATTTAATAAATCATAGAATAAAACAACATAAATACAATTTAATAAAGCATAGGTTAAAACACCATAAATACAATTTAATAAAGCATAGGATAAAATAACATAAATACAATTTCATAAAGCATAGGCTAAAACTACATAAATACAATTTAATAAAGCATCGGACAAAACAACATAAATACAATTTAATAAAGCATATGATAAAACAACATAAATACAATTTATAAAGCATAGGATAAAACAACATAAATACAATTTAATAAAGCATAGGATAAAACAACATAAATAAAATTTAATAAAGCATAGGTTAAAACAACATAAATACAATTTAATAAAGCATTGGACAAAACAACATAAATACAATTAAATAAAGCAGAGGATAAAACAACATAAATACAATTTAATAAAGCATAGGTTAAAACTAAATAAATACAATTTAAGAAAGCATAGGATAAAACAACATAAATACAATGTAATAAAGCATAGGTTAAAACAACATAAATACCATTTAATAAAGCATAGGATAAAACAACATAAATACAATTTAATGAAACATAGGATAAACAACATAAATATAATTTAATAAAGCATAGGATAAAACAACATAAATACAATTTAATAAAGCATAGGATAAAACAACATAAATAAAATTTAATAAAGCATAGGTTAAAACAACATAAATACAATTTAATAAAGCATCGGACAAAACAACATAAATACAATTTAATAAAGCATAGGATAAAACAACATAAATACAAATTATAAAGCATAGGATAAAACAACATAAATACAATTTAATAAAGCATAGGATAAAACAACATAAATAAAATTTAATTAAGCATAGGTTAAAACAACATAAATACAATTTAATAAAGCATCGGACAAAACAACATAAATACAATTTAATAAAGCATAGGATAAAACAACATAAATACAATTTATAAAGCATAGGATAAAACAACATAAATACCATTTAATAAAGCATAGGATAAAACAACATAAATACAATTTAATAAAGCATAGGATAAAACAACATAAATACAATTTAATAAAACATAGGATAAAACAACATAAATACAATGTAATAAAGCATAGGTTAAAACAACATAAATACAATTTAATAAAGCATTAGATAAAACAACATGAATATAATTTAGTAAAGCATAAGATAAAACAACATGAATACAATTTAATAAAGCATAGGATAAAACAACATGAATAAAATTTAATAAAGCATAGGTTAAAACAACATAAATACAATTTAATAAAGCATAGGATAAAACCACAGAAATACAATTTAATAAAGCATAGGATAAAACAACATAAATACAATTTAATAAAGCATAGGACAAAACAACATAAATACAATTTAATAAAGCATAGGATAAAACAACATAAATACAATTTAATGAAACATAGGATAAACAACATAAATATAATTTAATAAAGCATAGGATAAAACAACATAAATACAATTTAATAAAGAATAGGATAAAAGAACATAAATAAAATTTAATAAAGCATAGGTTAAAGCAACATAAAAACAATTTAATAAAGCATAGGTTAAAACAACATAAATACAATTTAATAAAGCATATTATAAAACAACATAAATACAATTTAATAAAGCATAAGATAAAACAACATAAATAAAATTTAATAAAGCATAGGTTAAAAACAACATAAATACAATTTAATAAAGCATTAGATAAAACAACATGAATATAATTTAGTAAAGCATAAGATAAAACAACATGAATACAATTTAATAAAGCATAGGATAAAACAACATGAATAAAACTTAATAAAGCATAGGTTAAAACAACATAAATACAATTTAATAAAGCATAGGATAAAACAACATAAATACAATTTAATGAAACATAGGATAAACAACATAAATATAATTTAATAAAGCATAGGATAAAACAACATAAATACAATTTAATAAAGCATAGGATAAAACAACATAAATAAAATTTAATAAAGCATAGGTTAAAACAACATAAATACAATTTAATAAAGCATCGGACAAAACAACATAAATACAATTTAATAAAGCATAGGATAAAACAACATAAATACAATTTATAAAGCATAGGATAAAACAACATAAATACAATTTAATAAAGCATAGGATAAAACAACATAAATAAAATTTAATAAAGCATAGGTTAAAACAACATAAATACAATTTAATAAAGCATCGGACAAAACAACATAAATACAATTTAATAAAGCATATGATAAAACAACATAAATACAATTTATAAAGCATAGGATAAAACAACATAAATACAATTTAATAAAGCATTAGATAAAACAACATGAATATAATTTAGTAAAGCATAAGATAAAACAACATGAATACAATTTAATAAAGCATAGGATAAAACAACATGAATAAAATTTAATAAAGCATAGGACAAAACAACATAAATACAATTTAATAAAGCATAGGATAAAACAACATAAATAAAATTTAATAAAGCATAGGTTAAAACAACATGAATACAATTTAATAAAGCATCGGACAAAACAGCATAAATACAATTTAATAAAGCATAGGATAAAACAACATAAATACAATTTATAAAGCATAGGATAAAACAACATAAATACCATTTAATAAAGCATAGGATAAAACAACATAAATACAATTTAATAAAGCATAGGATAAAACAACATAAAAACAATTTAATAAAGCATAGGCTAAAACTACATAAATACAATTTAATAAAGCATAGGATAAAACAACATAAATACAATGTAATAAAGCATAGGTTAAAACAACATAAATACAATTTAATAAAGCATAGGATAAAACAACATAAATAAAATTTAATAAAGCATAGGTTAAAACAACATGAATACAATTTAATAAAGCATAGGATAAAACCACAGAAATACAATTTAATAAAGCATAGGATAAAACAACATAAATACAATTTAATAAAGCATAGGACAAAACAACATAAATACAATTTAATAAAGCATAGGATAAAACAACATAAATACAATTTAATGAAACATAGGATAAACAACATAAATATAATTTAATAAAGCATAGGATAAAACAACATAAATACAATTTAATAAAGAATAGGATAAAAGAACATAAATAAAATTTAATAAAGCATAGGTTAAAGCAACATAAAAACAATTTAATAAAGCATAGGTTAAAACAACATAAATACAATTTAATAAAGCATATTATAAAACAACATAAATACAATTTAATAAAGCATAAGATAAAACAACATAAATAAAATTTAATAAAGCATAGGTTAAAAACAACATAAATACAATTTAATAAAGCATAGGATAAAACAACATAAATACAATTTAATAAAGCATAGGATAAAACAACATAAATACTTTTTAATAAAGCATAGGATAAAACCACATAAATACAATTTAATAAAGTACAGGATAAAACAACATAAATACAATTTAATAAAGCATAGGATAAAACAACATAAATACAATTTAATAAAGCATAGGATAAAACAACATAAATACAATTTAATAAAGTATAGGATAAAACAACATAAATACAATTTAATAAAGCATACGATAAAACATCATAAATACAATTAAATAAAGCATAGGATAAAACAACATAAATACAATTTAATAAAGCATAGGTTAAAACAACATAAATACAATTTTATAAAGCATAGGATAAAACAACATAAATACAATTTAATAAAGCATAGGTTAAAACAACATAAATACAATTTAATAATGCATAGGATAAAACAACATAAATTCAATTTAATAAAGCATAGGATAAAACAACATAAATACAATTTAATAAAGCATAGTTTAAAACAACATAAATACAATTTAATAAAGCATAGTTTAAAACAACATAAATACAATTTAATAAAGCATAGTTTAAAACAACATAAATACAATTTAATAAAGCATTAGATAAAACAACATGAATATAATTTAGTAAAGCATAAGATAAAACAACATGAATACAATTTAATAAAGCATAGGATAAAACAACATGAATAAAACTTAATAAAGCATAGGTTAAAACAACATAAATACAATTTAATAAAGCATAGGATAAGACCACAGAAATACACTTTAATAAAGCATAGGATAAAACAACATAAATACAATTTAATAAAGCATAGGACAAAACAACATAAATACAATTTAATAAAGCATAGGATAAAACAACATAAATACAATTTAATGAAACATAGGATAAACAACATAAATATAATTTAATAAAGCATAGGATAAAACAACATAAATACAATTTAATAAAGCATAGGATAAAACAACGTAAATAAAATTTAATAAAGCATAGGTTAAAACAACATAAATACAATTTAATAAAGCATCGGACAAAACAACATAAATACAATTTAATAAAGCATAGGATAAAACAACATAAATACAATTTATAAAGCATAGGATAAAACAACATAAATACAATTTAATAAAGCATAGGATAAAACAACATAAATAAAATTTAATAAAGCATAGGTTAAAACAACATAAATACAATTTAATAAAGCATCGGACAAAACAACATAAATACAATTTAATAAAGCATATGATAAAACAACATAAATACAATTTATAAAGCATAGGATAAAACAACATAAATACAATTTATTAAAGCATTAGATAAAACAACATGAATATAATTTAGTAAAGCATAAGATAAAACAACATGAATACAATTTAATAAGGCATAGGATAAAACAACATGAATAAAATTTAATAAAGCATAGGTTAAAACAACATAAATACAATTTAATAAAGCATAGGATAAAACAACATAAATACAATTTAATAAAGCATAGGATAAAACAACATAATTACAATTTAATAAAGCATAGGTTAAAACAACATAAATACAATTTAATAAAGCATTAGATAAAACAACATGAATATAATTTAGTAAAGCATAAGATAAAACAACATGAATACAATTTAATAAAGCATAGGATAAAACAACATGAATAAAATTTAATAAAGCATAGGTTAAAACAACATAAATACAATTTAATAAAGCATAGGATAAAACCACAGAAATACAATTTAATAAAGCATAGGATAAAACAACATAAATACAATTTAATAAAGCATAGGACAAAACAACATAAATACAATTTAATAAAGCATAGGATAAAACAACATAAATAAAATTTAATAAAGCATAGGTTAAAACAACATGAATACAATTTAATAAAGCATCGGACAAAACAACATAAATACAATTTAATAAAGCATAGGATAAAACAACATAAATACAATTTATAAAGCATAGGATAAAACAACATAAATACAATTTAATAAAGCATAGGATAAAACAACATAAATACAATTTAATAAAGCATAGGATAAAACAACATAAAAACAATTTAATAAAGCATAGGCTAAAACTACATAAATACAATTTAATAAAGCATAGGATAAAACAACATAAATACAATTTAATAAAGCATAGGTTAAAACAACATAAATACAATTTAATAAAGCATAGGATAAAACAACATAAATACAATTTAATAAAGCATAGGATAAAACAACATAAATACAATTTAATAAAGCATAGGTTAAAACAACATAAATACAATTTAATAAAGCATTAGATAAAACAACTTGAATATAATTTAGTAAAGCATAAGATAAAACAACATGAATACAATTTAATAAAGCATAGGATAAAACAACATGAATAAAATTTAATAAAACATAGGTTAAAACAACATAAATACAATTTAATAAAGCATAGGACAAAACAACATAAATACAATTTAATAAAGCATAGGATAAAACAACATAAATACAATTTAATAAAGCATAGGCTAAAACTACACAAATAAAATTTAATAAAGCATAGGATAAAACAAATTAAATACAATTTAATAAAGCATAGGATAAAACATAAATAAAATTTAATAAAGCATAGGATAAAACACCATAAATACAATTTAATAAAGCATAGGATAAAACAACATAAATACAATTTAATAAAGCATAGGTTAAAACAACATAAATGCAATTTAATAAAGCATAGGATAAAACAACATAAATACAATTTATTAAAGCATAGGATAAAACAACATAAATAAAATTTAATAAAGCATAGGTTAAAACAACATAAATACAATTTAATAAAGCATCGGACAAAACAACATAAATGCAATTTAATAAAGCATAGGATAAAACAACATAAATACAATTTATAAAGCATAGGATAAAACAACATAAATACAATTTAATAAAGCATAGGATAAAACAACATAAATACAATTTAATAAAGCATAGGATAAAACAACATAAATACAATTTAATAAAGCATAGGATAAAACAACATAAATACAATTTAATAAAGCATAGGCTAAAACTACATAAATACAATTTAATAAAGCATAGGATAAAACAAATTAAATACAATTTAATAAAGCATAGGATAAAACAACATAAATTCAATTTAATAAAGCATAGGATAAAACAACATAAATACAATTTAATAAAGCATAGGATAAAACAACATAAATACAATTCAATAAAGCATAAGATAAAACAACATGAATACAATTTAATAAAGCATAGGTTAAAACAACATAAATACAATTTAATAAAGCATAGGATAAAACAACATAAATACAATTTAATAAAGCATAGGTTAAAACAACATAAATACAATAAAGCATAGGATAAAACAACATAAATACAATTTCATAAAGCATAGGCTAAAACTACATAAATACAATTTAATAAAGCATCGGACAAAACAACATAAATACAATTTAATAAAGCATCGGACAAAACAACATAAATACAATTTAATAAAGCATAGGATAAAACAACATAAATACAATTTATAAAGCATAGGATAAAACAACATAAATACAATTTAATAAAGCATAGGATAAAACAACATAAATACAATTTAATAAAGCATAGGATAAAACAACATAAATACAATTTAATAAAGCATAGGATAAAACAACATAAATACAATTTAATAAAGCATAGGCTAAAACTACATAAATACAATTTAATAAAGCATAGGATAAAACAAATTAAATACAATTTAATAAAGCATAGGATAAAACAACATAAATTCAATTTAATAAAGCATAGGATAAAACAACATAAATACAATTTAATAAAGCATAGGATAAAACAACATAAATACAATTTAATAAAGCATAAGATAAAACAACATGAATACAATTTAATAAAGCATAGGTTAAAACAACATAAATACAATTTAATAAAGCATAGGATAAAACAACATAAATACAATTTAATAAAGCATAGGTTAAAACAACATAAATACAATAAAGCATAGGATAAAACAACATAAATACAATTTCATAAAGCATAGGCTAAAACTACATAAATACAATTTAATAAAGCATCGGACAAAACAACATAAATACAATTTAATAAAGCATAGGATAAAACAACATAAATACAATTTATAAAGCATAGGATAAAACAACATAAATACAATTTAATAAAGCATAGGATAAAACAACATAAATGAAATTTAATAAAGCATAGGTTAAAACAACATAAATACAATTTAATAAAGCATCGGACAAAACAACATAAATACAATTTAATAAAGCATAGGATAAAACAACATAAATACAATTTAATGAAACATAGGATAAACAACATAAATATAATTTAATAAAGCATAGGATAAAACAACATAAATACAATTTAATAAAGCATAGGATAAAACAACGTAAATAAAATTTAATAAAGCATAGGTTAAAACAACATAAATACAATTTAATAAAGCATCGGACAAAACAACATAAATACAATTTAATAAAGCATAGGATAAAACAACATAAATACAATTTATAAAGCATAGGATAAAACAACATAAATACAATTTAATAAAGCATAGGATAAAACAACATAAATAAAATTTAATAAAGCATAGGTTAAAACAACATAAATACAATTTAATAAAGCATCGGACAAAACAACATAAATACAATTTAATAAAGCATATGATAAAACAACATAAATACAATTTATAAAGCATAGGATAAAACAACATAAATACAATTTATTAAAGCATTAGATAAAACAACATGAATATAATTTAGTAAAGCATAAGATAAAACAACATGAATACAATTTAATAAGGCATAGGATAAAACAACATGAATAAAATTTAATAAAGCATAGGTTAAAACAACATAAATACAATTTAATAAAGCATAGGATAAAACAACATAAATACAATTTAATAAAGCATAGGATAAAACAACATAATTACAATTTAATAAAGCATAGGTTAAAACAACATAAATACAATTTAATAAAGCATTAGATAAAACAACATGAATATAATTTAGTAAAGCATAAGATAAAACAACATGAATACAATTTAATAAAGCATAGGATAAAACAACATGAATAAAATTTAATAAAGCATAGGTTAAAACAACATAAATACAATTTAATAAAGCATAGGATAAAACCACAGAAATACAATTTAATAAAGCATAGGATAAAACAACATAAATACAATTTAATAAAGCATAGGACAAAACAACATAAATACAATTTAATAAAGCATAGGATAAAACAACATAAATAAAATTTAATAAAGCATAGGTTAAAACAACATGAATACAATTTAATAAAGCATCGGACAAAACAACATAAATACAATTTAATAAAGCATAGGATAAAACAACATAAATACAATTTATAAAGCATAGGATAAAACAACATAAATACAATTTAATAAAGCATAGGATAAAACAACATAAATACAATTTAATAAAGCATAGGATAAAACAACATAAAAACAATTTAATAAAGCATAGGCTAAAACTACATAAATACAATTTAATAAAGCATAGGATAAAACAACATAAATACAATTTAATAAAGCATAGGTTAAAACAACATAAATACAATTTAATAAAGCATAGGATAAAACAACATAAATACAATTTAATAAAGCATAGGATAAAACAACATAAATACAATTTAATAAAGCATAGGTTAAAACAACATAAATACAATTTAATAAAGCATTAGATAAAACAACTTGAATATAATTTAGTAAAGCATAAGATAAAACAACATGAATACAATTTAATAAAGCATAGGATAAAACAACATGAATAAAATTTAATAAAACATAGGTTAAAACAACATAAATACAATTTAATAAAGCATAGGACAAAACAACATAAATACAATTTAATAAAGCATAGGATAAAACAACATAAATACAATTTAATAAAGCATAGGCTAAAACTACACAAATAAAATTTAATAAAGCATAGGATAAAACAAATTAAATACAATTTAATAAAGCATAGGATAAAACATAAATAAAATTTAATAAAGCATAGGATAAAACACCATAAATACAATTTAATAAAGCATAGGATAAAACAACATAAATACAATTTAATAAAGCATAGGTTAAAACAACATAAATGCAATTTAATAAAGCATAGGATAAAACAACATAAATACAATTTATTAAAGCATAGGATAAAACAACATAAATAAAATTTAATAAAGCATAGGTTAAAACAACATAAATACAATTTAATAAAGCATCGGACAAAACAACATAAATGCAATTTAATAAAGCATAGGATAAAACAACATAAATACAATTTATAAAGCATAGGATAAAACAACATAAATACAATTTAATAAAGCATAGGATAAAACAACATAAATACAATTTAATAAAGCATAGGATAAAACAACATAAATACAATTTAATAAAGCATAGGATAAAACAACATAAATACAATTTAATAAAGCATAGGCTAAAACTACATAAATACAATTTAATAAAGCATAGGATAAAACAAATTAAATACAATTTAATAAAGCATAGGATAAAACAACATAAATTCAATTTAATAAAGCATAGGATAAAACAACATAAATACAATTTAATAAAGCATAGGATAAAACAACATAAATACAATTCAATAAAGCATAAGATAAAACAACATGAATACAATTTAATAAAGCATAGGTTAAAACAACATAAATACAATTTAATAAAGCATAGGATAAAACAACATAAATACAATTTAATAAAGCATAGGTTAAAACAACATAAATACAATAAAGCATAGGATAAAACAACATAAATACAATTTCATAAAGCATAGGCTAAAACTACATAAATACAATTTAATAAAGCATCGGACAAAACAACATAAATACAATTTAATAAAGCATCGGACAAAACAACATAAATACAATTTAATAAAGCATAGGATAAAACAACATAAATACAATTTATAAAGCATAGGATAAAACAACATAAATACAATTTAATAAAGCATAGGATAAAACAACATAAATACAATTTAATAAAGCATAGGATAAAACAACATAAATACAATTTAATAAAGCATAGGATAAAACAACATAAATACAATTTAATAAAGCATAGGCTAAAACTACATAAATACAATTTAATAAAGCATAGGATAAAACAAATTAAATACAATTTAATAAAGCATAGGATAAAACAACATAAATTCAATTTAATAAAGCATAGGATAAAACAACATAAATACAATTTAATAAAGCATAGGATAAAACAACATAAATACAATTTAATAAAGCATAAGATAAAACAACATGAATACAATTTAATAAAGCATAGGTTAAAACAACATAAATACAATTTAATAAAGCATAGGATAAAACAACATAAATACAATTTAATAAAGCATAGGTTAAAACAACATAAATACAATAAAGCATAGGATAAAACAACATAAATACAATTTCATAAAGCATAGGCTAAAACTACATAAATACAATTTAATAAAGCATCGGACAAAACAACATAAATACAATTTAATAAAGCATAGGATAAAACAACATAAATACAATTTATAAAGCATAGGATAAAACAACATAAATACAATTTAATAAAGCATAGGATAAAACAACATAAATGAAATTTAATAAAGCATAGGTTAAAACAACATAAATACAATTTAATAAAGCATCGGACAAAACAACATAAATACAATTTAATAAAGCATAGGATAAAACAACATAAATACAATTTATAAAGCATAGGATAAAACAACATAAATACAATTTAATAAAGCATAGGATAAAACAACATAAATACAATTTAATAAAGCATAGGATAAAACAACATAAATACAATTTAATGAAACATAGGATAAACAACATAAATACAATTTAGTAAAGCATAGGACAAAACAACATAAATACAATTTAATAAAGCATATGTTAAAACAACATAAATACAATTTAATAAAGCATAAGATAAAACAACATGAATATAATTTAGTAAAGCATAAGATAAAACAACATAAATACAATTTAATAAAGCATAGGTTAAAACAACATAAATACAATTTAATAAATCATAGAATAAAACAACATAAATACAATTTAATAAAGCATAGGTTAAAACACCATAAATACAATTTCATAAAGCATAGGCTAAAACTACATAAATACAATTTAATAAAGCATCGGACAAAACAACATAAATACAATTTAATAAAGCATATGATAAAACAACATAAATACAATTTATAAAGCATAGGATAAAACAACATAAATACAATTTAATAAAGCATAGGATAAAACAACATAAATAAAATTTAATAAAGCATAGGTTAAAACAACATAAATACAATTTAATAAAGCATTGGACAAAACAACATAAATACAATTAAATAAAGCAGAGGATAAAACAACATAAATACAATTTAATAAAGCATAGGTTAAAACAACATAAATACAATTTAATAAAGCATAGGATAAAACAACATAAATACAATTTAATAAAGCATAGGATAAAACAACATAAATAAAATTTAATAAAGCATAGGATAAAACAACATAAATACAATTTAATAAAGCATTGGACAAAACAACATAAATACAATTAAATAAAGCAGAGGATAAAACAACATAAATACAATTTAATAAAGCATAGGTTAAAACAACATAAATACAATTTAATAAAGCATAGGATAAAACAACATAAATACAATTTAATAAAGCATAGGATAAAACAACATAAATAAAATTTAATAAAGCATAGGATAAAACAACATAAATACAATTTAATAAAGCATTGGACAAAACAACATAAATACAATTAAATAAAGCAGAGGATAAAACAACATAAATACAATTTAATAAAGCATAGGTTAAAACAACATAAATACAATTTAATAAAGCATAGGTTAAAACAACATAAATACAATTTAATAAAGCATAGGATAAAACCACAGAAATACAATTTAATAAAGCATAGGATAAAACAACATAAATACAATTTAATAAAGCATAGGACAAAACAACATAAATACAATTTAATAAAGCATAGGTTAAAACAACATAAATACAATTTAATGAAACATAGGATAAACAACATAAATATAATTTAATAAAGCATAGGATAAAACAACATAAATACAATTTAATAAAGAATAGGATAAAAGAACATAAATAAAATTTAATAAAGCATAGGTTAAAACAACATAAATACAATTTAATAAAGCATAGGTTAAAACAACATAAATACAATTTAATAAAGCATATTATAAAACAACATAAATACAATTTAATAAAGCATAGGATAAAACAACATAAATAAAATTTAATAAAGCATAGGTTAAAAACAACATAAATACAATTTAATAAAGCATAGTATAAAACAACATAAATACAATTTATAAAGCATAGGATAAAACAACATAAATACAATTTAATAAAGCATAGGATAAAACAACATAAATACAATTTAATAAAGCATAGGATAAAACAACATAAAAACAATTTAATAAAGCATAGGCTAAAACTACATAAATACAATTTAATAAAGCATAGGATAAAACAACATAAATACAATTTAATAAAGCATAGGTTAAAACAACATAAATACCATTTAATAAAGCATAGGATAAAACAACATAAATACAATTTAATAAAGCATAGGATAAGACAACATAAATACAATTTAATAAAGCATAGGCTAAAACTACATAAATACAATTTAATAAAGCATAGGTTAAAACAACATAAATACAATTTAATAAAGCATAGGATAAAACAACATAAATACAATTTAATAAAGCATAGGATAAAACAACATAAATACAATTTAATAAAGCATAGGTTAAAACAACATAAATACAATTTAATAAAGCATTAGATAAAAGAACATGAATATAATTTAGTAAAGCATAAGATAAAACAACATGAATACAATTTAATAAAGCATAGGATAAAACAACATGAATAAAATTTAATAAAGCATAGGTTAAAACAACATAAATACAATTTAATAAAGCAAAGGATAAAACCACAGAAATACAATTTAATAAAGCATAGGATAAAACTACATAAATACAATTTAATAAAGCATAGGACAAAACAACATAAATACAATTTAATAAAGCATAGGATAAAACAACATAAATACAATTTAATGAAACATAGGATAAACAACATAAATATAATTTAATAAAGCATAGGATAAAACAACATAAATACAATTTAATAAAGAATAGGATAAAAGAACATAAATGAAATTTAATAAAGCATAGGTTAAAACAACATAAATACAATTTAATAAAGCATAGGTTAAAACAACATAAATACAATTTAATAAAGCATATTATAAAACAACATAAATACAATTTAATAAAGCATAGGATAAAACAACATAAATAAAATTTAATAAAGCATAGGTTAAAAACAACATAAATACAATTTAATAAAGCATAGGATAAAACAACATAAATACAATTTAATAAAGCATAGGATAAAACAACATAAATACTTTTTAATAAAGCATAGGATAAAACCACATAAATACAATTTAATAAAGTACAGGATAAAACAACATAAATACAATTTAATAAAGAATAGGATAAAACAACATAAATACAATTTAATAAAGCATAGGATAAAACAACATAAATACAATTTAATAAAGTATAGGATAAAACAACATAAATACAATTTAATAAAGCATACGATAAAACATCATAAATACAATTAAATAAAGCATAGGATAAAACAACATAAATACAATTTAATAAAGCATAGGATAAAACAACATAAATACAATTTAATAAAGCATAGGTTAAAACAACATAAATACAATTTAATAAAGCATTAGATAAAACAACATGAATATAATTTAGTAAAGCATAAGATAAAACAACAAGAATACAATTTAATAAAGCATAGGATAAAACAACATGAATAAAATTTAATAAAGCATAGGTTAAAACAACATGAATACAATTTAATAAAGCATAGGATAAAACAACATAAATACAATGTAATAAAGCATAGGATAAAACAACATAAATACAATTTAATAAAGCATAGGTTAAAACAACATCAATACAATTTAATAAAGCATTAGATAAAACAACATGAATATAATTTAGTAAAGCATAAGATAAAACAACATGAATACAATTTAATAAAGCATAGGATAAAACAACATGAATAAAATTTAATAAAGCATAGGTTAAAACAACATAAATACAATTTAATAAAGCATAGGATAAAACCACAGAAATACAATTTAATAAAGCATAGGATAAAACAACATAAATACAATTTAATAAAGCATAGGACAAAACAACATAAATACAATTTAATAAAGCATAGGATAAAACAACATAAATAAAATTTAATAAAGCATAGGTTAAAACAACATGAATACAATTTAATAAAGCATCGGACAAAACAACATAAATACAATTTAATAAAGCATAGGATAAAACAACATAAATACAATTTATAAAGCATAGGATAAAACAACATAAATACCATTTAATAAAGCATAGGATAAAACAACATAAATACAATTTAATAAAGCATAGGATAAAACAACATAAAAACAATTTAATAAAGCATAGGCTAAAACTACATAAATACAATTTAATAAAGCATAGGATAAAACAACATAAATACAATGTAATAAAGCATAGGTTAAAACAACATAAATACAATTTAATAAAGCATAGGATAAAACAACATAAATACAATTTAATAAAGCATAGGATAAAACAACATAAATACAATTTAATAAAGCATAGGTTAAAACAACATAAATACAATTTAATAAAGCATTAGATAAAACAACATGAATATAATTTAGTAAAGCATAAGATAAAACAACATGAATACAATTTAATAAAGCATAGGATAAAACAACATGAATAAAATTTAATAAAGCATAGGTTAAAACAACATAAATACAATTTAATAAAGCATAGGATAAAACCACAGAAATACAATTTAATAAAGCATAGGATAAAACAACATAAATACAATTTAATAAAGCATAGGTTAAAACAACATCAATACAATTTAATAAAGCATTAGATAAAACAACATGAATATAATTTAGTAAAGCATAAGATAAAACAACATGAATACAATTTAATAAAGCATAGGATAAAACAACATGAATAAAATTTAATAAAGCATAGGTTAAAACAACATAAATACAATTTAATAAAGCATAGGATAAAACCACAGAAATACAATTTAATAAAGCATAGGATAAAACAACATAAATACAATTTAATAAAGCATAGGACAAAACAACATAAATACAATTTAATAAAGCATAGGATAAAACAACATAAATAAAATTTAATAAAGCATAGGTTAAAACAACATGAATACAATTTAATAAAGCATCGGACAAAACAACATAAATACAATTTAATAAAGCATAGGATAAAACAACATAAATACAATTTATAAAGCAAAGGATAAAACAACATAAATACCATTTAATAAAGCATAGGATAAAACAACATAAATACAATTTAATAAAGCATAGGATAAAACAACATAAAAACAATTTAATAAAGCATAGGCTAAAACTACATAAATACAATTTAATAAAGCATAGGATAAAACAACATAAATACAATGTAATAAAGCATAGGTTAAAACAACATAAATACAATTTAATAAAGCATAGGATAAAACAACATAAATACAATTTAATAAAGCATAGGATAAAACAACATAAATACAATTTAATAAAGCATAGGTTAAAACAACATAAATACAATTTAATAAAGCATTAGATAAAACAACATGAATATAATTTAGTAAAGCATAAGATAAAACAACATGAATACAATTTAATAAAGCATAGGATAAAACAACATGAATAAAATTTAATAAAGCATAGGTTAAAACAACATAAATACAATTTAATAAAGCATAGGATAAAACCACAGAAATACAATTTAATAAAGCATAGGATAAAACAACATAAATACAATTTAATAAAGCATAGGACAAAACAACATAAATACAATTTAATAAAGCATAGGATAAAACAACATAAATACAATTTAATGAAACATAGGATAAACAACATAAATATAATTTAATAAAGCATAGGATAAAACAACATAAATACAATTTAATAAAGAATAGGATAAAAGAACATAAATAAAATTTAATAAAGCATAGGTTAAAGCAACATAAAAACAATTTAATAAAGCATAGGTTAAAACAACATAAATACAATTTAATAAAGCATATTATAAAACAACATAAATACAATTTAATAAAGCATAAGATAAAACAACATAAATAAAATTTAATAAAGCATAGGTTAAAAACAACATAAATACAATTTAATAAAGCATAGGATAAAACAACATAAATACAATTTAATAAAGCATAGGATAAAACAACATAAATACAATTTAATAAAGTACAGGATAAAACAACATAAATACTTTTTAATAAAGCATAGGATAAAACCACATAAATACAATTTAATAAAGTACAGGATAAAACAACATAAATACAATTTAATAAAGCATAGGATAAAACAACATAAATACAATTTAATAAAGCATAGGATAAAACAACATAAATACAATTTAATAAAGTATAGGATAAAACAACATAAATACAATTTAATAAAGCATACGATAAAACATCATAAATACAATTAAATAAAGCATAGGATAAAACAACATAAATACAATTTAATAAAGCATAGGTTAAAACAACATAAATACAATTTTATAAAGCATAGGATAAAACAACATAAATACAATTTAATAAAGCATAGGTTAAAACAACATAAATACAATTTAATAAAGCATAGGATAAAACAACATAAATTCAATTTAATAAAGCATAGGATAAAACAACATAAATACAATTTAATAAAGCATAGTTTAAAACAACATAAATACAATTTAATAAAGCATAGTTTAAAACAACATAAATACAATTTAATAAAGCATAGTTTAAAACAACATAAATACAATTTAATAAAGCATAGTTTAAAACAACATAAATACAATTTAATAAAGCATTAGATAAAACAACATGAATATAATTTAGTAAAGCATAAGATAAAACAACATGAATACAATTTAATAAAGCATAGGATAAAACAACATGAATAAAACTTAATAAAGCATAGGTTAAAACAACATAAATACAATTTAATAAAGCATAGGATAAAACAACATAAATACAATTTAATGAAACATAGGATACACAACATAAATATAATTTAATAAAGCATTGGATAAAACAACATAAATACAATTTAATAAAGCATAGGATAAAACAACATAAATAAAATTTAATAAAGCATAGGTTAAAACAACATAAATACAATTTAATAAAGCATCGGACAAAACAACATAAATACAATTTAATAAAGCATAGAATAAAACAACATAAATACAATTTATAAAGCATAGGATAAAACAACATAAATACAATTTAATAAAGCATAGGATAAAACAACATAAATAAAATTTAATAAAGCATAGGTTAAAACAACATAAATACAATTTAATAAAGCATCGGACAAAACAACATAAATACAATTTAATAAAGCATATGATAAAACAACATAAATACAATTTATAAAGCATAGGATAAAACAACATAAATACAATTTAATAAAGCATTAGATAAAACAACATGAATATAATTTAGTAAAGCATAAGATAAAACAACATGAATACAATTTAATAAAGCATAGGATAAAACAACATGAATAAAATTTAATAAAGCATAGGTTAAAACAACATAAATACAATTTAATAAAGCATAGGATAAAACAACATAAATACAATGTAATAAAGCATAGGATAAAACAACATAAATACAATTTAATAAAGCATAGGTTAAAACAACATCAATACAATTTAATAAAGCATTACATAAAACAACATGAATATAATTTAGTAAAGCATAAGATAAAACAACATGAATACAATTTAATAAAGCATAGGATAAAACAACATGAATAAAATTTAATAAAGCATAGGTTAAAACAACATAAATACAATTTAATAAAGCATAGGATAAAACCACAGAAATACAATTTAATAAAGCATAGGATAAAACAACATAAATACAATTTAATAAAGCATAGGACAAAACAACATAAATACAATTTAATAAAGCATAGGATAAAACAACATAAATAAAATTTAATAAAGCATAGGTTAAAACAACATGAATACAATTTAATAAAGCATCGGACAAAACAACATAAATACAATTTAATAAAGCATAGGATAAAACAACATAAATACAATTTATAAAGCATAGGATAAAACAACATAAATACCATTTAATAAAGCATAGGATAAAACAACATAAATACAATTTAATAAAGCATAGGATAAAACAACATAAAAACAATTTAATAAAGCATAGGCTAAAACTACATAAATACAATTTAATAAAGCATAGGATAAAACAACATAAATACAATGTAATAAAGCATAGGTTAAAACAACATAAATACAATTTAATAAAGCATTAGATAAAACAACATGAATATAATTTAGTAAAGCATAAGATAAAACAACATGAATACCATTTAATAAAGCATAGGATAAAACAACATGAATAAAATTTAATAAAGCATAGGTTAAAACAACATAAATACAATTTAATAAAGCATAGGATAAAACCACAGAAATACAATTTAATAAAGCATAGGATAAAACAACATAAATACAATTTAATAAAGCATAGGATAAACAACATAAATACAATTTAATAAAGCATAGGACAAAACAACATAAATACAATTTAATAAAGCATAGGATAAAACAACATAAATAAAATTTAATAAAGCATAGGTTAAAACAACATAAATACAATTTAATAAAGCATCGGACAAAACAACATAAATACAATTTAATAAAGCATAGGATAAAACAACATAAATACAATTTATAAAGCATAGGATAAAACAACATAAATACAATTTAATAAAGCATAGGATAAAACAACATAAATAAAATTTAATAAAGCATAGGTTAAAACAACATAAATACAATTTAATAAAGCATCGGACAAAACAACATAAATACAATTTAATAAAGCATATGATAAAACAACATAAATACAATTTATAAAGCATAGGATAAAACAACATAAATACAATTTAATAAAGCATTAGATAAAACAACATGAATATAATTTAGTAAAGCATAGGTTAAAACAACATAAATACAATTTAATAAAGCATAGGATAAAACAACATAAATACAATTTAATAAAGCATAGGTTAAAACAACATAAATACAATAAAGCATAGGATAAAACAACATAAATACAATTTCATAAAGCATAGGCTAAAACTACATAAATACAATTTAATAAAGCATCGGACAAAACAACATAAATACAATTTAATAAAGCATAGGATAAAACAACATAAATACAATTTATAAAGCATAGGATAAAACAACATAAATACAATTTAATAAAGCATAGGATAAAACAACATAAATGAAATTTAATAAAGCATAGGTTAAAACAACATAAATACAATTTAATAAAGCATCGGACAAAACAACATAAATACAATTTAATAAAGCATAGGATAAAACAACATAAATACAATTTATAAAGCATAGGATAAAACAACATAAATACAATTTAATAAAGCATAGGATAAAACAACATAAATACAATTTAATAAAGCATAGGATAAAACAACATAAATACAATTTAATAAAGCATAGGATAAAACAACATAAATACAATTGAATAAAGCATAGGCTAAAACTACATAAATACAATTTAATAAAGCATAGGATGAAACAAATTAAATACAATTTAATAAAGCATAGGATAAAACAACATAAATTCAATTTAATAAAGCATAGGATAAAACAACATAAATACAATTTAATAAAGCATAGGATAAAACAACATAAATACAATTTAATAAAGCATAAGATAAAACAACATGAATACAATTTAATAAAGCATAGGTTAAAACAACATAAATACAATTTAATAAAGCATAGGATAAAACAACATAAATACAATTTAATAAAGCATAGGTTAAAACAACATAAATACAATAAAGCATAGGATAAAACAACATAAATACAATTTCATAAAGCATAGGCTAAAACTACATAAATACAATTTAATAAAGCATCGGACAAAACAACATAAATACAATTTAATAAAGCATAGGATAAAACAACATAAATACAATTTATAAAGCATAGGATAAAACAACATAAATACAATTTAATAAAGCATAGGATAAAACAACATAAATGAAATTTAATAAAGCATAGGTTAAAACAACATAAATACAATTTAATAAAGCATCAGACAAAACAACATAAATACAATTTAATAAAGCATAGGATAAAACAACATAAATACAATTTATAAAGCATAGGATAAAACAACATAAATACAATTTAATAAAGCATAGGATAAAACAACATAAATACAATTTAATAAAGCATAGGATAAAACAACATAAATACAATTTAATGAAACATAGGATAAACAACATAAATACAATTTAGTAAAGCATAGGACAAAACAACATAAATACAATTTAATAAAGCATATGTTAAAACAACATAAATACAATTTAATAAAGCATAAGATAAAACAACATGAATATAATTTAGTAAAGCATAAGATAAAACAACATAAATACAATTTAATAAAGCATCGGACAAAACAACATAAATACAATTTAATAAAGCATAGGATAAAACAACATAAATACAATTTATAAAGCATAGGATAAAAGAACATAAATACAATTTAATAAAGCATAGGATAAAACAACATAAATACAATTTAATAAAGCATAGGATAAGACAACATAAATACAATTTAATAAAGCATAGGATAAAACAACATAAATACAATTTAATAAAGCATAAGATAAAAAAACATGAATACAATTTAATAAAGCATAGGTTAAAACAACATAAATACAATTTAATAAATCATAGAATAAAACAACATAAATACAATTTAATAAAGCATAGGTTAAAACACCATAAATACAATTTAATAAAGCATAGGATAAAATAACATAAATACAATTTCATAAAGCATAGGCTAAAACTACATAAATACAATTTAATAAAGCATCGGACAAAACAACATAAATACAATTTAATAAAGCATATGATAAAACAACATAAATACAATTTATAAAGCATAGGATAAAACAACATAAATATAATTTAATAAAGCATAGGATAAAACAACATAAATAAAATTTAATAAAGCATAGGTTAAAACAACATAAATACAATTTAATAAAGCATTGGACAAAACAACATAAATACAATTAAATAAAGCAGAGGATAAAACAACATAAATACAATTTAATAAAGCATAGGTTAAAACAACATAAATACAATTTAATAAAGCATAGGATAAAACAACATAAATACAATTTAATAAAGCATAGGATAAAACAACATAAATAAAATTTAATAAAGCATAGGATAAAACAACATAAATACAATTTAATAAAGCATCGGACAAAACAACATAAATACAATTTAATAAAGCATAGTATAAAACAAAATAAATACAATTTATAAAGCATAGGATAAAACAACATAAATACAATTTAATAAAGCATAGGATAAAACAACATAAATACAATTTAATAAAGCATAGGATAAAACAACATAAAAACAATTTAATAAAGCATAGGCTAAAACTAAATAAATACAATTTAATAAAGCATAGGATAAAACAACATAAATACAATGTAATAAAGCATAGGTTAAAACAACATAAATACCATTTAATAAAGCATAGGATAAAACAACATAAATACAATTTAATGAAACATAGGATAAACAACATAAATATAATTTAATAAAGCATAGGATAAAACAACATAAATACAATTTAATAAAGCATAGGATAAAACAACATAAATAAAATTTAATAAAGCATAGGTTAAAACAACATAAATACAATTTAATAAAGCATCGGACAAAACAACATAAATACAATTTAATAAAGCATAGGATAAAACAACATAAATACAATTTATAAAGCATAGGATAAAACAACATAAATACAATTTAATAAAGCATAGGATAAAACAACATAAATAAAATTTAATAAAGCATAGGTTAAAACAACATAAATACAATTTAATAAAGCATCGGACAAAACAACATAAATACAATTTAATAAAGCATAGGATAAAACAACATAAATACAATTTATAAAGCATAGGATAAAACAACATAAATACCATTTAATAAAGCATAGGATAAAACAACATAAATACAATTTAATAAAGCATAGGATAAAACAACATAAATACAATTTAATGAAACATAGGATAAACAACATAAATATAATTTAATAAAGCATAGGATAAAACAACATAAATACAATTTAATAAAGAATAGGATAAAAGAACATAAATAAAATTTAATAAAGCATAGGTTAAAGCAACATAAAAACAATTTAATAAAGCATAGGTTAAAACAACATAAATACAATTTAATAAAGCATATTATAAAACAACATAAATACAATTTAATAAAGCATAAGATAAAACAACATAAATAAAATTTAATAAAGCATAGGTTAAAAACAACATAAATACAATTTAATAAAGCATAGGATAAAACAACATAAATACAATTTAATAAAGCATAGGATAAAACAACATAAATACTTTTTAATAAAGCATAGGATAAAACCACATAAATACAATTTAATAAAGCATTAGATAAAGCAACATGAATATAATTTAGTAAAGCATAAGATAAAACAACATGAATACAATTTAATAAAGCATAGGATAAAACAACATGAATAAAACTTAATAAAGCATAGGTTAAAACAACATAAATACAATTTAATAAAGCATAGGATAACACAACATAAATACAATTTAATGAAACATAGGATAAACAACATAAATATAATTTAATAAAGCATAGGATAAAACAACATAAATACAATTTAATAAAGCATAGGATAAAACAACATAAATAAAATTTAATAAAGCATAGGTTAAAACAACATAAATACAATTTAATAAAGCATCGGACAAAACAACATAAATACAATTTAATAAAGCATAGGATAAAACAACATAAATACAATTTATAAAGCATAGGATAAAACAACATAAATACAATTTAATAAAGCATAGGATAAAACAACATAAATAAAATTTAATAAAGCATAGGTTAAAACAACATAAATACAATTTAATAAAGCATCGGACAAAACAACATAAATACAATTTAATAAAGCATATGATAAAACAACATAAATACAATTTATAAAGCATAGGATAAAACAACATAAATACAATTTAATAAAGCATTAGATAAAACAACATGAATATAATTTAGTAAAGCATAAGATAAAACAACATGAATACAATTTAATAAAGCATAGGATAAAACAACATGAATAAAATTTAATAAAGCATAGGTTAAAACAACATAAATACAATTTAATAAAGCATAGGATAAAACAACATAAATACAATGTAATAAAGCATAGGATAAAACAACATAAATACAATTTAATAAAGCATAGGTTAAAACAACATCAATACAATTTAATAAAGCATAGGCTAAAACTACATAAATACAATTTAATAAAGCATAGGATAAAACAAATTAAATACAATTTAATAAAGCATAGGATAAAACAACATAAATTCAATTTAATAAAGCATAGGATAAAACTACATAAATACAATTTAATAAAGCATAGGATAAAACAACATAAATACAATTTAATAAAGCATAAGATAAAACAACATGAATACAATTTAATAAAGCATAGGTTAAAACAACATAAATACAATTTAATAAAGCATAGGATAAAACAACATAAATACAATTTAATAAAGCATAGGTTAAAACAACATAAATACAATAAAGCATAGGATAAAACAACATAAATACAATTTCATAAAGCATAGGCTAAAACTACATAAATACAATTTAATAAAGCATCGGACAAAACAACATAAATACAATTTAATAAAGCATAGGATAAAACAACATAAATACAATTTATAAAGCATAGGATAAAACAACATAAATACAATTTAATAAAGCATAGGATAAAACAACATAAATGAAATTTAATAAAGCATAGGTTAAAACAACATAAATACAATTTAATAAAGCATCGGACAAAACAACATAAATACAATTTAATAAAGCATAGGATAAAACAACATAAATACAATTTATAAAGCATAGGATAAAACAACATAAATACAATTTAATAAAGCATAGGATAAAACAACATAAATACAATTTAATAAAGCATAGGATAAAACAACATAAATACAATTTAATAAAGCATAGGATAAAACAACATAAATACAATTTAATAAAGCATAGGCTAAAACTACATAAATACAATTTAATAAAGCATAGGATAAAACAAATTAAATACAATTTAATAAAGCATAGGATAAAACAACATAAATTCAATTTAATAAAGCATAGGATAAAACAACATAAATACAATTTAATAAAGCATAGGATAAAACAACATAAATACAATTTAATAAAGCATAAGATAAAACAACATGAATACAATTTAATAAAGCATAGGTTAAAACAACATAAATACAATTTAATAAAGCATAGGATAAAACAACATAAATACAATTTAATAAAGCATAGGTTAAAACAACATAAATACAATAAAGCATAGGATAAAACAACATAAATACAATTTCATAAAGCATAGGCTAAAACTACATAAATACAATTTAATAAAGCATCGGACAAAACAACATAAATACAATTTAATAAAGCATAGGATAAAACAACATAAATACAATTTATAAAGCATAGGATAAAACAACATAAATACAATTTAATAAAGCATAGGATAAAACAACATAAATGAAATTTAATAAAGCATAGGTTAAAACAACATAAATACAATTTAATAAAGCATCGGACAAAACAACATAAATACAATTTAATAAAGCATAGGATAAAACAACATAAATACAATTTATAAAGCATAGGATAAAACAACATAAATACAATTTAATAAAGCATAGGATAAAACAACATAAATACAATTTAATAAAGCATAGGATAAAACAACATAAATACAATTTAATGAAACATAGGATAAACAACATAAATACAATTTAGTAAAGCATAGGACAAAACAACATAAATACAATTTAATAAAGCATATGTTAAAACAACATAAATACAATTTAATAAAGCATAAGATAAAACAACATGAATATAATTTAGTAAAGCATAAGATAAAACAACATAAATACAATTTAATAAAGCATCGGACAAAACAACATAAATACAATTTAATAAAGCATAGGATAAAACAACATAAATACAATTTATAAAGCATAGGATAAAAGAACATAAATACAATTTAATAAAGCATAGGATAAAACAACATAAATACAATTTAATAAAGCATAGGATAAGACAACATAAATACAATTTAATAAAGCATAGGATAAAACAACATAAATACAATTTAATAAAGCATAAGATAAAAAAACATGAATACAATTTAATAAAGCATAGGTTAAAACAACATAAATACAATTTAATAAATCATAGAATAAAACAACATAAATACAATTTAATAAAGCATAGGTTAAAACACCATAAATACAATTTAATAAAGCATAGGATAAAATAACATAAATACAATTTCATAAAGCATAGGCTAAAACTACATAAATACAATTTAATAAAGCATCGGACAAAACAACATAAATACAATTTAATAAAGCATATGATAAAACAACATAAATACAATTTATAAAGCATAGGATAAAACAACATAAATACAATTTAATAAAGCATAGGATAAAACAACATAAATAAAATTTAATAAAGCATAGGTTAAAACAACATAAATACAATTTAATAAAGCATTGGACAAAACAACATAAATACAATTAAATAAAGCAGAGGATAAAACAACATAAATACAATTTAATAAAGCATAGGTTAAAACTAAATAAATACAATTTAAGAAAGCATAGGATAAAACAACATAAATACAATGTAATAAAGCATAGGTTAAAACAACATAAATACCATTTAATAAAGCATAGGATAAAACAACATAAATACAATTTAATGAAACATAGGATAAACAACATAAATATAATTTAATAAAGCATAGGATAAAACAACATAAATACCATTTAATAAAGCATAGGATAAAACAACATAAATACAATTTAATGAAACATAGGATAAACAACATAAATATAATTTAATAAAGCATAGGATAAAACAACATAAATAAAATTTAATAAAGCATAGGTTAAAACAACATAAATACAATTTAATAAAGCATCGGACAAAACAACATAAATACAATTTAATAAAGCATAGGATAAAACAACATAAATACAATTTATAAAGCATAGGATAAAACAACATAAATACAATTTAATAAAGCATAGGATAAAACAACATAAATAAAATTTAATAAAGCATAGGTTAAAACAACATAAATACAATTTAATAAAGCATCGGACAAAACAACATAAATACAATTTAATAAAGCATAGGATAAAACAACATAAATACAATTTATAAAGCATAGGATAAAACAACATAAATACCATTTAATAAAGCATAGGATAAAACAACATAAATACAATTTAATAAAGCATAGGATAAAACAACATAAATACAATTTAATGAAACATAGGATAAACAACATAAATATAATTTAATAAAGCATAGGATAAAACAACATAAATACAATTTAATAAAGAATAGGATAAAAGAACATAAATAAAATTTAATAAAGCATAGGTTAAAGCAACATAAAAACAATTTAATAAAGCATAGGTTAAAACAACATAAATACAATTTAATAAAGCATATTATAAAACAACATAAATACAATTTAATAAAGCATAAGATAAAACAACATAAATAAAATTTAATAAAGCATAGGTTAAAAACAACATAAATACAATTTAATAAAGCATAGGATAAAACAACATAAATACAATTTAATAAAGCATAGGATAAAACAACATAAATACTTTTTAATAAAGCATAGGATAAAACCACATAAATACAATTTAATAAAGCATTAGATAAAGCAACATGAATATAATTTAGTAAAGCATAAGATAAAACAACATGAATACAATTTAATAAAGCATAGGATAAAACAACATGAATAAAACTTAATAAAGCATAGGTTAAAACAACATAAATACAATTTAATAAAGCATAGGATAACACAACATAAATACAATTTAATGAAACATAGGATAAACAACATAAATATAATTTAATAAAGCATAGGATAAAACAACATAAATACAATTTAATAAAGCATAGGATAAAACAACATAAATAAAATTTAATAAAGCATAGGTTAAAACAACATAAATACAATTTAATAAAGCATCGGACAAAACAACATAAATACAATTTAATAAAGCATAGGATAAAACAACATAAATACAATTTATAAAGCATAGGATAAAACAACATAAATACAATTTAATAAAGCATAGGATAAAACAACATAAATAAAATTTAATAAAGCATAGGTTAAAACAACATAAATACAATTTAATAAAGCATCGGACAAAACAACATAAATACAATTTAATAAAGCATATGATAAAACAACATAAATACAATTTATAAAGCATAGGATAAAACAACATAAATACAATTTAATAAAGCATTAGATAAAACAACATGAATATAATTTAGTAAAGCATAAGATAAAACAACATGAATACAATTTAATAAAGCATAGGATAAAACAACATGAATAAAATTTAATAAAGCATAGGTTAAAACAACATAAATACAATTTAATAAAGCATAGGATAAAACAACATAAATACAATGTAATAAAGCATAGGATAAAACAACATAAATACAATTTAATAAAGCATAGGTTAAAACAACATCAATACAATTTAATAAAGCATAGGCTAAAACTACATAAATACAATTTAATAAAGCATAGGATAAAACAAATTAAATACAATTTAATAAAGCATAGGATAAAACAACATAAATTCAATTTAATAAAGCATAGGATAAAACTACATAAATACAATTTAATAAAGCATAGGATAAAACAACATAAATACAATTTAATAAAGCATAAGATAAAACAACATGAATACAATTTAATAAAGCATAGGTTAAAACAACATAAATACAATTTAATAAAGCATAGGATAAAACAACATAAATACAATTTAATAAAGCATAGGTTAAAACAACATAAATACAATAAAGCATAGGATAAAACAACATAAATACAA
Source organism: Phyllobates terribilis (assembly GCF_046119375.1). Classification (NCBI taxonomy): domain Eukaryota; kingdom Metazoa; phylum Chordata; class Amphibia; order Anura; family Dendrobatidae; genus Phyllobates; species Phyllobates terribilis. The sequence continues at coordinate 2,837,731 of NW_027362778.1, forward strand.
TTTCATAAAGCATAGGCTAAAACTACATAAATACAATTTAATAAAGCATCGGACAAAACAACATAAATACAATTTAATAAAGCATAGGATAAAACAACATAAATACAATTTATAAAGCATAGGATAAAACAACAAAAATACAATTTAATAAAGCATAGGATAAAACAACATAAATGAAATTTAATAAAGCATAGGTTAAAACAACATAAATACAATTTAATAAAGCATCGGACAAAACAACATAAATACAATTTAATAAAGCATAGGATAAAACAACATAAATACAATTTATAAAGCATAGGATAAAACAACATAAATACAATTTAATAAAGCATAGGATAAAACAACATAAATACAATTTAATAAAGCATAGGATAAAACAACATAAATACAATTTAATAAAGCATAGGATAAAACAACATAAATACAATTTAATAAAGCATAGGCTAAAACTACATAAATACAATTTAATAAAGCATAGGATAAAACAAATTAAATACAATTTAATAAAGCATAGGATAAAACAACATAAATTCAATTTAATAAAGCATAGGATAAAACAACATAAATACAATTTAATAAAGCATAGGATAAAACAACATAAATACAATTTAATAAAGCATAAGATAAAACAACATGAATACAATTTAATAAAGCATAGGTTAAAACAACATAAATACAATTTAATAAAGCATAGGATAAAACAACATAAATACAATTTAATAAAGCATAGGTTAAAACAACATAAATACAATAAAGCATAGGATAAAACAACATAAATACAATTTCATAAAGCATAGGCTAAAACTACATAAATACAATTTAATAAAGCATCGGACAAAACAACATAAATACAATTTAATAAAGCATAGGATAAAACAACATAAATACAATTTATAAAGCATAGGATAAAACAACATAAATACAATTTAATAAAGCATAGGATAAAACAACATAAATGAAATTTAATAAAGCATAGGTTAAAACAACATAAATACAATTTAATAAAGCATCGGACAAAACAACATAAATACAATTTAATAAAGCATAGGATAAAACAACATAAATACAATTTATAAAGCATAGGATAAAACAACATAAATACAATTTAATAAAGCATAGGATAAAACAACATAAATACAATTTAATAAAGCATAGGATAAAACAACATAAATACAATTTAATGAAACATAGGATAAACAACATAAATACAATTTAGTAAAGCATAGGACAAAACAACATAAATACAATTTAATAAAGCATATGTTAAAACAACATAAATACAATTTAATAAAGCATAAGATAAAACAACATGAATATAATTTAGTAAAGCATAAGATAAAACAACATAAATACAATTTAATAAAGCATCGGACAAAACAACATAAATACAATTTAATAAAGCATAGGATAAAACAACATAAATACAATTTATAAAGCATAGGATAAAAGAACATAAATACAATTTAATAAAGCATAGGATAAAACAACATAAATACAATTTAATAAAGCATAGGATAAGACAACATAAATACAATTTAATAAAGCATAGGATAAAACAACATAAATACAATTTAATAAAGCATAAGATAAAAAAACATGAATACAATTTAATAAAGCATAGGTTAAAACAACATAAATACAATTTAATAAATCATAGAATAAAACAACATAAATACAATTTAATAAAGCATAGGTTAAAACACCATAAATACAATTTAATAAAGCATAGGATAAAATAACATAAATACAATTTCATAAAGCATAGGCTAAAACTACATAAATACAATTTAATAAAGCATCGGACAAAACAACATAAATACAATTTAATAAAGCATATGATAAAACAACAAAAATACAATTTATAAAGCATAGGATAAAACAACATAAATACAATTTAATAAAGCATAGGATAAAACAACATAAATAAAATTTAATAAAGCATAGGTTAAAACAACATAAATACAATTTAATAAAGCATTGGACAAAACAACATAAATACAATTAAATAAAGCAGAGGATAAAACAACATAAATACAATTTAATAAAGCATAGGTTAAAACTAAATAAATACAATTTAAGAAAGCATAGGATAAAACAACATAAATACAATGTAATAAAGCATAGGTTAAAACAACATAAATACCATTTAATAAAGCATAGGATAAAACAACATAAATACAATTTAATGAAACATAGGATAAACAACATAAATATAATTTAATAAAGCATAGGATAAAACAACATAAATACAATTTAATAAAGCATAGGATAAAACAACATAAATAAAATTTAATAAAGCATAGGTTAAAACAACATAAATACAATTTAATAAAGCATCGGACAAAACAACATAAATACAATTTAATAAAGCATAGGATAAAACAACATAAATACAAATTATAAAGCATAGGATAAAACAACATAAATACAATTTAATAAAGCATAGGATAAAACAACATAAATAAAATTTAATTAAGCATAGGTTAAAACAACATAAATACAATTTAATAAAGCATCGGACAAAACAACATAAATACAATTTAATAAAGCATAGGATAAAACAACATAAATACAATTTATAAAGCATAGGATAAAACAACATAAATACCATTTAATAAAGCATAGGATAAAACAACATAAATACAATTTAATAAAGCATAGGATAAAACAACATAAATACAATTTAATAAAACATAGGATAAAACAACATAAATACAATGTAATAAAGCATAGGTTAAAACAACATAAATACAATTTAATAAAGCATTAGATAAAACAACATGAATATAATTTAGTAAAGCATAAGATAAAACAACATGAATACAATTTAATAAAGCATAGGATAAAACAACATGAATAAAATTTAATAAAGCATAGGTTAAAACAACATAAATACAATTTAATAAAGCATAGGATAAAACCACAGAAATACAATTTAATAAAGCATAGGATAAAACAACATAAATACAATTTAATAAAGCATAGGACAAAACAACATAAATACAATTTAATAAAGCATAGGATAAAACAACATAAATACAATTTAATGAAACATAGGATAAACAACATAAATATAATTTAATAAAGCATAGGATAAAACAACATAAATACAATTTAATAAAGAATAGGATAAAAGAACATAAATAAAATTTAATAAAGCATAGGTTAAAGCAACATAAAAACAATTTAATAAAGCATAGGTTAAAACAACATAAATACAATTTAATAAAGCATATTATAAAACAACATAAATACAATTTAATAAAGCATAAGATAAAACAACATAAATAAAATTTAATAAAGCATAGGTTAAAAACAACATAAATACAATTTAATAAAGCATTAGATAAAACAACATGAATATAATTTAGTAAAGCATAAGATAAAACAACATGAATACAATTTAATAAAGCATAGGATAAAACAACATGAATAAAACTTAATAAAGCATAGGTTAAAACAACATAAATACAATTTAATAAAGCATAGGATAAAACAACATAAATACAATTTAATGAAACATAGGATAAACAACATAAATATAATTTAATAAAGCATAGGATAAAACAACATAAATACAATTTAATAAAGCATAGGATAAAACAACATAAATAAAATTTAATAAAGCATAGGTTAAAACAACATAAATACAATTTAATAAAGCATCGGACAAAACAACATAAATACAATTTAATAAAGCATAGGATAAAACAACATAAATACAATTTATAAAGCATAGGATAAAACAACATAAATACAATTTAATAAAGCATAGGATAAAACAACATAAATAAAATTTAATAAAGCATAGGTTAAAACAACATAAATACAATTTAATAAAGCATCGGACAAAACAACATAAATACAATTTAATAAAGCATATGATAAAACAACATAAATACAATTTATAAAGCATAGGATAAAACAACATAAATACAATTTAATAAAGCATTAGATAAAACAACATGAATATAATTTAGTAAAGCATAAGATAAAACAACATGAATACAATTTAATAAAGCATAGGATAAAACAACATGAATAAAATTTAATAAAGCATAGGACAAAACAACATAAATACAATTTAATAAAGCATAGGATAAAACAACATAAATAAAATTTAATAAAGCATAGGTTAAAACAACATGAATACAATTTAATAAAGCATCGGACAAAACAGCATAAATACAATTTAATAAAGCATAGGATAAAACAACATAAATACAATTTATAAAGCATAGGATAAAACAACATAAATACCATTTAATAAAGCATAGGATAAAACAACATAAATACAATTTAATAAAGCATAGGATAAAACAACATAAAAACAATTTAATAAAGCATAGGCTAAAACTACATAAATACAATTTAATAAAGCATAGGATAAAACAACATAAATACAATGTAATAAAGCATAGGTTAAAACAACATAAATACAATTTAATAAAGCATAGGATAAAACAACATAAATAAAATTTAATAAAGCATAGGTTAAAACAACATGAATACAATTTAATAAAGCATAGGATAAAACCACAGAAATACAATTTAATAAAGCATAGGATAAAACAACATAAATACAATTTAATAAAGCATAGGACAAAACAACATAAATACAATTTAATAAAGCATAGGATAAAACAACATAAATACAATTTAATGAAACATAGGATAAACAACATAAATATAATTTAATAAAGCATAGGATAAAACAACATAAATACAATTTAATAAAGAATAGGATAAAAGAACATAAATAAAATTTAATAAAGCATAGGTTAAAGCAACATAAAAACAATTTAATAAAGCATAGGTTAAAACAACATAAATACAATTTAATAAAGCATATTATAAAACAACATAAATACAATTTAATAAAGCATAAGATAAAACAACATAAATAAAATTTAATAAAGCATAGGTTAAAAACAACATAAATACAATTTAATAAAGCATAGGATAAAACAACATAAATACAATTTAATAAAGCATAGGATAAAACAACATAAATACTTTTTAATAAAGCATAGGATAAAACCACATAAATACAATTTAATAAAGTACAGGATAAAACAACATAAATACAATTTAATAAAGCATAGGATAAAACAACATAAATACAATTTAATAAAGCATAGGATAAAACAACATGAATACAATTTAATAAAGTATAGGATAAAACAACATAAATACAATTTAATAAAGCATACGATAAAACATCATAAATACAATTAAATAAAGCATAGGATAAAACAACATAAATACAATTTAATAAAGCATAGGTTAAAACAACATAAATACAATTTTATAAAGCATAGGATAAAACAACATAAATACAATTTAATAAAGCATAGGTTAAAACAACATAAATACAATTTAATAAAGCATAGGATAAAACAACATAAATTCAATTTAATAAAGCATAGGATAAAACAACATAAATACAATTTAATAAAGCATAGTTTAAAACAACATAAATACAATTTAATAAAGCATAGTTTAAAACAACATAAATACAATTTAATAAAGCATAGTTTAAAACAACATAAATACAATTTAATAAAGCATTAGATAAAACAACATGAATATAATTTAGTAAAGCATAAGATAAAACAACATGAATACAATTTAATAAAGCATAGGATAAAACAACATGAATAAAACTTAATAAAGCATAGGTTAAAACAACATAAATACAATTTAATAAAGCATAGGATAAGACCACAGAAATACACTTTAATAAAGCATAGGATAAAACAACATAAATACAATTTAATAAAGCATAGGACAAAACAACATAAATACAATTTAATAAAGCATAGGATAAAACAACATAAATACAATTTAATGAAACATAGGATAAACAACATAAATATAATTTAATAAAGCATAGGATAAAACAACATAAATACAATTTAATAAAGCATAGGATAAAACAACGTAAATAAAATTTAATAAAGCATAGGTTAAAACAACATAAATACAATTTAATAAAGCATCGGACAAAACAACATAAATACAATTTAATAAAGCATAGGATAAAACAACATAAATACAATTTATAAAGCATAGGATAAAACAACATAAATACAATTTAATAAAGCATAGGATAAAACAACATAAATAAAATTTAATAAAGCATAGGTTAAAACAACATAAATACAATTTAATAAAGCATCGGACAAAACAACATAAATACAATTTAATAAAGCATATGATAAAACAACATAAATACAATTTATAAAGCATAGGATAAAACAACATAAATACAATTTATTAAAGCATTAGATAAAACAACATGAATATAATTTAGTAAAGCATAAGATAAAACAACATGAATACAATTTAATAAGGCATAGGATAAAACAACATGAATAAAATTTAATAAAGCATAGGTTAAAACAACATAAATACAATTTAATAAAGCATAGGATAAAACAACATAAATACAATTTAATAAAGCATAGGATAAAACAACATAATTACAATTTAATAAAGCATAGGTTAAAACAACATAAATACAATTTAATAAAGCATTAGATAAAACAACATGAATATAATTTAGTAAAGCATAAGATAAAACAACATGAATACAATTTAATAAAGCATAGGATAAAACAACATGAATAAAATTTAATAAAGCATAGGTTAAAACAACATAAATACAATTTAATAAAGCATAGGATAAAACCACAGAAATACAATTTAATAAAGCATAGGATAAAACAACATAAATACAATTTAATAAAGCATAGGACAAAACAACATAAATACAATTTAATAAAGCATAGGATAAAACAACATAAATAAAATTTAATAAAGCATAGGTTAAAACAACATGAATACAATTTAATAAAGCATCGGACAAAACAACATAAATACAATTTAATAAAGCATAGGATAAAACAACATAAATACAATTTATAAAGCATAGGATAAAACAACATAAATACAATTTAATAAAGCATAGGATAAAACAACATAAATACAATTTAATAAAGCATAGGATAAAACAACATAAAAACAATTTAATAAAGCATAGGCTAAAACTACATAAATACAATTTAATAAAGCATAGGATAAAACAACATAAATACAATTTAATAAAGCATAGGTTAAAACAACATAAATACAATTTAATAAAGCATAGGATAAAACAACATAAATACAATTTAATAAAGCATAGGATAAAACAACATAAATACAATTTAATAAAGCATAGGTTAAAACAACATAAATACAATTTAATAAAGCATTAGATAAAACAACTTGAATATAATTTAGTAAAGCATAAGATAAAACAACATGAATACAATTTAATAAAGCATAGGATAAAACAACATGAATAAAATTTAATAAAACATAGGTTAAAACAACATAAATACAATTTAATAAAGCATAGGACAAAACAACATAAATACAATTTAATAAAGCATAGGATAAAACAACATAAATACAATTTAATAAAGCATAGGCTAAAACTACATAAATAAAATTTAATAAAGCATAGGATAAAACAAATTAAATACAATTTAATAAAGCATAGGATAAAACATAAATAAAATTTAATAAAGCATAGGATAAAACACCATAAATACAATTTAATAAAGCATAGGATAAAACAACATAAATACAATTTAATAAAGCATAGGTTAAAACAACATAAATGCAATTTAATAAAGCATAGGATAAAACAACATAAATACAATTTATTAAAGCATAGGATAAAACAACATAAATAAAATTTAATAAAGCATAGGTTAAAACAACATAAATACAATTTAATAAAGCATCGGACAAAACAACATAAATGCAATTTAATAAAGCATAGGATAAAACAACATAAATACAATTTATAAAGCATAGGATAAAACAACATAAATACAATTTAATAAAGCATAGGATAAAACAACATAAATACAATTTAATAAAGCATAGGATAAAACAACATAAATACAATTTAATAAAGCATAGGATAAAACAACATAAATACAATTTAATAAAGCATAGGCTAAAACTACATAAATACAATTTAATAAAGCATAGGATAAAACAAATTAAATACAATTTAATAAAGCATAGGATAAAACAACATAAATTCAATTTAATAAAGCATAGGATAAAACAACATAAATACAATTTAATAAAGCATAGGATAAAACAACATAAATACAATTCAATAAAGCATAAGATAAAACAACATGAATACAATTTAATAAAGCATAGGTTAAAACAACATAAATACAATTTAATAAAGCATAGGATAAAACAACATAAATACAATTTAATAAAGCATAGGTTAAAACAACATAAATACAATAAAGCATAGGATAAAACAACATAAATACAATTTCATAAAGCATAGGCTAAAACTACATAAATACAATTTAATAAAGCATCGGACAAAACAACATAAATACAATTTAATAAAGCATCGGACAAAACAACATAAATACAATTTAATAAAGCATAGGATAAAACAACATAAATACAATTTATAAAGCATAGGATAAAACAACATAAATACAATTTAATAAAGCATAGGATAAAACAACATAAATACAATTTAATAAAGCATAGGATAAAACAACATAAATACAATTTAATAAAGCATAGGATAAAACAACATAAATACAATTTAATAAAGCATAGGCTAAAACTACATAAATACAATTTAATAAAGCATAGGATAAAACAAATTAAATACAATTTAATAAAGCATAGGATAAAACAACATAAATTCAATTTAATAAAGCATAGGATAAAACAACATAAATACAATTTAATAAAGCATAGGATAAAACAACATAAATACAATTTAATAAAGCATAAGATAAAACAACATGAATACAATTTAATAAAGCATAGGTTAAAACAACATAAATACAATTTAATAAAGCATAGGATAAAACAACATAAATACAATTTAATAAAGCATAGGTTAAAACAACATAAATACAATAAAGCATAGGATAAAACAACATAAATACAATTTCATAAAGCATAGGCTAAAACTACATAAATACAATTTAATAAAGCATCGGACAAAACAACATAAATACAATTTAATAAAGCATAGGATAAAACAACATAAATACAATTTATAAAGCATAGGATAAAACAACATAAATACAATTTAATAAAGCATAGGATAAAACAACATAAATGAAATTTAATAAAGCATAGGTTAAAACAACATAAATACAATTTAATAAAGCATCGGACAAAACAACATAAATACAATTTAATAAAGCATAGGATAAAACAACATAAATACAATTTATAAAGCATAGGATAAAACAACATAAATACAATTTAATAAAGCATAGGATAAAACAACATAAATACAATTTAATAAAGCATAGGATAAAACAACATAAATACAATTTAATGAAACATAGGATAAACAACATAAATACAATTTAGTAAAGCATAGGACAAAACAACATAAATACAATTTAATAAAGCATATGTTAAAACAACATAAATACAATTTAATAAAGCATAAGATAAAACAACATGAATATAATTTAGTAAAGCATAAGATAAAACAACATAAATACAATTTAATAAAGCATAGGTTAAAACAACATAAATACAATTTAATAAATCATAGAATAAAACAACATAAATACAATTTAATAAAGCATAGGTTAAAACACCATAAATACAATTTCATAAAGCATAGGTTAAAACTACATAAATACAATTTAATAAAGCATCGGACAAAACAACATAAATACAATTTAATAAAGCATATGATAAAACAACATAAATACAATTTATAAAGCATAGGATAAAACAACATAAATACAATTTAATAAAGCATAGGATAAAACAACATAAATAAAATTTAATAAAGCATAGGTTAAAACAACATAAATACAATTTAATAAAGCATTGGACAAAACAACATAAATACAATTAAATAAAGCAGAGGATAAAACAACATAAATACAATTTAATAAAGCATAGGTTAAAACAACATAAATACAATTTAATAAAGCATAGGATAAAACAACATAAATACAATTTAATAAAGCATAGGATAAAACAACATAAATAAAATTTAATAAAGCATAGGATAAAACAACATAAATACAATTTAATAAAGCATCGGACAAAACAACATAAATACAATTTAATAAAGCATAGGTTAAAACAACATAAATACAATTTAATAAAGCATTAGATAAAACAACATGAATATAATTTAGTAAAGCATAAGATAAAACAACATGAATACAATTTAATAAAGCATAGGATAAAACAACATGAATAAAATTTAATAAAGCATAGGTTAAAACAACATAAATACAATTTAATAAAGCATAGGATAAAACCACAGAAATACAATTTAATAAAGCATAGGATAAAACAACATAAATACAATTTAATAAAGCATAGGACAAAACAACATAAATACAATTTAATAAAGCATAGGTTAAAACAACATAAATACAATTTAATGAAACATAGGATAAACAACATAAATATAATTTAATAAAGCATAGGATAAAACAACATAAATACAATTTAATAAAGAATAGGATAAAAGAACATAAATAAAATTTAATAAAGCATAGGTTAAAACAACATAAATACAATTTAATAAAGCATAGGTTAAAACAACATAAATACAATTTAATAAAGCATATTATAAAACAACATAAATACAATTTAATAAAGCATAGGATAAAACAACATAAATAAAATTTAATAAAGCATAGGTTAAAAACAACATAAATACAATTTAATAAAGCATAGTATAAAACAACATAAATACAATTTATAAAGCATAGGATAAAACAACATAAATACAATTTAATAAAGCATAGGATAAAACAACATAAATACAATTTAATAAAGCATAGGATAAAACAACATAAAAACAATTTAATAAAGCATAGGCTAAAACTACATAAATACAATTTAATAAAGCATAGGATAAAACAACATAAATACAATTTAATAAAGCATAGGTTAAAACAACATAAATACCATTTAATAAAGCATAGGATAAAACAACATAAATACAATTTAATAAAGCATAGGATAAGACAACATAAATACAATTTAATAAAGCATAGGCTAAAACTACATAAATACAATTTAATAAAGCATAGGTTAAAACAACATAAATACAATTTAATAAAGCATAGGATAAAACAACATAAATACAATTTAATAAAGCATAGGATAAAACAACATAAATACAATTTAATAAAGCATAGGTTAAAACAACATAAATACAATTTAATAAAGCATTAGATAAAAGAACATGAATATAATTTAGTAAAGCATAAGATAAAACAACATGAATACAATTTAATAAAGCATAGGATAAAACAACATGAATAAAATTTAATAAAGCATAGGTTAAAACAACATAAATACAATTTAATAAAGCAAAGGATAAAACCACAGAAATACAATTTAATAAAGCATAGGATAAAACTACATAAATACAATTTAATAAAGCATAGGACAAAACAACATAAATACAATTTAATAAAGCATAGGATAAAACAACATAAATACAATTTAATGAAACATAGGATAAACAACATAAATATAATTTAATAAAGCATAGGATAAAACAACATAAATACAATTTAATAAAGAATAGGATAAAAGAACATAAATGAAATTTAATAAAGCATAGGTTAAAACAACATAAATACAATTTAATAAAGCATAGGTTAAAACAACATAAATACAATTTAATAAAGCATATTATAAAACAACATAAATACAATTTAATAAAGCATAGGATAAAACAACATAAATAAAATTTAATAAAGCATAGGTTAAAAACAACATAAATACAATTTAATAAAGCATAGGATAAAACAACATAAATACAATTTAATAAAGCATAGGATAAAACAACATAAATACTTTTTAATAAAGCATAGGATAAAACCACATAAATACAATTTAATAAAGTACAGGATAAAACAACATAAATACAATTTAATAAAGAATAGGATAAAACAACATAAATACAATTTAATAAAGCATAGGATAAAACAACATAAATACAATTTAATAAAGTATAGGATAAAACAACATAAATACAATTTAATAAAGCATACGATAAAACATCATAAATACAATTAAATAAAGCATAGGATAAAACAACATAAATACAATTTAATAAAGCATAGGTTAAAACAACATAAATACAATTTTATAAAGCATAGGATAAAACAACATAAATACAATTTAATAAAGCATTAGATAAAACAACATGAATATAATTTAGTAAAGCATAAGATAAAACAACATGAATACAATTTAATAAAGCATAGGATAAAACAACATGAATAAAATTTAATAAAGCATAGGTTAAAACAACATAAATACAATTTAATAAAGCATAGGATAAAACCACAGAAATACAATTTAATAAAGCATAGGATAAAACAACATAAATACAATTTAATAAAGCATAGGACAAAACAACATAAATACAATTTAATAAAGCATAGGAAAAAACAACATAAATAAAATTTAATAAAGCATAGGTTAAAACAACATAAATGCAATTTAATAAAGCATTAGATAAAACAACATGAATATAATTTAGTAAAGCATAAGATAAAACAACATGAATACAATTTAATAAAGCATAGGATAAAACAACATGAATAAAATTTAATAAAGCATAGGTTAAAACAACATAAATACAATTTAATAAAGCATAGGTCAAAACAACATAAATACAATTTAATAAAGCATAGGATAAAACAACATAAATACAATTTATAAAGCATAGGATAAAACAACATAAATACAATTTAATAAAGCATAGGATAAAACAACATAAATACAATTTAATAAAGCATAAGATAAAACAACATGAATATAATTTAGTAAAGCATAAGATAAAACAACATGAATACAATTTAATAAAGCATAGGCTAAAACAACATAAATACAATTTAATAAAGCATAGGCTAAAACTACATAAATAAAATTTAATAAAGCATAGGATAAAACAAATTAAATACAATTTAATAAAGCATAGGATAAAACATAAATAAAATTTAATAAAGCATAGGATAAAACACCATAAATACAATTTAATAAAGCATAGGATAAAACAACATAAATACAATTTAATAAAGCATAGGTTAAAACAACATAAATGCAATTTAATAAAGCATAGGATAAAACAACATAAATACAATTTAATAAAGCATAGGATAAAACAACATAAATAAAATTTAATAAAGCATAGGTTAAAACAACATAAATACAATTTAATAAAGCATCGGACAAAACAACATAAATACAATTTAATAAAGCATAGGATAAAACAACATAAATACAATTTATAAAGCATAGGATAAAACAACATAAATACAATTTAATAAAGCATAGGATAAAACAACATAAATACAATTTAATAAAGCATAGGATAAAACAACATAAATACAATTTAATAAAGCATAGGATAAAACAACATAAATTCAATTTAATAAAGCATAGGCTAAAACTACATAAATACAATTTAATAAAGCATAGGATAAAACAAATTAAATACAATTTAATAAAGCATAGGATAAAACAACATAAATTCAATTTAATAAAGCATAGGATAAAACAACATAAATACAATTTAATAAAGCATAGGATAAAACAACATAAATACAATTTAATAAAGCATAAGACAAAACAACATGAATACAATTTAATAAAGCATAGGTTAAAACAACATAAATACAATTTAATAAAGCATAGGATAAAACAACATAAATACAATTTAATAAAGCATAGGTTAAAACAACATAAATACAATAAAGCATAGGATAAAACAACATAAATACAATTTCATAAAGCATAGGCTAAAACTACATAAATACAATTTAATAAAGCATCGGACAAAACAACATAAATACAATTTAATAAAGCATAGGATAAAACAACATAAATACAATTTATAAAGCATAGGATAAAACAACATAAATACAATTTAATAAAGCATAGGATAAAACAACATAAATGAAATTTAATAAAGCATAGGTTAAAACAACATAAATACAATTTAATAAAGCATCGACAAAACAACATAAATACAATTTAATAAAGCATAGGATAAAACAACATAAATACAATTTATAAAGCATAGGATAAAACAACATAAATACAATTTAATAAAGCATAGGATAAAACATCATAAATACAATTTAATAAAGCATAGGATAAAACAACATAAATACAATTTAATGAAACATAGGATAAACAACATAAATACAATTTAGTAAAGCATAGGACAAAACAACATAAATACAATTTAATAAAGCATATGTTAAAACAACACAAATACAATTTAATAAAGCATAAGATAAAACAACATGAATATAATTTAGTAAAGCATAAGATAAAACAACATAAATACAATTTAATAAAGCATCGGACAAAACAACATAAATACAATTTAATAAAGCATAGGATAAAACAACATAAATACAATTTATAAAGCATAGGATAAAACAACATAAATACAATTTAATAAAGCATAGGATAAAACAACATAAATACAATTTAATAAAGCATAGGATAAGACAACATAAATACAATTTAATAAAGCATAGGATAAAACAACATAAATACAATTTAATAAAGCATAAGATAAAAAAACATGAATACAATTTAATAAAGCATAGGTTAAAACAACATAAATACAATTTAATAAATCATAGAATAAAACAACATAAATACAATTTAATAAAGCATAGGTTAAAACAACATAAATACAATTTAATAAAGCATAGGATAAAATAACATAAATACAATTTCATAAAGCATAGGCTAAAACTACATAAATACAATTTAATAAAGCATCGGACAAAACAACATAAATACAATTTAATAAAGCATATGATAAAACAACATAAATACAATTTATAAAGCATAGGATAAAACAACATAAATACAATTTAATAAAGCATAGGATAAAACAACATAAATAAAATTTAATAAAGCATAGGTTAAAACAACATAAATACAATTTAATAAAGCATTGGACAAAACAACATAAATACAATTAAATAAAGCAGAGGATAAAACAACATAAATACAATTTAATAAAGCATAGGTTAAAACAACATAAATACAATTTAATAAAGCATAGGATAAAACAACATAAATACAATTTAATAAAGCATAGGATAAAACAACATAAATAAAATTTAATAAAGCATAGGTTAAAACAACATAAATACAATTTAATAAAGCATCGGACAAAACAACATAAATACAATTTAATAAAGCATAGTATAAAACAACATAAATACAATTTATAAAGCATAGGATAAAACAACATAAATACAATTTAATAAAGCATAGGATAAAACAACATAAATACAATTTAATAAAGCATAGGATAAAACAACATAAAAACAATTTAATAAAGCATAGGCTAAAACTACATAAATACAATTTAATAAAGCATAGGATAAAACAACATAAATACAATTTAATAAAGCATAGGTTAAAACAACATAAATACCATTTAATAAAGCATAGGATAAAACAACATAAATACAATTTAATAAAGCATAGGATAAGACAACATAAATACAATTTAATAAAGCATAGGCTAAAACTACATAAATACAATTTAATAAAGCATAGGTTAAAACAACATAAATACAATTTAATAAAGCATAGGATAAAACAACATAAATACAATTTATAAAGCATTGGATAAAACAACATAAATACAATTTAATAAAGCATAGGATAAAACAACATAAATACAATTTAATAAAGCATAGGATAAAACAACATAAATACAATTTAATAAAGCATAGGCTAAAACTACATAAATACAATTTAATAAAGCATAGGATAAAACAAATTAAATACAATTTAATAAAGCATAGGATAAAACAACATAAATTCAATTTAATAAAGCATAGGATAAAACAACATAAATACAATTTAATAAAGCATAGGAAAAAACAACATAAATACAATTTAATAAAGCATAAGATAAAACAACATGAATACAATTTAATAAAGCATAGGTTAAAACAACATAAATACAATTTAATAAAGCATAGGATAAAACAACATAAATACAATTTAATAAAGCATAGGATAAAACAACATAAATAAAATTTAATAAAGCATAGGATAAAACAACATAAATACAATTTAATAAAGCATCGGACAAAACAACATAAATACAATTTAATAAAGCATAGGTTAAAACAACATAAATACAATTTAATAAAGCATTAGATAAAACAACATGAATATAATTTAGTAAAGCATAAGATAAAACAACATGAATACAATTTAATAAAGCATAGGATAAAACAACATGAATAAAATTTAATAAAGCATAGGTTAAAACAACATAAATACAATTTAATAAAGCATAGGATAAAACCACAGAAATACAATTTAATAAAGCATAGGATAAAACAACATAAATACAATTTAATAAAGCATAGGACAAAACAACATAAATACAATTTAATAAAGCATAGGTTAAAACAACATAAATACAATTTAATGAAACATAGGATAAACAACATAAATATAATTTAATAAAGCATAGGATAAAACAACATAAATACAATTTAATAAAGAATAGGATAAAAGAACATAAATAAAATTTAATAAAGCATAGGTTAAAACAACATAAATACAATTTAATAAAGCATAGGTTAAAACAACATAAATACAATTTAATAAAGCATATTATAAAACAACATAAATACAATTTAATAAAGCATAGGATAAAACAACATAAATAAAATTTAATAAAGCATAGGTTAAAAACAACATAAATACAATTTAATAAAGCATAGTATAAAACAACATAAATACAATTTATAAAGCATAGGATAAAACAACATAAATACAATTTAATAAAGCATAGGATAAAACAACATAAATACAATTTAATAAAGCATAGGATAAAACAACATAAAAACAATTTAATAAAGCATAGGCTAAAACTACATAAATACAATTTAATAAAGCATAGGATAAAACAACATAAATACAATTTAATAAAGCATAGGTTAAAACAACATAAATACCATTTAATAAAGCATAGGATAAAACAACATAAATACAATTTAATAAAGCATAGGATAAGACAACATAAATACAATTTAATAAAGCATAGGCTAAAACTACATAAATACAATTTAATAAAGCATAGGTTAAAACAACATAAATACAATTTAATAAAGCATAGGATAAAACAACATAAATACAATTTAATAAAGCATAGGATAAAACAACATAAATACAATTTAATAAAGCATAGGTTAAAACAACATAAATACAATTTAATAAAGCATTAGATAAAAGAACATGAATATAATTTAGTAAAGCATAAGATAAAACAACATGAATACAATTTAATAAAGCATAGGATAAAACAACATGAATAAAATTTAATAAAGCATAGGTTAAAACAACATAAATACAATTTAATAAAGCAAAGGATAAAACCACAGAAATACAATTTAATAAAGCATAGGATAAAACTACATAAATACAATTTAATAAAGCATAGGACAAAACAACATAAATACAATTTAATAAAGCATAGGATAAAACAACATAAATACAATTTAATGAAACATAGGATAAACAACATAAATATAATTTAATAAAGCATAGGATAAAACAACATAAATACAATTTAATAAAGAATAGGATAAAAGAACATAAATGAAATTTAATAAAGCATAGGTTAAAACAACATAAATACAATTTAATAAAGCATAGGTTAAAACAACATAAATACAATTTAATAAAGCATATTATAAAACAACATAAATACAATTTAATAAAGCATAGGATAAAACAACATAAATAAAATTTAATAAAGCATAGGTTAAAAACAACATAAATACAATTTAATAAAGCATAGGATAAAACAACATAAATACAATTTAATAAAGCATAGGATAAAACAACATAAATACTTTTTAATAAAGCATAGGATAAAACCACATAAATACAATTTAATAAAGTACAGGATAAAACAACATAAATACAATTTAATAAAGAATAGGATAAAACAACATAAATACAATTTAATAAAGCATAGGATAAAACAACATAAATACAATTTAATAAAGTATAGGATAAAACAACATAAATACAATTTAATAAAGCATACGATAAAACATCATAAATACAATTAAATAAAGCATAGGATAAAACAACATAAATACAATTTAATAAAGCATAGGTTAAAACAACATAAATACAATTTTATAAAGCATAGGATAAAACAACATAAATACAATTTAATAAAGCATTAGATAAAACAACATGAATATAATTTAGTAAAGCATAAGATAAAACAACATGAATACAATTTAATAAAGCATAGGATAAAACAACATGAATAAAATTTAATAAAGCATAGGTTAAAACAACATAAATACAATTTAATAAAGCATAGGATAAAACCACAGAAATACAATTTAATAAAGCATAGGATAAAACAACATAAATACAATTTAATAAAGCATAGGACAAAACAACATAAATACAATTTAATAAAGCATAGGAAAAAACAACATAAATAAAATTTAATAAAGCATAGGTTAAAACAACATGAATACAATTTAATAAAGCATCGGACAAAACAACATAAATACAATTTAATAAAGCATAGGATAAAACAACATAAATACAATTTATAAAGCATAGGATAAAACAACATAAATACAATTTAATAAAGCATAGGATAAAACAACATAAATACAATTTAATAAAGCATAGGATAAAACAACATAAAAACAATTTAATAAAGCATAGGCTAAAACTACATAAATACAATTTAATAAAGCATAGGATAAAACAACATAAATACAATTTAATAAAGCATAGGTTAAAACAACATAAATGCAATTTAATAAAGCATTAGATAAAACAACATGAATATAATTTAGTAAAGCATAAGATAAAACAACATGAATACAATTTAATAAAGCATAGGATAAAACAACATGAATAAAATTTAATAAAGCATAGGTTAAAACAACATAAATACAATTTAATAAAGCATAGGTCAAAACAACATAAATACAATTTAATAAAGCATAGGATAAAACAACATAAATACAATTTATAAAGCATAGGATAAAACAACATAAATACAATTTAATAAAGCATAGGATAAAACAACATAAATACAATTTAATAAAGCATAAGATAAAACAACATGAATATAATTTAGTAAAGCATAAGATAAAACAACATGAATACAATTTAATAAAGCATAGGCTAAAACAACATAAATACAATTTAATAAAGCATAGGCTAAAACTACATAAATAAAATTTAATAAAGCATAGGATAAAACAAATTAAATACAATTTAATAAAGCATAGGATAAAACATAAATAAAATTTAATAAAGCATAGGATAAAACACCATAAATACAATTTAATAAAGCATAGGATAAAACAACATAAATACAATTTAATAAAGCATAGGTTAAAACAACATAAATGCAATTTAATAAAGCATAGGATAAAACAACATAAATACAATTTAATAAAGCATAGGATAAAACAACATAAATAAAATTTAATAAAGCATAGGTTAAAACAACATAAATACAATTTAATAAAGCATCGGACAAAACAACATAAATACAATTTAATAAAGCATAGGATAAAACAACATAAATACAATTTATAAAGCATAGGATAAAACAACATAAATACAATTTAATAAAGCATAGGATAAAACAACATAAATACAATTTAATAAAGCATAGGATAAAACAACATAAATACAATTTAATAAAGCATAGGATAAAACAACATAAATTCAATTTAATAAAGCATAGGCTAAAACTACATAAATACAATTTAATAAAGCATAGGATAAAACAAATTAAATACAATTTAATAAAGCATAGGATAAAACAACATAAATTCAATTTAATAAAGCATAGGATAAAACAACATAAATACAATTTAATAAAGCATAGGATAAAACAACATAAATACAATTTAATAAAGCATAAGACAAAACAACATGAATACAATTTAATAAAGCATAGGTTAAAACAACATAAATACAATTTAATAAAGCATAGGATAAAACAACATAAATACAATTTAATAAAGCATAGGTTAAAACAACATAAATACAATAAAGCATAGGATAAAACAACATAAATACAATTTCATAAAGCATAGGCTAAAACTACATAAATACAATTTAATAAAGCATCGGACAAAACAACATAAATACAATTTAATAAAGCATAGGATAAAACAACATAAATACAATTTATAAAGCATAGGATAAAACAACATAAATACAATTTAATAAAGCATAGGATAAAACAACATAAATGAAATTTAATAAAGCATAGGTTAAAACAACATAAATACAATTTAATAAAGCATCGACAAAACAACATAAATACAATTTAATAAAGCATAGGATAAAACAACATAAATACAATTTATAAAGCATAGGATAAAACAACATAAATACAATTTAATAAAGCATAGGATAAAACATCATAAATACAATTTAATAAAGCATAGGATAAAACAACATAAATACAATTTAATGAAACATAGGATAAACAACATAAATACAATTTAGTAAAGCATAGGACAAAACAACATAAATACAATTTAATAAAGCATATGTTAAAACAACACAAATACAATTTAATAAAGCATAAGATAAAACAACATGAATATAATTTAGTAAAGCATAAGATAAAACAACATAAATACAATTTAATAAAGCATCGGACAAAACAACATAAATACAATTTAATAAAGCATAGGATAAAACAACATAAATACAATTTATAAAGCATAGGATAAAACAACATAAATACAATTTAATAAAGCATAGGATAAAACAACATAAATACAATTTAATAAAGCATAGGATAAGACAACATAAATACAATTTAATAAAGCATAGGATAAAACAACATAAATACAATTTAATAAAGCATAAGATAAAAAAACATGAATACAATTTAATAAAGCATAGGTTAAAACAACATAAATACAATTTAATAAATCATAGAATAAAACAACATAAATACAATTTAATAAAGCATAGGTTAAAACAACATAAATACAATTTAATAAAGCATAGGATAAAATAACATAAATACAATTTCATAAAGCATAGGCTAAAACTACATAAATACAATTTAATAAAGCATCGGACAAAACAACATAAATACAATTTAATAAAGCATATGATAAAACAACATAAATACAATTTATAAAGCATAGGATAAAACAACATAAATACAATTTAATAAAGCATAGGATAAAACAACATAAATAAAATTTAATAAAGCATAGGTTAAAACAACATAAATACAATTTAATAAAGCATTGGACAAAACAACATAAATACAATTAAATAAAGCAGAGGATAAAACAACATAAATACAATTTAATAAAGCATAGGTTAAAACAACATAAATACAATTTAATAAAGCATAGGATAAAACAACATAAATACAATTTAATAAAGCATAGGATAAAACAACATAAATAAAATTTAATAAAGCATAGGTTAAAACAACATAAATACAATTTAATAAAGCATCGGACAAAACAACATAAATACAATTTAATAAAGCATAGTATAAAACAACATAAATACAATTTATAAAGCATAGGATAAAACAACATAAATACAATTTAATAAAGCATAGGATAAAACAACATAAATACAATTTAATAAAGCATAGGATAAAACAACATAAAAACAATTTAATAAAGCATAGGCTAAAACTACATAAATACAATTTAATAAAGCATAGGATAAAACAACATAAATACAATTTAATAAAGCATAGGTTAAAACAACATAAATACCATTTAATAAAGCATAGGATAAAACAACATAAATACAATTTAATAAAGCATAGGATAAGACAACATAAATACAATTTAATAAAGCATAGGCTAAAACTACATAAATACAATTTAATAAAGCATAGGTTAAAACAACATAAATACAATTTAATAAAGCATAGGATAAAACAACATAAATACAATTTATAAAGCATTGGATAAAACAACATAAATACAATTTAATAAAGCATAGGATAAAACAACATAAATACAATTTAATAAAGCATAGGATAAAACAACATAAATACAATTTAATAAAGCATAGGATAAAACTACATAAATACAATTTAATAAAGCATAGGATAAAACAAATTAAATACAATTTAATAAAGCATAGGATAAAACAACATAAATTCAATTTAATAAAGCATAGGATAAAACAACATAAATACAATTTAATAAAGCATAGGAAAAAACAACATAAATACAATTTAATAAAGCATAAGATAAAACAACATGAATACAATTTAATAAAGCATAGGTTAAAACAACATAAATACAATTTAATAAAGCATAGGATAAAACAACATAAATACAATTTAATAAAGCATAGGTTAAAACAACATAAATACAATAAAGCATAGGATAAAACAACATAAATGCAATTTCATAAAGCATAGGCTAAAACTACATAAATACAATTTAATAAAGCATCGGACAAAACAACATAAATACAATTTAATAAAGCATAGGATAAAACAACATAAATACAATTTATAAAGCATAGGATAAAACAACATAAATACAATTTAATAAAGCATAGGATAAAACAACATAAATGAAATTTAATAAAGCATAGGTTAAAACAACATAAATACAATTTAATAAAGCATCGGACAAAACAACATAAATACAATTTAATAAAGCATAGGATAAAACAACATAAATACAATTTATAAAGCATAGGATAAAACAACATAAATACAATTTAATAAAGCATAGGATAAAACAACATAAATACAATTTAATAAAGCATAGGATAAAACAACATAAATACAATTTAATGAAACATAGGATAAACAACATAAATACAATTTAGTAAAGCATAGGACAAAACAACATAAATACAATTTAATAAAGCATATGTTAAAACAACACAAATACAATTTAATAAAGCATAAGATAAAACAACATGAATATAATTTAGTAAAGCATAAGATAAAACAACATAAATACAATTTAATAAAGCATCGGACAAAACAACATAAATACAATTTAATAAAGCATAGGATAAAACAACATAAATACAATTTATAAAGCATAGGATAAAACAACATAAATACAATTTAATAAAGCATAGGATAAAACAACATAAATACAATTTAATAAAGCATAGGATAAGACAACATAAATACAATTTAATAAAGCATAGGATAAAACAACATAAATACAATTTAATAAAGCATAAGATAAAAAAACATGAATACAATTTAATAAAGCATAGGTTAAAACAACATAAATACAATTTAATAAATCATAGAATAAAACAACATAAATACAATTTAATAAAGCATAGGTTAAAACAACATAAATACAATTTAATAAAGCATAGGATAAAATAACATAAATACAATTTCATAAAGCATAGGCTAAAACTACATAAATACAATTTAATAAAGCATCGGACAAAACAACATAAATACAATTTAATAAAGCATATGATAAAACAACATAAATACAATTTATAAAGCATAGGATAAAACAACATAAATACAATTTAATAAAGCATAGGATAAAACAACATAAATAAAATTTAATAAAGCATAGGTTAAAACAACATAAATACAATTTAATAAAGCATTGGACAAAACAACATAAATACAATTAAATAAAGCAGAGGATAAAACAACATAAATACAATTTAATAAAGCATAGGTTAAAACAACATAAATACAATTTAATAAAGCATAGGATAAAACAACATAAATACAATTTAATAAAGCATAGGATAAAACAACATAAATAAAATTTAATAAAGCATAGGTTAAAACAACATAAATACAATTTAATAAAGCATCGGACAAAACAACATAAATACAATTTAATAAAGCATAGTATAAAACAACATAAATACAATTTATAAAGCATAGGATAAAACAACATAAATACAATTTAATAAAGCATAGGATAAAACAACATAAATACAATTTAATAAAGCATAGGATAAAACAACATAAAAACAATTTAATAAAGCATAGGCTAAAACTACATAAATACAATTTAATAAAGCATAGGATAAAACAACATAAATACAATTTAATAAAGCATAGGTTAAAACAACATAAATACCATTTAATAAAGCATAGGATAAAACAACATAAATACAATTTAATAAAGCATAGGATAAGACAACATAAATACAATTTAATAAAGCATAGGCTAAAACTACATAAATACAATTTAATAAAGCATAGGTTAAAACAACATAAATACAATTTAATAAAGCATAGGATAAAACAACATAAATACAATTTAATAAAGCATAGGATAAAACAACATAAATACAATTTAATAAAGCATAGGTTAAAACAACATAAATACAATTTAATAAAGCATTAGATAAAACAACATGAATATAATTTAGTAAAGCATAAGATAAAACAACATGAATACAATTTAATAAAGCATAGGATAAAACAACATGAATAAAATTTAATAAAGCATAGGTTAAAACAACATAAATACAATTTAATAAAGCATAGGATAAAACCACAGAAATACAATTTAATAAAGCATAGGATAAAACAACATAAATACAATTTAATAAAGCATAGGACAAAACAACATAAATACAATTTAATAAAGCATAGGATAAAACAACATAAATACAATTTAATGAAACATAGGATAAACAACATAAATATAATTTAATAAAGCATAGGATAAAACAACATAAATACAATTTAATAAAGAATAGGATAAAAGAACATAAATAAAATTTAATAAAGCATAGGTTAAAACAACATAAATACAATTTAATAAAGCATAGGTTAAAACAACATAAATACAATTTAATAAAGCATATTATAAAACAACATAAATACAATTTAATAAAGCATAGGATAAAACAACATAAATAAAATTTAATAAAGCATAGGTTAAAAACAACATAAATACAATTTAATAAAGCATAGTATAAAACAACATAAATACAATTTATAAAGCATAGGATAAAACAACATAAATACAATTTAATAAAGCATAGGATAAAACAACATAAATACAATTTAATAAAGCATAGGATAAAACAACATAAAAACAATTTAATAAAGCATAGGCTAAAACTAAATAAATACAATTTAATAAAGCATAGGATAAAACAACATAAATACAATTTAATAAAGCATAGGTTAAAACAACATAAATACCATTTAATAAAGCATAGGATAAAACAACATAAATACAATTTAATAAAGCATAGGATAAGACAACATAAATACAATTTAATAAAGCATAGGCTAAAACTACATAAATACAATTTAATAAAGCATAGGATAAAACAACATAAATACAATTTAATAAAGCATAGGATAAAACAACATAAATACAATTTAATAAAGCATAGGTTAAAACAACATAAATACAATTTAATAAAGCATTAGATAAAACAACATGAATATAATTTAGTAAAGCATAAGATAAAACAACATGAATACAATTTAATAAAGCATAGGATAAAACAACATAAATACAATTTAATGAAACATAGGATAAACAACATAAATATAATTTAATAAAGCATAGGATAAAACAACATAAATACAATTTAATAAAGAATAGGATAAAAGAACATAAATAAAATTTAATAAAGCATAGGTTAAAACAACATAAATACAATTTAATAAAGCATAGGTTAAAACAACATAAATACAATTTAATAAAGCATATTATAAAACAACATAAATACAATTTAATAAAGCATAGGATAAAACAACATAAATAAAATTTAATAAAGCATAGGTTAAAAACAACATAAATACAATTTAATAAAGCATAGGATAAAACAACATAAATACAATTTAATAAAGCATAGGATAAAACAACATAAATACTTTTTAATAAAGCATAGGATAAAACCACATAAATACAATTTAATAAAGTACAGGATAAAACAACATAAATACAATTTAATAAAGCATACGATAAAACATCATAAATACAATTAAATAAAGCATAGGATAAAACAACATAAATACAATTTAATAAAGCATAGGTTAAAACAACATAAATACAATTTTATAAAGCATACGATAAAACATCATAAATACAATTAAATAAAGCATAGGATAAAACAACATAAATACAATTTAATAAAGCATAGGTTAAAACAACATAAATACAATTTTATAAAGCATAGGATAAAACAACATAAATACAATTTAATAAAGCATAGGTTAAAACAACATAAATACAATTTAATAAAGCATAGGATAAAACAACATAAATTCAATTTAATAAAGCATAGGATAAAACAACATAAATACAATTTAATAAAGCATAGTTTAAAACAACATAAATACAATTTAATAAAGCATAGTTTAAAACAACATAAATACAATTTAATAAAGCATAGTTTAAAACAACATAAATACAATTTAATAAAGCATAGTTTAAAACAACATAAATACAATTTAATAAAGCATTAGATAAAACAACATGAATATAAATTAGTAAAGCATAAGATAAAACAACATGAATACAATTTAATAAAGCATAGGATAAAACAACATGAATAAAACTTAATAAAGCATAGGTTAAAACAACATAAATACAATTTAATAAAGCATAGGATAAAACCACAGAAATACAATTTAATAAAGCATAGGATAAAACAACATAAATACAATTTAATAAAGCATAGGACAAAACAACATAAATACAATTTAATAAAGCATAGGATAAAACAACATAAATACAATTTAATGAAACATAGGATAAACAACATAAATATAATTTAATAAAGCATAGGATAAAACAACATAAATACAATTTAATAAAGCATAGGATAAAACAACATAAATACAATTTAATGAAACATAGGATAAACAACATAAATATAATTTAATAAAGCATAGGATAAAACAACATAAATACAATTTAATAAAGCATAGTATAAAACAACATAAATACAATTTATAAAGCATAGGATAAAACAACATAAATACAATTTAATAAAGCATAGGATAAAACAACATAAATACAATTTAATAAAGCATAGGATAAAACAACATAAATACAATTTAATAAAGCATAGGATAAGACAACATAAATACAATTTAATAAAGCATAGGCTAAAACTACATAAATACAATTTAATAAAGCATAGGTTAAAACAACATAAATACAATTTAATAAAGCATAGGATAAAACAACATAAATACAATTTAATAAAGCATAGGATAAAACAACATAAATACAATTTAATAAAGCATAGGTTAAAACAACATAAATACAATTTAATAAAGCATTAGAAAAAACAACATGAATATAATTTAGTAAAGCATAAGATAAAACAACATGAATACAATTTAATAAAGCATAGGATAAAACAACATGAATAAAATTTAATAAAGCATAGGTTAAAACAACATAAATACAATTTAATAAAGCATAGGATAAGACAACATAAATACAATTTAATAAAGCATAGGCTAAAACTACATAAATACAATTTAATAAAGCATAGGATAAAACAACATAAATACAATTTAATAAAGCATAGGATAAAACAACATAAATACAATTTAATAAAGCATAGGTTAAAACAACATAAATACAATTTAATAAAGCATTAGATAAAACAACATGAATATAATTTAGTAAAGCATAAGATAAAACAACATGAATACAATTTAATAAAGCATAGGATAAAACAACATAAATACAATTTAATGAAACATAGGATAAAC
The DNA here is from genome assembly GCF_046119375.1 of Phyllobates terribilis. Taxonomy (NCBI): domain Eukaryota; kingdom Metazoa; phylum Chordata; class Amphibia; order Anura; family Dendrobatidae; genus Phyllobates; species Phyllobates terribilis. Next base: position 2,865,557 of record NW_027362778.1, read on the forward strand.
AACATAAATATAATTTAATAAAGCATAGGATAAAACAACATAAATACAATTTAATAAAGAATAGGATAAAAGAACATAAATAAAATTTAATAAAGCATAGGTTAAAACAACATAAATACAATTTAATAAAGCATAGGTTAAAACAACATAAATACAATTTAATAAAGCATATTATAAAACAACATAAATACAATTTAATAAAGCATAGGATAAAACAACATAAATAAAATTTAATAAAGCATAGGTTAAAAACAACATAAATACAATTTAATAAAGCATAGGATAAAACAACATAAATACAATTTAATAAAGCATAGGATAAAACAACATAAATACTTTTTAATAAAGCATAGGATAAAACCACATAAATACAATTTAATAAAGTACAGGATAAAACAACATAAATACAATTTAATAAAGCATACGATAAAACATCATAAATACAATTAAATAAAGCATAGGATAAAACAACATAAATACAATTTAATAAAGCATAGGTTAAAACAACATAAATACAATTTTATAAAGCATACGATAAAACATCATAAATACAATTAAATAAAGCATAGGATAAAACAACATAAATACAATTTAATAAAGCATAGGTTAAAACAACATAAATACAATTTTATAAAGCATAGGATAAAACAACATAAATACAATTTAATAAAGCATAGGTTAAAACAACATAAATACAATTTAATAAAGCATAGGATAAAACAACATAAATTCAATTTAATAAAGCATAGGATAAAACAACATAAATACAATTTAATAAAGCATAGTTTAAAACAACATAAATACAATTTAATAAAGCATAGTTTAAAACAACATAAATACAATTTAATAAAGCATAGTTTAAAACAACATAAATACAATTTAATAAAGCATAGTTTAAAACAACATAAATACAATTTAATAAAGCATTAGATAAAACAACATGAATATAAATTAGTAAAGCATAAGATAAAACAACATGAATACAATTTAATAAAGCATAGGATAAAACAACATGAATAAAACTTAATAAAGCATAGGTTAAAACAACATAAATACAATTTAATAAAGCATAGGATAAAACCACAGAAATACAATTTAATAAAGCATAGGATAAAACAACATAAATACAATTTAATAAAGCATAGGACAAAACAACATAAATACAATTTAATAAAGCATAGGATAAAACAACATAAATACAATTTAATGAAACATAGGATAAACAACATAAATATAATTTAATAAAGCATAGGATAAAACAACATAAATACAATTTAATAAAGCATAGGATAAAACAACATAAATACAATTTAATGAAACATAGGATAAACAACATAAATATAATTTAATAAAGCATAGGATAAAACAACATAAATACAATTTAATAAAGAATAGGATAAAAGAACATAAATAAAATTTAATAAAGCATAGGTTAAAACAACATAAATACAATTTAATAAAGCATAGGTTAAAACAACATAAATACAATTTAATAAAGCATATTATAAAACAACATAAATACAATTTAATAAAGCATAGGATAAAACAACATAAATAAAATTTAATAAAGCATAGGTTAAAAACAACATAAATACAATTTAATAAAGCATAGGATAAAACAACATAAATACAATTTAATAAAGCATAGGATAAAACAACATAAATACTTTTTAATAAAGCATAGGATAAAACCACATAAATACAATTTAATAAAGTACAGGATAAAACAACATAAATACAATTTAATAAAGCATAGGATAAAACAACATAAATACAATTTAATAAAGCATAGGATAAAACAACATAAATACAATTTAATAAAGTATAGGATAAAACAACATAAATACAATTTAATAAAGCATACGATAAAACATCATAAATACAATTAAATAAAGCATAGGATAAAACAACATAAATACAATTTAATAAAGCATAGGTTAAAACAACATAAATACAATTTTATAAAGCATAGGATAAAACAACATAAATACAATTTAATAAAGCATAGGTTAAAACAACATAAATACAATTTAATAAAGCATAGGATAAAACAACATAAATTCAATTTAATAAAGCATAGGATAAAACAACATAAATACAATTTAATAAAGCATAGTTTAAAACAACATAAATACAATTTAATAAAGCATAGTTTAAAACAACATAAATACAATTTAATAAAGCATAGTTTAAAACAACATAAATACAATTTAATAAAGCATAGTTTAAAACAACATAAATCCAATTTAATAAAGCATTAGATAAAACAACATGAATATAATTTAGTAAAGCATAAGATAAAACAACATGAATACAATTTAATAAAGCATAGGATAAAACAACATGAATAAAACTTAATAAAGCATAGGTTAAAACAACATAAATACAATTTAATAAAGCATAGGATAAAACCACAGAAATACAATTTAATAAAGCATAGGATAAAACAACATAAATACAATTTAATAAAGCATAGGACAAAACAACATAAATACAATTTAATAAAGCATAGGATAAAACAACATAAATACAATTTAATGAAACATAGGATAAACAACATAAATATAATTTAATAAAGCATAGGATAAAACAACATAAATACAATTTAATAAAGCATAGGATAAAACAACATAAATAAAATTTAATAAAGCATAGGTTAAAACAACATAAATACAATTTAATAAAGCATCGGACAAAACAACATAAATACAATTTAATAAAGCATAGGATAAAACAACATAAATACAATTTATAAAGCATAGGATAAAACAACATAAATACAATTTAATAAAGCATAGGATAAAACAACATAAATAAAATTTAATAAAGCATAGGTTAAAACAACATAAATACAATTTAATAAAGCATCGGACAAAACAACATAAATACAATTTAATAAAGCATAGGATAAAACAACATAAATACAATGTATAAAGCATAGGATAAAACAACATAAATACAATTTAATAAAGCATAGGATAAAACAACATAAATAAAATTTAATAAAGCATAGGATAAAACAACATAAATACAATTTAATAAAGCATACGTTAAAACGACATAAATACAATTTAATAAAGCATAGGATAAAACAAAATAAATACAATTTAATAAAGCATAGGATAAAACAACATAAATACAATTTAATAAAGCATAGGATAAAACAACATAAATACAATTTAATAAAGCATACGTTAAAACAACGTAAATACAATTAAATAAAGCATAGGATAAAACAACATAAATACAATTTAATAAAGCATAGGTTAAAACAACATAAATACAATTTTATAAAGCATAGGATAAAACAACATAAATACAATTTAATAAAGCATAGGTTAAAACAACATAAATACAATTTAATAAAGCATAGGATAAAACAACATATATTCAATTTAATAAAGCATAGGATAAAACAACATAAATACAATTTAATAAAGCATAGGATAAAACAACATAAATAAAATTTAATAAAGCATATGATAAAACAACATAAATAAAATTTAATAAAGCATAGGATAAAACAACGTAAATACAATTTAATAAAGCATAGGATAAAACAACATAAATTAAATTTAATAAAGCATAGGATAAAACAACATAAATACAATTTAATAAAGCATAGGATAAAACAACATAAATACAATTTAATAAAGCATAGGTTAAAACAACATAAACGAAATTTAATAAAGCATAGGATAAAACAACATAAATACAATTTAATAAAGCATAGGATAAAACAACATAAATACAATTTAATAAAGCATAGGATAAAACAACATAAATACAATTTAATAAAGCATAGGATAAAACAACATAAATACAATTTAATAAAGCATAGGATAAAACAACATAAATACAATTTAATAAAGCATCGGACAAAACAACATAAATACAATTTAATAAAGCATAGGATAAAACAACATAAATACAATTTAATAAAGCATCGGACAAAACAACATAAATACAATTTAATAAAGCATAGGATAAAACAACATAAATACAATTTATAAAGCATAGGATAAAACAAAATAAATACAATTTAATAAAGCATAGGATAAAACAACATAAATACAATTTAATAAAGCATAGGATAAAACAACATAAAAACAATTTAATAAAGCATAGGCTAAAACTACATAAATACAATTTAATAAAGCATAGGATAAAACAACATAAATACAATTTAATAAAGCATAGGTTAAAACAACATAAATACAATTTAATAAAGCATAGGATAAAACAACATAAATACAATTTAATAAAGCATAGGATAAAACAACATAAATACAATTTAATAAAGCATAGGTTAAAACAACATAAATACAATTTAATAAAGCATTAGATAAAACAACATGAATATAATTTAGTAAAGCATAAGATAAAACAACATGAATACAATTTAATAAAGCATAGGATAAAACAACATGAATAAAATTTAATAAAGCATAGGTTAAAACAACATAAATACAATTTAATAAAGCATCGGACAAAACAACATAAATACAATTTAATAAAGCATAGGATAAAACAACATAAATACAATTTATAAAGCATAGGATAAAACAACATAAATACAATTTATAAAGCATAGGATAAAACAACATAAATACAATTTAATAAAGCATAGGATAAAACAACATAAATACAATTTAATAAAGCATAGGATAAAACAACATAAAAACAATTTAATAAAGCATAGGCTAAAACTACATAAATACAATTTAATAAAGCATAGGATAAAACAACATAAATACAATTTAATAAAGCATAGGTTAAAACAACATAAATACAATTTAATAAAGCATAGGATAAAACAACATAAATACAATTTAATAAAGCATAGGATAAAACAACATAAATACAATTTAATAAAGCATAGGTTAAAACAACATAAATACAATTTATAAAGCATAGGATAAAACAACATAAATACAATTTAATAAAGCATAGGATAAAACAAAATAAATACAATTTAATAAAGCATAGGATAAAACAACATAAATAAAATTTAATAAAGCATAGGATAAAACAACATAAATACAATTTAATAAAGCATACGTTAAAACGACATAAATACAATTTAATAAAGCATAGGATAAAACAAAATAAATACAATTTAATAAAGCATAGGATAAAACAACATAAATACAATTTAATAAAGCAGCGGACAAAACAACATAAATACAATTTAATAAAGCATAGGATAAAACAACATAAATACAATTTATAAAGCATAGGATAAAACAACATAAATACAATTTAATAAAGCATAGGATAAAACAACATAAATACAATTTAATAAAGCATAGGATAAAACAACATAAAAACAATTTAATAAAGCATAGGCTAAAACTACATAAATACAATTTAATAAAGCATAGGATAAAACAACATAAATACAATTTAATAAAGCATAGGTTAAAACAACATAAATACAATTTAATAAAGCATAGGATAAAACAACATAAATACAATTTAATAAAGCATAGGATAAAACAACATAAATACAATTTAATAAAGCATAGGTTAAAACAACATAAATACAATTTAATAAAGCATTAGATAAAACAACACGAATATAATTTAGTAAAGCATAAGATAAAACAACATGAATACAATTTAATAAAGCATAGGATAAAACAACATGAATAAAATTTAATAAAACATAGGTTAAAACAACATAAATACAATTTAATAAAGCATCGGACAAAACAACATAAATACAATTTAATAAAGCATAGGATAAAACAACATAAATACAATTTATAAAGCATAGGATAAAACAACATAAATACAATTTATAAAGCATAGGATAAAACAACATAAATACAATTTAATAAAGCATAGGATAAAACAACATAAATACAATTTAATAAAGCATAGGATAAAACAACATAAAAACAATTTAATAAAGCATAGGCTAAAACTACATAAATACAATTTAATATAGCATAGGATAAAACAACATAAATACAATTTAATAAAGCATATGTTAAAACAACATAAATACAATTTAATAAAGCATAGGATAAAACAACATAAATACAATTTAATAAAGCATAGGATAAAACAACATAAATACAATTTAATAAAGCATAGGTTAAAACAACATAAATACAATTTAATAAAGCATTAGATAAAACAACATGAATATAATTTACTAAAGCATAAGATAAAACAACATGAATACAATTTAATAAAGCATAGGATAAAACAACATGAATAAAATTTAATAAAGCATAGGTTAAAACAACATAAATACAATTTAATAAAGCATCGGACAAAACAACATAAATACAATTTAATAAAGCATAGGATAAAACAACATAAATACAATTTATAAAGCATAGGATAAAACAACATAAATACAATTTAATAAAGCATAGGATAAAACAAAATAAATACAATTTAATAAAGCATAGGATAAAACAACATAAATAAAATTTAATAAAGCATAGGATAAAACAACATAAATAAAATTTAATAAAGCATAGGATAAAACAACGTAAATACAATTTAATAAAGCATAGGATAAAACAACATAAATTAAATTTAATAAAGCATAGGATAAAACAACATAAATACAATTTAATAAAGCATAGGATAAAACAACATAAATACAATTTAATAAAGCATAGGTTAAAACAACATAAATGCAATTTAATAAAGCATAGGATAAAACAACATAAATACAATTTAATAAAACATAGGATAAAACAACATAAATACAATTTAATAAAGCATAGGATAAAACAACATAAATACAATTTAATAAAGCATAGGATAAAACAACATAAATACAATTTAATAAAGCATAGGATAAAACAACATAAATACAATTTAATAAAGCATCGGACAAAACAACATAAATACAATTTAATAAAGCATAGGATAAAACAACATAAATACAATTTAATAAAGAATCGGACAAAACAACATAAATACAATTTAATAAAGCATAGGATAAAACAACATAAATACAATTTATAAAGCATAGGATAAAACAACATAAATACAATTTAATAAAGCATAGGATAAAACAACATAAATACAATTTAATAAAGCATAGGATAAAACAACATAAAAACAATTTAATAAAGCATAGGCTAAAACTACATAAATACAATTTAATAAAGCATAGGATAAAACAACATAAATACAATTTAATAAAGCATAGGTTAAAACAACATAAATACAATTTAATAAAGCATAGGATAAAACAACATAAATACAATTTAATAAAGCATAGGATAAAACAACATAAATACAATTTAATAAAGCATAGGTTAAAACAACATAAATACAATTTAATAAAGCATTAGATAAAACAACATGAATATAATTTAGTAAAGCATAAGATAAAACAACATGAATACAATTTAATAAAGCATAGGACAAAACAACATAAATACAATTTAATAAAGCATAGGATAAAACAACATAAATACAATTTATAAAGCATAGGATAAAACAACATAAATACAATTTAATAAAGCATAGGATAAAACAACATAAATACAATTTAATAAAGCATAAGATAAAACAACATGAATATAATTTAGTAAAGCATAAGATAAAACAACATGAATACAATTTAATAAAGCATAGGCTAAAACAACATAAATACAATTTAATAAAGCATAGGCTAAAACTACATAAACAAAATTTAATAAAGCATAGGATAAAACAAATTAAATACAATTTAATAAAGCATAGGATAAAACAACATAAATAAAATTTAACAAAGCATAGGTTAAAACAACATAAATACAATTTAATAAAGCATCGGACAAAACACCATAAATACAATTTAATAAAGCATAGGATAAAACAACATAAATACAATTTAATAAAGCATAGGTTAAAACAACATAAATGCAATTTAATAAAGCATAGGATAAAACAACATAAATACAATTTAATAAAGCATAGGATAAAACAACATAAATTCAATTTAATAAAGCATAGGATAAAACAACATAAATACAATTTAATAAAGCATAGGAAAAAACAACATAAATACAATTTAATAAAGCATAAGATAAAACAACATGAATACAATTTAATAAAGCATAGGTTAAAACAACATAAATACAATTTAATAAAGCATAGGTTAAAACAACATAAATACAATTTAATAAAGCATATTATAAAACAACATAAATACAATTTAATAAAGCATAGGATAAAACAACATAAATAAAATTTAATAAAGCATAGGTTAAAAACAACATAAATACAATTTAATAAAGCATAGGATAAAACAACATAAATACAATTTAATAAAGCATAGGATAAAACAACATAAATACTTTTTAATAAAGCATAGGATAAAACCACATAAATACAATTTAATAAAGTACAGGATAAAACAACATAAATACAATTTAATAAAGCATAGGATAAAACAACATAAATACAATTTAATAAAGCATAGGATAAAACAACATAAATACAATTTAATAAAGTATAGGATAAAACAACATAAATACAATTTAATAAAGCATACGATAAAACATCATAAATACAATTAAATAAAGCATAGGATAAAACAACATAAATACAATTTAATAAAGCATAGGTTAAAACAACATAAATACAATTTTATAAAGCATAGGATAAAACAACATAAATACAATTTAATAAAGCATAGGTTAAAACAACATAAATACAATTTAATAAAGCATAGGATAAAACAACATAAATTCAATTTAATAAAGCATAGGATAAAACAACATAAATACAATTTAATAAAGCATAGTTTAAAACAACATAAATACAATTTAATAAAGCATAGTTTAAAACAACATAAATACAATTTAATAAAGCATAGTTTAAAACAACATAAATACAATTTAATAAAGCATAGTTTAAAACAACATAAATCCAATTTAATAAAGCATTAGATAAAACAACATGAATATAATTTAGTAAAGCATAAGATAAAACAACATGAATACAATTTAATAAAGCATAGGATAAAACAACATGAATAAAACTTAATAAAGCATAGGTTAAAACAACATAAATACAATTTAATAAAGCATAGGATAAAACCACAGAAATACAATTTAATAAAGCATAGGATAAAACAACATAAATACAATTTAATAAAGCATAGGACAAAACAACATAAATACAATTTAATAAAGCATAGGATAAAACAACATAAATACAATTTAATGAAACATAGGATAAACAACATAAATATAATTTAATAAAGCATAGGATAAAACAACATAAATACAATTTAATAAAGCATAGGATAAAACAACATAAATAAAATTTAATAAAGCATAGGTTAAAACAACATAAATACAATTTAATAAAGCATCGGACAAAACAACATAAATACAATTTAATAAAGCATAGGATAAAACAACATAAATACAATTTATAAAGCATAGGATAAAACAACATAAATACAATTTAATAAAGCATAGGATAAAACAACATAAATAAAATTTAATAAAGCATAGGTTAAAACAACATAAATACAATTTAATAAAGCATCGGACAAAACAACATAAATACAATTTAATAAAGCATAGGATAAAACAACATAAATACAATGTATAAAGCATAGGATAAAACAACATAAATACAATTTAATAAAGCATAGGATAAAACAACATAAATAAAATTTAATAAAGCATAGGATAAAACAACATAAATACAATTTAATAAAGCATACGTTAAAACGACATAAATACAATTTAATAAAGCATAGGATAAAACAAAATAAATACAATTTAATAAAGCATAGGATAAAACAACATAAATACAATTTAATAAAGCATAGGATAAAACAACATAAATACAATTTAATAAAGCATACGTTAAAACAACGTAAATACAATTAAATAAAGCATAGGATAAAACAACATAAATACAATTTAATAAAGCATAGGTTAAAACAACATAAATACAATTTTATAAAGCATAGGATAAAACAACATAAATACAATTTAATAAAGCATAGGTTAAAACAACATAAATACAATTTAATAAAGCATAGGATAAAACAACATATATTCAATTTAATAAAGCATAGGATAAAACAACATAAATACAATTTAATAAAGCATAGGATAAAACAACATAAATAAAATTTAATAAAGCATATGATAAAACAACATAAATAAAATTTAATAAAGCATAGGATAAAACAACGTAAATACAATTTAATAAAGCATAGGATAAAACAACATAAATTAAATTTAATAAAGCATAGGATAAAACAACATAAATACAATTTAATAAAGCATAGGATAAAACAACATAAATACAATTTAATAAAGCATAGGTTAAAACAACATAAACGAAATTTAATAAAGCATAGGATAAAACAACATAAATACAATTTAATAAAGCATAGGATAAAACAACATAAATACAATTTAATAAAGCATAGGATAAAACAACATAAATACAATTTAATAAAGCATAGGATAAAACAACATAAATACAATTTAATAAAGCATAGGATAAAACAACATGAATACAATTTAATAAAGCATAGGATAAAACAACATGAATAAAATTTAATAAAGCATAGGTTAAAACAACATAAATACAATTTAATAAAGCATCGGACAAAACAACATAAATACAATTTAATAAAGCATAGGATAAAACAACATAAATACAATTTATAAAGCATAGGATAAAACAACATAAATACAATTTATAAAGCATAGGATAAAACAACATAAATACAATTTAATAAAGCATAGGATAAAACAACATAAATACAATTTAATAAAGCATAGGATAAAACAACATAAAAACAATTTAATAAAGCATAGGCTAAAACTACATAAATACAATTTAATAAAGCATAGGATAAAACAACATAAATACAATTTAATAAAGCATAGGTTAAAACAACATAAATACAATTTAATAAAGCATAGGATAAAACAACATAAATACAATTTAATAAAGCATAGGATAAAACAACATAAATACAATTTAATAAAGCATAGGTTAAAACAACATAAATACAATTTATAAAGCATAGGATAAAACAACATAAATACAATTTAATAAAGCATAGGATAAAACAAAATAAATACAATTTAATAAAGCATAGGATAAAACAACATAAATAAAATTTAATAAAGCATAGGATAAAACAACATAAATACAATTTAATAAAGCATACGTTAAAACGACATAAATACAATTTAATAAAGCATAGGATAAAACAAAATAAATACAATTTAATAAAGCATAGGATAAAACAACATAAATACAATTTAATAAAGCAGCGGACAAAACAACATAAATACAATTTAATAAAGCATAGGATAAAACAACATAAATACAATTTATAAAGCATAGGATAAAACAACATAAATACAATTTAATAAAGCATAGGATAAAACAACATAAATACAATTTAATAAAGCATAGGATAAAACAACATAAAAACAATTTAATAAAGCATAGGCTAAAACTACATAAATACAATTTAATAAAGCATAGGATAAAACAACATAAATACAATTTAATAAAGCATAGGTTAAAACAACATAAATACAATTTAATAAAGCATAGGATAAAACAACATAAATACAATTTAATAAAGCATAGGATAAAACAACATAAATACAATTTAATAAAGCATAGGTTAAAACAACATAAATACAATTTAATAAAGCATTAGATAAAACAACACGAATATAATTTAGTAAAGCATAAGATAAAACAACATGAATACAATTTAATAAAGCATAGGATAAAACAACATGAATAAAATTTAATAAAGCATAGGTTAAAACAACATAAATACAATTTAATAAAGCATCGGACAAAACAACATAAATACAATTTAATAAAGCATAGGATAAAACAACATAAATACAATTTATAAAGCATAGGATAAAACAACATAAATACAATTTATAAAGCATAGGATAAAACAACATAAATACAATTTAATAAAGCATAGGATAAAACAACATAAATACAATTTAATAAAGCATAGGATAAAACAACATAAAAACAATTTAATAAAGCATAGGCTAAAACTACATAAATACAATTTAATATAGCATAGGATAAAACAACATAAATACAATTTAATAAAGCATATGTTAAAACAACATAAATACAATTTAATAAAGCATAGGATAAAACAACATAAATACAATTTAATAAAGCATAGGATAAAACAACATAAATACAATTTAATAAAGCATAGGTTAAAACAACATAAATACAATTTAATAAAGCATTAGATAAAACAACATGAATATAATTTACTAAAGCATAAGATAAAACAACATGAATACAATTTAATAAAGCATAGGATAAAACAACATGAATAAAATTTAATAAAGCATAGGTTAAAACAACATAAATACAATTTAATAAAGCATCGGACAAAACAACATAAATACAATTTAATAAAGCATAGGATAAAACAACATAAATACAATTTATAAAGCATAGGATAAAACAACATAAATACAATTTAATAAAGCATAGGATAAAACAAAATAAATACAATTTAATAAAGCATAGGATAAAACAACATAAATAAAATTTAATAAAGCATAGGATAAAACAACATAAATAAAATTTAATAAAGCATAGGATAAAACAACGTAAATACAATTTAATAAAGCATAGGATAAAACAACATAAATTAAATTTAATAAAGCATAGGATAAAACAACATAAATACAATTTAATAAAGCATAGGATAAAACAACATAAATACAATTTAATAAAGCATAGGTTAAAACAACATAAATGCAATTTAATAAAGCATAGGATAAAACAACATAAATACAATTTAATAAAACATAGGATAAAACAACATAAATACAATTTAATAAAGCATAGGATAAAACAACATAAATACAATTTAATAAAGCATAGGATAAAACAACATAAATACAATTTAATAAAGCATAGGATAAAACAACATAAATACAATTTAATAAAGCATCGGACAAAACAACATAAATACAATTTAATAAAGCATAGGATAAAACAACATAAATACAATTTAATAAAGCATCGGACAAAACAACATAAATACAATTTAATAAAGCATAGGATAAAACAACATAAATACAATTTATAAAGCATAGGATAAAACAACATAAATACAATTTAATAAAGCATAGGATAAAACAACATAAATACAATTTAATAAAGCATAGGATAAAACAACATAAAAACAATTTAATAAAGCATAGGCTAAAACTACATAAATACAATTTAATAAAGCATAGGATAAAACAACATAAATACAATTTAATAAAGCATAGGTTAAAACAACATAAATACAATTTAATAAAGCATAGGATAAAACAACATAAATACAATTTAATAAAGCATAGGATAAAACAACATAAATACAATTTAATAAAGCATAGGTTAAAACAACATAAATACAATTTAATAAAGCATTAGATAAAACAACATGAATATAATTTAGTAAAGCATAAGATAAAACAACATGAATACAATTTAATAAAGCATAGGACAAAACAACATAAATACATTTAATAAAGCATAGGATAAAACAACATAAATACAATTTATAAAGCATAGGATAAAACAACATAAATACAATTTAATAAAGCATAGGATAAAACAACATAAATACAATTTAATAAAGCATAAGATAAAACAACATGAATATAATTTAGTAAAGCATAAGATAAAACAACATGAATACAATTTAATAAAGCATAGGCTAAAACAACATAAATACAATTTAATAAAGCATAGGCTAAAACTACATAAACAAAATTTAATAAAGCATAGGATAAAACAAATTAAATACAATTTAATAAAGCATAGGATAAAACAACATAAATAAAATTTAACAAAGCATAGGTTAAAACAACATAAATACAATTTAATAAAGCATCGGACAAAACACCATAAATACAATTTAATAAAGCTTAGGATAAAACAACATAAATACAATTTAATAAAGCATAGGTTAAAACAACATAAATGCAATTTAATAAAGCATAGGATAAAACAACATAAATACAATTTAATAAAGCATAGGATAAAACAACATAAATTCAATTTAATAAAGCATAGGATAAAACAACATAAATACAATTTAATAAAGCATAGGAAAAAACAACATAAATACAATTTAATAAAGCATAAGATAAAACAACATGAATACAATTTAATAAAGCATAGGTTAAAACAACATAAATACAATTTAATAAAGCATAGGATAAAACAACATAAATACAATTTAATAAAGCATAGGTTAAAACAACATAAATACAATAAAGCATAGGATAAAACAACATAAATACAATTTCATAAAGCATAGGCTAAAACTACATAAATACAATTTAATAAAGCATCGGACAAAACAACATAAATACAATTTAATAAAGCATAGGATAAAACAACATAAATACAATTTATAAAGCATAGGATAAAACAACATAAATACAATTTAATAAAGCATAGGATAAAACAACATAAATGAAATTTAATAAAGCATAGGTTAAAACAACATAAATACAATTTAATAAAGCATCGGACAAAACAACATAAATACAATTTAATAAAGCATAGGATAAAACAACATAAATACAATTTATAAAGCATAGGATAAAACAACATAAATACAATTTAATAAAGCATAGGATAAAACAACATAAATACAATTTAATAAAGCATAGGATAAAACAACATAAATACAATTTAATGAAACATAGGATAAACAACATAAATACAATTTAGTAAAGCATAGGACAAAACAACATAAATACAATTTAATAAAGCATATGTTAAAACAACACAAATACAATTTAATAAAGCATAAGATAAAACAACATGAATATAATTTAGTAAAGCATAAGATAAAACAACATAAATACAATTTAATAAAGCATCGGACAAAACAACATAAATACAATTTAATAAAGCATAGGATAAAACAACATAAATACAATTTATAAAGCATAGGATAAAACAACATAAATACAATTTAATAAAGCATAGGATAAAACAACATAAATACAATTTAATAAAGCATAGGATAAGACAACATAAATACAATTTAATAAAGCATAGGATAAAACAACATAAATACAATTTAATAAAGCATAAGATAAAAAAACATGAATACAATTTAATAAAGCATAGGTTAAAACAACATAAATACAATTTAATAAATCATAGAATAAAACAACATAAATACAATTTAATAAAGCATAGGTTAAAACAACATAAATACAATTTAATAAAGCATAGGATAAAATAACATAAATACAATTTCATAAAGCATAGGCTAAAACTACATAAATACAATTTAATAAAGCATCGGACAAAACAACATAAATACAATTTAATAAAGCATATGATAAAACAACATAAATACAATTTATAAAGCATAGGATAAAACAACATAAATACAATTTAATAAAGCATAGGATAAAACAACATAAATAAAATTTAATAAAGCATAGGTTAAAACAACATAAATACAATTTAATAAAGCATTGGACAAAACAACATAAATACAATTAAATAAAGCAGAGGATAAAACAACATAAATACAATTTAATAAAGCATAGGTTAAAACAACATAAATACAATTTAATAAAGCATAGGATAAAACAACATAAATACAATTTAATAAAGCATAGGATAAAACAACATAAATAAAATTTAATAAAGCATAGGTTAAAACAACATAAATACAATTTAATAAAGCATCGGACAAAACAACATAAATACAATTTAATAAAGCATAGTATAAAACAACATAAATACAATTTATAAAGCATAGGATAAAACAACATAAATACAATTTAATAAAGCATAGGATAAAACAACATAAATACAATTTAATAAAGCATAGGATAAAACAACATAAAAACAATTTAATAAAGCATAGGCTAAAACTACATAAATACAATTTAATAAAGCATAGGATAAAACAACATAAATACAATTTAATAAAGCATAGGTTAAAACAACATAAATACCATTTAATAAAGCATAGGATAAAACAACATAAATACAATTTAATAAAGCATAGGATAAGACAACATAAATACAATTTAATAAAGCATAGGCTAAAACTACATAAATACAATTTAATAAAGCATAGGTTAAAACAACATAAATACAATTTAATAAAGCATAGGATAAAACAACATAAATACAATTTAATAAAGCATAGGATAAAACAACATAAATACAATTTAATAAAGCATAGGTTAAAACAACATAAATACAATTTAATAAAGCATTAGATAAAACAACATGAATATAATTTAGTAAAGCATAAGATAAAACAACATGAATACAATTTAATAAAGCATAGGATAAAACAACATGAATAAAATTTAATAAAGCATAGGTTAAAACAACATAAATACAATTTAATAAAGCATAGGATAAAACCACAGAAATACAATTTAATAAAGCATAGGATAAAACAACATAAATACAATTTAATAAAGCATAGGACAAAACAACATAAATACAATTTAATAAAGCATAGGATAAAACAACATAAATACAATTTAATGAAACATAGGATAAACAACATAAATATAATTTAATAAAGCATAGGATAAAACAACATAAATACAATTTAATAAAGAATAGGATAAAAGAACATAAATAAAATTTAATAAAGCATAGGTTAAAACAACATAAATACAATTTAATAAAGCATAGGTTAAAACAACATAAATACAATTTAATAAAGCATATTATAAAACAACATAAATACAATTTAATAAAGCATAGGATAAAACAACATAAATAAAATTTAATAAAGCATAGGTTAAAAACAACATAAATACAATTTAATAAAGCATAGTATAAAACAACATAAATACAATTTATAAAGCATAGGATAAAACAACATAAATACAATTTAATAAAGCATAGGATAAAACAACATAAATACAATTTAATAAAGCATAGGATAAAACAACATAAAAACAATTTAATAAAGCATAGGCTAAAACTAAATAAATACAATTTAATAAAGCATAGGATAAAACAACATAAATACAATTTAATAAAGCATAGGTTAAAACAACATAAATACCATTTAATAAAGCATAGGATAAAACAACATAAATACAATTTAATAAAGCATAGGATAAGACAACATAAATACAATTTAATAAAGCATTAGATAAAACAACATGAATATAATTTAGTAAAGCATAAGATAAAACAACATGAATACAATTTAATAAAGCATAGGATAAAACAACATAAATACAATTTAATGAAACATAGGATAAACAACATAAATATAATTTAATAAAGCATAGGATAAAACAACATAAATACAATTTAATAAAGAATAGGATAAAAGAACATAAATAAAATTTAATAAAGCATAGGTTAAAACAACATAAATACAATTTAATAAAGCATAGGTTAAAACAACATAAATACAATTTAATAAAGCATATTATAAAACAACATAAATACAATTTAATAAAGCATAGGATAAAACAACATAAATAAAATTTAATAAAGCATAGGTTAAAAACAACATAAATACAATTTAATAAAGCATAGGATAAAACAACATAAATACAATTTAATAAAGCATAGGATAAAACAACATAAATACTTTTTAATAAAGCATAGGATAAAACCACATAAATACAATTTAATAAAGTACAGGATAAAACAACATAAATACAATTTAATAAAGCATACGATAAAACATCATAAATACAATTAAATAAAGCATAGGATAAAACAACATAAATACAATTTAATAAAGCATAGGTTAAAACAACATAAATACAATTTTATAAAGCATACGATAAAACATCATAAATACAATTAAATAAAGCATAGGATAAAACAACATAAATACAATTTAATAAAGCATAGGTTAAAACAACATAAATACAATTTTATAAAGCATAGGATAAAACAACATAAATACAATTTAATAAAGCATAGGTTAAAACAACATAAATACAATTTAATAAAGCATAGGATAAAACAACATAAATTCAATTTAATAAAGCATAGGATAAAACAACATAAATACAATTTAATAAAGCATAGTTTAAAACAACATAAATACAATTTAATAAAGCATAGTTTAAAACAACATAAATACAATTTAATAAAGCATAGTTTAAAACAACATAAATACAATTTAATAAAGCATAGTTTAAAACAACATAAATACAATTTAATAAAGCATTAGATAAAACAACATGAATATAAATTAGTAAAGCATAAGATAAAACAACATGAATACAATTTAATAAAGCATAGGATAAAACAACATGAATAAAACTTAATAAAGCATAGGTTAAAACAACATAAATACAATTTAATAAAGCATAGGATAAAACCACAGAAATACAATTTAATAAAGCATAGGATAAAACAACATAAATACAATTTAATAAAGCATAGGACAAAACAACATAAATACAATTTAATAAAGCATAGGATAAAACAACATAAATACAATTTAATGAAACATAGGATAAACAACATAAATATAATTTAATAAAGCATAGGATAAAACAACATAATTACAATTTAATAAAGCATAGGATAAAACAACATAAATACAATTTAATGAAACATAGGATAAACAACATAAATATAATTTAATAAAGCATAGGATAAAACAACATAAATACAATTTAATAAAGAATAGGATAAAAGAACATAAATAAAATTTAATAAAGCATAGGTTAAAACAACATAAATACAATTTAATAAAGCATAGGTTAAAACAACATAAATACAATTTAATAAAGCATATTATAAAACAACATAAATACAATTTAATAAAGCATAGGATAAAACAACATAAATCAAATTTAATAAAGCATAGGTTAAAAACAACATAAATACAATTTAATAAAGCATAGGATAAAACAACATAAATACAATTTAATAAAGCATAGGATAAAACAACATAAATACTTTTTAATAAAGCATAGGATAAAACCACATAAATACAATTTAATAAAGTACAGGATAAAACAACATAAATACAATTTAATAAAGCATAGGATAAAACAACATAAATACAATTTAATAAAGCATAGGATAAAACAACATAAATACAATTTAATAAAGTATAGGATAAAACAACATAAATACAATTTAATAAAGCATACGATAAAACATCATAAATACAATTAAATAAAGCATAGGATAAAACAACATAAATACAATTTAATAAAGCATAGGTTAAAACAACATAAATACAATTTTATAAAGCATAGGATAAAACAACATAAATACAATTTAATAAAGCATAGGTTAAAACAACATAAATACAATTTAATAAAGCATAGGATAAAACAACATAAATTCAATTTAATAAAGCATAGGATAAAACAACATAAATACAATTTAATAAAGCATAGTTTAAAACAACATAAATACAATTTAATAAAGCATAGTTTAAAACAACATAAATACAATTTAATAAAGCATCGGACAAAACAACATAAATACAATTTAATAAAGCATAGGATAAAACAACATAAATACAATGTATAAAGCATAGGATAAAACAACATAAATACAATTTAATAAAGCATAGGATAAAACAACATAAATAAAATTTAATAAAGCATAGGATAAAACAACATAAATACAATTTAATAAAGCATACGTTAAAACGACATAAATACAATTTAATAAAGCATAGGATAAAACAAAATAAATACAATTTAATAAAGCATAGGATAAAACAACATAAATACAATTTAATAAAGCATAGGATAAAACAACATAAATACAATTTAATAAAGCATACGTTAAAACAACGTAAATACAATTAAATAAAGCATAGGATAAAACAACATAAATACAATTTAATAAAGCATAGGTTAAAACAACATAAATACAATTTTATAAAGCATAGGATAAAACAACATAAATACAATTTAATAAAGCATAGGTTAAAACAACATAAATACAATTTAATAAAGCATAGGATAAAACAACATATATTCAATTTAATAAAGCATAGGATAAAACAACATAAATACAATTTAATAAAGCATAGGATAAAACAACATAAATAAAATTTAATAAAGCATAGGATAAAACAACATAAATAAAATTTAATAAAGCATAGGATAAAACAACGTAAATACAATTTAATAAAGCATAGGATAAAACAACATAAATTAAATTTAATAAAGCATAGGATAAAACAACATAAATACAATTTAATAAAGCATAGGATAAAACAACATAAATACAATTTAATAAAGCATAGGTTAAAACAACATAAATGCAATTTAATAAAGCATAGGATAAAACAACATAAATACAATTTAATAAAGCATAGGATAAAACAACATAAATACAATTTAATAAAGCATAGGATAAAACAACATAAATACAATTTAATAAAGCATAGGATAAAACAACATAAATACAATTTAATAAAGCATAGGATAAAACAACATAAATACAATTTAATAAAGCATACGTTAAAACGACATAAATACAATTTAATAAAGCATAGGATAAAACAAAATAAATACAATTTAATAAAGCATAGGATAAAACAACATAAATACAATTTAATAAAGCATAGGATAAAACAACATAAATACAATTTAATAAAGCATACGTTAAAACAACGTAAATACAATTAAATAAAGCATAGGATAAAACAACATAAATACAATTTAATAAAGCATAGGTTAAAACAACATAAATACAATTTTATAAAGCATAGGATAAAACAACATAAATACAATTTAATAAAGCATAGGTTAAAACAACATAAATACAATTTAATAAAGCATAGGATAAAACAACATATATTCAATTTAATAAAGCATAGGATAAAACAACATAAATACAATTTAATAAAGCATAGGATAAAACAACATAAATAAAATTTAATAAAGCATAGGATAAAACAACATAAATAAAATTTAATAAAGCATAGGATAAAACAACGTAAATACAATTTAATAAAGCATAGGATAAAACAACATAAATTAAATTTAATAAAGCATAGGATAAAACAACATAAATACAATTTAATAAAGCATAGGATAAAACAACATAAATACAATTTAATAAAGCATAGGTTAAAACAACATAAATGCAATTTAATAAAGCATAGGATAAAACAACATAAATACAATTTAATAAAGCATAGGATAAAACAACATAAATACAATTTAATAAAGCATAGGATAAAACAACATAAATACAATTTAATAAAGCATAGGATAAAACAACATAAATACAATTTAATAAAGCATAGGATAAAACAACATAAATACAATTTAATAAAGCATCGGACAAAACAACATAAATACAATTTAATAAAGCATAGGATAAAACAACATAAATACAATTTAATAAAGCATCGGACAAAACAACATAAATACAATTTAATAAAGCATAGGATAAAACAACATAAATACAATTTATAAAGCATAGGATAAAACAACATAAATACAATTTAATAAAGCATAGGATAAAACAACATAAATACAATTTAATAAAGCATAGGATAAAACAACATAAAAACAATTTAATAAAGCATAGGCTAAAACTACATAAATACAATTTAATAAAGCATAGGATAAAACAACATAAATACAATTTAATAAAGCATAGGTTAAAACAACATAAATACAATTTAATAAAGCATAGGATAAAACAACATAAATACAATTTAATAAAGCATAGGATAAAACAACATAAATACAATTTAATAAAGCATAGGTTAAAACAACATAAATACAATTTAATAAAGCATTAGATAAAACAACATGAATATAATTTAGTAAAGCATAAGATAAAACAACATGAATACAATTTAATAAAGCATAGGATAAAACAACATGAATAAAATTTAATAAAGCATAGGTTAAAACAACATAAATACAATTTAATAAAGCATCGGACAAAACAACATAAATACAATTTAATAAAGCATAGGATAAAACAACATAAATACAATTTATAAAGCATAGGATAAAACAACATAAATACAATTTATAAAGCATAGGATAAAACAACATAAATACAATTTAATAAAGCATAGGATAAAACAACATAAATACAATTTAATAAAGCATAGGATAAAACAACATAAAAACAATTTAATAAAGCATAGGCTAAAACTACATAAATACAATTTAATAAAGCATAGGATAAAACAACATAAATACAATTTAATAAAGCATAGGATAAAACAACATAAAAACAATTTAATAAAGCATAGGCTAAAACTACATAAATACAATTTAATAAAGCATAGGATAAAACAACATAAATACAATTTAATAAAGCATAGGTTAAAACAACATAAATACAATTTAATAAAGCATAGGATAAAACAACATAAATACAATTTAATAAAGCATAGGATAAAACAACATAAATACAATTTAATAAAGCATAGGTTAAAACAACATAAATACAATTTATAAAGCATAGGATAAAACAACATAAATACAATTTAGTAAAGCATAGGATAAAACAAAATAAATACAATTTAATAAAGCATAGGATAAAACAACATAAATAAAATTTAATAAAGCATAGGATAAAACAACATAAATACAATTTAATAAAGCATACGTTAAAACGACATAAATACAATTTAATAAAGCATAGGATAAAACAAAATAAATACAATTTAATAAAGCATAGGATAAAACAACATAAATACAATTTAATAAAGCAGCGGACAAAACAACATAAATACAATTTAATAAAG
Source organism: Phyllobates terribilis (assembly GCF_046119375.1). Lineage (NCBI taxonomy): Eukaryota > Metazoa > Chordata > Amphibia > Anura > Dendrobatidae > Phyllobates > Phyllobates terribilis. Next base: position 2,888,289 of record NW_027362778.1, read on the forward strand.
CATAGGATAAAACAACATAAATACAATTTATAAAGCATAGGATAAAACAACATAAATACAATTTAATAAAGCATAGGATAAAACAACATAAATACAATTTAATAAAGCATAGGATAAAACAACATAAAAACAATTTAATAAAGCATAGGCTAAAACTACATAAATACAATTTAATAAAGCATAGGATAAAACAACATAAATACAATTTAATAAAGCATAGGTTAAAACAACATAAATACAATTTAATAAAGCATAGGATAAAACAACATAAATACAATTTAATAAAGCATAGGATAAAACAACATAAATACAATTTAATAAAGCATAGGTTAAAACAACATAAATACAATTTAATAAAGCATTAGATAAAACAACATGAATATAATTTAGTAAAGCATAAGATAAAACAACATGAATACAATTTAATAAAGCATAGGATAAAACAACATGAATAAAATTTAATAAAGCATAGGTTAAAACAACATAAATACAATTTAATAAAGCATCGGACAAAACAACATAAATACAATTTAATAAAGCATAGGATAAAACAACATAAATACAATTTATAAAGCATAGGATAAAACAACATAAATACAATTTATAAAGCATAGGATAAAACAACATAAATACAATTTAATAAAGCATAGGATAAAACAACATAAATACAATTTAATAAAGCATAGGATAAAACAACATAAAAACAATTTAATAAAGCATAGGCTAAAACTACATAAATACAATTTAATATAGCATAGGATAAAACAACATAAATACAATTTAATAAAGCATATGTTAAAACAACATAAATACAATTTAATAAAGCATAGGATAAAACAACATAAATACAATTTAATAAAGCATAGGATAAAACAACATAAATACAATTTAATAAAGCATAGGTTAAAACAACATAAATACAATTTAATAAAGCATTAGATAAAACAACATGAATATAATTTAGTAAAGCATAAGATAAAACAACATGAATACAATTTAATAAAGCATAGGATAAAACAACATGAATAAAATTTAATAAAGCATAGGTTAAAACAACATAAATACAATTTAATAAAGAATCGGACAAAACAACATAAATACAATTTAATAAAGCATAGGATAAAACAACATAAATACAATTTATAAAGCATAGGATAAAACAACATAAATACAATTTAATAAAGCATAGGATAAAACAAAATAAATACAATTTAATAAAGCATAGGATAAAACAACATAAATAAAATTTAATAAAGCATAGGATAAAACAACATAAATAAAATTTAATAAAGCATAGGATAAAACAACGTAAATACAATTTAATAAAGCATAGGATAAAACAACATAAATTAAATTTAATAAAGCATAGGATAAAACAACATAAATACAATTTAATAAAGCATAGGATAAAACAACATAAATACAATTTAATAAAGCATAGGTTAAAACAACATAAATGCAATTTAATAAAGCATAGGATAAAACAACATAAATACAATTTAATAAAACATAGGATAAAACAACATAAATACAATTTAATAAAGCATAGGATAAAACAACATAAATACAATTTAATAAAGCATAGGATAAAACAACATAAATACAATTTAATAAAGCATAGGATAAAACAACATAAATACAATTTAATAAAGCATCGGACAAAACAACATAAATACAATTTAATAAAGCATAGGATAAAACAACATAAATACAATTTAATAAAGCATCGGACAAAACAACATAAATACAATTTAATAAAGCATAGGATAAAACAACATAAATACAATTTATAAAGCATAGGATAAAACAACATAAATACAATTTAATAAAGCATAGGATAAAACAACATAAATACAATTTAATAAAGCATAGGATAAAACAACATAAAAACAATTTAATAAAGCATAGGCTAAAACTACATAAATACAATTTAATAAAGCATAGGATAAAACAACATAAATACAATTTAATAAAGCATAGGTTAAAACAACATAAATACAATTTAATAAAGCATAGGATAAAACAACATAAATACAATTTAATAAAGCATAGGATAAAACAACATAAATACAATTTAATAAAGCATAGGTTAAAACAACATAAATACAATTTAATAAAGCATTAGATAAAACAACATGAATATAATTTAGTAAAGCATAAGATAAAACAACATGAATACAATTTAATAAAGCATAGGACAAAACAACATAAATACAATTTAATAAAGCATAGGATAAAACAACATAAATACAATTTATAAAGCATAGGATAAAACAACATAAATACAATTTAATAAAGCATAGGATAAAACAACATAAATACAATTTAATAAAGCATAAGATAAAACAACATGAATATAATTTAGTAAATCATAAGATAAAACAACATGAATACAATTTAATAAAGCATAGGCTAAAACAACATAAATACAATTTAATAAAGCATAGGCTAAAACTACATAAACAAAATTTAATAAAGCATAGGATAAAACAAATTAAATACAATTTAATAAAGCATAGGATAAAACAACATAAATAAAATTTAACAAAGCATAGGTTAAAACAACATAAATACAATTTAATAAAGCATCGGACAAAACACCATAAATACAATTTAATAAAGCATAGGATAAAACAACATAAATACAATTTAATAAAGCATAGGTTAAAACAACATAAATGCAATTTAATAAAGCATAGGATAAAACAACATAAATACAATTTAATAAAGCATAGGATAAAACAACATAAATTCAATTTAATAAAGCATAGGATAAAACAACATAAATACAATTTAATAAAGCATAGGATAAAACAACATAAATACAATTTAATAAAGCATAAGATAAAACAACATGAATACAATTTAATAAAGCATAGGTTAAAACAACATAAATACAATTTAATAAAGCATAGGATAAAACAACATAAATACAATTTAATAAAGCATAGGTTAAAACAGCATAAATACAATAAAGCATAGGATAAAACAACATAAATACAATTTCATAAAGCATAGGCTAAAACTACATAAATACAATTTAATAAAGCATCGCACAAAACAACATAAATACAATTTAATAAAGCATAGGATAAAACAACATAAATACAATTTATAAAGCATAGAATAAAACAACATAAATACAATTTAATAAAGCATAGGATAAAACAACATAAATGAAATTTAATAAAGCATAGGTTAAAAAAACATAAATACAATTTAATAAAGCATCGGACAAAACAACATAAATACAATTTAATAAAGCATAGGATAAAACAACATAAATACAATTTATAAAGCATAGGATAAAACAACATAAATACAATTTAATAAAGCATAGGATAAAACAACATAAATACAATTTAATAAAGCATAGGATAAAACAACATAAATACAATTTAATGAAACATAGGATAAACAACATAAATACAATTTAGTAAAGCATAGGACAAAACAACATAAATACAATTTAATAAAGCATATGTTAAAACAACATAAATACAATTTAATAAAGCATAAGATAAAACAACATGAATATAATTTAGTAAAGCATAAGATAAAACAACATAAATACAATTTAATAAAGCATCGGACAAAACAACATAAATACAATTTAATAAAGCATAGGATAAAACAACATAAATACAATTTATAAAGCATAGGATAAAACAACATAAATACAATTTAATAAAGCATAGGATAAAACAACATAAATACAATTTAATAAAGCATAGGATAAGACAACATAAATACAATTTAATAAAGCATAGGATAAAACAACATAAATACAATTTAATAAAGCATAGGATAAAACAACATAAATACAATTTATAAAGCATAGGATAAAACAACATAAATACAATTTAATAAAGCATAGGATAAAACAACATAAATACAATTTAATAAAGCATAGGATAAGACAACATAAATACAATTTAATAAAGCATAGGATAAAACAACATAAATACAATTTAATAAAGCATAGGATAAAACAACATAAATACAATTTAATAAAGCATAGGATAAAACAACATAAATAAAATTTAATAAAGCATAGGTTAAAACAACATAAATACAATTTAATAAAGCATCGGACAAAACAACATAAATACAATTTAATAAAGCATAGTATAAAACAACATAAATACAATTTATAAAGCATAGGATAAAACAACATAAATACAATTTAATAAAGCATAGGATAAAACAACATAAATACAATTTAATAAAGCATAGGATAAAACAACATAAAAACAATTTAATAAAGCATAGGCTAAAACTACATAAGTACAATTTAATAAAGCATAGGTTAAAACAACATAAATACAATTTTATAAAGCATAGGCTAAAACTACATAAATACAATTTAATAAAGCATAGGATAAAACAACATAAATACAATTTAATAAAGCATAGGATAAAACAACATAAATACAATTTAATAAAGCATAGGTTAAAACAACATAAATACAATTTTATAAAGCATAGGATAAAACAACATAAATACAATTTAATAAAGCATAGGATAAGACAACATAAATACAATTTAATAAAGCATAGGCTAAAACTACATAAATACAATTTAATAAAGCATAGGATAAAACAACATAAATAAAATTTAATAAAGCATAGGTTAAAACAACATAAATACAATTTAATAAAGCATCGGACAAAACAACATAAATACAATTTAATAAAGCATAGGATAAAACAACATAAATACAATTTAATAAAGCATAGTTTAAAACAACATAAATACAATTTAATAAAGCATTAAATAAAACACCATGAATATAATTTAGTAAAGCATAAGATAAAACAACATGAATACAATTTAATAAAGCATAGGATAAAACAACATGAATACAATTTAATAAAGCATAGGTTAAAACAACATAAATACAATTTAATAAAGCATAGAATAAAACAACATAAATACAATTTAATAAAGCATAGGATAAAACAACATAAATACAATTTAATAAAGCATAGGTTAAAACAACATAAATACAATTTAATAAAGCATTAGATAAAACAACATGAATATAATTTAGTAAAGCATAAGATAAAACAACATGAATACAATTTAATAAAGCATAGGATAAAACAACATGAATAAAATTTAATAAAGCATAGGTTAAAACAACATAAATACAATTTAATAAAGCATAGGATAAAACCACAGAAATACAATTTAATAAAGCATAGGATAAAACAACATAAATACAATTTAATAAAGCATAGGACAAAACAACATAAATACAATTTAATAAAGCATAGGATAAAACAACATAAATAAAATTTAATAAAGCATAGGTTAAAACAACATGAATACAATTTAATAAAGCATCGGACAAAACAACATAAATACAATTTAATAAAGCATAGGATAAAACAACATAAATACAATTTATAAAGCATAGGATAAAACAACATAAATACAATTTAATAAAGCATAGGATAAAACAACATAAATACAATTTAATAAAGCATATTATAAAACAACATAAATACAATTTAATAAAGCATAGGATAAAACAACATAAATAAAATTTAATAAAGCATAGGTTAAAAACAACATAAATACAATTTAATAAAGCATAGGATAAAACAACATAAATACAATTTAATAAAGCATAGGATAAAACAACATAAATACAATTTAAAAAAGCATAGGATAAAACAACATAAATACAATTTAATAAAGCATAGGATAAAACAACATAAATACAATTTAATAAAGCATAGGTTAAAACAAAATAAATACAATTTTATAAAGCATAGGATAAAACAACATAAATACAATTTAATAAAGCATAGGTTAAAACAACATAAATACAATTTAATAAAGCATAGGATAAAACAACATAAATTCAATTTAATAAAGCATAGGATAAAACAACATAAATACAATTTAATAAAGCATAGTTTAAAACAACATAAATACAATTTAATAAAGCATTAGATAAAACAACATGAATATAATTTAGTAAAGCATAAGATAAAACAACATGAATACAATTTAATAAAGCATAGGATAAAACAACATGAATAAAATTTAATAAAGCATAGGTTAAAACAACATAAATACAATTTAATAAAGCATAGAATAAAACAACATAAATACAATTTAATAAAGCATAGGATAAAACAACATAAATACAATTTAATAAAGCATAGGTTAAAACAACATAAATACAATTTAATAAAGCATTAGATAAAACAACATGAATATAATTTAGTAAAGCATAAGATAAAACAACATGAATACAATTTAATAAAGCATAGGATAAAACAACATGAATAAAATTTAATAAAGCATAGGTTAAAACAACATAAATACAATTTAATAAAGCATAGGATAAAACCACAGAAATACAATTTAATAAAGCATAGGATAAAACAACATAAATACAATTTAATAAAGCATAGGACAAAACAACATAAATACAATTTAATAAAGCATAGGATAAAACAACATAAATAAAATTTAATAAAGCATAGGTTAAAACAACATGAATACAATTTAATAAAGCATCGGACAAAACAACATAAATACAATTTAATAAAGCATAGGATAAAACAACATAAATACAATTTATAAAGCATAGGATAAAACAACATAAATACAATTTAATAAAGCATAGGATAAAACAACATAAATACAATTTAATAAAGCATATTATAAAACAACATAAATACAATTTAATAAAGCATAGGATAAAACAACATAAATAAAATTTAATAAAGCATAGGTTAAAAACAACATAAATACAATTTAATAAAGCATAGGATAAAACAACATAAATACAATTTAATAAAGCATAGGATAAAACAACATAAATACTTTTTAATAAAGCATAGGATAAAACCACATAAATACAATTTAATAAAGTACAGGATAAAACAACATAAATACAATTTAATAAAGCATAGGATAAAACAACATAAATACAATTTAATAAAGCATAGGATAAAACAACATAAATACAATTTAATAAAGTATAGGATAAAACAACATAAATACAATTTAATAAAGCATACGATAAAACATCATAAATACAATTAAATAAAGCATAGGATAAAACAACATAAATACAATTTAATAAAGCATAGGTTAAAACAACATAAATACAATTTTATAAAGCATAGGATAAAACAACATAAATACAATTTAATAAAGCATAGGTTAAAACAACATAAATACAATTTAATAAAGCATAGGATAAAACAACATAAATTCAATTTAATAAAGCATAGGATAAAACAACATAAATACAATTTAATAAAGCATAGTTTAAAACAACATAAATACAATTTAATAAAGCATAGTTTAAAACAACATAAATACAATTTAATAAAGCATAGTTTAAAACAACATAAATACAATTTAATAAAGCATAGTTTAAAACAACATAAATACAATTTAATAAAGCATTAGATAAAACAACATGAATATAATTTAGTAAAGCATAAGATAAAACAACATGAATACAATTTAATAAAGCATAGGATAAAACAACATGAATAAAACTTAATAAAGCATAGGTTAAAACAACATAAATACAATTTAATAAAGCATAGGATAAAACCACAGAAATACAATTTAATAAAGCATAGGATAAAACAACATAAATACAATTTAATAAAGCATAGGATAAAACAACATGAATAAAACTTAATAAAGCATAGGTTAAAACAACATAAATACAATTTAATAAAGCATAGGATAAAACCACAGAAATACAATTTAATAAAGCATAGGATAAAACAACATAAATACAATTTAATAAAGCATAGGACAAAACAACATAAATACAATTTAATAAAGCATAGGATAAAACAACATAAATTCAATTTAATAAAGCATAGGATAAAACAACATAAATACAATTTAATAAAGCATAGGATAAAACAACATAAATACAATTTAAAAAAGCATAGGATAAAACAACATAAATACAATTTAATAAAGCATAGGATAAAACAACATAAATACAATTTAATAAAGCATAGGTTAAAACAAAATAAATACAATTTTATAAAGCATAGGATAAAACAACATAAATAAAATTTAATAAAGCATAGGTTAAAACAACATAAATACAATTTAATAAAGCATCGGACAAAACAACATAAATACAATTTAATAAAGCATAGGATAAAACAACATAAATACAATTTATAAAGCATAGGTTAAAACAACATAAATACAATTTAATAAAGCATAGGATAAAACAACATAAATAAAATTTAATAAAGCATAGGTTAAAACAACATAAATACAATTTAATAAAGCATCGGACAAAACAACATAAATACAATTTAATAAAGCATAGGATAAAACAACATAAATACAATTTATAAAGCATAGGATAAAACAACATAAATACAATTTAATAAAGCATAGGATAAAACAAAATAAATACAATTTAATAAAGCATAGGATAAAACAACATAAATAAAATTTAATAAAGCATAGGATAAAACAACATAAATACAATTTAATAAAGCATACGTTAAAACGACATAAATACAATTTAATAAAGCATAGGATAAAACAACATAAATACAATTTAATAAAGCATAGGATAAAACAACATAAATACAATTTAATAAAGCATAGGATAAAACAACATAAATACAATTTAATAAAGCATCGGACAAAACAACATAAATACAATTTAATAAAGCATAGGATAAAACAACATAAATACAATTTAATAAAGCATCGGACAAAACAACATAAATACAATTTAATAAAGCATAGGATAAAACAACATAAATACAATTTATAAAGCATAGGATAAAACAACATAAATACAATTTAATAAAGCATAGGCTAAAACTACATAAATACAATTTAATAAAGCATAGGATAAAACAACATAAATACAATTTAATAAAGCATAGGTTAAAACAACATAAATACAATTTAATAAAGCATAGGATAAAACAACATAAATACAATTTAATAAAGCATAGGATAAAACAACATAAATAAAATTTAATAAAGCATAGGTTAAAACAACATAAATACAATTTAATAAAGCATAGGATAAAACAACATAAATACAATTTAATAAAGCATAGGATAAAACAACATAAATACAATTTAATAAAGCATACGTTAAAACAACGTAAATACAATTAAATAAAGCATAGGATAAAACAACATAAATACAATTTAATAAAGCATAGGTTAAAACAACATAAATACAATTTTATAAAGCATAGGATAAAACAACATAAATACAATTTAATAAAGCATAGGTTAAAACAACATAAATACAATTTAATAAAGCATAGGATAAAACAACATATATTCACTTTAATAAAGCATAGGATAAAACAACATAAATACAATTTAATAAAGCATAGGATAAAACAACATAAATAAAATTTAATAAAGCATAGGATAAAACAACGTAAATACAATTTAATAAAGCATAGGATAAAACAACATAAATTAAATTTAATAAAGCATAGGATAAAACAACATAAATACAATTTAATAAAGCATAGGTTAAAACAACATAAATGCAATTTAATAAAGCATAGGATAAAACAACATAAATACAATTTAATAAAGCATAGGATAAAACAACATAAATACAATTTAATAAAGCATAGGATAAAACAACATAAATACAATTTAATAAAGCATAGGATAAAACAACATAAATACAATTTAATAAAGCATAGGATAAAACAACATAAATACAATTTAATAAAGCATAGGATAAAACAACATAAATAAAATTTAATAAAGCATAGGTTAAAACAACATAAATACAATTTAATAAAGCATAGGATAAAACAACATAAATACAATTTAATAAAGCATAGGATAAAACAACATAAATACAATTTAATAAAGCATAGGATAAAACAACATAAATAAAATTTAATAAAGCATAGGTTAAAACAACATAAATACAATTTAATAAAGCATAAGATAAAACCACATGAATATAATTTAGTAAAGCATAAGATAAAACAACATGAATACAATTTAATAAAGCATAGGATAAAACAACATAAATACAATTTAATAAAGCATAGGCTAAAACTACATAAATACAATTTAATAAAGCATAGGAAAAAACAAATTAAATACAATTTAATAAAGCATAGGATAAAACAACATAAATTAAATTTAATAAAGCATAGGATAAAACAACATAAATACAATTTAATAAAGCATAGGATAAAACAACATAAATACAATTTAATAAAGCATAAGATAAAACAACATGAATACAATTTAATAAAGCATAGGTTAAAACAACATAAATACAATTTAATAAAGCATAGGATAAAACAACATAAATACAATTTAATAAAGCATAGGTTAAAACAATATAAATACAATTTAATAAAGCATAGGATAAAACAACATAAATACAATTTAATAAAGCATAGGATAAAACAACATAAATACAATTTAATAAAGCATAGGATAAAGCAACACAAATACTTTTTAATAAAGCATAGGATAAAACCACATAAATACAATTTAATAAAGCATAGGATAAAACAAAATAAATAAAAGTTAATAAAGCATAGGTTAAAACAGCATAAATACAATTTAATAAAGCGTAGGACAAAACAACATAAATACAATTTAATAAAGCATAGTTTAAAACAACATAAATACAATTTAATAAAGCATAGGATAAAACCACAGAAATACAATTTAATAAAGCATAGGATAAAACAACATAAATACAATTTAATAAAGCATAGGACAAAACAACATAAATACAATTTAATAAAGCATAGGATAAAACAACATAAATACAATTTAATGAAACATAGGATAAACAACATGAATATAATTTACTAAAGCATAAGATAAAACAACATGAATACAATTTAATAAAGCATAGGTTAAAACAACATAAATACAATTTAAGAAAGCATAGGATAAAACTACATAAATACATTTTAATAAAGCATAGGATAAAACAACATAAATACAATTTAATAAAGCATAGGATAAAACAACATAAATTAAATTTAATAAAACATAGGTTAAAACAACATAAATACAATTTAATAAAGCATAGGATAAAACAACATAAATACAATTTAATAAAGCATAGGATAAAACAACATAAATACTTTTTAATAAAGCATAGGATAAAACCACATAAATACAATTTAATAAAGCATAGGATAAAACAACATACATAAAATTTAATAAAGCATAGGTTAAAACAACATAAATACAATTTAATAAAACGTAGGACAAAACAACATAAATACAATGTTATAAAGCATAGTTTAAAACAACATAAATACAATTTAATAAAGCATAGGATAAAACCACAGAAATACAATTTAATAAAGCATAGGATAAAACAACATAAATACAATTTAATAAAGCATAGGACAAAACAACATAAATACAATTTAATAAAGCATAGGTTAAAACAACATAAATACAATTTAAGAAAGCATAGGATAAAACTACATAAATACATTTTAATAAAGCATAGGATAAAACAACATAAATGCAATTTAATAAAGCATAGATTAAAACAACATAAATACAATTTAATAAAGCTTCGGACAAAACAACATAAATACAATTTAATAAAGCATAGGATAAAACAACATAAATTCAATTTAATAAAGCATAGGATAAAACAACATAAATACAATTTAATAAAGCATAGTTTAAAACAACATAAATACAATTTAATAAAGCATAGTTTAAAACAACATAAATACAATTTAATAAAGCATAGTTTAAAACAACATAAATACAATTTAATAAAGCATAGTTTAAAACAACATAAATACAATTTAATAAAGCATTAGATAAAACAACATGAATATAATTTAGTAAAGCATAAGATAAAACAACATGAATACAATTTAATAAAGCATAGGATAAAACAACTTGAATAAAACTGAATAAAGCATAGGTTAAAACAACATAAATACAATTTAATAAAGCATAGGATAAAACCACAGAAATACAATTTAATAAAGCATAGGATAAAACAACATAAATACAATTTAATAAAGCATAGGACAAAACAACATAAATACAATTTAATAAAGCATAGGATAAAACAACATAAATACAATTTAATGAAACATAGGATAAACAACATGAATATAATTTAGTAAAGCATAAGATAAAACAACATGAATACAATTTAATAAAGCATAGGTTAAAACAACATAAATACAATTTAAGAAAGCATAGGATAAAACTACATAAATACATTTTAATAAAGCATAGGATAAAACAACATAAATACAATTTAATAAAGCATAGGATAAAACAACATAAATAAAATTTAATAAAACATAGGTTAAAACAACATAAATACAATTTAATAAAGCATAGGATAAAACAACATAAATACAATTTAATAAAGCATAGGATAAAACAACATAAATACTTTTTAATAAAGCATAGGATAAAACCACATAAATACAATTTAATAAAGCATAGGATAAAACAACATACATAAAATTTAATAAAGCATAGGTTAAAACAACATAAATACAATTTAATAAAACGTAGGACAAAACAACATAAATACAATGTAATAAAGCATAGTTTAAAACAACATAAATACAATTTAATAAAGCATAGGATAAAACCACAGAAATACAATTTAATAAAGCATAGGATAAAACAACATACATAAAATTTAATAAAGCATAGGTTAAAACAACATAAATACAATTTAATAAAACGTAGGACAAAACAACATAAATACAATGTAATAAAGCATAGTTTAAAACAACATAAATACAATTTAATAAAGCATAGGATAAAACCACAGAAATACAATTTAATAAAGCATAGGTTAAAACAACATAAATACAATTTAAGAAAGCATAGGATAAAACTACATAAATACATTTTAATAAAGCATAGGATAAAACAACATAAATGCAATTTAATAAAGCATAGATTAAAACAACATAAATACAATTTAATAAAGCTTCGGACAAAACAACATAAATACAATTTAATAAAGCATAGGATAAAACAACATAAATACAATTTATAAAGCATAGGATAAAACAACATAAATACAATTTAATAAAGCATAGGATAAAACAACATAAATTCAATTTAATAAAGCATAGGATAAAACAACATAAATACAATTTAATAAAGCATAGTTTAAAACAACATAAATACAATTTAATAAAGCATAGTTTAAAACAACATAAATACAATTTAATAAAGCATAGTTTAAAACAACATAAATACAATTTAATAAAGCATAGGATAAAACAACATAAATACAATTTATAAAGCATAGGATAAAACAACATAAATACAATTTAATAAAGCATAGGATAAAACAACATAAATACAATTTAATAAAGCATAGGATAAAACAACATAAAAACAATTTAATAAAGCATAGGCTAAAACTACATAAATACAATTTAATAAAGCATAGGATAAAACAACATAAATACAATTTAATAAAGCATAGGTTAAAACAACATAAATACAATTTAATAAAGCATAGGATAAAACAACATAAATACAATTTAATAAAGCATAGGATAAAACAACATAAATAAAATTTAATAAAGCATAGGTTAAAACAACAGAAATACAATTTAATAAAGCATAGGATAAAACAACATAAATACAATTTAATAAAGCATAGGATAAAACAACATAAATACAATTTAATAAAGCATACGTTAAAACAACGTAAATACAATTAAATAAAGCATAGGATAAAACAACATAAATACAATTTAATAAAGCATAGGTTAAAACAACATAAATACAATTTTATAAAGCATAGGATAAAACAACATAAATACAATTTAATAAAGCATAGGTTAAAACAACATAAATACAATTTAATAAAGCATAGGATAAAACAACATATATTCACTTTAATAAAGCATAGGATAAAACAACATAAATACAATTTAATAAAGCATAGGATAAAACAACATAAATACAATTTAATAAAGCATAGGATAAAACAACATAAATAAAATTTAATAAAGCATAGGATAAAACAACGTAAATACAATTTAATAAAGCATAGGATAAAACAACATAAATTAAATTTAATAAAGCATAGGATAAAACAACATAAATACAATTTAATAAAGCATAGGTTAAAACAACATAAATGCAATTTAATAAAGCATAGGATAAAACAACATAAATACAATTTAATAAAGCATAGGATAAAACAACATAAATACAATTTAATAAAGCATAGGATAAAACAACATAAATACAATTTAATAAAGCATAGGATAAAACAACATAAATACAATTTAATAAAGCATAGGATAAAACAACATAAATACAATTTAATAAAGCATAGGATAAAACAACATAAATAAAATTTAATAAAGCATAGGTTAAAACAACATAAATACAATTTAATAAAGCATAGGACAAAACAACATAAATACAATTTAATAAAGCATAGGATAAAACAACATAAATACAATTTAATGAATCATAGGATAAACAACATAAATACAATTTAATAAAGCATAGGACAAAACAACATAAATACAATTTAATTAAGCATATGTTAAAACAACATAAATACAATTTAATAAAGCATAAGATAAAACCACATGAATATAATTTAGTAAAGCATAAGATAAAACAACATGAATACAATTTAATAAAGCATAGGATAAAACAACATAAATACAATTTAATAAAGCATAGGATAAAACTACATAAATACATTTTAATAAAGCATAGGATAAAACAACATAAATGCAATTTAATAAAGCATAGATTAAAACAACATAAATACAATTTAATAAAGCTTCGGACAAAACAACATAAATACAATTTAATAAAGCATAGGATAAAACAACATAAATTCAATTTAATAAAGCATAGGATAAAACAACATAAATACAATTTAATAAAGCATAGTTTAAAACAACATAAATACAATTTAATAAAGCATAGTTTAAAACAACATAAATACAATTTAATAAAGCATAGTTTAAAACAACATAAATACAATTTAATAAAGCATAGTTTAAAACAACATAAATACAATTTAATAAAGCATTAGATAAAACAACATGAATATAATTTAGTAAAGCATAAGATAAAACAACATGAATACAATTTAATAAAGCATAGGATAAAACAACTTGAATAAAACTGAATAAAGCATAGGTTAAAACAACATAAATACAATTTAATAAAGCATAGGATAAAACCACAGAAATACAATTTAATAAAGCATAGGATAAAACAACATAAATACAATTTAATAAAGCATAGGACAAAACAACATAAATACAATTTAATAAAGCATAGGATAAAACAACATAAATACAATTTAATGAAACATAGGATAAACAACATGAATATAATTTAGTAAAGCATAAGATAAAACAACATGAATACAATTTAATAAAGCATAGGTTAAAACAACATAAATACAATTTAAGAAAGCATAGGATAAAACTACATAAATACATTTTAATAAAGCATAGGATAAAACAACATAAATACAATTTAATAAAGCATAGGATAAAACAACATAAATAAAATTTAATAAAACATAGGTTAAAACAACATAAATACAATTTAATAAAGCATAGGATAAAACAACATAAATACAATTTAATAAAGCATAGGATAAAACAACATAAATACTTTTTAATAAAGCATAGGATAAAACCACATAAATACAATTTAATAAAGCATAGGATAAAACAACATACATAAAATTTAATAAAGCATAGGTTAAAACAACATAAATACAATTTAATAAAACGTAGGACAAAACAACATAAATACAATGTAATAAAGCATAGTTTAAAACAACATAAATACAATTTAATAAAGCATAGGATAAAACCACAGAAATACAATTTAATAAAGCATAGGATAAAACAACATACATAAAATTTAATAAAGCATAGGTTAAAACAACATAAATACAATTTAATAAAACGTAGGACAAAACAACATAAATACAATGTAATAAAGCATAGTTTAAAACAACATAAATACAATTTAATAAAGCATAGGATAAAACCACAGAAATACAATTTAATAAAGCATAGGTTAAAACAACATAAATACAATTTAAGAAAGCATAGGATAAAACTACATAAATACATTTTAATAAAGCATAGGATAAAACAACATAAATGCAATTTAATAAAGCATAGATTAAAACAACATAAATACAATTTAATAAAGCTTCGGACAAAACAACATAAATACAATTTAATAAAGCATAGGATAAAACAACATAAATACAATTTATAAAGCATAGGATAAAACAACATAAATACAATTTAATAAAGCATAGGATAAAACAACATAAATTCAATTTAATAAAGCATAGGATAAAACAACATAAATACAATTTAATAAAGCATAGTTTAAAACAACATAAATACAATTTAATAAAGCATAGTTTAAAACAACATAAATACAATTTAATAAAGCATAGTTTAAAACAACATAAATACAATTTAATAAAGCATAGGATAAAACAACATAAATACAATTTATAAAGCATAGGATAAAACAACATAAATACAATTTAATAAAGCATAGGATAAAACAACATAAATACAATTTAATAAAGCATAGGATAAAACAACATAAAAACAATTTAATAAAGCATAGGCTAAAACTACATAAATACAATTTAATAAAGCATAGGATAAAACAACATAAATACAATTTAATAAAGCATAGGTTAAAACAACATAAATACAATTTAATAAAGCATAGGATAAAACAACATAAATACAATTTAATAAAGCATAGGATAAAACAACATAAATAAAATTTAATAAAGCATAGGTTAAAACAACAGAAATACAATTTAATAAAGCATAGGATAAAACAACATAAATACAATTTAATAAAGCATAGGATAAAACAACATAAATACAATTTAATAAAGCATACGTTAAAACAACGTAAATACAATTAAATAAAGCATAGGATAAAACAACATAAATACAATTTAATAAAGCATAGGTTAAAACAACATAAATACAATTTTATAAAGCATAGGATAAAACAACATAAATACAATTTAATAAAGCATAGGTTAAAACAACATAAATACAATTTAATAAAGCATAGGATAAAACAACATATATTCACTTTAATAAAGCATAGGATAAAACAACATAAATACAATTTAATAAAGCATAGGATAAAACAACATAAATACAATTTAATAAAGCATAGGATAAAACAACATAAATAAAATTTAATAAAGCATAGGATAAAACAACGTAAATACAATTTAATAAAGCATAGGATAAAACAACATAAATTAAATTTAATAAAGCATAGGATAAAACAACATAAATACAATTTAATAAAGCATAGGTTAAAACAACATAAATGCAATTTAATAAAGCATAGGATAAAACAACATAAATACAATTTAATAAAGCATAGGATAAAACAACATAAATACAATTTAATAAAGCATAGGATAAAACAACATAAATAAAATTTAATAAAGCATAGGTTAAAACAACAGAAATACAATTTAATAAAGCATAGGATAAAACAACATAAATACAATTTAATAAAGCATAGGATAAAACAACATAAATACAATTTAATAAAGCATACGTTAAAACAACGTAAATACAATTAAATAAAGCATAGGATAAAACAACATAAATACAATTTAATAAAGCATAGGTTAAAACAACATAAATACAATTTTATAAAGCATAGGATAAAACAACATAAATACAATTTAATAAAGCATAGGTTAAAACAACATAAATACAATTTAATAAAGCATAGGATAAAACAACATATATTCACTTTAATAAAGCATAGGATAAAACAACATAAATACAATTTAATAAAGCATAGGATAAAACAACATAAATACAATTTAATAAAGCATAGGATAAAACAACATAAATAAAATTTAATAAAGCATAGGATAAAACAACGTAAATACAATTTAATAAAGCATAGGATAAAACAACATAAATTAAATTTAATAAAGCATAGGATAAAACAACATAAATACAATTTAATAAAGCATAGGTTAAAACAACATAAATGCAATTTAATAAAGCATAGGATAAAACAACATAAATACAATTTAATAAAGCATAGGATAAAACAACATAAATACAATTTAATAAAGCATAGGATAAAACAACATAAATACAATTTAATAAAGCATAGGATAAAACAACATAAATACAATTTAATAAAGCATAGGATAAAACAACATAAATACAATTTAATAAAGCATAGGATAAAACAACATAAATAAAATTTAATAAAGCATAGGTTAAAACAACATAAATACAATTTAATAAAGCATAGGACAAAACAACATAAATACAATTTAATAAAGCATAGGATAAAACAACATAAATACAATTTAATGAATCATAGGATAAACAACATAAATACAATTTAATAAAGCATAGGACAAAACAACATAAATACAATTTAATTAAGCATATGTTAAAACAACATAAATACAATTTAATAAAGCATAAGATAAAACCACATGAATATAATTTAGTAAAGCATAAGATAAAACAACATGAATACAATTTAATAAAGCATAGGATAAAACAACATAAATACAATTTAATAAAGCATAGGCTAAAACTACATAAATACAATTTAATAAAGCATAGGATAAAACAAATTAAATACAATTTAATAAAGCATAGGATAAAACAACATAAATTAAATTTAATAAAGCATAGGATAAAACAACATAAATACAATTTAATAAAGCATAGGATAAAACAACATAAATACAATTTAATAAAGCATAAGATAAAACAACATGAATACAATTTAATAAAGCATAGGTTAAAACAACATAAATACAATTTAATAAAGCATAGGATAAAACAACATAAATACAATTTAATAAAGCATAGGTTAAAACAATATAAATACAATTTAATAAAGCATAGGATAAAACAACATAAATCCAATTTAATAAAGCATAGTTTAAAACAACATAAATACAATTTAATAAAGCATAGGATAAAACCACAGAAATACAATTTAATAAAGCATAGGATAAAACAACATAAATACAATTTAATAAAGCATAGGACAAAACAACATAAATACAATTTAATAAAGCATAGGTTAAAACAACATAAATACAATTTAAGAAAGCATAGGATAAAACTACATAAATACATTTTAATAAAGCATAGGATAAAACAACATAAATGCAATTTAATAAAGCATAGATTAAAACAACATAAATACAATTTAATAAAGCTTCGGACAAAACAACATAAATACAATTTAATAAAGCATAGGATAAAACAACATAAATACAATTTATAAAGCATAGGATAAAACAACATAAATACAATTTAATAAAGCATAGGATAAAACAACATAAATTCAATTTAATAAAGCATAGGATAAAACAACATAAATACAATTTAATAAAGCATAGTTTAAAACAACATAAATACAATTTAATAAAGCATAGTTTAAAACAACATAAATACAATTTAATAAAGCATAGTTTAAAACAACATAAATACAATTTAATAAAGCATAGTTTAAAACAACATAAATACAATTTAATAAAGCATTAGATAAAACAACATGAATATAATTTAGTAAAGCATAAGATAAAACAACATGAATACAATTTAATAAAGCATAGGATAAAACAACATGAATAAAACTTAATAAAGCATAGGTTAAAACAACATAAATACAATTTAATAAAGCATAGGATAAAACCACAGAAATACAATTTAATAAAGCATAGGATAAAACAACATAAATACAATTTAATAAAGCATAGTTTAAAACAACATAAATACAATTTAATAAAGCATAGTTTAAAACAACATAAATACAATTTAATAAAGCATAGTTTAAAACAACATAAATACAATTTAATAAAGCATTAGATAAAACAACATGAATATAATTTAGTAAAGCATAAGATAAAACAACATGAATACAATTTAATAAAGCATAGGATAAAACAACATGAATAAAACTTAATAAAGCATAGGTTAAAACAACATAAATACAATTTAATAAAGCATAGGATAAAACCACAGAAATACAATTTAATAAAGCATAGGATAAAACAACATAAATACAATTTAATAAAGCATAGGATAAAACAACATGAATAAAACTTAATAAAGCATAGGTTAAAACAACATAAATACAATTTAATAAAGCATAGGATAAAACCACAGAAATACAATTTAATAAAGCATAGGATAAAACAACATAAATACAATTTAATAAAGCATAGGACAAAACAACATAAATACAATTTAATAAAGCATAGGATAAAACAACATAAATTCAATTTAATAAAGCATAGGATAAAACAACATAAATACAATTTAATAAAGCATAGGATAAAACAACATAAATACAATTTAAAAAAGCATAGGATAAAACAACATAAATACAATTTAATAAAGCATAGGATAAAACAACATAAATACAATTTAATAAAGCATAGGTTAAAACAAAATAAATACAATTTTATAAAGCATAGGATAAAACAACATAAATAAAATTTAATAAAGCATAGGTTAAAACAACATAAATACAATTTAATAAAGCATCGGACAAAACAACATAAATACAATTTAATAAAGCATAGGATAAAACAACATAAATACAATTTATAAAGCATAGGATAAAACAACATAAATACAATTTAATAAAGCATAGGATAAAACAACATAAATAAAATTTAATAAAGCATAGGTTAAAACAACATAAATACAATTTAATAAAGCATCGGACAAAACAACATAAATACAATTTAATAAAGCATAGGATAAAACAACATAAATACAATTTATAAAGCATAGGATAAAACAACATAAATACAATTTAATAAAGCATAGGATAAAACAAAATAAATACAATTTAATAAAGCATAGGATAAAACAACATAAATAAAATTTAATAAAGCATAGGATAAAACAACATAAATACAATTTAATAAAGCATACGTTAAAACGACATAAATACAATTTAATAAAGCATAGGATAAAACAACATAAATACAATTTAATAAAGCATAGGATAAAACAACATAAATACAATTTAATAAAGCATAGGATAAAACAACATAAATACAATTTAATAAAGCATCGGACAAAACAACATAAATACAATTTAATAAAGCATAGGATAAAACAACATAAATACAATTTAATAAAGCATCGGACAAAACAACATAAATACAATTTAATAAAGCATAGGATAAAACAACATAAATACAATTTATAAAGCATAGGATAAAACAACATAAATACAATTTAATAAAGCATAGGCTAAAACTACATAAATACAATTTAATAAAGCATAGGATAAAACAACATAAATACAATTTAATAAAGCATAGGTTAAAACAACATAAATACAATTTAATAAAGCATAGGATAAAACAACATAAATACAATTTAATAAAGCATAGGATAAAACAACATAAATAAAATTTAATAAAGCATAGGTTAAAACAACATAAATACAATTTAATAAAGCATAGGATAAAACAACATAAATACAATTTAATAAAGCATAGGATAAAACAACATAAATACAATTTAATAAAGCATACGTTAAAACAACGTAAATACAATTAAATAAAGCATAGGATAAAACAACATAAATACAATTTAATAAAGCATAGGTTAAAACAACATAAATACAATTTTATAAAGCATAGGATAAAACAACATAAATACAATTTAATAAAGCATAGGTTAAAACAACATAAATACAATTTAATAAAGCATAGGATAAAACAACATATATTCACTTTAATAAAGCATAGGATAAAACAACATAAATACAATTTAATAAAGCATAGGATAAAACAACATAAATAAAATTTAATAAAGCATAGGATAAAACAACGTAAATACAATTTAATAAAGCATAGGATAAAACAACATAAATTAAATTTAATAAAGCATAGGATAAAACAACATAAATACAATTTAATAAAGCATAGGTTAAAACAACATAAATGCAATTTAATAAAGCATAGGATAAAACAACATAAATACAATTTAATAAAGCATAGGATAAAACAACATAAATACAATTTAATAAAGCATAGGATAAAACAACATAAATACAATTTAATAATGCATAGGATAAAACAACATAAATACAATTTAATAAAGCATAGGATAAAACAACATAAATACAATTTAATAAAGCATAGGATAAAACAACATAAATAAAATTTAATAAAGCATAGGTTAAAACAACATAAATACAATTTAATAAAGCATAGGACAAAACAACATAAATACAATTTAATAAAGCATAGGATAAAACAACATAAATACAATTTAATGAAACATAGGATAAACAACATAAATACAATTTAATAAAGCATAGGACAAAACAACATAAATACAATTTAATTAAGCATATGTTAAAACAACATAAATACAATTTAATAAAGCATAAGATAAAACCACATGAATATAATTTAGTAAAGCATAAGATAAAACAACATGAATACAATTTAATAAAGCATAGGATAAAACAACATAAATACAATTTAATAAAGCATAGGCTAAAACTACATAAATACAATTTAATAAAGCATAGGATAAAACAAATTAAATACAATTTAATAAAGCATAGGATAAAACAACATAAATTAAATTTAATAAAGCATAGGATAAAACAACATAAATACAATTTAATAAAGCATAGGATAAAACAACATAAATACAATTTAATAAAGCATAAGATAAAACAACATGAATACAATTTAATAAAGCATAGGTTAAAACAACATAAATACAATTTAATAAAGCATAGGATAAAACAACATAAATACAATTTAATAAAGCATAGGTTAAAACAATATAAATACAATTTAATAAAGCATAGGATAAAACAACATAAATACAATTTAATAAAGCATAGGATAAAACAACATAAATACAATTTAATAAAGCATAGGATAAAGCAACACAAATACTTTTTAATAAAGCATAGGATAAAACCACATAAATACAATTTAATAAAGCATAGGATAAAACAAAATAAATAAAAGTTAATAAAGCATAGGTTAAAACAGCATAAATACAATTTAATAAAGCGTAGGACAAAACAACATAAATACAATTTAATAAAGCATAGTTTAAAACAACATAAATACAATTTAATAAAGCATAGGATAAAACCACAGAAATACAATTTAATAAAGCATAGGATAAAACAACATAAATACAATTTAATAAAGCATAGGACAAAACAACATAAATACAATTTAATAAAGCATAGGATAAAACAACATAAATACAATTTAATGAAACATAGGATAAACAACATGAATATAATTTACTAAAGCATAAGATAAAACAACATGAATACAATTTAATAAAGCATAGGTTAAAACAACATAAATACAATTTAAGAAAGCATAGGATAAAACTACATAAATACATTTTAATAAAGCATAGGATAAAACAACATAAATACAATTTAATAAAGCATAGGATAAAACAACATAAATTAAATTTAATAAAACATAGGTTAAAACAACATAAATACAATTTAATAAAGCATAGGATAAAACAACATAAATACAATTTAATAAAGCATAGGATAAAACAACATAAATACTTTTTAATAAAGCATAGGATAAAACCACATAAATACAATTTAATAAAGCATAGGATAAAACAACATACATAAAATTTAATAAAGCATAGGTTAAAACAACATAAATACAATTTAATAAAACGTAGGACAAAACAACATAAATACAATGTAATAAAGCATAGTTTAAAACAACATAAATACAATTTAATAAAGCATAGGATAAAACCACAGAAATACAATTTAATAAAGCATAGGATAAAACAACATAAATACAATTTAATAAAGCATAGGACAAAACAACATAAATACAATTTAATAAAGCATAGGTTAAAACAACATAAATACAATTTAAGAAAGCATAGGATAAAACTACATAAATACATTTTAATAAAGCATAGGATAAAACAACATAAATGCAATTTAATAAAGCATAGATTAAAACAACATAAATACAATTTAATAAAGCTTCGGACAAAACAACATAAATACAATTTAATAAAGCATAGGATAAAACAACATAAATACAATTTATAAAGCATAGGATAAAACAACATAAATACAATTTAATAAAGCATAGGATAAAACAACATAAATTCAATTTAATAAAGCATAGGATAAAACAACATAAATACAATTTAATAAAGCATAGTTTAAAACAACATAAATACAATTTAATAAAGCATAGTTTAAAACAACATAAATACAATTTAATAAAGCATAGTTTAAAACAACATAAATACAATTTAATAAAGCATAGTTTAAAACAACATAAATACAATTTAATAAAGCATTAGATAAAACAACATGAATATAATTTAGTAAAGCATAAGATAAAACAACATGAATACAATTTAATAAAGCATAGGATAAAACAACTTGAATAAAACTTAATAAAGCATAGGTTAAAACAACATAAATACAATTTAATAAAGCATAGGATAAAACCACAGAAATACAATTTAATAAAGCATAGGATAAAACAACATAAATACAATTTAATAAAGCATAGGACAAAACAACATAAATACAATTTAATAAAGCATAGGATAAAACAACATAAATACAATTTAATGAAACATAGGATAAACAACATGAATATAATTTAGTAAAGCATAAGATAAAACAACATGAATACAATTTAATAAAGCATAGGTTAAAACAACATAAATACAATTTAAGAAAGCATAGGATAAAACTACATAAATACATTTTAATAAAGCATAGGATAAAACAACATAAATACAATTTAATAAAGCATAGGATAAAACAACATAAATAAAATTTAATAAAACATAGGTTAAAACAACATAAATACAATTTAATAAAGCATAGGATAAAACAACATAAATACAATTTAATAAAGCATAGGATAAAACAACATAAATACTTTTTAATAAAGCATAGGATAAAACCACATAAATACAATTTAATAAAGCATAGGATAAAACAACATACATAAAATTTAATAAAGCATAGGTTAAAACAACATAAATACAATTTAATAAAACGTAGGACAAAACAACATAAATACAATGTAATAAAGCATAGTTTAAAACAACATAAATACAATTTAATAAAGCATAGGATAAAACCACAGAAATACAATTTAATAAAGCATAGGATAAAACAACATACATAAAATTTAATAAAGCATAGGTTAAAACAACATAAATACAATTTAATAAAACGTAGGACAAAACAACATAAATACAATGTAATAAAGCATAGTTTAAAACAACATAAATACAATTTAATAAAGCATAGGATAAAACCACAGAAATACAATTTAATAAAGCATAGGTTAAAACAACATAAATACAATTTAAGAAAGCATAGGATAAAACTACATAAATACATTTTAATAAAGCATAGGATAAAACAACATAAATGCAATTTAATAAAGCATAGATTAAAACAACATAAATACAATTTAATAAAGCTTCGGACAAAACAACATAAATACAATTTAATAAAGCATAGGATAAAACAACATAAATTCAATTTAATAAAGCATAGGATAAAACAACATAAATACAATTTAATAAAGCATAGTTTAAAACAACATAAATACAATTTAATAAAGCATAGTTTAAAACAACATAAATACAATTTAATAAAGCATAGTTTAAAACAACATAAATACAATTTAATAAAGCATAGGATAAAACAACATAAATACAATTTATAAAGCATAGGATAAAACAACATAAATACAATTTAATAAAGCATAGGATAAAACAACATAAATACAATTTAATAAAGCATAGGATAAAACAACATAAAAACAATTTAATAAAGCATAGGCTAAAACTACATAAATACAATTTAATAAAGCATAGGATAAAACAACATAAATACAATTTAATAAAGCATAGGTTAAAACAACATAAATACAATTTAATAAAGCATAGGATAAAACAACATAAATACAATTTAATAAAGCATAGGATAAAACAACATAAATAAAATTTAATAAAGCATAGGTTAAAACAACAGAAATACAATTTAATAAAGCATAGGATAAAACAACATAAATACAATTTAATAAAGCATAGGATAAAACAACATAAATACAATTTAATAAAGCATACGTTAAAACAACGTAAATACAATTAAATAAAGCATAGGATAAAACAACATAAATACAATTTAATAAAGCATAGGTTAAAACAACATAAATACAATTTTATAAAGCATAGGATAAAACAACATAAATACAATTTAATAAAGCATAGGTTAAAACAACATAAATACAATTTAATAAAGCATAGGATAAAACAACATATATTCACTTTAATAAAGCATAGGATAAAACAACATAAATACAATTTAATAAAGCATAGGATAAAACAACATAAATACAATTTAATAAAGCATAGGATAAAACAACATAAATAAAATTTAATAAAGCATAGGATAAAACAACGTAAATACAATTTAATAAAGCATAGGATAAAACAACATAAATTAAATTTAATAAAGCATAGGATAAAACAACATAAA
The DNA here is from genome assembly GCF_046119375.1 of Phyllobates terribilis. Lineage (NCBI taxonomy): Eukaryota > Metazoa > Chordata > Amphibia > Anura > Dendrobatidae > Phyllobates > Phyllobates terribilis. Next base: position 2,914,912 of record NW_027362778.1, read on the forward strand.
TACAATTTAATAAAGCATAGGTTAAAACAACATAAATGCAATTTAATAAAGCATAGGATAAAACAACATAAATACAATTTAATAAAGCATAGGATAAAACAACATAAATACAATTTAATAAAGCATAGGATAAAACAACATAAATACAATTTAATAAAGCATAGGATAAAACAACATAAATACAATTTAATAAAGCATAGGATAAAACAACATAAATACAATTTAATAAAGCATAGGATAAAACAACATAAATAAAATTTAATAAAGCATAGGTTAAAACAACATAAATACAATTTAATAAAGCATAGGACAAAACAACATAAATACAATTTAATAAAGCATAGGATAAAACAACATAAATACAATTTAATGAATCATAGGATAAACAACATAAATACAATTTAATAAAGCATAGGACAAAACAACATAAATACAATTTAATTAAGCATATGTTAAAACAACATAAATACAATTTAATAAAGCATAAGATAAAACCACATGAATATAATTTAGTAAAGCATAAGATAAAACAACATGAATACAATTTAATAAAGCATAGGATAAAACAACATAAATACAATTTAATAAAGCATAGGCTAAAACTACATAAATACAATTTAATAAAGCATAGGATAAAACAAATTAAATACAATTTAATAAAGCATAGGATAAAACAACATAAATTAAATTTAATAAAGCATAGGATAAAACAACATAAATACAATTTAATAAAGCATAGGATAAAACAACATAAATACAATTTAATAAAGCATAAGATAAAACAACATGAATACAATTTAATAAAGCATAGGTTAAAACAACATAAATACAATTTAATAAAGCATAGGATAAAACAACATAAATACAATTTAATAAAGCATAGGTTAAAACAATATAAATACAATTTAATAAAGCATAGGATAAAACAACATAAATACAATTTAATAAAGCATAGTTTAAAACAACATAAATACAATTTAATAAAGCATAGGATAAAACCACAGAAATACAATTTAATAAAGCATAGGATAAAACAACATAAATACAATTTAATAAAGCATAGGACAAAACAACATAAATACAATTTAATAAAGCATAGGTTAAAACAACATAAATACAATTTAAGAAAGCATAGGATAAAACTACATAAATACATTTTAATAAAGCATAGGATAAAACAACATAAATGCAATTTAATAAAGCATAGATTAAAACAACATAAATACAATTTAATAAAGCTTCGGACAAAACAACATAAATACAATTTAATAAAGCATAGGATAAAACAACATAAATACAATTTATAAAGCATAGGATAAAACAACATAAATACAATTTAATAAAGCATAGGATAAAACAACATAAATTCAATTTAATAAAGCATAGGATAAAACAACATAAATACAATTTAATAAAGCATAGTTTAAAACAACATAAATACAATTTAATAAAGCATAGTTTAAAACAACATAAATACAATTTAATAAAGCATAGTTTAAAACAACATAAATACAATTTAATAAAGCATTAGATAAAACAACATGAATATAATTTAGTAAAGCATAAGATAAAACAACATGAATACAATTTAATAAAGCATAGGATAAAACAACATGAATAAAACTTAATAAAGCATAGGTTAAAACAACATAAATACAATTTAATAAAGCATAGGATAAAACCACAGAAATACAATTTAATAAAGCATAGGATAAAACAACATAAATACAATTTAATAAAGCATAGGACAAAACAACATAAATACAATTTAATAAAGCATAGGATAAAACAACATAAATACAATTTAATGAAACATAGGATAAACAACATGAATATAATTTAGTAAAGCATAAGATAAAACAACATGAATACAATTTAATAAAGCATAGGTTAAAACAACATAAATACAATTTAAGAAAGCATAGGATAAAACTACATAAATACATTTTAATAAAGCATAGGATAAAACAACATAAATACAATTTAATAAAGCATAGGATAAAACAACATAAATAAAATTTAATAAAACATAGGTTAAAACAACATAAATACAATTTAATAAAGCATAGGATAAAACAACATAAATACAATTTAATAAAGCATAGGATAAAACAACAAAAATACTTTTTAATAAAGCATAGGATAAAACAACATAAATACAATTTAATAAAGCATAGGATAAAACAACATACATAAAATTTAATAAAGCATAGGTTAAAACAACATAAATACAATTTAATAAAACGTAGGACAAAACAACATAAATACAATGTAATAAAGCATAGTTTAAAACAACATAAATACAATTTAATAAAGCATAGGATAAAACCACAGAAATACAATTTAATAAAGCATAGGATAAAACAACATACATAAAATTTAATAAAGCATAGGTTAAAACAACATAAATACAATTTAATAAAACGTAGGACAAAACAACATAAATACAATGTAATAAAGCATAGTTTAAAACAACATAAATTCAATTTAATAAAGCATAGGATAAAACAACATAAATACAATTTAATAAAGCATAGTTTAAAACAACATAAATACAATTTAATAAAGCATAGTTTAAAACAACATAAATACAATTTAATAAAGCATAGTTTAAAACAACATAAATACAATTTAATAAAGCATAGTTTAAAACAACATAAATACAATTTAATAAAGCATAGGATAAAACCACAGAAATACAATTTAATAAAGCATAGGATAAAACAACATAAATACAATTTAATAAAGCATAGGACAAAACAACATAAATACAATTTAATAAAGCATAGGATAAAACAACATAAATACAATTTAATGAAACATAGGATAAACAACATAAATATAATTTAATAAAGCATAGGATAAAACAACATAAATAAAATTTAATAAAGCATAGGTTAAAACAACATAAATACAATTTAATAAAGCATCGGACAAAACAACATAAATACAATTTAATAAAGCATAGGATAAAACAACATAAATACAATTTATAAAGCATAGGATAAAACAACATAAATACAATTTAATAAAGCATAGGATAAAACAACATAAATAAAATTTAATAAAGCATAGGTTAAAACAACATAAATACAATTTAATAAAGCATCGGACAAAACAACATAAATACAATTTAATAAAGCATAGGATAAAACAACATAAATACAATTTATAAAGCATAGGATAAAACAACATAAATACAATTTAATAAAGCATAGGATAAAACAACATAAATAGACTTTAATAAAGCATAGGATAAAACAAATTAAATACAATTTAATAAAGCATAGGATAAAACAACATAAATTCAATTTAATAAAGCATAGGATAAAACAACATAAATACAATTTAATAAAGCATAGGATAAAACAACATAAATACAATTTAATAAAGCATAAGATAAAACAACATGAATACAATTTAATAAAGCATAGGTTAAAACAACATAAATACAATTGAATAAAGCATAGGATAAAACAACATAAATAGAATTTAATAAAGCATAGGTTAAAACAACATAAATACAATTTAATAAAGCATAGGATAAAACAACATAAATACAATTTAATAAAGCATAGGATAAAACAACATAAATTCAATTTAATAAAGCATAGGATAAAACAACATAAATACAATTTAATAAAGCATAGGATAAAACAACATAAATACAATTTAATAAAGCATAGGTTAAAACAACATAAATACAATTTAATAAAGCATAGGACAAAACAACATAAATACAATTTAATAAAGCATAGTTTAAAACAACATAAATACAATTTAATAAAGCATAGGATAAAACCACAGAAATACAATTTAATAAAGCATAGGATAAAACAACATAAATACAATTTAATAAAGCATAGGACAAAACAACATAAATACAATTTAATAAAGCATAGGTTAAAACAACATAAATACAATTTAAGAAAGCATAGGATAAAACTACATAAATACATTTTAATAAAGCATAGGATAAAACAACATAAATGCAATTTAATAAAGCATAGATTAAAACAACATAAATACAATTTAATAAAGCTTCGGACAAAACAACATAAATACAATTTAATAAAGCATAGGATAAAACAACATAAATACAATTTATAAAGCATAGGATAAAACAACATAAACACAATTTAATAAAGCATAGGATAAAACAACATAAATTCAATTTAATAAAGCATAGGATAAAACAACATAAATACAATTTAATAAAGCATAGTTTAAAACAACATAAATACAATTTAATAAAGCATAGTTTAAAACAACATAAATACAATTTAATAAAGCATAGTTTAAAACAACATAAATACAATTTAATAAAGCATAGGATAAAACCACAGAAATACAATTTAATAAAGCATAGGATAAAACAACATAAATACAATTTAATAAAGCATAGGACAAAACAACATAAATACAATTTAATAAAGCATAGGATAAAACAACATAAATACAATTTAATGAAACATAGGATAAACAACATAAATATAATTTAATAAAGCATAGGATAAAACAACATAAATACAATTTAATAAAGCATAGGATAAAACAACATAAATAAAATTTAATAAAGCATAGGTTAAAACAACATAAATACAATTTAATAAAGCATCGGACAAAACAACATAAATACAATTTAATAAAGCATAGGATAAAACAACATAAATACAATTTATAAAGCATAGGATAAAACAACATAAATACAATTTAATAAAGCATAGGATAAAACAACATAAATAAAATTTAATAAAGCATAGGTTAAAACAACATAAATACAATTTAATAAAGCATCGGACAAAACAACTTAAATACAATTTAATAAAGCATAGGATAAAACAACATAAATACAATTTATAAAGCATAGGATAAAACAACATAAATACAATTTAATAAAGCATAGGATAAAACAACATAAATAGACTTTAATAAAGCATAGGATAAAACAAATTAAATACAATTTAATAAAGCATAGGATAAAACAACATAAATTCAATTTAATAAAGCATAGGATAAAACAACATAAATACAATTTAATAAAGCATAGGATAAAACAACATAAATACAATTTAATAAAGCATAAGATAAAACAACATGAATACAATTTAATAAAGCATAGGTTAAAACAACATAAATACAATTGAATAAAGCATAGGATAAAACAACATAAATAGAATTTAATAAAGCATAGGTTAAAACAACATAAATACAATTTAATAAAGCATAGGATAAAACAACATAAATACAATTTAATAAAGCATAGGATAAAACAACATAAATAAAATTTAATAAAGCATAGGATAAAACAACGTAAATACAATTTAATAAAGCATAGGATAAAACAACATAAATTAAATTTAATAAAGCATAGGACAAAACAACATAAATACAATTTAATAAAGCATAGGTTAAAACAACATAAATACAATTTAAGAAAGCATAGGATAAAACTACATAAATACATTTTAATAAAGCATAGGATAAAACAACATAAATGCAATTTAATAAAGCATAGATTAAAACAACATAAATACAATTTAATAAAGCTTCGGACAAAACAACATAAATACAATTTAATAAAGCATAGGATAAAACAACATAAATACAATTTATAAAGCATAGGATAAAACAACATAAATACAATTTAATAAAGCATAGGATAAAACAACATAAATTCAATTTAATAAAGCATAGGATAAAACAACATAAATACAATTTAATAAAGCATAGTTTAAAACAACATAAATACAATTTAATAAAGCATAGTTTAAAACAACATAAATACAATTTAATAAAGCATAGTTTAAAACAACATAAATACAATTTAATAAAGCATAGTTTAAAACAACATAAATACAATTTAATAAAGCATTAGATAAAACAACATGAATATAATTTAGTAAAGCATAAGATAAAACAACATGAATACAATTTAATAAAGCATAGGATAAAACAACATGAATAAAACTTAATAAAGCATAGGTTAAAACAACATAAATACAATTTAATAAAGCATAGGATAAAACCACAGAAATACAATTTAATAAAGCATAGGATAAAACAACATAAATACAATTTAATAAAGCATAGGACAAAACAACATAAATACAATTTAATAAAGCATAGGATAAAATAACATAAATACAATTTAATGAAACATAGGATAAACAACATGAATATAATTTAGTAAAGCATAAGATAAAACAACATGAATACAATTTAATAAAGCATAGGTTAAAACAACATAAATACAATTTAAGAAAGCATAGGATAAAACTACATAAATACATTTTAATACAGCATAGGATAAAACAACATAAATACAATTTAATAAAGCATAGGATAAAACAACATAAATAAAATTTAATAAAACATAGGTTAAAACAACATAAATACAATTTAATAAAGCATAGGATAAAACAACATAAATACAATTTAATAAAGCATAGGATAAAACAACATAAATACTTTTTAATAAAGCATAGGATAAAACCACATAAATACAATTTAATAAAGCATAGGATAAAACAACATACATAAAATTTAATAAAGCATAGGTTAAAACAACATAAATACAATTTAATAAAACGTAGGACAAAACAACATAAATACAATGTAATAAAGCATAGTTTAAAACAACATAAATACAATTTAATAAAGCATAGGATAAAACCACAGAAATACAATTTAATAAAGCATAGGATAAAACAACATACATAAAATTTAATAAAGCATAGGTTAAAACAACATAAATACAATTTAATAAAACGTAGGACAAAACAACATAAATACAATGTAATAAAGCATAGTTTAAAACAACATAAATTCAATTTAATAAAGCATAGGATAAAACAACATAAATACAATTTAATAAAGCATAGTTTAAAACAACATAAATACAATTTAATAAAGCATAGTTTAAAACAACATAAATACAATTTAATAAAGCATAGTTTAAAACAACATAAATACAATTTAATAAAGCATAGTTTAAAACAACATAAATACAATTTAATAAAGCATAGGATAAAACCACAGAAATACAATTTAATAAAGCATAGGATAAAACAACATAAATACAATTTAATAAAGCATAGGACAAAACAACATAAATACAATTTAATAAAGCATAGGATAAAACAACATAAATACAATTTAATGAAACATAGGATAAACAACATAAATATAATTTAATAAAGCATAGGATAAAACAACATAAATACAATTTAATAAAGCATAGGATAAAACAACATAAATAAAATTTAATAAAGCATAGGTTAAAACAACATAAATACAATTTAATAAAGCATCGGACAAAACAACATAAATACAATTTAATAAAGCATAGGATAAAACAACATAAATACAATTTATAAAGCATAGGATAAAACAACATAAATACAATTTAATAAAGCATAGGATAAAACAACATAAATAGACTTTAATAAAGCATAGGATAAAACAAATTAAATACAATTTAATAAAGCATAGGATAAAACAACATAAATTCAATTTAATAAAGCATAGGATAAAACAACATAAATACAATTTAATAAAGCATAGGATAAAACAACATAAATACAATTTAATAAAGCATAAGATAAAACAACATGAATACAATTTAATAAAGCATAGGTTAAAACAACATAAATACAATTGAATAAAGCATAGGATAAAACAACATAAATAGAATTTAATAAAGCATAGGTTAAAACAACATAAATACAATTTAATAAAGCATAGGATAAAACAACATAAATACAATTTAATAAAGCATAGGATAAAACAACATAAATTCAATTTAATAAAGCATAGGATAAAACAACATAAATACAATTTAATAAAGCATAGGATAAAACAACATAAATACAATTTAATAAAGCATAGGTTAAAACAACATAAATACAATTTAATAAAGCATAGGACAAAACAACATAAATACAATTTAATAAAGCATAGTTTAAAACAACATAAATACAATTTAATAAAGCATAGGATAAAACCACAGAAATACAATTTAATAAAGCATAGGATAAAACAACATAAATACAATTTAATAAAGCATAGGACAAAACAACATAAATACAATTTAATAAAGCATAGGTTAAAACAACATAAATACAATTTAAGAAAGCATAGGATAAAACTACATAAATACATTTTAATAAAGCATAGGATAAAACAACATAAATGCAATTTAATAAAGCATAGATTAAAACAACATAAATACAATTTAATAAAGCTTCGGACAAAACAACATAAATACAATTTAATAAAGCATAGGATAAAACAACATAAATACAATTTATAAAGCATAGGATAAAACAACATAAATACAATTTAATAAAGCATAGGATAAAACAACATAAATTCAATTTAATAAAGCATAGGATAAAACAACATAAATACAATTTAATAAAGCATAGTTTAAAACAACATAAATACAATTTAATAAAGCATAGTTTAAAACAACATAAATACAATTTAATAAAGCATAGTTTAAAACAACATAAATACAATTTAATAAAGCATAGTTTAAAACAACATAAATACAATTTAATAAAGCATAGGATAAAACCACAGAAATACAATTTAATAAAGCATAGGATAAAACAACATAAATACAATTTAATAAAGCATAGGACAAAACAACATAAATACAATTTAATAAAGCATAGGATAAAACAACATAAATACAATTTAATGAAACATAGGATAAACAACATAAATATAATTTAATAAAGCATAGGATAAAACAACATAAATACAATTTAATAAAGCATAGGATAAAACAACATAAATAAAATTTAATAAAGCATAGGTTAAAACAACATAAATACAATTTAATAAAGCATCGGACAAAACAACATAAATACAATTTAATAAAGCATAGGATAAAACAACATAAATACAATTTATAAAGCATAGGATAAAACAACATAAATACAATTTAATAAAGCATAGGATAAAACAACATAAATAAAATTTAATAAAGCATAGGTTAAAACAACATAAATACAATTTAATAAAGCATCGGACAAAACAACATAAATACAATTTAATAAAGCATAGGATAAAACAACATAAATACAATTTATAAAGCATAGGATAAAACAATATAAATACAATTTAATAAAGCATAGGATAAAACAACATAAATAGACTTTAATAAAGCATAGGATAAAACAAATTAAATACAATTTAATAAAGCATAGGATAAAACAACATAAATTCAATTTAATAAAGCATAGGATAAAACAACATAAATACAATTTAATAAAGCATAGGATAAAACAACATAAATACAATTTAATAAAGCATAAGATAAAACAACATGAATACAATTTAATAAAGCATAGGTTAAAACAACATAAATACAATTGAATAAAGCATAGGATAAAACAACATAAATAGAATTTAATAAAGCATAGGTTAAAACAACATAAATACAATTTAATAAAGCATAGGATAAAACAACATAAATACAATTTAATAAAGCATAGGATAAAACAACATAAATAAAATTTAATAAAGCATAGGTTAAAACAACATAAATACAATTTAATAAAGCATAGGACAAAACAACATAAATACAATTTAATAAAGCATAGGATAAAACAACATAAATACAATTTAATGAAACATAGGATAAACAACATAAATACAATTTAATAAAGCATAGGACAAAACAACATAAATACAATTTAATTAAGCATATGTTAAAACAACATAAATACAATTTAATAAAGCATAAGATAAAACCACATGAATATAATTTAGTAAAGCATAAGATAAAACAACATGAATACAATTTAATAAAGCATAGGATAAAACAACATAAATACAATTTAATAAAGCATAGGCTAAAACTACATAAATACAATTTAATAAAGCATAGGATAAAACAAATTAAATACAATTTAATAAAGCATAGGATAAAACAACATAAATTAAATTTAATAAAGCATAGGATAAAACAACATAAATACAATTTAATAAAGCATAGGATAAAACAACATAAATACAATTTAATAAAGCATAAGATAAAACAACATGAATACAATTTAATAAAGCATAGGTTAAAACAACATAAATACAATTTAATAAAGCATAGGATAAAACAACATAAATACAATTTAATAAAGCATAGGATAAAACAACATAAATACAATTTATAAAGCATAGGATAAAACAACATAAATACAATTTAATAAAGCATTGGATAAAACAAAATAAATACAATTTAATAAAGCATAGGATAAAACAACATAAATAAAATTTAATAAAGCATAGGATAAAACAACATAAATAAAATTTAATAAAGCATACGTTAAAACGACATAAATACAATTTAATAAAGCATAAGATAAAACAAAATAAATACAATTTAATAAAGCATAGGATAAAACAACATAAATACAATTTAATAAAGCATAGGATAAAACAACATAAATACAATTTAATAAAGCATACGTTAAAACAACGTAAATACAATTAAATAAAGCATAGGATAAAACAACATAAATACAATTTAATAAAGCATAGGTTAAAACAACATAAATACAATTTTATAAAGCATAGGATAAAACAACATAAATACAATTTAATAAAGCATAGGTTAAAACAACATAAATACAATTTAATAAAGCATAGGATAAAACAACATATATTCAATTTAATAAAGCATAGGATAAAACAACATAAATACAATTTAATAAAGCATAGGATAAAACAACATAAATAAAATTTAGTAAAGCATAGGATAAAACAACATAAATAAAATTTAATAAAGCATAGGATAAAACAACGTAAATACAATTTAATAAAGCATAGGAAAAAACAACATAAATTAAATTTAATAAAGCATAGGATAAAACAACATAAATACAATTTAATAAAGCATAGGATAAAACAACATAAATACAATTTAATAAAGCATAGGACAAAACAACATAAATACAATTTAATAAAGCATAGGTTAAAACAACATAAATACAATTTAAGAAAGCATAGGATAAAACTACATAAATACATTTTAATAAAGCATAGGATAAAACAACATAAATGCAATTTAATAAAGCATAGATTAAAACAACATAAATACAATTTAATAAAGCTTCGGACAAAACAACATAAATACAATTTAATAAAGCATAGGATAAAACAACATAAATACAATTTATAAAGCATAGGATAAAACAACATAAATAAAATTTAATAAAGCATAGGATAAAACAACATAAATTCAATTTAATAAAGCATAGGATAAAACAACATAAATACAATTTAATAAAGCATAGTTTAAAACAACATAAATACAATTTAATAAAGCATAGTTTAAAACAACATAAATACAATTTAATAAAGCATAGTTTAAAACAACATAAATAAAATTTAATAAAGCATAGTTTAAAACAACATAAATACAATTTAATAAAGCATAGGATAAAACCACAGAAATACAATTTAATAAAGCATAGGATAAAACAACATAAATACAATTTAATAAAGCATAGGACAAAACAACATAAATACAATTTAATAAAGCATAGGATAAAACAACATAAATACAATTTAATGAAACATAGGATAAACAACATAAATATAATTTAATAAAGCATAGGATAAAACAACATAAATACAATTTAATAAAGCATAGGATAAAACAACATAAATAAAATTTAATAAAGCATAGGTTAAAACAACATAAATACAATTTAATAAAGCATCGGACAAAACAACATAAATACAATTTAATAAAGCATAGGATAAAACAACATAAATACAATTTATAAAGCATAGGATAAAACAACATAAATACAATTTAATAAAGCATAGGATAAAACAACATAAATAAAATTTAATAAAGCATAGGTTAAAACAACATAAATACAATTTAATAAAGCATCGGACAAAACAACATAAATACAATTTAATAAAGCATAGGATAAAACAACATAAATACAATTTATAAAGCATAGGATAAAACAACATAAATACAATTTAATAAAGCATAGGATAAAACAACATAAATAGACTTTAATAAAGCATAGGATAAAACAAATTAAATACAATTTAATAAAGCATAGGATAAAACAACATAAATTCAATTTAATAAAGCATAGGATAAAACAACATAAATACAATTTAATAAAGCATAGGATAAAACAACATAAATACAATTTAATAAAGCATAAGATAAAACAACATGAATACAATTTAATAAAGCATAGGTTAAAACAACATAAATACAATTGAATAAAGCATAGGATAAAACAACATAAATAGAATTTAATAAAGCATAGGTTAAAACAACATAAATACAATTTAATAAAGCATAGGATAAAACAACATAAATACAATTTAATAAAGCATAGGATAAAACAACATAAATAAAATTTAATAAAGCATAGGTTAAAACAACATAAATACAATTTAATAAAGCATAGGATAAAACAACATAAATACAATTTAATGAAACATAGGATAAACAACATAAATACAATTTAATAAAGCATAGGACAAAACAACATAAATACAATTTAATTAAGCATATGTTAAAACAACATAAATACAATTTAATAAAGCATAAGATAAAACCACATGAATATAATTTAGTAAAGCATAAGATAAAACAACATGAAAACAATTTAATAAAGCATAGGATAAAACAACATAAATACAATTTAATAAAGCATAGGCTAAAACTACATAAATACAATTTAATAAAGCATAGGATAAAACAAATTAAATACAATTTAATAAAGCATAGGATAAAACAACATAAATTAAATTTAATAAAGCATAGGATAAAACAACATAAATACAATTTAATAAAGCATAGGATAAAACAACATAAATACAATTTAATAAAGCATAAGATAAAACAACATGAATACAATTTAATAAAGCATAGGTTAAAACAACATAAATACAATTTAATAAAGCATAGGATAAAACAACATAAATACAATTTAATAAAGCATAGGATAAAACAACATAAATACAATTTATAAAGCATAGGATAAAACAACATAAATACAATTTAATAAAGCATAGGATAAAACAAAATAAATACAATTTAATAAAGCATAGGATAAAACAACATAAATAAAATTTAATAAAGCATAGGATAAAACAACATAAATAAAATTTAATAAAGCATACGTTAAAATGACATAAATACAATTTAATAAAGCATAAGATAAAACAAAATAAATACAATTTAATAAAGCATAGGATAAAACAACATAAATACAATTTAATAAAGCATAGGATAAAACAACATAAATACAATTTAATAAAGCATACGTTAAAACAACGTAAATACAATTAAATAAAGCATAGGATAAAACAACATAAATACAATTTAATAAAGCATAGGTTAAAACAACATAAATACAATTTTATAAAGCATAGGATAAAACAACATAAATACAATTTAATAAAGCATAGGTTAAAACAACATAAATACAATTTATTAAAGCATAGGATAATACAACATATATTCAATTTAATAAAGCATAGGATAAAACAACATAAATACAATTTAATAAAGCATAGGATAAAACAACATAAATAAAATTTAGTAAAGCATAGGATAAAACAACATAAATAAAATTTAATAAAGCATAGGATAAAACAACGTAAATACAATTTAATAAAGCATAGGAAAAAACAACATAAATTAAATTTAATAAAGCATAGGATAAAACAACATAAATACAATTTAATAAAGCATAGGATAAAACAACATAAATACAATTTAATAAAGCATAGGTTAAAACAACATAAATGCAATTTAATAAAGCATAGGATAAAACAACATAAATACAATTTAATAAAGCATAGGATAAAACAACATAAATACAATTTAATAAAGCATAGGTTAAAACAACATAAATACAATTTAATAAAGCATCGGACAAAACAACATAAATACAATTTAATAAAGCATAGGATAAAACAACATAAATACAATTTAATAAAGCATCGGACAAAACAACATAAATACAATTTAATAAAGCATAGGATAAAACAACATAAATACAATATATAAAGCATAGGATAAAACAACATAAATACAATTTAATAAAGAATAGGATAAAACAACATAAATACAATTTAATAAAGCATAGGATAAAACAACATAAATACATTTTAATAAAGCATAGGATAAAACAACATAAATGCAATTTAATAAAGCATAGATTAAAACAACATAAATACAATTTAATAAAGCTTCGGACAAAACAACATAAATACAATTTAATAAAGCATAGGATAAAACAACATAAATACAATTTATAAAGCATAGGATAAAACAACATAAATAAAATTTAATAAAGCATAGGATAAAACAACATAAATTCAATTTAATAAAGCATAGGATAAAACAACATAAATACAATTTAATAAAGCATAGTTTAAAACAACATAAATACAATTTAATAAAGCATAGTTTAAAACAACATAAATACAATTTAATAAAGCATAGTTTAAAACAACATAAATACAATTTAATAAAGCATAGTTTAAAACAACATAAATACAATTTAATAAAGCATAGGATAAAACCACAGAAATACAATTTAATAAAGCATAGGATAAAACAACATAAATACAATTTAATAAAGCATAGGACAAAACAACATAAATACAATTTAATAAAGCATAGGATAAAACAACATAAATACAATTTAATGAAACATAGGATAAACAACATAAATATAATTTAATAAAGCATAGGATAAAACAACATAAATACAATTTAATAAAGCATAGGATAAAACAACATAAATAAAATTTAATAAAGCATAGGTTAAAACAACATAAATACAATTTAATAAAGCATCGGACAAAACAACATAAATACAATTTAATAAAGCATAGGATAAAACAACATAAATACAATTTATAAAGCATAGGATAAAACAACATAAATACAATTTAATAAAGCATAGGATAAAACAACATAAATAAAATTTAATAAAGCATAGGTTAAAACAACATAAATACAATTTAATAAAGCATCGGACAAAACAACATAAATACAATTTAATAAAGCATAGGATAAAACAACATAAATACAATTTATAAAGCATAGGATAAAACAACATAAATACAATTTAATAAAGCATAGGATAAAACAACATAAATAGACTTTAATAAAGCATAGGATAAAACAAATTAAATACAATTTAATAAAGCATAGGATAAAACAACATAAATTCAATTTAATAAAGCATAGGATAAAACAACATAAATACAATTTAATAAAGCATAGGATAAAACAACATAAATACAATTTAATAAAGCATAAGATAAAACAACATGAATACAATTTAATAAAGCATAGGTTAAAACAACATAAATACAATTGAATAAAGCATAGGATAAAACAACATAAATAGAATTTAATAAAGCATAGGTTAAAACAACATAAATACAATTTAATAAAGCATAGGATAAAACAACATAAATACAATTTAATAAAGCATAGGATAAAACAACATAAATAAAATTTAATAAAGCATAGGTTAAAACAACATAAATACAATTTAATAAAGCATAGGACAAAACAACATAAATACAATTTAATAAAGCATAGGATAAAACAACATAAATACAATTTAATGAAACATAGGATAAACAACATAAATACAATTTAATAAAGCATAGGACAAAACAACATAAATACAATTTAATTAAGCATATGTTAAAACAACATAAATACAATTTAATAAAGCATAAGATAAAACCACATGAATATAATTTAGTAAAGCATAAGATAAAACAACATGAATACAATTTAATAAAGCATAGGATAAAACAACATAAATACAATTTAATAAAGCATAGGCTAAAACTACATAAATACAATTTAATAAAGCATAGGATAAAACAAATTAAATACAATTTAATAAAGCATAGGATAAAACAACATAAATTAAATTTAATAAAGCATAGGATAAAACAACATAAATACAATTTAATAAAGCATAGGATAAAACAACATAAATACAATTTAATAAAGCATAAGATAAAACAACATGAATACAATTTAATAAAGCATAGGTTAAAACAACATAAATACAATTTAATAAAGCATAGGATAAAACAACATAAATACAATTTAATAAAGCATAGGATAAAACAACATAAATACAATTTATAAAGCATAGGATAAAACAACATAAATACAATTTAATAAAGCATAGGATAAAACAAAATAAATACAATTTAATAAAGCATAGGATAAAACAACATAAATAAAATTTAATAAAGCATAGGATAAAACAACATAAATAAAATTTAATAAAGCATACGTTAAAACGACATAAATACAATTTAATAAAGCATAAGATAAAACAAAATAAATACAATTTAATAAAGCATAGGATAAAACAACATAAATACAATTTAATAAAGCATAGGATAAAACAACATAAATACAATTTAATAAAGCATACGTTAAAACAACGTAAATACAATTAAATAAAGCATAGGATAAAACAACATAAATACAATTTAATAAAGCATAGGTTAAAACAACATAAATACAATTTTATAAAGCATAGGATAAAACAACATAAATACAATTTAATAAAGCATAGGTTAAAACAACATAAATACAATTTAATAAAGCATAGGATAAAACAACATATATTCAATTTAATAAAGCATAGGATAAAACAACATAAATACAATTTAATAAAGCATAGGATAAAACAACATAAATAAAATTTAGTAAAGCATAGGATAAAACAACATAAATAAAATTTAATAAAGCATAGGATAAAACAACGTAAATACAATTTAATAAAGCATAGGAAAAAACAACATAAATTAAATTTAATAAAGCATAGGATAAAACAACATAAATACAATTTAATAAAGCATAGGATAAAACAACATAAATACAATTTAATAAAGCATAGGTTAAAACAACATAAATGCAATTTAATAAAGCATAGGATAAAACAACATAAATACAATTTAATAAAGCATAGGATAAAACAACATAAATACAATTTAATAAAGCATAGGTTAAAACAACATAAATACAATTTAATAAAGCATCGGACAAAACAACATAAATACAATTTAATAAAGCATAGGATAAAACAACATAAATACAATTTAATAAAGCATCGGACAAAACAACATAAATACAATTTAATAAAGCATAGGATAAAACAACATAAATACAATATATAAAGCATAGGATAAAACAACATAAATACAATTTAATAAAGCATAGGATAAAACAACATAAATACAATTTAATAAAGCATAGGATAAAACAACATAAAAACAATTTAATAAAGCATAGGCTAAAACTACATAAATACAATTTAATAAAGCATAGGATAAAACAACATAAATACAATTTAATAAAGCATAGGTTAAAACAACATAAATACAATTTAATAAAGCATAGGATAAAACAACATAAATACAATTTAATAAAGCATAGGATAAAACAACATAAATATAATTTAATAAAGCATAGGTTAAAACAACATAAATACAATTTAATAAAGCATAGGATAAAACAACATAAATACAATTTAATAAAGCATAGGATAAAACAACATAAATACAATTTAATAAAGCATACGTTAAAACAACGTAAATACAATTAAATAAAGCATAGGATAAAACAACATAAATACAATTTAATAAAGCATAGGTTAAAACAACATAAATACAATTTTATAAAACATAGGATAAAACAACATAAATACAATTTAATATAGCATAGGTTAAAACAACATAAATACAATTTAATAAAGCATAGGATAAAACAACATATATTCACTTTAATAAAGCATAGGATAAAACAACATAAATACAATTTAATAAAGCATAGGATAAAACAACATAAATACAATTTAATAAAGCATAGGATAAAACAACATAAATACAATTTAATAAAGCATAGGATAAAACAACATAAATACAATTTAATAAAGCATAGGATAAAACAACATAAATAAAATGTAATAAAGCATAGGATAAAACAACGTAAATACAATTTAATAAAGCAAAGGATAAAACAACATAAATTAAATTTAATAAAGCATAGGATAAAACAACATAAATAAAATTTAATAAAGCATAGGTTAAAACAACATAAATACAATTTAATAAAGCATAGGACAAAACAACATAAATACAATTTAATAAAGCATAGGATAAAACAACATAAATACAATTTAATGAAACATAGGATAAACAACATAAATACAATTTAATAAAGCATAGGACAAAACAACATAAATACAATTTAATTAAGCATATGTTAAAACAACATAAATACAATTTAATAAAGCATAAGATAAAACCACATGAATATAATTTAGTAAAGCATAAGATAAAACAACATGAATACAATTTAATAAAGCATAGGATAAAACAACATAAATACAATTTAATAAAGCATAGGCTAAAACTACATAAATACAATTTAATAAAGCATAGGATAAAACAAATTAAATACAATTTAATAAAGCATAGGATAAAACAACATAAATTAAATTTAATAAAGCATAGGATAAAACAACATAAATACAATTTAATAAAGCATAGGATAAAACAACATAAATACAATTTAATAAAGCATAAGATAAAACAACATGAATACAATTTAATAAAGCATAGGTTAAAACAACATAAATACAATTTAATAAAGCATAGGATAAAACAACATAAATACAATTTAATAAAGCATAGGATAAAACAACATAAATACAATTTATAAAGCATAGGATAAAACAACATAAATACAATTTAAAAAAGCATAGGATAAAACAACATAAATACAATTTAATAAAGCATAGGATAAAACAACATAAATACAATTTAATAAAGCATAAGATAAAACAACATGAATACAATTTAATAAAGCATAGGTTAAAACAACATAAATACAATTTAATAAAGCATAGGATAAAACAACATAAATACAATTTAATAAAGCATAGGATAAAACAACATAAATACAATTTATAAAGCATAGGATAAAACAACATAAATACAATTTAATAAAGCATAGGATAAAACAAAATAAATACAATTTAATAAAGCATAGGATAAAACAACATAAATAAAATTTAATAAAGCATAGGATAAAACAACATAAATACAATTTAATAAAGCATACGTTAAAACGACATAAATACAATTTAATAAAGCATAGGATAAAACAAAATAAATACAATTTAATAAAGCATAGGATAAAACAACATAAATACAATTTAATAAAGCATAGGATAAAACAACATAAATACAATTTAATAAAGCATACGTTAAAACAACGTAAATACAATTAAATAAAGCATAGGATAAAACAACATAAATACAATTTAATAAAGCATAGGTTAAAACAACATAAATACAATTTTATAAAGCATAGGATAAAACAACATAAATACAATTTAATAAAGCATAGGTTAAAACAACATAAATACAATTTAATAAAGCATAGGATAAAACAACATATATTCAATTTAATAAAGCATAGGATAAAACAACATAAATACAATTTAATAAAGCATAGGATAAAACAACATAAATAAAATTTAGTAAAGCATAGGATAAAACAACATAAATAAAATTTAATAAAGCATAGGATAAAACAACGTAAATACAATTTAATAAAGCATAGGAAAAAACAACATAAATTAAATTTAATAAAGCATAGGATAAAACAACATAAATACAATTTAATAAAGCATAGGATAAAACAACATAAATACAATTTAATAAAGCATAGGACAAAACAACATAAATACAATTTAATAAAGCATAGGTTAAAACAACATAAATACAATTTAAGAAAGCATAGGATAAAACTACATAAATACATTTTAATAAAGCATAGGATAAAACAACATAAATGCAATTTAATAAAGCATAGATTAAAACAACATAAATACAATTTAATAAAGCTTCGGACAAAACAACATAAATACAATTTAATAAAGCATAGGATAAAACAACATAAATACAATTTATAAAGCATAGGATAAAACAACAAAAATAAAATTTAATAAAGCATAGGATAAAACAACATAAATTCAATTTAATAAAGCATAGGATAAAACAACATAAATACAATTTAATAAAGCATAGTTTAAAACAACATAAATACAATTTAATAAAGCATAGTTTAAAACAACATAAATACAATTTAATAAAGCATAGTTTAAAACAACATAAATACAATTTAATAAAGCATAGTTTAAAACAACATAAATACAATTTAATAAAGCATAGGATAAAACCACAGAAATACAATTTAATAAAGCATAGGATAAAACAACATAAATACAATTTAATAAAGCATAGGACAAAACAACATAAATACAATTTAATAAAGCATAGGATAAAACAACATAAATACAATTTAATGAAACATAGGATAAACAACATAAATATAATTTAATAAAGCATAGGATAAAACAACATAAATACAATTTAATAAAGCATAGGATAAAACAACATAAATAAAATTTAATAAAGCATAGGTTAAAACAACATAAATACAATTTAATAAAGCATCGGACAAAACAACATAAATACAATTTAATAAAGCATAGGATAAAACAACATAAATACAATTTATAAAGCATAGGATAAAACAACATAAATACAATTTAATAAAGCATAGGATAAAACAACATAAATAAAATTTAATAAAGCATAGGTTAAAACAACATAAATACAATTTAATAAAGCATCGGACAAAACAACATAAATACAATTTAATAAAGCATAGGATAAAACAACATAAATACAATTTATAAAGCATAGGATAAAACAACATAAATACAATTTAATAAAGCATAGGATAAAACAACATAAATAGACTTTAATAAAGCATAGGATAAAACAAATTAAATACAATTTAATAAAGCATAGGATAAAACAACATAAATTCAATTTAATAAAACATAGGATAAAACAACATAAATACAATTTAATAAAGCATAGGATAAAACAACATAAATACAATTTAATAAAGCATAAGATAAAACAACATGAATACAATTTAATAAAGCATAGGTTAAAACAACATAAATACAATTGAATAAAGCATAGGATAAAACAACATAAATAGAATTTAATAAAGCATAGGTTAAAACAACATAAATACAATTTAATAAAGCATAGGATAAAACAACATAAATACAATTTAATAAAGCATAGGATAAAACAACATAAATAAAATTTAATAAAGCATAGGTTAAAACAACATAAATACAATTTAATAAAGCATAGGACAAAACAACATAAATACAATTTAATAAAGCATAGGATAAAACAACATAAATACAATTTAATGAAACATAGGATAAACAACATAAATACAATTTAATAAAGCATAGGACAAAACAACATAAATACAATTTAATTAAGCATATGTTAAAACAACATAAATACAATTTAATAAAGCATAAGATAAAACCACATGAATATAATTTAGTAAAGCATAAGATAAAACAACATGAATACAATTTAATAAAGCATAGGATAAAACAACATAAATACAATTTAATAAAGCATAGGCTAAAACTACATAAATACAATTTAATAAAGCATAGGATAAAACAAATTAAATACAATTTAATAAAGCATAGGATAAAACAACATAAATTAAATTTAATAAAGCATAGGATAAAACAACATAAATACAATTTAATAAAGCATAGGATAAAACAACATAAATACAATTTAATAAAGCATAAGATAAAACAACATGAATACAATTTAATAAAGCATAGGTTAAAACAACATAAATACAATTTAATAAAGCATAGGATAAAACAACATAAATACAATTTAATAAAGCATAGGATAAAACAACATAAATACAATTTATAAAGCATAGGATAAAACAACATAAATACAATTTAATAAAGCATAGGATAAAACAAAATAAATACAATTTAATAAAGCATAGGATAAAACAACATAAATAAAATTTAATAAAGCATAGGATAAAACAACATAAATAAAATTTAATAAAGCATACGTTAAAACGACATAAATACAATTTAATAAAGCATAAGATAAAACAAAATAAATACAATTTAATAAAGCATAGGATAAAACAACATAAATACAATTTAATAAAGCATAGGATAAAACAACATAAATACAATTTAATAAAGCATAGGATAAAACAACGTAAATACAATTTAATAAAGCATAGGAAAAAACAACATAAATACAATTTAATAAAGCATAGGATAAAACAACATAAATACAATTTAATAAAGCATAGGATAAAACAACATAAATACAATTTAATAAAGCATAGGTTAAAACAACATAAATGCAATTTAATAAAGCATAGGATAAAACAACATAAATACAATTTAATAAAGCATAGGATAAAACAACATAAATACAATTTAATAAAGCATAGGTTAAAACAACATAAATACAATTTAATAAAGCATCGGACAAAACAACATAAATACAATTTAATAAAGCATAGGATAAAACAACATAAATACAATTTAATAAAGCATCGGACAAAACAACATAAATACAATTTAATAAAGCATAGGATAAAACAACATAAATACAATATATAAAGCATAGGATAAAACAACATAAATACAATTTAATAAAGCATAGGATAAAACAACATAAATACAATTTAATAAAGCATAGGATAAAACAACATAAAAACAATTTAATAAAGCATAGGCTAAAACTACATAAATACAATTTAATAAAGCATAGGATAAAACAACATAAATACAATTTAATAAAGCATAGGTTAAAACAACATAAATACAATTTAATAAAGCATAGGATAAAACAACATAAATACAATTTAATAAAGCATAGGATAAAACAACATAAATATAATTTAATAAAGCATAGGTTAAAACAACATAAATACAATTTAATAAAGCATAGGATAAAACAACATAAATACAATTTAATAAAGCATAGGATAAAACAACATAAATACAATTTAATAAAGCATACGTTAAAACAACGTAAATACAATTAAATAAAGCATAGGATAAAACAACATAAATACAATTTAATAAAGCATAGGTTAAAACAACATAAATACAATTTTATAAAACATAGGATAAAACAACATAAATACAATTTAATATAGCATAGGTTAAAACAACATAAATACAATTTAATAAAGCATAGGATAAAACAACATATATTCACTTTAATAAAGCATAGGATAAAACAACATAAATACAATTTAATAAAGCATAGGATAAAACAACATAAATACAATTTAATAAAGCATAGGATAAAACAACATAAATACAATTTAATAAAGCATAGGATAAAACAACATAAATACAATTTAATAAAGCATAGGATAAAACAACATAAATAAAATGTAATAAAGCATAGGATAAAACAACGTAAATACAATTTAATAAAGCAAAGGATAAAACAACATAAATTAAATTTAATAAAGCATAGGATAAAACAACATAAATAAAATTTAATAAAGCATAGGTTAAAACAACATAAATACAATTTAATAAAGCATAGGACAAAACAACATAAATACAATTTAATAAAGCATAGGATAAAACAACATAAATACAATTTAATGAAACATAGGATAAACAACATAAATACAATTTAATAAAGCATAGGACAAAACAACATAAATACAATTTAATTAAGCATATGTTAAAACAACATAAATACAATTTAATAAAGCATAAGATAAAACCACATGAATATAATTTAGTAAAGCATAAGATAAAACAACATGAATACAATTTAATAAAGCATAGGATAAAACAACATAAATACAATTTAATAAACATAGGCTAAAACTACATAAATACAATTTAATAAAGCATAGGATAAAACAAATTAAATACAATTTAATAAAGCATAGGATAAAACAACATAAATGCAATTTAATAAAGCATCGGACAAAACAACATAAATACAATTTAATAAAGCATAGGATAAAACAACATAAATACAATTTAATAAAGCATCGGACAAAACAACATAAATACAATTTAATAAAGCATAGGATAAAACAACATAAATACAATATATAAAGCATAGGATAAAACAACATAAATACAATTTAATAAAGCATAGGATAAAACAACATAAATACAATTTAATAAAGCATAGGATAAAACAACATAAAAACAATTTAATAAAGCATAGGCTAAAACTACATAAATACAATTTAATAAAGCATAGGATAAAACAACATAAATACAATTTAATAAAGCATAGGTTAAAACAACATAAATACAATTTAATAAAGCATAGGATAAAACAACATAAATACAATTTAATAAAGCATAGGATAAAACAACATAAATATAATTTAATAAAGCATAGGTTAAAACAACATAAATACAATTTAATAAAGCATAGGATAAAACAACATAAATACAATTTAATAAAGCATAGGATAAAACAACATAAATACAATTTAATAAAGCATACGTTAAAACAACGTAAATACAATTAAATAAAGCATAGGATAAAACAACATAAATACAATTTAATAAAGCATAGGTTAAAACAACATAAATACAATTTTATAAAACATAGGATAAAACAACATAAATACAATTTAATATAGCATAGGTTAAAACAACATAAATACAATTTAATAAAGCATAGGATAAAACAACATATATTCACTTTAATAAAGCATAGGATAAAACAACATAAATACAATTTAATAAAGCATAGGATAAAACAACATAAATACAATTTAATAAAGCATAGGATAAAACAACATAAATACAATTTAATAAAGCATAGGATAAAACAACATAAATACAATTTAATAAAGCATAGGATAAAACAACATAAATAAAATGTAATAAAGCATAGGATAAAACAACGTAAATACAATTTAATAAAGCAAAGGATAAAACAACATAAATTAAATTTAATAAAGCATAGGATAAAACAACATAAATAAAATTTAATAAAGCATAGGTTAAAACAACATAAATACAATTTAATAAAGCATAGGACAAAACAACATAAATACAATTTAATAAAGCATAGGATAAAACAACATAAATACAATTTAATGAAACATAGGATAAACAACATAAATACAATTTAATAAAGCATAGGACAAAACAACATAAATACAATTTAATTAAGCATATGTTAAAACAACATAAATACAATTTAATAAAGCATAAGATAAAACCACATGAATATAATTTAGTAAAGCATAAGATAAAACAACATGAATACAATTTAATAAAGCATAGGATAAAACAACATAAATACAATTTAATAAACATAGGCTAAAACTACATAAATACAATTTAATAAAGCATAGGATAAAACAAATTAAATACAATTTAATAAAGCATAGGATAAAACAACATAAATTAAATTTAATAAAGCATAGGATAAAACAACATAAATACAATTTAATAAAGCATAGGATAAAACAACATAAATACAATTTAATAAAGCATAAGATAAAACAACATGAATACAATTTAATAAAGCATAGGTTAAAACAACATAAATACAATTTAATAAAGCATAGGATAAAACAACATAAATACAATTTAATAAAGCATAGGATAAAACAACATAAATACAATTTATAAAGCATAGGATAAAACAACATAAATACAATTTAATAAAGCATAGGATAAAACAACATAAATACAATTTATTAAAGCATAGGATAAAACAACATAAATACAATTTAATAAAGCATAAGATAAAACAACATGAATACAATTTAATAAAGCATAGGTTAAAACAACATAAATACAATTTAATAAAGCATAGGATAAAACAACATAAATACAATTTAATAAAGCATAGGATAAAACAACATAAATACAATTTATAAAGCATAGGATAAAACAACATAAATACAATTTAATAAAGCATAGGATAAAACAAAATAAATACAATTTAATAAAGCATAGGATAAAACAACATAAATAAAATTTAATAAAGCATAGGATAAAACAACATAAATACAATTTAATAAAGCATACGTTAAAACGACATAAATACAATTTAATAAAGCATAGGATAATACAAAATGAATACAATTTAATAAAGCATAGGATAAAACAACATAAATACAATTTAATAAAGCATAGGATAAAACAACATAAATACAATTTAATAAAGCATACGTTAAAACAACGTAAATACAATTAAATAAAGCATAGGATAAAACAACATAAATACAATTTAATAAAGCATAGGTTAAAACAACATAAATACAATTTAATAAAGCATAGGATAAAACAACATATATTCAATTTAATAAAGCATAGGATAAAACAACATAAATACAATTTAATAAAGCATAGGATAAAACAACATAAATACAATTTAATAAAGCATCGGACAAAACAACATAAATACAATTTAATAAAGCATAGGATAAAACAACATAAATACAATTTAATAAAGCATCGGACAAAACAACATAAATACAATTTAATAAAGCATAGGATAAAACAACAAAAATACAATTTATAAAGCATAGGATAAAACAACATAAATACAATTTAATAAAGCATAGGATAAAACAACATAAATAAAATTTAATAAAGCATAGGTTAAAACAACATAAATACAATTTAATAAAGCATCGGACAAAACAACATAAATACAATTTAATAAAGCATAGGATAAAACAACATAAATACAATTTATAAAGCATAGGATAAAACAACATAAATACAATTTAATAAAGCATAGGATAAAACAACATAAATAGACTTTAATAAAGCATAGGATAAAACAAATTAAATACAATTTAATAAAGCATAGGATAAAACAACATAAATTCAATTTAATAAAGCATAGGATAAAACAACATAAATACAATTTAATAAAGCATAGGATAAAACAACATAAATACAATTTAATAAAGCATAAGATAAAACAACATGAATACAATTTAATAAAGCATCGGACAAAACAACATAAATACAATTTAATAAAGCATAGGATAAAACAACATAAATACAATTTAATAAAGCATCGGACAAAACAACATAAATACAATTTAATAAAGCATAGGATAAAACAACATAAATACAATTTATAAAGCATAGGATAAAACAACATAAATACAATTTAATAAAGCATAGGATAAAACAACATAAATAGACTTTAATAAAGCATAGGATAAAACAAATTAAATACAATTTAATAAAGCATAGGATAAAACAACATAAATTCAATTTAATAAAGCATAGGATAAAACAACATGAATACAATTTAATAAAGCATAGGATAAAACAACATAAATACAATTTAATAAAGCATAAGATAAAACAACATGAATACAATTTAATAAAGCATAGGTTAAAACAACATAAATACAATTGAATAAAGCATAGGATAAAACAACATAAATAGAATTTAATAAAGCATAGGTTAAAACAACATAAATACAATTTAATAAAGCATAGGATAAAACAACATAAATACAATTTAATAAAGCATAGGATAAAACAACATAAATAAAATTTAATAAAACATAGGTTAAAACAACATAAATACAATTTAATAAAGCATAGGATAAAACAACATAAATACAATTTAATAAAGCATAAGATAAAACAACATGAATACAATTTAATAAAGCATAGGTTAAAACAACATAAATACAATTTAATAAAGCATAGGATAAAACAACATAAATACAATTTAATAAAGCATAGGATAAAACAACATAAATACAATTTATAAAGCATAGGATAAAACAACATAAATACAATTTAATAAAGCATAGGATAAAACAAAATAAATACAATTTAATAAAGCATAGGATAAAACAACATAAATAAAATTTAATAAAGCATAGGATAAAACAACATAAATACAATTTAATAAAGCATACGTTAAAACGACATAAATACAATTTAATAAAGCATAAGATAAAACAAAATAAATACAATTTAATAAAGCATAGGATAAAACAACATAAATACAATTTAATAAAGCATAGGATAAAACAACATAAATACAATTTAATAAAGCATACGTTAAAACAACGTAAATACAATTAAATAAAGCATAGGATAAAACAACATCAATACAATTTAATAAAGCATAGGTTAAAACAACATAAATACAATTTAATAAAGCATAGGATAAAACAACATATATTCAATTTAATAAAGCATAGGATAAAACAACATATATTCAATTTAATAAAGCATAGGATAAAACAACATAAATACAATTTAATAAAGCATAGGATAAAACAACATAAATAAAATTTAGTAAAGCATAGGATAAAACAACATAAATAAAATTTAATAAAGCATAGGATAAAACAACGTAAATACAATTTAATAAAGCATAGGATAAAACAACATAAATTAAATTTAATAAAGCATAGGATAAAACAACATAAATACAATTTAATAAAGCATAGGATAAAACAACATAAATACAATTTAATAAAGCATAGGTTAAAACAACATAAATGCAATTTAATAAAGCATAGGATAAAACAACATAAATACAATTTAATAAAGCATAGGATAAAACAACATAAATACAATTTAATAAAGCATAGGTTAAAACAACATAAATACAATTTAATAAAGCATCGGACAAAACAACATAAATACAATTTAATAAAGCATAGGATAAAACAACATAAATACAATTTAATAAAGCATCGGACAAAACAACATAAATACAATTTAATAAAGCATAGGATAAAACAACATAAATACAATTTATAAAGCATAGGATAAAACAACATGAATACAATTTAATAAAGCATAGGATAAAACAACATAAATACAATTTAATAAAGCATAGGATAAAACAACATAAAAACAATTTAATAAAGCATAGGCTAAAACTACATAAATACAATTTAATAAAGCATAGGATAAAACAACATAAATACAATTTAATAAAGCATAGGTTAAAACAACATAAATACAATTTAATAAAGCATAGGATAAAACAACATAAATACAATTTAATAAAGCATAGGATAAAACAACATAAATAAAATTTAATAAAGCATAGGTTAAAACAACATAAATACAATTTAATAAAGCATAGGATAAAACAACATATATTCACTTTAATAAAGCATAGGATAAAACAACATAAATACAATTTAATAAAGCATAGGATAAAACAACATAAATACAATTTAATAAAGCATAGGATAAAACAACATAAATAAAATTTAATAAAGCATAGGATAAAACAACGTAAATACAATTTAATAAAGCATAGGATAAAACAACATAAATTAAATTTAATAAAGCATAGGATAAAACAACATAAATACAATTTAATAAAGCATAGGTTAAAACAACATAAATGCAATTTAATAAAGCATAGGATAAAACAACATAAATACAATTTAATAAAGCATAGGATAAAACAACATAAATACAATTTAATAAAGCATAGGATAAAACAACATAAATACAATTTAATAAAGCATAGGATAAAACAACATAAATAAAATTTAATAAAGCATAGGTTAAAACAACATAAATACAATTTAATAAAGCATAGGACAAAACAACATAAATACAATTTAATAAAGCATAGGATAAAACAACATAAATACAATTTAATGAAACATAGGATAAACAACATAAATACAATTTAATAAAGCATAGGACAAAACAACATAAATACAATTTAATTAAGCATATGTTAAAACAACATAAATACAATTTAATAAAGCATAAGATAAAACCACATGAATATAATTTAGTAAAGCATAGGATAAAACAACATAAATACAATTTAATAAAGCATAGGCTAAAACTACATAAATACAATTTAATAAAGCATAGGATAAAACAAATTAAATACAATTTAATAAAACATAGGATAAAACAACATAAATTAAATTTAATAAAGCATAGGATAAAACAACATAAATACAATTTAATAAAGCATAGGATAAAACAACATAAATACAATTTAATAAAGCATAAGATAAAACAACATGAATACAATTTAATAAAGCATAGGTTAAAACAACATAAATACAATTTAATAAAGCATAGGATAAAACAACATAAATACAATTTAATAAAGCATAGGATAAAACAACATAAATACAATTTATAAAGCATAGGATAAAACAACATAAATACAATTTAATAAAGCATAGGATAAAACAAAATAAATACAATTTAATAAAGCATAGGATAAAACAACATAAATAAAATTTAATAAAGCATAGGATAAAACAACATAAATACAATTTAATAAAGCATACGTTAAAACGACATAAATACAATTTAATAAAGCATAGGATAAAACAAAATAAATACAATTTAATAAAGCATAGGATAAAACAACATAAATACAATTTAATAAAGCATAGGATAAAACAACATAAATACAATTTAATAAAGCATACGTTAAAACAACGTAAATACAATTAAATAAAGCATAGGATAAAACAACATAAATACAATTTAATAAAGCATAGGTTAAAACAACATAAATACAATTTTATAAAGCATAGGATAAAACAACATAAATACAATTTAATAAAGCATAGGTTAAAACAACATAAATACAATTTAATAAAGCATAGGATAAAACAACATATATTCAATTTAATAAAGCATAGGATAAAACAACATAAATACAATTTAATAAAGCATAGGATAAAACAACATAAATAAAATTTAGTAAAGCATAGGATAAAACAACATAAATAAAATTTAATAAAGCATAGGATAAAACAACGTAAATACAATTTAATAAAGCATAGGATAAAACAACATAAATTAAATTTAATAAAGCATAGGATAAAACAACATAAATACAATTTAATAAAGCATAGGATAAAACAACATAAATACAATTTAATAAAGCATAGGTTAAAACAACATAAATGCAATTTAATAAAGCATAGGATAAAACAACATAAATACAATTTAATAAAGCATAGGATAAAACAACATAAATACAATTTAATAAAGCATAGGTTAAAACAACATAAATACAATTTAGTAAAGCATCGGACAAAACAACATAAATACAATTTAATAAAGCATAGGATAAAACAACATAAATACAATTTAATAAAGCATCGGACAAAACAACATAAATACAATTTAATAAAGCATAGGATAAAACAACATAAATACAATTTATAAAGCATAGGATAAAACAACATAAATACAATTTAATAAAGCATAGGATAAAACAACATAAATACAATTTAATAAAGCATAGGATAAAACAACATAAAAACAATTTAATAAAGCATAGGCTAAAACTACATAAATACAATTTAATAAAGCATAGGATAAAACAACATAAATACAATTTAATAAAGCATAGGTTAAAACAACATAAATACAATTTAATAAAGCATAGGATAAAACAACATAAATACAATTTAATAAAGCATAGGATAAAACAACATAAATAAAATTTAATAAAGCATAGGTTAAAACAACATAAATACAATTTAATAAAGCATAGGATAAAACAACATAAATACAATTTAATAAAGCATAGGATAAAACAACATAAATACAATTTAATAAAGCATACGTTAAAACAACGTAAATACAATTAAATAAAGCATAGGATAAAACAACATAAATACAATTTAATAAAGCATAGGTTAAAACAACATAAATACAATTTTATAAAACATAGGATAAAACAACATAAATACAATTTAATATAGCATAGGTTAAAACAACATAAATACAATTTAATAAAGCATAGGATAAAACAACATATATTCACTTTAATAAAGCATAGGATAAAACAACATAAATACAATTTAATAAAGCATAGGATAAAACAACATAAATACAATTTAATAAAGCATAGGATAAAACAACATAAATAAAATTTAATAAAGCATAGGATAAAACAACGTAAATACAATTTAATAAAGCATAGGATAAAACAACATAAATTAAATTTAATAAAGCATAGGATAAAACAACATAAATACAATTTAATAAAGCATAGGTTAAAACAACATAAATGCAATTTAATAAAGCATAGGATAAAACAACATAAATACAATTTAATAAAGCATAGGATAAAACAACATAAATACAATTTAATAAAGCATAGGATAAAACAACATAAATACAATGTAATAAAGCATAGGATAAAACAACATAAATACAATTTAATAAAGCATAGGATAAAACAACATAAATACAATTTAATAAAGCATAGGCTAAAACAACATAAATAGACTTTAATAAAGCATAGGATAAAACAAATTAAATACAATTTAATAAAGCATAGGATAAAACAACATAAATTCAATTTAATAAAGCATAGGATAAAACAACATAAATACAATTTAATAAAGCATAGGATAAAACAACATAAATACAATTTAATAAAGCATAGGATAAAACAACATAAATAAAATTTAATAAAGCATAGGTTAAAACAACATAAATACAATTTAATAAAGCATAGGACAAAACAACATAAATACAATTTAATAAAGCATAGGATAAAACAACATAAATACAATTTAATGAAACATAGGATAAACAACATAAATACAATTTAATAAAGCATAGGACAAAACAACATAAATACAATTTAATTAAGCATATGTTAAAACAACATAAATACAATTTAATAAAGCATAAGATAAAACCACATGAATATAATTTAGTAAAGCATAAGATAAAACAACATGAATACAATTTAATAAAGCATAGGATAAAGCAACACAAATACTTTTTAATAAAGCATAGGATAAAACCACATAAATACAATTTAATAAAGCATAGGATAAAACAAAATAAATAAAAGTTAATAAAGCATAGGTTAAAACAGCATAAATACAATTTAATAAAGCGTAGGACAAAACAACATAAATACAATTTAATAAAGCATAGTTTAAAACAACATTAATACAATTTAATAAAGCATAGGATAAAACCACAGAAATACAGTTTAATAAAGCATAGGATAAAACAACATAAATACAATTTAATAAAGCATAGGACAAAACAACATAAATACAATTTAATAAAGCATAGGATAAAACAACATAAATACAATTCAATGAAACATAGGATAAACAACATGAATATAATTTAGTAAAGCATAAGATAAAACAACATGAATACAATTTAATAAAGCATAGGTTAAAACAACATAAATACAATTTAAGAAAGCATAGGATAAAACTACATAAATACATTTTAATAAAGCATAGGATAAAACAACATAAATACAATTTAATAAAGCATAGGATAAAACAACATAAATAAAATTTAATAAAGCATAGGTTAAAACAACATAAATACAATTTAATAAAGCATAGGATAAAACAACATAAATACAATTTAATAAAGCATAGGATAAAACAACATAAATACTTTTTAATAAAGCATAGGATAAAACCACATAAATACAATTTAATAAAGCATAGGATAAAACAACATACATACAATTTTATAAAGCATAGGATAAAACAACATAAATACAATTTAATAAAGCATAGGTTAAAACAACATAAATACAATTTAATAAAGCATAGGATAAAACAACATATATTCAATTTAATAAAGCATAGGATAAAACAACATAAATACAATTTAATAAAGCATAGGATAAAACAACATAAATAAAATTTAGTAAAGCATAGGATAAAACAACATAAATAAAATTTAATAAAGCATAGGATAAAACAACGTAAATACAATTTAATAAAGCATAGGATAAAACAACATAAATTAAATTTAATAAAGCATAGGATAAAACAACATAAATACAATTTAATAAAGCATAGGATAAAACAACATAAATACAATTTAATAAAGCATAGGTTAAAACAACATAAATGCAATTTAATAAAGCATAGGATAAAACAACATAAATACAATTTAATAAAGCATAGGATAAAACAACATAAATACAATTTAATAAAGCATAGGTTAAAACAACATAAATACAATTTAATAAAGCATCGGACAAAACAACATAAATACAATTTAATAAAGCATAGGATAAAACAACATAAATACAATTTAATAAAGCATCGGACAAAACAACATAAATACAATTTAATAAAGCATAGGATAAAACAACATAAATACAACTTATAAAGCATAGGATAAAACAACATAAATACAATTTAATAAAGCATAGGATAAAACAACATAAATACAATTTAATAAAGCATAGGATAAAACAACATAAAAACAATTTAATAAAGCATAGGCTAAAACTACATAAATACAATTTAATAAAGCATAGGATAAAACAACATAAATACAATTTAATAAAGCATAGGTTAAAACAACATAAATACAATTTAATAAAGCATAGGATAAAACAACATAAATACAATTTAATAAAGCATAGGATAAAACAACATAAATAAAATTTAATAAAGCATAGGTTAAAACAACATAAATACAATTTAATAAAGCATAGGATAAAACAACATAAATACAATTTAATAAAGCATAGGATAAAACAACATAAATACAATTTAATAAAGCATACGTTAAAACAACGTAAATACAATTAAATAAAGCATAGGATAAAACAACATAAATACAATTTAATAAAACATAGGTTAAAACAACATAAATACAATTTTATAAAACATAGGATAAAACAACATAAATACAATTTAATATAGCATAGGTTAAAACAACATAAATACAATTTAATAAAACATAGGATAAAACAACATATATTCAATTTAATAAAGCATAGGATAAAACAACATAAATACAATTTAATAAAGCATAGGATAAAACAACATAAATACAATTTAATAAAGCATAGGATAAAACAACATAAATAAAATTTAATAAAGCATAGGATAAAACAACGTAAATACAATTTAATAAAGCATAGGATAAAACAACATAAATTAAATTTAATAAAGCATAGGATAAAACAACATAAATACAATTTAATAAAGCATAGGTTAAAACAACATAAATGCAATTTAATAAAGCATAGGATAAAACAACATAAATACAATTTAATAAAGCATAGGATAAAACAACATAAATACAATTTAATAAAGCATAGGATAAAACAACATAAATACAATTTAATAAAGCATAGGATAAAACAACATAAATACAATTTAATAAAGCATAGGATAAAACAACATAAATACAATTTAATAAAGCATAGGCTAAAACAACATAAATAGACTTTAATAAAGCATAGGATAAAACAAATTAAATACAATTTAATAAAGCATAGGATAAAACAACATAAATTCAATTTAATAAAGCATAGGATAAAACAACATAAATACAATTTAATAAAGCATAGGATAAAACAACATAAATACAATTTAATAAAGCATAGGATAAAACAACATAAATAAAATTTAATAAAGCATAGGTTAAAACAACATAAATACAATTTAATAAAGCATAGGACAAAACAACATAAATACAATTTAATAAAGCATAGGATAAAACAACATAAATACAATTTAATGAAACATAGGATAAACAACATAAATACAATTTAATAAAGCATAGGACAAAACAACATAAATACAATTTAATTAAGCATATGTTAAAACAACATAAATACAATTTAATAAAGCATAAGATAAAACCACATGAATATAATTTAGTAAAGCATAAGATAAAACAACATGAATACAATTTAATAAAGCATAGGATAAAACAAATTAAATACAATTTAATAAAGCATAGGATAAAACAACATAAATTCAATTTAATAAAGCATAGGATAAAACAACATAAATACAATTTAATAAAGCATAGGATAAAACAACATAAATACAATTTAATAAAGCATAAGATAAAACAACATGAATACAATTTAATAAAGCATAGGTTAAAACAACATAAATACAATTTAATAAAGCATAGGTTAAAACAATATAAATACAATTTAATAAAGCATAGGATAAAACAACATAAATACAATTTAATAAAGCATAGGATAAAACAACATAAATACAATTTAATAAAGCATAGGATAAAGCAACACAAATACTTTTTAATAAAGCATAGGATAAAACCACATAAATACAATTTAATAAAGCATAGGATAAAACAAAATAAATAAAAGTTAATAAAGCATAGGTTAAAACAGCATAAATACAATTTAATAAAGCGTAGGACAAAACAACATAAATACAATTTAATAAAGCATAGTTTAAAACAACATTAATACAATTTAATAAAGCATAGGATAAAACCACAGAAATACAATTTAATAAAGCATAGGATAAAACAACATAAATACAATTTAATAAAGCATAGGACAAAACAACATAAATACAATTTAATAAAGCTGGGGATAAAACAACATAAATACAATTTAATGAAACATAGGATAAACAACATGAATATAATTTAGTAAAGCATAAGATAAAACAACATGAATACAATTTAATAAAGCATAGGTTAAAACAACATAAATACAATTTAAGAAAGCATAGGATAAAACTACATAAATACATTTTAATAAAGCATAGGATAAAACAACATAAATACAATTTAATAAAGCATAGGATAAAACAACATAAATAAAATTTAATAAAACATAGGTTAAAACAACATAAATACAATTTAATAAAGCATAGGATAAAACAACATAAATACAATTTAATAAAGCATAGGATAAAACAACATAAATACTTTTTAATAAAGCATAGGATAAAACCACATAAATACAATTTAATAAAGCATAGGATAAAACAACATACATAAAATTTAATAAAGCATAGGTTAAAACAACATAAATACAATTTAATAAAGCGTAGGACAAAACAAAATAAATACAATGTAATAAAGCATAGTTTAAAACAACATAAATACAATTTAATAAAGCATAGGATAAAACCACAGAAATACAATTTAATAAAGCATAGGATAAAAGTATATAAATACAATTTAATAAAGCATAGGACAAAACAACATAAATACAATTTAATAAAGCATAGGTTAAAACAACATAAATACAATTTAATAAAGCATAGGATAAAACTACATAAATACATTTTAATAAAGCATAGGATAAAACAACATAAATGCAATTTAATAAAGCATAGATTAAAACAACATAAATACAATTTAATAAAGCTTCGGACAAAACAACATAAATACAATTTAATAAAGCATAGGATAAAACAACATAAATACAATTTATAAAGCATAGGATAAAACAACATAAATACAATTTAATAAAGCATAGGATAAAACAACATAAATGCAATTTAATAAAGCATAGGATAAAATAACATAAATACAATTTAATAAAGCATAGGCTAAAACTACATAAATACAATTTAATAAAGCATAGGATAAAACAACATAAATACAATTTAATAAAGCATAGGATAAAACAACATAAATAAAATTTAATAAAGCATAGGATAAAACAACATAATTACAATTTAATAAAGCATAGGCTAAAACTACATAAATACAATTTAATAAAGCATAGGATAAAACAACATAAATACAATTTAATAAAGCATAGGTTAAAACAACATAAATACAATTTTATAAAGCATAGGATAAAACAACATAAATACAATTTAATAAAGCATAGGATAAAACAACATAAATAAAATTTAATAAAGCAGAGGTTAAAACAACATAAATACAATTTAATAAAGCATAGGATAAAACAACATAAATACAATTTAATAAATCACAGGATAAAACAACATAAATACAATTTAATAAAGCATAGGATAAAACAACATTAATACAATTTAATAAAGCATAGGATAAAACAACATAAATACAATTTAATAAAGCATAGGATAAAGCAACACAAATACTTTTTAATAAAGCATAGGATAAAACCACATAAATACAATTTAATAAAGCATAGGATAAAACAAAATAAATAAAAGTTAATAAAGCATAGGTTAAAACAGCATAAATACAATTTAATAAAGCGTAGGACAAAACAACATGAATACAATTTATTAAAGCATAGTTTAAAACAACATAAATACAATTTAATAAAGCATAGGATAAAACCACAGAAATACAGTTTAATAAAGCATAGGATAAAACAACATAAATACAATTTAATAAAGCATAGGACAAAACAACATAAATACAATTTAATAAAGCATAGGATAAAACAACATAAATACAATTCAATGAAACATAGGATAAACAACATGAATATAATTTAGTAAAGCATAAGATAAAACAACATGAATACAATTTAATAAAGCATAGGTTAAAACAACATAAATACAATTTAAGAAAGCATAGGATAAAACTACATAAATACATTTTAATAAAGCATAGGATAAAACAACATAAATACAATTTAATAAAGCATAGGATAAAACAACATAAATAAAATTTAATAAAGCATAGGTTAAAACAACATAAATACAATTTAATAAAGCATAGGATAAAACAACATAAATACAATTTAATAAAGCATAGGATAAAACAACATAAATACTTTTTAATAAAGCAAAGGATAAAACCACATAAATACAATTTAATAAAGCATAGGATAAAACAACATACATACAATTTAATAAAGCATAGGTTAAAACAACATAAATACAATTTAATAAAGCATAGGACAAAACATCATAAATACAATGTAATAAAGCATAGTTTAAAACAACATAAATACAATTTAATAAAGCATAGGATAAAACCACAGAAATACAATTTAATAAAGCATAGGATAAAACAACATAAATACAATTTAATAAAGCATAGGACAAAAAACATAAATACAATTTAATAAAGCATAGGTTAAAACAACATAAATACAATTTAAGAAAGCATAGGATAAAACTACATAAATACATTTTAATAAAGCATAGGATAAAACAACATAAATGCAATTTAATAAAGCATAGATTAAAACAACATAAATACAATTTAATAAAGCTTCGGATAAAACAACATAAATACAATTTAATAAAGCATAGGACAAAACAACATAAATACAATTTAATAAAGCATAGGATAAAACAACATAAATACAATTTAATGAAACATAGGATAAACAACATGAATATAATTTAGTAAAGCATAAGATAAAACAACATGAATACAATTTAATAAAGCATAAGTTAAAACAACATAAATACAATTTAAGAAAGCATAGGATAAAACTACATAAATACATTTTAATAAAGCATAGGATAAAACAACATAAATACAATTTAATAAAGCATAGGATAAAACAACATAAATAAAATTTAATAAAGCATAGGTTAAAACAACATAAATACAATTTAATAAAGCATAGGATAAAACAACATAAATACAATTTAATAAAGCATACGATAAAACAACATAAATAAAATTTAATAAAGCATAGGATAAAACAACATAAATAAAATTTAATAAAGCATAGGATAAAACAACGTAAATACAATTTAATAAAGCATAGGATAAAACAACATAAATAAAATTTAATAAAGCATAGGATAAAACAACATAAATAAAATTTAATAAAGCATAGGATAAAACAACATAAATACAATTTAATAAAGCATAGGATAAAACAACATAAATACAATTTAATAAAGCATAGGTTAAAACAACATAAATACAATTTAATAAAGCATAGGATAAAACAACATAAATACAATTTAATAAAGCATAGGATAAAACAACATAAATACAATTTAATAAAGCATAGGATAAAACAACATAAATACAATTTAATAAAGCATAGGATAAAACAAGATAAATACAATTTAATAAAGCATAGGATAAAACAACATAAATACAATTTAATAAAGCATAGGATAAAACAACATAAAAACAATTTAATAAAGCATAGTTTAAAACAACATGAATACAATTTAATAAAGCATAGGATAAAACCACAGAAATACAATTTAATAAAGCATAGGATAAAACAACATAAATACAATTTAATAAAGCATAGGACAAAACAACATAAATGCAATTTATTAAAGCATAGGGTAAAACAACATAAATACAATTTAATAAAGCATTAGATAAAACAACATGAATATAATTTAGTAAAGCATAAGATAAAACAACATGAATACAATTTATTAAAGCATAGGATAAAACAACATAAATAATATTTAATAAAGCATAGGTTAAAACAACATAAATACAATTTAATAAAGCATAGTTTAAAACAACATAAATACAATTTAATAAAGCATAGTTTAAAACAACATAAATACAATTTAATAAAGCATAAGATAAAACAACATGAATACAATTTAATAAAGCATAGGATAAAACAACATAAATACAATTTAATGAAACATAGGATAAACAACATAAATACAATTTAATAAAGCATAGGACAAAACAACATAAATACAATTTAATAAAGCATATGTTAAAACAACATAAATACAATTTAATAAAGCACAAGATAAAACAACATGAATATAATTTAGTAAAGCATAAGATAAAACAACATGAATACAATTTAATAAAGCATAGGTTAAAACAACATAAATACAATTTAAGAAAGCATAGGATAAAACTACATAAACACTTTTTAATAAAGCATAGGTTAAAACAACATAAATACAATTTAATAAAGCATAGGATAAAACAACATAAATACAGTTTAATAAAGCATAGGATAAAACAACATAAATACTTTTTAATAAAGCATAGGATAAAACCACATAAATACAATTTAATAAAGCATAGGATAAAACAACATAAATAAAATTTAATAAAGCATAGGTTAAAACAACATAAATACAATTTAATAAAGCGTAGGACAAAACAACATAAATACAATGTAATAAAGCATAGTTTAAAACAACATAAATACAATTTAATAAAGCATAGGATAAAACCACAGAAATACAATTTAATAAAGCATAGGATAAAACAACATAAATACAATTTAATAAAGCATAGGATAAAACAACATAAATACAATTTAATAAAGCATACGTTAAAACAACATAAATACAATTTAATAAAGCATAGGATAAAACAACATAAATACAATTTAATAAAGCATAGGATAAAACAACATAAATACAATTTAATAAAGCATAGGATAAAACAACATAAATACAATTTAATAAAGCATAGGATAAAACAACATAAATACAATTTAATAAAGCATAGGATAAAACAACATAAATACAATTTAATAAAGCATAGGATAAAACCACAGAAATACAATTTAATAAAGCATAGGATAAAACAACATAAATACAATTTAATAAAGCATAGGACAAAACAACATAAATACAATTTAATAATGCATAGGACAAAACAACATAAATACAATTTAATAAACCATAGGATAAAACAACATAAATACAATTTAATAAAGCATCGGACAAAACAACATAAATACAATTTAATAAAGCATAGGATAAAACAACATAAATACAATTTAATAAAGCATAGGATAAAACAACATAAATACAATTTAATAAAGCATAGGATAAAACAACATAAATACAATTTAATAAAGCATACGTTAAAACAACATAAATACAATTAAATAAAGCATAGAATAAAACAACATAAATACAATTTAATAAAGCATAGGATAAAACCACAGAAATACAATTTAATAAAGCATAGGATAAAACAACATAAATACAATTTAATAAAGCATAGGTCAAAACAACATAAATACAATTTAATAAAGCATAGGATAAAACAACATAAATCTAATTTAATGAAACATATGATAAACAACATGAATATAATTTAGTAAAGCATAAGATAAAACAACATGAATACAATTTAATAAAGCATAGGTTAAAACAACATAAATACAATTTAAGAAAGCATAGGATAAAACTACATAAATACATTTTAATAAAGCATAGGATAAAACAACATAAATACAATTTAATAAAGCATAGGATAAAACAACATAAATAAAATTTAATAAAACATAGGTTAAAACAACATAAATACAATTTAATAAAGCATACGATAAAACAACATAAATACAATTTAATAA
The DNA here is from genome assembly GCF_046119375.1 of Phyllobates terribilis. NCBI lineage: Eukaryota > Metazoa > Chordata > Amphibia > Anura > Dendrobatidae > Phyllobates > Phyllobates terribilis. The sequence continues at coordinate 2,956,867 of NW_027362778.1, forward strand.
AGCATAGGATAAAACAACATAAATACTTTTTAATAAAGCATAGGATAAAACCACATAAATACAATTTAATAAAGCATAGGATAAAACAACATACATAAAATTTAATAAAGCATAGGTTAAAACAACATAAATACAATTTAATAAAGCGTAGGACAAAACAACATAAATACAATGTAATAAAGCATAGTTTAAAACAACATAAATACAATTTAATAAAGCATAGGATAAAACCACAGAAATACAATTTAATAAAGCATAGGATAAAACAATATAAATACAATTTAATAAAGCATAGGATAAAACAATATAAATACAATTTAATAAAGCATAGGACAAAACAACATAAATACAATTTAATAAAGCATAGGTTAAAACAACATAAATACAATTTAATAAAGCATAGGATAAAACTACATAAATACATTTTAATAAAGCATAGGATAAAACAACATAAATGCAATTTAATAAAGCATAGATTAAAACAACATAAATACAATTTAATAAAGCTTCGGACAAAACAACATAAATACAATTTAATAAAGCATAGGATAAAACAACATAAATACAATTTATAAAGCATAGGATAAAACAACATAAATACAATTTAATAAAGCATAGGATAAAACAACATAAATGCAATTTAATAAAGCATAGGATAAAATAACATAAATACAATTTAATAAAGCATAGGCTAAAACTACATAAATACAATTTAATAAAGCATAGGATAAAACAACATAAATACAATTTAATAAAGCATAGGATAAAACAACATAAATAAAATTTAATAAAGCATAGGATAAAACAACATAATTACAATTTAATAAAGCATAGGCTAAAACTACATAAATACAATTTAATAAAGCATAGGATAAAACAACATAAATACAATTTAATAAAGCATAGGTTAAAACAACATAAATACAATTTTATAAAGCATAGGATAAAACAACATAAATACAATTTAATAAAGCATAGGATAAAACAACATAAATAAAATTTAATAAAGCAGAGGTTAAAACAACATAAATACAATTTAATAAAGCATAGGATAAAACAACATAAATACAATTTAATAAATCACAGGATAAAACAACATAAATACAATTTAATAAAGCATAGGATAAAACAACATAAATACAATTTAATAAAGCATAGGATAAAACAACATAAATACAATTTAATAAAGCATAGAATAAAGCAACACAAATACTTTTTAATAAAGCATAGGATAAAACCACATAAATACAATTTAATAAAGCATAGGATAAAACAAAATAAATAAAAGTTAATAAAGCATAGGTTAAAACAGCATAAATACAATTTAATAAAGCGTAGGACAAAACAACATAAATACAATTTAATAAAGCATAGTTTAAAACAACATAAATATAATTTAATAAAGCATAGGATAAAACCACAGAAATACAGTTTAATAAAGCATAGGATAAAACAACATAAATACAATTTAATAAAGCATAGGACAAAACAACATAAATACAATTTAATAAAGCATAGGATAAAACAACATAAATACAATTCAATGAAACATAGGATAAACAACATGAATATAATTTAGTAAAGCATAAGATAAAACAACATGAATACAATTTAATAAAGCATAGGTTAAAACAACATAAATACAATTTAAGAAAGCATAGGATAAAACTACATAAATACATTTTAATAAAGCATAGGATAAAACAACATAAATACAATTTAATAAAGCATAGGATAAAACAACATAAATAAAATTTAATAAAGCATAGGTTAAAACAACATAAATACAATTTAATAAAGCATAGGATAAAACAACATAAATACAATTTAATAAAGCATAGGATAAAACAACATAAATACTTTTTAATAAAGCAAAGGATAAAACCACATAAATACAATTTAATAAAGCATAGGATAAAACAACATACATACAATTTAATAAAGCATAGGTTAAAACAACATAAATACAATTTAATAAAGCGTAGGACAAAACATCATAAATACAATGTAATAAAGCATAGTTTAAAACAACATAAATACAATTTAATAAAGCATAGGATAAAACCACAGAAATACAATTTAATAAAGCATAGGATAAAACAACATAAATACAATTTAATAAAGCATAGGATAAAACAACATAAATACAATTTAATAAAGCATAGGTTAAAACAACATAAATACAATTTAAGAAAGCATAGGATAAAACTACATAAATACATTTTAATAAAGCATAGGATAAAACAACATAAATGCAATTTAATAAAGCATAGATTAAAACAACATAAATACAATTTAATAAAGCTTCGGATAAAACAACATAAATACAATTTAATAAAGCATAGGACAAAACAACATAAATACAATTTAATAAAGCATAGGATAAAACAACATAAATACAATTTAATGAAACATAGGATAAACAACATGAATATAATTTAGTAAAGCATAAGATAAAACAACATGAATACAATTTAATAAAGCATAAGTTAAAACAACATAAATACAATTTAAGAAAGCATAGGATAAAACTACATAAATACATTTTAATAAAGCATAGGATAAAACAACATAAATACAATTTAATAAAGCATAGGATAAAACAACATAAATAAAATTTAATAAAGCATAGGTTAAAACAACATAAATACAATTTAATAAAGCATAGGATAAAACAACATAAATACAATTTAATAAAGCATAGGATAAAACAACATAAATAAAATTTAATAAAGCATAGGATAAAACAACGTAAATACAATTTAATAAAGCATAGGATAAAACAACATAAATAAAATTTAATAAAGCATAGGATAAAACAACATAAATAAAATTTAATAAAGCATAGGATAAAACAACATAAATACAATTTAATAAAGCATAGGATAAAACAACATAAATACAATTTAATAAAGCATAGGTTAAAACAACATAAATACAATTTAATAAAGCATAGGATAAAACAACATAAATACAATTTAATAAAGCATAGGATAAAACAAAATAAATAAAAGTTAATAAAGCATAGGTTAAAACAGCATAAATACAATTTAATAAAGCGTAGGACAAAACAACATAAATACAATTTAATAAAGTATAGTTTAAAACAACATAAATACAATTTAATAAAGCATAGGATAAAACCACAGAAATACAGTTTAATAAAGCATAGGATAAAACAACATAAATACAATTTAATAAAGCATAGGACAAAACAACATAAATACAATTTAATAAAGCATAGGATAAAACAACATAAATACAATTCAATGAAACATAGGATAAACAACATGAATATAATTTAGTAAAGCATAAGATAAAACAACATAAATACAATTTAATAAAGCATAGGATAAAACAACATAAATACAATTCAATGAAACATAGGATAAACAACATGAATATAATTTAGTAAAGCATAAGATAAAACAACATGAATACAATTTAATAAAGCATAGGTTAAAACAACATAAATACAATTTAAGAAAGCATAGGATAAAACTACATAAATACATTTTAATAAAGCATAGGATAAAACAACATAAATACAATTTAATAAAGCATAGGATAAAACAACATAAATAAAATTTAATAAAGCATAGGTTAAAACAACATAAATACAATTTAATAAAGCATAGGATAAAACAACATAAATACAATTTAATAAAGCATAGGATAAAACAACATAAATACTTTTTAATAAAGCAAAGGATAAAACCACATAAATACAATTTAATAAAGCATAGGATAAAACAACATACATACAATTTAATAAAGCATAGGTTAAAACAACATAAATACAATTTAATAAAGCGTAGGACAAAACATCATAAATACAATGTAATAAAGCATAGTTTAAAACAACATAAATACAATTTAATAAAGCATAGGATAAAACCACAGAAATACAATTTAATAAAGCATAGGATAAAACAACATAAATACAATTTAATAAAGCATAGGATAAAACAACATACATACAATTTAATAAAGCATAGGTTAAAACAACATAAATACAATTTAAGAAAGCATAGGATAAAACTACATAAATACATTTTAATAAAGCATAGGATAAAACAACATAAATGCAATTTAATAAAGCATAGATTAAAACAACATAAATACAATTTAATAAAGCTTCAGATAAAACAACATAAATACAATTTAATAAAGCATAGGACAAAACAACATAAATACAATTTAATAAAGCATAGGATAAAACAACATAAATACAATTTAATGAAACATAGGATAAACAACATGAATATAATTTAGTAAAGCATAAGATAAAACAACATGAATACAATTTAATAAAGCATAAGTTAAAACAACATAAATACAATTTAAGAAAGCATAGGATAAAACTACATAAATACATTTTAATAAAGCATAGGATAAAACAACATAAATACAATTTAATAAAGCATAGGATAAAACAACATAAATAAAATTTAATAAAGCATAGGTTAAAACAACATAAATACAATTTAATAAAGCATAGGATAAAACAACATAAATACAATTTAATAAATCACAGGATAAAACAACATAAATACAATTTAATAAAGCATAGGATAAAACAACATAAATACAATTTAATAAAGCATAGGATAAAACAACATAAATACAATTTAATAAAGCATAGGATAAAACAACATAAATACAATTTAATAAAGCATACGTTAAAACAACATAAATACAATTAAATAAAGCATAGAATAAAACAACATAAATACAATTTAATAAAGCATAGGATAAAACAACATAAATAAAATTTAATAAAGCATAGGATAAAACAACATAAATAAAATTTAATAAAGCATAGGATAAAACAACGTAAATACAATTTAATAAAGCATAGGATAAAACAACATAAATAAAATTTAATAAAGCATAGGATAAAACAACATAAATAAAATTTAATAAAGCATAGGATAAAACAACATAAATACAATTTAATAAAGCATAGGATAAAACAACATAAATACAATTTAATAAAGCATAGGTTAAAACAACATAAATACAATTTAATAAAGCATAGGATAAAACAACATAAATACAATTTAATAAAGCATAGGATAAAACAACATAAATACAATTTAATAAAGCATAGGATAAAACAACATAAATACAATTTAATAAAGCATAGGATAAAACAACATAAATACAATTTAATAAAGCATAGTTTAAAACAACATGAATACAATTTAATAAAGCATAGGATAAAACCACAGAAATACAATTTAATAAAGCATAGGATAAAACAACATAAATACAATTTAATAAAGCATAGGACAAAACAACATAAATGCAATTTATTAAAGCATAGGGTAAAACAACATAAATACAATTTAATAAAGCATTAGATAAAACAACATGAATATAATTTAGTAAAGCATAAGATAAAACAACATGAATACAATTTAATAAAGCATAGGATAAAACAACATAAATAATATTTAATAAAGCATAGGTTAAAACAACATAAATACAATTTAATAAAGCATAGTTTAAAACAACATAAATACAATTTAATAAAGAATAGTTTAAAACAACATAAATACAATTTAATAAAGCATAAGATAAAACAACATGAATACAATTTAATAAAGCATAGGATAAACAACATAAATACAATTTAATAAAGCATAGGACAAAACAACATAAATACAATTTAATAAAGCATATGTTAAAACAACATAAATACAATTTAATAAAGCACAAGATAAAACAACATGAATATAATTTAGTAAATCATAAGATAAAACAACATGAATACAATTTAATAAAGCATAGGTTAAAACAACATAAATACAATTTAAGAAAGCATAGGATAAAACTACATAAACACTTTTTAATAAAGCATAGGTTAAAACCACATAAATACAATTTAATAAAGCACAAGATAAAACAACATGAATATAATTTAGTAAATCATAAGATAAAACAACATGAATACAATTTAATAAAGCATAGGATAAAACAACATAAATACAATTTAATAAAGCATAGGATAAAACAACATAAATACTTTTTAATAAAGCATAGGATAAAACCACATAAATGCAATTTAATAAAGCATAGGATAAAACAACATAAATAAAATTTAATAAAGCATAGGTTAAAACAACATAAATACAATTTAATAAAGCGTAGGACAAAACAACATAAATACAATGTAATAAAGCATAGTTTAAAACAACATAAATACAATTTAATAAAGCATAGGATAAAACCACAGAAATACAATTTAATAAAGCATAGGATAAAACAACATAAATACAATTTAATAAAGCATAGGACAAAACATCATAAATACAATTTAATAAAGCATAGGACAAAACAACATAAATACAATTTAATAAAGCATAGGATAAAACAACATAAATACAATTTAATAAAGCATAGGACAAAACAACATAAATACAATTTAATAAAGCATAGGACAAAACAACATAAATACAATTTAATAAAGCATAGGATAAAACAACATAAATACAATTTAATAAAGCATAGTTTAAAACAACATGAATACAATTTAATAAAGCATAGGATAAAACCACAGAAATACAATTTAATAAAGCATAGGATAAAACAACATAAATACAATTTAATAAAGCATAGGACAAAACAACATAAATGCAATTTATTAAAGCATAGGGTAAAACAACATAAATACAATTTAATAAAGCATTAGATAAAACAACATGAATATAATTTAGTAAAGCATAAGATAAAACAACATGAATACAATTTAATAAAGCATAGGATAAAACAACATAAATAATATTTAATAAAGCATAGGTTAAAACAACATAAATACAATTTAATAAAGCATAGTTTAAAACAACATAAATACAATTTAATAAAGAATAGTTTAAAACAACATAAATACAATTTAATAAAGCATAAGATAAAACAACATGAATACAATTTAATAAAGCATAGGATAAAACAACATAAATACAATTTAATGAAACATAGGATAAACAACATAAATACAATTTAATAAAGCATAGGACAAAACAACATAAATACAATTTAATAAAGCATATGTTAAAACAACATAAATACAATTTAATAAAGCACAAGATAAAACAACATGAATATAATTTAGTAAATCATAAGATAAAACAACATGAATACAATTTAATAAAGCATAGGTTAAAACAACATAAATACAATTTAAGAAAGCATAGGATAAAACTACATAAACACTTTTTAATAAAGCATAGGTTAAAACCACATAAATACAATTTAATAAAGCACAAGATAAAACAACATGAATATAATTTAGTAAATCATAAGATAAAACAACATGAATACAATTTAATAAAGCATAGGATAAAACAACATAAATACAATTTAATAAAGCATAGGATAAAACAACATAAATACTTTTTAATAAAGCATAGGATAAAACCACATAAATGCAATTTAATAAAGCATAGGATAAAACAACATAAATAAAATTTAATAAAGCATAGGTTAAAACAACATAAATACAATTTAATAAAGCGTAGGACAAAACAACATAAATACAATGTAATAAAGCATAGTTTAAAACAACATAAATACAATTTAATAAAGCATAGGATAAAACCACAGAAATACAATTTAATAAAGCATAGGATAAAACAACATAAATACAATTTAATAAAGCATAGGACAAAACATCATAAATACAATTTAATAAAGCATAGGACAAAACAACATAAATACAATTTAATAAAGCATAGGATAAAACAACATAAATACAATTTAATAAAGCATAGGACAAAACAACATAAATACAATTTAATAAAGCATAGGACAAAACAACATAAATACAATTTAATAAAGCATAGGATAAAACAACATAAATACAATTTAATAAAGCATCGGACAAAACAACATAAATACAATTTAATAAAGCATAGGATAAAACAACATAAATACAATTTAATAAAGCATAGGATAAAACAACATAAATACAATTTAATAAAGCATAGGATAAAACAACATAAATACAATTTAATAAAGCATACGTTAAAACAACATAAATACAATTAAATAAAGCATAGAATAAAACAACATAAATACAATTTAATAAAGCATAGGATAAAACAACATAAATAAAATTTAATAAAGCATAGGATAAAACAACATAAATAAAATTTAATAAAGCATAGGATAAAACAACGTAAATACAATTTAATAAAGCATAGGATAAAACAACATAAATAAAATTTAATAAAGCATAGGATAAAACAACATAAATAAAATTTAATAAAGCATAGGATAAAACAACATAAATACAATTTAATAAAGCATAGGATAAAACAACATAAATACAATTTAATAAAGCATAGGTTAAAACAACATAAATACAATTTAATAAAGCATAGGATAAAACAACATAAATACAATTTAATAAAGCATAGGATAAAACAACATAAATACAATTTAATAAAGCATAGGATAAAACAACATAAATACAATTTAATAAAGCATAGGAAAAAACAACATAAATACAATTTAATAAAGCATAGGATAAAACAACATAAATACAATTTAATAAAGCATAGGATAAAACAACATAAAAACAATTTAATAAAGCATAGTTTAAAACCACATGAATACAATTTAATAAAGCATAGGATAAAACCACAGAAATACAATTTAATAAAGCATAGGATAAAACAACATAAATACAATTTAATAAAGCATAGGACAAAACAACATAAATGCAATTTATTAAAGCATAGGGTAAAACAACATAAATACAATTTAATAAAGCATAGGTTAAAACAACATAAATACAATTTAAGAAAGCATAGGATAAAACTACATAAATACATTTTAATAAAGCATAGGATAAAACAACATAAATGCAATTTAATAAAGCATAGATTAAAACAACATAAATACAATTTAATAAAGCTTCGGATAAAACAACATAAATACAATTTAATAAAGCATAGGACAAAACAACATAAATACAATTTAATAAAGCATAGGATAAAACAACATAAATACAATTTAATGAAACATAGGATAAACAACATGAATATAATTTAGTAAAGCATAAGATAAAACAACATGAATACAATTTAATAAAGCATAAGTTAAAACAACATAAATACAATTTAAGAAAGCATAGGATAAAACTACATAAATACATTTTAATAAAGCATAGGATAAAACAACATAAATACAATTTAATAAAGCATAGGATAAAACAACATAAATAAAATTTAATAAAGCATAGGTTAAAACAACATAAATACAATTTAATAAAGCATAGGATAAAACAACATAAATACAATTTAATAAAGCATAGGATAAAACAACATAAATAAAATTTAATAAAGCATAGGATAAAACAACGTAAATACAATTTAATAAAGCATAGGATAAAACAACATAAATAAAATTTAATAAAGCATAGGATAAAACAACATAAATAAAATTTAATAAAGCATAGGATAAAACAACATAAATACAATTTAATAAAGCATAGGATAAAACAACATAAATACAATTTAATAAAGCATAGGTTAAAACAACATAAATACAATTTAATAAAGCATAGGATAAAACAACATAAATACAATTTAATAAAGCATAGGATAAAACAACATAAATACAATTTAATAAAGCATAGGATAAAACAACATAAATGCAATTTAATAAAGCATAGGTTAAAACAACATAAATACAATTTAATAAAGCATAGGATAAAACAACATAAATACAATTTAATAAAGCATAGGATAAAACAACATAAATACAATTTAATAAAGCATAGGTTAAAACAACATAAATACAATTTAATAAAGCATAGGATAAAACAACATAAATACAATTTAATAAAGCATAGGATAAAACTACATAAATACATTTTAATAAAGCATAGGATAAAACAACATAAATGAAATTTAATAAAGCATAGATTAAAACAACATAAATACAATTTAATAAAGCTTCGGACAAAACAACATAAATACAATTTAATAAAGCATAGGATAAAACAACATAAATACAATTTATAAAGCATAGGATAAAACAACATAAATACAATTTAATAAAGCATAGGATAAAACAACATAAATGCAATTTAATAAAGCATAGGATAAAATAACATAAATACAATTTAATAAAGCATAGGCTAAAACTACATAAATACAATTTAATAAAGCATAGGATAAAACAACATAAATACAATTTAATAAAGCATAGGATAAAACAACATAAATAAAATTTAATAAAGCATAGGATAAAACAACATAATTACAATTTAATAAAGCATAGGCTAAAACTACATAAATACAATTTAATAAAGCATAGGATAAAACAACATAAATACAATTTAATAAAGCATAGGTTAAAACAACATAAATACAATTTTATAAAGCATAGGATAAAACAACATAAATACAATTTAATAAAGCATAGGATAAAACAACATAAATAAAATTTAATAAAGCAGAGGTTAAAACAACATAAATACAATTTAATAAAGCATAGGATAAAACAACATAAATACAATTTAATAAATCACAGGATAAAACAACATAAATACAATTTAATAAAGCATAGGATAAAACAACATAAATACAATTTAATAAAGCATAGGATAAAACAACATAAATACAATTTAATAAAGCATAGGATAAAGCAACACAAATACTTTTTAATAAAGCATAGGATAAAACCACATAAATACAATTTAATAAAGCATAGGATAAAACAACATAAATACAATTTAATAAAGCATTAGATAAAACAACATGAATATAATTTAGTAAAGCATAAGATAAAACAACATGAATACAATTTAATAAAGCATAGGATAAAACAACATAAATAATATTTAATAAAGCATAGGTTAAAACAACATAAATACAATTTAATAAAGCATAGTTTAAAACAACATAAATACAATTTAATAAAGCATAGTTTAAAACAACATAAATACAATTTAATAAAGCATAAGATAAAACAACATGAATACAATTTAATAAAGCATAGGATAAAACAACATAAATACAATTTAATGAAACATAGGATAAACAACATAAATACAATTTAATAAAGCATAGGACAAAACAACATAAATACAATTTAATAAAGCATATGTTAAAACAACATAAATACAATTTAATAAAGCACAAGATAAAACAACATGAATATAATTTAGTAAAGCATAAGATAAAACAACATGAATACAATTTAATAAAGCATAGGTTAAAACAACATAAATACAATTTAAGAAAGCATAGGATAAAACTACATAAACACTTTTTAATAAAGCATAGGTTAAAACAACATAAATACAATTTAATAAAGCATAGGATAAAACAACATAAATACAATTTAATAAAGCATAGGATAAAACAACATAAATACTTTTTAATAAAGCATAGGATAAAACCACATAAATACAATTTAATAAAGCATAGGATAAAACAACATAAATAAAATTTAATAAAGCATAGGTTAAAACAACATAAATACAATTTAATAAAGCGTAGGACAAAACAACATAAATACAATGTAATAAAGCATAGTTTAAAACAACATAAATACAATTTAATAAAGCATAGGATAAAACCACAGAAATACAATTTAATAAAGCATAGGATAAAACAACATAAATACAATTTAATAAAGCATAGGACAAAACAACATAAATACAATTTAATAAAGCATAGGACAAAACAACATAAATACAATTTAATAAAGCATAGGATAAAACAACATAAATACAATTTAATAAAGCATCGGACAAAACAACATAAATACAATTTAATAAAGCATAGGATAAAACAACATAAATACAATTTAATAAAGCATAGGATAAAACAACATAAATACAATTTAATAAAGCATAGGATAAAACAACATAAATACAATTTAATAAAGCATACGTTAAAACAACATAAATACAATTAAATAAAGCATAGAATAAAACAACATAAATACAATTTAATAAAGCATAGGATAAAACAACATAAATAAAATTTAATAAAGCATAGGATAAAACAACATAAATAAAATTTAATAAAGCATAGGATAAAACAACGTAAATACAATTTAATAAAGCATAGGATAAAACAACATAAATAAAATTTAATAAAGCATAGGATAAAACAACATAAATAAAATTTAATAAAGCATAGGATAAAACAACATAAATACAATTTAATAAAGCATAGGATAAAACAACATAAATACAATTTAATAAAGCATAGGTTAAAACAACATAAATACAATTTAATAAAGCATAGGATAAAACAACATAAATACAATTTAATAAAGCATAGGATAAAACAACATAAATACAATTTAATAAAGCATAGGATAAAACAACATAAATACAATTTAATAAAGCATAGGATAAAACAACATAAATACAATTTAATAAAGCATAGGATAAAACAACATAAATACAATTTAATAAAGCATAGGATAAAACAACATAAAAACAATTTAATAAAGCATAGTTTAAAACAACATGAATACAATTTAATAAAGCATAGGATAAAACCACAGAAATACAATTTAATAAAGCATAGGATAAAACAACATAAATACAATTTAATAAAGCATAGGACAAAACAACATAAATGCAATTTATTAAAGCATAGGGTAAAACAACATAAATACAATTTAATAAAGCATTAGATAAAACAACATGAATATAATTTAGTAAAGCATAAGATAAAACAACATGAATACAATTTAATAAAGCATAGGATAAAACAACATAAATAATATTTAATAAAGCATAGGTTAAAACAACATAAATACAATTTAATAAAGCATAGTTTAAAACAACATAAATACAATTTAATAAAGCAAAGTTTAAAACAACATAAATACAATTTAATAAAGCATAAGATAAAACAACATGAATACAATTTAATAAAGCATAGGATAAAACAACATAAATACAATTTAATGAAACATAGGATAAACAACATAAATACAATTTAATAAAGCATAGGACAAAACAACATAAATACAATTTAATAAAGCATATGTTAAAACAACATAAATACAATTTAATAAAGCACAAGATAAAACAACATGAATATAATTTAGTAAAGCATAAGATAAAACAACATGAATACAATTTAATAAAGCATAGGTTAAAACAACATAAATACAATTTAAGAAAGCATAGGATAAAACTACATAAACACTTTTTAATAAAGCATAGGTTAAAACAACACAAATACAATTTAATAAAGCATAGGATAAAACAACATAAATACAATTTAATAAAGCATAGGATAAAACAACATAAATACAATTTAATAAAGCATAGGATAAAACCACAGAAATACAATTTAATAAAGCATAGGATAAAACAACATAAATACAATTTAATAAAGCATAGGACAAAACAACATAAATACAATTTAATAAAGCATATGACACAACAACATAAATACAATTTAATAAAGCATAGGATAAAACAACATAAATACAATTTAATAAAGCATCGGACAAAACAACATAAATACAATTTAATAAAGCATAGGATAAAACAACATAAATACAATTTAATAAAGCATAGGATAAAACAACATAAATACAATTTAATAAAGCATAGGATAAAACAACATAAAAACAATTTAATAAAGCATAGGCTAAAACTACATAAATACAATTTAATAAAGCATAGGATAAAACAACATAAATACAATTTAATAAAGCATAGGTTAAAACAACATAAATACAATTTAATAAAGCATAGGATAAAACAACATAAATACAATTTAATAAAGCATAGGATAAAACAACATAAATAAAATTTAATAAAGCATAGGTTAAAACAACATAAATACAATTTAATAAAGCATAGGATAAAACAACATAAATACAATTTATTAAAGCATAGGATAAAACAACATAAATACAATTTAATAAAGCATACGTTAAAACAACGTAAATACAATTAAATAAAGCATAGGATAAAACAACATAAATACAATTTAATAAAGCATAGGTTAAAACAACATAAATACAATTTTATAAAGCATAGGATAAAACAACATAAATACAATTTAATAAAGCATAGGTTAAAACAACATAAATACAATTTAATAAAGCATAGGATAAAACAACATATATTCACTTTAATAAAGCATAGGATAAAACAACATAAATACTTTTTAATAAAGCATAGGATAAAACCACATAAATACAATTTAATAAAGCATAGGATAAAACAACATAAATAAAATTTAATAAAGCATAGGTTAAAACAACATAAATACAATTTAATAAAGCGTAGGACAAAACATCATAAATACAATGTAATAAAGCATAGTTTAAAACAACATAAATACAATTTAATAAAGCATAGGATAAAACCACAGAAATACAATGTAATAAAGCATAGGATAAAACAACATAAATACAATTTAATAAAGCATAGGACAAAACAACATAAATACAATTTAATAAAGCATAGGACAAAACAACATAAATACAATTTAATAAAGCATCGGACAAAACAACATAAATACAATTTAATAAAGCATAGGATAAAACAACATAAATACAATTTAATAAAGCATCAGACAAAACAACATAAATACAATTTAATAAAGCATAGGATAAAACAACATAAATACAATTTAATAAAGCATAGGATAAAACAACATAAATACAATTTAATAAAGCATAGGATAAAACAATATAAATACAATTTAATAAAGCATAGGACAAAACAACATAAATACAATTTAATAAAGCATAGGTTAAAACAACATAAATACAATTTAAGAAAGCATAGGATAAAACAACATAAATGCAATTTAATAAAGCATAGATTAAAACAACATAAATAAAATTTAATAAAGCAGAGGTTAAAACAACATAAATACAATTTAATAAAGCATAGGATAAAACAACATAAATACAATTTAATAAATCACAGGATAAAACAACATAAATACAATTTAATAAAGCATAGGATAAAACAACATAAATACAATTTAATAAAGCATAGGATAAAACAACATAAATACAATTTAATAAAGCATAGGATAAAGCAACACAAATACTTTTTAATAAAGCATAGGATAAAACCACATAAATACAATTTAATAAAGCATAGGATAAAACAAAATAAATAAAAGTTAATAAAGCATAGGTTAAAACAGCATAAATACAATTTAATAAAGCGTAGGACAAAACAACATAAATACAATTTAATAAAGCATAGTTTAAAACAACATAAATACAATTTAATAAAGCATAGGATAAAACCACAGAAATACAGTTTAATAAAGCATAGGATTAAACAATATAAATACAATTTAATAAAGCTTAGGACAAAACAACATAAATACAATTTATTAAAGCATAGGATAAAACAACATAAATACAATTCAATGAAACATAGGATAAACAACATGAATATAATTTAGTAAAGCATAAGATAAAACAACATGAATACAATTTAATAAAGCATTGGTTAAAACAACATAAATACAATTTAAGAAAGCATAGGATAAAACTACATAAATACATTTTAATAAAGCATAGGATAAAACAACATAAATACAATTTAATAAAGCATAGGATAAAACAACATATATTCACTTTAATAAAGCATAGGATAAAACAACATAAATACTTTTTAATAAAGCATAGGATAAAACCACATAAATACAATTTAATAAAGCATAGGATAAAACAACATAAATAAAATTTAATAAAGCATAGGTTAAAACAACATAAATACAATTTAATAAAGCGTAGGACAAAACATCATAAATACAATGTAATAAAGCATAGTTTAAAACAACATAAATACAATTTAATAAAGCATAGGATAAAACCACAGAAATACAATGTAATAAAGCATAGGATAAAACAACATAAATACAATTTAATAAAGCATAGGACAAAACAACATAAATACAATTTAATAAAGCATAGGACAAAACAACATAAATACAATTTAATAAAGCATCGGACAAAACAACATAAATACAATTTAATAAAGCATAGGATAAAACAACATAAATACAATTTAATAAAGCATCAGACAAAACAACATAAATACAATTTAATAAAGCATAGGATAAAACAACATAAATACAATTTAATAAAGCATAGGATAAAACAACATAAATACAATTTAATAAAGCATAGGATAAAACAATATAAATACAATTTAATAAAGCATAGGACAAAACAACATAAATACAATTTAATAAAGCATAGGTTAAAACAACATAAATACAATTTAAGAAAGCATAGGATAAAACTACATAAATACATTTTAATAAAGCATAGGATAAAACAACATAAATGCAATTTAATAAAGCATAGATTAAAACAACATAAATAAAATTTAATAAAGCAGAGGTTAAAACAACATAAATCCAATTTAATAAAGCATAGGATAAAACAACATAAATACAATTTAATAAATCACAGGATAAAACAACATAAATACAATTTAATAAAGCATAGGATAAAACAACATAAATACAATTTAATAAAGCATAGGATAAAACAACATAAATACAATTTAATAAAGCATAGGATAAAGCAACACAAATACTTTTTAATAAAGCATAGGATAAAACCACATAAATACAATTTAATAAAGCATAGGATAAAACAAAATAAATAAAAGTTAATAAAGCATAGGTTAAAACAGCATAAATACAATTTAATAAAGCGTAGGACAAAACAACATAAATACAATTTAATAAAGCATAGTTTAAAACAACATAAATACAATTTAATAAAGCATAGGATAAAACCACAGAAATACAGTTTAATAAAGCATAGGATTAAACAATATAAATACAATTTAATAAAGCATAGGACAAAACAACATAAATACAATTTAATAAAGCATAGGATAAAACAACATAAATACAATTCAATGAAACATAGGATAAACAACATGAATATAATTTAGTAAAGCATAAGATAAAACAACATGAATACAATTTAATAAAGCATTGGTTAAAACAACATAAATACAATTTAAGAAAGCATAGGATAAAACTACATAAATACATTTTAATAAAGCATAGGATAAAACAACATAAATACAATTTAATAAAGCATAGGATAAAACAACATAAATAAAATTTAATAAAGCATAGGTTAAAACAACATAAATACAATTTAATAAAGCATAGGATAAAACAACATAAATACAATTTAATAAAGCATAGGATAAAACAACATAAATACTTTTTAATAAAGCATAGGATAAAACCACATAAATACAATTTAATAAAGCATAGGATAAAACAACATACATACAATTTAATAAAGCATAGGTTAAAACAACATAAATACATTTTAATAAAGCGTAGGACAAAACAACATAAATACAATGTAATAAAGCATAGTTTAAAACAACATAAATACAATTTAATAAAGCATAGGATAAAACCACAGAAATACAATTTAATAAAGCATAGGATAAAACTACATAAATACATTTTAATAAAGCATAGGATAAAACAACATAAATGCAATTTAATAAAGCATAGATTAAAACAACATAAATACAATTTAATAAAGCTTCGGATAAAACAACATAAATACAATTTAAAAAAGCATAGGACAAAACAACATAAATACAATTTAATAAAGCATAGGATAAAACAACATAAATACAATTTAATGAAACATAGGATAAACAACATGAATATAATTTAGTAAAGCATAAGATAAAACAACATGAATACAATTTAATAAAGCATAGGATTAAACAACATAAATACAATTTAAGAAAGCATAGGATAAAACTACATAAATACATTTTAATAAAGCATAGGATAAAACAACATAAATACAATTTAATAAAGCATAGGATAAAACAACATAAATAAAATTTAATAAAGCATAGGTTAAAACAACATAAATACAATTTAATAAAGCATAGGATAAAACAACATAAATACAATTTAATAAATCACAGGATAAAACAACATAAATACAATTTAATAAAGCATAGGATAAAACAACTTAAATACAATTTAATAAAGCATAGGATAAAACAACATAAATACAATTTAATAAAGCATAGGATAAAACAACATAAATACAATTTAATAAAGCATACGTTAAAACAACATAAATACAATTAAATAAAGCATAGAATAAAACAACATAAATACAATTTAATAAAGCATAGGATAAAACAACATAAATAAAATTTAATAAAGCATAGGATAAAACAACATAAATAAAATTTAATAAAGCATAGGATAAAACAACGTAAATACAATTTAATAAAGCATAGGATAAAACAACATAAATAAAATTTAATAAAGCATAGGATAAAACAACATAAATAAAATTTAATAAAGCATAGGTTAAAACAACATAAATACAATTTAATAAAGCATAGGATAAAACAACATAAATACAATTTAATAAAGCATAGGATAAAACAACATAAATACAATTTAATAAAGCATAGGATAAAACAACATAAATACAATTTAATAAAGCATAGGATAAAACAACATAAATACAATTTAATAAAGCATAGGATAAAACAACATAAATACAATTTAATAAAGCATAGGATAAAACAACATAAAAACAATTTAATAAAGCATAGTTTAAAACAACATGAATACAATTTAATAAAGCATAGGATAAAACCACAGAAATACAATTTAATAAAGCATAGGATAAAACAACATAAATACAATTTAATAAAGCATAGGACAAAACAACATAAATGCAATTTATTAAAGCATAGGGTAAAACAACATAAATACAATTTAATAAAGCATTAGATAAAACAACATGAATATAATTTAGTAAAGCATAAGATAAAACAACATGAATACAATTTAATAAAGCATAGGATAAAACAACATAAATAATATTTAATAAAGCATAGGTTAAAACAACATAAATACAATTTAATAAAGCATAGTTTAAAACAACATAAATACAATTTAATAAAGCATAGTTTAAAACAACATAAATACAATTTAATAAAGCATAAGATAAAACAACATGAATACAATTTAATAAAGCATAGGATAAAACAACATAAATACAATTTAATGAAACAAAGGATAAACAACATAAATACAATTTAATAAAGCATAGGACAAAACAACATAAATACAATTTAATAAAGCATATGTTAAAACAACATAAATACAATTTAATAAAGCACAAGATAAAACAACATGAATATAATTTAGTAAAGCATAAGATAAAACAACATGAATACAATTTAATAAAGCATAGGTTAAAACAACATAAATACAATTTAAGAAAGCATAGGATAAAACTACATAAACACTTTTTAATAAAGCATAGGTTAAAACAACATAAATACAATTTAATAAAGCATAGGATAAAACAACATAAATACAATTTAATAAAGCATAGGATAAAACAACATAAATACTTTTTAATAAAGCATAGGATAAAACCACATAAATACAATTTAATAAAGCATAGGATAAAACAACATAAATAAAATTTAATAAAGCATAGGTTAAAACAACATAAATACAATTTAATAAAGCGTAGGACAAAACAACATAAATACAATGTAATAAAGCATAGTTTAAAACAACATAAATAAAATTTAATAAAGCATAGGATAAAACCACAGAAATACAATTTAATAAAGCATAGGATAAAACAACATAAATACAATTTAATAAAGCATAGGACAAAACAACATAAATACAATTTAATAAAGCATAGGACAAAACAACATAAATACAATTTAATAAAGCATAGGATAAAACAACATAAATACAATTTAATAAAGCATCGGACAAAACAACATAAATACAATTTAATAAAGCATAGGATAAAACAACATAAATACAATTTAATAAAGCATAGGATAAAACAACATAAATACAATTTAATAAAGCATAGGATAAAACAACATAAAAACAATTTAATAAAGCATAGGCTAAAACTACATAAATACAATTTAATAAAGCATAGGATAAAACAACATAAATACAATTTAATAAAGCATAGGTTAAAACAACATAAATACAATTTAATAAAGCATAGGAAAAAACAACATAAATACAATTTAATAAAGCATAGGATAAAACAACATAAATAAAATTTAATAAAGCATAGGTTAAAACAACATAAATACAATTTAATAAAGCATAGGATAAAACAACATAAATACAATTTAATAAAGCATAGGATAAAACAACATAAATACAATTTAATAAAGCATACGTTAAAACAACGTAAATACAATTAAATAAAGCATAGGATAAAACAACATAAATACAATTTAATAAAGCATAGGTTAAAACAACATAAATACAATTTTATAAATCATAGGATAAAACAACATAAATACAATTTAATAAAGCATAGGTTAAAACAACATAAATACAATTTAATAAAGCATAGGATAAAACAACATATATTCACTTTAATAAAGCATAGGATAAAACAACATAAATACTTTTTAATAAAGCATAGGATAAAACCACATAAATACAATTTAATAAAGCATAGGATAAAACAACATAAATACAATTTAATAAAGCATAGGACAAAACAACATAAATACAATTTAATAAAGCATAGGATAAAACAACATAAATACAATTTAATAAAGCATAGGACAAAACAACATAAATACAATTTAATAAAGCATAGGACAAAACAACATAAATACAATTTAATAAAGCATCGGACAAAACAACATAAATAAAATTTAATAAAGCATAGGATAAAACAACATAATTACAATTTAATAAAGCATAGGCTAAAACTACATAAATACAATTTAATAAAGCATAGGATAAAACAACATAAATACAATTTAATAAAGCATAGGATAAAACAACATAAATACAATTTAATAAAGCATAGGATAAAACAACATAAATACAATTTAATAAAGCATAGGATAAAGCAACACAAATACTTTTAATAAAGCATAGGATAAAACCACATAAATACAATTTAATAAAGCATAGGATAAAACAAAATAAATAAAAGTTAATAAAGCATAGGTTAAAACAGCATAAATACAATTTAATAAAGCGTAGGACAAAACAACATAAATACAATTTAATAAAGCATAGTTTAAAACAACATAAATACAATTTAATAAAGCATAGGATAAAACCACAGAAATACAGTTTAATAAAGCATAGGATAAAACAACATAAATACAATTTAATAAAGCATAGGATAAAACAACATAAATGCAATTTAATAAAGCATAGGATAAAATAACATAAATACAATTTAATAAAGCATAGGCTAAAACTACATAAATACAATTTAATAAAGCATAGGATAAAACAACATAAATACAATTTAATAAAGCATAGGATAAAACAACATAAATAAAATTTAATAAAGCATAGGATAAAACAACATAATTACAATTTAATAAAGCATAGGCTAAAACTACATAAATACAATTTAATAAAGCATAGGATAAAACAACATAAATACAATTTAATAAAGCATAGGTTAAAACAACATAAATACAATTTTATAAAGCATAGGATAAAACAACATAAATACAATTTAATAAAGCATAGGATAAAACAACATAAATAAAATTTAATAAAGCAGAGGTTAAAACAACATAAATACAATTTAATAAAGCATAGGATAAAACAACATAAATACAATTTAATAAATCACAGGATAAAACAACATAAATACAATTTAATAAAGCATAGGATAAAACAACATAAATACAATTTAATAAAGCATAGGATAAAACAACATAAATACAATTTAATAAAGCATAGGATAAAGCAACACAAATACTTTTTAATAAAGCATAGGATAAAACCACATAAATACAATTTAATAAAGCATAGGATAAAACAAAATAAATAAAAGTTAATAAAGCATAGGTTAAAACAGCATAAATACAATTTAATAAAGCGTAGGACAAAACAACATAAATACAATTTAATAAAGCATAGGATAAAACCACAGAAATACAGTTTAATAAAGCATAGGATAAAACAACATAAATACAATTTAATAAAGCATAGGACAAAACAACATAAATACAATTTAATAAAGCATAGGATAAAACAACATAAATACAATTCAATGAAACATAGGATAAACAACATGAATATAATTTAGTAAAGCATAAGATAAAACAACATGAATACAATTTAATAAAGCATAGGTTAAAACAACATAAATACAATTTAAGAAAGCATAGGATAAAACTACATAAATACATTTTAATAAAGCATAGGATAAAACAACATAAATACAATTTAATAAAGCATAGGATAAAACAACATAAATAAAATTTAATAAAGCATAGGTTAAAACAACATAAATACAATTTAATAAAGCATAGGATAAAACAACATAAATACAATTTAATAAAGCATAGGATAAAACAACATAAATACTTTTTAATAAAGCATAGGATAAAACCACATAAATACTATTTAATAAAGCATAGGATAAAACAACATACATACAATTTAATAAAGCATAGGTTAAAACAACATAAATACAATTTAATAAAGCGTAGGACAAAACAACATAAATACAATGTAATAAAGCATAGTTTAAAACAACATAAATACAATTTAATAAAGCATAGGATAAAACCACAGAAATACAATTTAATAAAGCATAGGATAAAACAACATAAATACAATTTAATAAAGCATAGGACAAAACAACATAAATACAATTTAATAAAGCATAGGTTAAAACAACATAAATACAATTTAAGAAAGCATAGGATAAAACTACATAAATACATTTTAATAAAGCATAGGATAAAACAACATAAATGCAATTTAATAAAGCATAGATTAAAACAACATAAATACAATTTAATAAATCTTCGGATAAAACAACATAAATACAATTTAATAAAGCATAGGATAAAACAACATAAATACAATTTAATAAAGCATAGGACAAAACAACATAAATGCAATTTATTAAAGCATAGGGTAAAACAACATAAATACAATTTAATAAAGCATTAGATAAAACAACATGAATATAATTTAGTAAAGCATAAGATAAAACAACATGAATACAATTTAATAAAGCATAGGATAAAACAACATAAATAATATTTAATAAAGCATAGGTTAAAACAACATAAATACAATTTAATAAAGCATAGTTTAAAACAACATAAATACAATTTAATAAAGCATAGTTTAAAACAACATAAATACAATTTAATAAAGCATAAGATAAAACAACATGAATACAATTTAATAAAGCATAGGATAAAACAACATAAATACAATTTAATGAAACATAGGATAAACAACATAAATACAATTTAATAAAGCATAGGACAAAACAACATAAATACAATTTAATAAAGCATATGTTAAAACAACATAAATACAATTTAATAAAGCACAAGATAAAACAACATGAATATAATTTAGTAAAGCATAAGATAAAACAACATGAATACAATTTAATAAAGCATAGGTTAAAACAACATAAATACAATTTAAGAAAGCATAGGATAAAACTACATAAACACTTTTTAATAAAGCATAGGTTAAAACAACATAAATACAATTTAATAAAGCATAGGATAAAACAACATAAATACAATTTAATAAAGCATAGGATAAAACAACATAAATACTTTTTAATAAAGCATAGGATAAAACCACATAAATACAATTTAATAAAGCATAGGATAAAACAACATAAATAAAATTTAATAAAGCATAGGTTAAAACAACATAAATACAATTTAATAAAGCGTAGGACAAAACAACATAAATACAATGTAATAAAGCATAGTTTAAAACAACATAAATACAATTTAATAAAGCATAGGATAAAACCACAGAAATACAATTTAATAAAGCATAGGACAAAACAACATAAATACAATTTAATAAAGCATAGGATAAAACAACATAAATACAATTTAATAAAGCATCGGACAAAACAACATAAATACAATTTAATAAAGCATAGGATAAAACAACATAAATACAATTTAATAAAGCATAGGCTAAAACTACATAAATACAATTTAATAAAGCATAGGATAAAACAACATAAATACAATTTAATAAAGCATAGGTTAAAACAACATAAATACAATTTAATAAAGCATAGGATAAAACAACATAAATACAATTTAATAAAGCATAGGATAAAACAACATAAATAAAATTTAATAAAGCATAGGTTAAAACAACATAAATACAATTTAATAAAGCATAGGATAAAACAACATAAATACAATTTAATAAAGCATAGGATAAAACAACATAAATACAATTTAATAAAGCATACGTTAAAACAACGTAAATACAATTAAATAAAGCATAGGATAAAACAACATAAATACAATTTAATAAAGCATAGGTTAAAACAACATAAATACAATTTTATAAAGCATAGGATAAAACAACATAAATACAATTTAATAAAGCATAGTTTAAAACAACATAAATACAATTTAATAAAGCATAGGATAAAACCACAGAAATACAGTTTAATAAAGCATAGGATAAAACAACATAAATACAATTTAATAAAGCATAGGACAAAACAACATAAATACAATTTAATAAAGCATAGGATAAAACAACATAAATACAATTCAATGAAACATAGGATAAACAACATGAATATAATTTAGTAAAGCATAAGATAAAACAACATGAATACAATTTAATAAAGCATAGGTTAAAACAACATAAATACAATTTAAGAAAGCATAGGATAAAACTACATAAATACATTTTAATAAAGCATAGGATAAAACAACATAAATACAATTTAATAAAGCATAGGATAAAACAACATAAATAAAATTTAATAAAGCATAGGTTAAAACAACATAAATACAATTTAATAAAGCATAGGATAAAACAACATAAATACAATTTAATAAAGCATAGGATAAAACAACATAAATACTTTTTAATAAAGCATAGGATAAAACCACATAAATACTATTTAATAAAGCATAGGATAAAACAACATACATACAATTTAATAAAGCATAGGTTAAAACAACATAAATACAATTTAATAAAGCGTAGGACAAAACAACATAAATACAATGTAATAAAGCATAGTTTAAAACAACATAAATACAATTTAATAAAGCATAGGATAAAACCACAGAAATACAATTTAATAAAGCATAGGACAAAACAACATAAATACAATTTAATAAAGCATAGGTTAAAACAACATAAATACAATTTAAGAAAGCATAGGATAAAACTACATAAATACATTTTAATAAAGCATAGGATAAAACAACATAAATGCAATTTAATAAAGCATAGATTAAAACAACATAAATACAATTTAATAAAGCTTCGGATAAAACAACATAAATACAATTTAATAAAGCATAGGATAAAACAACATAAATACAATTTAATAAAGCATAGGACAAAACAACATAAATGCAATTTATTAAAACATAGGGTAAAACAACATAAATACAATTTAATAAAGCATTAGATAAAACAACATGAATATAATTTAGTAAAGCATAAGATAAAACAACATGAATACAATTTAATAAAGCATAGGATAAAACAACATAAATAATATTTAATAAAGCATAGGTTAAAACAACATAAATACAATTTAATAAAGCATAGTTTAAAACAACATAAATACAATTTAATAAAGCATAGTTTAAAACAACATAAATACAATTTAATAAAGCATAAGATAAAACAACATGAATACAATTTAATAAAGCATAGGATAAAACAACATAAATACAATTTAATGAAACATAGGATAAACAACATAAATACAATTTAATAAAGCATAGGACAAAACAACATAAATACAATTTAATAAAGCATATGTTAAAACAACATAAATACAATTTAATAAAGCACAAGATAAAACAACATGAATATAATTTAGTAAAGCATAAGATAAAACAACATGAATACAATTTAATAAAGCATAGGTTAAAACAACATAAATACAATTTAAGAAAGCATAGGATAAAACAACATAAATAAAATTTAATAAAGCAGAGGTTAAAACAACATAAATTCAATTTAATAAAGCATAGGATAAAACAACATAAATACAATTTAATAAATCACAGGATAAAACAACATAAATACAATTTAATAAAGCATAGGATAAAACAACATAAATACAATTTAATAAAGCACAGGATAAAACAACATAAATACAATTTAATAAAGCATAGGATAAAGCAACACAAATACTTTTTAATAAAGCATAGGATAAAACCACATAAATACAATTTAATAAAGCATAGGATAAAACAAAATAAATAAAAGTTAATAAAGCATAGGTTAAAACAGCATAAATACAATTTAATAAAGCGTAGGACAAAACAACATAAATACAATTTAATAAAGCATAGTTTAAAACAACATAAATACAATTTAATAAAGCATAGGATAAAACCACAGAAATACAGTTTAATAAAGCATAGGATAAAACAACATAAATACAATTTAATAAAGCATAGGACAAAACAACATAAATACAATTTAATAAAGCATAGGATAAAACAACATAAATACAATTCAATGAAACATAGGATAAACAACATGAATATAATTTAGTAAAGGATAAGATAAAACAACATGAAAACAATTTAATAAAGCATAGGTTAAAACAACATAAATACAATTTAAGAAAGCATAGGATAAAACTACATAAATACATTTTAATAAAGCATAGGATAAAACAACATAAATACAATTTAATAAAGCATAGGATAAAACAACATAAATAAAATTTAATAAAGCATAGGTTAAAACAACATAAATACAATTTAATAAAGCATAGGATAAAACAACATAAATACAATTTAATAAAGCATAGGATAAAACAACATAAATACTTTTTAATAAAGCATAGGATAAAACCACATAAATACTATTTAATAAAGCATAGGATAAAACAACATACATACAATTTAATAAAGCATAGGTTAAAACAACATAAATACAATTTAATAAAGCGTAGGACAAAACAACATAAATACAATGTAATAAAGCATAGTTTAAAACAACATAAATACAATTTAATAAAGCATAGGATAAAACCACAGAAATACAATTTAATAAAGCATAGGATAAAACAACATAAATACAATTTAATAAAGCATAGGACAAAACAACATAAATACAATTTAATAAAGCATAGGTTAAAACAACATAAATACAATTTAAGAAAGCATAGGATAAAACTACATAAATACATTTTAATAAAGCATAGGATAAAACAACATAAATGCAATTTAATAAAGCATAGATTAAAACAACATAAATACAATTTAATAAAGCTTCGGATAAAACAACATAAATACAATTTAATAAAGCATAGGATAAAACAACATAAATACAATTTAATAAAGCATAGGACAAAACAACATAAATGCAATTTATTAAAGCATAGGGTAAAACAACATAAATACAATTTAATAAAGCATTAGATAAAACAACATGAATATAATTTAGTAAAGCATAAGATAAAACAACATGAATACAATTTAATAAAGCATAGGATAAAACAACATAAATAATATTTAATAAAGCATAGGTTAAAACAACATAAATACAATTTAATAAAGCATAGTTTAAAACAACATAAATACAATTTAATAAAGCATAGTTTAAAACAACATAAATACAATTTAATAAAGCATAAGATAAAACAACATGAATACAATTTAATAAAGCATAGGATAAAACAACATAAATACAATTTAATGAAACATAGGATAAACAACATAAATACAATTTAATAAAGCATAGGACAAAACAACATAAATACAATTTAATAAAGCATATGTTAAAACAACATAAATACAATTTAATAAAGCACAAGATAAAACAACATGAATATAATTTAGTAAAGCATAAGATAAAACAACATGAATACAATTTAATAAAGCATAGGTTAAAACAACATAAATACAATTTAAGAAAGCATAGGATAAAACTACATAAACACTTTTTAATAAAGCATAGGTTAAAACAACATAAATACAATTTAATAAAGCATAGGATAAAACAACATAAATACAATTTAATAAAGCATAGGATAAAACAACATAAATACTTTTTAATAAAGCATAGGATAAAACCACATAAATACAATTTAATAAAGCATAGGATAAAACAACATAAATAAAATTTAATAAAGCATAGGTTAAAACAACATAAATACAATTTAATAAAGCGTAGGACAAAACAACATAAATACAATGTAATAAAGCATAGTTTAAAACAACATAAATACAATTTAATAAAGCATAGGATAAAACCACAGAAATACAATTTAATAAAGCATAGGACAAAACAACATAAATACAATTTAATAAAGCATAGGATAAAACAACATAAATACAATTTAATAAAGCATCGGACAAAACAACATAAATACAATTTAATAAAGCATAGGATAAAACAACATAAATACAATTTAATAAAGCATAGGCTAAAACTACATAAATACAATTTAATAAAGCATAGGATAAAACAACATAAATACAATTTAATAAAGCATAGGTTAAAACAACATAAATACAATTTAATAAAGCATAGGATAAAACAACATAAATACAATTTAATAAAGCATAGGATAAAACAACATAAATAAAATTTAATAAAGCATAGGTTAAAACAACATAAATACAATTTAATAAAGCATAGGATAAAACAACATAAATACAATTTAATAAAGCATAGGATAAAACAACATAAATACAATTTAATAAAGCATACGTTAAAACAACGTAAATACAATTAAATAAAGCATAGGATAAAACAACATAAATACAATTTAATAAAGCATAGGTTAAAACAACATAAATACAATTTTATAAAGCATAGGATAAAACAACATAAATACAATTTAATAAAGCATAGGTTAAAACAACATAAATACAATTTAATAAAGCATAGGATAAAACAACATATATTCACTTTAATAAAGCATAGGATAAAACAACATAAATACTTTTTAATAAAGCATAGGATAAAACCACATAAATACAATTTAATAAAGCATAGGATAAAACAACATAAATAAAATTTAATAAAGCATAGGTTAAAACAACATAAATACAATTTAATAAAGCGTAGGACAAAACATCATAAATACAATGTAATAAAGCATAGTTTAAAACAACATAAATACAATTTAATAAAGCATAGGATAAAACCACAGAAATACAATTTAATAAAGCATAGGATAAAACAACATAAATACAATTTAGTAAAGCATAGGACAAAACAACATAAATACAATTTAATAAAGCATAGGACAAAACAACATAAATACAATTTAATAAAGCATAGGATAAAACAACATAAATACAATTTAATAAAGCATAGGTTAAAACAACATAAATACAATTTAATAAAGCATAGGATAAAACAACATAAATACAATTTAATAAAGCATAGGATAAAACAACATAAATAAAATTTAATAAAGCATAAGTTAAAACAACATAAATACAATTTAATAAAGCATAGGATAAAACAACATAAATACAATTTAATAAAGCATAGGATAAAACAACATAAATACAATTTAATAAAGCATAGGATAAAACAACATAAATACAATTTAATAAAGCATAGGATAAAACAACATAAATACAATTTAATAAAGCATAGGATAAAACAACATAAATACAATTTAATAAAGCATAGGCTAAAACAACATAAATACACTTTAATAAAGCATAGGATAAAACAAATTAAATACAATTTAATAAAGCATAGGATAAAACAACATAAATACAATTTAATAAAGCATAGGATAAAACAACATAAATACAATTTAATAAAGCATAGGATAAAACAACATAAATACTTTTTAATAAAGCATAGGATAAAACCACATAAATACTATTTAATAAAGCATAGGATAAAACAACATACATACAATTTAATAAAGCATAGGTTAAAACAACATAAATACAATTTAATAAAGCGTAGGACAAAACAACATAAATACAATGTAATAAAGCATAGTTTAAAACAACATAAATACAATTTAATAAAGCATAGGATAAAACCACAGAAATACAATTTAATAAAGCATAGGATAAAACAACATAAATACAATTTAATAAAGCATAGGACAAAACAACATAAATACAATTTAATAAAGCATAGGTTAAAACAACATAAATACAATTTAAGAAAGCATAGGATAAAACTACATAAATACATTTTAATAAAGCATAGGATAAAACAACATAAATGCAATTTAATAAAGCATAGATTAAAACAACATAAATACAATTTAATAAAGCTTCGGATAAAACAACATAAATACAATTTAATAAAGCATAGGATAAAACAACATAAATACAATTTAATAAAGCATAGGACAAAACAACATAAATGCAATTTATTAAAGCATAGGGTAAAACAACATAAATACAATTTAATAAAGCATTAGATAAAACAACATGAATATAATTTAGTAAAGCATAAGATAAAACAACATGAATACAATTTAATAAAGCATAGGATAAAACAACATAAATAATATTTAATAAAGCATAGGTTAAAACAACATAAATACAATTTAATAAAGCATAGGATAAAACAACATAAATACAATTTAATAAAGCATACGTTAAAACAACGTAAATACAATTAAATAAAGCATAGGATAAAACAACATAAATACAATTTAATAAAGCATAGGTTAAAACAACATAAATACAATTTTATAAAGCATAGGATAAAACAACATAAATACAATTTAATAAAGCATAGGTTAAAACAACATAAATACAATTTAATAAAGCATAGGATAAAACAACATATATTCACTTTAATAAAGCATAGGATAAAACAACATAAATACTTTTTAATAAAGCATAGGATAAAACCACATAAATACAATTTAATAAAGCATAGGATAAAACAACATAAATAAAATTTAATAAAGCATAGGTTAAAACAACATAAATACAATTTAATAAAGCGTAGGACAAAACATCATAAATACAATGTAATAAAGCATAGTTTAAAACAACATAAATACAATTTAATAAAGCATAGGATAAAACCACAGAAATACAATTTAATAAAGCATAGGATAAAACAACATAAATACAATTTAGTAAAGCATAGGACAAAACAACATAAATACAATTTAATAAAGCATAGGACAAAACAACATAAATACAATTTAATAAAGCATCGGACAAAACAACATAAATACAATTTAATAAAGCATAGGATAAAACAACATAAATACAATTTAATAAAGCATCGGACAAAACAACATAAATACAATTTAATAAAGCATAGGATAAAACAACATAAATACAATTTAATAAAGCATAGGTTAAAACAACATAAATACAATTTAATAAAGCATAGGATAAAACAACATAAATACAATTTAATAAAGCATAGGATAAAACAACATAAATAAAATTTAATAAAGCATAAGTTAAAACAACATAAATACAATTTAATAAAGCATAGGATAAAACAACATAAATACAATTTAATAAAGCATAGGATAAAACAACATAAATACAATTTAATAAAGCATAGGATAAAACAACATAAATACAATTTAATAAAGCATAGGATAAAACAACATAAATACAATTTAATAAAGCATAGGATAAAACAACATAAATACAATTTAATAAAGCATAGGCTAAAACAACATAAATACACTTTAATAAAGCATAGGATAAAACAAATTAAATACAATTTAATAAAGCATAGGATAAAACAACATAAATACAATTTAATAAAGCATAGGATAAAACAACATAAATACAATTTAATAAAGCATAGGATAAAACAACATAAATACTTTTTAATAAAGCATAGGATAAAACCACATAAATACTATTTAATAAAGCATAGGATAAAACAACATACATACAATTTAATAAAGCATAGGTTAAAACAACATAAATACAATTTAATAAAGCGTAGGACAAAACAACATAAATACAATGTAATAAAGCATAGTTTAAAACAACATAAATACAATTTAATAAAGCATAGGATAAAACCACAGAAATACAATTTAATAAAGCATAGGATAAAACAACATAAATACAATTTAATAAAGCATAGGACAAAACAACATAAATACAATTTAATAAAGCATAGGTTAAAACAACATAAATACAATTTAAGAAAGCATAGGATAAAACTACATAAATACATTTTAATAAAGCATAGGATAAAACAACATAAATGCAATTTAATAAAGCATAGATTAAAACAACATAAATACAATTTAATAAAGCTTCGGATAAAACAACATAAATACAATTTAATAAAGCATAGGATAAAACAACATAAATACAATTTAATAAAGCATAGGACAAAACAACATAAATGCAATTTATTAAAGCATAGGGTAAAACAACATAAATACAATTTAATAAAGCATTAGATAAAACAACATGAATATAATTTAGTAAAGCATAAGATAAAACAACATGAATACAATTTAATAAAGCATAGGATAAAACAACATAAATAATATTTAATAAAGCATAGGTTAAAACAACATAAATACAATTTAATAAAGCATAGGATAAAACAACATAAATACAATTTAATAAAGCATATGTTAAAACAACGTAAATACAATTAAATAAAGCATAGGATAAAACAACATAAATACAATTTAATAAAGCATAGGTTAAAACAACATAAATACAATTTTATAAAGCATAGGATAAAACAACATAAATACAATTTAATAAAGCATAGGTTAAAACAACATAAATACAATTTAATAAAGCATAGGATAAAACAACATATATTCACTTTAATAAAGCATAGGATAAAACAACATAAATACTTTTTAATAAAGCATAGGATAAAACCACATAAATACAATTTAATAAAGCATAGGATAAAACAACATAAATAAAATTTAATAAAGCATAGGTTAAAACAACATAAATACAATTTAATAAAGCGTAGGACAAAACATCATAAATACAATGTAATAAAGCATAGTTTAAAACAACATAAATACAATTTAATAAAGCATAGGATAAAACCACAGAAATACAATTTAATAAAGCATAGGATAAAACAACATAAATACAATTTAGTAAAGCATAGGACAAAACAACATAAATACAATTTAATAAAGCATAGGACAAAACAACATAAATACAATTTAATAAAGCATCGGACAAAACAACATAAATACAATTTAATAAAGCATAGGATAAAACAACATAAATACAATTTAATAAAGCATCGGACAAAACAACATAAATACAATTTAATAAAGCATAGGATAAAACAACATAAATACAATTTAATAAAGCATAGGATAAAACAACATAAATACAATTTAATAAAGCATAGGATAAAACAACATAAAAACAATTTAATAAAGCATAGGCTAAAACTACATAAATACAATTTAATAAAGCATAGGATAAAACAACATAAATACAATTTAATAAAGCATAGGTTAAAACAACATAAATACAATTTAATAAAGCATAGGATAAAACAACATAAATACAATTTAATAAAGCATAGGTTAAAACAACATAAATACAATTTTATAAAGCATAGGATAAAACAACATAAATACAATTTAATAAAGCATAGGTTAAAACAACATAAATACAATTTAATAAAGCATAGGATAAAACAACATATATTCACTTTAATAAAGCATAGGATAAAACAACATAAATACTTTTTAATAAAGCATAGGATAAAACCACATAAATACAATTTAATAAAGCATAGGATAAAACAACATAAATAAAATTTAATAAAGCATAGGTTAAAACAACATAAATACAATTTAATAAAGCGTAGGACAAAACATCATAAATACAATGTAATAAAGCATAGTTTAAAACAACATAAATACAATTTAATAAAGCATAGGATAAAACCACAGAAATACAATTTAATAAAGCATAGGATAAAACAACATAAATACAATTTAGTAAAGCATAGGACAAAACAACATAAATACAATTTAATAAAGCATAGGACAAAACAACATAAATACAATTTAATAAAGCATCGGACAAAACAACATAAATACAATTTAATAAAGCATAGGATAAAACAACATAAATACAATTTAATAAAGCATCGGACAAAACAACATAAATACAATTTAATAAAGCATAGGATAAAACAACATAAATACAATTTAATAAAGCATAGGTTAAAACAACATAAATACAATTTAATAAAGCATAGGATAAAACAACATAAATACAATTTAATAAAGCATAGGATAAAACAACATAAATAAAATTTAATAAAGCATAAGTTAAAACAACATAAATACAATTTAATAAAGCATAGGATAAAACAACATAAATACAATTTAATAAAGCATAGGATAAAACAACATAAATACAATTTAATAAAGCATAGGATAAAACAACATAAATACAATTTAATAAAGCATAGGATAAAACAACATAAATACAATTTAATAAAGCATAGGATAAAACAACATAAATACAATTTAATAAAGCATAGGCTAAAACAACATAAATACACTTTAATAAAGCATAGGATAAAACAAATTAAATACAATTTAATAAAGCATAGGATAAAACAACATAAATACAATTTAATAAAGCATAGGATAAAACAACATAAATACAATTTAATAAAGCATAGGATAAAACAACATAAATACTTTTTAATAAAGCATAGGATAAAACCACATAAATACTATTTAATAAAGCATAGGATAAAACAACATACATACAATTTAATAAAGCATAGGTTAAAACAACATAAATACAATTTAATAAAGCGTAGGACAAAACAACATAAATACAATGTAATAAAGCATAGTTTAAAACAACATAAATACAATTTAATAAAGCATAGGATAAAACCACAGAAATACAATTTAATAAAGCATAGGATAAAACAACATAAATACAATTTAATAAAGCATAGGACAAAACAACATAAATACAATTTAAT
Organism: Phyllobates terribilis; assembly: GCF_046119375.1. Taxonomy (NCBI): domain Eukaryota; kingdom Metazoa; phylum Chordata; class Amphibia; order Anura; family Dendrobatidae; genus Phyllobates; species Phyllobates terribilis. The sequence goes on from NW_027362778.1 coordinate 2,991,834, forward strand.
AAAGCATAGGTTAAAACAACATAAATACAATTTAAGAAAGCATAGGATAAAACTACATAAATACATTTTAATAAAGCATAGGATAAAACAACATAAATGCAATTTAATAAAGCATAGATTAAAACAACATAAATACAATTTAATAAAGCTTCGGATAAAACAACATAAATACAATTTAATAAAGCATAGGATAAAACAACATAAATACAATTTAATAAAGCATAGGACAAAACAACATAAATGCAATTTATTAAAGCATAGGGTAAAACAACATAAATACAATTTAATAAAGTATTAGATAAAACAACATGAATATAATTTAGTAAAGCATAAGATAAAACAACATGAATACAATTTAATAAAGCATAGGATAAAACAACATAAATAATATTTAATAAAGCATAGGTTAAAACAACATAAATACAATTTAATAAAGCATAGGATAAAACAACATAAATACAATTTAATAAAGCATACGTTAAAACAACGTAAATACAATTAAATAAAGCATAGGATAAAACAACATAAATACAATTTAATAAAGCATAGGTTAAAACAACATAAATACAATTTTATAAAGCATAGGATAAAACAACATAAATACAATTTAATAAAGCATAGGTTAAAACAACATAAATACAATTTAATAAAGCATAGGATAAAACAACATATATTCACTTTAATAAAGCATAGGATAAAACAACATAAATACTTTTTAATAAAGCATAGGATAAAACCACATAAATACAATTTAATAAAGCATAGGATAAAACAACATAAATAAAATTTAATAAAGCATAGGTTAAAACAACATAAATACAATTTAATAAAGCGTAGGACAAAACATCATAAATACAATGTAATAAAGCATAGTTTAAAACAACATAAATACAATTTAATAAAGCATAGGATAAAACCACAGAAATACAATTTAATAAAGCATAGGATAAAACAACATAAATACAATTTAGTAAAGCATAGGACAAAACAACATAAATACAATTTAATAAAGCATAGGACAAAACAACATAAATACAATTTAATAAAGCATCGGACAAAACAACATAAATACAATTTAATAAAGCATAGGATAAAACAACATAAATACAATTTAATAAAGCATCGGACAAAACAACATAAATACAATTTAATAAAGCATAGGATAAAACAACATAAATACAATTTAATAAAGCATAGGATAAAACAACATAAATACAATTTAATAAAGCATAGGATAAAACAACATAAAAACAATTTAATAAAGCATAGGCTAAAACTACATAAATACAATTTAATAAAGCATAGGATAAAACAACATAAATACAATTTAATAAAGCATAGGTTAAAACAACATAAATACAATTTAATAAAGCATAGGATAAAACAACATAAATACAATTTAATAAAGCATAGGATAAAACAACATAAATAAAATTTAATAAAGCATAGGTTAAAACAACATAAATACAATTTAATAAAGCATAGGATAAAACAACATAAATACAATTTAATAAAGCATAGGATAAAACAACATAAATAAAATTTAATAAAGCATAGGTTAAAACAACATAAATACAATTTAATAAAGCATAGGACAAAACAACATAAATACAATTTAAAAAAGCATAGGATAAAACAACATAAATACAATTTAATGAAACATAGGATAAACAACATAAATACAATTTAATAAAGCATAGGACAAAACAACATAAATACAATTTAATTAAGCATATGTTAAAACAACATAAATACAATTTAATAAAGCATAAGATAAAACCACATGAATATAATTTAGTAAAGCATAAGATAAAACAACATGAATACAATTTAATAAAGCATAGGATAAAACAACATAAATACAATTTAATAAAGCATAGGCTAAAACTGCATAAATACAATTTAATAAAGCATAGGATAAAACAAATTAAATACAATTTAATAAAGCATAGGTTAAAACAACATAAATACAATTTAATAAAGCATAGGACAAAACAACATAAATACAATTTAATAAAGCATAGGATAAAACAACATAAATACAATTTAATGAAACATAGGATAAACAACATAAATACAATTTAATAAAGCATAGGACAAAACAACATAAATACAATTTAATTAAGCATATGTTAAAACAACATAAATACAATTTAATAAAGCATAAGATAAAACCACATGAATATAATTTAGTAAAGCATAAGATAAAACAACATGAATACAATTTAATAAAGCATAGGATAAAACAACATAAATACAATTTAATAAAGCATAGGCTAAAACTACATAAATACAATTTAATAAAGCATAGTTTAAAACAAATTAAATACAATTTAATAAAGCATAGGATAAAACCACAGAAATACAATTTAATAAAGCATAGGATAAAACAACATAAATACAATTTAATAAAGCATAGGACAAAACAACATAAATACAATTTAATAAAGCATAGGACAAAACAACATAAAAACAATTTAATAAAGCATAAGATAAAACAACATGAATATAATTTAGTAAAGCATAAGATAAAACAACATGAATACAATTTAATAAAGCATAGGTTAAAACAACATAAATACAATTTAAGAAAGCATAGGATAAAACTACATAAATACATTTGAATAAAGCATAGGATAAAACAACATAAATGCAATTTATTAAAGCATAGATTAAAACAACATAAATACAATTTAATAAAGCTTCGGACAAAACAACATAAATACAATTTAATAAAGCATAGGATAAAACAACATAAATACAATTTAATAAAGCATAGGATAAAACAACATAAATACAATTTAATAAAGCATAGGATAAAACAACATAAAAACAATTTAATAAAGCATAGTTTAAAACAACATGAATACAATTTAATAAAGCATAGGATAAAACAACATAAATACAATTTAATAACGCATAGGATAAAACAACATAAATACAATTTAATAAAGCATAGGCTAAAACAACATAAATACACTTTAATAAAGCATAGGATAAAACAAATTAAATACAATTTAATAAAGCATAGGATAAAACAACATAAATTCAATTTAATAAAGCATAGGATAAAACAACATAAATACAATTTAATAAAGCATAGGATAAAACAACATAAATACAATTTAATAAAGCATAGGATAAAACAACATAAATACAATTTAATAAAGCATAGGTTAAAACAACATAAATACAATTTAAAAAAGCATAGGATAAAACAACATAAATACAATTTATTAAAGCATAGGACAAAACCACATAAATACAATTTAATAAAGCATAGGATAAAACAACATAAATACAATTTAATAAAGCATAGGGCAACACAACATAAATACAATTTAATAAAGCATATGTTAAAGCAAAATAAATACAATTTAATAAAGCATAGGTTAAAACAACATAAATACAATTTAATAAAGCATAGGATAAAACAACATAAATACAATTTAATAAAGCATTGGATAAAACAACATAAATACAATTTAATAAAGCATAGGATAAAACAACATAAATTCAATTTAATAAAGCATAAGATAAAACAACATAAATACAATTTAATAAAGCATAGGATAAAACTACATAAATACAATTTAATAAAGCATAGGATAAAACAACATAAATACAATTTAATAAAGCATAGGATAAAACAACATAAATACAATTTAATAAAGCATACGTTAAAACAACATAAATACAATTAAATAAAGCATAGGTTAAAACAACATAAATACAATTTAATAAAGCATAGGATAAAACAACATAAATACAATTTAATAAAGCATAGGATAAAACAACATAAATAAAATTTAATAAAGCATAGGTTAAAACAACATAAATACAATTTAATAAAGCATAGGATAAAACAACATAAATACAATTTAATAAAGCTTCGGACAAAACAACATAAATACAATTTAATAAAGCATAGGATAAAACAACATAAATACAATTTAATAAAGCATAGGATAAAACAACATAAATACAATTTAATAAAGCATAGGATAAAACAACATAAAAACAATTTAATAAAGCATAGTTTAAAACAACATGAATACAATTTAATAAAGCATAGGATAAAACAACATAAATACAATTTAATAAAGCATAGGATAAAACAACATAAATACAATTTAATAAAGCATAGGCTAAAACAACATAAATACACTTTAATAAAGCATAGGATAAAACAAATTAAATACAATTTAATAAAGCATAGGATAAAACAACATAAATTCAATTTAATAAAGCATAGGATAAAACAACATAAATACAATTTAATAAAGCATAGGATAAAACAACATAAATACAATTTAATAAAGCATAGGATAAAACAACATAAATACAATTTAATAAAGCATAGGTTAAAACAACATAAATACAATTTAAAAAAGCATAGGATAAAACAACATAAATACAATTTATTAAAGCATAGGACAAAACCACATAAATACAATTTAATAAAGCATAGGATAAAACAACATAAATACAATTTAATAAAGCATAGGGCAACACAACATAAATACAATTTAATAAAGCATATGTTAAAGCAAAATAAATACAATTTAATAAAGCATAGGTTAAAACAACATAAATACAATTTAATAAAGCATAGGATAAAACAACATAAATACAATTTAATAAAGCATTGGATAAAACAACATAAATACAATTTAATAAAGCATAGGATAAAACAACATAAATTCAATTTAATAAAGCATAAGATAAAACAACATAAATACAATTTAATAAAGCATAGGATAAAACTACATAAATACAATTTAATAAAGCATAGGATAAAACAACATAAATACAATTTAATAAAGCATAGGATAAAACAACATAAATACAATTTAATAAAGCATACGTTAAAACAACATAAATACAATTAAATAAAGCATAGGTTAAAACAACATAAATACAATTTAATAAAGCATAGGATAAAACAACATAAATACAATTTAATAAAGCATAGGATAAAACAACATAAATAAAATTTAATAAAGCATAGGTTAAAACAACATAAATACAATTTAATAAAGCATAGGATAAAACAACATAAATACAATTTAATAAAGCATAGGATAAAACAACATAAATACAATTTAATAAAGCATAGGATAAAACAACATAAATACAATTTAAAAAGCATAGGACAAAACAACCTAAATACAATTTAGTAAAGCATAAGATAAAACAACATGAATACAATTTAATAAAGCATAGGTTAAAACAGCATAAATACAATTTAATAAAGCATAGGATAAAACAACATAAATACAATTTAATAAAGCATAGTACAAAACAACATAAATACAATTTAATAAAGCATAGGTTAAAACAACATAAATACAATTTAATAAAGCATAGGATAAAACCACAGAAATACAATTTAATAAAGAATAGGATAAAACAACATAAATACAATTTAATAAAGCATAGGACAAAACAACATAAATACAATTTAATAAAGCATAGGATAAAACAACATAAATACAATTTAATAAAGCATGGGATAAAACAACATAAATACAATTTAATAAAGCATAGGACAAAACAACATCAATAAATTTAATAAAGCATATGTTAAAACAAGATAAATACAATTTAATAAAGCATAGGATAAAACAACATAAACACAATTTAGTAAAGCATAAGATAAAACAACATAAATACAATTTAATAAATCATAGGACAAAACAACATAAATACAATTTAATAAAGCATATGTTAAAGCAACATAAATACAATTTAATAAAGCATAGGTTAAAACAACATAAATGCAATTTAATAAAGCATAGGACAAAACAACATAAATACAATTTAATAAAGCATTGGGTAAAACAACATAAATAGAATTTAATAAATCATAGGATAAAACAACATAAATACAATTTAATAAAGCATAAGATAAAACAACATAAATACAATTTAATGAATCATATGTTAAAACAACATAAATACAATTTAATAAAGCATAGGATAAAACAACATAAATACAATTTAGTAAAGCATAAGATAAAACAACATGAATACAATTTAATAAAGCATAGGTTAAAACAGCATAAATACAATTTAATAAAGCATAGGATGAAACAACATAAATACAATTTATTAAAGCATAGGATAAAACAACATAAATACAATTTAATAAAGCATAGGATAAAACAACATAAATACAATTTAATAAAGCATAGGATAAAACCACATTAATACAATTTAATAAAGCATAGGATAAAACCACATAAATACAATTTAATAAAGCATAGGATAAAACCACATAAATACAATTTAATAAAGCATAGGAAAAAAACACACAAATACAATTTAATAAAGCATAGGATAAAACCACATACATACAATTTCATAAAGCATAGGATAAAACCACATACATACAATTTAATAAAGCATAGGTTAAAACAACATAAATGCAATTTAATAAAGCATAGGATAAAACAACATAAATACAATTTAATAAAGCATAGGATAAAACAACATAAATACAATTTAATAAAGCATAGGTTAAAACAACATAAATACAATTTAAAAAAGCATAGGATAAAACAACATAAATACAATTTATTAAAGCATAGGACAAAACCACATAAATACAATTTAATAAAGCATAGGATAAAACAACATAAATACAATTTAATAAAGCATAGGGCAACACAACATAAATACAATTTAATAAAGCATAGGATAAAACAACATAAATACAATTTAATAAAGCATGGGATAAAACAACATAAATACAATTTAATAAAGCATAGGTTAAAACAACATAAATACAATTTAATAAAGCATAGGATAAAACCACAGAAATACAATTTAATAAAGAATAGGATAAAACAACATAAATACAATTTAATAAAGCATAGGACAAAACAACATAAATACAATTTAATAAAGCATAGGATAAAACAACATAAATACAATTTAATAAAGCATGGGATAAAACAACATAAATACAATTTAATAAAGCATAGGACAAAACAACATCAATAAATTTAATAAAGCATATGTTAAAACAAGATAAATACAATTTAATAAAGCATAGGATAAAACAACATAAACACAATTTAGTAAAGCATAAGATAAAACAACATAAATACAATTTAATAAATCATAGGACAAAACAACATAAATACAATTTAATAAAGCATATGTTAAAGCAACATAAATACAATTTAATAAAGCATAGGTTAAAACAACATAAATGCAATTTAATAAAGCATAGGACAAAACAACATAAATACAATTTAATAAAGCATTGGGTAAAACAACATAAATAGAATTTAATAAATCATAGGATAAAACAACATAAATACAATTTAATAAAGCATAAGATAAAACAACATAAATACAATTTAATGAATCATATGTTAAAACAACATAAATACAATTTAATAAAGCATAGGATAAAACAACATAAATACAATTTAGTAAAGCATAAGATAAAACAACATGAATACAATTTAATAAAGCATAGGTTAAAACAGCATAAATACAATTTAATAAAGCATAGGATGAAACAACATAAATACAATTTATTAAAGCATAGGATAAAACAACATAAATACAATTTAATAAAGCATAGGATAAAACAACATAAATACAATTTAATAAAGCATAGGATAAAACCACATTAATACAATTTAATAAAGCATAGGATAAAACCACATAAATACAATTTAATAAAGCATAGGATAAAACCACATAAATACAATTTAATAAAGCATAGGAAAAAAACACACAAATACAATTTAATAAAGCATAGGATAAAACCACATACATACAATTTCATAAAGCATAGGATAAAACCACATACATACAATTTAATAAAGCATAGGTTAAAACAACATAAATGCAATTTAATAAAGCATAGGATAAAACAACATAAATACAATTTAATAAAGCATAGGATAAAACAACATAAATACAATTTAATAAAGCATAGGTTAAAACAACATAAATACAATTTAAAAAAGCATAGGATAAAACAACATAAATACAATTTATTAAAGCATAGGACAAAACCACATAAATACAATTTAATAAAGCATAGGATAAAACAACATAAATACAATTTAATAAAGCATAGGGCAACACAACATAAATACAATTTAATAAAGCATATGTTAAAGCAAAATAAATACAATTTAATAAAGAATAGGTTAAAACAACATAAATACAATTTAATAAAGCATAGGATAAAACAACATAAATACAATTTAATAAAGCATTGGATAAAACAAAATAAATACAATTTAATAAAGCATAGGATAAAACAACATAAATTCAATTTAATAAAGCATAAGATAAAACAACATAAATACAAGTTAATAAAGCATAGGATAAAACAACATAAATACAATTTAATAAAGCATAGGATAAAACAACATAAATACAATTTAATAAAGCATATGATAAAACAACATAAATACAATTTAATAAAGCATAGGATAAAACAACATAAATACAATTTAATAAAGCATAGGACAAAACAACATGAATACAATTTAATAAAGCATACGTTAAAACAACATAAATACAATTAAATAAAGCATAGGTTAAAACAACATAAATACAATTTAATAAAGCATAGGATAAAACAACATAAATACAATTTAATAAAGCATAGGATAAAACAACATAAATAAAATTTAATAAAGCATAGGTTAAAACAACATAAATACAATTTAATAAAGCATAGGATAAAACAACATAAATACAATTTAATAAAGCATAGGATAAAACAACATAAATAAAATTTAATAAAGCATAGGTTAAAAGAACATAAATACAATTTTATAAAGCATAGGCAAAAACTACATAAATACAATTTAATAAAGCATAGGATAAAACAACATAAATACAATTTAATAAAGCATAGGTTAAAACAACATAAATACAATTTAATAAAGCATAGGATAAAACAACATAAATACAATTTAATAAAGCATAGGATAAAACAACATAAATAAAATTTAATAAAGCATAGGTTAAAACAACATAAATACAATTTAATAAAGCATAGGATAAAACAACATAAATACAATTTAGTAAAGCATAGGCTAAAACAACGTAAATACTTTTTAATAAAGCATAGGTTAAAACAACATAAATACAATTTAATAAAGCATACGTTAAAACAACATAAATACAATTAAATAAAGCATAGGATAAAACAACATAAATACAATTTAATAAAGCATAGGTTAAAACAACATAAATACAATTTAATAAAGCATAGGATAAAACAACATAAATACAATTTATAAAGCATAGGATAAAACAACATAAATACAATTTAATAAAGCATAGGATAAAACAACATAAATACAATTTAATAAAGCATAGGATAAAACAACATAAATACAATTTAATGAAACATAGGATAAACAACATAAATACAATTTAGTAAAGCATAGGACAAAACAACATAAATACAATTTAATAAAGCATATGTTAACACAACATAAATACAATTTAATAAAGCATAAGATAAAACAACATGAATATAATTTAGTAAAGCATAAGATAAAACAACATGAATACAATTTAATAAAGCATAGGATAAAACAACATAAATACAATTTAATAAAGCATAGGCTAAAACTACATAAATACAACTTAATAAAGCATAGGATACAACAAATTAAATACAATTTAATAAAGCATAGGATAAAACAACATAAATTCAATTTAATAAAGCATAGGATAAAACAACATAAATACAATTTAATAAAGCATAGGATAAAACAACATAAATACAATTTAATAAAGCATAAGATAAAACAACATGAATACAATTTAATAAAGCATTGGTTAAAACAACATAAATACAATTTAATAAATCATAGGATAAAACAACATAAATACAATTTAATAAAGCATAGGTTAAAACAACATAAATACAATTTAATAAAGCATAGGATAAAATAACATAAATACAATTTCATAAAGCATAGGCTAAAACTACATAAATACAATTTAATAAAGCATCGGACAAAACAACATAAATACAATTTAATAAAGCATATGATAAAACAACAAAAATACAATTTATAAAGCATAGGATAAAACAACAAAAATACAATTTATAAAGCATAGGATAAAACAACATAAATACAATTTAATAAAGCATAGGATAAAACAACATGAATAAAATTTAATAAAGCATAGGTTAAAACAACATAAATACAATTTAATAAAGCATCGGACAAAACAACATAAATACAATTTAATAAAGCATAGGATAAAACAACATAAATACAATTTATAAAGCATAGGATAAAACAACATAAATACAATTTAATAAAGCATAGGATAAAACTACATAAATACAATTTAATAAAGCATAGGATAAAACAACATAAATACAATTTAATAAAGCATAGGATAAAACAACATAAATACAATTTAATAAAGCATACGTTAAAACAACATAAATACAATTAAATAAAGCATAGGTTAAAACAACATAAATACAATTTAATAAAGCATAGGATAAAACAACATAAATACAATTTAATAAAGCATAGGTTAAAACAACATAAATACAATTTAATAAAGCATAGGATAAAACAACATAAATACAATTTAATAAAGCATAGGATAAAACAACATAAATACAATTTAATAAAGCATAGGACAAACCACATAAACACAATTTAATAAAGCATAGGATAAAACAACATAAATACAATTTAATAAAGCATAGGACAAAACAACATAAATACAATTTAATAAAGCATAGGATAAAACAACATAAATACAATTTAATAAAGCATAGGATAAAACAACATAAATACAATTTAAAAAGCATAGGACAAAACAACCTAAATACAATTTAGTAAAGCATAAGATAAAACCACATGAATACAATTTAATAAAGCATAGGTTAAAACAGCATAAATACAATTTAATAAAGCATAGGATAAAACAACATAAATACAATTTAATAAAGCATAGTACAAAACAACATAAATACAATTTAATAAAGCATAGGTTAAAACAACATAAATACAATTTAATAAAGCATAGGATGCAACCACAGAAATACAATTTAATAAAGAATAGGATAAAACAACATAAATACAATTTAATAAAGCATAGGACAAAACAACATAAATACAATTTAATAAAGCATAGGATAAAACAACATAAATACAATTTAATAAAGCATAGGATAAAACAACATAAATACAATTTAATAAAGCATAGGACAAAACAACATCAATAAATTTAATAAAGCATATGTTAAAACTACATAAATACAATTTAATAAAGCATAGGATAAAACAACATAAATACAATTTAATAAAGCATAGGATAAAACAACATAAATACAATTTAATAAAGCATACGTTAAAACAACATAAATACAATTAAATAAAGCATAGGTTAAAACAACATAAATACAATTTAATAAAGCATAGGATAAAACAACATAAATACAATTTAATAAAGCATAGGTTAAAACAACATAAATACAATTTAATAAAGCATAGGATAAAACAACATAAATACAATTTAATAAAGCATAGGATAAAACAACATAAATACAATTTAATAAAGCATAGGACAAAACCACATAAATACAATTTAATAAAGCATAGGATAAAACAACATAAATACAATTTAATAAAGCATAGGATAAAACAACATAAATACAATTTATTAAAGCATAGGACAAACCACATAAATACAATTTAATAAAGCATAGGATAAAACAACATAAATACAATTTAATAAAGCATAGGACAAAACAACATAAATACAATTTAATAAAGCATAGGATAAAACAACATAAATACAATTTAATAAAGCATAGGATAAAACAACATAAATACAATTTAAAAAGCATAGGACAAAACAACCTAAATACAATTTAGTAAAGCATAAGATAAAACAACATGAATACAATTTAATAAAGCATAGGTTAAAACAGCATAAATACAATTTAATAAAGCATAGGATAAAACAACATAAATACAATTTAATAAAGCATAGTACAAAACAACATAAATACAATTTAATAAAGCATAGGTTAAAACAACATAAATACAATTTAATAAAGCATAGGATAAAACCACAGAAATACAATTTAATAAAGAATAGGATAAAACAACATAAATACAATTTAATAAAGCATAGGACAAAACAACATAAATACAATTTAATAAAGCATAGGATAAAACAACATAAATACAATTTAATAAAGCATAGGTTAAAACAACATAAATACAATTTAATAAAGCATAGGACAAAACAACATCAATAAATTTAATAAAGCATATGTTAAAACAAGATAAATACAATTTAATAAAGCATAGGATAAAACAACATAAACACAATTTAGTAAAGCATAAGATAAAACAACATAAATACAATTTAATAAATCATAGGACAAAACAACATAAATACAATTTAATAAAGCATATGTTAAAGCAACATAAATACAATTTAATAAAGCATAGGTTAAAACAACATAAATGCAATTTAATAAAGCATAGGACAAAACAACATAAATACAATTTAATAAAGCATTGGGTAAAACAACATAAATAGAATTTAATAAATCATAGGATAAAACAACATAAATACAATTTAATAAAGCATAAGATAAAACAACATAAATACAATTTAATGAATCATATGTTAAAACAACATAAATACAATTTAATAAAGCATAGGATAAAACAACATAAATACAATTTAGTAAAGCATAAGATAAAACAACATGAATACAATTTAATAAAGCATAGGTTAAAACAGCATAAATACAATTTAATAAAGCATAGGATGAAACAACATAAATACAATTTATTAAAGCATAGGATAAAACAACATAAATACAATTTAATAAAGCATAGGATAAAACAACATAAATACAATTTAATAAAGCATAGGATAAAACCACATAAATACAATTTAATAAAGCATAGGATAAAACCACATAAATACAATTTAATAAAGCATAGGATAATACCACATAAATACAATTTAATAAAGCATAGGAAAAAAACACACAAATACAATTTAATAAAGCATAGGATAAAACCACATACATACAATTTCATAAAGCATAGGATAAAACCACATACATACAATTTAATAAAGCATAGGTTAAAACAACATAAATGCAATTTAATAAAGCATAGGATAAAACAACATAAATACAATTTAATAAAGCATAGGATAAAACAACATAAATACAATTTAATAAAGCATAGGTTAAAACAACATAAATACAATTTAAAAAAGCATAGGATAAAACAACATAAATACAATTTATTAAAGCATAGGACAAAACCACATAAATACAATTTAATAAAGCATAGGATAAAACAACATAAATACAATTTAATAAAGCATAGGGCAACACAACATAAATACAATTTAATAAAGCATATGTTAAAGCAAAATAAATACAATTTAATAAAGCATAGGTTAAAACAACATAAATACAATTTAATAAAGCATAGGATAAAACAACATAAATACAATTTAATAAAACATTGGGCAACACAACATAAATACAATTTAATAAAGCATATGTTAAAGCAAAATAAATACAATTTAATAAAGCATAGGTTAAAACAACATAAATACAATTTAGTAAAGCATAGGCTAAAACAACGTAAATACTTTTTAATAAAGCATAGGTTAAAACAACATAAATACAATTTAATAAAGCATACGTTAAAACAACATAAATACAATTAAATAAAGCATAGGATAAAACAACATAAATACAATTTCATAAAGCATAGGTTAAAACAACATAAATACAATTTAATAAAGCATAGGATAAAACAACATAAATACAATTTATAAAGCATAGGATAAAACAACATAAATACAATTTAATAAAGCATAGGATAAAACAACATAAATAAAATTTAATAAAGCATAGGTTAAAACAACATAAATACAATTTAATAAAGCATCGGACAAAACAACATAAATACAATTTAATAAAGCATAGGATAAAACAACATAAATACAATTTATAAAGCATAGGATAAAACAACATAAATACAATTTAATAAAGCATCGGACAAAACAACATAAATACAATTTAATAAAGCATAGGATAAAACAACATAAATACAATTTATAAAGCATAGGATAAAACAACATAAATACAATTTAATAAAGCATAAGATAAAACAACATAAATACAATTTAATGAATCATATGTTAAAACAACATAAATACAATTTAATAAAGCATAGGATAAAACAACATAAATACAATTTAGTAAAGCATAAGATAAAACAACATGAATACAATTTAATAAAGCATAGGTTAAAACAGCATAAATACAATTTAATAAAGCATAGGATGAAACAACATAAATACAATTTATTAAAGCATAGGATAAAACAACATAAATACAATTTAATAAAGCATAGGATAAAACAACATAAATACAATTTAATAAAGCATAGGATAAAACCACATAAATACAATTTAATAAAGCATAGGATAAAACCACATAAATACAATTTAATAAAGCATAGGATAAAACCACATAAATACAATTTAATAAAGCATAGGAAAAAAACACACAAATACAATTTAATAAAGCATAGGATAAAACCACATACATACAATTTCATAAAGCATAGGATAAAACCACATACATACAATTTAATAAAGCATAGGTTAAAACAACATAAATACAATTTAAAAAAGCATAGGATAAAACAACATAAATACAATTTATTAAAGCATAGGACAAAACCACATAAATACAATTTAATAAAGCATAGGATAAAACAACATAAATACAATTTAATAAAGCATAGGGCAACACAACATAAATACAATTTAATAAAGCATATGTTAAAGCAAAATAAATACAATTTAATAAAGCATAGGTTAAAACAACATAAATACAATTTAATAAAGCATAGGATAAAACAACATAAATACAATTTAATAAAGCATTGGATAAAACAACATAAATACAATTTAATAAAGCATAGGATAAAACAACATAAATTCAATTTAATAAAGCATAAGATAAAACAACATAAATACAAGTTAATAAAGCATAGGATAAAACAACATAAATACAATTTAATAAAGCATAGGATAAAACAACATAAATACAATTTAATAAAGCATATGATAAAACAACATAAATACAATTTAATAAAGCATAGGATAAAACAACATAAATACAATTTAATAAAGCATAGGACAAAACAACATAAATACAATTTAATAAAGCATACGTTAAAACAACATAAATACAATTAAATAAAGCATAGGTTAAAACAACATAAATACAATTTAATAAAGCATAGGATAAAACAACATAAATACAATTTAATAAAGCATAGGATAAAACAACATAAATAAAATTTAATAAAGCATAGGTTAAAACAACATAAATACAATTTAATAAAGCATAGGATAAAACAACATAAATACAATTTAATAAAGCATAGGATAAAACAACATAAATAAAATTTAATAAAGCATAGGTTAAAAGAACATAAATACAATTTTATAAAGCATAGGCAAAAACTACATAAATACAATTTAATAAAGCATAGGATAAAACAACATAAATACAATTTAATAAAGCATAGGTTAAAACAACATAAATACAATTTAATAAAGCATAGGATAAAACAACATAAATACAATTTAATAAAGCATAGGATAAAACAACATAAATAAAATTTAATAAAGCATAGGTTAAAACAACATAAATACAATTTAATAAAGCATAGGATAAAACAACATAAATACAATTTAGTAAAGCATAGGCTAAAACAACGTAAATACTTTTTAATAAAGCATAGGTTAAAACAACATAAATACAATTTAATAAAGCATACGTTAAAACAACATAAATACAATTAAATAAAGCATAGGATAAAACAACATAAATACAATTTAATAAAGCATAGGTTAAAACAACATAAATACAATTTAATAAAGCATAGGATAAAACAACATAAATACAATTTATAAAGCATAGGATAAAACAACATAAATACAATTTAATAAAGCATAGGATAAAACAACATAAATAAAATTTAATAAAGCATAGGTTAAAACAACATAAATACAATTTAATAAAGCATCGGACAAAACAACATAAATACAATTTAATAAAGCATAGGATAAAACAACATAAATACAATTTAATAAAGCATCGGACAAAACAACATAAATACAATTTAATAAAGCATAGGATAAAACAACATAAATACAATTTATAAAGCATAGGATAAAACAACATAAATACAATTTAATAAAGCATAAGATAAAACAACATAAATACAATTTAATGAATCATATGTTAAAACAACATAAATACAATTTAATAAAGCATAGGATAAAACAACATAAATACAATTTAGTAAAGCATAAGATAAAACAACATGAATACAATTTAATAAAGCATAGGTTAAAACAGCATAAATACAATTTAATAAAGCATAGGATGAAACAACATAAATACAATTTATTAAAGCATAGGATAAAACAACATAAATACAATTTAATAAAGCATAGGATAAAACAACATAAATACAATATAATAAAGCATAGGATAAAACCACATAAATACAATTTAATAAAGCATAGGATAAAACCACATAAATACAATTTAATAAAGCATAGGATAAAACCACATAAATACAATTTAATAAAGCATAGGAAAAAAACACACAAATACAATTTAATAAAGCATAGGATAAAACCACATACATACAATTTCATAAAGCATAGGATAAAACCACATACATACAATTTAATAAAGCATAGGTTAAAACAACATAAATACAATTTAATAAAGCATAGGATAAAACAACATAAATACAATTTAATAAAGCATAGGACAAAACAACATAAATACAATTTAATAAAGCATACGTTAAAACAACATAAATACAATTAAATAAAGCATAGGTTAAAACAACATAAATACAATTTAATAAAGCATAGGATAAAACAACATAAATACAATTTAATAAAGCATAGGATAAAACAACATAAATAAAATTTAATAAAGCATAGGTTAAAACAACATAAATACAATTTAATAAAGCATAGGATAAAACAACATAAATACAATTTAATAAAGCATAGGATAAAACAACATAAATAAAATTTAATAAAGCATAGGTTAAAAGAACATAAATACAATTTTATAAAGCATAGGCAAAAACTACATAAATACAATTTAATAAAGCATAGGATAAAACAACATAAATACAATTTAATAAAGCATAGGTTAAAACAACATAAATACAATTTAATAAAGCATAGGATAAAACAACATAAATACAATTTAATAAAGCATAGGATAAAACAACATAAATAAAATTTAATAAATCATTGGTTAAAACAACATAAATACAATTTAATAAAGCATAGGATAAAACAACATAAATACAATTTAGTAAAGCATAGGCTAAAACAACGTAAATACTTTTTAATAAAGCATAGGTTAAAACAACATAAATACAATTTAATAAAGCATACGTTAAAACAACATAAATACAATTAAATAAAGCATAGGATAAAACAACATAAATACAATTTAATAAAGCATAGGTTAAAACAACATAAATACAATTTAATAAAGCATAGGATAAAACAACATAAATACAATTTATAAAGCATAGGATAAAACAACATAAATACAATTTAATAAAGCATAGGATAAAACAACATAAATAAAATTTAATAAAGCATAGGTTAAAACAACATAAATACAATTTAATAAAGCATCGGACAAAACAACATAAATACAATTTAATAAAGCATAGGATAAAACAACATAAATACAATTTAATAAAGCATCGGACAAAACAACATAAATACAATTTAATAAAGCATAGGATAAAACAACATAAATACAATTTATAAAGCATAGGATAAAACAACATAAATACAATTTAATAAAGCATAAGATAAAACAACATAAATACAATTTAATGAATCATATGTTAAAACAACATAAATACAATTTAATAAAGCATAGGATAAAACAACATAAATACAATTTAGTAAAGCATAAGATAAAACAACATGAATACAATTTAATAAAGCATAGGTTAAAACAGCATAAATACAATTTAATAAAGCATAGGATGAAACAACATAAATACAATTTATTAAAGCATAGGATAAAACAACATAAATACAATTTAATAAAGCATAGGATAAAACAACATAAATACAATATAATAAAGCATAGGATAAAACCACATAAATACAATTTAATAAAGCATAGGATAAAACCACATAAAAACAATTTAATAAAGCATAGGATAAAACCACATAAATACAATTTAATAAAGCATAGGAAAAAAACACACAAATACAATTTAATAAAGCATAGGATAAAACCACATACATACAATTTCATAAAGCATAGGATAAAACCACATACATACAATTTAATAAAGCATAGGTTAAAACAACATAAATACAATTTAAAAAAGCATAGGATAAAACAACATAAATACAATTTATTAAAGCATAGGACAAAACCACATAAATACAATTTAATAAAGCATAGGATAAAACAACATAAATACAATTTAATAAAGCATTGGATAAAACAACATAAATACAATTTAATAAAGCATAGGATAAAACAACATAAATTCAATTTAATGAAACATAGGATAAACAACATAAATACAATTTAGTAAAGCATAGGACAAAACAACATAAATACAATTTAATAAAGCATATGTAAAAACAACATAAATACAATTTAATAAAGCATAAGATAAAACAACATGAATATAATTTAGTAAAGCATAAGATAAAACAACATTAATACAATTTAATAAAGCATAGGATAAAACAACATAAATACAATTTAATAAAGCATAGGCTAAAACTACATAAATACAATTTAATAAAGCATAGGATACAACAAATTAAATACAATTTAATAAAGCATAGGATAAAACAACATAAATTCAATTTAATAAAGCATAGGATAAAACAACATAAATACAATTTAATAAAGCATAGGATAAAACAACATAAATACAATTTAATAAAGCATAAGATAAAACAACATGAATACAATTTAATAAAGCATAGGTTAAAACAACATAAATACAATTTAATAAATCATAGGATAAAACAACATAAATACAATTTAATAAAGCATAGGTTAAAACAACATAAATACAATTTAATAAAGCATAGGATAAAATAACATAAATACAATTTCATAAAGCATAGGCTAAAACTACATAAATACAATTTAATAAAGCATCGGACAAAACAACATAAATACAATTTAATAAAGCATATGATAAAACAACATAAATACAATTTATAAAGCATAGGATAAAACAACATAAATACAATTTAATAAAGCATAGGATAAAACAACATAAATAAAATTTAATAAAGCATAGGTTAAAACAACATAAATACAATTTAATAAAGCATCGGACAAAACAACATAAATACAATTTAATAAAGCATAGGATAAAACAACATAAATACAATTTATAAAGCATAGGATAAAACAACATAAATACAATTTAATAAAGCATAGGATAAAACAACATAAATACAATTTAATAAAGCATAGGATAAAACTACATAAATACAATTTAATAAAGCATAGGATAAAACAACATAAATACAATTTAATAAAGCATAGGATAAAACAACATAAATACAATTTAATAAAGCATACGTTAAAACAACATAAATACAATTAAATAAAGCATAGGTTAAAACAACATAAATACAATTTAATAAAGCATAGGATAAAACAACATAAATACAATTTAATAAAGCATAGGATAAAACAACATAAATACAATTTAATAAAGCATAGGTTAAAACAACATAAATACAATTTAATAAAGCATAGGATAAAACAACATAAATATAATTTAATAAAGCATAGGATAAAACAACATAAATAAAATTTAATAAAGCATAGGTTAAAACAACATAAATATAATTTAATAAAGCATAGGCAAAAACTACATAAATACAATTTAATAAAGCATAGGATAAAACAACATAAATATAATTTAATAAAGCATAGGTTAAAACAACATAAATACAATTTAATAAAGCATAGGATAAAACAACATAAATACAATTTAATAAAGCATAGGTTAAAACAACATAAATACAATTTAATAAAGCATAGGATAAAACAACATAAATACAATTTAATAAAGCATAGGATAAAACAACGTAAATACTTTTTAATAAAGCATAGGTTAAAACAACATAAATACAATTTAATAAAGCATAGGTTAAAACAACATGAATACAATTTAATAAAGCATAGGATAAAACAACATAAATACAATTTAATAAAGCATAGGACAAAACCACATAAATACAATTTAATAAAGCATAGGATAAAACAACATAAATACAATTTAATAAAGCATAGGATAAAACAACATAAATACAATTTAATAAAGCATAGGTTAAAACAACATAAATACAATTTAATAAAGCATAGGATAAAACAACATAAATACAATTTAATAAAGCATAGGATAAAACAACATAAATACAATTTATTAAAGCATAGGACAAACCACATAAATACAATTTAATAAAGCATAGGATAAAACAACATAAATACAATTTAATAAAGCATAGGACAAAACAACATAAATACAATTTAATAAAGCATAGGATAAAACAACATAAATACAATTTAATAAAGCATAGGATAAAACAACATAAATACAATTTAATAAAGCATACGTTAAAACAACATAAATACAATTAAATAAAGCATAGGATAAAACAACATAAATACAATTTAATAAAGCATAGGTTAAAACAACATAAATACAATTTAATAAAGCATAGGATAAAACAACATAAATACAATTTATAAAGCATAGAATAAAACAACATAAATACAATTTAATAAAGCATAGGATAAAACAACATAAATAAAATTTAATAAAGCATAGGTTAAAACAACATAAATACAATTTAATAAAGCATCGGACAAAACAACATAAATACAATTTAATAAAGCAAAGGATAAAACAACATAAATACATTTTATAAAGCATAGGATAAAACAACATAAATACAATTTAAAATGCATAGGACAAAACAACCTAAATACAATTTAATAAAGCATAGGATAAAACAACATAAATACAATTTAAAAAGCATAGGACAAAACAACCTAAATACAATTTAGTAAAGCATAAGATAAAACAACATGAATACAATTTAATAAAGCATAGGTTAAAACAGCATAAATACAATTTAATAAAGCATAGGATAAAACAACATAAATGCAATTTAATAAAGCATAGTACAAAACAACATAAATACAATTTAATAAAGCATAGGTTAAAACAACATAAATACAATTTAATAAAGCATAGGATAAAACCACAGAAATACAATTTAATAAGGAATAGGATAAAACAACATAAATACAATTTAATAAAGCATAGGACAAAACAACATAAATACAATTTAATAAAGCATAGGATAAAACAACATAAATACAATTTAATAAAGCATAGGATAAAACAACATAAATACAATTTAATAAAGCATAGGACAAAACAACATCAATAAATTTAATAAAGCATATGTTAAAACAAGATAAATACAATTTAATAAAGCATAGGATAAAACAACATAAACACAATTTAGTAAAGCATAAGATAAAACAACATAAATACAATTTAATAAATCATAGGACAAAACAACATAAATACAATTTAATAAAGCATATGTTAAAGCAACATAAATACAATTTAATAAAGCATAGGTTAAAACAACATAAATGCAATTTAATAAAGCATAGGACAAAACAACATAAATACAATTTAATAAAGCATTGGGTAAAACAACATACATAGAATTTAATAAATCATAGGATAAAACAACATAAATACAATTTAATAAAGCATAAGATAAAACAACATAAATACAATTTAATGAATCATATGTTAAAACAACATAAATACAATTTAATAAAGCATAGGATAAAACAACATAAATACAATTTAGTAAAGCATAAGATAAAACAACATGAATACAATTTAATAAAGCATAGGTTAAAACAGCATAAATACAATTTAATAAAGCATAGGATGAAACAACATAAATACAATTTATTAAAGCATAGGATAAAACCACATAAATACAATTTAATAAAGCATAGGATAAAACCACATAAATACAATTTAATAAAGCATAGGATAAAACCACATAAATACAATTTAATAAAGCATAGGAAAAAAACACACAAATACAATTTAATAAAGCATAGGATAAAACCACATACATACAATTTCATAAAGCATAGGATAAAACCACATACATACAATTTAATAAAGCATAGGTTAAAACAACATAAATGCAATTTAATAAAGCATAGGATAAAACAACATAAATACAATTTAATAAAGCATAGGATAAAACAACATAAATACAATTTAATAAAGCATAGGTTAAAACAACATAAATACAATTTAAAAAAGCATAGGATAAAACAACATAAATACAATTTATTAAAGCATAGGACAAAACCACATAAATACAATTTAATAAAGCATAGGATAAAACAACATAAATACAATTTAATAAAGCATAGGGCAACACAACATAAATACAATTTAATAAAGCATATGTTAAAGCAAAATAAATACAATTTAATAAAGCATAGGTTAAAACAACATAAATACAATTTAATAAAGCATAGGATAAAACAACATAAATACAATTTAATAAAGCATTGGATAAAACAACATAAATACAATTTAATAAAGCATAGGATAAAACAACATAAATTCAATTTAATAAAGCATAAGATAAAACAACATAAATACAATTTAGTAAAGCATAGGACAAAACCACATAAATACAATTTAATAAAGCATAGGATAAAACAACATAAATACAATTTAATAAAGCATATGTTAAAGCAAAATAAATACAATTTAATAAAGCATAGGTTAAAACAACATAAATACAATTTAATAAAGCATAGGATAAAACAACATAAATACAATTTAATAAAGCTTTGGATAAAACAACATAAATACAATTTAATAAAGCATAGGATAAAACAACATAAATTCAATTTAATAAAGCATAAGATAAAACAACATAAATACAATTTAATAAAGCATAGGACAAAACCACATAAATACAATTTAATAAAGCATAGGATAAAACAACATAAATACAATTTAATAAAGCATAGGACAAAACCACATAAATACAATTTAATAAAGCATAGGATAAAACAACGTAAATACAATTTAATAAAGCATAGGATAAAACAACATAAATACAATTTAATAAAGCATAGGACAAAACCACATAAATACAATTTAATAAAGCATAGGACAAAACAACCTAAATACAATTTAGTAAAGCATAAGATAAAACAACATGAATACAATTTAATAAAGCATAGGTTAAAACAGCATAAATACAATTTAATAAAGCATAGGATAAAACAACATAAATACAATTTAATAAAGCATAGTACAAAACAACATAAATACAATTTAATAAAGCATAGGTTAAAACAACATAAATACAATTTAATAAAGCATAGGATAAAACCACAGAAATACAATATAATAAAGAATAGGATAAAACAACATAAATACAATTTAATAAAGCATAGGATAAAACAACATAAATACAATTTAAAAAGCATAGGACAAAACAACCTAAATACAATTTAATAAAGCATAGGATAAAACAACATAAATACAATTTAAAAAGCATAGGACAAAACAACCTAAATACAATTTAGTAAAGCATAAGATAAAACAACATGAATACAATTTAATAAAGCATAGGTTAAAACAGCATAAATACAATTTAATAAAGCATAGGATAAAACAACATAAATACAATTTAATAAAGCATAGTACAAAACAACATAAATACAATTTAATAAAGCATAGGTTAAAACAACATAAATACAATTTAATAAAGCATAGGATAAAACCACAGAAATACAATTTAATAAAGAATAGGATAAAACAACATAAATACAATTTAATAAAGCATAGGACAAAACAACAAAAATACAATTTAATAAAGCATAGGATAAAACAACATAAATACAATTTAATAAAGCATAGGATAAAACAACATAAATACAATTTAATAAAGCATAGGACAAAACAACATCAATAAATTTAATAAAGCATATGTTAAAACAAGATAAATACAATTTAATAAAGCATAGGATAAAACAACATAAACACAATTTAGTAAAGCATAAGATAAAACAACATAAATACAATTTAATAAATCATAGGACAAAACAACATAAATACAATTTAATAAAGCATATGTTAAAGCAACATAAATACAATTTAATAAAGCATAGGTTAAAACAACATAAATGCAATTTAATAAAGCATAGGACAAAACAACATAAATACAATTTAATAAAGCATTGGGTAAAACAACATAAATAGAATTTAATAAATCATAGGATAAAACAACATAAATACAATTTAATAAAGCATAAGATAAAACAACATAAATACAATTTAATGAATCATATGTTAAAACAACATAAATACAATTTAATAAAGCATAGGATAAAACAACCTAAATACAATTTAATAAAGCATAGGATAAAACAACATAAATACAATTTAAAAAGCATAGGACAAAACAACCTAAATACAATTTAGTAAAGCATAAGATAAAACAACATGAATACAATTTAATAAAGCATAGGTTAAAACAGCATAAATACAATTTAATAAAGCATAGGATAAAACAACATAAATGCAATTTAATAAAGCATAGTACAAAACAACATAAATACAATTTAATAAAGCATAGGTTAAAACAACATAAATACAATTTAATAAAGCATAGGATAAAACCACAGAAATACAATTTAATAAAGAATAGGATAAAACAACATAAATACAATTTAATAAAGCATAGGACAAAACAACATAAATACAATTTAATAAAGCATAGGATAAAACAACATAAATACAATTTAATAAAGCATAGGATAAAACAACATAAATACAATTTAATAAAGCATAGGACAAAACAACATCAATAAATTTAATAAAGCATATGTTAAAACAAGATAAATACAATTTAATAAAGCATAGGATAAAACAACATAAACACAATTTAATAAAGCATAGGATAAAACAACATAAATACAATTTAATAAAGCATAGGACAAAACAACATCAATAAATTTAATAAAGCATATGTTAAAACAAGATAAATACAATTTAATAAATCATAGGACAAAACAACATAAATACAATTTAATAAAGCATATGTTAAAGCAACATAAATACAATTTAATAAAGCATAGGTTAAAACAACATAAATGCAATTTAATAAAGCATAGGACAAAACAACATAAATACAATTTAATAAAGCATTGGGTAAAACAACATACATAGAATTTAATAAATCATAGGATAAAACAACATAAATACAATTTAATAAAGCATAAGATAAAACAACATAAATACAATTTAATGAATCATATGTTAAAACAACATAAATACAATTTAATAAAGCATAGGATAAAACAACATAAATACAATTTAGTAAAGCATAAGATAAAACAACATGAATACAATTTAATAAAGCATAGGTTAAAACAGCATAAATACAATTTAATAAAGCATAGGATGAAACAACATAAATACAATTTATTAAAGCATAGGATAAAACCACATAAATACAATTTAATAAAGCATAGGATAAAACCACATAAATACAATTTAATAAAGCATAGGATAAAACCACATAAATACAATTTAATAAAGCATAGGAAAAAAACACACAAATACAATTTAATAAAGCATAGGATAAAACCACATACATACAATTTCATAAAGCATAGGATAAAACCACATACATACAATTTAATAAAGCATAGGTTAAAACAACATAAATGCAATTTAATAAAGCATAGGATAAAACAACATAAATACAATTTAATAAAGCATAGGATAAAACAACATAAATACAATTTAATAAAGCATAGGTTAAAACAACATAAATACAATTTAAAAAAGCATAGGATAAAACAACATAAATACAATTTATTAAAGCATAGGACAAAACCACATAAATACAATTTAATAAAGCATAGGATAAAACAACATAAATACAATTTAATAAAGCATAGGGCAACACAACATAAATACAATTTAATAAAGCATATGTTAAAGCAAAATAAATACAATTTAATAAAGCATAGGTTAAAACAACATAAATACAATTTAATAAAGCATAGGATAAAACAACATAAATACAATTTAATAAAGCATTGGATAAAACAACATAAATACAATTTAATAAAGCATAGGATAAAACAACATAAATTCAATTTAATAAAGCATAAGATAAAACAACATAAATACAATTTAGTAAAGCATAGGACAAAACCACATAAATACAATTTAATAAAGCATAGGATAAAACAACATAAATACAATTTAATAAAGCATATGTTAAAGCAAAATAAATACAATTTAATAAAGCATAGGTTAAAACAACATAAATACAATTTAATAAAGCATAGGATAAAACAACATAAATACAATTTAATAAAGCTTTGGATAAAACAACATAAATACAATTTAATAAAGCATAGGATAAAACAACATAAATTCAATTTAATAAAGCATAAGATAAAACAACATAAATACAATTTAATAAAGCATAGGACAAAACCACATAAATACAATTTAATAAAGCATAGGATAAAACAACATAAATACAATTTAATAAAGCATAGGACAAAACCACATAAATACAATTTAATAAAGCATAGGATAAAACAACGTAAATACAATTTAATAAAGCATAGGATAAAACAACATAAATACAATTTAATAAAGCATAGGACAAAACCACATAAATACAATTTAATAAAGCATAGGACAAAACAACCTAAATACAATTTAGTAAAGCATAAGATAAAACAACATGAATACAATTTAATAAAGCATAGGTTAAAACAGCATAAATACAATTTAATAAAGCATAGGATAAAACAACATAAATACAATTTAATAAAGCATAGTACAAAACAACATAAATACAATTTAATAAAGCATAGGTTAAAACAACATAAATACAATTTAATAAAGCATAGGATAAAACCACAGAAATACAATATAATAAAGAATAGGATAAAACAACATAAATACAATTTAATAAAGCATAGGATAAAACAACATAAATACAATTTAAAAAGCATAGGACAAAACAACCTAAATACAATTTAATAAAGCATAGGATAAAACAACATAAATACAATTTAAAAAGCATAGGACAAAACAACCTAAATACAATTTAGTAAAGCATAAGATAAAACAACATGAATACAATTTAATAAAGCATAGGTTAAAACAGCATAAATACAATTTAATAAAGCATAGGATAAAACAACATAAATACAATTTAATAAAGCATAGTACAAAACAACATAAATACAATTTAATAAAGCATAGGTTAAAACAACATAAATACAATTTAATAAAGCATAGGATAAAACCACAGAAATACAATTTAATAAAGAATAGGATAAAACAACATAAATACAATTTAATAAAGCATAGGACAAAACAACAAAAATACAATTTAATAAAGCATAGGATAAAACAACATAAATACAATTTAATAAAGCATAGGATAAAACAACATAAATACAATTTAATAAAGCATAGGACAAAACAACATCAATAAATTTAATAAAGCATATGTTAAAACAAGATAAATACAATTTAATAAAGCATAGGATAAAACAACATAAACACAATTTAGTAAAGCATAAGATAAAACAACATAAATACAATTTAATAAATCATAGGACAAAACAACATAAATACAATTTAATAAAGCATATGTTAAAGCAACATAAATACAATTTAATAAAGCATAGGTTAAAACAACATAAATGCAATTTAATAAAGCATAGGACAAAACAACATAAATACAATTTAATAAAGCATTGGGTAAAACAACATAAATAGAATTTAATAAATCATAGGATAAAACAACATAAATACAATTTAATAAAGCATAAGATAAAACAACATAAATACAATTTAATGAATCATATGTTAAAACAACATAAATACAATTTAATAAAGCATAGGATAAAACAACATAAATACAATTTAATAAAGCATAGGATAAAACAACATAAATACAATTTAATAAAGCATAGGATAAAACCACATAAATACAATTTAATAAAGCATAGGATAAAACCACATAAATACAATTTAATAAAGCATAGGATAAAACCACATAAATACAATTTAATAAAGCATAGGAAAAAAACACACAAACACAATTTAATAAAGCATAGGATAAAACCACATACATACAATTTCATAAAGCATAGGATAAAACCACATACATACAATTTAATAAAGCATAGGTTAAAACAACATAAATGCAATTTAATAAAGCATAGGATAAAACAACATAAATACAATTTAATAAAGCATAGGATAAAACAACATAAATACAATTTAATAAAGCATAGGTTAAAACAACATAAATACAATTTAAAAAAGCATAGGATAAAACAACATAAATACAATTTATTAAAGCATAGGACAAAACCACATAAATACAATTTAATAAAGCATAGGATAAAACCACATAAATACAATTTAATAAAGCATAGGAAAAAAACACACAAACACAATTTAATAAAGCATAGGATAAAACCACATACATACAATTTCATAAAGCATAGGATAAAACCACATACATACAATTTAATAAAGCATAGGTTAAAACAACATAAATGCAATTTAATAAAGCATAGGATAAAACAACATAAATACAATTTAATAAAGCATAGGATAAAACAACATAAATACAATTTAATAAAGCATAGGTTAAAACAACATAAATACAATTTAAAAAAGCATAGGATAAAACAACATAAATACAATTTATTAAAGCATAGGACAAAACCACATAAATACAATTTAATAAAGCATAGGATAAAACAACATAAATACAATTTAATAAAGCATAGGGCAACACAACATAAATACAATTTAATAAAGCATATGTTAAAGCAAAATAAATACAATTTAATAAAGCATAGGTTAAAACAACATAAATACAATTTAATAAAGCATAGGATAAAACAACATAAATACAATTTAATAAAGCATTGGATAAAACAACATAAATACAATTTAATAAAGCATAGGATAAAACAACATAAATTCAATTTAATAAAGCATAAGATAAAACAACATAAATACAATTTAATAAAGCATAGGACAAAACCACATAAATACAATTTAATAAAGCATAGGATAAAACAACATAAATACAATTTAATAAAGCATAGTACAAAACAACATAAATACAATTTAATAAAGCATAGGTTAAAACAACATAAATACAATTTAATAAAGCATAGGATAAAACCACAGAAATACAATATAATAAAGAATAGGATAAAACAACATAAATAGAATTTAATAAAGCATAGGACAAAACAACATAAATACAATTTAATAAAGCATAGGATAAAACAACATAAATACAATTTAATAAAGCATAGGATAAAACAACATAAATACAATTTAATAAAGCATAGGAAAAAACAACATCAATAAAATTTAATAAAGCATATGTTAAAACAAGATAAATACAATTTAATAAAGCATAGGATAAAACAACATAAACACAATTTAGTAAAGCATAAGATAAAACAACATGAATACAATTTAATAAAGCATAGGTTAAAACAGCATAAATACAATTTAATAAAGCATAGGATAAAACAACATAAATACAATTTAATAAAGCATAGGATAAAACAACATAAATACAATTTAATAAAGCATAGGATAAAACAACATGATTACAATTTAATAAAGCATAGGTTAAAACAACATAAATACAATTTAATAAATCATAGGATAAAACCACATGAATACAATTTAATAAAGCATAGGATAAAACAACATGAATACAATTTAATAAAGCATAGGATAAAACAACATAAATACAATTTAATAAAGCATAGGATAAAACAACATAAACACAATTTAATAAAGCATAGGATAAAACAACATAAATACAATTTAATAAAGCATATTATAAAACAACATAAATACAATTTAATAAAGCATAGGATAAAACAACATAAATACAATTTAATAAAGCATAAGATAAAACAACATAAATACAATTTAGTAAAGCATAAGATAAAAAAACATGAATACAATTTAATAAAGCATAGGTTAAAACAGCATAAATACAATTTAATAAAGCATAGGATGAAACAACATAAATACAATTTATTAAAGCATAGGATAAAACCACATAAATACAATTTAATATAGCATAGGATATAACAACATAAATACAATTTAATAAAGCATAGGATAAAACAACATAAATACAATTTATTAAAGCATAGGACAAACCACATAAATACAATTTAATAAAGCATAGGATAAAACAACATAAATACAATTTAATAAAGCATAGGACAAAACAACATAAATACAATTTAATAAAGCATAGGATAAAACAACATAAATACAATTTAATAAAGCATAGGATAAAACAACATAAATACAATTTAAAAAGCATAGGACAAAACAACCTAAATACAATTTAGTAAAGCATAAGATAAAACAACATGAATACAATTTAATAAAGCATAGGTTAAAACAGCATAAATACAATTTAATAAAGCATAGGATAAAACAACATAAATACAATTTAATAAAGCATAGTACAAAACAACATAAATACAATTTAATAAAGCATAGGTTAAAACAACATAAATACAATTTAATAAAGCATAGGATAAAACCACAGAAATACAATTTAATAAAGAATAGGATAAAACAACATAAATACAATTTAATAAAGCATAGGACAAAACAACATAAATACAATTTAATAAAGCATAGGATAAAACAACATAAATACAATTTAATAAAGCATAGGATAAAACAACATAAATACAATTTAATAAAGCATAGGACAAAACAACATCAATAAATTTAATAAAGCATATGTTAAAACAAGATGAATACAATTTAATAAAGCATAGGATAAAACAACATAAATACAATTTAATAAAGCATAGGACAAAACAACATCAATAAATTTAATAAAGCATATGTTAAAACAAGATGAATACAATTTAATAAAGCATAGGATAAAACAACATAAACACAATTTAGTAAAGCATAAGATAAAACAACATAAATACAATTTAATAAATCATAGGACAAAACAACATAAATACAATTTAATAAAGCATATGTTAAAGCAACAAAAATACAATTTAATAAAGCATAGGTTAAAACAACATAAATGCAATTTAATAAAGCATAGGATAAAACAACATAAATACAATTTAGTAAAGCATAAGATAAAACAACATGAATACAATTTAATAAAGCATAGGTTAAAACAGCATAAATACAATTTAATAAAGCATAGGATGAAACAACATAAATACAATTTATTAAAGCATAGGATAAAACAACATAAATACAATTTAATAAAGCATAGGATAAAACAACATAAATACAATTTAATAAAGCATAGTATAAAACCACATAAATACAATTTAATAAAGCATAGGATAAAACCACATAAATACAATTTAATAAAGCATAGGATAAAACCACATAAATACAATTTAATAAAGCATAGGAAAAAAACACACAAATACAATTTAATAAAGCATAGGATAAAACCACATACATACAATTTCATAAAGCATAGGATAAAACCACATACATACAATTTAATAAAGCATAGGATAAAACAACATAAATACAATTTAATAAAGCATAGGGCAACACAACATAAATACAATTTAATAAAGCATATGTTAAAGCAAAATAAATACAATTTAATAAAGCATAGGTTAAAACAACATAAATACAATTTAATAAAGCATAGGATAAAACAACATAAATACAATTTAATAAAGCATTGGATAAAACAACATAAATACAATTTAATAAAGCATAGGATAAAACAACATAAATTCAATTTAATAAAGCATAAGATAAAACAACATAAATACAATTTAATAAAGCATAGGACAAAACCACATAAATACAATTTAATAAAGCATAGGATAAAACAACATAAATGCAATTTAATAAAACATAGGGCAACACAACATAAATACAAATTAATAAAGCATATGTTAAAGCAAAATAAATACAATTTAATAAAGCATAGGTTAAAACAACATAAATACAATTTAATAAAGCATAGCATAAAACAACATAAATACAATTTAATAAAGCATTGGATAAAACAACATAAATACAATTTAATAAAGCATAGGATAAAACAACATAAATTCAATTTAATAAAGCATAAGATAAAACAACATAAATACAATTTAATAAAGCATAGGACAAAACCACATAAATACAATTTAATAAAGCATAGGATAAAACAACATAAATACAATTTAATAAAGCATAGGACAAAACCACATAAATACAATTTAATAAAGCATAGGATAAAACAACATAAATACAATTTAATAAAGCATAGGATAAAACAACATAAATACAATTTAATAAAGCATAGGACAAAACCACATAAATACAATTTAATAAAGCATAGGACAAAACAACCTAAATACAATTTAGTAAAGCATAAGATAAAACAACATGAATACAATTTAATAAAGCATAGGTTAAACAGCCTACATACAATTTAATAAAGCATAGGATAAAACAACATAAATACAATTTAATAAAGCATAGTACAAAACAACATAAATACAACTTAATAAAGCATAGGTTAAAACAACATAAATACAATTTAATAAAGCATAGGATAAAACCACAGAAATACAATATAATAAAGAATAGGATAAAACAACATAAATACAATTTAATAAAGCATAGGACAAAACAACATAAATACAATTTAATAAAGCATAGGATAAAACAACATAAATACAATTTAATAAAGCATAGGATAAAACAACATAAATACAATTTAATAAAGCATAGGACAAAACAACATCAATAAAATTTAATAAAGCATATGGTAAAACAAGATAAATACAATTTAATAAAGCATAGGATAAAACAACATAAACACAATTTAGTAAAGCATAAGATAAAACAACATGAATACAATTTAATAAAGCATAGGTTAAAACAGCATAAATACAATTTAATAAAGCATAGGATAAAACAACATAAATACAATTTAATAAAGCATAGGATAAAACAACATAAATACAATTTAATAAAGCATAGGATAAAACAACATGATTACAATTTAATAAAGCATAGGTTAAAACAACATAAATACAATTTAATAAATCATAGGATAAAACCACATGAATACAATTTAATAAAGCATAGGATAAAACAACATGAATACAATTTAATAAAGCATAGGATAAAACAACATAAATACAATTTAATAAAGCATAGGATAAAACAACATAAATACAATTTAATAAAGCATAGGATAAAACAACATAAATACAATTTAATAAAGCATATTATAAAACAACATAAATACAATTTAATAAAGCATAGGATAAAACAACATAAATACAATTTAATAAAGCATAGGATAAAACAACATAAATACAATTTAGTAAAGCATAAGATAAAAAAACATGAATACAATTTAATAAAGCATAGGTTAAAACAGCATAAATACAATTTAATAAAGCATAGGATGAAACAACATAAATACAATTTATTAAAGCATAGGATAAAACAACATAAATACAATTTAATAAAGCATAGGATAAAACAACATAAATACAATTTAATAAAGCATAGGATAAAACCACATACATACAATTTAATAAAGCATAGGATAAAACCACATAAATACAATTTAATAAAGCATAGGTTAAAACAACATAAATGCAATTTAATAAAGCATAGGATAAAACAACATAAATACAATTTAATAAAGCATAGGATAAAACAACATAAATACAATTTAATAAAGCATAGGTTAAAACAACATAAATACAATTTAAAAAAGCATAGGATAAAACAACATAAATACAATTTATTAAAGCATAGGACAAAACCACATAAATACAATTTAATAAAGCATAGGATAAAACAACATAAATACAATTTAATAAAGCATAGGACAACACAACATAAATACAATTTAATAAAGCATATGTTAAAGCAAAATAAATACAATTTAATAAAGCATAGGTTAAAACAACATAAATACAATTTAATAAATCATAGGATAAAACAACATAAATACAATTTAATAAAGCATTGTTAATAAAGCATTGGATAAAACAACATAAATACAATTTAATAAAGCATAGGATAAAACAACATAAATACAATTTAATAAAGCATAGGATAAAACAACATAAATACAATTTAATAAAGCATATGATAAAACAACATAAATACAATTTAATAAAGCATAGGATAAAACAACATAAATACAATTTAATAAAGCATAGGACAAAACCACATAAATACAATTTAATAAAGCATAGGATAAAACAACATAAATACAATTTAATAAAGCATAGGACAAAACAACATAAATACAATTTAATAAAGCATAGGATAAAACAACATAAATACAATTTAATAAAGCATAGGATAAAACAACATAAATACAATTTAATAAAGCATAGGATAAAACAACATAAATACAATTTAATAAAGCATATTATAAAACAACATAAATACAATTTAATAAAGCATAGGATAAAACAACATGAATACAATTTAATAAAGCATAGGATAAAACCACATAAATACAATTTAATAAAGCATAGGATAAAACAACATAAATACAATTTAATAAAGCATAGGATAAAACAACATAAACACAATTTAATAAAGCATAGGATAAAACAACATAAATACAATTTAATAAAGCATAGGATAAAACAACATAAAAACAATTTAATGAATCATATGTTAAAACAACATAAATACAATTTAACAAAGCATAGGATAAAACAACATAAATACAATTTAGTAAAGCATAAGATAAAAAAACATGAATACAATTTAATAAAGCATAGGTTAAAACAGCATAAATACAATTTAATAAAGCATAGGATAAAACAACATAAATACAATTTAATAAAGCATAGGATAAAACCACATAAATACAATTTAATAAAGCATAGGATAAAACCACATAAATACAATTTAATAAAGCATAGGATAAAACCACATAAATACAATTTAATAAAGCATAGGAAAAAACCACATAAATATAATTTAATAAAGCATAGGATAAAACCACATAAATACATTTTAATAAAGCATAGGATAAAACCACATACATACAATTTAATAAAGCATAGGATAAAACCACATAAATACAATTTAATAAAGCATAGGTTAAAACAACATAAATGCAATTTAATAAAGCATAGGATAAAACAACATAAATACAATTTAATAAAGCATAGGATAAAACAACATAAATACAATTTAATAAAGCATAGGTTAAAACAACATAAATGCAATTTAAAAAAGCATAGGATAAAACAACATAAATACAATTTATTAAAGCATAGGACAAAACCACATAAATATAATTTAATAAAGCATAGGATAAAACAACATAAATACAATTTAATAAAGCATAGGACAACACAACATAAATACAATTTAATAAAGCATATGTTAAAGCAAAATAAATACAATTTAATAAAGCATAGGTTAAAACAACATAAATACAATTTAATAAAGCATAGGATAAAACAACATAAATACAATTTAATAAAGCATTGTTAATAAAGCATTGGATAAAACAACATAAATACAATTTAATAAAGCATAGGATAAAACCACATAAATAAAATTTAATAAAGATTAGGATAAAACAACATAAATTCAATTTAATAAAGCATAGGATAAAACAACATAAATACAATTTAATAAAGCATAGGATAAAACCACATAAATAAAATTTAATAAAGATTAGGATAAAACAACATAAATTCAATTTAATAAAGCATAGGATAAAACAACATAAATTCAATTTAATAAAGCATAGGATAAAACCACATAAATACCATTTAATAAAGCATAGGATAAAACCACATAAATACAATTTAAAAAAAGCATGGGATAAAACAACATAAATACAATTTAATAAAGCATAGGATAAAACAACATAAATACAATTTAATAAAGCATAGGTTAAAACAACATAAATACAATTTAAAAAAGCATAGGATAAAGCAACATAAATACAATTTAGTAAAGCATAAGATAAAAAAACATGAATACAATTTAATAAAGCATAGGTTAAAACAGCATAAATACAATTTAATAAAGCATAGGATAAAACAACATAAATACAATTTAATAAAGCATAGGATAAAACCACATAAATACAATTTAATAAAGCATAGGATAAAACCACATAAATACAATTTAATAAAGCATAGGATAAAACCACATAAATACAATTTAATAAAGCATAGGAAAAAACCACATAAATATAATTTAATAAAGCATAGGATAAAACCACATAAATACATTTTAATAAAGCATAGGATAAAACCACATACATACAATTTAATAAAGCATAGGATAAAACCACATAAATACAATTTAATAAAGCATAGGTTAAAACAACATAAATGCAATTTAATAAAGCATAGGATAAAACAACATAAATACAATTTAATAAAGCATAGGATAAAACAACATAAATACAATTTAATAAAGCATAGGTTAAAACAACATAAATGCAATTTAAAAAAGCATAGGATAAAACAACATAAATACAATTTAATAAAGCATAGGACAACACAACATAAATACAATTTAATAAAGCATATGTTAAAGCAAAATAAATACAATTTAATAAAGCATAGGTTAAAACAACATAAATACAATTTAATAAAGCATAGGATAAAACAACATAAATACAATTTAATAAAGCATTGTTAATAAAGCATTGGATAAAACAACATAAATACAATTTAATAAAGCATAGGATAAAACCACATAAATAAAATTTAATAAAGATTAGGATAAAACAACATAAATTCAATTTAATAAAGCATAGGATAAAACAACATAAATACAATTTAATAAAGCATAGGATAAAACCACATAAATAAAATTTAATAAAGATTAGGATAAAACAACATAAATTCAATTTAATAAAGCATAGGATAAAACAACATAAATTCAATTTAATAAAGCATAGGATAAAACCACATAAATACCATTTAATAAAGCATAGGATAAAACCACATAAATACAATTTAAAAAAAGCATGGGATAAAACAACATAAATACAATTTAATAAAGCATAGGATAAAACAACATAAATACAATTTAATAAAGCATAGGTTAAAACAACATAAATACAATTTAAAAAAGCATAGGATAAAGCAACATAAATACAATTTATTAAAGCATAGGACAAAACCACAAAATTACAATTTAACAAAGCATAGGATAAAACAACATAAATACAATTTAATAAAGCATAGGACAACACAACATAAATACAATTTAATAAAGCATATGTTAAAGCAAAATAAATACAATTTAATAAAGCATAGGTTAAAACAACATAAATACAATTTAATAAAGCATAGGATAAAACAACATAAATACAATTTAATAAAGCATTGTTAATAAAGCATTGGATAAAACAACATAAATACAATTTAATAAAGCATAGGATAAAACCACATAAATAAAATTTAATAAAGATTAGGATAAAACAACATAAATTCAATTTAATAAAGCATAGGATAAAACAACATAAATACAATTTAATAAAGCATAGGATAAAACCACATAAATAAAATTTAATAAAGATTAGGATAAAACAACATAAATTCAATTTAATAAAGCATAGGATAAAACAACATAAATTCAATTTAATAAAGCATAGGATAAAACCACATAAATACCATTTAATAAAGCATAGGATAAAACCACATAAATACAATTTAAAAAAAGCATGGGATAAAACAACATAAATACAATTTAATAAAGCATAGGATAAAACAACATAAATACAATTTAATAAAGCATAGGTTAAAACAACATAAATACAATTTAAAAAAGCATAGGATAAAGCAACATAAATACAATTTATTAAAGCATAGGACAAAACCACATAATTACAATTTAACAAAGCATAGGATAAAACAACATAAATACAATTTAATAAAGCATAGGACAAAACAACATAAATACAATTTAATAAAGCATATGATAAAGCCACGTAAATACAGTTTAATAAAGCATAGGTTAAAACAACATAAATACAATTTAATAAAGCATAGCTTAAAACAACATAAATACAATTTAATAAAGCATAGGATAAAACAACATAAATAAAAGTTAATAAAGCATAGGATAAAACAACATAAATACAATTTAATAAAGCATAGGATAAAACAACATAAATACAATTTAATAAAGCATAGGATAAAACAACATAAATACAATTTAATAAAGCATAGGGTATAACAACATAAATACAATTTAATAAAGCATAGGATAAAACAACATAAATACAATTTATTAAAGCATAGGACAAAACAACATAAATACAATTTAATAAAGCATAGGATAAAACAACATAAATACAATTTAATAAAGCATAGGACAAAACAACATAAATACAATTTAATAAAGCATAGGATAAAACAACATAAATACAATTTAATAAAGCATAGGATAAAACAACATAAATACAATTTAAAAAGCATAGGACAAAACAACCTAAATACAATTTAGTAAAGCATAAGATAAAACAACATGAATACAATTTAATAAAGCATAGGTTAAAACAGCATAAATACAATTCAATAAAGCATAGGATAAAACAACATAAATACAATTTAAAAAAAGCATGGGATAAAACAACATAAATACAATTTAATAAAGCATAGGATAAAACAACATAAATACAATTTAATAAAGCATAGGTTAAAACAACATAAATACAATTTAAAAAAGCATAGGATAAAGCAACATAAATACAATTTAGTAAAGCATAAGATAAAAAAACATGAATACAATTTAATAAAGCATAGGTTAAAACAGCATAAATACAATTTAATAAAGCATAGGATAAAACAACATAAATACAATTTAATAAAGCATAGGATAAAACCACATAAATACAATTTAATAAAGCATAGGATAAAACCACATAAATACAATTTAATAAAGCATAGGATAAAACCACATAAATACAATTTAATAAAGCATAGGAAAAAACCACATAAATATAATTTAATAAAGCATAGGATAAAACCACATAAATACATTTTAATAAAGCATAGGATAAAACCACATACATACAATTTAATAAAGCATAGGATAAAACCACATAAATACAATTTAATAAAGCATAGGTTAAAACAACATAAATGCAATTTAATAAAGCATAGGATAAAACAACATAAATACAATTTAATAAAGCATAGGATAAAACAACATAAATACAATTTAATAAAGCATAGGTTAAAACAACATAAATGCAATTTAAAAAAGCATAGGATAAAACAACATAAATACAATTTATTAAAGCATAGGACAAAACCACATAAATATAATTTAATAAAGCATAGGATAAAACAACATAAATACAATTTAATAAAGCATAGGACAACACAACATAAATACAATTTAATAAAGCATATGTTAAAGCAAAATAAATACAATTTAATAAAGCATAGGTTAAAACAACATAAATACAATTTAATAAAGCATAGGATAAAACAACATAAATACAATTTAATAAAGCATTGTTAATAAAGCATTGGATAAAACAACATAAATACAATTTAATAAAGCATAGGATAAAACCACATAAATAAAATTTAATAAAGATTAGGATAAAACAACATAAATTCAATTTAATAAAGCATAGGATAAAACAACATAAATACAATTTAATAAAGCATAGGATAAAACCACATAAATAAAATTTAATAAAGATTAGGATAAAACAACATAAATTCAATTTAATAAAGCATAGGATAAAACAACATAAATTCAATTTAATAAAGCATAGGATAAAACCACATAAATACCATTTAATAAAGCATAGGATAAAACCACATAAATACAATTTAAAAAAAGCATGGGATAAAACAACATAAATACAATTTAATAAAGCATAGGATAAAACAACATAAATACAATTTAATAAAGCATAGGTTAAAACAACATAAATACAATTTAAAAAAGCATAGGATAAAGCAACATAAATACAATTTATTAAAGCATAGGACAAAACCACATAATTACAATTTAACAAAGCATAGGATAAAACAACATAAATACAATTTAATAAAGCATAGGACAACACAACATAAATACAATTTAATAAAGCATATGTTAAAGCAAAATAAATACAATTTAATAAAGCATAGGTTAAAACAACATAAATACAATTTAATAAAGCATAGGATAAAACAACATAAATACAATTTAATAAAGCATTGTTAATAAAGCATTGGATAAAACAACATAAATACAATTTAATAAAGCATAGGATAAAACCACATAAATAAAATTTAATAAAGATTAGGATAAAACAACATAAATTCAATTTAATAAAGCATAGGATAAAACAACATAAATACAATTTAATAAAGCATAGGATAAAACCACATAAATAAAATTTAATAAAGATTAGGATAAAACAACATAAATTCAATTTAATAAAGCATAGGATAAAACAACATAAATTCAATTTAATAAAGCATAGGATAAAACCACATAAATACCATTTAATAAAGCATAGGATAAAACCACATAAATACAATTTAAAAAAAGCATGGGATAAAACAACATAAATACAATTTAATAAAGCATAGGATAAAACAACATAAATACAATTTAATAAAGCATAGGTTAAAACAACATAAATACAATTTAAAAAAGCATAGGATAAAGCAACATAAATACAATTTATTAAAGCATAGGACAAAACCACATAATTACAATTTAACAAAGCATAGGATAAAACAACATAAATACAATTTAATAAAGCATAGGACAAAACAACATAAATACAATTTAATAAAGCATATGTTAAAGCCACGTAAATACAGTTTAATAAAGCATAGGTTAAAACAGCATAAATACAATTTAATAAAGCATAGGATAAAACAACATAAATACAATTTAATAAATCATAGGAAAAAAACACATGAATACAATTTAATAAAGCATAGGATAAAATAACATAAATACAATTTAATAAAGCATAGGATAAAACAACATAAATACAATTTAATAAAGCATAGGATAAAACAACATAAATACAATTTAATAAAGCATAGGATAAAACAACAAAAATATAATTTAATAAATCATAGGATAAAACCACATAAATACAATTAAATAAAGCATAGGATAAAACCACATAAATACAATTTAATAGAGCATAGGATAAAACAACATAAATACAATTTAATAAAGCATAGCTTAAAACAACATAAATACAATTTAATAAAGCATAGGATAAAACAACATAAATAAAAGTTAATAAAGCATAGGATTAAACAACATAAATACAATTTAATAAAGCATAGGATAAAACAACATAAATACAATTTAATAAAGCATAGGATAAAACAACATAAATACAATTTAATAAAGCATAGGATATAACAACATAAATACAATTTAATAAAGCATAGGATAAAACAACATAAATACAATTTATTAAAGCATAGGACAAAACAACATAAATACAATTTAATAAAGCATAGGATAAAACAACATAAATACAATTTAATAAAGCATAGGACAAAACAACATAAATACAATTTAATAAAGCATAGGATAAAACAACATAAATACAATTTAATAAAGCATAGGATAAAACAACATAAATACAATTTAAAAAGCATAGGACAAAACAACCTAAATACAATTTAGTAAAGCATAAGATAAAACAACATGAATACAATTTAATAAAGCATAGGTTAAAACAGCATAAATACAATTTAATAAAGCATAGGATAAAACAACATAAATACAATTTAATAAAGCATAGGATAAAACAACATGAATACAATTTAATAAAGCATAGGTTAAAACAACATAAATACAATTTAATAAATCATAGGAAAAAAACACATGAATACAATTTAATAAAGCATAGGATAAAATAACATAAATACAATTTAATAAAGCATAGGATAAAACAACATAAATACAATTTAATAAAGCAGAGGATAAAACAACATAAATACAATTTAATAAAGCATAGGATAAAACAACAAAAATATAATTTAATAAATCATAGGATAAAACCACATAAATACAATTTAATAAAGCATAGGATAAAACCACATAAATACAATTTAATAAAGCATTGGATAAAACAACATAAATACAATTTAAAAAAGCATAGGATAAAACCACATGAATACAATTTAATAAAGCATAGGATAAAACCACATAAATAAAATTAAATAAAGATTAGGATAAAACAACATAAATTCAATTTAATAAAGCATAGGATAAAACAACATAAATACAATTTAATAAAGCATAGGATAAAACCACATAAATACCATTTAATAAAGCATAGGATAAAACCACATAAATACAATTTAAAAAAAGCATGGGATAAAACAACATAAATACAATTTAATAAAGCATAGGATAAAACAACATAAATACAATTTAATAAAGCATAGGATAAAACAACATAAATACAATTTAATAAAGCATAGGTTAAAACAACATAAATACAATTTAAAAAAGCATAGGATAAAGCAACATAAATACAATTTATTAAAGCATAGGACAAAACCACATAATTACAATTTAACAAAGCATAGGATAAAACAACATAAATACAATTTAATAAAGCATAGGACAAAACAACATAAATACAATTTAATAAAGCATATGTTAAAGCCACATAAATACAGTTTAATAAAGCATAGGTTAAAACAACATAAATACAATTTAATAAAGCATTGGACAAAACAACATAAATACAATTTAATAAAGCATAGTATAAAACAACATAAATACAATTTAATAATGCATTGGATAAAACAACATGAATACAATTTAATAAAGCATAGAATAAAACAAGATAAATATAATTTAATAAAGCATAAGATAAAACAACATAAATACAATTTAATAAAGCATAGGATAAAACAACATAAATACAATTTAATAGAGCATAGGATAAAACAACATAAATACAATTTAATAAAGCATAGCTTAAAACAACATAAATACAATTTAATAAAGCATAGGATAAAACAACATAAATAAAAGTTAATAAAGCATAGGATAAAACAACATAAATACAATTTAATAAAGCATAGGATAAAACAACATAAATACAATTTAATAAAGCATAGGGTAAAACAACATAAATACAATTTAATAAAGCATAGGATATAACAACATAAATACAATTTAATAAAGCATAGGATAAAACAACATAAATACAATTTATTAAAGCATAGGACAAAACATCATAAATACAATTTAATAAAGCATAGGATAAAACAACATAAATACAATTTAATAAAGCATAGGACAAAACAACATAAATACAATTTAATAAAGCATAGGATAAAACAACATAAATACAATTTAATAAAGCATAGGATAAAACAATATAAATACAATTTAAAAAGCATAGGACAAAACAACCTAAATACAATTTAGTAAAGCATAAGATAAAACAACATGAATACAATTTAATAAAGCATAGGTTAAAACAGCATAAATACAATTTAATAAAGCATAGGATAAAACAACATAAATACAATTTAATAAAGCATAGGATAAAACAACATGAATACAATTTAATAAAGCATAGGTTAAAACAACATAAATACAATTTAATAAATCATAGGAAAAAAACACATGAATACAATTTAATAAAGCATAGGATAAAATAACATAAATACAATTTAATAAAGCATAGGATAAAACAACATAAATACAATTTAATAAAGCATAGGATAAAACAACATAAATACAATTTAATAAAGCATAGGATAAAACAACAAAAATATAATTTAATAAATCATAGGATAAAACCACATAAATACAATTTAATTAAGCATAGGATAAAACCACATAAATACAATTTAATAAAGCATTGGATAAAACAACATAAATACAATTTAAAAAAGCATAGGATAAAAC
Organism: Phyllobates terribilis; assembly: GCF_046119375.1. Classification (NCBI taxonomy): domain Eukaryota; kingdom Metazoa; phylum Chordata; class Amphibia; order Anura; family Dendrobatidae; genus Phyllobates; species Phyllobates terribilis. Next base: position 3,036,029 of record NW_027362778.1, read on the forward strand.
CACATAAATACAATTCAATAAAGCATAGGATAAAACAACATAAATACAATTTAAAAAGCATAGGACAAAACAACCTAAATACAATTTAGTAAAGCATAAGTTAAAACAACATGAATACAATTTAATAAAGCATAGGTTAAAACAGCATAAATACAATTTAATAAAGCATAGGATAAAACAACATGAATACAATTTAATAAAGCATAAGTTAAAACAACATGAATACAATTTAATAAAGCATAGGATAAAACAACATAAATACAATTTAATAAAGCATATTATAAAACAACATAAATACAATTTAATAAAGCATAGGATAAAACAACATGAATACAATTTAATAAAGCATAGGATAAAACCACATAAATACAATTTAATAAAGCATAGGATAAAACAACATAAATACAATTTAATAAAGCATAGGATAAAACAACATAAACACAATTTAATAAAGCATAGGATAAAACAACATAAATACAATTTAATAAAGCATAGGATAAAACAACATAAATACAATTTAATGAATCATATGTTAAAACAACATAAATACAATTTAATAAAGCATAGGATAAAACAACATAAATACAATTTAGTAAAGCATAAGATAAAAAAACATGAATACAATTTAATAAAGCATAGGTTAAAACAGCATAAATACAATTTAATAAAGCATAGGATAAAACAACATAAATACAATTTAATAAAGCATAGGATAAAACCACATAAATACAATTTAATAAAGCATAGGATAAAACCACATAAATACAATTTAATAAAGCATAGGATAAAACCACATAAATACAATTTAATAAAGCATAGGAAAAAACCACATAAATACAATTTAATAAAGCATAGGATAAAACCACATAAATACATTTTAATAAAGCATAGGATAAAACCACAAACATACAATTTAATAAAGCATAGGATAAAACCACATAAATACAATTTAATAAAGCATAGGTTAAAACAACATAAATGCAATTTAATAAAGCATAGGATAAAACAACATAAATACAATTTAATAAAGCATAGGATAAAACAACATAAATACAATTTAATAAAGCATAGGTTAAAACAACATAAATGCAATTTAAAAAAGCATAGGATAAAACAACATAAATAAAATTTATTAAAGCATAGGACAAAACCACATAAATACAATTTAATAAAGCATAGGATAAAACAACATAAATACAATTTAATAAAGCATAGGACAACACAACATAAATACAATTTAATAAAGCATATGTTAAAGCAAAATAAATACAATTTAATAAAGCATAGGTTAAAACAACATAAATACAATTTAATAAAGCATAGGATAAAACAACATAAATACAATTTAATAAAGCATTGTTAATAAAGCATTGGATAAAACAACATAAATACAATTTAATAAAGCATAGGATAAAACAACATAAATTCAATTTAATAGAGCATAAGATAAAACAACATAAATACAAGTTAATAAAGCATAGGATAAAACAACATAAATACAATTTAATAAAGCATAGGATAAAACAACATAAATACAATTTAATAAAGCATAGGACAAAACCACATAAATACAATTTAATAAAGCATAGGATAAAACAACATAAATACAATTTAATAAAGCATAGGACAAAACAACATAAATACTATTTAATAAAGCATAGGATAAAACAACATAAATACAATTTAATAAAGCATAGGACAAAACCACATAAATACAATTTAATAAAGCATAGGATAAAACAACATAAATACAATTTAATAAAGCATAGGATAAAACAACATAAATACAATTTAATAAAGCATAGGACAAAACCACATAAATACAATTTAATAAAGCATAGGACAAAACAACCTAAATACAATTTAGTAAAGCATAAGATAAAACAACATGAATACAATTTAATAAAGCATAGGTTAAACAGCATACATACAATTTAATAAAGCATAGGATAAAACAACATAAATACAATTTAATAAAGCATAGTACAAAACAACATAAATACAACTTAATAAAGCATAGGTTAAAACAACATAAATACAATTTAATAAAGCATAGGATAAAACGACAGAAATACAATATAATAAAGAATAGGATAAAACAACATAAATACAATTTAATAAAGCATAGGACAAAACAACATAAATACAATTTAATAAAGCATAGGATAAAACAACATAAATACAATTTAATAAAGCATAGGATAAAACAACATAAATACAATTTAATAAAGCATAGGACAAAACAACATCAATAAAATTTAATAAAGCATATGGTAAAACAAGATAAATACAATTTAATAAAGCATAGGATAAAACAACATAAACACAATTTAGTAAAGCATAAGATAAAACAACATGAATACAATTTAATAAAGCATAGGTTAAAACAGCATAAATACAATTTAATAAAGCATAGGATAAAACAACATAAATACAATTTAATAAAGCATAGGATAAAACAACATAAATACAATTTAATAAAGCATAGGATAAAACAACATGATTACAATTTAATAAAGCATAGGTTAAAACAACATAAATACAATTTAATAAATCATAGGATAAAACCACATGAATACAATTTAATAAAGCATAGGATAAAACAACATGAATACAATTTAATAAAGCATAGGATAAAACAACATAAATACAATTTAATAAAGCATAGGATAAAACAACATAAATACAATTTAATAAAGCATAGGATAAAACAACATAAATACAATTTAATAAAGCATAGGATAAAACAACATAAATACAATTTAATAAAGCATAGCTTAAAACAACATAAATACAATTTAATAAAGCATAGGATAAAACAACATAAATAAAAGTTAATAAAGCATAGGATAAAACAACATAAATACAATTTAATAAAGCATAGGATAAAACAACATAAATACAATTTAATAAAGCATAGGGTAAAACAACATAAATACAATTTAATAAAGCATAGGATATAACAACATAAATACAATTTAATAAAGCATAGGATAAAACAACATAAATACAATTTATTAAAGCATAGGACAAAACATCATAAATACAATTTAATAAAGCATAGGATAAAACAACATAAATACAATTTAATAAAGCATAGGACAAAACAACATAAATACAATTTAATAAAGCATAGGATAAAACAACATAAATACAATTTAATAAAGCATAGGATAAAACAATATAAATACAATTTAAAAAGCATAGGACAAAACAACCTAAATACAATTTAGTAAAGCATAAGATAAAACAACATGAATACAATTTAATAAAGCATAGGTTAAAACAGCATAAATACAATTTAATAAAGCATAGGATAAAACAACATAAATACAATTTAATAAAGCATAGGATAAAACAACATGAATACAATTTAATAAAGCATAGGTTAAAACAACATAAATACAATTTAATAAATCATAGGAAAAAAACACATGAATACAATTTAATAAAGCATAGGATAAAATAACATAAATACAATTTAATAAAGCATAGGATAAAACAACATAAATACAATTTAATAAAGCATAGGATAAAACAACATAAATACAATTTAATAAAGCATAGAATAAAACAACAAAAATATAATTTAATAAATCATAGGATAAAACCAAATAAATACAATTTAATTAAGCATAGGATAAAACCACATAAATACAATTTAATAAAGCATTGGATAAAACAACATAAATACAATTTAAAAAAGCATAGGATAAAACCACATAAATACAATTTAATAAAGCATAGGATAAAACAACATAAATACAATTTAAAAAGCATAGGACAAAACAACCTAAATACAATTTAGTAAAGCATAAGTTAAAACAACATGAATACAATTTAATAAAGCATAGGTTAAAACAGCATAAATACAATTTAATAAAGCATAGGATAAAACAACATGAATACAATTTAATAAAGCATAAGTTAAAACAACATGAATACAATTTAATAAAGCATAGGATAAAACAACATAAATACAATTTAATAAAGCATATTATAAAACAACATAAATACAATTTAATAAAGCATAGGATAAAACAACATGAATACAATTTAATAAAGCATAGGATAAAACCACATAAATACAATTTAATAAAGCATAGGATAAAACAACATAAATACAATTTAATAAAGCATAGGATAAAACAACATAAACACAATTTAATAAAGCATAGGATAAAACAACATAAATACAATTTAATAAAGCATAGGATAAAACAACATAAATACAATTTAATGAATCATATGTTAAAACAACATAAATACAATTTAATAAAGCATAGGATAAAACAACATAAATACAATTTAGTAAAGCATAAGATAAAAAAACATGAATACAATTTAATAAAGCATAGGTTAAAACAGCATAAATACAATTTAATAAAGCATAGGATAAAACAACATAAATACAATTTAATAAAGCATAGGATAAAACCACATAAATACAATTTAATAAAGCATAGGATAAAACCACATAAATACAATTTAATAAAGCATAGGATAAAACCACATAAATACAATTTAATAAAGCATAGGAAAAAACCACATAAATACAATTTAATAAAGCATAGGATAAAACCACATAAATACATTTTAATAAAGCATAGGATAAAACCACAAACATACAATTTAATAAAGCATAGGATAAAACCACATAAATACAATTTAATAAAGCATAGGTTAAAACAACATAAATGCAATTTAATAAAGCATAGGATAAAACAACATAAATACAATTTAATAAAGCATAGGATAAAACAACATAAATACAATTTAATAAAGCATAGGTTAAAACAACATAAATGCAATTTAAAAAAGCATAGGATAAAACAACATAAATAAAATTTATTAAAGCATAGGACAAAACCACATAAATACAATTTAATAAAGCATAGGATAAAACAACATAAATACAATTTAATAAAGCATAGGACAACACAACATAAATACAATTTAATAAAGCATATGTTAAAGCAAAATAAATACAATTTAATAAAGCATAGGTTAAAACAACATAAATACAATTTAATAAAGCATAGGATAAAACAACATAAATACAATTTAATAAAGCATTGTTAATAAAGCATTGGATAAAACAACATAAATACAATTTAATAAAGCATAGGATAAAACAACATAAATTCAATTTAATAGAGCATAAGATAAAACAACATAAATACAAGTTAATAAAGCATAGGATAAAACAACATAAATACAATTTAATAAAGCATAGGATAAAACAACATAAATACAATTTAATAAAGCATAGGACAAAACAACATAAATACAATTTAATAAAGCATAGGATAAAACAACATAAATACAATTTAATAAAGCATAGGACAAAACCACATAAATACAATTTAATAAAGCATAGGATAAAACAACATAAATACAATTTAATAAAGCATAGGATAAAACAACATAAATACAATTTAATAAAGCATAGGACAAAACAACATCAATAAAATTTAATAAAGCATATGGTAAAACAAGATAAATACAATTTAATAAAGCATAGGATAAAACAACATAAACACAATTTAGTAAAGCATAAGATAAAACAACATGAATACAATTTAATAAAGCATAGGTTAAAACAGCATAAATACAATTTAATAAAGCATAGGATAAAACAACATAAATACAATTTAATAAAGCATAGGATAAAACAACATAAATACAATTTAATAAAGCATAGGATAAAACAACATGATTACAATTTAATAAAGCATAGGTTAAAACAACATAAATACAATTTAATAAATCATAGGATAAAACCACATGAATACAATTTAATAAAGCATAGGATAAAACAACATGAATACAATTTAATAAAGCATAGGATAAAACAACATAAATACAATTTAATAAAGCATAGGATAAAACAACATAAATACAATTTAATAAAGCATAGGATAAAACAACATAAATACAATTTAATAAAGCATAGGATAAAACAACATAAATACAATTTAATAAAGCATAGCTTAAAACAACATAAATACAATTTAATAAAGCATAGGATAAAACAACATAAATAAAAGTTAATAAAGCATAGGATAAAACAACATAAATACAATTTAATAAAGCATAGGATAAAACAACATAAATACAATTTAATAAAGCATAGGGTAAAACAACATAAATACAATTTAATAAAGCATAGGATATAACAACATAAATACAATTTAATAAAGCATAGGATAAAACAACATAAATACAATTTATTAAAGCATAGGACAAAACATCATAAATACAATTTAATAAAGCATAGGATAAAACAACATAAATACAATTTAATAAAGCATAGGACAAAACAACATAAATACAATTTAATAAAGCATATAATAAAACAACATAAATACAATTTAATAAAGCATAGGATAAAACAATATAAATACAATTTAAAAAGCATAGGACAAAACAACCTAAATACAATTTAGTAAAGCATAAGATAAAACAACATGAATACAATTTAATAAAGCATAGGTTAAAACAGCATAAATACAATTTAATAAAGCATAGGATAAAACAACATAAATACAATTTAATAAAGCATAGGATAAAACAACATGAATACAATTTAATAAAGCATAGGTTAAAACAACATAAATACAATTTAATAAATCATAGGAAAAAAACACATGAATACAATTTAATAAAGCATAGGATAAAATAACATAAATACAATTTAATAAAGCATAGGATAAAACAACATAAATACAATTTAATAAAGCATAGGATAAAACAACATAAATACAATTTAATAAAGCATAGGATAAAACAACAAAAATATAATTTAATAAATCATAGGATAAAACCACATAAATACAATTTAATTAAGCATAGGATAAAACCACATAAATACAATTTAATAAAGCATTGGATAAAACAACATAAATACAATTTAAAAAAGCATAGGATAAAACCACATAAATACAATTTAATAAAGCATAGGATAAAACAACATAAATACAATTTAAAAAGCATAGGACAAAACAACCTAAATACAATTTAGTAAAGCATAAGTTAAAACAACATGAATACAATTTAATAAAGCATAGGTTAAAACAGCATAAATACAATTTAATAAAGCATAGGATAAAACAACATGAATACAATTTAATAAAGCATAAGTTAAAACAACATGAATACAATTTAATAAAGCATAGGATAAAACAACATAAATACAATTTAATAAAGCATATTATAAAACAACATAAATACAATTTAATAAAGCATAGGATAAAACAACATGAATACAATTTAATAAAGCATAGGATAAAACCACATAAATACAATTTAATAAAGCATAGGATAAAACAACATAAATACAATTTAATAAAGCATAGGATAAAACAACATAAACGCAATTTAATAAAGCATAGGATAAAACAACATAAATACAATTTAATAAAGCATAGGATAAAACAACATAAATACAATTTAATGAATCATATGTTAAAACAACATAAATACAATTTAATAAAGCATAGGATAAAACAACATAAATACAATTTAGTAAAGCATAAGATAAAAAAACATGAATACAATTTAATAAAGCATAGGTTAAAACAGCATAAATACAATTTAATAAAGCATAGGATAAAACAACATGAATACAATTTAATAAAGCATAGGATAAAACCACATAAATACAATTTAATAAAGCATAGGATAAAACCACATAAATACAATTTAATAAAGCATAGGATAAAACCACATAAATACAATTTAATAAAGCATAGGAAAAAACCACATAAATACAATTTAATAAAGCATAGGATAAAACCACATAAATACATTTTAATAAAGCATAGGATAAAACCACAAACATACAATTTAATAAAGCATAGGATAAAACCACATAAATACAATTTAATAAAGCATAGGTTAAAACAACATAAATGCAATTTAATAAAGCATAGGATAAAACAACATAAATACAATTTAATAAAGCATAGGATAAAACAACATAAATACAATTTAATAAAGCATAGGTTAAAACAACATAAATGCAATTTAAAAAAGCATAGGATAAAACAACATAAATAAAATTTATTAAAGCATAGGACAAAACCACATAAATACAATTTAATAAAGCATAGGATAAAACAACATAAATACAATTTAATAAAGCATAGGACAACACAACATAAATACAATTTAATAAAGCATATGTTAAAGCAAAATAAATACAATTTAATAAAGCATAGGTTAAAACAACATAAATACAATTTAATAAAGCATAGGATAAAACAACATAAATACAATTTAATAAAGCATTGTTAATAAAGCATTGGATAAAACAACATAAATACAATTTAATAAAGCATAGGATAAAACAACATAAATTCAATTTAATAGAGCATAAGATAAAACAACATAAATACAAGTTAATAAAGCATAGGATAAAACAACATAAATACAATTTAATAAAGCATAGGATAAAACAACATAAATACAATTTAATAAAGCATAGGACAAAACAACATAAATACAATTTAATAAAGCATAGGATAAAACAACATAAATACAATTTAATAAAGCATAGGACAAAACCACATAAATACAATTTAATAAAGCATAGGATAAAACAACATAAATACAATTTAATAAAGCATAGGATAAAACAACATAAATACAATTTAATAAAGCATAGGACAAAACCACATAAATACAATTTAATAAAGCATAGGACAAAACAACCTAAATACAACTTAATAAAGCATAGGTTAAAACAACATAAATACAATTTAATAAAGCATAGGATAAAACCACAGAAATACAATATAATAAAGAATAGGATAAAACAACATAAATACAATTTAATAAAGCATAGGACAAAACAACATAAATACAATTTAATAAAGCATAGGATAAAACAACATAAATACAATTTAATAAAGCATAGGATAAAACAACATAAATACAATTTAATAAAGCATAGGACAAAACAACATCAATAAAATTTAATAAAGCATATGGTAAAACAAGATAAATACAATTTAATAAAGCATAGGATAAAACAACATAAACACAATTTAGTAAAGCATAAGATAAAACAACATGAATACAATTTAATAAAGCATAGGTTAAAACAGCATAAATACAATTTAATAAAGCATAGGATAAAACAACATAAATACAATTTAATAAAGCATAGGATAAAACAACATAAATACAATTTAATAAAGCATAGGATAAAACAACATGATTACAATTTAATAAAGCATAGGTTAAAACAACATAAATACAATTTAATAAATCATAGGATAAAACCACATGAATACAATTTAATAAAGCATAGGATAAAACAACATGAATACAATTTAATAAAGCATAGGATAAAACAACATAAATACAATTTAATAAAGCATAGGATAAAACAACATAAATACAATTTAATAAAGCATAGGATAAAACAACATAAATACAATTTAATAAAGCATAGGATAAAACAACATAAATACAATTTAATAAAGCATAGCTTAAAACAACATAAATACAATTTAATAAAGCATAGGATAAAACAACATAAATAAAAGTTAATAAAGCATAGGATAAAACAACATAAATACAATTTAATAAAGCATAGGATAAAACAACATAAATACAATTTAATAAAGCATAGGGTAAAACAACATAAATACAATTTAATAAAGCATAGGATATAACAACATAAATACAATTTAATAAAGCATAGGATAAAACAACATAAATACAATTTATTAAAGCATAGGACAAAACATCATAAATACAATTTAATAAAGCATAGGATAAAACAACATAAATACAATTTAATAAAGCATAGGACAAAACAACATAAATACAATTTAATAAAGCATATAATAAAACAACATAAATACAATTTAATAAAGCATAGGATAAAACAATATAAATACAATTTAAAAAGCATAGGACAAAACAACCTAAATACAATTTAGTAAAGCATAAGATAAAACAACATGAATACAATTTAATAAAGCATAGGTTAAAACAGCATAAATACAATTTAATAAAGCATAGGATAAAACAACATAAATACAATTTAATAAAGCATAGGATAAAACAACATGAATACAATTTAATAAAGCATAGGTTAAAACAACATAAATACAATTTAATAAATCATAGGAAAAAAACACATGAATACAATTTAATAAAGCATAGGATAAAATAACATAAATACAATTTAATAAAGCATAGGATAAAACAACATAAATACAATTTAATAAAGCATAGGATAAAACAACATAAATATAATTTAATAAAGCATAGGATAAAACAACAAAAATATAATTTAATAAATCATAGGATAAAACCACATAAATACAATTTAATTAAGCATAGGATAAAACCACATAAATACAATTTAATAAAGCATTGGATAAAACAACATAAATACAATTTAAAAAAGCATAGGATAAAACCACATAAATACAATTTAATAAAGCATAGGATAAAACAACATAAATACAATTTAAAAAGCATAGGACAAAACAACCTAAATACAATTTAGTAAAGCATAAGTTAAAACAACATGAATACAATTTAATAAAGCATAGGTTAAAACAGCATAAATACAATTTAATAAAGCATAGGATAAAACAACATGAATACAATTTAATAAAGCATAAGTTAAAACAACATGAATACAATTTAATAAAGCATAGGATAAAACAACATAAATACAATTTAATAAAGCATATTATAAAACAACATAAATACAATTTAATAAAGCATAGGATAAAACAACATGAATACAATTTAATAAAGCATAGGATAAAACCACATAAATACAATTTAATAAAGCATAGGATAAAACAACATAAATACAATTTAATAAAGCATAGGATAAAACAACATAAACGCAATTTAATAAAGCATAGGATAAAACAACATAAATACAATTTAATAAAGCATAGGATAAAACAACATAAATACAATTTAATGAATCATATGTTAAAACAACATAAATACAATTTAATAAAGCATAGGATAAAACAACATAAATACAATTTAGTAAAGCATAAGATAAAAAAACATGAATACAATTTAATAAAGCATAGGTTAAAACAGCATAAATACAATTTAATAAAGCATAGGATAAAACAACATAAATACAATTTAATAAAGCATAGGATAAAACCACATAAATACAATTTAATAAAGCATAGGATAAAACCACATAAATACAATTTAATAAAGCATAGGATAAAACCACATAAATACAATTTAATAAAGCATAGGAAAAAACCACATAAATACAATTTAATAAAGCATAGGATAAAACCACATAAATACATTTTAATAAAGCATAGGATAAAACCACAAACATACAATTTAATAAAGCATAGGATAAAACCACATAAATACAATTTAATAAAGCATAGGTTAAAACAACATAAATGCAATTTAATAAAGCATAGGATAAAACAACATAAATACAATTTAATAAAGCATAGGATAAAACAACATAAATACAATTTAATAAAGCATAGGTTAAAACAACATAAATGCAATTTAAAAAAGCATAGGATAAAACAACATAAATAAAATTTATTAAAGCATAGGACAAAACCACATAAATACAATTTAATAAAGCATAGGATAAAACAACATAAATACAATTTAATAAAGCATAGGACAACACAACATAAATACAATTTAATAAAGCATATGTTAAAGCAAAATAAATACAATTTAATAAAGCATAGGTTAAAACAACATAAATACAATTTAATAAAGCATAGGATAAAACAACATAAATACAATTTAATAAAGCATAGGACAAAACAACATAAATACAATTTAATAAAGCATAGGATAAAACAACATAAATTCAATTTAATAGAGCATAAGATAAAACAACATAAATACAAGTTAATAAAGCATAGGATAAAACAACATAAATACAATTTAATAAAGCATAGGATAAAACAACATAAATACAATTTAATAAAGCATAGGACAAAACAACATAAATACAATTTAATAAAGCATAGGATAAAACAACATAAATACAATTTAATAAAGCATAGGACAAAACCACATAAATACAATTTAATAAAGCATAGGATAAAACAACATAAATACAATTTAATAAAGCATAGGATAAAACAACATAAATACAATTTAATAAAGCATAGGACAAAACCACATAAATACAATTTAATAAAGCATAGGACAAAACAACCTAAATACAATTTAGTAAAGCATAAGATAAAACAACATGAATACAATTTAATAAAGCATAGGTTAAACAGCATACATACAATTTAATAAAGCATAGGATAAAACAACATAAATACAATTTAATAAAGCATAGTACAAAACAACATAAATACAACTTAATAAAGCATAGGTTAAAACAACATAAATACAATTTAATAAAGCATAGGATAAAACCACAGAAATACAATATAATAAAGAATAGGATAAAACAACATAAATACAATTTAATAAAGCATAGGACAAAACAACATAAATACAATTTAATAAAGCATAGGATAAAACAACATACATACAATTTAATAAAGCATAGGATAAAACAACATAAATACAATTTAATAAAGCATAGGACAAAACAACATCAATAAAATTTAATAAAGCATATGGTAAAACAAGATAAATACAATTTAATAAAGCATAGGATAAAACAACATAAACACAATTTAGTAAAGCATAAGATAAAACAACATGAATACAATTTAATAAAGCATAGGTTAAAACAGCATAAATACAATTTAATAAAGCATAGGATAAAACAACATAAATACAATTTAATAAAGCATAGGATAAAACAACATAAATACAATTTAATAAAGCATAGGATAAAACAACATGATTACAATTTAATAAAGCATAGGTTAAAACAACATAAATACAATTTAATAAATCATAGGATAAAACCACATGAATACAATTTAATAAAGCATAGGATAAAACAACATGAATACAATTTAATAAAGCATAGGATAAAACAACATAAATACAATTTAATAAAGCATAGGATAAAACAACATAAATACAATTTAATAAAGCATAGGATAAAACAACATAAATACAATTTAATAAAGCATATTATAAAACAACATAAATACAATTTAATAAAGCATAGGATAAAACAACATAAATACAATTTAATAAAGCATAGGATAAAACAACATAAATACAATTTAGTAAAGCATAAGATAAAAAAACATGAATACAATTTAATAAAGCATAGGTTAAAACAGCATAAATACAATTTAATAAAGCATAGGATGAAACAACATAAATACAATTTATTAAAGCATAGGATAAAACAACATAAATACAATTTAATAAAGCATAGGATAAAACAACATAAATACAATTTAATAAAGCATAGGATAAAACCACATACATACAATTTAATAAAGCATAGGATAAAACCACATAAATACAATTTAATAAAGCATAGGTTAAAACAACATAAATGCAATTTAATAAAGCATAGGATAAAACAACATAAATACAATTTAATAAAGCATAGGATAAAACAACATAAATACAGTTTAATAAAGCATAGGTTAAAACAACATAAATACAATTTAAAAAAGCATAGGATAAAACAACATAAATACAATTTATTAAAGCATAGGACAAAACCACATAAATACAATTTAATAAAGCATAGGATAAAACAACATAAATACAATTTAATAAAGCATAGGACAACACAACATAAATACAATTTAATAAAGCATATGTTAAAGCAAAATAAATACAATTTAATAAAGCATAGGTTAAAACAACATAAATACAATTTAATAAATCATAGGATAAAACAACATAAATACAATTTAATAAAGCATTGTTAATAAGGCATTGGATAAAACAACATAAATACAATTTAATAAAGCATAGGATAAAACAACATAAATTCAATTTAATAAAGCATAAGATAAAACAACATAAATACAAGTTAATAAAGCATAGGATAAAACAACATAAATACAATTTAATAAAGCATAGGATAAAACAACATAAATACAATTTAATAAAGCATATGATAAAACAACATAAATACAATTTAATAAAGCATAGGATAAAACAACATAAATACAATTTAATAAAGCATAGGACAAAACCACATAAATACAATTTAATAAAGCATAGGATAAAACAACATAAATACAATTTAATAAAGCATAGGACAAAACAACATAAATACAATTTAATAAAGCATAGGATAAAACAACATAAATACAATTTAATAAAGCATAGGATAAAACAACATAAATACAATTTAATAAAGCATAGGATAAAACAACATAAATACAATTTAATAAAGCATATTATAAAACAACATAAATACAATTTAATAAAGCATAGGATAAAACCACATAAATACAATTTAATAAAGCATAGGTTAAAACAACATAAATGCAATTTAATAAAGCATAGGATAAAACAACATAAATACAATTTAATAAAGCATAGGATAAAACAACATAAATACAATTTAATAAAGCATAGGATAAAACCACATAAATACAATTTAATAAAGCATAGGATAAAACCACATAAATACAATTTAATAAAGCATAGGATAAAACCACATAAATACAATTTAATAAAGCATAGGAAAAAACCACATAAATACAATTTAATAAAGCATAGGATAAAACCACATAAATACATTTTAATAAAGCATAGGATAAAACCACAAACATACAATTTAATAAAGCATAGGATAAAACCACATAAATACAATTTAATAAAGCATAGGTTAAAACAACATAAATGCAATTTAATAAAGCATAGGATAAAACAACATAAATACAATTTAATAAAGCATAGGATAAAACAACATAAATACAATTTAATAAAGCATAGGTTAAAACAACATAAATGCAATTTAAAAAAGCATAGGATAAAACAACATAAATACAATTTATTAAAGCATAGGACAAAACCACATAAATACAATTTAATAAAGCATAGGATAAAACAACATAAATACAATTTAATAAAGCATAGGACAACACAACATAAATACAATTTAATAAAGCATATGTTAAAGCAAAATAAATACAATTTAATAAAGCATAGGTTAAAACAACATAAATACAATTTAATAAAGCATAGGATAAAACAACATAAATACAATTTAATAAAGCATTGTTAATAAAGCATTGGATAAAACAACATAAATACAATTTAATAAAGCATAGGATAAAACCACATAAATAAAATTTAATAAAGATTAGGATAAAACAACATAAATTCAATTTAATAAAGCATAGGATAAAACAACATAAATACAATTTAATAAAGCATAGGATAAAACCACATAAATAAAATTTAATAAAGATTAGGATAAAACAACATAAATTCAATTTAATAAAGCATAGGATAAAACAACATAAATACAATTTAATAAAGCATAGGATAAAACCACATAAATACCATTTAATAAAGCATAGGATAAAACCACATAAATACAATTTAAAAAAAGCATGGGATAAAACAACATAAATACAATTTAATAAAGCATAGGATAAAACAACATAAATACAATTTAATAAAGCATAGGTTAAAACAACATAAATACAATTTAAAAAAGCATAGGATAAAGCAACATAAATACAATTTATTAAAGCATAGGACAAAACCACATAATTACAATTTAACAAAGCATAGGATAAAACAACATAAATACAATTTAATAAAGCATAGGACAAAACAACATAAATACAATTTAATAAAGCATATGTTAAAGCCACATAAATACAGTTTAATAAAGCATAGGTTAAAACAACATAAATACAATTTAATAAAGCATTGGACAAAACAACATAAATACAATTTAATAAAGCATAGGATAAAACAAAATAAATACAATTTAATAAAGCATAGGATAAAACAACATAAATACAATTTAATAAAGCATAGGAAAAAACAACATAAATACAATTTAATAAAGCATAGGATAAAACAACATAAATACAATTTAATAAAGCATAGGATAAAACAACATAAATACAATTTAAAAAGCATAGGACAAAACAACCTAAATACAATTTAGTAAAGCATAAGTTAAAACAACATGAATACAATTTAATAAAGCATAGGTTAAAACAGCATAAATACAGTTTAATAAAGCATAGGATAAAACAACATGAATACAATTTAATAAAGCATAAGTTAAAACAACATGAATACAATTTAATAAAGCATAGGATAAAACAACATAAATACAATTTAATAAAGCATATTATAAAACAACATAAATACAATTTAATAAAGCATAGGATAAAACAACATGAATACAATTTAATAAAGCATAGGATAAAACCACATAAATACAATTTAATAAAGCATAGGATAAAACAACATAAATACAATTTAATAAAGCATAGGATAAAACAACATAAACACAATTTAATAAAGCATAGGATAAAACAACATAAATACAATTTAATAAAGCATAGGATAAAACAACATAAATACAATTTAATGAATCATATGTTAAAACAACATAAATACAATTTAATAAAGCATAGGATAAAACAACATAAATACAATTTAGTAAAGCATAAGATAAAAAAACATGAATACAATTTAATAAAGCATAGGTTAAAACAGCATAAATACAATTTAATAAAGCATAGGATAAAACAACATAAATACAATTTAATAAAGCATAGGATAAAACCACATAAATACAATTTAATAAAGCATAGGATAAAACCACATAAATACAATTTAATAAAGCATAGGATAAAACCACATAAATACAATTTAATAAAGCATAGGAAAAAACCACATAAATACAATTTAATAAAGCATAGGATAAAACCACATAAATACATTTTAATAAAGCATAGGATAAAACCACAAACATACAATTTAATAAAGCATAGGATAAAACCACATAAATACAATTTAATAAAGCATAGGTTAAAACAACATAAATGCAATTTAATAAAGCATAGGATAAAACAACATAAATACAATTTAATAAAGCATAGGATAAAACAACATAAATACAATTTAATAAAGCATAGGTTAAAACAACATAAATGCAATTTAAAAAAGCATAGGATAAAACAACATAAATACAATTTATTAAAGCATAGGACAAAACCACATAAATACAATTTAATAAAGCATAGGATAAAACAACATAAATACAATTTAATAAAGCATAGGACAACACAACATAAATACAATTTAATAAAGCATATGTTAAAGCAAAATAAATACAATTTAATAAAGCATAGGTTAAAACAACATAAATACAATTTAATAAAGCATAGGATAAAACAACATAAATACAATTTAATAAAGCATTGTTAATAAAGCATTGGATAAAACAACATAAATACAATTTAATAAAGCATAGGATAAAACAACATAAATTCAATTTAATAGAGCATAAGATAAAACAACATAAATACAAGTTAATAAAGCATAGGATAAAACAACATAAATACAATTTAATAAAGCATAGGATAAAACAATATAAATACAATTTAATAAAGCATAGGACAAAACCACATAAATACAATTTAATAAAGCATAGGATAAAACAACATAAATACAATTTAATAAAGCATAGGACAAAACAACATAAATACAATTTAATAAAGCATAGGATAAAACAACATAAATACAATTTAATAAAGCATAGGATAAAACAACATAAATACAATTTAATAAAGCATAGGACAAAACCACATAAATACAATTTAATAAAGCATAGGATATAACAACATAAATACAATTTAATAAAGCATAGGATAAAACAACATAAATACAATTTATTAAAGCATAGGACAAAACAACATAAATACAATTTAATAAAGCATAGGATAAAACAACATAAATACAATTTAATAAAGCATAGGACAAAACAACATAAATACAATTTAATAAAGCATAGGATAAAACAACATAAATACAATTTAAAAAAGCATAGGATAAAACAACATAAACACAATTTAATAAAGCATAGGATAAAACAACATAAATACAATTTAATAAAGCATAGGATAAAACAACATAAATACAATTTAATGAATCATATGTTAAAACAACATAAATACAATTTAATAAAGCATAGGATAAAACAACATAAATACAATTTAGTAAAGCATAAGATAAAAAAACATGAATACAATTTAATAAAGCATAGGTTAAAACAGCATAAATACAATTTAATAAAGCATAGGATAAAACAACATAAATACAATTTAATAAAGCATAGGATAAAACCACATAAATACAATTTAATAAAGCATAGGATAAAACCACATAAATACAATTTAATAAAGCATAGGATAAAACCACATAAATACAATTTAATAAAGCATAGGAAAAAACCACATAAATACAATTTAATAAAGCATAGGATAAAACCACATAAATACATTTTAATAAAGCATAGGATAAAACCACAAACATACAATTTAATAAAGCATAGGATAAAACCACATAAATACAATTTAATAAAGCATAGGTTAAAACAACATAAATGCAATTTAATAAAGCATAGGATAAAACAACATAAATACAATTTAATAAAGCATAGGATAAAACAACATAAATACAATTTAATAAAGCATAGGTTAAAACAACATAAATGCAATTTAAAAAAGCATAGGATAAAACAACATAAATACAATTTATTAAAGCATAGGACAAAACCACATAAATACAATTTAATAAAGCATAGGATAAAACAACATAAATACAATTTAATAAAGCATAGGAGAACACAACATAAATACAATTTAATAAAGCATATGTTAAAGCAAAATAAATACAATTTAATAAAGCATAGGTTAAAACAACATAAATACAATTTAATAAAGCATAGGATAAAACAACATAAATTCAATTTAATAGAGCATAAGATAAAACAACATAAATACAAGTTAATAAAGCATAGGATAAAACAACATAAATACAATTTAATAAAGCATAGGATAAAACAATATAAATACAATTTAATAAAGCATAAGACAAAAAAACATAAATACAATTTAATAAAGCATATGTTAAAGCCACATAAATACAGTTTAATAAAGCATAGGTTAAAACAACATAAATACAATTTAATAAAGCATTGGACAAAACAACATAAATACAATTTAATAAAGCATAGGATAAAACAACATAAATACAATTTAATAATGCAATGGATAAAACAACATGAATACAATTTAATAAAGCATAGAATAAAACAAGATAAATATAATTTAATAAAGCATAAGATAAAACAACATAAATACAATTTAATAAAGCATAGGATAAAACAACATAAATACAATTTAATAGAGCATAGGATAAAACAACATAAATACAATTTAATAAAGCATAGCTTAAAACAACATAAATACAATTTAATAAAGCATAGGATAAAACAACATAAATAAAAGTTAATAAAGCATAGGATAAAACAACATAAATACAATTTAATAAAGCATAGGATAAAACAACATAAATACAATTTAATAAAGCATAGGGTAAAACAACATAAATACAATTTAATAAAGCATAGGATATAACAACATAAATACAATTTAATAAAGCATAGGATAAAACAACATAAATACAATTTATTAAAGCATAGGACAAAACATCATAAATACAATTTAATAAAGCATAGGATAAAACAACATAAATACAATTTAATAAAGCATAGGACAAAACAACATAAATACAATTTAATAAAGCATAGGATAAAACAACATAAATACAATTTAATAAAGCATAGGATAAAACAATATAAATACAATTTAAAAAGCATAGGACAAAACAACCTAAATACAATTTAGTAAAGCATAAGATAAAACAACATGAATACAATTTAATAAAGCATAGGTTAAAACAGCATAAATACAATTTAATAAAGCATAGGATAAAACAACATAAATACAATTTAATAAAGCATAGGATAAAACAACATGAATACAATTTAATAAAGCATAGGTTAAAACAACATAAATA
This sequence comes from Phyllobates terribilis, assembly GCF_046119375.1. Lineage (NCBI taxonomy): Eukaryota > Metazoa > Chordata > Amphibia > Anura > Dendrobatidae > Phyllobates > Phyllobates terribilis. The sequence goes on from NW_027362778.1 coordinate 3,056,021, forward strand.
CAATTTAATAAATCATAGGAAAAAAACACATGAATACAATTTAATAAAGCATAGGATAAAATAACATAAATACAATTTAATAAAGCATAGGATAAAACAACATAAATACAATTTAATAAAGCATAGGATAAAACAACATAAATACAATTTAATAAAGCATAGGATAAAACAACAAAAATATAATTTAATAAATCATAGGATAAAACCACATAAATACAATTTAATTAAGCATAGGATAAAACCACATAAATACAATTTAATAAAGCATTGGATAAAACAATATAAATACAATTTAAAAAAGCATAGGATAAAACCACATGAATACAATTTAATAAAGCATAGGATAAAACCACATAAATAAAATTTAATAAAGATTAGGATAAAACAACATAAATTCAATTTAATAAAGCATAGGATAAAACAACATAAATACAATTTAATATAGCATAGGACAAAACAACATAAATACAATTTAATAAAGCATATGTTAAAGCAACATAAATACAGTTTAATAAAGCATAGGTTAAAACAACATAAATACAATTTAATAAAGCATAGGACAAAACAACATAAATACAATTTTATAAAGCATAGGATAAAACAACATAAATACAATTTAATAATGCATTGGATAAAACAACATGAATACAATTTAATAAAGCATAGAATAAAACAAGATAAATATAGTTTAATAAAGCATAAGATAAAACAACATAAATACAATTTAATAAAGCATAGGATAAAACAACATAAATACAATTTAATAGAGCATAGGATAAAACAACATAAATACAATTTAATAAAGCATAGCTTAAAACAACATAAATACAATTTAATAAAGCATAGGATAAAACAACATAAATAAAAGTTAATAAAGCATAGGATAAAACAACATAAATACAATTTAATAAAGCATAGGATAAAACAACAAAAATATAATTTAATAAATCATAGGATAAAACCACATAAATACAATTTAATAAAGCATAGGATAAAACCACATAAATACAATTTAATAAAGCATTGGATAAAACAACATAAATACAATTTAAAAAAGCATAGGATAAAACCACATGAATACAATTTAATAAAGCATAGGATAAAACCACATAAATAAAATTTAATAAAGATTAGGATAAAACAACATAAATTCAATTTAATAAAGCATAGGATAAAACAACATAAATACAATTTAATAAAGCATAGGATAAAACCACATAAATACCATTTAATAAAGCATAGGATAAAACCACATAAATACAATTTAAAAAAAGCATGGGATAAAACAACATAAATACAATTTAATAAAGCATAGGATAAAACAACATAAATACAATTTAATAAAGCATAGGATAAAACAACATAAATACAATTTAATAAAGCATAGGTTAAAACAACATAAAAACAATTTAAAAAAGCATAGGATAAAGCAACATAAATACAATTTATTAAAGCATAGGACAAAACCACATAATTACAATTTAACAAAGCATAGGATAAAACAACATAAATACAATTTAATAAAGCATAGGACAAAACAACATAAATACAATTTAATAAAGCATATGTTAAAGCCACATAAATACAGTTTAATAAAGCATAGGTTAAAACAGCATAAATACAATTTAATAAAGCATAGGATAAAACAACATAAATACAATTTAATAAATCATAGGAAAAAAACACATGAATACAATTTAATAAAGCATAGGATAAAATAACATAAATACAATTTAATAAAGCATAGGATAAAACAACATAAATACAATTTAATAAAGCATAGGATAAAACAACATAAATACAATTTAATAAAGCATAGGATAAAACAACAAAAATATAATTTAATAAATCATAGGATAAAACCACATAAATACAATTAAATAAAGCATAGGATAAAACCACATAAATACAATTTAATAGAGCATAGGATAAAACAACATAAATACAATTTAATAAAGCATAGCTTAAAACAACATAAATACAATTTAATAAAGCATAGGATAAAACAACATAAATAAAAGTTAATAAAGCATAGGATAAAACAACATAAATACAATTTAATAAAGCATAGGATAAAACAACATAAATACAATTTAATAAAGCATAGGATAAAACAACATAAATACAATTTAATAAAGCATAGGATATAACAACATAAATACAATTTAATAAAGCATAGGATAAAACAACATAAATACAATTTATTAAAGCATAGGACAAAACAACATAAATACAATTTAATAAAGCATAGGATAAAACAACATAAATACAATTTAATAAAGCATAGGACAAAACAACATAAATACAATTTAATAAAGCATAGGATAAAACAACATAAATACAATTTAATAAAGCATAGGATAAAACAACATAAATACAATTTAAAATGCATAGGACAAAACAACCTAAATACAATTTAGTAAAGCATAAGATAAAACAACATGAATACAATTTAATAAAGCATAGGTTAAAACAGCATAAATACAATTTAATAAAGCATAGGATAAAACAACATAAATACAATTTAATAAAGCATAGGATAAAACAACATGAATACAATTTAATAAAGCATAGGTTAAAACAACATAAATACAATTTAATAAATCATAGGAAAAAAACACATGAATACAATTTAATAAAGCATAGGATAAAATAACATAAATACAATTTAATAAAGCATAGGATAAAACAACATAAATACAATTTAATAAAGCAGAGGATAAAACAACATAAATACAATTTAATAAAGCATAGGACAAAACAACATAAATACAATTTAATAAAGCATAGGATAAAACAACATAAATACAATTTAATAAAGCATAGGATAAAACAACATAAATACAATTTAATAAAGCATAGGATAAAACAACATAAATAAAAGTTAATAAAGCATAGGATAAAACAACATAAATACAATTTAATAAAGCATAGGATAAAACAACATAAATACAATTTAATAAAGCATAGGATAAAACAACATAAATACAATTTAATAAAGCATAGGATATAACAACATAAATACAATTTAATAAAGCATAGGATAAAACAACATAAATACAATTTATTAAAGCATAGGACAAAACAACATAAATACAATTTAATAAAGCATAGGATAAAACAACATAAATACAATTTAATAAAGCATAGGACAAAACAACATAAATACAATTTAATAAAGCATAGGATAAAACAACATAAATACAATTTAATAAAGCATAGGATCAAACAACATAAATACAATTTAAAAAGCATAGGACAAAACAACCTAAATACAATTTAGTAAAGCATAAGATAAAACAACATGAATACAATTTAATAAAGCATAGGTTAAAACAGCATAAATACAATTTAATAAAGCATAGGATAAAACAACATAAATACAATTTAATAAAGCATAGGATAAAACAACATAAATACAATTTAATAAAGCATAGGATAAAACAACATAAATACAATTTAATAAAGCATATTATAAAACAACATAAATACAATTTAATAAAGCATAGGATAAAACAACATAAATACAATTTAATAAAGCATAGGATAAAACAACATAAATACAATTTAGTAAAGCATAAGATAAAAAAACATGAATACAATTTAATAAAGCATAGGTTAAAACAGCATAAATACAATTTAATAAAGCATAGGATGAAACAACATAAATACAATTTATTAAAGCATAGGATAAAACAACATAAATACAATTTAATAAAGCATAGGATAAAACAACATAAATACAATTTAATAAAGCATAGGATAAAACCACATACATACAATTTAATAAAGCATAGGATAAAACCACATAAATACAATTTAATAAAGCATAGGTTAAAACAACATAAATGCAATTTAATAAAGCATAGGATAAAACAACATAAATACAATTTAATAAAGCATAGGATAAAACAACATAAATACAGTTTAATAAAGCATAGGTTAAAACAACATAAATACAATTTAAAAAAGCATAGGATAAAACAACATAAATACAATTTATTAAAGCATAGGACAAAACCACATAAATACAATTTAATAAAGCATAGGATAAAACAACATAAATACAATTTAATAAAGCATAGGACAACACAACATAAATACAATTTAATAAAGCATATGTTAAAGCAAAATAAATACAATTTAATAAAGCATAGGTTAAAACAACATAAATACAATTTAATAAATCATAGGATAAAACAACATAAATACAATTTAATAAAGCATTGTTAATAAAGCATTGGATAAAACAACATAAATACAATTTAATAAAGCATAGGATAAAACAACATAAATTCAATTTAATAAAGCATAAGATAAAACAACATAAATACAAGTTAATAAAGCATAGGATAAAACAACATAAATACAATTTAATAAAGCATAGGATAAAACAACATAAATACAATTTAATAAAGCATATGATAAAACAACATAAATACAATTTAATAAAGCATAGGATAAAACAACATAAATACAATTTAATAAAGCATAGGACAAAACAACATAAATACAATTTAATAAAGCATAGGATAAAACAACATAAATACAATTTAATAAAGCATAGGATAAAACAACATAAATACAATTTAATAAAGCATAGGATAAAACAACATAAATACAATTTAATAAAGCATATTATAAAACAACATCAATACAATTTAATAAAGCATAGGATAAAACAACATGAATACAATTTAATAAAGCATAGGATAAAACCACATAAATACAATTTAATAAAGCATAGGATAAAACAACATAAATACAATTTAATAAAGCATAGGATAAAACAACATAAACACAATTTAATAAAGCATAGGATAAAACAACATAAATACAATTTAATAAAGCATAGGATAAAACAACATAAATACAATTTAATGAATCATATGTTAAAACAACATAAATACAATTTAATAAAGCATAGGATAAAACAACATAAATACAATTTAGTAAAGCATAAGATAAAAAAACATGAATACAATTTAATAAAGCATAGGTTAAAACAGCATAAATACAAATTAATAAAGCATAGGATAAAACAACATAAATACAATTTAATAAAGCATAGGATAAAACCACATAAATACAATTTAATAAAGCATAGGATAAAACCACATAAATACAATCTAATAAAGCATAGGATAAAACCACATAAATACAATTTAATAAAGCACAGGAAAAAACCACATAAATACAATTTAATAAAGCATAGGATAAAACCACATAAATACATTTTAATAAAGCATAGGATAAAACCACATACATACAATTTAATAAAGCATAGGATAAAACCACATAAATACAATTTAATAAAGCATAGGTTAAAACAACATAATTGCAATTTAATAAAGCATAGGATAAAACAACATAAATACAATTTAATAAAGCATAGGATAAAACAACATAAATACAATTTAATAAAGCATAGGTTAAAACAACATAAATGCAATTTAAAAAAGCATAGGATAAAACAACATAAATACAATTTATTAAAGCATAGGACAAAACCACATAAATACAATTTAATAAAGCATAGGATAAAACAACATAAATACAATTTAATAAAGCATAGGACAACACAACATAAATACAATTTAATAAAGCATATGTTAAAGCAAAATAAATACAATTTAATAAAGCATAGGTTAAAACAACATAAATACAATTTAATAAAGCATAGGATAAAACAACATAAATATAATTTAATAAAGCATTGTTAATAAAGCATTGGATAAAACAACATAAATACAATTTAATAAAGCATAGGATAAAACCACATAAATAAAATTTAATAAAGATTAGGATAAAACAACATAAATTCAATTTAATAAAGCATAGGATAAAACAACATAAATACAATTTAATAAAGCATAGGATAAAACCACATAAATAAAATTTAATAAAGATTAGGATAAAACAACATAAATTCAATTTAATAAAGCATAGGATAAAACAACATAAATACAATTTAATAAAGCATAGGATAAAACCACATAAATACCATTTAATAAAGCATAGGATAAAACCACATAAATACAATTTAAAAAAAGCATGGGATAAAACAACATAAATACAATTTAATAAAGCATAGGATAAAACAACATAAATACAATTTAATAAAGCATAGGTTAAAACAACATAAATACAATTTAAAAAAGCATAGGATAAAGCAACATAAATACAATTTATTAAAGCATAGGACAAAACCACATAATTACAATTTAACAAAGCATAGGATAAAACAACATAAATACAATTTAATAAAGCATAGGACAAAACAACATAAATACAATTTAATAAAGCATATGTTAAAGCCACATAAATATAGTTTAATAAAGCATAGGTTAAAACAACATAAATACAATTTAATAAAGCATTGGACAAAACAACATAAATACAATTTAATAAAGCATAGGATAAAACAACATAAATACAATTTAATAATGCATTGGATAAAACAACATGAATACAATTTAATAAAGCATAGAATAAAACAAGATAAATATAATTTAATAAAGCATAAGATAAAACAACATAAATACAATTTAATAAAGCATAGGATAAAACAATATAAATACAATTTAATAGAGCATAGGATAAAACAACATAAATACAATTTAATAAAGCATAGCTTAAAACAACATAAATACAATTTAATAAAGCATAGGATAAAACAACATAAATAAAAGTTAATAAAGCATAGGATAAAACAACATAAATACAATTTAATAAAGCATAGGATAAAACAACATAAATACAATTTAATAAAGCATAGGGTAAAACAACATAAATACAATTTAATAAAGCATAGGATATAACAACATAAATACAATTTAATAAAGCATAGGATAAAACAACATAAATACAATTTATTAAAGCATAGGACAAAACATCATAAATACAATTTAATAAAGCATAGGATAAAACAACATAAATGCAATTTAATAAAGCATAGGACAAAACAACATAAATACAATTTAATAAAGCATAGGATAAAACAACATAAATACAATTTAATAAAGCATAGGATAAAACAATATAAATACAATTTAAAAAGCATAGGACAAAACAACCTAAATACAATTTAGTAAAGCATAAGATAAAACAACATGAATACATTTTAATAAAGCATAGGTTAAAACAGCATAAATACAATTTAATAAAGCATAGGATAAAACAACATAAATACAATTTAATAAAGCATAGGATAAAACAACATGAATACAATTTAATAAAGCATAGGTTAAAACAACATAAATACAATTTAATAAATCATAGGAAAAAAACACATGAATACAATTTAATAAAGCATAGGATAAAATAACATAAATACAATTTAATAAAGCATAGGATAAAACAACATAAATACAATTTAATAAAGCATAGGATAAAACAACATAAATACAATTTAATAAAGCATAGGATAAAACAACAAAAATATAATTTAATAAATCATAGGATAAAACCACATAAATACAATTTAATTAAGCATAGGATAAAACCACATAAATACAATTTAATAAAGCATTGGATAAAACAACATAAATACAATTTAAAAAAGCATAGGATAAAACCACATGAATACAATTTAATAAAGCATAGGATAAAACCACATAAATAAAATTTAATAAAGATTAGGATAAAACAACATAAATTCAATTTAATAAAGCATAGGATAAAACAACATAAATACAATTTAATATAGCATAGGACAAAACAACATAAATACAATTTAATAAAGCATAGGTTAAAACAACATAAAAACAATTTAAAAAAGCATAGGATAAAGCAACATAAATACAATTTATTAAAGCATAGGACAAAACCACATAATTACAATTTAACAAAGCATAGGATAAAACAACATAAATACAATTTAATAAAGCATAGGACAAAACAACATAAATACAATTTAATAAAGCATATGTTAAAGCCACATAAATACAGTTTAATAAAGCATAGGTTAAAACAGCATAAATACAATTTAATAAAGCATAGGATAAAACAACATAAATACAATTTAATAAATCATAGGAAAAAAACACATGAATACAATTTAATAAAGCATAGGATAAAATAACATAAATACAATTTAATAAAGCATAGGATAAAACAACATAAATACAATTTAATAAAGCATAGGATAAAACAACATAAATACAATTTAATAAAGCATAGGATAAAACAACAAAAATATAATTTAATAAATCATAGGATAAAACCACATAAATACAATTAAATAAAGCATAGGATAAAACCACATAAATACAATTTAATAGAGCATAGGATAAAACAACATAAATACAATTTAATAAAGCATAGCTTAAAACAACATAAATACAATTTAATAAAGCATAGGATAAAACAACATAAATAAAAGTTAATAAAGCATAGGATAAAACAACATAAATACAATTTAATAAAGCATAGGATAAAACAACATAAATACAATTTAATAAAGCATAGGATAAAACAACATAAATACAATTTAATAAAGCATAGGATATAACAACATAAATACAATTTAATAAAGCATAGGATAAAACAACATAAATACAATTTATTAAAGCATAGGACAAAACAACATAAATACAATTTAATAAAGCATAGGATAAAACAACATAAATACAATTTAATAAAGCATAGGACAAAACAACATAAATACAATTTAATAAAGCATAGGATAAAACAACATAAATACAATTTAATAAAGCATAGGATAAAACAACATAAATACAATTTAAAATGCATAGGACAAAACAACCTAAATACAATTTAGTAAAGCATAAGATAAAACAACATGAATACAATTTAATAAAGCATAGGTTAAAACAGCATAAATACAATTTAATAAAGCATAGGATAAAACAACATAAATACAATTTAATAAAGCATAGGATAAAACAACATGAATACAATTTAATAAAGCATAGGTTAAAACAACATAAATACAATTTAATAAATCATAGGAAAAAAACACATGAATACAATTTAATAAAGCATAGGATAAAACAACATAAATACAATTTAATAAAGCATAGGATAAAACAACATAAATAAAAGTTAATAAAGCATAGGATAAAACAACATAAATACAATTTAATAAAGCATAGGATAAAACAACATAAATACAATTTAATAAAGCATAGGATAAAACAACATAAATACAATTTAATAAAGCAGAGGATAAAACAACATAAATACAATTTAATAAAGCATAGGACAAAACAACATAAATACAATTTAATAAAGCATCGGATAAAACAACATAAATACAATTTAATAAAGCATAGGATAAAACAACATAAATACAATTTAATAAAGCATAGGATAAAACAACATAAATAAAAGTTAATAAAGCATAGGATAAAACAACATAAATACAATTTAATAAAGCATAGGATAAAACAACATAAATACAATTTAATAAAGCATAGGATAAAACAACATAAATACAATTTAATAAAGCAGAGGATAAAACAACATAAATACAATTTAATAAAGCATAGGACAAAACAACATAAATACAATTTAATAAAGCATCGGATAAAACAACATAAATACAATTTAATAAAGCATAGGATAAAACAACATAAATACAATTTAATAAAGCATAGGATAAAACAACATAAATAAAAGTTAATAAAGCATAGGATAAAACAACATAAATACAATTTAATAAAGCATAGGATAAAACAACATAAATACAATTTAATAAAGCATAGGATAAAACAACATAAATACAATTTAATAAAGCATAGGATATAACAACATAAATACAATTTAATAAAGCATAGGATAAAACAACATAAATACAATTTATTAAAGCATAGGACAAAACAACATAAATACAATTTAATAAAGCATAGGATAAAACAACATAAATACAATTTAATAAAGCATAGGACAAAACAACATAAATACAATTTAATAAAGCATAGGATAAAACAACATAAATACAATTTAATAAAGCATAGGATCAAACAACATAAATACAATTTAAAAAGCATAGGACAAAACAACCTAAATACAATTTAGTAAAGCATAAGATAAAACAACATGAATACAATTTAATAAAGCATAGGTTAAAACAGCATAAATACAATTTAGTAAAGCATAGGATAAAACAACATAAATACAATTTAATAAAGCATAGGATAAAACAACATGAATACAATTTAATAAAGCATAGGTTAAAACAACATAAATACAATTTAATAAATCATAGGAAAAAAACACATGAATACAATTTAATAAAGCATAGGATAAAATAACATAAATACAATTTAATAAAGCATAGGATAAAACAACATAAATACAATTTAATAAAGCATAGGATAAAACAACATAAATACAATTTAATAAAGCATAGGATAAAACAACAAAAATATAATTTAATAAATCATAGGATAAAACCACATAAATACAATTTAATAAAGCATAGGATAAAACCACATAAATACAATTTAATAAAGCATTGGATAAAACAACATAAATACAATTTAAAAAAGCATAGGATAAAACCACATGAATACAATTTAATAAAGCATAGGATAAAACCACATAAATAAAATTTAATAAAGATTAGGATAAAACAACATAAATTCAATTTAATAAAGCATAGGATAAAACAACATAAATAAAATTTAATAAAGCATAGGACAAAACAACATAAATACAATTTAATAAAGCATATGTTAAAGCAACATAAATACAGTTTAATAAAGCATAGGTTAAAACAACATAAATACAATTTAATAAAGCATAGGACAAAACAACATAAATACAATTTTATAAAGCATAGGATAAAACAACATAAATACAATTTAATAATGCATTGGATAAAACAACATGAATACAATTTAATAAAGCATAGAATAAAACAAGATAAATATAGTTTAATAAAGCATAAGATAAAACAACATAAATACAATTTAATAAAGCATAGGATAAAACAACATAAATACAATTTAATAGAGCATAGGATAAAACAACATAAATACAATTTAATAAAGCATAGCTTAAAACAACATAAATACAATTTAATAAAGCATAGGATAAAACAACATAAATAAAAGTTAATAAAGCATAGGATAAAACAACATAAATACAATTTAATAAATCATAGGATAAAACAACATAAATACAATTTAATAAAGCATAGGATAAAAAAACATAAATACAATTTAATAAAGCATAGGATATAACAACATAAATACAATTTAATAAAGCATAGGATAAAACAACATAAATACAATTTATTAAAGCATAGGACAAAACAACATAAATACAATTTAATAAAGCATAGGATAAAACAACATAAATACAATTTAATAAAGCATAGGAAAAAACAACATAAATACAATTTAATAAAGCATAGGATAAAACAACATAAATACAATTTAATAAAGCATAGGATAAAACAACATAAATACAATTTAAAAAGCATAGGACAAAACAACCTAAATACAATTTAGTAAAGCATAAGTTAAAACAACATGAATACAATTTAATAAAGCATAGGTTAAAACAGCATAAATACAATTTAATAAAGCATAGGATAAAACAACATGAATACAATTTAATAAAGCATAGGTTAAAACAACATAAATACAATTTAATAAATCATAGGAAAAAAACACATGAATACAATTTAATAAAGCATAGGATAAAATAACATAAATACAATTTAATAAAGCATAGGATAAAACAACATAAATACAATTTAATAAAGCATAGGATAAAACAACATAAATACAATTTAATAAAGCATAGGATAAAACAACATAAATACAATTTAAAAAGCATAGGACAAAACAACCTAAATACAATTTAGTAAAGCATAAGATAAAACAACATGAATACAATTTAATAAAGCATAGGTTAAAACAGCATAAATACAATTTAATAAAGCATAGGATAAAACAACATAAATACAATTTAATAAAGCATAGGATAAAACAACATGAATACAATTTAATAAAGCATAGGTTAAAACAACATAAATACAATTTAATAAATCATAGGAAAAAAACACATGAATACAATTTAATAAAGCATAGGATAAAATAACATAAATACAATTTAATAAAGCATAGGATAAAACAACATAAATACAATTTAATAAAGCAGAGGATAAAACAACATAAATACAATTTAATAAAGCATAGGACAAAACAACATAAATACAATTTAATAAAGCATAGGATAAAACAACATAAATACAATTTAATAAAGCATAGGATAAAACAACATAAATACAATTTAATAAAGCATAGGATAAAACAACATAAATAAAAGTTAATAAAGCATAGGATAAAACAACATAAATACAATTTAATAAAGCATAGGATAAAACAACATAAATACAATTTAATAAAGCATAGGATAAAACAACATAAATACAATTTAATAAAGCATAGGATATAACAACATAAATACAATTTAATAAAGCATAGGATAAAACAACATAAATACAATTTATTAAAGCATAGGACAAAACAACATAAATACAATTTAATAAAGCATAGGATAAAACAACATAAATACAATTTAATAAAGCATAGGACAAAACAACATAAATACAATTTAATAAAGCATAGGATAAAACAACATAAATACAATTTAATAAAGCATAGGATCAAACAACATAAATACAATTTAAAAAGCATAGGACAAAACAACCTAAATACAATTTAGTAAAGCATAAGATAAAACAACATGAATACAATTTAATAAAGCATAGGTTAAAACAGCATAAATACAATTTAATAAAGCATAGGATAAAACAACATAAATACAATTTAATAAAGCATAGGATAAAACAACATAAATACAATTTAATAAAGCATAGGATAAAACAACATAAATACAATTTAATAAAGCATATTATAAAACAACATAAATACAATTTAATAAAGCATAGGATAAAACAACATAAATACAATTTAATAAAGCATAGGATAAAACAACATAAATACAATTTAGTAAAGCATAAGATAAAAAAACATGAATACAATTTAATAAAGCATAGGTTAAAACAGCATAAATACAATTTAATAAAGCATAGGATGAAACAACATAAATACAATTTATTAAAGCATAGGATAAAACAACATAAATACAATTTAATAAAGCATAGGATAAAACAACATAAATACAATTTAATAAAGCATAGGATAAAACCACATACATACAATTTAATAAAGCATAGGATAAAACCACATAAATACAATTTAATAAAGCATAGGTTAAAACAACATAAATGCAATTTAATAAAGCATAGGATAAAACAACATAAATACAATTTAATAAAGCATAGGATAAAACAACATAAATACAGTTTAATAAAGCATAGGTTAAAACAACATAAATACAATTTAAAAAAGCATAGGATAAAACAACATAAATACAATTTATTAAAGCATAGGACAAAACCACATAAATACAATTTAATAAAGCATAGGATAAAACAACATAAATACAATTTAATAAAGCATAGGACAACACAACATAAATACAATTTAATAAAGCATATGTTAAAGCAAAATAAATACAATTTAATAAAGCATAGGTTAAAACAACATAAATACAATTTAATAAATCATAGGATAAAACAACATAAATACAATTTAATAAAGCATTGTTAATAAAGCATTGGATAAAACAACATAAATACAATTTAATAAAGCATAGGATAAAACAACATAAATTCAATTTAATAAAGCATAAGATAAAACAACATAAATACAAGTTAATAAAGCATAGGATAAAACAACATAAATACAATTTAATAAAGCATAGGATAAAACAACATAAATACAATTTAATAAAGCATATGATAAAACAACATAAATACAATTTAATAAAGCATAGGATAAAACAACATAAATACAATTTAATAAAGCATAGGACAAAACAACATAAATACAATTTAATAAAGCATAGGATAAAACAACATAAATACAATTTAATAAAGCATAGGATAAAACAACATAAATACAATTTAATAAAGCATAGGATAAAACAACATAAATACAATTTAATAAAGCATATTATAAAACAACATCAATACAATTTAATAAAGCATAGGATAAAACAACATGAATACAATTTAATAAAGCATAGGATAAAACCACATAAATACAATTTAATAAAGCATAGGATAAAACAACATAAATACAATTTAATAAAGCATAGGATAAAACAACATAAACACAATTTAATAAAGCATAGGATAAAACAACATAAATACAATTTAATAAAGCATAGGATAAAACAACATAAATACAATTTAATGAATCATATGTTAAAACAACATAAATACAATTTAATAAAGCATAGGATAAAACAACATAAATACAATTTAGTAAAGCATAAGATAAAAAAACATGAATACAATTTAATAAAGCATAGGTTAAAACAGCATAAATACAAATTAATAAAGCATAGGATAAAACAACATAAATACAATTTAATAAAGCATAGGATAAAACCACATAAATACAATTTAATAAAGCATAGGATAAAACCACATAAATACAATCTAATAAAGCATAGGATAAAACCACATAAATACAATTTAATAAAGCACAGGAAAAAACCACATAAATACAATTTAATAAAGCATAGGATAAAACCACATAAATACATTTTAATAAAGCATAGGATAAAACCACATACATACAATTTAATAAAGCATAGGATAAAACCACATAAATACAATTTAATAAAGCATAGGTTAAAACAACATAATTGCAATTTAATAAAGCATAGGATAAAACAACATAAATACAATTTAATAAAGCATAGGATAAAACAACATAAATACAATTTAATAAAGCATAGGTTAAAACAACATAAATGCAATTTAAAAAAGCATAGGATAAAACAACATAAATACAATTTATTAAAGCATAGGACAAAACCACATAAATACAATTTAATAAAGCATAGGATAAAACAACATAAATACAATTTAATAAAGCATAGGACAACACAACATAAATACAATTTAATAAAGCATATGTTAAAGCAAAATAAATACAATTTAATAAAGCATAGGTTAAAACAACATAAATACAATTTAATAAAGCATAGGATAAAACAACATAAATATAATTTAATAAAGCATTGTTAATAAAGCATTGGATAAAACAACATAAATACAATTTAATAAAGCATAGGATAAAACCACATAAATAAAATTTAATAAAGATTAGGATAAAACAACATAAATTCAATTTAATAAAGCATAGGATAAAACAACATAAATACAATTTAATAAAGCATAGGATAAAACCACATAAATAAAATTTAATAAAGATTAGGATAAAACAACATAAATTCAATTTAATAAAGCATAGGATAAAACAACATAAATACAATTTAATAAAGCATAGGATAAAACCACATAAATACCATTTAATAAAGCATAGGATAAAACCACATAAATACAATTTAAAAAAAGCATGGGATAAAACAACATAAATACAATTTAATAAAGCATAGGATAAAACAACATAAATACAATTTAATAAAGCATAGGTTAAAACAACATAAATACAATTTAAAAAAGCATAGGATAAAGCAACATAAATACAATTTATTAAAGCATAGGACAAAACCACATAATTACAATTTAACAAAGCATAGGATAAAACAACATAAATACAATTTAATAAAGCATAGGACAAAACAACATAAATACAATTTAATAAAGCATATGTTAAAGCCACATAAATATAGTTTAATAAAGCATAGGTTAAAACAACATAAATACAATTTAATAAAGCATTGGACAAAACAACATAAATACAATTTAATAAAGCATAGGATAAAACAACATAAATACAATTTAATAATGCATTGGATAAAACAACATGAATACAATTTAATAAAGCATAGAATAAAACAAGATAAATATAATTTAATAAAGCATAAGATAAAACAACATAAATACAATTTAATAAAGCATAGGATAAAACAATATAAATACAATTTAATAGAGCATAGGATAAAACAACATAAATACAATTTAATAAAGCATAGCTTAAAACAACATAAATACAATTTAATAAAGCATAGGATAAAACAACATAAATAAAAGTTAATAAAGCATAGGATAAAACAACATAAATACAATTTAATAAAGCATAGGATAAAACAACATAAATACAATTTAATAAAGCATAGGGTAAAACAACATAAATACAATTTAATAAAGCATAGGATATAACAACATAAATACAATTTAATAAAGCATAGGATAAAACAACATAAATACAATTTATTAAAGCATAGGACAAAACATCATAAATACAATTTAATAAAGCATAGGATAAAACAACATAAATGCAATTTAATAAAGCATAGGACAAAACAACATAAATACAATTTAATAAAGCATAGGATAAAACAACATAAATACAATTTAATAAAGCATAGGATAAAACAATATAAATACAATTTAAAAAGCATAGGACAAAACAACCTAAATACAATTTAGTAAAGCATAAGATAAAACAACATGAATACATTTTAATAAAGCATAGGTTAAAACAGCATAAATACAATTTAATAAAGCATAGGATAAAACAACATAAATACAATTTAATAAAGCATAGGATAAAACAACATGAATACAATTTAATAAAGCATAGGTTAAAACAACATAAATACAATTTAATAAATCATAGGAAAAAAACACATGAATACAATTTAATAAAGCATAGGATAAAATAACATAAATACAATTTAATAAAGCATAGGATAAAACAACATAAATACAATTTAATAAAGCATAGGATAAAACAACATAAATACAATTTAATAAAGCATAGGATAAAACAACAAAAATATAATTTAATAAATCATAGGATAAAACCACATAAATACAATTTAATTAAGCATAGGATAAAACCACATAAATACAATTTAATAAAGCATTGGATAAAACAACATAAATACAATTTAAAAAAGCATAGGATAAAACCACATGAATACAATTTAATAAAGCATAGGATAAAACCACATAAATAAAATTTAATAAAGATTAGGATAAAACAACATAAATTCAATTTAATAAAGCATAGGATAAAACAACATAAATACAATTTAATATAGCATAGGACAAAACAACATAAATACAATTTAATAAAGCATAGGTTAAAACAACATAAAAACAATTTAAAAAAGCATAGGATAAAGCAACATAAATACAATTTATTAAAGCATAGGACAAAACCACATAATTACAATTTAACAAAGCATAGGATAAAACAACATAAATACAATTTAATAAAGCATAGGACAAAACAACATAAATACAATTTAATAAAGCATATGTTAAAGCCACATAAATACAGTTTAATAAAGCATAGGTTAAAACAGCATAAATACAATTTAATAAAGCATAGGATAAAACAACATAAATACAATTTAATAAATCATAGGAAAAAAACACATGAATACAATTTAATAAAGCATAGGATAAAATAACATAAATACAATTTAATAAAGCATAGGATAAAACAACATAAATACAATTTAATAAAGCATAGGATAAAACAACATAAATACAATTTAATAAAGCATAGGATAAAACAACAAAAATATAATTTAATAAATCATAGGATAAAACCACATAAATACAATTAAATAAAGCATAGGATAAAACCACATAAATACAATTTAATAGAGCATAGGATAAAACAACATAAATACAATTTAATAAAGCATAGCTTAAAACAACATAAATACAATTTAATAAAGCATAGGATAAAACAACATAAATAAAAGTTAATAAAGCATAGGATAAAACAACATAAATACAATTTAATAAAGCATAGGATAAAACAACATAAATACAATTTAATAAAGCATAGGATAAAACAACATAAATACAATTTAATAAAGCATAGGATATAACAACATAAATACAATTTAATAAAGCATAGGATAAAACAACATAAATACAATTTATTAAAGCATAGGACAAAACAACATAAATACAATTTAATAAAGCATAGGATAAAACAACATAAATACAATTTAATAAAGCATAGGACAAAACAACATAAATACAATTTAATAAAGCATAGGATAAAACAACATAAATACAATTTAATAAAGCATAGGATAAAACAACATAAATACAATTTAAAATGCATAGGACAAAACAACCTAAATACAATTTAGTAAAGCATAAGATAAAACAACATGAATACAATTTAATAAAGCATAGGTTAAAACAGCATAAATACAATTTAATAAAGCATAGGATAAAACAACATAAATACAATTTAATAAAGCATAGGATAAAACAACATGAATACAATTTAATAAAGCATAGGTTAAAACAACATAAATACAATTTAATAAATCATAGGAAAAAAACACATGAATACAATTTAATAAAGCATAGGATAAAACAACATAAATACAATTTAATAAAGCATAGGATAAAACAACATAAATAAAAGTTAATAAAGCATAGGATAAAACAACATAAATACAATTTAATAAAGCATAGGATAAAACAACATAAATACAATTTAATAAAGCATAGGATAAAACAACATAAATACAATTTAATAAAGCAGAGGATAAAACAACATAAATACAATTTAATAAAGCATAGGACAAAACAACATAAATACAATTTAATAAAGCATCGGATAAAACAACATAAATACAATTTAATAAAGCATAGGATAAAACAACATAAATACAATTTAATAAAGCATAGGATAAAACAACATAAATAAAAGTTAATAAAGCATAGGATAAAACAACATAAATACAATTTAATAAAGCATAGGATAAAACAACATAAATACAATTTAATAAAGCATAGGATAAAACAACATAAATACAATTTAATAAAGCAGAGGATAAAACAACATAAATACAATTTAATAAAGCATAGGACAAAACAACATAAATACAATTTAATAAAGCATCGGATAAAACAACATAAATACAATTTAATAAAGCATAGGATAAAACAACATAAATACAATTTAATAAAGCATAGGATAAAACAACATAAATAAAAGTTAATAAAGCATAGGATAAAACAACATAAATACAATTTAATAAAGCATAGGATAAAACAACATAAATACAATTTAATAAAGCATAGGATAAAACAACATAAATACAATTTAATAAAGCATAGGATATAACAACATAAATACAATTTAATAAAGCATAGGATAAAACAACATAAATACAATTTATTAAAGCATAGGACAAAACAACATAAATACAATTTAATAAAGCATAGGATAAAACAACATAAATACAATTTAATAAAGCATAGGACAAAACAACATAAATACAATTTAATAAAGCATAGGATAAAACAACATAAATACAATTTAATAAAGCATAGGATCAAACAACATAAATACAATTTAAAAAGCATAGGACAAAACAACCTAAATACAATTTAGTAAAGCATAAGATAAAACAACATGAATACAATTTAATAAAGCATAGGTTAAAACAGCATAAATACAATTTAGTAAAGCATAGGATAAAACAACATAAATACAATTTAATAAAGCATAGGATAAAACAACATGAATACAATTTAATAAAGCATAGGTTAAAACAACATAAATACAATTTAATAAATCATAGGAAAAAAACACATGAATACAATTTAATAAAGCATAGGATAAAATAACATAAATACAATTTAATAAAGCATAGGATAAAACAACATAAATACAATTTAATAAAGCATAGGATAAAACAACATAAATACAATTTAATAAAGCATAGGATAAAACAACAAAAATATAATTTAATAAATCATAGGATAAAACCACATAAATACAATTTAATAAAGCATAGGATAAAACCACATAAATACAATTTAATAAAGCATTGGATAAAACAACATAAATACAATTTAAAAAAGCATAGGATAAAACCACATGAATACAATTTAATAAAGCATAGGATAAAACCACATAAATAAAATTTAATAAAGATTAGGATAAAACAACATAAATTCAATTTAATAAAGCATAGGATAAAACAACATAAATAAAATTTAATAAAGCATAGGACAAAACAACATAAATACAATTTAATAAAGCATATGTTAAAGCAACATAAATACAGTTTAATAAAGCATAGGTTAAAACAACATAAATACAATTTAATAAAGCATAGGACAAAACAACATAAATACAATTTTATAAAGCATAGGATAAAACAACATAAATACAATTTAATAATGCATTGGATAAAACAACATGAATACAATTTAATAAAGCATAGAATAAAACAAGATAAATATAGTTTAATAAAGCATAAGATAAAACAACATAAATACAATTTAATAAAGCATAGGATAAAACAACATAAATACAATTTAATAGAGCATAGGATAAAACAACATAAATACAATTTAATAAAGCATAGCTTAAAACAACATAAATACAATTTAATAAAGCATAGGATAAAACAACATAAATAAAAGTTAATAAAGCATAGGATAAAACAACATAAATACAATTTAATAAATCATAGGATAAAACAACATAAATACAATTTAATAAAGCATAGGATAAAAAAACATAAATACAATTTAATAAAGCATAGGATATAACAACATAAATACAATTTAATAAAGCATAGGATAAAACAACATAAATACAATTTATTAAAGCATAGGACAAAACAACATAAATACAATTTAATAAAGCATAGGATAAAACAACATAAATACAATTTAATAAAGCATAGGAAAAAACAACATAAATACAATTTAATAAAGCATAGGATAAAACAACATAAATACAATTTAATAAAGCATAGGATAAAACAACATAAATACAATTTAAAAAGCATAGGACAAAACAACCTAAATACAATTTAGTAAAGCATAAGTTAAAACAACATGAATACAATTTAATAAAGCATAGGTTAAAACAGCATAAATACAATTTAATAAAGCATAGGATAAAACAACATGAATACAATTTAATAAAGCATAGGTTAAAACAACATAAATACAATTTAATAAATCATAGGAAAAAAACACATGAATACAATTTAATAAAGCATAGGATAAAATAACATAAATACAATTTAATAAAGCATAGGATAAAACAACATAAATACAATTTAATAAAGCATAGGATAAAACAACATAAATACAATTTAATAAAGCATAGGATAAAACAACATAAATACAATTTAAAAAGCATAGGACAAAACAACCTAAATACAATTTAGTAAAGCATAAGATAAAACAACATGAATACAATTTAATAAAGCATAGGTTAAAACAGCATAAATACAATTTAATAAAGCATAGGATAAAACAACATAAATACAATTTAATAAAGCATAGGATAAAACAACATGAATACAATTTAAAAAAGCATAGGTTAAAACAACATAAATACAATTTAATAAATCATAGGAAAAAAACACATGAATACAATTTAATAAAGCATAGGATAAAATAACATAAATACAATTTAATAAAGCATAGGATAAAACAACATAAATACAATTTAATAAAGCATAGGATAAAACAACATAAATACAATTTAATAAAGCATAGGATAAAACAACAAAAATATAATTTAATAAATCATAGGATAAAACCACATAAATACAATTTAATAAAGCATAGGATAAAACCACATAAATACAATTTAATAAATCATAGGACAAAACAACATAAATACAATTTAATAAAGCATATGTTAAAGCAACATAAATACAATTTAATAAAGCATAGGTTAAAACAACATAAATGCAATTTAATAAAGCATAGGATAAAACAACATAAATACAATTTAATAAAGCATTGGGTAAAACAACATAAATACAATTTAATAAATCATAGGATAAAACAACATAAATACAATTTAAAAAAGCATAGGATAAAACCACATGAATACAATTTAATAAAGCATAGGATAAAACCACATAAATAAAATTTAATAAAGATTAGGATAAAACAACATAAATTCAATTTAATAAAGCATAGGATAAAACAACATAAATACAATTTAATAAAGCATAGGATAAAACCACATAAATACAATTTAAAAAAAGCATGGGATAAAACAACATAAATACAATTTAATAAAGCATAGGATAAAACAACATAAATACAATTTAATAAAGCATAGGATAAAACAACATAAATACAATTTAATAAAGCATAGGTTAAAACAACATAAATACAATTTAAAAAAGCATAGGATAAAGCAACATAAATACAATTTATTAAAGCATAGGACAAAACCACATAATTACAATTTAATAAAGCATAGGATAAAACAGCAAAAATACAATTTAATAAAGCATAGGACAACACAACATAAATACAATTTAATAAAGCATATGTTAAAGCAACATAAATACAGTTTAATAAAGCATAGGTTAAAACAACATAAATACAATTTAATAAAGCATAGGATAAAACAACATAAATACAATTTAATAAAGCATAGGAAAAAAACAACATAAATACAATTTAATAAAGCATTGTACAAAACCACATAAATACAATTTAATAAAGCATAGGATAAAACAACATAAATACGATTTAATAAAGCATAGGATAAAACAACATAAATACAATTTAATAAAGCATAGGATAAAACAACATAAATACAATTTAATAAAGCATAGGATAAAACAACATAAATACAATTTAATAAAGCATAGGTTAAAACAACATAAATACAATTTAAAAAAGCATAGGATAAAGCAACATAAATACAATTTATTAAAGCATAGGACAAAACCACATAATTACAATTTAACAAAGCATAGGATAAAACAGCAAAAATACAATTTAATAAAGCATAGGACAAAACAACATAAATACAATTTAATAAAGAATAGGATAAAACAACATAAATACAATTTAATAATGCATTGGATAAAACAACATGAATACAATTTAATAAAGCATAGAATAAAACAAGATAAATATAATTTAATAAAGCATAAGATAAAACAACATAAATACAATTTAATAAAGCATAGGATAAAACAACATAAATACAATTTAATAGAGCATAGGATAAAACAACATAAATACAATTTAATAAAGCATAGCTTAAAACAACATAAATACAATTTAATAAAGCATAGGATAAAACAACATAAATAAAAGTTAATAAAGCATAGGATAAAACAACATAAATACAATTTAATAAAGCATAGGATAAAACAACATAAATACAATTTAATAAAGCATAGGATAAAACAACATAAATACAATTTAATAAAGCATAGGAAAAAACAACATAAATACAATTTAATAAAGCATAGTACAAAAACACATAAATACAATTTAATAAAGCATAAGATAAAACAACATAAATACAATTTAATAAAGCATAGGATAAAACAACATAAATACAGTTTAATAAAGCATAGGATAAAACAACATAAATACAATTTAATATAGCATAGGATAAAACAACATTAATACAATTTAATAAAGCATAAGATAAAACAACATAAATACAATTTAATGAATCATATGTTAAAACAACATAAATACAATTTAATAAAGCATAGGATTAAACAACATAAATACAATTTAATAAAGCATAGGATAAAACAACATAAATACAATTTAATAAAGCATAGGATAAAACCACATAAATACAATTTAATAAAGCATAGGATAAAACCACATAAATACAATTTAATAAAGCATAGGATAAAACCACATGAATACAAATTAATAAAGCATAGGATAAAACCACATAAATACAATTTAATAAAGCATAGGATAAAACCACATAAATACAATTTAATAAAGCATAGGATAAAACCACATACATACAATTTAATAAAGCATAGGATAAAACCACATAAATACAATTTAATTAAACATAGGTTAAAACAGCATAAATGCAATTTATAAAAGCATAGGATAAAACAACATAAATACAATTTAATAAAGCATAGGATAAAACAACATAAATACAATTTAATAAAGCATAGGTTAAAACAACATAAATACAATTTAAAAAAGAATAGGATAAAACAACATAAATACAATTTTTTAAAGCATAGGACAAAACCACATAAATACAATTTAATAAAGCATAGGATAAAACAACATAAATACAATTTAATAAAGCATAGGATAACACAACATAAATACAATTTAATAAAGCATATGTTAAAGCAAAATAAATACAATTTAATAAAGCATAGGTTAAAACAACATAAATACAATTTAATAAAGCATAGGATAAAACAACATAAATACAATTTAATAATGCATAGGATAAAACAACATGAATACAATTTAATAAAGCATAGGTTAAAACAACATAAATACAATTTAATAAATCATAGGAAAAAAACACATGAATACAATTTAATAAAGCATAGGATAAAATAACATAAATACAATTTAATAAAGCATAGGATAAAACAACATAAATACAATTTAATAAAGCAGAGGATAAAACAGCATAAATACAATTTAATAAAGCATAGGATAAAACAACATAAATACAATTTAATAAAGCATAGGATAAAACAACATGAATACAATTTAATAAAGCATAGGTTAAAACAACATAAATACAATTTAATAAATCATAGGAAAAAAACACATGAATACAATTTAATAAAGCATAGGATAAAATAACATAAATACAATTTAATAAAGCATAGGATAAAACAACATAAATACAATTTAATAAAGCAGAGGATAAAACAACATAAATACAATTTAATAAAGCATAGGATAAAACAACATAAATACAATTTAATAAAGCATAGGATAAAACAACATAAATACAATTTAATAAAGCATAGGATAAAACAACATAAATACAATTTAATAAAGCATAGGATATAACAACATAAATACAATTTAATAAAGCATAGGATAAAACAACATAAATACAATTTATTAAAGCATAGGACAAAACAACATAAATACAATTTAATAAAGCATAGGATAAAACAACATAAATACAATTTAATAAAGCATAGGACAAAACAACATAAATACAATTTAATAAAGCATAGGATAAAACAACATAAATACAATTTAATAAAGCATAGGATCAAACAACATAAATACAATTTAAAAAGCATAGGACAAAACAACCTAAATACAATTTAGTAAAGCATAAGATAAAACAACATGAATACAATTTAATAAAGCATAGGTTAAAACAGCATAAATACAATTTAATAAAGCATAGGATAAAACAACATAAATACAATTTAATAAAGCATAGGATAAAACAACATGAATACAATTTAATAAAGCATAGGTTAAAACAACATAAATACAATTTAATAAATCATAGGAAAAAAACACATGAATACAATTTAATAAAGCATAGGATAAAATAACATAAATACAATTTAATAAAGCATAGGATAAAACAACATAAATACAATTTAATAAAGCATAGGATAAAACAACATAAATACAATTTAATAAAGCATAGGATAAAACAACAAAAATATAATTTAATAAATCATAGGATAAAACCACATAAATACAATTTAATAAAGCATAGGATAAAACCACATAAATACAATTTAATAAAGCATTGGATAAAACAACATAAATACAATTTAAAAAAGCATAGGATAAAACCACATGAATACAATTTAATAAAGCATAGGATAAAACCACATAAATAAAATTTAATAAAGATTAGGATAAAACAACATAAATTCAATTTAATAAAGCATAGGATAAAACAACATAAATAAAATTTAATAAAGCATAGGACAAAACAACATAAATACAATTTAATAAAGCATATGTTAAAGCAACATAAATACAGTTTAATAAAGCATAGGTTAAAACAACATAAATACAATTTAATAAAGCATAGGACAAAACAACATAAATACAATTTTATAAAGCATAGGATAAAACAACATAAATACAATTTAATAATGCATTGGATAAAACAACATGAATACAATTTAATAAAGCATAGAATAAAACAAGATAAATATAGTTTAATAAAGCATAAGATAAAACAACATAAATACAATTTAATAAAGCATAGGATAAAACAACATAAATACAATTTAATAGAGCATAGGATAAAACAACATAAATACAATTTAATAAAGCATAGCTTAAAACAACATAAATACAATTTAATAAAGCATAGGATAAAACAACATAAATAAAAGTTAATAAAGCATAGGATAAAACAACATAAATACAATTTAATAAATCATAGGATAAAACAACATAAATACAATTTAATAAAGCATAGGATAAAAAAACATAAATACAATTTAATAAAGCATAGGATATAACAACATAAATACAATTTAATAAAGCATAGGATAAAACAACATAAATACAATTTATTAAAGCATAGGACAAAACAACATAAATACAATTTAATAAAGCATAGGATAAAACAACATAAATACAATTTAATAAAGCATAGGAAAAAACAACATAAATACAATTTAATAAAGCATAGGATAAAACAACATAAATACAATTTAATAAAGCATAGGATAAAACAACATAAATACAATTTAAAAAGCATAGGACAAAACAACCTAAATACAATTTAGTAAAGCATAAGTTAAAACAACATGAATACAATTTAATAAAGCATAGGTTAAAACAGCATAAATACAATTTAATAAAGCATAGGATAAAACAACATGAATACAATTTAATAAAGCATAGGTTAAAACAACATAAATACAATTTAATAAATCATAGGAAAAAAACACATGAATACAATTTAATAAAGCATAGGATAAAATAACATAAATACAATTTAATAAAGCATAGGATAAAACAACATAAATACAATTTAATAAAGCATAGGATAAAACAACATAAATACAATTTAATAAAGCATAGGATAAAACAACATAAATACAATTTAAAAAGCATAGGACAAAACAACCTAAATACAATTTAGTAAAGCATAAGATAAAACAACATGAATACAATTTAATAAAGCATAGGTTAAAACAGCATAAATACAATTTAATAAAGCATAGGATAAAACAACATAAATACAATTTAATAAAGCATAGGATAAAACAACATGAATACAATTTAAAAAAGCATAGGTTAAAACAACATAAATACAATTTAATAAATCATAGGAAAAAAACACATGAATACAATTTAATAAAGCATAGGATAAAATAACATAAATACAATTTAATAAAGCATAGGATAAAACAACATAAATACAATTTAATAAAGCATAGGATAAAACAACATAAATACAATTTAATAAAGCATAGGATAAAACAACAAAAATATAATTTAATAAATCATAGGATAAAACCACATAAATACAATTTAATAAAGCATAGGATAAAACCACATAAATACAATTTAATAAATCATAGGACAAAACAACATAAATACAATTTAATAAAGCATATGTTAAAGCAACATAAATACAATTTAATAAAGCATAGGTTAAAACAACATAAATGCAATTTAATAAAGCATAGGATAAAACAACATAAATACAATTTAATAAAGCATTGGGTAAAACAACATAAATACAATTTAATAAATCATAGGATAAAACAACATAAATACAATTTAAAAAAGCATAGGATAAAACCACATGAATACAATTTAATAAAGCATAGGATAAAACCACATAAATAAAATTTAATAAAGATTAGGATAAAACAACATAAATTCAATTTAATAAAGCATAGGATAAAACAACATAAATACAATTTAATAAAGCATAGGATAAAACCACATAAATACAATTTAAAAAAAGCATGGGATAAAACAACATAAATACAATTTAATAAAGCATAGGATAAAACAACATAAATACAATTTAATAAAGCATAGGATAAAACAACATAAATACAATTTAATAAAGCATAGGTTAAAACAACATAAATACAATTTAAAAAAGCATAGGATAAAGCAACATAAATACAATTTATTAAAGCATAGGACAAAACCACATAATTACAATTTAATAAAGCATAGGATAAAACAGCAAAAATACAATTTAATAAAGCATAGGACAACACAACATAAATACAATTTAATAAAGCATATGTTAAAGCAACATAAATACAGTTTAATAAAGCATAGGTTAAAACAACATAAATACAATTTAATAAAGCATAGGATAAAACAACATAAATACAATTTAATAAAGCATAGGAAAAAAACAACATAAATACAATTTAATAAAGCAATGTACAAAACCACATAAATACAATTTAATAAAGCATAGGATAAAACAACATAAATACGATTTAATAAAGCATAGGATAAAACAACATAAATACAATTTAATAAAGCATCGGATAAAACAACATAAATACAATTTAATAAAGCATAGGATAAAACAACATAAATACAATTTAATAAAGCATAGGTTAAAACAACATAAATACAATTTAAAAAAGCATAGGATAAAGCAACATAAATACAATTTATTAAAGCATAGGACAAAACCACATAATTACAATTTAACAAAGCATAGGATAAAACAGCAAAAATACAATTTAATAAAGCATAGGACAAAACAACATAAATACAATTTAATAAAGAATAGGATAAAACAACATAAATACAATTTAATAATGCATTGGATAAAACAACATGAATACAATTTAATAAAGCATAGAATAAAACAAGATAAATATAATTTAATAAAGCATAAGATAAAACAACATAAATACAATTTAATAAAGCATAGGATAAAACAACATAAATACAATTTAATAGAGCATAGGATAAAACAACATAAATACAATTTAATAAAGCATAGCTTAAAACAACATAAATACAATTTAATAAAGCATAGGATAAAACAACATAAATAAAAGTTAATAAAGCATAGGATAAAACAACATAAATACAATTTAATAAAGCATAGGATAAAACAACATAAATACAATTTAATAAAGCATAGGATAAAACAACATAAATACAATTTAATAAAGCATAGGAAAAAACAACATAAATACAATTTAATAAAGCATAGTACAAAAACACATAAATACAATTTAATAAAGCATAGGATAAAACAACATAAATACAATTTAATAAAGCATAGGATAAAACAACATAAATACAGTTTAATAAAGCATAGGATAAAACAACATAAATACAATTTAATATAGCATAGGATAAAACAACATTAATACAATTTAATAAAGCATAAGATAAAACAACATAAATACAATTTAATGAATCATATGTTAAAACAACATAAATACAATTTAATAAAGCATAGGATTAAACAACATAAATACAATTTAATAAAGCATAGGATAAAACAACATAAATACAATTTAATAAAGCATAGGATAAAACCACATAAATACAATTTAATAAAGCATAGGATAAAACCACATAAATACAATTTAATAAAGCATAGGATAAAACCACATGAATACAAATTAATAAAGCATAGGATAAAACCACATAAATACAATTTAATAAAGCATAGGATAAAACCACATAAATACAATTTAATAAAGCATAGGATAAAACCACATACATACAATTTAATAAAGCATAGGATAAAACCACATAAATACAATTTAATTAAACATAGGTTAAAACAGCATAAATGCAATTTATAAAAGCATAGGATAAAACAACATAAATACAATTTAATAAAGCATAGGATAAAACAACATAAATACAATTTAATAAAGCATAGGTTAAAACAACATAAATACAATTTAAAAAAGAATAGGATAAAACAACATAAATACAATTTTTTAAAGCATAGGACAAAACCACATAAATACAATTTAATAAAGCATAGGATAAAACAACATAAATACAATTTAATAAAGCATAGGATAACACAACATAAATACAATTTAATAAAGCATATGTTAAAGCAAAATAAATACAATTTAATAAAGCATAGGTTAAAACAACATAAATACAATTTAATAAAGCATAGGATAAAACAACATAAATACAATTTAATAATGCATTGGATAAAACAACATGAATACAATTTAATAAAGCATAGAATAAAACAACATAAATATAATTTAATAAAGGATAAGATAAAACAACATAAATACAATTTAATAAAGCATAGGATAAAACAACATAAATACAATTTAATAGAGCATAGGATAAAACAACATAAATACAATTTAATAAATCATAGGACAAAACAACATAAATACAATTTAATAAAGCATATGTTAAAGCAACATAAATACAATTTAATAAAGCATAGGTTAAAACAACATAAATGCAATTTAATAAAGCATAGGATAAAACAACATAAACACAATTTAATAAAGCATAGGATAAAACAACATAAATACAATTTAATAAAGCATAGGTTAAAACAACATAAATACAATTTAAAAAAGCATAGGATAAAACAACATAAATACAATTTATTAAAGCATAGGACAAAACCACATAAATACTATTTAATAAAGCATAGGATAAAACAACATAAATACAATTTAATAAATCATAGGACAAAACAACATAAATACAATTTAATAAAGCATAGGTTAAAGCAACATAAATACAATTTAATAAAGCATAGGTTAAAACAACATAAATGCAATTTAATAAAGCATAGGATAAAACAACATAAATACAATTTAATAAAGCATTGGGTAAAACAACATAAATACAATTTAATAAATCATAGGATAAAACAACATAAATACAATTTAATAAAGCATAAGATAAAACAACATAAATACAAGTTAATAAAGCATAGGATAAAACAACATAAATACAATTTAATAAAGCATAGGATAAAACAACATAAATACAATTTAAAAAAGCATAGGATAAAACCACATGAATACAATTTAATAAAGCATAGGATAAAACCACATAAATAAAATTTAATAAAGATTAGGATAAAACAACATAAATTCAATTTAATAAAGCATAGGATAAAACAACATAAATACAATTTAATAAAGCATAGGTTAAAACAACATAAATACAATTTAAAAAAGCATAGGATAAAGCAACATAAATACAATTTATTAAAGCATAGGACAAAACCACATAATTACAATTTAATAAAGCATAGGATAAAACAGCAAAAATACAATTTAATAAAGCATAGGACAACACAACATAAAAACAATTTAATAAAGCATATGTTAAAGCAACATAAATACAGTTTAATAAAGCATAGGTTAAAACAACATAAATACAATTTAATAAAGCATAGGATAAAACAACATAAATACAATTTAATAAAGCATAGGAAAAAAACAACATAAATACAATTTAATAAAGCATTGTACAAAACCACATAAATACAATTTAATAAAGCATAGGATAAAACAACATAAATACGATTTAATAAAGCATAGGATAAAACAACATAAATACAGTTTAATAAAGCATAGGATAAAACAACATAAATACAATTTAATAAAGCATAGGATAAAACAACATAAATACAATTTAATAAAGCATAGGATAAAACAACATAAATACAATTTAATAAAGCATAGGTTAAAACAACATAAATACAATTTAAAAAAGCATAGGATAAAGCAACATAAATACAATTTATTAAAGCATAGGACAAAACCACATAATTACAATTTAACAAAGCATAGGATAAAACAGCAAAAATACAATTTAATAAAGCATAGGACAAAACAACATAAATACAATTTAATAAAGCATATGTTAAAGCAACATAAATACAGTTTAATAAAGCATAGGTTAAAACAACATAAATACAATTTAATAAAGCATAGGACAAAACAACATAAATACAATTTAATAAAGCATAGGATAAAACAACATAAATACAATTTAATAATGCATTGGATAAAACAACATGAATACAATTTAATAAAGCATAGAATAAAACAAGATAAATATAATTTAATAAAGCATAAGATAAAACAACATAAATACAATTTAATAAAGCATAGGATAAAACAACATAAATACAATTTAATAGAGCATAGGATAAAACAACATAAATACAATTTAATAAAGCATAGCTTAAAACAACATAAATACAATTTAATAAAGCATAGGATAAAACAACATAAATAAAAGTTAATAAAGCATAGGATAAAACAACATAAATACAATTTAATAAAGCATAGGATAAAACAACATAAATACAATTTAATAAAGCATAGGATAAAACAACATAAATACAATTTAATAAAGCATAGGATAAAACCACATAAATACAATTTAATAAAGCATTGGATAAAACAACATAAATACAATTTAAAAAAGCATAGGATAAAACCACATGAATACAATTTAATAAAGCATAGGATAAAACCACATAAATAAAATTTAATAAAGATTAGGATAAAACAACATAAATTCAATTTAATAAAGCATAGGATAAAACAACATAAATAAAATTTAATAAAGCATAGGACAAAACAACATAAATACAATTTAATAAAGCATATGTTAAAGCAACATAAATACAGTTTAATAAAGCATAGGTTAAAACAACATAAATACAATTTAATAAAGCATAGGACAAAACAACATAAATACAATTTTATAAAGCATAGGATAAAACAACATAAATACAATTTAATAATGCATTGGATAAAACAACATGAATACAATTTAATAAAGCATAGAATAAAACAAGATAAATATAGTTTAATAAAGCATAAGATAAAACAACATAAATACAATTTAATAAAGCATAGGATAAAACAACATAAATACAATTTAATAGAGCATAGGATAAAACAACATAAATACAATTTAATAAAGCATAGCTTAAAACAACATAAATACAATTTAATAAAGCATAGGATAAAACAACATAAATAAAAGTTAATAAAGCATAGGATAAAACAACATAAATACAATTTAATAAATCATAGGATAAAACAACATAAATACAATTTAATAAAGCATAGGATAAAAAAACATAAATACAATTTAATAAAGCATAGGATATAACAACATAAATACAATTTAATAAAGCATAGGATAAAACAACATAAATACAATTTATTAAAGCATAGGACAAAACAACATAAATACAATTTAATAAAGCATAGGATAAAACAACATAAATACAATTTAATAAAGCATAGGAAAAAACAACATAAATACAATTTAATAAAGCATAGGATAAAACAACATAAATACAATTTAATAAAGCATAGGATAAAACAACATAAATACAATTTAAAAAGCATAGGACAAAACAACCTAAATACAATTTAGTAAAGCATAAGTTAAAACAACATGAATACAATTTAATAAAGCATAGGTTAAAACAGCATAAATACAATTTAATAAAGCATAGGATAAAACAACATGAATACAATTTAATAAAGCATAGGTTAAAACAACATAAATACAATTTAATAAATCATAGGAAAAAAACACATGAATACAATTTAATAAAGCATAGGATAAAATAACATAAATACAATTTAATAAAGCATAGGATAAAACAACATAAATACAATTTAATAAAGCATAGGATAAAACAACATAAATACAATTTAATAAAGCATAGGATAAAACAACATAAATACAATTTAAAAAGCATAGGACAAAACAACCTAAATACAATTTAGTAAAGCATAAGATAAAACAACATGAATACAATTTAATAAAGCATAGGTTAAAACAGCATAAATACAATTTAATAAAGCATAGGATAAAACAACATAAATACAATTTAATAAAGCATAGGATAAAACAACATGAATACAATTTAATAAAGCATAGGTTAAAACAACATAAATACAATTTAATAAATCATAGGAAAAAAACACATGAATACAATTTAATAAAGCATAGGATAAAATAACATAAATACAATTTAATAAAGCATAGGATAAAACAACATAAATACAATTTAATAAAGCATAGGATAAAACAACATAAATACAATTTAATAAAGCATAGGATAAAACAACAAAAATATAATTTAATAAATCATAGGATAAAACCACATAAATACAATTTAATAAAGCATAGGATAAAACCACATAAATACAATTTAATAAATCATAGGACAAAACAACATAAATACAATTTAATAAAGCATATGTTAAAGCAACATAAATACAATTTAATAAAGCATAGGTTAAAACAACATAAATGCAATTTAATAAAGCATAGGATAAAACAACATAAATACAATTTAATAAAGCATTGGGTAAAACAACATAAATACAATTTAATAAATCATAGGATAAAACAACATAAATACAATTTAAAAAAGCATAGGATAAAACCACATGAATACAATTTAATAAAGCATAGGATAAAACCACATAAATAAAATTTAATAAAGATTAGGATAAAACAACATAAATTCAATTTAATAAAGCATAGGATAAAACAACATAAATACAATTTAATAAAGCATAGGATAAAACTACATAAATACAATTTAAAAAAAGCATGGGATAAAACAACATAAATACAATTTAATAAAGCATAGGATAAAACAACATAAATACAATTTATTAAAGCATAGGACAAAACCACATAATTACAATTTAATAAAGCATAGGATAAAACAGCAAAAATACAATTTAATAAAGCATAGGACAACACAACATAAATACAATTTAATAAAGCATATGTTAAAGCAACATAAATACAGTTTAATAAAGCATAGGTTAAAACAACATAAATACAATTTATTAAAGCATAGGACAAAACAACATAAATACAATTTAATAAAGCATAGGATAAAACAGCAAAAATACAATTTAATAAAGCATAGGACAACACAACATAAATACAATTTAATAAAGCATATGTTAAAGCAACATAAATACAGTTTAATAAAGCATAGGTTAAAACAACATAAATACAATTTAATAAAGCATAGGATAAAACAACATAAATACAATTTAATAAAGCATAGGAAAAAAACAACATAAATACAATTTAATAAAGCATTGTACAAAACCACATAAATACAATTTAATAAAGCATAGGATAAAACAACATAAATACGATTTAATAAAGCATAGGATAAAACAACATAAATACAGTTTAATAAAGCATAGGATAAAACAACATAAATACAATTTAATAAAGCATAGGATAAAACAACATAAATACAATTTAATAAAGCATAGGATAAAACAACATAAATACAATTTAATAAAGCATAGGTTAAAACAACATAAATGCAATTTAATAAAGCATAGGATAAAACAACATAAATACAATTTAATAAAGCATTGGGTAAAACAACATAAATACAATTTAATAAATCATAGGATAAAACAACATAAATACAATTTAAAAAAGCATAGGATAAAACCACATGAATACAATTTAATAAAGCATAGGATAAAACCACATAAATAAAATTTAATAAAGATTAGGATAAAACAACATAAATTCAATTTAATAAAGCATAGGATAAAACAACATAAATACAATTTAATAAAGCATAGGATAAAACTACATAAATACAATTTAAAAAAAGCATGGGATAAAACAACATAAATACAATTTAATAAAGCATAGGATAAAACAACATAAATACAATTTAATAAAGCATAGGATAAAACAACATAAATACAATTTAATAAAGCATAGGTTAAAACAACATAAATACAATTTAAAAAAGCATAGGATAAAGCAACATAAATACAATTTATTAAAGCATAGGACAAAACCACATAATTACAATTTAATAAAGCATAGGATAAAACAGCAAAAATACAATTTAATAAAGCATAGGACAACACAACATAAATACAATTTAATAAAGCATATGTTAAAGCAACATAAATACAGTTTAATAAAGCATAGGTTAAAACAACATAAATACAATTTAATAAAGCATAGGATAAAACAACATAAATACAATTTAATAAAGCATAGGAAAAAAACAACATAAATACAATTTAATAAAGCATTGTACAAAACCACATAAATACAATTTAATAAAGCATAGGATAAAACAACATAAATACGATTTAATAAAGCATAGGATAAAACAACATAAATACAGTTTAATAAAGCATAGGATAAAACAACATAAATACAATTTAATAAAGCATAGGATAAAACAACATAAATACAATTTAATAAAGCATAGGATAAAACAACATAAATACAATTTAATAAAGCATAGGTTAAAACAACATAAATACAATTTAAAAAAGCATAGGATAAAGCAACATAAATACAATTTATTAAAGCATAGGACAAAACCACATAATTACAATTTAACAAAGCATAGGATAAAACAGCAAAAATACAATTTAATAAAGCATAGGACAAAACAACATAAATACAATTTAATAAAGCATATGTTAAAGCAACATAAATACAGTTTAATAAAGCATAGGTTAAAACAACATAAATACAATTTAATAAAGCATAGGACAAAACAACATAAATACAATTTAATAAAGCATAGGATAAAACAACATAAATACAATTTAATAATGCATTGGATAAAACAACATGAATACAATTTAATAAAGCATAGAATAAAACAAGATAAATATAATTTAATAAAGCATAAGATAAAACAACATAAATACAATTTAATAAAGCATAGGATAAAACAACATAAATACAATTTAATAGAGCATAGGATAAAACAACATAAATACAATTTAATAAAGCATAGCTTAAAACAACATAAATACAATTTAATAAAGCATAGGATAAAACAACATAAATAAAAGTTAATAAAGCATAGGATAAAACAACATAAATACAATTTAATAAAGCATAGGATAAAACAACATAAATACAATTTAATAAAGCATAGGATAAAACAACATAAATACAATTTAATAAAGCATAGGAAAAAACAACATAAATACAATTTAATAAAGCATAGTACAAAAACACATAAATACAATTTAATAAAGCATAGGATAAAACAACATAAATACAATTTAATAAAGCATAGGATAAAACAACATAAATACAGTTTAATAAAGCATAGGATAAAACAACATAAATACAATTTAATATAGCATAGGATAAAACAACATCAATACAATTTAATAAAGCATAGGAAAAAAAAACATAAATACAATTTAATAAAGCATAGGATAAAACCACATAAATACAATTTAATAAAGCATAGTATAAAACCACATAAAAACAATTTAATAAAGCATAGGATAAAACAACATAAATACAATTTAATAAAGCATAGGATAAAACCACATAAATACAATTTAATAAAGCACAGGATAAAACAAAATTAATAAAATTTAATAAAGCATAGGATAAAACAACATAAATAAAATTTAATAAAGCATAGGATAAAACAACATAAATACAATTTAATAAAGCTTAGGATAAAACAACATAAATAAAATTTAATAAAGCATAGGATAAAACAACATAAATACAATTTAATAAAGCATATGATAAAACAACATAAATACAATTTAATAAAGCATATGATAAAACAACATAAATACAATTTAATAAAGCATAGGTTAAAACAACATAAATACAATTTAATAAAGCATAGGATAAAACAACATAAATACAATTTAATAAAGCATAGGATAAAACAACATAAATACAATTTAATAAAGCAAAGGTTAAAACAACATAAATACAATTTAATAAAGCATAGGATAAAACAACATAAATACAATTTAATAAACCATAGGATAAAACAATATAAATAAAATTTAATAAAGCATAGGATAAAACAACATAAATAAAAATTTAATAAAGCATAGGATAAAACAACATAAATACAATTTAATAAAGCATAGGATAAAACAACATAAATACAATTTAATAAAGCATAGGATAAAACAACATAAATACAATTTAATAAAGCATAGGATAAAACAACATAAATACAATTTAATTAAGCATAGTTAAAAACAACATAAATACAATTTAATAAAGCATAGGATAAATCAACATAAATACAATTTAATAAAGCATAAGATAAAACAACATGAATACAACTTAATAAAGCATAGGATAAAACAACATAAATACAATTTAATAAAGCATAGCTTAAAACAACATAAATACAATTTAATAAAGCATAGGATAAAACAACATAAATTCAATTTAATAAAGCATAGGATAAAACAACATAAATACAATTTAATAAAGCACAGGATAAAACAAAATAAATAAAATTTAATAAAGCATAGTTTAAAACAACATAAATACAATTTAATAAAGCATAGGATAAAACAACATAAATACAATTTAATGAAACATAGGATAAACAACATAAATACAATTTAATAAAGCATAGGATAAACAACATAAATAAAATTTAATAAAGCATAGGCTAAAACTACATAAATACAATTTAATAAAGCTTAGGATAAAACAAATTAAATACAATTTAATAAAGCATAGGATAAAACAACATAAATACAATTTAATAAAGCATAGGATAAAACAACATAAATACAATTTAATTAAGCATAGTTAAAAACAACATAAATACAATTTAATAAAGCATAGGATAAATCAACATAAATACAATTTAATAAAGCATAGGATAAAACAACATAAATACAATTTAATAAAGCATAGGATAAAACAACATAAATACA
Source organism: Phyllobates terribilis (assembly GCF_046119375.1). Classification (NCBI taxonomy): domain Eukaryota; kingdom Metazoa; phylum Chordata; class Amphibia; order Anura; family Dendrobatidae; genus Phyllobates; species Phyllobates terribilis. The sequence continues at coordinate 3,094,556 of NW_027362778.1, forward strand.
ATTTAATTAAGCATAGTTAAAAACAACATAAATACAATTTAATTAAGCATAGTTAAAAACAACATAAATACAATTTAATAAAGCATAGGATAAATCAACATAAATACAATTTAATAAAGCATAGGATAAAACAACATAAATACAATTTACTAAAGCATAGGATAAAACAACATAAATACAATTTAATAAAGCATAGGTTAAAACAACATAAATACAATTTAATAAAGCATAGGATAAAACAGCATAAATACAATTTAATAAAGCATAGGATAAAACAACATAAATAACATTTAATAAAGCATAGGATAAAACAACATAAATTCAATTTAATAAAGCATAGGATAAAACAACATAAATACAATTTAATAAAGCATAGGATAAAACAACATGAATACAATTTAATAAAGCATAGGATACAACAACATAAATACAATTTAGTAAAGCATAGGTCAAAATGACATAAATACAATTTAATAAAGCATAGGATAAAACAACATAAATACAATTTAATAAAGCAAAGGTTAAAACAACATAAATACAATTTAATAAAGCATAGGATAAAACAACATAAATACAATTTAATAAAGCATAGGATAAAACAACATAAATTCAATTTAATAAAGCATAGGATAAAACAACATAAATACAATTTAATAAAGCACAGGATAAAACAAAATAAATAAAATTTAATAAAGCATAGGATAAAACAACATAAATAAAATTTAATAAAGCATAGGATAAAACAACATAAATACAATTTAATAAAGCTTAGGATAAAACAACATAAATAAAATTTAATAAAGCATAGGATAAAACAACATGAATACAATTTAATAAAGCATATGATAAAACAACATAAATACAATTTAATAAAGCATAGGTTAAAACAACATAAATACAATTTAATAAAGCATAGGATAAAACAACATAAATACAATTTAATAAAGCATAGGATAAAACAACATAAATAAAATTTAATAAAGCATAGGATAAAACAACATAAATACAATTTAATAAAGCATAGGATAAAACAACATAAATACAATTTAATAAAGCATAGGATAAAACAACATAAATACAATTTAATAGAGCATAGGATAAAACAACATAAATACAATTTAATAGAGCATAGGATAAAACAACATAAATACAATTTAATAAATCATAGGATAAAACAACATAAATACAATTTAATAAAGCATAGGATTAAACAACATAAATACTATTTAATAAAGCATAGGATAAAACCACATAAATACAATTTAATAAAGCACAGGATAAAACAACATAGATACAATTTAATTAAGCAAAGGATACAACAACATAAATACAATTTAGTAAAGCATAGGTCAAAATAACATAAATACAATTTAATAAAGCATAGGATAAAACAACATAAATACAATTTAATAAAGCATAGGATAAAACAACATAAATAACATTTAATAAAGCATAGGATAAAACAACATAAATTCAATTTAATAAAGCATAGGATAAAACAACATAAATGCAATTTAATTAAGCATAGGTTAAAACAACATAAATACAATTTAATAAAGCATAGGACAAAACAACATAAATACAATTCAATAAAGCATAGGTTAAAACAACATAAATACAATTTAATAAAGCATAGGATAAAACAACATAAATACAATTTAATAAAGCAAAGGTTAAAACAACATAAATACAATTTAATAAAGCATAGGATAAAACAACATAAATACAATTTAATAAAGCATAGGATAAAACAATATAAATAAAATTTAATAAAGCATAGGATAAAACAACATAAATAAAAATTTAATAAAGCATAGGATAAAACAACATAAATACAATTTAATAAAGCATAGGATAAAACAACATAAATACAATTTAATAAAGCATAGGATAAAACAACATAAATACAATTTAAAAAAGCATAGGATAAAACAACATAAATACAATTTAATTAAGCATAGTTAAAAACAACATAAATACAATTTAATAAAGCATAGGATAAATCAACATAAATACAATTTAATAAAGCATAAGATAAAACAACATGAATACAACTTAATAAAGCATAGGATAAAACAACATAAATACAATTTAATAAAGCATAGGTTAAAACAACATAAATACAATTTAATAAAGCATAGGATAAAACAACATAAATTCAATTTAATAAAGCATAGGATAAAACAACATAAATACAATTTAATAAAGCACAGGATAAAACAAAATAAATAAAATTTAATAAAGCATAGGATAAAACAACATAAATAAAATTTAATAAAGCATAGGATAAAACAACATAAATACAATTTAATAAAGCTTAGGATAAAACAACATAAATAAAATTTAATAAAGCATAGGATAAAACAACATGAATACAATTTAATAAAGCATATGATAAAACAACATAAATACAATTTAATAAAGCATAGGTTAAAACAACATAAATACAATTTAATAAAGCATAGGATAAAACAACATAAATACAATTTAATAAAGCATAGGATAAAACAACATAAATAAAATTTAATAAGGCATAGGATAAAACAACATAAATACAATTTAATAAAGCATAGGATAAAACAACATAAATACAATTTAATAAAGCATAGGATAAAACAACATAAATACAATTTAATAGAGCATAGGATAAAACAACATAAATACAATTTAATAAATCATAGGATAAAACAACATAAATACAATTTAATAAAGCATAGGATTAAACAACATAAATACTATTTAATAAAGCATAGGATAAAACCACATAAATACAATTTAATAAAGCACAGGATAAAACAACATAGATACAATTTAATTAAGCAAAGGATACAACAACATAAATACAATTTAGTAAAGCATAGGTCAAAATAACATAAATACAATTTAATAAAGCATAGGATAAAACAACATAAATACAATTTAATAAAGCATAGGATAAAACAACATAAATAACATTTAATAAAGCATAGGATAAAACAACATAAATTCAATTTAATAAAGCATAGGATAAAACAACATAAATGCAATTTAATTAAGCATAGGTTAAAACAACATAAATACAATTTAATAAAGCATAGGATAAAACAACATAAATACAATTTAATAAAGCATAGGATAAAACAATATAAATACAATTTAATAAAGCATAGGATAAAACAAAATAAATAAAAATTTAATAAAGCATAGGATAAAACAACATAAATACAATTTAATAAAGCATAGGATAAAACAACATAAATACAATTTAATAAAGCATAGGATAAAACAACATAAATACTGTTTAATAAAGCATAGGATAAAACAACATAAATACAATTTAATTAAGCATAGGTTAAATAACATAAATACAATTTAATAAAGCATAGGATAAATCAACATAAATTCAATTTAATAAAGCATAGGATAAAACAACATAAATACAATGTAATAAAGCACAGGATAAAACAAAATTAATAAAATTTAATAAAGCATAGGATAAAACAACATAAATAAAATTTAATAAAGCATAGGATAAAACAACATAAATACAATTTAATAAAGCTTAGGACAAAACAACATAAATAAAATTTAATAAAGCATAGGATAAAACAACATAAATACAATTTAATAAAGCATATGATAAAACAACATAAATACAATTTAATAAAGCATATGATAAAACAACATAAATACAATTTAATAAAGCATAGGTTAAAACAACATAAATACAATTTAATAAAGCATAGGATAAAACAACATAAATACAATTTAATAAAGCATAGGATAAAACAACATAAATACAATTTAATAAAGCATAGGATAAAACAACATAAATACAATTTAATAAAGCATAGGATAAAACAACATAAATACAATTTAATAAAGCACAGGATAAAACAAAATAAATAAAATTTAATAAAGCATAGGATAAAACAACATAAATAAAATTTAATAAAGCATAGGATAAAACAACATAAATACAATTTAATAAAGCTTAGGATAAAACAACATAAATAAAATTTAATAAAGCATAGGATAAAACAACATGAATACAATTTAATAAAGCATATGATAAAACAACATAAATACAATTTAATAAAGCATAGGTTAAAACAACATGAATACAATTTAATAAAGCATAGGATAAAACAACATAAATACAATTTAATAAAGCATAGGATAAAACAACATAAATAAAATTTAATAAAGCATAGGATAAAACAACATAAATACAATTTAATAAAGCATAGGATAAAACAACATAAATACAATTTAATAAAGCATAGGATAAAACAACATAAATACAATTTAATAAAGCATAGGATAAAACAACATAAATACAATTTAATAAAGCATAGGATAAAACAACATAAATAAAATTTAATAAAGCATAAGTTAAAATAACATAAATACAATTTAATAAAGCATAGGACAAAACAACATAAAAACAATTTAATAAAGCATAGTTTAAAACAACATAAATACAATTTAATAAAGCATAGGATAAAACCACAGAATTACAATTTAATAAAGCATAGGATAAAACAACATAAAAACAATTTAATAAAGCATAGTTTAAAACAACATAAATACAATTTAATAAAGCATAGGATAAAACAACATAAATACAATTTAATGAAACATAGGATAAACAACATAAATACAATTTAATAAAGCATAGGATAAACAACATAAATAAAATTTAATAAAGCATAGGCTAAAACTACATAAATACAATTTAATAAAGCTTAGGATAAAACAAATTAAATACAATATAATAAAGCATAGGATAAAACAACATAAATACAATTTACTAAAGCATAGGATAAAACAACATAAATACAATTTAATAAAGCATAGGTTAAAACAACATAAATACAATTTAATAAAGCATAGGATAAAACAGCATAAATACAATTTAATAAAGCATAGGATAAAACAACATAAATAACATTTAATAAAGCATAGGATAAAACAACATAAATTCAATTTAATAAAGCATAGGATAAAACAACATAAATACAATTTAATAAAGCATAGGATAAAACAACATGAATACAATTTAATAAAGCATAGGATACAACAACATAAATACAATTTAGTAAAGCATAGGTCAAAATGACATAAATACAATTTAATAAAGCATAGGATAAAACAACATAAATACAATTTAATAAAGCAAAGGTTAAAACAACATAAATACAATTTAATAAAGCATAGGATAAAACAACATAAATACAATTTAATAAAGCATAGGATAAAACAATATAAATAAAATTTAATAAAGCATAGGATAAAACAACATAAATACAATTTAATAAAGCATAGGATAAAACAACATAAATACAATTTAATAAAGCATAGGATAAAACAACATAAATACAATTTAATAAAGCATAGGATAAAACAACATAAATACAATTTAATTAAGCATAGTTAAAAACAACATAAATACAATTTAATAAAGCATAGGATAAATCAACATAAATACAATTTAATAAAGCATAAGATAAAACAACATGAATACAACTTAATAAAGCATAGGATAAAACAACATAAATACAATTTAATAAAGCATAGGTTAAAACAACATAAATACAATTTAATAAAGCATAGGATAAAACAACATAAATTCAATTTAATAAAGCATAGGATAAAACAACATAAATACAATTTAATAAAGCACAGGATAAAACAAAATAAATAAAATTTAATAAAGCATAGGATAAAACAACATAAATAAAATTTAATAAAGCATAGGATAAAACAACATAAATACAATTTAATAAAGCATAGGATAAAACAACATAAATACAATTTAATAAAGCATAGGATAAAACAACATACATACAATTTAATAAAGCATAGGATAAAACAACATAAATAAAATTTAATAAAGCATAAGTTAAAATAACATAAATACAATTTAATAAAGCATAGGACAAAACAACATAAAAACAATTTAATAAAGCATAGTTTAAAACAACATAAATACAATTTAATAAACATAGGATAAAACCACAGAATTACAATTTAATAAAGCATAGGATAAAACAACATAAAAACAATTTAATAAAGCATAGTTTAAAACAACATAAATACAATTTAATAAAGCATAGGATAAAACAACATAAATACAATTTAATGAAACATAGGATAAACAACATAAATACAATTTAATAAAGCATAGGATAAACAACATAAATAAAATTTAATAAAGCATAGGCTAAAACTACATAAATACAATTTAATAAAGCTTAGGATAAAACAAATTAAATACAATATAATAAAGCATAGGATAAAACAACATAAATACAATTTACTAAAGCATAGGATAAAACAACATAAATACAATTTAATAAAGCATAGGTTAAAACAACATAAATACAATTTAATAAAGCATAGGATAAAACAACATAAATACAATTTAATAAAGCATAGGATAAAACAACATGAATAAAATTTAATAAAGCATAGGATAAAACAACATAAATACAATTTAATAAAGCATAGGATAAAACAACATAAATACAATTTAATAAAGCATAGGATAAAACAACATAAATACAATTTAATAAAGCATAAGATAAAACAACATGAATACAACTTAATAAAGCATAGGATAAAACAACATAAATACAATTTAATAAAGCATAGGTTAAAACAACATAAATACAATTTAATAAAGCATAGGATAAAACAACATAAATTCAATTTAATAAAGCATAGGATAAAACAACATAAATACAATTTAATAAAGCACAGGATAAAACAAAATAAATAAAATTTAATAAAGCATAGGATAAAACAACATAAATAAAATTTAATAAAGCATAGGATAAAACAACATAAATACAATTTAATAAAGCATAGGATAAAACAACATAAATACAATTTAATAAAGCATAGGATAAAACAACATAAATACAATTTAATAAAGCATAGGATAAAACAACATAAATAAAATTTAATAAAGCATAAGTTAAAATAACATAAATACAATTTAATAAAGCATAGGACAAAACAACATAAAAACAATTTAATAAAGCATAGTTTAAAACAACATAAATACAATTTAATAAAGCATAGGATAAAACCACAGAATTACAATTTAATAAAGCATAGGATAAAACAACATAAAAACAATTTAATAAAGCATAGTTTAAAACAACATAAATACAATTTAATAAAGCATAGGATAAAACAACATAAATACAATTTAATGAAACATAGGATAAACAACATAAATACAATTTAATAAAGCATAGGATAAACAACATAAATAAAATTTAATAAAGCATAGGCTAAAACTACATAAATACAATTTAATAAAGCTTAGGATAAAACAAATTAAATACAATATAATAAAGCATAGGATAAAACAACATAAATACAATTTAATAAAGCATAGGATAAAACAACATAAATACAATTTAATAAAGCATAGGTTAAAACAACATAAATACAATTTAATAAAGCATAGGATAAAACAACATAAATACAATTTAATAAAGCATAGGATAAAACAACATGAATAAAATTTAATAAAGCATAGGATAAAACAACATAAATACAATTTAATAAAGCATAGGATAAAACAACATAAATACAATTTAATAAAGCATAGGATAAAACAACATAAATACAATTTAATAAAGCATAGGATAAAACAACATAAAAACAATTTAATAAAGCATAGGATAAAACAACATAAATAAAATTTAGTAAAGCATAGGTTAAAACAACATAAATACAATTTAATAAACATAGGACAAAACAACATAAATACAATTTAATAAAGCATAGGATAAAACAACATAAATACAATTTAATAAAGCATAGGATAAAACAACATAAATACAATTTAATAAAGCATAGGATAAAACAACATAAATAAAATTTAGTAAAGCATAGGTTAAAACAACATAAATACAATTTAATAAAGCATAGGACAAAACAACATAAATACAATTTAATAAAGCATAGTTTAAAACAACATAACTGCAATTTAATAAAGCATAGGATAAAACCACATAAATACAATTTAATAAAGCATAGGATAAAACAACATAAATACAATTTAATAAAGCATAGGACAAAACAACATAAATACAATTTAATAAAGCATAGGATAAAACAACATAAATACAATTTAATGAAACATAGGATAAACAACATGAATACAATTTAATAAAGCATAGGACAAAACAACATAAATACAATTTAATAAAGCATATGTTAAACCAACATAAATACAATTTATTAAAGCATAAGATAAAACAACATGAATATAATTTAGTAAAGCATAAGATAAAACAACATGAATACAATTTAATAAAGCATAGGTTAAAACAACATAAATACAATTTAAGAAAGCATAGGATAAAACTACATAAATACATTTTAATAAAGCATAGGATAAAACAACATAAATACAATTTAATAAAGCATAGGTTAAAACAACATAAATACAATTTAATAAAGCATAGGACAAAACAACATAAATACAATTTAATAAAGCATAGGATAAAACAACATAAATACAATTTATAAAGCATAGGATAAAACAACATAAATACAATTTAATAAAGCATAAGATAAAACAACATGAATACAATTTAATAAAGCATAGGATAAAACAACATAAATACAATTTAATAAAGCATAGGATAAAACAAATTAAATACAATATAATAAAGCATAGGATAAAACAACATAAATTCAATTTAATAAAGCATAGGATAAAACAACATAAATACAATTTAATAAAGCATAAGATAAAACAACATGAATACAATTTAATAAAGCATAGGATAAAACAACATAAATACAATTTAATAGAGCATAGGATAAAACAACATAAATACAATTTAATAAATCATAGGATAAAACAACATAAATACAATTTAATAAAGCATAGGATTAAACAACATAAATACTATTTAATAAAGCATAGGATAAAACCACATAAATACAATTTAATAAAGCACAGGATAAAACAACATAGATACAATTTAATTAAGCAAAGGATACAACAACATAAATACAATTTAGTAACGCATAGGTCAAAATAACATAAATACAATTTAATAAAGCATAGGATAAAACAACATAAATACAATTTAATAAAGCATAGGATAAAACAACATAAATAACATTTAATAAAGCATAGGATAAAACAACATAAATTCAATTTAATAAAGCATAGGATAAAACAACATAAATGCAATTTAATTAAGCATAGGTTAAAACAACATAAATACAATTTAATAAATCATAGGACAAAACAACATAAATACAATTCAATAAAGCATAGGTTAAAACAACATAAATACAATTCAATAAAGCATAGGTTAAAACAACATAAATACAAGTTAATAAACCATAGGACAAAACAACATAAATACAATTTAATAAAGCATAGGATAAAACAATATAAATAAAATTTAATAAAGCATAGGATAAAACAAAATAAATAAAAATTTAATAAAGCATAGGATAAAACAACATAAATACAATTTAATAAAGCATAGGATAAAACAACATAAATAAAATTTAGTAAAGCATAGGTTAAAACAACATAAATACAATTTAATAAACATAGGACAAAACAACATAAATACAATTTAATAAAGCATAGGATAAAACAACATAAATACAATTTAATAAAGCATAGGATAAAACAACATAAATACAATTTAATAAAGCATAGGATAAAACAACATAAATAAAATTTAGTAAAGCATAGGTTAAAACAACATAAATACAATTTAATAAAGCATAGGACAAAACAACATAAATACAATTTAATAAAGCATAGTTTAAAACAACATAAATGCAATTTAATAAAGCATAGGATAAAACCACAGAAATACAATTTAATAAAGCATAGGATAAAACAACATAAATACAATTTAATAAAGCATAGGACAAAACAACATAAATACAATTTAATAAAGCATAGGATAAAACAACATTAATACAATTTAATGAAACATAGGATAAACAACATGAATACAATTTAATAAAGCATAGGACAAAACAACATAAATACAATTTAATAAAGCATATGTTAAACCAACATAAATACAATTTATTAAAGCATAAGATAAAACAACATGAATATAATTTAGTAAAGCATAAGATAAAACAACATGAATACAATTTAATAAAGCATAGGTTAAAACAACATAAATACAATTTAAGAAAGCATAGGATAAAACTACATAAATACATTTTAATACAGCATAGGATAAAACAACATAAATACAATTTAATAAAGCATAGGTTAAAACAACATAAATACAATTTAATAAAGCATAGGACAAAACAACATAAATACAATTTAATAAAGCATAGGATAAAACAACATAAATACAATTTATAAAGCATAGGATAAAACAACATAAATACAATTTAATAAAGCATAAGATAAAACAACATGAATACAATTTAATAAAGCATAGGATAAAACAACATAAATACAATTTAATAAAGCATAAGATAAAACAACATGAATACAATTTAATAAAGCATAGGATAAAACAACATAAATACAATTTAATAAAGCATAGGATAAAACAAATTAAATACAATATAATAAAGCATAGGATAAAACAACATAAATTCAATTTAATAAAGCATAGGATAAAACAACATAAATACAATTTAATAAAGCATAAGATAAAACAACATGAATACAATTTAATAAAGCATAGGATAAAACAACATAAATACAATTTAATAGAGCATAGGATAAAACAACATAAATACAATTTAATAAATCATAGGATAAAACAACATAAATACAATTTAATAAAGCATAGGATTAAACAACATAAATACTATTTAATAAAGCATAGGATAAAACCACATAAATACAATTTAATAAAGCACAGGATAAAACAACATAGATACAATTTAATTAAGCAAAGGATACAACAACATAAATACAATTTAGTAAAGCATAGGTCAAAATAACATAAATACAATTTAATAAAGCATAGGATAAAACAACATAAATACAATTTAATAAAGCATAGGATAAAACAACATAAATTCAATTTAATAAAGCATAGGATAAAACAACATAAATGCAATTTAATTAAGCATAGGTTAAAACAACATAAATACAATTTAATAAAGCATAGGACAAAACAACATAAATACAATTCAATAAAGCATAGGTTAAAACAACATAAATACAATTCAATAAAGCATAGGTTAAAACAACATAAATACAAGTTAATAAAGCATAGGACAAAACAACATAAATACAATTTAATAAAGCATAGGATAAAACAATATAAATAAAATTTAATAAAGCATAGGATAAAACAAAATAAATAAAAATTTAATAAAGCATAGGATAAAACAACATAAATACAATTTAATAAAGCATAGGATAAAACAACATAAATACAATTTAATAAAGCATAGGATAAAACAACATAAATACTATTTAATAAAGCATAGGATAAAACAACATAAATACAATTTAATTAAGCATAGGATAAATCAACATAAATTCAATTTAATAAAGCATAGGATAAAACAACATAAATACAATTTAATAAAGCACAGGATAAAACAAAATTAATAAAATGTAATAAAGCATAGGATAAAACAACATAAATAAAATTTAATAAAGCATAGGATAAAACAACATAAATACAATTTAATAAAGCTTAGGATAAAACAACATAAATAAAATTTAATAAAGCATAGGATAAAACAACATAAATACAATTTAATAAAGCATATGATAAAACAACATAAATACAATTTAATAAAGCATATGATAAAACAACATAAATACAATTTAATAAAGCATAGGTTAAAACAACATAAATACAATTTAATAAAGCATAGGATAAAACAACATAAATACAATTTAATAAAGCATAGGATAAAACAACATAAATAAAATTTAATAAAGCATAGGATAAAACAACATAAATACAATTTAATAAAGCATAGGATAAAACAACATAAATACAATTTAATAAAGCATAGGATAAAACAACATAAATACAATTTAATAAAGCATAGGATAAAACAACATAAATACAATTTAATAAAGCATAGGATAAAACAACATAAATAAAATTTAATAAAGCATAAGTTAAAATAACATAAATACAATTTAATAAAGCATAGGACAAAACAACATAAAAACAATTTAATAAAGCATAGTTTAAAACAACATAAATACAATTTAATAAAGCATAGGATAAAACCACAGAATTACAATTTAATAAAGCATAGGATAAAACAACATAAAAACAATTTAATAAAGCATAGTTTAAAACAACATAAATACAATTTAATAAAGCATAGGACAAAACAACATAAATACAATTTAATAAAGCATAGGATAAAACAACATAAATACAATTTATAAAGCATAGGATAAAACAACATAAATACAATTTAATAAAGCATAAGATAAAACAACATGAATACAATTTAATAAAGCATAGGATAAAACAACATAAATACAATTTAATAAAGCATAAGATAAAACAACATGAATACAATTTAATAAAGCATAGGATAAAACAACATAAATACAATTTAATAAAGCATAGGATAAAACAAATTAAATACAATATAATAAAGCATAGGATAAAACAACATAAATTCAATTTAATAAAGCATAGGATAAAACAACATAAATACAATTTAATAAAGCATAAGATAAAACAACATGAATACAATTTAATAAAGCATAGGATAAAACAACATAAATACAATTTAATAGAGCATAGGATAAAACAACATAAATACAATTTAATAAATCATAGGATAAAACAACATAAATACAATTTAATAAAGCATAGGATTAAACAACATAAATACTATTTAATAAAGCATAGGATAAAACCACATAAATACAATCTAATAAAGCACAGGATAAAACAACATAGATACAATTTAATTAAGCAAAGGATACAACAACATAAATACAATTTAGTAAAGCATAGGTCAAAATAACATAAATACAATTTAATAAAGCATAGGATAAAACAACATAAATACAATTTAATAAAGCATAGGATAAAACAACATAAATAACATTTAATAAAGCATAGGATAAAACAACATAAATTCAATTTAATAAAGCATAGGATAAAACAACATAAATGCAATTTAATTAAGCATAGGTTAAAACAACATAAATACAATTTAATAAAGCATAGGACAAAACAACATAAATACAATTCAATAAAGCATAGGTTAAAACAACATAAATACAAGTTAATAAAGCATAGGATAAAACAACATAAATACAATTTAATAAAGCATAGGATAAAACAATATAAATAAAATTTAATAAAGCATAGGATAAAACAAAATAAATAAAAATTTAATAAAGCATAGGATAAAACAACATAAATACAATTTAATAAAGCATAGGATAAAACAACATAAATACAATTTAATAAAGCATAGGATAAAACAACATAAATACTATTTAATAAAGCATAGGATAAAACAACATAAATACAATTTAATTAAGCATAGGTTAAAACAACATAAATACAATTTAATAAAGCATAGGATAAATCAACATAAATTCAATTTAATAAAGCATAGGATAAAACAACATAAATACAATTTAATAAAGCACAGGATAAAACAAAATTAATAAAATTTAATAAAGCATAGGATAAAACAACATAAATAAAATTTAATAAAGCATAGGATAAAACAACATAAATACAATTTAATAAAGCTTAGGATAAAACAACATAAATAAAATTTAATAAAGCATAGGATAAAACAACATAAATACAATTTAATAAAGCATATGATAAAACAACATAAATACAATTTAATAAAGCATATGATAAAACAACATAAATACAATTTAATAAAGCATAGGTTAAAACAACATAAATACAATTTAATAAAGCATAGGATAAAACAACATAAATACAATTTAATAAAGCATAGGATAAAACAACATAAATACAATTTAATAAAGCAAAGGTTAAAACAACATAAATACAATTTAATAAAGCATAGGATAAAACAACATAAATACAATTTAATAAAGCATAGGATAAAACAATATAAATAAAATTTAATAAAGCATAGGATAAAACAACGTAAATAAAAATTTAATAAAGCATAGGATAAAACAACATAAATACAATTTAATAAAGCATAGGATAAAACAACATAAATACAATTTAATAAAGCATAGGATAAAACAACATAAATACAATTTAATAAAGCATAGGATAAAACAACATAAATACAATTTAATTAAGCATAGTTAAAAACAACATAAATACAATTTAATAAAGCATAGGATAAATCAACATAAATACAATTTAATAAAGCATAAGATAAAACAACATGAATACAACTTAATAAAGCATAGGATAAAACAACATAAATACAATTTAATAAAGCATAGGTTAAAACAACATAAATACAATTTAATAAAGCATAGGATAAAACAACATAAATTCAATTTAATAAAGCATAGGATAAAACAACATAAATACAATTTAATAAAGCACAGGATAAAACAAAATAAATAAAATTTAATAAAGCATAGGATAAAACAACATAAATAAAATTTAATAAAGCATAGGATAAAACAACATAAATACAATTTAATAAAGCTTAGGATAAAACAACATAAATAAAATTTAATAAAGCATAGGATAAAACAACATGAATACAATTTAATAAAGCATATGATAAAACAACATAAATACAATTTAATAAAGCATAGGTTAAAACAACATAAATACAATTTAATAAAGCATAGGATAAAACAACATAAATACAATTTAATAAAGCATAGGATAAAACAACATAAATAAAATTTAATAAAGCATAGGATAAAACAACATAAATACAATTTAATAAAGCATATGATAAAACAACATAAATACAATTTAATAAAGCATATGATAAAACAACATAAATACAATTTAATAAAGCATAGGTTAAAACAACATAAATACAATTTAATAAAGCATAGGATAAAACAACATAAATACAATTTAATAAAGCATAGGATAAAACAACATAAATAAAATTTAATAAAGCATAGGATAAAACAACATAAATACAATTTAATAAAGCATAGGATAAAACAACATAAATACAATTTAATAAAGCATAGGATAAAACAACATAAATACAATTTAATAAAGCATAGGATAAAACAACATAAATACAATTTAATAAAGCATAGGATAAAACAACATAAATAAAATTTAATAAAGCATAAGTTAAAATAACATAAATACAATTTAATAAAGCATAGGACAAAACAACATAAAAACAATTTAATAAAGCATAGTTTAAAACAACATAAATACAATTTAATAAAGCATAGGATAAAACCACAGAATTACAATTTAATAAAGCATAGGATAAAACAACATAAAAACAATTTAATAAAGCATAGTTTAAAACAACATAAATACAATTTAATAAAGCATAGGACAAAACAACATAAATACAATTTAATAAAGCATAGGATAAAACAACATAAATACAATTTATAAAGCATAGGATAAAACAACATAAATACAATTTAATAAAGCATAAGATAAAACAACATGAATACAATTTAATAAAGCATAGGATAAAACAACATAAATACAATTTAATAAAGCATAAGATAAAACAACATGAATACAATTTAATAAAGCATAGGATAAAACAACATAAATACAATTTAATAAAGCATAGGATAAAACAAATTAAATACAATATAATAAAGCATAGGATAAAACAACATAAATTCAATTTAATAAAGCATAGGATAAAACAACATAAATACAATTTAATAAAGCATAAGATAAAACAACATGAATACAATTTAATAAAGCATAGGATAAAACAACATGAATACAATTTAATAAAGCATATGATAAAACAACATAAATACAATTTAATAAAGCATAGGTTAAAACAACATAAATACAATTTAATAAAGCATAGGATAAAACAACATAAATACAATTTAATAAAGCATAGGATAAAACAACATAAATAAAATTTAATAAAGCATAGGATAAAACAACATAAATACAATTTAATAAAGCATATGATAAAACAACATAAATACAATTTAATAAAGCATATGATAAAACAACATAAATACAATTTAATAAAGCATAGGTTAAAACAACATAAATACAATTTAATAAAGCATAGGATAAAACAACATAAATACAATTTAATAAAGCATAGGATAAAACAACATAAATAAAATTTAATAAAGCATAGGATAAAACAACATAAATACAATTTAATAAAGCATAGGATAAAACAACATAAATACAATTTAATAAAGCATAGGATAAAACAACATAAATACAATTTAATAAAGCATAGGATAAAACAACATAAATACAATTTAATAAAGCATAGGATAAAACAACATAAATAAAATTTAATAAAGCATAAGTTAAAATAACATAAATACAATTTAATAAAGCATAGGACAAAACAACATAAAAACAATTTAATAAAGCATAGTTTAAAACAACATAAATACAATTTAATAAAGCATAGGATAAAACCACAGAATTACAATTTAATAAAGCATAGGATAAAACAACATAAAAACAATTTAATAAAGCATAGTTTAAAACAACATAAATACAATTTAATAAAGCATAGGACAAAACAACATAAATACAATTTAATAAAGCATAGGATAAAACAACATAAATACAATTTATAAAGCATAGGATAAAACAACATAAATACAATTTAATAAAGCATAAGATAAAACAACATGAATACAATTTAATAAAGCATAGGATAAAACAACATAAATACAATTTAATAAAGCATAAGATAAAACAACATGAATACAATTTAATAAAGCATAGGATAAAACAACATAAATACAATTTAATAAAGCATAGGATAAAACAAATTAAATACAATATAATAAAGCATAGGATAAAACAACATAAATTCAATTTAATAAAGCATAGGATAAAACAACATAAATACAATTTAATAAAGCATAAGATAAAACAACATGAATACAATTTAATAAAGCATAGGATAAAACAACATAAATACAATTTAATAGAGCATAGGATAAAACAACATAAATACAATTTAATAAAGCATAGGATAAAACAACATAAATAAAATTTAATAAAGCATAAGTTAAAATAACATAAATACAATTTAATAAAGCATAGGACAAAACAACATAAAAACAATTTAATAAAGCATAGTTTAAAACAACATAAATACAATTTAATAAAGCATAGGATAAAACCACAGAATTACAATTTAATAAAGCATAGGATAAAACAACATAAAAACAATTTAATAAAGCATAGTTTAAAACAACATAAATACAATTTAATAAAGCATAGGATAAAACAACATAAATACAATTTAATGAAACATAGGATAAACAACATAAATACAATTTAATAAAGCATAGGATAAACAACATAAATAAAATTTAATAAAGCATAGGCTAAAACTACATAAATACAATTTAATAAAGCTTAGGATAAAACAAATTAAATACAATATAATAAAGCATAGGATAAAACAACATAAATACAATTTAATAAAGCATAGGATAAAACAACATAAATACAATTTAATAAAGCATAGGTTAAAACAACATAAATACAATTTAATAAAGCATAGGATAAAACAACATAAATACAATTTAATAAAGCATAGGATAAAACAACATGAATAAAATTTAATAAAGCATAGGATAAAACAACATAAATACAATTTAATAAAGCATAGGATAAAACAACATAAATACAATTTAATAAAGCATAGGATAAAACAACATAAATACAATTTAATAAAGCATAGGATAAAACAACATAAAAACAATTTAATAAAGCATAGGATAAAACAACATAAATAAAATTTAGTAAAGCATAGGTTAAAACAACATAAATACAATTTAATAAACATAGGACAAAACAACATAAATACAATTTAATAAAGCATAGGATAAAACAACATAAATACAATTTAATAAAACATAGGATAAAACAACATAAATACAATTTAATAAAGCATAGGATAAAACAACATAAATAAAATTTAGTAAAGCATAGGTTAAAACAACATAAATACAATTTAATAAAGCATAGGACAAAACAACATAAATACAATTTAATAAAGCATAGTTTAAAACAACATAAATGCAATTTAATAAAGCATAGGATAAAACCACATAAATACAATTTAATAAAGCATAGGATAAAACAACATAAATACAATTTAATAAAGCATAGGACAAAACAACATAAATACAATTTAATAAAGCATAGGATAAAACAACATAAATACAATTTAATGAAACATAGGATAAACAACATGAATACAATTTAATAAAGCATAGGACAAAACAACATAAATACAATTTAATAAAGCATATGTTAAACCAACATAAATACAATTTATTAAAGCATAAGATAAAACAACATGAATATAATTTAGTAAAGCATAAGATAAAACAACATGAATACAATTTAATAAAGCATAGGTTAAAACAACATAAATACAATTTAAGAAAGCATAGGATAAAACTACATAAATACATTTTAATAAAGCATAGGATAAAACAACATAAATACAATTTAATAAAGCATAGGTTAAAACAACATAAATACAATTTAATAAAGCATAGGACAAAACAACATAAATACAATTTAATAAAGCATAGGATAAAACAACATAAATACAATTTATAAAGCATAGGATAAAACAACATAAATACAATTTAATAAAGCATAAGATAAAACAACATGAATACAATTTAATAAAGCATAGGATAAAACAACATAAATACAATTTAATAAAGCATAGGATAAAACAAATTAAATACAATATAATAAAGCATAGGATAAAACAACATAAATTCAATTTAATAAAGCATAGGATAAAACAACATAAATACAATTTAATAAAGCATAAGATAAAACAACATGAATACAATTTAATAAAGCATAGGATAAAACAACATAAATACAATTTAATAGAGCATAGGATAAAACAACATAAATACAATTTAATAAATCATAGGATAAAACAACATAAATACAATTTAATAAAGCATAGGATTAAACAACATAAATACTATTTAATAAAGCATAGGATAAAACCACATAAATACAATTTAATAAAGCACAGGATAAAACAACATAGATACAATTTAATTAAGCAAAGGATACAACAACATAAATACAATTTAGTAACGCATAGGTCAAAATAACATAAATACAATTTAATAAAGCATAGGATAAAACAACATAAATACAATTTAATAAAGCATAGGATAAAACAACATAAATAACATTTAATAAAGCATAGGATAAAACAACATAAATTCAATTTAATAAAGCATAGGATAAAACAACATAAATGCAATTTAATTAAGCATAGGTTAAAACAACATAAATACAATTTAATAAAGCATAGGACAAAACAACATAAATACAATTCAATAAAGCATAGGTTAAAACAACATAAATACAATTCAATAAAGCATAGGTTAAAACAACATAAATACAAGTTAATAAACCATAGGACAAAACAACATAAATACAATTTAATAAAGCATAGGATAAAACAATATAAATAAAATTTAATAAAGCATAGGATAAAACAAAATAAATAAAAATTTAATAAAGCATAGGATAAAACAACATAAATACAATTTAATAAAGCATAGGATAAAACAACATAAATAAAATTTAGTAAAGCATAGGTTAAAACAACATAAATACAATTTAATAAACATAGGACAAAACAACATAAATACAATTTAATAAAGCATAGGATAAAACAACATAAATACAATTTAATAAAGCATAGGATAAAACAACATAAATACAATTTAATAAAGCATAGGATAAAACAACATAAATAAAATTTAGTAAAGCATAGGTTAAAACAACATAAATACAATTTAATAAAGCATAGGACAAAACAACATAAATACAATTTAATAAAGCATAGTTTAAAACAACATAAATGCAATTTAATAAAGCATAGGATAAAACCACAGAAATACAATTTAATAAAGCATAGGATAAAACAACATAAATACAATTTAATAAAGCATAGGACAAAACAACATAAATACAATTTAATAAAGCATAGGATAAAACAACATTAATACAATTTAATGAAACATAGGATAAACAACATGAATACAATTTAATAAAGCATAGGACAAAACAACATAAATACAATTTAATAAAGCATATGTTAAACCAACATAAATACAATTTATTAAAGCATAAGATAAAACAACATGAATATAATTTAGTAAAGCATAAGATAAAACAACATGAATACAATTTAATAAAGCATAGGTTAAAACAACATAAATACAATTTAAGAAAGCATAGGATAAAACTACATAAATACATTTTAATACAGCATAGGATAAAACAACATAAATACAATTTAATAAAGCATAGGTTAAAACAACATAAATACAATTTAATAAAGCATAGGACAAAACAACATAAATACAATTTAATAAAGCATAGGATAAAACAACATAAATACAATTTATAAAGCATAGGATAAAACAACATAAATACAATTTAATAAAGCATAAGATAAAACAACATGAATACAATTTAATAAAGCATAGGATAAAACAACATAAATACAATTTAATAAAGCATAAGATAAAACAACATGAATACAATTTAATAAAGCATAGGATAAAACAACATAAATACAATTTAATAAAGCATAGGATAAAACAAATTAAATACAATATAATAAAGCATAGGATAAAACAACATAAATTCAATTTAATAAAGCATAGGATAAAACCACATAAATACAATTTAATAAAGCATAGGATAAAACAACATAAATACAATTTAATAAAGCATAGGACAAAACAACATAAATACAATTTAATAAAGCATAGGATAAAACAACATAAATACAATTTAATGAAACATAGGATAAACAACATGAATACAATTTAATAAAGCATAGGACAAAACAACATAAATACAATTTAATAAAGCATATGTTAAACCAACATAAATACAATTTATTAAAGCATAAGATAAAACAACATGAATATAATTTAGTAAAGCATAAGATAAAACAACATGAATACAATTTAATAAAGCATAGGTTAAAA
Source organism: Phyllobates terribilis (assembly GCF_046119375.1). Lineage (NCBI taxonomy): Eukaryota > Metazoa > Chordata > Amphibia > Anura > Dendrobatidae > Phyllobates > Phyllobates terribilis. The sequence goes on from NW_027362778.1 coordinate 3,115,692, forward strand.
CAACATAAATACAATTTAAGAAAGCATAGGATAAAACTACATAAATACATTTTAATAAAGCATAGGATAAAACAACATAAATACAATTTAATAAAGCATAGGTTAAAACAACATAAATACAATTTAATAAAGCATAGGACAAAACAACATAAATACAATTTAATAAAGCATAGGATAAAACAACATAAATACAATTTATAAAGCATAGGATAAAACAACATAAATACAATTTAATAAAGCATAAGATAAAACAACATGAATACAATTTAATAAAGCATAGGATAAAACAACATAAATACAATTTAATAAAGCATAGGATAAAACAAATTAAATACAATATAATAAAGCATAGGATAAAACAACATAAATTCAATTTAATAAAGCATAGGATAAAACAACATAAATACAATTTAATAAAGCATAAGATAAAACAACATGAATACAATTTAATAAAGCATAGGATAAAACAACATAAATACAATTTAATAGAGCATAGGATAAAACAACATAAATACAATTTAATAAATCATAGGATAAAACAACATAAATACAATTTAATAAAGCATAGGATTAAACAACATAAATACTATTTAATAAAGCATAGGATAAAACCACATAAATACAATTTAATAAAGCACAGGATAAAACAACATAGATACAATTTAATTAAGCAAAGGATACAACAACATAAATACAATTTAGTAACGCATAGGTCAAAATAACATAAATACAATTTAATAAAGCATAGGATAAAACAACATAAATACAATTTAATAAAGCATAGGATAAAACAACATAAATAACATTTAATAAAGCATAGGATAAAACAACATAAATTCAATTTAATAAAGCATAGGATAAAACAACATAAATGCAATTTAATTAAGCATAGGTTAAAACAACATAAATACAATTTAATAAATCATAGGACAAAACAACATAAATACAATTCAATAAAGCATAGGTTAAAACAACATAAATACAATTCAATAAAGCATAGGTTAAAACAACATAAATACAAGTTAATAAACCATAGGACAAAACAACATAAATACAATTTAATAAAGCATAGGATAAAACAATATAAATAAAATTTAATAAAGCATAGGATAAAACAAAATAAATAAAAATTTAATAAAGCATAGGATAAAACAACATAAATACAATTTAATAAAGCATAGGATAAAACAACATAAATAAAATTTAGTAAAGCATAGGTTAAAACAACATAAATACAATTTAATAAACATAGGACAAAACAACATAAATACAATTTAATAAAGCATAGGATAAAACAACATAAATACAATTTAATAAAGCATAGGATAAAACAACATAAATACAATTTAATAAAGCATAGGATAAAACAACATAAATAAAATTTAGTAAAGCATAGGTTAAAACAACATAAATACAATTTAATAAAGCATAGGACAAAACAACATAAATACAATTTAATAAAGCATAGTTTAAAACAACATAAATGCAATTTAATAAAGCATAGGATAAAACCACAGAAATACAATTTAATAAAGCATAGGATAAAACAACATAAATACAATTTAATAAAGCATAGGACAAAACAACATAAATACAATTTAATAAAGCATAGGATAAAACAACATTAATACAATTTAATGAAACATAGGATAAACAACATGAATACAATTTAATAAAGCATAGGACAAAACAACATAAATACAATTTAATAAAGCATATGTTAAACCAACATAAATACAATTTATTAAAGCATAAGATAAAACAACATGAATATAATTTAGTAAAGCATAAGATAAAACAACATGAATACAATTTAATAAAGCATAGGTTAAAACAACATAAATACAATTTAAGAAAGCATAGGATAAAACTACATAAATACATTTTAATACAGCATAGGATAAAACAACATAAATACAATTTAATAAAGCATAGGTTAAAACAACATAAATACAATTTAATAAAGCATAGGACAAAACAACATAAATACAATTTAATAAAGCATAGGATAAAACAACATAAATACAATTTATAAAGCATAGGATAAAACAACATAAATACAATTTAATAAAGCATAAGATAAAACAACATGAATACAATTTAATAAAGCATAGGATAAAACAACATAAATACAATTTAATAAAGCATAAGATAAAACAACATGAATACAATTTAATAAAGCATAGGATAAAACAACATAAATACAATTTAATAAAGCATAGGATAAAACAAATTAAATACAATATAATAAAGCATAGGATAAAACAACATAAATTCAATTTAATAAAGCATAGGATAAAACAACATAAATACAATTTAATAAAGCATAAGATAAAACAACATGAATACAATTTAATAAAGCATAGGATAAAACAACATAAATACAATTTAATAGAGCATAGGATAAAACAACATAAATACAATTTAATAAATCATAGGATAAAACAACATAAATACAATTTAATAAAGCATAGGATTAAACAACATAAATACTATTTAATAAAGCATAGGATAAAACCACATAAATACAATTTAATAAAGCACAGGATAAAACAACATAGATACAATTTAATTAAGCAAAGGATACAACAACATAAATACAATTTAGTAAAGCATAGGTCAAAATAACATAAATACAATTTAATAAAGCATAGGATAAAACAACATAAATACAATTTAATAAAGCATAGGATAAAACAACATAAATTCAATTTAATAAAGCATAGGATAAAACAACATAAATGCAATTTAATTAAGCATAGGTTAAAACAACATAAATACAATTTAATAAAGCATAGGACAAAACAACATAAATACAATTCAATAAAGCATAGGTTAAAACAACATAAATACAATTCAATAAAGCATAGGTTAAAACAACATAAATACAAGTTAATAAAGCATAGGACAAAACAACATAAATACAATTTAATAAAGCATAGGATAAAACAATATAAATAAAATTTAATAAAGCATAGGATAAAACAAAATAAATAAAAATTTAATAAAGCATAGGATAAAACAACATAAATACAATTTAATAAAGCATAGGATAAAACAACATAAATACAATTTAATAAAGCATAGGATAAAACAACATAAATACTATTTAATAAAGCATAGGATAAAACAACATAAATACAATTTAATTAAGCATAGGATAAATCAACATAAATTCAATTTAATAAAGCATAGGATAAAACAACATAAATACAATTTAATAAAGCACAGGATAAAACAAAATTAATAAAATGTAATAAAGCATAGGATAAAACAACATAAATAAAATTTAATAAAGCATAGGATAAAACAACATAAATACAATTTAATAAAGCTTAGGATAAAACAACATAAATAAAATTTAATAAAGCATAGGATAAAACAACATAAATACAATTTAATAAAGCATATGATAAAACAACATAAATACAATTTAATAAAGCATATGATAAAACAACATAAATACAATTTAATAAAGCATAGGTTAAAACAACATAAATACAATTTAATAAAGCATAGGATAAAACAACATAAATACAATTTAATAAAGCATAGGATAAAACAACATAAATAAAATTTAATAAAGCATAGGATAAAACAACATAAATACAATTTAATAAAGCATAGGATAAAACAACATAAATACAATTTAATAAAGCATAGGATAAAACAACATAAATACAATTTAATAAAGCATAGGATAAAACAACATAAATACAATTTAATAAAGCATAGGATAAAACAACATAAATAAAATTTAATAAAGCATAAGTTAAAATAACATAAATACAATTTAATAAAGCATAGGACAAAACAACATAAAAACAATTTAATAAAGCATAGTTTAAAACAACATAAATACAATTTAATAAAGCATAGGATAAAACCACAGAATTACAATTTAATAAAGCATAGGATAAAACAACATAAAAACAATTTAATAAAGCATAGTTTAAAACAACATAAATACAATTTAATAAAGCATAGGACAAAACAACATAAATACAATTTAATAAAGCATAGGATAAAACAACATAAATACAATTTATAAAGCATAGGATAAAACAACATAAATACAATTTAATAAAGCATAAGATAAAACAACATGAATACAATTTAATAAAGCATAGGATAAAACAACATAAATACAATTTAATAAAGCATAAGATAAAACAACATGAATACAATTTAATAAAGCATAGGATAAAACAACATAAATACAATTTAATAAAGCATAGGATAAAACAAATTAAATACAATATAATAAAGCATAGGATAAAACAACATAAATTCAATTTAATAAAGCATAGGATAAAACAACATAAATACAATTTAATAAAGCATAAGATAAAACAACATGAATACAATTTAATAAAGCATAGGATAAAACAACATAAATACAATTTAATAGAGCATAGGATAAAACAACATAAATACAATTTAATAAATCATAGGATAAAACAACATAAATACAATTTAATAAAGCATAGGATTAAACAACATAAATACTATTTAATAAAGCATAGGATAAAACCACATAAATACAATCTAATAAAGCACAGGATAAAACAACATAGATACAATTTAATTAAGCAAAGGATACAACAACATAAATACAATTTAGTAAAGCATAGGTCAAAATAACATAAATACAATTTAATAAAGCATAGGATAAAACAACATAAATACAATTTAATAAAGCATAGGATAAAACAACATAAATAACATTTAATAAAGCATAGGATAAAACAACATAAATTCAATTTAATAAAGCATAGGATAAAACAACATAAATGCAATTTAATTAAGCATAGGTTAAAACAACATAAATACAATTTAATAAAGCATAGGACAAAACAACATAAATACAATTCAATAAAGCATAGGTTAAAACAACATAAATACAAGTTAATAAAGCATAGGATAAAACAACATAAATACAATTTAATAAAGCATAGGATAAAACAATATAAATAAAATTTAATAAAGCATAGGATAAAACAAAATAAATAAAAATTTAATAAAGCATAGGATAAAACAACATAAATACAATTTAATAAAGCATAGGATAAAACAACATAAATACAATTTAATAAAGCATAGGATAAAACAACATAAATACTATTTAATAAAGCATAGGATAAAACAACATAAATACAATTTAATTAAGCATAGGTTAAAACAACATAAATACAATTTAATAAAGCATAGGATAAATCAACATAAATTCAATTTAATAAAGCATAGGATAAAACAACATAAATACAATTTAATAAAGCACAGGATAAAACAAAATTAATAAAATTTAATAAAGCATAGGATAAAACAACATAAATAAAATTTAATAAAGCATAGGATAAAACAACATAAATACAATTTAATAAAGCTTAGGATAAAACAACATAAATAAAATTTAATAAAGCATAGGATAAAACAACATAAATACAATTTAATAAAGCATATGATAAAACAACATAAATACAATTTAATAAAGCATATGATAAAACAACATAAATACAATTTAATAAAGCATAGGTTAAAACAACATAAATACAATTTAATAAAGCATAGGATAAAACAACATAAATACAATTTAATAAAGCATAGGATAAAACAACATAAATACAATTTAATAAAGCAAAGGTTAAAACAACATAAATACAATTTAATAAAGCATAGGATAAAACAACATAAATACAATTTAATAAAGCATAGGATAAAACAATATAAATAAAATTTAATAAAGCATAGGATAAAACAACGTAAATAAAAATTTAATAAAGCATAGGATAAAACAACATAAATACAATTTAATAAAGCATAGGATAAAACAACATAAATACAATTTAATAAAGCATAGGATAAAACAACATAAATACAATTTAATAAAGCATAGGATAAAACAACATAAATACAATTTAATTAAGCATAGTTAAAAACAACATAAATACAATTTAATAAAGCATAGGATAAATCAACATAAATACAATTTAATAAAGCATAAGATAAAACAACATGAATACAACTTAATAAAGCATAGGATAAAACAACATAAATACAATTTAATAAAGCATAGGTTAAAACAACATAAATACAATTTAATAAAGCATAGGATAAAACAACATAAATTCAATTTAATAAAGCATAGGATAAAACAACATAAATACAATTTAATAAAGCACAGGATAAAACAAAATAAATAAAATTTAATAAAGCATAGGATAAAACAACATAAATAAAATTTAATAAAGCATAGGATAAAACAACATAAATACAATTTAATAAAGCTTAGGATAAAACAACATAAATAAAATTTAATAAAGCATAGGATAAAACAACATGAATACAATTTAATAAAGCATATGATAAAACAACATAAATACAATTTAATAAAGCATAGGTTAAAACAACATAAATACAATTTAATAAAGCATAGGATAAAACAACATAAATACAATTTAATAAAGCATAGGATAAAACAACATAAATAAAATTTAATAAAGCATAGGATAAAACAACATAAATACAATTTAATAAAGCATATGATAAAACAACATAAATACAATTTAATAAAGCATATGATAAAACAACATAAATACAATTTAATAAAGCATAGGTTAAAACAACATAAATACAATTTAATAAAGCATAGGATAAAACAACATAAATACAATTTAATAAAGCATAGGATAAAACAACATAAATAAAATTTAATAAAGCATAGGATAAAACAACATAAATACAATTTAATAAAGCATAGGATAAAACAACATAAATACAATTTAATAAAGCATAGGATAAAACAACATAAATACAATTTAATAAAGCATAGGATAAAACAACATAAATACAATTTAATAAAGCATAGGATAAAACAACATAAATAAAATTTAATAAAGCATAAGTTAAAATAACATAAATACAATTTAATAAAGCATAGGACAAAACAACATAAAAACAATTTAATAAAGCATAGTTTAAAACAACATAAATACAATTTAATAAAGCATAGGATAAAACCACAGAATTACAATTTAATAAAGCATAGGATAAAACAACATAAAAACAATTTAATAAAGCATAGTTTAAAACAACATAAATACAATTTAATAAAGCATAGGACAAAACAACATAAATACAATTTAATAAAGCATAGGATAAAACAACATAAATACAATTTATAAAGCATAGGATAAAACAACATAAATACAATTTAATAAAGCATAAGATAAAACAACATGAATACAATTTAATAAAGCATAGGATAAAACAACATAAATACAATTTAATAAAGCATAAGATAAAACAACATGAATACAATTTAATAAAGCATAGGATAAAACAACATAAATACAATTTAATAAAGCATAGGATAAAACAAATTAAATACAATATAATAAAGCATAGGATAAAACAACATAAATTCAATTTAATAAAGCATAGGATAAAACAACATAAATACAATTTAATAAAGCATAAGATAAAACAACATGAATACAATTTAATAAAGCATAGGATAAAACAACATGAATACAATTTAATAAAGCATATGATAAAACAACATAAATACAATTTAATAAAGCATAGGTTAAAACAACATAAATACAATTTAATAAAGCATAGGATAAAACAACATAAATACAATTTAATAAAGCATAGGATAAAACAACATAAATAAAATTTAATAAAGCATAGGATAAAACAACATAAATACAATTTAATAAAGCATATGATAAAACAACATAAATACAATTTAATAAAGCATATGATAAAACAACATAAATACAATTTAATAAAGCATAGGTTAAAACAACATAAATACAATTTAATAAAGCATAGGATAAAACAACATAAATACAATTTAATAAAGCATAGGATAAAACAACATAAATAAAATTTAATAAAGCATAGGATAAAACAACATAAATACAATTTAATAAAGCATAGGATAAAACAACATAAATACAATTTAATAAAGCATAGGATAAAACAACATAAATACAATTTAATAAAGCATAGGATAAAACAACATAAATACAATTTAATAAAGCATAGGATAAAACAACATAAATAAAATTTAATAAAGCATAAGTTAAAATAACATAAATACAATTTAATAAAGCATAGGACAAAACAACATAAAAACAATTTAATAAAGCATAGTTTAAAACAACATAAATACAATTTAATAAAGCATAGGATAAAACCACAGAATTACAATTTAATAAAGCATAGGATAAAACAACATAAAAACAATTTAATAAAGCATAGTTTAAAACAACATAAATACAATTTAATAAAGCATAGGACAAAACAACATAAATACAATTTAATAAAGCATAGGATAAAACAACATAAATACAATTTATAAAGCATAGGATAAAACAACATAAATACAATTTAATAAAGCATAAGATAAAACAACATGAATACAATTTAATAAAGCATAGGATAAAACAACATAAATACAATTTAATAAAGCATAAGATAAAACAACATGAATACAATTTAATAAAGCATAGGATAAAACAACATAAATACAATTTAATAAAGCATAGGATAAAACAAATTAAATACAATATAATAAAGCATAGGATAAAACAACATAAATTCAATTTAATAAAGCATAGGATAAAACAACATAAATACAATTTAATAAAGCATAAGATAAAACAACATGAATACAATTTAATAAAGCATAGGATAAAACAACATAAATACAATTTAATAGAGCATAGGATAAAACAACATAAATACAATTTAATAAAGCATAGGATAAAACAACATAAATAAAATTTAATAAAGCATAAGTTAAAATAACATAAATACAATTTAATAAAGCATAGGACAAAACAACATAAAAACAATTTAATAAAGCATAGTTTAAAACAACATAAATACAATTTAATAAAGCATAGGATAAAACCACAGAATTACAATTTAATAAAGCATAGGATAAAACAACATAAAAACAATTTAATAAAGCATAGTTTAAAACAACATAAATACAATTTAATAAAGCATAGGATAAAACAACATAAATACAATTTAATGAAACATAGGATAAACAACATAAATACAATTTAATAAAGCATAGGATAAACAACATAAATAAAATTTAATAAAGCATAGGCTAAAACTACATAAATACAATTTAATAAAGCTTAGGATAAAACAAATTAAATACAATATAATAAAGCATAGGATAAAACAACATAAATACAATTTAATAAAGCATAGGATAAAACAACATAAATACAATTTAATAAAGCATAGGTTAAAACAACATAAATACAATTTAATAAAGCATAGGATAAAACAACATAAATACAATTTAATAAAGCATAGGATAAAACAACATGAATAAAATTTAATAAAGCATAGGATAAAACAACATAAATACAATTTAATAAAGCATAGGATAAAACAACATAAATACAATTTAATAAAGCATAGGATAAAACAACATAAATACAATTTAATAAAGCATAGGATAAAACAACATAAAAACAATTTAATAAAGCATAGGATAAAACAACATAAATAAAATTTAGTAAAGCATAGGTTAAAACAACATAAATACAATTTAATAAACATAGGACAAAACAACATAAATACAATTTAATAAAGCATAGGATAAAACAACATAAATACAATTTAATAAAACATAGGATAAAACAACATAAATACAATTTAATAAAGCATAGGATAAAACAACATAAATAAAATTTAGTAAAGCATAGGTTAAAACAACATAAATACAATTTAATAAAGCATAGGACAAAACAACATAAATACAATTTAATAAAGCATAGTTTAAAACAACATAAATGCAATTTAATAAAGCATAGGATAAAACCACATAAATACAATTTAATAAAGCATAGGATAAAACAACATAAATACAATTTAATAAAGCATAGGACAAAACAACATAAATACAATTTAATAAAGCATAGGATAAAACAACATAAATACAATTTAATGAAACATAGGATAAACAACATGAATACAATTTAATAAAGCATAGGACAAAACAACATAAATACAATTTAATAAAGCATATGTTAAACCAACATAAATACAATTTATTAAAGCATAAGATAAAACAACATGAATATAATTTAGTAAAGCATAAGATAAAACAACATGAATACAATTTAATAAAGCATAGGTTAAAACAACATAAATACAATTTAAGAAAGCATAGGATAAAACTACATAAATACATTTTAATAAAGCATAGGATAAAACAACATAAATACAATTTAATAAAGCATAGGTTAAAACAACATAAATACAATTTAATAAAGCATAGGACAAAACAACATAAATACAATTTAATAAAGCATAGGATAAAACAACATAAATACAATTTATAAAGCATAGGATAAAACAACATAAATACAATTTAATAAAGCATAAGATAAAACAACATGAATACAATTTAATAAAGCATAGGATAAAACAACATAAATACAATTTAATAAAGCATAGGATAAAACAAATTAAATACAATATAATAAAGCATAGGATAAAACAACATAAATTCAATTTAATAAAGCATAGGATAAAACAACATAAATACAATTTAATAAAGCATAAGATAAAACAACATGAATACAATTTAATAAAGCATAGGATAAAACAACATAAATACAATTTAATAGAGCATAGGATAAAACAACATAAATACAATTTAATAAATCATAGGATAAAACAACATAAATACAATTTAATAAAGCATAGGATTAAACAACATAAATACTATTTAATAAAGCATAGGATAAAACCACATAAATACAATTTAATAAAGCACAGGATAAAACAACATAGATACAATTTAATTAAGCAAAGGATACAACAACATAAATACAATTTAGTAACGCATAGGTCAAAATAACATAAATACAATTTAATAAAGCATAGGATAAAACAACATAAATACAATTTAATAAAGCATAGGATAAAACAACATAAATAACATTTAATAAAGCATAGGATAAAACAACATAAATTCAATTTAATAAAGCATAGGATAAAACAACATAAATGCAATTTAATTAAGCATAGGTTAAAACAACATAAATACAATTTAATAAAGCATAGGACAAAACAACATAAATACAATTCAATAAAGCATAGGTTAAAACAACATAAATACAATTCAATAAAGCATAGGTTAAAACAACATAAATACAAGTTAATAAACCATAGGACAAAACAACATAAATACAATTTAATAAAGCATAGGATAAAACAATATAAATAAAATTTAATAAAGCATAGGATAAAACAAAATAAATAAAAATTTAATAAAGCATAGGATAAAACAACATAAATACAATTTAATAAAGCATAGGATAAAACAACATAAATAAAATTTAGTAAAGCATAGGTTAAAACAACATAAATACAATTTAATAAACATAGGACAAAACAACATAAATACAATTTAATAAAGCATAGGATAAAACAACATAAATACAATTTAATAAAGCATAGGATAAAACAACATAAATACAATTTAATAAAGCATAGGATAAAACAACATAAATAAAATTTAGTAAAGCATAGGTTAAAACAACATAAATACAATTTAATAAAGCATAGGACAAAACAACATAAATACAATTTAATAAAGCATAGTTTAAAACAACATAAATGCAATTTAATAAAGCATAGGATAAAACCACAGAAATACAATTTAATAAAGCATAGGATAAAACAACATAAATACAATTTAATAAAGCATAGGACAAAACAACATAAATACAATTTAATAAAGCATAGGATAAAACAACATTAATACAATTTAATGAAACATAGGATAAACAACATGAATACAATTTAATAAAGCATAGGACAAAACAACATAAATACAATTTAATAAAGCATATGTTAAACCAACATAAATACAATTTATTAAAGCATAAGATAAAACAACATGAATATAATTTAGTAAAGCATAAGATAAAACAACATGAATACAATTTAATAAAGCATAGGTTAAAACAACATAAATACAATTTAAGAAAGCATAGGATAAAACTACATAAATACATTTTAATACAGCATAGGATAAAACAACATAAATACAATTTAATAAAGCATAGGTTAAAACAACATAAATACAATTTAATAAAGCATAGGACAAAACAACATAAATACAATTTAATAAAGCATAGGATAAAACAACATAAATACAATTTATAAAGCATAGGATAAAACAACATAAATACAATTTAATAAAGCATAAGATAAAACAACATGAATACAATTTAATAAAGCATAGGATAAAACAACATAAATACAATTTAATAAAGCATAAGATAAAACAACATGAATACAATTTAATAAAGCATAGGATAAAACAACATAAATACAATTTAATAAAGCATAGGATAAAACAAATTAAATACAATATAATAAAGCATAGGATAAAACAACATAAATTCAATTTAATAAAGCATAGGATAAAACAACATAAATACAATTTAATAAAGCATAAGATAAAACAACATGAATACAATTTAATAAAGCATAGGATAAAACAACATAAATACAATTTAATAGAGCATAGGATAAAACAACATAAATACAATTTAATAAATCATAGGATAAAACAACATAAATACAATTTAATAAAGCATAGGATTAAACAACATAAATACTATTTAATAAAGCATAGGATAAAACCACATAAATACAATTTAATAAAGCACAGGATAAAACAACATAGATACAATTTAATTAAGCAAAGGATACAACAACATAAATACAATTTAGTAAAGCATAGGTCAAAATAACATAAATACAATTTAATAAAGCATAGGATAAAACAACATAAATACAATTTAATAAAGCATAGGATAAAACAACATAAATTCAATTTAATAAAGCATAGGATAAAACAACATAAATGCAATTTAATTAAGCATAGGTTAAAACAACATAAATACAATTTAATAAAGCATAGGACAAAACAACATAAATACAATTCAATAAAGAATAGGTTAAAACAACATAAATAGAATTCAATAAAGCATAGGTTAAACAACATAAATACAAGTTAATAAAGCATAGGACAAAACAACATAAATACAATTTAATAAAGCATAGGATAAAACAATATAAATAAAATTTAATAAAGCATAGGATAAAACAAAATAAATAAAAATTTAATAAAGCATAGGATAAAACAACATAAATACAATTTAATAAAGCATAGGATAAAACAACATAAATACAATTTAATAAAGCATAGGATAAAACAACATAAATACTATTTAATAAAGCATAGGATAAAACAACATAAATACAATTTAATTAAGCATAGGATAAATCAACATAAATTCAATTTAATAAAGCATAGGATAAAACAACATAAATACAATTTAATAAAGCACAGGATAAAACAAAATTAATAAAATTTAATAAAGCATAGGATAAAACAACATAAATAAAATTTAATAAAGCATAGGATAAAACAACATAAATACAATTTAATAAAGCTTAGGATAAAACAACATAAATAAAATTTAATAAAGCATAGGATAAAACAACATAAATACAATTTAATAAAGCATATGATAAAACAACATAAATACAATTTAATAAAGCATATGATAAAACAACATAAATACAATTTAATAAAGCATAGGTTAAAACAACATAAATACAATTTAATAAAGCATAGGATAAAACAACATAAATACAATTTAATAAAGCATAGGATAAAACAACATAAATAAAATTTAATAAAGCATAGGATAAAACAACATAAATACAATTTAATAAAGCATAGGATAAAACAACATAAATACAATTTAATAAAGCATAGGATAAAACAACATAAATACAATTTAATAAAGCATAGGATAAAACAACATAAATACAATTTAATAAAGCATAGGATAAAACAACATAAATAAAATTTAATAAAGCATAAGTTAAAATAACATAAATACAATTTAATAAAGCATAGGACAAAACAACATAAAAACAATTTAATAAAGCATAGTTTAAAACAACATAAATACAATTTAATAAAGCATAGGATAAAACCACAGAATTACAATTTAATAAAGCATAGGATAAAACAACATAAAAACAATTTAATAAAGCATAGTTTAAAACAACATAAATACAATTTAATAAAGCATAGGACAAAACAACATAAATACAATTTAATAAAGCATAGGATAAAACAACATAAATACAATTTATAAAGCATAGGATAAAACAACATAAATACAATTTAATAAAGCATAAGATAAAACAACATGAATACAATTTAATAAAGCATAGGATAAAACAACATAAATACAATTTAATAAAGCATAAGATAAAACAACATGAATACAATTTAATAAAGCATAGGATAAAACAACATAAATACAATTTAATAAAGCATAGGATAAAACAAATTAAATACAATATAATAAAGCATAGGATAAAACAACATAAATTCAATTTAATAAAGCATAGGATAAAACAACATAAATACAATTTAATAAAGCATAAGATAAAACAACATGAATACAATTTAATAAAGCATAGGATAAAACAACATAAATACAATTTAATAGAGCATAGGATAAAACAACATAAATACAATTTAATAAATCATAGGATAAAACAACATAAATACAATTTAATAAAGCATAGGATTAAACAACATAAATACTATTTAATAAAGCATAGGATAAAACCACATAAATACAATTTAATAAAGCACAGGATAAAACAACATAGATACAATTTAATTAAGCAAAGGATACAACAACATAAATACAATTTAGTAAAGCATAGGTCAAAATAACATAAATACAATTTAATAAAGCATAGGATAAAACAACATAAATACAATTTAATAAAGCATAGGATAAAACAACATAAATAACATTTAATAAAGCATAGGATAAAACAACATAAATTCAATTTAATAAAGCATAGGATAAAACAACATAAATGCAATTTAATTAAGCATAGGTTAAAACAACATAAATACAATTTAATAAAGCATAGGACAAAACAACATAAATACAATTCAATAAAGCATAGGTTAAAACAACATAAATACAAGTTAATAAAGCATAGGATAAAACAACATAAATACAATTTAATAAAGCATAGGATAAAACAATATAAATAAAATTTAATAAAGCATAGGATAAAACAAAATAAATAAAAATTTAATAAAGCATAGGATAAAACAACATAAATACAATTTAATAAAGCATAGGATAAAACAACATAAATACAATTTAATAAAGCATAGGATAAAACAACATAAATACTATTTAATAAAGCATAGGATAAAACAACATAAATACAATTTAATTAAGCATAGGTTAAAACAACATAAATACAATTTAATAAAGCATAGGATAAATCAACATAAATTCAATTTAATAAAGCATAGGATAAAACAACATAAATACAATTTAATAAAGCACAGGATAAAACAAAATTAATAAAATTTAATAAAGCATAGGATAAAACAACATAAATAAAATTTAATAAAGCATAGGATAAAACAACATAAATACAATTTAATAAAGCTTAGGATAAAACAACATAAATAAAATTTAATAAAGCATAGGATAAAACAACATAAATACAATTTAATAAAGCATATGATAAAACAACATAAATACAATTTAATAAAGCATATGATAAAACAACATAAATACAATTTAATAAAGCATAGGTTAAAACAACATAAATACAATTTAATAAAGCATAGGATAAAACAACATAAATACAATTTAATAAAGCATAGGATAAAACAACATAAATACAATTTAATAAAGCAAAGGTTAAAACAACATAAATACAATTTAATAAAGCATAGGATAAAACAACATAAATACAATTTAATAAAGCATAGGATAAAACAATATAAATAAAATTTAATAAAGCATAGGATAAAACAACATAAATAAAAATTTAATAAAGCATAGGATAAAACAACATAAATACAATTTAATAAAGCATAGGATAAAACAACATAAATACAATTTAATAAAGCATAGGATAAAACAACATAAATACAATTTAATAAAGCATAGGTTAAAACAACATAAATACAATTTAATAAAGCATAGGATAAAACAACATAAATTCAATTTAATAAAGCATAGGATAAAACAACATAAATACAATTTAATAAAGCATAGGATAAAACAACATAAATACAATTTAATAAAGCATAGGATAAAACAACATAAATACAATTTAATAAAGCATAGGATAAAACAACATAAATACAATTTAATAAAGCATAGGATAAAACAACATAAATACAATTTAATAAAGCATAGGATAAAACAACATAAATAAAATTTAATAAAGCATAAGTTAAAATAACATAAATACAATTTAATAAAGCATAGGACAAAACAACATAAAAACAATTTAATAAAGCATAGTTTAAAACAACATAAATACAATTTAATAAAGCATAGGATAAAACCACAGAATTACAATTTAATAAAGCATAGGATAAAACAACATAAAAACAATTTAATAAAGCATAGTTTAAAACAACATAAATACAATTTAATAAAGCATAGGATAAAACAAATTAAATACAATTTAATGAAACATAGGATAAACAACATAAATACAATTTAATAAAGCATAGGATAAACAACATAAATAAAATTTAATAAAGCATAGGCTAAAACTACATAAATACAATTTAATAAAGCTTAGGATAAAACAAATTAAATACAATATAATAAAGCATAGGATAAAACAACATAAATACAATTTACTAAAGCATAGGATAAAACAACATAAATACAATTTAATAAAGCATAGGTTAAAACAACATAAATACAATTTAATAAAGCATAGGACAAAACAACATAAATACAATTCAATAAAGCATAGGTTAAAACAACATAAATACAATTCAATAAAGCATAGGTTAAAACAACATAAATACAAGTTAATAAAGCATAGGACAAAACAACATAAATACAATTTAATAAAGCATAGGATAAAACAATATAAATAAAATTTAATAAAGCATAGGATAAAACAAAATAAATAAAAATTTAATAAAGCATATGATAAAACAACATAAATACAATTTAATAAAGCATAGGATAAAACAACATAAATACAATTTAATAAAGCATAGGATAAAACAACATAAATACTATTTAATAAAGCATAGGATAAAACAACATAAATACAATTTAATTAAGCATAGGATAAATCAACATAAATTCAATTTAATAAAGCATAGGATAAAACAACATAAATACAATTTAATAAAGCACAGGATAAAACAAAATTAATAAAATTTAATAAAGCATAGGATAAAACAACATAAATAAAATTTAATAAAGCATAGGATAAAACAACATAAATACAATTTAATAAAGCTTAGGATAAAACAACATAAATAAAATTTAATAATGCATAGGATAAAAAAACATAAATACAATTTAATAAAGCATATGATAAAACAACATAAATACAATTTAATAAAGCATATGATAAAACAACATAAATACAATTTAATAAAGCATAGGTTAAAACAACATAAATACAATTTAATAAAGCATAGGATAAAACAACATAAATACAATTTAATAAAGCATAGGATAAAACAACATAAATAAAATTTAATAAAGCATAGGATAAAACAACATAAATACAATTTAATAAAGCATAGGATAAAACAACATAAATACAATTTAATAAAGCATAGGATAAAACAACATAAATACAATTTAATAAAGCATAGGATAAAACAACATAAATACAATTTAATAAAGCATAGGATAAAACAACATAAATAAAATTTAATAAAGCATAAGTTAAAATAACATAAATACAATTTAATAAAGCATAGGACAAAACAACATAAAAACAATTTAATAAAGCATAGTTTAAAACAACATAAATACAATTTAATAAAGCATAGGATAAAACCACAGAATTACAATTTAATAAAGCATAGGATAAAACAACATAAAAACAATTTAATAAAGCATAGTTTAAAACAACATAAATACAATTTAATAAAGCATAGGACAAAACAACATAAATACAATTTAATAAAGCATAGGATAAAACAACATAAATACAATTTATAAAGCATAGGATAAAACAACATAAATACAATTTAATAAAGCATAAGATAAAACAACATGAATACAATTTAATAAAGCATAGGATAAAACAACATAAATACAATTTAATAAAGCATAAGATAAAACAACATGAATACAATTTAATAAAGCATAGGATAAAACAACATAAATACAATTTAATAAAGCATAGGATAAAACAAATTAAATACAATATAATAAAGCATAGGATAAAACAACATAAATTCAATTTAATAAAGCATAGGATAAAACAACATAAATACAATTTAATAAAGCATAAGATAAAACAACATGAATACAATTTAATAAAGCATAGGATAAAACAACATATATACAATTTAATAGAGCATAGGATAAAACAACATAAATACAATTTAATAAATCATAGGATAAAACAACATAAATACAATTTAATAAAGCATAGGATTAAACAACATAAATACTATTTAATAAAGCATAGGATAAAACCACATAAATACAATCTAATAAAGCACAGGATAAAACAACATAGATACAATTTAATTAAGCAAAGGATACAACAACATAAATACAATTTAGTAAAGCATAGGTCAAAATAACATAAATACAATTTAATAAAGCATAGGATAAAACAACATAAATACAATTTAATAAAGCATAGGATAAAACAACATAAATAACATTTAATAAAGCATAGGATAAAACAACATAAATTCAATTTAATAAAGCATAGGATAAAACAACATAAATGCAATTTAATTAAGCATAGGTTAAAACAACATAAATACAATTTAATAAAGCATAGGACAAAACAACATAAATACAATTCAATAAAGCATAGGTTAAAACAACATAAATACAAGTTAATAAAGCATAGGATAAAACAACATAAATACAATTTAATAAAGCATAGGATAAAACAATATAAATAAAATTTAATAAAGCATAGGATAAAACAAAATAAATAAAAATTTAATAAAGCATAGGATAAAACAACATAAATACAATTTAATAAAGCATAGGATAAAACAACATAAATACAATTTAATAAAGCATAGGATAAAACAACATAAATACTATTTAATAAAGCATAGGATAAAACAACATAAATACAATTTAATTAAGCATAGGTTAAAACAACATAAATACAATTTAATAAAGCATAGGATAAATCAACATAAATTCAATTTAATAAAGCATAGGATAAAACAACATAAATACAATTTAATAAAGCACAGGATAAAACAAAATTAATAAAATTTAATAAAGCATAGGATAAAACAACATAAATAAAATTTAATAAAGCATAGGATAAAACAACATAAATACAATTTAATAAAGCTTAGGATAAAACAACATAAATAAAATTTAATAAAGCATAGGATAAAACAACATAAATACAATTTAATAAAGCATATGATAAAACAACATAAATACAATTTAATAAAGCATATGATAAAACAACATAAATACAATTTAATAAAGCATAGGTTAAAACAACATAAATACAATTTAATAAAGCATAGGATAAAACAACATAAATACAATTTAATAAAGCATAGGATAAAACAACATAAATACAATTTAATAAAGCAAAGGTTAAAACAACATAAATACAATTTAATAAAGCATAGGATAAAACAACATAAATACAATTTAATAAAGCATAGGATAAAACAATATAAATAAAATTTAATAAAGCATAGGATAAAACAACGTAAATAAAAATTAAATAAAGCATAGGATAAAACAACATAAATACAATTTAATAAAGCATAGGATAAAACAACATAAATACAATTTAATAAAGCATAGGATAAAACAACATAAATACAATTTAATAAAGCATAGGATAAAACAACATAAATACAATTTAATTAAGCATAGTTAAAAACAACATAAATACAATTTAATAAAGCATAGGATAAATCAACATAAATACAATTTAATAAAGCATAAGATAAAACAACATGAATACAACTTAATAAAGCATAGGATAAAACAACATAAATACAATTTAATAAAGCATAGGTTAAAACAACATAAATACAATTTAATAAAGCATAGGATAAAACAACATAAATTCAATTTAATAAAGCAAAGGTTAAAACAACATAAATACAATTTAATAGAGCATAGGATAAAACAACATAAATACAATTTAATAAAGCATAGGATAAAACAACATAAATACAATTTAATAAAGCATATGATAAAACAACATAAATACAATTTAATAAAGCATAGGTTAAAACAACATAAATACAATTTAATAAAGCATAGGATAAAACAACATAAATACAATTTAATAAAGCATAGGATAAAACAACATAAATACAATTTAATAAAGCAAAGGTTAAAACAACATAAATACAATTTAATAAAGCATAGGATAAAACAACATAAATACAATTTAATAAAGCATAGGATAAAACAATATAAATAAAATTTAATAAAGCATAGGATAAAACAACGTAAATAAAAATTAAATAAAGCATAGGATACAACAACATAAATACAATTTAGTAAAGCATAGGTCAAAATAACATAAATACAATTTAATAAAGCATAGGATAAAACAACATAAATACAATTTAATAAAGCATAGGATAAAACAACATAAATAACATTTAATAAAGCATAGGATAAAACAACATAAATTCAATTTAATAAAGCATAGGATAAAACAACATAAATGCAATTTAATTAAGCATAGGTTAAAACAACATAAATACAATTTAATAAAGCATAGGACAAAACAACATAAATACAATTCAATAAAGCATAGGTTAAAACAACATAAATACAAGTTAATAAAGCATAGGATAAAACAACATAAATACAATTTAATAAAGCATAGGATAAAACAATATAAATAAAATTTAATAAAGCATAGGATAAAACAAAATAAATAAAAATTTAATAAAGCATAGGATAAAACAACATAAATACAATTTAATAAAGCATAGGATAAAACAACATAAATACAATTTAATAAAGCATAGGATAAAACAACATAAATACTATTTAATAAAGCATAGGATAAAACAACATAAATACAATTTAATTAAGCATAGGTTAAAACAACATAAATACAATTTAATAAAGCATAGGATAAATCAACATAAATTCAATTTAATAAAGCATAGGATAAAACAACATAAATACAATTTAATAAAGCACAGGATAAAACAAAATTAATAAAATTTAATAAAGCATAGGATAAAACAAAATAAATAAAAATTTAATAAAGCATAGGATAAAACAACATAAATACAATTTAATAAAGCATATGATAAAACAACATAAATACAATTTAATAAAGCATATGATAAAACAACATAAATACAATTTAATAAAGCATAGGTTAAAACAACATAAATACAATTTAATAAAGCATAGGATAAAACAACATAAATACAATTTAATAAAGCATAGGATAAAACAACATAAATACAATTTAATAAAGCAAAGGTTAAAACAACATAAATACAATTTAATAAAGCATAGGATAAAACAACATAAATACAATTTAATAAAGCATAGGATAAAACAATATAAATAAAATTTAATAAAGCATAGGATAAAACAACGTAAATAAAAATTAAATAAAGCATAGGATAAAACAACATAAATACAATTTAATAAAGCATAGGATAAAACAACATAAATACAATTTAATAAAGCATAGGATAAAACAACATAAATACAATTTAATAAAGCATAGGATAAAACAACATAAATACAATTTAATTAAGCATAGTTAAAAACAACATAAATACAATTTAATAAAGCATAGGATAAATCAACATAAATACAATTTAATAAAGCATAAGATAAAACAACATGAATACAACTTAATAAAGCATAGGATAAAACAACATAAATACAATTTAATAAAGCATAGGTTAAAACAACATAAATACAATTTAATAAAGCATAGGATAAAACAACATAAATTCAATTTAATAAAGCATAGGATAAAACAACATAAATACAATTTAATAAAGCACAGGATAAAACAAAATAAATAAAATTTAATAAAGCATAGGATAAAACAACATAAATAAAATTTAATAAAGCATAGGATAAAACAACATAAATACAATTTAATAAAGCTTAGGATAAAACAACATAAATAAAATTTAATAAAGCATAGGATAAAACAACATGAATACAATTTAATAAAGCATATGATAAAACAACATAAATACAATTTAATAAAGCATAGGTTAAAACAACATAAATACAATTTAATAAAGCATAGGATAAAACAACATAAATACAATTTAATAAAGCATAGGATAAAACAACATAAATAAAATTTAATAAAGCATAGGATAAAACAACATAAATACAATTTAATAAAGCATATGATAAAACAACATAAATACAATTTAATAAAGCATATGATAAAACAACATAAATACAATTTAATAAAACATAGGTTAAAACAACATAAATACAATTTAATAAAGCATAGGATAAAACAACATAAATACAATTTAATAAAGCATAGGATAAAACAACATAAATAAAATTTAATAAAGCATAGGATAAAACAACATAAATACAATTTAATAAAGCATAGGATAAAACAACATAAATACAATTTAATAAAGCATAGGATAAAACAACATAAATACAATTTAATAAAGCATAGGATAAAACAACATAAATACAATTTAATAAAGCATAGGATAAAACAACATAAATAAAATTTAATAAAGCATAAGTTAAAATAACATAAATACAATTTAATAAAGCATAGGACAAAACAACATAAAAACAATTTAATAAAGCATAGTTTAAAACAACATAAATACAATTTAATAAAGCATAGGATAAAACCACAGAATTACAATTTAATAAAGCATAGGATAAAACAACATAAAAACAATTTAATAAAGCATAGTTTAAAACAACATAAATACAATTTAATAAAGCATAGGACAAAACAACATAAATACAATTTAATAAAGCATAGGATAAAACAACATAAATACAATTTATAAAGCATAGGATAAAACAACATAAATACAATTTAATAAAGCATAAGATAAAACAACATGAATACAATTTAATAAAGCATAGGATAAAACAACATAAATACAATTTAATAAAGCATAAGATAAAACAACATGAATACAATTTAATAAAGCATAGGATAAAACAACATAAATACAATTTAATAAAGCATAGGATAAAACAAATTAAATACAATATAATAAAGCATAGGATAAAACAACATAAATTCAATTTAATAAAGCATAGGATAAAACAACATAAATACAATTTAATAAAGCATAAGATAAAACAACATGAATACAATTTAATAAAGCATAGGATAAAACAACATAAATACAATTTAATAGAGCATAGGATAAAACAACATAAATACAATTTAATAAATCATAGGATAAAACAACATAAATACAATTTAATAAAGCATAGGATTAAACAACATAAATACTATTTAATAAAGCATAGGATAAAACCACATAAATACAATTTAATAAAGCACAGGATAAAACAACATAGATACAATTTAATTAAGCAAAGGATACAACAACATAAATACAATTTAGTAAAGCATAGGTCAAAATAACATAAATACAATTTAATAAAGCATAGGATAAAACAACATAAATACAATTTAATAAAGCATAGGATAAAACAACATAAATAACATTTAATAAAGCATAGGATAAAACAACATAAATTCAATTTAATAAAGCATAGGATAAAACAACATAAATGCAATTTAATTAAGCATAGGTTAAAACAACATAAATACAATTTAATAAAGCATAGGACAAAACAACATAAATACAATTCAATAAAGCATAGGTTAAAACAACATAAATACAAGTTAATAAAGCATAGGATAAAACAACATAAATACAATTTAATAAAGCATAGGATAAAACAATATAAATAAAATTTAATAAAGCATAGGATAAAACAAAATAAATAAAAATTTAATAAAGCATAGGATAAAACAACATAAATACAATTTAATAAAGCATAGGATAAAACAACATAAATACAATTTAATAAAGCATAGGATAAAACAACATAAATACTATTTAATAAAGCATAGGATAAAACAACATAAATACAATTTAATTAAGCATAGGTTAAAACAACATAAATACAATTTAATAAAGCATAGGATAAATCAACATAAATTCAATTTAATAAAGCATAGGATAAAACAACATAAATACAATTTAATAAAGCACAGGATAAAACAAAATTAATAAAATTTAATAAAGCATAGGATAAAACAACATAAATAAAATTTAATAAAGCATAGGATAAAACAACATAAATACAATTTAATAAAGCTTAGGATAAAACAACATAAATAAAATTTAATAAAGCATAGGATAAAACAACATAAATACAATTTAATAAAGCATATGATAAAACAACATAAATACAATTTAATAAAGCATATGATAAAACAACATAAATACAATTTAATAAAGCATAGGTTAAAACAACATAAATACAATTTAATAAAGCATAGGATAAAACAACATAAATACAATTTAATAAAGCATAGGATAAAACAACATAAATACAATTTAATAAAGCAAAGGTTAAAACAACATAAATACAATTTAATAAAGCATAGGATAAAACAACATAAATACAATTTAATAAAGCATAGGATAAAACAATATAAATAAAATTTAATAAAGCATAGGATAAAACAACATAAATAAAATTTAATAAAGCATAGGATAAAACAACATAAATACAATTTAATAAAGCTTAGGATAAAACAACATAAATAAAATTTAATAAAGCATAGGATAAAACAACATGAATACAATTTAATAAAGCATATGATAAAACAACATAAATACAATTTAATAAAGCATAGGTTAAAACAACATAAATACAATTTAATAAAGCATAGGATAAAACAACATAAATACAATTTAATAAAGCATAGGATAAAACAACATAAATAAAATTTAATAAAGCATAGGATAAAACAACATAAATACAATTTAATAAAGCATAGGATAAAACAACATAAATACAATTTAATAAAGCATAGGATAAAACAACATAAATACAATTTAATAAAGCATAGGATAAAACAACATAAATACAATTTAATAAAGCATAGGATAAAACAACATAAATAAAATTTAATAAAGCATAAGTTAAAATAACATAAATACAATTTAATAAAGCATAGGACAAAACAACATAAAAACAATTTAATAAAGCATAGTTTAAAACAACATAAATACAATTTAATAAAGCATAGGATAAAACCACAGAATTACAATTTAATAAAGCATAGGATAAAACAACATAAAAACAATTTAATAAAGCATAGTTTAAAACAACATAAATACAATTTAATAAAGCATAGGATAAAACAAATTAAATACAATTTAATGAAACATAGGATAAACAACATAAATACAATTTAATAAAGCATAGGATAAACAACATAAATAAAATTTAATAAAGCATAGGCTAAAACTACATAAATACAATTTAATAAAGCTTAGGATAAAACAAATTAAATACAATATAATAAAGCATAGGATAAAACAACATAAATACAATTTACTAAAGCATAGGATAAAACAACATAAATACAATTTAATAAAGCATAGGTTAAAACAACATAAATACAATTTAATAAAGCATAGGATAAAACAACATAAATACAATTTAATAAAGCATAGGATAAAACAACATAAATAAAATTTAATAAAGCATAGGATAAAACAACATAAATACATATTAATAAAGCATAGGATAAAACAACATAAATACAATTTAATAAAGCATAGGATAAAACAACATAAATACAATTTAATAAAGCATAGGATAAAACAACATAAAAACAATTTAATAAAGCATAGGATAAAACAACATAAATAAAATTTAGTAAAGCATAGGTTAAAACAACATAAATACAATTTAATAAACATAGGACAAAACAACATAAATACAATTTAATAAAGCATAGGATAAAACAACATAAATACAATTTAATAAAGCATAGGATAAAACCACAGAATTACAATTTAATAAAGCATAGGATAAAACAACATAAAAACAATTTAATAAAGCATAGTTTAAAACAACATAAATACAATTTAATAAAGCATAGGATAAAACAAATTAAATACAATTTAATGAAACATAGGATAAACAACATAAATACAATTTAATAAAGCATAGGATAAACAACATAAATAAAATTTAATAAAGCATAGGCTAAAACTACATAAATACAATTTAATAAAGCTTAGGATAAAACAAATTAAATACAATATAATAAAGCATAGGATAAAACAACATAAATACAATTTACTAAAGCATAGGATAAAACAACATAAATACAATTTAATAAAGCATAGGTTAAAACAACATAAATACAATTTAATAAAGCATAGGATAAAACAACATAAATACAATTTAATAAAGCATAGGATAAAACAACATAAATAAAATTTAATAAAGCATAGGATAAAACAACATAAATACATATTAATAAAGCATAGGATAAAACAACATAAATACAATTTAATAAAGCATAGGATAAAACAACATAAATACAATTTAATAAAGCATAGGATAAAACAACATAAAAACAATTTAATAAAGCATAGGATAAAACAACATAAATAAAATTTAGTAAAGCATAGGTTAAAACAACATAAATACAATTTAATAAACATAGGACAAAACAACATAAATACAATTTAATAAAGCATAGGATAAAACAACATAAATACAATTTAATAAAGCATAGGATAAAACAACATAAATACAATTTAATAAAGCATAGGATAAAACAACATAAATAAAATTTAGTAAAGCATAGGTTAAAACAACATAAATACAATTTAATAAAGCATAGGACAAAACAACATAAATACAATTTAATAAAGCATAGTTTAAAACAACATAAATGCAATTTAATAAAGCATAGGATAAAACCACATAAATACAATTTAATAAAGCATAGGATAAAACAACATAAATACAATTTAATAAAGCATAGGACAAAACAACATAAATACAATTTAATAAAGCATAGGATAAAACAACATAAATACAATTAAATGAAACATAGGATAAACAACATGAATACAATTTAATAAAGCATAGGACAAAACAACATAAATACAATTTAATTAAGCATATGTTAAACCAACATAAATACAATTTATTAAAGCATAAGATAAAACAACATGAATATAATTTAGTAAAGCATAAGATAAAACAACATGAATACAATTTAATAAAGCATAGGTTAAAACAACATAAATACAATTTAAGAAAGCATAGGATAAAACTACATAAATACATTTTAATAAAGCATAGGATAAAACAACATAAATACAATTTAATAAAGCATAGGTTAAAACAACATAAATACAATTTAATAAAGCATAGGACAAAACACCATAAATGCAATTTAATAAAGCATAGGATAAAACAACATAAATACAATTTATAAACCATAGGATAAAACAACATAAATACAATTTAATAAAGCATAAGATAAAACAACATGAATACAATTTAATAAAGCATAGGATAAAACAACATAAATACAATTTAATAAAGCATAAGATAAAACAACATGAATACAATTTAATAAAGCATAGGATAAAACAACATAAATACAATTTAATAAAGCATAGGATAAAACAAATTAAATACAATATAATAAAGCATAGGATAAAACAACATAAATTCAATTTAATAAAGCATAGGATAAAACAACATAAATACAATTTAATAAAGCATAAGATAAAACAACATGAATACAATTTAATAAAGCATAGGATAAAACAACATAAATACAATTTAATAGAGCATAGGATAAAACAACATAAATACAATTTAATAAATCATAGGATAAAACAACATAAATACAATTTAATAAAGCATAGGATTAAACAACATAAATACTATTTAATAAAGCATAGGATAAAACCACATAAATACAATTTAATAAAGCACAGGATAAAACAACATAGATACAATTTAATTAAGCAAAGGATACAACAACATAAATACAATTTAGTAAAGCATAGGTCAAAATAACATAAATACAATTTAATAAAGCATAGGATAAAACAACATAAATACAATTTAATAAAGCATAGGATAAAACAACATAAATAACATTTAATAAAGCATAGGATAAAACAACATAAATTCAATTTAATAAAGCATAGGATAAAACAACAAAAATGCAATTTAATTAAGCATAGGTTAAAACAACATAAATACAATTTAATAAAGCATAGGACAAAACAACATAAATACAATTCAATAAAGCATAGGTTAAAACAACATAAATACAATTCAATAAAGCATAGGTTAAAACAACATAAATACAAGTTAATAAAGCATAGGACAAAACAACATAAATACAATTTAATAAAGCATAGGATAAAACAATATAAATAAAATTTAATAAAGCATAGGATAAAACAAAATAAATAAAAATTTAATAAAGCATAGGATAAAACAACATAAATACAATTTAATAAAGCATAGGATAAAACAATATAAATAAAATTTAGTAAAGCATAGGTTAAAACAACATAAATACAATTTAATAAACATAGGACAAAACAACATAAATACAATTTAATAAAGCATAGGATAAAACAACATAAATACAATTTAATAAAGCATAGGATAAAACAACATAAATACAATTTAATAAAGCATAGGATAAAACAACATAAATAAAATTTAGTAAAGCATAGGTTAAAACAACATAAATACAATTTAATAAAGCATAGGACAAAACAACATAAATACAATTTAATAAAGCATAGTTTAAAACAACATAAATGCAATTTAATAAAGCATAGGATAAAACCACAGAAATACAATTTAATAAAGCATAGGATAAAACAACATAAATACAATTTAATAAAGCATAGGACAAAACAACATAAATACAATTTAATAAAGCATAGGATAAAACAACATTAATACAATTTAATGAAACATAGGATAAACAACATGAATACAATTTAATAAAGCATAGGACAAAACAACATGAATACAATTTAATAAAGCATTTGTTAAACCAACATAAATACAATTTATTAAAGCATAAGATAAAACAACATGAATATAATTTAGTAAAGCATAAGATAAAACAACATGAATACAATTTAATAAAGCATAGGTTAAAACAACATAAATACAATTTAAGAAAGCATAGGATAAAACTACATAAATACATTTTAATAAAGCATAGGATAAAACAACATAAATACAATTTAATAAAGCATAGGTTAAAACAACATAAATACAATTTAATAAAGCATGGGACAAAACAACATAAATACAATTTAATAAAGCATAGGATAAAACAACATAAATACAATTTATAAAGCATAGGATAAAACAACATAAATACAATTTAATAAAGCATAAGATAAAACAACATGAATACAATTTAATAAAGCATAGGATAAAACAACATAAATACAATTTAATAAAGCATAAGATAAAACAACATGAATACAATTTAATAAAGCATAGGATAAAACAACATAAATACAATTTAATAAAGCATAGGATAAAACAAATTAAATACAATATAATAAAGCATAGGATAAAACAACATAAATTCAATTTAATAAAGCATAGGATAAAACAACATAAATACAATTTAATAAAGCATAAGATAAAACAACATGAATACAATTTAATAAAGCATAGGATAAAACAACATAAATACAATTTAATAGAGCATAGGATAAAACAACATAAATACAATTTAATAAATCATAGGATAAAACAAAATAAATACAATTTAATAAAGCATAGGATTAAACAACATAAATACTATTTAATAAAGCATAGGATAAAACCACATAAATACAATTTAATAAAGCACAGGATAAAACAACATAGATACAATTTAATTAAGCAAAGGATACAACAACATAAATACAATTTAGTAAAGCATAGGTCAAAATAACATAAATACAATTTAATAAAGCATAGGATAAAACAACATAAATACAATTTAATAAAGCATAGGATAAAACAACATAAATTCAATTTAATAAAGCATAGGATAAAACAACATAAATGCAATTTAATTAAGCATAGGTTAAAACAACATAAATACAATTTAATAAAGCATAGGACAAAACAACATAAATACAATTCAATAAAGCATAGGTTAAAACAACATAAATACAATTCAATAAAGCATAGGTTAAAACAACATAAATACAAGTTAATAAAGCATAGGACAAAACAACATAAATACAATTTAATAAAGCATAGGATAAAACAATATAAATAAAATTTAATAAAGCATAGGATAAAACAAAATAAATAAAAATTTAATAAAGCATAGGATAAAACAACATAAATACAATTTAATGAAACATAGGATAAACAACATGAATACAATTTAATAAAGCATAGGATAAACAACATAAATAAAATTTAATAAAGCATAGGCTAAAACTACATAAATACAATTTAATAAAGCTTAGGATAAAACAAATTAAATACAATATAAAAAAGCATAGGATAAAACAACATAAATACAATTTACTAAAGCATAGGATAAAACAACATAAATACAATTTAATAAAGCATAGGTTAAAACAACATAAATACAATTTAATAAAGCATAGGATAAAACAACATAAATACAATTTAATAAAGCATAGGATAAAACAACATAAATAAAATTTAATAAAGCATAGGATAAAACAACATAAATACAATTTAATAAAGCATAGGATAAAACAACATAAATACAATTTAATAAAGCATAGGATAAAACAACATAAATACAATTTAATAAAGCATAGGATAAAACAACATAAATACAATTTAATAAAGCATAGGATTAAACAACATAAATACTATTTAATAAAGCATAGGATAAAACCACATAAATACAATTTAATAAAGCACAGGATAAAACAACATAGATACAATTTAATTAAGCAAAGGATACAACAACATAAATACAATTTAGTAAAGCATAGGTCAAAATAACATAAATACAATTTAATAAAGCATAGGATAAAACAATATAAATACAATTTAATAAAGCATAGGATAAAACAACATAAATTCAATTTAATAAAGCACAGGATAAAACAACATAAATGCAATTTAATTAAGCATAGGTTAAAACAACATAAATACAATTTAATAAAGCATAGGACAAAACAACATAAATACAATTCAATAAAGCATAGGTTAAAACAACATAAATACAAGTTAATAAAGCATAGGATAAAACAACATAAATACAATTTAATAAAGCATAGGATAAAACAATATAAATAAAATTTAATAAAGCATAGGATAAAACAACATAAATAAAAATTTAATAAAGCATAGGATAAAACAAATTAAATACAATATAATAAAGCATAGGATAAAACAACATAAATACAATTTAATAAAGCATAGGATAAATCAACATAAATACAATTTAATAAAGCATAGGTTAAAACAACATAAATACAATTTAATAAAGCATAGGATAAAACAACATAAATTCAATTTAATAAAGCATAGGATAAAACAACATAAATACAATTTAATAAAGCACAGGATAAAACAAAATAAATAAAATTTAATAAAGCATAGGATAAAACAACATAAATAAAATTTAATAAAGCATAGGATAAAACAACATAAATACAATTTAATAAAGCTTAGGATAAAACAACATAAATAAAATTTAATAAAGCATAGGATAAAACAACATGAATACAATTTAATAAAGCATATGATAAAACAACATAAATACAATTTAATAAAGCATAGGTTAAAACAACATAAATACAATTTAATAAAGCATAGGATAAAACAACATAAATACAATTTAATAAAGCATAGGATAAAACAACATAAATAAAATTTAATAAAGCATAGGATAAAACAACATAAATACAATTTAATAAAGCATAGGATAAAACAACATAAATACAATTTAATAAAGCATAGGATAAAACAACATAAATACAATTTAATAAAGCATAGGATAAAACAACATAAATACAATTTAATAAAGCAAAGGATAAAACAACATAAATACAATTTAATAAAGCATAGGATAAAACAACATAAATACAATTTAATAAAGCATAGGATAAAACAACATAAATACAATTTAATAAAGCATAGGATAAAACCACAGAATTACAATTTAATAAAGCATAGGATAAAACAACATAAAAACAATTTAATAAAGCATAGTTTAAAACAACATAAATACAATTTAATAAAGCATAGGATAAAACAACATAAATACAATTTAATGAAACATAGGATAAACAACATAAATACAATTTAATAAAGCATAGGATAAACAACATAAATAAAATTTAATAAAGCATAGGCTAAAACTACATAAATACAATTTAATAAAGCTTAGGATAAAACAAATTAAATACAATATAATAAAGCATAGGATAAAACAACATAAATACAATTTACTAAAGCATAGGATAAAACAACATAAATACAATTTAATAAAGCATAGTTTAAAACAACATAAATACAATTTAATAAAGCATAGGATAAAACCACAGAATTACAATTTAATAAAGCATAGGATAAAACAACATAAATACAATTTAATAAAGCATAGGATAAAACAACATAAATACAATTTAATGAAGCATAGGATAAACAACATAAATACAATTTAATAAAGCATAGGATAAACAACATAAATAAAATTTAATAAAGCATAGGCTAAAACTACATAAATACAATTTAATAAAGCTTAGGATAAAACAAATTAAATACAATATAATAAAGCAAAGGATAAAACAACATAAATACAATTTACTAAAGCATAGGATAAAACAACATAAATACAATTTAATAAAGCATAGGTTAAAACAACATAAATACAATTTAATAAAGCATAGGATAAAACAACATAAATACAATTTAATAAAGCATAGGATAAAACAACATAAATAAAATTTAATAAAGCATAGGATAAAACAACATAAATACAATTTAATAAAGCATAGGATAAAACAACATAAATACAATTTAATAAAGCATAGGATAAAACAACATAAATACAATTTAATAAAGCATAGGATAAAACAACATAAATACAATTTAATAAAGCATAGGATTAAACAACATAAATACTATTAATAAAGCATAGGATAAAACCACATAAATACAATTTAATAAAGCACAGGATAAAACAACATAGATACAATTTAATTAAGCAAAGGATACAACAACATAAATACAATTTAGTAAAGCATAGGTCAAAATAACATAAATACAATTTAATAAAGCATAGGATAAAACAACATAAATACAATTTAATAAAGCATAGGATAAAACAACATAAATAACATTTAATAAAGCATAGGATAAAACAACATAAATTCAATTTAATAAAGCACAGGATAAAACAACATAAATGCAATTTAATTAAGCATAGGTTAAAACAACATAAATACAATTTAATAAAGCATAGGACAAAACAACATAAATACAATTCAATAAAGCATAGGTTAAAACAACATAAATACAAGTTAATAAAGCATAGGATAAAACAACATAAATACAATTTAATAAAGCATAGGATAAAACAATATAAATAAAATTTAATAAAGCATAGGATAAAACAACATAAATAAAAATTTAATAAAGCATAGGATAAAACAAATTAAATACAATATAATAAAGCATAGGATAAAACAACATAAATTCAATTTAATAAAGCATAGGATAAAACAACATAAATACAATTTAATAAAGCATAAGATAAAACAACATGAATACAATTTAATAAAGCATAGGATAAAACAACATAAATACAATTTAATAGAGCATAGGATAAAACAACATAAATACAATTTATAAAGCATAGGATAAAACAACATAAATACAATTTAATAAAGCATAGGATAAAACAACATAAATACAATTTAATAAAGCATAGGATAAATCAACATAAATACAATTTAATAAAGCATAGGTTAAAACAACATAAATACAATTTAATAAAGCATAGGATAAAACAACATAAATACAATTTAATGAAACATAGGAAAAACAACATAAATACAATTTAATAAAGCATAGGATAAACAACATAAATAAAATTTAATAAAGCATAGGCTAAAACTACATAAATACAATTTAATAAAGCATAGGATAAAACAACATAAATAAAATTTAATAAAGCATAGGATAAAACAACATAAATACAATTTAATAAAGCATAGGATAAAACAACATAAAAACAATTTAATAAAGCATAGGATAAAACAACATAAATAAAATTTAGTAAAGCATAGGTTAAAACAACATAAATACAATTTAATAAACATAGGACAAAACAACATAAATACAATTTAATAAAGCATAGGATAAAACAACATAAATACAATTTAATAAAGCATAGGATAAAACAACATAAATACAATTTAATAAAGCATAGGATAAAACAACATAAATAAAATTTAGTAAAGCATAGGTTAAAACAACATAAATACAATTTAATAAAGCATAGGACAAAACAACATAAATACAATTTAATAAAGCATAGTTTAAAACAACATAAATGCAATTTAATAAAGCATAGGATAAAACCACATAAATACAATTTAATAAAGCATAGGATAAAACAACATAAATACAATTTAATAAAGCATAGGACAAAACAACATAAATACAATTTAATAAAGCATAGGATAAAACAACATAAATACAATTTAATGAAACATAGGATAAACAACATGAATACAATTTAATAAAGCATAGGACAAAACAACATAAATACAATTTAATAAAGCATATGTTAAACCAACATAAATACAATTTATTAAAGCATAAGATAAAACAACATGAATATAATTTAGTAAAGCATAAGATAAAACAACATGAATACAATTTAATAAAGCATAGGTTAAAACAACATAAATACAATTTAAGAAAGCATAGGATAAAACTACATAAATACATTTTAATAAAGCATAGGATAAAACAACATAAATACAATTTAATAAAGCATAGGTTAAAACAACATAAATACAATTTAATAAAGCATAGGACATAACAACATAAATACAATTTAATAAAGCATAGGATAAAACAACATAAATACAATTTATAAAGCATAGGATAAAACAACATAAATACAATTTAATAAAGCATAAGATAAAACAACATGAATACAATTTAATAAAGCATAGGATAAAACAACATAAATACAATTTAATAAAGCATAAGATAAAACAACATGAATACAATTTAATAAAGCATAGGATAAAACAACATAAATACAATTTAATAAAGCATAGGATAAAACAAATTAAATACAATATAATAAAGCATAGGATAAAACAACATAAATTCAATTTAATAAAGCATAGGATAAAACAACATAGATACAATTTAATTAAGCAAAGGATACAACAACATAAATACAATTTAGTAAAGCATAGGTCAAAATAACATAAATACAATTTAATAAAGCATAGGATAAAACAACATAAATACAATTTAATAAAGCATAGGATAAAACAACATAAATAACATTTAATAAAGCATAGGATAAAACAACATAAATTCAATTTAATAAAGCATAGGATAAAACAACATAAATGCAATTTAATTAAGCATAGGTTAAAACAACATAAATACAATTTAATAAAGCATAGGACAAAACAACATAAATACAATTCAATAAAGCATAGGTTAAAACAACATAAATACAATTCAATAAAGCATAGGTTAAAACAACATAAATACAAGTTAATAAAGCATAGGACAAAACAACATAAATACAATTTAATAAAGCATAGGATAAAACAATATAAATAAAATTTAATAAAGCATAGGATAAAACCAAATAAATTAAAATTTAATAAAGCATAGGATAAAACAAATTAAATACAATATAATAAAGCATAGGATAAAACAACATAAATTCAATTTAATAAAGCATAGGATAAAACAACATAAATACAATTTAATAAAGCATAAGATAAAACAACATGAATACAATTTAATAAAGCATAGGATAAAACAACATAAATACAATTTAATAGAGCATAGGATAAAACAACATAAATACAATTTAATAAATCATAGGATAAAACAACATAAATACAATTTAATAAAGCATAGGATTAAACAACATAAATACTATTTAATAAAGCATAGGATAAAACCACATAAATACAATTTAATAAAGCACAGGATAAAACAACATAGATACAATTTAATTAAGCAAAGGATACAACAACATAAATACAATTTAGTAAAGCATAGGTCAAAATAATATAAATACAATTTAATAAAGCATAGGATAAAACAACATAAATACAATTTAATAAAGCATAGGACAAAACAACATAAATACAGTTCAATAACGCATAGGTTAAAACAACATAAATACAATTCAATAAAGCATAGGTTAAAACAACATGAATACAAGTTAATAAAGCATAGGACAAAACAACATAAATACAATTTAATAAAGCATAGGATAAAACAATATAAATAAAATTTAATAAAGCATAGGATAAAACAAAATAAATAAAAATTTAATAAAGCATAGGATAAAACAACATAAATACAATTTAATAAAGCATAGGATAAAACAACATAAATACAATTTAATAAAGCATAGGATAAAACAACATAAATACTATTTAATAAAGCATAGGATAAAACAACATAAATACAATTTAATTAAGCATAGGATAAATCAACATAAATTCAATTTAATAAAGCATAGGATAAAACAACATAAATAAAACTTAATAAAGCATAGGATAAAACAACATAAATACAATTTAATAAAGCATATGATAAAACAACATAAATACAATTTAATAAAGCATTGGTTAAAGCAACATAAATACAATTTAATGAAGCATAGGATAAAACAACATAAATACAATTTAATAAAGCATAGGATAAAACAACATAAATAAAATTTAATAAAGCATAGGATAAAACAACATAAATACAATTTAATAAAGCATAGGATAAAACAACATAAATACAATTTAATAAAGCATAGGATTAAACAACATAAATACTATTAATAAAGCATAGGATAAAACCACATAAATACAATTTAATAAAGCACAGGATAAAACAACATAGATACAATTTAATTAAGCAAAGGATACAACAACATAAATACAATTTAGTAAAGCATAGGTCAAAATAACATAAATACAATTTAATAAAGCATAGGATAAAACAACATAAATACAATTTAATAAAGCATAGGATAAAACAACATAAATAACATTTAATAAAGCATAGGATAAAACAACATAAATTCAATTTAATAAAGCACAGGATAAAACAACATAAATGCAATTTAATTAAGCATAGGTTAAAACAACATAAATACAATTTAATAAAGCATAGGACAAAACAACATAAATACAATTCAATAAAGCATAGGTTAAAACAACATAAATACAAGTTAATAAAGCATAGGATAAAACAACATAAATACAATTTAATAAAGCATAGGATAAAACAATATAAATAAAATTTAATAAAGCATAGGATAAAACAACATAAATAAAAATTTAATAAAGCATAGGATAAAACAAATTAAATACAATATAATAAAGCATAGGATAAAACAACATAAATTCAATTTAATAAAGCATAGGATAAAACAACATAAATACAATTTAATAAAGCATAAGATAAAACAACATGAATACAATTTAATAAAGCATAGGATAAAACAACATAAATACAATTTAATAGAGCATAGGATAAAACAACATAAATACAATTTATAAAGCATAGGATAAAACAACATAAATACAATTTAATAAAGCATAGGATAAAACAACATAAATACAATTTAATAAAGCATAGGATAAATCAACATAAATACAATTTAATAAAGCATAGGTTAAAACAACATAAATACAATTTAATAAAGCATAGGATAAAACAACATAAATACAATTTAATGAAACATAGGAAAAACAACATAAATACAATTTAATAAAGCATAGGATAAACAACATAAATAAAATTTAATAAAGCATAGGCTAAAACTACATAAATACAATTTAATAAAGCATAGGATAAAACAACATAAATAAAATTTAATAAAGCATAGGATAAAACAACATAAATACAATTTAATAAAGCATAGGATAAAACAACATAAAAACAATTTAATAAAGCATAGGATAAAACAACATAAATAAAATTTAGTAAAGCATAGGTTAAAACAACATAAATACAATTTAATAAACATAGGACAAAACAACATAAATACAATTTAATAAAGCATAGGATAAAACAACATAAATACAATTTAATAAAGCATAGGATAAAACAACATAAATACAATTTAATAAAGCATAGGATAAAACAACATAAATAAAATTTAGTAAAGCATAGGTTAAAACAACATAAATACAATTTAATAAAGCATAGGACAAAACAACATAAATACAATTTAATAAAGCATAGTTTAAAACAACATAAATGCAATTTAATAAAGCATAGGATAAAACCACATAAATACAATTTAATAAAGCATAGGATAAAACAACATAAATACAATTTAATAAAGCATAGGACAAAACAACATAAATACAATTTAATAAAGCATAGGATAAAACAACATAAATACAATTTAATGAAACATAGGATAAACAACATGAATACAATTTAATAAAGCATAGGACAAAACAACATAAATACAATTTAATAAAGCATATGTTAAACCAACATAAATACAATTTATTAAAGCATAAGATAAAACAACATGAATATAATTTAGTAAAGCATAAGATAAAACAACATGAATACAATTTAATAAAGCATAGGTTAAAACAACATAAATACAATTTAAGAAAGCATAGGATAAAACTACATAAATACATTTTAATAAAGCATAGGATAAAACAACATAAATACAATTTAATAAAGCATAGGTTAAAACAACATAAATACAATTTAATAAAGCATAGGACATAACAACATAAATACAATTTAATAAAGCATAGGATAAAACAACATAAATACAATTTATAAAGCATAGGATAAAACAACATAAATACAATTTAATAAAGCATAAGATAAAACAACATGAATACAATTTAATAAAGCATAGGATAAAACAACATAAATACAATTTAATAAAGCATAAGATAAAACAACATGAATACAATTTAATAAAGCATAGGATAAAACAACATAAATACAATTTAATAAAGCATAGGATAAAACAAATTAAATACAATATAATAAAGCATAGGATAAAACAACATAAATTCAATTTAATAAAGCATAGGATAAAACAACATAGATACAATTTAATTAAGCAAAGGATACAACAACATAAATACAATTTAGTAAAGCATAGGTCAAAATAACATAAATACAATTTAATAAAGCATAGGATAAAACAACATAAATACAATTTAATAAAGCATAGGATAAAACAACATAAATAACATTTAATAAAGCATAGGATAAAACAACATAAATTCAATTTAATAAAGCATAGGATAAAACAACATAAATGCAATTTAATTAAGCATAGGTTAAAACAACATAAATACAATTTAATAAAGCATAGGACAAAACAACATAAATACAATTCAATAAAGCATAGGTTAAAACAACATAAATACAATTCAATAAAGCATAGGTTAAAACAACATAAATACAAGTTAATAAAGCATAGGACAAAACAACATAAATACAATTTAATAAAGCATAGGATAAAACAATATAAATAAAATTTAATAAAGCATAGGATAAAACCAAATAAATTAAAATTTAATAAAGCATAGGATAAAACAAATTAAATACA
Source organism: Phyllobates terribilis (assembly GCF_046119375.1). Taxonomy (NCBI): domain Eukaryota; kingdom Metazoa; phylum Chordata; class Amphibia; order Anura; family Dendrobatidae; genus Phyllobates; species Phyllobates terribilis. The sequence goes on from NW_027362778.1 coordinate 3,155,673, forward strand.
ATATAATAAAGCATAGGATAAAACAACATAAATTCAATTTAATAAAGCATAGGATAAAACAACATAAATACAATTTAATAAAGCATAAGATAAAACAACATGAATACAATTTAATAAAGCATAGGATAAAACAACATAAATACAATTTAATAGAGCATAGGATAAAACAACATAAATACAATTTAATAAATCATAGGATAAAACAACATAAATACAATTTAATAAAGCATAGGATTAAACAACATAAATACTATTTAATAAAGCATAGGATAAAACCACATAAATACAATTTAATAAAGCACAGGATAAAACAACATAGATACAATTTAATTAAGCAAAGGATACAACAACATAAATACAATTTAGTAAAGCATAGGTCAAAATAATATAAATACAATTTAATAAAGCATAGGATAAAACAACATAAATACAATTTAATAAAGCATAGGACAAAACAACATAAATACAGTTCAATAACGCATAGGTTAAAACAACATAAATACAATTCAATAAAGCATAGGTTAAAACAACATGAATACAAGTTAATAAAGCATAGGACAAAACAACATAAATACAATTTAATAAAGCATAGGATAAAACAATATAAATAAAATTTAATAAAGCATAGGATAAAACAAAATAAATAAAAATTTAATAAAGCATAGGATAAAACAACATAAATACAATTTAATAAAGCATAGGATAAAACAACATAAATACAATTTAATAAAGCATAGGATAAAACAACATAAATACTATTTAATAAAGCATAGGATAAAACAACATAAATACAATTTAATTAAGCATAGGATAAATCAACATAAATTCAATTTAATAAAGCATAGGATAAAACAACATAAATAAAACTTAATAAAGCATAGGATAAAACAACATAAATACAATTTAATAAAGCATATGATAAAACAACATAAATACAATTTAATAAAGCATTGGTTAAAGCAACATAAATACAATTTAATGAAGCATAGGATAAAACAACATAAATACAATTTAATAAAGCATAGGATAAAACAACATAAATAAAATTTAATAAAGCATAGGATAAAACAACATAAATACAATTTAATAAAGCATAGGATAAAACAACATAAATACAATTTAATAAAGCATAGGATAAAACAACATAAATACAATTTAATAAAGCATAGGATAAAACAACATAAATACAATGTAATAAAGCGTAGGATAAAACAACATAAATAAAATGTAATAAAGCATAAGTTAAAATAACATAAATACAATTTAATAAAGCATAGGACAAAACAACATAAAAACAATTTAATAAAGCATAGTTTAAAACAACATAAATACAATTTAATAAAGCATAGGATAAAACAACATGAATACAATTTAATAAAGCATATGATAAAACAACATAAATACAATTTAATAAAGCATAGGTTAAAACAACATAAATACAATTTAATAAAGCATAGGATAAAACAACATAAATACAATTTAATAAAGCATAGGATAAAACAACATAAATAAAATTTAATAAAGCATAGGATAAAACAACATAAATACAATTTAATAAAGCATAGGATAAAACAACATAAATACAATTTAATAAAGCATAGGATAAAACAACATAAATACAATTTAATAAAGCATAGGATAAAACAACATAAATACAATTTAATAAAGCATAGGATAAAACAACATAAATAAAATTTAATAAAGCATAAGTTAAAATAACATAAATACAATTTAATAAAGCATAGGACAAAACAACATAAAAACAATTTAATAAAGCATAGTTTAAAACAACATAAATACAATTTAATAAAGCATAGGATAAAACCACAGAATTACAATTTAATAAAGCATAGGATAAAACAACATAAAAACAATTTAATAAAGCATAGTTTAAAACAACATAAATACAATTTAATAAAGCATAGGATAAAACAACATAAATACAATTTAATGAAACATAGGATAAACAACATAAATACAATTTAATAAAGCATAGGATAAACAACATAAATAAAATTTAATAAAGCATAGGATAAAACAACATAAATACAATTTACTAAAGCATAGGATAAAACAACATAAATACAATTTAATAAAGCATAGGATAAAACAACATAAATACAATTTACTAAAGCATAGGATAAAACAACATAAATACAATTTAATAAAGCATAGGTTAAAACAACATAAATACAATTTAATAAAGCATAGGATAAAACAACATAAATACTATTAATAAAGCATAGGATAAAACCACATAAATACAATTTAATAAAGCACAGGATAAAACAACATAGATACAATTTAATTAAGCAAAGGATACAACAACATAAATACAATTTAGTAAAGCATAGGTCAAAATAACATAAATACAATTTAATAAAGCATAGGATAAAACAACATAAATACAATTTAATAAAGCATAGGATAAAACAACATAAATAACATTTAATAAAGCATAGGATAAAACAACATAAATTCAATTTAATAAAGCACAGGATAAAACAACATAAATGCAATTTAATTAAGCATAGGTTAAAACAACATAAATACAATTTAATAAAGCATAGGACAAAACAACATAAATACAATTCAATAAAGCATAGGTTAAAACAACATAAATACAAGTTAATAAAGCATAGGATAAAACAACATAAATACAATTTAATAAAGCATTGGATAAAACAATATAAATAAAATTTAATAAAGCATAGGATAAAACAACATAAATAAAAATTTAATAAAGCATAGGATAAAACAAATTAAATACAATATAATAAAGCATAGGATAAAACAACATAAATTCAATTTAATAAAGCATAGGATAAAACAACATAAATACAATTTAATAAAGCATAAGATAAAACAACATGAATACAATTTAATAAAGCATAGGATAAAACAACATAAATACAATTTAATAGAGCATAGGATAAAACAACATAAATACAATTTATAAAGCATAGGATAAAACAACATAAATACAATTTAATAAAGCATAGGATAAAACAACATAAATACAATTTAATAAAGCATAGGATAAATCAACATAAATACAATTTAATAAAGCATAGGTTAAAACAACATAAATACAATTTAATAAAGCATAGGATAAAACAACATAAATTCAATTTAATAAAGCATAGGATAAAACAACATAAATACAATTTAATAAAGCACAGGATAAAACAAAATAAATAAAATTTAATAAAGCATAGGATAAAACAACATAAATAAAATTTAATAAAGCATAGGATAAAACAACATAAATACAATTTAATAAAGCTTAGGATAAAACAACATAAATAAAATTTAATAAAGCATAGGATAAAACAACATGAATACAATTTAATAAAGCATATGATAAAACAACATAAATACAATTTAATAAAGCATAGGTTAAAACAACATAAATACAATTTAATAAAGCATAGGATAAAACAACATAAATACAATTTAATAAAGCATAGGATAAAACAACATAAATAAAATTTAATAAAGCATAGGATAAAACAACATAAATACAATTTAGTAAAGCATAGGATAAAGCAACATAAATACAATTTAATAAAGCATAGGATAAAACAACATAAATACAATTTAATAAAGCATAGGATAAAACAACATAAATACAATTTAATAAAGCATAGGATAAAACAACATAAATAAAATTTAATAAAGCATAAGTTAAAATAACATAAATACAATTTAATAAAGCATAGGACAAAACAACATAAAAACAATTTAATAAAGCATAGTTTAAAACAACATAAATACAATTTAATAAAGCATAGGATAAAACCACAGAATTACAATTTAATAAAGCATAGGATAAAACAACATAAAAACAATTTAATAAAGCATAGTTTAAAACAACATAAATACAATTTAATAAAGCATAGGATAAAACAACATAAATACAATTTAATGAAACATAGGATAAACAACATAAATACAATTTAATAAAGCATAGGATAAACAACATAAATAAAATTTAATAAAGCATAGGCTAAAACTACATAAATACAATTTAATAAAGCTTAGGATAAAACAAATTAAATACAATATAATAAAGCATAGGATAAAACAACATAAATACAATTTACTAAAGCATAGGATAAAACAACATAAATACAATTTAATAAAGCATAGGTTAAAACAACATAAATACAATTTAATAAAGCATAGGATAAAACAACATAAATACAATTTAATAAAGCATAGGATAAAACAACATAAATAAAATTTAATAAAGCATAGGATAAAACAACATAAATACAATTTAATAAATCATAGGATAAAACAACATAAATACAATTTAATAAAGCATAGGATAAAACAACATAAATACAATTTAATAAAGCATAGGATAAAACAACATAAAAACAATTTAATAAAGCATAGGATAAAACAACATAAATAAAATTTAGTAAAGCATAGGTTAAAACAACATAAATACAATTTAATAAACATAGGACAAAACAACATAAATACAATTTAATAAAGCATAGGATAAAACAACATAAATACAATTTAATAAAGCATAGGATAAAACAACATAAATACAATTTAATAAAGCATAGGATAAAACAACATAAATAAAATTTAGTAAAGCATAGGTTAAAACAACATAAATACAATTTAATAAAGCATAGGATAAAACAACATAAATACAATTTAATAAAGCATAGGATAAAACAACATAAATAAAATTTAATAAAGCATAGGATAAAACAACATAAATACAATTTAATAAAGCATAGGATAAAACAACATAAATACAATTTAATAAAGCATAGGATAAAACAACATAAATACAATTTAATAAAGCATAGGATAAAACAACATAAATAAAATTTAATAAAGCATAGGATAAAACAACATAAATAAAATTTAATAAAGCATAAGTTAAAATAACATAAATACAATTTAATAAAGCATAGGACAAAACAACATAAAAACAATTTAATAAAGCATAGTTTAAAACAACATAAATACAATTTAATAAAGCATAGGATAAAACCACAGAATTACAATTTAATAAAGCATAGGATAAAACAACATAAAAACAATTTAATAAAGCATAGTTTAAAACAACATAAATACAATTTAATAAAGCATAGGATAAAACAACATAAATACAATTTAATGAAACATAGGATAAACAACATAAATACAATTTAATAAAGCATAGGATAAACAACATAAATAAAATTTAATAAAGCATAGGCTAAAACTACATAAATACAATTTAATAAAGCTTAGGATAAAACAAATTAAATACAATATAATAAAGCATAGGATAAAACAACATAAATACAATTTACTAAAGCATAGGATAAAACAACATAAATACAATTTAATAAAGCATAGTTTAAAACAACATAAATACAATTTAATAAAGCATAGGATAAAACCACAGAATTACAATTTAATAAAGCATAGGATAAAACAACATAAATACAATTTAATAAAGCATAGGATAAAACAACATAAATACAATTTAATGAAACATAGGATAAACAACATAAATACAATTTAATAAAGCATAGGATAAACAACATAAATAAAATTTAATAAAGCATAGGCTAAAACTACATAAATACAATTTAATAAAGCTTAGGATAAAACAAATTAAATACAATATAATAAAGCATAGGATAAAACAACATAAATACAATTTACTAAAGCATAGGATAAAACAACATAAATACAATTTAATAAAGCATAGGTTAAAAAAACATAAATACAATTTAATAAAGCATAGGATAAAACAACATAAATACAATTTATTAAAGCATAGGATAAAACAACATAAATAAAATTTAATAAAGCATAGGATAAAACAACATAAATACAATTTAATAAAGCATAGGATAAAACAACATAAATACAATTTAATAAAGCATAGGATAAAACAACATAAATACAATTTAATAAAGCATAGGATAAAACAACATAAATACAATTTTATAAAGCATAGGATAAAACAACATAAATACAATTTAATAAAGCATAGGATTAAACAACATAAATACTATTAATAAAGCATAGGATAAAACCACATAAATACAATTTAATAAAGCACAGGATAAAACAACATAGATACAATTTAATTAAGCAAAGGATACAACAACATAAATACAATTTAGTAAAGCATAGGTCAAAATAACATAAATACAATTTAATAAAGCATAGGATAAAACAACATAAATACAATTTAATAAAGCATAGGATAAAACAACATAAATAACATTTAATAAAGCATAGGATAAAACAACATAAATTCAATTTAATAAAGCACAGGATAAAACAACATAAATGCAATTTAATTAAGCATAGGTTAAAACAACATAAATACAATTTAATAAAGCATAGGACAAAACAACATAAATACAATTCAATAAAGCATAGGTTAAAACAACATAAATACAAGTTAATAAAGCATAGGATAAAACAACATAAATACAATTTAATAAAGCATAGGATAAAACAATATAAATAAAATTTAATAAAGCATAGGATAAAACAACATAAATAAAAATTTAATAAAGCATAGGATAAAACAAATTAAATACAATATAATAAAGCATAGGATAAAACAACATAAATTCAATTTAATAAAGCATAGGATTAAACAACATAAATACAATTTAATAAAGCATAAGATAAAACAACATGAATACAATTTAATAAAGCATAGGATAAAACAACATAAATACAATTTACTAAAGCATAGGATAAAACAACATAAATACAATTTAATAAAGCATAGGTTAAAACAACATAAATACAATTTAATAAAGCATAGGATAAAACAACATAAATACAATTTAATAAAGCATAGGATAAAACAACATAAATAAAATTTAATAAAGCATAGGATAAAACAACATAAATACAATTTAATAAAGCATAGGATAAAACAACATAAATACAATTTAATAAAGCATAGGATAAAACAACATAAATACAATTTAATAAAGCATAGGATAAAACAACATAAAAACAATTTAATAAAGCATAGGATAAAACAACATAAATAAAATTTAGTAAAGCATAGGTTAAAACAACATAAATACAATTTAATAAACATAGGACAAAACAACATAAATACAATTTAATAAAGCATAGGATAAAACAACATAAATACAATTTAATAAAGCATAGGATAAAACAACATAAATACAATTTAATAAAGCATAGGATAAAACAACATAAATAAAATTTAGTAAAGCATAGGTTAAAACAACATAAATACAATTTAATAAAGCATAGGACAAAACAACATAAATACAATTTAATAAAGCATAGTTTAAAACAACATAAATGCAATTTAATAAAGCATAGGATAAAACAACATAAATACAATTTAATGAAACATAGGATAAACAACATGAATACAATTTAATAAAGCATAGGACAAAACAACATAAATACAATTTAATAAAGCATATGTTAAACCAACATAAATACAATTTATTAAAGCATAAGATAAAACAACATGAATATAATTTAGTAAAGCATAAGATAAAACAACATGAATACAATTTAATAAAGCATAGGTTAAAACAACATAAATACAATTTAATAAATCATAGGATAAAACAACATAAATACAATTTAATAAAGCATAGGATTAAACAACATAAATACTATTTAATAAAGCATAGGATAAAACCACATAAATACAATTTAATAAAGCACAGGATAAAACAACATAGATACAATTTAATTAAGCAAAGGATACAACAACATAAATACAATTTAGTAAATCATAGGTCAAAATAACATAAATACAATTTAATAAAGCATAGGATAAAACAACATAAATACAATTTAATAAAGCATAGGATAAAACAACATAAATAACATTTAATAAAGCATAGGATAAAACAACATAAATTCAATTTAATAAAGCATAGGATAAAACAACATAAATGCATTTTAATTAAGCATAGGTTAAAACAACATAAATACAATTTAATAAAGCATAGGACAAAACAACATAAATACAATTCAATAAAGCATAGGTTAAAACAACATAAATACAAGTTAATAAAGCATAGGATAAAACAACATAAATACAATTTAATAAAGCATAGGATAAAACAATATAAATAAAATTTAATAAAGCATAGGATAAAACAACATAAATAAAAATTTAATAAAGCATAGGATAAAACAACATAAATACAATTTAATAAAGCATAGGATAAAACAACATAAATACAATTTAATAAAGCATAGGATAAAACAACATAAATACAATTTAATAAAGCATAGGATAAAACAACATAAATACAATTTAATTAAGCATAGGTTAAAACAACATAAATACAATTTAATAAAGCATAGGATAAATCAACATAAATACAATTTAATAAAGCATAAGATAAAACAACATGAATACAATTTATTAAAGCATAGGATAAAACAACATAAATACAATTTAATAAAGCATAGGTTAAAACAACATAAATACAATTTAATAAAGCATAGGATAAAACAACATAAATTCAATTTAATAAAGCATAGGATAAAACAACATAAATACAATTTAATAAAGCACAGGATAAAACAAAATTAATAAAATTTAATAAAGCATAGGATAAAACAACATAAATAAAATTTAATAAAGCATAGGATAAAACAACATAAATACAATTTAATAAAGCTTAGGATAAAACAACATAAATAAAATTTAATAAAGCATAGGATAAAACAACATAAATACAATTTAATAAAGCATATGATAAAACAACATAAATACAATTTAATAAAGCATATGATAAAACAACATAAATACAATTTAATAAAGCATAGGATAAAACAACATAAATACAATTTAATAAAGCATAGGATAAAACAACATAAATACAATTTAATAAAGCATAGGATAAAACCACAGAATTACAATTTAATAAAGCATAGGATAAAACAACATAAAAACAATTTAATAAAGCATAGTTTAAAACAACATAAATACAATTTAATAAAGCATAGGATAAAACCACAGAATTACAATTTAATAAAGCATAGGATAAAACAACATAAATACAATTTAATAAAGCATAGGATAAAACAACATAAATACAATTTAATGAAACATAGGATAAACAACATAAATACAATTTAATAAAGCATAGGATAAACAACATAAATAAAATTTAATAAAGCATAGGCTAAAACTACATAAATACAATTTAATAAAGCTTAGGATAAAACAAATTAAATACAATATAATAAAGCATAGGATAAAACAACATAAATACAATTTACTAAAGCATAGGATAAAACAACATAAATACAATTTAATAAAGCATAGGTTAAAACAACATAAATACAATTTAATAAAGCATAGGATAAAACAACATAAATACAATTTACTAAAGCATAGGATAAAACAACATAAATAAAATTTAATAAAGCATAGGATAAAACAACATAAATACAATTTAATAAAGCATAGGATAAAACAACATAAATACAATTTAATAAAGCATAGGATAAAACAACATAAATACAATTTAATAAAGCTTAGGATAAAACAACATAAATAACATTTAATAAAGCATAGGATAAAACAACATAAATTCAATTTAATAAAGCATAGGATAAAACAACATAAATGCAATTTAATTAAGCATAGGTTAAAACAACATAAATACAATTTAATAAAGCATAGGGCAAAACAACATAAATACAATTCAATAAAGCATATGTTAAAACAACATAAATACAAGTTAATAAAGCATAGGATAAAACAACATAAATACAATTTAATAAAGCATAGGATAAAACAATATAAATAAAATTTAATAAAGCATAGGATAAAACAACATAAATAAAAATTTAATAAAGCATAGGATAAAACAAATTAAATACAATATAATAAAGCATAGGATAAAACAACATAAATTCAATTTAATAAAGCAAAGGATAAAACAACATAAATACAATTTAATAAAGCATAAGATAAAACAACATGAATACAATTTAATAAAGCATAGGATAAAACAACATAAATACAATTTAATAGAGCATAGGATAAAACAACATAAATACAATTTATAAAGCATAGGATAAAACAACATAAATTCAATTTAATAAAGCATAGGATAAAACAACATAAATACAATTTAATAAAGCATAGGATAAAACCACAGAATTACAATTTAATAAAGCATAGGATAAAACAACATAAAAACAATTTAATAAAGCATAGTTTAAAACAACATAAATACAATTTAATAAAGCATAGGATAAAACCACAGAATTACAATTTAATAAAGCATAGGATAAAACAACATAAATACAATTTAATAAAGCATAGGATAAAACAACATAAATACAATTTAATGAAACATAGGATAAACAACATAAATACAATTTAATAAAGCATAGGATAAACAACATAAATAAAATTTAATAAAGCATAGGCTAAAACTACATAAATACAATTTAATAAAGCTTAGGATAAAACAAATTAAATACAATATAATAAAGCATAGGATAAAACAACATAAATACAATTTACTAAAGCATAGGATAAAACAACATAAATACAATTTAATAAAGCATAGGTTAAAACAACATAAATACAATTTAATAAAGCATAGGATAAAACAACATAAATACAATTTACTAAAGCATAGGATAAAACAACATAAATAAAATTTAATAAAGCATAGGATAAAACAACATAAATACAATTTAATAAAGCATAGGATAAAACAACATAAATACAATTTAATAAAGCATAGGATAAAACAACATAAATACAATTTAATAAAGCATAGGATAAAACAACATAAATAACATTTAATAAAGCATAGGATAAAACAACATAAATTCAATTTAATAAAGCATAGGATAAAACAACATAAATGCAATTTAATTAAGCATAGGTTAAAACAACATAAATACAATTTAATAAAGCATAGGGCAAAACAACATAAATACAATTCAATAAAGCATATGTTAAAACAACATAAATACAAGTTAATAAAGCATAGGATAAAACAACATAAATACAATTTAATAAAGCATAGGATAAAACAATATAAATAAAATTTAATAAAGCATAGGATAAAACAACATAAATAAAAATTTAATAAAGCATAGGATAAAACAAATTAAATACAATATAATAAAGCATAGGATAAAACAACATAAATTCAATTTAATAAAGCAAAGGATAAAACAACATAAATACAATTTAATAAAGCATAAGATAAAACAACATGAATACAATTTAATAAAGCATAGGATAAAACAACATAAATACAATTTAATAGAGCATAGGATAAAACAACATAAATACAATTTATAAAGCATAGGATAAAACAACATAAATACAATTTAATAAAGCATAGGATAAAACAACATAAATACAATTTAATAAATCATAGGATAAAACAACATAAATACAATTTAATAAAGCATAGGATTAAACAACATAAATACTATTTAATAAAGCATAGGATAAAACCACATAAATACAATTTAATAAAGCACAGGATAAAACAACATAGATACAATTTAATTAAGCAAAGGATACAACAACATAAATACAATTTAGTAAATCATAGGTCAAAATAACATAAATACAATTTAATAAAGCATAGGATAAAACAACATAAATACAATTTAATAAAGCATAGGATAAAACAACATAAATAACATTTAATAAAGCATAGGATAAAACAACATAAATTCAATTTAATAAAGCATAGGATAAAACAACATAAATGCAATTTAATTAAGCATAGGTTAAAACAACATAAATACAATTTAATAAAGCATAGGACAAAACAACATAAATACAATTCAATAAAGCATAGGTTAAAACAACATAAATACAAGTTAATAAAGCATAGGATAAAACAACATAAATACAATTTAATAAAGCATAGGATAAAACAATATAAATAAAATTTAATAAAGCATAGGATAAAACAACATAAATAAAAATTTAATAAAGCATAGGATAAAACAACATAAATACAATTTAATAAAGCATAGGATAAAACAACATAAATACAATTTAATAAAGCATAGGATAAAACAACATAAATACAATTTAATAAAGCATAGGATAAAACAACATAAATACAATTTAATTAAGCATAGGTTAAAACAACATAAATACAATTTAATAAAGCATAGGATAAATCAACATAAATACAATTTAATAAAGCATAAGATAAAACAACATGAATACAATTTATTAAAGCATAGGATAAAACAACATAAATACAATTTAATAAAGCATAGGTTAAAACAACATAAATACAATTTAATAAAGCATAGGATAAAACAACATAAATTCAATTTAATAAAGCATAGGATAAAACAACATAAATACAATTTAATAAAGCACAGGATAAAACAAAATTAATAAAATTTAATAAAGCATAGGATAAAACAACATAAATAAAATTTAATAAAGCATAGGATAAAACAACATAAATACAATTTAATAAAGCTTAGGATAAAACAACATAAATAAAATTTAATAAAGCATAGGATAAAACAACATAAATACAATTTAATAAAGCATATGATAAAACAACATAAATACAATTTAATAAAGCATATGATAAAACAACATAAATACAATTTAATAAAGCATAGGATAAAACAACATAAATACAATTTAATAAAGCATAGGATAAAACAACATAAATACAATTTAATAAAGCATAGGATAAAACCACAGAATTACAATTTAATAAAGCATAGGATAAAACAACATAAAAACAATTTAATAAAGCATAGTTTAAAACAACATAAATACAATTTAATAAAGCATAGGATAAAACCACAGAATTACAATTTAATAAAGCATAGGATAAAACAACATAAATACAATTTAATAAAGCATAGGATAAAACAACATAAATACAATTTAATGAAACATAGGATAAACAACATAAATACAATTTAATAAAGCATAGGATAAACAACATAAATAAAATTTAATAAAGCATAGGCTAAAACTACATAAATACAATTTAATAAAGCTTAGGATAAAACAAATTAAATACAATATAATAAAGCATAGGATAAAACAACATAAATACAATTTACTAAAGCATAGGATAAAACAACATAAATACAATTTAATAAAGCATAGGTTAAAACAACATAAATACAATTTAATAAAGCATAGGATAAAACAACATAAATACAATTTACTAAAGCATAGGATAAAACAACATAAATAAAATTTAATAAAGCATAGGATAAAACAACATAAATACAATTTAATAAAGCATAGGATAAAACAACATAAATACAATTTAATAAAGCATAGGATAAAACAACATAAATACAATTTAATAAAGCATAGGATAAAACAACATAAATAACATTTAATAAAGCATAGGATAAAACAACATAAATTCAATTTAATAAAGCATAGGATAAAACAACATAAATGCAATTTAATTAAGCATAGGTTAAAACAACATAAATACAATTTAATAAAGCATAGGGCAAAACAACATAAATACAATTCAATAAAGCATATGTTAAAACAACATAAATACAAGTTAATAAAGCATAGGATAAAACAACATAAATACAATTTAATAAAGCATAGGATAAAACAATATAAATAAAATTTAATAAAGCATAGGATAAAACAACATAAATAAAAATTTAATAAAGCATAGGATAAAACAAATTAAATACAATATAATAAAGCATAGGATAAAACAACATAAATTCAATTTAATAAAGCAAAGGATAAAACAACATAAATACAATTTAATAAAGCATAAGATAAAACAACATGAATACAATTTAATAAAGCATAGGATAAAACAACATAAATACAATTTAATAGAGCATAGGATAAAACAACATAAATACAATTTATAAAGCATAGGATAAAACAACATAAATACAATTTAATAAAGCATAGGATAAAACAACATAAATACAATTTAATAAATCATAGGATAAAACAACATAAATACAATTTAATAAAGCATAGGATTAAACAACATAAATACTATTTAATAAAGCATAGGATAAAACCACATAAATACAATTTAATAAAGCACAGGATAAAACAACATAGATACAATTTAATTAAGCAAAGGATACAACAACATAAATACAATTTAGTAAATCATAGGTCAAAATAACATAAATACAATTTAATAAAGCATAGGATAAAACAACATAAATACAATTTAATAAAGCATAGGATAAAACAACATAAATAACATTTAATAAAGCATAGGATAAAACAACATAAATTCAATTTAATAAAGCATAGGATAAAACAACATAAATGCAATTTAATTAAGCATAGGTTAAAACAACATAAATACAATTTAATAAAGCATAGGACAAAACAACATAAATACAATTCAATAAAGCATAGGTTAAAACAACATAAATACAAGTTAATAAAGCATAGGATAAAACAACATAAATACAATTTAATAAAGCATAGGATAAAACAATATAAATAAAATTTAATAAAGCATAGGATAAAAAAACATAAATAAAAATTTAATAAAGCATAGGATAAAACAACATAAATACAATTTAATAAAGCATAGGATAAAACAACATAAATACAATTTAATAAAGCATAGGATAAAACCACAGAATTACAATTTAATAAAGCATAGGATAAAACAACATAAAAACAATTTAATAAAGCATAGGATAAAACAACATAAAAACAATTTAATAAAGCATAGGCTAAAACTACATAAATACAATTTAATAAAGCTTAGGATAAAACAAATTAAATACAATATAATAAAGCATAGGATAAAACAACATAAATACAATTTACTAAAGCATAGGATAAAACAACATAAATACAATTTAATAAAGCATAGGTTAAAACAACATAAATACAATTTAATAAAGCATAGGATAAAACAACATAAATACAATTTAATAAAGCATAGGATAAAACAACATAAATAAAATTTAATAAAGCATAGGATAAAAAAACATAAATACAATTTAATAAAGCATAGGATAAAACAACATAAATACAATTTAATAAAGCATAGGATAAAACAACATAAATACAATTTAATAAAGCATAGGATAAAACAACATAAAAACTATTTAAAAAAGCATAGGATAAAACAACATAAATAAAATTTAGTAAAGCATAGGTTAAAACAACATAAATACAATTTAATAAACATAGGACAAAACAACATAAATACAATTTAATAAAGCATAGGATAAAACAACATAAATACAATTTAATAAAGCATAGGATAAAACAACATAAATACAATTTAATAAAGCATAGGATAAAACAACATAAATAAAATTTAGTAAAGCATAGGTTAAAACAACATAAATACAATTTAATAAAGCATAGGACAAAACAACATAAATACAATTTAATAAAGCATAGTTTAAAACAACATAAATGCAATTTAATAAAGCATAGGATAAAACAACATAAATACAATTTAATGAAACATAGGATAAACAACATGAATACAATTTAATAAAGCATAGGACAAAACAACATAAATACAATTTAATAAAGCATATGTTAAACCAACATAAATACAATTTATTAAAGCATAAGATAAAACAACATGAATACAATTTAATAAAGCATAGGTTAAAACAACATAAATACAATTTAAGAAAGCATAGGATAAAACTACATAAATACATTTTAATAAAGCATAGGATAAAACAACATAAATACAATTTAATAAAGCATAGGTTAAAACAACATAAATACAATTTAATAAAGCATAGGACAAAACAACATAAATACAATTTAATAAAGCATAGGATAAAACAACATAAATACAATTTATAAAGCATAGGATAAAACAACATAAATAAAATTTAATAAAGCATAGGATAAAACAACATTAATACAATTTAACAAAGCATAGGATAAAACAACATAAATACAATTTAATAAAGCATAAGATAAAACAACATGAATACAATTTAATAAAGCATAGGATAAAACAACATAAATACAATTTAATAAAGCATAGGATAAAACAAATTAAATACAATATAATAAAGCATAGGATAAAACAACATAAATTCAATTTAATAAAGCATAGGATAAAACAACATAAATACAATTTAATAAAGCATAAGATAAAACAACATGAATACAATTTAATAAAGCATAGGATAAAACAACATAAATACAATTTAATAGAGCATAGGATAAAACAACATAAATACAATTTATAAAGCATAGGATAAAACAACATAAATACAATTTAATAAAGCATAGGATAAAACAACATAAATACAATTTAATAAATCATAGGATAAAACAACATAAATACAATTTAATAAAGCATAGGATTAAACAACATAAATACTATTTAATAAAGCATAGGATAAAACTACATAAATACAATTTAATAAAGCACAGGATAAAACAACATAGATACAATTTAATTAAGCAAAGGATACAACATAAATACAATTTAGTAAAGCATAGGTCAAAATAACATAAATACAATTTAATAAAGCATAGGATAAAACAACATAAATACAATTTAATAAAGCATAGGATAAAACTACATAAATACAATTTAATAAAGCACAGGATAAAACAACATAGATACAATTTAATTAAGCAAAGGATACAACAACATAAATACAATTTAGTAAAGCATAGGTCAAAATAACATAAATACAATTTAATAAAGCATAGGATAAAACAACATAAATACAATTTAATAAAGCATAGGATAAAACAACATAAATAACATTTAATAAAGCATAGGATAAAACAACATAAATTCAATTTAATAAAGCATAGGATAAAACAACATAAATGCAATTTAATTAAGCATAGGTTAAAACAACATAAATACAATTTAATAAAGCATAGGACAAAACAACATAAATACAATTCAATAAAGCATAGGTTAAAACAACATAAATACAAGTTAATAAAGCATAGGATAAAACAACATAAATACAATTTAATAAAGCATAGGATAAAACAATATAAATAAAATTTAATAAAGCATAGGATAAAACAACATAAATAAAAATTTAATAAAGCATAGGATAAAACAACATAAATACAATTTAATAAAGCATAGGATAAAACAACATAAATACAATTTAATAAAGCATAGGATAAAACAACATAAATACAATTTAATAAAGCATAGGATAAAACAACATAAATACAATTTAATTAAGCATAGGTTAAAACAACATAAATACAATTTAATAAAGCATAGGATAAATCAACATAAATACAATTTAATAAAGCATAAGATAAAACAACATGAATACAATTTATTAAAGCATAGGATAAAACAACATAAATACAATTTAAAAAAGCATAGGTTAAAACAACATAAATACAATTCAATAAAGCATAGGTTAAAACAACATAAATACAAGTTAATAAAGCATAGGATAAAACAACATAAATACAATTTAATAAAGCATATGATAAAACAACATAAATACAATTTAATAAAGCATAGGTTAAAACAACATAAATACAATTTAATAAAGCATAGGATAAAACAACATAAATATAATTTAATAAAGCATAGGATAAAACAACATAAATAAAATTTAATAAAGCATAGGATAAAACAACATAAATACAATTTAATAAAGCATAGGATAAAACAACATAAATACAATTTAATAAAGCATAGGATAAAACAACATAAATACAATTTAATAAAGCATAGGATAAAACAACATAAATAAAATTTAATAAAGCATAAGCTAAAATAACATAAATACAATTTAATAAAGCATAGGACAAAACAACATAAAAACAATTTAATAAAGCATAGTTTAAAACAACATAAATACAATTTAATAAAGCATAGGATAAACAACATAAATAAAATTTAATAAAGCATAGGCTAAAACTACATAAATACAATTTAATAAAGCTTAGGATAAAACAAATTAAATACAATATAATAAAGCATAGGATAAAACAACATAAATACAATTTACTAAAGCATAGGATAAAACAACATAAATACAATTTAATAAAGCATAGGTTAAAACAACATAAATACAATTTAATAAAGCATAGGTTAAAACAACATAAATACAATTTAATAAAGCATAGGATTAAACAACATAAATACTATTTAATAAAGCATAGGATAAAACAACATAAATGCAATTTAATTAAGCATAGGTTAAAACAACATAAATACAATTTAATAAAGCATAGGACAAAACAACATAAATACAATTCAATAAAGCATAGGTTAAAACAACATAAATACAAGTTAATAAAGCATAGGATAAAACAACATAAATACAATTTAATAAAGCATAGGATAAAACAATATAAATAAAATTTAATAAAGCATAGGATAAAACAACATAAATAAAAATTTAATAAAGCATAGGATAAAACAAATTAAATACAATATAATAAAGCATAGGATAAAACAACATAAATTCAATTTAATAAAGCAAAGGATAAAACAACATAAATACAATTTAATAAAGCATAAGATAAAACAACATGAATACAATTTAATAAAGCATAGGATAAAACAACATAAATACAATTTAATAGAGCATAGGATAAAACAACATAAATACAATTTATAAAGCATAGGATAAAACAACATAAATACAATTTAATAAAGCATAGGATAAAACAACATAAATACAATTTAATAAATCATAGGATAAAACAACATAAATACAATTTAATAAAGCATAGGATTAAACAACATAAATACTATTTAATAAAGCATAGGATAAAACCACATAAATACAATTTAATAAAGCACAGGATAAAACAACTTAGATACAATTTAATTAAGCAAAGGATACAACAACATAAATACAATTTAGTAAAGCATAGGTCAAAATAACATAAATACAATTTAATAAAGCATATGATAAAACAACATAAATACAATTTAATAAAGCATAGGATAAAACAACATAAATACAATTTAATTAAGCATAGGTTAAAACAACATAAATACAATTTAATAAAGCATAGGATAAATCAACATAAATACAATTTAATAAAGCATAGGATAAAACCACAGAAATACAATTTAATAAAGCATAGGATAAAACAACATAAATGCAATTTAATTAAGCATAGGTTAAAACAACATAAATACAATTTAATAAAGCATAGGACAAAACAACATAAATACAATTCAATAAAGCATAGGTTAAAACAACATAAATACAAGTTAATAAAGCATAGGATAAAACAACATAAATACAATTTAATAAAGCATAGGATAAAACAATATAAATAAAATTTAATAAAGCATAGGATAAAACAACATAAATAAAAATTTAATAAAGCATAGGATAAAACAAATTAAATACAATATAATAAAGCATAGGATAAAACAACATAAATTCAATTTAATAAAGCAAAGGATAAAACAACATAAATACAATTAAATAAAGCATAAGATAAAACAACATGAATACAATTTAATAAAGCATAGGATAAAACAACATAAATACAATTTAATAGAGCATAGGATAAAACAACATAAATACAATTTATAAAGCATAGGATAAAACAACATAAATACAATTTAATAAAGCATAGGATAAAACAACATAAATACAATTTAATAAATCATAGGATAAAACAACATAAATACAATTTAATAAAGCATAGGATTAAACAACATAAATACTATTTAATAAAGCATAGGATAAAACCACATAAATACAATTTAATAAAGCACAGGATAAAACAACATAGATACAATTTAATTAAGCAAAGGATACAACAACATAAATACAATTTAGTAAAGCATAGGTCAAAATAACATAAATACAATTTAATAAAGCATAGGATAAAACAACATAAATACAATTTAATAAAGCATAGGATAAAACAACATAAATAACATTTAATAAAGCATAGGATAAAACAACATAAATTCAATTTAATAAAGCATAGGATAAAACAACATAAATGCAATTTAATTAAGCATAGGTTAAAACAACATAAATACAATTTAATAAAGCATAGGACAAAACAACATAAATACAATTCAATAAAGCATAGGTTAAAACAACATAAATACAAGTTAATAAAGCATAGGATAAAACAACATAAATACAATTTAATAAAGCATAGGATAAAACAATATAAATAAAATTTAATAAAGCATAGGATAAAACAACATAAATAAAAATTTAATAAAGCATAGGATAAAACAACATAAATACAATTTAATAAAGCATAGGATAAAACAACATAAATGCAATTTAATAAAGCATATGATAAAACAACATAAATACAATTTAATAAAGCATAGGATAAAACAACATAAATACAATTTAATTAAGCATAGGTTAAAACAACATAAATACAATTTAATAAAGCATAGGATAAATCAACATAAATACAATTTAATAAAGCATAGGATAAAACAACATAAATAAAATTTAATAAAGCATAGGATAAAACAACATAAATACAATTTAATAAAGCATAGGATAAAACAACATAAATACAATTTAATAAAGCATAGGATAAAACAACATAAATAAAATTTAATAAAGCATAGGATAAAACAACATAAATACAATTTAATAAAGCATAGGATTAAACAACATAAATACTATTTAATAAAGCATAGGATAAAACCACATAAATACAATTTAATAAAGCACAGGATAAAACAACATAGATACAATTTAATAAAGCATAGGATTAAACAACATAAATACTATTTAATAAAGCATAGGATAAAACCACAGAAATACAATTTAATAAAGCATAGGATAAAACAACATAAATGCAATTTAATTAAGCATAGGTTAAAACAACATAAATACAATTTAATAAAGCATAGGACAAAACAACATAAATACAATTCAATAAAGCATAGGTTAAAACAACATAAATACAAGTTAATAAAGCATAGGATAAAACAACATAAATACAATTTAATAAAGCATAGGATAAAACAATATAAATAAAATTTAATAAAGCATAGGATAAAACAACATAAATAAAAATTTAATAAAGCATAGGATAAAACAAATTAAATACAATATAATAAAGCATAGGATAAAACAACATAAATTCAATTTAATAAAGCAAAGGATAAAACAACATAAATACAATTTAATAAAGCATAAGATAAAACAACATGAATACAATTTAATAAAGCATAGGATAAAACAACATAAATACAATTTAATAGAGCATAGGATAAAACAACATAAATACAATTTATAAAGCATAGGATAAAACAACATAAATACAATTTAATAAAGCATAGGATAAAACAACATAAATACAATTTAATAAATCATAGGATAAAACAACATAAATACAATTTAATAAAGCATAGGATTAAACAACATAAATACTATTTAATAAAGCATAGGATAAAACCACATAAATACAATTTAATAAAGCACAGGATAAAACAACATAGATACAATTTAATTAAGCAAAGGATACAACAACATAAATACAATTTAGTAAAGCATAGGTCAAAATAACATAAATACAATTTAATAAAGCATAGGATAAAACAACATAAATACAATTTAATAAAGCATAGGATAAAACAACATAAATAACATTTAATAAAGCATAGGATAAAACAACATAAATTCAATTTAATAAAGCATAGGATAAAACAACATAAATGCAATTTAATTAAGCATAGGTTAAAACAACATAAATACAATTTAATAAAGCATAGGACAAAACAACATAAATACAATTCAATAAAGCATAGGTTAAAACAACATAAATACAAGTTAATAAAGCATAGGATAAAACAACATAAATACAATTTAATAAAGCATAGGATAAAACAATATAAATAAAATTTAATAAAGCATAGGATAAAACAACATAAATAAAAATTTAATAAAGCATAGGATAAAACAACATAAATACAATTTAATAAAGCATAGGATAAAACAACATAAATGCAATTTAATAAAGCATATGATAAAACAACATAAATACAATTTAATAAAGCATAGGATAAAACAACATAAATACAATTTAATTAAGCATAGGTTAAAACAACATAAATACAATTTAATAAAGCATAGGATAAATCAACATAAATACAATTTAATAAAGCATAGGATAAAACAACATAAATACAATTTAATAAAGCACAGGATAAAACAAAATTAATAAAATTTAATAAAGCATAGGATAAAACAACATAAATAAAATTTAATAAAGCATAGGATAAAACAACATAAATACAATTTAATAAAGCATAGGATAAAACAACATAAATTCAATTTAATAAAGCATAGGATAAAACAACATAAATACAATTTAATAAAGCACAGGATAAAACAAAATTAATAAAATTTAATAAAGCATAGGATAAAACAACATAAATAAAATTTAATAAAGCATAGGATAAAACAACATAAATACAATTTAATAAAGCTTAGGATAAAACAACATAAATAAAATTTAATAAAGCATAGGATAAAACAACATAAATACAATTTAATAAAGCATATGATAAAACAACATAAATACAATTTAATAAAGCATATGATAAAACAACATAAATACAATTTAATAAAGCATAGGTTAAAACAACATAAATACAATTTAATAAAGCATATGATAAAACAACATAAATACAATTTAATAAAGCATAGGATAAAACAACATAAATAAAATTTAATAAAGCATAGGATAAAACAACATAAATACAATTTAATAAAGCATAGGATAAAACAACATAAATACAATTTAATAAAGCATAGGATAAAACAACATAAATACAATTTAATAAAGCATAGGATAAAACAACATAAATACAATTTAATAAAGCATAGGATAAAACAACATAAATAAAATTTAATAAAGCATAAGTTAAAATAACATAAATACAATTTAATAAAGCATAGGACAAAACAACATAAAAACAATTTAATAAAGCATAGTTTAAAACAACATAAATACAATTTAATAAAGCATAGGATAAAACCACAGAATTACAATTTAATAAAGCATAGGATAAAACAACATAAAAACAATTTAATAAAGCATAGTTTAAAACAACATAAATACAATTTAATAAAGCATAGGATAAAACCACAGAATTACAATTTAATAAAGCATAGGATAAAACAACATAAATACAATTTAATAAAGCATAGGATAAAACAACATAAATACAATTTAATAAAGCATAGGATAAAACAACATAAATACAATTTAATAAAGCATAGGATAAAACAACATAAATACAATTTAATGAAACATAGGATAAACAACATAAATACAATTTAATAAAGCATAGGATAAACAACATAAATAAAATTTAATAAAGCATAGGCTAAAACTACATAAATACAATTTAATAAAGCTTAGGATAAAACAAATCAAATACAATATAATAAAGCATAGGATAAAACAACATAAATACAATTTACTAAAGCATAGGATAAAACAACATAAATACAATTTAATAAAGCATAGGTTAAAACAACATAAATAAAATGTAATAAAGCATAGGATAAAACAACATAAATACAATTTAATAAAGCATAGGATAAAACAACATAAATAAAATTTAATAAAGCATAGGACAAAACAACATAAATACAATTTAATGAAACATAGGATAAACAACATAAATACAATTTAATAAAGCATAGGTTAAAACAACATGAATATAATTTAGTAAAGCATAAGATAAAACAACATGAATACAATTTAATAAAGCATAGGTTAAAACAACATAAATACAATTTAATAAAGCATAGGACAAAACAACATAAATACAATTTAATAAAGCATAGGTTAAAACAACATAAATACAATTTAATAAAGCATAGGATAAAACCACATAAATACAATTTAATAAAGCACAGGATAAAACAACATAAATACAATTTAATAAAGCATAGGATACAACAACATAAATACAATTTAGTAAAGCATAGGTCAAAATAACATAAATACAATTTAATACAGCATAGGATAAAACAACATAAATACAATTTAATAAAGCATAGGTTAAAACAACATAAATACAATTTAATAAAGCATAGGATAAAACAACATAAATACAAATTAATAAAGCATAGGATAAAACAACATAAATAAAATTTAATAAAGCATAGGATAAAACAACATAAATAAAATTTAATAAAGCATAGGATAAAACAACATAAATACAATTTAATAAAGCATAGGATAAAACAACATAAATACAATTTAATAAAGCATAGGATAAAACAACATAAATACAATTTAATAAAGCATAGGATAAAACAACATAAAAACAATTTAATAAAGCATAGGATAAAACAACATAAATAAAATTTAGTAAAGCATAGGTTAAAACAACATAAATACAATTTAATAAACATAGGACAAAACAACATAAATACAATTTAATAAAGCATAGGATAAAACAACATAAATACAATTTAATAAAGCATAGGATAAAACAACATAAATACAATTTAATAAAGCATAGGATAAAACAACATAAATAAAATTTAGTAAAGCATAGGTTAAAACAACATAAATACAATTTAATAAAGCATAGGACAAAACAACATAAATACAATTTAATAAAGCATAGTTTAAAACAACATAAATGCAATTTAATAAAGCATAGGATAAAACCACAGAAATACAATTTAATAAAGCATAGGACAAAACAACATAAATACAATTTAATAAAGCATAGGATAAAACAACATAAATACAATTTAATGAAACATAGGATAAACAACATAAATACAATTTAATAAAGCATAGGTTAAAACAACATGAATATAATTTAGTAAAGCATAAGATAAAACAACATGAATACAATTTAATAAAGCATAGGTTAAAACAACATAAATACCATTTAAGAAAGCATAGGATAAAACTACATAAATACATTTTAATAAAGCATAGGATAAAACAACATTAATACAATTTAATAAAGCATAGGATAAAACAACATAAATACAATTTAATAAAGCATAGGCTAAAACTACATAAATACAATTTAATAAAGCATAGGATAAAACAACATAAATACAATTTAATAAAGCATAGGATAAAACAACATAAATACAATTTAATAAAGCATAGAATAAAACAACATAAATACAATTTAATTAAGCATAGGTTAAAACAACATAAATACAATTTAATAAAGCATAGGACAAAACAACATAAATACAATTCAATAAAGCATAGTTTAATACAACATAAATACAAGTTAATAAAGCATAGGATAAAACAATATAAATACAATTTAATAAAGCATAGGATAAAACAACATGAATACAATTTAATAAAGAATAGGATAAAACAACATGAATACAATTTAATAAAGCATAGGTTAAAACAACATAAATACAATTTAATAAAGCATAGGACAAAACAACATAAATACAATTTAATAAAGCATAGGTTAAAACAACATAAATACAATTTAATAAAGCATAGGATAAAACCACATAAATACAATTTAATAAAGCACAGGATAAAACAACATAAATACAATTTAATTAAGCATAGGTTAAAACAACATAAATACAATTTAATAAAGCATAGGACAAAACAACATAAATACAATTCAATAAAGCATAGGTTAATACAACATAAATACAATTTAATAAAGCATAGGATAAAACAATATAAATACAATTTAATAAAGCATAGGATAAAACAACATGAATACAATTTAATAAAGAATAGGATAAAACAACATGAATACAATTTAATAAAGCATAGGTTAAAACAACATAAATACAATTTAATAAAGCATAGGACAAAACAACATAAATACAATTTAATAAAGCATAGGTTAAAACAACATAAATACAATTTAATAAAGCATAGGATAAAACCACATAAATACAATTTAATAAAGCACAGGATAAAACAACATAAATACAATTTAATAAAGCATAGGATACAACAACATAAATACAATTTACTAAAGCATAGGTCAAAATAACATAAATACAATTTAATACAGCATAGGATAAAACAACATAAATACAATTTAATAAAGCATAGGTTAAAACAACATAAGTACAATTTAATAAAGCATAGGATAAAACAACATAAATAAAATTTAATAAAGCATAGGTTAAAACAACATCAATACAATTTAATAAAGCATAGGATAAAACCACAGAAATACAATTTAATAAAGCATAGGATAAAACAACATAAATACAATTTAATAAAGCATAGGACAAAACAACATAAATACAATTTAATAAAGCAGAGGATAAAACAACATAAATACAATTTAATGAAACATAGGATAAACAACATAAATACAATTTAATAAAGCATAGGATAAAACAAATTAAATACAATATAATAAAGCATAGGATAAAACAACATAAATTCAATTTAATAAAGCATAGGATAAAACAACATAAATACAATTTAATAAAGCATAAGATAAAACAACATGAATACAATTTAATAAAGCATAGGATAAAACAACATAAATACAATTTAATAGAGCATAGGATAAAACAACATAAATACAATTTATAAAGCATAGGATAAAACAACATAAATACAATTTAATAAAGCATAGGATAAAACAACATAAATACAATTTAATAAATCATAGGATAAAACAACAAAAAATACAATTTAATAAAGCATAGGATTAAACAACATAAATACTATTTAATAAAGCATAGGATAAAACCACATAAACACAATTTAATAAAGCACAGGATAAAACAACATAGATACAATTTAATAAAGCAAAGGATACAACAACATAAATACAATTTAGTAAAGCATAGGTCAAAATAACATAAATACAATTTAATAAAGCATAGGATAAAACAACATAAATTCAATTTAATAAAGCATAGGTTAAAACAACATAAATACAATTTAATTAAGCATAGGATAAAACAACATAAATACAATTTAATAAAGCATAGGATAAAACAACATAAATACAATTTAATAAAGCATAGGATAAAACAACATAAATAAAATTTAATAAAGCATAGGTTAAAATAACATAAATACAATTTAATAAAGCATAGGACAAAACAACATAAAAACAATTTAATAAAGCATAGTTTAAAACAACATAAATACAATTTAATAAAGCATAGGATAAAACCACAGAATTACAATTTAATAAAGCATAGGATAAAACAACATAAATACAATTTAATAAAGTATAGGACAAAACAACATAAATACAATTTAATAAAGCATAGGATAAAACAACATAAATACAATTTAATGAAACATAGGATAAACAACATAAATACAATTTAATAAAGCATAGGATAAACAACATAAATACAATTTAATAAAGCATAAGATAAAACAACATGAATACAATTTAATAAAGCATAGGATAAAACAACATAAATACAATTTAATAAAGCATAGGTTAAAACAACATAAATACAATTTAATAAAGCACAGGATAAAACAACATAAATACAATTTAATAAAGCATAAGACAAAAAAACATAAATACAATTTAATAAAGCATATGTTAAAGCAACATAAATACAATTTAATAAAGCATAGGTTAAAACAACATAAATACAATTTAATAAAGCATAGGATAAAACAACATAAATACAATTTAATAAAGCTTAGGATAAAACAACATAAATACAATTTAATAAAGCATAGGATAAAACAACATAAATACAATTTAATAAAGCATAGGATAATACAACATAAATACAATTTAATAAAGCATAGGTTAAAACAACATAAATACAATTTAATAAAGCACAGGATAAAACAACATAAATACAATTTAGTAAACCATAGGTCAAAATAACATAAATACAATTTAATAAAGCATAGGATAAAACAACATAAATACAATTTAATAAAGCATAGGTTAAAACAACATAAATACAATTTAATAAAGCATAGGATAAAACAACATAAATACAATTTAATAAAGCATAGGATAAAGCAACATAAATAAAATTTAATAAAGCATTGGATAAAACAACATAAATAAAAATTTAATAAAGCATAGGATAAAACAACATAAATACAATTTAATAAAGCATAGGATAAAACAACATAAATAAAATTTAATAAAGCATAGCATAAAACAACATAAATACAATTTAATAAAGCATAGGATAAAACAACATAAATACAATTTAATAAAGCATAGGATAAAACAACATAAATAAAATTTAATAAAGCATAGGATAAAACAACATAAATAAAAATTTAATAAAGCATAGGATAAAACAACATAAATACAATTTAATAAAGCATAGGATAAAACAACATAAATACAATTTAATAAAGCATAGAATAAAACAACATAAATAAAATTTAATAAAGCATAGGTTAAAACAACTTAAATACAATTTAATAAAGCATAGGATAAAACCACAGAAATACAATTTAATAAAGCATAGGATAAAACAACATAAATACAATTTAATAAAGCATAGGACAAAACAACATAAATACAATTTAATAAAGCAGAGGATAAAACAACATAAATACAATTTAATGAAACATAGGATAAACAACATAAATACAATTTAATAAAGCATAGGATAAAACAACATAAATACAATTTAATAAAGCATAGGCTAAAACTACATAAATACAATTTAATAAAGCATAGGATAAAACAAATTAAATACAATATAATAAAGCATAGGTTAAAACAACATAAATACAATTTAATAAAGCATAGGATAAAACAACATAAATTCAATTTAATAAAGCATAATATAAAACAACATAAATACAATTTAATAAAGCACAGGATAAAACAAAATAAATAAAATTTAATAAAGCATAGGATAAAACAACATAAATAAAATGTAATAAAGCATAGGATAAAACAACATAAATAAAATTTAATAAAGCATAGGATAAAACAACATAAATACATTTTAATAAAGCACAGGATAAAACAACATAAATACAATTTAATAAAGCATAAGACAAAAAAACATAAATACAATTTAATAAAGCATAGGTTAAAACAACATAAATACAATTTAATAAAGCTTAGGATAAAACAACATAAATAAAATTTAATAAAGCATAGGATAAAACAACATAAATAAAAATTTAATAAAGCATAGGATAAAACAACATAAATACAATTTAATAAAGCATAGGATAAAACAACATAAATAAAATTTAATAAAGCATAGCATAAAACAACATAAATACAATTTAATAAAGCATAGGATAAAACAACATAAATACAATTTAATAAAGCATAGGATAAAACAAATTAAATACAATATAATAAAGCATAGGATAAAACAACATAAATACAATTTAATAAAGCATAGGATAAAACAACATAAATAAAATTTAATAAAGCATAGGATAAAACAACATAAATAAAAATTTAATAAAGCATAGGATAAAACAACATAAATACAATTTAATAAAGCATAGGATAAAACAACATAAATACAATTTAATAAAGCATAGGATAAAACAACATAAATACAATTTAATAAAGCATAGGATAAAACAACATAAATACAATTTAATAAAGCATAGGATAAAACAACATAAATACAATTTAATAAAGCATAGGATAAAACAACATAAATAAAATTTAATAAAGCATAGGTTAAAATAACATAAATACAATTTAATAAAGCATAGGACAAAACAACATAAAAACAATTTAATAAAGCATAGGATAAAACAACATAAATACAATTTAATAAAGCATAGGATAAAACAACATAAATAAAATTTAATAAAGCATAGGATAAAACAACATAAATAAAAATTTAATAAAGCATAGGATAAAACAACATAAATACAATTTAATAAAGCATAGGATAAAACAACATAAATAAAATTTAATAAAGCATAGCATAAAACAACATAAATACAATTTAATAAAGCATAGGATAAAACAACATAAATACAATTTAATAAAGCATAGGATAAAACAAATTAAATACAATATAATAAAGCATAGGATAAAACAACATAAATACAATTTAATAAAGCATAGGATAAAACAACATAAATAAAATTTAATAAAGCATAGGATAAAACAACATAAATAAAAATTTAATAAAGCATAGGATAAAACAACATAAATACAATTTAATAAAGCATAGGATAAAACAACATAAATACAATTTAATAAAGCATAGGATAAAACAACATAAATACAATTTAATAAAGCATAGGATAAAACAACATAAATACAATTTAATAAAGCATAGGATAAAACAACATAAATACAATTTAATAAAGCATAGGATAAAACAACATAAATAAAATTTAATAAAGCATAGGTTAAAATAACATAAATACAATTTAATAAAGCATAGGACAAAACAACATACAAACAATTTAATAAAGCATAGTTTAAAACAACATAAATACAATTTAATAAAGCATAGGTCAAAATAACATAAATACAATTTAATAAAGCATAGGATAAAACAACATAAATACAATTTAATAAAGCATAGGTTAAAACAACATAAATACAATTTAATAAAGCATAGGATAAAACAACATAAATACAATTTAATAAAGCATAGGATAAAACCACATAAATTCAATTTAATAAAGCATAGGATAAAACAACATAAATACAATTTAATAAAGCATAAGATAAAACAACATGAATACAATTTAATAAAGCATAGGATAAAACAACATAAATATAATTTAATAAAGCATAGGTTAAAACAACATAAATACAATTTAATAAAGCATAGGATAAAACAACATAAATTCAATTTAATAAAGCATAATATAAAACAACATAAATACAATTTAATAAAGCACAGGATAAAACAAAATAAATAAAATTTAATAAAGCATAGGATAAAACAACATAAATAAAATTTAATAAAGCATAGGATAAAACAACATAAATACAATTTAATAAAGCATATGATAAAACAACATAAATACAATTTAATAAAGCATAGGTTAAAACAACATAAATACAATTTAATAAAGCATAGGATAAAACAACATAAATACAATTTAATAAAGCATAGGATAAAACAACATAAATAAAATTTAATAAAGCATAGGATAAAACAACATAAATACAATTTAATAAAGTATAGGACAAAACAACATAAAAACAATTTAATAAAGCATAGTTTAAAACAACATAAATACAGTTTAATAAAGCATAGGATAAAACCACAGAATTACAATTTAATAAAGCATAGGATAAAACAACATAAATACAATTTAATAAAGTATAGGACAAAACAACATAAATACAATTTAATAAAGCATAGGATAAAACAACATAAATACAATTTAATGAAACATAGGATAAACAACATAAATACAATTTAATAAAGCATAGGATAAACAACATAAATACAATTTAATAAAGCATAAGATAAAACAACATGAATACAATTTAATAAAGCATAGGATAAAACAACATAAATACAATTTAATAAAGCATAGGTTAAAACAACATAAATACAATTTAATAAAGCACAGGATAAAACAACATAAATACAATTTAATAAAGCATAAGACAAAAAAACATAAATACAATTTAATAAAGCATATGTTAAAGCAACATAAATACAATTTAATAAAGCATAGGTTAAAACAACATAAATACAATTTAATAAAGCATAGGATAAAACAACATAAATACAATTTAATAAAGCTTAGGATAAAACAACATAAATACAATTTAATAAAGCATAGGATAAAACAACATAAATACAATTTAATAAAGCATAGGATAAAACAACATAAATACAATTTAATAAAGCATAGGTTAAAACAACATAAATACAATTTAATAAAGCACAGGATAAAACAACATAAATACAATTTAGTAAAGCATAGGTCAAAATAACATAAATACAATTTAATAAAGCATTGGATAAAACAACATAAATAAAAATTTAATAAAGCATAGGATAAAACAACATAAATACAATTTAATAAAGCATAGGCTAAAACTACATAAATACAATTTAATAAAGCTTAGGATAAAACAAATTAAATACAATATAATAAAGCATAGGATAAAACAACATAAATTCAATTTAATAAAGCATAGGATAAAACAACATAAATACAATTTAATAAAGCATAGGTTAAAACAACATAAATACAATTTAATAAAGCATAGGATAAAACAACATAAATACAATTTAATAAAGCATAGGTTAAAACAACATAAATACAATTTAATAAAGCACAGGATAAAACAACATAAATACAATTTAATAAAGCATAAGACAAAAAAACATAAATACAATTTAATAAAGCATATGTTAAAGCAACATAAATACAATTTAATAAAGCATAGGTTAAAACAACATAAATACAATTTAATAAAGCATAGGATAAAACAACATAAATACAATTTAATAAAGCTTAGGATAAAACAACATAAATACAATTTAATAAAGCATAGGATAAAACAACATAAATACAATTTAATAAAGCATAGGATAAAACAACATAAATACAATTTAATAAAGCATAGGTTAAAACAACATAAATACAATTTAATAAAGCACAGGATAAAACAACATACATACAATTTAGTAAAGCATAGGTCAAAATAACATAAATACAATTTAATAAAGCATAGGCTAAAACTACATAAATACAATTTAATAAAGCTTAGGATAAAACAAATTAAATACAATATAATAAAGCATAGGATAAAACAACATAAATTCAATTTAATAAAGCATAGGATAAAACAACATAAATACAATTTAATAAAGCATAAGATAAAACAACATGAATACAATTTAATAAAGCATAGGTTAAAGCAACATAAATACAATTTAATAAAGCATAGGATAAAACAACATAAATACAATTTAATAAAGCATAGGATAAAACAACATAAATACAATTTAATAAAGCATAGGATAAAACAACATAAATAAAATTTAATAAAGCATAGGATAAAACAACATAAATACAATTTAATAAAGCATAGGATAAAACAACATAAATTCAATTTAATAAAGCATAGGATAAAACAACATAAATACAATTTAATAAAGCACAGGATAAAACAAAATTAATAAAATTTAATAAAGCATAGGATAAAACAACATAAATAAAATTTAAGAAAGCATAGGATAAAACAACATAAATACAATTTAATAAAGCTTAGGATAAAACAACATAAATAAAATTTAATAAAGCATAGGATAAAACAACATAAATACAATTTAATAAAGCATATGATAAAACAACATAAATACAATTTAATAAAGCATATGATAAAACAACATAAATACAATTTAATAAAGCATAGGTTAAAACAACATAAATACAATTTAATAAAGCATATGATAAAACAACATAAATACAATTTAATAAAGCATAGGATAAAACAACATAAATAAAATTTAATAAAGCATAGGATAAAACAACATAAATACAATTTAATAAAGCATAGGATAAAACAACATAAATACAATTTAATAAAGCATAGGATAAAACAACATAAATACAATTTAATAAAGCATAGGATAAAACAACATAAATACAATTTAATAAAGCATAGGATAAAACAACATAAATAAAATTTAATAAAGCATAAGTTAAAATAACATAAATACAATTTAATAAAGCATAGGACAAAACAACATAAAAACAATTTAATAAAGCATAGTTTAAAACAACATAAATACAATTTAATAAAGCATAGGATAAAACCACAGAATTACAATTTAATAAAGCATAGGATAAAACAACATAAAAACAATTTAATAAAGCATAGTTTAAAACAACATAAATACAATTTAATAAAGCATAGGATAAAACCACAGAATTACAATTTAATAAAGCATAGGATAAAACAACATAAATACAATTTAATAAAGCATAGGATAAAACAACATAAATACAATTTAATAAAGCATAGGATAAAACAACATAAATACAATTTAATAAAGCATAGGATAAAACAACATAAATACAATTTAATGAAACATAGGATAAACAACATAAATACAATTTAATAAAGCATAGGATAAACAACATAAATAAAATTTAATAAAGCATAGGCTAAAACTACATAAATACAATTTAATAAAGCTTAGGATAAAACAAATCAAATACAATATAATAAAGCATAGGATAAAACAACATAAATACAATTTACTAAAGCATAGGATAAAACAACATAAATACAATTTAATAAAGCATAGGTTAAAACAACATAAATAAAATGTAATAAAGCATAGGATAAAACAACATAAATACAATTTAATAAAGCATAGGATAAAACAACATAAATAAAATTTAATAAAGCATAGGACAAAACAACATAAATACAATTTAATGAAACATAGGATAAACAACATAAATACAATTTAATAAAGCATAGGTTAAAACAACATGAATATAATTTAGTAAAGCATAAGATAAAACAACATGAATACAATTTAATAAAGCATAGGTTAAAACAACATAAATACAATTTAATAAAGCATAGGACAAAACAACATAAATACAATTTAATAAAGCATAGGTTAAAACAACATA
Organism: Phyllobates terribilis; assembly: GCF_046119375.1. NCBI lineage: Eukaryota > Metazoa > Chordata > Amphibia > Anura > Dendrobatidae > Phyllobates > Phyllobates terribilis. The sequence goes on from NW_027362778.1 coordinate 3,190,165, forward strand.
AATACAATTTAATAAAGCATAGGATAAAACCACATAAATACAATTTAATAAAGCACAGGATAAAACAACATAAATACAATTTAATAAAGCATAGGATACAACAACATAAATACAATTTAGTAAAGCATAGGTCAAAATAACATAAATACAATTTAATACAGCATAGGATAAAACAACATAAATACAATTTAATAAAGCATAGGTTAAAACAACATAAATACAATTTAATAAAGCATAGGATAAAACAACATAAATACAAATTAATAAAGCATAGGATAAAACAACATAAATAAAATTTAATAAAGCATAGGATAAAACAACATAAATAAAAATTTAATAAAGCATAGGATAAAACAACATAAATACAATTTACTAAAGCATAGGATAAAACAACATAAATACAATTTAATAAAGCATAGGTTAAAACAACATAAATAAAATGTAATAAAGCATAGGATAAAACAACATAAATACAATTTAATAAAGCATAGGATAAAACAACATAAATAAAATTTAATAAAGCATAGGATAAAACAACATAAATACAATTTAATAAAGCATAGGATAAAACAACATAAATACAATTTAATAAAGCATAGGATAAAACAACATAAATACAATTTAATAAAGCATAGGATAAAACAACATAAAAACAATTTAATAAAGCATAGGATAAAACAACATAAATAAAATTTAGTAAAGCATAGGTTAAAACAACATAAATACAATTTAATAAACATAGGACAAAACAACATAAATACAATTTAATAAAGCATAGGATAAAACAACATAAATACAATTTAATAAAGCATAGGATAAAACAACATAAATACAATTTAATAAAGCATAGGATAAAACAACATAAATAAAATTTAGTAAAGCATAGGTTAAAACAACATAAATACAATTTAATAAAGCATAGGACAAAACAACATAAATACAATTTAATAAAGCATAGTTTAAAACAACATAAATGCAATTTAATAAAGCATAGGATAAAACCACATAAATACAATTTAATAAAGCACAGGATAAAACAACATAAATACAATTTAATTAAGCATAGGTTAAAACAACATAAATACAATTTAATAAAGCATAGGACAAAACAACATAAATACAATTCAATAAAGCATAGGTTAATACAACATAAATACAATTTAATAAAGCATAGGATAAAACAATATAAATACAATTTAATAAAGCATAGGATAAAACAACATGAATACAATTTAATAAAGAATAGGATAAAACAACATGAATACAATTTAATAAAGCATAGGTTAAAACAACATAAATACAATTTAATAAAGCATAGGACAAAACAACATAAATACAATTTAATAAAGCATAGGTTAAAACAACATAAATACAATTTAATAAAGCATAGGATAAAACCACATAAATACAATTTAATAAAGCACAGGATAAAACAACATAAATACAATTTAATAAAGCATAGGATACAACAACATAAATACAATTTACTAAAGCATAGGTCAAAATAACATAAATACAATTTAATACAGCATAGGATAAAACAACATAAATACAATTTAATAAAGCATAGGTTAAAACAACATAAGTACAATTTAATAAAGCATAGGATAAAACAACATAAATAAAATTTAATAAAGCATAGGTTAAAACAACATCAATACAATTTAATAAAGCATAGGATAAAACCACAGAAATACAATTTAATAAAGCATAGGATAAAACAACATAAATACAATTTAATAAAGCATAGGACAAAACAACATAAATACAATTTAATAAAGCAGAGGATAAAACAACATAAATACAATTTAATGAAACATAGGATAAACAACATAAATACAATTTAATAAAGCATAGGATAAAACAAATTAAATACAATATAATAAAGCATAGGATAAAACAACATAAATTCAATTTAATAAAGCATAGGATAAAACAACATAAATACAATTTAATAAAGCATAAGATAAAACAACATGAATACAATTTAATAAAGCATAGGATAAAACAACATAAATACAATTTAATAGAGCATAGGATAAAACAACATAAATACAATTTATAAAGCATAGGATAAAACAACATAAATACAATTTAATAAAGCATAGGATAAAACAACATAAATACAATTTAATAAATCATAGGATAAAACAACAAAAAATACAATTTAATAAAGCATAGGATTAAACAACATAAATACTATTTAATAAAGCATAGGATAAAACCACATAAACACAATTTAATAAAGCACAGGATAAAACAACATAGATACAATTTAATAAAGCAAAGGATACAACAACATAAATACAATTTAGTAAAGCATAGGTCAAAATAACATAAATACAATTTAATAAAGCATAGGATAAAACAACATAAATTCAATTTAATAAAGCATAGGTTAAAACAACATAAATACAATTTAATTAAGCATAGGATAAAACAACATAAATACAATTTAATAAAGCATAGGATAAAACAACATAAATACAATTTAATAAAGCATAGGATAAAACAACATAAATAAAATTTAATAAAGCATAGGTTAAAATAACATAAATACAATTTAATAAAGCATAGGACAAAACAACATAAAAACAATTTAATAAAGCATAGTTTAAAACAACATAAATACAATTTAATAAAGCATAGGATAAAACCACAGAATTACAATTTAATAAAGCATAGGATAAAACAACATAAATACAATTTAATAAAGTATAGGACAAAACAACATAAATACAATTTAATAAAGCATAGGATAAAACAACATAAATACAATTTAATGAAACATAGGATAAACAACATAAATACAATTTAATAAAGCATAGGATAAACAACATAAATACAATTTAATAAAGCATAAGATAAAACAACATGAATACAATTTAATAAAGCATAGGATAAAACAACATAAATACAATTTAATAAAGCATAGGTTAAAACAACATAAATACAATTTAATAAAGCACAGGATAAAACAACATAAATACAATTTAATAAAGCATAAGACAAAAAAACATAAATACAATTTAATAAAGCATATGTTAAAGCAACATAAATACAATTTAATAAAGCATAGGTTAAAACAACATAAATACAATTTAATAAAGCATAGGATAAAACAACATAAATACAATTTAATAAAGCTTAGGATAAAACAACATAAATACAATTTAATAAAGCATAGGATAAAACAACATAAATACAATTTAATAAAGCATAGGATAAAACAACATAAATACAATTTAATAAAGCATAGGTTAAAACAACATAAATACAATTTAATAAAGCACAGGATAAAACAACATAAATACAATTTAGTAAACCATAGGTCAAAATAACATAAATACAATTTAATAAAGCATAGGATAAAACAACATAAATACAATTTAATAAAGCATAGGTTAAAACAACATAAATACAATTTAATAAAGCATAGGATAAAACAACATAAATACAATTTAATAAAGCATAGGATAAAGCAACATAAATAAAATTTAATAAAGCATTGGATAAAACAACATAAATAAAAATTTAATAAAGCATAGGATAAAACAACATAAATACAATTTAATAAAGCATAGGATAAAACAACATAAATAAAATTTAATAAAGCATAGCATAAAACAACATAAATACAATTTAATAAAGCATAGGATAAAACAACATAAATACAATTTAATAAAGCATAGGATAAAACAACATAAATAAAATTTAATAAAGCATAGGATAAAACAACATAAATAAAAATTTAATAAAGCATAGGATAAAACAACATAAATACAATTTAATAAAGCATAGGATAAAACAACATAAATACAATTTAATAAAGCATAGAATAAAACAACATAAATAAAATTTAATAAAGCATAGGTTAAAACAACTTAAATACAATTTAATAAAGCATAGGATAAAACCACAGAAATACAATTTAATAAAGCATAGGATAAAACAACATAAATACAATTTAATAAAGCATAGGACAAAACAACATAAATACAATTTAATAAAGCAGAGGATAAAACAACATAAATACAATTTAATGAAACATAGGATAAACAACATAAATACAATTTAATAAAGCATAGGATAAAACAACATAAATACAATTTAATAAAGCATAGGCTAAAACTACATAAATACAATTTAATAAAGCATAGGATAAAACAAATTAAATACAATATAATAAAGCATAGGTTAAAACAACATAAATACAATTTAATAAAGCATAGGATAAAACAACATAAATTCAATTTAATAAAGCATAATATAAAACAACATAAATACAATTTAATAAAGCACAGGATAAAACAAAATAAATAAAATTTAATAAAGCATAGGATAAAACAACATAAATAAAATGTAATAAAGCATAGGATAAAACAACATAAATAAAATTTAATAAAGCATAGGATAAAACAACATAAATACATTTTAATAAAGCACAGGATAAAACAACATAAATAAAATTTAATAAAGCATAAGACAAAAAAACATAAATACAATTTAATAAAGCATAGGTTAAAACAACATAAATACAATTTAATAAAGCTTAGGATAAAACAACATAAATAAAATTTAATAAAGCATAGGATAAAACAACATAAATAAAAATTTAATAAAGCATAGGATAAAACAACATAAATACAATTTAATAAAGCATAGGATAAAACAACATAAATAAAATTTAATAAAGCATAGCATAAAACAACATAAATACAATTTAATAAAGCATAGGATAAAACAACATAAATACAATTTAATAAAGCATAGGATAAAACAAATTAAATACAATATAATAAAGCATAGGATAAAACAACATAAATACAATTTAATAAAGCATAGGATAAAACAACATAAATAAAATTTAATAAAGCATAGGATAAAACAACATAAATAAAAATTTAATAAAGCATAGGATAAAACAACATAAATACAATTTAATAAAGCATAGGATAAAACAACATAAATACAATTTAATAAAGCATAGGATAAAACAACATAAATACAATTTAATAAAGCATAGGATAAAACAACATAAATACAATTTAATAAAGCATAGGATAAAACAACATAAATACAATTTAATAAAGCATAGGATAAAACAACATAAATAAAATTTAATAAAGCATAGGTTAAAATAACATAAATACAATTTAATAAAGCATAGGACAAAACAACATAAAAACAATTTAATAAAGCATAGGATAAAACAACATAAATACAATTTAATAAAGCATAGGATAAAACAACATAAATAAAATTTAATAAAGCATAGGATAAAACAACATAAATAAAAATTTAATAAAGCATAGGATAAAACAACATAAATACAATTTAATAAAGCATAGGATAAAACAACATAAATAAAATTTAATAAAGCATAGCATAAAACAACATAAATACAATTTAATAAAGCATAGGATAAAACAACATAAATACAATTTAATAAAGCATAGGATAAAACAAATTAAATACAATATAATAAAGCATAGGATAAAACAACATAAATACAATTTAATAAAGCATAGGATAAAACAACATAAATAAAATTTAATAAAGCATAGGATAAAACAACATAAATAAAAATTTAATAAAGCATAGGATAAAACAACATAAATACAATTTAATAAAGCATAGGATAAAACAACATAAATACAATTTAATAAAGCATAGGATAAAACAACATAAATACAATTTAATAAAGCATAGGATAAAACAACATAAATACAATTTAATAAAGCATAGGATAAAACAACATAAATACAATTTAATAAAGCATAGGATAAAACAACATAAATAAAATTTAATAAAGCATAGGTTAAAATAACATAAATACAATTTAATAAAGCATAGGACAAAACAACATACAAACAATTTAATAAAGCATAGTTTAAAACAACATAAATACAATTTAATAAAGCATAGGTCAAAATAACATAAATACAATTTAATAAAGCATAGGATAAAACAACATAAATACAATTTAATAAAGCATAGGTTAAAACAACATAAATACAATTTAATAAAGCATAGGATAAAACAACATAAATACAATTTAATAAAGCATAGGATAAAACCACATAAATTCAATTTAATAAAGCATAGGATAAAACAACATAAATACAATTTAATAAAGCATAAGATAAAACAACATGAATACAATTTAATAAAGCATAGGATAAAACAACATAAATATAATTTAATAAAGCATAGGTTAAAACAACATAAATACAATTTAATAAAGCATAGGATAAAACAACATAAATTCAATTTAATAAAGCATAATATAAAACAACATAAATACAATTTAATAAAGCACAGGATAAAACAAAATAAATAAAATTTAATAAAGCATAGGATAAAACAACATAAATAAAATTTAATAAAGCATAGGATAAAACAACATAAATACAATTTAATAAAGCATATGATAAAACAACATAAATACAATTTAATAAAGCATAGGTTAAAACAACATAAATACAATTTAATAAAGCATAGGATAAAACAACATAAATACAATTTAATAAAGCATAGGATAAAACAACATAAATAAAATTTAATAAAGCATAGGATAAAACAACATAAATACAATTTAATAAAGTATAGGACAAAACAACATAAAAACAATTTAATAAAGCATAGTTTAAAACAACATAAATACAATTTAATAAAGCATAGGATAAAACCACAGAATTACAATTTAATAAAGCATAGGATAAAACAACATAAATACAATTTAATAAAGTATAGGACAAAACAACATAAATACAATTTAATAAAGCATAGGATAAAACAACATAAATACAATTTAATGAAACATAGGATAAACAACATAAATACAATTTAATAAAGCATAGGATAAACAACATAAATACAATTTAATAAAGCATAAGATAAAACAACATGAATACAATTTAATAAAGCATAGGATAAAACAACATAAATACAATTTAATAAAGCATAGGTTAAAACAACATAAATACAATTTAATAAAGCACAGGATAAAACAACATAAATACAATTTAATAAAGCATAAGACAAAAAAACATAAATACAATTTAATAAAGCATATGTTAAAGCAACATAAATACAATTTAATAAAGCATAGGTTAAAACAACATAAATACAATTTAATAAAGCATAGGATAAAACAACATAAATACAATTTAATAAAGCTTAGGATAAAACAACATAAATACAATTTAATAAAGCATAGGATAAAACAACATAAATACAATTTAATAAAGCATAGGATAAAACAACATAAATACAATTTAATAAAGCATAGGTTAAAACAACATAAATACAATTTAATAAAGCACAGGATAAAACAACATAAATACAATTTAGTAAAGCATAGGTCAAAATAACATAAATACAATTTAATAAAGCATTGGATAAAACAACATAAATAAAAATTTAATAAAGCATAGGATAAAACAACATAAATACAATTTAATAAAGCATAGGCTAAAACTACATAAATACAATTTAATAAAGCTTAGGATAAAACAAATTAAATACAATATAATAAAGCATAGGATAAAACAACATAAATTCAATTTAATAAAGCATAGGATAAAACAACATAAATACAATTTAATAAAGCATAGGTTAAAACAACATAAATACAATTTAATAAAGCATAGGATAAAACAACATAAATACAATTTAATAAAGCATAGGTTAAAACAACATAAATACAATTTAATAAAGCACAGGATAAAACAACATAAATACAATTTAATAAAGCATAAGACAAAAAAACATAAATACAATTTAATAAAGCATATGTTAAAGCAACATAAATACAATTTAATAAAGCATAGGTTAAAACAACATAAATACAATTTAATAAAGCATAGGATAAAACAACATAAATACAATTTAATAAAGCTTAGGATAAAACAACATAAATACAATTTAATAAAGCATAGGATAAAACAACATAAATACAATTTAATAAAGCATAGGATAAAACAACATAAATACAATTTAATAAAGCATAGGTTAAAACAACATAAATACAATTTAATAAAGCACAGGATAAAACAACATACATACAATTTAGTAAAGCATAGGTCAAAATAACATAAATACAATTTAATAAAGCATAGGCTAAAACTACATAAATACAATTTAATAAAGCTTAGGATAAAACAAATTAAATACAATATAATAAAGCATAGGATAAAACAACATAAATTCAATTTAATAAAGCATAGGATAAAACAACATAAATACAATTTAATAAAGCATAAGATAAAACAACATGAATACAATTTAATAAAGCATAGGTTAAAGCAACATAAATACAATTTAATAAAGCATAGGATAAAACAACATAAATACAATTTAATAAAGCATAGGATAAAACAACATAAATACAATTTAATAAAGCATAGGATAAAACAACATAAATAAAATTTAATAAAGCATAGGATAAAACAACATAAATAAAAATTTAATAAAGCATAGGATAAAACAACATAAATACAATTTAATAAAGCATAGGATAAAACAACATAAATACAATTTAATAAAGCATAGAATAAAACAACATAAATAAAATTTAATAAAGCATAGGATAAAACAACATAAATACAATTTAATAAAGCATAGGATAAAACAACATAAATACAATTTAATAAAGCATAGGATAAAACAACATAAATACAATTTAATAAAGCATTGGTTAAAACAACATAAATACAATTTAATAAAGCACAGGATAAAACAACATACATACAATTTAGTAAAGCATAGGTCAAAATAACATAAATACAATTTAATAAAGCATAGGATAAAACAACATAAATACAATTTAATAAAGCATAGGTTAAAACAACATAAATACAATTTAATAAAGCATAGGATAAAACAAATTAAATACAATATAATAAAGCATAGGATAAAACAACATAAATTCAATTTAATAAAGCATAGGATAAAACAACATAAATAAAAATTTAATAAAGCATAGGATAAAACAACATAAATACAATTTAATAAAGCATAGGATAAAACAACATAAATAAAATTTAATAAAGCATAGCATAAAACAACATAAATACAATTTAATAAAGCATAGGATAAAACAACATAAATAAAATGTAATAAAGCATAGGATAAAACAACATAAATAAAATTTAATAAAGCATAGGATAAAACAACATAAATACATTTTAATAAAGCACAGGATAAAACAACATAAATACAATTTAATAAAGCATAAGACAAAAAAACATAAATACAATTTAATAAAGCATATGTTAAAGCAACATAAATACAATTTAATAAAGCATAGGTTAAAACAACATAAATACAATTTAATAAAGCATAGGATAAAACGACATAAATACAATTTAATAAAGCTTAGGATAAAACAACATAAATACAATTTAATAAAGCATAGGATAAAACAACATAAATACAATTTAATAAAGCATAGGATAAAACAACATAAATAAAAATTTAATAAAGCATAGGATAAAACAACATAAATACAATTTAATAAAGCATAGGATAAAACAACATAAATAAAATTTAATAAAGCATAGGATAAAACAACATAAATACAATTTAATAAAGCATAGGATAAAACAACATAAATAAAATTTAATTAAGCATAGGATAAAACAACATAAATAAAAATTTAATAAAGCATAGGATAAAACAACATAAATACAATTTAATAAAGCATAGGATAAAACAACATAAATACAATTTAATAAAGCATAGGATAAAACAACATAAATAAAATTTAATAAAGCATAGGTTAAAACAACATAAATACAATTTAATAAAGCATAGGATAAAACCACAGAAATACAATTTAATAAAGCATAGGATAAAACAACATAAATACAATTTAATAAAGCATAGGATAAAACAACATAAATACAATTTAATAAAGCATAGGATAAAACAACATAAATAAAATTTAATAAAGCATAGGATAAAACAACATAAATAAAAATTTAATAAAGCATAGGATAAAACAACATAAATACAATTTAATAAAGCATAGGATAAAACAACATAAATACAATTTAATAAAGCATAGGATAAAACAACATAAATAAAATTTAATAAAGCATAGGTTAAAACAACATAAATACAATTTAATAAAGCATAGGATAAAACCACAGAAATACAATTTAATAAAGCATAGGATAAAACAACATAAATACAATTTAATAAAGCATAGGACAAAACAACATAAATACAATTTAATAAAGCAGAGGATAAAACAACATAAATACAATTTAATGAAACATAGGATAAACAACATAAATACAATTTAATAAAGCATAGGATAAAACAACATAAATACAATTTAATAAAGCATAGGCTAAAACTACATAAATACAATTTAATAAAGCATAGGATAAAACAAATTAAATACAATATAATAAAGCATAGGATAAAACAACATAAATACAATTTAATAAAGCATAGGATAAAACAACATAAATAAAATTTAATAAAGCATAGGATAAAACAACATAAATAAAAATTTAATAAAGCATAGGATAAAACAACATAAATACAATTTAATAAAGCATAGGATAAAACAACATAAATACAATTTAATAAAGCATAGGATAAAACAACATAAATAAAATTTAATAAAGCATAGGTAAAAACAACATAAATACAATTTAATAAAGCATAGGATAAAACCACAGAAATACAATTTAATAAAGCATAGGATAAAAAAACATAAATACAATTTAATAAAGCATAGGATAAAACAACATAAATACAATTTAATAAAGCATATGATAAAACAACATAAATACAATTTAATAAAGCATAGGTTAAAACAACATAAATACAATTTAATAAAGCATAGGATAAAACAACATAAATACAATTTAATAAAGCATAGGATAAAACAACATAAATACAATTTAATAAAGCATAATATAAAACAACATAAATACAATTTAATAAAGCATAGGATAAAACAACATAAATACAATTTAATAAAGCATAGGATAAAACAACATAAATACAATTTAATAAAGCATAGGATAAAACAACATAAATAAAATTTAATAAAGCATAGGTTAAAATAACATAAATACAATTTAATAAAGCATAGGACAAAACAACATAAAAACAATTTAATAAAGCATAGTTTAAAACAACATAAATACAATTTAATAAAGCATAGGATAAAACCACAGAATTACAATTTAATAAAGCATAGGATAAAACAACATAAATACAATTTAATAAAGTATAGGACAAAACAACATAAATACAATTTAATAAAGCATAGGATAAAACAACATAAATACAATTTAATGAAACATAGGATAAACAACATAAATACAATTTAATGAAGCATAGGATAAACAACATAAATACAATTTAATAAAGCATAGGCTAAAACTACATAAATACAATTTAATAAAGCTTAGGATAAAACAAATTAAATACAATATAATAAAGCATAGGATAAAACAACATAAATTCAATTTAATAAAACATAGGATAAAACAACATAAATACAATTTAATAAAGCATAAGATAAAACAACATGAATACAATTTAATAAAGCATAGGTTAAAGCAACATAAATACAATTTAATAAAGCTTAGGATAAAACAACATAAATACAATTTAATAAAGCATAGGTTAAAACAACATAAATACAATTTAATAAAGCACAGGATAAAACAACATAAATACAATTTAATAAAGCATAGGATAAAACAACATAAATACAATTTAATAAAGCATAGGATAAAACAACATAAATACAATTTAATAAAGCATAGGATAAAACAACATAAATACAATTTAAGAAAGCATAGGATAAAACAACATAAATACAATTTAATAAAGCATAGGATAAAACAACATAAATACAATTTAATAAAGCATAGGATAAAACAACATAAATAAAATTTAATAAAGCATAGGTTAAAATAACATAAATACAATTTAATAAAGCATAGGACAAAACAACATAAAAACAATTTAATAAAGCATAGTTTAAAACAACATAAATACAATTTAATAAAGCATAGGATAAAACCACAGAATTACAATTTAATAAAGCATAGGATAAAACAACATAAATACAATTTAATAAAGTATAGACAAAACAACATAAATACAATTTAATAAAGCATAGGATAAAACAACATAAATACAATTTAATGAAACATAGGATAAACAACATAAATACAATTTAATAAAGCATAGGATAAACAACATAAATACAATTTAATAAAGCATAGGCTAAAACTACATAAATACAATTTAATAAAGCTTAGGATAAAACAAATTAAATACAATATAATAAAGCATAGGATAAAACAACATAAATTCAATTTAATAAAGCATAGGATAAAACAACATAAATACAATTTAATAAAGCATAAGATAAAACAACATGAATACAATTTAATAAAGCATAGGTTAAAGCAACATAAATACAATTTAATAAAGCATAGGATAAAACAACATAAATACAATTTAATAAAGCATAGGTTAAAACAACATAAATACAATTTAATAAAGCATAGGATAAAACAACATAAATACAATTTAATAAAGCATAGGTTAAAACAACATAAATACAATTTAATAAAGCATAGGATAAAACAACATAAATACAATTTAATAAAGCTTAGGATAAAACAACATAAATACAATTTAATAAAGCATAGGATAAAACAACATAAATACAATTTAATAAAGCATAGGATAAAACAACATAAATACAATTTAATAAAGCATAGGTTAAAACAACATAAATACAATTTAATAAAGCACAGGATAAAACAACATAAATACAATTTAGTAAAGCATAGGTCAAAATAACATAAATACAATCTAATAAAGCATAGGATAAAACAACATAAATACAATTTAATAAAGCATAGGTTAAAACAACATAAATACAATTTAATAAAGCATAGGATAAAACAACATAAATACAATTTAATAAAGCATAGGATAAAACAACATAAATAAAATTTAATAAAGCATAGGATAAAACAACATAAATAAAAATTGAATAAAGCATAGGATAAAACAACATAAATACAATTTAATAAAGCATAGGATAAAACAACATAAATAAAATTTAATAAAGCATAAGACAAAAAACATAAATACAATTTAATAAAGCATATGTTAAAGCAACATAAATACAATTTAATAAAGCATAGGTTAAAACAACATAAATACAATTTAATAAAGCATAGGATAAAACAACATAAATACAATTTAATAAAGCTTAGGATAAAACAACATAAATACAATTTAATAAAGCATAGGATAAAACAACATAAATACAATTTAATAAGGCATAGGATAAAACAACATAAATACAATTTAATAAAGCATAGGTTAAAACAACATAAATACAATTTAATAAAGCACAGGATAAAACAACATAAATACAATTTAGTAAAGCATAGGTCAAAATAACATAAATACAATGTACTAAAGCATAGGATAAAACAACATAAATACAATTTAATAAAGCATAGGTTAAAACAACATAAATACAATTTAATAAAGCATAGGATAAAACAACATAAATACAATTTAATAAAGCATAGGTTAAAACAACATAAATACAATTTAATAAAGCATAGGATAAAACAACATAAATACAATTTAATAAAGCTTAGGATAAAACAACATAAATACAATTTAATAAAGCATAGGATAAAACAACATAAATACAATTTAATAAAGCATAGGATAAAACAACATAAATACAATTTAATAAAGCATAGGTTAAAACAACATAAATACAATTTAATAAAGCACAGGATAAAACAACATAAATACAATTTAGTAAAGCATAGGTCAAAATAACATAAATACAATCTAATAAAGCATAGGATAAAACAACATAAATACAATTTAATAAAGCATAGGTTAAAACAACATAAATACAATTTAATAAAGCATAGGATAAAACAACATAAATACAATTTAATAAAGCATAGGATAAAACAACATAAATAAAATTTAATAAAGCATAGGATAAAACAACATAAATAAAAATTTAATAAAGCATAGGATAAAACAACATAAATACAATTTAATAAAGCATAGGATAAAACAACATAAATAAAATTTAATAAAGCATAGCATAAAACAACATAAATACAATTTAATAAAGCATAGGATAAAACAACATAAATACAATTTAATAAAGCATAGGTTAAAACAACATAAATACAATTTAATAAAGCATAGGATAAAACAACATAAATACAATTTAATAAAGCATAGGATAAAACAACATAAATAAAATTTAATAAAGCATAGGATAAAACAACATAAATAAAAATTTAATAAAGCATAGGATAAAACAACATAAATACAATTTAATAAAGCATAGGATAAAACAACATAAATACAATTTAATAAAGCATAGGATAAAACAACATAAATAAAATTTAATAAAGCAGAGGATAAAACAACATAAATACAATTTAATGAAACATAGGATAAACAACATAAATACAATTTAATAAAGCATAGGTTAAAACAACATAAATACAATTTAATAAAGCACAGGATAAAACAACATAAATACAATTTAATAAAGCATAAGACAAAAAAACATAAATACAATTTAATAAAGCATATGTTAAAGCAACATAAATACAATTTAATAAAGCATAGGTTAAAACAACATAAATACAATTTAATAAAGCATAGGATAAAACAACATAAATACAATTTAATAAAGCTTAGGATAAAACAACATAAATACAATTTAATAAAGCATAGGATAAAACAACATAAATACAATTTAATAAGGCATAGGATAAAACAACATAAATACAATTTAATAAAGCATAGGTTAAAACAACATAAATACACTTTAATAAAGCACAGGTTAAAACAACATAAATACAATTTAATAAAGCATAGGATAAAACAACATAAATACAATTTAATAAAGCATAGGATAAAACAACATAAATAAAATTTAATAAAGCATAGGATAAAACAACATAAATAAAAATTTAATAAAGCATAGGATAAAACAACATAAATACAATTTAATAAAGCATAGGATAAAACAACATAAATACAATTTAATAAAGCATAGGATAAAACAACATAAATAAAATTTAATAAAGCATAGGATAAAACAACATAAATAAAAATTTAATAAAGCATAGGATAAAACAACATAAATACAATTTAATAAAGCATAGGATAAAACAACATAAATAAAATTTAATAAAGCATAGCATAAAACAACATAAATACAATTTAATAAAGCATAGGATAAAACAACATAAATACAATTTAATAAAGCATAGGTTAAAACAACATAAATACAATTTAAGAAAGCATAGGATAAAACAACATTAATACAATTTAATAAAGCATAGGATAAAACAACATAAATAAAATTTAATAAAGCATAGGATAAAACAACATAAATAAAAATTTAATAAAGCATAGGATAAAACAACATAAATACAATTTAATAAAGCATAGGATAAAACAACATAAATACAATTTAATAAAGCATAGGATAAAACAACATAAATAAAATTTAATAAAGCAGAGGATAAAACAACATAAATACAATTTAATGAAACATAGGATAAACAACATAAATACAATTTAATAAAGCATAGGTTAAAACAACATAAATACAATTTAATAAAGCACAGGATAAAACAACATAAATACAATTTAATAAAGCATAAGACAAAAAAACATAAATACAATTTAATTAAGCATATGTTAAAGCAACATAAATACAATTTAATAAAGCATAGGTTAAAACAACATAAATACAATTTAATAAAGCATAGGATAAAACAACATAAATACAATTTAATAAAGCTTAGGATAAAACAACATAAATACAATTTAATAAAGCATAGGATAAAACAACATAAATACAATTTAATAAGGCATAGGATAAAACAACATAAATACAATTTAATAAAGCATAGGTTAAAACAACATAAATACAATTTAATAAAGCACAGGTTAAAACAACATAAATACAATTTAATAAAGCATAGGATAAAACAACATAAATACAATTTAATAAAGCATAGGATAAAACAACATAAATAAAATTTAATAAAGCATAGGATAAAACAACATAAATAAAAATTTAATAAAGCATAGGATAAAACAACATAAATACAATTTAATAAAGCATAGGATAAAACAACATAAATACAATTTAATAAAGCATAGGATAAAACAACATAAATAAAAATTTAATAAAGCATAGGATAAAACAACATAAATACAATTTAATAAAGCATAAGATAAAACAACATGAATACAATTTAATAAAGCATAGGTTAAAGCAACATAAATACAATTTAATAAAGCTTAGGATAAAACAACATAAATACAATTTAATAAAGCATAGGTTAAAACAACATAAATACAATTTAATAAAGCACAGGATAAAACAACATAAATACAATTTAATAAAGCATAGGATAAAACAACATAAATACAATTTAATAAAGCATAGGATAAAACAACATAAATACAATTTAATAAAGCATAGGATAAAACAACATAAATACAATTTAAGAAAGCATAGGATAAAACAACATAAATACAATTTAATAAAGCATAGGATAAAACAACATAAATACAATTTAATAAAGCATAGGATAAAACAACATAAATAAAATTTAATAAAGCATAGGTTAAAATAACATAAATACAATTTAATAAAGCATAGGACAAAACAACATAAAAACAATTTAATAAAGCATAGTTTAAAACAACATAAATACAATTTAATAAAGCATAGGATAAAACCACAGAATTACAATTTAATAAAGCATAGGATAAAACAACATAAATACAATTTAATAAAGTATAGACAAAACAACATAAATACAATTTAATAAAGCATAGGATAAAACAACATAAATACAATTTAATGAAACATAGGATAAACAACATAAATACAATTTAATAAAGCATAGGATAAACAACATAAATACAATTTAATAAAGCATAGGCTAAAACTACATAAATACAATTTAATAAAGCTTAGGATAAAACAAATTAAATACAATATAATAAAGCATAGGATAAAACAACATAAATTCAATTTAATAAAGCATAGGATAAAACAACATAAATACAATTTAATAAAGCATAAGATAAAACAACATGAATACAATTTAATAAAGCATAGGTTAAAGCAACATAAATACAATTTAATAAAGCATAGGATAAAACAACATAAATACAATTTAATAAAGCATAGGTTAAAACAACATAAATACAATTTAATAAAGCATAGGATAAAACAACATAAATACAATTTAATAAAGCATAGGTTAAAACAACATAAATACAATTTAATAAAGCATAGGATAAAACAACATAAATACAATTTAATAAAGCTTAGGATAAAACAACATAAATACAATTTAATAAAGCATAGGATAAAACAACATAAATACAATTTAATAAAGCATAGGATAAAACAACATAAATACAATTTAATAAAGCATAGGTTAAAACAACATAAATACAATTTAATAAAGCACAGGATAAAACAACATAAATACAATTTAGTAAAGCATAGGTCAAAATAACATAAATACAATCTAATAAAGCATAGGATAAAACAACATAAATACAATTTAATAAAGCATAGGTTAAAACAACATAAATACAATTTAATAAAGCATAGGATAAAACAACATAAATACAATTTAATAAAGCATAGGATAAAACAACATAAATAAAATTTAATAAAGCATAGGATAAAACAACATAAATAAAAATTGAATAAAGCATAGGATAAAACAACATAAATACAATTTAATAAAGCATAGGATAAAACAACATAAATAAAATTTAATAAAGCATAAGACAAAAAACATAAATACAATTTAATAAAGCATATGTTAAAGCAACATAAATACAATTTAATAAAGCATAGGTTAAAACAACATAAATACAATTTAATAAAGCATAGGATAAAACAACATAAATACAATTTAATAAAGCTTAGGATAAAACAACATAAATACAATTTAATAAAGCATAGGATAAAACAACATAAATACAATTTAATAAGGCATAGGATAAAACAACATAAATACAATTTAATAAAGCATAGGTTAAAACAACATAAATACAATTTAATAAAGCACAGGATAAAACAACATAAATACAATTTAGTAAAGCATAGGTCAAAATAACATAAATACAATGTACTAAAGCATAGGATAAAACAACATAAATACAATTTAATAAAGCATAGGTTAAAACAACATAAATACAATTTAATAAAGCATAGGATAAAACAACATAAATACAATTTAATAAAGCATAGGTTAAAACAACATAAATACAATTTAATAAAGCATAGGATAAAACAACATAAATACAATTTAATAAAGCATAGGATAAAACAACATAAATACAATTTAATAAAGCATAGGTTAAAACAACATAAATACAATTTAATAAAGCACAGGATAAAACAACATAAATACAATTTAGTAAAGCATAGGTCAAAATAACATAAATACAATCTAATAAAGCATAGGATAAAACAACATAAATACAATTTAATAAAGCATAGGTTAAAACAACATAAATACAATTTAATAAAGCATAGGATAAAACAACATAAATACAATTTAATAAAGCATAGGATAAAACAACATAAATAAAATTTAATAAAGCATAGGATAAAACAACATAAATAAAAATTTAATAAAGCATAGGATAAAACAACATAAATACAATTTAATAAAGCATAGGATAAAACAACATAAATAAAATTTAATAAAGCATAGCATAAAACAACATAAATACAATTTAATAAAGCATAGGATAAAACAACATAAATACAATTTAATAAAGCATAGGTTAAAACAACATAAATACAATTTAATAAAGCATAGGATAAAACAACATAAATACAATTTAATAAAGCATAGGATAAAACAACATAAATAAAATTTAATAAAGCATAGGATAAAACAACATAAATAAAAATTTAATAAAGCATAGGATAAAACAACATAAATACAATTTAATAAAGCATAGGATAAAACAACATAAATACAATTTAATAAAGCATAGGATAAAACAACATAAATAAAATTTAATAAAGCAGAGGATAAAACAACATAAATACAATTTAATGAAACATAGGATAAACAACATAAATACAATTTAATAAAGCATAGGTTAAAACAACATAAATACAATTTAATAAAGCACAGGATAAAACAACATAAATACAATTTAATAAAGCATAAGACAAAAAAACATAAATACAATTTAATAAAGCATATGTTAAAGCAACATAAATACAATTTAATAAAGCATAGGTTAAAACAACATAAATACAATTTAATAAAGCATAGGATAAAACAACATAAATACAATTTAATAAAGCTTAGGATAAAACAACATAAATACAATTTAATAAAGCATAGGATAAAACAACATAAATACAATTTAATAAGGCATAGGATAAAACAACATAAATACAATTTAATAAAGCATAGGTTAAAACAACATAAATACAATTTAATAAAGCACAGGTTAAAACAACATAAATACAATTTAATAAAGCATAGGATAAAACAACATAAATACAATTTAATAAAGCATAGGATAAAACAACATAAATAAAATTTAATAAAGCATAGGATAAAACAACATAAATAAAAATTTAATAAAGCATAGGATAAAACAACATAAATACAATTTAATAAAGCATAGGATAAAACAACATAAATACAATTTAATAAAGCATAGGATAAAACAACATAAATAAAATTTAATAAAGCATAGGATAAAACAACATAAATAAAAATTTAATAAAGCATAGGATAAAACAACATAAATACAATTTAATAAAGCATAGGATAAAACAACATAAATAAAATTTAATAAAGCATAGCATAAAACAACATAAATACAATTTAATAAAGCATAGGATAAAACAACATAAATACAATTTAATAAAGCATAGGTTAAAACAACATAAATACAATTTAAGAAAGCATAGGATAAAACAACATAAATACAATTTAATAAAGCATAGGATAAAACAACATAAATAAAATTTAATAAAGCATAGGATAAAACAACATAAATAAAAATTTAATAAAGCATAGGATAAAACAACATAAATACAATTTAATAAAGCATAGGATAAAACAACATAAATACAATTTAATAAAGCATAGGATAAAACAACATAAATAAAATTTAATAAAGCAGAGGATAAAACAACATAAATACAATTTAATGAAACATAGGATAAACAACATAAATACAATTTAATAAAGCATAGGTTAAAACAACATAAATACAATTTAATAAAGCACAGGATAAAACAACATAAATACAATTTAATAAAGCATAAGACAAAAAAACATAAATACAATTTAATTAAGCATATGTTAAAGCAACATAAATACAATTTAATAAAGCATAGGTTAAAACAACATAAATACAATTTAATAAAGCATAGGATAAAACAACATAAATACAATTTAATAAAGCTTAGGATAAAACAACATAAATACAATTTAATAAAGCATAGGATAAAACAACATAAATACAATTTAATAAGGCATAGGATAAAACAACATAAATACAATTTAATAAAGCATAGGTTAAAACAACATAAATACAATTTAATAAAGCACAGGATAAAACAACATAAATACAATTTAGTAAAGCATAGGTCAAAATAACATAAATACAATGTACTAAAGCATAGGATAAAAGAACATAAATACAATTTAATAAAGCATAGGTTAAAACAACATAAATACAATTTAATGAAGCATAGGATAAAACAACATAAATACAATTTAATAAAGCATAGGATAAAACAACATAAATAAAATTTAATAAAGCATAGGATAAAGCAACATAAATAAAAATTTAATAAAGCATAGGATAAAACAACATAAATACAATTTAATAAAGCATAGGATAAAACAACATAAATACAATTTAATAAAGCATAGGATAAAACAACATAAATACAATTTAATAAAGCATAGGATAAAACAACATAAATAAAATTTAATAAAGCATAGGTTAAAACAACATAAATACAATTTAATAAAGCATAGGATAAAACAACATAAATACAATTTAATAAAGCATAGGTTAAAACAACATAAATACAATTTAATAAAGCATAGGATAAAACTACATAAATACAATTTAATAAAGCATAGGTTAAAACAACATAAATACAATTTAATAAAGCATAGGATAAAACAACATAAATACAATTTAATAAAGCTTAGGATAAAACAACATAAATACAATTTAATAAAGCATAGGATAAAACAACATAAATACAATTTAATAAAGCATAGGATAAAACAACATAAATACAATTTAATAAAGCATAGGTTAAAACAACATAAATACAATTTAATAAAGCACAGGATAAAACAACATAAATACAATTTAGTAAAGCATAGGTCAAAATAACATAAATACAATTTAATAAAGCATAGGATAAAACAACATAAATACAATTTAATAAAGCATAGGTTAAAACAACATAAATACAATTTAATAAAGCATAGGATAAAACAACATAAATACAATTTAATAAAGCATAGGATAAAACAACATAAATAAAATTTAATAAAGCATAGGATAAAACAACATAAATAAAAATTTAATAAAGCATAGGATAAAACAACATAAATACAATTTAATAAAGCATAGGATAAAACAACATAAATAAAATTTAATAAAGCATAGCATAAAACAACATAAATACAATTTAATAAAGCATAGGATAAAACAACATAAATACAATTTAATAAAGCATAGGATAAAACAACATAAATAAAATTTAATAAAGCATAGGATAAAACAACATAAATACAATTTAATAAAGCATAGGACAAAACAACATAAATACAATTTAATAAAGCAGAGGATAAAACAACATAAATACAATTTAATGAAACATAGGATAAACAACATAAATACAATCTAATAAAGCATAGGATAAAACAACATAAATACAATTTAATAAAGCATAGGCTAAAACTACATAAATACAATTTAATAAAGCATAGGATAAAACAAATTAAATACAATATAATAAAGCATAGGATAAAACAACATAAATACAATTTAATAAAGCATAGGATAAAACAACATAAATAAAATTTAATAAAGCATAGGATAAAACAACATAAATAAAAATTTAATAAAGCATAGGATAAAACAACATAAATACAATTTAATAAAGCATAGGATAAAACAACATAAATACAATTTAATAAAGCATAGGATAAAACAACATAAATAAAATTTAATAAAGCATAGGTAAAAACAACATAAATACAATTTAATAAAGCATAGGATAAAACCACAGAAATACAATTTAATAAAGCATAGGATAAAACAACATAAATACAATTTAATAAAGCATAGGACAAAACAACATAAATACAATTTAATAAAGCAGAGGATAAAACAACATAAATACAATTTAATGAAACATAGGATAAACAACATAAATACAATTTAATAAAGCATAAGATAAAACAACATGAATACAATTTAATAAAGCATAGGATAAAACAACATAAATATAATTTAATAAAGCATAGGATAAAACAACATAAATACAATTTAATAAAGCATAGGATAAAACAACATAAATACAATTTAATAAAGCATAGGATAAAACAACATAAATAAAAATTTAATAAAGCATAGGATAAAAAAACATAAATACAATTTAATAAAGCATAGGATAAAACAACATAAATACAATTTAATAAAGCATATGATAAAACAACATAAATACAATTTAATAAAGCATAGGTTAAAACAACATAAATACAATTTAATAAAGCATAGGATAAAACAACATAAATACAATTTAATAAAGCATAGGATAAAACAACATAAATACAATTTAATAAAGCATAGGATAAAACAACATAAATACAATTTAATAAAGCATAGGATAAAACAACATAAATACAATTTAATAAAGCATAGGATAAAACAACATAAATACAATTTAATAAAGCATAGGTTAAAACAACATAAATACAATTTAATAAAGCACAGGATAAAACAACATAAATACAATTTAGTAAAGCATAGGTCAAAATAACATAAATACAATGTACTAAAGCATATGATAAAACAACATAAATACAATTTAATAAAGCATAGGTTAAAACAACATAAATACAATTTAATAAAGCATAGGATAAAACAACATAAATACAATTTAATAAAGCATAGGATAAAACAACATAAATACAATTTAATAAAGCATAGGATAAAACAACATAAATACAATTTAATAAAGCATAGGATAAAACAACATAAATACAATTTAATAAAGCATAGGTTAAAACAACATAAATACAATTTAATAAAGCACAGGATAAAACAACATAAATACAATTTAGTAAAGCATAGGTCAAAATAACATAAATACAATCTAATAAAGCATAGGATAAAACAACATAAATACAATTTAATAAAGCATTGGTTAAAACAACATAAATACAATTTAATAAAGCATAGGATAAAACAACATAAATACAATTTAATAAAGCATAGGATAAAACAACATAAATAAAATTTAATAAAGCATAGGATAAAACAACATAAATAAAAATTTAATAAAGCATAGGATAAAACAACATAAATACAATTTAATAAAGCATAGGATAAAACAACATAAATAAAATTTAATAAAGCATAGCATAAAACAACATAAATACAATTTAATAAAGCATAGGATAAAACAACATAAATACAATTTAATAAAGCATAGGTTAAAACAACATAAATACAATTTAATAAAGCATAGGATAAAACAACATAAATACAATTTAATAAAGCATAGGATAAAACAACATAAATACAATTTAATAAAGCATAGGATAAAACAACATAAATAAAAATTTAATAAAGCATAGGATAAAACAACATAAATACAATTTAATAAAGCATAGGATAAAACAACATAAATACAATTTAATAAAGCATAGGATAAAACAACATAAATACAATTTAATAAAGCATAGGATAAAACAACATAAATAAAATTTAATAAAGCATAGGATAAAACAACATAAATACAATTTAATGAAACATAGGATAAACAACATAAATACAATTTAATAAAGCATAGGTTAAAACAACATAAATACAATTTAATAAAGCATAGGATAAAACAACATAAATAAAATTTAATAAAGCATAGGATAAAACAACATAAATAAAAATTTAATAAAGCATAGGATAAAACAACATAAATACAATTTAATAAAGCATAGGATAAAACAACATAAATACAATTTAATAAAGCATAGGATAAAACAACATAAATAAAATTTAATAAAGCATAGGTAAAAACAACATAAATACAATTTAATAAAGCATAGGATAAAACCACAGAAATACAATTTAATAAAGCATAGGATAAAACAACATAAATACAATTTAATAAAGCATAGGACAAAACAACATAAATACAATTTAATAAAGCAGAGGATAAAACAACATAAATACAATTTAATGAAACATAGGATAAACAACATAAATACAATTTAATAAAGCATAAGATAAAACAACATGAATACAATTTAGTAAAGCATAGGTCAAAATAACATAAATACAATTTAATAAAGCATAGGATAAAACAACATAAATACAATTTAATAAAGCATAGGATAAAACAACATAAATACAATTTAATAAAGCATAGGATAAAACAACATAAATAAAATTTAATAAAGCATAGGATAAAACAACATAAATAAAAATTTAATAAAGCATAGGATAAAACAACATAAATACAATTTAATAAAGCATAGGATAAAACAACATAAATACAATTTAATAAAGCATAGGATAAAACAACATAAATACAATTTAATAAAGCATAGGATAAAACAACATGAATAAAATTTAATAAAGCAGAGGATAAAACAACATAAATACAATTTAATAAAGCATAGGATAAAACAACATAAATACAATTTAATAAAGCATAGGATAAAACAACATAAATACAATTTAATGAAACATAGGATAAACAACATAAATACAATTTAATAAAGCATAGGATAAAACCACAGAAATACAATTTAATAAAGCATAGGATAAAACAACATAAATACAATTTAATAAAGCATAAGACAAAAAAACATAAATACAATTTAATAAAGCATATGTTAAAGCAACATAAATACAATTTAATAAAGCATAGGTTAAAACAACATAAATACAATTTAATAAAGCATAGGATAAAACAACATAAATACAATTTAATAAAGCTTAGGATAAAACAACATAAATACAATTTAATAAAGCATAGGATAAAACAACATAAATACAATTTAATAAGGCATAGGATAAAACAACATAAATACAATTTAATAAAGCATAGGTTAAAACAACATAAATACAATTTAATAAAGCACAGGATAAAACAACATAAATACAATTTAGTAAAGCATAGGTCAAAATAACATAAATACAATGTACTAAAGCATAGGATAAAAAAACATAAATACAATTTAATAAAGCATAGGTTAAAACAACATAAATACAATTTAATAAAGCATAGGATAAAACAACATAAATACAATTTAATAAAGCATAGGATAAAACAACATAAATAAAATTTAATAAAGCATAGGATAAAACAACATAAATAAAAATTTAATAAAGCATAGGATAAAACAACATAAATACAATGTAATAAAGCATAGGATAAAACAACATAAATACAATTTAATAAAGCATAGCATAAAACAACATAAATACAATTTAATAAAGCATAGGATAAAACAACATAAATACAATTTAATAAAGCATAAGTTAAAACAACATAAATACAATTTAATGAAGCATAGGATAAAACAACATAAATACAATTTAATAAAGCATAGGATAAAACAACATAAATAAAATTTAATAAAGCATAGGATAAAACAACATAAATAAAAATTTAATAAAGCATAGGATAAAACAACATAAATACAATTTAATAAAGCATAGGATAAAACAACATAAATACAATTTAATAAAGCATAGGATAAAACAACATAAATACAATTTAATAAAGCATAGGATAAAACAACATAAATAAAATTTAATAAAGCATAGGTTAAAACAACATAAACACATTTTAATAAAGCATAGGATAAAACCACAGAAATACAATTTAATAAAGCATAGGATAAAACAACATAAACACAATTTAATAAAGCATAGGATAAAACCACAGAAATACAATTTAATAAAGCAGAGGATAAAACAACATAAATACAATTTAATGAAACATAGGATAAACAACATAAATACAATTTAATAAAGCATAGGATAAAACAACATAAATACAATTTAATAAAGCATAGGCTAAATCTACATAAATACAATTTAATAAAGCATAGGATAAAACAAATTAAATACAATATAATAAAGCATAGGATAAAACAACATAAATTCAATTTAATAAAGCATAGGATAAAACAACATGAATACAATTTAATAAAGCATAGGTTAAAGCAACATAAATACAATTTAATAAAGCATAGGATAAAACAACATAAATACAATTTAATAAAGCATAGGTTAAAACAACATAAATACAATTTAATAAAGCACAGGATAAAACAACATAAATACAATTTAGTAAAGCATAGGTCAAAATAACATAAATACAATGTACTAAAGCATAGGATAAAACAACATAAATACAATTTAATAAAGCATAGGTTAAAGCAACATAAATACAATTTAATAAAGCATAGGATAAAACAACATAAATACAATTTAATAAAGCATAGGTTAAAACAACATAAATACAATTTAATAAAGCACAGGATAAAACAACATAAATACAATTTAGTAAAGCATAGGTCAAAATAACATAAATACAATGTACTAAAGCATAGGATAAAACAACATAAATACAATTTAATAAAGCATAGGTTAAAACAACATAAATACAATTTAATAAAGCATAGGATAAAACAACATAAATACAATTTAATAAAGCATAGGATAAAACAACATAAATAAAATTTAATAAAGCATAGGATAAAACAACATAAATAAAAATTTAATAAAGCATAGCATAAAACAACATAAATACTATTTAATAAAGCATAGGATAAAACAACATAAATACAATTTAATAAAGCATAGCATAAAACAACATAAATACAATTTAATAAAGCATAGGATAAAACAACATAAATACAATTTAATAAAGCATAAGTTAAAACAACATAAATACAATTTAATGAAGCATAGGATAAAACAACATAAATACAATTTAATAAAGCATAGGTTAAAACAACATAAATACAATTTAATAAAGCATAGGATAAAACAACATAAATACAATTTAATAAAGCTTAGGATAAAACAACATAAATACAATTTAATAAAGCATAGGATAAAACAACATAAATACAATTTAATAAAGCATAGGATAAAACAACATAAATACAATTTAATAAAGCATAGGTTAAAACAACATAAATACAATTTAATAAAGCACAGGATAAAACAACATAAATACAATTTAGTAAAGCATAGGTCAAAATAACATAAATACAATCTAATAAAGCATAGGATAAAACAACATAAATACAATTTAATAAAGCATAGGTTAAAACAACATAAATACAATTTAATAAAGCATAGGATAAAACAACATAAATACAATTTAATAAAGCATAGGATAAAACAACATAAATAAAATTTAATAAAGCATAGGATAAAACAACATAAATAAAAATTTAATAAAGCATAGGATAAAACAGCATAAATACAATTTAATAAAGCATAGGATAAAACAACATAAATAAAATTTAATAAAGCATAGCATAAAACAACATAAATACAATTTAATAAAGCATAGGATAAAACAACATAAATACAATTTAATAAAGCATAGGTTAAAACAACATAAATACAATTTAATAAAGCATAGGATAAAACAACATAAATACAATTTAATAAAGCATAGGATAAAACAACATAAATAAAATTTAATAAAGCATAGGATAAAACAACATAAATAAAAAATTAATAAAGCATAGGATAAAACAACATAAATACAATTTAATAAAGCATAGGATAAAACAACATAAATATAATTTAATAAAGCATAGGATAAAACAACATAAATACAATTTAATAAAGCATAGGATAAAACAACATAAATAAAATTTAATAAAGCAGAGGATAAAACAACATAAATACAATTTAATGAAACATAGGATAAACAACATAAATACAATTTAATAAAGCATAGGTTAAAACAACATAAATACAATTTAATAAAGCACAGGATAAAACAACATAAATACAATTTAATAAAGCATAAGACAAAAAAACATAAATACAATTTAATAAAGCATATGTTAAAGCAACATAAATACAATTTAATAAAGCATAGGTTAAAACAACATAAATACAATTTAATAAAGCATAGGATAAAACAACATAAATACAATTTAATAAAGCTTAGGATAAAACAACATAAATACAATTTAATAAAGCATAGGATAAAACAACATAAATACAATTTAATAAAGCATAGGATAAAACAACATAAATACAATTTAATAAAGCATAGGATAAAACAACATAAATACAATTTAATAAAGCATAGGATAAAACAACATAAATAAAATTTAATAAAGCATAGGATAAAACAACATAAATTAAAATTTAATAAAGCATAGGATAAAACAACATAAATAAAATTTAATAAAGCATAGGATAAAACAACATAAATAAAAATTTAATAAAGCATAGGATAAAACAACATAAATACAATTTAATAAAGCATAGGATAAAACAACATAAATACAATTTAATAAAGCATAGGATAAAACAACATAAATAAAATTTAATAAAGCATAGGTAAAAACAACATAAATACAATTTAATAAAGCATAGGATAAAACCACAGAAATACAATTTAATAAAGCATAGGATAAAACAACATAAATACAATTTAATAAAGCATAGGACAAAACAACATAAATACAATTTAATAAAGCAGAGGATAAAACAACATAAATACAATTTAATGAAACATAGGATAAACAACATATATACAATTTAATAAAGCATAGGATAAAACAACATAAATACAATTTAATAAAGCATAGGCTAAAACTACATAAATACAATTTAATAAAGCATAGGATAAAACAAATTAAATACAATATAATAAAGCATAGGATAAAACAACATAAATTCAATTTAATAAAGCATAGGATAAAACAACATAAATACAATTTAATAAAGCATAAGATAAAACAACATGAATACAATTTAATAAAGCATAGGATAAAACAACATAAATATAATTTAATAAAGCATAGGATAAAACAACATAAATACAATTTAATAAAGCATAGGATAAAACAACATAAATACAATTTAATAAAGCATAGGATAAAACAACATAAATAAAAATTTAATAAAGCATAGGATAAAAAAACATAAATACAATTTAATAAAGCATAGGATAAAACAACATAAATACAATTTAATAAAGCATATGATAAAACAACATAAATACAATTTAATAAAGCATAGGTTAAAACAACATAAATACAATTTAATAAAGCATAGGATAAAACAACATAAATACAATTTAATAAAGCATAGGATAAAACAACATAAATACAATTTAATAAAGCATAGGATAAAACAACATAAATACAATTTAATAAAGCATAGGATAAAAAAACATAAATACAATTTAATAAAGCATAGGATAAAACAACATAAATACAATTTAATAAAGCATAGGATAAAACAACATAAATAAAATTTAATAAAGCATAGGTTAAAATAACATAAATACAATTTAATAAAGCATAGGACAAAACAACATAAAAACAATTTAATAAAGCATAGTTTAAAACAACATAAATACAATTTAATAAAGCATAGGATAAAACAACATAAATACAATTTAATAAAGCATAGGTTAAAACAGCATAAATACAATTTAATAAAGCATAGGATAAAACAACATAAATACAATTTAATAAAGCATAGGATAAAACAACATAAATAAAATTTAATAAAGCATAGGATAAAACAACATAAATAAAAATTTAATAAAGCATAGGATAAAACAACATAAATACAATTTAATAAAGCATAGGATAAAACAACATAAATACAATTTAATAAAGCATAGGATAAAACAGCATAAATACAATTTAATAAAGCATAGGATAAAACAACATAAATAAAATTTAATAAAGCAGAGGATAAAACAACATAAATACAATTTAATGAAACATAGGATAAACAACATAAATACAATTTAATAAAGCATAGGTTAAAACAACATAAATACAATTTAATAAAGCACAGGATAAAACAACATAAATACAATTTAATAAAGCATAAGACAAAAAAACATAAATACAATTTAATAAAGCATATGTTAAAGCAACATAAATACAATTTAATAAAGCATAGGTTAAAACAACATAAATACAATTTAATAAAGCATAGGATAAAACAACATAAATACAATTTAATAAAGCTTAGGATAAAACAACATAAATACAATTTAATAAAGCATAGGATAAAACAACATAAATAAAAATTTAATAAAGCATAGGATAAAACAACATAAATACAATTTAATAAAGCATAGGATAAAACAACATAAATACAATTTAATAAAGCATAGGATAAAACAACATAAATACAATTTTATAAAGCATAGGTTAAAACAACATAAATACAATTTAATAAAGCACAGGATAAAACAACATAAATACAATTTAATAAAGCATAAGACAAAAAAACATAAATACAATTTAATAAAGCATATGTTAAAGCAACATAAATACAATTTAATAAAGCATAGGTTAAAACAACATAAATACAATTTAATAAAGCATAGCATAAAACAACATAAATACAATTTAATAAAGCATAGGATAAAACAACATAAATACAATTTAATAAAGCATAAGTTAAAACAACATAAATACAATTTAATGAAGCATAGGATAAAACAACATAAATACAATTTAATAAAGCATAGGATAAAACAACATAAATAAAATTTAATAAAGCATAGGATAAAACAACATAAATAAAAATTTAATAAAGCATAGGATAAAACAACATAAATACAATTTAATAAAGCATAGGATAAAACAACATAAATACAATTTAATAAAGCATAGGATAAAACAACATAAATACAATTTAATAAAGCATAGGATAAAACAACATAAATAAAATTTAATAAAGCATAGGTTAAAACAACATAAATACAATTTAATAAAGCATAGGATAAAACAACATAAATACAATTTAATAAAGCATAGGTTAAAACAACATAAATACAATTTAATAAAGCATAGGATAAAACAACATAAATACAATTTAATAAAGCATAGGATAAAACAACATAAATAAAAATTTAATAAAGCATAGGATAAAACAACATAAATACAATTTAATAAAGCATAGGATAAAACAACATAAATACAATTTAATAAAGCATAGGATAAAGCAACATAAATAAAAATTTAATAAAGCATAGGATAAAACAGCATAAATACAATTTAATAAAGCATAGGATAAAACAACATAAATAAAATTTAATAAAGCATAGCATAAAACAACATAAATACAATTTAATAAAGCATAGGATAAAACAACATAAATACAATTTAATAAAGCATAGGTTAAAACAACATAAATACAATTTAATAAAGCATAGGATAAAACAACATAAATACAATTTAATAAAGCATAGGATAAAACAACATAAATAAAATTTAATAAAGCATAGGATAAAACAACATAAATAAAAAATTAATAAAGCATAGGATAAAACAACATAAATACAATTTAATAAAGCATAGGATAAAACAACATAAATATAATTTAATAAAGCATAGGATAAAACAACATAAATACAATTTAATAAAGCATAGGATAAAACAACATAAATAAAATTTAATAAAGCAGAGGATAAAACAACATAAATACAATTTAATGAAACATAGGATAAACAACATAAATACAATTTAATAAAGCATAGGTTAAAACAACATAAATACAATTTAATAAAGCACAGGATAAAACAACATAAATACAATTTAATAAAGCATAAGACAAAAAAACATAAATACAATTTAATAAAGCATATGTTAAAGCAACATAAATACAATTTAATAAAGCATAGGTTAAAACAACATAAATACAATTTAATAAAGCATAGGATAAAACAACATAAATACAATTTAATAAAGCTTAGGATAAAACAACATAAATACAATTTAATAAAGCATAGGATAAAACAACATAAATACAATTTAATAAAGCATAGGATAAAACAACATAAATACAATTTAATAAAGCATAGGATAAAACAACATAAATACAATTTAATAAAGCATAGGATAAAACAACATAAATAAAATTTAATAAAGCATAGGATAAAACAACATAAATTAAAATTTAATAAAGCATAGGATAAAACAACATAAATAAAATTTAATAAAGCATAGGATAAAACAACATAAATAAAAATTTAATAAAGCATAGGATAAAACAACATAAATACAATTTAATAAAGCATAGGATAAAACAACATAAATACAATTTAATAAAGCATAGGATAAAACAACATAAATAAAATTTAATAAAGCATAGGTAAAAACAACATAAATACAATTTAATAAAGCATAGGATAAAACCACAGAAATACAATTTAATAAAGCATAGGATAAAACAACATAAATACAATTTAATAAAGCATAGGACAAAACAACATAAATACAATTTAATAAAGCAGAGGATAAAACAACATAAATACAATTTAATGAAACATAGGATAAACAACATATATACAATTTAATAAAGCATAGGATAAAACAACATAAATACAATTTAATAAAGCATAGGCTAAAACTACATAAATACAATTTAATAAAGCATAGGATAAAACAAATTAAATACAATATAATAAAGCATAGGATAAAACAACATAAATTCAATTTAATAAAGCATAGGATAAAACAACATAAATACAATTTAATAAAGCATAAGATAAAACAACATGAATACAATTTAATAAAGCATAGGATAAAACAACATAAATATAATTTAATAAAGCATAGGATAAAACAACATAAATACAATTTAATAAAGCATAGGATAAAACAACATAAATACAATTTAATAAAGCATAGGATAAAACAACATAAATAAAAATTTAATAAAGCATAGGATAAAAAAACATAAATACAATTTAATAAAGCATAGGATAAAACAACATAAATACAATTTAATAAAGCATATGATAAAACAACATAAATACAATTTAATAAAGCATAGGTTAAAACAACATAAATACAATTTAATAAAGCATAGGATAAAACAACATAAATACAATTTAATAAAGCATAGGATAAAACAACATAAATACAATTTAATAAAGCATAGGATAAAACAACATAAATACAATTTAATAAAGCATAGGATAAAAAAACATAAATACAATTTAATAAAGCATAGGATAAAACAACATAAATACAATTTAATAAAGCATAGGATAAAACAACATAAATAAAATTTAATAAAGCATAGGTTAAAATAACATAAATACAATTTAATAAAGCATAGGACAAAACAACATAAAAACAATTTAATAAAGCATAGTTTAAAACAACATAAATACAATTTAATAAAGCATAGGATAAAACAACATAAATACAATTTAATAAAGCATAGGTTAAAACAGCATAAATACAATTTAATAAAGCATAGGATAAAACAACATAAATACAATTTAATAAAGCATAGGATAAAACAACATAAATAAAATTTAATAAAGCATAGGATAAAACAACATAAATAAAAATTTAATAAAGCATAGGATAAAACAACATAAATACAATTTAATAAAGCATAGGATAAAACAACATAAATACAATTTAATAAAGCATAGGATAAAACAGCATAAATACAATTTAATAAAGCATAGGATAAAACAACATAAATAAAATTTAATAAAGCAGAGGATAAAACAACATAAATACAATTTAATGAAACATAGGATAAACAACATAAATACAATTTAATAAAGCATAGGTTAAAACAACATAAATACAATTTAATAAAGCACAGGATAAAACAACATAAATACAATTTAATAAAGCATAAGACAAAAAAACATAAATACAATTTAATAAAGCATATGTTAAAGCAACATAAATACAATTTAATAAAGCATAGGTTAAAACAACATAAATACAATTTAATAAAGCATAGGATAAAACAACATAAATACAATTTAATAAAGCTTAGGATAAAACAACATAAATACAATTTAATAAAGCATAGGATAAAACAACATAAATAAAAATTTAATAAAGCATAGGATAAAACAACATAAATACAATTTAATAAAGCATAGGATAAAACAACATAAATACAATTTAATAAAGCATAGGATAAAACAACATAAATACAATTTTATAAAGCATAGGTTAAAACAACATAAATACAATTTAATAAAGCACAGGATAAAACAACATAAATACAATTTAATAAAGCATAAGACAAAAAAACATAAATACAATTTAATAAAGCATATGTTAAAGCAACATAAATACAATTTAATAAAGCATAGGTTAAAACAACATAAATACAATTTAATAAAGCATAGCATAAAACAACATAAATACAATTTAATAAAGCATAGGATAAAACAACATAAATACAATTTAATAAAGCATAAGTTAAAACAACATAAATACAATTTAATGAAGCATAGGATAAAACAACATAAATACAATTTAATAAAGCATAGGATAAAACAACATAAATAAAATTTAATAAAGCATAGGATAAAACAACATAAATAAAAATTTAATAAAGCATAGGATAAAACAACATAAATACAATTTAATAAAGCATAGGATAAAACAACATAAATACAATTTAATAAAGCATAGGATAAAACAACATAAATACAATTTAATAAAGCATAGGATAAAACAACATAAATAAAATTTAATAAAGCATAGGTTAAAACAACATAAATACAATTTAATAAAGCATAGGATAAAACAACATAAATACAATTTAATAAAGCATAGGTTAAAACAACATAAATACAATTTAATAAAGCATAGGATAAAACAACATAAATACAATTTAATAAAGCATAGGATAAAACAACATAAATAAAAATTTAATAAAGCATAGGATAAAACAACATAAATACAATTTAATAAAGCATAGGATAAAACAACATAAATACAATTTAATAAAGCATAGGATAAAGCAACATAAATACAATTTAATAAAGCATAGGATAAAACAACATAAATAAAATTTAATAAAGCAGAGGATAAAACAACATAAATACAATTTAATGAAACATAGGATAAACAACATAAATACAATTTAATAAAGCATAGGTTAAAACAACATAAATACAATTTAATAAAGCACAGGATAAAACAACATAAATACAATTTAATAAAGCATAGGATAAAACAACATAAATACAATTTAATAAAGCATAAGTTAAAACAACATAAATACAATTTAATGAAGCATAGGATAAAACAACATAAATACAATTTAATAAAACATAGGATAAAACAACATAAATAAAATTTAATAAAGCATAGGATAAAACAACATAAATAAAAATTTAATAAAGCATAGGATAAAACAACATAAATACAATTTAATAAAGAATAGGATAAAACAACATAAATACAATTTAATAAAGCATAGGATAAAACAACATAAATACAATTTAATAAAGCATAGGATAAAACAACATAAATAAAATTTAATAAAGCATAGGTTAAAACAACATAAATACAATTTAATAAAGCATAGGATAAAACAACATAAATACAATTTAATAAAGCATAGGTTAAAACAACATAAATTCAATTTAATAAAGCATAGGATAAAACAACATAAATACAATTTAATAAAGCATAGGTTAAAACAACATAAATACAATTTAATAAAGCATAGGATAAAACAACATAAATACAATTTAATAAAGCTTAGGATAAAACAACATAAATACAATTTAATAAAGCATAGGATAAAACAACATAAATACAATTTAATAAAGCATAGGATAAAACAACATAAATACAATTTAATAAAGCATAGGTTAAAACAACATAAATACAATTTAATAAAGCACAGGATAAAACAACATAAATACAATTTAGTAAAGCATAGGTCAAAATAACATAAATACAATCTAATAAAGCA
Source organism: Phyllobates terribilis (assembly GCF_046119375.1). Taxonomy (NCBI): domain Eukaryota; kingdom Metazoa; phylum Chordata; class Amphibia; order Anura; family Dendrobatidae; genus Phyllobates; species Phyllobates terribilis. The sequence continues at coordinate 3,226,495 of NW_027362778.1, forward strand.
TAGGATAAAACAACATAAATACAATTTAATAAAGCATAGGTTAAAACAACATAAATACAATTTAATAAAGCATAGGATAAAACAACATAAATACAATTTAATAAAGCATAGGATAAAACAACATAAATAAAATTTAATAAAGCATAGGATAAAACAACATAAATAAAAATTTAATAAACAACATAAATACAATTTAATAAAGCATAGGTTAAAACAACATAAATACAATTTAATAAAGCACAGGATAAAACAACATAAATACAATTTAATAAAGCATAAGACAAAAAAACATAAATACAATTTAATAAAGCATATGTTAAAGCAACATAAATACAATTTAATAAAGCATAGGTTAAAACAACATAAATACAATTTAATAAAGCATAGCATAAAACAACATAAATACAATTTAATAAAGCATAGGATAAAACAACATAAATACAATTTAATAAAGCATAAGTTAAAACAACATAAATACAATTTAATGAAGCATAGGATAAAACAACATAAATACAATTTAATAAAGCATAGGATAAAACATCATAAATACAATTTAATAAAGCATAAGTTAAAACAACATAAATACAATTTAATGAAGCATAGGATAAAACAACATAAATACAATTTAATAAAGCATAGGATAAAACAACATAAATAAAATTTAATAAAGCATAGGATAAAACAACATAAATAAAAATTTAATAAAGCATAGGATAAAACAACATAAATACAATTTAATAAAGCATAGGATAAAACAACATAAATACAATTTAATAAAGCATAGGATAAAACAACATAAATACAATTTAATAAAGCATAGGATAAAACAACATAAATAAAATTTAATAAAGCATAGGTTAAAACAACATAAATACAATTTAATAAAGCATAGGATAAAACAACATGAATACAATTTAATAAAGCATAGGTTAAAACAACATAAATACAATTTAATAAAGCATAGGATAAAACAACATAAATACAATTTAATAAAGCATAGGATAAAACAACATAAATAAAAATTTAATAAAGCATAGGATAAAACAACATAAATACAATTTAATAAAGCATAGGATAAAACAACATAAATACAATTTAATAAAGCATAGGATAAAACAACATAAATACAATTTAATAAAGCATAGGATAAAACAACATAAATAAAATTTAATAAAGCAGAGGATAAAACAACATAAATACAATTTAATGAAACATAGGATAAACAACATAAATACAATTTAATAAAGCATAGGTTAAAACAACATAAATACAATTTAATAAAGCACAGGATAAAACAACATAAATACAATTTAATAAAGCATAAGACAAAAAAACATAAATACAATTTAATAAAGCATATGTTAAAGCAACATAAATACAATTTAATAAAGCATAGGTTAAAACAACATAAATACAATTTAATAAAGCATAGCATAAAACAACATAAATACAATTTAATAAAGCATAGGATAAAACAACATAAATACAATTTAATAAAGCATAAGTTAAAACAACATAAATACAATTTAATGAAGCATAGGTTAAAACAACATAAATACAATTTAATAAAGCATAGGATAAAACAACATAAATAAAATTTAATAAAGCATAGGATAAAACAACATAAATAAAAATTTAATAAAGCATAGGATAAAACAACATAAATACAATTTAATAAAGCATAGGATAAAACAACATAAATACAATTTAATAAAGCATAGGATAAAACAACATAAATACAATTTAATAAAGCATAGGATAAAACATCATAAATACAATTTAATAAAGCATAAGTTAAAACAACATAAATACAATTTAATGAAGCATAGGATAAAACAACATAAATACAATTTAATAAAGCATAGGATAAAACAACATAAATAAAATTTAATAAACCATAGGATAAAACAACATAAATAAAAATTTAATAAAGCATAGGATAAAACAACATAAATACAATTTAATAAAGCATAGGATAAAACAACATAAATACAATTTAATAAAGCATAGGATAAAACAACATAAATACAATTTAATAAAGCATAGGATAAAACAACATAAATAAAATTTAATAAAGCATAGGTTAAAACAACATAAATACAATTTAATAAAGCATAGGATAAAACAACATGAATACAATTTAATAAAGCATAGGTTAAAACAACATAAATACAATTTAATAAAGCATAGGATAAAACAACATAAATACAATTTAATAAAGCATAGGATAAAACAACATAAATAAAAATTTAATAAAGCATAGGATAAAACAACATAAATACAATTTAATAAAGCATAGGATAAAACAACATAAATACAATTTAATAAAGCATAGGATAAAACAACATAAATACAATTTAATAAAGCATAGGATAAAACAACATAAATAAAATTTAATAAAGCAGAGGATAAAACAACATAAATACAATTTAATGAAACATAGGATAAACAACATAAATACAATTTAATAAAGCATAGGTTAAAACAACATAAATACAATTTAATAAAGCACAGGATAAAACAACATAAATACAATTTAATAAAGCATAAGACAAAAAAACATAAATACAATTTAATAAAGCATATGTTAAAGCAACATAAATACAATTTAATAAAGCATAGGTTAAAACAACATAAATACAATTTAATAAAGCATAGGATAAAACAACATAAATACAATTTAATAAAGCACAAGTTAAAACAACATAAATACAATTTAATGAAGCATAGGATAAAACAACATAAATACAATTTAATAAAGCATAGGATAAAACAACATAAATAAAATTTAATAAAGCATAGGATAAAACAACATAAATAAAAATTTAATAAAGCATAGGATAAAACAACATAAATACAATTTAATAAAGCATAGGATAAAACAACATAAATACAATTTAATAAAGCATAGGATAAAACAACATAAATACAATTTAATAAAGCATAGGATAAAACAACATAAATAAAATTTAATAAAGCATAGGTTAAAAAAACATAAATACAATTTAATAAAGCATAGGATAAAACAACATAAATACAATTTAATAAAGCATAGGTTAAAACAACATAAATACAATTTAATAAAGCATAGGATAAAACAACATAAATACAATTTAATAAAGCATAGGTTAAAACAACATAAATACAATTTAATAAAGCATAGGATAAAACAACATAAATACAATTTAATAAAGCTTAGGATAAAACAACATAAATACAATTTAATAAAGCATAGGATAAAACAACATAAATACAATTTAATAAAGCATAGGATAAAACAACATAAATACAATTTAATAAAGCATAGGTTAAAACAACATACATACAATTTAATAAAGCACAGGATAAAACAACATAAATACAATTTAGTAAAGCATAGGTCAAAATAACATAAATACAATCTAATAAAGCATAGGATAAAACAACATAAATACAATTTAATAAAGCATAGGTTAAAACAACATAAATACAATTTAATAAAGCATAGGATAAAACAACATAAATACAATTTAATAAAGCATAGGATAAAACAACATAAATAAAATTTAATAAAGCATAGGATAAAACAACATAAATAAAAATTTAATAAAGCATAGGATAAAACAACATAAATACAATTTAATAAAGCATAGGATAAAACAACATAAATAAAATTTAATAAAGCATAGCATAAAACAACATAAATACAATTTAATAAAGCATAGGATAAAACAACATAAATACAATTTAATAAAGCATAGGTTAAAACAACATAAATACAATTTAATAAAGCATAGGATAAAACAACATAAATAAAATTTAATAAAGCAGAGGATAAAACAACATAAATACAATTTAATGAAACATAGGATAAACAACATAAATACAATTTAATAAAGCATAGGTTAAAACAACATAAATACAATTTAATAAAGCACAGGATAAAACAACATAAATACAATTTAATAAAGCATAAGACAAAAAAACATAAATACAATTTAATAAAGCATATGTTAAAGCAACATAAATACAATTTAATAAAGCATAGGTTAAAACAACATAAATACAATTTAATAAAGCATAGCATAAAACAACATAAATACAATTTAATAAAGCATAGGATAAAACAACATAAATACAATTTAATAAAGCATAAGTTAAAACAACATAAATACAATTTAATGAAGCATAGGATAAAACAACATAAATACAATTTAATAAAGCATAGGATAAAACAACATAAATAAAATTTAATAAAGCATAGGATAAAACAACATAAATAAAAATTTAATAAAGCATAGGATAAAACAACATAAATACAATTTAATAAAGCATAGGATAAAACAACATAAATACAATTTAATAAAGCATAGGATAAAACAACATAAATACAATTTAATAAAGCATAGGATAAAACAACATAAATAAAATTTAATAAAGCATAGGTTAAAACAACATAAATACAATTTAATAAAGCATAGGATAAAACAACATTAATACAATTTAATAAAGCATAGGTTAAAACAACATAAATACAATTTAATAAAGCATAGGATAAAACAACATAAATACAATTTAATAAAGCTTAGGATAAAACAACATAAATACAATTTAATAAAGCATAGGATAAAACAACATAAATACAATTTAATAAAGCATAGGATAAAACAACATAAATACAATTTAATAAAGCATAGGTTAAAACAACATAAATACAATTTAATAAAGCACAGGATAAAACAACATAAATACAATTTAGTAAAGCATAGGTCAAAATAACATAAATACAATCTAATAAAGCATAGGATAAAACAACATAAATACAATTTAATAAAGCATAGGTTAAAACAACATAAATACAATTTAATAAAGCATAGGATAAAACAACATAAATACAATTTAATAAAGCATAGGATAAAACAACATAAATAAAATTTAATAAAGCATAGGATAAAACAACATAAATAAAAATTTAATAATGCATAGGATAAAACAACATAAATACAATTTAATAAAGCATAGGATAAAACAACATAAATAAAATTTAATAAAGCATAGCATAAAACAACATAAATACAATTTAATAAAGCATAGGATAAAACAACATAAATACAATTTAATAAAGCATAGGTTAAAACAACATAAATACAATTTAATAAAGCATAGGATAAAACAACATAAATAAAATTTAATAAAGCAGAGGATAAAACAACATAAATACAATTTAATGAAACATAGGATAAACAACATAAATACAATTTAATAAAGCATAGGTTAAAACAACATAAATACAATTTAATAAAGCACAGGATAAAACAACATAAATACAATTTAATAAAGCATAAGACAAAAAAACATAAATACAATGTACTAAAGCATAGGATAAAACAACATAAATACAATTTAATAAAGCATAGGTTAAAACAACATAAATACAATTTAATAAAGCATAGGATAAAACAACATAAATACAATTTAATAAAGCATGGGATAAAACAACATAAATAAAATTTAATAAAGCATAGGATAAAACAACATAAATAAAAATTTAATAAAGCATAGGATAAAACAACATAAATACAATTTAATAAAGCATAGGATAAAACAACATAAATACAATTTAATAAAGCAGAGCATAAAACAACATAAATACAATTTAATAAAGCATAGGATAAAACAACATAAATAAAATTTAATAAAGCATAGGTTAAAACAACATAAATACAATTTAATAAAGCATAGGATAAAACAACATAAATAAAATTTAATAAAGCATAGGATAAAACAACATAAATAAAAATTTAATAAAGCATAGGATAAAACAACATAAATACAATTTAATAAAGCATAGGATAAAACAACATAAATACAATTTAATAAAGCATAGCATAAAACAACATAAATACAATTTAATAAAGCATAGGATAAAACAACATAAATAAAATTTAATAAAGCATAGGTTAAAACAACATAAATACAATTTAATAAAGCATAGGATAAAACAACATAAAAACAATTTAATAAAGCATAGGATAAAACAACATAAATACAATTTAATAAAGCATAGGTTAAAACAACATAAATACAATTTAATAAAGCATAGGATAAAACAACATAAATAAAATTTAATAAAGCATAGGATAAAACAACATAAATAAAAATTTAATAAAGCATAGGATAAAACAACATAAATACAATTTAATAAAGCATAGGATAAAACAACATAAATACAATTTAATAAAGCATAGGATAAAACAACATAAATACAATTTAATAAAGCATAGGATAAAACAACATAAATAAAATTTAATAAAGCAGAGTATAAAACAACATAAATACAATTTAATGAAACATAGGATAAACAACATAAATACAATTTAATAAAGCATAGGTTAAAACAACATAAATACAATTTAATAAAGCACAGGATAAAACAACATAAATACAATTTAATAAAGCATAAGACAAAAAAACATAAATACAATTTAATAAAGCATATGTTAAAGCAACATAAATACAATTTAATAAAGCATAGGTTAAAACAACATAAATACAATTTAATAAAGCATAGGATAAAACAACATAAATACAATTTAATAAAGCTTAGGATAAAACAACATAAATACAATTTAATAAAGCATAGGATAAAACAACATAAATACAATTTAATAAGGCATAGGATAAAACAACATAAATACAATTTAATAAAGCATAGGTTAAAACAACATAAATACAATTTAATAAAGCACAGGATAAAACAACATAAATACAATTTAATAAAGCATAGGATAAAACAACATAAATACAATTTAATAAAGCATAAGTTAAAACAACATAAATACAATTTAATGAAGCATAGGATAAAACAACATAAATACAATTTAATAAAGCATAGGATAAAACAACATAAATAAAATTTAATAAAGCATAGGATAAAACAACATAAATAAAAATTTAATAAAGCATAGGATAAAACAACATAAATACAATTTAATAAAGCATAGGATAAAACAACATAAATACAATTTAATAAAGCATAGGATAAAACAACATAAATACAATTTAATAAAGCATAGGATAAAACAACATAAATAAAATTTAATAAAGCATAGGTTAAAACAACATAAATACAATTTAATAAAGCATAGGATAAAACCACAGAAATACAATTTAATAAAGCATAGGATAAAACAACATAAATACAATTTAATAAAGCATAGGACAAAACAACATAAATACAATATAATAAAGCAGAGGATAAAACAACATAAATACAATTTAATGAAACATAGGATAAACAACATAAATACAATTTAATAAAGCATAGGATAAAACAACATAAATACAATTTAATAAAGCATAGGCTAAAGCTACATAAATACAATTTAATAAAGCATAGGATAAAACAAATTAAATACAATATAATAAAGCATAGGATAAAACAACATAAATTCAATTTAATAAAGCATAGGATAAAACAACATAAATACAATTTAATAAAGCATGAGATAAAACAACATGAATACAATTTAATAAAGCATAGGATAAAACAACATAAATACAATTTAATAAAGCATAGGTTAAAACAACATAAATACAATTTAATAAAGCATAGGATAAAACAGCATAAATTCAATTTAATAAAGCACAGGATAAAACAACATAAATACAATTTAATAAAGCACATGATAAAACAAAATAAATAAAATTTAATAAAGCATAGGATAAAACCACAGAAATACAATTTAATAAAGCATAGGATTAAACAACATAAATACAATTTAATAAAGCATAGGACAAAACAACATAAATACAATTTAATAAAGCAGAGGATAAAACAACATAAATACAATTTAATGAAACATAGGATAAACAACATAAATACAATTTAATAAAGCATAAGATAAAACAACATGAATACAATTTAATAAAGCATAGGATAAAACAACATAAATTCAATTTAATAAAGCATAGGATAAAACAACATAAATACAATTTAATAAAGCATAAGATAAAACAACATGAATACAATTTAATAAAGCATAGGTTAAAGCAACATAAATACAATTTAATAAAGCATAGGATAAAACAACATAAATACAATTTAATAAAGCATAGGTTAAAACAACATAAATACAATTTAATAAAGCACAGGATAAAACAACATAAATACAATTTAATAAAGCATAAGACAAAAAAACATAAATACAATTTAATAAAGCATATGTTAAAGCAACATAAATACAATTTAATAAAGCATAGGTTAAAACAACATAAATACAATTTAATAAAGCTTAGGATAAAACAACATAAATACAATTTAATAAAGCATAGGATAAAACAACATAAATATAATTTAATAAGGCATAGGATAAAACAACATAAATACAATTTAATAAAGCATAGGATAAAACAACATAAATACAATTTAATAAAGCATAGCATAAAACAACATAAATACAATTTAATAAAGCATAGGATAAAACAACATAAATACAATTTAATAAAGCATAAGTTAAAACAACATAAATACAATTTAATGAAGCATAGGATAAAACAACATAAATACAATTTAATAAAGCATAGGATAAAACAACATAAATAAAATTTAATAAAGCATAGGATAAAACAACATAAATAAAAATTTAATTAAGCATAGGATAAAACAACATAAATACAATTTAATAAAGCATAGGATAAAACAACATAAATACAATTTAATAAAGCATAGGATAAAACAACATAAATACAATTTAATAAAGCATATGATAAAACAACATAAATACAACTTAATAAAGCATAGGTTAAAACAACATAAATACAATTTAATAAAGCACAGGATAAAACAAAATAAATAAAATTTAATAAAGCATAGGATAAAACAACATAAATAAAATTTAATAAAGCATAGGATAAAACAACATAAATACAATTTAATAAAGCATATGATAAAACAACATAAATACAATTTAATAAAGCATAGGTTAAAACAACATAAATACAATTTAATAAAGCATAGGATAAAACAACATAAATACAATTTAATAAAGCATAGGATAAAACAACATAAATAAAATTTAATAAAGCATATGATAAAACAACATAAATACAATTTAATAAAGCATAGGATAAAACAACATAAATGCAATTTAATAAAGCATAGGATAAAACAACATAAATACAATTTAATAAAGCATAGGATAAAACAACATAAAGACAATTTAATAAAGCATAGGATAAAACAACATAAATAAAATTTTATAAAGCATAGGTTAAAATAACATAAATACAATTTAATAAAGCATAGGACAAAATAACATAAAAACAATTTAATAAAGCATAGTTTAAAACAACATAAATACAATTTAATAAAGCATAGGATAAAACCACAGAATTACAATTTAATAAAGCATAGGATAAAACAACATAAATACAATTTAATGAAACACAGGATAAACAACATAAATACAATTTAATAAAGCATAGGATAAACAACATAAATACAATTTAATAAAGCATAGGCTAAAACTACATAAATACAATTTAATAAAGCTTAGGATAAAACAAATTAAATACAATATAATAAAGCATAGGATAAAACAACATAAATTCAATTTAATAAAGCATAGGATAAAACAACATAAACACAATTTAATAAAGCATAAGATAAAACAACATGAATACAATTTAATAAAGCATAGGTTAAAACAACATAAATACAATTTAATAAAGCACAGGATAAAACAACATAAATACAATTTAGTAAAGCATAGGTCAAAATAACATAAATACAATTTAATAAAGCATAGGATAAAACAACATAAATACAATTTAATAAAGCATAGGTTAAAACAACATAAATACAATTTAATAAAGCATAGGATAAAACAACATAAATACAATTTAATAAAGCATAGGATAAAACAACATAAATAAAATTTAATAAAGCATAGGATAAAACAACATAAATAAAAATTTAATAAAGCATAGGATAAAACAACATAAATACAATTTAATAAAGCTTAGGATAAAACAAATTAAATACAATATAATAAAGCATAGGATAAAACAACATAAATTCAATTTAATAAAGCATAGGATAAAACAACATAAATACAATTTAATAAAGCATAAGATAAAACAACATGAATACAATTTAATAAAGCATATGTTAAAGCAACATAAATACAATTTAATAAAGCATAGGTTAAAACAACATAAATACAATTTAATAAAGCATAGGATAAAACAACATAAATACAATTTAATAAAGCTTAGGATAAAACAACATAAATACAATTTAATAAAGCATAGGATAAAACAACATAAATACAATTTAATAAAGCATAGGTTAAAACAACATAAATACAATTTAATAAAGCACAGGATAAAACAACATAAATACAATTTAGTAAAGCATAGGTCAAAATAACATAAATACAATTTAATAAAGCATAGGATAAAACAACATAAATACAATTTAATAAAGCATAGGTTAAAACAACATAAATACAATTTAATAAAGCATAGGATAAAACAACATAAATACAATTTAATAAAGCATAGGATAAAACAACATAAATAAAATTTAATAAAGCATAGGATAAAACAACATAAATAAAAATTTAATAAAGCATAGGATAAAACAACATAAATACAATTTAATAAAGCATAGGATAAAACAACATAAATAAAATTTAATAAAGCATAGCATAAAACAACATAAATACAATTTAATAAAGCATAGGATAAAACAACATAAATACAATTTAATAAAGCATAGGATAAAACAACATAAATAAAATTTAATAAAGCATAGGATAAAACAACATAAATAAAAATTTAATAAAGCATAGGATAAAACAACATAAATACAATTTAATAAAGCATAGGATAAAACAACATAAATACAATTTAATAAAGCATAGAATAAAACAACATAAATAAAATTTAATAAAGCATAGGTTAAAACAACATAAATACAATTTAATAAAGCATAGGATAAAACCACAGAAATACAATTTAATAAAGCACAGGATAAAACAACATAAATACAATTTAATAAAGCATAGGACAAAACAACATAAATACAATTTAATAAAGCAGAGGATAAAACAACATAAATACAATTTAATGAAACATAGGATAAACAACATAAATACAATTTAATAAAGCATAGGATAAAACAACATAAATACAATTTAATAAAGCATAGGCTAAAACTACATAAATACAATTTAATAAAGCATAGGATAAAACAAATTAAATACAATATAATAAAGCATAGGATAAAACAACATAAATTCAATTTAATAAAGCATAGGATAAAACAACATAAATACAATTTAATAAAGCATAAGATAAAACAACATGAATACAATTTAATAAAGCATAGGATAAAACAACATAAATTCAATTTAATAAAGCATAATATAAAACAACATAAATACAATTTAATAAAGCACAGGATAAAACAAAATAAATAAAATTTAATAAAGCATAGGATAAAACAACATAAATAAAATTTAATAAAGCATAGGATAAAACAACATAAATAAAATTTAATAAAGCATAGGATAAAACAACATAAATACATTTTAATAAAGCACAGGATAAAACAACATAAATACAATTTAATAAAGCATAAGACAAAAAAACATAAATACAATTTAATAAAGCATATGTTAAAGCAACATAAATACAATTTAATAAAGCATAGGTTAAAACAACATAAATACAATTTAATAAAGCATAGGATAAAACAACATAAATACAATTTAATAAAGCTTAGGATAAAACAACATAAATACAATTTAATAAAGCATAGGATAAAACAACATAAATACAATTTAATAAAGCATAGGATAAAACAACATAAATACAATTTAATAAAGCATAGGTTAAAACAACATAAATACAATTTAATAAAGCACAGGATAAAACAACATAAATACAATTTAGTAAAGCATAGGTCAAAATAACATAAATACAATTTAATAAAGCATAGGATAAAACAACATCAATACAATTTAATAAAGCATAGGTTAAAACAACATAAATACAATTTAATAAAGCATAGGATAAAACAATATAAATACAATTTAATAAAGCATAGGATAAAACAACATAAATAAAATTTAATAAAGCATAGGATAAAACAACATAAATAAAAATTTAATAAAGCATAGGATAAAACAACATAAATACAATTTATTAAAGCATAGGATAAAACAACATAAATAAAATTTAATAAAGCATAGCATAAAACAACATAAATACAATTTAATAAAGCATAGGATAAAACAACATAAATACAATTTAATAAAGCATAGGATAAAACAACATAAATAAAATTTAATAAAGCATAGGATAAAACAACATAAATAAAAATTTAATAAAGCATAGGATAAAACAACATAAATACAATTTAATAAAGCATAGGATAAAACAACATAAATACAATTTAATAAAGCATAGGATAAAACAACATAAATAAAATTTAATAAAGCATAGGTTAAAACAACATAAATACAATTTAATAAAGCATAGAATAAAACCACAGAAATAAAATTTAATAAAGCATAGGATAAAACAACATAAATACAATTTAATAAAGCATAGGCTAAAACTACATAAATACAATTTAATAAAGCATAGGATAAAACAAATTAAATACAATATAATAAAGCATAGGATAAAACAACATAAATACAATTTAATAAAGCATAGGATAAAACAACATAAATAAAATTTAATAAAGCATAGGATAAAACAACATAAATAAAAATTTAATAAAGCATAGGATAAAACAACATAAATACAATTTAATAAAGCATAGGATAAAACAACATAAATAAAATTTAATAAAGCATAGGATAAAACAACATAAATACAAATTTAATAAAGCATAGGATAAAACAACATAAATACAATTTAATAAAGCATAGGATAAAACAACATAAATACAATTTAATAAAGCATAGCATAAAACAACATAAATACAATTTAATAAAGCATAGGATAAAACAACATAAATACAATTTAATAAAGCATACGTTAAAACAACATAAATACAATTTAATGAAGCATAGGATAAAACAACATAAATACAATTTAATAAAGCATAGGATAAAACAACATAAATAAAATTTAATAAAGCATAGGTTAAAACAACATAAATACAATTTAATAAAGCAAAGGATAAAACCACAGAAATACAATTTAATAAAGCATAGGATAAAACAACATAAATACAATTTAATAAAGCATAGGACAAAACAACATAAATACAATATAATAAAGCAGAGGATAAAACAACATAAATACAATTTAATGAAACATAGGATAAACAACATAAATACAATTTAATAAAGCATAGGATAAAACAACATAAATACAATTTAATAAAGCATAGGATAAAACAACATAAATTCAATTTAATAAAGCATAGGATAAAACAACATAAATACAATTTAATAAAGCATGAGATAAAACAACATGAATACAATTTAATAAAGCATAGGATAAAACAACATAAATACAATTTAATAAAGCATAGGTTAAAACAACATAAATACAATTTAATAAAGCATAGGATAAAACAACATAAATTCAATTTAATAAAGCATAGGATAAAACAACATAAATACAATTTAATAAAGCACATGATAAAACAAAATAAATAAAATTTAATAAAGCATAGGATAAAACCACAGAAATACAATTTAATAAAGCATAGGATAAAACAACATAAATACAATTTAATAAAGCATAAGATAAAACAACATGAATACAATTTAATAAAGCATAGGTTAAAACAACATAAATACAATTTAATAAAGCATAGGATAAAACAACATAAATACAATTTAATAAAGCATAGGTTAAAACAACATAAATACAATTTAATAAAGCACAGGATAAAACAACATAAATACAATTTAATAAAGCATAAGACAAAAAAACATAAATACAATTTAATAAAGCATATGTTAAAGCAACATAAATACAATTTAATAAAGCATAGGTTAAAACAACATAAATACAATTTAATAAAGCATAGGATAAAACAACATAAATACAATTTAATAAAGCTTAGGATAAAACAACATAAATACAATTTAATAAAGCATAGGATAAAACAACATAAATATAATTTAATAAGGCATAGGATAAAACAACATAAATACAATTTAATAAAGCATAGGTTAAAACAACATAAATACAATTTAATAAAGCACAGGATAAAACAACATAAATACAATTTAGTAAAGCATAGGTCAAAATAACATAAATACAATGTACTAAAGCATAGGATAAAACAACATAAATACAATTTAATAAAGCATAGGTTAAAACAACATAAATACAATTTAATAAAGCATAGGATAAAACAACATAAATACAATTTAATAAAGCATAGGATTAAACAACATAAATAAAATTTAATAAAGCATAGGATAAAACAACATAAATAAAAATTTAATAAAGCATAGGATAAAACAACATAAATACAATTTAATAAAGCATATGATAAAACAACATAAATACAATTTAATAAAGCATAGGTTAAAACAACATAAATACAATTTAATAAAGCACAGGATAAAACAAAATAAATAAAATTTAATAAAGCATAGGATAAAACAACATAAATAAAATTTAATAAAGCATAGGATAAAACAACATAAATACAATTTAATAAAGCATATGATAAAACAACATAAATACAATTTAATGAAGCATAGGATAAAACAACATAAATACAATTTAATAAAGCATAGGATAAAACAACATAAATAAAATTTAATAAAGCATAGGATAAAACAACATAAATAAAAATTTAATAAAGCATAGGATAAAACAACATAAATACAATTTAATAAAGCATAGGATAAAACAACATAAATACAATTTAATAAAGCATAGGATAAAACAACATAAATACAATTTAATAAAGCATATGATAAAACAACATAAATACAATTTAATAAAGCATAGGTTAAAACAACATAAATACAATTTAATAAAGCACAGGATAAAACAAAATAAATAAAATTTAATAAAGCATAGGATAAAACAACATAAATAAAATTTAATAAAGCATAGGATAAAACAACATAAATACAATTTAATAAAGCATATGATAAAACAACATAAATACAATTTAATAAAGCATAGGTTAAAACAACATAAATACAATTTAATAAAGCATAGGATAAAACAACACAAATACAATTTAATAAAGCATAGGATAAAACAACATAAATAAAATTTAATAAAGCATATGATAAAACAACATAAATACAATTTAATAAAGCATAGGATAAAACAACATAAATACAATTTAATAAAGCATAGGATAAAACAACATAAATACAATTTAATAAAGCATAGGATAAAACAACATAAAGACAATTTAATAAAGCATAGGATAAAACAACATAAATAAAATTTAATAAAGCATAGGTTAAAATAACATAAATACAATTTAATAAAGCATAGGACAAAATAACATAAAAACAATTTAATAAAGCATAGTTTAAAACAACATAAATACAATTTAATAAAGCATAGGATAAAACCACAGAATAACAATTTAATAAAGCATAGGATAAAACAACATAAATACAATTTAATGAAACACAGGATAAACAACATAAATACAATTTAATAAAGCATAGGATAAACAACATAAATACAATTTAATAAAGCATAGGCTAAAACTACATAAATACAATTTAATAAAGCTTAGGATAAAACAAATTAAATACAATATAATAAAGCATAGGATAAAACAACATAAATTCAATTTAATAAAGCATAGGATAAAACAACATAAACACAATTTAATAAAGCATAAGATAAAACAACATGAATACAATTTAATAAAGCATAGGTTAAAACAACATAAATACAATTTAATAAAGCACAGGATAAAACAACATAAATACAATTTAGTAAAGCATAGGTCAAAATAACATAAATACAATTTAATAAAGCATAGGATAAAACAACATAAATACAATTTAATAAAGCATAGGTTAAAACAACATAAATACAATTTAATAAAGCATAGGATAAAACAACATAAATACAATTTAATAAAGCATAGGATAAAACAACATAAATAAAATTTAATAAAGCATAGGATAAAACAACATAAATAAAAATTTAATAAAGCATAGGATAAAACAACATAAATACAATTTAATAAAGCTTAGGATAAAACAAATTAAATACAATATAATAAAGCATAGGATAAAACAACATAAATTCAATTTAATAAAGCATAGGATAAAACAACATAAATACAATTTAATAAAGCATAAGATAAAACAACATGAATACAATTTAATAAAGCATAGGTTAAAGCAACATAAATACAATTTAATAAAGCATAGGATAAAACAACATAAATACAATTTAATAAAGCATAGGTTAAAACAACATAAATACAATTTAATAAAGCACAGGATAAAACAACATAAATACAATTTAATAAAGCATAAGACAAAAAAACATAAATACAATTTAATAAAGCATATGTTAAAGCAACATAAATACAATTTAATAAAGCATAGGTTAAAACAACATAAATACAATTTAATAAAGCATAGGATAAAACAACATAAATACAATTTAATAAAGCTTAGGATAAAACAACATAAATACAATTTAATAAAGCATAGGATAAAACAACATAAATACAATTTAATAAAGCATAGGATAAAACTACATAAATACAATTTAATAAAGCATAGGTTAAAACAACATAAATACAATTTAATAAAGCACAGGATAAAACAACATAAATACAATTTAGTAAAGCATAGGTCAAAATAACATAAATACAATTTAATAAAGCATAGGATAAAACAACATAAATACAATTTAATAAAGCATAGGTTAAAACAACATAAATACAATTTAATAAAGCATAGGATAAAACAACATAAATACAATTTAATAAAGCATAGGATAAAACAACATAAATAAAATTTAATAAAGCATAGGATAAAACAACATAAATAAAAATTTAATAAAGCATAGGATAAAACAACATAAATACAATTTAATAAAGCATAGGATAAAACAACATAAATACAATTTAATAAAGCATAGGATAAAACAACATAAATACAATTTAATAAAGCATAGGATAAAACAACATAAATAAAATTTAATAAAGCATAGGTTAAAACAACATAAATACAATTTAATAAAGCATAGGATAAAACAACATAAATACAATTTAATAAAGCATAGGTTAAAACAACATAAATACAATTTAATAAAGCATAGGATAAAACAACATAAATACAATTTAATAAAGCATAGGATAAAACAACATAAATAAAAATTTAATAAAGCATAGGATAAAACAACATAAATACAATTTAATAAAGCATAGGATAAAACAACATAAATACAATTTAATAAAGCATAGGATAAAACAACATAAATACAATTTAATAAAGCATAGGATAAAACAACATAAATAAAATTTAATAAAGCAGAGGATAAAACAACATAAATACAATTTAATGAAACATAGGATAAACAACATAAATACAATTTAATAAAGCATAGGTTAAAACAACATAAATACAATTTAATAAAGCACAGGATAAAACAACATAAATACAATTTAATAAAGCATAGGATAAAACAACATAAATACAATTTAATAAAGCATAAGTTAAAACAACATAAATACAATTTAATGAAGCATAGGATAAAACAACATAAATACAATTTAATAAAACATAGGATAAAACAACATAAATAAAATTTAATAAAGCATAGGATAAAACAACATAAATAAAAATTTAATAAAGCATAGGATAAAACAACATAAATACAATTTAATAAAGCATAGGATAAAACAACATAAATACAATTTAATAAAGCATAGGATAAAACAACATAAATACAATTTAATAAAGCATAGGATAAAACAACATAAATAAAATTTAATAAAGCATAGGTTAAAACAACATAAATACAATTTAATAAAGCATAGGATAAAACAACATAAATACAATTTAATAAAGCATAGGTTAAAACAACATAAATACAATTTAATAAAGCATAGGATAAAACAACATAAATACAATTTAATAAAGCATAGGTTAAAACAACATAAATACAATTTAATAAAGCATAGGATAAAACAACATAAATACAATTTAATAAAGCTTAGGATAAAACAACATAAATACAATTTAATAAAGCATAGGATAAAACAACATAAATACAATTTAATAAAGCATAGGATAAAACAACATAAATACAATTTAATAAAGCATAGGTTAAAACAACATAAATACAATTTAATAAAGCACAGGATAAAACAACATAAATACAATTTAGTAAAGCATAGGTCAAAATAACATAAATACAATCTAATAAAGCATAGGATAAAACAACATAAATACAATTTAATAAAGCATAGGTTAAAACAACATAAATACAATTTAATAAAGCATAGGATAAAACAACATAAATACAATTTAATAAAGCATAGGATAAAACAACATAAATAAAATTTAATAAAGCATAGGATAAAACAACATAAATAAAAATTTAATAAACAACATAAATACAATTTAATAAAGCATAGGTTAAAACAACATAAATACAATTTAATAAAGCACAGGATAAAACAACATAAATACAATTTAATAAAGCATAAGACAAAAAAACATAAATACAATTTAATAAAGCATATGTTAAAGCAACATAAATACAATTTAATAAAGCATAGGTTAAAACAACATAAATACAATTTAATAAAGCATAGCATAAAACAACATAAATACAATTTAATAAAGCATAGGATAAAACAACATAAATACAATTTAATAAAGCATAAGTTAAAACAACATAAATACAATTTAATGAAGCATAGGATAAAACAACATAAATACAATTTAATAAAGCATAGGATAAAACAACATAAATAAAATTTAATAAAGCATAGGATAAAACAACATAAATAAAAATTTAATAAAGCATAGGATAAAACAACATAAATACAATTTAATAAAGCATAGGATAAAACAACATAAATACAATTTAATAAAGCATAGGATAAAACAACATAAATACAATTTAATAAAGCATAGGATAAAACATCATAAATACAATTTAATAAAGCATAAGTTAAAACAACATAAATACAATTTAATGAAGCATAGGATAAAACAACATAAATACAATTTAATAAAGCATAGGATAAAACAACATAAATAAAATTTAATAAAGCATAGGATAAAACAACATAAATAAAAATTTAATAAAGCATAGGATAAAACAACATAAATACAATTTAATAAAGCATAGGATAAAACAACATAAATACAATTTAATAAAGCATAGGATAAAACAACATAAATACAATTTAATAAAGCATAGGATAAAACAACATAAATAAAATTTAATAAAGCATAGGTTAAAACAACATAAATACAATTTAATAAAGCATAGGATAAAACAACATGAATACAATTTAATAAAGCATAGGTTAAAACAACATAAATACAATTTAATAAAGCATAGGATAAAACAACATAAATACAATTTAATAAAGCATAGGATAAAACAACATAAATAAAAATTTAATAAAGCATAGGATAAAACAACATAAATACAATTTAATAAAGCATAGGATAAAACAACATAAATACAATTTAATAAAGCATAGGATAAAACAACATAAATACAATTTAATAAAGCATAGGATAAAACAACATAAATAAAATTTAATAAAGCAGAGGATAAAACAACATAAATACAATTTAATGAAACATAGGATAAACAACATAAATACAATTTAATAAAGCATAGGTTAAAACAACATAAATACAATTTAATAAAGCACAGGATAAAACAACATAAATACAATTTAATAAAGCATAAGACAAAAAAACATAAATACAATTTAATAAAGCATATGTTAAAGCAACATAAATACAATTTAATAAAGCATAGGTTAAAACAACATAAATACAATTTAATAAAGCATAGGATAAAACAACATAAATACAATTTAATAAAGCACAAGTTAAAACAACATAAATACAATTTAATGAAGCATAGGATAAAACAACATAAATACAATTTAATAAAGCATAGGATAAAACAACATAAATAAAATTTAATAAAGCATAGGATAAAACAACATAAATAAAAATTTAATAAAGCATAGGATAAAACAACATAAATACAATTTAATAAAGCATAGGATAAAACAACATAAATACAATTTAATAAAGCATAGGATAAAACAACATAAATACAATTTAATAAAGCATAGGATAAAACAACATAAATAAAATTTAATAAAGCATAGGTTAAAAAAACATAAATACAATTTAATAAAGCATAGGATAAAACAACATAAATACAATTTAATAAAGCATAGGTTAAAACAACATAAATACAATTTAATAAAGCATAGGATAAAACAACATAAATACAATTTAATAAAGCATAGGTTAAAACAACATAAATACAATTTAATAAAGCATAGGATAAAACAACATAAATACAATTTAATAAAGCTTAGGATAAAACAACATAAATACAATTTAATAAAGCATAGGATAAAACAACATAAATACAATTTAATAAAGCATAGGATAAAACAACATAAATACAATTTAATAAAGCATAGGTTAAAACAACATACATACAATTTAATAAAGCACAGGATAAAACAACATAAATACAATTTAGTAAAGCATAGGTCAAAATAACATAAATACAATCTAATAAAGCATAGGATAAAACAACATAAATACAATTTAATAAAGCATAGGTTAAAACAACATAAATACAATTTAATAAAGCATAGGATAAAACAACATAAATACAATTTAATAAAGCATAGGATAAAACAACATAAATAAAATTTAATAAAGCATAGGATAAAACAACATAAATAAAAATTTAATAAAGCATAGGATAAAACAACATAAATACAATTTAATAAAGCATAGGATAAAACAACATAAATAAAATTTAATAAAGCATAGCATAAAACAACATAAATACAATTTAATAAAGCATAGGATAAAACAACATAAATACAATTTAATAAAGCATAGGTTAAAACAACATAAATACAATTTAATAAAGCATAGGATAAAACAACATAAATAAAATTTAATAAAGCAGAGGATAAAACAACATAAATACAATTTAATGAAACATAGGATAAACAACATAAATACAATTTAATAAAGCATAGGTTAAAACAACATAAATACAATTTAATAAAGCACAGGATAAAACAACATAAATACAATTTAATAAAGCATAAGACAAAAAAACATAAATACAATTTAATAAAGCATATGTTAAAGCAACATAAATACAATTTAATAAAGCATAGGTTAAAACAACATAAATACAATTTAATAAAGCATAGCATAAAACAACATAAATACAATTTAATAAAGCATAGGATAAAACAACATAAATACAATTTAATAAAGCATAAGTTAAAACAACATAAATACAATTTAATGAAGCATAGGATAAAACAACATAAATACAATTTAATAAAGCATAGGATAAAACAACATAAATAAAATTTAATAAAGCATAGGATAAAACAACATAAATAAAAATTTAATAAAGCATAGGATAAAACAACATAAATACAATTTAATAAAGCATAGGATAAAACAACATAAATACAATTTAATAAAGCATAGGATAAAACAACATAAATACAATTTAATAAAGCATAGGATAAAACAACATAAATAAAATTTAATAAAGCATAGGTTAAAACAACATAAATACAATTTAATAAAGCATAGGATAAAACAACATTAATACAATTTAATAAAGCATAGGTTAAAACAACATAAATACAATTTAATAAAGCATAGGATAAAACAACATAAATACAATTTAATAAAGCTTAGGATAAAACAACATAAATACAATTTAATAAAGCATAGGATAAAACAACATAAATACAATTTAATAAAGCATAGGATAAAACAACATAAATACAATTTAATAAAGCATAGGTTAAAACAACATAAATACAATTTAATAAAGCACAGGATAAAACAACATAAATACAATTTAGTAAAGCATAGGTCAAAATAACATAAATACAATCTAATAAAGCATAGGATAAAACAACATAAATACAATTTAATAAAGCATAGGTTAAAACAACATAAATACAATTTAATAAAGCATAGGATAAAACAACATAAATACAATTTAATAAAGCATAGGATAAAACAACATAAATAAAATTTAATAAAGCATAGGATAAAACAACATAAATAAAAATTTAATAAAGCATAGGATAAAACAACATAAATACAATTTAATAAAGCATAGGATAAAACAACATAAATAAAATTTAATAAAGCATAGCATAAAACAACATAAATACAATTTAATAAAGCATAGGATAAAACAACATAAATACAATTTAATAAAGCATAGGTTAAAACAACATAAATACAATTTAATAAAGCATAGGATAAAACAACATAAATAAAATTTAATAAAGCAGAGGATAAAACAACATAAATACAATTTAATGAAACATAGGATAAACAACATAAATACAATTTAATAAAGCATAGGTTAAAACAACATAAATACAATTTAATAAAGCACAGGATAAAACAACATAAATACAATTTAATAAAGCATAAGACAAAAAAACATAAATACAATTTAATAAAGCATATGTTAAAGCAACATAAATACAATTTAATAAAGCATAGGTTAAAACAACATAAATACAATTTAATAAAGCATAGCATAAAACAACATAAATACAATTTAATAAAGCATAGGATAAAACAACATAAATACAATTTAATAAAGCATAAGTTAAAACAACATAAATACAATTTAATGAAGCATAGGATAAAACAACATAAATACAATTTAATAAAGCATAGGATAAAACAACATAAATAAAATTTAATAAAGCATAGGATAAAACAACATAAATAAAAATTTAATAAAGCATAGGATAAAACAACATAAATACAATTTAATAAAGCATAGGATAAAACAACATAAATACAATTTAATAAAGCATAGGATAAAACAACATAAATACAATTTAATAAAGCATAGGATAAAACAACATAAATAAAATTTAATAAAGCATAGGTTAAAACAACATAAATACAATTTAATAAAGCATAGGATAAAACAACATTAATACAATTTAATAAAGCATAGGTTAAAACAACATAAATACAATTTAATAAAGCATAGGATAAAACAACATAAATACAATTTAATAAAGCTTAGGATAAAACAACATAAATACAATTTAATAAAGCATAGGATAAAACAACATAAATACAATTTAATAAAGCATAGGATAAAACAACATAAATACAATTTAATAAAGCATAGGTTAAAACAACATAAATACAATTTAATAAAGCACAGGATAAAACAACATAAATACAATTTAGTAAAGCATAGGTCAAAATAACATAAATACAATCTAATAAAGCATAGGATAAAACAACATAAATACAATTTAATAAAGCATAGGTTAAAACAACATAAATACAATTTAATAAAGCATAGGATAAAACAACATAAATACAATTTAATAAAGCATAGGATAAAACAACATAAATAAAATTTAATAAAGCATAGGATAAAACAACATAAATAAAAATTTAATAAAGCATAGGATAAAACAACATAAATACAATTTAATAAAGCATAGGATAAAACAACATAAATAAAATTTAATAAAGCATAGCATAAAACAACATAAATACAATTTAATAAAGCATAGGATAAAACAACATAAATACAATTTAATAAAGCATAGGTTAAAACAACATAAATACAATTTAATAAAGCATAGGATAAAACAACATAAATAAAATTTAATAAAGCAGAGGATAAAACAACATAAATACAATTTAATGAAACATAGGATAAACAACATAAATACAATTTAATAAAGCATAGGTTAAAACAACATAAATACAATTTAATAAAGCACAGGATAAAACAACATAAATACAATTTAATAAAGCATAAGACAAAAAAACATAAATACAATTTAATAAAGCATATGTTAAAGCAACATAAATACAATTTAATAAAGCATAGGTTAAAACAACATAAATACAATTTAATAAAGCATAGCATAAAACAACATAAATACAATTTAATAAAGCATAGGATAAAACAACATAAATACAATTTAATAAAGCATAAGTTAAAACAACATAAATACAATTTAATGAAGCATAGGATAAAACAACATAAATACAATTTAATAAAGCATAGGATAAAACAACATAAATAAAATTTAATAAAGCATAGGATAAAACAACATAAATAAAATTTAATAAAGCATAGGTTAAAACAACATAAATACAATTTAATAAAGCACAGGATAAAACAACATAAATACAATTTAATAAAGCATAAGACAAAAAAACATAAATACAATTTAATAAAGCATATGTTAAAGCAACATAAATACAATTTAATAAAGCATAGGTTAAAACAACATAAATACAATTTAATAAAGCATAGGATAAAACAACATAAATACAATTTAATAAAGCTTAGGATAAAACAACATAAATACAATTTAATAAAGCATAGGATAAAACAACATAAATACAATTTAATAAGGCATAGGATAAAACAACATAAATACAATTTAATAAAGCATAGGTTAAAACAACATAAATACAATTTAATAAAGCACAGGATAAAACAACATAAATACAATTTAGTAAAGCATAGGTCAAAATAACATAAATACAATGTACTAAAGCATAGGATAAAACAACATAAATACAATTTAATAAAGCATAGGTTAAAACAACATAAATACAATTTAATAAAGCATAGGATAAAACAACATAAATACAATTTAATAAAGCATGGGATAAAACAACATAAATAAAATTTAATAAAGCATAGGA
The DNA here is from genome assembly GCF_046119375.1 of Phyllobates terribilis. Lineage (NCBI taxonomy): Eukaryota > Metazoa > Chordata > Amphibia > Anura > Dendrobatidae > Phyllobates > Phyllobates terribilis. The sequence continues at coordinate 3,251,442 of NW_027362778.1, forward strand.
TAAAACAACATAAATAAAAATTTAATAAAGCATAGGATAAAACAACATAAATACAATTTAATAAAGCATAGGATAAAACAACATAAATACAATTTAATAAAGCAGAGCATAAAACAACATAAATACAATTTAATAAAGCATAGGATAAAACAACATAAATAAAATTTAATAAAGCATAGGTTAAAACAACATAAATACAATTTAATAAAGCATAGGATAAAACAACATAAATAAAATTTAATAAAGCATAGGATAAAACAACATAAATAAAAATTTAATAAAGCATAGGATAAAACAACATAAATACAATTTAATAAAGCATAGGATAAAACAACATAAATACAATTTAATAAAGCATAGCATAAAACAACATAAATACAATTTAATAAAGCATAGGATAAAACAACATAAATAAAATTTAATAAAGCATAGGTTAAAACAACATAAATACAATTTAATAAAGCATAGGATAAAACAACATAAAAACAATTTAATAAAGCATAGGATAAAACAACATAAATACAATTTAATAAAGCATAGGTTAAAACAACATAAATACAATTTAATAAAGCATAGGATAAAACAACATAAATAAAATTTAATAAAGCATAGGATAAAACAACATAAATAAAAATTTAATAAAGCATAGGATAAAACAACATAAATACAATTTAATAAAGCATAGGATAAAACAACATAAATACAATTTAATAAAGCATAGGATAAAACAACATAAATACAATTTAATAAAGCATAGGATAAAACAACATAAATAAAATTTAATAAAGCAGAGTATAAAACAACATAAATACAATTTAATGAAACATAGGATAAACAACATAAATACAATTTAATAAAGCATAGGTTAAAACAACATAAATACAATTTAATAAAGCACAGGATAAAACAACATAAATACAATTTAATAAAGCATAAGACAAAAAAACATAAATACAATTTAATAAAGCATATGTTAAAGCAACATAAATACAATTTAATAAAGCATAGGTTAAAACAACATAAATACAATTTAATAAAGCATAGGATAAAACAACATAAATACAATTTAATAAAGCTTAGGATAAAACAACATAAATACAATTTAATAAAGCATAGGATAAAACAACATAAATACAATTTAATAAGGCATAGGATAAAACAACATAAATACAATTTAATAAAGCATAGGTTAAAACAACATAAATACAATTTAATAAAGCACAGGATAAAACAACATAAATACAATTTAATAAAGCATAGGATAAAACAACATAAATACAATTTAATAAAGCATAAGTTAAAACAACATAAATACAATTTAATGAAGCATAGGATAAAACAACATAAATACAATTTAATAAAGCATAGGATAAAACAACATAAATAAAATTTAATAAAGCATAGGATAAAACAACATAAATAAAAATTTAATAAAGCATAGGATAAAACAACATAAATACAATTTAATAAAGCATAGGATAAAACAACATAAATACAATTTAATAAAGCATAGGATAAAACAACATAAATACAATTTAATAAAGCATAGGATAAAACAACATAAATAAAATTTAATAAAGCATAGGTTAAAACAACATAAATACAATTTAATAAAGCATAGGATAAAACCACAGAAATACAATTTAATAAAGCATAGGATAAAACAACATAAATACAATTTAATAAAGCATAGGACAAAACAACATAAATACAATATAATAAAGCAGAGGATAAAACAACATAAATACAATTTAATGAAACATAGGATAAACAACATAAATACAATTTAATAAAGCATAGGATAAAACAACATAAATACAATTTAATAAAGCATAGGCTAAAGCTACATAAATACAATTTAATAAAGCATAGGATAAAACAAATTAAATACAATATAATAAAGCATAGGATAAAACAACATAAATTCAATTTAATAAAGCATAGGATAAAACAACATAAATACAATTTAATAAAGCATGAGATAAAACAACATGAATACAATTTAATAAAGCATAGGATAAAACAACATAAATACAATTTAATAAAGCATAGGTTAAAACAACATAAATACAATTTAATAAAGCATAGGATAAAACAGCATAAATTCAATTTAATAAAGCACAGGATAAAACAACATAAATACAATTTAATAAAGCACATGATAAAACAAAATAAATAAAATTTAATAAAGCATAGGATAAAACCACAGAAATACAATTTAATAAAGCATAGGATTAAACAACATAAATACAATTTAATAAAGCATAGGACAAAACAACATAAATACAATTTAATAAAGCAGAGGATAAAACAACATAAATACAATTTAATGAAACATAGGATAAACAACATAAATACAATTTAATAAAGCATAAGATAAAACAACATGAATACAATTTAATAAAGCATAGGATAAAACAACATAAATTCAATTTAATAAAGCATAGGATAAAACAACATAAATACAATTTAATAAAGCATAAGATAAAACAACATGAATACAATTTAATAAAGCATAGGTTAAAGCAACATAAATACAATTTAATAAAGCATAGGATAAAACAACATAAATACAATTTAATAAAGCACAGGATAAAACAAAATAAATAAAATTTAATAAAGCATAGGATAAAACAACATAAATAAAATTTAATAAAGCATAGGATAAAACAACATAAATACAATTTAATAAAGCATATGATAAAACAACATAAATACAATTTAATAAAGCATAGGTTAAAACAACATAAATACAATTTAATAAAGCATAGGATAAAACAACACAAATACAATTTAATAAAGCATAGGATAAAACAACATAAATAAAATTTAATAAAGCATATGATAAAACAACATAAATACAATTTAATAAAGCATAGGATAAAACAACATAAATACAATTTAATAAAGCATAGGATAAAACAACATAAATACAATTTAATAAAGCATAGGATAAAACAACATAAAGACAATTTAATAAAGCATAGGATAAAACAACATAAATAAAATTTAATAAAGCATAGGTTAAAATAACATAAATACAATTTAATAAAGCATAGGACAAAATAACATAAAAACAATTTAATAAAGCATAGTTTAAAACAACATAAATACAATTTAATAAAGCATAGGATAAAACCACAGAATAACAATTTAATAAAGCATAGGATAAAACAACATAAATACAATTTAATGAAACACAGGATAAACAACATAAATACAATTTAATAAAGCATAGGATAAACAACATAAATACAATTTAATAAAGCATAGGCTAAAACTACATAAATACAATTTAATAAAGCTTAGGATAAAACAAATTAAATACAATATAATAAAGCATAGGATAAAACAACATAAATTCAATTTAATAAAGCATAGGATAAAACAACATAAACACAATTTAATAAAGCATAAGATAAAACAACATGAATACAATTTAATAAAGCATAGGTTAAAACAACATAAATACAATTTAATAAAGCACAGGATAAAACAACATAAATACAATTTAGTAAAGCATAGGTCAAAATAACATAAATACAATTTAATAAAGCATAGGATAAAACAACATAAATACAATTTAATAAAGCATAGGTTAAAACAACATAAATACAATTTAATAAAGCATAGGATAAAACAACATAAATACAATTTAATAAAGCATAGGATAAAACAACATAAATAAAATTTAATAAAGCATAGGATAAAACAACATAAATAAAAATTTAATAAAGCATAGGATAAAACAACATAAATACAATTTAATAAAGCTTAGGATAAAACAAATTAAATACAATATAATAAAGCATAGGATAAAACAACATAAATTCAATTTAATAAAGCATAGGATAAAACAACATAAATACAATTTAATAAAGCATAAGATAAAACAACATGAATACAATTTAATAAAGCATAGGTTAAAGCAACATAAATACAATTTAATAAAGCATAGGATAAAACAACATAAATACAATTTAATAAAGCATAGGTTAAAACAACATAAATACAATTTAATAAAGCACAGGATAAAACAACATAAATACAATTTAATAAAGCATAAGACAAAAAAACATAAATACAATTTAATAAAGCATATGTTAAAGCAACATAAATACAATTTAATAAAGCATAGGTTAAAACAACATAAATACAATTTAATAAAGCATAGGATAAAACAACATAAATACAATTTAATAAAGCTTAGGATAAAACAACATAAATACAATTTAATAAAGCATAGGATAAAACAACATAAATACAATTTAATAAAGCATAGGATAAAACTACATAAATACAATTTAATAAAGCATAGGTTAAAACAACATAAATACAATTTAATAAAGCACAGGATAAAACAACATAAATACAATTTAGTAAAGCATAGGTCAAAATAACATAAATACAATTTAATAAAGCATAGGATAAAACAACATAAATACAATTTAATAAAGCATAGGTTAAAACAACATAAATACAATTTAATAAAGCATAGGATAAAACAACATAAATACAATTTAATAAAGCATAGGATAAAACAACATAAATAAAATTTAATAAAGCATAGGATAAAACAACATAAATAAAAATTTAATAAAGCATAGGATAAAACAACATAAATACAATTTAATAAAGCATAGGATAAAACAACATAAATAAAATTTAATAAAGCATAGCATAAAACAACATAAATACAATTTAATAAAGCATAGGATAAAACAACATAAATACAATTTAATAAAGCATAGGATAAAACAACATAAATAAAATTTAATAAAGCATAGGATAAAACAACATAAATAAAAATTTAATAAAGCATAGGATAAAACAACATAAATACAATTTAATAAAGCATAGGATAAAACAACATAAATACAATTTAATAAAGCAGAGAATAAAACAACATAAATAAAATTTAATAAAGCATAGGTTAAAACAACATAAATACAATTTAATAAAGCATAGGATAAAACCACAGAAATACAATTTAATAAAGCATAGGATAAAACAACATAAATACAATTTAATAAAGCATAGGACAAAACAACATAAATACAATTTAATAAAGCAGAGGATAAAACAACATAAATACAATTTAATGAAACATAGGATAAACAACATAAATACAATTTAATAAAGCATAGGATAAAACAACATAAATACAATTTAATAAAGCATAGGCTAAAACTACATAAATACAATTTAATAAAGCATAGGATAAAACAAATTAAATACAATATAATAAAGCATAGGATAAAACAACATAAATTCAATTTAATAAAGCATAGGATAAAACAACATAAATACAATTTAATAAAGCATAAGATAAAACAACATGAATACAATTTAATAAAGCATAGGATAAAACAACATAAATTCAATTTAATAAAGCATAATATAAAACAACATAAATACAATTTAATAAAGCACAGGATAAAACAAAATAAATAAAATTTAATAAAGCATAGGATAAAACAACATAAATAAAATTTAATAAAGCATAGGATAAAACAACATAAATAAAATTTAATAAAGCATAGGATAAAACAACATAAATACATTTAAATAAAGCACAGGATAAAACAACATAAATACAATTTAATAAAGCATAAGACAAAAAAACATAAATACAATTTAATAAAGCATATGTTAAAGCAACATAAATACAATTTAATAAAGCATAGGTTAAAACAACATAAATACAATTTAATAAAGCATAGGATAAAACAACATAAATACAATTTAATAAAGCTTAGGATAAAACAACATAAATACAATTTAATAAAGCATAGGATAAAACAACATAAATACAATTTAATAAAGCATAGGATAAAACAACATAAATACAATTTAATAAAGCATAGGTTAAAACAACATAAATACAATTTAATAAAGCACAGGATAAAACAACATAAATACAATTTAGTAAAGCATAGGTCAAAATAACATAAATACAATTTAATAAAGCATAGGATAAAACAACATAAATACAATTTAATAAAGCATAGGTTAAAACAACATAAATACAATTTAATAAAGCATAGGATAAAACAACATAAATACAATTTAATAAAGCATAGGATAAAACAACATAAATAAAATTTAATAAAGCATAGGATAAAACAACATAAATAAAAATTTAATAAAGCATAGGATAAAACAACATAAATACAATTTATTAAAGCATAGGATAAAACAACATAAATAAAATTTAATAAAGCATAGCATAAAACAACATAAATACAATTTAATAAAGCATAGGATAAAACAACATAAATACAATTTAATAAAGCATAGGATAAAACAACATAAATAAAATTTAATAAAGCATAGGATAAAACAACATAAATAAAAATTTAATAAAGCATAGGATAAAACAACATAAATACAATTTAATAAAGCATAGGATAAAACAACATAAATACAATTTAATAAAGCATAGGATAAAACAACATAAATAAAATTTAATAAAGCATAGGTTAAAACGACATAAACACAATTTAATAAAGCATAGAATAAAACCACAGAAATACAATTTAATAAAGCATAGGATAAAACAACATAAATACAATTTAATAAAGCATAGGCTAAAACTACATAAATACAATTTAATAAAGCATAGGATAAAACAAATTAAATACAATATAATAAAGCATAGGATAAAACAACATAAATACAATTTAATAAAGCATAGGATAAAACAACATAAATAAAATTTAATAAAGCATAGGATAAAACAACATAAATAAAAATTTAATAAAGCATAGGATAAAACAACATAAATACAATTTAATAAAGCATAGGATAAAACAACATAAATAAAATTTAATAAAGCATAGGATAAAACAACATAAATAAAAATTTAATAAAGCATAGGATAAAACAACATAAATACAATTTAGTAAAGCATAGGATAAAACAACATAAATACAATTTAATAAAGCATAGCATAAAACAACAGAAATACAATTTAATAAAGCATAGGATAAAACAACATAAATACAATTTAATAAAGCATACGTTAAAACAACATAAATACAATTTAATGAAGCATAGGATAAAACAACATAAATACAATTTAATAAAGCATAGGATAAAACAACATAAATAAAATTTAATAAAGCATAGGATAAAACAACATAAATAAAAATTTAATAAAGCATAGGATAAAACAACATAAATACAATTTAATAAAGCATAGGATAAAACAACATAAATACAATTTAATAAAGCATAGGATAAAACAACATAAATACAATTTAATAAAGCATAGGATAAAACAACATAAATAAAATTTAATAAAGCATAGGTTAAAACAACATAAATACAATTTAATAAAGCATAGGATAAAACCACAGAAATACAATTTAATAAAGCATAGGATAAAACAACATAAATACAATTTAATAAAGCATAGGACAAAACAACATAAATACAATATAATAAAGCAGAGGATAAAACAACATAAATACAATTTAATGAAACATAGGATAAACAACATAAATACAATTTAATAAAGCATAGGATAAAACAACATAAATACAATTTAATAAAGCTTAGGATAAAACAAATTAAATACAATATAATAAAGCATAGGATAAAACAACATAAATTCAATTTAATAAAGCATAGGATAAAACAACATAAATACAATTTAATAAAGCATAAGATAAAACAACATGAATACAATTTAATAAAGCATATGTTAAAGCAACATAAATACAATTTAATAAAGCATAGGTTAAAACAACATAAATACAATTTAATAAAGCATAGGATAAAACAACATAAATACAATTTAATAAAGCTTAGGATAAAACAACATAAATACAATTTAATAAAGCATAGGATAAAACAACATAAATACAATTTAATAAAGCATAGGATAAAACAACATAAATACAATTTAATAAAGCATAGGTTAAAACAACATAAATACAATTTAATAAAGCACAGGATAAAACAACATAAATACAATTTAGTAAAGCATAGGTCAAAATAACATAAATACAATTTAATAAAGCATAGGATAAAACAACATAAATACAATTTAATAAAGCATAGGTTAAAACAACATAAATACAATTTAATAAAGCATAGGATAAAACAACATAAATACAATTTAATAAAGCATAGGATAAAACAACATAAATAAAATTTAATAAAGCATAGGATAAAACAACATAAATAAAAATTTAATAAAGCATAGGATAAAACAACATAAATACAATTTAATAAAGCATAGGATAAAACAACATAAATAAAATTTAATAAAGCATAGGATAAAACAACATAAATAAAAATTTAATAAAGCATAGGATAAAACAACATAAATACAATTTAATAAAGCATAGGATAAAACAACATAAATAAAATTTAATAAAGCATAGCATAAAACAACATAAATACAATTTAATAAAGCATAGGATAAAACAACATAAATACAATTTAATAAAGCATAGGATAAAACAACATAAATAAAATTTAATAAAGCATAGGATAAAACAACATAAATAAAATTTAATAAAGCATAGCATAAAACAACATAAATACAATTTAATAAAGCATAGGATAAAACAACATAAATACAATTTAATAAAGCATAGGATAAAACAACATAAATAAAATTTAATAAAGCATAGGATAAAACAACATAAATAAAAATTTAATAAAGCATAGGATAAAACAACATAAATACAATTTAATAAAGCATAGGATAAAACAACATAAATACAATTTAATAAAGCATAGAATAAAACAACATAAATAAAATTTAATAAAGCATAGGTTAAAACAACATAAATACAATTTAATAAAGCATAGGATAAAACCACAGAAATACAATTTAATAAAGCACAGGATAAAACAACATAAATACAATTTAATAAAGCATAGGACAAAACAACATAAATACAATTTAATAAAGCAGAGGATAAAACAACATAAATACAATTTAATGAAACATAGGATAAACAACATAAATACAATTTAATAAAGCATAGGATAAAACAACATAAATACAATTTAATAAAGCATAGGCTAAAACTACATAAATACAATTTAATAAAGCATAGGATAAAACAAATTAAATACAATATAATAAAGCATAGGATAAAACAACATAAATTCAATTTAATAAAGCATAGGATAAAACAACATAAATACAATTAAATAAAGCATAAGATAAAACAACATGAATACAATTTAATAAAGCATAGGATAAAACAACATAAATTCAATTTAATAAAGCATAATATAAAACAACATAAATACAATTTAATAAAGCACAGGATAAAACAAAATAAATAAAATTTAATAAAGCATAGGATAAAACAACATAAATAAAATTTAATAAAGCATAGGATAAAACAACATAAATAAAATTTAATAAAGCATAGGATAAAACAACATAAATACATTTTAATAAAGCACAGGATAAAACAACATAAATACAATTTAATAAAGCATAAGACAAAAAAACATAAATACAATTTAATAAAGCATATGTTAAAGCAACATAAATACAATTTAATAAAGCATAGGTTAAAGCAACATAAATACAATTTAATAAAGCATAGGATAAAACAACATAAATACAATTTAATAAAGCTTAGGATAAAACAACATAAATACAATTTAATAAAGCATAGGATAAAACAACATAAATACAATTTAATAAAGCATAGGATAAAACAACATAAATACAATTTAATAAAGCATAGGTTAAAACAACATAAATACAATTTAATAAAGCACAGGATAAAACAACATAAATACAATTTAGTAAAGCATAGGTCAAAATAACATAAATACAATTTAATAAAGCATAGGATAAAACAACATAAATACAATTTAATAAAGCATAGGTTAAAACAACATAAATACAATTTAATAAAGCATAGGATAAAACAATATAAATACAATTTAATAAAGCATAGGATAAAACAACATAAATAAAATTTAATAAAGCATAGGATAAAACAACATAAATAAAAATTTAATAAAGCATAGGATAAAACAACATAAATACAATTTATTAAAGCATAGGATAAAACAACATAAATAAAATTTAATAAAGCATAGCATAAAACAACATAAATACAATTTAATAAAGCATAGGATAAAACAACATAAATACAATTTAATAAAGCATAGGATAAAACAACATAAATAAAATTTAATAAAGCATAGGATAAAACAACATAAATAAAAATTTAATAAAGCATAGGATAAAACAACATAAATACAATTTAATAAAGCATAGGATAAAACAACATAAATACAATTTAATAAAGCATAGGATAAAACAACATAAATAAAATTTAATAAAGCATAGGTTAAAACAACATAAATACAATTTAATAAAGCATAGAATAAAACCACAGAAATAAAATTTAATAAAGCATAGGATAAAACAACATAAATACAATTTAATAAAGCATAGGCTAAAACTACATAAATACAATTTAATAAAGCATAGGATAAAACAAATTAAATACAATATAATAAAGCATAGGATAAAACAACATAAATACAATTTAATAAAGCATAGGATAAAACAACATAAATAAAATTTAATAAAGCATAGGATAAAACAACATAAATAAAAATTTAATAAAGCATAGGATAAAACAACATAAATACAATTTAATAAAGCATAGGATAAAACAACATAAATAAAATTTAATAAAGCATAGGATAAAACAACATAAATACAAATTTAATAAAGCATAGGATAAAACAACATAAATACAATTTAATAAAGCATAGGATAAAACAACATAAATACAATTTAATAAAGCATAGCATAAAACAACATAAATACAATTTAATAAAGCATAGGATAAAACAACATAAATACAATTTAATAAAGCATACGTTAAAACAACATAAATACAATTTAATGAAGCATAGGATAAAACAACATAAATACAATTTAATAAAGCATAGGATAAAACAACATAAATAAAATTTAATAAAGCATAGGTTAAAACAACATAAATACAATTTAATAAAGCAAAGGATAAAACCACAGAAATACAATTTAATAAAGCATAGGATAAAACAACATAAATACAATTTAATAAAGCATAGGACAAAACAACATAAATACAATATAATAAAGCAGAGGATAAAACAACATAAATACAATTTAATGAAACATAGGATAAACAACATAAATACAATTTAATAAAGCATAGGATAAAACAACATAAATACAATTTAATAAAGCATAGGATAAAACAACATAAATTCAATTTAATAAAGCATAGGATAAAACAACATAAATACAATTTAATAAAGCATGAGATAAAACAACATGAATACAATTTAATAAAGCATAGGATAAAACAACATAAATACAATTTAATAAAGCATAGGTTAAAACAACATAAATACAATTTAATAAAGCATAGGATAAAACAACATAAATTCAATTTAATAAAGCATAGGATAAAACAACATAAATACAATTTAATAAAGCACATGATAAAACAAAATAAATAAAATTTAATAAAGCATAGGATAAAACCACAGAAATACAATTTAATAAAGCATAGGATAAAACAACATAAATACAATTTAATAAAGCATAAGATAAAACAACATGAATACAATTTAATAAAGCATAGGTTAAAACAACATAAATACAATTTAATAAAGCATAGGATAAAACAACATAAATACAATTTAATAAAGCATAGGTTAAAACAACATAAATACAATTTAATAAAGCACAGGATAAAACAACATAAATACAATTTAATAAAGCATAAGACAAAAAAACATAAATACAATTTAATAAAGCATATGTTAAAGCAACATAAATACAATTTAATAAAGCATAGGTTAAAACAACATAAATACAATTTAATAAAGCATAGGATAAAACAACATAAATACAATTTAATAAAGCTTAGGATAAAACAACATAAATACAATTTAATAAAGCATAGGATAAAACAACATAAATACAATGTACTAAAGCATAGGATAAAACAACATAAATACAATTTAATAAAGCATAGGTTAAAACAACATAAATACAATTTAATAAAGCATAGGATAAAACAACATAAATACAATTTAATAAAGCATAGGATAAAACAACATAAATAAAATTTAATAAAGCATAGGATAAAACAACATAAATAAAAATTTAATAAAGCATAGGATAAAACAACATAAATACAATTTAATAAAGCATAGGATAAAACAACATAAATACAATTTAATAAAGCATAGCATAAAACAACATAAATACAATTTAATAAAGCATAGGATAAAACAACATAAATACTATTTAATAAAGCATAAGTTAAAACAACATAAATACAATTTAATGAAGCATAGGATAAAACAACATAAATACAATTTAATAAAGCATAGGATAAAACAACATAAATAAAATTTAATAAAGCATAGGATAAAACAACATAAATAAAAATTTAATAAAGCATAGGATAAAACAACATAAATACAATTTAATAAAGCATAGGATAAAACAACATAAATACAATTTAATAAAGCATAGGATAAAACAACATAAATACAATTTAATAAAGCATATGATAAAACAACATAAATACAATTTAATAAAGCATAGGTTAAAACAACATAAATACAATTTAATAAAGCACAGGATAAAACAAAATAAATAAAATTTAATAAAGCATAGGATAAAACAACATAAATAAAATTTAATAAAGCATAGGATAAAACAACATAAATACAATTTAATAAAGCATATGATAAAACAACATAAATACAATTTAATAAAGCATAGGTTAAAACAACATAAATACAATTTAATAAAGCATAGGATAAAACAACACAAATACAATTTAATAAAGCATAGGATAAAACAACATAAATAAAATTTAATAAAGCATATGATAAAACAACATAAATACAATTTAATAAAGCATAGGATAAAACAACATAAATACAATTTAATAAAGCATAGGATAAAACAACATAAATACAATTTAATAAAGCATAGGATAAAACAACATAAAGACAATTTAATAAAGCATAGGATAAAACAACATAAATAAAATTTAATAAAGCATAGGTTAAAATAACATAAATACAATTTAATAAAGCATAGGACAAAATAACATAAAAACAATTTAATAAAGCATAGTTTAAAACAACATAAATACAATTTAATAAAGCATAGGATAAAACCACAGAATAACAATTTAATAAAGCATAGGATAAAACAACATAAATACAATTTAATGAAACACAGGATAAACAACATAAATACAATTTAATAAAGCATAGGATAAACAACATAAATACAATTTAATAAAGCATAGGCTAAAACTACATAAATACAATTTAATAAAGCTTAGGATAAAACAAATTAAATACAATATAATAAAGCATAGGATAAAACAACATAAATTCAATTTAATAAAGCATAGGATAAAACAACATAAACACAATTTAATAAAGCATAAGATAAAACAACATGAATACAATTTAATAAAGCATAGGTTAAAACAACATAAATACAATTTAATAAAGCACAGGATAAAACAACATAAATACAATTTAGTAAAGCATAGGTCAAAATAACATAAATACAATTTAATAAAGCATAGGATAAAACAACATAAATACAATTTAATAAAGCATAGGTTAAAACAACATAAATACAATTTAATAAAGCATAGGATAAAACAACATAAATACAATTTAATAAAGCATAGGATAAAACAACATAAATAAAATTTAATAAAGCATAGGATAAAACAACATAAATAAAAATTTAATAAAGCATAGGATAAAACAACATAAATACAATTTAATAAAGCATAGGATAAAACAACATAAATAAAATTTAATAAAGCATAGGATAAAACAACATAAATAAAAATTTAATAAAGCATAGGATAAAACAACATAAATACAATTTAATAAAGCTTAGGATAAAACAAATTAAATACAATATAATAAAGCATAGGATAAAACAACATAAATTCAATTTAATAAAGCATAGGATAAAACAACATAAATACAATTTAATAAAGCATAAGATAAAACAACATGAATACAATTTAATAAAGCATATGTTAAAGCAACATAAATACAATTTAATAAAGCATAGGTTAAAACAACATAAATACAATTTAATAAAGCATAGGATAAAACAACATAAATACAATTTAATAAAGCTTAGGATAAAACAACATAAATACAATTTAATAAAGCATAGGATAAAACAACATAAATACAATTTAATAAAGCATAGGTTAAAACAACATAAATACAATTTAATAAAGCACAGGATAAAACAACATAAATACAATTTAGTAAAGCATAGGTCAAAATAACATAAATACAATTTAATAAAGCATAGGATAAAACAACATAAATACAATTTAATAAAGCATAGGTTAAAACAACATAAATACAATTTAATAAAGCATAGGATAAAACAACATAAATACAATTTAATAAAGCATAGGATAAAACAACATAAATAAAATTTAATAAAGCATAGGATAAAACAACATAAATAAAAATTTAATAAAGCATAGGATAAAACAACATAAATACAATTTAATAAAGCATAGGATAAAACAACATAAATAAAATTTAATAAAGCATAGCATAAAACAACATAAATACAATTTAATAAAGCATAGGATAAAACAACATAAATACAATTTAATAAAGCATAGGATAAAACAACATAAATAAAATTTAATAAAGCATAGGATAAAACAACATAAATAAAAATTTAATAAAGCATAGGATAAAACAACATAAATACAATTTAATAAAGCATAGGATAAAACAACATAAATACAATTTAATAAAGCATAGAATAAAACAACATAAATAAAATTTAATAAAGCATAGGTTAAAACAACATAAATACAATTTAATAAAGCATAGGATAAAACCACAGAAATACAATTTAATAAAGCACAGGATAAAACAACATAAATACAATTTAATAAAGCATAGGACAAAACAACATAAATACAATTTAATAAAGCAGAGGATAAAACAACATAAATACAATTTAATGAAACATAGGATAAACAACATAAATACAATTTAATAAAGCATAGGATAAAACAACATAAATACAATTTAATAAAGCATAGGCTAAAACTACATAAATACAATTTAATAAAGCATAGGATAAAACAAATTAAATACAATATAATAAAGCATAGGATAAAACAACATAAATTCAATTTAATAAAGCATAGGATAAAACAACATAAATACAATTAAATAAAGCATAAGATAAAACAACATGAATACAATTTAATAAAGCATAGGATAAAACAACATAAATTCAATTTAATAAAGCATAATATAAAACAACATAAATACAATTTAATAAAGCACAGGATAAAACAAAATAAATAAAATTTAATAAAGCATAGGATAAAACAACATAAATAAAATTTAATAAAGCATAGGATAAAACAACATAAATAAAATTTAATAAAGCATAGGATAAAACAACATAAATACATTTTAATAAAGCACAGGATAAAACAACATAAATACAATTTAATAAAGCATAAGACAAAAAAACATAAATACAATTTAATAAAGCATATGTTAAAGCAACATAAATACAATTTAATAAAGCATAGGTTAAAGCAACATAAATACAATTTAATAAAGCATAGGATAAAACAACATAAATACAATTTAATAAAGCTTAGGATAAAACAACATAAATACAATTTAATAAAGCATAGGATAAAACAACATAAATACAATTTAATAAAGCATAGGATAAAACAACATAAATACAATTTAATAAAGCATAGGTTAAAACAACATAAATACAATTTAATAAAGCACAGGATAAAACAACATAAATACAATTTAGTAAAGCATAGGTCAAAATAACATAAATACAATTTAATAAAGCATAGGATAAAACAACATAAATACAATTTAATAAAGCATAGGTTAAAACAACATAAATACAATTTAATAAAGCATAGGATAAAACAATATAAATACAATTTAATAAAGCATAGGATAAAACAACATAAATAAAATTTAATAAAGCATAGGATAAAACAACATAAATAAAAATTTAATAAAGCATAGGATAAAACAACATAAATACAATTTATTAAAGCATAGGATAAAACAACATAAATAAAATTTAATAAAGCATAGCATAAAACAACATAAATACAATTTAATAAAGCATAGGATAAAACAACATAAATACAATTTAATAAAGCATAGGATAAAACAACATAAATAAAATTTAATAAAGCATAGGATAAAACAACATAAATAAAAATTTAATAAAGCATAGGATAAAACAACATAAATACAATTTAATAAAGCATAGGATAAAACAACATAAATACAATTTAATAAAGCATAGGATAAAACAACATAAATAAAATTTAATAAAGCATAGGTTAAAACAACATAAATACAATTTAATAAAGCATAGAATAAAACCACAGAAATAAAATTTAATAAAGCATAGGATAAAACAACATAAATACAATTTAATAAAGCATAGGCTAAAACTACATAAATACAATTTAATAAAGCATAGGATAAAACAAATTAAATACAATATAATAAAGCATAGGATAAAACAACATAAATACAATTTAATAAAGCATAGGATAAAACAACATAAATAAAATTTAATAAAGCATAGGATAAAACAACATAAATAAAAATTTAATAAAGCATAGGATAAAACAACATAAATACAATTTAATAAAGCATAGGATAAAACAACATAAATAAAATTTAATAAAGCATAGGATAAAACAACATAAATACAAATTTAATAAAGCATAGGATAAAACAACATAAATACAATTTAATAAAGCATAGGATAAAACAACATAAATACAATTTAATAAAGCATAGCATAAAACAACATAAATACAATTTAATAAAGCATAGGATAAAACAACATAAATACAATTTAATAAAGCATACGTTAAAACAACATAAATACAATTTAATGAAGCATAGGATAAAACAACATAAATACAATTTAATAAAGCATAGGATAAAACAACATAAATAAAATTTAATAAAGCATAGGTTAAAACAACATAAATACAATTTAATAAAGCAAAGGATAAAACCACAGAAATACAATTTAATAAAGCATAGGATAAAACAACATAAATACAATTTAATAAAGCATAGGACAAAACAACATAAATACAATATAATAAAGCAGAGGATAAAACAACATAAATACAATTTAATGAAACATAGGATAAACAACATAAATACAATTTAATAAAGCATAGGATAAAACAACATAAATACAATTTAATAAAGCATAGGATAAAACAACATAAATTCAATTTAATAAAGCATAGGATAAAACAACATAAATACAATTTAATAAAGCATGAGATAAAACAACATGAATACAATTTAATAAAGCATAGGATAAAACAACATAAATACAATTTAATAAAGCATAGGTTAAAACAACATAAATACAATTTAATAAAGCATAGGATAAAACAACATAAATTCAATTTAATAAAGCATAGGATAAAACAACATAAATACAATTTAATAAAGCACATGATAAAACAAAATAAATAAAATTTAATAAAGCATAGGATAAAACCACAGAAATACAATTTAATAAAGCATAGGATAAAACAACATAAATACAATTTAATAAAGCATAAGATAAAACAACATGAATACAATTTAATAAAGCATAGGTTAAAACAACATAAATACAATTTAATAAAGCATAGGATAAAACAACATAAATACAATTTAATAAAGCATAGGTTAAAACAACATAAATACAATTTAATAAAGCACAGGATAAAACAACATAAATACAATTTAATAAAGCATAAGACAAAAAAACATAAATACAATTTAATAAAGCATATGTTAAAGCAACATAAATACAATTTAATAAAGCATAGGTTAAAACAACATAAATACAATTTAATAAAGCATAGGATAAAACAACATAAATACAATTTAATAAAGCTTAGGATAAAACAACATAAATACAATTTAATAAAGCATAGGATAAAACAACATAAATACAATGTACTAAAGCATAGGATAAAACAACATAAATACAATTTAATAAAGCATAGGTTAAAACAACATAAATACAATTTAATAAAGCATAGGATAAAACAACATAAATACAATTTAATAAAGCATAGGATAAAACAACATAAATAAAATTTAATAAAGCATAGGATAAAACAACATAAATAAAAATTTAATAAAGCATAGGATAAAACAACATAAATACAATTTAATAAAGCATAGGATAAAACAACATAAATACAATTTAATAAAGCATAGCATAAAACAACATAAATACAATTTAATAAAGCATAGGATAAAACAACATAAATACTATTTAATAAAGCATAAGTTAAAACAACATAAATACAATTTAATGAAGCATAGGATAAAACAACATAAATACAATTTAATAAAGCATAGGATAAAACAACATAAATAAAATTTAATAAAGCATAGGATAAAACAACATAAATAAAAATTTAATAAAGCATAGGATAAAACAACATAAATACAATTTAATAAAGCATAGGATAAAACAACATAAATACAATTTAATAAAGCATAGGATAAAACAACATAAATACAATTTAATAAAGCATATGATAAAACAACATAAATACAATTTAATAAAGCATAGGTTAAAACAACATAAATACAATTTAATAAAGCACAGGATAAAACAAAATAAATAAAATTTAATAAAGCTTAGGATAAAACAAATTAAATACAATATAATAAAGCATAGGATAAAACAACATAAATTCAATTTAATAAAGCATAGGATAAAACAACATAAATACAATTTAATAAAGCATAAGATAAAACAACATGAATACAATTTAATAAAGCATAGGTTAAAGCAACATAAATACAATTTAATAAAGCATAGGATAAAACAACATAAATACAATTTAATAAAGCATAGGTTAAAACAACATAAATACAATTTAATAAAGCACAGGATAAAACAACATAAATACAATTTAATAAAGCATAAGACAAAAAAACATAAATACAATTTAATAAAGCATATGTTAAAGCAACATAAATACAATTTAATAAAGCATAGGTTAAAACAACATAAATACAATTTAATAAAGCATAGGATAAAACAACATAAATACAATTTAATAAAGCTTAGGATAAAACAACATAAATACAATTTAATAAAGCATAGGATAAAACAACATAAATACAATTTAATAAAGCATAGGATAAAACTACATAAATACAATTTAATAAAGCATAGGTTAAAACAACATAAATACAATTTAATAAAGCACAGGATAAAACAACATAAATACAATTTAGTAAAGCATAGGTCAAAATAACATAAATACAATTTAATAAAGCATAGGATAAAACAACATAAATACAATTTAATAAAGCATAGGTTAAAACAACATAAATACAATTTAATAAAGCATAGGATAAAACAACATAAATACAATTTAATAAAGCATAGGATAAAACAACATAAATAAAATTTAATAAAGCATAGGATAAAACAACATAAATAAAAATTTAATAAAGCATAGGATAAAACAACATAAATACAATTTAATAAAGCATAGGATAAAACAACATAAATAAAATTTAATAAAGCATAGCATAAAACAACATAAATACAATTTAATAAAGCATAGGATAAAACAACATAAATACAATTTAATAAAGCATAGGTTAAAACAACATAAATAAAATTTAATAAAGCATAGGATAAAACAACATAAATAAAAATTTAATAAAGCATAGGATAAAACAACATAAATACAATTTAATAAAGCATAGGATAAAACAACATAAATAAAAATTTAATAAAGCATAGGATAAAACAACATAAATACAATTTAATAAAGCTTAGGATAAAACAAATTAAATACAATATAATAAAGCATAGGATAAAACAACATAAATTCAATTTAATAAAGCATAGGATAAAACAACATAAATACAATTTAATAAAGCATAAGATAAACAACATGAATACAATTTAATAAAGCAGAGGATAAAACAACATAAATACAATTTAATGAAACATAGGATAAACAACATAAATACAATTTAATAAAGCATAGGATAAAACAACATAAATACAATTTAATAAAGCATAGGCTAAAACTACATAAATACAATTTAATAAAGCATAGGATAAAACAAATTAAATACAATATAATAAAGCATAGGATAAAACAACATAAATTCAATTTAATAAAGCATAGGATAAAACAACATAAATACAATTTAATAAAGCATAAGATAAAACAACATGAATACAATTTAATAAAGCATAGGATAAAACAACATAAATTCAATTTAATAAAGCATAGGATAAAACAACATAAATACAATTTAATAAAGCATAGGATAAAACAAAATAAATAAAATTTAATAAAGCATAGGATAAAACAACATAAATAAAATTTAATAAAGCATAGGATAAAACAACATAAATAAAATTTAATAAAGCATAGGATAAAACAACATAAATACATTTAAATAAAGCACAGGATAAAACAACATAAATACAATTTAATAAAGCATAAGACAAAAAAACATAAATACAATTTAATAAAGCATATGTTAAAGCAACATAAATACAATTTAATAAAGCATAGGTTAAAACAACATAAATACAATTTAATAAAGCATAGGATAAAACAACATAAATACAATTTAATAAAGCTTAGGATAAAACAACATAAATACAATTTAATAAAGCATAGGATAAAACAACATAAATACAATTTAATAAAGCATAGGATAAAACAACATAAATACAATTTAATAAAGCATAGGTTAAAACAACATAAATACAATTTAATAAAGCACAGGATAAAACAACATAAATACAATTTAGTAAAGCATAGGTCAAAATAACATAAATACAATTTAATAAAGCATAGGATAAAACAACATAAATACAATTTAATAAAGCATAGGTTAAAACAACATAAATACAATTTAATAAAGCATAGGATAAAACAACATAAATACAATTTAATAAAGCATAGGATAAAACAACATAAATAAAATTTAATAAAGCATAGGATAAAACAACATAAATAAAAATTTAATAAAGCATAGGATAAAACAACATAAATACAATTTATTAAAGCATAGGATAAAACAACATAAATAAAATTTAATAAAGCATAGCATAAAACAACATAAATACAATTTAATAAAGCATAGGATAAAACAACATAAATACAATTTAATAAAGCATAGGATAAAACAACATAAATAAAATTTAATAAAGCATAGGATAAAACAACATAAATAAAAATTTAATAAAGCATAGGATAAAACAACATAAATACAATTTAATAAAGCATAGGATAAAACAACATAAATACAATTTAATAAAGCATAGGATAAAACAACATAAATAAAATTTAATAAAGCATAGGTTAAAACGACATAAACACAATTTAATAAAGCATAGAATAAAACCACAGAAATACAATTTAATAAAGCATAGGATAAAACAACATAAATACAATTTAATAAAGCATAGGCTAAAACTACATAAATACAATTTAATAAAGCATAGGATAAAACAAATTAAATACAATATAATAAAGCATAGGATAAAACAACATAAATACAATTTAATAAAGCATAGGATAAAACAACATAAATAAAATTTAATAAAGCATAGGATAAAACAACATAAATAAAAATTTAATAAAGCATAGGATAAAACAACATAAATACAATTTAATAAAGCATAGGATAAAACAACATAAATAAAATTTAATAAAGCATAGGATAAAACAACATAAATAAAAATTTAATAAAGCATAGGATAAAACAACATAAATACAATTTAATAAAGCATAGGATAAAACAACATAAATACAATTTAATAAAGCATAGCATAAAACAACAGAAATACAATTTAATAAAGCATAGGATAAAACAACATAAATACAATTTAATAAAGCATACGTTAAAACAACATAAATACAATTTAATGAAGCATAGGATAAAACAACATAAATACAATTTAATAAAGCATAGGATAAAACAACATAAATAAAATTTAATAAAGCATAGGATAAAACAACATAAATAAAAATTTAATAAAGCATAGGATAAAACAACATAAATACAATTTAATAAAGCATAGGATAAAACAACATAAATACAATTTAATAAAGCATAGGATAAAACAACATAAATACAATTTAATAAAGCATAGGATAAAACAACATAAATAAAATTTAATAAAGCATAGGTTAAAACAACATAAATACAATTTAATAAAGCATAGGATAAAACCACAGAAATACAATTTAATAAAGCATAGGATAAAACAACATAAATACAATTTAATAAAGCATAGGACAAAACAACATAAATACAATATAATAAAGCAGAGGATAAAACAACATAAATACAATTTAATGAAACATAGGATAAACAACATAAATACAATTTAATAAAGCATAGGATAAAACAACATAAATACAATTTAATAAAGCTTAGGATAAAACAAATTAAATACAATATAATAAAGCATAGGATAAAACAACATAAATTCAATTTAATAAAGCATAGGATAAAACAACATAAATACAATTTAATAAAGCATAAGATAAAACAACATGAATACAATTTAATAAAGCATATGTTAAAGCAACATAAATACAATTTAATAAAGCATAGGTTAAAACAACATAAATACAATTTAATAAAGCATAGGATAAAACAACATAAATACAATTTAATAAAGCTTAGGATAAAACAACATAAATACAATTTAATAAAGCATAGGATAAAACAACATAAATACAATTTAATAAAGCATAGGATAAAACAACATAAATACAATTTAATAAAGCATAGGTTAAAACAACATAAATACAATTTAATAAAGCACAGGATAAAACAACATAAATACAATTTAGTAAAGCATAGGTCAAAATAACATAAATACAATTTAATAAAGCATAGGATAAAACAACATAAATACAATTTAATAAAGCATAGGTTAAAACAACATAAATACAATTTAATAAAGCATAGGATAAAACAACATAAATACAATTTAATAAAGCATAGGATAAAACAACATAAATAAAATTTAATAAAGCATAGGATAAAACAACATAAATAAAAATTTAATAAAGCATAGGATAAAACAACATAAATACAATTTAATAAAGCATAGGATAAAACAACATAAATAAAATTTAATAAAGCATAGGATAAAACAACATAAATAAAAATTTAATAAAGCATAGGATAAAACAACATAAATACAATTTAATAAAGCATAGGATAAAACAACATAAATAAAATTTAATAAAGCATAGCATAAAACAACATAAATACAATTTAATAAAGCATAGGATAAAACAACATAAATACAATTTAATAAAGCATAGGATAAAACAACATAAATAAAATTTAATAAAGCATAGGATAAAACAACATAAATAAAAATTTAATAAAGCATAGGATAAAACAACATAAATACAATTTAATAAAGCATAGGATAAAACAACATAAATACAATTTAATAAAGCATAGAATAAAACAACATAAATAAAATTTAATAAAGCATAGGTTAAAACAACATAAATACAATTTAATAAAGCATAGGATAAAACAACATAAATACAATTTAATAAAGCATAGGACAAAACAACATAAATACAATTTAATAAAGCAGAGGATAAAACAACATAAATACAATTTAATGAAACATAGGATAAACAACATAAATACAATTTAATAAAGCATAGGATAAAACAACATAAATACAATTTAATAAAGCATAGGCTAAAACTACATAAATACAATTTAATAAAGCATAGGATAAAACAAATTAAATACAATATAATAAAGCATAGGATAAAACAACATAAATTCAATTTAATAAAGCATAGGATAAAACAACATAAATACAATTTAATAAAGCATAAGATAAAACAACATGAATACAATTTAATAAAGCATAGGATAAAACAACATAAATTCAATTTAATAAAGCATAATATAAAACAACATAAATACAATTTAATAAAGCACAGGATAAAACAAAATAAATAAAATTTAATAAAGCATAGGATAAAACAACATAAATAAAATTTAATAAAGCATAGGATAAAACAACATAAATAAAATTTAATAAAGCATAGGATAAAACAACATAAATACATTTTAATAAAGCACAGGATAAAACAACATAAATACAATTTAATAAAGCATAAGACAAAAAAACATAAATACAATTTAATAAAGCATATGTTAAAGCAACATAAATACAATTTAATAAAGCATAGGTTAAAACAACATAAATACAATTTAATAAAGCATAGGATAAAACAACATAAATACAATTTAATAAAGCTTAGGATAAAACAACATAAATACAATTTAATAAAGCATAGGATAAAACAACATAAATACAATTTAATAAAGCATAGGATAAAACAACATAAATACAATTTAATAAAGCATAGGTTAAAACAACATAAATACAATTTAATAAAGCACAGGATAAAACAACATAAATACAATTTAGTAAAGCATAGGTCAAAATAACATAAATACAATTTAATAAAGCATAGGATAAAACAACATAAATACAATTTAATAAAGCATAGGTTAAAACAACATAAATACAATTTAATAAAGCATAGGATAAAACAACATAAATTCAATTTAATAAAGCATAATATAAAACAACATAAATACAATTTAATAAAGCACAGGATAAAACAAAATAAATAAAATTTAATAAAGCATAGGATAAAACAACATAAATAAAAATTTAATAAAGCATAGGATAAAACAACATAAATACAATTTAATAAAGCATAGGATAAAACAACATAAATACAATTTAATAAAGCATAGGATAAAACAACATAAATACAATTTAATAAAGCATAGGATAAAACAACATAAATAAAATTTAATAAAGCATAGGTTAAAACAACATAAATACAATTTAATAAAGCATAGGATAAAACCACAGAAATACAATTTAATAAAGCATAGGATAAAACAACATAAATACAATTTAATAAAGCATAGGACAAAACAACATAAATACAATATAATAAAGCAGAGGATAAAACAACATAAATACAATTTAATGAAACATAGGATAAACAACATAAATACAATTTAATAAAGCATAGGATAAAACAACATAAATACAATTTAATAAAGCATAGGATAAAACAACATAAATTCAATTTAATAAAGCATAGGATAAAACAACATAAATACAATTTAATAAAGCATGAGATAAAACAACATGAATACAATTTAATAAAGCATAGGATAAAACAACATAAATACAATTTAATAAAGCATAGGTTAAAACAACATAAATACAATTTAATAAAGCATAGGATAAAACAACATAAATTCAATTTAATAAAGCATAGGATAAAACAACATAAATACAATTTAATAAAGCACATGATAAAACAAAATAAATAAAATTTAATAAAGCATAGGATAAAACCACAGAAATACAATTTAATAAAGCATAGGATAAAACAACATAAATACAATTTAATAAAGCATAAGATAAAACAACATGAATACAATTTAATAAAGCATAGGTTAAAGCAACATAAATACAATTTAATAAAGCATAGGATAAAACAACATAAATACAATTTAATAAAGCATAGGTTAAAACAACATAAATACAATTTAATAAAGCACAGGATAAAACAACATAAATACAATTTAATAAAGCATAAGACAAAAAAACATAAATACAATTTAATAAAGCATAGGCTAAAACTACATAAATACAATTTAATAAAGCTTAGGATAAAACAAATTAAATACAATATAATAAAGCATAGGATAAAACAACATAAATTCAATTTAATAAAGCATAGGATAAAACAACATAAACACAATTTAATAAAGCATAAGATAAAACAACATGAATACAATTTAATAAAGCATAGGTTAAAACAACATAAATACAATTTAATAAAGCACAGGATAAAACAACATAAATACAATTTAGTAAAGCATAGGTCAAAATAACATAAATACAATTTAATAAAGCATAGGATAAAACAACATAAATACAATTTAATAAAGCATAGGTTAAAACAACATAAATACAATTTAATAAAGCATAGGATAAAACAACATAAATACAATTTAATAAAGCATAGGATAAAACAACATAAATAAAATTTAATAAAGCATAGGATAAAACAACATAAATAAAAATTTAATAAAGCATAGGATAAAACAACATAAATACAATTTAATAAAGCTTAGGATAAAACAAATTAAATACAATATAATAAAGCATAGGATAAAACAACATAAATTCATTTTAATAAAGCATAGGATAAAACAACATAAATACAATTTAATAAAGCATAAGATAAAACAACATGAATACAATTTAATAAAGCATAGGTTAAAGCAACATAAATACAATTTAATAAAGCATAGGATAAAACAACATAAATACAATTTAATAAAGCATAGGTTAAAACAACATAAATACAATTTAATAAAGCACAGGATAAAACAACATAAATACAATTTAATAAAGCATAAGACAAAAAAACATAAATACAATTTAATAAAGCATATGTTAAAGCAACATAAATACAATTTAATAAAGCATAGGTTAAAACAACATAAATACAATTTAATAAAGCATAGGATAAAACAACATAAATACAATTTAATAAAGCTTAGGATAAAACAACATAAATACAATTTAATAAAGCATAGGATAAAACAACATAAATACAATTTAATAAAGCATAGGATAAAACTACATAAATACAATTTAATAAAGCATAGGTTAAAACAACATAAATACAATTTAATAAAGCACAGGATAAAACAACATAAATACAATTTAGTAAAGCATAGGTCAAAATAACATAAATACAATTTAATAAAGCATAGGATAAAACAACATAAATACAATTTAATAAAGCATAGGTTAAAACAACATAAATACAATTTAATAAAGCATAGGATAAAACAACATAAATACAATTTAATAAAGCATAGGATAAAACAACATAAATAAAATTTAATAAAGCATAGGATAAAACAACATAAATAAAAATTTAATAAAGCATAGGATAAAACAACATAAATACAATTTAATAAAGCATAGGATAAAACAACATAAATAAAATTTAATAAAGCATAGCATAAAACAACATAAATAAAATTTAATAAAGCATAGGATAAAACAACATAAATACAATTTAATAAAGCATAGGATAAAACAACATAAATAAAATTTAATAAAGCATAGGATAAAACAACATAAATAAAAATTTAATAAAGCATAGGATAAAACAACATAAATACAATTTAATAAAGCATAGGATAAAACAACATAAATACAATTTAATAAAGCATAGAATAAAACAACATAAATAAAATTTAATAAAGCATAGGTTAAAACAACATAAATACAATTTAATAAAGCATAGGATAAAACCACAGAAATCCAATTTAATAAAGCATAGGATAAAACAACATAAATACAATTTAATAAAGCATAGGACAAAACAACATAAATACAATTTAATAAAGCAGAGGATAAAACAACATAAATACAATTTAATGAAACATAGGATAAACAACATAAATACAATTTAATAAAGCATAGGATAAAACAACATAAATACAATTTAATAAAGCATAGGCTAAAACTACATAAATACAATTTAATAAAGCATAGGATAAAACAAATTAAATACAATATAATAAAGCATAGGATAAAACAACATAAATTCAATTTAATAAAGCATAGGATAAAACAACATAAATACAATTTAATAAAGCATAAGATAAAACAACATGAATACAATTTAATAAAGCATAGGATAAAACAACATAAATTCAATTTAATAAAGCATAATATAAAACAACATAAATACAATTTAATAAAGCACAGGATAAAACAAAATAAATAAAATTTAATAAAGCATAGGATAAAACAACATAAATAAAATTTAATAAAGCATAGGATAAAACAACATAAATAAAATTTAATAAAGCATAGGATAAAACAACATAAATACATTTTAATAAAGCACAGGATAAAACAACATAAATACAATTTAATAAAGCATAAGACAAAAAAACATAAATACAATTTAATAAAGCATATGTTAAAGCAACATAAATACAATTTAATAAAGCATAGGTTAAAACAACATAAATACAATTTAATAAAGCATAGGATAAAACAACATAAATACAATTTAATAAAGCTTAGGATAAAACAACATAAATACAATTTAATAAAGCATAGGATAAAACAACATAAATACAATTTAATAAAGCATAGGATAAAACAACATAAATACAATTTAATAAAGCATAGGTTAAAACAACATAAATACAATTTAATAAAGCACAGGATAAAACAACATAAATACAATTTAGTAAAGCATAGGTCAAAATAACATAAATACAATTTAATAAAGCATAGGATAAAACAACATAAATACAATTTAATAAAGCATAGGTTAAAACAACATAAATACAATTTAATAAAGCATAGGATAAAACAACATAAATACAATTTAATAAAGCATAGGATAAAACAACATAAATAAAATTTAATAAAGCATAGGATAAAACAACATAAATAAAAATTTAATAAAGCATAGGATAAAACAACATAAATACAATTTATTAAAGCATAGGATAAAACAACATAAATAAAATTTAATAAAGCATAGCATAAAACAACATAAATACAATTTAATAAAGCATAGGATAAAACAACATAAATACAATTTAATAAAGCATAGGTTAAAACAACATAAATACAATTTAATAAAGCATAGGATAAAACAACATAAATACAATTTAATAAAGCATAGGATAAAACAACATAAATAAAATTTAATAAAGCATAGGATAAAACAACATAAATAAAAATTTAATAAAGCATAGGATAAAACAACATAAATACAATTTAATAAAGCATAGGATAAAACAACATAAATAAAATTTAATAAAGCATAGCATAAAACAACATAAATACAATTTAATAAAGCATAGGATAAAACAACATAAATACAATTTAATAAAGCATAGGATAAAACAACATAAATAAAATTTAATAAAGCATAGGATAAAACAACATAAATAAAAATTTAATAAAGCATAGGATAAAACAACATAAATACAATTTAATAAAGCATAGGATAAAACAACATAAATACAATTTAATAAAGCATAGAATAAAACAACATAAATAAAATTTAATAAAGCATAGGTTAAAACAACATAAATACAATTTAATAAAGCATAGGATAAAACCACAGAAATCCAATTTAATAAAGCATAGGATAAAACAACATAAATACAATTTAATAAAGCATAGGACAAAACAACATAAATACAATTTAATAAAGCAGAGGATAAAACAACATAAATACAATTTAATGAAACATAGGATAAACAACATAAATACAATTTAATAAAGCATAGGATAAAACAACATAAATACAATTTAATAAAGCATAGGCTAAAACTACATAAATACAATTTAATAAAGCATAGGATAAAACAAATTAAATACAATATAATAAAGCATAGGATAAAACAACATAAATTCAATTTAATAAAGCATAGGATAAAACAACATAAATACAATTTAATAAAGCATAAGATAAAACAACATGAATACAATTTAATAAAGCATAGGATAAAACAACATAAATTCAATTTAATAAAGCATAATATAAAACAACATAAATACAATTTAATAAAGCACAGGATAAAACAAAATAAATAAAATTTAATAAAGCATAGGATAAAACAACATAAATAAAATTTAATAAAGCATAGGATAAAACAACATAAATAAAATTTAATAAAGCATAGGATAAAACAACATAAATACATTTTAATAAAGCACAGGATAAAACAACATAAATACAATTTAATAAAGCATAAGACAAAAAAACATAAATACAATTTAATAAAGCATATGTTAAAGCAACATAAATACAATTTAATAAAGCATAGGTTAAAACAACATAAATACAATTTAATAAAGCATAGGATAAAACAACATAAATACAATTTAATAAAGCTTAGGATAAAACAACATAAATACAATTTAATAAAGCATAGGATAAAACAACATAAATACAATTTAATAAAGCATAGGATAAAACAACATAAATACAATTTAATAAAGCATAGGTTAAAACAACATAAATACAATTTAATAAAGCACAGGATAAAACAACATAAATACAATTTAGTAAAGCATAGGTCAAAATAACATAAATACAATTTAATAAAGCATAGGATAAAACAACATAAATACAATTTAATAAAGCATAGGTTAAAACAACATAAATACAATTTAATAAAGCATAGGATAAAACAACATAAATACAATTTAATAAAGCATAGGATAAAACAACATAAATAAAATTTAATAAAGCATAGGATAAAACAACATAAATAAAAATTTAATAAAGCATAGGATAAAACAACATAAATACAATTTATTAAAGCATAGGATAAAACAACATAAATAAAATTTAATAAAGCATAGCATAAAACAACATAAATACAATTTAATAAAGCATAGGATAAAACAACATAAATACAATTTAATAAAGCATAGGATAAAACAACATAAATAAAATTTAATAAAGCATAGGATAAAACAACATAAATAAAAATTTAATAAAGCATAGGATAAAACAACATAAATACAATTTAATAAAGCATAGGATAAAACAACATAAATACAATTTAATAAAGCATAGGATAAAACAACATAAATAAAATTTAATAAAGCATAGGTTAAAACAACATAAATACAATTTAATAAAGCATAGAATAAAACCACAGAAATACAATTTAATAAAGCATAGGATAAAACAACATAAATACAATTTAATAAAGCATAGGCTAAAACTACATAAATACAATTTAATAAAGCATAGGATAAAACAAATTAAATACAATATAATAAAGCATAGGATAAAACAACATAAATACAATTTAATAAAGCATAGGATAAAACAACATAAATAAAATTTAATAAAGCATAGGATAAAACAACATAAATAAAAATTTAATAAAGCATAGGATAAAACAACATAAATACAATTTAATAAAGCATAGGATAAAACAACATAAATAAAATTTAATAAAGCATAGGATAAAACAACATAAATAAAAATTTAATAAAGCATAGGATAAAACAACATAAATACAATTTAATAAAGCATAGGATAAAACAACATAAATACAATTTAATAAAGCATAGCATAAAACAACATAAATACAATTTAATAAAGCATAGGATAAAACAACATAAATACAATTTAATAAAGCATACGTTAAAACAACATAAATACAATTTAATGAAGCATAGGATAAAACAACATAAATACAATTTAATAAAGCATAGGATAAAACAACATAAATAAAATTTAATAAAGCATAGGTTAAAACAACATAAATACAATTTAATAAAGCATAGGATAAAACCACAGAAATACAATTTAATAAAGCATAGGATAAAACAACATAAATACAATTTAATAAAGCATAGGACAAAACAACATAAATACAATATAATAAAGCAGAGGATAAAACAACATAAATACAATTTAATGAAACATAGGATAAACAACATAAATACAATTTAATAAAGCATAGGATAAAACAACATAAATACAATTTAATAAAGCATAGGATAAAACAACATAAATTCAATTTAATAAAGCATAGGATAAAACAACATAAATACAATTTAATAAAGCATGAGATAAAACAACATGAATACAATTTAATAAAGCATAGGATAAAACAACATAAATACAATTTAATAAAGCATAGGTTAAAACAACATAAATACAATTTAATAAAGCATAGGATAAAACAACATAAATTCAATTTAATAAAGCATAGGATAAAACAACATAAATACAATTTAATAAAGCACATGATAAAACAAAATAAATAAAATTTAATAAAGCATAGGATAAAACCACAGAAATACAATTTAATAAAGCATAGGATAAAACAACATAAATACAATTTAATAAAGCATAGGACAAAACAACATAAATACAATTTAATAAAGCATAGGATAAAACAAATTAAATACAATATAATAAAGCATAGGATAAAACAACATAAATTCAATTTAATAAAGCATAGGATAAAACAACATAAATACAATTTAATAAAGCATAAGATAAAACAACATGAATACAATTTAATAAAGCATAGGATAAAACAACATAAATTCAATTTAATAAAGCATAGGATAAAACAACATAAATACAATTTAATAAAGCATAAGATAAAACAACATGAATACAATTTAATAAAGCATAGGTTAAAGCAACATAAATACAATTTAATAAAGCATAGGATAAAACAACATAAATACAATTTAATAAAGCATAGGTTAAAACAACATAAATACAATTTAATAAAGCACAGGATAAAACAACATAAATACAATTTAATAAAGCATAAGACAAAAAAACATAAATACAATTTAATAAAGCATATGTTAAAGCAACATAAATACAATTTAATAAAGCATAGGTTAAAACAACATAAATACAATTTAATAAAGCATAGGATAAAACAACATAAATACAATTTAATAAAGCTTAGGATAAAACAACATAAATTCAATTTAATAAAGCATAGGATAAAACAACATAAATATAATTTAATAAGGCATAGGATAAAACAACATAAATACAATTTAGTAAAGCATAGGTCAAAATAACATAAATACAATGTACTAAAGCATAGGATAAAACAACATAAATACAATTTAATAAAGCATAGGTTAAAACAACATAAATACAATTTAATAAAGCATAGGATAAAACAACATAAATACAATTTAATAAAGCATAGGATAAAACAACATAAATAAAATTTAATAAAGCATAGGATAAAACAACATAAATAAAAATTTAATAAAGCATAGGATAAAACAACATAAATACAATTTAATAAAGCATAGGATAAAACAACATAAATACAATTTAATAAAGCATAGCATAAAACAACATAAATACAATTTAATAAAGCATAGGATAAAACAACATAAATACAATTTAATAAAGCATAAGTTAAAACAACATAAATACAATTTAATGAAGCATAGGATAAAACAACATAAATACAATTTAATAAAGCATAGGATAAAACAACATAAATAAAATTTAATAAAGCATAGGATAAAACAACATAAATAAAAATTTAATAAAGCATAGGATAAAACAACATAAATACAATTTAATAAAGCATAGGATAAAACAACATAAATACAATTTAATAAAGCATAGGATAAAACAACATAAATACAATTTAATAAAGCATAGGATAAAACAACATAAATATAATTTAATAAAGCATAGGATAAAACAACATAAATAAAATTTAATAAAGCATAGGATAAAACAACATAAATACAATTTAATAAAGCATAGGATAAAACAACATAAATACAATTTAATAAAGCATAATATAAAACAACATAAATACAATTTAATAAAGCACAGGATAAAACAAAATAAATAAAATTTAATAAAGCATAGGATAAAACAACATAAATAAAATTTAATAAAGCATAGGATAAAACAACATAAATACAATTTAATAAAGCATATGATAAAACAACATAAATACAATTTAATAAAGCATAGGTTAAAACAACATAAATACAATTTAATAAAGCATAGGATAAAACAACATAAATACAATTTAATAAAGCATAGGATAAAACAACATAAATAAAATTTAATAAAGCATATGATAAAACAACATAAATACAATTTAATAAAGCATAGGATAAAACAACATAAATACAATTTAATAAAGCATAGGATAAAACAACATAAATACAATTTAATAAAGCATAGGATAAAACAACATAAAGACAATTTAATAAAGCATAGGATAAAACAACATAAATAAAATTTAATAAAGCATAGGTTAAAATAACATAAATACAATTTAATAAAGCATAGGATAAAACCACAGAATTACAATTTAATAAAGCATAGGATAAAACAACATAAATACAATTTAATGAAACACAGGATAAACAACATAAATACAATTTAATAAAGCATAGGATAAACAACATAAATACAATTTAATAAAGCATAGGCTAAAACTACATAAATACAATTTAATAAAGCTTAGGATAAAACAAATTAAATACAATATAATAAAGCATAGGATAAAACAACATAAATTCAATTTAATAAAGCATAGGATAAAACAACATAAACACAATTTAATAAAGCATAAGATAAAACAACATGAATACAATTTAATAAAGCATAGGTTAAAACAACATAAATACAATTTAATAAAGCACAGGATAAAACAACATAAATACAATTTAGTAAAGCATAGGTCAAAATAACATAAATACAATTTAATAAAGCATAGGATAAAACAACATAAATACAATTTAATAAAGCATAAGTTAAAACAACATAAATACAATTTAATAAAGCATAGGATAAAACAACATAAATACAATTTAATAAAGCATAGGATAAAACAACATAAATAAAATTTAATAAAGCATAGGATAAAACAACATAAATAAAAATTTAATAAAGCATAGGATAAAACAACATAAATACAATTTAATAAAGCTTAGGATAAAACAAATTAAATACAATATAATAAAGCATAGGATAAAACAACATAAATTCAATTTAATAAAGCATAGGATAAAACAACATAAATACAATTTAATAAAGCATAAGATAAAACAACATGAATACAATTTAATAAAGCATAGGTTAAAACAACATAAATACAATTTAATAAAGCATAGGATAAAACAACATAAATACAATTTAATAAAGCATAGGATAAAACAACATAAATAAAATTTAATAAAGCATAGGATAAAACAACATAAATAAACATTTAATAAAGCATAGGATAAAACAACATAAATACAATTTAATAAAGCATAGGATAAAACAACATAAATAAAATTTAATAAAGCATAGCATAAAACAACATAAATACAATTTAATAAAGCATAGGATAAAACAACATAAATACAATTTAATAAAGCATAGGTTAAAACAACATAAATACAATTTAATAAAGCATAGGATAAAACAACATAAATACAATTTAATAAAGCATAGGATAAAACAACATAAATAAAATTTAATAAAGCATAGGATAAAACAACATAAATAAAAATTTAATAAAGCATAGGATAAAACAACATAAATACAATTTAATAAATCATAGGATAAAACAACATAAATAAAATTTAATAAAGCATAGCATAAAACAACATAAATACAATTTAATAAAGCATAGGATAAAACAACATAAATACAATTTAATAAAGCATAGGATAAAACAACATAAATAAAATTTAATAAAGCATAGGATAAAACAACATAAATAAAAATTTAATAAAGCATAGGATAAAACAACATAAATACAATTTAATAAAGCATAGGATAAAACAACATAAATACAATTTAATAAAGCATAGAATAAAACAACATAAATAAAATTTAATAAAGCATAGGTTAAAACAACATAAATACAATTTAATAAAGCATAGGATAAAACCACAGAAATACAATTTAATAAAGCATAGGATAAAACAACATAAATACAATTTAATAAAGCATAGGACAAAACAACATAAATACAATTTAATAAAGCATAGGACAAAACAACATAAATACAATTTAATGAAACATAGGATAAACAACATAAATACAATTTAATAAAGCATAGGATAAAACAACATAAATACAATTTAATAAAGCATAGGCTAAAACTACATAAATACAATTTAATAAAGCATAGGATAAAACAAATTAAATACAATATAATAAAGCATAGGATAAAACAACATAAATTCAATTTAATAAAGCATAGGATAAAACAACATAAATACAATTTAATAAAGCATAAGATAAAACAACATGAATACAATTTAATAAAGCATAGGATAAAACAACATAAATATAATTTAATAAAGCATAGGTTAAAAAAACATAAATACAATTTAATAAAGCATAGGATAAAACAACATAAATTCAATTTAATAAAGCATAATATAAAACAACATAAATACAATTTAATAAAGCACAGGATAAAACAAAATAAATAAAATTTAATAAAGCATAGGATAAAACAACATAAATAAAATTTAATAAAGCATAGGATAAAACAACATAAATAAAATTTAATAAAGCATAGGATAAAACAACATAAATACATTTTAATAAAGCACAGGATAAAACAACATAAATACAATTTAATAAAGCATAAGACAAAAAAACATAAATACAATTTAATAAAGCATATGTTAAAGCAACATAAATACAATTTAATAAAGCATAGGTCAAAATAACATAAATACAATTTAATAAAGCATAGGATAAAACAACATAAATACAATTTAATAAAGCATAGGTTAAAACAACATAAATACAATTTAATAAAGCATAGGATAAAACAACATAAATACAATTTAATAAAGCATAGGATAAAACAACATAAATACAATTTAATAAAGCATAGGTTAAAACAACATAAATACAATTTAATAAAGCACAGGATAAAACAACATAAATACAATTTAGTAAAGCATAGGTCAAAATAACATAAATACAATTTAATAAAGCATAGGATAAAACAACATAAATAAAAATTTAATAAAGCATAGGATAAAACAACATAAATACAATTTAATAAAGCATAGGATAAAACAACATAAATAAAATTTAATAAAGCATAGCATAAAACAACATAAATACAATTTAATAAAGCATAGGATAAAACAACATAAATACAATTTAATAAAGCATAGGATAAAACAACATAAATAAAATTTAATAAAGCATAGGATAAAACAACATAAATAAAAATTTAATAAAGCATAGGATAAAACAACATAAATACAATTTAATAAAGCATAGGATAAAACAACATAAATACAATTTAATAAAGCATAGGATAAAACAACATAAATAAAATTTAATAAAGCATAGGTTAAAACAACATAAATACAATTTAATAAAGCATAGGATAAAACCACAGAAATACA
Organism: Phyllobates terribilis; assembly: GCF_046119375.1. NCBI lineage: Eukaryota > Metazoa > Chordata > Amphibia > Anura > Dendrobatidae > Phyllobates > Phyllobates terribilis. The sequence goes on from NW_027362778.1 coordinate 3,288,613, forward strand.
ATTTAATAAAGCATAGGATAAAACAACATAAATACAATTTAATAAAGCATAGGACAAAACAACATAAATACAATTTAATAAAGCAGAGGATAAAACAACATAAATACAATTTAATGAAACATAGGATAAACAACATAAATACAATTTAATAAAGCATAGGATAAAACAACATAAATACAATTTAATAAAGCATAGGCTAAAACTACATAAATACAATTTAATAAAGCATAGGATAAAACTAATTAAATACAATATAATAAAGCATAGGATAAAACAACATAAATACAATTTAATAAAGCATAGGATAAAACAACATAAATAAAATTTAATAAAGCATAGGATAAAACAACATAAATAAAAATTTAATAAAGCATAGGATAAAACAACATAAATACAATTTAATAAAGCATAGGATAAAACAACATAAATACAATTTAATAAAGCATAGGATAAAACAACATAAATAAAATTTAATAAAGCATAGGTAAAAACAACATAAATACAATTTAATAAAGCATAGGATAAAACCACAGAAATACAATTTAATAAAGCATAGGATAAAACAACATAAATACAATTTAATAAAGCATAGGACAAAACAACATAAATACAATTTAATAAAGCAGAGGATAAAACAACATAAATACAATTTAATGAAACATAGGATAAACAACATAAATACAATTTAATAAAGCATAGGATAAAACAAAATAAATACAATTTAATAAAGCATAGGCTAAAACTACATAAATACAATTTAATAAAGCATAGGATAAAACAAATTAAATACAATATAATAAAGCATAGGATAAAACAACATAAATTCAATTTAATAAAGCATAGGATAAAACAACATAAATACAATTTAATAAAGCATAAGATAAAACAACATGAATACAATTTAATAAAGCATAGGATAAAACAACATGAATATAATTTAATAAAGCATAGGATAAAACAACATAAATACAATTTAATAAAGCATAGGATAAAACAACATAAATACAATTTAATAAAGCATAGGATAAAACAACATAAATAAAAATTTAATAAAGCATAGGATAAAAAAACATAAATACAATTTAATAAAGCATAGGATAAAACAACATAAATACAATTTAATAAAGCATATGATAAAACAACATAAATACAATTTAATAAAGCATAGGTTAAAACAACATAAATACAATTTAATAAAGCATAGGATAAAACAACATAAATACAATTTAATAAAGCATAGGATAAAACAACATAAATACAATTTAATAAAACATAGGATAAAACAACATAAATACAATTTAATAAAGCATAGAATAAAACAACATAAATACAATTTAATAAAGCATAGGATAAAACAACATAAATACAATTTAATAAAGCATAGGATAAAACAACATAAATAAAATTTAATAAAGCATAGGTTAAAATAACATAAATACAATTTAATAAAGCATAGGACAAAACAACATAAAAACAATTTAATAAAGCATAGTTTAAAACAACATAAATACAATTTAATAAAGCATAGGATAAAACCACAGAATTACAATTTAATAAAGCATAGGATAAAACAACATAAATACAATTTAATAAAGTATAGGACAAAACAACATAAATACAATTTAATAAAGCATAGGATAAAACAACATAAATACAATTTAATGAAACATAGGATAAACAACATAAATACAATTTAATAAAGCATAGGCTAAAACTACATAAATACAATTTAATAAAGCTTAGGATAAAACAAATTAAATACAATATAATAAAGCATAGGATAAAACAACATAAATTCAATTTAATAAAACATAGGATAAAACAACATAAATACAATTTAATAAAGCATAAGATAAAACAACATGAATACAATTTAATAAAGCATAGGTTAAAGCAACATAAATACAATTTAATAAAGCATAGGATAAAACAACATAAATACAATTTAATAAAGCATAGGTTAAAACAACATAAATACAATTTAATAAAGCACAGGATAAAACAACATAAATACAATTTAATAAAGCATAGGATAAAACAACATAAATACAATTTAATAAAGCATAGGATAAAACAACATAAATACAATTTAATAAAGCATAGGATAAAACAACATAAATACAATTTAATAAAGCATAGGATAAAACAACATAAATACAATTTAATAAAGCATAGGATAAAACAACATAAATACAATTTAATAAAGCATAGGATAAAACAACATAAATAAAATTTAATAAAGCATAGGATAAAACAACATAAATACAATTTAATAAAGCATAAGATAAAACAACATGAATACAATTTAATACAGCATAGGTTAAAGCAACATAAATACAATTTAATAAAGCATAGGATAAAACAACATAAATACAATTTAATAAAGCATAGGTTAAAACAACATAAATACAATTTAATAAAGCATAGGATAAAACAACATAAATACAATTTAATAAAGCATAGGTTAAAACAACATAAATACAATTTAATAAAGCATAGGATAAAACAACATAAATACAATTTAATAAAGCTTAGGATAAAACAACATAAATACAATTTAATAAAGCATAGGATAAAACAACATAAATACAATTTAATAAAGCATAGGATAAAACAACATAAATACAATTTAATAAAGCATAGGTTAAAACAACATAAATACAATTTAATAAAGCACATGATAAAACAACATAAATACAATTTAGTAAAGCATAGGTCAAAATAACATAAATACAATCTAATAAAGCATAGGATAAAACAACATAAATACAATTTAATAAAGCATAGGTTAAAACAACATAAATACAATTTAATAAAGCATAGGATAAAACAACATAAATACAATTTAATAAAGCATAGGATAAAACAACATAAATAAAATTTAATAAAGCATAGGATAAAACAACATAAATAAAAATTGAATAAAGCATAGGATAAAACAACATAAATACAATTTAATAAAGCATAGGATAAAACAACATAAATAAAATTTAATAAAGCATAAGACAAAAAAACATAAATACAATTTAATAAAGCATATGTTAAAGCAACATAAATACAATTTAATAAAGCATAGGTTAAAACAACATAAATACAATTTAATAAAGCATAGGATAAAACCACAGAAATACAATTTAATAAAGCATAGGATAAAACAACATAAATACAATTTAATAAAGCATAGGATAAAACCACAGAAATACAATTTAATAAAGCATAGGATAAAACAACATAAATACAATTTAATAAAGCAGAGGATAAAACAACATAAATACAATTTAATGAAACATAGGATAAACAACATAAATACAATTTAATAAAGCATAGGATAAAACAACATAAATACAATTTAATAAAGCATAGGCTAAAACTACATAAATACAATTTAATAAAGCATAGGATAAAACAAATTAAATACAATATAATAAAGCATAGGATAAAACAACATAAATACAATTTAATAAAGCATAGGATAAAACAACATAAATAAAATTTAATAAAGCATAGGATAAAACAACATAAATAAAAATTTAATAAAGCATAGGATAAAACAACATAAATACAATTTAATAAAGCATAGGATAAAACAACATAAATACAATTTAATAAAGCATAGGATAAAACAACATAAATACAATTTAATAAAGCATAGGTAAAAACAACATAAATACAATTTAATAAAGCATAGGATAAAACCACAGAAATACAATTTAATAAAGCATAGGATAAAACAACATAAATACAATTTAATAAAGCATAGGACAAAACAACATAAATACAATTTAATAAAGCAGAGGATAAAACAACATAAATACAATTTAATGAAACATAGGATAAACAACATAAATACAATTTAATAAAGCATAGGATAAAACAAAATAAATACAATTTAATAAAGCATAGGCTAAAACTACATAAATACAATTTAATAAAGCATAGGATAAAACAAATTAAATACAATATAATAAAGCATAGGATAAAACAACATAAATTCAATTTAATAAAGCATAGGATAAAACAACATAAATACAATTTAATAAAGCATAAGATAAAACAACATGAATACAATTTAATAAAGCATAGGATAAAACAACATAAATATAATTTAATAAAGCATAGGATAAAACAACATAAATACAATTTAATAAAGCATAGGATAAAACAACATAAATACAATTTAATAAAGCATAGGATAAAACAACATAAATAAAAATTTAATAAAGCATAGGATAAAAAAACATAAATACAATTTAATAAAGCATAGGATAAAACAACATAAATACAATTTAATAAAGCATATGATAAAACAACATAAATACAATTTAATAAAGCATAGGTTAAAACAACATAAATACAATTTAATAAAGCATAGGATAAAACAACATAAATACAATTTAATAAAGCATAGGATAAAACAACATAAATACAATTTAATAAAGCATAGGATAAAACAACATAAATACAATTTAATAAAGAATAGAATAAAACAACATAAATACAATTTAATAAAGCATAGGATAAAACAACATAAATACAATTTAATAAAGCATAGGATAAAACAAACATAAATAAAATTTAATAAAGCATAGGTTAAAATAACATAAATACAATTTAATAAAGCATAGGACAAAACAACATAAAAACAATTTAATAAAGCATAGTTTAAAACAACATAAATACAATTTAATAAAGCATAGGATAAAACCACAGAATTACAATTTAATAAAGCATAGGATAAAACAACATAAATACAATTTAATAAAGTATAGGACAAAATAACATAAATACAATTTAATAAAGCATAGGATAAAACAACATAAATACAATTTAATGAAACATAGGATAAACAACATAAATACAATTTAATAAAGCATAGGATAAACAACATAAATACAATTTAATAAAGCATAGGCTAAAACTACATAAATACAATTTAATAAAGCTTAGGATAAAACAAATTAAATACAATATAATAAAGCATAGGATAAAACAACATAAATTCAATTTAATAAAACATAGGATAAAACAACATAAATACAATTTAATAAAGCATAAGATAAAACAACATGAATACAATTTAATAAAGCATAGGTTAAAGCAACATAAATAAAATTTAATAAAGCATAGGATAAAACAACATAAATACAATTTAATAAAGCATAGGTTAAAACAACATAAATACAATTTAATAAAGCACAGGATAAAACAACATAAATACAATTTAATAAAGCATAGGATAAAACAACATAAATACAATTTAATAAAGCATAGGATAAAACAACATAAATACAATTTAATAAAGCATAGGATAAAACAACATAAATACAATTTAATAAAGCATAGGATAAAACAACATAAATACAATTTAATAAAGCATAGGATAAAACAACATAAATACAATTTAATAAAGCATAGGATAAAACAACATAAATAAAATTTAATAAAGCATAGGTTAAAATAACATAAATACAATTTAATAAAGCATAGGACAAAACAACATAAAAACAATTTAATAAAGCATAGTTTTAAACAACATAAATACAATTTAATAAAGCATAGGATAAAACCACAGAATTACAATTTAATAAAGCATAGGATAAAACAACATAAATACAATTTAATAAAGTAAAGACAAAACAACATAAATACAATTTAATAAAGCATAGGATAAAACAACATAAATACAATTTAATGAAACATAGGATAAACAACATAAATACAATTTAATAAAGCATAGGATAAACAACATAAATACAATTTAATAAAGCATAGGCTAAAACTACATAAATACAATTTAATAAAGCTTAGGATAAAACAAATTAAATACAATATAATAAAGCATAGGATAAAACAACATAAATTCAATTTAATAAAGCATAGGATAAAACAACATAAATACAATTTAATAAAGCATAAGATAAAACAACATGAATACAATTTAATAAAGCATAGGTTAAAGCAACATAAATACAATTTAATAAAGCATAGGATAAAACAACATAAATACAATTTAATAAAGCATAGGTTAAAACAACATAAATACAATTTAATAAAGCATAGGATAAAACAACATAAATACAATTTAATAAAGCTTAGGATAAAACAACATAAATACAATTTAATAAAGCATAGGATAAAACAACATAAATACAATTTAATAAAGCATAGGTTAAAACAACATAAATACAATTTAATAAAGCATAGGATAAAACAACATAAATACAATTTAATAAAGCATAGGATAAAACAACATAAATAAAATTTAATAAAGCATAGGATAAAACAACATAAATAAAAATTGAATAAAGCATAGGATAAAACAACATAAATAAAATTTAATAAAGCATAAGACAAAAAAACATAAATACAATTTAATAAAGCATATGTTAAAGCAACATAAATACAATTTAATAAAGCATAGGTTAAAACAACATAAATACAATTTAATAAAGCATAGGATAAAACAACATAAATACAATTTAATAAAGCATAGGATAAAACAACATAAATAAAAATTTAATAAAGCATAGGATAAAAAAACATAAATACAATTTAATAAAGCATAGGATAAAACAACATAAATACAATTTAATAAAGCATATGATAAAACAACATAAATACAATTTAATAAAGCATAGGTTAAAACAACATAAATACAATTTAATAAAGCATAGGATAAAACAACATAAATACAATTTAATAAAGCATAGGATAAAACAACATAAATACAATTTAATAAAGCATAGGATAAAACAACATAAATACAATTTAATAAAGAATAGAATAAAACAACATAAATACAATTTAATAAAGCATAGGATAAAACAACATAAATACAATTTAATAAAGCATAGGATAAAACAAACATAAATAAAATTTAATAAAGCATAGGTTAAAATAACATAAATACAATTTAATAAAGCATAGGACAAAACAACATAAAAACAATTTAATAAAGCATAGTTTAAAACAACATAAATACAATTTAATAAAGCATAGGATAAAACCACAGAATTACAATTTAATAAAGCATAGGATAAAACAACATAAATACAATTTAATAAAGTATAGGACAAAATAACATAAATACAATTTAATAAAGCATAGGATAAAACAACATAAATACAATTTAATGAAACATAGGATAAACAACATAAATACAATTTAATAAAGCATAGGATAAACAACATAAATACAATTTAATAAAGCATAGGCTAAAACTACATAAATACAATTTAATAAAGCTTAGGATAAAACAAATTAAATACAATATAATAAAGCATAGGATAAAACAACATAAATTCAATTTAATAAAACATAGGATAAAACAACATAAATACAATTTAATAAAGCATAAGATAAAACAACATGAATACAATTTAATAAAGCATAGGTTAAAGCAACATAAATAAAATTTAATAAAGCATAGGATAAAACAACATAAATACAATTTAATAAAGCATAGGTTAAAACAACATAAATACAATTTAATAAAGCACAGGATAAAACAACATAAATACAATTTAATAAAGCATAGGATAAAACAACATAAATACAATTTAATAAAGCATAGGATAAAACAACATAAATACAATTTAATAAAGCATAGGATAAAACAACATAAATACAATTTAATAAAGCATAGGATAAAACAACATAAATACAATTTAATAAAGCATAGGATAAAACAACATAAATACAATTTAATAAAGCATAGGATAAAACAACATAAATAAAATTTAATAAAGCATAGGTTAAAATAACATAAATACAATTTAATAAAGCATAGGACAAAACAACATAAAAACAATTTAATAAAGCATAGTTTTAAACAACATAAATACAATTTAATAAAGCATAGGATAAAACCACAGAATTACAATTTAATAAAGCATAGGATAAAACAACATAAATACAATTTAATAAAGTAAAGACAAAACAACATAAATACAATTTAATAAAGCATAGGATAAAACAACATAAATACAATTTAATGAAACATAGGATAAACAACATAAATACAATTTAATAAAGCATAGGATAAACAACATAAATACAATTTAATAAAGCATAGGCTAAAACTACATAAATACAATTTAATAAAGCTTAGGATAAAACAAATTAAATACAATATAATAAAGCATAGGATAAAACAACATAAATTCAATTTAATAAAGCATAGGATAAAACAACATAAATACAATTTAATAAAGCATAAGATAAAACAACATGAATACAATTTAATAAAGCATAGGTTAAAGCAACATAAATACAATTTAATAAAGCATAGGATAAAACAACATAAATACAATTTAATAAAGCATAGGTTAAAACAACATAAATACAATTTAATAAAGCATAGGATAAAACAACATAAATACAATTTAATAAAGCTTAGGATAAAACAACATAAATACAATTTAATAAAGCATAGGATAAAACAACATAAATACAATTTAATAAAGCATAGGTTAAAACAACATAAATACAATTTAATAAAGCATAGGATAAAACAACATAAATACAATTTAATAAAGCATAGGATAAAACAACATAAATAAAATTTAATAAAGCATAGGATAAAACAACATAAATAAAAATTGAATAAAGCATAGGATAAAACAACATAAATAAAATTTAATAAAGCATAAGACAAAAAAACATAAATACAATTTAATAAAGCATATGTTAAAGCAACATAAATACAATTTAATAAAGCATAGGTTAAAACAACATAAATACAATTTAATAAAGCATAGGATAAAACAACATAAATACAATTTAATAAAGCTTAGGATAAAACAACATAAATACAATTTAATAAAGCATAGGATAAAACAACATAAATACAATTTAATAAGGCATAGGATAAAACAACATAAATACAATTTAATAAAGCATAGGTTAAAACAACATAAATACAATTTAATAAAGCACAGGATAAAACAACATAAATACAATTTAGTAAAGCATAGGTCAAAATAACATAAATACAATGTACTAAAGCATAGGATAAAACAACATAAATACAATTTAATAAAGCATAGGTTAAAACAACATAAATACAATTTAATAAAGCATAGGATAAACCAACATAAATACAATTTAATAAAGCATAGGATAAAACAACATAAATACAATTTAATAAAGCATAGGTTAAAACAACATAAATACAATTTAATAAAGCATAGGATAAAACAACATAAATACAATTTAATAAAGCATAGGTTAAAACAACATAAATACAATTTAATAAAGCATAGGATAAAACAACATAAATACAATTTAATAAAGCTTAGGATAAAACAACATAAATACAATAAAATAAAGCATTGGATAAAACAACATAAATACAATTTAATAAAGCATAGGATAAAACAACATAAATACAATTTAATAAAGCTTAGGATAAAACAACATAAATACAATAAAATAAAGCATTGGATAAAACAACATAAATACAATTTAATAAAGCACAGGATAAAACAACATAAATACAATTTAGTAAAGCATAGGTCAAAATAACATAAATACAATCTAATAAAGCATAGGATAAAACAACATAAATACAATTTAATAAAGCATAGGTTAAAACAACATAAATACAATTTAATAAAGCATAGGATAAAACAACATAAATACAATTTAATAAAGCTTAGGATAAAACAACATAAATACAATTTAATAAAGCATAGGATAAAACAACATAAATACAATTTAATAAAGCATAGGATAAAACAACATAAATACAATTTAATAAAGCATAGGTTAAAACAACATAAATACAATTTAATAAAGCACAGGATAAAACAACATAAATACAATTTAGTAAAGCATAGGTCAAAATAACATAAATACAATCTAATAAAGCATAGGATAAAACAACATAAATACAATTTAATAAAGCATAGGTTAAAACAACATAAATACAATTTAATAAAGCATAGGATAAAACAACATAAATACAATTTAATAAAGCATAGGATAAAACAACATAAATAAAATTTAATAAAGCATAGGATAAAACAACATAAATAAAAATTGAATAAAGCATAGGATAAAACAACATAAATACAATTTAATAAAGCATAGGATAAAACAACATAAATAAAATTTAATAAAGCATAAGACAAAAAAACATAAATACAATTTAATAAAGCATATGTTAAAGCAACATAAATACAATTTAATAAAGCATAGGTTAAAACAACATAAATACAATTTACTAAAGCATAGGATAAAACAACATAAATACAATTTAATAAAGCTTAGGATAAAACAACATAAATACAATTTAATAAAGCATAGGATAAAACTACATAAATACAATTTAATAAGGCATAGGATAAAACAACATAAATACAATTTAATAAAGCATAGGTTAAAACAACATAAATACAATTTAATAAAGCACAGGATAAAACAACATAAATACAATTTAGTAAAGCATAGGTCAAAATAACATAAATACAATGTACTAAAGCATAGGATAAAACAACATAAATACAATTTAATAAAGCATAGGTTAAAACAACATAAATACAATTTAATAAAGCATAGGATAAAACAACATAAATACAATTTAATAAAGCATAGGTTAAAACAACATAAATACAATTTAATGAAACATAGGATAAACAACATAAATACAATTTAATAAAGCATAGGATAAAACAACATAAATAAAATTTAATAAAGCATAGGATAAAACAACATAAATAAAATTTAATAAAGCATAGGATAAAACAACATAAATACATTTTAATAAAGCACAGGATAAAACAACATAAATACAATTTAATAAAGCATAAGACAAAAAAACATAAATACAATTTAATAAAGCATATGTTAAAGCAACATAAATACAATTTAATAAAGCATAGGTTAAAACAACATAAATACAATTTAATAAAGCATAGGATAAAACAACATAAATACAATTTAATAAAGCTTAGGATAAAACAACATAAATACAATTTAATAAAGCATAGGATAAAACAACATAAATACAATTTAATAAAGCATAGGATAAAACAACATAAATACAATTTAATAAAGCATAGGTTAAAACAACATAAATACAATTTAATAAAGCACAGGATAAAACAACATAAATACAATTTAGTAAAGCATAGGTCAAAATAACATAAATACAATTTAATAAAGCATAGGATAAAACAACATAAATACAATTTAATAAAGCATAGGTTAAAACAACATAAATACAATTTAATAAAGCATAGGATAAAACAACATAAATAAAATTTAATAAAGCATAGGATAAAACAACATAAATAAAAATTTAATAAAGCATAGGATAAAACAACATAAATACAATTTAATAAAGCATAGGATAAAACAACATAAATAAAATTTAATAAAGCATAGCATAAAACAACATAAATACAATTTAATAAAGCATAGGATAAAACAACATAAATACAATTTAATAAAGCATAGGATAAAACCACAGAAATACAATTTAATAAAGCATAGGATAAAACAACATAAATACAATTTAATAAAGCATAGGACAAAACAACATAAATACAATTTAATAAAGCAGAGGATAAAACAACATAAATACAATTTAATAAAACATAGGATAAACAACATAAATACAATTTAATAAAGCATAGGATAAAACAAAATAAATACAATTTAATAAAGCATAGGCTAAAACTACATAAATACAATTTAATAAAACATAGGATAAAACAAATTAAATACAATATAATAAAGCATAGGATAAAACAACATAAATTCAATTTAATAAAGCATAGGATAAAACAACATAAATACAATTTAATAAAGCATAAGATAAAACAACATGAATACAATTTAATAAAGCATAGGATAAAACAACATAAATATAATTTAATAAAGCATAGGATAAAACAACATAAATACAATTTAATAAAGCATAGGATAAAACAACATAAATACAATTTAATAAAGCATAGGATAAAACAACATAAATAAAAATTTAATAAAGCATAGGATAAAAAAACATAAATACAATTTAATAAAGCATAGGATAAAACAACATAAATACAATTTAATAAAGCATAGGATAAAACAACATAAATACAATTTAATAAAGCATAGGATAAAACAACATAAATACAATTTAATAAAGCATAGAATAAAACAACATAAATACAATTTAATAAAGCATAGGATAAAACAACATAAATACAATTTAATAAAGCATAGGATAAAACAACATAAATAAAATTTAATAAAGCATAGGTTAAAATAACATAAATACAATTTAATAAAGCATAGGACAAAACAACATAAAAACAATTTAATAAAGCATAGTTTAAAACACCATAAATACAATTTAATAAAGCATAGGATAAAACCACAGAATTACAATTTAATAAAGCATAGGATAAAACAACATAAATACAATTTAATAAAGTATAGGACAAAACAACATAAATACAATTTAATAAAGCATAGGATAAAACAACATAAATACAATTTAATGAAACATAGGATAAACAACATAAATACAATTTAATAAAGCATAGGATAAACAACATAAATACAATTTAATAAAGCATAGGCTAAAACTACATAAATACAATTTAATAAAGCTTAGGATAAAACAAATTAAATACAATATATTAAAGCATAGGATAAAACAACATAAATACAATTTAATAAAGCATAGGATAAAACAACATAAATACAATTTAATAAAGCTTAGGATAAAACAACATAAATACAATTTAATAAAGCATTGGATAAAACAACATAAATACAATTTAATAAAGCATAGGATAAAACAACATAAATACAATTTAATAAAGCATAGGTTAAAACAACATAAATACAATTTAATAAAGCATAGGATAAAACAACATAAATACAATTTAATAAAGCTTAGGATAAAACAACATAAATACAATTTAATAAAGCATAGGATAAAACAACATAAATACAATTTAATAAAGCATAGGATAAAACAACATAAATACAATTTAATAAAGCATAGGATAAAACAACATAAATACAATTTAATAAAGCATAGGATAAAACAACATAAATACAATTTAATAAAGCATAGGATAAAACAACATAAATACAATTTAATAAAGCATAGGATAAAACAACATAAATAAAATTTAATAAAGCATAGGTTAAAATAACATAAATACAATTTAATAAAGCATAGGACAAAACAACATAAAAACAATTTAATAAAGCATAGTTTAAAACAACATAAATACAATTTAATAAAGCATAGGATAAAACCACAGAATTACAATTTAATAAAGCATAGGATAAAACAACATAAATACAATTTAATAAAGTAAAGACAAAACAACATAAATACAATTTAATAAAGCATAGGATAAAACAACATAAATACAATTTAATGAAACATAGGATAAACAACATAAATACAATTTAATAAAGCATAGGATAAACAAAATAAATACAATTTAATAAAGCATAGGCTAAAACTACATAAATACAATTTAATAAAGCTTAGGATAAAACAAATTAAATACAATATAATAAAGCATAGGATAAAACAACATAAATTCAATTTAATAAAGCATAGGATAAAACAACATAAATACAATTTAATAAAGCATAAGATAAAACAACATGAATACAATTTAATAAAGCATAGGTTAAAGCAACATAAATACAATTTAATAAAGCATAGGATAAAACAACATAAATACAATTTAATAAAGCATAGGTTAAAACAACATAAATACAATTTAATAAAGCATAGGATAAAACAACATAAATACAATTTAATAAAGCATAGGTTAAAACAACATAAATACAATTTAATAAAGCATAGGATAAAACAACATAAATACAATTTAATAAAGCTTAGGATAAAACAACATAAATACAATTTAATAAAGCATAGGATAAAACAACATAAATACAATTTAATAAGGCATAGGATAAAACAACATAAATACAATTTAATAAAGCATAGGTTAAAACAACATAAATACAATTTAATAAAGCACAGGATAAAACAACATAAATACAATTTAGTAAAGCATAGGTCAAAATAACATAAATACAATGTACTAAAGCATAGGATAAAACAACATAAATACAATTTAATAAAGCATAGGTTAAAACAACATAAATACAATTTAATAAAGCATAGGATAAACCAACATAAATACAATTTAATAAAGCATAGGATAAAACAACATAAATACAATTTAATAAAGCATAGGTTAAAACAACATAAATACAATTTAATAAAGCATAGGATAAAACAACATAAATACAATTTAATAAAGCATAGGTTAAAACAACATAAATACAATTTAATAAAGCATAGGATAAAACAACATAAATACAATTTAATAAAGCTTAGGATAAAACAACATAAATACAATTTAATAAAGCATAGGATAAAACAACATAAATAAAAATTGAATAAAGCATAGGATAAAACAACATAAATAAAATTTAATAAAGCATAAGACAAAAAAACATAAATACAATTTAATAAAGCATATGTTAAAGCAACATAAATACAATTTAATAAAGCATAGGTTAAAACAACATAAATACAATTTAATAAAGCATAGGATAAAACAACATAAATACAATTTAATAAAGCTTAGGATAAAACAACATAAATACAATTTAATAAAGCATAGGATAAAACAACATAAATACAATTTAATAAGGCATAGGATAAAACAACATAAATACAATTTAATAAAGCATAGGTTAAAACAACATAAATACAATTTAATAAAGCACAGGATAAAACAACATAAATACAATTTAGTAAAGCATAGGTCAAAATAACATAAATACAATGTACTAAAGCATAGGATAAAACAACATAAATACAATTTAATAAAGCATAGGTTAAAACAACATAAATACAATTTAATAAAGCATAGGATAAACCAACATAAATACAATTTAATAAAGCATAGGATAAAACAACATAAATACAATTTAATAAAGCATAGGTTAAAACAACATAAATACAATTTAATAAAGCATAGGATAAAACAACATAAATACAATTTAATAAAGCATAGGTTAAAACAACATAAATACAATTTAATAAAGCATAGGATAAAACAACATAAATACAATTTAATAAAGCTTAGGATAAAACAACATAAATACAATAAAATAAAGCATTGGATAAAACAACATAAATACAATTTAATAAAGCATAGGATAAAACAACATAAATACAATTTAATAAAGCATAGGTTAAAACAACATAAATACAATTTAATAAAGCACAGGATAAAACAACATAAATACAATTTAGTAAAGCATAGGTCAAAATAACATAAATACAATCTAATAAAGCATAGGATAAAACAACATAAATACAATTTAATAAAGCATAGGTTAAAACAACATAAATACAATTTAATAAAGCATAGGATAAAACAACATAAATACAATTTAATAAAGCTTAGGATAAAACAACATAAATACAATTTAATAAAGCATAGGATAAAACAACATAAATACAATTTAATAAAGCATAGGATAAAACAACATAAATACAATTTAATAAAGCATAGGTTAAAACAACATAAATACAATTTAATAAAGCACAGGATAAAACAACATAAATACAATTTAGTAAAGCATAGGTCAAAATAACATAAATACAATCTAATAAAGCATAGGATAAAACAACATAAATACAATTTAATAAAGCATAGGTTAAAACAACATAAATACAATTTAATAAAGCATAGGATAAAACAACATAAATACAATTTAATAAAGCATAGGATAAAACAACATAAATAAAATTTAATAAAGCATAGGATAAAACAACATAAATAAAAATTGAATAAAGCATAGGATAAAACAACATAAATACAATTTAATAAAGCATAGGATAAAACAACATAAATAAAATTTAATAAAGCATAAGACAAAAAAACATAAATACAATTTAATAAAGCATATGTTAAAGCAACATAAATACAATTTAATAAAGCATAGGTTAAAACAACATAAATACAATTTACTAAAGCATAGGATAAAACAACATAAATACAATTTAATAAAGCTTAGGATAAAACAACATAAATACAATTTAATAAAGCATAGGATAAAACTACATAAATACAATTTAATAAGGCATAGGATAAAACAACATAAATACAATTTAATAAAGCATAGGTTAAAACAACATAAATACAATTTAATAAAGCACAGGATAAAACAACATAAATACAATTTAGTAAAGCATAGGTCAAAATAACATAAATACAATGTACTAAAGCATAGGATAAAACAACATAAATACAATTTAATAAAGCATAGGTTAAAACAACATAAATACAATTTAATAAAGCATAGGATAAAACAACATAAATACAATTTAATAAAGCATAGGTTAAAACAACATAAATACAATTTAATGAAACATAGGATAAACAACATAAATACAATTTAATAAAGCATAGGATAAAACAACATAAATAAAATTTAATAAAGCATAGGATAAAACAACATAAATAAAATTTAATAAAGCATAGGATAAAACAACATAAATACATTTTAATAAAGCACAGGATAAAACAACATAAATACAATTTAATAAAGCATAAGACAAAAAAACATAAATACAATTTAATAAAGCATATGTTAAAGCAACATAAATACAATTTAATAAAGCATAGGTTAAAACAACATAAATACAATTTAATAAAGCATAGGATAAAACAACATAAATACAATTTAATAAAGCTTAGGATAAAACAACATAAATACAATTTAATAAAGCATAGGATAAAACAACATAAATACAATTTAATAAAGCATAGGATAAAACAACATAAATACAATTTAATAAAGCATAGGTTAAAACAACATAAATACAATTTAATAAAGCACAGGATAAAACAACATAAATACAATTTAGTAAAGCATAGGTCAAAATAACATAAATACAATTTAATAAAGCATAGGATAAAACAACATAAATACAATTTAATAAAGCATAGGTTAAAACAACATAAATACAATTTAATAAAGCATAGGATAAAACAACATAAATAAAATTTAATAAAGCATAGGATAAAACAACATAAATAAAAATTTAATAAAGCATAGGATAAAACAACATAAATACAATTTAATAAAGCATAGGATAAAACAACATAAATAAAATTTAATAAAGCATAGCATAAAACAACATAAATACAATTTAATAAAGCATAGGATAAAACAACATAAATACAATTTAATAAAGCATAGGATAAAACCACAGAAATACAATTTAATAAAGCATAGGATAAAACAACATAAATACAATTTAATAAAGCATAGGACAAAACAACATAAATACAATTTAATAAAGCAGAGGATAAAACAACATAAATACAATTTAATAAAACATAGGATAAACAACATAAATACAATTTAATAAAGCATAGGATAAAACAAAATAAATACAATTTAATAAAGCATAGGCTAAAACTACATAAATACAATTTAATAAAACATAGGATAAAACAAATTAAATACAATATAATAAAGCATAGGATAAAACAACATAAATTCAATTTAATAAAGCATAGGATAAAACAACATAAATACAATTTAATAAAGCATAAGATAAAACAACATGAATACAATTTAATAAAGCATAGGATAAAACAACATAAATATAATTTAATAAAGCATAGGATAAAACAACATAAATAAAAATTTAATAAAGCATAGGATAAAAAAACATAAATACAATTTAATAAAGCATAGGATAAAACAACATAAATACAATTTAATAAAGCATAGGATAAAACAACATAAATACAATTTAATAAAGCATAGGATAAAACAACATAAATAAAAATTTAATAAAGCATAGGATAAAAAAACATAAATACAATTTAATAAAGCATAGGATAAAACAACATAAATACAATTTAATAAAGCATAGGATAAAACAACATAAATACAATTTAATAAAGCATAGGATAAAACAACATAAATACAATTTAATAAAGCATAGAATAAAACAACATAAATACAATTTAATAAAGCATAGGATAAAACAACATAAATACAATTTAATAAAGCATAGGATAAAACAACATAAATAAAATTTAATAAAGCATAGGTTAAAATAACATAAATACAATTTAATAAAGCATAGGACAAAACAACATAAAAACAATTTAATAAAGCATAGTTTAAAACACCATAAATACAATTTAATAAAGCATAGGATAAAACCACAGAATTACAATTTAATAAAGCATAGGATAAAACAACATAAATACAATTTAATAAAGTATAGGACAAAACAACATA
The DNA here is from genome assembly GCF_046119375.1 of Phyllobates terribilis. Classification (NCBI taxonomy): domain Eukaryota; kingdom Metazoa; phylum Chordata; class Amphibia; order Anura; family Dendrobatidae; genus Phyllobates; species Phyllobates terribilis. The sequence continues at coordinate 3,306,925 of NW_027362778.1, forward strand.
AATACAATTTAATAAAGCATAGGATAAAACAACATAAATACAATTTAATGAAACATAGGATAAACAACATAAATACAATTTAATAAAGCATAGGATAAACAACATAAATACAATTTAATAAAGCATAGGCTAAAACTACATAAATACAATTTAATAAAGCTTAGGATAAAACAAATTAAATACAATATATTAAAGCATAGGATAAAACAACATAAATACAATTTAATAAAGCATAGGATAAAACAACATAAATACAATTTAATAAAGCTTAGGATAAAACAACATAAATACAATTTAATAAAGCATTGGATAAAACAACATAAATACAATTTAATAAAGCATAGGATAAAACAACATAAATACAATTTAATAAAGCATAGGTTAAAACAACATAAATACAATTTAATAAAGCATAGGATAAAACAACATAAATACAATTTAATAAAGCTTAGGATAAAACAACATAAATACAATTTAATAAAGCATAGGATAAAACAACATAAATACAATTTAATAAAGCATAGGATAAAACAACATAAATACAATTTAATAAAGCATAGGATAAAACAACATAAATACAATTTAATAAAGCATAGGATAAAACAACATAAATACAATTTAATAAAGCATAGGATAAAACAACATAAATACAATTTAATAAAGCATAGGATAAAACAACATAAATAAAATTTAATAAAGCATAGGTTAAAATAACATAAATACAATTTAATAAAGCATAGGACAAAACAACATAAAAACAATTTAATAAAGCATAGTTTAAAACAACATAAATACAATTTAATAAAGCATAGGATAAAACCACAGAATTACAATTTAATAAAGCATAGGATAAAACAACATAAATACAATTTAATAAAGTAAAGACAAAACAACATAAATACAATTTAATAAAGCATAGGATAAAACAACATAAATACAATTTAATGAAACATAGGATAAACAACATAAATACAATTTAATAAAGCATAGGATAAACAAAATAAATACAATTTAATAAAGCATAGGCTAAAACTACATAAATACAATTTAATAAAGCTTAGGATAAAACAAATTAAATACAATATAATAAAGCATAGGATAAAACAACATAAATTCAATTTAATAAAGCATAGGATAAAACAACATAAATACAATTTAATAAAGCATAAGATAAAACAACATGAATACAATTTAATAAAGCATAGGTTAAAGCAACATAAATACAATTTAATAAAGCATAGGATAAAACAACATAAATACAATTTAATAAAGCATAGGATAAAACAACATAAATACAATTTAATAAAGCATAGGATAAAACAACATAAATACAATTTAATAAAGCATAGGATAAAACAACATAAATACAATTTAATAAAGCTTAGGATAAAACAACATAAATACAATTTAATAAAGCATAGGATAAAACAACATAAATACAATTTAATAAGGCATAGGATAAAACAACATAAATACAATTTAATAAAGCATAGGTTAAAACAACATAAATACAATTTAATAAAGCACAGGATAAAACAACATAAATACAATTTAGTAAAGCATAGGTCAAAATAACATAAATACAATGTACTAAAGCATAGGATAAAACAACATAAATACAATTTAATAAAGCATAGGTTAAAACAACATAAATACAATTTAATAAAGCATAGGATAAACCAACATAAATACAATTTAATAAAGCATAGGATAAAACAACATAAATACAATTTAATAAAGCATAGGTTAAAACAACATAAATACAATTTAATAAAGCACAGGATAAAACAACATAAATACAATTTAGTAAAGCATAGGTCAAAATAACATAAATACAATGTACTAAAGCATAGGATAAAACAACATAAATACAATTTAATAAAGCATAGGTTAAAACAACATAAATACAATTTAATAAAGCATAGGATAAACCAACATAAATACAATTTAATAAAGCATAGGATAAAACAACATAAATACAATTTAATAAAGCATAGGTTAAAACAACATAAATACAATTTAATAAAGCATAGGATAAAACAACATAAATACAATTTAATAAAGCATAGGTTAAAACAACATAAATACAATTTAATAAAGCATAGGATAAAACAACATAAATACAATTTAATAAAGCTTAGGATAAAACAACATAAATACAATTTAATAAAGCATAGGATAAAACAACATAAATACAATTTAATAAAGCATAGGATAAAACAACATAAATAAAATTTAATAAAGCATAGGTTAAAATAACATAAATACAATTTAATAAAGCATAGGACAAAACAACATAAAAACAATTTAATAAAGCATAGTTTAAAACACCATAAATACAATTTAATAAAGCATAGGATAAAACCACAGAATTACAATTTAATAAAGCATAGGATAAAACAACATAAATACAATTTAATAAAGTATAGGACAAAACAACATAAATACAATTTAATAAAGCATAGGATAAAACAACATAAATACAATTTAATGAAACATAGGATAAACAACATAAATACAATTTAATAAAGCATAGGATAAACAACATAAATACAATTTAATAAAGCATAGGCTAAAACTACATAAATACAATTTAATAAAGCTTAGGATAAAACAAATTAAATACAATATAATAAAGCATAGGATAAAACAACATAAATACAATTTAATAAAGCATAGGATAAAACAACATAAATACAATTTAATAAAGCTTAGGATAAAACAACATAAATACAATTTAATAAAGCATTGGATAAAACAACATAAATACAATTTAATAAAGCATAGGATAAAACAACATACATACAATTTAATAAAGCATAGGTTAAAACAACATAAATACAATTTAATAAAGCATAGGATAAAACAACATAAATACAATTTAATAAAGCTTAGGATAAAACAACATAAATACAATTTAATAAAGCATAGGATAAAACAACATAAATACAATTTAATAAAGCATAGGATAAAACAACATAAATACAATTTAATAAAGCATAGGATAAAACAACATAAATACAATTTAATAAAGCATAGGATAAAACAACATAAATACAATTTAATAAAGCATAGGATAAAACAACATAAATACAATTTAATAAAGCATAGGATAAAACAACATAAATAAAATTTAATAAAGCATAGGTTAAAATAACATAAATACAATTTAATAAAGCATAGGACAAAACAATATAAAAACAATTTAATAAAGCATAGTTTAAAACAACATAAATACAATTTAATAAAGCATAGGATAAAACCACAGAATTACAATTTAATAAAGCATAGGATAAAACAACATAAATACAATTTAATAAAGTAAAGACAAAACAACATAAATACAATTTAATAAAGCATAGGATAAAACAACATAAATACAATTTAATGAAACATAGGATAAACAACATAAATACAATTTAATAAAGCATAGGATAAACAAAATAAATACAATTTAATAAAGCATAGGCTAAAACTACATAAATACAATTTAATAAAGCTTAGGATAAAACAAATTAAATACAATATAATAAAGCATAGGATAAAACAACATAAATTCAATTTAATAAAGCATAGGATAAAACAACATAAATACAATTTAATAAAGCATAAGATAAAACAACATGAATACAATTTAATAAAGCATAGGTTAAAGCAACATAAATACAATTTAATAAAGCATAGGATAAAACAACATAAATACAATTTAATAAAGCATAGGTTAAAACAACATAAATACAATTTAATAAAGCATAGGATAAAACAACATAAATACAATTTAATAAAGCATAGGTTAAAACAACATAAATACAATTTAATAAAGCATAGGATAAAACAACATAAATACAATTTAATAAAGCTTAGGATAAAACAACATAAATACAATTTAATAAAGCATAGGATAAAACAACATAAATACAATTTAATAAGGCATAGGATAAAACAACATAAATACAATTTAATAAAGCATAGGTTAAAACAACATAAATACAATTTAATAAAGCACAGGATAAAACAACATAAATACAATTTAGTAAAGCATAGGTCAAAATAACATAAATACAATGTACTAAAGCATAGGATAAAACAACATAAATACAATTTAATAAAGCATAGGTTAAAACAACATAAATACAATTTAATAAAGCATAGGATAAACCAACATAAATACAATTTAATAAAGCATAGGATAAAACAACATAAATACAATTTAATAAAGCATAGGTTAAAACAACATAAATACAATTTAATAAAGCATAGGATAAAACAACATAAATACAATTTAATAAAGCATAGGTTAAAACAACATAAATACAATTTAATAAAGCATAGGATAAAACAACATAAATACAATTTAATAAAGCTTAGGATAAAACAACATAAATACAATTTAATAAAGCATTGGATAAAACAACATAAATACAATTTAATAAAGCATAGGATAAAACAACATAAATACAATTTAATAAAGCATAGGTTAAAACAACATAAATACAATTTAATAAAGCACAGGATAAAACAACATAAATACAATTTAGTAAAGCATAGGTCAAAATAACATAAATACAATCTAATAAAGCATAGGATAAAACAACATAAATACAATTTAATAAAGCATAGGTTAAAACAACATAAATACAATTTAATAAAGCATAGGATAAAACAACATAAATACAATTTAATAAAGCTTAGGATAAAACAACATAAATACAATTTAATAAAGCATAGGATAAAACAACATAAATACAATTTAATAAAGCATAGGATAAAACAACATAAATACAATTTAATAAAGCATAGGTTAAAACAACATAAATACAATTTAATAAAGCACAGGATAAAACAACATAAATACAATTTAGTAAAGCATAGGTCAAAATAACATAAATACAATCTAATAAAGCATAGGATAAAACAACATAAATACAATTTAATAAAGCATAGGTTAAAACAACATAAATACAATTTAATAAAGCATAGGATAAAACAACATAAATACAATTTAATAAAGCATAGGATAAAACAACATAAATAAAATTTAATAAAGCATAGGATAAAACAACATAAATAAAAATTGAATAAAGCATAGGATAAAACAACATAAATACAATTTAATAAAGCATAGGATAAAACAACATAAATAAAATTTAATAAAGCATAAGACAAAAAAACATAAATACAATTTAATAAAGCATATATTAAAGCAACATAAATACAATTTAATAAAGCATAGGTTAAAACAACATAAATACAATTTACTAAAGCATAGGATAAAACAACATAAATACAATTTAATAAAGCTTAGGATAAAACAACATAAATACAATTTAATAAAGCATAGGATAAAACAACATAAATACAATTTAATAAGGCATAGGATAAAACAACATAAATACAATTTAATAAAGCATAGGTTAAAACAACATAAATACAATTTAATAAAGCACAGGATAAAACAACATAAATACAATTTAGTAAAGCATAGGTCAAAATAACATAAATACAATGTACTAAAGCATAGGATAAAACAACATAAATACAATTTAATAAAGCATAGGTTAAAACAACATAAATACAATTTAATAAAGCATAGGATAAAACAACATAAATACAATTTAATAAAGCATAGGTTAAAACAACATAAATACAATTTAATGAAACATAGGATAAACAACATAAATACAATTTAATAAAGCATAGGATAAAACAACATAAATAAAATTTAATAAAGCATAGGATAAAACAACATAAATACATTTTAATAAAGCACAGGATAAAACAACATAAATACAATTTAATAAAGCATAAGACAAAAAAACATAAATACAATTTAATAAAGCATATGTTAAAGCAACATAAATACAATTTAATAAAGCATAGGTTAAAACAACATAAATACAATTTAATAAAGCATAGGATAAAACAACATAAATACAATTTAATAAAGCATAGGTTAAAACAACATAAATACAATTTAATAAAGCATAGGATAAAACAACATAAATAAAATTTAATAAAGCATAGGATAAAACAACATAAATAAAAATTTAATAAAGCATAGGATAAAACAACATAAATACAATTTAATAAAGCATAGGATAAAACAACATAAATAAAATTTAATAAAGCATAGCATAAAACAACATAAATACAATTTAATAAAGCATAGGATAAAACAACATAAATACAATTTAATAAAGCATAGGATAAAACAACATAAATAAAATTTAATAAAGCATAGGATAAAACAACATAAATAAAAATTTAATAAAGCATAGGATAAAACAACATAAATACAATTTAATAAAGCATAGGTAAAAACAACATAAATACAATTTAATAAAGCATAGGATAAAACCACAGAAATACAATTTAATAAAGCATAGGATAAAACAACATAAATACAATTTAATAAAGCATAAGACAAAAAAACATAAATACAATTTAATAAAGCATATGTTAAAGCAACATAAATACAATTTAATAAAGCATAGGATAAAACAAAATAAATACAATTTAATAAAGCTTAGGATAAAACAACATAAATACAATTTAATAAAGCATAGGATAAAACAACATAAATACAATTTAATAAAGCATAGGATAAAACAACATAAATACAATTTAATAAAGCAAAGGTTAAAACAACATAAATACAATTTAATAAAGCACAGGATAAAACAACATAAATACAATTTAGTAAAGCATAGGTCAAAATAACATAAATACAATTTAATAAAGCATAGGATAAAACAACATAAATACAATTTAATAAAGCATAGGTTAAAACAACATAAATACAATTTAATAAAGCATAGGATAAAACAACATAAATAAAATTTAATAAAGCATAGGATAAAACAACATAAATAAAAATTTAATAAAGCATAGGATAAAACAACATAAATACAATTTAATAAAGCATAGGATAAAACAACATAAATAAAATTTAATAAAGCATAGCATAAAACAACATAAATACAATTTAATAAAGCATAGGATAAAACAACATAAATACAATTTAATAAAGCATAGGATAAAACAACATAAATAAAATTTAATAAAGCATAGGATAAAACAACATAAATAAAAATTTAATAAAGCATAGGATAAAACAACATAAATACAATTTAATAAAGCATAGGTAAAAACAACATAAATACAATTTAATAAAGCATAGGATAAAACCACAGAAATACAATTTAATAAAGCATAGGATAAAACAACATAAATACAATTTAATAAAGCATAGGACAAAACAACATAAATACAATTTAATAAAGCAGAGGATAAAACAACATAAATACAATTTAATGAAACATAGGATAAACAACATAAATACAATTTAATAAAGCATAGGATAAAACAAAATAAATACAATTTAATAAAGCATAGGCTAAAACTACATAAATACAATTTAATAAAGCATAGGATAAAACAACATAAATACAATTTAATAAAGCATAGGATAAAACAACATAAATACAATTTAATAAGGCATAGGATAAAACAACATAAATACAATTTAATAAAGCATAGGTTAAAACAACATAAATACAATTTAATAAAGCACAGGATAAAACAACATAAATACAATTTAGTAATGCATAGGTCAAAATAACATAAATACAATGTACTAAAGCATAGGTTAAAACAACATAAATACAATTTAATAAAGCATAGGATAAACCAACATAAATACAATTTAATAAAGCATAGGATAAAACAACATAAATACAATTTAATAAAGCATAGGTTAAAACAACATAAATACAATTTAATAAAGCATAGGATAAAACAACATAAATACAATTTAATAAAGCATAGGTTAAAACAACATAAATACAATTTAATAAAGCATAGGATAAAACAACATAAATACAATTTAATAAAGCTTAGGATAAAACAACATAAATACAATTTAATAAAGCATTGGATAAAACAACATAAATACAATTTAATAAAGCATAGGATAAAACAACATAAATACAATTTAATAAAGCATAGGTTAAAACAACATAAATACAATTTAATAAAGCATAGGATAAAACAACATAAATACAATTTAATAAAGCTTAGGATAAAACAACATAAATACAATTTAATAAAGCATAGGATAAAACAACATAAATACAATTTAATAAAGCATAGGATAAAACAACATAAATACAATTTAATAAAGCATAGGTTAAAACAACATAAATACAATTTAATAAAGCACAGGATAAAACAACATAAATACAATTTAGTAAAGCATAGGTCAAAATAACATAAATACAATCTAATAAAGCATAGGATAAAACAACATAAATACAATTTAATAAAGCATAGGTTAAAACAACATAAATACAATTTAATAAAGCATAGGATAAAACAACATAAATACAATTTAATAAAGCATAGGATAAAACAACATAAATAAAATTTAATAAAGCATAGGATAAAACAACATAAATAAAAATTGAATAAAGCATAGGATAAAACAACATAAATACAATTTAATAAAGCATAGGATAAAACAACATAAATAAAATTTAATAAAGCATAAGACAAAAAAACATAAATACAATTTAATAAAGCATATGTTAAAGCAACATAAATACAATTTAATAAAGCATAGGTTAAAACAACATAAATACAATTTACTAAAGCATAGGATAAAACAACATAAATACAATTTAATAAAGCTTAGGATAAAACAACATAAATACAATTTAATAAAGCATAGGATAAAACAACATAAATACAATTTAATAAGGCATAGGATAAAACAACATAAATACAATTTAATAAAGCATAGGTTAAAACAACATAAATACAATTTAATAAAGCACAGGATAAAACAACATAAATACAATTTAGTAAAGCATAGGTCAAAATAACATAAATACAATGTACTAAAGCATAGGATAAAACAACATAAATACAATTTAATAAAGCATAGGTTAAAACAACATAAATACAATTTAATAAAGCATAGGATAAAACAACATAAATACAATTTAATAAAGCATAGGTTAAAACAACATAAATACAATTTAATGAAACATAGGATAAACAACATAAATACAATTTAATAAAGCATAGGATAAAACAACATAAATAAAATTTAATAAAGCATAGGATAAAACAACATAAATAAAATTTAATAAAGCATAGGATAAAACAACATAAATACATTTTAATAAAGCACAGGATAAAACAACATAAATACAATTTAATAAAGCATAAGACAAAAAAACATAAATACAATTTAATAAAGCATATGTTAAAGCAACATAAATACAATTTAATAAAGCATAGGTTAAAACAACATAAATACAATTTAATAAAGCATAGGATAAAACAACATAAACACAATTTAATAAAGCTTAGGATAAAACAACATAAATACAATTTAATAAAGCATAGGATAAAACAACATAAATACAATTTAATAAAGCATAGGATAAAACAACATAAATACAATTTAATAAGGCATAGGTTAAAACAACATAAATACAATTTAATAAAGCACAGGATAAAACAACATAAATACAATTTAGTAAAGCATAGGTCAAAATAACATAAATACAATTTAATAAAGCATAGGATAAAACAACATAAATACAATTTAATAAAGCATAGGTTAAAACAACATAAATACAATTTAATAAAGCATAGGATAAAACAACATAAATAAAATTTAATAAAGCATAGGATAAAACAACATAAATAAAAATTTAATAAAGCATAGGATAAAACAACATAAATACAATTTAATAAAGCATAGGATAAAACAACATAAATAAAATTTAATAAAGCATAGCATAAAACAACATAAATACAATTTAATAAAGCATAGGATAAAACAACATAAATACAATTTAATAAAGCATAGGATAAAACAACATAAATAAAATTTAATAAAGCATAGGATAAAACAACATAAATAAAAATTTAATAAAGCATAGGATAAAACAACATAAATACAATTTAATAAAGCATAGGTAAAAACAACATAAATACAATTTAATAAAGCATAGGATAAAACCACAGAAATACAATTTAATAAAGCATAGGATAAAACAACATAAATACAATTTAATAAAGCATAGGACAAAACAACATAAATACAATTTAATAAAGCAGAGGATAAAACAACATAAATACAATTTAATGAAACATAGGATAAACAACATAAATACAATTTAATAAAGCATAGGATAAAACAAAATAAATACAATTTAATAAAGCATAGGCTAAAACTACATAAATACAATTTAATAAAGCATAGGATAAAACAAATTAAATACAATATAATAAAGCATAGGATAAGACAACATAAATTCAATTTAATAAAGCATAGGATAAAACAACATAAATACAATTTAATAAAGCATAAGATAAAACAACATGAATACAATTTAATAAAGCATAGGATAAAACAACATAAATATAATTTAATAAAGCATAGGATAAAACAACATAAATACAATTTAATAAAGCATAGGATAAAACAACATAAATACAATTTAATAAAGCATAGGATAAAACAACATAAATAAAAATTTAATAAAGCATAGGATAAAAAAACATAAATACAATTTAATAAAGCATAGGATAAAACAACATAAATACAATTTAATAAAGCATATGATAAAACAACATAAATACAATTTAATAAAGCATAGGTTAAAACAACATAAATACAATTTAATAAAGCATAGGATAAAACAACATAAATACAATTTAATAAAGCATAGGATAAAACAACATAAATACAATTTAATAAAGCATAGGATAAAACAACATAAATACAATTTAATAAAGCATAGAATAAAACAACATAAATACAATTTAATAAAGCATAGGATAAAACAACATAAATACAATTTAATAAAGCATAGGATAAAACAACATAAAAACAATTTAATAAAGCATAGTTTAAAACAACATAAATACAATTTAATAAAGCATAGGATAAAACCACAGAATTACAATTTAATAAAGCATAGGATAAAACAACATAAATACAATTTAATAAAGTATAGGACAAAACAACATAAATACAATTTAATAAAGCATAGGATAAAACAACATAAATACAATTTAATGAAACATAGGATAAACAACATAAATACAATTTAATAAAGCATAGGAGAAACAACATAAATACAATTTAATAAAGCATAGGCTAAAACTACATAAATACAATTTAATAAAGCTTAGGATAAAACAAATTAAATACAATATAATAAAGCATAGGATAAAACAACATAAATACAATTTAATAAAGCATAGGATAAAACAACATAAATACAATTTAATAAAGCTTAGGATAAAACAACATAAATACAATTTAATAAAGCATTGGATAAAACAACATAAATACAATTTAATAAAGCATAGGATAAAACAACATAAATACAATTTAATAAAGCATAGGTTAAAACAACATAAATACAATTTAATAAAGCACAGGATAAAACAACATAAATACAATTTAGTAAAGCATAGGTCAAAATAACATAAATACAATCTAATAAAGCATAGGATAAAACAACATAAATACAATTTAATAAAGCATAGGTTAAAACAACATAAATACAATTTAATAAAGCATAGGATAAAACAACATAAATACAATTTAATAAAGCTTAGGATAAAACAACATAAATACAATTTAATAAAGCATAGGATAAAACAACATAAATACAATTTAATAAAGCATAGGATAAAACAACATAAATACAATTTAATAAAGCATAGGTTAAAACAACATAAATACAATTTAATAAAGCACAGGATAAAACAACATATATACAATTTAGTAAAGCATAGGTCAAAATTACATAAATACAATCTAATAAAGCATAGGATAAAACAACATAAATACAATTTAATAAAGCATAGGTTAAAACAACATAAATACAATTTAATAAAGCATAGGATAAAACAACATAAATACAATTTAATAAAGCATAGGATAAAACAACATAAATAAAATTTAATAAAGCATAGGATAAAACAACATAAATAAAAATTGAATAAAGCATAGGATAAAACAACATAAATACAATTTAATAAAGCATAGGATAAAACAACATAAATAAAATTTAATAAAGCATAAGACAAAAAAACATAAATACAATTTAATAAAGCATATGTTAAAGCAACATAAATACAATTTAATAAAGCATAGGTTAAAACAACATAAATACAATTTACTAAAGCATAGGATAAAACAACATAAATACAATTTAATAAAGCTTAGGATAAAACAACATAAATACAATTTAATAAAGCATAGGATAAAACAACATAAATACAATTTAATAAAGCTTAGGATAAAACAACATAAATACAATTTAATAAAGCACAGGATAAAACATCATAAATACAATTTAGTAAAGCATAGGTCAAAATAACATAAATACAATGTACTAAAGCATAGGATAAAACAACATAAATACAATTTAATAAAGCATAGGTTAAAACAACATAAATACAATTTAATAAAGCATAGGATAAAACAACATAAATACAATTTAATAAAGCATAGGTTAAAACAACATAAATACAATTTAATGAAACATAGGATAAACAACATAAATACAATTTAATAAAGCATAGGATAAAACAACATAAATAAAATTTAATAAAGCATAGGATAAAACAACATAAATAAAATTTAATAAAGCATAGGATAAAACAACATAAATACATTTTAATAAAGCACAGGATAAAACAACATAAATACAATTTAATAAAGCATAAGACAAAAAAACATAAATACAATTTAATAAAGCATATGTTAAAGCAACATAAATACAATTTAATAAACATAGGTTAAAACAACATAAATACAATTTAATAAAGCATAGGATAAAACAACATAAATACAATTTAATAAAGCTTAGGATAAAACAACATAAATACAATTTAATAAAGCATAGGATAAAACAACATAAATACAATTTAATAAAGCATAGGATAAAACAACATAAATACAATTTAATAAAGCATAGGTTAAAACAACATAAATACAATTTAATAAAGCACAGGATAAAACAACATAAATACAATTTAGTAAAGCATAGGTCAAAATAACATAAATACAATTTAATAAAGCATAGGATAAAACAACATAAATACAATTTAATAAAGCATAGGTTAAAACAACATAAATACAATTTAATAAAGCATAGGATAAAACAACATAAATAAAATTTAATAAAGCATAGGATAAAACAACATAAATAAAAATTTAATAAAGCATAGGATAAAACAACATAAATACAATTTAATAAAGCATAGGATAAAACAACATAAATAAAATTTAATAAAGCATAGCATAAAACAACATAAATACAATTTAATAAAGCATAGGATAAAACAACATAAATACAATTTAATAAAGCATAGGATAAAACAACATAAATAAAATTTAATAAAGCATAGGATAAAACAACATAAATAAAAATTTAATAAAGCATAGGATAAAACAACATAAATACAATTTAATAAAGCATAGGTAAAAACAACATAAATACAATTTAATAAAGCATACAATAAAACCACAGAAATACAATTTAATAAAGCATAGGATAAAACAACATAAATACAATTTAATAAAGCATAGGACAAAACAACATAAATACAATTTAATAAAGCAGAGGATAAAACAACATAAATACAATTTAATGAAACATAGGATAAACAACATAAATACAATTTAATAAAGCATAGGATAAAACAAAATAAATACAATTTAATAAAGCATAGGCTAAAACTACATAAATACAATTTAATAAAGCATAGGATAAAACAAATTAAATACAATATAATAAAGCATAGGATAAAACAACATAAATTCAATTTAATAAAGCAAAGGATAAAACAACATAAATACAATTTAATAAAGCATAAGATAAAACAACATGAATACAATTTAATAAAGCATAGGATAAAACAACATAAATATAATTTAATAAAGCATAGGATAAAACAACATAAATACAATTTAATAAAGCATAGGATAAAACAACATAAATACAATTTAATAAAGCATAGGTAAAACAACATAAATAAAAATTTAATAAAGCATAGGATAAAAAAACATAAATACAATTTAATAAAGCATAGGATAAAACAACATAAATACAATTTAATAAAGCATATGATAAAACAACATAAATACAATTTAATAAAGCATAGGTTAAAACAACATAAATACAATTTAATAAAGCATAGGATAAAACAACATAAATACAATTTAATAAAGCATAGGATAAAACAACATAAATACAATTTAATAAAACATAGGATAAAACAACATAAATTCTATTTAATAAAGCATAAGATAAAACAACATGAATACAATTTAATAAAGCATAGGTTAAAGCAACATAAATAAAATTTAATAAAGCATAGGATAAAACAACATAAATACAATTTAATAAAGCATAGGTTAAAACAACATAAATACAATTTAATAAAGCACAGGATAAAACAACATAAATACAATTTAATAAAGCATAGGATAAAACAACATAAATACAATTTAATAAAGCATAGGATAAAACAACATAAATACAATTAAATAAAGCATAGGATAAAACAACATAAATACAATTTAATAAAGCATAGGATAAAACAACATAAATACAATTTAATAAAGCATAGGATAAAACAACATAAATACAATTTAATAAAGCATAGGATAAAACAACATAAATAAAATTTAATAAAGCATAGGTTAAAATAACATAAATACAATTTAATAAAGCATAGGACAAAACAACATAAAAACAATTTAATAAAGCATAGTTTAAAACAACATAAATACAATTTAATAAAGCATAGGATAAAACCACAGAATTACAATTTAATAAAGCATAGGATAAAACAACATAAATACAATTTAATAAAGTAAAGACAAAACAACATAAATACAATTTAATAAAGCATAGGATAAAACAACATAAATACAATTTAATGAAACATAGGATAAACAACATAAATACAATTTAATAAAGCATAGGATAAACAACATAAATACAATTTAATAAAGCATAGGCTAAAACTACATAAATACAATTTAATAAAGCTTAGGATAAAACAAATTAAATACAATATAATAAAGCATAGGATAAAACAACATAAATTCAATTTAATAAAGCATAGGATAAAACAACATAAATACAATTTAATAAAGCATAAGATAAAACAACATGAATACAATTTAATAAAGCATAGGTTAAAGCAACATAAATACAATTTAATAAAGCATAGGATAAAACAACATAAATACAATTTAATAAAGCATAGGTTAAAACAACATAAATACAATTTAATAAAGCATAGGATAAAACAACATAAATACAATTTAAAAAAGCATAGGTTAAAACAACATAAATACAATTTAATAAAGCATAGGATAAAACAACATAAATACAATTTAATAAAGCTTAGGATAAAACAACATAAATACAATTTAATAAAGCATAGGATAAAACAACATAAATACAATTTAATAAAGCATAGGTTAAAACAACATAAATACAATTTAATAAAGCATAGGATAAAACAACATAAATACAATTTAATAAAGCATAGGTTAAAATAACATAAATACAATTTAATAAAGCATAGGACAAAACAACATAAAAACAATTTAATAAAGCATAGTTTAAAACAACATAAATACAATTTAATAAAGCATAGGATAAAACCACAGAATTACAATTTAATAAAGCATAGGATAAAACAACATAAATACAATTTAATAAAGTAAAGACAAAACAACATAAATACAATTTAATAAAGCATAGGATAAAACAACATAAATACAATTTAATGAAACATAGGATAAACAACATAAATACAATTTAATAAAGCATAGGATAAACAACATAAATACAATTTAATAAAGCATAGGCTAAAACTACATAAATACAATTTAATAAAGCTTAGGATAAAACAAATTAAATACAATATAATAAAGCATAGGATAAAACAACATAAATTCAATTTAATAAAGCATAGGATAAAACAACATAAATACAATTTAATAAAGCATAAGATAAAACAACATGAATACAATTTAATAAAGCATAGGTTAAAGCAACATAAATACAATTTAATAAAGCATAGGATAAAACAACATAAATACAATTTAATAAAGCATAGGTTAAAACAACATAAATACAATTTAATAAAGCATAGGATAAAACAACATAAATACAATTTAAAAAAGCATAGGTTAAAACAACATAAATACAATTTAATAAAGCATAGGATAAAACAACATAAATACAATTTAATAAAGCTTAGGATAAAACAACATAAATACAATTTAATAAAGCATAGGATAAAACAACATAAATACAATTTAATAAAGCATAGGTTAAAACAACATAAATACAATTTAATAAAGCATAGGATAAAACAACATAAATACAATTTAATAAAGCATAGGATAAAACAACATAAATAAAATTTAATAAAGCATAGGATAAAACAACATAAATAAAAATTGAATAAAGCATAGGATAAAACAACATAAATACAATTTAATAAAGCATAGGATAAAACAACATAAATAAAATTTAATAAAGCATAAGACAAAAAAACATAAATACAATTTAATAAAGCATATGTTAAAGCAACATAAATACAATTTAATAAAGCATAGGTTAAAACAACATAAATACAATTTAATAAAGCATAGGATAAAACAACATAAATACAATTTAATAAAGCTTAGGATAAAACAACATAAATACAATTTAATAAAGCATAGGATAAAACAACATAAATACAATTTAATAAGGCATAGGATAAAACAACATAAATACAATTTAATAAAGCATAGGTTAAAACAACATAAATACAATTTAATAAAGCACAGGATAAAACAACATAAATACAATTTAGTAAAGCATAGGTCAAAATAACATAAATACAATGTACTAAAGCATAGGATAAAACAACATAAATACAATTTAATAAAGCATAGGTTAAAACAACATAAATACAATTTAATAAAGCATAGGATAAACCAACATAAATACAATTTAATAAAGCATAGGATAAAACAACATAAATACAATGTACTAAAGCATAGGTTAAAACAACATAAATACAATTTAATAAAGCATAGGATAAAACAACATAAATACAATTTAATAAAGCATAGGATAAAACAACATAAATAAAAATTTAATAAAGCATAGGATAAAACAACATAAATACAATTTAATAAAGCATAGGATAAAACAACATAAATACAATTTAATAAAGCATAGGAT
Organism: Phyllobates terribilis; assembly: GCF_046119375.1. Classification (NCBI taxonomy): domain Eukaryota; kingdom Metazoa; phylum Chordata; class Amphibia; order Anura; family Dendrobatidae; genus Phyllobates; species Phyllobates terribilis. Next base: position 3,324,219 of record NW_027362778.1, read on the forward strand.
AAAACAACATAAATAAAATTTAATAAAGCATAGGATAAAACAACATAAATAAAATTTAATAAAGCATAGGTTAAAACAACATAAATACAATTTAATAAAGCATAGGATAAAACAACATAAATACAATTTAATAAAGCATAGGTTAAAACAACATAAATACAATTTAATAAAGCATAGGATAAAACAACATAAATACAATTTAATAAAGCATAGGTTAAAACAACATAAATACAATTTAATAAAGCATAGGATAAAACAACATAAATACAATTTAATAAAGCTTAGGATAAAACAACATAAATACAATTTAATAAAGCATAGGATAAAACAACATAAATACAATTTAATAAAGCATAGGATAAAACAACATAAATACAATTTAATAAAGCATAGGTTAAAACAACATAAATACAATTTAATAAAGCACAGGATAAAACAACATAAATACAATTTAGTAAAGCATAGGTCAAAATAACATAAATACAATCTAATAAAGCATAGGATAAAACAACATAAATACAATTTAATAAAGCATAGGTTAAAACAACATAAATACAATTTAATAAAGCATAGGATAAAACAACATAAATAAAATTTAATAAAGCATAGGATAAAACAACATAAATAAAAATTTAATAAAGCATAGGATAAAACAACATAAATACAATTTAATAAAGCATAGGATAAAACAACATAAATAAAATTTAATAAAGCATAGCATAAAACAACATAAATACAATTTAATAAAGCATAGGATAAAACAACATAAATACAATTTAATAAAGCATAGGTTAAAACAACATAAATACAATTTAATAAAGCATAGGATAAAACAACATAAATACAATTTAATAAAGCATAGGATAAATCAACATAAATACAATTTAATAAAGCATAGGATAAAACAACATAAATAAAAATTTAATAAAGCATAGGATAAAACAACATAAATACAATTTAATAAAGAATAGGATAAAACGACATAAATACAATTTAATAAAGCATAGGATAAAACAACATAAATACAATTTAATAAAGCATAGGATAAAACAACATAAATAAAATTTAATAAAGCAGAGGATAAAACAACATAAATACAATTTAATGAAACATAGGATAAACAACATAAATACAATTTAATAAAGCATAGGATAAAACAACATAAATACAATTTAATAAAGCTTAGGATAAAACAACATAAATAAAAATTGAATAAAGCATAGGATAAAACAACATAAATACAATTTAATAAAGCATAGGATAAAACAACATAAATAAAATTTAATAAAGCATAAGACAAAAAAACATAAATACAATTTAATAAAGCATATGTTAAAGCAACATAAATACAATTTAATAAAGCATAGGATAAAACAACATAAATACAATTTAATAAGGCATAGGATAAAACAACATAAATACAATTTAATAAAGCATAGGTTAAAACAACATAAATACAATTTAATAAAGCACAGGATAAAACAACATAAATACAATTTAGTAAAGCATAGGTCAAAATAACATAAATACAATGTACTAAAGCATAGGATAAAACAACATAAATACAATTTAATAAAGCATAGGTTAAAACAACATAAATACAATTTAATAAAGCATAGGATAAACCAACATAAATACAATTTAATAAAGCATAGGATAAAACAACATAAATACAATGTACTAAAGCATAGGTTAAAACAACATAAATCCAATTTAATAAAGCATAGGATAAAACAACATAAATACAATTTAATAAAGCATAGGATAAAACAACATAAATAAAAATTTAATAAAGCATAGGATAAAACAACATAAATACAATTTAATAAAGCATAGGATAAAACAACATAAATACAATTTAATAAAGCATAGGATAAAACAACATAAATAAAATTTAATAAAGCATAGGATAAAACAACATAAATAAAATTTAATAAAGCATAGGTTAAAACAACATAAATACAATTTAATAAAGCATAGGATAAAACAACATAAATAAAATTTAATAAAGCATAAGACAAAAAAACATAAATACAATTTAATAAAGCATATGTTAAAGCAACATAAATACAATTTAATAAAGCATAGGATAAAACAACATAAATACAATTTAATAAGGCATAGGATAAAACAACATAAATACAATTTAATAAAGCATAGGTTAAAACAACATAAATACAATTTAATAAAGCACAGGATAAAACAACATAAATACAATTTAGTAAAGCATAGGTCAAAATAACATAAATACAATGTACTAAAGCATAGGATAAAACAACATAAATACAATTTAATAAAGCATAGGTTAAAACAACATAAATACAATTTAATAAAGCATAGGATAAACCAACATAAATACAATTTAATAAAGCATAGGATAAAACAACATAAATACAATGTACTAAAGCATAGGTTAAAACAACATAAATCCAATTTAATAAAGCATAGGATAAAACAACATAAATACAATTTAATAAAGCATAGGATAAAACAACATAAATAAAAATTTAATAAAGCATAGGATAAAACAACATAAATACAATTTAATAAAGCATAGGATAAAACAACATAAATACAATTTAATAAAGCATAGGATAAAACAACATAAATAAAATTTAATAAAGCATAGGATAAAACAACATAAATAAAATTTAATAAAGCATAGGTTAAAACAACATAAATACAATTTAATAAAGCATAGGATAAAACAACATAAATACAATTTAATAAAGCATAGGTTAAAACAACATAAATACAATTTAATAAAGCATAGGATAAAACAACATAAATACAATTTAATAAAGCATAGGTTAAAACAACATAAATACAATTTAATAAAGCATAGGATAAAACAACATAAATACAATTTAATAAAGCTTAGGATAAAACAACATAAATACAATTTAATAAAGCATAGGATAAAACAACATAAATACAATTTAATAAAGCATAGGATAAAACAACATAAATACAATTTAATAAAGCATAGGTTAAAACAACATAAATACAATTTAATAAAGCACAGGATAAAACAACATAAATACAATTTAGTAAAGCATAGGTCAAAATAACATAAATACAATCTAATAAAGCATAGGATAAAACAACATAAATACAATTTAATAAAGCATAGGTTAAAACAACATAAATACAATTTAATAAAGCATAGGATAAAACAACATAAATAAAATTTAATAAAGCATAGGATAAAACAACATAAATAAAAATTTAATAAAGCATAGGATAAAACAACATAAATACAATTTAATAAAGCATAGGATAAAACAACATAAATAAAATTTAATAAAGCATAGCATAAAACAACATAAATACAATTTAATAAAGCATAGGATAAAACAACATAAATACAATTTAATAAAGCATAGGTTAAAACAACATAAATACAATTTAATAAAGCATAGGATAAAACAACATAAATACAATTTAATAAAGCATAGGATAAAACAACATAAATACAATTTAATAAAGCATAGGATAAAACAACATAAATAAAAATTTAATAAAGCATAGGATAAAACAACATAAATACAATTTAATAAAGCATAGGATAAAACGACATAAATACAATTTAATAAAGCATAGGATAAAACAACATAAATACAATTTAATAAAGCATAGGATAAAACAACATAAATAAAATTTAATAAAGCAGAGGATAAAACAACATAAATACAATTTAATGAAACATAGGATAAACAACATAAATACAATTTAATAAAGCATAGGTTAAAACAACATAAATACAATTTAATAAAGCACAGGATAAAACAACATAAATACAATTTAATAAAGCATAAGAAAAAAAAACATAAATACAATTTAATAAAGCATATGTTAAAGCAACATAAATACAATTTAATAAAGCATAGGTTAAAACAACATAAATACAATTTAATAAAGCATAGGATAAAACAACATAAATACAATTTAATAAAGCTTAGGATAAAACAACATAAATACAATTTAATAAAGCATAGGATAAAACAACATAAATACAATTTAATAAGGCATAGGATAAAACAACATAAATACAATTTAATAAAGCATAGGTTAAAACAACATAAATACAATTTAATAAAGCACAGGATAAAACAACATAAATACAATTTAGTAAAGCATAGGTCAAAATAACATAAATACAATGTACTAAAGCATAGGATAAAACAACATAAATACAATTTAATAAAGCATAGGTTAAAACAACATAAATACAATTTAATAAAGCATAGGATAAAACAACATAAATACAATTTAATAAAGCATAGGATAAAACAACATAAATACAATTTAATAAAGCATAGCATAAAACAACATAAATACAATTTAATAAAGCATAGGATAAAACAACATAAATACAATTTAATAAAGCATAAGTTAAAACAACATAAATACAATTTAATGAAGCATAGGATAAAACAACATAAATACAATTTAATAAAGCATAGGATAAAACAACATAAATACAATTTAATAAAGCATAGGATAAAACAACATAAATAAAAATTTAATAAAGCATAGGATAAAACAACATAAATACAATTTAATAAAGCATAGGATAAAACAACATAAATACAATTTAATAAAGCATAGGATAAAACAACATAAATACAATTTAATAAAGCATAGGATAAAACAACATAAATAAAATTTAATAAAGCATAGGTTAAAACAACATAAATACAATTTAATAAAGCATAGGATAAAACCACAGAAATACAATTTAATAAAGCATAGGATAAAACAACATAAATGCAATTTAATAAAGCATAGGACAAAACAACATAAATACAATATAATAAAGCAGAGGATAAAACAACATAAATACAATTTAATGAAACATAGGATAAACAACATAAATACAATTTAATAAAGCATAGGATAAAACAACATAAATACAATTTAATAAAGCATAGGCTAAAGCTACATAAATACAATTTAATAAAGCATAGGATAAAACAAATTAAATACAATATAATAAAGCATAGGATAAAACAACATAATTTAATAAAGCATAGGATAAAACAACATAAATACAATTTAATAAAGCACATGATAAAACAAAATAAATAAAATTTAATAAAGCATAGGATAAAACCACAGAAATACAATTTAATAAAGCATAGGATAAAACAACATAAATACAATTTAATAAAGCATAGGACAAAACAACATAAATACAATTTAATAAAGCAGAGGATAAAACAACATAAATACAATTTAATGAAACATAGGATAAACAACATAAATACAATTTAATAAAGCATAGGTTAAAACAACATAAATACAATTTAATAAAGCACAGGATAAAACAACATAAATACAATTTAATAAAGCATAAGACAAAAAAACATAAATACAATTTTATAAAGCATATGTTAAAGCAACATAAATACAATTTAATAAAGCATAGGTTAAAACAACATAAATACAATTTAATAAAGCATAGGATAAAACAACATAAATGCAATTTAATAAAGCTTAGGATAAAACAACATAAATACAATTTAATAAAGCATAGGATAAAACAACATAAATACAATTTAATAAGGCATAGGATAAAACAACATAAATACAATTTAATAAAGCATAGGTTAAAACAACATAAATACAATTTAATAAAGCACAGGATAAAACAACATAAATACAATTTAGTAAAGCATAGGTCAAAATAACATAAATACAATGTACTAAAGCATAGGATAAAACAACATAAATACAATTTAATAAAGCATAGGATAAAACAACATAAATACAATTTAATAAAGCATAGGTTAAAACAACATAAATAAAATTTAATAAAGCATAGGATAAAACAACATAAATATAAATTTAATAAAGCATAGGATAAAACAACATAAATACAATTTAATAAAGCATAGGATAAAACAACATAAATACAATTTAATAAAGCATAGCATAAAACAACATAAATACAATTTAATAAAGCATAGGATAAAACAACATAAATACAATTTAATAAAGCATAAGTTAAAACAACATAAATACAATTTAATGAAGCATAGGATAAAACAACATAAATACAATTTAATAAAGCATAGGATAAAACAACATAAATACAATTTAATAAAGCATAGGATAAAACAACATAAATAAAAATTTAATAAAGCATAGGATAAAACAACATAAATACAATTTAATAAAGCATAGGATAAAACAACATAAATACAATTTAATAAAGCATAGGATAAAACAACATAAATACAATTTAATAAAGCATAGGATAAAACAACATAAATAAAATTTAATAAAGCATAGGTTAAAACAACATAAATACAATTTAATAAAGCATAGGATAAAACCACAGAAATACAATTTAATAAAGCATAGGATAAAACAACATAAATGCAATTTAATAAAGCATAGGACAAAACAACATAAATACAATATAATAAAGCAGAGGATAAAACAACATAAATACAATTTAATGAAACATAGGATAAACAACATAAATACAATTTAATAAAGCATAGGATAAAACAACATAAATACAATTTAATAAAGCATAGGCTAAAGCTACATAAATACAATTTAATAAAGCATAGGATAAAACAAATTAAATACAATATAATAAAGCATAGGATAAAACAACATAATTTAATAAAGCATAGGATAAAACAACATAAATACAATTTAATAAAGCACATGATAAAACAAAATAAATAAAATTTAATAAAGCATAGGATAAAACCACAGAAATACAATTTAATAAAGCATAGGATAAAACAACATAAATACAATTTAATAAAGCATAGGACAAAACAACATAAATACAATTTAATAAAGCAGAGGATAAAACAACATAAATACAATTTAATGAAACATAGGATAAACAACATAAATACAATTTAATAAAGCATAGGTTAAAACAACATAAATACAATTTAATAAAGCACAGGATAAAACAACATAAATACAATTTAATAAAGCATAAGACAAAAAAACATAAATACAATTTTATAAAGCATATGTTAAAGCAACATAAATACAATTTAATAAAGCATAGGTTAAAACAACATAAATACAATTTAATAAAGCATAGGATAAAACAACATAAATGCAATTTAATAAAGCTTAGGATAAAACAACATAAATACAATTTAATAAAGCATAGGATAAAACAACATAAATACAATTTAATAAGGCATAGGATAAAACAACATAAATACAATTTAATAAAGCATAGGTTAAAACAACATAAATACAATTTAATAAAGCACAGGATAAAACAACATAAATACAATTTAGTAAAGCATAGGTCAAAATAACATAAATACAATGTACTAAAGCATAGGATAAAACAACATAAATACAATTTAATAAAGCATAGGATAAAACAACATAAATACAATTTAATAAAGCATAGGTTAAAACAACATAAATACAATTTAATAAAGCATAGGATAAAACAACATAAATACAATTTAATAAAGCATAGGATAAAACAACATAAATAAAATTTAATAAAGCATAGGATAAAACAACATAAATAAAAATTGAATAAAGCATAGGATAAAACAACATAAATACAATTTAATAAAGCATAGGATAAAACAACATAAATAAAATTTAATAAAGCATAAGACAAAAAAACATAAATACAATTTAATAAAGCATATGTTAAAGCAACATAAATACAATTTAATAAAGCATAGGTTAAAACAACATAAATACAATTTAATAAAGCATAGGATAAAACAACATAAATACAATTTAATAAAGCTTAGGATAAAACAACATAAATACAATTTAATAAAGCATAGGATAAAACAACATAAATACAATTTAATAAGGCATAGGATAAAACAACATAAATACAATTTAATAAAGCATAGGTTAAAACAACATAAATACAATTTAATAAAGCACAGGATAAAACAACATAAATACAATTTAGTAAAGCATAGGTCAAAATAACATAAATACAATGTACTAAAGCATAGGATAAAACAACATAAATACAATTTAATAAAGCATAGGTTAAAACAACATAAATACAATTTAATAAAGCATAGGATAAACCAACATAAATACAATTTAATAAAGCATAGGATAAAACAACATAAATACAATGTACTAAAGCATAGGTTAAAACAACATAAATACAATTTAATAAAGCATAGGATAAAACAACATAAATACAATTTAATAAAGCATAGGATAAAACAACATAAATAAAAATTTAATAAAGCATAGGATAAAACAACATAAATACAATTTAATAAAGCATAGGATAAAACAACATAAATACAATTTAATAAAGCATAGGATAAAACAACATAAATAAAATTTAATAAAGCATAGGATAAAACAACATAAATAAAATTTAATAAAGCATAGGTTAAAACAACATAAATACAATTTAATAAAGCATAGGATAAAACAACATAAATACAATTTAATAAAGCATAGGTTAAAACAACATAAATACAATTTAATAAAGCATAGGATAAAACAACATAAATACAATTTAATAAAGCATAGGTTAAAACAACATAAATACAATTTAATAAAGCATAGGATAAAACAACATAAATACAATTTAATAAAGCTTAGGATAAAACAACATAAATACAATTTAATAAAGCATAGGATAAAACAACATAAATACAATTTAATAAAGCATAGGATAAAACAACATAAATACAATTTAATAAAGCATAGGTTAAAACAACATAAATACAATTTAATAAAGCACAGGATAAAACAACATAAATACAATTTAGTAAAGCATAGGTCAAAATAACATAAATACAATCTAATAAAGCATAGGATAAAACAACATAAATACAATTTAATAAAGCATAGGTTAAAACAACATAAATACAATTTAATAAAGCATAGGATAAAACAACATAAATAAAATTTAATAAAGCATAGGATAAAACAACATAAATAAAAATTTAATAAAGCATAGGATAAAACAACATAAATACAATTTAATAAAGCATAGGATAAAACAACATAAATAAAATTTAATAAAGCATAGCATAAAACAACATAAATACAATTTAATAAAGCATAGGATAAAACAACATAAATACAATTTAATAAAGCATAGGTTAAAACAACATAAATACAATTTAATAAAGCATAGGATAAAACAACATAAATACAATTTAATAAAGCATAGGATAAAACAGCATAAATACAATTTAATAAAGCATAGGATAAAACAACATAAATAAAAATTTAATAAAGCATAGGATAAAACAACATAAATACAATTTAATAAAGAATAGGATAAAACGACATAAATACAATTTAATAAAGCATAGGATAAAACAACATAAATACAATTTAATAAAGCATAGGATAAAACAACATAAATAAAATTTAATAAAGCAGAGGATAAAACAACATAAATACAATTTAATGAAACATAGGATAAACAACATAAATACAATTTAATAAAGCATAGGATAAAACAACATAAATACAATTTAATAAAGCTTAGGATAAAACAACATAAATACAATTTAATAAAGCATAGGATAAAACAACATAAATACAATTTAATAAAGCATAGGTTAAAACAACATAAATACAATTTAATAAAGCATAGGATAAAACAACATAAATACAATTTAATAAAGCATAGGATAAAACAACATAAATAAAATTTAATAAAGCATAGGATAAAACAACATAAATAAAAATTGAATAAAGCATAGGATAAAACAACATAAATACAATTTAATAAAGCATAGGATAAAACAACATAAATAAAATTTAATAAAGCATAAGACAAAAAAACATAAATACAATTTAATAAAGCATATGTTAAAGCAACATAAATACAATTTAATAAAGCATAGGTTAAAACAACATAAATACAATTTAATAAAGCATAGGATAAAACAACATAAATACAATTTAATAAAGCTTAGGATAAAACAACATAAATACAATTTAATAAAGCATAGGATAAAACAACATAAATACAATTTAATAAGGCATAGGATAAAACAACATAAATACAATTTAATAAAGCATAGGTTAAAACAACATAAATACAATTTAATAAAGCACAGGATAAAACAACATAAATACAATTTAGTAAAGCATAGGTCAAAATAACATAAATACAATGTACTAAAGCATAGGATAAAACAACATAAATACAATTTAATAAAGCATAGGTTAAAACAACATAAATACAATTTAATAAAGCATAGGATAAACCAACATAAATACAATTTAATAAAGCATAGGATAAAACAACATAAATACAATGTACTAAAGCATAGGTTAAAACAACATAAATCCAATTTAATAAAGCATAGGATAAAACAACATAAATACAATTTAATAAAGCATAGGATAAAACAACATAAATAAAAATTTAATAAAGCATAGGATAAAACAACATAAATACAATTTAATAAAGCATAGGATAAAACAACATAAATACAATTTAATAAAGCATAGGATAAAACAACATAAATAAAATTTAATAAAGCATAGGATAAAACAACATAAATAAAATTTAATAAAGCATAGGTTAAAACAACATAAATACAATTTAATAAAGCATAGGATAAAACAACATAAATACAATTTAATAAAGCATAGGTTAAAACAACATAAATACAATTTAATAAAGCATAGGATAAAACAACATAAATACAATTTAATAAAGCATAGGTTAAAACAACATAAATACAATTTAATAAAGCATAGGATAAAACAACATAAATACAATTTAATAAAGCTTAGGATAAAACAACATAAATACAATTTAATAAAGCATAGGATAAAACAACATAAATACAATTTAATAAAGCATAGGATAAAACAACATAAATACAATTTAATAAAGCATAGGTTAAAACAACATAAATACAATTTAATAAAGCACAGGATAAAACAACATAAATACAATTTAGTAAAGCATAGGTCAAAATAACATAAATACAATCTAATAAAGCATAGGATAAAACAACATCAATACAATTTAATAAAGCATAGGTTAAAACAACATAAATACAATTTAATAAAGCATAGGATAAAACAACATAAATAAAATTTAATAAAGCATAGGATAAAACAACATAAATAAAAATTTAATAAAGCATAGGATAAAACAACATAAATACAATTTAATAAAGCATAGGATAAAACAACATAAATAAAATTTAATAAAGCATAGCATAAAACAACATAAATACAATTTAATAAAGCATAGGATAAAACAACATAAATACAATTTAATAAAGCATAGGTTAAAACAACATAAATACAATTTAATAAAGCATAGGATAAAACAACATAAATACAATTTAATAAAGCATAGGATAAAACAACATAAATACAATTTAATAAAGCATAGGATAAAACAACATAAATAAAAATTTAATAAAGCATAGGATAAAACAACATAAATACAATTTAATAAAGCATAGGATAAAACGACATAAATACAATTTAATAAAGCATAGGATAAAACAACATAAATACAATTTAATAAAGCATAGGATAAAACAACATAAATAAAATTTAATAAAGCAGAGGATAAAACAACATAAATACAATTTAATGAAACATAGGATAAACAACATAAATACAATTTAATAAAGCATAGGTTAAAACAACATAAATACAATTTAATAAAGCACAGGATAAAACAACATAAATACAATTTAATAAAGCATAAGAAAAAAAAACATAAATACAATTTAATAAAGCATATGTTAAAGCAACATAAATACAATTTAATAAAGCATAGGTTAAAACAACATAAATACAATTTAATAAAGCATAGGATAAAACAACATAAATACAATTTAATAAAGCTTAGGATAAAACAACATAAATACAATTTAATAAAGCATAGGATAAAACAACATAAATACAATTTAATAAGGCATAGGATAAAACAACATAAATACAATTTAATAAAGCATAGGTTAAAACAACATAAATACAATTTAATAAAGCACAGGATAAAACAACATAAATACAATTTAGTAAAGCATAGGTCAAAATAACATAAATACAATGTACTAAAGCATAGGATAAAACAACATAAATACAATTTAATAAAGCATAGGTTAAAACAACATAAATACAATTTAATAAAGCATAGGATAAAACAACATAAATACAATTTAATAAAGCATAGGATAAAACAACATAAATAAAATTTAATAAAGCATAGGATAAAACAACATAAATATAAATTTAATAAAGCATAGGATAAAACAACATAAATACAATTTAATAAAGCATAGGATAAAACAACATAAATACAATTTAATAAAGCATAGCATAAAACAACATAAATACAATTTAATAAAGCATAGGATAAAACAACATAAATACAATTTAATAAAGCATAAGTTAAAACAACATAAATACAATTTAATGAAGCATAGGATAAAACAACATAAATACAATTTAATAAAGCATAGGATAAAACAACATAAATACAATTTAATAAAGCATAGGATAAAACAACATAAATAAAAATTTAATAAAGCATAGGATAAAACAACATAAATACAATTTAATAAAGCATAGGATAAAACAACATAAATACAATTTAATAAAGCATAGGATAAAACAACATAAATACAATTTAATAAAGCATAGGATAAAACAACATAAATAAAATTTAATAAAGCATAGGTTAAAACAACATAAATACAATTTAATAAAGCATAGGATAAAACCACAGAAATACAATTTAATAAAGCATAGGATAAAACAACATAAATGCAATTTAATAAAGCATAGGACAAAACAACATAAATACAATATAATAAAGCAGAGGATAAAACAACATAAATACAATTTAATGAAACATAGGATAAACAACATAAATACAATTTAATAAAGCATAGGATAAAACAACATAAATACAATTTAATAAAGCATAGGCTAAAGCTACATAAATACAATTTAATAAAGCATAGGATAAAACAAATTAAATACAATATAATAAAGCATAGGATAAAACAACATAATTTAATAAAGCATAGGATAAAACAACATAAATACAATTTAATAAAGCACATGATAAAACAAAATAAATAAAATTTAATAAAGCATAGGATAAAACCACAGAAATACAATTTAATAAAGCATAGGATAAAACAACATAAATACAATTTAATAAAGCATAGGACAAAACAACATAAATACAATTTAATAAAGCAGAGGATAAAACAACATAAATACAATTTAATGAAACATAGGATAAACAACATAAATACAATTTAATAAAGCATAGGTTAAAACAACATAAATACAATTTAATAAAGCACAGGATAAAACAACATAAATACAATTTAATAAAGCATAAGACAAAAAAACATAAATACAATTTAATAAAGCATATGTTAAAGCAACATAAATACAATTTAATAAAGCATAGGTTAAAACAACATAAATACAATTTAATAAAGCATAGGATAAAACAACATAAATGCAATTTAATAAAGCTTAGGATAAAACAACATAAATACAATTTAATAAAGCATAGGATAAAACAACATAAATACAATTTAATAAGGCATAGGATAAAACAACATAAATACAATTTAATAAAGCATAGGTTAAAACAACATAAATACAATTTAATAAAGCACAGGATAAAACAACATAAATACAATTTAGTAAAGCATAGGTCAAAATAACATAAATACAATGTACTAAAGCATAGGATAAAACAACATAAATACAATTTAATAAAGCATAGGTTAAAACAACATAAATACAATTTAATAAAGCATAGGATAAAACAACATAAATAAAATTTAATAAAGCAGAGGATAAAACAACATAAATACAATTTAATGAAACATAGGATAAACAACATAAATACAATTTAATAAAGCATAGGTTAAAACAACATAAATACAATTTAATAAAGCACAGGATAAAACAACATAAATACAATTTAATAAAGCATAAGAAAAAAAACATAAATACAATTTAATAAAGCATATGTTAAAGCAACATAAATACAATTTAATAAAGCATAGGTTAAAACAACATAAATACAATTTAATAAAGCATAGGATAAAACAACATAAATACAATTTAATAAAGCTTAGGATAAAACAACATAAATACAATTTAATAAAGCATAGGATAAAACAACATAAATACAATTTAATAAGGCATAGGATAAAACAACATAAATACAATTTAATAAAGCATAGGTTAAAACAACATAAATACAATTTAATAAAGCACAGGATAAAACAACATAAATACAATTTAGTAAAGCATAGGTCAAAATAACATAAATACAATGTACTAAAGCATAGGATAAAACAACATAAATACAATTTAATAAAGCATAGGTTAAAACAACATAAATACAATTTAATAAAGCATAGGATAAAACAACATAAATACAATTTAATAAAGCATAGGATAAAACAACATAAATAAAATTTAATAAAGCATAGGATAAAACAACATAAATATAAATTTAATAAAGCATAGGATAAAACAACATAAATACAATTTAATAAAGCATAGGATAAAACAACATAAATACAATTTAATAAAGCATAGCATAAAACAACATAAATACAATTTAATAAAGCATAGGATAAAACAACATAAATACAATTTAATAAAGCATAAGTTAAAACAACATAAATACAATTTAATGAAGCATAGGATAAAACAACATAAATACAATTTAATAAAGCATAGGATAAAACAACATAAATACAATTTAATAAAGCATAGGATAAAACAACATAAATAAAAATTTAATAAAGCATAGGATAAAACAACATAAATACAATTTAATAAAGCATAGGATAAAACAACATAAATACAATTTAATAAAGCATAGGATAAAACAACATAAATACAATTTAATAAAGCATAGGATAAAACAACATAAATAAAATTTAATAAAGCATAGGTTAAAACAACATAAATACAATTTAATAAAGCATAGGATAAAACCACAGAAATACAATTTAATAAAGCATAGGATAAAACAACATAAATGCAATTTAATAAAGCATAGGACAAAACAACATAAATACAATATAATAAAGCAGAGGATAAAACAACATAAATACAATTTAATGAAACATAGGATAAACAACATAAATACAATTTAATAAAGCATAGGATAAAACAACATAAATACAATTTAATAAAGCATAGGCTAAAGCTACATAAATACAATTTAATAAAGCATAGGATAAAACAAATTAAATACAATATAATAAAGCATAGGATAAAACAACATAATTTAATAAAGCATAGGATAAAACAACATAAATACAATTTAATAAAGCACATGATAAAACAAAATAAATAAAATTTAATAAAGCATAGGATAAAACCACAGAAATACAATTTAATAAAGCATAGGATAAAACAACATAAATACAATTTAATAAAGCATAGGACAAAACAACATAAATACAATTTAATAAAGCAGAGGATAAAACAACATAAATACAATTTAATGAAACATAGGATAAACAACATAAATACAATTTAATAAAGCATAGGTTAAAACAACATAAATACAATTTAATAAAGCACAGGATAAAACAACATAAATACAATTTAATAAAGCATAAGACAAAAAAACATAAATACAATTTAATAAAGCATATGTTAAAGCAACATAAATACAATTTAATAAAGCATAGGTTAAAACAACATAAATACAATTTAATAAAGCATAGGATAAAACAACATAAATGCAATTTAATAAAGCTTAGGATAAAACAACATAAATACAATTTAATAAAGCATAGGATAAAACAACATAAATACAATTTAATAAGGCATAGGATAAAACAACATAAATACAATTTAATAAAGCATAGGTTAAAACAACATAAATACAATTTAATAAAGCACAGGATAAAACAACATAAATACAATTTAGTAAAGCATAGGTCAAAATAACATAAATACAATGTACTAAAGCATAGGATAAAACAACATAAATACAATTTAATAAAGCATAGGTTAAAACAACATAAATACAATTTAATAAAGCATAGGATAAAACAACATAAATACAATTTAATAAAGCATAGGATAAAACAACATAAATAAAAATTTAATAAAGCATAGGATAAAACAACATAAATACAATTTAATAAAGCATAGGATAAAACAACATACACACAATTTAATAAAGCATACGTTAAAACAACATAAATACAATTAAATAAAGCATAGGATAAAACAACATAAATACAAATTAATAAAGCATAGGTTAAAACAACATAAATACAATTTAATAAAGCATAGGATAAAACAACATAAATTCAATTTAATAAAGCATAGGATAAAACAACATAAATACAATTTAATAAAGCATAGGATAAAACAACATAAATACTTTTTAATAAAGCATAGGATAAAACCACATAAATACAATTTAATAAAGCACAGGATAAAACAAAATAAATACAATTTAATAAAGCATAGGATAAAACAACATAAATACAATTTAATAAAGCATACGTTAAAACAACATAAATACAATTTAATAAAGCATAGGAAAAAACAACATAAATACAATTTAATAAAGCATAGGATAAAACAACATAAATACAATTTAATAAAGCATACGTTAAAACAACATAAATACAATTTAATAAAGCATAGGAAAAAACAACATAAATACAATTTAATAAAGCATAGGATAAAACAACATAAATACAATTTAATAAAGCATAGGATAAAACAACATAAATACAATTTAATAAAGCATAGGTTAAAACAACATAAATACAATTTAATAAAGCATAGGACAAAACAACATTAATACAATTTAATAAAGCATAGGTTAAAACAACATAAATACAATTTAATAAAGCATAGGTTAAAACAACATAAATCCAATTTAATAAAGCATAGGATAAAACAACATAAATACAATTTAATAAAGCACAGGATAAAACAACATAAATACAATTTAATAAAGCATAGGATAAAACAACATAAATACAATTTAATAAAGCATAGGATAAAACAACATAAATACTTTTTAATAAAGCATAGGATAAAACCACATAAATACAATTTAATAAAGCACAGGATAAAACAATATAAATACAATTTAATAAAGCATAGGATAAAACAAGATAAATTCAATTTAATAAAGCATAGGATAAAACAACATAAATACAATTTAATAAAGCATAGGATAAAACAACATAAATACAATTTAATAAAGCATAGGATAAAACAACATAAATACAATTTAATAAAGCATAGGATAAAACAACATAAATAAAATGTAAGCATAGGTTAAAACAACATAAATACAATTTAATAAAGCATAGGTTAAAACAACATAAATACAATTTAATAAAGCATAGGACAAAACAACATAAATACAATTTAATAAAGCATACGTTAAAACAACATAAATACAATTAAATAAAGCATAGGTTAAAACAACATAAATACAATTTAATAAAGCATAGGATAAAACAACATAAATACAATTTAATAAAGCATAGGTTAAAACAACATAAATACAATTTAATAAAGCATAGGATAAAACAACATAAATTCAATTTAATAAAGCATGGGATATAACAACATAAATACAATTTAATAAAGCATAGGATAAAACAACATAAATTCAATTTAATAAAGCATAGGATATAACAACATAAATACAATTTAATAAAGCATAGGATAAAACAACATAAATACAATTTAACACTAGGACTACTGGACTTGTGACCCCGCCTAGAACTACTGAAAGGAGTCATTTTGACTCCTTGCTTGTTTTCGTTTATTTTTAGAGTTTCATTTGTGGTTATTTATTAATAATTATATTTTTTGTAATGTATTATTATTGTGAGATCCAACAGTAATGCTTTTGATTGTTTTTTTTCTGCTTTTCTTATTTTTCTACAGAAAATAACAATAATTATAATAGACGTTTTTCAAACATTTTTTTTTATTCAAGTGCACACATATAAACAACAACTGAAGAACAAAAAGCAGAGAAAATGTAGGTGGAGGAGCATAAAAATGAAAATATGGCGCAGAATTCACCTTCTAAACATTTGGTGTTTCGCATTTTAGGCATTGCCTTTGATTTATGGCAGTACATTGCCCACACAAAGACTTACCACAAGTCTTACAATTTCCGACAGATCTATTTTTCTTGCACTTTTCTTTGATCTGGCAAAATTTTGTTTGAACCATCACTTCTGAGCATGTAGAAACTTGGGACGTGGAACCCTTTTCCCTATCTGTGACATAAGGACCACTCAACTCTCTCACAAGCGTTTGCAAAAATGCCTTGCGTGACATTTTTTGGTGGGTAATCTCCTTGAATATTATCCATGCATTTATACCCGCAAAGTCTAAGGCATTTTCAAATGCATGAACAGGCCATCTCCTTGTGCATGTTCGTGTGGTATATTTTCGTGCCATCTGATCCACTACATCTACTCCATATTTTGTTTCATTGTAAAACTTTACCGTTTCTGGAGTTTTTTTAGCGGAATCAGATGCAACAACAACATCTGGATGGACGGAACTCAAAATGACAACATTTTTGTTGGGCTTTCCTTGATATACTGTAAGTGTAAAATTGTCTTCATTTCTAAACACTTTAGTGTTGTACAATTCCTCTTTCATGGATTTTATTTCTTTAGGCACTTCTCGCCTTATCTTGTTCAGTGTTCCCACGATGGTTGTTCCTTTGCTTTTTAGCTGTTTAGCTAATTTTGCTGAAGTAAAATAATTATCGGTTGTAACATTGCGACCTTTTTTCCAAAACGGATCCAATAACTTCATTACCACATGGTCAGCTAAACGGTCCTCAGCACGGCGTGTGTCATCTTTGCCTAGATAAGGGAAACCATTTGCCAGATATTTGCTCCTCTTATCAACAGCTAGCCAATATTTGTGGCCATATTTATCTGGTTTGGAAGGCATGTACTGCGTGAATGGACACCTAGTTTTGCTTGGGAAAAGTTGCTCATCCACCATTATGTATGGGCCAGGTTTGTAACACGCAATACAATTTTCAATAAACCTGTCCCACACAGTAGAAAATAAAGCAAACTTGTCCGTTTGCAGTCTCTCCGATCGAGTAGATTTCTCATCAAATCTGAGAAACCTCATAATTTCAACAAAGCAGTCCCTAGACATTGTCGCTTTGCAAAACGGTATTCCCCAGTCATTACACCAAATACTGCTAATCGAGTGACGGTTCGTGCCAGATATTCCACGAGCATAGAATATCGCAATGAATGCATCTAGCTCCTCATCAGATAGAGTTTGTTCAGCATTACACAGTAATACAAGCAGGTAAAACACAAGGAAAATGTGAAAAGTTGACATGTAAATTGAACTACATCTATATGAACATCAGGGTAAATAAGACAGAGTGAAAAAATTATGCACAAAACTTTATAGCAACATTTAGTGACAAAAGGACCTCAAAATATAGTAGGGAGTCAAAATGACTCCCTTCAGTAGTTCTTGGTAAATTTTGAAAAAAACGCGCAAATTTTTCACCAAAATTATTTATTCTCACAAAATCTTTTTTCACATCATATTTGAGGAAAAGTCACCGAGTTTCAAGCCGGAAGTCTGAAAAATGTAGTCACAGAAGAGAAATAAAAAACGAAAGGAGTCAAAATGACTCCATCAGTAGTTCTAGTGTTAATAAAGCATAGGATAAAACAACATAAATCCAATTTAATAAAGCATAGGATAAAACAACATAAATCCAATTTAATAAAGCATAGGATAAAACAACATACATACAATTTAATAAAGCATAGGATAAAACAACATAAATACTTTTTAATAAAGCATAGGATAAAACCACAAAAATACAATTTAATAAAGCACAGGATAAAACAACATAAATAAAATTTAATAAAGCATAGGATAAAACAACATAAATACAATTTAATAAAGCATAGGACAAAACAACATAAATACTTTTTAATAAAGCATAGGATAAAACCACATAAATACAATTTAATAAAGCACAGGATAAAACAATATAAATACAATTTAATAAAGCATAGGATAAAACAACATAAATACAATTTAATAAAGCATACGTTAAAACAACATAAATACAATTAAATAAAGCATAGGATAAAACAACATAAATACAATTTAATAAAGCATATGTTAAAACAACATAAATACAATTTAATAAAGCATAGGATAAAACAACATAAATACAATTTAATAAAGCATAGGATAAAACAACATAAATACAATTTAATAAAGCATAGGATAAAACAACATAAATACAATTTAATAAAGCATAGGATAAAACAACATAAATACAATTTAATAAAGCATAGGATAAAACAACATAAATAAAATTTAATAAAGCATAGGTTAAAACAACATAAATACAATTTAATAAAGCATAGGTTAAAACAACATAAAAACAATTTAATAAAGCATAGGATAAAACAACATAAATAAAATTTAATAAAGCATAGGATAAAACAATATAAATACAATTTAATAAAGCATAGGATAAAACAACATAAATACAATTTAATAAAGCATAGGATAAAACAACATAAATAAAATTTAATAAAGCATAGGATAAAACAACATAAATAGAATTTAATAAAGCATAGGATAAAACAACATACACACAATTTAATAAAGCATACGTTAAAACAACATAAATACAATTAAATAAAGCATAGGATAAAACAACATAAATACAAATTAATAAAGCATAGGTTAAAACAACATAAATACAATTTAATAAAGCATAGGATAAAACAACATAAATTCAATTTAATAAAGCATAGGATAAAACAACATAAATACAATTTAATAAAGCATAGGATAAAACAACATAAATACTTTTTAATAAAGCATAGGATAAAACCACATAAATACAATTTAATAAAGCACAGGATAAAACAAAATAAATACAATTTAATAAAGCATAGGATAAAACAACATTAATACAATTTAATAAAGCATAGGTTAAAACAACATAAATACAATTTAATAAAGCATAGGTTAAAACAACATAAATCCAATTTAATAAAGCATAGGATAAAACAACATAAATACAATTTAATAAAGCACAGGATAAAACAACATAAATACAATTTAATAAAGCATAGGATAAAACAACATAAATACAATTTAATAAAGCATAGGATAAAACAACATAAATACTTTTTAATAAAGCATAGGATAAAACCACATAAATACAATTTAATAAAGCACAGGATAAAACAATATAAATACAATTTAATAAAGCATAGGATAAAACAAGATAAATTCAATTTAATAAAGCATAGGATAAAACAACATAAATACAATTTAATAAAGCATAGGATAAAACAACATAAATACAATTTAATAAAGCATAGGATAAAACAACATAAATACAATTTAATAAAGCATAGGATAAAACAACATAAATAAAATGTAAGCATAGGTTAAAACAACATAAATACAATTTAATAAAGCATAGGTTAAAACAACATAAATACAATTTAATAAAGCATAGGACAAAACAACATAAATACAATTTAATAAAGCATACGTTAAAACAACATAAATACAATTAAATAAAGCATAGGTTAAAACAACATAAATACAATTTAATAAAGCATAGGATAAAACAACATAAATACAATTTAATAAAGCATAGGTTAAAACAACATAAATACAATTTAATAAAGCATAGGATAAAACAACATAAATTCAATTTAATAAAGCATAGGATATAACAACATAAATACAATTTAATAAAGCATAGGATAAAACAACATAAATTCAATTTAATAAAGCATAGGATATAACAACATAAATACAATTTAATAAAGCATAGGATAAAACAACATAAATACAATTTAACACTAGGACTACTGGACTTGTGACCCCGCCTAGAACTACTGAAAGGAGTCATTTTGACTCCTTGCTTGTTTTCGTTTATTTTTAGAGTTTCATTTGTGGTTATTTATTAATAATTATATTTTTTGTAATGTATTATTATTGTGAGATCCAACAGTAATGCTTTTGATTGTTTTTTTTCTGCTTTTCTTATTTTTCTACAGAAAATAACAATAATTATAATAGACGTTTTTCAAACATTTTTTTTTATTCAAGTGCACACATATAAACAACAACTGAAGAACAAAAAGCAGAGAAAATGTAGGTGGAGGAGCATAAAAATGAAAATATGGCGCAGAATTCACCTTCTAAACATTTGGTGTTTCGCATTTTAGGCATTGCCTTTGATTTATGGCAGTACATTGCCCACACAAAGACTTACCACAAGTCTTACAATTTCCGACAGATCTATTTTTCTTGCACTTTTCTTTGATCTGGCAAAATTTTGTTTGAACCATCACTTCTGAGCATGTAGAAACTTGGGACGTGGAACCCTTTTCCCTATCTGTGACATAAGGACCACTCAACTCTCTCACAAGCGTTTGCAAAAATGCCTTGCGTGACATTTTTTGGTGGGTAATCTCCTTGAATATTATCCATGCATTTATACCCGCAAAGTCTAAGGCATTTTCAAATGCATGAACAGGCCATCTCCTTGTGCATGTTCGTGTGGTATATTTTCGTGCCATCTGATCCACTACATCTACTCCATATTTTGTTTCATTGTAAAACTTTACCGTTTCTGGAGTTTTTTTAGCGGAATCAGATGCAACAACAACATCTGGATGGACGGAACTCAAAATGACAACATTTTTGTTGGGCTTTCCTTGATATACTGTAAGTGTAAAATTGTCTTCATTTCTAAACACTTTAGTGTTGTACAATTCCTCTTTCATGGATTTTATTTCTTTAGGCACTTCTCGCCTTATCTTGTTCAGTGTTCCCACGATGGTTGTTCCTTTGCTTTTTAGCTGTTTAGCTAATTTTACTGAAGTAAAATAATTATCGGTTGTAACATTGCGACCTTTTTTCCAAAACGGATCCAATAACTTCATTACCACATGGTCAGCTAAACGGTCCTCAGCACGGCGTGTGTCATCTTTGCCTAGATAAGGGAAACCATTTGCCAGATATTTGCTCCTCTTATCAACAGCTAGCCAATATTTGTGGCCATATTTATCTGGTTTGGAAGGCATGTACTGCGTGAATGGACACCTAGTTTTGCTTGGGAAAAGTTGCTCATCCACCATTATGTATGGGCCAGGTTTGTAACACGCAATACAATTTTCAATAAACCTGTCCCACACAGTAGAAAATAAAGCAAACTTGTCCGTTTGCAGTCTCTCCGATCGAGTAGATTTCTCATCAAATCTGAGAAACCTCATAATTTCAACAAAGCAGTCCCTAGACATTGTCGCTTTGCAAAACGGTATTCCCCAGTCATTACACCAAATACTGCTAATCGAGTGACGGTTCGTGCCAGATATTCCACGAGCATAGAATATCGCAATGAATGCATCTAGCTCCTCATCAGATAGAGTTTGTTCAGCATTACACAGTAATACAAGCAGGTAAAACACAAGGAAAATGTGAAAAGTTGACATGTAAATTGAACTACATCTATATGAACATCAGGGTAAATAAGACAGAGTGAAAAAATTATGCACAAAACTTTATAGCAACATTTAGTGACAAAAGGACCTCAAAATATAGTAGGGAGTCAAAATGACTCCCTTCAGTAGTTCTTGGTAAATTTTGAAAAAAACGCGCAAATTTTTCACCAAAATTATTTATTCTCACAAAATCTTTTTTCACATCATATTTGAGGAAAAGTCACCGAGTTTCAAGCCGGAATTCTGAAAAATGTAGTCACAGAAGAGAAATAAAAAACGAAAGGAGTCAAAATGACTCCATCAGTAGTTCTAGTGTTAATAAAGCATAGGATAAAACAACATAAATCCAATTTAATAAAGCATAGGATAAAACAACATAAATCCAATTTAATAAAGCATAGGATAAAACAACATAAATACAATTTAATAAAGCATAGGATAAAACAACATAAATACAATTTAATAAAGCATAGGATATAACAACATAAATACAATTTAATAAAGCATAGGATAAAACAACATAAATACAATTTAATAAAGCATAGGATAAAACAACATAAATACAATTTAATAAAGCATACGTTAAAACAACATAAATACAATTTAATAAAGCATAGGAAAAAACAACATAAATACAATTTAATAAAGCATAGGATAAAACAACATAAATACAATTTAATAAAGCATAGGATAAAACAACATAAATACAATTTAATAAAGCATAGGATAAAACAACATAAATACAATTTAATAAAGCACAGGATAAAACAACATAAATAAAATTTAATAAAGCATAGGATAAAACAACATAAATAAAATTTAATAAAGCATAGGATAAAACAACATAAATAAAATTTAATAAAGCAAAGGATAAAACAACATAAATACAATTTAATAAAGCATAGGATAAAACAACATAAATACAATTTAATAAAGCATAGGATAAAACAACATAAATACAATTTAATAAAGCATAGGATAAAACAACATGAATACAATTTAATAAAGCATAGGTTAAAACAACATAAATACAATTTAATAAAGCATAGGATAAAACAACATAAATTCAATTTAATAAAGCATAGGATAAAACAACATAAATACAATTTAATAAAGCACAGGATAAAACAACATAAATAAAATTTAATAAAGCATAGGATAAAACAACATAAATAAAATTTAATAAAGCATAGGATAAAACAACATAAATAAAATTTAATAAAGCAAAGGATAAAACAACATAAATACAATTTAATAAAGCATAGGATAAAACAACATAAATACAATTTAATAAAGCATAGGATAAAACAACATAAATACAATTTAATAAAGCATAGGATAAAACAACATAAATACAATTTAATAAAGCATAGGATAAAACAACATACATACAATTTAATAAAGCATACGTTAAAACAACATAAATAAAATTTAATAAAGCAAAGGATAAAACAACATAAATACAATTTAATAAAGCATAGGATAAAACAACATAAATACAATTTAATAAAGCATAGGATAAAACAACATAAATACAATTTAATAAAGCATAGGATAAAACAACATAAATACAATTTAATAAAGCATAGGATAAAAAAACATACATACAATTTAATAAAGCATACGTTAAAACAACATAAATACAATTTAATTAAGCATAGGATAAAACAACATAAATACAATTTAATAAAGCATAGGATAAAACAACATAAATACAATTTAATAAAGCATAGGATAAAACAACATAAATACTTTTTAATAAAGCATAGGATAAAACCACATAAATACAATTTAATAAAGCACAGGATAAAACAAAATAAATACAATTTAATAAAGCATAGGATAAAACAACATAAATACAATTTAATAAAGCATACGTTAAAACAACATAAATACAATTTAATAAGGCATAGGAAAAAACAACATAAATACAATTTAATAAAGCATAGGATAAAACAACATAAATACAATTTAATAAAGCATACGTTAAAACAACATAAATACAATTTAATAAAGCATAGGAAAAAACAACATAAATACAATTTAATAAAGCATAGGATAAAACAACATAAATACAATTTAATAAAGCATAGGATAAAGCAACATAAATACAATTTAATAAAGCATAGGTTAAAACAACATAAATGCAATTTAATAAAGCATAGGACAAAACAACATTAATACAATTTAATAAAGCATAGGTTAAAACAACATAAATACAATTTAATAAAGCATAGGTTAAAACAACATAAATCCAATTTAATAAAGCATAGGATAAAACAACATAAATACAATTTAATAAAGCATAGGATAAAACAACATAAATACAATTTAATAAAGCATAGGATAAAACAACATAAATACAATTTAATAAAGCATAGGATAAAACAACATAAATACTTTTTAATAAAGCATAGGATAAAACCACATAAATACAATTTAATAAAGCACAGGATAAAACAACATAAATACAATTTAATAAAGCATAGGATATAACAACATAAATACAATTTAATAAAGCATAGGATAAAACAACATAAATACAATTTAATAAAGCATAGGATAAAACAACATAAATACAATTTAATAAAGCATACGTTAAAACAACATAAATACAATTTAATAAAGCATAGGAAAAAACAACATAAATACAATTTAATAAAGCATAGGATAAAACAACATAAATACAATTTAATAAAGCATAGGATAAAACAACATAAATACAATTTAATAAAGCATAGGTTAAAACAACATAAATACAATTTAATAAAGCATAGGACAAAACAACATTAATACAATTTAATAAAGCATAGGTTAAAACAACATAAATCCAATTTAATAAAGCATAGGATAAAACAACATAAATACAATTTAATAAAGCATAGGATAAAACAACATAAATACAATTTAATAAAGCATAGGATAAAACAACATAAATACAATTTAATAAAGCATAGGATAAAACAACATAAATACTTTTTAATAAAGCATAGGATAAAACCACATAAATACAATTTAATAAAGCACAGGATAAAACAACATAAATACAATTTAATAAAGCATAGGATAAAACAACAAAAATACAATTTAATAAAGCATAGGATAAAACAACATAAATACTTTTTAATAAAGCCTAGGATAAAACCACATAAATACCATTTAATAAAGCACAGGATAAAACAATATAAATACAATTTAATAAAGCATAGGATAAAACAAGATAAATTCAATTTAATAAAGCATAGGATAAAACAACATAAATACAATTTAATAAAGCATAGGATAAAACAACATAAATACAATTTAATAAAGCATAGGATAAAACAACATAAATACAATTTAATAAAGCACAGGATAAAACAACATAAATAAAATTTAATAAAGCATAGGATAAAACAACATAAATAAAATTTAATAAAGCATAGGATAAAACAACATAAATAAAATTTAATAAAGCAAAGGATAAAACAACATAAATACAATTTAATAAAGCATAGGATAAAACAACATAAATACAATTTAATAAAGCATAGGATAAAACAACATAAATACAATTTAATAAAGCATAGGATAAAACAACATGAATACAATTTAATAAAGCATAGGTTAAAACAACATAAATACAATTTAATAAAGCATAGGATAAAACAACATAAATTCAATTTAATAAAGCATAGGATAAAACAACATAAATACAATTTAATAAAGCACAGGATAAAACAACATAAATAAAATTTAATAAAGCATAGGATAAAACAACATAAATAAAATTTAATAAAGCATAGGATAAAACAACATAAATAAAATTTAATAAAGCAAAGGATAAAACAACATAAATACAATTTAATAAAGCATAGGATAAAACAACATAAATACAATTTAATAAAGCATACGATAAAACAACATAAATACAATTTAATAAAGCATAGGATAAAACAACATAAATAAAATTTAATAAAGCATAGGATAAAACAACATAAATACAATTTAATAAAGCATAGGATAAAACAACATAAATACAATTTAATAAAGCATAGGTTAAAACAACATAAAAACAATTTAATAAAGCATAGGACAAAACAACATTAATACAATTTAATAAAGCATAGGTTAAAACAACATAAATCCAATTTAATAAAGCATAGGATAAAACAACATAAATACAATTTAATAAAGCATAGGATAAAACAACATAAATACAATTTAATAAAGCATAGGATAAAACAACATAAATACAATTTAATAAAGCATAGGAAAAAACAACATAAATACAATTTAATAAAGCATAGGATAAAACAACATAAATACTTTTTAATAAAGCATAGGATAAAACCACATAAATACAATTTAATAAAGCACAGGATAAAACAAAATAAATACAATTTAATAAAGCATAGGATAAAACAACATAAATACAATTTAATAAAGCATACGTTAAAACAACATAAATACAATTTAATAAAGCATAGGAAAAAACAACATAAATACAATTTAATAAAGCATAGGATAAAACAACATAAATACAATTTAATAAAGCACAGGATAAAACAAAATAAATACAATTTAATAAAGCATAGGATAAAACAACATAAATACAATTTAATAAAGCAAACGTTAAAACAACATAAATACAATTTAATAAGGCATAGGAAAAAACAACATAAATACAATTTAATAAAGCATAGGATAAAACAACATAAATACAATTTAATAAAGCATACGTTAAAACAACATAAATACAATTTAATAAAGCATAGGAAAAAACAACATAAATACAATTTAATAAAGCATAGGATAAAACAACATAAATACAATTTAATAAAGCATAGGATAAAGCAACATAAATACAATTTAATAAAGCATAGGTTAAAACAACATAAATACAATTTAATAAAGCATAGGTTAAAACAACATAAAAACAATTTAATAAAGCATAGGACAAAACAACATTAATACAATTTAATAAAGCATAGGTTAAAACAACATAAATACAATTTAATAAAGCAAAGGATAAAACAACATAAATACAATTTAATAAAGCATAGGATAAAACAACATAAATACAATTTAATAAAGCATACGATAAAACAACATAAATACAATTTAATAAAGCATAGGATAAAACAACATAAATAAAATTTAATAAAGCATAGGATAAAACAACATAAATACAATTTAATAAAGCATAGGATAAAACAACATAAATACAATTTAATAAAGCATAGGTTAAAACAACATAAAAACAATTTAATAAAGCATAGGACAAAACAACATTAATACAATTTAATAAAGCATAGGTTAAAACAACATAAATACAATTTAATAAAGCATAGGATAAAACAACATAAATACAATTTAATAAAGCATAGGATAAAACAACATAAATACAATTTAATAAAGCATAGGATAAAACAACATAAATACAATTTAATAAAGCATAGGAAAAAACAACATAAATACAATTTAATAAAGCATAGGATAAAACAACATAAATACTTTTTAATAAAGCATAGGATAAAACCACATAAATACAATTTAATAAAGCACAGGATAAAACAAAATAAATACAATTTAATAAAGCATAGGATAAAACAACATAAATACAATTTAATAAAGCATACGTTAAAACAACATAAATACAATTTAATAAAGCATAGGAAAAAACAACATAAATACAATTTAATAAAGCATAGGATAAAACAACATAAATACAATTTAATAAAGCATACGTTAAAACAACATAAATACAATTTAATAAAGCATAGGAAAAAACAACATAAATACAATTTAATAAAGCATAGGATAAAACAACATAAATACAATTTAATAAAGCATAGGATAAAGCAACATAAATACAATTTAATAAAGCATAGGTTAAAACAACATAAATACAATTTAATAAAGCATAGGACAAAACAACATTAATACAATTTAATAAAGCATAGGTTAAAACAACATAAATACAATTTAATAAAGCATAGGTTAAAACAACATAAATCCAATTTAATAAAGCATAGGATAGAACAACATAAATACAATTTAATAAAGCATAGGATAAAACAACATAAATACAATTTAATAAAGCATAGGATAAAACACCATAAATACAATTTAATAAAGCATAGGATAAAACAACATAAATACTTTTTAATAAAGCATAGGATAAAACCACATAAATACAATTTAATAAAGCACAGGATAAAACAACATAAATACAATTTAATAAAGCATAGGATAAAACAACATAAATACAATTTAATAAAGCATAGGATAAAACAACATAAATACAATTTAATAAAGCATAGGATAAAACAACATAAATACAATTTAATAAAGCATACGTTAAAACAACATAAATACAATTTAATAAAGCATAGGAAAAAACAACATAAATACAATTTAATAAAGCATAGGATAAAACAACATAAATAAAATTTAATAAAGCATAGGATAAAACAACATAAATACAATTTAATAAAGCATAGGTTAAAACAACATAAATACAATTTAATAAAGCATAGGACAAAACAACATTAATACAATTTAATAAAGCATAGGTTAAAACAACATAAATCCAATTTAATAAAGCATAGGATAAAACAACATAAATACAATTTAATAAAGCATAGGATAAAACAACATAAATACAATTTAATAAAGCATAGGATAAAACAACATAAATACAATTTAATAAAGCATAGGATAAAACAACATAAATACTTTTTAATAAAGCATAGGATAAAACCACATAAATACAATTTAATAAAGCACAGGATAAAACAACATAAATACAATTTAATAAAGCATAGGATAAAACAACATAAATACAATTTAATAAAGCATAGGATAAAACAACATAAATACTTTTTAATAAAGCATAGGATAAAACAACATAAATACAATTTAATAAAGCACAGGATAAAACAATATAAATACAATTTAATAAAGCATAGGATAAAACAAGATAAATTCAATTTAATAAAGCATAGGATAAAACAACATAAATACAATTTAATAAAGCATAGGATAAAACAACATAAATACAATTTAATAAAGCATAGGATAAAACAACATAAATACAATTTAATAAAGCATAGGATAAAACAACATAAATAAAATTTAATAAAGCATAGGTTAAAACAACATAAATACAATTTAATAAAGCATAGGTTAAAACAACATAAATACAATTTAATAAAGCATAGGACAAAACAACATAAATACAATTTAATAAAGCATAGGAAAAAACAACATAAATACAATTTAATAAAGCATAGGATAAAACAACATAAATACAATTTAATAAAGCATACGTTAAAACAACATAAATACAATTAAATAAAGCATAGGTTAAAACAACATAAATACAATTTAATAAAGCATAGGATAAAACAACATAAATACAATTTAATAAAGCATAGGTTAAAACAACATAAATACAATTTAATAAAGCATAGGATAAAACAACATAAATTCAATTTAATAAAGCATAGGATATAACAACATAAATACAATTTAATAAAGCATAGGATAAAACAACATAAATTCAATTTAATAAAGCATAGGATATAACAACATAAATACAATTTAATAAAGCATAGGATAAAACAACATAAATACAATTTAACACTAGGACTACTGGACTTGTGACCCCGCCTAGAACTACTGAAAGGAGTCATTTTGACTCCTTGCTTGTTTTCGTTTATTTTTAGAGTTTCATTTGTGGTTATTTATTAATAATTATATTTTTTGTAATGTATTATTATTGTGAGATCCAACAGTAATGCTTTTGATTGTTTTTTTTCTGCTTTTCTTATTTTTCTACAGAAAATAACAATAATTATAATAGACGTTTTTCAAACATTTTTTTTTATTCAAGTGCACACATATAAACAACAACTGAAGAACAAAAAGCAGAGAAAATGTAGGTGGAGGAGCATAAAAATGAAAATATGGCGCAGAATTCACCTTCTAAACATTTGATGTTTCGCATTTTAGGCATTGCCTTTGATTTATGGCAGTACATTGCCCACACAAAGACTTACCACAAGTCTTACAATTTCCGACAGATCTATTTTTCTTGCACTTTTCTTTGATCTGGCAAAATTTTGTTTGAACCATCACTTCTGAGCATGTAGAAACTTGGGACGTGGAACCCTTTTCCCTATCTGTGACATAAGGACCACTCAACTCTCTCACAAGCGTTTGCAAAAATGCCTTGCGTGACATTTTTTGGTGGGTAATCTCCTTGAATATTATCCATGCATTTATACCCGCAAAGTCTAAGGCATTTTCAAATGCATGAACAGGCCATCTCCTTGTGCATGTTCGTGTGGTATATTTTCGTGCCATCTGATCCACTACATCTACTCCATATTTTGTTTCATTGTAAAACTTTACCGTTTCTGGAGTTTTTTTAGCGGAATCAGACGCAACAACAACATCTGGATGGACGGAACTCAAAATGACAACATTTTTGTTGGGCTTTCCTTGATATACTGTAAGTGTAAAATTGTCTTCATTTCTAAACACTTTAGTGTTGTACAATTTCTCTTTCATGGATTTTATTTCTTTAGGCACTTCTCGCCTTATCTTGTTCAGTGTTCCCACGATGGTTGTTCCTTTGCTTTTTAGCTGTTTAGCTAATTTTACTGAAGTAAAATAATTATCGGTTGTAACATTGCGACCTTTTTTCCAAAACGGGTCCAATAACTTCATTACCACATGGTCAGCTAAACGGTCCTCAGCACGGCGTGTGTCATCTTTGCCTAGATAAGGGAAACCATTTGCCAGATATTTGCTCCTCTTATCAACAGCTAGCCAATATTTGTGGCCATATTTATCTGGTTTGGAAGGCATGTACTGCGTGAATGGACACCTAGTTTTGCTTGGGAAAAGTTGCTCATCCACCATTATGTATGGGCCAGGTTTGTAACACGCAATACAATTTTCAATAAACCTGTCCCACACAGTAGAAAATAAAGCAAACTTGTCCGTTTGCAGTCTCTCCGATCGAGTAGATTTCTCATCAAATCTGAGAAACCTCATAATTTCAACAAAGCAGTCCCTAGACATTGTCGCTTTGCAAAACGGTATTCCCCAGTCATTACACCAAATACTGCTAATCGAGTGACGGTTCGTGCCAGATATTCCACGAGCATAGAATATCGCAATGAATGCATCTAGCTCATCATCAGATAGAGTTTGTTCAGCATTACACAGTAATACAAGCAGGTAAAACACAAGGAAAATGTGAAAAGTTGACATGTAAATTGAACTACATCTATATGAACATCAGGGTAAATAAGACAGAGTGAAAAAATTATGCACAAAACTTTATAGCAACATTTAGTGACAAAAGGACCTCAAAATATAGTAGGGAGTCAAAATGACTCCCTTCAGTAGTTCTTGGTAAATTTTGAAAAAAACGCGCAAATTTTTCACCAAAATTATTTATTCTCACAAAATCTTTTTTCACATCATATTTGAGGAAAAGTCACCGAGTTTCAAGCCGGAATTCTGAAAAATGTAGTCACAGAAGAGAAATAAAAAACGAAAGGAGTCAAAATGACTCCATCAGTAGTTCTAGTGTTAATAAAGCATAGGATAAAACAACATAAATCCAATTTAATAAAGCATAGGATAAAACAACATAAATCCAATTTAATAAAGCATAGGATAAAACAACATAAATACAATTTAATAAAGCATAGGATAAAACAACATACATACAATTTAATAAAGCATAGGATAAAACAACATAAATACTTTTTAATAAAGCATAGGATAAAACCACAAAAATACAATTTAATAAAGCACAGGATAAAACAACATAAATACAATTTAATAAAGCATAGGATAAAACAACATAAATACAATTTAATAAAGCATAGGACAAAACAACATAAATACTTTTTAATAAAGCATAGGATAAAACCACATAAATACAATTTAATAAAGCACAGGATAAAACAATATAAATACAATTTAATAAAGCATAGGATAAAACAACATAAATACAATTTAATAAAGCATACGTTAAAACAACATAAATACAATTAAATAAAGCATAGGATAAAACAACATAAATACAAATTAATAAAGCATAGGTTAAAACAACATAAATACAATTTAATAAAGCATAGGATAAAACAACATAAATTCAATTTAATAAAGCATACGATAAAACAACATAAATACAATTTAATAAAAAATAGGATAAAACAACATAATTAAAATTTAATAAAGCATAGGATAAAACAACATAAATACAATTTAATAAAGCATAGGATAAAACAACATAAATACAATTTAATAAAGCATAGGTTAAAACAACATAAAAACAATTTAATAAAGCATAGGACAAAACAACATTAATACAATTTAATAAAGCATAGGTTAAAACAACATAAATCCAATTTAATAAAGCATAGGATAAAACAACATAAATACAATTTAATAAAGCATAGGATAAAACAACATAAATACAATTTAATAAAGCATAGGATAAAACAACATAAATACAATTTAATAAAGCATAGGATAAAACAACATAAATACAATTTAATAAAGCATAGGATAAAACAACATAAATACTTTTTAATAAAGCATAGGATAAAACCACATAAATACAATTTAATAAAGCACAGGATAAAACAAAATAAATACAATTTAATAAAGCATAGGATAAAACAACATAAATACAATTTAATAAAGCATACGTTAAAACAACATAAATACAATTTAATAAAGCATAGGAAAAAACAACATAAATACAATTTAATAAAGCATAGGATAAAACAACATAAATACAATTTAATAAAGCATACGTTAAAACAACATAAATACAATTTAATAAAGCATAGGAAAAAACAACATAAATACAATTTAATAAAGCATAGGATAAAACAACATAAATACAATTTAATAAAGCATAGGATAAAGCAACATAAATACAATTTAATAAAGCATAGGTTAAAACAACATAAATACAATTTAATAAAGCATAGGACAAAACAACATTAATACAATTTAATAAAGCATAGGTTAAAACAACATAAATACAATTTAATAAAGCATAGGTTAAAACAACATAAATCCAATTTAATAAAGCATAGGATAAAACAACATAAATACAATTTAATAAAGCATAGGATAAAACAACATAAATACAATTTAATAAAGCATAGGATAAAACAACATAAATACAATTTAATAAAGCATAGGATAAAACAACATAAATACTTTTTAATAAAGCATAGGATAAAACCACATAAATACAATTTAATAAAGCACAGGATAAAACAACATAAATACAATTTAATAAAGCATAGGATAAAACAACATAAATACAATTTAATAAAGCATAGGATAAAACAACATAAGTACTTTTTAATAAAGCATAGGATAAAACAACATAAATACAATTTAATAAAGCACAGGATAAAACAATATAAATACAATTTAATAAAGCATAGGATAAAACAAGATAAATTCAATTTAATAAAGCATAGGATAAAACAACATAAATACAATTTAATAAAGCATAGGATAAAACAACATAAATACAATTTAATAAAGCATAGGATAAAACAACATAAATACAATTTAATAAAGCATAGGATAAAACAACATAAATAAAATTTAATAAAGCATAGGTTAAAACAACATAAATACAATTTAATAAAGCATAGGTTAAAACAACATAAATACAATTTAATAAAGCATAGGACAAAACAACATAAATACAATTTAATAAAGCATAGGAAAAAACAACATAAATACAATTTAATAAAGCATAGGATAAAACAACATAAATACAATTTAATAAAGCATACGTTAAAACAACATAAATACAATTAAATAAAGCATAGGTTAAAACAACATAAATACAATTTAATAAAGCATAGGATAAAACCACATAAATACAATTTAATAAAGCATAGGTTAAAACAACATAAATACAATTTAATAAAGCATAGGATAAAACAACATAAATTCAATTTAATAAAGCATAGGATATAACAACATAAATACAATTTAATAAAGCATAGGATAAAACAACATAAATTCAATTTAATAAAGCATAGGATATAACAACATAAATACAATTTAATAAAGCATAGGATAAAACAACATAAATACAATTTAACACTAGGACTACTGGACTTGTGACCCCGCCTAGAACTACTGAAAGGAGTCATTTTGACTCCTTGCTTGTTTTCGTTTATTTTTAGAGTTTCATTTGTGGTTATTTATTAATAATTATATTTTTGTAATGTATTATTATTGTGAGATCCAACAGTAATGCTTTTGATTGTTTTTTTTCTGCTTTTCTTATTTTTCTACAGAAAATAACAATAATTATAATAGACGTTTTTCAAACATTTTTTTTTATTCAAGTGCACACATATAAACAACAACTGAAGAACAAAAAGCAGAGAAAATGTAGGTGGAGGAGCATAAAAATGAAAATATGGCGCAGAATTCACCTTCTAAACATTTGGTGTTTCGCATTTTAGGCATTGCCTTTGATTTATGGCAGTATATTGCCCACACAAAGACTTACCACAAGTCTTACAATTTCCGACAGATCTATTTTTCTTGCACTTTTCTTTGATCTGGCAAAATTTTGTTTGAACCATCACTTCTGAGCATGTAGAAACTTGGGACGTGGAACCCTTTTCCCTATCTGTGACATAAGGACCACTCAACTCTCTCACAAGCGTTTGCAAAAATGCCTTGCGTGACATTTTTTGGTGGGTAATCTCCTTGAATATTATCCATGCATTTATACCCGCAAAGTCTAAGGCATTTTCAAATGCATGAACAGGCCATCTCCTTGTGCATGTTCGTGTGGTATATTTTCGTGCCATCTGATCCACTACATCTACTCCATATTTTGTTTCATTGTAAAACTTTACCGTTTCTGGAGTTTTTTTAGCGGAATCAGACGCAACAACAACATCTGGATGGACGGAACTCAAAATGACAACATTTTTGTTGGGCTTTCCTTGATATACTGTAAGTGTAAAATTGTCTTCATTTCTAAACACTTTAGTGTTGTACAATTCCTCTTTCATGGATTTTATTTCTTTAGGCACTTCTCGCCTTATCTTGTTCAGTGTTCCCACGATGGTTGTTCCTTTGCTTTTTAGCTGTTTAGCTAATTTTACTGAAGTAAAATAATTATCGGTTGTAACATTGCGACCTTTTTTCCAAAACGGGTCCAATAACTTCATTACCACATGGTCAGCTAAACGGTCCTCAGCACGGCGTGTGTCATCTTTGCCTAGATAAGGGAAACCATTTGCCAGATATTTGCTCCTCTTATCAACAGCTAGCCAATATTTGTGGCCATATTTATCTGGTTTGGAAGGCATGTACTGCGTGAATGGACACCTAGTTTTGCTTGGGAAAAGTTGCTGATCCACCATTATGTATGGGCCAGGTTTGTAACACGCAATACAATTTTCAATAAACCTGTCCCACACAGTAGAAAATAAAGCAAACTTGTCCGTTTGCAGTCTCTCCGATCGAGTAGATTTCTCATCAAATCTGAGAAACCTCATAATTTCAACAAAGCAGTCCCTAGACATTGTCGCTTTGCAAAACGGTATTCCCCAGTCATTACACCAAATACTGCTAATCGAGTGACGGTTCGTGCCAGATATTCCACGAGCATAGAATATCGCAATGAATGCATCTAGCTCCTCATCAGATAGAGTTTGTTCAGCATTACACAGTAATACAAGCAGGTAAAACACAAGGAAAATGTGAAAAGTTGACATGTAAATTGAACTACATCTATATGAACATCAGGGTAAATAAGACAGAGTGAAAAAATTATGCACAAAACTTTATAGCAACATTTAGTGACAAAAGGACCTCAAAATATAGTAGGGAGTCAAAATGACTCCCTTCAGTAGTTCTTGGTAAATTTTGAAAAAAACGCGCAAATTTTTCACCAAAATTATTTATTCTCACAAAATCTTTTTTCACATCATATTTGAGGAAAAGTCACCGAGTTTCAAGCCGGAATTCTGAAAAATGTAGTCACAGAAGAGAAATAAAAAACGAAAGGAGTCAAAATGACTCCATCAGTAGTTCTAGTGTTAATAAAGCATAGGATAAAACAACATAAATCCAATTTAATAAAGTATAGGATAAAACAACATAAATCCAATTTAATAAAGCATAGGATAAAACAACATAAATACAATTTAATAAAGCATAGGATAAAACAACATACATACAATTTAATAAAGCATAGGATAAAACAACATAAATACTTTTTAATAAAGCATAGGATAAAACCACAAAAATACAATTTAATAAAGCACAGGATAAAACAACATAAATACAATTTAATAAAGCATAGGATAAAACAACATAAATACAATTTAATAAAGCATAGGACAAAACAACATAAATACTTTTTAATAAAGCATAGGATAAAACCACATAAATACAATTTAATAAAGCACAGGATAAAACAATATAAATACAATTTAATAAAGCATAGGATAAAACAACATAAATACAATTTAATAAAGCATACGTTAAAACAACATAAATACAATTAAATAAAGCATAGGATAAAACAACATAAATACAATTTAATAAAGCATATGTTAAAACAACATAAATACAATTTAATAAAGCATAGGATAAAACAACATAAATACAATTTAATAAAGCATAGGATAAAACAACATAAATACAATTTAATAAAGCATAGGATAAAACAACATAAATACAATTTAATAAAGCATAGGATAAACAACATAAATAAAATTTAATAAAGCATAGGTTAAAACAACATAAATACAATTTAATAAAGCATAGGTTAAAACAACATAAATACAATTTAATAAAGCATAGGATAAAACAACATAAATAAAATTTAATAAAGCATAGGATAAAACAACATAAATACAATTTAATAAAGCATAGGATAAAACAACATAAATACAATTTAATAAAGCATAGGATAAAACAACATAAATAAAATTTAATAAAGCATAGGATAAAACAACATAAATACAATTTAATAAAGCATAGGATAAAACAACATAAATACAATTTAATAAAGCATAGGATAAAACAACATAAATACTTTTTAATAAAGCATAGGATAAAACCACATAAATACAATTTAATAAAGCACAGGATAAAACAACATAAATACTTTTTAATAAAGCATAGGATAAAACCACATAAATACAATTTAATAAAGCACAGGATAAAACAACATAAATACAATTTAATAAAGCATAGGATAAAACAACATGAATACAATTTAATAAAGCATAGGATAAAACAACATAAATACAATTTAATAAAGCATAGGATAAAACAACATAAATACAATTTAATAAAGCATACGTTAAAACAACATAAATACAATTAAATAAAGCATAAGATAAAACAACATAAATACAATTTAATAAAGCATAGGTTAAAACAACATAAATACAATTTAATAAAGCATAGGATAAAACAACATAAATTCAATTTAATAAAGCATAGGATAAAACAACATAAATAAAATTTAATAAAGCATAGGATAAAACAACATAAATAAAATTTAATAAAGCATAGGATAAAACAACATAAATAAAATTTAATAAAGCAAAGGATAAAACAACATAAATACAATTTAATAAAGCATAGGATAAAACAACATAAATACAATTTAATAAAGCATAGGATAAAACAACATAAATACAATTTAATAAAGCATAGGATAAAACAACATAAATACAATTTAATAAAGCATAGGATAAAACAACATACATACAATTTAATAAAGCATACGTTAAAACAACATAAATACAATTAAATAAAGCATAGGATAAAACAACATAAATACAAATTAATAAAGAATAGGTTAAAACAACATAAATACAATTTAATAAAGCATAGGTTAAAACAACATAAATACAATTTAATAAAGCATAGGAAAAAACAACATAAATAAAATTTAATAAAGCATAGGTTAAAACAACATAAATACAATTTAATAAAGCATAGGATAAAACAACATAAATACAATTTAATAAAGCATAGGATAAAACAACATAAATACTTTTTAATAAAGCATAGGATAAAACCACATAAATACAATTTAATAAAGCACAGGAAAAAACAACATAAATACTTTTTAATAAAGCATAGGATAAAACCACATAAATACAATTTAATAAAGCACAGGATAAAACAACATAAATACTTTTTAATAAAGCATAGGATAAAACAACATAAATACAATTTAATAAAGCATAGGTTAAAACAACATAAATACAATTTAATAAAGCATAGGATATAACAACATAAATACAATTTAATAAAGCATAGGATAAAACAACATAAATACAATTTAATAAAGCATAGGATAAAACAACATAAATACAATTTAATAAAGCATAGGATAAAACAACATAAATACAATTTAATAAAGCATAGGTTAAAACAACATAAATACAATTTAATAAAGCATAGGACAAAACAACATTAATACAATTTAATAAAGCATAGGTTAAAACAACATAAATCCAATTTAATAAAGCATAGGATAAAACAACATAAATACAATTTAATAAAGCATAGGATAAAACAACATAAATACAATTTAATAAAGCATAGGATAAAACAACATAAATACAATTTAATAAAGCATAGGACAAAACAACATAAATACTTTTTAATAAAGCATAGGATAAAACCACATAAATACAATTTAATAAAGCATAGGATAAAACAACATAAATACAATTTATAAAGCATAGGATAAAACAACATAAATACAATTTAATAAAGCATAGGATAAAACAACATAAATACAATTTAATAATGCATAGGATAAAACAACATAAATACAATTTAATGAAACATAGGATAAACAACATAAATACAATTTAGTAAAGCATAGGACAAAACAACATAAATACAATTTAATAAAGCATATGTTAAAACAACATAAATACAATTTAATAAAGCATAAGATAAAACAACATGAATATAATTTAGTAAAGCATAAGATAAAACAACATGAATACAATTTAATAAAGCATAGGATAAAACAACATAAATACAATTTAATAAAGCATAGGCTAAAACTACATAAATACAATTTAATAAAGCATAGGATAAAACAAAGTAAATACAATTTAATAAAGCATAGGATAAAACAACATAAATTCAATTTAATAAAGCATAGGATAAAACAACATAAATAAAATTTAATAAAGCATAGGATAAAACAACATAAATACAATTTAATAAAGCATAGGATAAAACAACATAAATACTTTTTAATAAAGCATAGGATAAAACCACATAAATACAATTTAATAAAGCACAGGATAAAACAATATAAATACAATTTAATAAAGCATAGGATAAAACCACATAAATACAATTTAATAAAGCATACGTTAAAACAACATAAATACAATTAAATAAAGCATAGGATAAAACAACATAAATACAATTTAATAAAGCATATGTTAAAACAACATAAATACAATTTAATAAAGCATAGGATAAAACAACATAAATAAAATTTAATAAAGCATAGGATAAAACAACATAAATAAAATTTAATAAAGCATAGGATAAAACAACATAAATACAATTTAATAAAGCATAGGATAAAACAACATAAATAAAATTTAATAAAGCATAGGATAAAACAACATAAATACAATTTAATAAAGCATAGGATAAAACAACATAAATACAATTTAATAAAGCATACGTTAAAACAACATAAATACAATTAAATAAAGCATAAGATAAAACAACATAAATACAATTTAATAAAGCATAGGTTAAAACAACATAAATACAATTTAATAAAGCATAGGATAAAACAACATAAATTCAATTTAATAAAGCATAGGATAAAACAACATAAATACAATTTAATAAAGCACAGGATAAAACAACATAAATAAAATTTAATAAAGCATAGGATAAAACAACATAAATAAAATTTAATAAAGCATAGGATAAAACAACATAAATACAATTTAATAAAGCATAGGGTAAAACAACATAAATAAAATTTAATAAAGCATAGGTTAAAACAACATAAATACAATTTAATAAAGCATAGGACAAAACAACATAAATACAATTTAATAAAACATAGGAAAAAACAACATAAATACAATTTAATAAAGCATAGGATAAAACCACATAAATACAATTTAATAAAGCACAGGATAAAACAATATAAATACAATTTAATAAAGCATAGGATAAAACCACATAAATACAATTTAATAAAGCATACGTTAAAACAACATAAATACAATTAAATAAAGCATAGGATAAAACAACATAAATACAATTTAATAAAGCATATGTTAAAACAACATAAATACAATTTAATAAAGCATAGGATAAAACAACATAAATAAAATTTAATAAAGCATAGGATAAAACAACATAAATAAAATTTAATAAAGCATAGGATAAAACAACATAAATACAATTTAATAAAGCATAGGATAAAACAACATAAATAAAATTTAATAAAGCATAGGATAAAACAACATAAATACAATTTAATAAAGCATAGGATAAAACAACATAAATACAATTTAATAAAGCATACGTTAAAACAACATAAATACAATTAAATAAAGCATAAGATAAAACAACATAAATACAATTTAATAAAGCATAGGTTAAAACAACATAAATACAATTTAATAAAGCATAGGATAAAACAACATAAATTCAATTTAATAAAGCATAGGATAAAACAACATAAATACAATTTAATAAAGCATAGGTTAAAACAACATAAATACAATTTAATAAAGCATAGGATAAAACAACATAAATACAATTTAATAAAGCATAGGACAAAACAACATAAATACAATTTAATAAAACATAGGAAAAAACAACATAAATACAATTTAATAAAGCATAGGATAAAACAACATAAATACAATTTAATAAAGCACAGGATAAAACAACATAAATACAATTTAATAAAGCATAGGATAAAACAACATAAATACAATTTAATAAAGCATAGGATAAAACAACATAAATACTTTTTAATAAAGCATAG
The DNA here is from genome assembly GCF_046119375.1 of Phyllobates terribilis. Taxonomy (NCBI): domain Eukaryota; kingdom Metazoa; phylum Chordata; class Amphibia; order Anura; family Dendrobatidae; genus Phyllobates; species Phyllobates terribilis. The sequence continues at coordinate 3,366,837 of NW_027362778.1, forward strand.
GATAAAACAACATAAATACAATTTAATAAAGCACAGGATAAAACAATATAAATACAATTTAATAAAGCATAGGATAAAACAACATAAATACAATTTAATAAAGCATACATTAAAACAACATAAATACAATTAAATAAAGCATAGGATAAAACAACATAAATACAATTTAATAAAGCATATGTTAAAACAACATAAATACAATTTAATAAAGCATAGGATAAAACAAGATAAATTCAATTTAATAAAGCATAGGATAAAACAACATAAATACAATTTAATAAAGCATAGGATAAAACAACATAAATACAATTTAATAAAGCATAGGATAAAACAACATAAATACAATTTAATAAAGCATAGGATAAAACAACATAAATACAATTTAATAAAGCATAGGATAAAACAACATAAATAAAATTTAATAAAGCATAGGTTAAAACAACATAAATACAATTTAATAAAGCATAGGTTAAAACAACATAAATACAATTTAATAAAGCATAGGATAAAACAACATAAATAAAATTTAATAAAGCATAGGATAAAACAACATAAATACAATTTAATAAAGCATAGGTTAAAACAACATAAATACAATTTAATAAAGCATAGGATAAAACAACATAAATAAAATTTAATAAAGCATAGGATAAAACAACATAAATACAATTTAATAAAGCATAGGATAAAACAACATAAATACAATTTAATAAAGCATAGGATAAAACAACATAAATACAATTTAATAAAGCATAGGATAAAACAACATAAATACAATTAAATAAATCATAGGATAAAACAATATAAATACAATTTAATAAAGCATAGGTTAAAACAACATAAATACAATTTAATAAAGCATAGGATAAAACAACATAAATTCAATTTAATAAAGCATAGGATATAACAACATAAATACAATTTAATAAAGCATAGGATAAAACAACATAAATACAGTTTAATAAAGCATAGGATAAAACAACATAAATACAATTTAATAAAGAATAGGATAAAACAACATAAATACAATTTAATAAAGCATAGGATAAAACAACATAAATAAAATTTAATAAAGCATATTTTAAAACAACATAAATACAATTTAATAAAGCATAGGATAAAACAACATAAATAAAATTTAATAAAGCATACGATAAAACAACATAAATACAATTTAATAAAGCATAGGAAAAAACAACATAAATACAATTTAATAAAGCATAGGATAAAACAGCATAAATACAATTTAATAAAGCATAGGATAAAACAACATAAATACAATTTAATAAAGCATAGGTTAAAACAACATAAATACAATTTAATAAAGCATAGGACAAAACAACATTAATACAATTTAATATAGCATAGGTTAAAACAACATAAATCCAATTTAATAAAGCATAGGATAAAACAACATAAATCCAATTTAATAAAGCATAGGATAAAACAACATAAATACAATTTAATAAAGCATAGGATAAAACAACATAAATACAATTTAATAAAGCATAGGATAAAACAACATAAATACTTTTTAATAAAGCATAGGATAAAACCACATAAATACAATTTAATAAAGCACAGGATGAAACAACATAAATACAATTTAATAAAGCATAGGATAAAACAACATAAATACAATTTAATAAAGCATAGGATAAAACAACATAAATACAATTTAATGAAACATAGGATAAACAACATAAATACAATTTAGTAAAGCATAGGACAAAACAACATAAATACAATTTAATAAAGCATATGTTAAAACAACATAAATACAATTTAATAAAGCATAAGATAAAACAACATGAATATAATTTAGTAAAGCATAAGATAAAACAACATGAATACAATTTAATAAAGCATAGGATAAAACAACATAAATACAATTTAATAAAGCATAGGCTAAAACTACATAAATACAATTTAATAAAGCATAGGATAAAACAAATGAAATACAATTTAATAAAGCATAGGATAAAACAACATAAATTCAATTTAATAAAGCATAGGTTAAAACAACATAAATACCATTTAATAAAGCATAGGATAAAACAACATAAATACAATTTAATAAAGCATAGGATAAAACAACATAAATACAATTTAATAAAGCATAGGATAAAACAACATAAATACAATTTAATAAAGCATAGGATAAAACAACATAAATACAATTTAATAAAGCATAGGATAAAACAACATAAATACAGTGTAATAAAGCATAGGATAAAACAACATAAATACAATTTAATAAAGCATAGGATAAAACAACATAAATAAAATTTAATAAAGCATAGGTTAAAACAACATAAATACAATTTAATAAAGCATAGGATAAAACAACATAAATAAAATTTAATAAAGCATACCATAAAACAACATAAATACAATTTAATAAAGCGTAGGAAACAACAACATAAATACAATTTAATAAAGCATAGGATAAAACAACATAAATACAGTGTAATAAAGCATAGGATAAAACAACATAAATACAATTTAATAAAGCATACGATAAAACAACATAAATACAATTTAATAAAGCATAGGAAAAAACAACATAAATACAATTTAATAAAGCATAGGATAAAACAACATAAATACAATTTAATAAAGCATAGGATAAAACAACATAAATACAATTTAATAAAGCATAGGTTAAAACAACATAAATACAATTTAATAAAGCATAGGGTAAAACAACATAAATAAAATTTAATAAAGCATAGGTTAAAACAACATAAATACAATTTAATAAAGCATAGGTTAAAACAACATAAATACAATTTAATAAAGCATAGGATAAAACAACATAAATAAAATTTAATAAAGCATAGGATAAAACAACATAAATACAATTTAATAAAGCATAGGTTAAAACAACATAAATACAATTTAATAAAGCATAGGATAAAACAACATAAATAAAATTTAATAAAGCATAGGATAAAACAACATAAATACAATTTAATAAAGCATAGGATAAAACAACATAAATACAATTTAATAAAGCATAGGATAAAACAACATAAATACAATTTAATAAAGCATAGGATAAAACAACATAAATACAGTGTAATAAAGCATAGGATAAAACAACATAAATACAATTTAATAAAGAATAGGATAAAACAACATAAATACAATTTAATAAAGCATAGGATAAAACAACATAAATAAAATTTAATAAAGCATAGGTTAAAACAACATAAATACAATTTAATAAAGCATAGGATAAAACAACATAAATAAAATTTAATAAAGCATACGATAAAACAACATAAATACAATTTAATAAAGCGTAGGAAAAAACAACATAAATACAATTTAATAAAGCATAGGATAAAACAACATAAATACAGTGTAATAAAGCATAGGATAAAACAACATAAATACAATTTAATAAAGAATAGGATAAAACAACATAAATACAATTTAATAAAGCATAGGATAAAACAACATAAATAAAATTTAATAAAGCATAGGTTAAAACAACATAAATACAATTTAATAAAGCATAGGATAAAACAACATAAATAAAATTTAATAAAGCATACGATAAAACAACATAAATACAATTTAATAAAGCATAGGAAAAAACAACATAAATACAATTTAATAAAGCATAGGATAAAACAACATAAATACAATTTAATAAAGCATAGGATAAAACAACATAAATACAATTTAATAAAGCATAGGTTAAAACAACATAAATATAATTTAATAAAGCATAGGACAAAACAACATTAATACAATTTAATAAAGCATAGGTTAAAACAACATAAATACAATTTAATAAAGCATAGGATAAAACAACATAAATACAATTTAATAAAGCATAGGATAAAACAACATAAATACAATTTAATAAAGCATAGGATAAAACAACATAAATACTTTTTAATAAAGCATAGGATAAAACCACATAAATACAATTTAATAAAGCACAGGATAAAACAACATAAATACAATTTAATAAAGCATAGGATAAAACAACATAAATACAATTTAATAAAGCATAGGATAAAACAACATAAATACAATTTAATGAAACATAGGATAAACAACATAAATACAATTTAGTAAAGCATAGGACAAAACAACATAAATACAATTTAATAAAGCATATGTTAAAACAACATAAATACAATTTAATAAAGCATAAGATAAAACAACATGAATATAATTTAGTAAAGCATAAGATAAAACAACATGAATACAATTTAATAAAGCATAGGATAAAACAACATAAATACAATTTAATAAAGCATAGGCTAAAACTACATAAATACAATTTAATAAAGCATAGGATAAAACAAATTAAATACAATTTAATAAAGCATAGGATAAAACAACATAAATTCAATTTAATAAAGCATAGGATAAAACAACATAAATACAATTTAATAAAGCATAGGATAAAACAACATAAATACAATTTAATAAAGCATAGGATAAAACAACATAAATACTTTTTAATAAAGCATAGGATAAAACCACATAAATACAATTTAATAAAGCACAGGATAAAACAATATAAATACAATTTAATAAAGCATAGGATAAAACCACATAAATACAATTTAATAAAGCATACGTTAAAACAACATAAATACAATTAAATAAAGCATAGGATAAAACAACATAAATACAATTTAATAAAGCATATGTTAAAACAACATAAATACAATTTAATAAAGCATAGGATAAAACAACATAAATAAAATTTAATAAAGCATAGGATAAAACAACATAAATAAAATTTAATAAAGCATAGGATAAAACAACATAAATACAATTTAATAAAGCATAGGATAAAACAACATAAATAAAATTTAATAAAGCATAGGATAAAACAACATGAATACAATTTAATAAAGCATAGGATAAAACAACATAAATACAATTTAATAAAGCATAGGATAAAACAACATAAATACATTTTAATAAAGCATAGGATAAAACCACATAAATACAATTTAATAAAGCACAGGATAAAACAACATAAATACTTTTTAATAAAGCATAGGATAAAACCACATAAATACAATTTAATAAAGCACAGGATAAAACAACATAAATACAATTTAATAAAGCATAGGATAAAACAACATGAATACAATTTAATAAAGCATAGGATAAAACAACATGAATACAATTTAATAAAGCATAGGTTAAAACAACATAAATACAATTTAATAAAGCATAGGATAAAACAACATAAATACAATTTAATAAAGCATACGATAAAACAACATAAATACAATTTAATAAAGCATAGGAAAAAACAACATAAATACAATTTAATAAAGCATAGGATAAAACAACATAAATACAATTTAATAAAGCATAGGATAAAACAACATAAATACAATTTAATAAAGCATAGGTTAAAACAACATAAATACAATTTAATAAAGCATAGGACAAAACAACATTAATACAATTTAATAAAGCATAGGTTAAAACAACATAAATCCAATTTAATAAAGCATAGGATAAAACAACATAAATACAATTTAATAAAGCATAGGATAAAACAACATAAATACAATTTAATAAAGCATAGGATAAAACAACATAAATACAATTTAATAAAGCACAGGATAAAACAACATAAATACTTTTTAATAAAGCATAGGATAAAACCATATAAATACAATTTAATAAAGCACAGGATAAAACAACATAAATACAATTTAATAAAGCATAGGATAAAACAACATAAATACAATTTAATAAAGCATAGGATAAAACAACATAAATACTTTTTAATAAAGCATAGGATAAAACCACATAAATACAATTTAATAAAGCACAGGATAAAACAATATAAACACAATTTAATAAAGCATAGGATAAAACAACATAAATACAATTTAATAAAGCATACGTTAAAACAACATAAATACAATTAAATAAAGCATAGGATAAAACAACATAAATACAATTTAATAAAGCATATGTTAAAACAACATAAATACAATTTAATAAAGCATAGGATAAAACAAGATAAATTCAATTTAATAAAGCATAGGATAAAACAACATAAATACAATTTAATAAAGCATAGGATAAAACAACATAAATACAATTTAATAAAGCATAGGATAAAACAACATAAATACAATTTAATAAAGCATAGGATAAAACAACATAAATACAATTTAATAAAGCATAGGATAAAACAACATAAATACAATTTAATAAAGCATAGGATAAAACAACATAAATACTTTTTAATAAATCATAGGATAAAACCACATAAATACAATTTAATAAAGCACAGGATAAAACAACATAAATACAATTTAATAAAGCATAGGATAAAACAACATAAATACAATTTAATAAAGCATAGGATAAAACAACATAAATACTTTTTAATAAAGCATAGGATAAAACCACATAAATACAATTTAATAAAGCACAGGATAAAACAATATAAATACAATTTAATAAAGCATAGGATAAAACAACATAAATACAATTTAATAAAGCATACGTTAAAACAACATAAATACAATTAAATAAAGCATAGGATAAAACAACATAAATACAATTTAATAAAGCATATGTTAAAACAACATAAATACAATTTAATAAAGCATAGGATAAAACAAGATAAATTCAATTTAATAAAGCATAGGATAAAACAACATAAATTCAATTTAATAAAGCATAGGATAAAACAACATAAATACAATTTAATAAAGCATAGGTTAAAACAACATAAATACAATTTAATAAAGCATAGGATAAAACAACATAAATTCAATTTAATAAAGCATAGGATATAACAACATAAATACAATTTAATAAAGCATAGGATAAAACAACATAAATACAGTTTAATAAAGCATAGGATAAAACAACATAAATACAATTTAATAAAGAATAGGATAAAACAACATAAATACAATTTAATAAAGCATAGGATAAAACAACATAAATAAAATTTAATAAAGCATAGGTTAAAACAACATAAATACAATTTAATAAAGCATAGGATAAAACAACATAAATAAAATTTAATAAAGCATACGATAAAACAACATAAATACAATTTAATAAAGCATAGGAAAAAACAACATAAATACAATTTAATAAAGCATAGGATAAAACAGCATAAATACAATTTAATAAAGCATAGGATAAAACAACATAAATACAATTTAATAAAGCATAGGTTAAAACAACATAAATACAATTTAATAAAGCATAGGACAAAACAACATTAATACAATTTAATATAGCATAGGTTAAAACAACATAAATCCAATTTAATAAAGCATAGGATAAAACAACATAAATCCAATTTAATAAAGCATAGGATAAAACAACATAAATACAATTTAATAAAGCATAGGATAAAACAACATAAATACAATTTAATAAAGCATAGGATAAAACAACATAAATACTTTTTAATAAAGCATAGGATAAAACCACATAAATACAATTTAATAAAGCACAGGATGAAACAACATAAATACAATTTAATAAAGCATAGGATAAAACAACATAAATACAATTTAATAAAGCATAGGATAAAACAACATAAATACAATTTAATGAAACATAGGATAAACAACATAAATACAATTTAGTAAAGCATAGGACAAAACAACATAAATACAATTTAATAAAGCATATGTTAAAACAACATAAATACAATTTAATAAAGCATAAGATAAAACAACATGAATATAATTTAGTAAAGCATAAGATAAAACAACATGAATACAATTTAATAAAGCATAGGATAAAACAACATAAATACAATTTAATAAAGCATAGGCTAAAACTACATAAATACAATTTAATAAAGCATAGGATAAAACAAATGAAATACAATTTAATAAAGCATAGGATAAAACAACATAAATTCAATTTAATAAAGCATAGGTTAAAACAACATAAATACCATTTAATAAAGCATAGGATAAAACAACATAAATACAATTTAATAAAGCATAGGATAAAACAACATAAATACAATTTAATAAAGCATAGGATAAAACAACATAAATACAATTTAATAAAGCATAGGATAAAACAACATAAATACAATTTAATAAAGCATAGGATAAAACAACATAAATACAGTGTAATAAAGCATAGGATAAAACAACATAAATACAATTTAATAAAGCATAGGATAAAACAACATAAATAAAATTTAATAAAGCATAGGTTAAAACAACATAAATACAATTTAATAAAGCATAGGATAAAACAACATAAATAAAATTTAATAAAGCATACCATAAAACAACATAAATACAATTTAATAAAGCGTAGGAAAAAACAACATAAATACAATTTAATAAAGCATAGGATAAAACAACATAAATACAGTGTAATAAAGCATAGGATAAAACAACATAAATACAATTTAATAAAGCATACGATAAAACAACATAAATACAATTTAATAAAGCATAGGAAAAAACAACATAAATACAATTTAATAAAGCATAGGATAAAACAACATAAATACAATTTAATAAAGCATAGGATAAAACAACATAAATACAATTTAATAAAGCATAGGTTAAAACAACATAAATACAATTTAATAAAGCATAGGGTAAAACAACATAAATAAAATTTAATAAAGCATAGGTTAAAACAACATAAATACAATTTAATAAAGCATAGGTTAAAACAACATAAATACAATTTAATAAAGCATAGGATAAAACAACATAAATAAAATTTAATAAAGCATAGGATAAAACAACATAAATACAATTTAATAAAGCATAGGTTAAAACAACATAAATACAATTTAATAAAGCATAGGATAAAACAACATAAATAAAATTTAATAAAGCATAGGATAAAACAACATAAATACAATTTAATAAAGCATAGGATAAAACAACATAAATACAATTTAATAAAGCATAGGATAAAACAACATAAATACAATTTAATAAAGCATAGGATAAAACAACATAAATACAGTGTAATAAAGCATAGGATAAAACAACATAAATACAATTTAATAAAGCATAGGATAAAACAACATAAATAAAATTTAATAAAGCATAGGTTAAAACAACATAAATACAATTTAATAAAGCATAGGATAAAACAACATAAATAAAATTTAATAAAGCATACCATAAAACAACATAAATACAATTTAATAAAGCGTAGGAAAAAACAACATAAATACAATTTAATAAAGCATAGGATAAAACAACATAAATACAGTGTAATAAAGCATAGGATAAAACAACATAAATACAATTTAATAAAGCATACGATAAAACAACATAAATACAATTTAATAAAGCATAGGAAAAAACAACATAAATACAATTTAATAAAGCATAGGATAAAACAACATAAATACAATTTAATAAAGCATAGGATAAAACAACATAAATACAATTTAATAGAGCATAGGTTAAAACAACATAAATACAATTTAATAAAGCATAGGGTAAAACAACATAAATAAAATTTAATAAAGCATAGGTTAAAACAACATAAATACAATTTAATAAAGCATAGGTTAAAACAACATAAATACAATTTAATAAAGCATAGGATAAAACAACATAAATAAAATTTAATAAAGCATAGGATAAAACAACATAAATACAATTTAATAAAGCATAGGTTAAAACAACATAAATACAATTTAATAAAGCATAGGATAAAACAACATAAATAAAATTTAATAAAGCATAGGATAAAACAACATAAATACAATTTAATAAAGCATAGGATAAAACAACATAAATACAATTTAATAAAGCATAGGATAAAACAACATAAATACAATTTAATAAAGCATAGGATAAAACAACATAAATACAGTGTAATAAAGCATAGGATAAAACAACATAAATACAATTTAATAAAGAATAGGATAAAACAACATAAATACAATTTAATAAAGCATAGGATAAAACATCATAAATAAAATTTAATAAAGCATAGGTTAAAACAACATAAATACAATTTAATAAAGCATAGGATAAAACAACATAAATAAAATTTAATAAAGCATACGATAAAACAACATAAATACAATTTAATAAAGCGTAGGAAAAAACAACATAAATACAATTTAATAAAGCATAGGATAAAACAACATAAATACAGTGTAATAAAGCATAGGATAAAACAACATAAATACAATTTAATAAAGAATAGGATAAAACAACATAAATACAATTTAATAAAGCATAGGATAAAACAACATAAATAAAATTTAATAAAGCATAGGTTAAAACAACATAAATACAATTTAATAAAGCATAGGATAAAACAACATAAATAAAATTTAATAAAGCATACGATAAAACAACATAAATACAATTTAATAAAGCATAGGAAAAAACAACATAAATACAATTTAATAAAGCATAGGATAAAACAACATAAATACAATTTAATAAAGCATAGGATAAAACAACATAAATACAATTTAATAAAGCATAGGTTAAAACAACATAAATATAATTTAATAAAGCATAGGACAAAACAACATTAATACAATTTAATAAAGCATAGGTTAAAACAACATAAATACAATTTAATAAAGCATAGGATAAAACAACATAAATACAATTTAATAAAGCATAGGATAAAACAACATAAATACAATTTAATAAAGCATAGGATAAAACAACATAAATACTTTTTAATAAAGCATAGGATAAAACCACATAAATACAATTTAATAAAGCACAGGATAAAACAACATAAATACAATTTAATAAAGCATAGGATAAAACAACATAAATACAATTTAATAAAGCATAGGATAAAACAACATAAATACAATTTAATGAAACATAGGATAAACAACATAAATACAATTTAGTAAAGCATAGGACAAAACAACATAAATACAATTTAATAAAGCATATGTTAAAACAACATAAATACAATTTAATAAAGCATAAGATAAAACAACATGAATATAATTTAGTAAAGCATAAGATAAAACAACATGAATACAATTTAATAAAGCATAGGATAAAACAACATAAATACAATTTAATAAAGCATAGGCTAAAACTACATAAATACAATTTAATAAAGCATAGGATAAAACAAATTAAATACAATTTAATAAAGCATAGGATAAAACAACATAAATTCAATTTAATAAAGCATAGGATAAAACAACATAAATACAATTTAATAAAGCATAGGATAAAACAACATAAATACAATTTAATAAAGCATAGGATAAAACAACATAAATACTTTTTAATAAAGCATAGGATAAAACCACATAAATACAATTTAATAAAGCACAGGATAAAACAATATAAATACAATTTAATAAAGCATAGGATAAAACCACATAAATACAATTTAATAAAGCATACGTTAAAACAACATAAATACAATTAAATAAAGCATAGGATAAAACAACATAAATACAATTTAATAAAGCATATGTTAAAACAACATAAATACAATTTAATAAAGCATAGGATAAAACAACATAAATAAAATTTAATAAAGCATAGGATAAAACAACATAAATAAAATTTAATAAAGCATAGGATAAAACAACATAAATACAATTTAATAAAGCATAGGATAAAACAACATAAATAAAATTTAATAAAGCATAGGATAAAACAACATGAATACAATTTAATAAAGCATAGGATAAAACAACATAAATACAATTTAATAAAGCATAGGATAAAACAACATAAATACATTTTAATAAAGCATAGGATAAAACCACATAAATACAATTTAATAAAGCACAGGATAAAACAACATAAATACTTTTTAATAAAGCATAGGATAAAACCACATAAATACAATTTAATAAAGCACAGGATAAAACAACATAAATACAATTTAATAAAGCATAGGATAAAACAACATGAATACAATTTAATAAAGCATAGGATAAAACAACATGAATACAGTTTAATAAAGCATAGGTTAAAACAACATAAATACAATTTAATAAAGCATAGGATAAAACAACATAAATACAATTTAATAAAGCATACGATAAAACAACATAAATACAATTTAATAAAGCATAGGAAAAAACAACATAAATACAATTTAATAAAGCATAGGATAAAACAACATAAATACAATTTAATAAAGCATAGGATAAAACAACATAAATACAATTTAATAAAGCATAGGTTAAAACAACATAAATACAATTTAATAAAGCATAGGACAAAACAACATTAATACAATTTAATAAAGCATAGGTTAAAACAACATAAATCCAATTTAATAAAGCATAGGATAAAACAACATAAATACAATTTAATAAAGCATAGGATAAAACAACATAAATACAATTTAATAAAGCATAGGATAAAACAACATAAATACAATTTAATAAAGCACAGGATAAAACAACATAAATACTTTTTAATAAAGCATAGGATAAAACCATATAAATACAATTTAATAAAGCACAGGATAAAACAACATAAATACAATTTAATAAAGCATAGGATAAAACAACATAAATACAATTTAATAAAGCATAGGATAAAACAACATAAATACTTTTTAATAAAGCATAGGATAAAACCACATAAATACAATTTAATAAAGCACAGGATAAAACAATATAAACACAATTTAATAAAGCATAGGATAAAACAACATAAATACAATTTAATAAAGCATACGTTAAAACAACATAAATACAATTAAATAAAGCATAGGATAAAACAACATAAATACAATTTAATAAAGCATATGTTAAAACAACATAAATACAATTTAATAAAGCATAGGATAAAACAAGATAAATTCAATTTAATAAAGCATAGGATAAAACAACATAAATACAATTTAATAAAGCATAGGATAAAACAACATAAATACAATTTAATAAAGCATAGGATAAAACAACATAAATACAATTTAATAAAGCATAGGATAAAACAACATAAATACAATTTAATAAAGCATAGGATAAAACAACATAAATACAATTTAATAAAGCATAGGATAAAACAACATAAATACTTTTTAATAAAGCATAGGATAAAACCACATAAATACAATTTAATAAAGCACAGGATAAAACAACATAAATACAATTTAATAAAGCATAGGATAAAACAACATAAATACAATTTAATAAAGCATAGGATAAAACAACATAAATACTTTTTAATAAAGCATAGGATAAAACCACATAAATACAATTTAATAAAGCACAGGATAAAACAATATAAATACAATTTAATAAAGCATAGGATAAAACAACATAAATACAATTTAATAAAGCATACGTTAAAACAACATAAATACAATTAAATAAAGCATAGGATAAAACAACATAAATACAATTTAATAAAGCATATGTTAAAACAACATAAATACAATTTAATAAAGCATAGGATAAAACAAGATAAATTCAATTTAATAAAGCATAGGATAAAACAACATAAATACAATTTAATAAAGCATAGGATAAAACAACATAAATACAATTTAATAAAGCATAGGATAAAACAACATAAATACAATTTAATAAAGCATAGGATAAAACAACATAAATAAAATTTAATAAAGCATAGGTTAAAACAACATAAATACAATTTAATAAAGCATAGGTTAAAACAACATAAATACAATTTAATAAAGCATAGGATAAAACAACATAAATAAAATTTAATAAAGCATAGGATAAAACAACATAAATACAATTTAATAAAGCATAGGTTAAAACAACATAAATACAATTTAATAAAGCATAGGATAAAACAACATAAATAAAATTTAATAAAGCATAGGATAAAACAACATAAATACAATTTAATAAAGCATAGGATAAAACAACATAAATACAATTTAATAAAGCATAGGATAAAACAACATAAATACAATTTAATAAAGCATACATTAAAACAACATAAATACAATTAAATAAAGCATAGGATAAAACAATATAAATACAATTTAATAAAGCATAGGTTAAAACAACATAAATACAATTTAATAAAGCATAGGATAAAACAACATAAATACAATTTAAGAAAGCATACGTTAAAACAACATAAATACAATTTAATAAAGCATAGGATAAAACAACATAAATACAATTTAATAAAGCATAGGCTAAAACTACATAAATACAATTTAATAAAGCATAGGATAAAACAAATTAAATACAATTTAATAAAGCATAGGATAAAACAACATAAATTCAATTTAATAAAGCATAGGATAAAACAACATAAATACAATTTAATAAAGCATAGGATAAAACAACATAAATACAATTTAACACTAGGACTACTGGACTTGTGACCCCGCCTGGAACTACTGAAAGGAGTCATTTTGACTCCTTGCTTGTTTTCGTTTATTTTTAGAGTTTCATTTGTGGTTATTTATTAATAATTATATTTTTTGTAATGTATTATTATTGTGAGATCCAACAGTAATGCTTTTGATTGTTTTTTTTCTGCTTTTCTTATTTTTCTACAGAAAATAACAATAATTATAATAGACGTTTTTCAAACATTTTTTTTATTCAAGTGCACACATATAAACAACAACTGAAGAACAAAAAGCAGAGAAAATGTAGGTGGAGGAGCATAAAAATGAAAATATGGCGCAGAATTCACCTTCTAAACATTTGGTGTTTCGCATTTTAGGCATTGCCTTTGATTTATGGCAGTACATTGCCCACACAAAGACTTACCACAAGTCTTACAATTTCCGACAGATCTATTTTTCTTGCACTTTTCTTTGATCTGGCAAAATTTTGTTTGAACCATCACTTCTGAGCATGTAGAAACTTGGGACGTGGAACCCTTTTCCCTATCTGTGACATAAGGACCACTCAACTCTCTCACAAGCGTTTGCAAAAATGCCTTGCGTGACATTTTTTGGTGGGTAATCTCCTTGAATATTATCCATGCATTTATACCCGCAAAGTCTAAGGCATTTTCAAATGCATGAACAGGCCATCTCCTTGTGCATGTTCGTGTGGTATATTTTCGTGCCATCTGATCCACTACATCTACTCCATATTTTGTTTCATTGTAAAACTTTACCGTTTCTGGAGTTTTTTTAGCGGAATCAGACGCAACAACAACATCTGGATGGACGGAACTCAAAATGACAACATTTTTGTTGGGCTTTCCTTGATATACTGTAAGTGTAAAATTGTCTTCATTTCTAAACACTTTAGTGTTGTACAATTCCTCTTTCATGGATTTTATTTCTTTAGGCACTTCTCGCCTTATCTTGTTCAGTGTTCCCACGATGGTTGTTCCTTTGCTTTTTAGCTGTTTAGCTAATTTTACTGAAGTAAAATAATTATCGGTTGTAACATTGCGACCTTTTTTCCAAAACGGGTCCAATAACTTCATTACCACATGGTCAGCTAAACGGTCCTCAGCACGGCGTGTGTCATCTTTGCCTAGATAAGGGAAACCATTTGCCAGATATTTGCTCCTCTTATCAACAGCTAGCCAATATTTGTGGCCATATTTATCTGGTTTGGAAGGCATGTACTGCGTGAATGGACACCTAGTTTTGCTTGGGAAAAGTTGCTCATCCACCATTATGTATGGGCCAGGTTTGTAACACGCAATACAATTTTCAATAAACCTGTCCCACACAGTAGAAAATAAAGCAAACTTGTCCGTTTGCAGTCTCTCCGATCGAGTAGATTTCTCATCAAATCTGAGAAACCTCATAATTTCAACAAAGCAGTCCCTAGACATTGTCGCTTTGCAAAACGGTATTCCCCAGTCATTACACCAAATACTGCTAATCGAGTGACGGTTCGTGCCAGATATTCCACGAGCATAGAATATCGCAATGAATGCATCTAGCTCCTCATCAGATAGAGTTTGTTCAGCATTACACAGTAATACAAGCAGGTAAAACACAAGGAAAATGTGAAAAGTTGACATGTAAATTGAACTACATCTATATGAACATCAGGGTAAATAAGACAGAGTGAAAAAATTATGCACAAAACTTTATAGCAACATTTAGTGACAAAAGGACCTCAAAATATAGTAGGGAGTCAAAATGACTCCCTTCAGTAGTTCTTGGTAAATTTTGAAAAAAACGCGCAAATTTTTCACCAAAATTATTTATTCTCACAAAATCTTTTTTCACATCATATTTGAGGAAAAGTCACCGAGTTTCAAGCCGGAATTCTGAAAAATGTAGTCACAGAAGAGAAATAAAAAACGAAAGGAGTCAAAATGACTCCATCAGTAGTTCTAGTGTTAATAAAGCATAGGATAAAACAACATAAATCCAATTTAATAAAGCATAGGATAAAACAACATAAATCCAATTTAATAAAGCATAGGATAAAACAACATAAATACAATTTAATAAAGCATAGGATAAAACAACATAAATACAATTTAATAAAGCATAGGATAAAACAACATACATACAATTTAATAAAGCATAGGATAAAACAACATAAATACTTTTTAATAAAGCATAGGATAAAACCACAAAAATACAATTTAATAAAGCACAGGATAAAACAACATAAATACAATTTAATAAAGCATAGGATAAAACAACATAAATACAATTTAATAAAGCATAGGATAAAACAACATAAATACTTTTTAATAAAGCATAGGATAAAACCACATAAATACAATTTAATAAAGCACAGGATAAAACAATATAAATACAATTTAATAAAGCATAGGATAAAATAACATAAATACAATTTAATAAAGCATACGTTAAAACAACATAAATACAATTAAATAAAGCATAGGATAAAACAACATAAATACAATTTAATAAAGCATATGTTAAAACAACATAAATACAATTTAATAAAGAATAGGATAAAACAACATAAATACAATTTAATAAAGCATAGGTTAAAACAACATAAATACAATTTAATAAAGCATAGGATAAAACAACATAAATAAAATTTAATAAAGCATAGGATAAAACAACATAAATAAAATTTAATAAAGCATAGGATAAAACAACATAAATACAATTTAACACTAGGACTACTGGACTTGTGACCCCGCCTAGAACTACTGAAAGGAGTCATTTTGACTCCTTGCTTGTTTTCGTTTATTTTTAGAGTTTCATTTGTGGTTATTTATTAATAATTATATTTTTTGTAATGTATTATTATTGTGAGATCCAACAGTAATGCTTTTGATTGTTTTTTTTCTGCTTTTCTTATTTTTCTACAGAAAATAACAATAATTATAATAGACGTTTTTCAAACATTTTTTTTTATTCAAGTGCACACATATAAACAACAACTGAAGAACAAAAAGCAGAGAAAATGTAGGTGGAGGAGCATAAAAATGAAATTATGGCGCAGAATTCACCTTCTAAACATTTGGTGTTTTGCATTTTAGGCATTGCCTTTGATTTATGGCAGTACATTGCCCACACAAAGACTTACCACAAGTCTTACAATTTCCGACAGATCTATTTTTCTTGCACTTTTCTTTGATCTGGCAAAATTTTGTTTGAACCATCACTTCTGAGCTTGTAGAAACTTGGGACGTGGAACCCTTTTCCCTATCTGTGACATAAGGACCACTCAACTCTCTCACAAGCGTTTGCAAAAATGCCTTGCGTGACATTTTTTGGTGGGTAATCTCCTTGAATATTATCCATGCATTTATACCCGCAAAGTCTAAGGCATTTTCAAATGCATGAACAGGCCATCTCCTTGTGCATGTTCGTGTGGTATATTTTCGTGCCATCTGATCCACTACATCTACTCCATATTTTGTTTCATTGTAAAACTTTACCGTTTCTGGATTTTTTTTAGCGGAATCAGACGCAACAACAACATCTGGATGGACGGAACTCAAAATGACAACATTTTTGTTGGGCTTTCCTTGATATACTGTAAGTGTAAAATTGTCTTCATTTCTAAACACTTTAGTGTTGTACAATTCCTCTTTCATGGATTTTATTTCTTTAGGCACTTCTCGCCTTATCTTGTTCAGTGTTCCCACGATGGTTGTTCCTTTGCTTTTTAGCTGTTTAGCTAATTTTACTGAAGTAAAATAATTATCGGTTGTAACATTGCGACCTTTTTTCCAAAACGGGTCCAATAACTTCATTACCACATGGTCAGCTAAACGGTCCTCAGCACGGCGTGTGTCATCTTTGCCTAGATAAGGGAAACCATTTGCCAGATATTTGCTCCTCTTATCAACAGCTAGCCAATATTTGTGGCCATATTTATCTGGTTTGGAAGGCATGTACTGCGTGAATGGACACCTAGTTTTGCTTGGGAAAAGTTGCTCATCCACCATTATGTATGGGCCAGGTTTGTAACACGCAATACAATTTTCAATAAACCTCTCCCACACAGTAGAAAATAAAGCAAACTTGTCCGTTTGCAGTCTCTCCGATCGAGTAGATTTCTCATAAAAATCTGAGAAACCTCATAATTTCAACAAAGCAGTCCCTAGACATTGTCGCTTTGCAAAACGGTATTCCCCAGTCATTACACCAAATACTGCTAATCGAGTGACGGTTCGTGCCAGATATTCCACGAGCATAGAATATCGCAATGAATGCATCTAGCTCCTCATCAGATAGAGTTTGTTCAGCATTACACAGTAATACAAGCAGGTAAAACACAAGGAAAATGTGAAAAGTTGACATGTAAATTGAACTACATCTATATGAACATCAGGGTAAATAAGACAGAGTGAAAAAATTATGCACAAAACTTTATAGCAACATTTAGTGACAAAAGGACCTCAAAATATAGTAGGGAGTCAAAATGACTCCCTTCAGTAGTTCTTGGTAAATTTTGAAAAAAACGCGCAAATTTTTCACCAAAATTATTTATTCTCACAAAATCTTTTTTCACATCATATTTGAGGAAAAGTCACCAAGTTTCAAGCCGGAATTCTGAAAAATGTAGTCACAGAAGAGAAATAAAAAACGAAAGGAGTCAAAATGACTCCATCAGTAGTTCTAGTGTTAATAAAGCATAGGATAAAACAACATAAATCCAATTTAATAAAGCATAGGATAAAACAACATAAATCCAATTTAATAAAGCATAGGATAAAACAACATAAATACAATTTAATAAAGCATAGGATAAAACAACATACATACAATTTAATAAAGCATAGGATAAAACAACATAAATACTTTTTAATAAAGCATAGGATAAAACCACAAAAATACAATTTAATAAAGCACAGGATAAAACAACATAAATACAATTTAATAAAGCATAGGATAAAACAACATAAATACAATTTAATAAAGCATAGGATAAAACAACATAAATACTTTTTAATAAAGCATAGGATAAAACCACATAAATACAATTTAATAAAGCACAGGATAAAACAACATAAATACAATTTAATAAAGCACAGGATAAAACAACATAAATACAATTTAATAAAGCATAGGATAAAACAACATAAATACAATTTAATAAAGCATAGGATAAAACAACATAAATACAATTTAATAAAGCATAGGATAAAACAACATAAATACTTTTTAATAAAGCATAGGATAAAACCACATAAATACAATTTAATAAAGCACAGGATAAAACAATATAAATACAATTTAATAAAGCATAGGATAAAACAACATAAATACAATTTAATAAAGCATACATTAAAACAACATAAATACAATTAAATAAAGCATAGGATAAAACAACATAAATACAATTTAATAAAGCATATGTTAAAACAACATAAATACAATTTAAGAAAGCATAGGTTAAAACAACATAAATACAATTTAATAAAGCATAGGATAAAACAACATAAATACAATTTAAGAAAGCATAGGTTAAAACAACATAAATACAATTTAATAAAGCATAGGATAAAACAACATAAATACAATTTAATAAAGCATAGGCTAAAACTACATAAATACAATTTAATAAAGCATAGGATAAAACAAATTAAATACAATTTAATAAAGCATAGGATAAAACAACATAAATTCAATTTAATAAAGCATAGGATAAAACAACATAAATACAATTTAATAAAGCATAGTTTAAAACAACATAAATACAATTTAATAAAGCATAGGATAAAACAACATAAATAAAATTTAATAAAGCATAGGATAAAACAACATAAATACAATTTAATAAAGCATAGGTTAAAACAACATAAATACAATTTAATAAAGCATAGGATAAAACAACATAAATAAAATTTAATAAAGCATAGGATAAAAAAATATAAATACTATTTAATAAAGCATAGGTTAAAACAGCATAAATACAATTAATAAAGCATAGGATAAAACAACATAAATACAATTTAATAAAGCATAGGATAAAACAACATAAATCAAATTTAATAAAGCATAGGATAAAAAAGCATAAATACTATTTAATAAAGCATAGGATAAAACAACATAAATACAATTTAATAAAGCATAGGTTAAAACAACATAATTACAATTTAATAAAGCATAGGATAAAACAACATAAATTCAATTTAATAAAGCATAGGATAAAACAACATAAATAAAATTTAATAAAGCTTAGGTTAAAACAACATAAATACAATTTAATAAAGCATAGGATAAAACAACATAAATACAATTTAATAAAGCATAGGATAAAACAACATAAATACTTTTTAATAAAGCATAGGATAAAACCACATAAATACAATTTAATAAAGCACAGGATAAAACAACATAAATACAATTTAATAAAGCATAGGATAAAACAACATAAATACAATTTAATAAAGCATAGGATAAAACAACATAAATACAATTTAATAAAGCATAGGATAAAACAACATAAATACAATTTAATAAAGCATACATTAAAACAACATAAATACAATTAAATAAAGCATAGGATAAAACAATATAAATACAATTTAATAAAGCATAGGTTAAAACAACATAATTACAATTTAATAAAGCATAGGATAAAACAACATAAATACAATTTAAGAAAGCATAGGTTAAAACAACATAAATACAATTTAATAAAGCATAGGATAAAACAACATAAATACAATTTAATAAAGCATAGGCTAAAACTACATAAATACAATTTAATAAAGCATAGGATAAAACAAATTAAATACAATTTAAT
The DNA here is from genome assembly GCF_046119375.1 of Phyllobates terribilis. NCBI lineage: Eukaryota > Metazoa > Chordata > Amphibia > Anura > Dendrobatidae > Phyllobates > Phyllobates terribilis. The sequence goes on from NW_027362778.1 coordinate 3,387,931, forward strand.
AAAGCATAGGATAAAACAACATAAATACAATTTAATAAAGCATAGGATAAAACAACAAAAATACAATTTAATAAAGCACAGGATAAAACAACATAAATACAATTTAATAAAGCATATGATAAAACAACATAAATACAATTTAATAAAGCATAGGATAAAACAACATAAATACTTTTTAATAAAGCATAGGATAAAACCACATAAATACAATTTAATAAAGCACAGGATAAAACAATATAAATACAATTTAATAAAGCATAGGATAAAATAACATAAATACAATTTAATAAAGCATACGTTAAAACAACATAAATACAATTAAATAAAGCATAGGATAAAACAACATAAATACAATTTAATAAAGCATATGTTAAAACAACATAAATACAATTTAATAAAGAATAGGATAAAACAACATAAATACAATTTAATAAAGCATAGGATAAAACAACATAAATACAATTTAATAAAGCATAGGATAAAACAACATAAATACAATTTAATAAAGCATAGGATAAAACAACATAAATACAATTTAATAAAGCATAGGATAAAACAACATAAATAAAATTTAATAAAGCATAGGTTAAAACAACATAAATACAATTTAATAAAGCATAGGTTAAAACAACATAAATACAATTTAATAAAGCATAGGATAAAACAACATAAATAAAATTTAATAAAGCATAGGATAAAACAACATAAATAAAATTTAATAAAGAATAGGATAAAACAACATAAATACAATTTAATAAAGCATAGGATAAAACAACATAAATAAAATTTAATAAAGCATAGGATAAAACAACATAAATAAAATTTAATAAAGCATAGGATAAAACAACATAAATACAATTTAATAAAGCATAGGATAAAACAACATAAATACAATTTAATAAAGCATAGGATAAAACAACATAAATACTTTTTAATAAAGCATAGGATAAAACCACATAAATACAATTTAATAAAGCACAGGATAAAACAACATAAATACTTTTTAATAAAGCATAGGATAAAACCACATAAATACAATTTAATAAAGCACAGGATAAAACAACATAAATACAATTTAATAAAGCATAGTATAAAACAACATGAATACAATTTAATAAAGCATAGGATAAAACAACATAAATACAATTTTATAAAGCATAGGATAAAACAACATAAATACAGTTTAATAAAGCATAGGTTAAAACAACCTAAATACAATTAAATAAAGCATAAGATAAAACAACATAAATACAATTTAATAAAGCATAGGTTAAAACAACATAAATACAATTTAAAAAAGCATAGGATAAAACAACATAAATTCAATTTAATAAAGCATAGGATAAAACAACATAAATACAATTTAATAAAGCACAGGATAAAACAACATAAATAAAATTTAATAAAGCATAGGATAAAACAACATAAATAAAATTTAATAAAGCATGGGATAAAACAACATAAATAAAATTTAATAAAGCATAGGATAAAACAACATAAATACAATTTAATAAAGCATAGGATAAAACAACATAAATACAATTTAAGAAAGCATAGGTTAAAACAACATAAATACAATTTAATAAAGCATAGGATAAAACAACATAAATACAATTTAATAAAGCATAGGCTAAAACTACATAAATACAATTTAATAAAGCATAGGATAAAACAAATTAAATACAATTTAATAAAGCATAGGATAAAACAACATAAATTCAATTTAATAAAGCATAGGATAAAACAACATAAATACAATTTAATAAAGCATAGGATAAAACAACATAAATACAATTTAACACTAGGACTACTGGACTTGTGACCCCGCCTAGAACTACTGAAAGGAGTCATTTTGACTCCTTGCTTGTTTTCGTTTATTTTTAGAGTTTCATTTGTGGTTATTTATTAATAATTATATTTTTTGTAATGTATTATTATTGTGAGATCCAACAGTAATGCTTTTGATTGTTTTTTTTCTGCTTTTCTTATTTTTCTACAGAAAATAACAATAATTATAATAGATGTTTTTCAAACATTTTTTTTTATTCAAGTGCACACATATAAACAACAACTGAAGAACAAAAAGCAGAGAAAATGTAGGTGGAGGAGCATAAAAATGAAAATATGGCGCAGAATTCACCTTCTAAACATTTGGTGTTTCGCATTTTAGGCATTGCCTTTGATTTATGGCAGTACATTGCCCACACAAAGACTTACCACAAGTCTTACAATTTCCGACAGATCTATTTTTCTTGCACTTTTCTTTGATCGGGCAAAATTTTGTTTGAACCATCACTTCTGAGCATGTAGAAACTTGGGACGTGGAACCCTTTTCCCTATCTGTGACATAAGGACCACTCAACTCTCTCACAAGCGTTTGCAAAAATGCCTTGCGTGACATTTTTTGGTGGGTAATCTCCTTGAATATTATCCATGCATTTATACCCGCAAAGTCTAAGGCATTTTCAAATGCATGAACAGGCCATCTCCTTGTGCATGTTCGTGTGGTATATTTTCGTGCCATCTGATCCACTACATCTACTCCATATTTTGTTTCATTGTAAAACTTTACCGTTTCTGGAGTTTTTTTAGCGGAATCAGACGCAACAACAACATCTGGATGGACGGAACTCAAAATGACAACATTTTTGTTGGGCTTTCCTTGATATACTGTAAGTGTAAAATTGTCTTCATTTCTAAACACTTTAGTGTTGTACAATTCCTCTTTCATGGATTTTATTTCTTTAGGCACTTCTCGCCTTATCTTGTTCAGTGTTCCCACGATGGTTGTTCCTTTGCTTTTTAGCTGTTTAGCTAATTTTACTGAAGTAAAATAATTATCGGTTGTAACATTGCGACCTTTTTTCCAAAACGGGTCCAATAACTTCATTACCACATGGTCAGCTAAACGGTCCTCAGCACGGCGTGTGTCATCTTTGCCTAGATAAGGGAAACCATTTGCCAGATATTTGCTCCTCTTATCAACAGCTAGCCAATATTTGTGGCCATATTTATCTGGTTTGGAAGGCATGTACTGCGTGAATGGACACCTAGTTTTGCTTGGGAAAAGTTGCTCATCCACCATTATGTATGGGCCAGGTTTGTAACACGCAATACAATTTTCAATAAACCTGTCCCACACAGTAGAAAATAAAGCAAACTTGTCCGTTTGCAGTCTCTCCGATCGAGTAGATTTCTCATCAAATCTGAGAAACCTCATAATTTCAACAAAGCAGTCCCTAGACATTGTCGCTTTGCAAAACGGTATTCCCCAGTCATTACACCAAATACTGCTAATCGAGTGACGGTTCGTGCCAGATATTCCACGAGCATAGAATATCGCAATGAATGCATCTAGCTCCTCATCAGATAGAGTTTGTTCAGCATTACACAGTAATACAAGCAGGTAAAACACAAGGAAAATGTGAAAAGTTGACATGTAAATTGAACTACATCTATATGAACATCAGGGTAAATAAGACAGAGTGAAAAAATTATGCACAAAACTTTATAGCAACATTTAGTGACAAAAGGACCTCAAAATATAGTAGGGAGTCAAAATGACTCCCTTCAGTAGTTCTTGGTAAATTTTGAAAAAAACGCGCAAATTTTTCACCAAAATTATTTATTCTCACAAAATCTTTTTTCACATCATATTTGAGGAAAAGTCACCGAGTTTCAAGCCGGAATTCTGAAAAATGTAGTCACAGAAGAGAAATAAAAAACGAAAGGAGTCAAAATGACTCCATCAGTAGTTCTAGTGTTAATAAAGCATAGGATAAAACAACATAAATCCAATTTAATAAAGCATAGGATAAAACAACATAAATCCAATTTAATAAAGCATAGGATAAAACAACATAAATACAATTTAATAAAGCATAGGATAAAACAACATACATACAATTTAATAAAGCATAGGATAAAACAACATAAATACTTTTTAATAAAGCATAGGATAAAACCACAAAAATACAATTTAATAAAGCACAGGATAAAACAACATAAATACAATTTAATAAAGCATAGGATAAAACAACATAAATACAATTTAATAAAGCATAGGATAAAACAACATAAATACTTTTTAATAAAGCATAGGATAAAACCACATAAATACAATTTAATAAAGCACAGGATAAAACAACATAAATACAATTTAATAAAGCACAGGATAAAACAACATAAATACAATTTAATAAAGCATAGGATAAAACAACATAAATACAATTTAATAAAGCATAGGATAAAACAACATAAATACAATTTAATAAAGCATAGGATAAAACAACATAAATACTTTTTAATAAAGCATAGGATAAAACCACATAAATACAATTTAATAAAGCACAGGATAAAACAATATAAATACAATTTAATAAAGCATAGGATAAAACAACATAAATACAATTTAATAAAGCATACATTAAAACAACATAAATACAATTAAATAAAGCATAGGATAAAACAACATAAATACAATTTAATAAAGCATATGTTAAAACAACATAAATACAATTTAATAAAGCATAGGATAAAACAAGATAAATTCAATTTAATAAAGCATAGGATAAAACAACATAAATACAATTTAATAAAGCATAGGATAAAACAACATAAATACAATTTAATAAAGCATAGGATAAAACAACATAAATACAATTTAATAAAGCATAGGAAAAAACAACATAAATACAATTTAATAAAGCATAGGATAAAACACCATAAATACAATTTAATAAAGCATAGGATAAAACAACATAAATACAATTTAATAAAGCATAGGTTAAAACAACATAAATACAATTTAATAAAGCATAGGACAAAACAACATTAATACAATTTAATAAAGCATAGGTTAAAACAACATAAATCCAATTTAATAAAGCATAGGATAAAACAACATAAATACAATTTAATAAAGCATAGGATAAAACAACATAAATACAATTTAATAAAGCATAGGATAAAACAACATAAATACAATTTAATAAAGCATAGGATAAAACAACATAAATACTTTTTAATAAAGCATAGGATAAAACCACATAAATACAATTTAATAAAGCACAGGATAAAACAACATAAATACAATTTAATAAAGCATAGGATAAAACAACATAAATACAATTTAATAAAGCATAGGATAAAACAACATAAATACTTTTTAATAAAGCATAGGATAAAACCACATAAATACAATTTAATAAAGCATACATTAAAACAACATAAATACAATTAAATAAAGCATAGGATAAAACAATATAAATACAATTTAATAAAGCATAGGTTAAAACAACATAAATACAATTTAATAAAGCATAGGATAAAACAACATAAATACAATTTAATAAAGCATAGGATAAAACAACATAAATACAATTTAATAAAGCATACATTAAAACAACATAAATACAATTAAATAAAGCATAGGATAAAACAATATAAATACAATTTAATAAAGCATAGGTTAAAACAACATAAATACAATTTAATAAAGCATAGGATAAAACAACATAAATACAATTTAAGAAAGCATAGGTTAAAACAACATAAATACAATTTAATAAAGCATAGGATAAAACAATATAATTGCAATTTAATAAAGCATAGGCTAAAACTACATAAATACAATTTAATAAAGCATAGGATAAAACAAATTAAATACAATTTAATAAAGCATAGGATAAAACAACATAAATTCAATTTAATAAAGCATAGGATAAAACAACATAAATACAATTTAATAAAGCATAGGATAAAACAACATAAATACAATTTAATAAAGCATAAGATAAAACAACATGAATACAATTTAATAAAGCATAGGTTAAAACAACATAAATACAATTTAATAAAGCATAGGATAAAACAACATAAATAAAATTTAATAAAGCATAGGATAAAACAACATGAATACAATTTAATAAAGCATAGGTTAAAACAACATAAATACAATTTAATAAAGCATAGGATAAAACAACATAAATAAAATTTAATAAAGCATAGGATAAAACAACATAAATACAATTTAATAAAGCATAGGTTAAAACAACATAAATACAATTTAATAAAGCATAGGATAAAACAACATAAATAAAATTTAATAAAGCATAGGATAAAACAATATAAATACTATTTAATAAAGCATAGGTTAAAACAGCATAAATACAATTAATAAAGCATAGGATAAAACAACATAAATACAATTTAATAAAGCATAGGATAAAACAACATAAATCAAATTTAATAAAGCATAGGATAAAACAGCATAAATACTATTTAATAAAGCATAGGATAAAACAACATAAATACAATTTAATAAAGCATAGGATAAAACAACATAAATACAATTTAATAAAGCATAGGATAAAACAACATAAATACAATTTAATAAAGCATAGGATAAAACAACATAAATTCAATTTAATAAAGCATAGGATAAAACAACATAAATAACATTTAATAAAGCTTAGGTTAAAACAACATAAATACAATTTAATAAAGCATAGGATAAAACAACATAAATACAATTTAATAAAGCATAGGATAAAACAACATAAATACTTTTTAATAAAGCATAGGATAAAACCACATAAATACAATTTAATAAAGCACAGGATAAAACAACATAAATACAATTTAATAAAGCATAGGATAAAACAACATAAATACAATTTAATAAAGCATAGGATAAAACAACATAAATACAATTTAATAAAGCATAGGATAAAACAACATAAATACAATTTAATAAAGCATAGGATAAAACAACATAAATACAATTTAATAAAGCATACATTAAAACAACATAAATACAATTAAATAAAGCATAGGATAAAACAATATAAATACAATTTAATAAAGCATAGGTTAAAACAACATAATTACAATTTAATAAAGCATAGGATAAAACAACATAAATACAATTTAAGAAAGCATAGGTTAAAACAACATAAATACAATTTAATAAAGCATAGGATAAAACAACATAAATACAATTTAATAAAGCATAGGCTAAAACTACATAAATACAATTTAATAAAGCATAGGATAAAACAAATTAAATACAATTTAATAAAGCATAGGATAAAACAACATAAATTCAATTTAATAAAGCATAGAATAAAACAACATAAATACAATTTAATAAAGCATAGGATAAAACAACATAAATACAATTTAATAAAGCATAAGATAAAACAACATGAATACAATTTAATAAAGCATAGGTTAAAACAACATAAATACAATTTAATAAAGCATAGGATAAAACAACATAAATACAATTTAATAAAGCATAGGATAAAACAACATATATACAATTTAATAAAGCATAGGATAAAACAACATAAATAAAATTTAATAAAGCATAGGTTAAAACAACATAAATACAATTTAATAAAGCATAGGATAAAACACCATAAATACAATTTAATAAAGCAAAGGATAAAACAACATAAATACTTTTTAATAAAGCATAGGATAAAATCACATAAATACAATTTAATAAAGCACAGGATAAAACAACATAAATACAATTTAATAAAGCATAGGATAAAACAACATAAATACAATTTAATAAAGCATAGGATAAAACAACATAAATACAATTTAATAAAGCATAGGATAAAACAACATAAATACAATTTAATAAAGCATAGGATAAAACAGCATACATACAATTTAATAAAGCATAGGATAAAACAACATAAATACAATTTAATAAAGCATAGGTTAAAACAGCATAAATACAATTTAATAAAGCATAGGATAAAACAACATAAATACAATTTAATAAAGCATAGGATAAAACAACATAAATCAAATTTAATAAAGCATAGGATAAAACAACATAAATACTATTTAATAAAGCATAGGATAAAACAACATAAATACAATTTAATAAAGCATAGGATAAAACAACATAAATACAATTTAATAAAGCATAGGATAAAACAACATAAATACAATTTAATAAAGCATAGGATAAAACAACATAAATTCAATTTAATAAAGCATAGGATAAAACAACATAAATAAAATTTAATAAAGCTTAGGTTAAAACAACATAAATACAATTTAATAAAGCAAAGGATAAAACAACATAAATACAATTTAATAAAGCATAGGATAAAACAACATAAATACATTTTAATAAAGCATAGGATAAAACCACAAAAATACAATTTAATAAAGCAAAGGATAAAACAACATAAATACAATTTAATAAAGCATAGGATAAAACAACATAAATACAATTTAATAAAGCATAGGATAAAACAACATAAATACTTTTTAATAAAGCATAGGATAAAACCACATAAATACAATTTAATAAAGCACAGGATAAAACAACATAAATACAATTTAATAAAGCATAGGATAAAACAACATAAATACAATTTAATAAAGCATAGGATAAAACAACATAAATACAATTTAATAAAGCATAGGATAAAACAACATAAATACTTTTTAATAAAGCATAGGATAAAACCACATAAATACAATTTAATAAAGCACAGGATAAAACAATATAAATACAATTTAATAAAGCATAGGATAAAACAACATAAATACAATTTAATAAAGCATAGGATAAAACAACATAAATACAATTTAATAAAGCATAAGATAAAACAACATGAATACAATTTAATAAAGCATAGGTTAAAACAACATAAATACAATTTAATAAAGCATAGGATAAAACAACATAAATACAATTTAATAAAGCATAGGATAAAACAACATAAATACAATTTAATAAAGCATAGGATAAAACAACATAAATACAATTTAATAAAGCATAGGATAAAACAACATACATACAATTTAATAAAGCATACGTTAAAACAACATAAATACAATTAAATAAAGCATAGGATAAAACAACATAAATACAATTTAAGAACGCATAGGTTAAAACAACATAAATACAATTTAATAAAGCATAGGATAAAACAACATAAATTCAATTTAATAAAGCATAGGATAAAACAACATAAATACAATTTAATAAAGCACAGGATAAAACAACATAAATAAAATTTAATAAAGCATAGGATAAAACAACATAAATACAATTTAATAAAGCATAGGTTAAAAGAGCATAAATACAATTTAATAAAGCATAGGATAAAACAACATAAATACAATTTAATAAAGCATAGGATAAAACAACATTAATCAAATTTAATAAAGCATAGGATAAAACAACATAAATACTATTTAATAAAGCATAGGATAAAACAACATAAATACAATTTAATAAAGCATAGGATAAAACAACATAAATACAATTTAATAAAGCATAGGATAAAACAACATAAATACAATTTAATAAAGCATAGGATAAAACAACATAAATTCAATTTAATAAAGCATAGGATAAAACAACATAAATAAAATTTAATAAAGCTTAGGTTAAAACAACATAAATACAATTTAATAAAGCAAAGGATAAAACAACATAAATACAATTTAATAAAGCATAGGATAAAACAACATAAATACATTTTAATAAAGCATAGGATAAAACCACATAAATACAATTTAATAAAGCACAGGATAAAACAACCTAAATACAATTTAATAAAGCATAGGATAAAACAACATAAATACAATTTAATAAAGCATAGGATAAAACAACATAAATACAATTTAATAAAGCATAGGATAAAACAACATAAATACAATTTAATAAAGCATACATTAAAACAACATAAATACAATTAAATAAAGCATAGGATAAAACAATATAAATATAATTTAATAAAGCATAGGTTAAAACAACATAAATACAATTTAATAAAGCATAGGATAAAACAACATAAATACAATTTAAGAAAGCATAGGTTAAAACAACATAAATACAATTTAATAAATCATAGGATAAAACAACATAAATACAATTTAATAAAGCATAGGCTAAAACTACATAAATACAATTTAATAAAGCATAGGATGAAACAAATTAAATACAATTTAATAAAGCATAGGATAAAACAACATAAATTCAATTTAATAAAGCATAGGATAAAACAACATAAATACAATTTAATAAAGCATAGGATAAAACAACATAAATACAATTTAATAAAGCATAAGATAAAACAACATATATACAATTTAATAAAGCATAGGATAAAACAACATAAATAAAATTTAATAAAGCATAGGTTAAAACAACATAAATACAATTTAAAAAAGCATAAGATAAAACAACATAAATACAATTTAATAAAGCATAGGATAAAACAACATAAATACTTTTTAATAAAGCATAGGATAAAATCACATAAATACAATTTAATAAAGCACAGGATAAAACAACATAAATACAATTTAATAAAGCATTGGATAAAACAACATAAATACAATTTAATAAAGCATAGGATAAAATAACATAAATACAATTTAATAAAGCATAGGATAAAACAACATAAATACAATTTAATAAAGCATAGGATAAAACAACATACATAAAATTTAAAAAAGCATACGTTAAAACAACATAAATACAATTAAATAAAGCATAGGATAAAACAACATAAATACAATTTAAGAAAGCATAGGTTAAAACAACATAAATACAATTTAATAAAGCATAGGATAAAACAACATAAATTCAATTTAATAAAGCATAGGATAAAACAACATAAATACAATTTAATAAAGCACAGGATAAAACAACATAAATAAAATTTAATAAAGCATAGGATAAAACAACATAAATAAAATTTAATAAAGCATAGGATAAAACAACATAAATACAATTTAATAAAGCATAGGTTAAAACAACATAAATACAATTTAATAAAGCATAGGATAAAACAACATATATACAATTTAATAAAGCATAGGATAAAACAACATAAATACTTTTTAATAAAGCATAGGATAAAACCACATAAATACAATTTAATACAGCACAGGATAAAACAACATAAATACAATTTATTAAAGCATAGGATAAAACAACATAAATACAATTTAATAAAGCATAGGATAAAACAAATTAAATACAATTTAATAAAGCATAGGATAAAACAACATAAATTCAATTTAATAAAGCATAGGATAAAACAACATAAATACAATTTAATAAAGTATAGGATAAAACAACATAAATACAATTTAATAAAGCATAAGATAAAACAACATGAATACAATTTAATAAAGCATAGGTTAAAACAACATAAATACAATTTAATAAAGCATAGGATAAAACAACATGAATACAATTTAATAAAGCATAGGATAAAACAACATAAATACAATTTAATAAAGCATAGGATAAAACAACATAAATACAATTTAATAAAGCATAGGATAAAACAAATTAAATACAATTTAATAAAGCATAGGATAAAACAACATAAATTCAATTTAATAAAGCATACGATAAAACAACATAAATACAATTTAATAAAGTATAGGATAAAACAACATAAATACAATTTAATAAAGCATAAGATAAAACAACATGAATACAATTTAATAAAGCATAGGTTAAAACAACATAAATACAATTTAATAAAGCATAGGATAAAACAACATGAATACAATTTAATAAAGCATAGGATAAAACAACATAAATACAATTTAATAAAGCATAGGTTAAAACAACATAAATACAATTTAATAAAGCATAGGATAAAACAACATATATACAATTTAATAAAGCATAGGATAAAACAACATAAATAATTTTTAATAAAGCATAGGATAAAACCACATAAATACAATTTAATAAAGCACAGGATAAAACAACATAAATACTTTTTAATAAAGCATAGGATAAAACCACATAAATACAATTTAATAAAGCACAGGATAAAACAACATAAATACAATTTAATAAAGCATTGGATAAAACAACATAAATACAATTTAATAAAGCATAGGATAAAACAACATAAATACTTTTTAATAAAGCATAGGATAAAATCACATAAATACAATTTAATAAAGCACAGGATAAAACAACATAAATACAATTTAATAAAGCATTGGATAAAACAACATAAATACAATTTAATAAAGCATAGGATAAAATAACATAAATACAATTTAATAAAGCATAGGATAAAACAACATAAATACAATTTAATAAAGCATAGGATAAAACAACATACATAAAATTTAAAAAAGCATACGTTAAAACAACATAAATACAATTAAATAAAGCATAGGATAAAACAACATAAATACAATTTAAGAAAGCATAGGTTAAAACAACATAAATACAATTTAATAAAGCATAGGATAAAACAACATAAATTCAATTTAATAAAGCATAGGATAAAACAACATAAATACAATTTAATAAAGCACAGGATAAAACAACATAAATAAAATTTAATAAAGCATAGGATAAAACAACATAAATAAAATTTAATAAAGCATAGGATAAAACAACATAAATACAATTTAATAAAGCATAGGTTAAAACAACATAAATACAATTTAATAAAGCATAGGATAAAACAACATATATACAATTTAATAAAGCATAGGATAAAACAACATAAATACTTTTTAATAAAGCATAGGATAAAACCACATAAATACAATTTAATACAGCACAGGATAAAACAACATAAATACAATTTATTAAAGCATAGGATAAAACAACATAAATACAATTTAATAAAGCATAGGATAAAACAAATTAAATACAATTTAATAAAGCATAGGATAAAACAACATAAATTCAATTTAATAAAGCATAGGATAAAACAACATAAATACAATTTAATAAAGTATAGGATAAAACAACATAAATACAATTTAATAAAGCATAAGATAAAACAACATGAATACAATTTAATAAAGCATAGGTTAAAACAACATAAATACAATTTAATAAAGCATAGGATAAAACAACATGAATACAATTTAATAAAGCATAGGATAAAACAACATAAATACAATTTAATAAAGCATAGGATAAAACAACATAAATACAATTTAATAAAGCATAGGATAAAACAAATTAAATACAATTTAATAAAGCATAGGATAAAACAACATAAATTCAATTTAATAAAGCATACGATAAAACAACATAAATACAATTTAATAAAGTATAGGATAAAACAACATAAATACAATTTAATAAAGCATAAGATAAAACAACATGAATACAATTTAATAAAGCATAGGTTAAAACAACATAAATACAATTTAATAAAGCATAGGATAAAACAACATGAATACAATTTAATAAAGCATAGGATAAAACAACATAAATACAATTTAATAAAGCATAGGTTAAAACAACATAAATACAATTTAATAAAGCATAGGATAAAACAACATATATACAATTTAATAAAGCATAGGATAAAACAACATAAATAATTTTTAATAAAGCATAGGATAAAACCACATAAATACAATTTAATAAAGCACAGGATAAAACAACATAAATACTTTTTAATAAAGCATAGGATAAAACCACATAAATACAATTTAATAAAGCACAGGATAAAACAACATAAATACAATTTAATAAAGCATTGGATAAAACAACATAAATACAATTTAATAAAGCATAGGATAAAACAACATAAATTCAATTTAATAAATCATAGGATAAAACCAATTAAATACAATTTAATAAAGCATAAGATAAAACAACATGAATACAATTTAATAAAGCATAGGTTAAAACAACATAAATACAATTTAATAAAGCATAGGATAAAACAACATAAATACAATTTAATAAAGCATAGGATAAAACAACATAAATACAATTTAATAAAGCATAGGATAAAACAAATTAAATACAATTTAATAAAGCATAGGATAAAACAACATAAATTCAATTTAATAAAGCATAGGATAAAACAACATAAATACAATTTAATAAAGCATAGGATAAAACAACATAAATACAATTTAATAAAGCATAAGATAAAACAACATGAATACAATTTAATAAAGCATAGGTTAAAACAACATAAATACAATTTAATAAAGCATAGGATAAAACAACATAAATTCAATTTAATAAAGCATAGGATAAAACAACATAAATACAATTTAATAAAGCACAGGATAAAACAACATAAATAAAATTTAATAAAGCATAGGATAAAACAACAGAAATAAAATTTAATAAAGCATAGGATAAAACAACATAAATAAAATTTAATAAAGCATAGGATACAAGAACATAAATACAATTTAATAAAGCATAGGTTAAAACAACATAAATACAATTTAATAAAGCATAGGATAAAACAACATATATAGAATTTAATAAAGCATAGGATAAAACAACATAAATAAAATTTAATAAAGCATAGGTTAAAACAACATAAATACAATTTAATAAAGCATAGGATAAAACAACATAAATACAATTTAATAAAGCATAGGATAAAACAACATAAATACTTTTTAATAAAGCATAGGATAAAACCACATAAATACAATTTAATAAAGCACAGGATAAAACAACATAAATACTTTTTAATAAAGCATAGGATAAAACCACATAAATACAATTTAATAAAGCACAGGATAAAACAACATAAATACAATTTAATAAAGCATAGGATAAAACAACATGAATACAATTTAATAAAGCATAGGATAAAACAACATAAATACAATTTAATAAAGCATAGGATAAAACAACATAAATACAATTTAATAAAGCATACGTTAAAACAACATCAATACAATTAAATAAAGCATAAGATAAAACAACATAAATACAATTTAATAAAGCATAGGTTAAAACAACATAAATACAATTTAATAAAGCATGGGATAAAACAACATAAATTCAATTTAATAAAGCATAGGATAAAACAACATAAATACAATTTAATAAAGCACAGGATAAAACAACATAAATAAAATTTAATAAAGCATATGATAAAACAACATAAATAAAATTTAATAAAGCATAGGATAAAACAACATAAATACAATTTAATAAAGCATAGGATAAAACAACATAAATAAAATTTAATAAAGCATAGGTTAAAACAACATAAATACAATTTAATAAAGCATAGGTTAAAACAACATAAATACAATTTAATAAAGCATAGGACAAAACAACATAAATACAATTTAATAAAGCATAGGAAAAAACAACATAAATACAATTTAATAAAGCATACGTTAAAACAACATAAATACAATTAAATAAAGCATAGGTTAAAACAACATAAATACAATTTAATAAAGCATAGGATAAAACAACATAAATACAATTTAATAAAGCATAGGTTAAAACAACATAAATACAATTTAATAAAGCATAGGATAAAACAACATAAATTCAATTTAATAAAGCATAGGATATAACAACATAAATACAATTTAATAAAGCATAGGATAAAACAACATAAATACAAATTAATAAAGCATAGGATAAAACAACATAAATAAAATGTAATAAAGCATAGGTTAAAACAACATAAATACAATTTAATAAAGCATAGGATAAAACAACATAAATACAATTTAATGAAGCATAGGATAAAAGAACATAAATACAATTTAATAAAGCATAGGATAAAACAACATAAATACAATTTAATAAAGCATAGGATAAAACAACATAAATACAATTTAATAAAGCATAGGATAAAACAACATAAATACTTTTTAATAAAGCATAGGATAAAACCACATAAATACAATTTAATAAAGCACAGGATAAAACAACCTAAATACAATTTAATAAAGCATAGGATAAAACAACATAAATACAATTTAATAAAGCATAGGATAAAACAACATAAATACAATTTAATAAAGCATAGGATAAAACAACATAAATACAATTTAATAAAGCATACATTAAAACAACATAAATACAATTAAATAAAGCATAGGATAAAACAATATAAATATAATTTAATAAAGCATAGGTTAAAACAACATAAATACAATTTAATAAAGCATAGGATAAAACAACATAAATAAAATTTAAGAAAGCATAGGTTAAAACAACATAAATACAATTTAATAAATCATAGGATAAAACAACATAAATACAATTTAATAAAGCATAGGCTAAAACTACATAAATACAATTTAATAAAGCATAGGATGAAACAAATTAAATACAATTTAATAAAGCATAGGATAAAACAACATAAATTCAATTTAATAAAGCATAGGATAAAACAACATAAATACAATTTAATAAAGCATAGGATAAAACAACATAAATACAATTTAATAAAGCATAAGATAAAACAACATGAATACAATTTAATAAAGCATAGGTTAAAACAACATAAATACAATTTAATAAAGCATAGGATAAAACAACATAAATACAATTTAATAAAGCATAAGATAAAACAACATATATACAATTTAATAAAGCATAGGATAAAACAACATAAATAAAATTTAATAAAGCATAGGTTAAAACAACATAAATACAATTTAAAAAAGCATAGGATAAAACAACATAAATACAATTTAATAAAGCATAGGATAAAACAACATAAATACTTTTTAATAAAGCATAGGATAAAATCACATAAATACAATTTAATAAAGCACAGGATAAAACAACATAAATACAATTTAATAAAGCATTGGATAAAACAACATAAATACAATTTAATAAAGCATAGGATAAAACAACATAAATACAATTTAATAAAGCATAGGATAAAACAACATAAATACAATTTAATAAAGCATAGGATAAAACAACATATATACAATTTAATAAAGTATAGGATAAAACAACATAAATACTTTTTAATAAAGCATAGGATAAAACCACATAAATACAATTTAATAAAGCACAGGATAAAACAACATAAATACAATTTATTAAAGCATAGGATAAAACAACATAAATACAATTTAATAAAGCATAGGATAAAACAACATAAATACAATTTAATAAAGCATAGGATAAAACAACATAAATACAATTTAAAAAAGCATAGGATAAAACAACATAAATACAATTTAATAAAGCATAGGATAAAACAACATAAATACTTTTTAATAAAGCATAGGATAAAATCACATAAATACAATTTAATAAAGCACAGGATAAAACAACATAAATACAATTTAATAAAGCATTGGATAAAACAACATAAATACAATTTAATAAAGCATAGGATAAAACAACATAAATACAATTTAATAAAGCATAGGATAAAACAACATAAATACAATTTAATAAAGCATAGGATAAAACAACATATATACAATTTAATAAAGTATAGGATAAAACAACATAAATACTTTTTAATAAAGCATAGGATAAAACCACATAAATACAATTTAATAAAGCACAGGATAAAACAACATAAATACAATTTATTAAAGCATAGGATAAAACAACATAAATACAATTTAATAAAGCATAGGATAAAACAACATAAATACAATTTAATAAAGCATAGGATAAAACAACATAAATACAATTTAATAAAGTATAGGATAAAACAACATAAATACAATTTAATAAAGCATAAGATAAAAAAACATGAATACAATTTAATAAAGCATAGGTTAAAACAACATAAATACAATTTAATAAAGCATAGGATAAAACAACATATATACAATTTAATAAAGCTTAGGATAAAACAACATAAATACTTTTTAATAAAGCATAGGATAAAACCACATAAATACAATTTAATAAAGCACAGGATAAAACAACATAAATACAATTTATTAAAGCATAGGATAAAACAACATAAATACTTTTTAATAAAGCATAGGATAAAACCACATAAATACAATTTAATAAAGCACAGTATAAAACAACATAAATACAATTTAATAAAGCATAGGATAAAACAACATATATACAATTTAATAAAGTATAGGATAAAACAACATAAATACTTTTTAATAAAGCATAGGATAAAACCACATAAATACAATTTAATAAAGCACAGGATAAAACAACATAAATACAATTTATTAAAGCATAGGATAAAACAACATAAATACAATTTAATAAAGCATAGGATAAAACAACATAAATTCAATTTAATAAAGCATACGATAAAACAACATAAATACAATTTAATAAAGTATAGGATAAAACAACATAAATACAATTTAATAAAGCATAAGATAAAACAACATGAATACAATTTAATAAAGCATAGGTTAAAACAACATAAATACAATTTAATAAAGCATAGGATAAAACAACATAAATACAATTTAATAAAGCATAGGATAAAACAACATAAATAAAATTTAATAAAGCATAGGATAAAACAACATAAATACAATTTAATAAAGCATAGGTTAAAACAACATAAATACAATTTAATAAAGCATAGGATAAAACAACATATATACAATTTAATAAAGCATAGGATAAAACAACATAAATAATTTTTAATAAAGCATAGGATAAAACCACATAAATACAATTTAATAAAGCACAGGATAAAACAACATAAATACTTTTTAATAAAGCATAGGATAAAACCACATAAATACAATTTAATAAAGCACAGGATAAAACAACATAAATACAATTTAATAAAGCATTGGATAAAACAACATAAATACAATTTAATAAAGCATAGGATAAAACAACATAAATACAATTTAATAAAGCATAGGATAAAACAACATACATACAATTTAATAAAGCATAGGTTAAAACAACATAAATACAATTTAATAAAGCATAGGATAAAACAACATATATACAATTTAATAAAGCATAGGATAAAACAACATAAATAATTTTTAATAAAGCATAGGATAAAACCACATAAATACAATTTAATAAAGCACAGGATAAAACAACATAAATACTTTTTAATAAAGCATAGGATAAAACCACATAAATACAATTTAATAAAGCACAGGATAAAACAACATAAATACAATTTAATAAAGCATTGGATAAAACAACATAAATACAATTTAATAAAGCATAGGATAAAACAACATAAATACAATTTAATAAAGCATAGGATAAAACAACATAAATACTATTTAATAAAGCACAGGATAAAACAACATAAATAAAATTTAATAAAGCATAGGATAAAACAACATAAATAAAATTTAATAAAGCATAGGATAAAACAACATAAATAAAATTTAATAAAGCATAGGATAAAACAACATAAATAAAATTTAATAAAGCATAGGATAAAACAACATAAATACAATTTAATAAAGCATAGGTTAAAACAACATAAATTCAATTTAATAAAGCATAGGATAAAACAAATTAAATACAATTTAATAAAGCATAGGATAAAACAACATAAATTCAATTTAATAAAGCATAGGATAAAACAACATAAATACAATTTAATAAAGCATAGGATAAAACAACATAAATACAATTTAATAAAGCATAAGATAAAACAACATGAATACAATTTAATAAAGCATAGGATAAAACAACATAAATACAATTTAATAAAGCATAGGATAAAAGAACATAAATACAATTTAATAAAGCATAGGATAAAACAAATTAAATACAATTTAATAAAGCATAGGATAAAACAACATAAATTCAATTTAATAAAGCATAGGATAAAACAACATAAATACAATTTAATAAAGCATAGGATAAAACAACATAAATACAATTTAATAAAGCATAAGATAAAACAACATGAATACAATTTAATAAAGCATAGGTTAAAACAACATAAATACAATTTAATAAAGCATAGGATAAAACAACATAAATTCAATTTAATAAAGCATAGGATAAAACAACATAAATACAATTTAATAAAGCATAGGATAAAACAACATAAATACAATTTATTAAAGCATAGGATAAAACAACATGAATACAATTTAATAAAGCATAGGATAAAACAACATAAATACAATTTAATAAAGCATAGGATAAAACAACATAAATACAATTTAATAAAGCATAGGATAAAACAAATTAAATACAATTTAATAAAGCATAGGATAAAACAACATAAATTCAATTTAATAAAGCATAGGATAAAACAACATAAATACAATTTAATAAAGCATAGGATAAAACAACATAAATACAATTTAATAAAGCATAAGATAAAACAACATGAATACAATTTAATAAAGCATAGGTTAAAACAACATAAATACAATTTAATAAAGCATAGGATAAAACAACATAAATTCAATTTAATAAAGCATAGGATAAAACAACATAAATACAATTTAATAAAGCACAGGATAAAACAACATAAATAAAATTTAATAAAGCATAGGATAAAACAACAGAAATAAAATTTAATAAAGCAAAGGATAAAACAACATAAATAAAATTTAATAAAGCATAGGATACAAGAACATAAATACAATTTAATAAAGCATAGGTTAAAACAACATAAATACAATTTAATAAAGCATAGGATAAAACAACATATATAGAATTTAATAAAGCATAGGATAAAACAACATAAATAAAATTTAATAAAGCATAGGTTAAAACAACATAAATACAATTTAATAAAGCATAGGATAAAACAACATAAATACAATTTAATAAAGCATAGGATAAAACAACATAAATACTTTTTAATAAAGCATAGGATAAAACCACATAAATACAATTTAATAAAGCACAGGATAAAACAACATAAATACTTTTTAATAAAGCATAGGATAAAACCACATAAATACAATTTAATAAAGCACAGGATAAAACAACATAAATACAATTTAATAAAGCATAGGATAAAACAACATGAATACAATTTAATAAAGCATAGGATAAAACAACATAAATACAATTTAATAAAGCATAGGATAAAACAACATAAATACAATTTAATAAAGCATACGTTAAAACAACATCAATACAATTAAATAAAGCATAAGATAAAACAACATAAATACAATTTAATAAAGCATAGGTTAAAACAACATAAATACAATTTAATAAAGCATGGGATAAAACAACATAAATTCAATTTAATAAAGCATAGGATAAAACAACATAAATACAATTTAATAAAGCACAGGATAAAACAACATAAATAAAATTTAATAAAGCATAGGATAAAACAACATAAATAAAATTTAATAAAGCATAGGATAAAACAACATAAATACAATTTAATAAAGCATAGGATAAAACAACATAAATAAAATTTAATAAAGCATAGGTTAAAACAACATAAATACAATTTAATAAAGCATAGGTTAAAACAACATAAATACAATTTAATAAAGCATAGGACAAAACAACATAAATACAATTTAATAAAGCATAGGAAAAAACAACATAAATACAATTTAATAAAGCATACGTTAAAACAACATAAATACAATTAAATAAAGCATAGGTTAAAACAACATAAATACAATTTAATAAAGCATAGGATAAAACAACATAAATACAATTTAATAAAGCATAGGTTAAAACAACATAAATACAATTTAATAAAGCATAGGATAAAACAACATAAATTCAATTTAATAAAGCATAGGATATAACAACATAAATACAATTTAATAAAGCATAGGATAAAACAACATAAATACAATTTAATAAAGCATAGGATAAAACAACATAAATACAATTTAATAAAGCATAGGATAAAACAACATAAATACAATTTAATAAAGCATAGGATAAAACAACATAAATAAAATGTAATAAAGCATAGGTTAAAACAACATAAATACAATTTAATAAAGCATAGGATAAAACAACATAAATACAATTTAATGAAGCATAGGATAAAAGAACATAAATACAATTTAATAAAGCATAGGATAAAACAACATAAATACAATTTAATAAAGCATAGGATAAAACAACATAAATACAATTTAATAAAGCATAGGATAAAACAACATAAATACTTTTTAATAAAGCATAGGATAAAACCACATAAATACAATTTAATAAAGCACAGGATAAAGCAACATAAATACAATTTAATAAAGCATAGGATAAAACAACATAAATACAATTTAATAAAGCATAGGATAAAACAACATAAATACTTTTTAATAAAGCATAGGATAAAACCACATAAATACAATTTAATAAAGCACAGGATAAAACAACATAAATACAATTTAATAAAGCATAGGATAAAACAACATAAATACAATTTAATAAAGCATAAGATAAAACAACATGAATACAATTTAATAAAGCATAGGATAAAACAACATAAATACAATTTAATAAAGCATAGGATAAAACAACATAAATACAATTTAATAAAGCATAGGATAAAACAAATTAAATACAATTTAATAAAGCATAGGATAAAACAACATAAATTCAATTTAATAAAGCATAGGATAAAACAACATAAATACAATTTAATAAAGCATAGGATAAAACAACATAAATACAATTTAATAAAGCATAAGATAAAACAACATGAATACAATTTAATAAAGCATAGGTTAAAACAACATAAATACAATTTAATAAAGCATAGGATAAAACAACATAAATTCAATTTAATAAAGCATAGGATAAAACAACATAAATACAATTTAATAAAGCATAGGATAAAACAACATAAATACAATTTATTAAAGCATAGGATAAAACAACATGAATACAATTTAATAAAGCATAGGATAAAACAACATAAATACAATTTAATAAAGCATAGGATAAAACAACATAAATACAATTTAATAAAGCATAGGATAAAACAAATTAAATACAATTTAATAAAGCATAGGATAAAACAACATAAATTCAATTTAATAAAGCATAGGATAAAACAACATAAATACAATTTAATAAAGCATAGGATAAAACAACATAAATACAATTTAATAAAGCATAAGATAAAACAACATGAATACAATTTAATAAAGCATAGGTTAAAACAACATAAATACAATTTAATAAAGCATAGGATAAAACAACATAAATTCAATTTAATAAAGCATAGGATAAAACAACATAAATACAATTTAATAAAGCACAGGATAAAACAACATAAATAAAATTTAATAAAGCATAGGATAAAACAACAGAAATAAAATTTAATAAAGCATAGGATAAAACAACATAAATAAAATTTAATAAAGCATAGGATACAAGAACATAAATACAATTTAATAAAGCATAGGTTAAAACAACATAAATACAATTTAATAAAGCATAGGATAAAACAACATATATAGAA
The DNA here is from genome assembly GCF_046119375.1 of Phyllobates terribilis. NCBI lineage: Eukaryota > Metazoa > Chordata > Amphibia > Anura > Dendrobatidae > Phyllobates > Phyllobates terribilis. The sequence continues at coordinate 3,411,060 of NW_027362778.1, forward strand.
TTTAATAAAGCATAGGATAAAACAACATAAATAAAATTTAATAAAGCATAGGTTAAAACAACATAAATACAATTTAATAAAGCATAGGATAAAACAACATAAATACAATTTAATAAAGCATAGGATAAAACAACATAAATACTTTTTAATAAAGCATAGGATAAAACCACATAAATACAATTTAATAAAGCACAGGATAAAACAACATAAATACTTTTTAATAAAGCATAGGATAAAACCACATAAATACAATTTAATAAAGCACAGGATAAAACAACATAAATACAATTTAATAAAGCATAGGATAAAACAACATGAATACAATTTAATAAAGCATAGGATAAAACAATATAAATACAATTTAATAAAGCATAGGATAAAACAACATAAATACAATTTAATAAAGCACAGGATAAAACAACATAAATAAAATTTAATAAAGCATAGGATAAAACAACATAAATAAAATTTAATAAAGCATAGGATAAAACAACATAAATACAATTTAATAAAGCATAGGATAAAACAACATAAATAAAATTTAATAAAGCATAGGTTAAAACAACATAAATACAATTTAATAAAGCATAGGTTAAAACAACATAAATACAATTTAATAAAGCATAGGACAAAACAACATAAATACAATTTAATAAAGCATATGAAAAAACAACATAAATACAATTTAATAAAGCATACGTTAAAACAACATAAATACAATTAAATAAAGCATAGGTTAAAACAACATAAATACAATTTAATAAAGCATAGGATAAAACAACATAAATACAATTTAATAAAGCATAGGTTAAAACAACATAAATACAATTTAATAAAGCATAGGATAAAACAACATAAATTCAATTTAATAAAGCATAGGATATAACAACATAAATACAATTTAATAAAGCATAGGATAAAACAACATAAATACAATTTAATAAAGCATAGGATAAAACAACATAAATACAATTTAATAAAGCATAGGATAAAACAACATAAATACAATTTAATAAAGCATAGGATAAAACAACATAAATAAAATGTAATAAAGCATAGGTTAAAACAACATAAATACAATTTAATAAAGCATAGGATAAAACAACATAAATACAATTTAATGAAGCATAGGATAAAAGAACATAAATACAATTTAATAAAGCATAGGATAAAACAACATAAATACAATTTAATAAAGCATAGGATAAAACAACATAAATACAATTTAATAAAGCATAGGATAAAACAACATAAATACTTTTTAATAAAGCATAGGATAAAACCACATAAATACAATTTAATAAAGCACAGGATAAAGCAACTTAAATACAATTTAATAAAGCATAGGATAAAACAACATAAATACAATTTAATAAAGCATAGGATAAAACAACATAAATACTTTTTAATAAAGCATAGGATAAAACCACATAAATACAATTTAATAAAGCACAGGATAAAACAACATAAATACAATTTAATAAAGCATAGGATAAAACAACATAAATACAATTTAATAAAGCATACGTTAAAACAACATAAATACAATTAAATAAAGCATAGGATAAAACAACATAAATACAATTTAATAAAGCATATGTTAAAACAACATAAATACAATGTAATAAAGCATAGGATAAAACAAGATAAATTCAATTTAATAAAGCATAGGATAAAACAACATAAATACAATTTAATAAAGCATAGGATAAAACAACATAAATACAATTTAATAAAGCATATGTTAAAACAACATAAATACAATGTAATAAAGCATAGGATAAAACAAGATAAATTCAATTTAATAAAGCATAGGATAAAACAACATAAATACAATTTAATAAAGCATAGGATAAAACAACATAAATACAATTTAATAAAGCATAGGATAAAACAACATAAATAAAATGTAATAAAGCATAGGTTAAAACAACATAAATACAATTTAATAAAGCATAGGATAAAACAACATAAATACAATTTAATGAAGCATAGGATAAAAGAACATAAATACAATTTAATAAAGCATAGGAAAAAACAACATAAATACAATTTAATAAAGCATATGATAAAACAACATAAATACTTTTTAATAAAGCATAGGATAAAACCACATAAATACAATTTAATAAAGCACAGGATAAAGCAACATAAATACAATTTAATAAAGCATAGGCTAAAACTACATAAATACAATTTAATAAAGCATAGGATAAAACAAATTAAATACAATTTAATAAAGCATAGGATAAAACAACATAAATTCAATTTAATAAAGCATAGGATAAAACAACATAAATACAATTTAATAAAGCATAGGATAAAACAACATAAATACAATTTAATAAAGCATAAGATAAAACAACATGAATACAATTTAATAAAGCATAGGTTAAAACAACATAAATACAATTTAATAAAGCATAGGATAAAACAACATAAATAAAATTTAATAAAGCATAGGATAAAACAACATGAATACAATTTAATAAAGCATAGGTTAAAACAACATAAATACAATTTAATAAAGCATAGGATAAAACAACATAAATAAAATTTAATAAAGCATAGGATAAACCAACATAAATACAATTTAATAAAGCATAGGTTAAAACAACATAAATACAATTTAATAAAGCATAGGATAAAACAACATAAATAAAATTTAATAAAGCATAGGATAAAACAATATAAATACTATTTAATAAAGCATAGGTTAAAACAGCATAAATACAATTAATAAAGCATAGGATAAAACAACATAAATACAATTTAATAAAGCATAGGATAAAACAACATAAATCAAATTTAATAAAGCATAGGATAAAACAGCATAAATACTATTTAATAAAGCATAGGATAAAACAACATAAATACAATTTAATAAAGCATAGGATAAAACAACATAAATACAATTAAATAAAGCATAGGATAAAACAACATAAATACAATTTAATAAAGCATAGGATAAAACAACATAAATTCAATTTAATAAAGCATAGGATAAAACAACATAAATAAAATTTAATAAAGCTTAGGTTAAAACAACATAAATACAATTTAATAAAGCATAGGATAAAACAACATAAATACAATTTAATAAAGCATAGGATAAAACAACATAAATACTTTTTAATAAAGCATAGGATAAAACCACATAAATACAATTTAATAAAGCACAGGATAAAACAACATAAATACAATTTAATAAAGCATAGGATAAAACAACATAAATACAATTTAATAAAGCATAGGATAAAACAACATAAATACAATTTAATAAAGCATACATTAAAACAACATAAATACAATGTAATAAAGCATAGGATAAAACAAGATAAATTCAATTTAATAAAGCATAGGATAAAACAACATAAATACAATTTAATAAAGCATAGGATAAAACAACATAAATACAATTTAATAAAGCATATGTTAAAACAACATAAATACAATGTAATAAAGCATAGGATAAAACAAGATAAATTCAATTTAATAAAGCATAGGATAAAACAACATAAATACAATTTAATAAAGCATAGGATAAAACAACATAAATACAATTTAATAAAGCATAGGATAAAACAACATAAATAAAATGTAATAAAGCATAGGTTAAAACAACATAAATACAATTTAATAAAGCATAGGATAAAACAACATAAATACAATTTAATGAAGCATAGGATAAAAGAACATAAATACAATTTAATAAAGCATAGGAAAAAACAACATAAATACAATTTAATAAAGCATATGATAAAACAACATAAATACTTTTTAATAAAGCATAGGATAAAACAACATAAATACAATTTAATAAAGCATAGGATAAAACAACATAAATACAATTTAATAAAGCATAGGTTAAAACAACATAAATACAATTTAATAAAGCATAGGATAAAACAACATAAATAAAATTTAATAAAGCATAGGATAAAACAATATAAATACTATTTAATAAAGCATAGGTTAAAACAGCATAAATACAATTAATAAAGCATAGGATAAAACAACATAAATACAATTTAATAAAGCATAGGATAAAACAACATAAATCAAATTTAATAAAGCATAGGATAAAACAGCATAAATACTATTTAATAAAGCATAGGATAAAACAACATAAATACAATTTAATAAAGCATAGGATAAAACAACATAAATACAATTAAATAAAGCATAGGATAAAACAACATAAATACAATTTAATAAAGCATAGGATAAAACAACATAAATTCAATTTAATAAAGCATAGGATAAAACAACATAAATAAAATTTAATAAAGCTTAGGTTAAAACAACATAAATACAATTTAATAAAGCATAGGATAAAACAACATAAATACAATTTAATAAAGCATAGGATAAAACAACATAAATACTTTTTAATAAAGCATAGGATAAAACCACATAAATACAATTTAATAAAGCACAGGATAAAACAACATAAATACAATTTAATAAAGCATAGGATAAAACAACATAAATACAATTTAATAAAGCATAGGATAAAACAACATAAATACAATTTAATAAAGCATACATTAAAACAACATAAATACAATGTAATAAAGCATAGGATAAAACAAGATAAATTCAATTTAATAAAGCATAGGATAAAACAACATAAATACAATTTAATAAAGCATAGGATAAAACAACATAAATACAATTTAATAAAGCATATGTTAAAACAACATAAATACAATGTAATAAAGCATAGGATAAAACAAGATAAATTCAATTTAATAAAGCATAGGATAAAACAACATAAATACAATTTAATAAAGCATAGGATAAAACAACATAAATACAATTTAATAAAGCATAGGATAAAACAACATAAATAAAATGTAATAAAGCATAGGTTAAAACAACATAAATACAATTTAATAAAGCATAGGATAAAACAACATAAATACAATTTAATGAAGCATAGGATAAAAGAACATAAATACAATTTAATAAAGCATAGGAAAAAACAACATAAATACAATTTAATAAAGCATATGATAAAACAACATAAATACTTTTTAATAAAGCATAGGATAAAACCACATAAATACAATTTAATAAAGCACAGGATAAAGCAACATAAATACAATTTAATAAAGCATAGGCTAAAACTACATAAATACAATTTAATAAAGCATAGGATAAAACAAATTAAATACAATTTAATAAAGCATAGGATAAAACAACATAAATACAATTTAATAAAGCATACATTAAAACAACATAAATACAATTAAATAAAGCATAGGATAAAACAATATAAATACAATTTAATAAAGCATAGGTTAAAACAACATAATTACAATTTAATAAAGCATAGGATAAAACAACATAAATACAATTTAATAAAGCATAGGATAAAACAACATAAATACAATTTAATAAAGCATAGGATAAAACAACATACATACAATTTAATAAAGCATACGTTAAAACAACATAAATACAATTAAATAAAGCATAGGATAAAACAACATAAATACAATTTAAGAAAGCATAGGTTAAAACAACATAAATTCAATTTAATAAAGCATAGGATAAAACAACATAAATAAAATTTAATAAAGCTTAGGTTAAAACAACATAAATACAATTTAATAAAGCATAGGATAAAACAACATAAATACAATTTAATAAAGCATAGGACAAAACAACATAAATACAATTTAATAAAGCATAGGAAAAAACAACATAAATACAATTTAATAAAGCATACGTTAAAACAACATAAATACAATTAAATAAAGCATAGGTTAAAACAACATAAATACAATTTAATAAAGCATAGGATAAAACAACATAAATACAATTTAATAAAGCATAGGTTAAAACAACATAAATACAATTTAATAAAGCATAGGATAAAACAACATAAATTCAATTTAATAAAGCATAGGATATAACAACATAAATACAATTTAATAAAGCATAGGATAAAACAACATAAATACAATTTAATAAAGCATAGGATAAAACAACATAAATACAATTTAATAAAGCATAGGATAAAACAACATAAATACAATTTAATAAAGCATAGGATAAAACAACATAAATAAAATGTAATAAAGCATAGGTTAAAACAACATAAATACAATTTAATAAAGCATAGGATAAAACAACATAAATACAATTTAATGAAGCATAGGATAAAAGAACATAAATACAATTTAATAAAGCATAGGAAAAAACAACATAAATACAATTTAATAAAGCATATGATAAAACAACATAAATACTTTTTAATAAAGCATAGGATAAAACCACATAAATACAATTTAATAAAGCACAGGATAAAGCAACATAAATACAATTTAATAAAGCATAGGCTAAAACTACATAAATACAATTTAATAAAGCATAGGATAAAACAAATTAAATACAATTTAATAAAGCATAGGATAAAACAACATAAATTCAATTTAATAAAGCATAGGATAAAACAACATAAATACAATTTAATAAAGCATAGGATAAAACAACATAAATACAATTTAATAAAGCATAAGATAAAACAACATGAATACAATTTAATAAAGCATAGGTTAAAACAACATAAATACAATTTAATAAAGCATAGGATAAAACAACATAAATAAAATTTAATAAAGCATAGGATAAAACAATATAAATACTATTTAATAAAGCATAGGTTAAAACAGCATAAATACAATTAATAAAGCATAGGATAAAACAACATAAATACAATTTAATAAAGCATAGGATAAAACAACATAAATACAATTTAATAAAGCATAGGATAAAACAACATAAATACTTTTTAATAAAGCATAGGATAAAACCACATAAATACAATTTAATAAAGCACAGGATAAAACAACATAAATACAATTTAATAAAGCATAGGATAAAACAACATAAATACAATTTAATAAAGCATAGGATAAAACAACATAAATACAATTTAATAAAGCATACATTAAAACAACATAAATACAATGTAATAAAGCATAGGATAAAACAAGATAAATTCAATTTAATAAAGCATAGGATAAAACAACATAAATACAATTTAATAAAGCATAGGATAAAACAACATAAATACAATTTAATAAAGCATATGTTAAAACAACATAAATACAATGTAATAAAGCATAGGATAAAACAAGATAAATTCAATTTAATAAAGCATAGGATAAAACAACATAAATACAATTTAATAAAGCATAGGATAAAACAACATAAATACAATTTAATAAAGCATAGGATAAAACAACATAAATAAAATGTAATAAAGCATAGGTTAAAACAACATAAATACAATTTAATAAAGCATAGGATAAAACAACATAAATACAATTTAATGAAGCATAGGATAAAAGAACATAAATACAATTTAATAAAGCATAGGAAAAAACAACATAAATACAATTTAATAAAGCATATGATAAAACAACATAAATACTTTTTAATAAAGCATAGGATAAAACAACATAAATACAATTTAATAAAGCATAGGATAAAACAACATAAATACAATTTAATAAAGCATAGGTTAAAACAACATAAATACAATTTAATAAAGCATAGGATAAAACAACATAAATAAAATTTAATAAAGCATAGGATAAAACAACATAAATACAATTTAATAAAGCATAGGATAAAACAACATAAATACAATTTAATAAAGCATAGGATAAAACAACATAAATTCAATTTAATAAAGCATAGGATAAAACAACATAAATAAAATTTAATAAAGCTTAGGTTAAAACAACATAAATACAATTTAATAAAGCATAGGATAAAACAACATAAATACAATTTAATAAAGCATAGGATAAAACAACATAAATACTTTTTAATAAAGCATAGGATAAAACCACATAAATACAATTTAATAAAGCACAGGATAAAACAACATAAATACAATTTAATAAAGCATAGGATAAAACAACATAAATACAATTTAATAAAGCATAGGATAAAACAACATAAATACAATTTAATAAAGCATAGGATAAAACAACATAAATACAATTTAATAAAGCATACATTAAAACAACATAAATACAATTAAATAAAGCATAGGATAAAACAATATAAATACAATTTAATAAAGCATAGGTTAAAACAACATAATTACAATTTAATAAAGCATAGGATAAAACAACATAAATACAATTTAATAAAGCATAGGATAAAACAACATAAATAAAATTTAATAAAGCTTAGGTTAAAACAACATAAATACAATTTAATAAAGCATAGGATAAAACAACATAAATACAATTTAATAAAGCATAGGATAAAACAACATAAATACTTTTTAATAAAGCATAGGATAAAACCACATAAATACAATTTAATAAAGCACAGGATAAAACAACATAAATACAATTTAATAAAGCATAGGATAAAACAACATAAATACAATTTAATAAAGCATAGGATAAAACAACATAAATACAATTTAATAAAGCATAGGATAAAACAACATAAATACAATTTAATAAAGCATACATTAAAACAACATAAATACAATTAAATAAAGCATAGGATAAAACAATATAAATACAATTTAATAAAGCATAGGTTAAAACAACATAATTACAATTTAATAAAGCATAGGATAAAACAACATAAATACAATTTAATAAAGCATAGGATAAAACAACATAAATACAATTTAATAAAGCATAGGATAAAACAACATACATACAATTTAATAAAGCATACGTTAAAACAACATAAATACAATTAAATAAAGCATAGGATAAAACAACATAAATACAATTTAAGAAAGCATAGGTTAAAACAACATAAATACAATTTAATAAAGCATAGGATAAAACAACATAAATAAAATTTAATAAAGCATAGGATAAAACAACATAAATACAATTTAATAAAGCATAGGTTAAAACAACATAAATACAATTTAATAAAGCATAGGATAAAACAACATAAATACAATTTAATAAAGTATAGGATAAAACAACATAAATACTTTTTAATAAAGCATAGGATAAAACCACATAAATACAATTTAATAAAGCACAGGATAAAACAACATAAATACAATTTATTAAAGCATAGGATAAAACAACATGAATACAATTTAATAAAGCATAGGATAAAACAACATAAATACAATTTAATAAAGCATAGGATAAAACAACATAAATACAATTTAATAAAGCATAGGATAAAACAAATTAAATACAATTTAATAAAGCATAGGATAAAACAACATAAATTCAATTTAATAAAGCATAGGATAAAACAACATAAATACAATTTAATAAAGCATAGGATAAAACAACATAAATACAATTTAATAAAGCATAAGATAAAACAACATGAATACAATTTAATAAAGCATAGGTTAAAACAACATAAATACAATTTAATAAAGCATAGGATAAAACAACAGAAATAAAATTTAATAAAGCATAGGATAAAACAACATAAATAAAATTTAATAAAGCATAGGTTAAAACAACATATATACAATTTAATAAAGCATAGGATAAAACAACATAAATAAAATTTAATAAAGCATAGGTTAAAACAACATAAATACAATTTAATAAAGCATAGGATAAAACAACATAAATACTTTTTAATAAAGCATAGGATAAAACCACATAAATACTTTTTAATAAAGCATAGGATAAAACCACATAAATACAATTTAATAAAGCACAGGATAAAACAACATAAATACTTTTTAATAAAGCATAGGATAAAACCACATAAATACAATTTAATAAAGCATAGGATAAAACAACATGAATACAATTTAATAAAGCATAGGATAAAACAACATGAATACAATTTAATAAAGCATAGGATAAAACAACATAAATACAATTTAATAAAGCATAGGATAAAACAACATAAATACAATTTAATAAAGCATACGTTAAAACAACATCAATACAATTAAATAAAGCATAAGATAAAAAAACATAAATACAATTTAATAAAGCATAAGTTAAAACAACATAAATACAATTTAATAAAGCATGGGATAAAACAACATAAATTCAATTTAATAAAGCATAGGATAAAACAACATAAATACAATTTAATAAAGCACAGGATAAAACAACATAAATAAAATTTAATAAAGCATAGGATAAAACAACATAAATACAATTTAATAAAGCATAGGATAAAACAACATAAATAAAATTTAATAAAGCATAGGTTAAAACAACATAAATACAATTTAATAAAGCATAGGTTAAAACAACATAAATACAATTTAATAAAGCATAGGACAAAACAACATAAATACAATTTAATAAAGCATAGGAAAAAACAACATAAATACAATTTAATAAAGCATACGTTAAAACAACATAAATACAATTAAATAAAGCATAGGTTAAAACAACATAAATACAATTTAATAAAGCATAGGATAAAACAACATAAATACAATTTAATAAAGCATAGGTTAAAACAACATAAATACAATTTAATAAAGCATAGGATAAAACAACATAAATACAATTTAATAAAGCATAGGTTAAAACAACATAAATACAATTTAATAAAGCATAGGATAAAACAACATAAATTCAATTTAATAAAGCATAGGATAAAACAACATAAATACAATTTAATAAAGCATAGGATAAAACAACATAAATACAATTTAATAAAGCATAGGATAAAACAACGTAAATAAAATGTAATAAAGCACAGGATAAAGCAACATAAATACAATTTAATAAAGCATAGGATAAAACAACATAAATACAATTTAATAAAGCATAGGATAAAACAGCATAAATACTTTTTAATAAAGCATAGGATAAAACCACATAAATACAATTTAATAAAGCACAGGATAAAACAACATAAATACAATTTAATAAAGCATAGGATAAAACAACATAAATACAATTTAATAAAGCATACGTTAAAACAACATAAATACAATTAAATAAAGCATAGGATAAAACAACATAAATACAATTTAATAAAGCATATGTTAAAACAACATAAATACAATGTAATAAAGCATAGGATAAAACAAGATAAATTCAATTTAATAAAGCATAGGATAAAACAACATAAATACAATTTAATAAAGCATAGGATAAAACAACATAAATACAATTTAATAAAGCATATGTTAAAACAACATAAATACAATGTAATAAAGCATAGGATAAAACAAGATAAATTCAATTTAATAAAGCATAGGATAAAACAACATAAATACAATTTAATAAAGCATAGGATAAAACAACATAAATTCAATTTAATAAAGCATAGGATAAAACATCATAAATACAATTTAATAAAGCACAGGATAAAACAACATAAATAAAATTTAATAAAGCATAGGATAAAACAACAGAAATAAAATTTAATAAAGCATAGGATAAAACAACATAAATAAAATTTAATAAAGCATAGGATACAAGAACATAAATACAATTTAATAAAGCATAGGTTAAAACAACATAAATACAATTTAATAAAGCATAGGATAAAACAACATATATACAATTTAATAAAGCATAGGATAAAACAACATAAATAAAATTTAATAAAGCATAGGTTAAAACAACATAAATACAATTTAATAAAGCATAGGATAAAACAACATAAATACTTTTTAATAAAGCATAGGATAAAACCACATAAATACTTTTTAATAAAGCATAGGATAAAACCACATAAATACAATTTAATAAAGCACAGGATAAAACAACATAAATACTTTTTAATAAAGCATAGGATAAAACCACATAAATACAATTTAATAAAGCATAGGATAAAACAACATGAATACAATTTAATAAAGCATAGGATAAAACAACATGAATACAATTTAATAAAGCATAGGATAAAACAACATAAATACAATTTAATAAAGCATAGGATAAAACAACATAAATACAATTTAATAAAGCATACGTTAAAACAACATCAATACAATTAAATAAAGCATAAGATAAAACAACATAAATACAATTTAATAAAGCATAGGTTAAAACAACATAAATACAATTTAATAAAGCATGGGATAAAACAACATAAATTCAATTTAATAAAGCATAGGATAAAACAACATAAATACAATTTAATAAAGCACAGGATAAAACAACATAAATAAAATTTAATAAAGCATAGGATAAAACAACATAAATAAAATTTAATAAAGCATAGGATAAAACAACATAAATACAATTTAATAAAGCATAGGATAAAACAACATAAATAAAATTTAATAAAGCATAGGTTAAAACAACATAAATACAATTTAATAAAGCATAGGTTAAAACAACATAAATACAATTTAATAAAGCATAGGACAAAACAACATAAATACAATTTAATAAAGCATAGGAAAAAACAACATAAATACAATTTAATAAAGCATACGTTAAAACAACATAAATACAATTAAATAAAGCATAGGTTAAAACAACATAAATACAATTTAATAAAGCATAGGATAAAACAACATAAATACAATTTAATAAAGCATAGGTTAAAACAACATAAATACAATTTAATAAAGCATAGGATAAAACAACATAAATACAATTTAATAAAGCATAGGTTAAAACAACATAAATACAATTTAATAAAGCATAGGATAAAACAACATAAATTCAATTTAATAAAGCATAGGATAAAACAACATAAATACAATTTAATAAAGCATAGGATAAAACAACATAAATACAATTTAATAAAGCATAGGATAAAACAACATAAATAAAATGTAATAAAGCACAGGATAAAGCAACATAAATACAATTTAATAAAGCATAGGATAAAACAACATAAATACAATTTAATAAAGCATAGGATAAAACAACATAAATACTTTTTAATAAAGCATAGGATAAAACCACATAAATACAATTTAATAAAGCACAGGATAAAACAACATAAATACAATTTAATAAAGCATAGGATAAAACAACATAAATACAATTTAATAAAGCATACGTTAAAACAACATAAATACAATTAAATAAAGCATAGGATAAAACAACATAAATACAATTTAATAAAGCATATGTTAAAACAACATAAATACAATGTAATAAAGCATAGGATAAAACAAGATAAATTCAATTTAATAAAGCATAGGATAAAACAACATAAATACAATTTAATAAAGCATAGGATAAAACAACATAAATACAATTTAATAAAGCATATGTTAAAACAACATAAATACAATGTAATAAAGCATAGGATAAAACAAGATAAATTCAATTTAATAAAGCATAGGATAAAACAACATAAATACAATTTAATGAAGCATAGGATAAAAGAACATAAATACAATTTAATAAAGCATAGGAAAAAACAACATAAATACAATTTAATAAAGCATATGATAAAACAACATAAATACTTTTTAATAAAGCATAGGATAAAACCACATAAATACAATTTAATAAAGCACAGGATAAAGCAACATAAATACAATTTAATAAAGCATAGGCTAAAACTACATAAATACAATTTAATAAAGCATAGGATAAAACAAATTAAATACAATTTAATAAAGCATAGGATAAAACAACATAAATTCAATTTAATAAAGCATAGGATAAAACAACATAAATACAATTTAATAAAGCATAGGATAAAACAACATAAATACAATTTAATAAAGCATAAGATAAAACAACATGAATACAATTTAATAAAGCATAGGTTAAAACAACATAAATACAATTTAATAAAGCATAGGATAAAACCACATAAATACAATTTAATAAAGCACAGGATAAAACAACATAAATACAATTTAATAAAGCATAGGATAAAACAACATGAATACAATTTAATAAAGCATAGGATAAAACAATATAAATACAATTTAATAAAGCATAGGATAAAACAACATAAATACAATTTAATAAAGCACAGGATAAAACAACATAAATAAAATTTAATAAAGCATAGGATAAAACAACATAAATAAAATTTAATAAAGCATAGGATAAAACAACATAAATACAATTTAATAAAGCATAGGATAAAACAACATAAATAAAATTTAATAAAGCATAGGTTAAAACAACATAAATACAATTTAATAAAGCATAGGTTAAAACAACATAAATACAATTTAATAAAGCATAGGACAAAACAACATAAATACAATTTAATAAAGCATAGGAAAAAACAACATAAATACAATTTAATAAAGCATACGTTAAAACAACATAAATACAATTAAATAAAGCATAGGTTAAAACAACATAAATACAATTTAATAAAGCATAGGATAAAACAACATAAATACAATTTAATAAAGCATAGGTTAAAACAACATAAATACAATTTAATAAAGCATAGGATAAAACAACATAAATTCAATTTAATAAAGCATAGGATATAACAACATAAATACAATTTAATAAAGCATAGGATAAAACAACATAAATACAATTTAATAAAGCATAGGATAAAACAACATAAATACAATTTAATAAAGCATAGGATAAAACAACATAAATACAATTTAATAAAGCATAGGATAAAACAACATAAATAAAATGTAATAAAGCATAGGTTAAAACAACATAAATACAATTTAATAAAGCATAGGATAAAACAACATAAATACAATTTAATGAAGCATAGGATAAAAGAACATAAATACAATTTAATAAAGCATAGGATAAAACAACATAAATACAATTTAATAAAGCATAGGATAAAACAACATAAATACAATTTAATAAAGCATAGGATAAAACAACATAAATACTTTTTAATAAAGCATAGGATAAAACCACATAAATACAATTTAATAAAGCACAGGATAAAGCAACTTAAATACAATTTAATAAAGCATAGGATAAAACAACATAAATACAATTTAATAAAGCATAGGATAAAACAACATAAATACTTTTTAATAAAGCATAGGATAAAACCACATAAATACAATTTAATAAAGCACAGGATAAAACAACATAAATACAATTTAATAAAGCATAGGATAAAACAACATAAATACAATTTAATAAAGCATACGTTAAAACAACATAAATACAATTAAATAAAGCATAGGATAAAACAACATAAATACAATTTAATAAAGCATATGTTAAAACAACATAAATACAATGTAATAAAGCATAGGATAAAACAAGATAAATTCAATTTAATAAAGCATAGGATAAAACAACATAAATACAATTTAATAAAGCATAGGATAAAACAACATAAATACAATTTAATAAAGCATATGTTAAAACAACATAAATACAATGTAATAAAGCATAGGATAAAACAAGATAAATTCAATTTAATAAAGCATAGGATAAAACAACATAAATACAATTTAATAAAGCATAGGATAAAACAACATAAATACAATTTAATAAAGCATAGGATAAAACAACATAAATAAAATGTAATAAAGCATAGGTTAAAACAACATAAATACAATTTAATAAAGCATAGGATAAAACAACATAAATACAATTTAATGAAGCATAGGATAAAAGAACATAAATACAATTTAATAAAGCATAGGAAAAAACAACATAAATACAATTTAATAAAGCATATGATAAAACAACATAAATACTTTTTAATAAAGCATAGGATAAAACCACATAAATACAATTTAATAAAGCACAGGATAAAGCAACATAAATACAATTTAATAAAGCATAGGCTAAAACTACATAAATACAATTTAATAAAGCATAGGATAAAACAAATTAAATACAATTTAATAAAGCATAGGATAAAACAACATAAATTCAATTTAATAAAGCATAGGATAAAACAACATAAATACAATTTAATAAAGCATAGGATAAAACAACATAAATACAATTTAATAAAGCATAAGATAAAACAACATGAATACAATTTAATAAAGCATAGGTTAAAACAACATAAATACAATTTAATAAAGCATAGGATAAAACAACATAAATAAAATTTAATAAAGCATAGGATAAAACAACATGAATACAATTTAATAAAGCATAGGTTAAAACAACATAAATACAATTTAATAAAGCATAGGATAAAACAACATAAATAAAATTTAATAAAGCATAGGATAAACCAACATAAATACAATTTAATAAAGCATAGGTTAAAACAACATAAATACAATTTAATAAAGCATAGGATAAAACAACATAAATAAAATTTAATAAAGCATAGGATAAAACAATATAAATACTATTTAATAAAGCATAGGTTAAAACAGCATAAATACAATTAATAAAGCATAGGATAAAACAACATAAATACAATTTAATAAAGCATAGGATAAAACAACATAAATCAAATTTAATAAAGCATAGGATAAAACAGCATAAATACTATTTAATAAAGCATAGGATAAAACAACATAAATACAATTTAATAAAGCATAGGATAAAACAACATAAATACAATTTAATAAAGCATAGGATAAAACAACATAAATACAATTTAATAAAGCATAGGATAAAACAACATAAATTCAATTTAATAAAGCATAGGATAAAACAACATAAATAAAATTTAATAAAGCTTAGGTTAAAACAACATAAATACAATTTAATAAAGCATAGGATAAAACAACATAAATACAATTTAATAAAGCATAGGATAAAACAACATAAATACTTTTTAATAAAGCATAGGATAAAACCACATAAATACAATTTAATAAAGCACAGGATAAAACAACATAAATACAATTTAATAAAGCATAGGATAAAACAACATAAATACAATTTAATAAAGCATAGGATAAAACAACATAAATACAATTTAATAAAGCATACATTAAAACAACATAAATACAATTAAATAAAGCATAGGATAAAACAATATAAATACAATTTAATAAAGCATAGGTTAAAACAACATAATTACAATTTAATAAAGCATAGGATAAAACAACATAAATACAATTTAATAAAGCATAGGATAAAACAACATAAATACAATTTAATAAAGCATAGGATAAAACAACATACATACAATTTAATAAAGCATACGTTAAAACAACATAAATACAATTAAATAAAGCATAGGATAAAACAACATAAATACAATTTAAGAAAGCATAGGTTAAAACAACATAAATTCAATTTAATAAAGCATAGGATAAAACAACATAAATAAAATTTAATAAAGCTTAGGTTAAAACAACATAAATACAATTTAATAAAGCATAGGATAAAACAACATAAATACAATTTAATAAAGCATAGGACAAAACAACATAAATACAATTTAATAAAGCATAGGAAAAAACAACATAAATACAATTTAATAAAGCATACGTTAAAACAACATAAATACAATTAAATAAAGCATAGGTTAAAACAACATAAATACAATTTAATAAAGCATAGGATAAAACAACATAAATACAATTTAATAAAGCATAGGTTAAAACAACATAAATACAATTTAATAAAGCATAGGATAAAACAACATAAATTCAATTTAATAAAGCATAGGATATAACAACATAAATACAATTTAATAAAGCATAGGATAAAACAACATAAATACAATTTAATAAAGCATAGGATAAAACAACATAAATACAATTTAATAAAGCATAGGATAAAACAACATAAATACAATTTAATAAAGCATAGGATAAAACAACATAAATAAAATGTAATAAAGCATAGGTTAAAACAACATAAATACAATTTAATAAAGCATAGGATAAAACAACATAAATACAATTTAATGAAGCATAGGATAAAAGAACATAAATACAATTTAATAAAGCATAGGAAAAAACAACATAAATACAATTTAATAAAGCATATGATAAAACAACATAAATACTTTTTAATAAAGCATAGGATAAAACCACATAAATACAATTTAATAAAGCACAGGATAAAGCAACATAAATACAATTTAATAAAGCATAGGCTAAAACTACATAAATACAATTTAATAAAGCATAGGATAAAACAAATTAAATACAATTTAATAAAGCATAGGATAAAACAACATAAATTCAATTTAATAAAGCATAGGATAAAACAACATAAATACAATTTAATAAAGCATAGGATAAAACAACATAAATACAATTTAATAAAGCATAAGATAAAACAACATGAATACAATTTAATAAAGCATAGGTTAAAACAACATAAATACAATTTAATAAAGCATAGGATAAAACAACATAAATAAAATTTAATAAAGCATAGGATAAAACAACATGAATACAATTTAATAAAGCATAGGTTAAAACAACATAAATACAATTTAATAAAGCATAGGATAAAACAACATAAATAAAATTTAATAAAGCATAGGATAAAACAACATAAATACAATTTAATAAAGCATAGGTTAAAACAACATAAATACAATTTAATAAAGCATAGGATAAAACAACATAAATAAAATTTAATAAAGCATAGGATAAAACAATATAAATACTATTTAATAAAGCATAGGTTAAAACAGCATAAATACAATTAATAAAGCATAGGATAAAACAACATAAATACAATTTAATAAAGCATAGGATAAAACAACATAAATCAAATTTAATAAAGCATAGGATAAAACAGCATAAATACTATTTAATAAAGCATAGGATAAAACAACATAAATACAATTTAATAAAGCATAGGATAAAACAACATAAATACAATTTAATAAAGCATAGGATAAAACAACATAAATACAATTTAATAAAGCATAGGATAAAACAACATAAATTCAATTTAATAAAGCATAGGATAAAACAACATAAATAAAATTTAATAAAGCTTAGGTTAAAACAACATAAATACAATTTAATAAAGCATAGGATAAAACAACATAAATACAATTTAATAAAGCATAGGATAAAACAACATAAATACTTTTTAATAAAGCATAGGATAAAACCACATAAATACAATTTAATAAAGCACAGGATAAAACAACATAAATACAATTTAATAAAGCATAGGATAAAACAACATAAATACAATTTAATAAAGCATAGGATAAAACAACATAAATACAATTTAATAAAGCATAGGATAAAACAACATAAATACAATTTAATAAAGCATACATTAAAACAACATAAATACAATTAAATAAAGCATAGGATAAAACAATATAAATACAATTTAATAAAGCATAGGTTAAAACAACATAATTACAATTTAATAAAGCATAGGATAAAACAACATAAATACAATTTAATAAAGCATAGGATAAAACAACATAAATAAAATTTAATAAAGCTTAGGTTAAAACAACATAAATACAATTTAATAAAGCATAGGATAAAACAACATAAATACAATTTAATAAAGCATAGGATAAAACAACATAAATACTTTTTAATAAAGCATAGGATAAAACCACATAAATACAATTTAATAAAGCACAGGATAAAACAACATAAATACAATTTAATAAAGCATAGGATAAAACAACATAAATACAATTTAATAAAGCATAGGATAAAACAACATAAATACAATTTAATAAAGCATAGGATAAAACAACATAAATACTTTTTAATAAAGCATAGGATAAAACCACATAAATACAATTTAATAAAGCACAGGATAAAACAACATAAATACAATTTATTAAAGCATAGGATAAAACAACATGAATACAATTTAATAAAGCATAGGATAAAACAACATAAATACAATTTAATAAAGCATAGGATAAAACAAATTAAATACAATTTAATAAAGCATAGGATAAAACAACATAAATTCAATTTAATAAAGCATAGGATAAAACAACATAAATACAATTTAATAAAGCATAGGATAAAACAACATAAATACAATTTAATAAAGCATAAGATAAAACAACATGAATACAATTTAATAAAGCATAGGTTAAAACAACATAAATACAATTTAATAAAGCATAGGATAAAACAACAGAAATAAAATTTAATAAAGCATAGGATAAAACAACATAAATAAAATTTAATAAAGCATAGGTTAAAACAACATAAATACAATTTAATAAAGCATAGGATAAAACAACAGAAATAAAATTTAATAAAGCATAGGATAAAACAACATAAATAAAATTTAATAAAGCATAGGTTAAAACAACATAAATACAATTTAATAAAGCATAGGTTAAAACAACATAAATACAATTTAATAAAGCATAGGACAAAACAACATAAATACAATTTAATAAAGCATAGGAAAAAACAACATAAATACAATTTAATAAAGCATACGTTAAAACAACATAAATACAATTAAATAAAGCATAGGTTAAAACAACATAAATACAATTTAATAAAGCATAGGATAAAACAACATAAATACAATTTAATAAAGCATAGGTTAAAACAACATAAATACAATTTAATAAAGCATAGGATAAAACAACATAAATACAATTTAATAAAGCATAGGTTAAAACAACATAAATACAATTTAATAAAGCATAGGATAAAACAACATAAATTCAATTTAATAAAGCATAGGATAAAACAACATAAATACAATTTAATAAAGCATAGGATAAAACAACATAAATACAATTTAATAAAGCATAGGATAAAACAACATAAATAAAATGTAATAAAGCACAGGATAAAGCAACATAAATACAATTTAATAAAGCATAGGATAAAACAACATAAATACAATTTAATAAAGCATAGGATAAAACAACATAAATACTTTTTAATAAAGCATAGGATAAAACCACATAAATACAATTTAATAAAGCACAGGATAAAACAACATAAATACAATTTAATAAAGCATAGGATAAAACAACATAAATACAATTTAATAAAGCATACGTTAAAACAACATAAATACAATTAAATAAAGCATAGGATAAAACAACATAAATACAATTTAATAAAGCATATGTTAAAACAACATAAATACAATGTAATAAAGCATAGGATAAAACAAGATAAATTCAATTTAATAAAGCATAGGATAAAACAACATAAATACAATTTAATAAAGCATAGGATAAAACAACATAAATACAATTTAATAAAGCATATGTTAAAACAACATAAATACAATGTAATAAAGCATAGGATAAAACAAGATAAATTCAATTTAATAAAGCATAGGATAAAACAACATAAATACAATTTAATAAAGCATAGGATAAAACAACATAAATTCAATTTAATAAAGCATAGGATAAAACAACACAAATACAATTTAATAAAGCACAGGATAAAACAACATAAATAAAATTTAATAAAGCATAGGATAAAACAACAGAAATAAAATTTAATAAAGCATAGGATAAAACAACATAAATAAAATTTAATAAAGCATAGGATACAAGAACATAAATACAATTTAATAAAGCATAGGTTAAAACAACATAAATACAATTTAATAAAGCATAGGATAAAACAACATATATACAATTTAATAAAGCATAGGATAAAACAACATAAATAAAATTTAATAAAGCATAGGTTAAAACAACATAAATACAATTTAATAAAGCATAGGATAAAACAACATAAATACTTTTTAATAAAGCATAGGATAAAACCACATAAATACTTTTTAATAAAGCATAGGATAAAACCACATAAATACAATTTAATAAAGCACAGGATAAAACAACATAAATACTTTTTAATAAAGCATAGGATAAAACCACATAAATACAATTTAATAAAGCATAGGATAAAACAACATGAATACAATTTAATAAAGCATAGGATAAAACAACATGAATACAATTTAATAAAGCATAGGATAAAACAACATAAATACAATTTAATAAAGCATAGGATAAAACAACATAAATACAATTTAATAAAGCATACGTTAAAACAACATCAATACAATTAAATAAAGCATAAGATAAAACAACATAAATACAATTTAATAAAGCATAGGTTAAAACAACATAAATACAATTTAATAAAGCATGGGATAAAACAACATAAATTCAATTTAATAAAGCATAGGATAAAACAACATAAATACAATTTAATAAAGCACAGGATAAAACAACATAAATAAAATTTAATAAAGCATAGGATAAAACAACATAAATAAAATTTAATAAAGCATAGGATAAAACAACATAAATACAATTTAATAAAGCATAGGATAAAACAACATAAATAAAATTTAATAAAGCATAGGTTAAAACAACATAAATACAATTTAATAAAGCATAGGTTAAAACAACATAAATACAATTTAATAAAGCATAGGACAAAACAACATAAATACAATTTAATAAAGCATAGGAAAAAACAACATAAATACAATTTAATAAAGCATACGTTAAAACAACATAAATACAATTAAATAAAGCATAGGTTAAAACAACATAAATACAATTTAATAAAGCATAGGATAAAACAACATAAATACAATTTAATAAAGCATAGGTTAAAACAACATAAATACAATTTAATAAAGCATAGGATAAAACAACATAAATACAATTTAATAAAGCATAGGTTAAAACAACATAAATACAATTTAATAAAGCATAGGATAAAACAACATAAATTCAATTTAATAAAGCATAGGATAAAACAACATAAATACAATTTAATAAAGCATAGGATAAAACAACATAAATACAATTTAATAAAGCATAGGATAAAACAACATAAATAAAATGTAATAAAGCACAGGATAAAGCAACATAAATACAATTTAATAAAGCATAGGATAAAACAACATAAATACAATTTAATAAAGCATAGGATAAAACAACATAAATACTTTTTAATAAAGCATAGGATAAAACCACATAAATACAATTTAATAAAGCACAGGATAAAACAACATAAATACAATTTAATAAAGCATAGGATAAAACAACATAAATACAATTTAATAAAGCATACGTTAAAACAACATAAATACAATTAAATAAAGCATAGGATAAAACAACATAAATACAATTTAATAAAGCATATGTTAAAACAACATAAATACAATGTAATAAAGCATAGGATAAAACAAGATAAATTCAATTTAATAAAGCATAGGATAAAACAACATAAATACAATTTAATAAAGCATAGGATAAAACAACATAAATACAATTTAATAAAGCATATGTTAAAACAACATAAATACAATGTAATAAAGCATAGGATAAAACAAGATAAATTCAATTTAATAAAGCATAGGATAAAACAACATAAATACAATTTAATAAAGCATAGGATAAAACAACATAAATACAATTTAATAAAGCATAGGATAAAACAACATAAATAAAATGTAATAAAGCATAGGTTAAAACAACATAAATACAATTTAATAAAGCATAGGATAAAACAACATAAATACAATTTAATGAAGCATAGGATAAAAGAACATAAATACAATTTAATAAAGCATAGGAAAAAACAACATAAATACAATTTAATAAAGCATATGATAAAACAACATAAATACTTTTTAATAAAGCATAGGATAAAACCACATAAATACAATTTAATAAAGCACAGGATAAAGCAACATAAATACAATTTAATAAAGCATAGGCTAAAACTACATAAATACAATTTAATAAAGCATAGGATAAAACAAATTAAATACAATTTAATAAAGCATAGGATAAAACAACATAAATTCAATTTAATAAAGCATAGGATAAAACAACATAAATACAATTTAATAAAGCATAGGATAAAACAACATAAATACAATTTAATAAAGCATAAGATAAAACAACATGAATACAATTTAATAAAGCATAGGTTAAAACAACATAAATACAATTTAATAAAGCATAGGATAAAACAACATAAATAAAATTTAATAAAGCATAGGATAAAACAACATGAATACAATTTAATAAAGCATAGGTTAAAACAACATAAATACAATTTAATAAAGCATAGGATAAAACAACATAAATAAAATTTAATAAAGCATAGGATAAAACAACATAAATACAATTTAATAAAGCATAGGTTAAAACAACATAAATACAATTTAATAAAGCATACGTTAAAACAACATCAATACAATTAAATAAAGCATAAGATAAAACAACATAAATACAATTTAATAAAGCATAGGTTAAAACAACATAAATACAATTTAATAAAGCATGGGATAAAACAACATAAATTCAATTTAATAAAGCATAGGATAAAACAACATAAATACAATTTAATAAAGCACAGGATAAAACAACATAAATAAAATTTAATAAAGCATAGGATAAAACAACATAAATAAAATTTAATAAAGCATAGGATAAAACAACATAAATACAATTTAATAAAGCATAGGATAAAACAACATAAATAAAATTTAATAAAGCATAGGTTAAAACAACATAAATACAATTTAATAAAGCATAGGTTAAAACAACATAAATACAATTTAATAAAGCATAGGACAAAACAACATAAATACAATTTAATAAAGCATAGGAAAAAACAACATAAATACAATTTAATAAAGCATACGTTAAAACAACATAAATACAATTAAATAAAGCATAGGTTAAAACAACATAAATACAATTTAATAAAGCATAGGATAAAACAACATAAATACAATTTAATAAAGCATAGGTTAAAACAACATAAATACAATTTAATAAAGCATAGGATAAAACAACATAAATACAATTTAATAAAGCATAGGTTAAAACAACATAAATACAATTTAATAAAGCATAGGATAAAACAACATAAATTCAATTTAATAAAGCATAGGATAAAACAACATAAATACAATTTAATAAAGCATAGGATAAAACAACATAAATACAATTTAATAAAGCATAGGATAAAACAACATAAATAAAATGTAATAAAGCACAGGATAAAGCAACATAAATACAATTTAATAAAGCATAGGATAAAACAACATAAATACAATTTAATAAAGCATAGGATAAAACAACATAAATACTTTTTAATAAAGCATAGGATAAAACCACATAAATACAATTTAATAAAGCACAGGATAAAACAACATAAATACAATTTAATAAAGCATAGGATAAAACAACATAAATACAATTTAATAAAGCATACGTTAAAACAACATAAATACAATTAAATAAAGCATAGGATAAAACAACATAAATACAATTTAATAAAGCATATGTTAAAACAACATAAATACAATGTAATAAAGCATAGGATAAAACAAGATAAATTCAATTTAATAAAGCATAGGATAAAACAACATAAATACAATTTAATAAAGCATAGGATAAAACAACATAAATACAATTTAATAAAGCATATGTTAAAACAACATAAATACAATGTAATAAAGCATAGGATAAAACAAGATAAATTCAATTTAATAAAGCATAGGATAAAACAACATAAATACAATTTAATAAAGCATAGGATAAAACAACATAAATACAATTTAATAAAGCATAGGATAAAACAACATAAATAAAATGTAATAAAGCATAGGTTAAAACAACATAAATACAATTTAATAAAGCATAGGATAAAACAACATAAATACAATTTAATGAAGCATAGGATAAAAGAACATAAATACAATTTAATAAAGCATAGGAAAAAACAACATAAATACAATTTAATAAAGCATATGATAAAACAACATAAATACTTTTTAATAAAGCATAGGATAAAACCACATAAATACAATTTAATAAAGCACAGGATAAAGCAACATAAATACAATTTAATAAAGCATAGGCTAAAACAACATAAATAAAATTTAATAAAGCATAGGATAAAACAACATAAATACAATTTAATAAAGCATAGGTTAAAACAACATAAATACAATTTAATAAAGCATAGGATAAAACAACATAAATAAAATTTAATAAAGCATAGGATAAAACAATATAAATACTATTTAATAAAGCATAGGTTAAAACAGCATAAATACAATTAATAAAGCATAGGATAAAACAACATAAATACAATTTAATAAAGCATAGGATAAAACAACATAAATCAAATTTAATAAAGCATAGGATAAAACAGCATAAATACTATTTAATAAAGCATAGGATAAAACAACATAAATACAATTTAATAAAGCATAGGATAAAACAACATAAATACAATTTAATAAAGCATAGGATAAAACAACATAAATACAATTTAATAAAGCATAGGATAAAACAACATAAATTCAATTTAATAAAGCATAGGATAAAACAACATAAATAAAATTTAATAAAGCTTAGGTTAAAACAACATAAATACAATTTAATAAAGCATAGGATAAAACAACATAAATACAATTTAATAAAGCATAGGATAAAACAACTTAAATACTTTTTAATAAAGCATAGGATAAAACCACATAAATACAATTTAATAAAGCACAGGATAAAACAACATAAATACAATTTAATAAAGCATAGGATAAAACAACATAAATACAATTTAATAAAGCATAGGATAAAACAACATAAATACAATTTAATAAAGCATAGGATAAAACAACATAAATACAATTTAATAAAGCATAGGATAAAACAACATAAATACAATTTAATAAAGCATACATTAAAACAACATAAATACAATTAAATAAAGCATAGGATAAAACAATATAAATACAATTTAATAAAGCATAGGTTAAAACAACATAATTACAATTTAATAAAGCATAGGATAAAACAACATAAATACAATTTAATAAAGCATAGGATAAAACAAAATAAATACAATTTAATAAAGCATAGGATAAAACAACATACATACAATTTAATAAAGCATACGTTAAAACAACATAAATACAATTAAATAAAGCATAGGATAAAACAACATAAATACAATTTAAGAAAGCATAGGTTAAAACAACATAAATACAATTTAATAAAGCATAGGATAAAACAACATAAATTCAATTTAATAAAGCATAGGATAAAACAACATAAATACTATTTAATAAAGCACAGGATAAAACAACATAAATAAAATTTAATAAAGCATAGGATAAAACAACATAAATAAAATTTAATAAAGCATAGGATAAAACAACATAAATAAAATTTAATAAAGCATAGGATAAAACAACATAAATAAAATTTAATAAAGCATAGGATAAAACAACATAAATACAATTTAATAAAGCATAGGTTAAAACAACATAAATTCAATTTAATAAAGCATAGGATAAAACAAATTAAATACAATTTAATAAAGCATAGGATAAAACAACATAAATTCAATTTAATAAAGCATAGGATAAAACAACATAAATACAATTTAATAAAGCATAGGATAAAACAACATAAATACAATTTAATAAAGCATAAGATAAAACAACATGAATACAATTTAATAAAGCATAGGTTAAAACAACATAAATACAATTTAATAAAGCATAAGATAAAACAACATAAATACCATTTAATAAAGCATAGGATAAAACAACATAAATACTTTTTAATAAAGCATAGGATAAAACCACATAAATACAATTTAATAAAGCACAGGATAAAACAACATAAATACAATTTATTAAAGCATAGGATAAAACAACATGAATACAATTTAATAAAGCATAGGATAAAACAACATAAATACAATTTAATAAAGCATAGGATAAAACAACATAAATACAATTTAATAAAGCATAGGATAAAACAAATTAAATACAATTTAATAAAGCATAGGATAAAACAACATAAATTCAATTTAATAAAGCATAGGATAAAACAACATAAATACAATTTAATAAAGCATAGGATAAAACAACATAAATACAATTTAATAAAGCATAAGATAAAACAACATGAATACAATTTAATAAAGCATAGGTTAAAACAACATAAATACAATTTAATAAAGCATAGGATAAAACAACATAAATTCAATTTAATAAAGCATAGGATAAAACAACATAAATACAATTTAATAAAGCACAGGATAAAACAACATAAATAAAATTTAATAAAGCATAGGATAAAACAACAGAAATAAAATTTAATAAAGCATAGGATAAAACAACATAAATAAAATTTAATAAAGCATAGGATACAAGAACATAAATACAATTTAATAAAGCATAGGTTAAAACAACATAAATACAATTTAATAAAGCATAGGATAAAACAACATATATACAATTTAATAAAGCATAGGATAAAACAGCATAAATAAAATTTAATAAAGCATAGGTTAAAACAACATAAATACAATTTAATAAAGCATAGGATAAAACAACATAAATACTTTTTAATAAAGCATAGGATAAAACCACATAAATACTTTTTAATAAAGCATAGGATAAAACCACATAAATACAATTTAATAAAGCACAGGATAAAACAACATAAATACTTTTTAATAAAGCATAGGATAAAACCACATAAATACAATTTAATAAAGCACAGGATAAAACAACATAAATACAATTTAATAAAGCACAGGATAAAACAACATAAATAAAATTTAATAAAGCATAGGATAAAACAACATAAATAAAATTTAATAAAGCATAGGATAAAACAACATAAATACAATTTAATAAAGCATAGGATAAAACAACATAAATAAAATTTAATAAAGCATAGGTTAAAACAACATAAATACAATTTAATAAAGCATAGGTTAAAACAACATAAATACAATTTAATAAAGCATAGGACAAAACAACATAAATACAATTTAATAAAGCATAGGAAAAAACAACATAAATACAATTTAATAAAGCATACGTTAAAACAACATAAATACAATTAAATAAAGCATAGGTTAAAACAACATAAATACAATTTAATAAAGCATAGGATAAAACAACATAAATACAATTTAATAAAGCATAGGTTAAAACAACATAAATACAATTTAATAAAGCATAGGATAAAACAACATAAATACAATTTAATAAAGCATAGGTTAAAACAACATAAATACAATTTAATAAAGCATAGGATAAAACAACATAAATTCAATTTAATAAAGCATAGGATAAAACAACATAAATACAATTTAATAAAGCATAGGATAAAACAACATAAATACAATTTAATAAAGCATAGGATAAAACAACATAAATAAAATGTAATAAAGCACAGGATAAAGCAACATAAATACAATTTAATAAAGCATAGGATAAAACAACATAAATACAATTTAATAAAGCATAGGATAAAACAACATAAATACTTTTTAATAAAGCATAGGATAAAACCACATAAATACAATTTAATAAAGCACAGGATAAAACAACATAAATACAATTTAATAAAGCATAGGATAAAACAACATAAATACAATTTAATAAAGCATACGTTAAAACAACATAAATACAATTAAATAAAGCATAGGATAAAACAACATAAATACAATTTAATAAAGCATATGTTAAAACAACATAAATACAATGTAATAAAGCATAGGATAAAACAAGATAAATTCAATTTAATAAAGCATAGGATAAAACAACATAAATACAATTTAATAAAGCATAGGATAAAACAACATAAATACAATTTAATAAAGCATATGTTAAAACAACATAAATACAATGTAATAAAGCATAGGATAAAACAAGATAAATTCAATTTAATAAAGCATAGGATAAAACAACATAAATACAATTTAATAAAGCATAGGATAAAACAACATAATACAATTTAATAAAGCATAGGATAAAACAACATAAATAAAATGTAATAAAGCATAGGTTAAAACAACATAAATACAATTTAATAAAGCATAGGATAAAACAACATAAATACAATTTAATGAAGCATAGGATAAAAGAACATAAATACAATTTAATAAAGCATAGGAAAAAACAACATAAATACAATTTAATAAAGCATATGATAAAACAACATAAATACTTTTTAATAAAGCATAGGATAAAACCACATAAATACAATTTAATAAAGCACAGGATAAAGCAACATAAATACAATTTAATAAAGCATAGGCTAAAACTACATAAATACAATTTAATAAAGCATAGGATAAAACAAATTAAATACAATTTAATAAAGCATAGGATAAAACAACATAAATTCAATTTAATAAAGCATAGGATAAAACAACATAAATACAATTTAATAAAGCATAGGTTAAAACTACATAAATACAATTTAATAAAGCATAGGATAAAACAACATAAATAAAATTTAATAAAGCATAGGATAAAACAACATGAATACAATTTAATAAAGCATAGGTTAAAACAACATAAATACAATTTAATAAAGCATAGGATAAAACAACATAAATAAAATTTAATAAAGCATAGGATAAAACAACATAAATACAATTTAATAAAGCATAGGTTAAAACAACATAAATACAATTTAATAAAGCATAGGATAAAACAACATAAATAAAATTTAATAAAGCATAGGATAAAACAATATAAATACTATTTAATAAAGCATAGGTTAAAACAGCATAAATACAATTAATAAAGCATAGGATAAAACAACATAAATACAATTTAATAAATCATAGGATAAAACAACATAAATCAAATTTAATAAAGCATAGGATAAAACAGCATAAATACTATTTAATAAAGCATAGGATAAAACAACATAAATACAATTTAATAAAGCATAGGATAAAACAACATAAATACAATTTAATAAAGCTTAGGATAAAACAACATAAATACAATTTAATAAAGCATAGGATAAAACAACATAAATTCAATTTAATAAAGCATAGGATAAAACAACATAAATAAAATTTAATAAAGCTTAGGTTAAAACAACATAAATACAATTTAATAAAGCATAGGATAAAACAACATAAATACAATTTAATAAAGCATAGGATAAAACAACTTAAATACTTTTTAATAAAGCATAGGATAAAACCACATAAATACAATTTAATAAAGCACAGGATAAAACAACATAAATACAATTTAATAAAGCATAGGATAAAACAACATAAATACAATTTAATAAAGCATAGGATAAAACAACATAAATACAATTTAATAAAGCATAGGATAAAACAACATAAATACAATTTAATAAAGCATAGGATAAAACAACATAAATACAATTTAATAAAGCATACATTAAAACAACATAAATACAATTAAATAAAGCATAGGATAAAACAATATAAATACAATTTAATAAAGCATAGGTTAAAACAACATAATTACAATTTAATAAAGCATAGGATAAAACAACATAAATACAATTTAATAAAGCATAGGATAAAACAACATAAATACAATTTAATAAAGCATAGGATAAAACAACATACATACAATTTAATAAAGCATACGTTAAAACAACATAAATACAATTAAATAAAGCATAGGATAAAACAACATAAATACAATTTAAGAAAGCATAGGTTAAAACAACATAAATACAATTTAATAAAGCATAGGATAAAACAACATAAATTCAATTTAATAAAGCATAGGATAAAACAACATAAATACTATTTATTAAAGCACAGGATAAAACAACATAAATAAAATTTAATAAAGCATAGGATAAAACAACATAAATAAAATTTAATAAAGCATAGGATAAAACAACATAAATAAAATTTAATAAAGCATAGGATAAAACAACATAAATAAAATTTAATAAAGCATAGGATAAAACAACATAAATACAATTTAATAAAGCATAGGTTAAAACAACATAAATTCAATTTAATAAAGCATAGGATAAAACAAATTAAATACAATTTAATAAAGCATAGGATAAAACAACATAAATTCAATTTAATAAAGCATAGGATAAAACAACATAAATACAATTTAATAAAGCATAGGATAAAACAACATAAATACAATTTAATAAAGCATAAGATAAAACAACATGAATACAATTTAATAAAGCATAGGTTAAAACAACATAAATACAATTTAATAAAGCATAGGATAAAACAACATAAATACCATTTAATAAAGCATAGGATAAAACAACATAAATACTTTTTAATAAAGCATAGGATAAAACCACATAAATACAATTTAATAAAGCACAGGATAAAACAACATAAATACAATTTATTAAAGCATAGGATAAAACAACATGAATACAATTTAATAAAGCATAGGATAAAACAACATAAATACAATTTAATAAAGCATAGGATAAAACAACATAAATACAATTTAATAAAGCATAGGATAAAACAAATTAAATACAATTTAATAAAGCATAGGATAAAACAACATAAATTCAATTTAATAAAGCATAGGATAAAACAACATAAATACAATTTAATAAAGCATAGGATAAAACAACATAAATACAATTTAATAAAGCATAAGATAAAACAACATGAATACAATTTAATAAAGCATAGGTTAAAACAACATAAATACAATTTAATAAAGCATAGGATAAAACAACATAAATTCAATTTAATAAAGCATAGGATAAAACAACATAAATACAATTTAATAAAGCACAGGATAAAACAACATAAATAAAATTTAATAAAGCATAGGATAAAACAACAGAAATAAAATTTAATAAAGCATAGGATAAAACAACATAAATAAAATTTAATAAAGCATAGGATACAAGAACATAAATACAATTTAATAAAGCATAGGTTAAAACAACATAAATACAATTTAATAAAGCATAGGATAAAACAACATATATACAATTTAATAAAGCATAGGATAAAACAACATAAATAAAATTTAATAAAGCATAGGTTAAAACAACATAAATACAATTTAATAAAGCATAGGATAAAACAACATAAATACTTTTTAATAAAGCATAGGATAAAACCACATAAATACTTTTTAATAAAGCATAGGATAAAACCACATAAATACAATTTAATAAAGCACAGGATAAAACAACATAAATACTTTTTAATAAAGCATAGGATAAAACCACATAAATACAATTTAATAAAGCATAGGATAAAACAACATGAATACAATTTAATAAAGCATAGGATAAAACAACATGAATACAATTTAATAAAGCATAGGATAAAACAACATAAATACAATTTAATAAAGCATAGGATAAAACAACATAAATACAATTTAATAAAGCATACGTTAAAACAACATCAATACAATTAAATAAAGCATAAGATAAAACAACATAAATACAATTTAATAAAGCATAGGTTAAAACAACATAAATACAATTTAATAAAGCATGGGATAAAACAACATAAATTCAATTTAATAAAGCATAGGATAAAACAACATAAATACAATTTAATAAAGCACAGGATAAAACAACATAAATAAAATTTAATAAAGCATAGGATAAAACAACATAAATAAAATTTAATAAAGCATAGGATAAAACAACATAAATACAATTTAATAAAGCATAGGATAAAACAACATAAATAAAATTTAATAAAGCATAGGTTAAAACAACATAAATACAATTTAATAAAGCATAGGTTAAAACAACATAAATACAATTTAATAAAGCATAGGACAAAACAACATAAATACAATTTAATAAAGCATAGGAAAAAACAACATAAATACAATTTAATAAAGCATACGTTAAAACAACATAAATACAATTAAATAAAGCATAGGTTAAAACAACATAAATACAATTTAATAAAGCATAGGATAAAACAACATAAATACAATTTAATAAAGCATAGGTTAAAACAACATAAATACAATTTAATAAAGCATAGGATAAAACAACATGAATTCAATTTAATAAAGCATAGGATATAACAACATAAATACAATTTAATAAAGCATAGGATAAAACAACATAAATACAATTTAATAAAGCATAGGATAAAACAACATAAATACAATTTAATAAAGCATAGGATAAAACAACATAAATACAATTTAATAAAGCATAGGATAAAACCACATAAATACAATTTAATAAAGCACAGGATAAAACAACATAAATACAATTTAATAAAGCATAGGATAAAACAACATAAATACAATTTAATAAAGCATACGTTAAAACAACATAAATACAATTAAATAAAGCATAGGATAAAACAACATAAATACGATTTAATAAAGCATATGTTAAAACAACATAAATACAATGTAATAAAGCATAGGATAAAACAAGATAAATTCAATTTAATAAAGCATAGGATAAAACAACATAAATACAATTTAATAAAGCATAGGATAAAACAACATAAATACAATTTAATAAAGCATATGTTAAAACAACATAAATACAATGTAATAAAGCATAGGATAAAACAAGATAAATTCAATTTAATAAAGCATAGGATAAAACAACATAAATACAATTTAATAAAGCATAGGATAAAACAACATAAATACAATTTAATAAAGCATAGGATAAAACAACATAAATAAAATGTAATAAAGCATAGGTTAAAACAACATAAATACAATTTAATAAAGCATAGGATAAAACAACATAAATACAATTTAATGAAGCATAGGATAAAAGAACATAAATACAATTTAATAAAGCATAGGAAAAAACAACATAAATACAATTTAATAAAGCATATGATAAAACAACATAAATACTTTTTAATAAAGCATAGGATAAAACCACATAAATACAATTTAATAAAGCACAGGATAAAGCAACATAAATACAATTTAATAAAGCATAGGCTAAAACTACATAAATACAATTTAATAAAGCATAGGATAAAACAAATTAAATACAATTTAATAAAGCATAGGATAAAACAACATAAATTCAATTTAATAAAGCATAGGATAAAACAACATAAATACAATTTAATAAAGCATAGGATAAAACAACATAAATACAATTTAATAAAGCATAAGATAAAACAACATGAATACAATTTAATAAAGCATAGGTTAAAACAACATAAATACAATTTAATAAAGCATAGGATAAAACAACATAAATAAAATTTAATAAAGCATAGGATAAAACAACATGAATACAATTTAATAAAGCATAGGTTAAAACAACATAAATACAATTTAATAAAGCATAGGATAAAACAACATAAATAAAATTTAATAAAGCATAGGATAAAACAACATAAATACAATTTAATAAAGCATAGGTTAAAACAACATAAAAACAATTTAATAAAGCATAGGATAAAACAACATAAATAAAATTTAATAAAGCATAGGATAAAACAATATAAATACTATTTAATAAAGCATAGGTTAAAACAGCATAAATACAATTAATAAAGCATAGGATAAAACAACATAAATACAATTTAATAAAGCATAGGATAAAACAACATAAATCAAATTTAATAAAGCATAGGATAAAACAGCATAAATACTATTTAATAAAGCATAGGATAAAACAACATAAATACAATTTAATAAAGCATAGGATAAAACAACATAAATACAATTTAATAAAGCATAGGATAAAACAACATAAATACAATTTAATAAAGCATAGGATAAAACAACATAAATAAAATTTAATAAATCTTAGGTTAAAACAACATAAATACAATTTAATAAAGCATAGGATAAAACAACATAAATACAATTTAATAAAGCATAGGATAAAACAACATAAATACTTTTTAATAAAGCATAGGATAAAACCACATAAATACAATTTAATAAAGCACAGGATAAAACAACATAAATACAATTTAATAAAGCATAGGATAAAACAACATAAATACAATTAAATAAAGCATAGGATAAAACAACATAAATACAATTTAATAAAGCATAGGATAAAACAACATAAATACAATTTAATAAAGCATACATTAAAACAACATAAATACAATTAAATAAAGCATAGGATAAAACAATATAAATACAATTTAATAAAGCATAGGTTAAAACAACATAATTACAATTTAATAAAGCATAGGATAAAACAACATAAATACAATTTAAGAAAGCATAGGTTAAAACAACATAAATACAATTTAATAAAGCATAGGATAAAACAACATAAATACAATTTAATAAAGCATAGGCTAAAACTACATAAATACAATTTAATAAAGCATAGGATAAAACAAATTAAATACAATTTAATAAAGCATAGGATAAAACAACATAAATTCAATTTAATAAAGCATAGAATAAAACAACATAAATACAATTTAATAAAGCATAGGATAAAACAACATAAATACAATTTAATAAAGCATAAGATAAAACAACATGAATACAATTTAATAAAGCATAGGTTAAAACAACATAAATATAATTTAATAAAGCATAGGATAAAACAACATAAATACAATTTAATAAAGCATAGGATAAAACAACATATATACAATTTAATAAAGCATAGGATAAAACAACATAAATAAAATTTAATAAAGCATAGGTTAAAACAACATAAATACAATTTAATAAAGCATAGGATAAAACAACATAAATACAATTTAATAAAGCAAAGGATAAAACAACATAAATACTTTTTAATAAAGCATAAGATAAAATCACATAAATACAATTTAATAAAGCACAGGATAAAACAACATAAATACAATTTAATAAAGCATAGGATAAAACAACATAAATACAATTTAATAAAGCATAGGATAAAACAACATAAATACAATTTAATAAAGCATAGGATAAAACAACATAAATACAATTTAATAAAGCATAGGATAAAACAACATACATACAATTTAATAAAGCATACGTTAAAACAACATAAATACAATTAAATAAAGCATAGGATAAAACAACATAAATACAATTTAAGAACGCATAGGTTAAAACAACATAAATACAATTTAATAAAGCATAGGATAAAACAACATAAATTCAATTTAATAAAGCATAGGATAAAACAACATAAATACAATTTAATAAAGCACAGGATAAAACAACATAAATAAAATTTTATAAAGCATAGGATAAAACAACATAAATACAATTTAATAAAGCATAGGTTAAAACAGCATAAATACAATTTAATAAAGCATAGGATAAAACAACATAAATACAATTTAATAAAGCATAGGATAAAACAACATAAATCAAATTTAATAAAGCATAGGATAAAACAACATAAATACTATTTAATAAAGCATAGGATAAAACAACATAAATACAATTTAATAAAGCATAGAATAAAACAACATAAATACAATTTAATAAAGCATTGGATAAAACAACATAAATACAATTTAATAAAGCATAGGATAAAACAACATAAATTCAATTTAATAAAGCATAGGATAAAACAACATAAATAAAATTTAATAAAGCTTAGGTTAAAACAACATAAATACAATTTAATAAAGCATAGGATAAAACAACATAAATACAATTTAATAAAGCATAGGATAAAACAACATAAATACATTTTAATAAAGCATAGGATAAAACCACATAAATACAATTTAATAAAGCACAGGATAAAACAACCTAAATACAATTTAATAAAGCATAGGATAAAACAACATAAATACAATTTAATAAAGCATAGGATAAAACAACATAAATACAATTTAATAAAGCATAGGATAAAACAACATAAATACAATTTAATAAAGCATACATTAAAACAACATAAATACAATTAAATAAAGCATAGGATAAAACAATATAAATATAATTTAATAAAGCATAGGTTAAAACAACATAAATACAATTTAATAAAGCATAGGATAAAACAACATAAATACAATTTAAGAAAGCATAGGTTAAAACAACATAAATACAATTTAATAAATCATAGGATAAAACAACATAAATACAATTTAATAAAGCATAGGCTAAAACTACATAAATACAATTTAATAAAGCATAGGATAAAACAAATTAAATACAATTTAATAAAGCATAGGATAAAACAACATAAATTCAATTTAATAAAGCATAGGATAAAACAACATAAATACAATTTAATAAAGCATAGGATAAAACAACATAAATACAATTTAATAAAGCATAAGATAAAACAACATGAATACAATTTAATAAAGCATAGGTTAAAACAACATAAATACAATTTAATAAAGCATAGGATAAAACAACATAAATACAATTTAATAAAGCATAAGATAAAACAACATATATACAATTTAATAAAGCATAGGATAAAACAACATAAATAAAATTTAATAAAGCATAGGTTAAAACAACATAAATACAATTTAAAAAAGCATAGGATAAAACAACATAAATACAATTTAATAAA
This sequence comes from Phyllobates terribilis, assembly GCF_046119375.1. NCBI lineage: Eukaryota > Metazoa > Chordata > Amphibia > Anura > Dendrobatidae > Phyllobates > Phyllobates terribilis. The sequence continues at coordinate 3,449,076 of NW_027362778.1, forward strand.
GCATAGGATAAAACAACATAAATACTTTTTAATAAAGCATAGGATAAAATCACATAAATACAATTTAATAAAGCACAGGATAAAACAACATAAATACAATTTAATAAAGCATTGGATAAAACAACATAAATACAATTTAATAAATCATAGGATAAAACAACATAAATACAATTTAATAAAGCATAGGATAAAACAACATAAATACAATTTAATAAAGCATAGGATAAAACAACATACATACAATTTAATAAAGCATACGTTAAAACAACATAAATACAATTAAATAAAGCATAGGATATAACAACATAAATACAATTTAAGAAAGCATAGGTTAAAACAACATAAATACAATTTAATAAAGCATAGGATAAAACAACATAAATTCAATTTAATAAAGCATAGGATAAAACAACATAAATACAATTTAATAAAGCACAGGATAAAACAACATAAATAAAATTTAATAAAGCATAGGATAAAACAACATAAATAAAATTTAATAAAGCATAGGATAAAACAACATAAATAAAATTTAATAAAGCATAGGATAAAACAACATAAATAAAATTTAATAAAGCATAGGATAAAACAACATAAATACAATTTAATAAAGCATAGGTTAAAACAACATAAATACAATTTAATAAAGCATAGGATAAAACAACATATATACAATTTAATAAAGCATAGGATAAAACAACATAAATACTTTTTAATAAAGCATAGGATAAAACCACATAAATACAATTTAATGAAGCACAGGATAAAACAACATAAATACAATTTATTAAAGCATAGGATAAAACAACATAAATACAATTTAATAAAGCATAGGATAAAACAACATAAATACAATTTAATAAAGCATAGGATAAAACAAATTAAATACAATTTAATAAAGCATAGGATAAAACAACATAAATTCAATTTAATAAAGCATAGGATAAAACAACATAAATACAATTTAATGAAGTATAGGATAAAACAACATAAATACAATTTAATAAAGCATAAGATAAAAAAACATGAACACAATTTAATAAAGCATAGGTTAAAACAACATAAATACAATTTAATAAAGCATAGGATAAAACAACATATATACAATTTAATAAAGCTTAGGATAAAACAACATATATACAATTTAATAAAGCTTAGGATAAAACAACATAAATACTTTTTAATAAAGCATTGGATAAAACCACATAAATACAATTTAATAAAGCACAGGATAAAACAACATAAATACAATTTATTAAAGCATAGGATAAAACAACATAAATACAATTTAATAAAGCATAGGATAAAACAACATAAATACAATTTAATAAAGCATAGGATAAAACAAATTAAATACAATTTAATAAAGCATAGGATAAAACAACATAAATTCAATTTAATAAAGCATAGGATAAAACAACATAAATACAATTTAATAAAGTATAGGATAAAACAACATAAATACAATTTAATAAAGCATAGGATAAAACAACATAAATTCAATTTAATAAAGCATAGGATAAAACAACATAAATAAAATTTAATAAAGCATAGGATAAAACAACATAAATACAATTTAATAAAGCATAGGTTAAAACAACATAAATTCAATTTAATAAAGCATAGGATAAAACAAATTAAATACAATTTAATAAAGCATAGGATAAAACAACATAAATTCAATTTAATAAAGCATAGGATAAAACAACATAAATACAATTTAATAAAGCATAGGATAAAACAACATAAATACAATTTAATAAAGCATAAGATAAAACAACATGAATACAATTTAATAAAGCATAGGTTAAAACAACATAAATACAATTTAATAAAGCATAGGATAAAACAACATAAATACCATTTAATAAAGCATAGGATAAAACAACATAAATACTTTTTAATAAAGCATAGGATAAAACCACATAAATACAATTTAATAAAGCACAGGATAAAACAACATAAATACAATTTATTAAAGCATAGGATAAAACAACATGAATACAATTTAATAAAGCATAGGATAAAACAACATAAATACAATTTAATAAAGCATAGGATAAAACAACATAAATACAATTTAATAAAGCATAGGATAAAACAAATTAAATACAATTTAATAAAGCATAGGATAAAACAACATAAATTCAATTTAATAAAGCATAGGATAAAACAACATAAATACAATTTAATAAAGCATAGGATAAAACAACATAAATACAATTTAATAAAGCATAAGATAAAACAACATGAATACAATTTAATAAAGCATAGGTTAAAACAACATAAATACAATTTAATAAAGCATAGGATAAAACAACATAAATTCAATTTAATAAAGCATAGGATAAAACAACATAAATACAATTTAATAAAGCACAGGATAAAACAACATAAATAAAATTTAATAAAGCATAGGATAAAACAACAGAAATAAAATTTAATAAAGCATAGGATAAAACAACATAAATAAAATTTAATAAAGCATAGGATACAAGAACATAAATACAATTTAATAAAGCATAGGTTAAAACAACATAAATACAATTTAATAAAGCATAGGATAAAACAACATATATACAATTTAATAAAGCATAGGATAAAACAACATAAATAAAATTTAATAAAGCATAGGTTAAAACAACATAAATACAATTTAATAAAGCATAGGATAAAACAACATAAATACTTTTTAATAAAGCATAGGATAAAACCACATAAATACTTTTTAATAAAGCATAGGATAAAACCACATAAATACAATTTAATAAAGCACAGGATAAAACAACATAAATACTTTTTAATAAAGCATAGGATAAAACCACATAAATACAATTTAATAAAGCATAGGATAAAACAACATGAATACAATTTAATAAAGCATAGGATAAAACAACATGAATACAATTTAATAAAGCATAGGATAAAACAACATAAATACAATTTAATAAAGCATAGGATAAAACAACATAAATACAATTTAATAAAGCATACGTTAAAACAACATCAATACAATTAAATAAAGCATAAGATAAAACAACATAAATACAATTTAATAAAGCATAGGTTAAAACAACATAAATACAATTTAATAAAGCATGGGATAAAACAACATAAATTCAATTTAATAAAGCATAGGATAAAACAACATAAATACAATTTAATAAAGCACAGGATAAAACAACATAAATAAAATTTAATAAAGCATAGGATAAAACAACATAAATAAAATTTAATAAAGCATAGGATAAAACAACATAAATACAATTTAATAAAGCATAGGATAAAACAACATAAATAAAATTTAATAAAGCATAGGTTAAAACAACATAAATACAATTTAATAAAGCATAGGACAAAACAACATAAATACAATTTAATAAAGCATAGGAAAAAACAACATAAATACAATTTAATAAAGCATACGTTAAAACAACATAAATACAATTAAATAAAGCATAGGTTAAAACAACATAAATACAATTTAATAAAGCATAGGATAAAACAACATAAATACAATTTAATAAAGCATAGGTTAAAACAACATAAATACAATTTAATAAAGCATAGGATAAAACAACATGAATTCAATTTAATAAAGCATAGGATATAACAACATAAATACAATTTAATAAAGCATAGGATAAAACAACATAAATACAATTTAATAAAGCATAGGATAAAACAACATAAATACAATTTAATAAAGCATAGGATAAAACAACATAAATACAATTTAATAAAGCATAGGATAAAACCACATAAATACAATTTAATAAAGCACAGGATAAAACAACATAAATACAATTTAATAAAGCATAGGATAAAACAACATAAATACAATTTAATAAAGCATACGTTAAAACAACATAAATACAATTAAATAAAGCATAGGATAAAACAACATAAATACGATTTAATAAAGCATATGTTAAAACAACATAAATACAATGTAATAAAGCATAGGATAAAACAAGATAAATTCAATTTAATAAAGCATAGGATAAAACAACATAAATACAATTTAATAAAGCATAGGATAAAACAACATAAATACAATTTAATAAAGCATATGTTAAAACAACATAAATACAATGTAATAAAGCATAGGATAAAACAAGATAAATTCAATTTAATAAAGCATAGGATAAAACAACATAAATACAATTTAATAAAGCATAGGATAAAACAACATGAATACAATTTAATAAAGCATAGGATAAAACAACATAAATAAAATGTAATAAAGCATAGGTTAAAACAACATAAATACAATTTAATAAAGCATAGGATAAAACAACATAAATACAATTTAATGAAGCATAGGATAAATGAACATAAATACAATTTAATAAAGCATAGGAAAAATCAACATAAATACAATTTAATAAAGCATATGATAAAACAACATAAATACTTTTTAATAAAGCATAGGATAAAACCACATAAATACAATTTAATAAAGCACAGGATAAAGCAACATAAATACAATTTAATAAAGCATAGGCTAAAACTACATAAATACAATTTAATAAAGCATAGGATAAAACAAATTAAATACAATTTAATAAAGCATAGGATAAAACAACATAAATTCAATTTAATAAAGCATAGGATAAAACAACATAAATACAATTTAATAAAGCATAGGATAAAACAACATAAATACAATTTAATAAAGCATAAGATAAAACAACATGAATACAATTTAATAAAGCATAGGTTAAAACAACATAAATACAATTTAATAAAGCATAGGATAAAACAACATAAATAAAATTTAATAAAGCATAGGATAAAACAACATGAATACAATTTAATAAAGCATAGGTTAAAACAACATAAATACAATTTAATAAAGCATAGGATAAAACAACATAAATAAAATTTAATAAAGCATAGGATAAAACAACATAAATACAATTTAATAAAGCATAGGTTAAAACAACATAAATACAATTTAATAAAGCATAGGATAAAACAACATAAATCAAATTTAATAAAGCATAGGATAAAACAGCATAAATACTATTTAATAAAGCATAGGATAAAACAACATAAATACAATTTAATAAAGCATAGGATAAAACAACATAAACACAATTTAATAAAGCATAGGATAAAACAACATAAATACAATTTAATAAAGCATAGGATAAAACAACATAAATTCAATTTAATAAAGCATAGGATAAAACAACATAAATAAAATTTAATAAAGCTTAGGTTAAAACAACATAAATACAATTTAATAAAGCATAGGATAAAACAACATAAATACAATTTAATAAAGCATAGGATAAAACAACATAAATACTTTTTAATAAAGCATAGGATAAAACCACATAAATACAATTTAATAAAGCACAGGATAAAACAACATAAATACAATTTAATAAAGCATAGGATAAAACAACATAAATACAATTTAATAAAGCATAGGATAAAACAACATAAATACAATTTAATAAAGCATAGGATAAAACAACATAAATACAATTTAATAAAGCATACATTAAAACAACATAAATACAATTAAATAAAGCATAGGATAAAACAATATAAATACAATTTAATAAAGCATAGGTTAAAACAACATAATTACAATTTAATAAAGCATAGGATAAAACAACATAAATACAATTTAAGAAAGCATAGGTTAAACAACATAAATACAATTTAATAAAGCATAGGATAAAACAACATAAATACAATTTAATAAAGCATAGGCTAAAACTACATAAATACAATTTAATAAAGCATAGGATAAAACAAATTAAATACAATTTAATAAAGCATAGGATAAAACAACATAAATTCAATTTAATAAAGCATAGAATAAAACAACATAAATACAATTTAATAAAGCATAGGATAAAACAACATAAATACAATTTAATAAAGCATAAGATAAAACAACATGAATACAATTTAATAAAGCATAGGTTAAAACAACATAAATACAATTTAATAAAGCATAGGATAAAACAACATAAATACAATTTAATAAAGCATAGGATAAAACAACATATATACAATTTAATAAAGCATAGGATAAAACAACATAAATAAAATTTAATAAAGCATAGGTTAAAACAACATAAATACAATTTAATAAAGCATAGGATAAAACAACATAAATACAATTTAATAAAGCAAAGGATAAAACAACATAAATACTTTTTAATAAAGCATAGGATAAAATCACATAAATACAATTTAATAAAGCACAGGATAAAACAACATAAATACAATTTAATAAAGCATAGGATAAAACAACATAAATACAATTTAATAAAGCATAGGATAAAACAACATAAATACAATTTAATAAAGCATAGGATAAAACAACATAAATACAATTTAATAAAGCATAGGATAAAACAACATACATACAATTTAATAAAGCATACGTTAAAACAACATAAATACAATTAAATAAAGCATAGGATAAAACAACATAAATACAATTTAAGAACGCATAGGTTAAAACAACATAAATACAATTTAATAAAGCATAGGATAAAACAACATAAATTCAATTTAATAAAGCATAGGATAAAACAACATAAATACAATTTAATAAAGCACAGGATAAAACAACATAAATAAAATTTTATAAAGCATAGGATAAAACAACATAAATACAATTTAATAAAGCATAGGTTAAAACAGCATAAATACAATTTAATAAAGCATAGGATAAAACAACATAAATACAATTTAATAAAGCATAGGATAAAACAACATAAATCAAATTTAATAAAGCATAGGATAAAACAACATAAATACTATTTAATAAAGCATAGGATAAAACAACATAAATACAATTTAATAAAGCATAGGATAAAACAACATAAATACAATTTAATAAAGCATTGGATAAAACAACATAAATACAATTTAATAAAGCATAGGATAAAACAACATAAATTCAATTTAATAAAGCATAGGATAAAACAACATAAATAAAATTTAATAAAGCTTAGGTTAAAACAACATAAATACAATTTAATAAAGCATAGGATAAAACAACATAAATACAATTTAATAAAGCATAGGATAAAACAACATAAATACATTTTAATAAAGCATAGGATAAAACCACATAAATACAATTTAATAAAGCACAGGATAAAACAACCTAAATACAATTTAATAAAGCATAGGATAAAACAACATAAATACAATTTAATAAAGCATAGGATAAAACAACATAAATACAATTTAATAAAGCATAGGATAAAACAACATAAATACAATTTAATAAAGCATACATTAAAACAACATAAATACAATTAAATAAAGCATAGGATAAAACAATATAAATATAATTTAATAAAGCATAGGTTAAAACAACATAAATACAATTTAATAAAGCATAGGATAAAACAACATAAATACAATTTAAGAAAGCATAGGTTAAAACAACATAAATACAATTTAATAAATCATAGGATAAAACAACATAAATACAATTTAATAAAGCATAGGCTAAAACTACATAAATACAATTTAATAAAGCATAGGATAAAACAAATTAAATACAATTTAATAAAGCATAGGATAAAACAACATAAATTCAATTTAATAAAGCATAGGATAAAACAACATAAATACAATTTAATAAAGCATAGGATAAAACAACATAAATACAATTTAATAAAGCATAAGATAAAACAACATGAATACAATTTAATAAAGCATAGGTTAAAACAACATAAATACAATTTAATAAAGCATAGGATAAAACAACATAAATACAATTTAATAAAGCATAAGATAAAACAACATATTTACAATTTAATAAAGCATAGGATAAAACAACATAAATAAAATTTAATAAAGCATAGGTTACAACAACATAAATACAATTTAAAAAAGCATAGGATAAAACAACATAAATACAATTTAATAAAGCATAGGATAAAACAACATAAATACTTTTTAATAAAGCATAGGATAAAATCACATAAATACAATTTAATAAAGCACAGGATAAAACAACATAAATACAATTTAATAAAGCATTGGATAAAACAACATAAATACAATTTAATAAATCATAGGATAAAACAACATAAATACAATTTAATAAAGCATTGGATAAAACAACATAAATACAATTTAATAAAGCATAGGATAAAACAACATACATACAATTTAATAAAGCATACGTTAAAACAACATAAATACAATTAAATAAAGCATAGGATAAAACAACATAAATACAATTTAAGAAAGCATAGGTTAAAACAACATAAATACAATTTAATAAAGCATAGGATAAAACAACATAAATTCAATTTAATAAAGCATAGGATAAAACAACATAAATACAATTTAATAAAGCATAGGATAAAACAACATAAATACAATTTAATAAAGCATACGTTAAAACAACATCAATACAATTAAATAAAGCATAAGATAAAACAACATAAATACAATTTAATAAAGCATAGGTTAAAACAACATAAATACAATTTAATAAAGCATGGGATAAAACAACATAAATTCAATTTAATAAAGCATAGGATAAAACAACATAAATACAATTTAATAAAGCACAGGATAAAACAACATAAATAAAATTTAATAAAGCATAGGATAAAACAACATAAATAAAATTTAATAAAGCATAGGATAAAACAACATAAATACAATTTAATAAAGCATAGGATAAAACAACATAAATAAAATTTAATAAAGCATAGGTTAAAACAACATAAATACAATTTAATAAAGCATAGGTTAAAACAACATAAATACAATTTAATAAAGCATAGGACAAAACAACATAAATACAATTTAATAAAGCATAGGAAAAAACAACATAAATACAATTTAATAAAGCATACGTTAAAACAACATAAATGCAATTAAATAAAGCATAGGTTAAAACAACATAAATACAATTTAATAAAGCATAGGATAAAACAACATAAATACAATTTAATAAAGCATAGGTTAAAACAACATAAATACAATTTAATAAAGCATAGGATAAAACAACATGAATTCAATTTAATAAAGCATAGGATATAACAACATAAATACAATTTAATAAAGCATAGGATAAAACAACATAAATACAATTTAATAAAGCATAGGATAAAACAACATAAATACAATTTAATAAAGCATAGCATAAAACAACATAAATACAATTTAATAAAGCATAGGATAAAACCACATAAATACAATTTATTAAAGCACAGGATAAAACAACATAAATACAATTTAATAAAGCATAGGATAAAACAACATAAATAAAATGTAATAAAGCATAGGTTAAAACAACATAAATACAATTTAATAAAGCATAGGATAAAACAACATAAATACAATTTAATGAAGCATAGGATAAAAGAACATAAATACAATTTAATAAAGCATAGGAAAAAACAACATAAATACAATTTAATAAAGCATATGATAAAACAACATAAATACTTTTTAATAAAGCATAGGATAAAACCACATAAATACAATTTAATAAAGCACAGGATAAAGCAACATAAATACAATTTAATAAAGCATAGGCTAAAACTACATAAATACAATTTAATAAAGCATAGGATAAAACAAATTAAATACAATTTAATAAAGCATAGGATAAAACAACATAAATTCAATTTAATAAAGCATAGGATAAAACAACATAAATACAATTTAATAAAGCATAGGATAAAACAACATAAATACAATTTAATAAAGCATAAGATAAAACAACATGAATACAATTTAATAAAGCATAGGTTAAAACAACATAAATACAATTTAATAAAGCATAGGATAAAACAACATAAATAAAATTTAATAAAGCATAGGATAAAACAACATAAATACAATTTAATAAAGCATAGGATAAAACAACATAAATACAATTTAATAAAGCATAAGATAAAACAACATGAATACAATTTAATAAAGCATAGGTTAAAACAACATAAATACAATTTAATAAAGCATAGGATAAAACAACATAAATAAAATTTAATAAAGCATAGGATAAAACAACATGAATACAATTTAATAAAGCATAGGTTAAAACAACATAAATACAATTTAATATAGCATAGGATAAAACAACATAAATAAAATTTAATAAAGCATAGGATAAAACAACATAAATACAATTTAATAAAGCATAGGTTAAAACAACATAAATACAATTTAATAAAGCATAGGATAAAACAACATAAATAAAATTTAATAAAGCATAGGATAAAACAATATAAATACTATTTAATAAAGCATAGGTTAAAACAGCATAAATACAATTAATAAAGCATAGGATAAAACAACATAAATACAATTTAATAAAGCATAGGATAAAACAACATAAATCAAATTTAATAAAGCATAGGATAAAACAGCATAAATACTATTTAATAAAGCATAGGATAAAACAACATAAATACAATTTAATAAAGCATAGGATAAAACAACATAAACACAATTTAATAAAGCATAGGATAAAACAACATAAATACAATTTAATAAAGCATAGGATAAAACAACATAAATTCAATTTAATAAAGCATAGGATAAAACAACATAAATAAAATTTAATAAAGCTTAGGTTAAAACAACATAAATACAATTTAATAAAGCATAGGATAAAACAACATAAATACAATTTAATAAAGCATAGGATAAAACAACATAAATACTTTTTAATAAAGCATAGGATAAAACCACATAAATACAATTTAATAAAGCACAGGATAAAACAACATAAATACAATTTAATAAAGCATAGGATAAAACAACATAAATACAATTTAATAAAGCATAGGATAAAACAACATAAATACAATTTAATAAAGCATAGGATAAAACAACATAAATACAATTTAATAAAGCATACATTAAAACAACATAAATACAATTAAATAAAGCATAGGATAAAACAATATAAATACAATTTAATAAAGCATAGGTTAAAACAACATAATTACAATTTAATAAAGCATAGGATAAAACAACATAAATACAATTTAAGAAAGCATAGGTTAAAACAACATAAATACAATTTAATAAAGCATAGGATAAAACAACATAAATACAATTTAATAAAGCATAGGCTAAAACTACATAAATACAATTTAATAAAGCATAGGATAAAACAAATTAAATACAATTTAATAAAGCATAGGATAAAACAACATAAATTCAATTTAATAAAGCATAGAATAAAACAACATAAATACAATTTAATAAAGCATAGGATAAAACAACATAAATACAATTTAATAAAGCATAAGATAAAACAACATGAATACAATTTAATAAAGCATAGGTTAAAACAACATAAATACAATTTAATAAAGCATAGGATAAAACAACATAAATACAATTTAATAAAGCATAGGATAAAACAACATATATACAATTTAATAAAGCATAGGATAAAACAACATAAATAAAATTTAATAAAGCATAGGTTAAAACAACATAAATACAATTTAATAAAGCATAGGATAAAACAACATAAATACAATTTAATAAAGCAAAGGATAAAACAATATAAATACTTTTTAATAAAGCATAGGATAAAATCACATAAATACAATTTAATAAAGCACAGGATAAAACAACATAAATACAATTTAATAAAGCATAGGATAAAACAACATAAATACAATTTAATAAAGCATAGGATAAAACAACATAAATACAATTTAATAAAGCATAGGATAAAACAACATAAATACAATTTAATAAAGCATAGGATAAAACAACATACATACAATTTAATAAAGCATACGTTAAAACAACATAAATACAATTAAATAAAGCATAGGATAAAACAACATAAATACAATTTAAGAACGCATAGGTTAAAACAACATAAATACAATTTAATAAAGCATAGGATAAAACAACATAAATTCAATTTAATAAAGCATAGGATAAAACAACATAAATACAATTTAATAAAGCACAGGATAAAACAACATAAATAAAATTTTATAAAGCATAGGATAAAACAACATAAATACAATTTAATAAAGCATAGGTTAAAACAGCATAAATACAATTTAATAAAGCATAGGATAAAACAACATAAATACAATTTAATAAAGCATAGGATAAAACAACATAAATCAAATTTAATAAAGCATAGGATAAAACAACATAAATACTATTTAATAAAGCATAGGATAAAACAACATAAATACAATTTAATAAAGCATAGGATAAAACAACATAAATACAATTTAATAAAGCATTGGATAAAACAACATAAATACAATTTAATAAAGCATAGGATAAAACAACATAAATTCAATTTAATAAAGCATAGGATAAAACAACATAAATAAAATTTAATAAAGCTTAGGTTAAAACAACATAAATACAATTTAATAAAGCATAGGATAAAACAACATAAATACAATTTAATAAAGCATAGGATAAAACAACATAAATACATTTTAATAAAGCATAGGATAAAACCACATAAATACAATTTAATAAAGCACAGGATAAAACAACCTAAATACAATTTAATAAAGCATAGGATAAAACAACATAAATACAATTTAATAAAGCATAGGATAAAACAACATAAATACAATTTAATAAAGCATAGGATAAAACAACATAAATACAATTTAATAAAGCATACATTAAAACAACATAAATACAATTAAATAAAGCATAGGATAAAACAATATAAATATAATTTAATAAAGCATAGGTTAAAACAACATAAATACAATTTAATAAAGCATAGGATAAAACAACATAAATACAATTTAAGAAAGCATAGGTTAAAACAACATAAATACAATTTAATAAATCATAGGATAAAACAACATAAATACAATTTAATAAAGCATAGGCTAAAACTACATAAATACAATTTAATAAAGCATAGGATAAAACAAATTAAATACAATTTAATAAAGCATAGGATAAAACAACATAAATTCAATTTAATAAAGCATAGGATAAAACAACATAAATACAATTTAATAAAGCATAGGATAAAACAACATAAATACAATTTAATAAAGCATAAGATAAAACAACATGAATACAATTTAATAAAGCATAGGTTAAAACAACATAAATACAATTTAATAAAGCATAGGATAAAACAACATAAATACAATTTAATAAAGCATAAGATAAAACAACATATTTACAATTTAATAAAGCATAGGATAAAACAACATAAATAAAATTTAATAAAGCATAGGTTACAACAACATAAATACAATTTAAAAAAGCATAGGATAAAACAACATAAATACAATTTAATAAAGCATAGGATAAAACAACATAAATACTTTTTAATAAAGCATAGGATAAAATCACATAAATACAATTTAATAAAGCACAGGATAAAACAACATAAATACAATTTAATAAAGCATTGGATAAAACAACATAAATACAATTTAATAAATCATAGGATAAAACAACATAAATACAATTTAATAAAGCATTGGATAAAACAACATAAATACAATTTAATAAAGCATAGGATAAAACAACATACATACAATTTAATAAAGCATACGTTAAAACAACATAAATACAATTAAATAAAGCATAGGATAAAACAACATAAATACAATTTAAGAAAGCATAGGTTAAAACAACATAAATACAATTTAATAAAGCATAGGATAAAACAACATAAATTCAATTTAATAAAGCATAGGATAAAACAACATAAATACAATTTAAAAAAGCACAGGATAAAACAACATAAATAAAATTTAATAAAGCATAGGATAAAACAACATAAATAAAATTTAATAAAGCATAGGATAAAACAACATAAATAAAATTTAATAAAGCATAGGATAAAACAACATACATAAAATTTAATAAAGCATAGGATAAAACAACATAAATACAATTTAATAAAGCATAGGTTAAAACAACATAAATACAATTTAATAAAGCATAGGATAAAACAACATATATACAATTTAATAAAGCATAGGATAAAACAACATAAATACTTTTTAATAAAGCATAGGATAAAACCACATAAATACAATTTAATGAAGCACAGGATAAAACAACATAAATACAATTTATTAAAGCATAGGATAAAACAACATAAATACAATTTAATAAAGCATAGGATAAAACAACATAAATACAATTTAATAAAGCATAGGATAAAACAAATTAAATACAATTTAATAAAGCATAGGTTAAAACAACATAAATACAATTTAATAAAGCATAGGATAAAACAACATATATACAATTTAATAAAGCTTAGGATAAAACAACATAAATACTTTTTAATAAAGCATTGGATAAAACCACATAAATACAATTTAATAAAGCACAGGATAAAACAACATAAATACAATTTAATAAAGCATAGGATAAAACAACATAAGTACAATTTAATAAAGCATAGGATAAAACAACATATATACAATTTAATAAAGCATAGGATAAAGCAACATAAATAATTTTTAATAAAGCATAGGATAAAACCACATAAATACAATTTAATAAAGCACAGGATAAAACAACATAAATACTTTTTAATAAAGCATAGGATAAAACCACATAAATACAATTTAATAAAGCACAGGATAAAACAACATAAATACAATTTAATAAAGCATTGGATAAAACAACATAAATACAATTTAATAAAGCATAGGATAAAACAACATAAATACAATTTAATAAAGCATAGGATAAAACAACATAAATACAATTTAATAAAGCATAGGATAAAACAACATACATACAATTTAATAAAGCATACGTTAAAACAACATAAATACAATTAAATAAAGCATAGGATAAAACAACATAAATACAATTTAAGAAAGCATAGGTTAAAACAACATAAATACAATTTAATAAAGCATAGGATAAAACAACATAAATTCAATTTAATAAAGCATAGGATAAAACAACATAAATACTATTTAATAAAGCACAGGATAAAACAACATAAATAAAATTTAATAAAGCATAGGATAAAACAACATAAATAAAATTTAATAAAGCATAGGATAAAACAACATAAATAAAATTTAATAAAGCATAGGATAAAACAACATAAATAAAATTTAATAAAGCATAGGATAAAACAACATAAATACAATTTAATAAAGCATAGGTTAAAACAACATAAATTCAATTTAATAAAGCATAGGATAAAACAAATTAAATACAATTTAATAAAGCATAGGATAAAACAACATAAATTCAATTTAATAAAGCATAGGATAAAACAACATAAATACAATTTAATAAAGCATAGGATAAAACAACATAAATACAATTTAATAAAGCATAAGATAAAACAACATGAATACAATTTAATAAAGCATAGGTTAAAACAACATAAATACAATTTAATAAAGCATAGGATAAAACAACATAAATACAATTTAATAAAGCATAGGATAAAACAACATAAATACTTTTTAATAAAGCATTTGATAAAACCACATAAATACAATTTAATAAAGCACAGGATAAAACAACATAAATACAATTTATTAAAGCATAGGATAAAACAACATGAATACAATTTAATAAAGCATAGGATAAAACAACATAAATACAATTTAATAAAGCATAGGATAAAACAACATAAATACAATTTAATAAAGCATAGGATAAAACAAATTAAATACAATTTAATAAAGCATAGGATAAAACAACATAAATTCAATTTAATAAAGCATAGGATAAAACAACATAAATACAATTTAATAAAGCATAGGATAAAACAACATAAATACAATTTAATAAAGCATAAGATAAAACAACATGAATACAATTTAATAAAGCATAGGTTAAAACAACATAAATACAATTTAATAAAGCATAGGATAAAACAACATAAATTCAATTTAATAAAGCATAGGATAAAACAACATAAATACAATTTAATAAAGCACAGGATAAAACAACATAAATAAAATTTAATAAAGCATAGGATAAAACAACAGAAATAAAATTTAATAAAGCATAGGATAAAACAACATAAATAAAATTTAATAAAGCATAGGATACAAGAACATAAATACAATTTAATAAAGCATAGGTTAAAACAACATAAATACAATTTAATAAAGCATAGGATAAAACAACATATATACAATTTAATAAAGCATAGGATAAAACAACATAAATAAAATTTAATAAAGCATAGGTTAAAACAACATAAATACAATTTAATAAAGCATAGGATAAAACAACATAAATACAATTTAATAAAGCATAGGATAAAACAACATAAATACTTTTTAATAAAGCATAGGATAAAACCACACAAATACAATTTAATAAAGCACAGGATAAAACAACATAAATACTTTTTAATAAAGCATAGGATAAAACCACATAAATACAATTTAATAAAGCACAGGATAAAACAACATAAATACAATTTAATAAAGCATAGGATAAAACAACATGAATACAATTTAATAAAGCATAGGATAAAACAACATAAATACAATTTAATAAAGCATAGGATAAAACAACATAAATACAATTTAATAAAGCATACGTTAAAACAACATCAATACAATTAAATAAAGCATAAGATAAAACAACATAAATACAATTTAATAAAGCATAGGTTAAAACAACATAAATACAATTTAATAAAGCATGGGATAAAACAACATAAATTCAATTTAATAAAGCATAGGATAAAACAACATAAATTCAATTTAATAAAGCACAGGATAAAACAACATAAATAAAATTTAATAAAGCATAGGATAAAACAACATAAATAAAATTTAATAAAGCATAGGATAAAACAACATAAATACAATTTAATAAAGCATAGGATAAAACAACATAAATAAAATTTAATAAAGCATAGGTTAAAACAACATAAATACAATTTAATAAAGCATAGGTTAAAACAACATAAATACAATTTAATAAAGCAAAGGAAAAAACAACATAAATACAATTTAATAAAGCATACGTTAAAACAACATAAATACAATTAAATAAAGCATAGGTTAAAACAACATAAATAGAATTTAATAAAGCATAGGATAAAACAACATAAATACAATTTAATAAAGCATAGGATAAAACAACATAAATTCAATTTAATAAAGCATAGGATATAACAACATAAATACAATTTAATAAAGCATAGGATAAAACAACATAAATTCAATTTAATAAAGCATAGGATATAACAACATAAATACAATTTAATAAAGCATAGGATAAAACAACATAAATACAATTTAATAAAGCATAGGATAAAACAACATAAATACAATTTAATAAAGCATAGGATAAAACAACATAAATACAATTTAATAAAGCATAGGATAAAACAACATAAATAAAATGTAATAAAGCATAGGTTAAAACAACATAAATACAATTTAATAAAGCATAGGATAAAACAACATAAATACAATTTAATGAAGCATAGGATAAAAGAACATAAATACAATTTAATAAAGCATAGGATAAAACAACATAAATACAATTTAATAAAGCATAGGATAAAACAACATAAATACAATTTAATAAAGCATAGGATAAAACAACATAAATACTTTTTAATAAAGCATAGGATAAAACCACATAAATACAATTTAATAAAGCACAGGATAAAGCAACATAAATACAATTTAATAAAGCATAGGATAAAACAACATAAATACAATTTAATAAAGCATAGGATAAAACAACATAAATACTTTTTAATAAAGCATAGGATAAAACCACATAAATACAATTTAATAAAGCACAGGATAAAACAACATAAATACAATTTAATAAAGCATAGGATAAAACAACATAAATAAAATTTAATAAAGCATACGTTAAAACAACATAAATACAATTAAATAAAGCATAGGATAAAACAACATAAATACAATTTAATAAAGCATATGTTAAAACAACATAAATACAATGTAATAAAGCATAGGATAAAACAAGATAAATTCAATTTAATAAAGCATAGGATAAAACAACATAAATACAATTTAATAAAGCATAGGATAAAACAACATAAATACAATTTAATAAAGCATAAGTTAAAACAACATAAATACAATGTAATAAAGCATAGGATAAAACAAGATAAATTCAATTTAATAAAGCATAGGATAAAACAACATAAATACAATTTAATAAAGCATAGGATAAAACAACATAAATACAATTTAATAAAGCATAGGATAAAACAACATAAATAAAATGTAATAAAGCATAGGTTAAAACAACATAAATACAATTTAATAAAGCATAGGATAAAACAACATAAATACAATTTAATGAAGCATAGGATAAAAGAACATAAATACAATTTAATAAAGCATAGGAAAAAACAACATAAATACAATTTAATAAAGCATATGATAAAACAACATAAATACTTTTTAATAAAGCATACGATAAAACCACATAAATACAATTTAATAAAGCACAGGATAAAGCAACATAAATACAATTTAATAAAGCATAGGATAAAACAACATAAATACAATTTAATAAAGCATAGGATAAAACAACATAAATACTTTTTAATAAAGCATAGGATAAAACCACATAAATACAATTTAATAAAGCACAGGATAAAACAACATAAATACAATTTAATAAAGCATAGGATAAAACAACATAAATACAATTTAATAAAGCATACGTTAAAACAACATAAATACAATTAAATAAAGCATAGGATAAAACAACATAAATACAATTTAATAAAGCATATGTTAAAACAACATAAATACAATGTAATAAAGCATAGGATAAAACAAGATAAATTCAATTTAATAAAGCATAGGATAAAACAACATAAATACAATTTAATAAAGCATAGGATAAAACAACATAAATACAATTTAATAAAGCATAGGATAAAACAACATAAATACAATTTAATAAAGCATAGGATAAAACAACATAAATACAATTTAATAAAGCGTAGGATAAAACAACATAAATAAAATTTAATAAAGCATAGGTTAAAACAACATAAATACAACTTAATAAAGCATAGGTTAAAACAACATAAATACAATTTAATAAAGCATAGGATAAAACAACATAAATAAAATTTAATAAAGCATAGGATAAAACAACATAAATAAAATTTAATAAAGCATAGGATTAAACAACATAAATACAATTTAATAAAGCATAGGATAAAACAACATAAATAAAATTTAATAAAGCATAGGATAAAACAACATAAATAAAATTTAATAAAGCATAGGATAAAACAACATAAATACAATTTAATAAAGCATAGGTTAAAACAGCATAAATACAATTTAATAAAGCAAAGGTTAAAACAACATAAATACAATTTAATAAAGCATAGGATAAAACAACATAAATACTTTTTAATAAAACATAGGATAAAACCACATAAATACAATTTAATAAAGCATAGGATAAAACAACATAAATACAATTTAATAAAGCATAGGATAAAACAACATAAATACAATTTAATAAAGCATAGGATAAAACAACATAAATATTTTTTAATAAAGCATAGGATAAAACCACATAAATACAATTTAATAAAGCACAGGATAAAGCAACATAAATACAATTTAATAAAGCATAGGATAAAACAACATAAATACAATTTAATAAAGCATAGGATAAAACAACATAAATACTTTTTAATAAAGCATAGGATAAAACCACATAAATACAATTTAATAAAGCACAGGATAAAACAACATAAATACAATTTAATAAAGCATAGGATAAAACAACATAAATACAATTTAATAAAGCATACGTTAAAACAACATAAATACAATTAAATAAAGCATAGGATAAAACAACATAAATACAATTTAATAAAGCATATGTTAAAACAACATAAATACAATGTAATAAAGCATAGGATAAAACAAGATAAATTCAATTTAATAAAGCATAGGATAAAACAACATAAATACAATTTAATAAAGCATAGGATAAAACAACATAAATACAATTTAATAAAGCATAGGATAAAACAACATAAATAAAATGTAATAAAGCATAGGTTAAAACAACATAAATACAATTTAATAAAGCATAGGATAAAACAACATAAATACAATTTAATGAAGCATAGGATAAAAGAACATAAATACAATTTAATAAAGCATAGGAAAAAACAACATAAATACAATTTAATAAACATATGATAAAACAACATAAATACTTTTTAATAAAGCATAGGATAAAACCACATAAATACAATTTAATAAAGCACAGGATAAAGCAACATAAATACAATTTAATAAAGCATAGGATAAAACAACATAAATACAATTTAATAAAGCATAGGATAAAACAACATAAATACTTTTTAATAAAGCATAGGATAAAACCACATAAATACAATTTAATAAAGCACAGGATAAAGCAACATAAATACAATTTAATAAAGCATAGGATAAAACAACATAAATACAATTTAATAAAGCATAGGATAAAACAACATAAATACTTTTTAATAAAGCATAGGATAAAACCACATAAATACAATTTAATAAAGCACAGGATAAAGCAACATAAATACAATTTAATAAAGCATAGGATAAAACAACATAAATACAATTTAATAAAGCATACGTTAAAACAACATAAATACAATTAAATAAAGCATAGGATAAAACAACATAAATACAATTTAATAAAGCATATGTTAAAACAACATAAATACAATGTAATAAAGCATACGATAAAACAAGATAAATTCAATTTAATAAAGCATAGGATAAAACAACATAAATACAATTTAATAAAGCATAGGATAAAACAACATAAATACAATTTAATAAAGCATAGGATAAAACAACATAAATACAATTTAATAAAGCATAGGATAAAACAACATAAATACAATTTAATAAAGCATAGGATAAAACAACATAAATACAATTTAATAAAGCGTATGATAAAACAACATAAATAAAATTTAATAAAGCATAGGTTAAAACAACATAAATACAATTTAATAAAGCATAGGTTAAAACAACATAAATACAATTTAATAAAGCATAGGATAAAACAACATAAATAAAATTTAATAAAGCATAGGATAAAACAACATAAATAAAATTTAATAAAGCATAGGATTAAACAACATAAATACAATTTAATAAAGCATAGGATAAAACAACATAAATAAAATTTAATAAAGCATAGGATAAAACAACATAAATAAAATTTAATAAAGCATAGGATAAAACAACATAAATACAATTTAATAAAGCATAGGTTAAAACAACATAAATACAATTTAATAAAGCATAGGATAAAACAACATATATACAATTTAATAAAGCATAGGATAAAACAACATAAATACTTTTTAATAAAGCATAGGATAAAACCACATAAATACAATTTAATAAAGCACAGGATAAAACAACATAAATACAATTTATTAAAGCATAGGATAAAACAACATAAATACAATTTAATAAAGCATAGGATAAAACAACATAAATTCAATTTAATAAAGCATAGGATAAAACAACATAAATACAATTTAATAAAGTATAGGATAAAACAGCATAAATACAATTTAATAAAGCATAAGATAAAAAAACATGAATACAATTTAATAAAGCATAGGTTAAAACTACATAAATACAATTTAATAAAGCATAGGATAAAACAACATATATACAATTTAATAAAGCTTAGGATAAAACAACATAAATACTTTTTAATAAAGCATAGGATAAAACCACATAAATACAATTTAATAAAGCATAGGATAAAACAACATAAATACAATTTATTAAAGCATAGGATAAAACAACATAAATACAATTTAATAAAGCATAGGATAAAACAACATAAATACAATTTAATAAAGCATAGGATAAAACAAATTAAATACAATTTAATAAAGCATAGGATAAAACAACATAAATTCAATTTAATAAAGCATAGGATAAAACAACATAAATACAATTTAATAAAGCACAGGATAAAACAACATAAATAAAATTTAATAAAGCATAGGATAAAACAACATAAATAAAATTTAATAAAGCATAGGATAAAACAACATAAATACAATTTAATAAAGCATAGGATAAAACAACATAAATAAAACTTAATAAAGCATAGGTTAAAACAACATAAATACAATTTAATAAAGCATAGGTTAAAACAACATAAATACAATTTAATAAAGCATAGGACAAAACAACATAAATACAATTTAATAAAGCAAAGGAAAAAACAACATAAATACAATTTAATAAAGCATACGTTAAAACAACATAAATACAATTAAATAAAGCATAGGTTAAAACAACATAAATAGAATTTAATAAAGCATAGGATAAAACAACATAAATACAATTTAATAAAGCATAGGTTAAAACAACATAAATACAATTTAATAAAGCATAGGATAAAACAACATAAATTCAATTTAATAAAGCATAGGATATAACAACATAAATACAATTTAATAAAGCATAGGATAAAACAACATAAATTCAATTTAATAAAGCATAGGATATAACAACATAAATACAATTTAATAAAGCATAGGATAAAACAACATAAATACAATTTAATAAAGCATAGGATAAAACAACATAAATACAATTTAATAAAGCATAGGATAAAACAACATAAATACAATTTAATAAAGCATAGGATAAAACAACATAAATAAAATGTAATAAAGCATAGGTTAAAACAACATAAATACAATTTAACAAAGCATAGGATAAAACAACATAAATACAATTTAATGAAGCATAGGATAAAACAACATAAATAAAATTTAATAAAGCATAGGATAAAACAACATAAATAAAATTTAATAAAGCATAGGATTAAACAACATAAATACAATTTAATAAAGCATAGGATAAAACAACATAAATAAAATTTAATAAAGCATAGGATAAAACAACATAAATAAAATTTAATAAAGCATAGGATAAAACAACATAAATACAATTTAATAAAGCATAGGTTAAAACAGCATAAATACAATTTAATAAAGCAAAGGTTAAAACAACATAAATACAATTTAATAAAGCATAGGATAAAACAACATAAATACTTTTTAATAAAACATAGGATAAAACCACATAAATACAATTTAATAAAGCATAGGATAAAACAACATAAATACAATTTAATAAAGCATAGGATAAAACAACATAAATACAATTTAATAAAGCATAGGATAAAACAACATAAATACTTTTTAATAAAGCATAGGATAAAACCACATAAATACAATTTAATAAAGCACAGGATAAAGCAACATAAATACAATTTAATAAAGCATAGGATAAAACAACATAAATACAATTTAATAAAGCATAGGATAAAACAACATAAATACTTTTTAATAAAGCATAGGATAAAACCACATAAATACAATTTAATAAAGCACAGGATAAAACAACATAAATACAATTTAATAAAGCATAGGATAAAACAACATAAATACAATTTAATAAAGCATACGTTAAAACAACATAAATACAATTAAATAAAGCATAGGATAAAACAACATAAATACAATTTAATAAAGCATATGTTAAAACAACATAAATACAATGTAATAAAGCATAGGATAAAACAAGATAAATTCAATTTAATAAAGCATAGGATAAAACAACATAAATACAATTTAATAAAGCATAGGATAAAACAACATAAATACAATTTAATAAAGCATAGGATAAAACAACATAAATAAAATGTAATAAAGCATAGGTTAAAACAACATAAATACAATTTAATAAAGCATAGGATAAAAAAACATAAATAGAATTTAATGAAGCATAGGATAAAAGAACATAAATACAATTTAATAAAGCATAGGAAAAAACAACATAAATACAATTTAATAAAGCATATGATAAAACAACATAAATACTTTTTAATAAAGCATAGGATAAAACCACATAAATACAATTTAATAAAGCACAGGATAAAGCAACATAAATACAATTTAATAAAGCATAGGATAAAACAACATAAATACAATTTAATAAAGCATAGGATAAAACAACATAAATACTTTTTAATAAAGCATAGGATAAAACCACATAAATACAATTTAATAAAGCACAGGATAAAGCAACATAAATACAATTTAATAAAGCATAGGATAAAACAACATAAATACAATTTAATAAAGCATACGTTAAAACAACATAAATACAATTAAATAAAGCATAGGATAAAACAACATAAATACAATTTAATAAAGCATATGTTAAAACAACATAAATACAATGTAATAAAGCATAGGATAAAACAAGATAAATTCAATTTAATAAAGCATAGGATAAAACAACATAAATACAATTTAATAAAGCATAGGATAAAACAACATAAATACAATTTAATAAAGCATAGGATAAAACAACATAAATACAATTTAATAAAGCATAGGATAAAACAACATAAATACAATTTAATAAAGCGTAGGATAAAACAACATAAATAAAATTTAATAAAGCATAGGTTAAAACAACATAAATACAATTTAATAAAGCATAGGTTAAAACAACATAAATACAATTTAATAAAGCATAGGATAAAACAACATAAATAAAATTTAATAAAGCATAGGATAAAACAACATAAATAAAATTTAATAAAGCATAGGATTAAAAAACATAAATACAATTTAATAAAGCATAGGATAAAACAACATAAATAAAATTTAATAAAGCATAGGATAAAACAACATAAATAAAATTTAATAAAGCATAGGATAAAACAACATAAATACAATTTAATAAAGCATAGGTTAAAACAACATAAATACAATTTAATAAAGCATAGGATAAAACAACATATATACAATTTAATAAAGCATAGGATAAAACAACATAAATACTTTTTAATAAAGCATAGGATAAAACCACATAAATACAATTTAATAAAGCACAGGATAAAACAACATAAATACAATTTATTAAAGCATAGGATAAAACAACATAAATACAATTTAATAAAGCATAGGATAAAACAACATAAATTCAATTTAATAAAGCATAGGATAAAACAACATAAATACAATTTAATAAAGTATAGGATAAAACAACATAAATACAATTTAATAAAGCATAAGATAAAAAAACATGAATACAATTTAATAAAGCATAGGTTAAAACTACATAAATACAATTTAATAAAGCATAGGATAAAACAACATATATACAATTTAATAAAGCTTAGGATAAAACAACATAAATACTTTTTAATAAAGCATAGGATAAAACCACATAAATACAATTTAATAAAGCACAGGATAAAACAACATAAATACAATTTATTAAAGCATAGGATAAAACAACATAAATACAATTTAATAAAGCATAGGATAAAACAACATAAATACAATTTAATAAAGCATAGGATAAAACAAATTAAATACAATTTAATAAAGCATAGGATAAAACAACATAAATTCAATTTAATAAAGCATAGGATAAAACAACATAAATACAATTTAATAAAGCATAAGATAAAACAACATGAATACAATTTAATAAAGCATAGGTTAAAACAACATAAATACAATTTAATAAAGCATAGGATAAAACAACATAAATACAATTTAATAAAGCATAGGATAAAACAACATAAATACAATTTAATAAAGCATAGGATAAAACAACATACATACAATTTAATAAAGCATACGTTAAAACAACATAAATACAATTAAATAAAGCATAGGATAAAACAACATAAATACAATTTAATAAAGCATAGGATAAAACAACATACATACAATTTAATAAAGCATACGTTAAAACAACATAAATACAATTTAATAAAGCATAGGATAAAACAACATAAATACAATTTAATAAAGCACAGGATAAAATAACATAAATAAAATTTAATAAAGCATAGGATAAAACAACATAAATAAAATTTAATAAAGCATAGGATAAAACAACATAAATAAAATTTAATAAAGCATAGGAGAAAACAACATAAATAAAATTTAATAAAGCATAGGATAAAACAACATAAATACAATTTAATAAAGCATAGGTTAAAACAACATAAATACAATTTAATAAAGCATAGGATAAAACAACATATATACAATTTAATAAAGCATAGGATAAAACAACATAAATAATTTTTAATAAAGCATAGGATAAAACCACATAAATACAATTTAATAAAGCACAGGATAAAACAACATAAATACTTTTTAATAAAGCATAGGATAAAACCACATAAATACAATTAAATAAAGCATAGGATAAAACAACATAAATACAATTTAATAAAGCATTGGATAAAACAACATAAATACAATTTAATAAAGCATAGGATAAAACAACATAAATACAATTTAATAAAGCATAGGTTAAAACAACATAAATTCAATTTAATAAAGCATAGGATAAAACAAATTAAATACAATTTAATAAAGCATAGGATAAAACAACATAAATTCAATTTAATAAAGCATAGGATAAAACAACATAAATACAATTTAATAAAGCATAGGATAAAACAACATAAATACAATTTAATAAAGCATAAGATAAAACAACATGAATACAATTTAATAAAGCATAGGTTAAAACAACATAAATACAATTTAATAAAGCATACGTTAAAACAACATAAATACAATTAAATAAAGCATAGGATAAAACAACATAAATACAATTTAATAAAGCATATGTTAAAACAACATAAATACAATGTAATAAAGCATAGGATAAAACAAGATAAATTCAATTTAATAAAGCATAGGATAAAACAACATAAATACAATTTAATAAAGCATAGGATAAAACAACATAAATACAATTTAATAAAGCATAGGATAAAACAACATAAATACAATTTAATAAAGCATAGGATAAAACAACATAAATACAATTTAATAAAGCGTAGGATAAAACAACATAAATAAAATTTAATAAAGCATAGGTTAAAACAACATAAATACAATTTAATAAAGCATAGGTTAAAACAACATAAATACAATTTAATAAAGCATAGGATAAAACAACATAAATAAAATTTAATAAAGCATAGGATAAAACAACATAAATAAAATTTAATAAAGCATAGGATTAAACAACATAAATACAATTTAATAAAGCATAGGATAAAACAACATAAATAAAATTTAATAAAGCATAGGATAAAACAACATAAATAAAATTTAATAAAGCATAGGATAAAACAACATAAATACAATTTAATAAAGCATAGGTTAAAACAGCATAAATACAATTTAATAAAGCAAAGGTTAAAACAACATAAATACAATTTAATAAAGCATAGGATAAAACAACATAAATACTTTTTAATAAAACATAGGATAAAACCACATAAATACAATTTAATAAAGCATAGGATAAAACAACATAAATACAATTTAATAAAGCATAGGATAAAACAACATAAATACTTTTTAATAAAGCATAGGATAAAACCACATAAATACAATTTAATAAAGCACAGGATAAAACAACATAAATACAATTTATTAAAGCATAGGATAAAACAACATAAATACAATTTAATAAAGCATAGGATAAAACAACATAAATTCAATTTAATAAAGCATAGGATAAAACAACATAAATACAATTTAATAAAGCATAGGATAAAACAACATATATACAATTTAATAAAGCATAGGATAAAACAATATAAATACTTTTTAATAAAGCATAGGATAAAACCACATAAATACAATTTAATAAAGCACAGGATAAAACAACATAAATATAATTTATTAAAGCATAGGATAAAACAACATAAATACAATTTAATAAAGCATAGGATAAAACAACATAAATTCAATTTAATAAAGCATAGGATAAAACAACATAAATACAATTTAATAAAGTATAGGATAAAACAACATAAATACAATTTAATAAAGCATAAGATAAAAAAACATGAATACAATTTAATAAAGCATAGGTTAAAACTACATAAATACAATTTAATAAAGCATAGGATAAAACAACATATATACAATTTAATAAAGCTTAGGATAAAACAACATAAATACTTTTTAATAAAGCATAGGATAAAACCACATAAATACAATTTAATAAAGCACAGGATAAAACAACATAAATACAATTTATTAAAGCATAGGATAAAACAACATAAATACAATTTAATAAAGCATAGGATAAATCAACATAAATACAATTTAATAAAGCATAGGATAAAACAAATTAAATACAATTTAATAAAGCATAGGATAAAACAACATAAATACAATTTAAGAAAGCATAGGTTAAAACAACATAAATGCAATTTAATAAAGCATAGGATAAAACAACATAAATTCAATTTAATAAAGCATAGGATAAAACAACATAAATACAATTTAATAAAGCACAGGATAAAACAACATAAATAAAATTTAATAAAGCATAGGATAAAACAACATAAATAAAATTTAATAAAGCATAGGATAAAACAACATAAATAAAATTTAATAAAGCATAGGATAAAACAACATAAATAAAATTTAATAAAGCATAGGATAAAACAACATAAATACAATTTAATAAAGCATAGGTTAAAACAACATAAATACAATTTAATAAAGCATAGGATAAAACAACATATATACAATTTAATAAAGCATAGGATAAAACAACATAAATAATTTTTAATAAAGCATAGGATAAAACCACATAAATACAATTTAATAAAGCACAGGATAAAACAACATAAATACAATTTATTAAAGCATAGGATAAAACAACATAAATACAATTTAATAAAGCATAGGATAAAACAACATAAATACTTTTTAATAAAGCATAGGATAAAACCACAAAAATACAATTTAATAAAGCACAGGATAAAACAACATAAATACAATTTATTAAAGCATAGGATAAAACAACATAAATACAATTTAATAAAGCATAGGATAAAACAACATAAATTCAATTTAATAAAGCATAGGATAAAACAACATAAATACAATTTAATAAAGTATAGGATAAAACAACATAAATACAATTTAATAAAGCATAAGATAAAAAAACATGAATACAATTTAATAAAGCATAGGTTAAAACTACATAAATACAATTTAATAAAGCATAGGATAAAACAACATATATACAATTTAATAAAGCTTAGGATAAAACAACATAAATACTTTTTAATAAAGCATAGGATAAAACCACATAAATACAATTTAATAAAGCACAGGATAAAACAACATAAATACAATTTATTAAAGCATAGGATAAAACAACATAAATACAATTTAATAAAGCATAGGATAAAACAACATAAATACAATTTAATAAAGCATAGGATAAAACAAATTAAATACAATTTAATAAAGCATAGGATAAAACAACATAAATTCAATTTAATAAAGCATAGGATAAAACAACATAAATACAATTTAATAAAGCATAAGATAAAACAACATGAATACAATTTAATAAAGCATAGGTTAAAACAACATAAATACAATTTAATAAAGCATAGGATAAAACAACATAAATACAATTTAATAAAGCATAGGATAAAACAACATAAATACAATTTAATAAAGCATAGGATAAAACAACATACATACAATTTAATAAAGCATACGTTAAAACAACATAAATACAATTAAATAAAGCATAGGATAAAACAACATAAATACAATTTAATAAAGCATAGGATAAAACAACATACATACAATTTAATAAAGCATACGTTAAAACAACATAAATACAATTTAATAAAGCATAGGATAAAACAACATAAATACAATTTAATAAAGCACAGGATAAAATAACATAAATAAAATTTAATAAAGCATAGGATAAAACAACATAAATAAAATTTAATAAAGCATAGGATAAAACAACATAAATAAAATTTAATAAAGCATAGGATAAAACAACATAAATAAAATTTAATAAAGCATAGGATAAAACAACATAAATACAATTTAATAAAGCATAGGTTAAAACAACATAAATACAATTTAATAAAGCATAGGATAAAACAACATATATACAATTTAATAAAGCATAGGATAAAACAACATAAATAATTTTTAATAAAGCATAGGATAAAACCACATAAATACAATTTAATAAAGCACAGGATAAAACAACATAAATACTTTTTAATAAAGCATAGGATAAAACCACATAAATACAATTAAATAAAGCATAGGATAAAACAACATAAATACAATTTAATAAAGCATTGGATAAAACAACATAAATACAATTTAATAAAGCATAGGATAAAACAACATAAATACAATTTAATAAAGCATAGGTTAAAACAACATAAATTCAATTTAATAAAGCATAGGATAAAACAAATTAAATACAATTTAATAAAGCATAGGATAAAACAACATAAATTCAATTTAATAAAGCATAGGATAAAACAACATAAATACAATTTAATAAAGCATAGGATAAAACAACATAAATACAATTTAATAAAGCATAAGATAAAACAACATGAATACAATTTAATAAAGCATAGGTTAAAACAACATAAATACAATTTAATAAAGCATACGTTAAAACAACATAAATACAATTAAATAAAGCATAGGATAAAACAACATAAATACAATTTAATAAAGCATATGTTAAAACAACATAAATACAATGTAATAAAGCATAGGATAAAACAAGATAAATTCAATTTAATAAAGCATAGGATAAAACAACATAAATACAATTTAATAAAGCATAGGATAAAACAACATAAATACAATTTAATAAAGCATAGGATAAAACAACATAAATACAATTTAATAAAGCATAGGATAAAACAACATAAATACAATTTAATAAAGCGTAGGATAAAACAACATAAATAAAATTTAATAAAGCATAGGTTAAAACAACATAAATACAATTTAATAAAGCATAGGTTAAAACAACATAAATACAATTTAATAAAGCATAGGATAAAACAACATAAATAAAATTTAATAAAGCATAGGATAAAACAACATAAATAAAATTTAATAAAGCATAGGATTAAACAACATAAATACAATTTAATAAAGCATAGGATAAAACAACATAAATAAAATTTAATAAAGCAGAGGATAAAACAACATAAATAAAATTTAATAAAGCATAGGATAAAACAACATAAATACAATTTAATAAAGCATAGGTTAAAACAGCATAAATACAATTTAATAAAGCAAAGGTTAAAACAACATAAATACAATTTAATAAAGCATAGGATAAAACAACATAAATACTTTTTAATAAAACATAGGATAAAACCACATAAATACAATTTAATAAAGCATAGGATAAAACAACATAAATACAATTTAATAAAGCATAGGATAAAACAACATAAATACTTTTTAATAAAGCATAGGATAAAACCACATAAATACAATTTAATAAAGCACAGGATAAAACAACATAAATACAATTTATTAAAGCATAGGATAAAACAACATAAATACAATTTAATAAAGCATAGGATAAAACAACATAAATTCAATTTAATAAAGCATAGGATAAAACAACATAAATACAATTTAATAAAGCATAGGATAAAACAACATATATACAATTTAATAAAGCATAGGATAAAACAATATAAATACTTTTTAATAAAGCATAGGATAAAACCACATAAATACAATTTAATAAAGCACAGGATAAAACAACATAAATATAATTTATTAAAGCATAGGATAAAACAACATAAATACAATTTAATAAAGCATAGGATAAAACAACATAAATTCAATTTAATAAAGCATAGGATAAAACAACATAAATACAATTTAATAAAGTATAGGATAAAACAACATAAATACAATTTAATAAAGCATAAGATAAAAAAACATGAATACAATTTAATAAAGCATAGGTTAAAACTACATAAATACAATTTAATAAAGCATAGGATAAAACAACATATATACAATTTAATAAAGCTTAGGATAAAACAACATAAATACTTTTTAATAAAGCATAGGATAAAACCACATAAATACAATTTAATAAAGCACAGGATAAAACAACATAAATACAATTTATTAAAGCATAGGATAAAACAACATAAATACAATTTAATAAAGCATAGGATAAATCAACATAAATACAATTTAATAAAGCATAGGATAAAACAAATTAAATACAATTTAATAAAGCATAGGATAAAACAACATAAATACAATTTAAGAAAGCATAGGTTAAAACAACATAAATGCAATTTAATAAAGCATAGGATAAAACAACATAAATTCAATTTAATAAAGCATAGGATAAAACAACATAAATACAATTTAATAAAGCACAGGATAAAACAACATAAATAAAATTTAATAAAGCATAGGATAAAACAACATAAATAAAATTTAATAAAGCATAGGATAAAACAACATAAATAAAATTAAATAAAGCATAGGATAAAACAACATAAATAAAATTTAATAAAGCATAGGATAAAACAACATAAATACAATTTAATAAAGCATAGGTTAAAACAACATAAATACAATTTAATAAAGCATAGGATAAAACAACATATATACAATTTAATAAAGCATAGGATAAAACAACATAAATAATTTTTAATAAAGCATAGGATAAAACCACATAAATACAATTTAATAAAGCACAGGATAAAACAACATAAATACAATTTATTAAAGCATAGGATAAAACAACATAAATACAATTTAATAAAGCATAGGATAAAACAACATAAATACAATTTAATAAAGCATAGGATAAAACAAATTAAATACAATTTAATAAAGCATAGGATAAAACAACATAAATTCAATTTAATAAAGCATAGGATAAAACAACATAAATACAATTTAATAAAGTATAGGATAAAACAACATAAATACAATTTAATAAAGCATAAGATAAAACAACATGAATACAATTTAATAAAGCATAGGTTAAAACAACATAAATACAATTTAATAAAGCATAGGATAAAACAACATAAATACAATTTAATAAAGCATAGGATAAAACAACATAAATACAATTTAATAAAGCATAGGATAAAACAACATACATACAATTTAATAAAGCATACGTTAAAACAACATAAATACAATTAAATAAAGCATAGGATAAAACAACATAAATACAATTTAAGAAAGCATAGGTTAAAACAACATAAATACAATTTAATAAAGCATAGGATAAAACAACATAAATTCAATTTAATAAAGCATAGGATAAAACAACATAAATACAATTTAATAAAGCACAGGATAAAACAACATAAATAAAATTTAATAAAGCATAGGATAAAACAACATAAATAAAATTTAATAAAGCATAGGATAAAACAACATAAATAAAATTAAATAAAGCATAGGATAAAACAACATAAATAAAATTTAATAAAGCATAGGATAAAACAACATAAATACAATTTAATAAAGCATAGGTTAAAACAACATAAATACAATTTAATAAAGCATAGGATAAAACAACATATATACAATTTAATAAAGCATAGGATAAAACAACATAAATAATTTTTAATAAAGCATAGGATAAAACCGCATAAATACAATTTAATAAAGCACAGGATAAAACAACATAAATACTTTTTAATAAAGCATAGGATAAAACCACATAAATACAATTAAATAAAGCATAGGATAAAACAACATAAATACAATTTAATAAAGCATTGGATAAAACAACATAAACACAATTTAATAAAGCATAGGATAAAACAACATAAATACAATTTAATAAAGCATAGGTTAAAACAACATAAATTCAATTTAATAAAGCATAGGATAAAACAAATTAAATACAATTTAATAAAGCATAGGATAAAACAACATAAATTCAATTTAATAAAGCATAGGATAAAACAACATAAATACAATTTAATAAAGCATAGGATAAAACAACATAAATACAATTTAATAAAGCATAAGATAAAACAACATGAATACAATTTAATAAAGCATAGGTTAAAACAACATAAATACAATTTAATAAAGCATACGTTAAAACAACATAAATACAATTAAATAAAGCATAGGATAAAACAACATAAATACAATTTAATAAAGCATATCTTAAAACAACATAAATACAATGTAATAAAGCATAGGATAAAACAAGATAAATTCAATTTAATAAAGCATAGGATAAAACAACATAAATACAATTTAATAAAGCATAGGATAAAACAACATAAATACAATTTAATAAAGCATAGGATAAAACAACATAAATACAATTTAATAAAGCATAGGATAAAACAACATAAATACAATTTAATAAAGCGTAGGATAAAACAACATAAATAAAATTTAATAAAGCATAGGTTAAAACAACATAAATACAATTTAATAAAGCATAGGTTAAAACAACATAAATACAATTTAATAAAGCATAGGATAAAACAACATAAATAAAATTTAATAAAGCATAGGATAAAACAACATAAATAAAATTTAATAAAGCATAGGATTAAACAACATAAATACAATTTAATAAAGCATAGGATAAAACAACATAAATAAAATTTAATAAAGCATAGGATAAAACAACATAAATAAAATTTAATAAAGCATAGGATAAAACAACATAAATACAATTTAATAAAGCATAGGTTAAAACAGCATAAATACAATTTAATAAAGCAAAGGTTAAAACAACATAAATACAATTTAATAAAGCATAGGATAAAACAACATAAATACTTTTTAATAAAACATAGGATAAAACCACATAAATACAATTTAATAAAGCATAGGATAAAACAACATAAATACAATTTAATAAAGCATAGGATAAAACAACATAAATACTTTTTAATAAAGCATAGGATAAAACCACATAAATACAATTTAATAAAGCACAGGATAAAACAACATAAATACAATTTATTAAAGCATAGGATAAAACAACATAAATACAATTTAATAAAGCATAGGATAAAACAACATAAATTCAATTTAATAAAGCATAGGATAAAACAACATAAATACAATTTAATAAAGCATAGGATAAAACAACATATATACAATTTAATAAAGCATAGGATAAAACAACATAAATACTTTTTAATAAAGCATAGGATAAAACCACATAAATACAATTTAATAAAGCACAGGATAAAACAACATAAATATAATTTATTAAAGCATAGGATAAAACAACATCAATACAATTTAATAAAGCATAGGATAAAACAACATAAATTCAATTTAATAAAGCATAGGATAAAACAACATAAATACAATTTAATAAAGTATAGGATAAAACAACATAAATACAATTTAATAAAGCATAAGATAAAAAAACATGAATACAATTTAATAAAGCATAGGTTAAAACTACATAAATACAATTTAATAAAGCATAGGATAAAACAACATATATACAATTTAATAAAGCTTAGGATAAAACAACATAAATACTTTTTAATAAAGCATAGGATAAAACCACATAAATACAATTTAATAAAGCACAGGATAAAACAACATAAATACAATTTATTAAAGCATAGGATAAAACAACATAAATACAATTTAATAAAGCATAGGATAAAACAACATAAATACAATTTAATAAAGCATAGGATAAAACAAATTAAATACAATTTAATAAAGCATAGGATAAAACAACATAAATACAATTTAAGAAAGCATAGGTTAAAACAACATAAATGCAATTTAATAAAGCATAGGATAAAACAACATAAATTCAATTTAATAAAGCATAGGATAAAACAACATAAATAATTTTTAATAAAGCATAGGATAAAACCACATAAATACAATTTAATAAAGCACAGGATAAAACAACATAAATACAATTTATTAAAGCATAGGATAAAACAACATAAATACAATTTAATAAAGCATAGGATAAAACAACATAAATACAATTTAATAAAGCATAGGATAAAACAAATTAAATACAATTTAATAAAGCATAGGATAAAACAACATAAATTCAATTTAATAAAGCATAGGATAAAACAACATAAATACAATTTAATAAAGTATAGGATAAAACAACATAAATACAATTTAATAAAGCATAAGATAAAACAACATGAATACAATTTAATAAAGCATAGGTTAAAACAACATAAATACAATTTAATAAAGCATAGGATAAAACAACATAAATACAATTTAATAAAGCATAGGATAAAACAACATAAATACAATTTAATAAAGCATAGGATAAAACAACATACATACAATTTAATAAAGCATACGTTAAAACAACATAAATACAATTAAATAAAGCATAGGATAAAACAACATAAATACAATTTAATAAAGCATAGGATAAAACAACATAAATACAATTTAATAAAGCACAGGATAAAACAACATAAATAAAATTTAATAAAGCATAGGATAAAACAACATAAATAAAATTTAATAAAGCATAGGATAAAACAACATAAATAAAATTAAATAAAGCATAGGATAAAACAACATAAATAAAATTTAATAAAGCATAGGATAAAACAACATAAATACAATTTAATAAAGCATAGGTTAAAACAACATAAATACAATTTAATAAAGCATAGGATAAAACAACATAAATAAAATTTAATAAAGCATAGGATAAAACAACATAAATAAAATTTAATAAAGCATAGGATAAAACAACATAAATACAATTTAATAAAGCATAGGTTAAAACAACATAAATACAATTTAATAAAGCATAGGATAAAACAACATATATACAATTTAATAAAGCATAGGATAAAACAACATAAATAATTTTTAATAAAGCATAGGATAAAACCACATAAATACAATTTAATAAAGCACAGGATAAAACAACATAAATACTTTTTAATAAAGCATAGGATAAAACTACATAAATACAATTAAATAAAGCATAGGATAAAACAACATAAATACAATTTAATAAAGCATTGGATAAAACAACATAAATACAATTTAATAAAGCATAGGATAAAACAACATAAATACAATTTAATAAAGCATAGGTTAAAACAACATAAATTCAATTTAATAAAGCATAGGATAAAACAAATTAAATACAATTTAATAAAGCATAGGATAAAACAACATAAATTCAATTTAATAAAGCATAGGATAAAACAACATAAATACAATTTAATAAAGCATAGGATAAAACAACATAAATACAATTTAATAAAGCATAAGATAAAACAACATGAATACAATTTAATAAAGCATAGGTTAAAACAACATAAATACAATTTAATAAAGCATACGTTAAAACAACATAAATACAATTAAATAAAGCATAGGATAAAACAACATAAATACAATTTAATAAAGCATATGTTAAAACAACATAAATACAATGTAATAAAGCATAGGATAAAACAAGATAAATTCAATTTAATAAAGCATAGGATAAAACAACATAAATACAATTTAATAAAGCATAGGATAAAACAACATAAATACAATTTAATAAAGCATAGGATAAAACAACATAAATACAATTTAATAAAGCATAGGATAAAACAACATAAATACAATTTAATAAAGCGTAGGATAAAACAACATAAATAAAATTTAATAAAGCATAGGTTAAAACAACATAAATACAATTTAATAAAGCATAGGTTAAAACAACATAAATACAATTTAATAAAGCATAGGATAAAACAACATAAATAAAATTTAATAAAGCATAGGATAAAACAACATAAATAAAATTTAATAAAGCATAGGATTAAACAACATAAATACAATTTAATAAAGCATAGGATAAAACAACATAAATAAAATTTAATAAAGCATAGGATAAAACAACATAAATAAAATTTAATAAAGCATAGGATAAAACAACATAAATAAAATTTAATAAAGCATAGGATAAAACAACATAAATACAATTTAATAAAGCATAGGTTAAAACAGCATAAATACAATTTAATAAAGCAAAGGTTAAAACAACATAAATACAATTTAATAAAGCATAGGATAAAACAACATAAATACTTTTTAATAAAACATAGGATAAAACCACATAAATACAATTTAATAAAGCATAGGATAAAACAACATAAATACAATTTAATAAAGCATAGGATAAAACAACATAAATACTTTTTAATAAAGCATAGGATAAAACCACATAAATACAATTTAATAAAGCACAGGATAAAACAACATAAATACAATTTATTAAAGCATAGGATAAAACAACATAAATACAATTTAATAAAGCATAGGATAAAACAACATAAATTCAATTTAATAAAGCATAGGATAAAACAACATAAATACAATTTAATAAAGTATAGGATAAAACAACATAAATACAATTTAATAAAGCATAAGATAAAAAAACATGAATACAATTTAATAAAGCATAGGTTAAAACTACATAAATACAATTTAATAAAGCATAGGATAAAACAACATATATACAATTTAATAAAGCTTAGGATAAAACAACATAAATACTTTTTAATAAAGCATAGGATAAAACCACATAAATACAATTTAATAAAGCACAGGATAAAACAACATAAATACAATTTATTAAAGCATAGGATAAAACAACATAAATACAATTTAATAAAGCATAGGATAAAACAACATAAATACAATTTAATAAAGCATAGGATAAAACAAATTAAATACAATTTAATAAAGCATAGGATAAAACAACATAAATTCAATTTAATAAAGCATAGGATAAAACAACATAAATACAATTTAATAAAGTATAGGATAAAACAACATAAATACAATTTAATAAAGCATAAGATAAAACAACATGAATACAATTTAATAAAGCATAGGTTAAAACAACATAAATACAATTTAATAAAGCATAGGATAAAACAACATAAATACAATTTAATAAAGCATAGGATAAAACAACATAAATACAATTTAATAAAGCATAGGATAAAACAACATACATACAATTTAATAAAGCATACGTTAAAACAACATAAATACAATTAAATAAAGCATAGGATAAAACAACATAAATACAATTTAAGAAAGCATAGGTTAAAACAACATAAATACAATTTAATAAAGCATAGGATAAAACAACATAAATTCAATTTAATAAAGCATAGGATAAAACAACATAAATACAATTTAATAAAGCACAGGATAAAACAACATAAATAAAATTTAATAAAGCATAGGATAAAACAACATAAATAAAATTTAATAAAGCATAGGATAAAACAACATAAATAAAATTAAATAAAGCATAGGATAAAACAACATAAATAAAATTTAATAAAGCATAGGATAAAACAACATAAATACAATTTAATAAAGCATAGGTTAAAACAACATAAATACAATTTAATAAAGCATACGTTAAAACAACATAAATACAATTAAATAAAGCATAGGATAAAACAACATAAATACAATTTAATAAAGCATATGTTAAAACAACATAAATACAATGTAATAAAGCATAGGATAAAACAAGATAAATTCAATTTAATAAAGCATAGGATAAAACAACATAAATACAATTTAATAAAGCATAGGATAAAACAACATAAATACAATTTAATAAAGCATAGGATAAAACAACATAAATACAATTTAATAAAGCATAGGATAAAACAACATAAATACAATTTAATAAAGCGTAGGATAAAACAACATAAATAAAATTTAATAAAGCATAGGTTAAAACAACATAAATACAATTTAATAAAGCATAGGTTAAAACAACATAAATACAATTTAATAAAGCATAGGATAAAACAACATAAATAAAATTTAATAAAGCATAGGATAAAACAACATAAATAAAATTTAATAAAGCATAGGATTAAACAACATAAATACAATTTAATAAAGCATAGGATAAAACAACATAAATAAAATTTAATAAAGCATAGGATAAAACAACATAAATAAAATTTAATAAAGCATAGGATAAAACAACATAAATAAAATTTAATAAAGCATAGGATAAAACAACATAAATACAATTTAATAAAGCATAGGTTAAAACAGCATAAATACAATTTAATAAAGCAAAGGTTAAAACAACATAAATACAATTTAATAAAGCATAGGATAAAACAACATAAATACTTTTTAATAAAACATAGGATAAAACCACATAAATACAATTTAATAAAGCATAGGATAAAACAACATAAATACAATTTAATAAAGCATAGGATAAAACAACATAAATACTTTTTAATAAAGCATAGGATAAAACCACATAAATACAATTTAATAAAGCACAGGATAAAACAACATAAATACAATTTATTAAAGCATAGGATAAAACAACATAAATACAATTTAATAAAGCATAGGATAAAACAACATAAATTCAATTTAATAAAGCATAGGATAAAACAACATAAATACAATTTAATAAAGTATAGGATAAAACAACATAAATACAATTTAATAAAGCATAAGATAAAAAAACATGAATACAATTTAATAAAGCATAGGTTAAAACTACATAAATACAATTTAATAAAGCATAGGATAAAACAACATATATACAATTTAATAAAGCTTAGGATAAAACAACATAAATACTTTTTAATAAAGCATAGGATAAAACCACATAAATACAATTTAATAAAGCACAGGATAAAACAACATAAATACAATTTATTAAAGCATAGGATAAAACAACATAAATACAATTTAATAAAGCATAGGATAAAACAACATAAATACAATTTAATAAAGCATAGGATAAAACAAATTAAATACAATTTAATAAAGCATAGGATAAAACAACATAAATTCAATTTAATAAAGCATAGGATAAAACAACATAAATACAATTTAATAAAGTATAGGATAAAACAACATAAATACAATTTAATAAAGCATAAGATAAAACAACATGAATACAATTTAATAAAGCATAGGTTAAAACAACATAAATACAATTTAATAAAGCATAGGATAAAACAACATAAATACAATTTAATAAAGCATAGGATAAAACAACATAAATACAATTTAATAAAGCATAGGATAAAACAACATACATACAATTTAATAAAGCATACGTTAAAACAACATAAATACAATTAAATAAAGCATAGGATAAAACAACATAAATACAATTTAAGAAAGCATAGGTTAAAACAACATAAATACAATTTAATAAAGCATAGGATAAAACAACATAAATTCAATTTAATAAAGCATAGGATAAAACAACATAAATACAATTTAATAAAGCACAGGATAAAACAACATAAATAAAATTTAATAAAGCATAGGATAAAACAACATAAATAAAATTTAATAAAGCATAGGATAAAACAACATAAATAAAATTAAATAAAGCATAGGATAAAACAACATAAATAAAATTTAATAAAGCATAGGATAAAACAACATAAATACAATTTAATAAAGCATAGGTTAAAACAACATAAATACAATTTAATAAAGCATAGGATAAAACAACATAAATAAAATTTAATAAAGCATAGGATAAAACAACATAAATAAAATTTAATAAAGCATAGGATAAAACAACATAAATACAATTTAATAAAGCATAGGTTAAAACAACATAAATACAATTTAATAAAGCATAGGATAAAACAACATATATACAATTTAATAAAGCATAGGATAAAACAACATAAATAATTTTTAATAAAGCATAGGATAAAACCACATAAATACAATTTAATAAAGCACAGGATAAAACAACATAAATACTTTTTAATAAAGCATAGGATAAAACTACATAAATACAATTAAATAAAGCATAGGATAAAACAACATAAATACAATTTAATAAAGCATTGGATAAAACAACATAAATACAATTTAATAAAGCATAGGATAAAACAACATAAATACAATTTAATAAAGCATAGGTTAAAACAACATAAATTCAATTTAATAAAGCATAGGATAAAACAAATTAAATACAATTTAATAAAGCATAGGATAAAACAACATAAATTCAATTTAATAAAGCATAGGATAAAACAACATAAATACAATTTAATAAAGCATAGGATAAAACAACATAAATACAATTTAATAAAGCATAAGATAAAACAACATGAATACAATTTAATAAAGCATAGGTTAAAACAACATAAATACAATTTAATAAAGCATACGTTAAAACAACATAAATACAATTAAATAAAGCATAGGATAAAACAACATAAATACAATTTAATAAAGCATATGTTAAAACAACATAAATACAATGTAATAAAGCATAGGATAAAACAAGATAAATTCAATTTAATAAAGCATAGGATAAAACAACATAAATACAATTTAATAAAGCATAGGATAAAACAACATAAATACAATTTAATAAAGCATAGGATAAAACAACATAAATACAATTTAATAAAGCATAGGATAAAACAACATAAATACAATTTAATAAAGCGTAGGATAAAACAACATAAATAAAATTTAATAAAGCATTGGTTAAAACAACATAAATACAATTTAATAAAGCATAGGTTAAAACAACATAAATACAATTTAATAAAGCATAGGATAAAACAACATAAATAAAATTTAATAAAGCATAGGATAAA
Organism: Phyllobates terribilis; assembly: GCF_046119375.1. Classification (NCBI taxonomy): domain Eukaryota; kingdom Metazoa; phylum Chordata; class Amphibia; order Anura; family Dendrobatidae; genus Phyllobates; species Phyllobates terribilis. Next base: position 3,491,601 of record NW_027362778.1, read on the forward strand.
ACAACATAAATAAAATTTAATAAAGCATAGGATTAAACAACATAAATACAATTTAATAAAGCATAGGATAAAACAACATAAATAAAATTTAATAAAGCATAGGATAAAACAACATAAATAAAATTTAATAAAGCATAGGATAAAACAACATAAATACAATTTAATAAAGCATAGGTTAAAACAGCATAAATACAATTTAATAAAGCAAAGGTTAAAACAACATAAATACAATTTAATAAAGCATAGGATAAAACAACATAAATACTTTTTAATAAAACATAGGATAAAACCACATAAATACAATTTAATAAAGCATAGGATAAAACAACATAAATACAATTTAATAAAGCATAGGATAAAACAACATAAATACTTTTTAATAAAGCATAGGATAAAACCACATAAATACAATTTAATAAAGCACAGGATAAAACAACATAAATACAATTTATTAAAGCATAGGATAAAACAACATAAATACAATTTAATAAAGCATAGGATAAAACAACATAAATTCAATTTAATAAAGCATAGGATAAAACAACATAAATACAATTTAATAAAGCATAGGATAAAACAACATATATACAATTTAATAAAGCATAGGATAAAACAACATAAATACTTTTTAATAAAGCATAGGATAAAACCACATAAATACAATTTAATAAAGCACAGGATAAAACAACATAAATATAATTTATTAAAGCATAGGATAAAACAACATAAATACAATTTAATAAAGCATAGGATAAAACAACATAAATTCAATTTAATAAAGCATAGGATAAAACAACATAAATACAATTTAATAAAGTATAGGATAAAACAACATAAATACAATTTAATAAAGCATAAGATAAAAAAACATGAATACAATTTAATAAAGCATAGGTTAAAACTACATAAATACAATTTAATAAAGCATAGGATAAAACAACATATATACAATTTAATAAAGCTTAGGATAAAACAACATAAATACTTTTTAATAAAGCATAGGATAAAACCACATAAATACAATTTAATAAAGCACAGGATAAAACCACATAAATACAATTTATTAAAGCATAGGATAAAACAACATAAATACAATTTAATAAAGCATAGGATAAAACAACATAAATACAATTTAATAAAGCATAGGATAAAACAAATTAAATACAATTTAATAAAGCATAGGATAAAACAACATAAATACAATTTAAGAAAGCATAGGTTAAAACAACATAAATGCAATTTAATAAAGCATAGGTAAAACAACATAAATTCAATTTAATAAAGCATAGGATAAAACAACATAAATACAATTTAATAAAGCACAGGATAAAACAACATAAATAAAATTTAATAAAGCATAGGATAAAACAACATAAATAAAATTTAATAAAGCATAGGATAAAACAACATAAATAAAATTTAATAAAGCATAGGATAAAACAACATAAATAAAATTTAATAAAGCATAGGATAAAACAACATAAATACAATTTAATAAAGCATAGGTTAAAACAACATAAATACAATTTAATAAAGCATAGGATAAAACAACATATATACAATTTAATAAAGCATAGGATAAAACAACATAAATAATTTTTAATAAAGCATAGGATAAAACCACATAAATACAATTTAATAAAGCACAGGATAAAACAACATAAATACAATTTATTAAAGCATAGGATAAAACAACATAAATACAATTTAATAAAGCATAGGATAAAACAACATAAATACAATTTAATAAAGCATAGGATAAAACAAATTAAATACAATTTAATAAAGCATAGGATAAAACAACATAAATTCAATTTAATAAAGCATAGGATAAAACAACATAAATACAATTTAATAAAGTATAGGATAAAACAACATAAATACAATTTAATAAAGCATAAGATAAAACAACATGAATACAATTTAATAAAGCATAGGTTAAAACAACATAAATACAATTTAATAAAGCATAGGATAAAACAACATAAATACAATTTAATAAAGCATAGGATAAAACAACATAAATACAATTTAATAAAGCATAGGATAAAACAACATACATACAATTTAATAAAGCATACGTTAAAACAACATAAATACAATTAAATAAAGCATAGGATAAAACAACATAAATACAATTTAAGAAAGCATAGGTTAAAACAACATAAATACAATTTAATAAAGCATAGGATAAAACAACATAAATTCAATTTAATAAAGCATAGGATAAAACAACATAAATACAATTTAATAAAGCACAGGATAAAACAACATAAATAAAATTTAATAAAGCATAGGATAAAACAGCATAAATAAAATTTAATAAAGCATAGGATAAAACAACATAAATAAAATTAAATAAAGCATAGGATAAAACAACATAAATAAAATTTAATAAAGCATAGGATAAAACAACATAAATACAATTTAATAAAGCATAGGTTAAAACAACATAAATACAATTTAATAAAGCATAGGATAAAACAACATATATACAATTTAATAAAGCATAGGATAAAACAACATAAATAATTTTTAATAAAGCATAGGATAAAACCACATAAATACAATTAAATAAAGCATAGGATAAAACAACATAAATACTTTTTAATAAAGCATAGGATAAAACCACATAAATACAATTAAATAAAGCATAGGATAAAACAACATAAATACAATTTAATAAAGCATTGGATAAAACAACATAAATTCAATTTAATAAAGCATAGGATAAAACAACATAAATACAATTTAATAAAGCATAGGTTAAAACAACATAAATTCAATTTAATAAAGCATAGGATAAAACAAATTAAATACAATTTAATAAAGCATAGGATAAAACAACATAAATTCAATTTAATAAAGCATAGGATAAAACAACATAAATACAATTTAATAAAGCATAGGATAAAACAACATAAATACAATTTAAGAAAGCATAGGTTAAAACAACATAAATACAATTTAATAAAGCATAGGATAAAACAACATAAATTCAATTTAATAAAGCATAGGATAAAACAACATAAATACAATTTAATAAAGCACAGGATAAAACAACATAAATAAAATTTAATAAAGCATAGGATAAAACAACATAAATAAAATTTAATAAAGCATAGGATAAAACAACATAAATAAAATTAAATAAAGCATAGGATAAAACAACATAAATAAAATTTAATAAAGCATAGGATAAAACAACATAAATACAATTTAATAAAGCATAGGATAAAACAACATAAATAATTTTTAATAAAGCATAGGATAAAACCACATAAATACAATTTAATAAAGCACAGGATAAAACAACATAAATACTTTTTAATAAAGCATAAGATAAAACTACATAAATACAATTTAATAAAGCATAGGATAAAACAACATAAATAATTTTTAATAAAGCATAGGATAAAACCACATAAATACAATTTAATAAAGCACAGGATAAAACAACATAAATACTTTTTAATAAAGCATAGGATAAAACCACATAAATACAATTTAATAAAGCACAGGATAAAACAACATAAATACTTTTTAATAAAGCATAGGATAAAACAACATATATACAATTTAATAAAGCATAGGATAAAACAACATAAATAATTTTTAATAAAGCATAGGATAAAACCACATAAATACAATTTAATAAAGCACAGGATGAAACAACATAAATACTTTTTAATAAAGCATAGGATAAAACTACATAAATACAATTAAATAAAGCATAGGATAAAACAACATAAATACAATTTAATAAAGCATTGGATAAAACAACATAAATACAATTTAATAAAGCATAGGATAAAACAACATAAATACAATTTAATAAAGCATAGGCTAAAACAACATAAATTCAATTTAATAAAGCATAGGATAAAACAAATTAAATACAATTTAATAAAGCATAGGATAAAACAACATAAATTCAATTTAATAAAGCATAGGATAAAACAACATAAATACAATTTAATAAAGCATAGGATAAAACAACATAAATACAATTTAATAAAGCATAAGATAAAACAACATGAATACAATTTAATAAAGCATAGGTTAAAACAACATAAATACAATTTAATAAAGCATACGTTAAAACAACATAAATACAATTAAATAAAGCATAGGATAAAACAACATAAATACAATTTAATAAAGCATATGTTAAAACAACATAAATACAATGTAATAAAGCATAGGATAAAACAAGATAAATTCAATTTAATAAAGCATAGGATAAAACAACATAAATACAATTTAATAAAGCATAGGATAAAACAACATAAATACAATTTAATAAAGCATAGGATAAAACAACATAAATACAATTTAATAAAGCATAGGATAAAACAACATAAATACAATTTAATAAAGCGTAGGATAAAACAACATAAATAAAATTTAATAAAGCATAGGTTAAAACAACATAAATACAATTTAATAAAGCATAGGTTAAAACAACATAAATACAATTTAATAAAGCATAGGATAAAACAACATAAATAAAATTTAATAAAGCATAGGATAAAACAACATAAATAAAATTTAATAAAGCATAGGATTAAACAACATAAATACAATTTAATAAAGCATAGGATAAAACAACATAAATAAAATTTAATAAAGCATAGGATAAAACAACATAAATAAAATTTAATAAAGCATAGGATAAAACAACATAAATACAATTTAATAAAGCATAGGTTAAAACAGCATAAATACAATTTAATAAAGCAAAGGTTAAAACAACATAAATACAATTTAATAAAGCATAGGATAAAACAACATAAATACTTTTTAATAAAACATAGGATAAAACCACATAAATACAATTTAATAAAGCATAGGATAAAACAACATAAATACAATTTAATAAAGCATAGGATAAAACAACATTAATACTTTTTAATAAAGCATAGGATAAAACCACATAAATACAATTTAATAAAGCACAGGATAAAACAACATAAATACAATTTATTAAAGCATAGGATAAAACAACATAAATACAATTTAATAAAGCATAGGATAAAACAACATAAATTCAATTTAATAAAGCATAGGATAAAACAACATAAATACAATTTAATAAAGCATAGGATAAAACAACATATATACAATTTAATAAAGCATAGGATAAAACAACATAAATATTTTTTAATAAAGCATAGGATAAAACCACATAAATACAATTTAATAAAGCACAGGATAAAACAACATAAATATAATTTATTAAAGCATAGGATAAAACAACATAAATACAATTTAATAAAGCATAGGATAAAACAACATAAATTCAATTTAATAAAGCATAGGATAAAACAACATAAATACAATTTAATAAAGTATAGGATAAAACAACATAAATACAATTTAATAAAGCATAAGATAAAAAAACATGAATACAATTTAATAAAGCATAGGTTAAAACTACATAAATACAATTTAATAAAGCATAGGATAAAACAACATATATACAATTTAATAAAGCTTAGGATAAAACAACATAAATACTTTTTAATAAAGCATAGGATAAAACCACATAAATACAATTTAATAAAGCACAGGATAAAACAACATAAATACAATTTATTAAAGCATAGGATAAAACAACATAAATACAATTTAATAAAGCATAGGATAAAACAACATAAATACAATTTAATAAAGCATAGGATAAAACAAATTAAATACAATTTAATAAAGCATAGGATAAAACAACATAAATACAATTTAAGAAAGCATAGGTTAAAACAACATAAATGCAATTTAATAAAGCATAGGATAAAACAACATAAATTCAATTTAATAAAGCATAGGATAAAACAACATAAATACAATTTAATAAAGCACAGGATAAAACAACATAAATAAAATTTAATAAAGCATAGGATAAAACAACATAAATAAAATTTAATAAAGCATAGGATAAAACAACATAAATAAAATTTAATAAAGCATAGGATAAAACAACATAAATAAAATTTAATAAAGCATAGGATAAAACAACATAAATACAATTTAATAAAGCATAGGTTAAAACAACATAAATACAATTTAATAAAGCATAGGATAAAACAACATATATACAATTTAATAAAGCATAGGATAAAACAACATAAATAATTTTTAATAAAGCATAGGATAAAACCACATAAATACAATTTAATAAAGCACAGGATAAAACAACATAAATACAATTTATTAAAGCATAGGATAAAACAACATAAATACAATTTAATAAAGCATAGGATAAAACAACATAAATACAATTTAATAAAGCATAGGATAAAACAAATTAAATACAATTTAATAAAGCATAGGATAAAACAACATAAATTCAATTTAATAAAGCATAGGATAAAACAACATAAATACAATTTAATAAAGTATAGGATAAAACAACATAAATACAATTTAATAAAGCATAAGATAAAACAACATGAATACAATTTAATAAAGCATAGGTTAAAACAACATAAATACAATTTAATAAAGCATAGGATAAAACAACATAAATACAATTTAATAAAGCATAGGATAAAACAACATAAATACAATTTAATAAAGCATAGGATAAAACAACATAAATACAATTTAATAAAGTATAGGATAAAACAACATGAATACAATTTAATAAAGCATAGGATAAAACAACATAAATACAATTTAATAAAGCATAGGCTAAAACTACATAAATACAATTTAATAAAGCATAGGATAAAACAACATAAATTCAATTTAATAAAGCATAGGATAAAACAACATAAATAAAATTTAATAAAGCATAGGTTAAAACAACATAAATACAATTTAATAAAGCATCGGACAAAACAACATAAATACAATTTAATAAAGCATAGGATAAAACAAAATAAATACAATTTAATAAAGCATAGGATAAAACAACATAAATAAAATTTATTAAAGCATAGGTTAAAACAACATAAATACAATTTAATAAAGCATAGGACAAAACAACATAAATACAATTTAATAAAGCATAGGATAAAACAACATAAATTCAATTTAATAAAGCATAGGATAAAAAAACATAAATACAATTTAATAAAGCATAGGATAAAACAACATAAATACAATTTAATAAAGCATAGTTTAAAACAACATAAATACAATTTAATAAAGCATAGGATAAAACCACAGAAATACAATTTAATAAAGCATAGGATAAAACAACATAAATTCAATTTAATGAAACATAGGATAAACAACATGAATACAATTTAATAAAGCATAGGACAAAACAACATAAATACAATTTAATAAAGCATATGATAAAACAACATAAATACAATTTAATAAAGCATAGGATAAAACAACATAAATACTTTTTAATAAAGCATAGGATAAAACCACATAAATACAATTTAATAAAGCATACGTTAAAACATCATAAATACAATTAAATAAAGCATAGGATAAAACAACATAAATACAATTTAATAAAGCATAGGATAAAACAACATAAATACAATTTAATAAAGCATACGTTAAAACATCATAAATACAATTAAATAAAGCATAGGATAAAACAACATAAATACAATTTAGTAAAGCATAGGATAAAACAACATAAATTCAATTTAATAAAGCATAGAATAAAACAACATAAATACAATTTAATAAAGCACAGGATAAAACAACATAAATACAATTTAATAAAGCATAGGATAAAACAACATAAATACAATTTAATAAAGCATAGGATAAAACAACATAAATACAATTTAATAAAGCATAGGATAAAACAACATAAATAAAATTTAATAAAGCATAGGTTAAAACAACATAAATACAATTTAATAAAGCATAGTTTAAAACAACATAAATACAATTTAATAAAGCATAGGATAAAACAACATAAATACAATTTAATGAAACATAGGATAAACAACATAAATACAATTTAATAAAGCATAGGACAAAACAACATAAATACAATTTAATTAAGCATATGTTAAAACAACATAAATACTATTTAATAAAGCATAAGATAAAACAACATGAATATAATTTAGTAAAGCATAAGATAAAACAACATAAATACAATTTAATAAAGCATAGTTTAAAACAACATAAATACAATTTAATAAAGCATAGGATAAAACCACAGAAATACAATTTAATAAAGCATAGGATAAAACAACATAAATACAATTTAATAAAGCATAGGATAAAACAACATAAATACAATTTAATAAAGCATAGGATAAAACAACATAAATACAATTTAATAAAGCATAGGATAAAACAACATAAATAAAATTTAATAAAGCATAGGTTAAAACAACATAAATACAATTTAATAAAGCATAGTTTAAAACAACATAAATACAATTTAATAAAGCATAGGACAAAACAACATAAATACAATTTAATTAAGCATATGTTAAAACAACATAAATACTATTTAATAAAGCATAAGATAAAACAACATGAATATAATTTAGTAAAGCATAAGATAAAACAACATGAATACAATTTAATAAAGCATAGGATAAAACAACATAAATACAATTTAATAAAGCATAGGCTAAAACTACATAAATACAATTTAATAAAGCATAGGATAAAACAAATTAAATACAATTTAATAAAGCATAGGATAAAACAACATAAATTCAATTTAATAAAGCATAGGATAAAACAACATAAATAAAATTTAATAAAGCATAGGTTAAAACAACATAAATACAATTTAATAAAGCATCGGACAAAACAACATAAATACAATTTAATAAAGCATAGGATAAAACAAAATAAATACAATTTAATAAAGCATAGGATAAAACAACATAAATAAAATTTAATAAAGCATAGGTTAAAACAACATAAATACAATTTAATAAAGCATCGGACAAAACAACATAAATACAATTTAATAAAGCATAGGATAAAACAACATAAATACAATTTATAAAGCATAGGATAAAACAACATAAATACAATTTAATAAAGCATAGGATAAAACATCATCAATACAATTTAATAAAGCATAGGATAAAACAACATAAATACAATTTAATAAAGCATAGGCTAAAACTACATAAATACAATTTAATAAAGCATAGGATAAAACAACATAAATACAATTTAATAAAGCATAGGTTAAAACAACATAAATACAATTTAATAAAGCATAGGATAAAACAACATAAATACAATTTAATAAAGCATAGGATAAAACAACATAAATAAAATTTAATAAAGCATAGGTTAAAACAACATAAATACAATTAATAAAGCATATGATAAAACAACATAAATACAATTTAATAAAGCATAGGATAAAACAACATAAATACTTTTTAATAAAGCATAGGATAAAACCACATAAATACAATTTAATAAAGTACAGGATAAAACAACATAAATACAATTTAATAAAGCATAGGATAAAACAACATAAATACAATTTAATAAAGCATAGGATAAAACAACATAAATACAATTTAATAAAGCATAGGATAAAACAACATAAATACAATTTAATAAAGCATACGTTAAAACATCATAAATACAATTAAATAAAGCATAGGATAAAACAACATAAATACAATTTAATAAAGCATAGGATAAAACAACATAAATTCAATTTAATAAAGCATAGGATAAAACAACATAAATACAATTTAATAAAGCACAGGATAAAACAACATAAATACAATTTAATAAAGCATAGGATAAAACAACATAAATACAATTTAATAAAGCATAGGATAAAACAACATAAATACAATTTAATAAAGCATAGGATAAAACAACATAAATAAAATTTAATAAAGCATAGGTTAAAACAACATAAATACAATTTAATAAAGCATAGTTTAAAACAACATAAATACAATTTAATAAAGCATAGGATAAAACAACATAAATACAATTTCATGAAACATAGGATAAACAACATAAATACAATTTAATAAAGCATAGGACAAAACAACATAAATACAATTTAATTAAGCATATGTTAAAACAACATAAATACTATTTAATAAAGCATAAGATAAAACAACATGAATATAATTTAGTAAAGCATAAGATAAAACAACATAAATACAATTTAATAAAGCATAGTTTAAAACAACATAAATACAATTTAATAAAGCATAGGATAAAACCACAGAAATACAATTTAATAAAGCATAGGATAAAACAACATAAATACAATTTAATAAAGCATAGGATAAAACAACATAAATACAATTTAATAAAGCATAGGATAAAACAACATAAATACAATTTAATAAAGCATAGGATAAAACAACATAAATAAATTTTAATAAAGCATAGGTTAAAACAACATAAATACAATTTAATAAAGCATAGTTTAAAAAAACATAAATACAATTTAATAAAGCATAGGATAAAACAACATAAATACAATTTAATGAAACATAGGATAAACAACATAAATACAATTTAATAAAGCATAGGACAAAACAACATAAATACAATTTAATTAAGCATATGTTAAAACAACATAAATACTATTTAATAAAGCATAAGATAAAACAACATGAATATAATTTAGTAAAGCATAAGATAAAACAACATGAATACAATTTAATAAAGCATAGGATAAAACAACATAAAAACAATTTAATAAAGCATAGGCTAAAACTACATAAATACAATTTAATAAAGCATAGGATAAAACAAATTAAATACAATTTAATAAAGCATAGGATAAAACAACATAAATTCAATTTAATAAAGCATAGGATAAAACAACATAAATAAAATTTAATAAAGCATAGGTTAAAACAACATAAATACAATTTAATAAAGCATCGGACAAAACAACATAAATACAATTTAATAAAGCATAGGATAAAACAAAATAAATACAATTTAATAAAGCATAGGATAAAACAACATAAATAAAATTTAATAAAGCATAGGTTAAAACAACATAAATACAATTTAATAAAGCATAGGACAAAACAACATAAATACAATTTAATAAAGCATAGGATAAAACAACATAAATTCAATTTAATGAAACATAGGATAAACAACATAAATACAATTTAATAAAGCATAGGACAAAACAACATAAATACAATTTAATTAAGCATATGTTAAAACAACATAAATACTATTTAATAAAGCATAAGATAAAACAACATGAATATAATTTAGTAAAGCATAAGATAAAACAACATGAATACAATTTAATAAAGCATAGGATAAAACAACATAAATACAATTTAATAAAGCATAGGCTAAAACTACATAAATACAATTTAATAAAGCATAGGATAAAACAAATTAAATACAATTTAATAAAGCATAGGATAAAACAACATAAATTCAATTTAATAAAGCATAGGATAAAAAAAACATAAATACAATTTAATAAAGCATAGGATAAAACAACATAAATACAATTTAATAAAGCATAGTTTAAAACAACATAAATACAATTTAATAAAGCATAGGATAAAACCACAGAAATACAATTTAATAAAGCATAGGATAAAACAACATAAATACAATTTAATAAAGCATAGGATAAAACAACATAAATACAATTTAATAAAGCATAGGATAAAACAACATAAATACAATTTAATAAAGCATAGGATAAAACAACATAAATAAAATTTAATAAAGGATAGGTTAAAACAACATAAATACAATTTAATAAAGCATAGTTTAAAACAACATAAATACAATTTAATAAAGCATAGGATAAAACAACATAAATACAATTTAATGAAACATAGGATAAACAACATAAATACAATTTAATAAAGCATAGGACAAAACAACATAAATACAATTTAATTAAGCATATGTTAAAACAACATAAATACTATTTAATAAAGCATAAGATAAAACAACATGAATATAATTTAGTAAAGCATAATATAAAACAACATAAATACAATTTAATAAAGCATAGTTTAAAACAACATAAATACAATTTAATAAAGCATAGGATAAAACCACAGAAATACAATTTAATAAAGCATAGGATAAAACAACATAAATACAATTTAATAAAGCATAGGATAAAACAACATAAATACAATTTAATGAAACATAGGATAAACAACATAAATACAATTTAATAAAGCATATGACAAAACAACATGAATACAATTTAATTAAGCATATGTTAAAACAACATAAATACTATTTAATAAAGCATAAGATAAAACAACATGAATATAATTTAGTAAAGCATAAGATAAAACAACATGAATACAATTTAATAAAGCATAGGATAAAACAACATAAATACAATTTAATAAAGCATAGGCTAAAACTACATAAATACAATTTAATAAAGCATAGGATAAAACAAATTAAATACAATTTAATAAAGCATAGGATAAAACAACATAAATTCAATTTAATAAAGCATAGGATAAAACAACATAAATAAAATTTAATAAAGCATAGGTTAAAACAACATAAATACAATTTAATAAAGCATCGGACAAAACAACATAAATACAATTTAATAAAGCATAGGATAAAACAACATAAATACAATTTATAAAGCATAGGATAAAACAACATAAATACAATTTAATAAAGCATAGGATAAAACATCATAAATACAATTTAATAAAGCATAGGATAAAACAACATAAATACAATTTAATAAAGCATAGGATAAAACAACATAAATACAATTTATAAAGCATAGGATAAAACAACATAAATTCAATTTAATAAAGCATAGGATAAAAAAAACATAAATACAATTTAATAAAGCATAGGATAAAACAACATAAATACAATTTAATAAAGCATAGTTTAAAACAACATAAATACAATTTAATAAAGCATAGGATAAAACCACAGAAATACAATTTAATAAAGCATAGGATAAAACAACATAAATACAATTTAATAAAGCATAGGATAAAACAACATAAATACAATTTAATAAAGCATAGGATAAAACAACATAAATACAATTTAATAAAGCATAGGATAAATCAACATAAATAAAATTTAATAAAGGATAGGTTAAAACAACATAAATACAATTTAATAAAGCATAGTTTAAAACAACATAAATACAATTTAATAAAGCATAGGATAAAACAACATAAATACAATTTAATGAAACATAGGATAAACAACATAAATACAATTTAATAAAGCATAGGACAAAACAACATAAATACAATTTAATTAAGCATATGTTAAAACAACATAAATACTATTTAATAAAGCATAAGATAAAACAACATGAATATAATTTAGTAAAGCATAATATAAAACAACATAAATACAATTTAATAAAGCATAGTTTAAAACAACATAAATACAATTTAATAAAGCATAGGATAAAACCACAGAAATACAATTTAATAAAGCATAGGATAAAACAACATAAATACAATTTAATAAAGCATAGGATAAAACAACATAAATACAATTTAATAAAGCATAGGATAAAACAACATAAATACAATTTAATAAAGCATAGGATAAAACAACATAAATAAAATTTAATAAAGCATAGGTTAAAACAACATAAATACAATTTAATAAAGCATAGTTTAAAACAACATAAATACAATTTAATAAAGCATAGGATAAAACAACATAAATACAATTTAATGAAACATAGGATAAACAACATAAATACAATTTAATAAAGCATAGGACAAAACAACATAAATACAATTTAATGAAACATAGGATAAACAACATAAATACAATTTAATAAAGCATAGGACAAAACAACATAAATACAATTTAATTAAGCATATGTTAAAACAACATAAATACTATTTAATAAAGCATAAGATAAAACAACATGAATATAATTTAGTAAAGCATAAGATAAAACAACATGAATACAATTTAATAAAGCATAGGATAAAACAACATAAATACAATTTAATAAAGCATAGGACAAAACAACATAAATACAATTTAATAAAGCATAGTTTAAAACAACATAAATACACTTTAATAAAGCATAGGATTAAACAAATTAAATACAATTTAATAAAGCATAGGATAAAACAACATAAATTCAATTTAATAAAGCATAGGATAAAACAACATAAATACAATTTAATAAAGCATAGGATAAAACAACATAAATACAATTTAATAAAGCATAAGATAAAACAACATGAATACAATTTAATAAAGCATAGGTTAAAACAACATAAATACAATTGAATAAAGCATAGGATAAAACAACATAAATACAATTTAATAAAGCATAGGTTAAAACAACATAAATACAATTTAATAAAGCATAGGATAAAAGAAAATAAATACAATTTAATAAAGCATAGGATAAAACAACATAAATAAAATTTAATAAAGCATAGGTTAAAACAACATAAATACAATTTAATAAAGCATAGGACAAAACAACATAAATACAATTTAATAAAGCATAGGATAAAACAACATAAATTCAATTTAATGAAACATAGGATAAACAACATAAATACAATTTAATAAAGCATAGGACAAAACAACATAAATACAATTTAATTAAGCATATGTTAAAACAACATAAATACTATTTAATAAAGCATAAGATAAAACAACATGAATATAATTTAGTAAAGCATAAGATAAAACAACATGAATACAATTTAATAAAGCATAGGATAAAACAACATAAATACAATTTAATAAAGCATAGGCTAAAACTACATAAATACAATTTAATAAAGCATAGGATAAAACAAATTAAATACAATTTAATAAAACATAGGATAAAACAACATAAATTCAATTTAATAAAGCATAGGATAAAAAAACATAAATACAATTTAATAAAGCATAGGATAAAACAACATAAATATAATTTAATAAAGCATAGTTTAAAACAACATAAATACAATTTAATAAAGCATAGGATAAAACCACAGAAATACAATTTAATAAAGCATAGGATAAAACAACATAAATACAATTTAATAAAGCATAGGATAAAACAACATAAATACAATTTAATAAAGCATAGGATAAAACAACATGAATTCAATTTAATAAAGCATAGGATAAAACAACATAAATACAATTTAATAAAGCATAGGATATAACAACATAAATAAAATTTAATAAAGCATAGGTTAAAACAACATAAATACAATTTAATAAAGCATAGTTTAAAACAACATAAATACAATTTAATAAAGCATAGGATAAAACAACATAAATACAATTTAATGAAACATAGGATAAACAACATAAATACAATTTAATAAAGCATAGGACAAAACAACATAAATACAATTTAATTAAGCATCGGTTAAAACAACATAAATACAATTTAATAAAGCATAGGATAAAACAACATAAATACAATTTAATAAAGCATAGGTTAAAACAACATAAATACAATTTAATAAAGCATAGGATAAAACAACATAAATACAATTTAATAAAGCATAGGATAAAACAACATAAATAAAATTTAATAAAGCATAGGTTAAAACAACATAAATACAATTTAATAAAGCATATGATAAAACAACATAAATACAATTTAATAAAGCATAGGATAAAACAACATAAATACTTTTTAATAAAGCATAGGATAAAACCACATAAATACAATTTAATAAAGTACAGGATAAAACAACATAAATACAATTTAATAAAGCATAGGATAAAACAACATAAATACAATTTAATAAAGCATAGGATAAAACAACATAAATACAATTTAATAAAGCATATAATAAAACAACATAAATACAATTTAATAAAGCATACGTTAAAACATCATAAATACAATTAAATAAAGCATAGGATAAAACAACATAAATACAATTTAATAAAGCATAGGATAAAACAACATAAATTCAATTTAATAAAGCATAGGATAAAACAACATAAATACAATTTAATAAAGCACAGGATAAAACAACATAAATACAATTTAATAAAGCATAGGATAAAACAACATAAATACAATTTAATAAAGCATAGGATAAAACAACATAAATACAATTTAATAAAGCATAGGATAAAACAACATAAATAAAATTTAATAAAGCATAGGTTAAAACAACATAAATACAATTTAATAAAGCATAGTTTAAAACAACATAAATACATTTTAATAAAGCATAGGATAAAACAACATAAATACAATTTAATGAAACATAGGATAAACAACATAAATACAATTTAATAAAGCATAGGACAAAACAACATAAATACAATTTAATTAAGCATATGTTAAAACAACATAAATACTATTTAATAAAGCATAAGATAAAACAACATGAATATAATTTAGTAAAGCATAAGATAAAACAAAATAAATACAATTTAATAAAGCATAGTTTAAAACAACATAAATACAATTTAATAAAGCATAGGATAAAACCACAGAAATACAATTTAATAAAGCATAGGATAAAACAACATAAATACAATTTAATAAAGCATAGGATAAAACAACATAAATACAATTTAATAAAGCATAGGATAAAACAACATAAATACAATTTAATAAAGCATAGGATAAAACAACATAAATAAAATTTAATAAAGCATAGGTTAAAACAACATAAATACAATTTAATAAAGCATAGTTTAAAACAACATAAATACAATTTAATAAGGCATAGGATAAAACAACATAAATACAATTTAATGAAACATAGGATAAACAACATAAATACAATTTAATAAAGCATAGGACAAAACAACATAAATACAATTTAATTAAGCATATGTTAAAACAACATAAATACTATTTAATAAAGCATAAGATAAAACAACATGAATATAATTTAGTAAAGCATAAGATAAAACAACATGAATACAATTTAATAAAGCATAGGATAAAACAACATAAATACAATTTAATAAAGCATAGGCTAAAACTACATAAATACAATTTAATAAAGCATAGGATAAAACAAATTAAATACAATTTAATAAAGCATAGGATAAAACAACATAAATTCAATTTAATAAAGCATAGGATAAAACAACATAAATAAAATTTAATAAAGCATAGGTTAAAACAACATAAATACAATTTAATAAAGCATCGGACAAAACAACATAAATACAATTTAATAAAGCATAGGATAAAACAACATAAATACAATTTATAAAGCATAGGATAAAACAACATAAATACAATTTAATAAAGCATAGGATAAAACATCATAAATACAATTTAATAAAGCATAGGATAAAACAACATAAATACAATTTAATAAAGCATAGGCTAAAACTACATAAATACAATTTAATAAAGCATAGGATAAAACAACATAAATACAATTTAATAAAGCATAGGTTAAAACAACATAAATACAATTTAATAAAGCATAGGATAAAACAACATAAATAAAATTTAATAAAGCATAGGTTAAAACAACATAAATACAATTTAATAAAGCATAGGACAAAACAACATAAATACAATTTAATAAAGCATAGGATAAAACAACATAAATTCAATTTAATGAAACATAGGATAAACAACATAAATACAATATAATAAAGCATAGGACAAAACAACATAAATACAATTTAATTAAGCATATGTTAAAACAACATAAATACTATTTAATAAAGCATAAGATAAAACAACATGAATATAATTTAGTAAAGCATAAGATAAAACAACATGAATACAATTTAATAAAGCATAGGATAAAACAACATAAATACAATTTAATAAAGCATAGGCTAAAACTACATAAATACAATTTAATAAAGCATAGGATAAAACAAATTAAATACAATTTAATAAAGCATAGGATAAAACAACATAAATTCAATTTAATAAAGCATAGGATAAAAAAACATAAATACAATTTAATAAAGCATAGGATAAAACAACATAAATACAATTTAATAAAGCATAGTTTAAAACAACATAAATACAATTTAATAAAGCATAGGATAAAACCACAGAAATACAATTTAATAAAGCATAGGATAAAACAACATAAATTCAATTTAATGAAACATAGGATAAACAACATAAATACAATTTAATAAAGCATAGGACAAAACAACATAAATACAATTTAATTAAGCATATGTTAAAACAACATAAATACTATTTAATAAAGCATAAGATAAAACAACATGAATATAATTTAGTAAAGCATAAGATAAAACAACATGAATACAATTTAATAAAGCATAGTTTAAAACAACATAAATACAATTTAATAAAGCATAGGATAAAACCACAGAAATACAATTTAATAAAGCATAGGATAAAACAACATAAATACAATTTAATAAAGCATAGGATAAAACAACATAAATACAATTTAATAAAGCATAGGATAAAACAACATAAATACAATTTAATAAAGCATAGGATAAAACAACATAAATACAATTTAATAAAGCATACGTTAAAACATCATAAATACAATTAAATAAAGCATAGGATAAAACAACATAAATACAATTTAATAAAGCATAGGATAAAACAACATAAATTCAATTTAATAAAGCATAGGATAAAACAACATAAATAAAATTTAATAAAGCATAGGTTAAAACAACATAAATACAATTTAATAAAGCATAGGACAAAACAACATAAATACAATTTAATAAAGCATAGGATAAAACAACATAAATACAATTTAATAAAGCATAGGACAAAACAACATAAATACAATTTAATAAAGCATAGTTTAAAACAACATAAATACACTTTAATAAAGCATAGGATTAAACAAATTAAATACAATTTAATAAAGCATAGGATAAAACAACATAAATTCAATTTAATAAAGCATAGGATAAAACAACATAAATACAATTTAATAAAGCATAGGATAAAACAACATAAATACAATTTAATAAAGCATAAGATAAAACAACATGAATACAATTTAATAAAGCATAGGTTAAAACAACATAAATACAATTGAATAAAGCATAGGATAAAACAACATAAATACAATTTAATAAAGCATAGGTTAAAACAACATAAATACAATTTAATAAAGCATAGGATAAAAGAAAATAAATACAATTTAATAAAGCATAGGATAAAACAACATAAATAAAATTTAATAAAGCATAGGTTAAAACAACATAAATACAATTTAATAAAGCATAGGACAAAACAACATAAATACAATTTAATAAAGCATAGGATAAAACAACATAAATTCAATTTAATGAAACATAGGATAAACAACATAAATACAATTTAATAAAGCATAGGACAAAACAACATAAATACAATTTAATTAAGCATATGTTAAAACAACATAAATACTATTTAAAAAAGCATAAGATAAAACAACATGAATATAATTTAGTAAAGCATAAGATAAAACAACATGAATACAATTTAATAAAGCATAGGATAAAACAACATAAATACAATTTAATAAAGCATAGGCTAAAACTACATAAATACAATTTAATAAAGCATAGGATAAAACAAATTAAATACAATTTAATAAAACATAGGATAAAACAACATAAATTCAATTTAATAAAGCATAGGATAAAAAAACATAAATACAATTTAATAAAGCATAGGATAAAACAACATAAATATAATTTAATAAAGCATAGTTTAAAACAACATAAATACAATTTAATAAAGCATAGGATAAAACCACAGAAATACAATTTAATAAAGCATAGGATAAAACAACATAAATACAATTTAATAAAGCATAGGATAAAACAACATAAATACAATTTAATAAAGCATAGGATAAAACAACATAAATTCAATTTAATAAAGCATAGGATAAAACAACATAAATACAATTTAATAAAGCATAGGATAAAACAACATAAATAATATTTAATAAAGCATAGGTTAAAACAACATAAATACAATTTAATAAAGCATAGTTTAAAACAACATAAATACAATTTAATAAAGCATAGGATAAAACAACATAAATACAATTTAATGAAACATAGGATAAACAACATAAATACAATTTAATAAAGCATAGGACAAAACAACATAAATACAATTTAATTAAGCATCGGTTAAAACAACATAAATACAATTTAATAAAGCATAGGATAAAACAACATAAATACAATTTAATAAAGCATAGGTTAAAACAACATAAATACAATTTAATAAAGCATAGGATAAAACAACATAAATACAATTTAATAAAGCATAGGATAAAACAACATAAATAAAATTTAATAAAGCATAGGTTAAAACAACATAAATACAATTTAATAAAGCATATGATAAAACAACATAAATACAATTTAATAAAGCATAGGATAAAACAACATAAATACTTTTTAATAAAGCATAGGATAAAACCACATAAATACAATTTAATAAAGTACAGGATAAAACAACATAAATACAATTTAATAAAGCATAGGATAAAACAACATAAATACAATTTAATAAAGCATAGGATAAAACAACATAAATACAATTTAATAAAGCATATAATAAAACAACATAAATACAATTTAATAAAGCATACGTTAAAACATCATAAATACAATTAAATAAAGCATAGGATAAAACAACATAAATACAATTTAATAAAGCATAGGATAAAACAACATAAATTCAATTTAATAAAGCATAGGATAAAACAACATAAATACAATTTAATAAAGCACAGGATAAAACAACATAAATACAATTTAATAAAGCATAGGATAAAACAACATAAATACAATTTAATAAAGCATAGGATAAAACAACATAAATACAATTTAATAAAGCATAGGATAAAACAACATACATAAAATTTAATAAAGCATAGGTTAAAACAACATAAATACAATTTAATAAAGCATAGTT
This sequence comes from Phyllobates terribilis, assembly GCF_046119375.1. NCBI lineage: Eukaryota > Metazoa > Chordata > Amphibia > Anura > Dendrobatidae > Phyllobates > Phyllobates terribilis. The sequence continues at coordinate 3,512,383 of NW_027362778.1, forward strand.
TAAAACAACATAAATACATTTTAATAAAGCATAGGATAAAACAACATAAATACAATTTAATGAAACATAGGATAAACAACATAAATACAATTTAATAAAGCATAGGACAAAACAACATAAATACAATTTAATTAAGCATATGTTAAAACAACATAAATACTATTTAATAAAGCATAAGATAAAACAACATGAATATAATTTAGTAAAGCATAAGATAAAACAAAATAAATACAATTTAATAAAGCATAGTTTAAAACAACATAAATACAATTTAATAAAGCATAGGATAAAACCACAGAAATACAATTTAATAAAGCATAGGATAAAACAACATAAATACAATTTAATAAAGCATAGGATAAAACAACATAAATACAATTTAATAAAGCATAGGATAAAACAACATAAATACAATTTAATAAAGCATAGGATAAAACAACATAAATAAAATTTAATAAAGCATAGGTTAAAACAACATAAATACAATTTAATAAAGCATAGTTTAAAACAACATAAATACAATTTAATAAGGCATAGGATAAAACAACATAAATACAATTTAATGAAACATAGGATAAACAAAATAAATACAATTTAATAAAGCATAGGACAAAACAACATAAATACAATTTAATTAAGCATATATTAAAACAACATAAATACTATCTAATAAAGCATAAGATAAAACAACATGAATATAATTTAGTAAAGCATAAGATAAAACAACATGAATACAATTTAATAAAGCATAGGATAAAACAACATAAATACAATTTAATAAAGCATAGGCTAAAACTACATAAATACAATTTAATAAAGCATAGGATAAAACAAATTAAATACAATTTAATAAAGCATAGGATAAAACAACATAAATTCAATTTAATAAAGCATAGGATAAAACAACATAAATAAAATTTAATAAAGCATAGGTTAAAACAACATAAATACAATTTAATAAAGCATCGGACAAAACAACATAAATACAATTTAATAAAGCATAGGATAAAACAACATAAATACAATTTATAAAGCATAGGATAAAACAACATAAATACAATTTAATAAAGCATAGGATAAAACATCATAAATACAATTTAATAAAGCATAGGATAAAACAACATAAATACAATTTAATAAAGCATAGGCTAAAACTACATAAATACAATTTAATAAAGCATAGGATAAAACAACATAAATACAATTTAATAAAGCATAGGTTAAAACAACATAAATACAATTTAATAAAGCATAGGATAAAACAACATAAATAAAATTTAATAAAGCATAGGTTAAAACAACATAAATACAATTTAATAAAGCATAGGACAAAACAACATAAATACAATTTAATAAAGCATAGGATAAAACAACATAAATTCAATTTAATGAAACATAGGATAAACAACATAAATACAATTTAATAAAGCATAGGACAAAACAACATAAATACAATTTAATTAAGCATATGTTAAAACAACATAAATACTATTTAATAAAGCATAAGATAAAACAACATGAATATAATTTAGTAAAGCATAAGATAAAACAACATGAATACAATTTAATAAAGCATAGGATAAAACAACATAAATACAATTTAATAAAGCATAGGCTAAAACTACATAAATACAATTTAATAAAGCATAGGATAAAACAAATTAAATACAATTTAATAAAGCATAGGATAAAACAACATAAATTCAATTTAATAAAGCATAGGATAAAAAAACATAAATACAATTTAATAAAGCATAGGATAAAACAACATAAATACAATTTAATAAAGCATAGTTTAAAACAACATAAATACAATTTAATAAAGCATAGGATAAAACCACAGAAATACAATTTAATAAAGCATAGGATAAAACAACATAAATTCAATTTAATGAAACATAGGATAAACAACATAAATACAATTTAATAAAGCATAGGACAAAACAACATAAATACAATTTAATTAAGCATATGTTAAAACAACATAAATACTATTTAATAAAGCATAAGATAAAACAACATGAATATAATTTAGTAAAGCATAAGATAAAACAACATGAATACAATTTAATAAAGCATAGGATAAAACAACATAAATACAATTTAATAAAGCATAGGCTAAAACTACATAAATACAATTTAATAAAGCATAGGATAAAACAAATTAAATACAATTTAATAAAGCATAGGATAAAACAACATAAATTCAATTTAATAAAGCATAGGATAAAAAAAACATAAATACAATTTAATAAAGCATAGGATAAAACAACATAAATACAATTTAATAAAGCATAGTTTAAAACAACATAAATACAATTTAATAAAGCATAGGATAAAACCACAGAAATACAATTTAATAAAGCATAGGATAAAACAACATAAATACAATTTAATAAAGCATAGGATAAAACAACATAAATACAATTTAATAAAGCATAGGATAAAACAACATAAATAAAATTTAATAAAGGATAGGTTAAAACAACATAAATACAATTTAATAAAGCATAGTTTAAAACAACATAAATACAATTTAATAAAGCATAGGATAAAACAACATGAATACAATTTAATGAAACATAGGATAAACAACATAAATACAATTTAATAAAGCATAGGACAAAACAACATAAATACAATTTAATTAAGCATATGTTAAAACAACATAAATACTATTTAATAAAGCATAAGATAAAACAACATGAATATAATTTAGTAAAGCATAATATAAAACAACATAAATACAATTTAATAAAGCATAGTTTAAAACAACATAAATACAATTTAATAAAGCATAGGATAAAACCACAGAAATACAATTTAATAAAGCATAGGATAAAACAACATAAATACAATTTAATAAAGCATAGGATAAAACAACATAAATACAATTTAATAAAGCATAGGATAAAACAACATAAATACAATTTAATAAAGCATAGGATAAAACAACATAAATACAATTTAATAAAGCATACGTTAAAACATCATAAATACAATTAAATAAAGCATAGGATAAAACAACATAAATACAATTTAATAAAGCATAGGATAAAACAACATAAATTCAATTTAATAAAGCATAGGATAAAACAACATAAATAAAATTTAATAAAGCATAGGTTAAAACAACATAAATACAATTTAATAAAGCATAGGACAAAACAACATAAATACAATTTAATAAAGCATAGTTTAAAACAACATAAATACACTTTAATAAAGCATAGGATTAAACAAATTAAATACAATTTAATAAAGCATAGGATAAAACAACATAAATTCAATTTAATAAAGCATAGGATAAAACAACATAAATACAATTTAATAAAGCATAGGATAAAACAACATAAATACAATTTAATAAAGCATAAGATAAAACAACATGAATACAATTTAATAAAGCATAGGTTAAAACAACATAAATACAATTGAATAAAGCATAGGATAAAACAACATAAATACAATTTAATAAAGCATAGGTTAAAACAACATAAATACAATTTAATAAAGCATAGGATAAAAGAAAATAAATACAATTTAATAAAGCATAGGATAAAACAACATAAATAAAATTTAATAAAGCATAGGTTAAAACAACATAAATACAATTTAATAAAGCATAGGACAAAACAACATAAATACAATTTAATAAAGCATAGGATAAAACAACATAAATTCAATTTAATGAAACATAGGATAAACAACATAAATACAATTTAATAAAGCATAGGACAAAACAACATAAATACAATTTAATTAAGCATATGTTAAAACAACATAAATACTATTTAATAAAGCATAAGATAAAACAACATGAATATAATTTAGTAAAGCATAAGATAAAACAACATGAATACAATTTAATAAAGCATAGGATAAAACAACATAAATACAATTTAATAAAGCATAGGCTAAAACTACATAAATACAATTTAATAAAGCATAGGATAAAACAAATTAAAAACAATTTAATAAAGCATAGGATAAAACAACATAAATTCAATTTAATAAAGCATAGGATAAAAAAACATAAATACAATTTAATAAAGCATAGGATAAAACAACATAAATACAATTTAATAAAGCATAGTTTAAAACAACATAAATACAATTTAACAAAGCATAGGATAAAACCACAGAAATATAATTTAATAAAGCAAAGGATAAAACAACATAAATACAATTTAATAAAGCATAGGATAAAACAACATAAATACAATTTAATAAAGCATACGTTAAAACATCATAAATACAATTAAATAAAGCATAGGATAAAACAACATAAATACAATTTAATAAAGCATAGGATAAAACAACATAAATTCAATTTAATAAAGCATAGGATAAAACAACATAAATACAATTTAATAAAGCACAGGATAAAACAACATAAATACAATTTAATAAAGCATAGGATAAAACAACATAAATACAATTTAATAAAGCATAGGATAAAACAACATAAATACAATTTAATGAAACATAGGATAAACAACATAAATACAATTTAATAAAGCATAGGACAAAACAACATAAATACAATTTAATTAAGCATATGTTAAAACAACATAAATACTATTTAATAAAGCATAAGATAAAACAACATGAATATAATTTAGTAAAGCATAATATAAAACAACATAAATACAATTTAATAAAGCATAGTTTAAAACAACATAAATACAATTTAATAAAGCATAGGATAAAACCACAGAAATACAATTTAATAAAGCATAGGATAAAACAACATAAATACAATTTAATAAAGAATAGGATAAAACAACATAAATACAATTTAATAAAGCATAGGATAAAACAACATAAATACAATTTAATTAAGCATATGTTAAAACAACATAAATACTATTTAATAAAGCATAAGATAAAACAACATGAATATAATTTAGTAAAGCATAATATAAAACAACATAAATACAATTTAATAAAGCATAGTTTAAAACAACATAAATACAATTTAATAAAGCATAGGATAAAACCACAGAAATACAATTTAATAAAGCATAGGATAAAACAACATAAATACAATTTAATAAAGCATAGGATAAAACAACATAAATACAATTTAATAAAGCATAGGATAAAACAACATAAATACAATTTAATAAAGCATAGGATAAAACAACATAAATACAATTTAATAAAGCATAGGATAAAACAACATAAATACAATTTAATAAAGCATACGTTAAAACATCATAAATACAATTAAATAAAGCATAGGATAAAACAACATAAATACAATTTAATAAAGCATAGGATAAAACAACATAAATTCAATTTAATAAAGCATAGGATAAAACAACATAAATAAAATTTAATAAAGCATAGGTTAAAACAACATAAATACAATTTAATAAAGCATAGGACAAAACAACATAAATACAATTTAATAAAGCATAGTTTAAAACAACATAAATACACTTTAATAAAGCATAGGATTAAACAAATTAAATACAATTTAATAAAGCATAGGATAAAACAACATAAATTCAATTTAATAAAGCATAGGATAAAACAACATAAATACAATTTAATAAAGCATAGGATAAAACAACATAAATACAATTTAATAAAGCATAAGATAAAACAACATGAATACAATTTAATAAAGCATAGGTTAAAACAACATAAATACAATTGAATAAAGCATAGGATAAAACAACATAAATACAATTTAATAAAGCATAGGTTAAAACAACATAAATACAATTTAATAAAGCATAGGATAAAAGAAAATAAATACAATTTAATAAAGCATAGGATAAAACAACATAAATAAAATTTAATAAAGCATAGGTTAAAACAACATAAATACAATTTAATAAAGCATAGGACAAAACAACATAAATACAATTTAATAAAGCATAGGATAAAACAACATAAATTCAATTTAATGAAACATAGGATAAACAACATAAATACAATTTAATAAAGCATAGGACAAAACAACATAAATACAATTTAATTAAGCATATGTTAAAACAACATAAATACTATTTAATAAAGCATAAGATAAAACAACATGAATATAATTTAGTAAAGCATAAGATAAAACAACATGAATACAATTTAATAAAGCATAGGATAAAACAACATAAATACAATTTAATAAAGCATAGGCTAAAACTACATAAATACAATTTAATAAAGCATAGGATAAAACAAATTAAATACAATTTAATAAAGCATAGGATAAAACAACATAAATTCAATTTAATAAAGCATAGGATAAAAAAACATAAATACAATTTAATAAAGCATAGGATAAAACAACATAAATACAATTTAATAAAGCATAGTTTAAAACAACATAAATACAATTTAATAAAGCATAGGATAAAACCACAGAAATACAATTTAATAAAGCAAAGGATAAAACAACATAAATACAATTTAATAAAGCATAGGATAAAACAACATAAATACAATTTAATAAAGCATAGGATAAAACAACATAAATTCAATTTAATAAAGCATAGGATAAAACAACATAAATACAATTTAATAAAGCACAGGATAAAACAACATAAATACAATTTAATAAAGCATAGGATAAAACAACATAAATACAATTTAATAAAGCATAGGATAAAACAACATAAATACAATTTAATAAAGCATAGGATAAAACAACATAAATAAAATTTAATAAAGCATAGGTTAAAACAACATAAATACAATTTAATAAAGCATAGTTTAAAACAACATAAATACAATTTAATAAAGCATAGGATAAAACAACATAAATACAATTTAATGAAACATAGGATAAACAACATAAATACAATTTAATAAAGCATAGGACAAAACAACATAAATACAATTTAATTAAGCATATGTTAAAACAACATAAATACTATTTAATAAAGCATAAGATAAAACAACATGAATACAATTTAGTAAAGCATAAGATAAAACAACATAAATACAATTTAATAAAGCATAGTTTAAAACAACATAAATACAATTTAATAAAGCATAGGATAAAACCACAGAAATACAATTTAATAAAGCATAGGATAAAACAACAGAAATACAATTTAATAAAGCATAGGATAAAACAACATAAATACAATTTAATAAAGCATAGGATAAAACAACATAAATACAATTTAATAAAGCATAGGATAAAACAACATAAATAAAATTTAATAAAGCATAGGTTAAAACAACATAAATACAATTTAATAAAGCATAGTTTAAAACAACATAAATACAATTTAATAAAGCATAGGATAAAACAACATAAATACAATTTAATGAAACATAGGATAAACAACATAAATACAATTTAATAAAGCATAGGACAAAACAACATAAATACAATTTAATTAAGCATATGTTAAAACAACATAAATACTATTTAATAAAGCATAAGATAAAACAACATGAATATAATTTAGTAAAGCATAAGATAAAACAACATGAATACAATTTAATAAAGCATAGGATAAAACAACATAAATACAATTTAATAAAGCATAGGCTAAAACTACATAAATACAATTTAATAAAGCATAGGATAAAACAAATTAAATACAATTTAATAAAGCATAGGATAAAACAACATAAATTCAATTTAATAAAGCATAGGACAAAACAACATAAATACAATTTAATAAAGCATAGGATAAAACAACATAAATACAATTTATAAAGCATAGGATAAAACAACATAAATACAATTTAATAAAGCATAGGATAAAACATCATAAATACAATTTAATAAAGCATAGGATAAAACAACATAAATACAATTTAATAAAGCATAGGATAAAACAACATAAATACAATTTAATAAAGCATAGGTTAAAACAACATAAATACAATTTAATAAAGCATAGGATAAAACAACATAAATACAATTTAATAAAGCATAGGATAAAACAACATAAATACAATTTAATAAAGCATAGGATAAAACAACATAAATACAATTTAATAAAGCATAGGATAAAACAACATAAATAAAATTTAATAAAGCATAGGTTAAAACAACATAAATACAATTTAATAAAGCATAGTTTAAAACAACATAAATACAATTTAATAAAGCATAGGATAAAACAACATAAATACAATTTAATGAAACATAGGATAAACAACATAAATACAATTTAATAAAGCATAGGACAAAACAACATAAATACAATTTAATTAAGCATATGTTAAAACAACATAAATACTATTTAATAAAGCATAAGATAAAACAACATGAATATAATTTAGTAAAGCATAAGATAAAACAACATGAATACAATTTAATAAAGCATAGGATAAAACAACATAAATACAATTTAATAAAGCATAGGCTAAAACTACATAAATACAATTTAATAAAGCATAGGATAAAACAAATTAAATACAATTTAATAAAGCATAGGATAAAACAACATAAATAAAATTTAATAAAGCATAGGTTAAAACAACATAAATACAATTTAATAAAGCATAGTTTAAAACAACATAAATACAATTTAATAAAGCATAGGATAAAACAACATAAATACAATTTAATGAAACATAGGATAAACAACATAAATACAATTTAATAAAGCATAGGACAAAACAACATAAATACAATTTAATTAAGCATATGTTAAAACAACATAAATACTATTTAATAAAGCATAAGATAAAACAACATGAATATAATTTAGTAAAGCATAAGATAAAACAACATGAATACAATTTAATAAAGCATAGGATAAAACAACATAAATACAATTTAATAAAGCATAGGCTAAAACTACATAAATACAATTTAATAAAGCATAGGATAAAACAAATTAAATACAATTTAATAAAGCATAGGATAAAACAACATAAATTCAATTTAATAAAGCATAGGATAAAACAACATAAATAAAATTTAATAAAGCATAGGTTAAAACAACATAAATACAATTTAATAAAGCATAGGACAAAACAACATAAATACAATTTAATAAAGCATAGTTTAAAACAACATAAATACACTTTAATAAAGCATAGGATAAAACAAATTAAATACAATTTAATAAAGCATAGGATAAAACAACATAAATTCAATTTAATAAAGCATAGGATAAAACAACATAAATACAATTTAATAAAGCATAGGATAAAACAACATAAATACAATTTAATAAAGCATAAGATAAAACAACATGAATACAATTTAATAAAGCATAGGTTAAAACAACATAAATACAATTGAATAAAGCATAGGATAAAACAACATAAATACAATTTAATAAAGCATAGGTTAAAACAACATAAATACAATTTAATAAAGCATAGGATAAAAGAAAATAAATACAATTTAATAAAGCATAGGATAAAACAACATAAATAAAATTTAATAAAGCATAGGTTAAAACAACATAAATACAATTTAATAAAGCATAGGACAAAACAACATAAATACAATTTAATAAAGCATAGGATAAAACAACATAAATTCAATTTAATGAAACATAGGATAAACAACATAAATACAATTTAATAAAGCATAGGACAAAACAACATAAATACAATTTAATTAAGCATATGTTAAAACAACATAAATACTATTTAATAAAGCATAAGATAAAACAACATGAATATAATTTAGTAAAGCATAAGATAAAACAACATGAATACAATTTAATAAAGCATAGGATAAAACAACATAAATACAATTTAATAAAGCATAGGCTAAAACTACATAAATACAATTTAATAAAGCATAGGATAAAACTAATTAAATACAATTTAATAAAGCATAGGATAAAACAACATAAATTCAATTTAATAAAGCATAGGATAAAAAAACATAAATACAATTTAATAAAGCATAGGATAAAACAACATAAATACAATTTAATAAAGCATAGTTTAAAACAACATAAATACAATTTAATAAAGCATAGGATAAAACCACAGAAATACAATTTAATAAAGCATAGGATAAAACAACATAAATACAATTTAATAAAGCATAGGATAAAACAACATAAATACAATTTAATAAAGCATATGATAAAACAACATAAATACAATTTAATAAAGCATAGGATAAAACAACATAATTAAAATTTAATAAAGCATAGGTTAAAACAACATAAATACAATTTAATAAAGCATAGTTTAAAACAACATAAATACAATTTAATAAAGCATAGGATAAAACAACATAAATACAATTTAATGAAACATAGTATAAACAACATAAATACAATTTAATAAAGCATAGGACAAAACAACATAAATACAATTTAATTAAGCATATGTTAAAACAACATAAATACTATTTAATAAAGCATAAGATAAAACAACATGAATATAATTTAGTAAAGCATAAGATAAAACAACATAAATACAATTTAATAAAGCATAGTTTAAAACAACATAAATACAATTTAATAAAGCATAGGATAAAACCACAGAAATACAATTTAATAAAGCATAGGATAAAACAACATAAATACAATTTAATAAAGCATAGGATAAAACAACATAAATACAATTTAATAAAGCGTAGGATAAAACAACATAAATACAATTTAATAAAGCATAGGATAAAACAACATAAATACAATTAAATAAAGCATAGGATAAAACAACATAAATACAATTTAATAAAGCATAGGATAAAACAACATAAATACAATTTAATAAAGCATAGGATAAAACAACATAAATACAATTTAATAAAGCATAGGATAAAACAACATAAATACAATTTAATAAAGCATAGGATAAAACAACATAAATACAATTTAATAAAGCATAGGATAAAACAACATAAATACAATTAAATAAAGCATAGGATAAAACAACATAAATACAATTTAATAAAGCATAGGATAAAACAACATAAATTCAATTTATTAAAGCATAGGATAAAACAACATAAATACAATTTAATAAAGCACAGGATAAAACAACATAAATACATTTTAATAAAGCATAGGATAAAACAACATAAATACAATTTAATAAAGCATAGGATAAAACAACATAAATACAATTTAATGAAACATAGGATAAACAACATAAATACAATTTAATAAAGCATAGGATAAAACAACATAAATACAATTTAATAAAGCATAGGATAAAACAACATAAATACAATTTAATAAAGCATAGGATAAAACAACATAAATACAATTTAATAAAGCATAGGATAAAACAACATAAATACAATTTAATAAAGCATAGGATAAAACAACATAAATACAATTAAATAAAGCATAGGATAAAACAACATAAATACAATTTAATAAAGCATAGGATAAAACAACATAAATTCAATTTATTAAAGCATAGGATAAAACAACATAAATACAATTTAATAAAGCACAGGATAAAACAACATAAATACATTTTAATAAAGCATAGGATAAAACAACATAAATACAATTTAATAAAGCATAGGATAAAACAACATAAATACAATTTAATGAAACATAGGATAAACAACATAAATACAATTTAATAAAGCATAGGACAAAACAACATAAATACAATTTAATTAAGCATATGTTAAAACAACATAAATACTATTTAATAAAGCATAAGATAAAACAACATGAATATAATTTAGTAAAGCATAATATAAAACAACATAAATACAATTTAATAAAGCATAGTTTAAAACAACATAAACACAATTTAATAAAGCATAGGATAAAACCACAGAAATACAATTTAATAAAGCATAGGATAAAACAACATAAATACAATTTAATAAAGCATAGGATAAAACAACATAAATACAATTTAATAAAGCATAGGATAAAACAACATAAATACAATTTAATAAAGCATAGGATAAAACAACATAAATAAAATTTAATAAAGCATAGGTTAAAACAACATAAATACAATTTAATAAAGCATAGGACAAAACAACATAAATACAATTTAATAAAGCATAGGATAAAACAACATAAATTCAATTTAATGAAACATAGGATAAACAACATAAATACAATTTAATAAAGCATAGGACAAAACAACATAAATACAATTTAATTAAGCATATGTTAAAACAACATAAATACTATTTAATAAAGCATAAGATAAAACAACATGAATATAATTTAGTAAAGCATAAGATAAAACAACATGAATACAATTTAATAAAGCATAGGATAAAACAACATAAATACAATTTAATAAAGCATAGGCTAAAACTACATAAATACAATTTAATAAAGCATAGGATAAAACAAATTAAATACAATTTAATAAAGCATAGGATAAAACAACATAAATAAAATTTAATAAAGCATAGGTTAAAACAACATAAATACAATTTAATAAAGCATAGGACAAAACAACATAAATACAATTTAATAAAGCATAGGATAAAACAACATAAATTCAATTTAATGAAACATAGGATAAACAACATAAATACAATTTAATAAAGCATAGGACAAAACAACATAAATACAATTTAATTAAGCATATGTTAAAACAACATAAATACTATTTAATAAAGCATAGGACAAAACAACATAAATACAATTTAATAAAGCATAGGATAAAACAACATAAATTCAATTTAATGAAACATAGGATAAACAACATAAATACAATTTAATAAAGCATAGGACAAAACAACATAAATACAATTTAATTAAGCATATGTTAAAACAACATAAATACTATTTAATAAAGCATAAGATAAAACAACATGAATATAATTTAGTAAAGCATAAGATAAAACAACATGAATACAATTTAATAAAGCATAGGATAAAACAACATAAATACAATTTAATAAAGCATAGGCTAAAACTACATAAATACAATTTAATAAAGCATAGGATAAAACAAATTAAATACAATTTAATAAAGCATAGGATAAAACAACATAAATACAATTTAATAAAGCATAGGATAAAACAACATAAATAAAATTTAATAAAGCATAGGTTAAAACAACATAAATACAATTTAATAAAGCATAGGACAAAACAACATAAATACAATTTAATAAAGCATAGTTTAAAACAACATAAATACACTTTAATAAAGCATAGGATAAAACAAATTAAATACAATTTAATAAAGCATAGGATAAAACAACATAAATTCAATTTAATAAAGCATAGGATAAAACAACATAAATACAATTTAATAAAGCATAGGATAAAACAACATAAATACAATTTAATAAAGCATAAGATAAAACAACATGAATACAATTTAATAAAGCATAGGTTAAAACAACATAAATACAATTGAATAAAGCATAGGATAAAACAACATAAATACAATTTAATAAAGCATAGGTTAAAACAACATAAATACAATTTAATAAAGCATAGGATAAAAGAAAATAAATACAATTTAATAAAGCATAGGATAAAACAACATAAATAAAATTTAATAAAGCATAGGTTAAAACAACATAAATACAATTTAATAAAGCATAGGACAAAACAACATAAATACAATTTAATAAAGCATAGGATAAAACAACATAAATTCAATTTAATGAAACATAGGATAAACAACATAAATACAATTTAATAAAGCATAGGACAAAACAACATAAATACAATTTAATTAAGCATATGTTAAAACAACATAAATACTATTTAATAAAGCATAAGATAAAACAACATGAATATAATTTAGTAAAGCATAAGATAAAACAACATGAATACAATTTAATAAAGCATAGGATAAAACAACATAAATACAATTTAATAAAGCATAGGCTAAAACTACATAAATACAATTTAATAAAGCATAGGATAAAACTAATTAAATACAATTTAATAAAGCATAGGATAAAACAACATAAATTCAATTTAATAAAGCATAGGATAAAAAAACATAAATACAATTTAATAAAGCATAGGATAAAACAACATAAATACAATTTAATAAAGCATAGTTTAAAACAACATAAATACAATTTAATAAAGCATAGGATAAAACCACAGAAATACAATTTAATAAAGCATAGGATAAAACAACATAAATACAATTTAATAAAGCATAGGATAAAACAACATAAATACAATTTAATAAAGCATAGGATAAAACAACATAAATACAATTTAATAAAGCATAGGATAAAACAACATAATTAAAATTTAATAAAGCATAGGTTAAAACAACATAAATAAAATTTAATAAAGCATAGTTTAAAACAACATAAATACAATTTAATAAAGCATAGGATAAAACAACATAAATACAATTTAATGAAACATAGTATAAACAACATAAATACAATTTAATAAAGCATAGGACAAAACAACATAAATACAATTTAATTAAGCATATGTTAAAACAACATAAATACTATTTAATAAAGCATAAGATAAAACAACATGAATATAATTTAGTAAAGCATAAGATAAAACAACATAAATACAATTTAATAAAGCATAGTTTAAAACAACATAAATACAATTTAATAAAGCATAGGATAAAACCACAGAAATACAATTTAATAAAGCATAGGATAAAACAACATAAATACAATTTAATAAAGCATAGGATAAAACAACATAAATACAATTTAATAAAGCGTAGGATAAAACAACATAAATACAATTTAATAAAGCATAGGATAAAACAAATTAAATACAATTTAATAAAGCATAGGATAAAACAACATAAATAAAATTTAATAAAGCATAGGTTAAAACAACATAAATACAATTTAATAAAGCATAGGACAAAACAACATAAATACAATTTAATAAAGCATAGGATAAAACAACATAAATTCAATTTAATGAAACATAGGATAAACAACATAAATACAATTTAATAAAGCATAGGACAAAACAACATAAATACAATTTAATTACGCATATGTTAAAACAACATAAATACTATTTAATAAAGCATAGGACAAAACAACATAAATACAATTTAATAAAGCATAGGATAAAACAACATAAATTCAATTTAATGAAACATAGGATAAACAACATAAATACAATTTAATAAAGCATAGGACAAAACAACATAAATACAATTTAATTAAGCATATGTTAAAACAACATAAATACTATTTAATAAAGCATAAGATAAAACAACATGAATATAATTTAGTAAAGCATAAGATAAAACAACATGAATACAATTTAATAAAGCATAGGATAAAACAACATAAATACAATTTAATAAAGCATAGGCTAAAACTACATAAATACAATTTAATAAAGCATAGGATAAAACAAATTAAATACAATTTAATAAAGCATAGGATAAAACAACATAAATTCAATTTAATAAAGCATAGGATAAAAAAACATAAATACAATTTAATAAAGCATAGGATAAAACAACATAAATACAATTTAATAAAGCATAGTTTAAAACAACATAAATACAATTTAATAAAGCATAGGATAAAACCACAGAAATACAATTTAATAAAGCATAGGATAAAACAACATAAATACAATTTAATAAAGCATAGGATAAAACAACATAAATACAATTTAATAAAGCATAGGATAAAACAACATAAATTCAATTTAATAAAGCATAGGATAAAACAACATAAATACAATTTAATAAAGCATAGGATAAAACAACATAAATACAATTTAATAAAGCATAGGATAAAACAACATAAATAAAATTTAATAAAGCATAGGATAAAACAACATAAATACAATTTAATAAAGCATAGGCTAAAACTACATAAATACAATTTAATAAAGCATAGGATAAAACAAATTAAATACAATTTAATAAAGCATAGGATAAAACAACATAAATAAAATTTAATAAAGCATAGGTTAAAACAACATAAATACAATTTAATAAAGCATAGGACAAAACAACATAAATACAATTTAATAAAGCATAGGATAAAACAACATAAATTCAATTTAATGAAACATAGGATAAACAACATAAATACAATTTAATAAAGCATAGGACAAAACAACATAAATACAATTTAATTAAGCATATGTTAAAACAACATAAATACTATTTAATAAAGCATAAGATAAAACAACATGAATATAATTTAGTAAAGCATAAGATAAAACAACATCAATACAATTTAATAAAGCATAGGATAAAACAACATAAATACAATTTAATAAAGCATAGGCTAAAACTACATAAATACAATTTAATAAAGCATAGGATAAAACAAATTAAATACAATTTAATAAAGCATAGGATAAAACAACATAAATTCAATTTAATAAAGCATAGGATAAAAAAACATAAATACAATTTAATAAAGCATAGGATAAAACAACATAAATACAATTTAATAAAGCATAGTTTAAAACAACATAAATACAATTTAATAAAGCATAGGATAAAACCACAGAAATACAATTTAATAAAGCATAGGATAAAACAACATAAATACAATTTAATAAAGCATAGGATAAAACAACATAAATACAATTTAATAAAGCATAGGATAAAACAACATAAATTCAATTTAATAAAGCATAGGATAAAACAACATAAATACAATTTAATAAAGCATAGGATAAAACAACATAAATACAATTTAATAAAGCATAGGATAAAACAACATAAATAAAATTTAATAAAGCATAGGTTAAAACAACATAAATACAATTTAATAAAACATAGTTTAAAACAACATAAATACAATTTAATAAAGCATAGGATAAAACAACATAAATACAATTTAATGAAACATAGGATAAACAACATAAATACAATTTAATAAAGCATAGGACAAAACAACATAAATACAATTTAATTAAGCATATGTTAAAACAACATAAATACTATTTAATAAAGCATAAGATAAAACAACATGAATAAAGCACAGGATAAAACAACATAAATACAATTTAATAAAGCATAGGATAAAACAACATAAATACAATTTAATAAAGCATAGAATATAACAACATAAATACAATTTAATGAAACATAGGATAAACAACATAAATACAATTTAATAAAGCATAGGACAAAACAACATAAATACAATTTAATTAAGCATATGTTAAAACAACATAAATACTATTTAATAAAGCATAAGATAAAACAACATGAATATAATTTAGTAAAGCATAATATAAAACAACATAAATACAATTTAATAAAGCATAGTTTAAAACAACATAAATACAATTTAATAAAGCATAGGATAAAACCACAGAAATACAATTTAATAAAGCATAGGATAAAACAACATAAATACAATTTAATAAAGAATAGGATAAAACAACATAAATACAATTTAATAAAGCATAGGATAAAACAACATAAATACAATTTAATAAAGCATAGGATAAAACAACATAAATACAATTTAATAAAGCATAGGATAAAACAACATAAATAAAATTTAATAAAGCATAGGTTAAAACAACATAAATACAATTTAATAAAGCATAGTTTAAAACAACATAAATACAATTTAATAAAGCATAGGATAAAACAACATAAATACAATTTAATGAAACATAGGATAAACAACATAAATACAATTTAATAAAGCATAGGACAAAACAACATAAATACAATTTAATTAAGCATAAGATAAAACAACATGAATATAATTTAGTAAAGCATAAGATAAAACAACATGAATACAATTTAATAAAGCATAGGATAAAACAACATAAATACAATTTAATAAAGCATAGGATAAAACAACATAAATACAATTTAATGAAACATAGGATAAACAACATAAATACAATTTAATAAAGCATAGGACAAAACAACATAAATACTATTTAATAAAGCATAAGATAAAACAACATGAATATAATTTAGTAAAGCATAAGATAAAACAACATGAATACAATTTAATAAAGCATAGGATAAAACAACATAAATACAATTTAATAAAGCATAGGCTAAAACTACATAAATACAATTTAATAAAGCATAGGATAAAACAACATAAATACAATTTAATAAAGCATAGGATAAAACAACATAAATACTTTTTTAATAAAGCATAGGATAAAACCACATAAATTCAATTTAATAAAGTACAGGATAAAACAACATAAATACAATTTAATAAAGCATAGGATAAAACAACATAAATACAATTTAATAAAGCATAGGATAAAACAACATAAATACAATTTAATAAAGCATAGGATAAAACAACATAAATACAATTTAATAAAGCATACGTTAAAACATCATAAATACAATTAAATAAAGCATAGGATAAAACAACATAAATACAATTTAATAAAGCATAGGATAAAACAACATAAATTCAATTTAATAAAGCATAGGATAAAACAACATAAATACAATTTAATAAAGCACAGGATAAAACAACATAAATACAATTTAATAAAGCATAGGATAAAACCACATAAATACAATTTAATAAAGCATAGGATAAAACAACATGAATACAATTTAATGAAACATAGGATAAACAACATAAATACAATTTAATAAAGCATAGGACAAAACAACATAAATACAATTTAATTAAGCATATGTTAAAACAACATAAATACTATTTAATAAAGCATAAGATAAAACAACATGAATATAATTTAGTAAAGCATAATATAAAACAACATAAATACAATTTAATAAAGCATAGTTTAAAACAACATAAATACAATTTAATAAAGCATAGGATAAAACCACAGAAATACAATTTAATAAAGCATAGGATAAAACAACATAAATACAATTTAATAAAGCATAGGATAAAACAACATAAATACAATTTAATAAAGCATAGGATAAAACAACATAAATACAATTTAATAAAGCATAGGATAAAACAACATAAATACAATTTAATAAAGCATAGGATAAAACAACATAAATACAATTTAATAAAGCATACGTTAACACATCATAAATACAATTAAATAAAGCATAGGATAAAACAACATAAATACAATTTAATAAAGCATAGGATAAAACAACATAAATTCAATTTAATAAAGCATAGGATAAAACAACATAAATAAAATTTAATAAAGCATAGGTTAAAACAACATAAATACAATTTAATAAAGCATAGGACAAAACAACATAAATACAATTTAATAAAGCATAGTTTAAAACAACATAAATACACTTTAATAAAGCATAGGATTAAACAAATTAAATACAATTTAATAAAGCATAGGATAAAACAACATAAATTCAATTTAATAAAGCATAGGATAAAACAACATAAATACAATTTAATAAAGCATAAGATAAAACAACATAAATACAATTTAATAAAGCATAAGATAAAACAACATGAATACAATTTAATAAAGCATAGGTTAAAACAACATAAATACAATTGAATAAAGCATAGGATAAAACAACATAAATACAATTTAATAAAGCATAGGTTAAAACAACATAAATACAATTTAATAAAGCATAGGATAAAAGAAAATAAATACAATTTAATAAAGCATAGGATAAAACAACATAAATAAAATTTAATAAAGCATAGGTTAAAACAACATAAATACAATTTAATAAAGCATAGGACAAAACAACATAAATACAATTTAATAAAGCATAGGATAAAACAACATAAATTCAATTTAATGAAACATAGGATAAACAACATAAATACAATTTAATAAAGCATAGGACAAAACAACATAAATACAATTTAATTAAGCATATGTTAAAACAACATAAATACTATTTAATAAAGCATAAGATAAAACAACATGAATATAATTTAGTAAAGCATAAGATAAAACAACATGAATACAATTTAATAAAGCATAGGATAAAACAACATAAATACAATTTAATAAAGCATAGGCTAAAACTACATAAATACAATTTAATAAAGCATAGTTTAAAACAACATAAATACAATTTAATAAAGCATAGGATAAAACAACATAAATACAATTTAATGAAACATAGGATAAACAACATAAATACAATTTAATAAAGCATAGGACAAAACAACATAAATACAATTTAATTAAGCATATGTTAAAACAACATAAATACTATTTAATAAAGCATAAGATAAAACAACATGAATAAAGCACAGGATAAAACAACATAAATACAATTTAATAAAGCATAGGATAAAACAACATAAATACAATTTAATAAAGCATAGGATAAAACAACATAAATACAATTTAATGAAACATAGGATAAACAACATAAATACAATTTAATAAAGCATAGGACAAAACAACATAAATACAATTTAATTAAGCATATGTTAAAACAACATAAATACTATTTAATAAAGCATAAGATAAAACAACATGAATATAATTTAGTAAAGCATAATATAAAACAACATAAATACAATTTAATAAAGCATAGTTTAAAACAACATAAATACAATTTAATAAAGCATAGGATAAAACCACAGAAATACAATTTAATAAAGCATAGGATAAAACAACATAAATACAATTTAATAAAGAATAGGATAAAACAACATAAATACAATTTAATAAAGCATAGGATAAAACAACATAAATACAATTTAATAAAGCATAGGATAAAACAACATAAATACAATTTAATAAAGCATAGGATAAAACAACATAAATAAAATTTAATAAAGCATAGGTTAAAACAACATAAATACAATTTAATAAAGCATAGTTTAAAACAACATAAATACAATTTAATAAAGCATAGGATAAAACAACATAAATACAATTTAATGAAACATAGGATAAACAACATAAATACAATTTAATAAAGCATAGGACAAAACAACATAAATACAATTTAATTAAGCATAAGATAAAACAACATGAATATAATTTAGTAAAGCATAAGATAAAACAACATGAATACAATTTAATAAAGCATAGGATAAAACAACATAAATACAATTTAATAAAGCATAGGATAAAACAACATAAATACAATTTAATGAAACATAGGATAAACAACATAAATACAATTTAATAAAGCATAGGACAAAACAACATAAATACTATTTAATAAAGCATAAGATAAAACAACATGAATATAATTTAGTAAAGCATAAGATAAAACAACATGAATACAATTTAATAAAGCATAGGATAAAACAACATAAATACAATTTAATAAAGCATAGGCTAAAACTACATAAATACAATTTAATAAAGCATAGGATAAAACAACATAAATACAATTTAATAAAGCATAGGATAAAACAACATAAATACTTTTTAATAAAGCATAGGATAAAACCACATAAATACAATTTAATAAAGTACAGGATAAAACAACATAAATACAATTTAATAAAGCATAGGATAAAACAACATAAATACAATTTAATAAAGCATAGGATAAAACAACATAAATACAATTTAATAAAGCATAGGATAAAACAACATAAATACAATTTAATAAAGCATACGTTAAAACATCATAAATACAATTAAATAAAGCATAGGATAAAACAACATAAATACAATTTAATAAAGCATAGGATAAAACAACATAAATTCAATTTAATAAAGCATAGGATAAAACAACATAAATACAATTTAATAAAGCACAGGATAAAACAACATAAATACAATTTAATAAAGCATAGGATAAAACAACATAAATACAATTTAATAAAGCATAGGATAAAACAAAATAAATACAATTTAATGAAACATAGGATAAACAACATAAATACAATTTAATAAAGCATAGGACAAAACAACATAAATACAATTTAATTAAGCATATGTTAAAACAACATAAATACTATTTAATAAAGCATAAGATAAAACAACATGAATATAATTTAGTAAAGCATAATATAAAACAACATAAATACAATTTAATAAAGCATAGTTTAAAACAACATAAATACAATTTAATAAAGCATAGGATAAAACCACAGAAATACAATTTAATAAAGCATAGGATAAAACAACATAAATACAATTTAATAAAGCATAGGATAAAACAACATAAATACAATTTAATAAAGCATAGGATAAAACAACATAAATACAATTTAATAAAGCATAGGATAAAACAACATAAATAAAATTTAATAAAGCATAGGTTAAAACAACATAAATACAATTTAATAAAGCATAGTTTAAAACAACATAAATACAATTTAATAAAGCATAGGATAAAACAACATAAATACAATTTAATGAAACATAGGATAAACAACATAAATACAATTTAATAAAGCATAGGACAAAACAACATAAATACAATTTAATTAAGCATATGTTAAAACAACATAAATACTATTTAATAAAGCATAAGATAAAACAACATGAATATAATTTAGTAAAGCATAAGATAAAACAACATGAATACAATTTAATAAAGCATAGGATAAAACAACATAAATACAATTTAATAAAGCATAGGCTAAAACTACATAAATACAATTTAATAAAGCATAGGATAAAACAAATTAAATACAATTTAATAAAGCATAGGATAAAACAACATAAATTCAATTTAATAAAGCATAGGATAAAACAACATAAATAAAATTTAATAAAGCATAGGTTAAAACAACATAAATACAATTTAATAAAGCATAGGACAAAACAACATAAATACAATTTAATAAAGCATAGTTTAAAACAACATAAATACACTTTAATAAAGCATAGGATAAAACAAATTAAATACAATTTAATAAAGCATAGGATAAAACAACATAAATTCAATTTAATAAAGCATAGGATAAAACAACATAAATACAATTTAATAAAGCATAGGATAAAACAACATAAATACAATTTAATAAAGCATAAGATAAAACAACATGAATACAATTTAATAAAGCATAGGTTAAAACAACATAAATACAATTGAATAAAGCATAGGATAAAACAACATAAATACAATTTAATAAAGCATAGGTTAAAACAACATAAATACAATTTAATAAAGCATAGGATAAAAGAAAATAAATACAATTTAATAAAGCATAGGATAAAACAACATAAATAAAATTTAATAAAGCATAGGTTAAAACAACATAAATACAATTTAATAAAGCATAGGACAAAACAACATAAATACAATTTAATAAAGCATAGGATAAAACAACATAAATTCAATTTAATGAAACATAGGATAAACAACATAAATACAATTTAATAAAGCATAGGACAAAACAACATAAATACAATTTAATTAAGCATATGTTAAAACAACATAAATACTATTTAATAAAGCATAAGATAAAACAACATGAATATAATTTAGTAAAGCATAAGATAAAACAACATGAATACAATTTAATAAAGCATAGGATAAAACAACATAAATACAATTTAATAAAGCATAGGCTAAAACTACATAAATACAATTTAATAAAGCATAGGATAAAACTAATTAAATACAATTTAATAAAGCATAGGATAAAACAACATAAATTCAATTTAATAAAGCATAGGATAAAAAAACATAAATACAATTTAATAAAGCATAGGATAAAACAACATAAATACAATTTAATAAAGCATAGTTTAAAACAACATAAATACAATTTAATAAAGCATAGGATAAAACCACAGAAATACAATTTAATAAAGCATAGGATAAAACAACATAAATACAATTTAATAAAGCATAGGATAAAACAACATAAATACAATTTAATAAAGCATAGGATAAAACAACATAAATACAATTTAATAAAGCATAGGATAAAACAACATAAATAAAATTTAATAAAGCATAGGTTAAAACAACATAAATACAATTTAATAAAGCATAGTTTAAAACAACATAAATACAATTTAATAAAGCATAGGATAAAACAACATAAATACAATTTAATGAAACATAGGATAAACAACATAAATACAATTTAATAAAGCATAGGACAAAACAACATAAATACAATTTAATTAAGCATATGTTAAAACAACATAAATACTATTTAATAAAGCATAAGATAAAACAACATGAATATAATTTAGTAAAGCATAAGATAAAACATAAATAAATACAATTTAATAAAGCATAGTTTAAAACAACATAAATACAATTTAATAAAGCATAGGATAAAACCACAGAAATACAATTTAATAAAGCATAGGATAAAACAACATAAATACAATTTAATAAAGCATAGGATAAAACAACATAAATACAATTTAATAAAGCATAGGATAAAACAACATAAATACAATTTAATAAAGCATAGGATAAAACAACATAAATAAAATTTAATAAAGCATAGGTTAAAACAACATAAATACAATTTAATAAAGCATAGTTTAAAACAACATAAATACAATTTAATAAAGCATAGGATAAAACAACATAAATACAATTTAATGAAACATAGGATAAACAACATAAATACAATTTAATAAAGCATAGGACAAAACAACATAAATACAATTTAATTAAGCATATGTTAAAACAACATAAATACTATTTAATAAAGCATAAGATAAAACAACATGAATATAATTTAGTAAAGCATAAGATAAAACAACATGAATACAATTTAATAAAGCATAGGATAAAACAACATAAATACAATTTAATAAAGCATAGGCTAAAACTACATAAATACAATTTAATAAAGCATAGGATAAAACAACATAAATACAATTTAATAAAGCATAGGATAAAACAACATAAATACTTTTTAATAAAGCATAGGATAAAACCACATAAATACAATTTAATAAAGTACAGGATAAAACAACATAAATACAATTTAATAAAGCATAGGATAAAACAACATAAATACAATTTAATAAAGCATAGGATAAAACAACATAAATACAATTTAATAAAGCATAGGATAAAACAACATAAATACAATTTAATAAAGCATACGTTAAAACATCATAAATACAATTAAATAAAGCATAGGATAAAACAACATAAATACAATTTAATAAAGCATAGGATAAAACAACATAAATTCAATTTAATAAAGCATAGGATAAAACAACATAAATACAATTTAATAAAGCACAGGATAAAACAACATAAATACATTTTAATAAAGCATAGGATAAAACAACATAAATACAATTTAATAAAGCATAGGATAAAACAACATAAATACAATTTAATGAAACATAGGATAAACAACATAAATACAATTTAATAAAGCATAGGACAAAACAACATAAATACAATTTAATTAAGCATATGTTAAAACAACATAAATACTATTTAATAAAGCATAAGATAAAACAACATGAATATAATTTAGTAAAGCATAATATAAAACAACATAAATACAATTTAATAAAGCATAGTTTAAAACAACATAAATACAATTTAATAAAGCATAGGATAAAACCACAGAAATACAATTTAATAAAGCATAGGATAAAACAACATAAATACAATTTAATAAAGCATAGGATAAAACAACATAAATACAATTTAATAAAGCATAGGATAAAACAACATAAATACAATTTAATAAAGCATAGGATAAAACAACATAAATAAAATTTAATAAAGCATAGGTTAAAACAACATAAATACAATTTAATAAAGCATAGTTTAAAACAACATAAATACAATTTAATAAAGCATAGGATAAAACAACATAAATACAATTTAATGAAACATAGGATAAACAACATAAATACAATTTAATAAAGCATAGGACAAAACAACATAAATACAATTTAATTAAGCATATGTTAAAACAACATAAATACTATTTAATAAAGCATAAGATAAAACAACATGAATATAATTTAGTAAAGCATAAGATAAAACAACATGAATACAATTTAATAAAGCATAGGATAAAACAACATAAATACAATTTAATAAAGCATAGGCTAAAACTACATAAATACAATTTAATAAAGCATAGGATAAAACAAATTAAATACAATTTAATAAAGCATAGGATAAAACAACATAAATTCAATTTAATAAAGCATAGGATAAAACAACATAAATAAAATTTAATAAAGCATAGGTTAAAACAACATAAATACAATTTAATAAAGCATAGGATAAAACAACATAAATACAATTTAATAAAGCATAGGATAAAACAACATAAATAAAATTTAATAAAGCATAGGTTAAACAACATAAATACAATTTAATAAAGCATATGATAAAACAACATAAATACAATTTAATAAAGCATAGGATAAAACAACATAAATACTTTTTAATAAAGCATAGGATAAAACCACATAAATACAATTTAATAAAGTACAGGATAAAACAACATAAATACAATTTAATAAAGCATAGGATAAAACAACATAAATACAATTTAATAAAGCATAGGATAAAACAACATAAATACAATTTAATAAAGCATAGGATAAAACAACATAAATACAATTTAATAAAGCATACGTTAAAACATCATAAATACAATTAAATAAAGCATAGGATAAAACAACATAAATACAATTTAATAAAGCATAGGATAAAACAACATAAATTCAATTTAATAAAGCATAGGATAAAACAACATAAATAAAATTTAATAAAGCATAGGTTAAAACAACATAAATACAATTTAATAAAGCATAGGACAAAACAACATAAATACAATTTAATAAAGCATAGTTTAAAACAACATAAATACACTTTAATAAAGCATAGCATAAAACAAATTAAATACAATTTAATAAAGCATAGGATAAAACAACATAAATTCAATTTAATAAAGCATAGGATAAAACAACATAAATACAATTTAATAAAGCATAGGATAAAACAACATAAATACAATTTAATAAAGCATAAGATAAAACAACATGAATACAATTTAATAAAGCATAGGTTAAAACAACATAAATACAATTGAATAAAGCATAGGATAAAACAACATAAATACAATTTAATAAAGCATAGGTTAAAACAACATAAATACAATTTAATAAAGCATAGGATAAAACAAAATAAATACAATTTAATAAAGCATAGGATAAAACAACATAAATAAAATTTAATAAAGCATAGGTTAAAACAACATAAATACAATTTAATAAAGCATAGGACAAAACAACATAAATACAATTTAATAAAGCATAGGATAAAACAACATAAATTCAATTTAATGAAACATAGGATAAACAACATAAATACAATTTAATAAAGCATAGGACAAAACAACATAAATACAATTTAATTAAGCATATGTTAAAACAACATAAATACTATTTAATAAAGCATAAGATAAAACAACATGAATATAATTTAGTAAAGCATGAGATAAAACAACATGAATACAATTTAATAAAGCATAGGATAAAACAACATAAATACAATTTAATAAAGCATAGGCTAAAACTACATAAATACAATTTAATAAAGCATAGGATAAAACAAATTAAATACAATTTAATAAAGCATAGGATAAAACAACATAAATTCAATTTAATAAAGCATAGGATAAAAAAACATAAATACAATTTAATAAAGCATAGGATAAAACAACATAAATACAATTTAATAAAGCATAGTTTAAAACAACATAAATACAATTTAATAAAGCATAGGATAAAACCACAGAAATACAATTTAATAAAGCATAGGATAAAACAACATAAATACAATTTAATAAAGCATAGGATAAAACAACATAAATACAATTTAATAAAGCATAGGATAAAACAACATAAATACAATTTAATAAAGCATAGGATAAAACAACATAAATAAAATTTAATAAAGCATAGGTTAAAACAACATAAATACAATTTAATAAAGCATAGTTTAAAACAACATAAATACAATTTAATAAAGCATAGGATAAAACAACATAAATACAATTTAATGAAACATAGGATAAACAACATAAATACAATTTAATAAAGCATAGGACAAAACAACATAAATACAATTTAATTAAGCATATGTTAAAACAACATAAATACTATTTAATAAAGCATAAGATAAAACAACATGAATATAATTTAGTAAAGCATAAGATAAAACATAAATAAATACAATTTAATAAAGCATAGTTTAAAACAACATAAATACAATTTAATAAAGCATAGGATAAAACCACAGAAATACAATTTAATAAAGCATAGGATAAAACAACATAAATACAATTTAATAAAGCATAGGATAAAACAACATAAATACAATTTAATAAAGCATAGGATAAAACAACATAAATAAAATTTAATAAAGCATAGGTTAAAACAACATAAATACAATTTAATAAAGCATAGTTTAAAACAACATAAATACAATTTAATAAAGCATAGGATAAAACAACATAAATACAATTTAATGAAACATAGGATAAACAACATAAATACAATTTAATAAAGCATAGGACAAAACAACATAAATACAATTTAATTAAGCATATGTTAAAACAACATAAATACTATTTAATAAAGCATAAGATAAAACAACATGAATATAATTTAGTAAAGCATAAGATAAAACAACATGAATACAATTTAATAAAGCATAGGATAAAACAACATAAATACAATTTAATAAAGCATAGGCTAAAACTACATAAATACAATTTAATAAAGCATAGGATAAAACAACATAAATACAATTTAATAAAGCATAGGATAAAACAACATAAATACTTTTTAATAAAGCATAGGATAAAACCACATAAATACAATTTAATAAAGTACAGGATAAAACAACATAAATACAATTTAATAAAGCATAGGATAAAACAACATAAATACAATTTAATAAAGCATAGGATAAAACAACATAAATACAATTTAATAAAGCATAGGATAAAACAACATAAATACAATTTAATAAAGCATACGTTAAAACATCATAAATACAATTAAATAAAGCATAGGATAAAACAACATAAATACAATTTAATAAAGCATAGGATAAAACAACATAAATTCAATTTAATAAAGCATAGGATAAAACAACATAAATACAATTTAATAAAGCACAGGATAATACAACATAAATACATTTTAATAAAGCATAGGATAAAACAACATAAATACAATTTAATAAAGCATAGGATAAAACAACATAAATACAATTTAATGAAACATAGGATAAACAACATAAATACAATTTAATAAAGCATAGGACAAAACAACATAAATACAATTTAATTAAGCATATGTTAAAACAACATAAATACTATTTAATAAAGCATAAGATAAAACAACATGAATATAATTTAGTAAAGCATAATATAAAACAACATAAATACAATTTAATAAAGCATAGTTTAAAACAACATAAATACAATTTAATAAAGCATAGGATAAAACCACAGAAATACAATTTAATAAAGCATAGGATAAAACAACATAAATACAATTTAATAAAGCATAGGATAAAACAACATAAATACAATTTAATAAAGCATAGGATAAAACAACATAAATACAATTTAATAAAGCATAGGATAAAACAACATAAATAAAATTTAATAAAGCATAGGTTAAAACAACATAAATACAATTTAATAAAGCATAGTTTAAAACAACATAAATACAATTTAATAAAGCATAGGATAAAACAACATAAATACAATTTAATGAAACATAGGATAAACAACATAAATACAATTTAATAAAGCATAGGACAAAACAACATAAATACAATTTAATTAAGCATATGTTAAAACAACATAAATACTATTTAATAAAGCATAAGATAAAACAACATGAATATAATTTAGTAAAGCATAAGATAAAACAACATGAATACAATTTAATAAAGCATAGGATAAAACAACATAAATACAATTTAATAAAGCATAGGCTAAAACTACATAAATACAATTTAATAAAGCATAGGATAAAACAAATTAAATACAATTTAATAAAGCATAGGATAAAACAACATAAATTCAATTTAATAAAGCATAGGATAAAACAACATAAATAAAATTTAATAAAGCATAGGTTAAAACAACATAAATACAATTTAATAAAGCATAGGATAAAACAACATAAATACAATTTAATAAAGCATAGGATAAAACAACATAAATAAAATTTAATAAAGCATAGGTTAAACAACATAAATACAATTTAATAAAGCATATGATAAAACAACATAAATACAATTTAATAAAGCATAGGATAAAACAACATAAATACTTTTTAATAAAGCATAGGATAAAACCACATAAATACAATTTAATAAAGTACAGGATAAAACAACATAAATACAATTTAATAAAGCATAGGATAAAACAACATAAATACAATTTAATAAAGCATAGGATAAAACAACATAAATACAATTTAATAAAGCATAGGATAAAACAACATAAATACAATTTAATAAAGCATACGTTAAAACATCATAAATACAATTAAATAAAGCATAGGATAAAACAACATAAATACTTTTTAATAAAGCATAGGATAAAACCACATAAATACAATTTAATAAAGTACAGGATAAAACAACATAAATACAATTTAATAAAGCATAGGATAAAACAACATAAATACAATTTTAATAAAGCATAGGATAAAACAACATAAATACAATTTAATAAAGCATAGGATAAAACAACATAAATACAATTTAATAAAGCATACGTTAAAACATCATAAATACAATTAAATAAAGCATAGGATAAAACAACATAAATACAATTTAATAAAGCATAGGATAAAACAACATAAATTCAATTTAATAAAGCATAGGATAAAACAACATAAATAAAATTTAATAAAGCATAGGTTAAAACAACATAAATACAATTTAATAAAGCATAGGACAAAACAACATAAATACAATTTAATAAAGCATAGTTTAAAACAACATAAATACACTTTAATAAAGCATAGCAT
The DNA here is from genome assembly GCF_046119375.1 of Phyllobates terribilis. NCBI lineage: Eukaryota > Metazoa > Chordata > Amphibia > Anura > Dendrobatidae > Phyllobates > Phyllobates terribilis. The sequence goes on from NW_027362778.1 coordinate 3,543,063, forward strand.
AAAACAAATTAAATACAATTTAATAAAGCATAGGACAAAACAACATAAATACAATTTAATTAAGCATATGTTAAAACAACATAAATACTATTTAATAAAGCATAAGATAAAACAACATGAATATAATTTAGTAAAGCATGAGATAAAACAACATGAATACAATTTAATAAAGCATAGGATAAAACAACATAAATACAATTTAATAAAGCATAGGCTAAAACTACATAAATACAATTTAATAAAGCATAGGATAAAACAAAATAAATACAATTTAATAAAGCATAGGATAAAACAACATAAATAAAATTTAATAAAGCATAGGTTAAAACAACATAAATACAATTTAATAAAGCATAGGACAAAACAACATAAATACAATTTAATAAAGCATAGGATAAAACAACATAAATTCAATTTAATGAAACATAGGATAAACAACATAAATACAATTTAATAAAGCATAGGACAAAACAACATAAATACAATTTAATTAAGCATATGTTAAAACAACATAAATACTATTTAATAAAGCATAAGATAAAACAACATGAATATAATTTAGTAAAGCATGAGATAAAACAACATGAATACAATTTAATAAAGCATAGGATAAAACAACATAAATACAATTTAATAAAGCATAGGCTAAAACTACATAAATACAATTTAATAAAGCATAGGATAAAACAAATTAAATACAATTTAATAAAGCATAGGATAAAACAACATAAATTCAATTTAATAAAGCATAGGATAAAAAAACATAAATACAATTTAATAAAGCATAGGATAAAACAACATAAATACAATTTAATAAAGCATAGTTTAAAACAACATAAATACAATTTAATAAAGCATAGGATAAAACCACAGAAATACAATTTAATAAAGCATAGGATAAAACAACATAAATACAATTTAATAAAGCATAGGATAAAACAACATAAATACAATTTAATAAAGCATAGGATAAAACAACATAAATACAATTTAATAAAGCATAGGATAAAACAACATAAATAAAATTTAATAAAGCATAGGTTAAAACAACATAAATACAATTTAATAAAGCATAGTTTAAAACAACATAAATACAATTTAATAAAGCATAGGATAAAACAACATAAATACAATTTAATGAAACATAGGATAAACAACATAAATACAATTTAATAAAGCATAGGACAAAACAACATAAATACAATTTAATTAAGCATATGTTAAAACAACATAAATACTATTTAATAAAGCATAAGATAAAACAACATGAATATAATTTAGTAAAGCATAAGATAAAACAACATAAATACAATTTAATAAAGCATAGTTTAAAACAACATAAATACAATTTAATAAAGCATAGGATAAAACCACAGAAATACAATTTAATAAAGCATAGGATAAAACAACATAAATACAATTTAATAAAGCATAGGATAAAACAACATAAATACAATTTAATAAAGCATAGGATAAAACAACATAAATACAATTTAATAAAGCATAGGATAAAACAACATAAATAAAATTTAATAAAGCATAGGTTAAAACAACATAAATACAATTTAATAAAGCATAGTTTAAAACAACATAAATACAATTTAATAAAGCATAGGATAAAACAACATAAATACAATTTAATGAAACATAGGATAAACAACATAAATACAATTTAATAAAGCATAGGACAAAACAACATAAATACAATTTAATTAAGCATATGTTAAAACAACATAAATACTATTTAATAAAGCATAAGATAAAACAACATGAATATAATTTAGTAAAGCATAAGATAAAACAACATGAATACAATTTAATAAAGCATAGGATAAAACAACATAAATACAATTTAATAAAGCATAGGCTAAAACTACATAAATACAATTTAATAAAGCATAGGATAAAACAAATTAAATACAATTTAATAAAGCATAGGATAAAACAACATAAATTCAATTTAATAAAGCATAGGATAAACAACATAAATAAAATTTAATAAAGCATAGGTTAAAACAACATAAATACAATTTAATAAAGCATCGGACAAAACAACATAAATACAATTTAATAAAGCATAGGATAAAACAACATAAATACAATTTATAAAGCATAGGATAAAACAACATAAATACAATTTAATAAAGCATAGGATAAAACATCATAAATACAATTTAATAAAGCATAGGATAAAACAACATAAATACAATTTAATAAAGCATAGGCTAAAACTACATAAATACAATTTAATAAAGCATAGGATAAAACAACATAAATACAATTTAATAAAGCATAGGTTAAAACAACATAAATACAATTTAATAAAGCATAGGATAAAACAACATAAATACAATTTAATAAAGCATAGGATAAAACAACATAAATAAAATTTAATAAAGCATAGGTTAAAACAACATAAATACAATTTAATAAAGCATATGATAAAACAACATAAATACAATTTAATAAAGCATAGGATAAAACAACATAAATACTTTTTAATAAAGCATAGGATAAAACCACATAAATACAATTTAATAAAGTACAGGATAAAACAACATAAATACAATTTAATAAAGCATAGGATAAAACAACATAAATACAATTTAATAAAGCATAGGATAAAACAACATAAATAAAATTTAATAAAGCATAGGTTAAAACAACATAAATACAATTTAATAAAGCATAGTTTAAAACAACATAAATACAATTTAATAAAGCATAGGATAAAACAACATAAATACAATTTAATGAAACATAGGATAAACAACATAAATACAATTTAATAAAGCATAGGACAAAAAAACATAAATACAATTTAATTAAGCATATGTTAAAACAACATAAATACAATTTAATAAAGCATAGGATAAAACAACATAAATACAATTTAATAAAGCATAGGATAAAACAACATAAATAAAATTTAATAAAGCATAGGTTAAAACAACATAAATACAATTTAATAAAGCATATGATAAAACAACATAAATACAATTTAATAAAGCATACGTTAAAACATCATAAATACAATTAAATAAAGCATAGGATAAAACAACATAAATACAATTTAATAAAGCATAGGATAAAACAACATAAATTCAATTTAATAAAGCATAGGATAAAACAACATAAATAAAATTTAATAAAGCATAGGTTAAAACAACATAAATACAATTTAATAAAGCATAGGACAAAACAACATAAATACAATTTAATAAAGCATAGTTTAAAACAACATAAATACACTTTAATAAAGCATAGGATAAAACAAATTAAATACAATTTAATAAAGCATAGGATAAAACAACATAAATTCAATTTAATAAAGCATAGGATAAAACAACATAAATACAATTTAATAAAGCATAGGATAAAACAACATAAATACAATTTAATAAAGCATAAGATAAAACAACATGAATACAATTTAATAAAGCATAGGTTAAAACAACATAAATACAATTGAATAAAGCATAGGATAAAACAACATAAATACAATTTAATAAAGCATAGGATAAAACAACATAAATACAATTTAATAAAGCATAGGATAAAACAACATAAATTCAATTTAATGAAACATAGGATAAACAACATAAATACAATTTAATAAAGCATAGGACAAAACAACATAAATACAATTTAATTAAGCATATGTTAAAACAACATAAATACTATTTAATAAAGCATAAGATAAAACAACATGAATATAATTTAGTAAAGCATAAGATAAAACAACATGAATACAATTTAATAAAGCATAGGATAAAACAACATAAATACAATTTAATAAAGCATAGGCTAAAACTACATAAATACAATTTAATAAAGCATAGGATAAAACAAATTAAATACAATTTAATAAAGCATAGGATAAAACAACATAAATTCAATTTAATAAAGCATAGGATAAAAAAACATAAATACAATTTAATAAAGCATAGGATAAAACAACATAAATACAATTTAATAAAGCATAGTTTAAAACAACATAAATACAATTTAATAAAGCATAGGATAAAACCACAGAAATACAATTTAATAAAGCATAGGATAAAACAACATAAATACAATTTAATAAAGCATAGGATAAAAAAACATAAATACAATTTAATAAAGCATAGGATAAAACAACATAAATACAATTTAATAAAGCATAGGATAAAACAACATAAATAAAATTTAATAAAGCATAGGTTAAAACAACATAAATACAATTTAATAAAGCATAGTTTAAAACAACATAAATACAATTTAATAAAGCATAGGATAAAACAACATAAATACAATTTAATGAAACATAGGATAAACAACATAAATACAATTTAATAAAGCATAGGACAAAACAACATAAATACAATTTAATTAAGCATATGTTAAAACAACATAAATACTATTTAATAAAGCATAATATAAAACAACATGAATATAATTTAGTAAAGCATAAGATAAAACAACATAAATACAATTTAATAAAGCATAGTTTAAAACAACATAAATACAATTTAATAAAGCATAGGATAAAACCACAGAAATACAATTTAATAAAGCATAGGATAAAACAACATAAATAAAATTTAATAAAGCATAGGTTAAAACAACATAAATACAATTTAATAAAGCATATGATAAAACAACATAAATACAATTTAATAAAGCATAGGATAAAACAACATAAATACAATTTAATAAAGCATAGGATAAAACAACATAAATGCAATTTAATAAAGCATAGGATAAAACAACATAAATAAAATTTAATAAAGCATAGGTTAAAACAACATAAATACAATTTAATAAAGCATAGTTTAAAACAACATAAATACAATTTAATAAAGCATAGGATAAAACAACATAAATACAATTTAATGAAACATAGGATAAACAACATAAATACAATTTAATAAAGCATAGGACAAAACAACATAAATACAATTTAATTAAGCATAAGATAAAACAACATGAATATAATTTAGTAAAGCATAAGATAAAACAACATGAATACAATTTAATAAAGCATAGGATAAAACAACATAAATACAATTTAATAAAGCATAGGATAAAATAACATAAATACAATTTAATGAAACATAGGATAAACAACATAAATACAATTTAATAAAGCATAGGACAAAACAACATAAATACTATTTAATAAAGCATAAGATAAAACAACATGAATATAATTTAGTAAAGCATAAGATAAAACAACATGAATACAATTTAATAAAGCATAGGATAAAACAACATAAATACAATTTAATAAAGCATAGGCTAAAACTACATAAATACAATTTAATAAAGCATAGGATAAAACAACATAAATACAATTTAATAAAGCATAGGATAAAACAACATAAATACTTTTTAATAAAGCATAGGATAAAACCACATAAATACAATTTAATAAAGTACAGGATAAAACAACATAAATACAATTTAATAAAGCATAGGATAAAACAACATAAATACAATTTAATAAAGCATAGGATAAAACAACATAAATACAATTTAATAAAGCATAGGATAAAACAACATAAATACAATTTAATAAAGCATACGTTAAAACATCATAAATACAATTAAATAAAGCATAGGATAAAACAACATAAATACAATTTAATAAAGCATAGGATAAAACAACATAAATTCAATTTAATAAAGCATAGGATAAAACAACATAAATACAATTTAATAAAGCACAGGATAAAACAACATAAATACAATTTAATAAAGCATAGGATAAAACAACATAAATACAATTTAATAAAGCATAGGATAAAACAAAATAAATACAATTTAATGAAACATAGGATAAACAACATAAATACAATTTAATAAAGCATAGGACAAAACAACATAAATACAATTTAATTAAGCATATGTTAAAACAACATAAATACTATTTAATAAAGCATAAGATAAAACAACATGAATATAATTTAGTAAAGCATAATATAAAACAACATAAATACAATTTAATAAAGCATAGTATAAAACAACATAAATACAATTTAATAAAGCATAGGATAATACCACAGAAATACAATTTAATAAAGCATAGGATAAAACAACATAAATACAATTTAATAAAGCATAGGATAAAACAACATAAATACAATTTAATAAAGCATAGGATAAAACAACATAAATACAATTTAATAAAGCATAGGATAAAACAACATAAATAAAATTTAATAAAGCATAGGTTAAAACAACATAAATACAATTTAATAAAGCATAGTTTAAAACAACATAAATACAATTTAATAAAGCATAGGATAAAACAACATAAATACAATTTAATGAAACATAGGATAAACAACATAAATACAATTTAATAAAGCATAGGACAAAACAACATAAATACAATTTAATTAAGCATATGTTAAAACAACATAAATACTATTTAATAAAGCATAAGATAAAACAACATGAATATAATTTAGTAAAGCATAAGATAAAACAACATGAATACAATTTAATAAAGCATAGGATAAAACAACATAAATACAATTTAATAAAGCATAGGCTAAAACTACATAAATACAATTTAATAAAGCATAGGATAAAACAAATTAAATACAATTTAATAAAGCATAGGATAAAACAACATAAATTCAATTTAATAAAGCATAGGATAAAAAAACATAAATACAATTTAATAAAGCATAGGATAAAACAACATAAATACAATTTAATAAAGCATAGTTTAAAACAACATAAATACAATTTAATAAAGCATAGGATAAAACCACAGAAATACAATTTAATAAAGCATAGGATAAAACAACATAAATACAATTTAATAAAGCATAGGATAAAACAACATAAATACAATTTAATAAAGCATAGGATAAAACAACATAAATACAATTTAATAAAGCATAGGATAAAACAACATAAATAAAATTTAATAAAGCATAGGTTAAAACAACATAAATACAATTTAATAAAGCATAGTTTAAAACAACATAAATACAATTTAATAAAGCATAGGATAAAACAACATAAATACAATTTAATGAAACATAGGTAAAACAACATAAATACAATTTAATAAAGCATAGGACAAAACAACATAAATACAATTTAATAAAGCATAGTTTAAAACAACATAAATACACTTTAATAAAGCATAGGATAAAACAAATTAAATACAATTTAATAAAGCATAGGATAAAACAACATAAATTCAATTTAATAAAGCATAGGATAAAACAACATAAATACAATTTAATAAAGCATAGGATAAAACAACATAAATACAATTTAATAAAGCATAAGATAAAACAACATGAATACAATTTAATAAAGCATAGGTTAAAACAACATAAATACAATTGAATAAAGCATAGGATAAAACAACATAAATACAATTTAATAAAGCATAGGTTAAAACAACATAAATACAATTTAATAAAGCATAGGATAAAAGAAAATAAATACAATTTAATAAAGCATAGGATAAAACAACATAAATAAAATTTAATAAAGCATAGGTTAAAACAACATAAATACAATTTAATAAAGCATAGGACAAAACAACATAAATACAATTTAATAAAGCATAGGATAAAACAACATAAATTCAATTTAATGAAACATAGGATAAACAACATAAATACAATTTAATAAAGCATAGGCTAAAACTACATAAATACAATTTAATAAAGCATAGGATAAAACTAATTAAATACAATTTAATAAAGCATAGGATAAAACAACATAAATTCAATTTAATAAAGCATAGGATAAAAAAACATAAATACAATTTAATAAAGCATAGGATAAAACAACATAAATACAATTTAATAAAGCATAGTTTAAAACAACATAAATACAATTTAATAAAGCATAGGATAAAACCACAGAAATACAATTTAATAAAGCATAGGATAAAACAACATAAATACAATTTAATAAAGCATAGGATAAAACAACATAAATACAATTTAATAAAGCATAGGATAAAACAACATAAATACAATTTAATAAAGCATAGGATAAAACAACATAAATAAAATTTAATAAAGCATAGGTTAAAACAACATAAATACAATTTAATAAAGCATAGTTTAAAACAACATAAATACAATTTAATAAAGCATAGGATAAACAACATAAATACAATTTAATAAAGCATAGGACAAAACAACATAAATACTATTTAATAAAGCATAAGATAAAACAACATGAATATAATTTAGTAAAGCATAAGATAAAACAACATGAATACAATTTAATAAAGCATAGGATAAAACAACATAAATACAATTTAATAAAGCATAGGCTAAAACTACATAAATACAATTTAATAAAGCATAGGATAAAACAACATAAATACAATTTAATAAAGCATAGGATAAAACAACATAAATACTTTTTAATAAAGCATAGGATAAAACCACATAAATACAATTTAATAAAGTACAGGATAAAACAACATAAATACAATTTAATAAAGCATAGGATAAAACAACATAAATACAATTTAATAAAGCATAGGATAAAACAACATAAATACAATTTAATAAAGCATAGGATAAAACAACATAAATACAATTTAATAAAGCATACGTTAAAACATCATAAATACAATTAAATAAAGCATAGGATAAAACAACATAAATACAATTTAATAAAGCATAGGATAAAACAACATAAATTCAATTTAATAAAGCATAGGATAAAACAACATAAATACAATTTAATAAAGCACAGGATAAAACAACATAAATACAATTTAATAAAGCATAGGATAAAACAACATAAATACAATTTAATAAAGCATAGGATAAAACAAAATAAATACAATTTAATGAAACATAGGATAAACAACATAAATACAATTTAATAAAGCATAGGACAAAACAACATAAATACAATTTAATTAAGCATATGTTAAAACAACATAAATACTATTTAATAAAGCATAAGATAAAACAACATGAATATAATTTAGTAAAGCATAATATAAAACAACATAAATACAATTTAATAAAGCATAGTATAAAACAACATAAATACAATTTAATAAAGCATAGGATAATACCACAGAAATACAATTTAATAAAGCATAGGATAAAACATCATAAATACAATTTAATAAAGCATAGGATAAAACAACATAAATACAATTTAATAAAGCATAGGATAAAACAACATAAATACAATTTAATAAAGCATAGGATAAAACAACATAAATAAAATTTAATAAAGCATAGGTTAAAACAACATAAATACAATTTAATAAAGCATAGTTTAAAACAACATAAATACAATTTAATAAAGCATAGGATAAAACAACATAAATACAATTTAATGAAACATAGGATAAACAACATAAATACAATTTAATAAAGCATAGGACAAAACAACATAAATACAATTTAATTAAGCATATGTTAAAACAACATAAATACTATTTAATAAAGCATAAGATAAAACAACATGAATATAATTTAGTAAAGCATAAGATAAAACAACATGAATACAATTTAATAAAGCATAGGATAAAACAACATAAATACAATTTAATAAAGCATAGGCTAAAACTACATAAATACAATTTAATAAAGCATAGGATAAAACAAATTAAATACAATTTAATAAAGCATAGGATAAAACAACATAAATTCAATTTAATAAAGCATAGGATAAAAAAACATAAATACAATTTAATAAAGCATAGGATAAAACAACATAAATACAATTTAATAAAGCATAGTTTAAAACAACATAAATACAATTTAATAAAGCATAGGATAAAACCACAGAAATACAATTTAATAAAGCATAGGATAAAACAACATAAATACAATTTAATAAAGCATAGGATAAAACAACATAAATACAATTTAATAAAGCATAGGATAAAACAACATAAATACAATTTAATAAAGCATAGGATAAAACAACATAAATAAAATTTAATAAAGCATAGGTTAAAACAACATAAATACAATTTAATAAAGCATAGTTTAAAACAACATAAATACAATTTAATAAAGCATAGGATAAAACAACATAAATACAATTTAATGAAACATAGGTAAAACAACATAAATACAATTTAATAAAGCATAGGACAAAACAACATAAATACAATTTAATAAAGCATAGTTTAAAACAACATAAATACACTTTAATAAAGCATAGGATAAAACAAATTAAATACAATTTAATAAAGCATAGGATAAAACAACATAAATTCAATTTAATAAAGCATAGGATAAAACAACATAAATACAATTTAATAAAGCATAGGATAAAACAACATAAATACAATTTAATAAAGCATAAGATAAAACAACATGAATACAATTTAATAAAGCATAGGTTAAAACAACATAAATACAATTGAATAAAGCATAGGATAAAACAACATAAATACAATTTAATAAAGCATAGGTTAAAACAACATAAATACAATTTAATAAAGCATAGGATAAAAGAAAATAAATACAATTTAATAAAGCATAGGATAAAACAACATAAATAAAATTTAATAAAGCATAGGTTAAAACAACATAAATACAATTTAATAAAGCATAGGACAAAACAACATAAATACAATTTAATAAAGCATAGGATAAAACAACATAAATTCAATTTAATGAAACATAGGATAAACAACATAAATACAATTTAATAAAGCATAGGCTAAAACTACATAAATACAATTTAATAAAGCATAGGATAAAACTAATTAAATACAATTTAATAAAGCATAGGATAAAACAACATAAATTCAATTTAATAAAGCATAGGATAAAAAAACATAAATACAATTTAATAAAGCATAGGATAAAACAACATAAATACAATTTAATAAAGCATAGTTTAAAACAACATAAATACAATTTAATAAAGCATAGGATAAAACCACAGAAATACAATTTAATAAAGCATAGGATAAAACAACATAAATACAATTTAATAAAGCATAGGATAAAACAACATAAATACAATTTAATAAAGCATAGGATAAAACAACATAAATACAATTTAATAAAGCATAGGATAAAACAACATAAATAAAATTTAATAAAGCATAGGTTAAAACAACATAAATACAATTTAATAAAGCATAGTTTAAAACAACATAAATACAATTTAATAAAGCATAGGATAAAACAACATAAATACAATTTAATGAAACATAGGATAAACAACATAAATACAATTTAATAAAGCATAGGACAAAACAACATAAATACAATTTAATTAAGCATATGTTAAAACAACATAAATACTATTTAATAAAGCATAAGATAAAACAACATGAATATAATTTAGTAAAGCATAAGATAAAACATAAATAAATACAATTTAATAAAGCATAGTTTAAAACAACATAAATACAATTTAATAAAGCATAGGATAAAACCACAGAAATACAATTTAATAAAGCATAGGATAAAACAACATAAATACAATTTAATAAAGCATAGGATAAAACAACATAAATACAATTTAATAAAGCATAGGATAAAACAACATAAATACAATTTAATAAAGCATAGGATAAAACAACATAAATACAATTTAATAAAGCATAAGATAAAACAACATGAATACAATTTAATAAAGCATAGGTTAAAACAACATAAATACAATTTAATAAAGCATAGGATAAAACAACATAAATACAATTTAATGAAACATAGGTAAAACAACATAAATACAATTTAATAAAGCATAGGACAAAACAACATAAATACAATTTAATAAAGCATAGTTTAAAACAACATAAATACACTTTAATAAAGCATAGGATAAAACAAATTAAATACAATTTAATAAAGCATAGGATAAAACAACATAAATTCAATTTAATAAAGCATAGGATAAAACAACATAAATACAATTTAATAAAGCATAGGATAAAACAACATAAATACAATTTAATAAAGCATAAGATAAAACAACATGAATACAATTTAATAAAGCATAGGTTAAAACAACATAAATACAATTGAATAAAGCATAGGATAAAACAACATAAATACAATTTAATAAAGCATAGTTTAAAACAACATAAATACACTTTAATAAAGCATAGGATAAAACAAATTAAATACAATTTAATAAAGCATAGGATAAAACAACATAAATTCAATTTAATAAAGCATAGGATAAAACAACATAAATACAATTTAATAAAGCATAGGATAAAACAACATAAATACAATTTAATAAAGCATAAGATAAAACAACATGAATACAATTTAATAAAGCATAGGTTAAAACAACATAAATACAATTGAATAAAGCATAGGATAAAACAACATAAATACAATTTAATAAAGCATAGGTTAAAACAACATAAATACAATTTAATAAAGCATAGGATAAAAGAAAATAAATACAATTTAATAAAGCATAGGATAAAACAACATAAATAAAATTTAATAAAGCATAGGTTAAAACAACATAAATACAATTTAATAAAGCATAGGACAAAACAACATAAATACAATTTAATAAAGCATAGGATAAAACAACATAAATTCAATTTAATGAAACATAGGATAAACAACATAAATACAATTTAATAAAGCATAGGCTAAAACTACATAAATACAATTTAATAAAGCATAGGATAAAACTAATTAAATACAATTTAATAAAGCATAGGATAAAACAACATAAATTCAATTTAATAAAGCATAGGATAAAAAAACATAAATACAATTTAATAAAGCATAGGATAAAACAACATAAATACAATTTAATAAAGCATAGTTTAAAACAACATAAATACAATTTAATAAAGCATAGGATAAAACCACAGAAATACAATTTAATAAAGCATAGGACAAAACAACATAAATACAATTTAATTAAGCATATGTTAAAACAACATAAATACTATTTAATAAAGCATAAGATAAAACAACATGAATATAATTTAGTAAAGCATAAGATAAAACAACATAAATACAATTTAATAAAGCATAGTTTAAAACAACATAAATACAATTTAATAAAGCATAGGATAAAACCACAGAAATACAATTTAATAAAGCATAGGATAAAACAACATAAATACAATTTAATAAAGCATAGGATAAAACAACATAAATACAATTTAATAAAGCATAGGATAAAACAACATAAATACAATTTAATAAAGCATAGGATAAAACAACATAAATAAAATTTAATAAAGCATAGGTTAAAACAACATAAATACAATTTAATAAAGCATAGTTTAAAACAACATAAATACAATTTAATAAAGCATACGATAAAACAACATAAATACAATTTAATGAAACATAGGATAAACAACATAAATACAATTTAATAAAGCATAGGACAAAACAACATAAATACAATTTAATTAAGCATATGTTAAAACAACATAAATACTATTTAATAAAGCATAAGATAAAACAACATGAATATAATTTAGTAAAGCATAAGATAAAACAACATGAATACAATTTAATAAAGCATAGGATAAAACAACATAAATACAATTTAATAAAGCATAGGCTAAAACTACATAAATACAATTTAATAAAGCATAGGATAAAACAAATTAAATACAATTTAATAAAGCATAGGATAAAACAACATAAATTCAATTTAATAAAGCATAGGATAAAACAACATAAATAAAATTTAATAAAGCATAGGTTAAAACAACATAAATACAATTTAATAAAGCATCGGACAAAACAACATAAATACAATTTAATAAAGCATAGGATAAAACAACATAAATACAATTTATAAAGCATAGGATAAAACAACATAAATACAATTTAATAAAGCATAGGATAAAACATCATAAATACAATTTAATAAAGCATAGGATAAAACAACATAAATACAATTTAATAAAGCATAGGCTAAAACTACATAAATACAATTTAATAAAGCATAGGATAAAACAACATAAATACAATTTAATAAAGCATAGGTTAAAACAACATAAATACAATTTAATAAAGCATAGGATAAAACAACATAAATACAATTTAATAAAGCATAGGATAAAACAACATAAATAAAATTTAATAAAGCATAGGTTAAAACAACATAAATACAATTTAATAAAGCATATGATAAAACAACATAAATACAATTTAATAAAGCATAGGATAAAACAACATAAATACTTTTTAATAAAGCATAGGATAAAACCACATAAATACAATTTAATAAAGTACAGGATAAAACAACATAAATACAATTTAATAAAGCATAGGATAAAACAACATAAATACAATTTAATAAAGCATAGGATAAAACAACATAAATAAAATTTAATAAAGCATAGGTTAAAACAACATAAATACAATTTAATAAAGCATAGTTTAAAACAACATAAATACAATTTAATAAAGCATAGGATAAAACAACATAAATACAATTTAATGAAACATAGGATAAACAACATAAATACAATTTAATAAAGCATAGGACAAAACAACATAAATACAATTTAATTAAGCATATGTTAAAACAACATAAATACAATTTAATAAAGCATAGGATAAAACAACATAAATACAATTTAATAAAGCATAGGATAAAACAACATAAATAAAATTTAATAAAGCATAGGTTAAAACAACATAAATACAATTTAATAAAGCATATGATAAAACAACATAAATACAATTTAATAAAGCATAGGATAAAACAACATAAATACTTTTTAATAAAGCATAGGATAAAACCACATAAATACAATTTAATAAAGTACAGGATAAAACAACATAAATACAATTTAATAAAGCATAGGATAAAACAACATAAATACAATTTAATAAAGCATAGGATAAAACAACATAAATACAATTTAATAAAGCATAGGATAAAACAACATAAATACAATTTAATAAAGCATACGTTAAAACATCATAAATACAATTAAATAAAGCATAGGATAAAACAACATAAATACAATTTAATAAAGCATAGGATAAAACAACATAAATTCAATTTAATAAAGCATAGGATAAAACAACATAAATAAAATTTAATAAAGCATAGGTTAAAACAACATAAATACAATTTAATAAAGCATAGGACAAAACAACATAAATACAATTTAATAAAGCATAGTTTAAAACAACATAAATACACTTTAATAAAGCATAGGATAAAACAAATTAAATACAATTTAATAAAGCATAGGATAAAACAACATAAATTCAATTTAATAAAGCATAGGATAAAACAACATAAATACAATTTAATAAAGCATAGGATAAAACAACATAAATACAATTTAATAAAGCATAAGATAAAACAACATGAATACAATTTAATAAAGCATAGGTTAAAACAACATAAATACAATTGAATAAAGCATAGGATAAAACAACATAAATACAATTTAATAAAGCATAGGATAAAACAACATAAATACAATTTAATAAAGCATAGGATAAAACAACATAAATTCAATTTAATGAAACATAGGATAAACAACATAAATACAATTTAATAAAGCATAGGACAAAACAACATAAATACAATTTAATTAAGCATATGTTAAAACAACATAAATACTATTTAATAAAGCATAAGATAAAACAACATGAATATAATTTAGTAAAGCATAAGATAAAACAACATGAATACAATTTAATAAAGCATAGGATAAAACAACATAAATACAATTTAATAAAGCATAGGCTAAAACTACATAAATACAATTTAATAAAGCATAGGATAAAACAAATTAAATACAATTTAATAAAGCATAGGATAAAACAACATAAATTCAATTTAATAAAGCATAGGATAAAAAAACATAAATACAATTTAATAAAGCATAGGATAAAACAACATAAATACAATTTAATAAAGCATAGTTTAAAACAACATAAATACAATTTAATAAAGCATAGGATAAAACCACAGAAATACAATTTAATAAAGCATAGGATAAAACAACATAAATACAATTTAATAAAGCATAGGATAAAACAACATAAATACAATTTAATAAAGCATAGGATAAAACAACATAAATACAATTTAATAAAGCATAGGATAAAACAACATAAATAAAATTTAATAAAGCATAGGTTAAAACAACATAAATACAATTTAATAAAGCATAGTTTAAAACAACATAAATACAATTTAATAAAGCATAGGATAAAACAACATAAATACAATTTAATGAAACATAGGATAAACAACATAAATACAATTTAATAAAGCATAGGACAAAACAACATAAATACAATTTAATTAAGCATATGTTAAAACAACATAAATACTATTTAATAAAGCATAAGATAAAACAACATGAATATAATTTAGTAAAGCATAAGATAAAACAACATAAATACAATTTAATAAAGCATAGTTTAAAACAACATAAATACAATTTAATAAAGCATAGGATAAAACCACAGAAATACAATTTAATAAAGCATAGGATAAAACAACATAAATAAAATTTAATAAAGCATAGGTTAAAACAACATAAATACAATTTAATAAAGCATATGATAAAACAACATAAATACAATTTAATAAAGCATAGGATAAAACAACATAAATACAATTTAATAAAGCATAGGATAAAACAACATAAATGCAATTTAATAAAGCATAGGATAAAACAACATAAATAAAATTTAATAAAGCATAGGTTAAAACAACATAAATACAATTTAATAAAGCATAGTTTAAAACAACATAAATACAATTTAATAAAGCATAGGATAAAACAACATAAATACAATTTAATGAAACATAGGATAAACAACATAAATACAATTTAATAAAGCATAGGACAAAACAACATAAATACAATTTAATTAAGCATAAGATAAAACAACATGAATATAATTTAGTAAAGCATAAGATAAAACAACATGAATACAATTTAATAAAGCATAGGATAAAACAACATAAATACAATTTAATAAAGCATAGGATAAAACAACATAAATACAATTTAATGAAACATAGGATAAACAACATAAATACAATTTAATAAAGCATAGGACAAAACAACATAAATACTATTTAATAAAGCATAAGATAAAACAACATGAATATAATTTAGTAAAGCATAAGATAAAACAACATGAATACAATTTAATAAAGCATAGGATAAAACAACATAAATACAATTTAATAAAGCATAGGCTAAAACTACATAAATACAATTTAATAAAGCATAGGATAAAACAACATAAATACAATTTAATAAAGCATAGGATAAAACAACATAAATACTTTTTAATAAAGCATAGGATAAAACCACATAAATACAATTTAATAAAGTACAGGATAAAACAACATAAATACAATTTAATAAAGCATAGGATAAAACAACATAAATACAATTTAATAAAGCATAGGATAAAACAACATAAATACAATTTAATAAAGCATAGGATAAAACAACATAAATACAATTTAATAAAGCATACGTTAAAACATCATAAATACAATTAAATAAAGCATAGGATAAAACAACATAAATACAATTTAATAAAGCATAGGATAAAACAACATAAATTCAATTTAATAAAGCATAGGATAAAACAACATAAATACAATTTAATAAAGCACAGGATAAAACAACATAAATACAATTTAATAAAGCATAGGATAAAACAACATAAATACAATTTAATAAAGCATAGGATAAAACAAAATAAATACAATTTAATGAAACATAGGATAAACAACATAAATACAATTTAATAAAGCATAGGACAAAACAACATAAATACAATTTAATTAAGCATATGTTAAAACAACATAAATACTATTTAATAAAGCATAAGATAAAACAACATGAATATAATTTAGTAAAGCATAATATAAAACAACATAAATACAATTTAATAAAGCATAGTATAAAACAACATAAATACAATTTAATAAAGCATAGGATAAAACCACAGAAATACAATTTAATAAAGCATAGGATAAAACAACATAAATACAATTTAATAAAGCATAGGATAAAACAACATAAATACAATTTAATAAAGCATAGGATAAAACAACATAAATACAATTTAATAAAGCATAGGATAAAACAACATAAATAAAATTTAATAAAGCATAGGTTAAAACAACATAAATACAATTTAATAAAGCATAGTTTAAAACAACATAAATACAATTTAATAAAGCATAGGATAAAACAACATAAATACAATTTATTGAAACATAGGATAAACAACATAAATACAATTTAATAAAGCATAGGACAAAACAACATAAATACAATTTAATTAAGCATATGTTAAAACAACATAAATACTATTTAATAAAGCATAAGATAAAACAACATGAATATAATTTAGTAAAGCATAAGATAAAACAACATGAATACAATTTAATAAAGCATAGGATAAAACAACATAAATACAATTTAATAAAGCATAGGCTAAAACTACATAAATACAATTTAATAAAGCATAGGATAAAACAAATTAAATACAATTTAATAAAGCATAGGATAAAACAACATAAATTCAATTTAATAAAGCATAGGATAAAACAACATAAATAAAATTTAATAAAGCATAGGTTAAAACAACATAAATACAATTTAATAAAGCATAGGACAAAACAACATAAATACAATTTAATAAAGCATAGTTTAAAACAACATAAATACACTTTAATAAAGCATAGGATAAAACAAATTAAATACAATTTAATAAAGCATAGGATAAAACAACATAAATTCAATTTAATAAAGCATAGGATAAAACAACATAAATACAATTTAATAAAGCATAGGATAAAACAACATAAATACAATTTAATAAAGCATAAGATAAAACAACATGAATACAATTTAATAAAGCATAGGTTAAAACAACATAAATACAATTGAATAAAGCATAGGATAAAACAACATAAATACAATTTAATAAAGCATAGGTTAAAACAACATAAATACAATTTAATAAAGCATAGGATAAAAGAAAATAAATACAATTTAATAAAGCATAGGATAAAACAACATAAATAAAATTTAATAAAGCATAGGTTAAAACAACATAAATACAATTTAATAAAGCATAGGACAAAACAACATAAATACAATTTAATAAAGCATAGGATAAAACAACATAAATTCAATTTAATGAAACATAGGATAAACAACATAAATACAATTTAATAAAGCATAGGCTAAAACTACATAAATACAATTTAATAAAGCATAGGATAAAACTAATTAAATACAATTTAATAAAGCATAGGATAAAACAACATAAATTCAATTTAATAAAGCATAGGATAAAAAAACATAAATACAATTTAATAAAGCATAGGATAAAACAACATAAAAACAATTTAATAAAGCATAGTTTAAAACAACATAAATACAATTTAATAAAGCATAGGATAAAACCACAGAAATACAATTTAATAAAGCATAGGATAAAACAACATAAATACAATTTAATAAAGCATAGGATAAAACAACATAAATACAATTTAATAAAGCATAGGATAAAACAACATAAATACAATTTAATAAAGCATAGGATAAAACAACATAAATAAAATTTAATAAAGCATAGGTTAAAACAACATAAATACAATTTAATAAAGCATAGTTTAAAACAACATAAATACAATTTAATAAAGCATAGGATAAAACAACATAAATACAATTTAATGAAACATAGGATAAACAACATAAATACAATTTAATAAAGCATAGGACAAAACAACATAAATACAATTTAATTAAGCATATGTTAAAACAACATAAATACTATTTAATAAAGCATAAGATAAAACAACATGAATATAATTTAGTAAAGCATAAGATAAAACATAAATAAATACAATTTAATAAAGCATAGTTTAAAACAACATAAATACAATTTAATAAAGCATAGGATAAAACCACAGAAATACAATTTAATAAAGCATAGGATAAAACAACATAAATACAATTTAATAAAGCATAGGATAAAACAACATAAATACAATTTAATAAAGCATAGGATAAAACAACATAAATACAATTTAATAAAGCATAGGATAAAACAACATAAATAAAATTTAATAAAGCATAGGTTAAAACAACATAAATACAATTTAATAAAGCATAGTTTAAAACAACATAAATACAATTTAATAAAGCATAGGATAAAACAACATAAATACAATTTAATGAAACATAGGATAAACAACATAAATACAATTTAATAAAGCATAGGACAAAACAACATAAATACAATTTAATTAAGCATATGTTAAAACAACATAAATACTATTTAATAAAGCCTAAGATAAAACAACATGAATATAATTTAGTAAAGCATAAGATAAAACAACATGAATACAATTTAATAAAGCATAGGATAAAACAACATAAATACAATTTAATAAAGCATAGGCTAAAACTACATAAATACAATTTAATAAAGCATAGGATAACACAACATAAATACAATTTAATAAAGCATAGGATAAAACAACATAAATACTTTTTAATAAAGCATAGGATAAAACCACATAAATACAATTTAATAAAGTACAGGATAAAACAACATAAATACAATTTAATAAAGCATAGGATAAAACAACATAAATACAATTTAATAAAGCATAGGATAAAACAACATAAATACAATTTAATAAAGCATAGGATAAAACAACATGAATACAATTTAATAAAGCATACGTTAAAACATCATAAATACAATTAAATAAAGCATAGGATAAAACAACATAAATACAATTTAATAAAGCATAGGATAAAACAACATAAATTCAATTTAATAAAGCATAGGATAAAACCACAGAAATACAATTTAATAAAGCATAGGATAAAACAACATAAATACAATTTAATAAAGCATAGGATAAAACAACATAAATACAATTTAATAAAGCATAGGATAAAACAACATAAATAAAATTTAATAAAGCATAGGTTAAAACAACATAAATACAATTTAATAAAGCATAGGATAAAACAACATAAATACAATTTAATGAAACATAGGATAAACAACATAAATACAATTTAATAAAGCATAGGACAAAACAACATAAATACAATTTAATTAAGCATATGTTAAAACAACATAAATACTATTTAATAAAGCATAAGATAAAACAACATGAATATAATTTAGTAAAGCATAAGATAAAACAACATGAATACAATTTAATAAAGCATAGGATAAAACAACATAAATACAATTTAATAAAGCATAGGCTAAAACTACATAAATACAATTTAATAAAGCATAGGATAAAACAAATTAAATACAATTTAATAAAGCATAGGATAAAACAACATAAATTCAATTTAATAAAGCATAGGATAAAACAACATAAATAAAATTTAATAAAGCATAGGTTAAAACAACATAAATACAATTTAATAAAGCATAGGATAAAACAACATAAATACAATTTAATAAAGCATAGGATAAAACAACATAAATAAAATTTAATAAAGCATAGGTTAAACAACATAAATACAATTTAATAAAGCATATGATAAAACAACATAAATACAATTTAATAAAGCATAGGATAAAACAACATAAATACTTTTTAATAAAGCATAGGATAAAACCACATAAATACAATTTAATAAAGTACAGGATAAAACAACATAAATACAATTTAATAAAGCATAGGATAAAACAACATAAATACAATTTAATAAAGCATAGGATAAAACAACATAAATACAATTTAATAAAGCATAGGATAAAACAACATAAATACAATTTAATAAAGCATACGTTAAAACATCATAAATACAATTAAATAAAGCATAGGATAAAACAACATAAATACAATTTAATAAAGCATAGGATAAAACAACATAAATTCAATTTAATAAAGCATAGGATAAAACAACATAAATAAAATTTAATAAAGCATAGGTTAAAACAACATAAATACAATTTAATAAAGCATAGGACAAAACAACATAAATACAATTTAATAAAGCATAGTTTAAAACAACATAAATACACTTTAATAAAGCATAGCATAAAACAAATTAAATACAATTTAATAAAGCATAGGATAAAACAACATAAATTCAATTTAATAAAGCATAGGATAAAACAACATAAATAAAATTTAATAAAGCATAGGATAAAACAACATAAATACAATTTAATAAAGCATAAGATAAAACAACATGAATACAATTTAATAAAGCATAGGTTAAAACAACATAAATACAATTGAATAAAGCATAGGATAAAACAACATAAATACAATTTAATAAAGCATAGGTTAAAACAACATAAATACAATTTAATAAAGCATAGGATAAAACAAAATAAATACAATTTAATAAAGCATAGGATAAAACAACATAAATAAAATTTAATAAAGCATAGGTTAAAACAACATAAATACAATTTAATAAAGCATAGGACAAAACAACATAAATACAATTTAATAAAGCATAGGATAAAACAACATAAATTCAATTTAATGAAACATAGGATAAACAACATAAATACAATTTAATAAAGCATAGGACAAAACAACATAAATACAATTTAATTAAGCATATGTTAAAACAACATAAATACTATTTAATAAAGCATAAGATAAAACAACATGAATATAATTTAGTAAAGCATGAGATAAAACAACATGAATACAATTTAATAAAGCATAGGATAAAACAACATAAATACAATTTAATAAAGCATAGGCTAAAACTACATAAATACAATTTAATAAAGCATAGGATAAAACAAATTAAATACAATTTAATAAAGCATAGGATAAAACAACATAAATTCAATTTAATAAAGCATAGGATAAAAAAACATAAATACAATTTAATAAAGCATAGGATAAAACAACATAAATACAATTTAATAAAGCATAGGATAAAACCACAGAAATACAATTTAATAAAGCATAGGATAAAACAACATAAATACAATTTAATAAAGCATAGGATAAAACAACATAAATACAATTTAATAAAGCATAGGATAAAACAACATAAATACAATTTAATAAAGCATAGGATAAAACAACATAAATAAAATTTAATAAAGCATAGGTTAAAACAACATAAATACAATTTAATAAAGCATAGTTTAAAACAACATAAATACAATTTAATAAAGCATAGGATAAAACAACATAAATACAATTTAATGAAACATAGGATAAACAACATAAATACAATTTAATAAAGCATAGGACAAAACAACATAAATACAATTTAATTAAGCATATGTTAAAACAACATAAATACTATTTAATAAAGCATAAGATAAAACAACATGAATATAATTTAGTAAAGCATAAGATAAAACAACATAAATACAATTTAATAAAGCATAGTTTAAAACAACATAAATACAATTTAATAAAGCATAGGATAAAACCACAGAAATACAATTTAATAAAGCATAGGATAAAACAACATAAATACAATTTAATAAAGCATAGGATAAAACAACATAAATACAATTTAATAAAGCATAGGATAAAACAACATAAATACAATTTAATAAAGCATAGGATAAAACAACATAAATAAAATTTAATAAAGCATAGGTTAAAACAACATAAATACAATTTAATAAAGCATAGTTTAAAACAACATAAATACAATTTAATAAAGCATAGGATAAAACAACATAAATACAATTTAATGAAACATAGGATAAACAACATAAATACAATTTAATAAAGCATAGGACAAAACAACATAAATACAATTTAATTAAGCATATGTTAAAACAACATAAATACTATTTAATAAAGCATAAGATAAAACAACATGAATATAATTTAGTAAAGCATAAGATAAAACAACATGAATACAATTTAATAAAGCATAGGATAAAACAACATAAATTCAATTTAATAAAGCATAGGCTAAAACTACATAAATACAATTTAATAAAGCATAGGATAAAACAAATTAAATACAATTTAATAAAGCATAGGATAAAACAACATAAATTCAATTTAATAAAGCATAGGATAAAACAACATAAATAAAATTTAATAAAGCATAGGTTAAAACAACATAAATACAATTTAATAAAGCATCGGACAAAACAACATAAATACAATTTAATAAAGCATAGGATAAAACAACATAAATACAATTTATAAAGCATAGGATAAAACAACATAAATACAATTTAATAAAGCATAGGATAAAACATCATAAATACAATTTAATAAAGCATAGGATAAAACAACATAAATACAATTTAATAAAGCATAGGCTAAAACTACATAAATACAATTTAATAAAGCATAGGATAAAACAACATAAATACTTTTTAATAAAGCATAGGATAAAACCACATAAATACAATTTAATAAAGTACAGGATAAAACAACATAAATACAATTTAATAAAGCATATGATAAAACAACATAAATACAATTTAATAAAGCATAGGATAAAACAACATAAATACTTTTTAATAAAGCATAGGATAAAACCACATAAATACAATTTAATAAAGTACAGGATAAAACAACATAAATACAATTTAATAAAGCATAGGATAAAACAACATAAATACAATTTAATAAAGCATAGGATAAAACAACATAAATAAAATTTAATAAAGCATAGGTTAAAACAACATAAATACAATTTAATAAAGCATAGTTTAAAACAACATAAATACAATTTAATAAAGCATAGGATAAAACAACATAAATACAATTTAATGAAACATAGGATAAACAACATAAATACAATTTAATAAAGCATAGGACAAAACAACATAAATACAATTTAATTAAGCATATGTTAAAACAACATAAATACAATTTAATAAAGCATAGGATAAAACAACATAAATACAATTTAATAAAGCATAGGATAAAACAACATAAATAAAATTTAATAAAGCATAGGTTAAAACAACATAAATACAATTTAATAAAGCATATGATAAAACAACATAAATACAATTTAATAAAGCATAGGATAAAACAACATAAATACTTTTTAATAAAGCATAGGATAAAACCACATAAATACAATTTAATAAAGTACAGGATAAAACAACATAAATACAATTTAATAAAGCATAGGATAAAACAACATAAATACAATTTAATAAAGCATAGGATAAAACAACATAAATACAATTTAATAAAGCATAGGATAAAACAACATAAATACAATTTAATAAAGCATACGTTAAAACATCATAAATACAATTAAATAAAGCATAGGATAAAACAACATAAATACAATTTAATAAAGCATAGGATAAAACAACATAAATTCAATTTAATAAAGCATAGGATAAAACAACATAAATAAAATTTAATAAAGCATAGGTTAAAACAAAATAAATACAATTTAATAAAGCATAGGACAAAACAACATAAATACAATTTAATAAAGCATAGTTTAAAACAACATAAATACACTTTAATAAAGCATAGGATAAAACAAATTAAATACAATTTAATAAAGCATAGGATAAAACAACATAAATTCAATTTAATAAAGCATAGGATAAAACAACATAAATACAATTTAATAAAGCATAGGATAAAACAACATAAATACAATTTAATAAAGCATAAGATAAAACAACATGAATACAATTTAATAAAGCATAGGTTAAAACAACATAAATACAATTGAATAAAGCATAGGATAAAACAACATAAATACAATTTAATAAAGCATAGGATAAAACAACATAAATACAATTTAATAAAGCATAGGATAAAACAACATAAATTCAATTTAATGAAACATAGGATAAACAACATAAATACAATTTAATAAAGCATAGGACAAAACAACATAAATACAATTTAATTAAGCATATGTTAAAACAACATAAATACTATTTAATAAAGCATAAGATAAAACAACATGAATATAATTTAGTAAAGCATAAGATAAAACAACATGAATACAATTTAATAAAGCATAGGATAAAACAACATAAATACAATTTAATAAAGCATAGGCTAAAACTACATAAATACAATTTAATAAAGCATAGGATAAAACAAATTAAATACAATTTAATAAAGCATAGGATAAAACAACATAAATTCAATTTAATAAAGCATAGGATAAAAAAACATAAATACAATTTAATAAAGCATAGGATAAAACAACATAAATACAATTTAATAAAGCATAGTTTAAAACAACATAAATACAATTTAATAAAGCATAGGATAAAACCACAGAAATACAATTTAATAAAGCATAGGATAAAACAACATAAATACAATTTAATAAAGCATAGGATAAAACAACAGAAATACAATTTAATAAAGCATAGGATAAAACAACATAAATACAATTTAATAAAGCATAGGATAAAACAACATAAATAAAATTTAATAAAGCATAGGTTAAAACAACATAAATACAATTTAATAAAGCATAGTTTAAAACAACATAAATACAATTTAATAAAGCATAGGATAAAACAACATAAATACAATTTAATGAAACATAGGATAAACAACATAAATACAATTTAATAAAGCATAGGACAAAACAACATAAATACAATTTAATTAAGCATATGTTAAAACAACATAAATACTATTTAATAAAGCATAAGATAAAACAACATGAATATAATTTAGTAAAGCATAAGATAAAACAACATAAATACAATTTAATAAAGCATAGTTTAAAACAACATAAATACAATTTAATAAAGCATAGGATAAAACCACAGAAATACAATTTAATAAAGCATAGGATAAAACAACATAAATAAAATTTAATAAAGCATAGGTTAAAACAACATAAATACAATTTAATAAAGCATATGATAAAACAACATAAATACAATTTAATAAAGCATAGGATAAAACAACATAAATACAATTTAATAAAGCATAGGATAAAACAACATAAATACAATTTAATAAAGCATAGGATAAAACAACATAAATAAAATTTAATAAAGCATAGGTTAAAACAACATAAATACAATTTAATAAAGCATAGTTTAAAACAACATAAATACAATTTAATAATGCATAGGATAAAACAACATAAATACAATTTAATGAAACATAGGATAAACAACATAAATACAATTTAATAAAGCATAGGACAAAACAACATAAATACAATTTAATTAAGCATATGTTAAAACAACATAAATACTATTTAATAAAGCATAAGATAAAACAACATGAATATAATTTAGTAAAGCATAAGATAAAACAACATAAATACAATTTAATAAAGCATAGGATAAAACAACATAAATACAATTTAATAAAGCATAGGATAAAACAACATAAATACAATTTAATAAAGCATAGGATAAAACAACATAAATACAATTTAATAAAGCATACGTTAAAACATCATAAATACAATTAAATAAAGCATAGGATAAAACAACATAAATACAATTTAATAAAGCATAGGATAAAACAACATAAATTCAATTTAATAAAGCATAGGATAAAACAACATAAATAAAATTTAATAAAGCATAGGTTAAAACAACATAAATACAATTTAATAAAGCATAGGACAAAACAACATAAATACAATTTAATAAAGCATAGTTTAAAACAACATAAATACACTTTAATAAAGCATAGGATAAAACAAATTAAATACAATTTAATAAAGCATAGGATAAAACAACATAAATTCAATTTAATAAAGCATAGGATAAAACAACATAAATACAATTTAATAAAGCATAGGATAAAACAACATAAATACAATTTAATAAAGCATAAGATAAAACAACATGAATACAATTTAATAAAGCATAGGTTAAAACAACATAAATACAATTGAATAAAGCATAGGATAAAACAACATAAATACAATTTAATAAAGCATAGGATAAAACAACATAAATACAATTTAATAAAGCATAGGATAAAACAACATAAATTCAATTTAATGAAACATAGGATAAACAACATAAATACAATTTAATAAAGCATAGGACAAAACAACATAAATACAATTTAATTAAGCATATGTTAAAACAACATAAATACTATTTAATAAAGCATAAGATAAAACAACATGAATATAATTTAGTAAAGCATAAGATAAAACAACATGAATACAATTTAATAAAGCATAGGATAAAACAACATAAATACAATTTAATAAAGCATAGGCTAAAACTACATAAATACAATTTAATAAAGCATAGGATAAAACAAATTAAATACAATTTAATAAAGCATAGGATAAAACAACATAAATTCAATTTAATAAAGCATAGGATAAAAAAACATAAATACAATTTAATAAAGCATAGGATAAAACAACATAAATACAATTTAATAAAGCATAGTTTAAAACAACATAAATACAATTTAATAAAGCATAGGATAAAACCACAGAAATACAATTTAATAAAGCATAGGATAAAACAACATAAATACAATTTAATAAAGCATAGGATAAAACAACATAAATACAATTTAATAAAGCATAGGATAAAACAACATAAATACAATTTAATGAAACATAGGATAAACAACATAAATACAATTTAATAAAGCATAGGACAAAACAACATAAATACAATTTAATTAAGCATATGTTAAAACAACATAAATACTATTTAATAAAGCATAAGATAAAACAACATGAATATAATTTAGTAAAGCATAAGATAAAACAACATAAATACAATTTAATAAAGCATAGTTTAAAACAACATAAATACAATTTAATAAAGCATAGGATAAAACCACAGAAATACAATTTAATAAAGCATAGGCTAAAACTACATAAATACAATTTAATAAAGCATAGGATAAAACAAATTAAATACAATTTAATAAAGCATAGGATAAAACAACATAAATTCAATTTAATAAAGCATAGGATAAAAAAACATAAATACAATTTAATAAAGCATAGGATAAAACAACATAAATACAATTTAATAAAGCATAGTTTAAAACAACATAAATACAATTTAATAAAGCATAGGATAAAACCACAGAAATACAATTTAATAAAGCATAGGATAAAACAACATAAATACAATTTAATAAAGCATAGGATAAAACAACATAAATACAATTTAATAAAGCATAGGATAAAACAACATAAATACAATTTAATGAAACATAGGATAAACAACATAAATACAATTTAATAAAGCATAGGACAAAACAACATAAATACAATTTAATTAAGCATATGTTAAAACAACATAAATACTATTTAATAAAGCATAAGATAAAACAACATGAATATAATTTAGTAAAGCATAAGATAAAACAACATAAATACAATTTAATAAAGCATAGTTTAAAACAACATAAATACAATTTAATAAAGCATAGGATAAAACCACAGAAATACAATTTAATAAAGCATAGGATAAAACAACATAAATAAAATTTAATAAAGCATAGGTTAAAACAACATAAATACAATTTAATAAAGCATATGATAAAACAACATAAATACAATTTAATAAAGCATAGGATAAAACAACATAAATACTTTTTAATAAAGCATAGGATAAAACCACATAAATACAATTTAATAAAGTACAGGATAAAACAACATAAATACAATTTAATAAAGCATAGGATAAAACAACATAAATACAATTTAATAAAGCATAGGATAAAACAACATAAATACAATTTAATAAAGCATAGGATAAAACAACATAAATACAATTTAATAAAGCATACGTTAAAACATCATAAATACAATTAAATAAAGCATAGGATAAAACAACATAAATACAATTTAATAAAGCATAGGATAAAACAACATAAATTCAATTTAATAAAGCATAGGATAAAACAACATAAATAAAATTTAATAAAGCATAGGTTAAAACAACATAAATACAATTTAATAAAGCATAGGACAAAACAACATAAATACAATTTAATAAAGCATAGTTTAAAACAACATAAATACACTTTAATAAAGCATAGGATAAAACAAATTAAATACAATTTAATAAAGCATAGGATAAAACAACATAAATAAAATTTAATAAAGCATAGGTTAAAACAACATAAATACAATTTAATAAAGCATAGGACAAAACAACATAAATACAATTTAATAAAGCATAGGACAAAACAACATAAATACAATTTAATTAAGCATATGTTAAAACAACATAAATACTATTTAATAAAGCATAAGATAAAACAACATGAATACAATTTAATAAAGCATAGGATAAAACAACATAAATACAATTTAATAAAGCATAGGCTAAAACTACATAAATACAATTTAATAAAGCATAGGATAAAACAAATTAAATACAATTTAATAAAGCATAGGATAAAACAACATAAATTCAATTTAATAAAGCATAGGATAAAAAAACATAAATACAATTTAATAAAGCATAGGATAAAACAACATAAATACAATTTAATAAAGCATAGTTTAAAACAACATAAATACAATTTAATAAAGCATAGGATAAAACCACAGAAATACAATTTAATAAAGCATAGGATAAAACAACATAAATACAATTTAATAAAGCATAGGATAAAACAACATAAATACAATTTAATAAAGCATAGGATAAAACAACATAAATACAATTTAATAAAGCATAGGATAAAACAACATAAATAAAATTTAATAAAGCATAGGTTAAAACAACATAAATACAATTTAATAAAGCATAGTTTAAAACAACATAAATACAATTTAATAATGCATAGGATAAAACAACATAAATACAATTTAATGAAACATAGGATAAACAACATAAATACAATTTAATAAAGCATAGGACAAAACAACATAAATACAATTTAATTAAGCATATGTTAAAACAACATAAATACTATTTAATAAAGCATAAGATAAAACAACATGAATATAATTTAGTAAAGCATAAGATAAAACAACATAAATACAATTTAATAAAGCATAGTTTAAAACAACATAAATACAATTTAATAAAGCATAGGATAAAACCACAGAAATACAATTTAATAAAGCATAGGATAAAACAACATAAATACAATTTAATAAAGCATAGGATAAAACAACATAAATACAATTTAATAAAGCATAGGATAAAACAACATAAATACAATTTAATAAAGCATAGGATAAAACAACATAAATAAAATTTAATAAAGCATAGGTTAAAACAACATAAATACAATTTAATAAAGCATAGTTTAAAACAACATAAATACAATTTAATAAAGCATAGGATAAAACAACATAAATACAATTTAATGAAACATAGGATAAACAACATAAATACAATTTAATAAAGCATAGGACAAAACAACATAAATACAATTTAATTAAGCATATGTTAAAACAACATAAATACTATTTAATAAAGCATAAGATAAAACAACATGAATATAATTTAGTAAAGCATAAGATAAAACAACATGAATACAATTTAATAAAGCATAGGATAAAACAACATAAATACAATTTAATAAAGCATAGGCTAAAACTACATAAATACAATTTAATAAAGCATAGGATAAAACAAATTAAATACAATTTAATAAAGCATAGGATAAAACAACATAAATTCAATTTAATAAAGCATAGGATAAAACAACATAAATAAAATTTAATAAAGCATAGGTTAAAACAACATAAATACAATTTAATAAAGCATCGGACAAAACAACATAAATACAATTTAATAAAGCATAGGATAAAACAACATAAATACAATTTATAAAGCATAGGATAAAACAACATAAATACAATTTAATAAAGCATAGGATAAAACAACATAAATACAATTTAATAAAGCATAGGCTAAAACTACATAAATACAATTTAATAAAGCATAGGATAAAACATATTAAATACAATTTAATAAAGCATAGGATAAAACAACATAAATTCAATTTAATAAAGCATAGGATAAAAAAACATAAATACAATTTAATAAAGCATAGGATAAAACAACATAAATACAATTTAATAAAGCATAGTTTAAAACAACATAAATACAATTTAATAAAGCATAGGATAAAACCACAGAAATACAATTTAATAAAGCATAGGATAAAACAACATAAATACAATTTAATAAAGCATAGGATAAAACAACATAAATACAATTTAATAAAGCATAGGATAAAACAACATAAATACAATTTAATAAAGCATAGGATAAAACAACATAAATAAAATTTAATAAAGCATAGGTTAAAACAACATAAATACAATTTAATAAAGCATAGTTTAAAACAACATAAATACAATTTAATAAAGCATAGGATAAAACAACATAAATACAATTTAATGAAACATAGGATAAACAACATAAATACAATTTAATAAAGCATAGGACAAAACAACATAAATACAATTTAATTAAGCATATGTTAAAACAACATAAATACTATTTAATAAAGCATAAGATAAAACAACATGAATATAATTTAGTAAAGCATAATATAAAACAACATAAATACAATTTAATAAAGCATAGTTTAAAACAACATAAATACAATTTAATAAAGCATAGGATAAAACCACAGAAATACAATTTAATAAAGCATAGGATAAAACAACATAAATACAATTTAATAAAGCATAGGATAAAACAACATAAATACAATTTAATAAAGCATAGGATAAAACAACATAAATACAATTTAATAAAGCATAGGATAAAACAACATAAATAAAATTTAATAAAGCATAGGTTAAAACAACATAAATACAATTTAATAAAGCATAGTTTAAAACAACATAAATACAATTTAATAAAGCATAGGATAAAACAACATAAATACAATTTAATGAAACATAGGATAAACAACATAAATACAATTTAATAAAGCATAGGACAAAACAACATAAATACAATTTAATTAAGCATATGTTAAAACAACATAAATACTATTTAATAAAGCATAAGATAAAACAACATGAATATAATTTAGTAAAGCATAAGATAAAACAACATGAATACAATTTAATAAAGCATAGGATAAAACAACATAAATACAATTTAATAAAGCATAGGCTAAAACTACATAAATACAATTTAATAAAGCATAGGATAAAACAAATTAAATACAATTTAATAAAGCATAGGATAAAACAACATAAATTCAATTTAATAAAGCATAGGATAAAACAACATAAATAAAATTTAATAAAGCATAGGTTAAAACAACATAAATACAATTTAATAAAGCATCGGACAAAACAACATAAATACAATTTAATAAAGCATAGGATAAAACAACATAAATACAATTTATAAAGCATAGGATAAAACAACATAAATACAATTTAACAAAGCATAGGATAAAACATCATAAATACAATTTAATAAAGCATAGGATAAAACAACATAAATACAATTTAATAAAGCATAGGCTAAAACTACATAAATACAATTTAATAAAGCATAGGATAAAACAACATAAATACAATTTAATAAAGCATAGGTTAAAACAACATAAATACAATTTAATAAAGCATAGGATAAAACAACATAAATACTTTTTAATAAAGCATAGGATAAAACCACATAAATACAATTTAATAAAGTACAGGATAAAACAACATAAATACAATTTAATAAAGCATAGGATAAAACAACATAAATACAATTTAATAAAGCATAGGATAAAACAACATAAATACAATTTAATAAAGCATAGGATAAAACAACATAAATACAATTTAATAAAGCATACGTTAAAACATCATAAATACAATTAAATAAAGCATAGGATAAAACAACATAAATACAATTTAATAAAGCATAGGATAAAACAACATAAATTCAATTTAATAAAGCATAGGATAAAACAACATAAATAAAATTTAATAAAGCATAGGTTAAAACAACATAAATACAATTTAATAAAGCATAGGACAAAACAACATAAATACAATTTAATAAAGCATAGTTTAAAACAACATAAATACACTTTAATAAAGCATAGGATAAAACAAATTAAATAAAATTTAATAAAGCATAGGATAAAACAACATAAATTCAATTTAATAAAGCATAGGATAAAACAACATAAATACAATTTAATAAAGCATAGGATAAAACAACATAAATACAATTTAATAAAGCATAAGATAAAACAACATGAATACAATTTAATAAAGCATAGGTTAAAACAACATAAATACAATTGAATAAAGCATAGCATAAAACAACATAAATGCAATTTAATAAAGCATAGGTTAAAACAACATAAATACAATTTAATAAAGCATAGGATAAAACAAAATAAATACAATTTAATAAAGCATAGGATAAAACAACATAAATAAAATTTAATAAAGCATAGGTTAAAACAACATAAATACAATTTAATAAAGCATAGGACAAAACAACATAAATACAATTTAATAAAGCATAGGATAAAACAACATAAATTCAATTTAATGAAACATAGGATAAACAACATGAATACAATTTAATAAAGCATAGGACAAAACAACATAAATACAATTTAATTAAGCATATGTTAAAACAACATAAATACTATTTAATAAAGCATAAGATAAAACAACATGAATATAATTTAGTAAAGCATAAGATAAAACAACATGAATACAATTTAATAAAGCATAGGATAAAACAACATAAATACAATTTAATAAAGCATAGGCTAAAACTACATAAATACAATTTAATAAAGCATAGGATAAAACAAATTAAATACAATTTAATAAAGCATAGGATAAAACAACATAAATTCAATTTAATAAAGCATTTGATAAAAAAACATAAATACAATTTAATAAAGCATAGGACAAAACAACATAAATACAATTTAATTAAGCATATGTTAAAACAACATAAATACTATTTAATAAAGCATAAGATAAAACAACATGAATATAATTTAGTAAAGCATAATATAAAACAACATAAATACAATTTAATAAAGCATAGTTTAAAACAACATAAATACAATTTAATAAAGCATAGGATAAAACAACATAAATAAAATTTAATAAAGCATAGGTTAAAACAACATAAATACAATTTAATAAAGCATAGTTTAAAACAACATAAATACAATTTAATAAAGCATAGGATAAAACAACATAAATACAATTTAATGAAACATAGGATAAACAACATAAATACAATTTAATAAAGCATAGGACAAAACAACATAAATACAATTTAATTAAGCATATGTTAAAACAACATAAATACTATTTAATAAAGCATAAGATAAAACAACATGAATATAATTTAGTAAAGCATAAGATAAAACAACATGAATACAATTTAATAAAGCATACGATAAAACAACATAAATACAATTTAATAAAGCATAGGCTAAAACTACATAAATACAATTTAATAAAGCATAGGATAAAACAAATTAAATACAATTTAATAAAGCATAGGATAAAACAACATAAATTCAATTTAATAAAGCATAGGATAAAACAACATAAATAAAATTTAATAAAGCATAGGTTAAAACAACATAAATACAATTTAATAAAGCATCGGACAAAACAACATAAATACAATTTAATAAAGCATAGGATAAAACAACATAAATACAATTTATAAAGCATAGGATAAAACAACATAAATACAATTTAATAAAGCATAGGATAAAACATCATAAATACAATTTAATAAAGCATAGGATAAAAAAACATAAATACAATTTAATAAAGCATAGGCTAAAACTACATAAATACAATTTAATAAAGCATAGGATAAAACAACATAAATACAATTTAATAAAGCATAGGTTAAAACAACATAAATACAATTTAATAAAGCATAGGATAAAACAACATAAATACAATTTAATAAAGCATAGGATAAAACAACATAAATAAAATTTAATAAAGCATAGGTTAAAACAACATAAATACAATTTAATAAAGCATATGATAAAACAACATAAATACAATTTAATAAAGCATAGGATAAAACAACATAAATACTTTTTAATAAAGCATAGGATAAAACCACATGAATACAATTTAATAAAGTACAGGATAAAACAACATAAATACAATTTAATAAAGCATAGGATAAAACAACATAAATACAATTTAATAAAGCATAGGATAAAACAACATAAATACAATTTAATAAAGCATAGGTTAAAACAACATAAATACAATTTAATAAAGCATAGGACAAAACAACATAAATACAATTTAATAAAGCATAGTTTAAAACAACATAAATACACTTTAATAAAGCATAGGATAAAACAAATTAAATACAATTTAATAAAGCATAGGATAAAACAACATAAATTCAATTTAATAAGGCATAGGATAAAACAACATAAATACAATTTAATAAAGCATAGGATAAAACAACATAAATACAATTTAATAAAGCATAAGATAAAACAACATGAATACAATTTAATAAAGCATAGGTTAAAACAACATAAATACAATTTAATAAAGCATAGTTTAAAACAACATAAATACAATTTAATAAAGCATAGGATAAAACAACATAAATACAATTTAATGAAACATAGGATAAACAACATAAATACAATTTAATAAAGCATAGGACAAAACAACATAAATACAATTTAATTAAGCATATGTTAAAACAACATAAATACAATTTAATAAAGCATAGGATAAAACAACATAAATACTTTTTAATAAAGCATAGGATAAAACCACATAAATACA
This sequence comes from Phyllobates terribilis, assembly GCF_046119375.1. Lineage (NCBI taxonomy): Eukaryota > Metazoa > Chordata > Amphibia > Anura > Dendrobatidae > Phyllobates > Phyllobates terribilis. The sequence continues at coordinate 3,579,673 of NW_027362778.1, forward strand.
ATTTAATAAAGTACAGGATAAAACAACATAAATACAATTTAATAAAGCATAGGATAAAACAACATAAATACAATTTAATAAAGCATAGGATAAAACAACATAAATACAATTTAATAAAGCATAGGATAAAACAACATAAATACAATTTAATAAAGCATACGTTAAAACATCATAAATACAATTAAATAAAGCGTAGGATAAAACAACATAAATACAATTTAATGAAACATAGGATAAACAACATAAATACAATTTAATAAAGCATAGGACAAAACAACATAAATACAATTTAATTAAGCATATGTTAAAACAACATAAATACTATTTAATAAAGCATAAGATAAAACAACATGAATATAATTTAGTAAAGCATAAGATAAAACAACATGAATACAATTTAATAAAGCATAGGATAAAACAACATAAATACAATTTAATAAAGCATAGGCTAAAACAACATAAATACAATTTAATAAAGCATAGGATAAAACAACATAAATACAATTTAATAAAGCATAGGATAAAACAACATAAATACAATTTAATAAAGCATAGGATAAAACAACATAAATACAATTTAATAAAGCATAGGATAAAACAACATAAATACAATTTAATAAAGCATAGGATAAAACAACATAAATAAAATTTAATAAAGCATAGGTTAAAACAACATAAATACAATTTAATAAAGCATAGTTTAAAACAACATAAATACAATTTAATAAAGCATAGGATAAAACAACATAAATACAATTTAATGAAACATAGGATAAACAACATAAATACAATTTAATAAAGCATAGGACAAAACAACATAAATACAATTTAATTAAGCATATGTTAAAACAACATAAATACTATTTAATAAAGCATAAGATAAAACAACATGAATATAATTTAGTAAAGCATAAGATAAAACAACATAAATACAATTTAATAAAGCATAGTTTAAAACAACATAAATACAATTTAATAAAGCATAGGATAAAACCACAGAAATACAATTTAATAAAGCATAGGATAAAACAACATAAATACAATTTAATAAAGCATAGGATAAAACAACATAAATACAATTTAATAAAGCATAGGATAAAACAACATAAATACAATTTAATAAAGCATAGGATAAAACAACATAAATAAAATTTAATAAAGCATAGGTTAAAACAACATAAATACAATTTAATAAAGCATAGTTTAAAACAACATAAATACAATTTAATAAAGCATAGGATAAAACAACATAAATACAATTTAATGAAACATAGGATAAACAACATAAATACAATTTAATAAAGCATAGGACAAAACAACATAAATACAATTTAATTAAGCATATGTTAAAACAACATAAATACTATTTAATAAAGCATAAGATAAAACAACATGAATACAATTTAATAAAGCATAGGATAAAACAACATAAATACAATTTAATAAAGCATAGGCTAAAACTACATAAATACAATTTAATAAAGCATAGGATAAAACAACATAAATACAATTTAATAAAGCATAGGATAAAACAACATAAATACTTTTCAATAAAGCATAGGATAAAACCACATAAATACAATTTAATAAAGTACAGGATAAAACAACATAAATACAATTTAATAAAGCATAGGATAAAACAACATAAATATAATTTAATAAAGCATAGGATAAAACAACATAAATACAATTTAATAAAGCATAGGATAAAACAACATAAATACAATTTAATAAAGCATACGTTAAAACATCATAAATACAATTAAATAAAGCATAGGATAAAACAACATAAATACAATTTAATAAAGCATAGGATAAAACAACATAAATTCAATTTAATAAAGCATAGGATAAAACAACATAAATACAATTTAATAAAGCACAGGATAAAACAACATAAATACAATTTAATAAAGCATAGGATAAAACAACATAAATACAATTTAATAAAGCATAGGATAAAACAACATAAATACAATTTAATGAAACATAGGATAAACAACATAAATACAATTTAAAAAGCATAGGACAAAACAACATAAATACAATTTAATTAAGCATATGTTAAAACAACATAAATACTATTTAATAAAGCATAAGATAAAACAACATGAATATAATTTAGTAAAGCATAATATAAAACAACATAAATACAATTTAATAAAGCATAGTTTAAAACAACATTAATACAATTTAATAAAGCATAGGATAAAACAACATAAATAAAATTTAATAAAGCATAGGTTAAAACAACATAAATACAATTTAATAAAGCATAGTTTAAAACAACATAAATACAATTTAATAAAGCATAGGATAAAACAACATAAATACAATTTAATGAAACATAGGATAAACAACATAAATACAATTTAATAAAGCATAGGACAAAACAACATAAATACAATTTAATTAAGCATATGTTAAAACAACATAAATACTATTTAATAAAGCATAAGATAAAACAACATGAATATAATTTAGTAAAGCATAAGATAAAACAACATGAATACAATTTAATAAAGCATAGGATAAAACAACATAAATACAATTTAATAAAGCATAGGCTAAAACTACATAAATACAATTTAATAAAGCATAGGATAAAACAAATTAAATACAATTTAATAAAGCATAGGATAAAACAACATAAATTCAATTTAATAAAGCATAGGATAAAACAACATAAATAAAATTTAATAAAGCATAGGTTAAAACAACATAAATACAATTTAATAAAGCATCGGACAAAACAACATAAATACAATTTAATAAAGCATAGGATAAAACAACATAAATACAATTTATAAAGCATAGGATAAAACAACATAAATACAATTTAATAAAGCATAGGATAAAACATCATAAATACAATTTAATAAAGCATAGGATAAAACAACATAAATACAATTTAATAAAGCATAGGCTAAAACTACATAAATACAATTTAATAAAGCATAGGATAAAACAACATAAATACAATTTAATAAAGCATAGGTTAAAACAACATAAATACAATTTAATAAAGCATAGGATAAAACAACATAAATACAATTTAATAAAGCATAGGATAAAACAACATAAATACTTTTTAATAAAGCATAGGATAAAACCACATAAATACAATTTAATAAAGTACAGGATAAAACAACATAAATACAATTTAATAAAGCATAGGATAAAACAACATAAATACAATTTAATAAAGCATAGGATAAAACAACATAAATACAATTTAATAAAGCATAGGATAAAACAACATAAATACAATTTAATAAAGCATACGTTAAAACATCATAAATACAATTAAATAAAGCATAGGATAAAACAACATAAATACAATTTAATAAAGCATAGGATAAAACAACATAAATTCAATTTAATAAAGCATAGGATAAAACAACATAAATAAAATTTAATAAAGCATAGGTTAAAACAACATAAATACAATTTAATAAAGCATAGGACAAAACAACATAAATACAATTTAATAAAGCATAGTTTAAAACAACATAAATACACTTTAATAAAGCATAGGATAAAACAAATTAAATACAATTTAATAAAGCATAGGATAAAACAACATAAATTCAATTTAATAAAGCATAGGATAAAACAACATAAATACAATTTAATAAAGCATAAGATAAAACAACATGAATACAATTTAATAAAGCATAGGTTAAAACAACATAAATACAATTGAATAAAGCATAGGATAAAACAACATAAATACAATTTAATAAAGCATAGGTTAAAACAACATAAATACAATTTAATAAAGCATAGGATAAAACAACATAAATTCAATTTAATAAAGCATAGGATAAAACAAATTAAATACAATTTAATAAAGCATAGGATAAAACAACATAAATTCAATTTAATAAAGCATAGGATAAAAAAACATAAATACAATTTAATAAAGCATAGGATAAAACAACATAAATACAATTTAATAAAGCATAGTTTAAAACAACATAAATACAATTTAATAAAGCATAGGATAAAACCACAGAAATACAATTTAATAAAGCATAGGATAAAACAACATAAATTCAATTTAATGAAATATAGGATAAACAACATAAATACAATTTAATAAAGCATAGGACAAAACAACATAAATACAATTTAAATAAGCATATGTTAAAACAACATAAATACTATTTAATAAAGCATAAGATAAAACAACATGAATATAATTTAGTAAAGCATAAGATAAAACAACATGAATACAATTTAATAAAGCATAGGATAAAACAACATAAATACAATTTAATAAAGCATAGGCTAAAACTACATAAATACAATTTAATAAAGCATAGGATAAAACAAATTAAATACAATTTAATAAAGCATAGGATAAAACAACATAAATTCAATTTAATAAAGCATAGGATAAAAAAACATAAATACAATTTAATAAAGCATAGGATAAAACAACATAAATACAATTTAATAAAGCATAGTTTAAAACAACATAAATACAATTTAATAAAGCATAGGATAAAACCACAGAAATACAATTTAATAAAGCATAGGATAAAACAACATAAATACAATTTAATAAAGCATAGGATAAAACAACATAAATACAATTTAATAAAGCATAGGATAAAACAACATAAATACAATTTAATAAAGCATAGGATAAAACAACATAAATAAAATTTAATAAAGCATAGGTTAAAACAACATAAATACAATTTAATAAAGCATAGTTTAAAACAACATAAATACAATTTAATAAAGCATAGGATAAAACAACATAAATACAATTTAATGAAACATAGGATAAACAACATAAATACAATTTAATAAAGCATAGGACAAAACAACATAAATACAATTTAATTAAGCATATGTTAAAACAACATAAATACTATTTAATAAAGCATAAGATAAAACAACATGAATATAATTTAGTAAAGCATAATATAAAACAACATAAATACAATTTAATAAAGCATAGGATAAAACAACATAAATACAATTTAATAAAGCATACGTTAAAACATCATAAATACAATTAAATAAAGCATAGGATAAAACAACATAAATACAATTTAATAAAGCATAGGATAAAACAACATAAATTCAATTTAATAAAGCATAGGATAAAACAACATAAATACAATTTAATAAAGCATAGGCTAAAACTACATAAATACAATTTAATAAAGCATAGGATAAAACAAATTAAATACAATTTAATAAAGCATAGGATAAAACAACATAAATTCAATTTAATAAAGCATAGGATAAAACAACATAAATAAAATTTAATAAAGCATAGGTTAAAACAACATAAATACAATTTAATAAAGCATCGGACAAAACAACATAAATACAATTTAATAAAGCATAGGATAAAACAACATAAATACAATTTATAAAGCATAGGATAAAACAACATAAATACAATTTAATAAAGCATAGGATAAAACATCATAAATACAATTTAATAAAGCATAGGATAAAACAACATAAATACAATTTAATAAAGCATAGGCTAAAACTACATAAATACAATTTAATAAAGCATAGGATAAAACAACATAAATACAATTTAATATAGCATAGGTTAAAACAACATAAATACAATTTAATAAAGCATAGGATAAAACAACATAAATACAATTTAATAAAGCATAGGATAAAACAACATAAATAAAATTTAATAAAGCATAGGTTAAAACAACATAAATACAATTTAATAAAGCATATGATAAAACAACATAAATACAATTTAATAAAGCATAGGCTAAAACTACATAAATACAATTTAATAAAGCATAGGATAAAACAAATTAAATACAATTTAATAAAGCATAGGATAAAACAACATAAATTCAATTTAATAAAGCATAGGATAAAACAACATAAATAAAATTTAATAAAGCATAGGATAAAACAACATAAATTCAATTTAATAAAGCATAGGATAAAACAACATAAATACAATTTAATAAAGCATAGGATAAAACAACATAAATACAATTTAATAAAGCATAAGATAAAACAACATGAATACAATTTAATAAAGCATAGGTTAAAACAACATAAATACAATTGAATAAAGCATAGGATAAAACAACATAAATGCAATTTAATAAAGCATAGGTTAAAACAACATAAATACAATTTAATAAAGCATAGGATAAAACAAAATAAATACAATTTAATAAAGCATAGGATAAAACAACATAAATAAAATTTAATAAAGCATAGGTTAAAACAACATAAATACAATTTAATAAAGCATAGGACAAAACAACATAAACACAATTTAATAAAGCATAGGATAAAACAACATAAATTCAATTTAATGAAACATAGGATAAACAACATGAATACAATTTAATAAAGCATAGGACAAAACAACATAAATACAATTTAATTAAGCATATGTTAAAACAACATAAATACTATTTAATAAAGCATAAGATAAAACAACATGAATATAATTTAGTAAAGCATAAGATAAAACAACATGAATACAATTTAATAAAGCATAGGATAAAACAACATAAATACAATTTAATAAAGCATAGGCTAAAACTACATAAATACAATTTAATAAAGCATAGGATAAAACAACATAAATACAATTTAATAAAGCATAGGCTAAAACTACATAAATACAATTTAATAAAGCATAGGATAAAACAACATAAATACAATTTAATAAAGCATAGGTTAAAACAACATAAATACAATTTAATAAAGCATAGGATAAAACAACATAAATACTTTTTAATAAAGCATAGGATAAAACCACATAAATACAATTTAATAAAGTACAGGATAAAACAACATAAATACAATTTAATAAAGCATAGGATAAAACAACATAAATACAATTTAATAAAGCATAGGATAAAACAACATAAATACAATTTAATAAAGCATAGGATAAAACAACATAAATACAATTTAATAAAGCATACGTTAAAACATCATAAATACAATTAAATAAAGCAAAGGATAAAACAACATAAATACAATTTAATAAAGCATAGGATAAAACAACATAAATTCAATTTAATAAAGCATAGGATAAAACAACATAAATACAATTTAATAAAGCATAGGCTAAAACTACATAAATACAATTTAATAAAGCATAGGATAAAACAAATTAAATACAATTTAATAAAGCATAGGATAAAACAACATAAATTCAATTTAATAAAGCATAGGATAAAACAACATAAATAAAATTTAATAAAGCATAGGTTAAAACAACATAAATACAATTTAATAAAGCATCGGACAAAACAACATAAATACAATTTAATAAAGCATAGGATAAAACAACATAAATACAATTTATAAAGCATAGGATAAAACAACATAAATACAATTTAATAAAGCATAGGATAAAACATCATAAATACAATTTAATAAAGCATAGGATAAAACAACATAAATACAATTTAATAAAGCATAGGCTAAAACTACATAAATACAATTTAATAAAGCATAGGATAAAACAACATAAATACAATTTAATAAAGCATAGGTTAAAACAACATAAATACAATTTAATAAAGCATAGGATAAAACAACATAAATACAATTTAATAAAGCATAGGATAAAACAACATAAATAAAATTTAATAAAGCATAGGTTAAAACAACATAAATACAATTTAATAAAGCATATGATAAAACAACATAAATACAATTTAATAAAGCATAGGCTAAAACTACATAAATACAATTTAATAAAGCATAGGATAAAACAAATTAAATACAATTTAATAAAGCATAGGATAAAACAACATAAATTCAATTTAATAAAGCATAGGATAAAACAACATAAATAAAATTTAATAAAGCATAGGATAAAACAACACAAATTCAATTTAATAAAGCATAGGATAAAACAACATAAATACAATTTAATAAAGCATAGGATAAAACAACATAAATACAATTTAATAAAGCATAAGATAAAACAACATGAATACAATTTAATAAAGCATAGGTTAAAACAACATAAATACAATTGAATAAAGCATAGGATAAAACAACATAAATGCAATTTAATAAAGCATAGGTTAAAACAAAATAAATACAATTTAATAAAGCATAGGATAAAACAAAATAAATACAATTTAATAAAGCATAGGATAAAACAACATAAATAAAATTTAATAAAGCATAGGTTAAAACAACATAAATACAATTTAATAAAGCATAGGACAAAACAACATAAATACAATTTAATAAAGCATAGGATAAAACAACATAAATTCAATTTAATGAAACATAGGATAAACAACATGAATACAATTTAATAAAGCATAGGACAAAACAACATAAATACAATTTAATTAAGCATATGTTAAAACAACATAAATACTATTTAATAAAGCATAAGATAAAACAACATGAATATAATTTAGTAAAGCATAAGATAAAACAACATGAATACAATTTAATAAAGCATAGGATAAAACAACATAAATACAATTTAATAAAGCATAGGCTAAAACTACATAAATACAATTTAATAAAGCATAGGATAAAACAAATTAAATACAATTTAATAAAGCATAGGATAAAACAACATAAATTCAATTTAATAAAGCATAGGATAAAAAAACATAAATACAATTTAATAAAGCATAGGACAAAACAACATAAATACAATTTAATTAAGCATATGTTAAAACAACATAAATACTATTTAATAAAGCATAAGATAAAACAACATGAATATAATTTAGTAAAGCATAATATAAAACAACATAAATACAATTTAATAAAGCATAGTTTAAAACAACATAAATAAAATTTAATAAAGCATAGGTTAAAACAACATAAATACAATTTAATAAAGCATAGGACAAAACAACATAAATACAATTTAATAAAGCATAGGATAAAACAACATAAATTCAATTTAATGAAACATAGGATAAACAACATGAATACAATTTAATAAAGCATAGGACAAAACAACATAAATACAATTTAATTAAGCATATGTTAAAACAACATAAATACTATTTAATAAAGCATAAGATAAAACAACATGAATATAATTTAGTAAAGCATAAGATAAAACAACATGAATACAATTTAATAAAGCATAGGATAAAACAACATAAATACAATTTAATAAAGCATAGGCTAAAACTACATAAATACAATTTAATAAAGCATAGGATAAAACAAATTAAATACAATTTAATAAAGCATAGGATAAAACAACATAAATTCAATTTAATAAAGCATAGGATAAAAAAACATAAATACAATTTAATAAAGCATAGGACAAAACAACATAAATACAATTTAATTAAGCATATGTTAAAACAACATAAATACTATTTAATAAAGCATAAGATAAAACAACATGAATATAATTTAGTAAAGCATAATATAAAACAACATAAATACAATTTAATAAAGCATAGTTTAAAACAACATAAATACAATTTAATAAAGCATAGGATAAAACAACATAAATAAAATTTAATAAAGCATAGGTTAAAACAACATAAATACAATTTAATAAAGCATAGTTTAAAACAACATAAATACAATTTAATAAAGCATAGGATAAAACAACATAAATACAATTTAATGAAACATAGGATAAACAACATAAATACAATTTAATAAAGCATAGGACAAAACAACATAAATACAATTTAATTAAGCATATGTTAAAACAACATAAATACTATTTAATAAAGCATAAGATAAAACAACATGAATATAATTTAGTAAAGCATAAGATAAAACAACATGAATACAATTTAATAAAGCATACGATAAAACAACATAAATACAATTTAATAAAGCATAGGCTAAAACTACATAAATACAATTTAATAAAGCATAGGATAAAACAAATTAAATACAATTTAATAAAGCATAGGATAAAACAACATAAATTCAATTTAATAAAGCATAGGATAAAACAACATAAATAAAATTTAATAAAGCATAGGTTAAAACAACATAAATACAATTTAATAAAGCATCGGACAAAACAACATAAATACAATTTAATAAAGCATAGGATAAAACAACATAAATACAATTTATAAAGCATAGGATAAAACAACATAAATACAATTTAATAAAGCATAGGATAAAACATCATAAATACAATTTAATAAAGCATAGGATAAAACAACATAAATACAATTTAATAAAGCATAGGCTAAAACTACATAAATACAATTTAATAAAGCATAGGATAAAACAACATAAATACAATTTAATAAAGCATAGGTTAAAACAACATAAATACAATTTAATAAAGCATAGGATAAAACAACATAAATACAATTTAATAAAGCATAGGATAAAACAACATAAATAAAATTTAATAAAGCATAGGTTAAAACAACATAAATACAATTTAATAAAGCATATGATAAAACAACATAAATACAATTTAATAAAGCATAGGATAAAACAACATAAATACTTTTTAATAAAGCATAGGATAAAACCACATGAATACAATTTAATAAAGTACAGGATAAAACAACATAAATACAATTTAATAAAGCATAGGATAAAACAACATAAATACAATTTAATAAAGCATAGGATAAAACAACATAAATACAATTTAATAAAGCATAGGTTAAAACAACATAAATACAATTTAATAAAGCATAGGACAAAACAACATAAATACAATTTAATAAAGCATAGTTTAAAACAACATAAATACACTTTAATAAAGCATAGGATAAAACAAATTAAATACAATTTAATAAAGCATAGGATAAAACAACATAAATTCAATTTAATAAAGCATAGGATAAAACAACATAAATACAATTTAATAAAGCATAGGATAAAACAACATAAATACAATTTAATAAAGCATACGTTAAAACATCATAAATACAATTAAATAAAGCATAGGATAAAACAACATAAATACAATTTAATAAAGCATAGGATAAAACAACATAAATTCAATTTAATAAAGCATAGGATAAAACAACATAAATACAATTTAATAAAGCATAGGCTAAAACTACATAAATACAATTTAATAAAGCATAGGATAAAACAAATTAAATACAATTTAATAAAGCATAGGATAAAACAACATAAATTCAATTTAATAAAGCATAGGATAAAACAACATAAATAAAATTTAATAAAGCATAGGTTAAAACAACATAAATACAATTTAATAAAGCATCGGACAAAACAACATAAATACAATTTAATAAAGCATAGGATAAAACAACATAAATACAATTTATAAAGCATAGGATAAAACAACATAAATACAATTTAATAAAGCATAGGATAAAACATCATAAATACAATTTAATAAAGCATAGGATAAAACAACATAAATACAATTTAATAAAGCATAGGCTAAAACTACATAAATACAATTTAATAAAGCATAGGATAAAACAACATAAATACAATTTAATAAAGCATAGGTTAAAACAACATAAATACAATTTAATAAAGCATAGGATAAAACAACATAAATACAATTTAATAAAGCATAGGATAAAACAACATAAATAAAATTTAATAAAGCATAGGTTAAAACAACATAAATACAATTTAATAAAGCATATGATAAAACAACATAAATACAATTTAATAAAGCATAGGCTAAAACTACATAAATACAATTTAATAAAGCATAGGATAAAACAAATTAAATACAATTTAATAAAGCATAGGATAAAACAACATAAATTCAATTTAATAAAGCATAGGATAAAACAACATAAATAAAATTTAATAAAGCATAGGATAAAACAACATAAATTCAATTTAATAAAGCATAGGATAAAACAACATAAATACAATTTAATAAAGCATAGGATAAAACAACATAAATACAATTTAATAAAGCATAAGATAAAACAACATGAATACAATTTAATAAAGCATAGGTTAAAACAACATAAATACAATTGAATAAAGCATAGGATAAAACAACATAAATGCAATTTAATAAAGCATAGGTTAAAACAACATAAATACAATTTAATAAAGCATAGGATAAAACAAAATAAATACAATTTAATAAAGCATAGGATAAAACAACATAAATAAAATTTAATAAAGCATAGGTTAAAACAACATAAATACAATTTAATAAAGCATAGGACAAAACAACATAAATACAATTTAATAAAGCATAGGATAAAACAACATAAATTCAATTTAATGAAACATAGGATAAACAACATGAATACAATTTAATAAAGCATAGGACAAAACAACATAAATACAATTTAATTAAGCATATGTTAAAACAACATAAATACTATTTAATAAAGCATAAGATAAAACAACATGAATATAATTTAGTAAAGCATAAGATAAAACAACATGAATACAATTTAATAAAGCATAGGATAAAACAACATAAATACAATTTAATAAAGCATAGGCTAAAACTACATAAATACAATTTAATAAAGCATAGGATAAAACAAATTAAATACAATTTAATAAAGCATAGGATAAAACAACATAAATTCAATTTAATAAAGCATAGGATAAAAAAACATAAATACAATTTAATAAAGCATAGGACAAAACAACATAAATACAATTTAATTAAGCATATGTTAAAACAACATAAATACTATTTAATAAAGCATAAGATAAAACAACATGAATATAATTTAGTAAAGCATAATATAAAACAACATAAATACAATTTAATAAAGCATAGTTTAAAACAACATAAATACAATTTAATAAAGCATAGGATAAAACAACATAAATAAAATTTAATAAAGCATAGGTTAAAACAACATAAATACAATTTAATAAAGCATAGTTTAAAACAACATAAATACAATTTAATAAAGCATAGGATAAAACAACATAAATACAATTTAATGAAACATAGGATAAACAACATAAATACAATTTAATAAAGCATAGGACAAAACAACATAAATACAATTTAATTAAGCATATGTTAAAACAACATAAATACTATTTAATAAAGCATAAGATAAAACAACATGAATATAATTTAGTAAAGCATAAGATAAAACAACATGAATACAATTTAATAAAGCATACGATAAAACAACATAAATACAATTTAATAAAGCATAGGCTAAAACTACATAAATACAATTTAATAAAGCATAGGATAAAACAAATTAAATACAATTTAATAAAGCATAGGATAAAACAACATAAATTCAATTTAATAAAGCATAGGATAAAACAACATAAATAAAATTTAATAAAGCATAGGTTAAAACAACATAAATACAATTTAATAAAGCATCGGACAAAACAACATAAATACAATTTAATAAAGCATAGGATAAAACAACATAAATACAATTTATAAAGCATAGGATAAAACAACATAAATACAATTTAATAAAGCATAGGATAAAACATCATAAATACAATTTAATAAAGCATAGGATAAAACAACATAAATACAATTTAATAAAGCATAGGCTAAAACTACATAAATACAATTTAATAAAGCATAGGATAAAACAACATAAATACAATTTAATAAAGCATAGGTTAAAACAACATAAATACAATTTAATAAAGCATAGGATAAAACAACATAAATACAATTTAATAAAGCATAGGATAAAACAACATAAATAAAATTTAATAAAGCATAGGTTAAAACAACATAAATACAATTTAATAAAGCATATGATAAAACAACATAAATACAATTTAATAAAGCATAGGATAAAACAACATAAATACTTTTTAATAAAGCATAGGATAAAACCACATGAATACAATTTAATAAAGTACAGGATAAAACAACATAAATACAATTTAATAAAGCATAGGATAAAACAACATAAATACAATTTAATAAAGCATAGGATAAAACAACATAAATACAATTTAATAAAGCATAGGTTAAAACAACATAAATACAATTTAATAAAGCATAGGACAAAACAACATAAATACAATTTAATAAAGCATAGTTTAAAACAACATAAATACACTTTAATAAAGCATAGGATAAAACAAATTAAATACAATTTAATAAAGCATAGGATAAAACAACATAAATTCAATTTAATAAAGCATAGGATAAAACAACATAAATACAATTTAATAAAGCATAGGATAAAACAACATAAATACAATTTAATAAAGCATAAGATAAAACAACATGAATACAATTTAATAAAGCATAGGTTAAAACAACATAAATACAATTTAATAAAGCATAGTTTAAAACAACATAAATACAATTTAATAAAGCATAGGATAAAACAACATAAATACAATTTAATGAAACATAGGATAAACAACATAAATACAATTTAATAAAGCATAGGACAAAACAACATAAATACAATTTAATTAAGCATATGTTAAAACAACATAAATACAATTTAATAAAGCATAGGATAAAACAACATAAATACTTTTTAATAAAGCATAGGATAAAACCACATAAATACAATTTAATAAAGTACAGGATAAAACAACATAAATACAATTTAATAAAGCATAGGATAAAACAACATAAATACAATTTAATAAAGCATAGGATAAAACAACATAAATACAATTTAATAAAGCATAGGATAAAACAACATAAATACAATTTAATAAAGCATACGTTAAAACATCATAAATACAATTAAATAAAGCATAGGATAAAACAACATAAATACAATTTAATGAAACATAGGATAAACAACATAAATACAATTTAATAAAGCATAGGACAAAACAACATAAATACAATTTAATTAAGCATATGTTAAAACAACATAAATACTATTTAATAAAGCATAAGATAAAACAACATGAATATAATTTAGTAAAGCATAAGATAAAACAACATGAATACAATTTAATAAAGCATAGGATAAAACAACATAAATACAATTTAATAAAGCATAGGCTAAAACAACATAAATACAATTTAATAAAGCATAGGATAAAACAACATAAATACAATTTAATAAAGCATAGGATAAAACAACATAAATACAATTTAATAAAGCATAGGATAAAACAACATAAATACAATTTAATAAAGCATAGGATAAAACAACATAAATACAATTTAATAAAGCATAGGATAAAACAACATAAATAAAATTTAATAAAGCATAGGTTAAAACAACATAAATACAATTTAATAAAGCATAGTTTAAAACAACATAAATACAATTTAATAAAGCATAGGATAAAACAACATAAATACAATTTAATGAAACATAGGATAAACAACATAAATACAATTTAATAAAGCATAGGACAAAACAACATAAATACAATTTAATTAAGCATATGTTAAAACAACATAAATACTATTTAATAAAGCATAAGATAAAACAACATGAATATAATTTAGTAAAGCATAAGATAAAACAACATAAATACAATTTAATAAAGCATAGTTTAAAACAACATAAATACAATTTAATAAAGCATAGGATAAAACCACAGAAATACAATTTAATAAAGCATAGGATAAAACAACATAAATACAATTTAATAAAGCATAGGATAAAACAACATAAATACAATTTAATAAAGCATAGGATAAAACAACATAAATACAATTTAATAAAGCATAGGATAAAACAACATAAATAAAATTTAATAAAGCATAGGTTAAAACAACATAAATACAATTTAATAAAGCATAGTTTAAAACAACATAAATACAATTTAATAAAGCATAGGATAAAACAACATAAATACAATTTAATGAAACATAGGATAAACAACATAAATACAATTTAATAAAGCATAGGACAAAACAACATAAATACAATTTAATTAAGCATATGTTAAAACAACATAAATACTATTTAATAAAGCATAAGATAAAACAACATGAATACAATTTAATAAAGCATAGGATAAAACAACATAAATACAATTTAATAAAGCATAGGCTAAAACTACATAAATACAATTTAATAAAGCATAGGATAAAACAACATAAATACAATTTAATAAAGCATAGGATAAAACAACATAAATACTTTTTAATAAAGCATAGGATAAAACCACATAAATACAATTTAATAAAGTACAGGATAAAACAACATAAATACAATTTAATAAAGCATAGGATAAAACAACATAAATATAATTTAATAAAGCATAGGATAAAACAACATAAATACAATTTAATAAAGCATAGGATAAAACAACATAAATACAATTTAATAAAGCATACGTTAAAACATCATAAATACAATTAAATAAAGCATAGGATAAAACAACATAAATACAATTTAATAAAGCATAGGATAAAACAACATAAATTCAATTTAATAAAGCATAGGATAAAACAACATAAATACAATTTAATAAAGCACAGGATAAAACAACATAAATACAATTTAATAAAGCATAGGATAAAACAACATAAATACAATTTAATAAAGCATAGGATAAAACAACATAAATACAATTTAATGAAACATAGGATAAACAACATAAATACAATTTAATAAAGCATAGGACAAAACAACATAAATACAATTTAATTAAGCATATGTTAAAACAACATAAATACTATTTAATAAAGCATAAGATAAAACAACATGAATATAATTTAGTAAAGCATAATATAAAACAACATAAATACAATTTAATAAAGCATAGTTTAAAACAACATAAATACAATTTAATAAAGCATAGGATAAAACAACATAAATAAAATTTAATAAAGCATAGGTTAAAACAACATAAATACAATTTAATAAAGCATAGTTTAAAACAACATAAATACAATTTAATAAAGCATAGGATAAAACAACATAAATACAATTTAATGAAACATAGGATAAACAACATAAATACAATTTAATAAAGCATAGGACAAAACAACATAATTACAATTTAATTAAGCATATGTTAAAACAACATAAATACTATTTAATAAAGCATAAGATAAAACAACATGAATATAATTTAGTAAAGCATAAGATAAAACAACATGAATACAATTTAATAAAGCATAGGATAAAACAACATAAATACAATTTAATAAAGCATAGGCTAAAACTACATAAATACAATTTAATAAAGCATAGGATAAAACAAATTAAATACAATTTAATAAAGCATAGGATAAAACAACATAAATTCAATTTAATAAAGCATAGGATAAAACAACATAAATAAAATTTAATAAAGCATAGGTTAAAACAACATAAATACAATTTAATAAAGCATCGGACAAAACAACATAAATACAATTTAATAAAGCATAGGATAAAACAACATAAATACAATTTATAAAGCATAGGATAAAACAACATAAATACAATTTAATAAAGCATAGGATAAAACATCATAAATACAATTTAATAAAGCATAGGATAAAACAACATAAATACAATTTAATAAAGCATAGGCTAAAACTACATAAATACAATTTAATAAAGCATAGGATAAAACAACATAAATACAATTTAATAAAGCATAGGTTAAAACAACATAAATACAATTTAATAAAGCATAGGATAAAACAACATAAATACAATTTAATAAAGCATAGGATAAAACAACATAAATAAAATTTAATAAAGCATAGGTTAAAACAACATAAATACAATTTAATAAAGCATATGATAAAACAACATAAATACAATTTAATAAAGCATAGGATAAAACAACATAAATACTTTTTAATAAAGCATAGGATAAAACCACATAAATACAATTTAATAAAGTACAGGATAAAACAACATAAATACAATTTAATAAAGCATAGGATAAAACAACATAAATACAATTTAATAAAGCATAGGATAAAACAACATAAATACAATTTAATAAAGCATAGGATAAAACAACATAAATACAATTTAATAAAGCATACGTTAAAACATCATAAATACAATTAAATAAAGCATAGGATAAAACAACATAAATACAATTTAATAAAGCATAGGATAAAACAACATAAATTCAATTTAATAAAGCATAGGATAAAACAACATAAATAAAATTTAATAAAGCATAGGTTAAAACAACATAAATACAATTTAATAAAGCATAGGACAAAACAACATAAATACAATTTAATAAAGCATAGTTTAAAACAACATAAATACACTTTAATAAAGCATAGGATAAAACAAATTAAATACAATTTAATAAAGCATAGGATAAAACAACATAAATTCAATTTAATAAAGCATAGGATAAAACAACATAAATACAATTTAATAAAGCATAAGATAAAACAACATGAATACAATTTAATAAAGCATAGGTTAAAACAACATAAATACAATTGAATAAAGCATAGGATAAAACAACATAAATACAATTTAATAAAGGATAGGTTAAAACAACATAAATACAATTTAATAAAGCATAGGATAAAACAAAATAAATACAATTTAATAAAGCATAGGATAAAACAACATAAATAAAATTTAATAAAGCATAGGTTAAAACAACATAAATACAATTTAATAAAGCATAGGACAAAACAACATAAATACAATTTAATAAAGCATAGGATAAAACAACATAAATTCAATTTAATGAAACATAGGATAAACAACATAAATACAATTTAATAAAGCATAGGACAAAACAACATAAATACAATTTAATTAAGCATATGTTAAAACAACATAAATACTATTTAATAAAGCATAAGATAAAACAACATGAATATAATTTAGTAAAGCATAAGATAAAACAACATGAATACAATTTAATAAAGCATAGGATAAAACAACATAAATACAATTTAATAAAGCATAGGCTAAAACTACATAAATACAATTTAATAAAGCATAGGATAAAACAAATTAAATACAATTTAATAAAGCATAGGATAAAACAACATAAATTCAATTTAATAAAGCATAGGATAAAAAAACATAAATACAATTTAATAAAGCATAGGATAAAACAACATAAATACAATTTAATAAAGCATAGTTTAAAACAACATAAATACAATTTAATAAAGCATAGGATAAAACCACAGAAATACAATTTAATAAAGCATAGGATAAAACAACATAAATACAATTTAATAAAGCATAGGATAAAACAACATAAATACAATTTAATAAAGCATAGGATAAAACAACATAAATACAATTTAATAAAGCATAGGATAAAACAACATAAATACAATTTAATAAAGCATAGGTTAAAACAACATAAATACAATTTAATAAAGCATAGTTTAAAACAACATAAATACAATTTAATAAAGCATAGGATAAAACAACATAAATACAATTTAATGAAACATAGGATAAACAACATAAATACAATTTAATAAAGCATAGGACAAAACAACATAAATACAATTTAATTAAGCATATGTTAAAACAACATAAATACTATTTAATAAAGCATAAGATAAAACAACATGAATATAATTTAGTAAAGCATAAGATAAAACAACATAAATACAATTTAATAAAGCATAGTTTAAAACAACATAAATACAATTTAATAAAGCATAGGATAAAACCACAGAAATACAATTTAATAAAGCATAGGATAAAACAACATAAATACAATTTAATAAAGCATAGGATAAAACAACATAAATACAATTTAATAAAGCATAGGATAAAACAACATAAATAAAATTTAATAAAGCATAGGTTAAAACAACATAAATACAATTTAATAAAGCATAGTTTAAAACAACATAAATACAATTTAAAAAAGCATAGGATAAAACAACATAAATACAATTTAATGAAACATAGGATAAACAACATAAATACAATTTAATAAAGCATAGGACAAAACAACATAAATACAATTTAATTAAGCATATGTTAAAACAACATAAATACTATTTAATAAAGCATAAGATAAAACAACATGAATATAATTTAGTAAAGCATAAGATAAAACAACATGAATACAATTTAATAAAGCATAGGATAAAACAACATAAATACAATTTAATAAAGCATAGGCTAAAACTACATAAATACAATTTAACAAAGCATAGGATAAAACAAATTAAATACAATTTAATAAAGCATAGGATAAAACAACATAAATTCAATTTAATAAAGCATAGGATAAAACAACATAAATAAAATTTAATAAAGCATAGGTTAAAACAACATAAATACAATTTAATAAAGCATCGGACAAAACAACATAAATACAATTTAATAAAGCATAGGATAAAACAACATAAATACAATTTATAAAGCATAGGATAAAACAACATAAATACAATTTAATAAAGCATACGTTAAGTATCATAAATACAATTAAATAAAGCATAGGATAAAACAACATAAATACAATTTAATAAAGCATAGGATAAAACAACATAAATTCAATTTAATAAAGCATAGGATAAAACAACATAAATAAAATTTAATAAAGCATAGGTTAAAACAACATAAATACAATTTAATAAAGCATAGGACAAAACAACATAAATACAATTTAATAAAGCATAGTTTAAAACAACATAAATACACTTTAATAAAGCATAGGATAAAACAAATTAAATACAATTTAATAAAGCATAGGATAAAACAACATAAATTCAATTTAATAAAGCATAGGATAAAACAACATAAATACAATTTAATAAAGCATAGGATAAAACAACATAAATACAATTTAATAAAGCATAAGATAAAACAACATGAATACAATTTAATAAAGCATAGGTTAAAACAACATAAATACAATTGAATAAAGCATAGGATAAAACAACATAAATACAATTTAATAAAGCATAGGTTAAAACAACATAAATACAATTTAATAAAGCATAGGATAAAACAAAATAAATACAATTTAATAAAGCATAGGATAAAACAACATAAATAAAATTTAATAAAGCATAGGTTAAAACAACATAAATACAATTTAATAAAGCATAGGACAAAACAACATAAATACAATTTAATAAAGCATAGGATAAAACAACATAAATTCAATTTAATGAAACATAGGATAAACAACATAAATACAATTTAATAAAGCATAGGACAAAACAACATAAATACAATTTAATAAAGCATAGGATAAAACAACATAAATACAATTTAATAAAGCATACGTTAAAACATCATAAATACAATTAAATAAAGCATAGGATAAAACAACATAAATACAATTTAATGAAACATAGGATAAACAACATAAATACAATTTAATAAAGCATAGGACAAAACAACATAAATACAATTTAATTAAGCATATGTTAAAACAACATAAATACTATTTAATAAAGCATAAGATAAAACAACATGAATATAATTTAGTAAAGCATAAGATAAAACAACATGAATACAATTTAATAAAGCATAGGATAAAACAACATAAATACAATTTAATAAAGCATAGGCTAAAACTACATAAATACAATTTAATAAAGCATAGGATAAAACAAATTAAATACAATTTAATAAAGCATAGGATAAAACAACATAAATTCAATTTAATAAAGCATAGGATAAAAAAACATAAATACAATTTAATAAAGCATAGGATAAAACAACATAAATACAATTTAATAAAGCATAGTTTAAAACAACATAAATACAATTTAATAAAGCATAGGATAAAACCACAGAAATACAATTTAATAAAGCATAGGATAAAACAACATAAATACAATTTAATAAAGCATAGGATAAAACAACATAAATACAATTTAATAAAGCATAGGATAAAACAACATAAATACAATTTAATAAAGCATAGGATAAAACAACATAAATAAAATTTAATAAAGCATAGGTTAAAACAACATAAATACAATTTAATAAAGCATAGTTTAAAACAACATAAATACAATTTAATAAAGCATAGGATAAAACAACATAAATACAATTTAATGAAACATAGGATAAACAACATAAATACAATTTAATAAAGCATAGGACAAAACAACATAAATACAATTTAATTAAGCATATGTTAAAACAACATAAATACTATTTAATAAAGCATAAGATAAAACAACATGAATATAATTTAGTAAAGCATAAGATAAAACACCATAAATACAATTTAATAAAGCATAGTTTAAAACAACATAAATACAATTTAATAAAGCATAGGATAGAACAACAGAAATACAATTTAATAAAGCATAGGATAAAACAACATAAATACAATTTAATAAAGCATAGGATAAAACAACATAAATACAATTTAATAAAGCATAGGATAAAACAACATAAATACAATTTAATAAAGCATAGGATAAAACAACATAAATAAAATTTAATAAAGCATAGGTTAAAACAACATAAATACAATTTAATAAAGCATAGTTTAAAACAACATAAATACAATTTAATAAAGCATAGGATAAAACAACATAAATACAATTTAATGAAACATAGGATAAACAACATAAATACAATTTAATAAAGCATAGGACAAAACAACATAAATACAATTTAATTAAGCATATGTTAAAACAACATAAATACTATTTAATAAAGCATAAGATAAAACAACATGAATATAATTTAGTAAAGCATAAGATAAAACAACATGAATACAATTTAATAAAGCATAGGATAAAACAACATAAATACAATTTAATAAAGCATAGGCTAAAACTACATAAATACAATTTAATAAAGCATAGGATAAAACAACATAAATACAATTTAATAAAGCATAGGATAAAACAACATAAATACTTTTTAATAAAGCATAGGATAAAACCACATAAATACAATTTAATAAAGTACAGGATAAAACAACATAAATACAATTTAATAAAGCATAGGATAAAACAACATAAATATAATTTAATAAAGCATAGGATAAAACAACATAAATACAATTTAATAAAGCATAGTTTAAAACAACATAAATACAATTTAATAAAGCATAGGATAAAACAACATAAATAAAATTTAATAAAGCATAGGTTAAAACAACATAAATACAATTTAATAAAGCATAGTTTAAAACAACATAAATACAATTTAATAAAGCATAGGATAAAACAACATAAATACAATTTAATGAAACATAGGATAAACAACATAAATACAATTTAATAAAGCATAGGACAAAACAACATAAATACAATTTAATTAAGCATATGTTAAAACAACATAAATACTATTTAATAAAGCATAAGATAAAACAACATGAATATAATTTAGTAAAGCATAAGATAAAACAACATGAATACAATTTAATAAAGCATAGGATAAAACAACATAAATACAATTTAATAAAGCATAGGCTAAAACTACATAAATACAATTTAATAAAGCATAGGATAAAACAAATTAAATACAATTTAATAAAGCATAGGATAAAACAACATAAATTCAATTTAATAAAGCATAGGATAAAACAACATAAATAAAATTTAATAAAGCATAGGTTAAAACAACATAAATACAATTTAATAAAGCATCGGACAAAACAACATAAATACAATTTAATAAAGCATAGGATAAAACAACATAAATACAATTTATAAAGCATAGGATAAAACAACATAAATACAATTTAATAAAGCATAGGATAAAACATCATAAATACAATTTAATAAAGCATAGGATAAAACAACATAAATACAATTTAATAAAGCATAGGCTAAAACTACATAAATACAATTTAATAAAGCATAGGATAAAACAACATAAATACAATTTAATAAAGCATAGGTTAAAACAACATAAATACAATTTAATAAAGCATAGGATAAAACAACATAAATACAATTTAATAAAGCATAGGATAAAACAACATAAATAAAATTTAATAAAGCATAGGTTAAAACAACATAAATACAATTTAATAAAGCATATGATAAAACAACATAAATACAATTTAATAAAGCATAGGATAAAACAACATAAATACTTTTTAATAAAGCATAGGATAAAACCACATAAATACAATTTAATAAAGTACAGGATAAAACAACATAAATACAATTTAATAAAGCATAGGATAAAACAACATAAATACAATTTAATAAAGCATAGGATAAAACAACATAAATACAATTTAATAAAGCATAGGATAAAACAACATAAATACAATTTAATAAAGCATACGTTAAAACATCATAAATACAATTAAATAAAGCATAGGATAAAACAACATAAATACAATTTAATAAAGCATAGGATAAAACAACATAAATTCAATTTAATAAAGCATAGGATAAAACAACATAAATAAAATTTAATAAAGCATAGGTTAAAACAACATAAATACAATTTAATAAAGCATAGGACAAAACAACATAAATACAATTTAATAAAGCATAGTTTAAAACAACATAAATACACTTTAATAAAGCATAGGATAAAACAAATTAAATACAATTTAATAAAGCATAGGATAAAACAACATAAATTCAATTTAATAAAGCATAGGATAAAACAACATAAATACAATTTAATAAAGCATAAGATAAAACAACATGAATACAATTTAATAAAGCATAGGTTAAAACAACATAAATACAATTGAATAAAGCATAGGATAAAACAACATAAATACAATTTAATAAAGCATAGGTTAAAACAACATAAATACAATTTAATAAAGCATAGGATAAAACAAAATAAATACAATTTAATAAAGCATAGGATAAAACAACATAAATAAAATTTAATAAAGCATAGGTTAAAACAACATAAATACAATTTAATAAAGCATAGGACAAAACAACATAAATACAATTTAATAAAGCATAGGATAAAACAACATAAATTCAATTTAATGAAACATAGGATAAACAACATAAATACAATTTAATAAAGCATAGGACAAAACAACATAAATACAATTTAATTAAGCATATGTTAAAACAACATAAATACTATTTAATAAAGCATAAGATAAAACAACATGAATATAATTTAGTAAAGCATAAGATAAAACAACATGAATACAATTTAATAAAGCATAGGATAAAACAACATAAATACAATTTAATAAAGCATAGGCTAAAACTACATAAATACAATTTAATAAAGCATAGGATAAAACAAATTAAATACAATTTAATAAAGCATAGGATAAAACAACATAAATTCAATTTAATAAAGCATAGGATAAAAAAACATAAATACAATTTAATAAAGCATAGGATAAAACAACATAAATACAATTTAATAAAGCATAGTTTAAAACAACATAAATACAATTTAATAAAGCATAGGATAAAACCACAGAAATACAATTTAATAAAGCATAGGATAAAACAACATAAATACAATTTAATAAAGCATAGGATAAAACAACATAAATACAATTTAATAAAGCATAGGATAAAACAACATAAATACAATTTAATAAAGCATAGGATAAAACAACATAAATACAATTTAATAAAGCATAGGTTAAAACAACATAAATACAATTTAATAAAGCATAGTTTAAAACAACATAAATACAATTTAATAAAGCATAGGATAAAACAACATAAATACAATTTAATGAAACATAGGATAAACAACATAAATACAATTTAATAAAGCATAGGACAAAACAACATAAATACAATTTAATTAAGCATATGTTAAAACAACATAAATACTATTTAATAAAGCATAAGATAAAACAACATGAATATAATTTAGTAAAGCATAAGATAAAACAACATAAATACAATTTAATAAAGCATAGTTTAAAACAACATAAATACAATTTAATAAAGCATAGGATAAAACCACAGAAATACAATTTAATAAAGCATAGGATAAAACAACATAAATACAATTTAATAAAGCATAGGATAAAACAACATAAATACAATTTAATAAAGCATAGGATAAAACAACATAAATAAAATTTAATAAAGCATAGGTTAAAACAACATAAATACAATTTAATAAAGCATAGTTTAAAACAACATAAATACAATTTAAAAAAGCATAGGATAAAACAACATAAATACAATTTAATGAAACATAGGATAAACAACGTAAATACAATTTAATAAAGCATAGGACAAAACAACATAAATACAATTTAATTAAGCATATGTTAAAACAACATAAATACTATTTAATAAAGCATAAGATAAAACAACATGAATATAATTTAGTAAAGCATAAGATAAAACAAATTAAATACAATTTAATAAAGCATAGGATAAAACAACATAAATTCAATTTAATAAAGCATAGGATAAAACAACATAAATAAAATTTAATAAAGCATAGGTTAAAACAACATAAATACAATTTAATAAAGCATCGGATAAAACAACATAAATACAATTTAATAAAGCATAGGATAAAACAACATAAATACAATTTATAAAGCATAGGATAAAACAACATAAATACAATTTAATAAAGCATACGTTAAAACATCATAAATACAATTAAATAAAGCATAGGATAAAACAACATAAATACAATTTAATAAAGCATAGGATAAAACAACATAAATTCAATTTAATAAAGCATGGGATAAAACAACATAAATAAAATTTAATAAAGCATAGGTTAAAACAACATAAATACAATTTAATAAAGCATAGGACAAAACAACATAAATACAATTTAATAAAGCATAGTTTAAAACAACATAAATACACTTTAATAAAGCATAGGATAAAACAAATTAAATACAATTTAATAAAGCATATGATAAAACAACATAAATTCAATTTAATAAAGCATAGGATAAAACAACATAAATACAATTTAATAAAGCATAGGATAAAACAACATAAATACAATTTAATAAAGCATACGTTAAAACATCATAAATACAATTAAATAAAGCATAGGATAAAACAACATAAATACAATTTAATAAAGCATAGGATAAAACAACATAAATTCAATTTAATAAAGCATAGGATAAAACAACATAAATAAAATTTAATAAAGCATAGGTTAAAACAACATAAATACAATTTAATAAAGCATAGGACAAAACAACATAAATACAATTTAATAAAGCATAGTTTAAAACAACATAAATACACTTTAATAAAGCATAGGATAAAACAAATTAAATACAATTTAATAAAGCATAGGATAAAACAACATAAATTCAATTTAATAAAGCATAGGATAAAACAACATAAATACAATTTAATAAAGCATAGGATAAAACAACATAAATACAATTTAATAAAGCATAAGATAAAACAACATGAATACAATTTAATAAAGCATAGGTTAAAACAACATAAATACAATTGAATAAAGCATAGGATAAAACAACATAAATACAATTTAATAAAGCATAGGTTAAAACAACATAAATACAATTTAATAAAGCATAGGATAAAACAAAATAAATACAATTTAATAAAGCATAGGATAAAACAACATAAATAAAATTTAATAAAGCATAGGTTAAAACAACATAAATACAATTTAATAAAGCATAGGACAAAACAACATAAATACAATTTAATAAAGCATAGGATAAAACAACATAAATTCAATTTAATGAAACATAGGATAAACAACATAAATACAATTTAATAAAGCATAGGACAAAACAACATAAATACAATTTAATAAAGCATAGGATAAAACAACATAAATACAATTTAATAAAGCATACGTTAAAACATCATAAATACAATTAAATAAAGCATAGGATAAAACAACATAAATACAATTTAATGAAACATAGGATAAACAACATAAATACAATTTAATAAAGCATAGGACAAAACAACATAAATACAATTTAATTAAGCATATGTTAAAACAACATAAATACTATTTAATAAAGCATAAGATAAAACAACATGAATATAATTTAGTAAAGCATAAGATAAAACAACATGAATACAATTTAATAAAGCATAGGATAAAACAACATAAATACAATTTAATAAAGCATAGGCTAAAACTACATAAATACAATTTAATAAAGCATAGGATAAAACAAATTAAATACAATTTAATAAAGCATAGGATAAAACAACATAAATTCAATTTAATAAAGCATAGGATAAAAAAACATAAATACAATTTAATAAAGCATAGGATAAAACAACATAAATACAATTTAATAAAGCATAGTTTAAAACAACATAAATACAATTTAATAAAGCATAGGATAAAACCACAGAAATACAATTTAATAAAGCATAGGATAAAACAACATAAATACAATTTAATAAAGCATAGGATAAAACAACATAAATACAATTTAATAAAGCATAGGATAAAACAACATAAATACAATTTAATAAAGCATAGGATAAAACAACATAAATACAATTTAATAAAGCATAGGCTAAAACAACATAAATACAATTTAATAAAGCATAGTTTAAAACAACATAAATACAATTTAATAAAGCATAGGATAAAACAACATAAATACAATTTAATGAAACATAGGATAAACAACATAAATACAATTTAATAAAGCATAGGATAAAACAACATAAATTCAATTTAATAAAGCATAGGATAAAACAACATAAATAAAATTTAATAAAGCATAGGTTAAAACAACATAAATACAATTTAATAAAGCATAGGACAAAACAACATAAATACAATTTAATAAAGCATAGTTTAAAACAACATAAATACACTTTAATAAAGCATAGGATAAAACAAATTAAATACAATTTAATAAAGCATAGGATAAAACAACATAAATTCAATTTAATAAAGCATAGGATAAAACAACATAAATACAATTTAATAAAGCATAAGATAAAACAACATGAATACAATTTAATAAAGCATAGGTTAAAACAACATAAATACAATTGAATAAAGCATAGGATAAAACAACATAAATACAATTTAATAAAGCATAGGTTAAAACAACATAAATACAATTTAATAAAGCATAGGATAAAACAAAATAAATACAATTTAATAAAGCATAGGATAAAACAACATAAATAAAATTTAATAAAGCATAGGTTAAAACAACATAAATACAATTTAATAAAGCATAGGACAAAACAACATAAATACAATTTAATAAAGCATAGGATAAAACAACATAAATTCAATTTAATGAAACATAGGATAAACAACATAAATACAATTTAATAAAGCATAGGACAAAACAACATAAATACAATTTAATTAAGCATATGTTAAAACAACATAAATACTATTTAATAAAGCATAAGATAAAACAACATGAATATAATTTAGTAAAGCATAAGATAAAACAACATGAATACAATTTAATAAAGCATAGGATAAAACAACATAAATACAATTTAATAAAGCATAGGCTAAAACTACATAAATACAATTTAATAAAGCATAGGATAAAACAAATTAAATACAATTTAATAAAGCATAGGATAAAACAACATAAATTCAATTTAATAAAGCATAGGATAAAAAAACATAAATACAATTTAATAAAGCATAGGATAAAACAACATAAATACAATTTAATAAAGCATAGTTTAAAACAACATAAATACAATTTAATAAAGCATAGGATAAAACCACAGAAATACAATTTAATAAAGCATAGGATAAAACAACATAAATACAATTTAATAAAGCATAGGATAAAACAACATAAATACAATTTAATAAAGCATAGGATAAAACAACATAAATACAATTTAATAAAGCATAGGATAAAACAACATAAATACAATTTAATAAAGCATAGGTTAAAACAACATAAATACAATTTAATAAAGCATAGTTTAAAACAACATAAATACAATTTAATAAAGCATAGGATAAAACAACATAAATACAATTTAATGAAACATAGGATAAACAACATAAATACAATTTAATAAAGCATAGGACAAAACAACATAAATACAATTTAATTAAGCATATGTTAAAACAACATAAATACTATTTAATAAAGCATAAGATAAAACAACATGAATATAATTTAGTAAAGCATAAGATAAAACAACATAAATACAATTTAATAAAGCATAGTTTAAAACAACATAAATACAATTTAATAAAGCATAGGATAAAACCACAGAAATACAATTTAATAAAGCATAGGATAAAACAACATAAATACAATTTAATAAAGCATAGGATAAAACAACATAAATACAATTTAATAAAGCATAGGATAAAACAACATAAATAAAATTTAATAAAGCATAGGTTAAAACAACATAAATACAATTTAATAAAGCATAGTTTAAAACAACATAAATACAATTTAAAAAAGCATAGGATAAAACAACATAAATACAATTTAATGAAACATAGGATAAACAACATAAATACAATTTAATAAAGCATAGGACAAAACAACATAAATACAATTTAATTAAGCATATGTTAAAACAACATAAATACTATTTAATAAAGCATAAGATAAAACAACATGAATATAATTTAGTAAAGCATAAGATAAAACAAATTAAATACAATTTAATAAAGCATAGGATAAAACAACATAAATTCAATTTAATAAAGCATAGGATAAAACAACATAAATAAAATTTAATAAAGCATAGGTTAAAACAACATAAATACAATTTAATAAAGCATCGGACAAAACAACATAAATACAATTTAATAAAGCATAGGATAAAACAACATAAATACAATTTATAAAGCATAGGATAAAACAACATAAATACAATTTAATAAAGCATACGTTAAAACATCATAAATACAATTAAATAAAGCATAGGATAAAACAACATAAATACAATTTAATAAAGCATAGGATAAAACAACATAAATTCAATTTAATAAAGCATAGGATAAAACAACATAAATAAAATTTAATAAAGCATAGGTTAAAACAACATAAATACAATTTAATAAAGCATAGGACAAAACAACATAAATACAATTTAATAAAGCATAGTTTAAAACAACATAAATACACTTTAATAAAGCATAGGATAAAACAAATTAAATACAATTTAATAAAGCATAGGATAAAACAACATAAATTCAATTTAATAAAGCATAGGATAAAACAACATAAATACAATTTAATAAAGCATAGGATAAAACAACATAAATACAATTTAATAAAGCATACGTTAAAACATCATAAATACAATTAAATAAAGCATAGGATAAAACAACATAAATACAATTTAATAAAGCATAGGATAAAACAACATAAATTCAATTTAATAAAGCATAGGATAAAACAACATAAATAAAATTTAATAAAGCATAGGTTAAAACAACATAAATACAATTTAATAAAGCATAGGACAAAACAACATAAATACAATTTAATAAAGCATAGTTTAAAACAACATAAATACACTTTAATAAAGCATAGGATAAAACAAATTAAATACAATTTAATAAAGCATAGGATAAAACAACATAAATTCAATTTAATAAAGCATAGGATAAAACAACATAAATACAATTTAATAAAGCATAGGATAAAACAACATAAATACAATTTAATAAAGCATAAGATAAAACAACATGAATACAATTTAATAAAGCATAGGTTAAAACAACATAAATACAATTGAATAAAGCATAGGATAAAACAACATAAATACAATTTAATAAAGCATAGGTTAAAACAACATAAATACAATTTAATAAAGCATAGGATAAAACAAAATAAATACAATTTAATAAAGCATAGGATAAAACAACATAAATAAAATTTAATAAAGCATAGGTTAAAACAACATAAATACAATTTAATAAAGCATAGGACAAAACAACATAAATACAATTTAATAAAGCATAGGATAAAACAACATAAATTCAATTTAATGAAACATAGGATAAACAACATAAATACAATTTAATAAAGCATAGGACAAAACAACATAAATACAATTTAATAAAGCATAGGATAAAACAACATAAATACAATTTAATAAAGCATACGTTAAAACATCATAAATACAATTAAATAAAGCATAGGATAAAACAACATAAATACAATTTAATGAAACATAGGATAAACAACATAAATACAATTTAATAAAGCATAGGACAAAACAACATAAATACAATTTAATTAAGCATATGTTAAAACAACATAAATACTATTTAATAAAGCATAAGATAAAACAACATGAATATAATTTAGTAAAGCATAAGATAAAACAACATGAATACAATTTAATAAAGCATAGGATAAAACAACATAAATACAATTTAATAAAGCATAGGCTAAAACTACATAAATACAATTTAATAAAGCATAGGATAAAACAAATTAAATACAATTTAATAAAGCATAGGATAAAACAACATAAATTCAATTTAATAAAGCATAGGATAAAAAAACATAAATACAATTTAATAAAGCATAGGATAAAACAACATAAATACAATTTAATAAAGCATAGTTTAAAACAACATAAATACAATTTAATAAAGCATAGGATAAAACCACAGAAATACAATTTAATAAAGCATAGGATAAAACAACATAAATACAATTTAATAAAGCATAGGATAAAACAACATAAATACAATTTAATAAAGCATAGGATAAAACAACATAAATACAATTTAATAAAGCATAGGATAAAACAACATAAATACAATTTAATAAAGCATAGGTTAAAACAACATAAATACAATTTAATAAAGCATAGTTTAAAACAACATAAATACAATTTAATAAAGCATAGGATAAAACAACATAAATACAATTTAATGAAACATAGGATAAACAACATAAATACAATTTAATAAAGCATAGGACAAAACAACATAAATACAATTTAATTAAGCATATGTTAAAACAACATAAATACTATTTAATAAAGCATAAGATAAAACAACATGAATATAATTTAGTAAAGCATAAGATAAAACAACATAAATACAATTTAATAAAGCATAGTTTAAAACAACATAAATACAATTTAATAAAGCATAGGATAAAACCACAGAAATACAATTTAATAAAGCATAGGATAAAACAACATAAATACAATTTAATAAAGCATAGGATAAAACAACATAAATACAATTTAATAAAGCATAGGATAAAACAACATAAATAAAATTTAATAAAGCATAGGTTAAAACAACATAAATACAATTTAATAAAGCATAGTTTAAAACAACATAAATACAATTTAAAAAAGCATAGGATAAAACAACATAAATACAATTTAATGAAACATAGGATAAACAACATAAATACAATTTAATAAAGCATAGGACAAAACAACATAAATACAATTTAATTAAGCATATGTTAAAACAACATAAATACTATTTAATAAAGCATAAGATAAAACAACATGAATATAATTTAGTAAAGCATAAGATAAAACAAATTAAATACAATTTAATAAAGCATAGGATAAAACAACATAAATTCAATTTAATAAAGCATAGGATAAAACAACATAAATAAAATTTAATAAAGCATAGGTTAAAACAACATAAATACAATTTAATAAAGCATCGGACAAAACAACATAAATACAATTTAATAAAGCATAGGATAAAACAACATAAATACAATTTATAAAGCATAGGATAAAACAACATAAATACAATTTAATAAAGCATACGTTAAAACATCATAAATACAATTAAATAAAGCATAGGATAAAACAACATAAATACAATTTAATAAAGCATAGGATAAAACAACATAAATTCAATTTAATAAAGCATAGGATAAAACAACATAAATAAAATTTAATAAAGCATAGGTTAAAACAACATAAATACAATTTAATAAAGCATAGGACAAAACAACATAAATACAATTTAATAAAGCATAGTTTAAAACAACATAAATACACTTTAATAAAGCATAGGATAAAACAAATTAAATACAATTTAATAAAGCATAGGATAAAACAACATAAATTCAATTTAATAAAGCATAGGATAAAACAACATAAATAAAATTTAATAAAGCATAGGATAAAACAACATAAATTCAATTAAATAAAGCATAGGATAAAACAACATAAATACAATTTAATGAAACATAGGATAAACAACATAAATACAATTTAATAAAGCATAGGACAAAACAACATAAATACAATTTAATTAAGCATATGTTAAAACAACATAAATACTATTTAATAAAGCATAAGATAAAACAACATGAATATAATTTAGTAAAGCATAAGATAAAACAACATGAATACAATTTAATAAAGCATAGGATAAAACAACATAAATACAATTTAATAAAGCATAGGCTAAAACTACATAAATACAATTTAATAAAGCATAGGATAAAACAAATTAAATACAATTTAATAAAGCATAGGATAAAACAACATAAATTCAATTTAATAAAGCATAGGATAAAAAAACATAAATACAATTTAATAAAGCATAGGATAAAACAACATAAATACAATTTAATAAAGCATAGTTTAAAACAACATAAATACAATTTAATAAAGCATAGGATAAAACCACAGAAATACAATTTAATAAAGCATAGGATAAAACAACATAAATACAATTTAATAAAGCATAGGATAAAACAACATAAATACAATTTAATAAAGCATAGGATAAAACAACATAAATACAATTTAATAAAGCATAGGATAAAACAACATAAATAAAATTTAATAAAGCATAGGTTAAAACAACATAAATACAATTTAATAAAGCATAGTTTAAAACAACATAAATACAATTTAATAAAGCATAGGATAAAACAACATAAATACAATTTAATGAAACATAGGATAAACAACATAAATACAATTTAATAAAGCATAGGACAAAACAACATAAATACAATTTAATTAAGCATATGTTAAAACAACATAAATACTATTTAATAAAGCATAAGATAAAACAACATGAATATAATTTAGTAAAGCATAAGATAAAACAACATAAATACAATTTAATAAAGCATAGTTTAAAACAACATAAATACAATTTAATAAAGCATAGGATAGAACCACAGAAATACAATTTAATAAAGCATAGGATAAAACAACATAAATACAATTTAATAAAGCATAGGATAAAACAACATAAATACAATTTAATAAAGCATAGGATAAAACAACATAAATACAATTTAATAAAGCATAGGATAAAACAACATAAATAAAATTTAATAAAGCATAGGTTAAAACAACATAAATACAATTTAATAAAGCATAGTTTAAAACAACATAAATACAATTTAATAAAGCATAGGATAAAACAACATAAATACAATTTAATGAAACATAGGATAAACAACATAAATACAATTTAATAAAGCATAGGACAAAACAACATAAATACAATTTAATTAAGCATATGTTAAAACAACAGAAATACTATTTAATAAAGCATAAGATAAAACAACATGAATATAATTTAGTAAAGCATAAGATAAAACAACATGAATACAATTTAATAAAGCATAGGATAAAACAACATAAATACAATTTAATAAAGCATAGGCTAAAACTACATAAATACAATTTAATAAAGCATAGGATAAAACAACATAAATACAATTTAATAAAGCATAGGATAAAACAACATAAATACTTTTTAATAAAGCATAGGATAAAACCACATAAATACAATTTAATAAAGTACAGGATAAAACAACATAAATACAATTTAATAAAGCATAGGATAAAACAACATAAATATAATTTAATAAAGCATAGGATAAAACAACATAAATACAATTTAATAAAGCATAGGATAAAACAACATAAATACAATTTAATAAAGCATACGTTAAAACATCATAAATACAATTAAATAAAGCATAGGATAAAACAACATAAATACAATTTAATAAAGCATAGGATAAAACAACATAAATTCAATTTAATAAAGCATAGGATAAAACAACATAAATACAATTTAATAAAGCACAGGATAAAACAACATAAATACAATTTAATAAAGCATAGGATAAAACAACATAAATACAATTTAATAAAGCATAGGATAAAACAACATAAATACAATTTAATGAAACATAGGATAAACAACATAAATACAATTTAATAAAGCATAGGACAAAACAACATAAATACAATTTAATTAAGCATATGTTAAAACAACATAAATACTATTTAATAAAGCATAAGATAAAACAACATGAATATAATTTAGTAAAGCATAATATAAAACAACATAAATACAATTTAATAAAGCATAGTTTAAAACAACATAAATACAATTTAATAAAGCATAGGATAAAACAACATAAATACAATTTAATAAAGCATAGGTTAAAACAACATAAATACAATTTAATAAAGCATAGTTTAAAACAACATAAATACAATTTAATAAAGCATAGGATAAAACAACATAAATACAATTTAATGAAACATAGGATAAACAACATAAATACAATTTAATAAAGCATAGGACAAAACAACATAAATACAATTTAATAAAGCATAGTTTAAAACAACATAAATACAATTTAATAAAGCATAGGATAAAACCACAGAAATACAATTTAATAAAGCATAGGATAAAACAACATAAATACAATTTAATAAAGCATAGGATAAAACAACATAAATACAATTTAATAAAGCATAGGATAAAACAACATAAATACAATTTAATAAAGCATAGGATAAAACAACATAAATAAAATTTAATAAAGCATAGGTTAAAACAACATAAATACAATTTAATAAAGCATAGTTTAAAACAACATAAATACAATTTAATAAAGCATAGGATAAAACAACTTAAATACAATTTAATGAAACATAGGATAAACAACATAAATACAATTTAATAAAGCATAGGACAAAACAACATAAATACAATTTAATTAAGCATATGTTAAAACAACATAAATACTATTTAATAAAGCATAAGATAAAACAACATGAATATAATTTAGTAAAGCATAAGATAAAACAACATAAATACAATTTAATAAAGCATAGTTTAAAACAACATAAATACAATTTAATAAAGCATAGGATAGAACCACAGAAATACAATTTAATAAAGCATAGGATAAAACAACATAAATACAATTTAATAAAGCATAGGATAAAACAACATAAATACAATTTAATAAAGCATAGGATAAAACAACATAAATACAATTTAATAAAGCATAGGATAAAACAACATAAATAAAATTTAATAAAGCATAGGTTAAAACAACATAAATACAATTTAATAAAGCATAGTTTAAAACAACATAAATACAATTTAATAAAGCATAGGATAAAACAACATAAATACAATTTAATGAAACATAGGATAAACAACATAAATACAATTTAATAAAGCATAGGACAAAACAACATAAATACAATTTAATTAAGCATATGTTAAAACAACATAAATACTATTTAATAAAGCATAAGATAAAACAACATGAATATAATTTAGTAAAGCATAAGATAAAACAACATGAATACAATTTAATAAAGCATAGGATAAAACAACATAAATACAATTTAATAAAGCATAGGCTAAAACTACATAAATACAATTTAATAAAGCATAGGATAAAACAACATAAATACAATTTAATAAAGCATAGGATAAAACAACATAAATACTTTTTAATAAAGCATAGGATAAAACCACATAAATACAATTTAATAAAGTACAGGATAAAACAACATAAATACAATTTAATAAAGCATAGGATAAAACAACATAAATATAATTTAATAAAGCATAGGATAAAACAACATAAATACAATTTAATAAAGCATAGGATAAAACAACATAAATACAATTTAATAAAGCATACGTTAAAACATCATAAATACAATTAAATAAAGCATAGGATAAAACAACATAAATACAATTTAATAAAGCATAGGATAAAACAACATAAATTCAATTTAATAAAGCATAGGATAAAACAACATAAATACAATTTAATAAAGCACAGGATAAAACAACATAAATACAATTTAATAAAGCATAGGATAAAACAACATAAATACAATTTAATAAAGCATAGGATAAAACAACATAAATACAATTTAATGAAACATAGGATAAACAACATAAATACAATTTAATAAAGCATAGGACAAAACAACATAAATACAATTTAATTAAGCATATGTTAAAACAACATAAATACTATTTAATAAAGCATAAGATAAAACAACATGAATATAATTTAGTAAAGCATAATATAAAACAACATAAATACAATTTAATAAAGCATAGTTTAAAACAACATAAATACAATTTAATAAAGCATAGGATAAAACAACATAAATACAATTTAATAAAGCATAGGTTAAAACAACATAAATACAATTTAATAAAGCATAGTTTAAAACAACATAAATACAATTTAATAAAGCATAGGATAAAACAACATAAATACAATTTAATAAAGCATAGGATAAAACAACATAAATTCAATTTAATGAAACATAGGATAAACAACATAAATACAATTTAATAAAGCATAG
Source organism: Phyllobates terribilis (assembly GCF_046119375.1). Classification (NCBI taxonomy): domain Eukaryota; kingdom Metazoa; phylum Chordata; class Amphibia; order Anura; family Dendrobatidae; genus Phyllobates; species Phyllobates terribilis. The sequence goes on from NW_027362778.1 coordinate 3,617,930, forward strand.
GACAAAACAACATAAATACAATTTAATTAAGCATATGTTAAAACAACATAAATACTATTTAATAAAGCATAAGATAAAACAACATGAATATAATTTAGTAAAGCATAAGATAAAACAACATGAATACAATTTAATAAAGCATAGGATAAAACAACATAAATACAATTTAATAAAGCATAGGCTAAAACTACATAAATACAATTTAATAAAGCATAGGAAAAAAAAAATTAAATACAATTTAATAAAGCATAGGATAAAACAACATAAATTCAATTTAATAAAGCATAGGATAAAAAAACATAAATACAATTTAATAAAGCATAGGATAAAACAACATAAATACAATTTAATAAAGCATAGTTTAAAACAACATAAATACAATTTAATAAAGCATAGGATAAAACCACAGAAATACAATTTAATAAAGCATAGGATAAAACAACATAAATACAATTTAATAAAGCATAGGATAAAACAACATAAATACAATTTAATAAAGCATAGGATAAAACAACATAAATAAAATTTAATAAAGCATAGGTTAAAACAACATAAATACAATTTAATAAAGCATAGTTTAAAACAACATAAATACAATTTAATAAAGCATAGGATAAAACAACATAAATACAATTTAATGAAACATAGGATAAACAACATAAATACAATTTAATAAAGCATAGGACAAAACAACATAAATACAATTTAATTAAGCATATGTTAAAACAACATAAATACTATTTAATAAAGCATAAGATAAAACAACATGAATATAATTTAGTAAAGCATAAGATAAAACAACATAAATACAATTTAATAAAGCATAGTTTAAAACAACATAAATACAATTTAATAAAGCATAGGATAAAACCACAGAAATACAATTTAATAAAGCATAGGATAAAACAACATAAATACAATTTAATAAAGCATAGGATAAAACAACATAAATACAATTTAATAAAGCATAGGATAAAACAACATAAATACAATTTAATAAAGCATAGGATAAAACAACATAAATAAAATTTAATAAAGCATAGGACAAAACAACATAAATACAATTTAATTAAGCATATGTTAAAACAACATAAATACTATTTAATAAAGCATAAGATAAAACAACATGAATATAATTTAGTAAAGCATAAGATAAAACAAAATGAATACAATTTAATAAAGCATAGGATAAAACAACATAAATACAATTTAATAAAGCATAGGCTAAAACTACATAAATACAATTTAATAAAGCATAGGATAAAACAACATAAATACAATTTAATAAAGCATAGGATAAAACAACATAAATACTTTTTAATAAAGCATAGGATAAAACCACATAAATACAATTTAATAAAGTACAGGATAAAACAACATAAATACAATTTAATAAAGCATAGGATAAAACAACATAAATACAATTTAGTAAAGCATAGGATAAAACAACATAAATACAATTTAATAAAGCATAGGATAAAACAACATAAATACAATTTAATAAAGCATACGTTAAAACATCATAAATACAATTAAATAAAGCATAGGATAAAACAACATAAATACAATTTAATAAAGCATAGGATAAAACAACATAAATTCAATTTAATAAAGCATAGGATAAAACAACATAAATACAATTTAATAAAGCATAGGATAAAACAACATAAATACAATTTAATAAAGCATAGGATAAAACAACATAAATAAAATTTAATAAAGCATAGGTTAAAACAACATAAATACAATTTAATGAAACATAGGATAAACAACATAAATACAATTTAATAAAGCATAGGATAAAACAACATAAATACAATTTAATGAAACATAGGATAAACAACATAAATACAATTTAATAAAGCATAGGACAAAACAACATAAATACAATTTAATTAAGCATATGTTAAAACAACATAAATACTATTTAATAAAGCATAAGATAAAACAACATGAATATAATTTAGTAAAGCATAAGATAAAACAACATGAATACAATTTAATAAAGCATAGGATAAAACAACATAAATACAATTTAATAAAGCATAGGCTAAAACTACATAAATACAATTTAATAAAGCATAGGATAAAACAACATAAATACAATTTAATAAAGCATAGGATAAAACAACATAAATACTTTTTAATAAAGCATAGGATAAAACCACATAAATACAATTTAATAAAGTACAGGATAAAACAACATAAATACAATTTAATAAAGCATAGGATAAAACAACATAAATATAATTTAATAAAGCATAGGATAAAACAACATAAATACAATTTAATAAAGCATAGGATAAAACAACATAAATACAATTTAATAAAGCATACGTTAAAACATCATAAATACAATTAAATAAAGCATAGGATAAAACAACATAAATACAATTTAATAAAGCATAGGATAAAACAACATAAATTCAATTTAATAAAGCATAGGATAAAACAACATAAATACAATTTAATAAAGCACAGGATAAAACAACATAAATACAATTTAATAAAGCATAGGATAAAACAACATAAATACAATTTAATAAAGCATAGGATAAAACAACATAAATACAATTTAATGAAACATAGGATAAACAACATAAATACAATTTAATAAAGCATAGGACAAAACAACATAAATACAATTTAATTAAGCATATGTTAAAACAACATAAATACTATTTAATAAAGCATAAGATAAAACAACATGAATATAATTTAGTAAAGCATAATATAAAACAACATAAATACAATTTAATAAAGCATAGTTTAAAACAACATAAATACAATTTAATAAAGCATAGGATAAAACAACATAAATACAATTTAATAAAGCATAGGTTAAAACAACATAAATACAATTTAATAAAGCATAGTTTAAAACAACATAAATACAATTTAATAAAGCATAGGATAAAACAACATAAATACAATTTAATAAAGCATAGGATAAAACAACATAAATTCAATTTAATGAAACATAGGATAAACAACATAAATACAATTTAATAAAGCATAGGACAAAACAACATAAATACAATTTAATTAAGCATATGTTAAAACAACATAAATACTATTTAATAAAGCATAAGATAAAACAACATGAATATAATTTAGTAAAGCATAAGATAAAACAACATGAATACAATTTAATAAAGCATAGGATAAAACAACATAAATACAATTTAATAAAGCATAGGCTAAAACTACATAAATACAATTTAATAAAGCATAGGAAAAAAAAAATTAAATACAATTTAATAAAGCATAGGATAAAACAACATAAATTCAATTTAATAAAGCATAGGATAAAAAAACATAAATACAATTTAATAAAGCATAGGATAAAACAACATAAATACAATTTAATAAAGCATAGTTTAAAACAACATAAATACAATTTAATAAAGCATAGGATAAAACCACAGAAATACAATTTAATAAAGCATAGGATAAAACAACATAAATACAATTTAATAAAGCATAGGATAAAACAACATAAATACAATTTAATAAAGCATAGGATAAAACAACATAAATAAAATTTAATAAAGCATAGGTTAAAACAACATAAATACAATTTAATAAAGCATAGTTTAAAACAACATAAATACAATTTAATAAAGCATAGGATAAAACAACATAAATACAATTTAATGAAACATAGGATAAACAACATAAATACAATTTAATAAAGCATAGGACAAAACAACATAAATACAATTTAATTAAGCATATGTTAAAACAACATAAATACTATTTAATAAAGCATAAGATAAAACAACATGAATATAATTTAGTAAAGCATAAGATAAAACAACATAAATACAATTTAATAAAGCATAGTTTAAAACAACATAAATACAATTTAATAAAGCATAGGATAAAACCACAGAAATACAATTTAATAAAGCATAGGATAAAACAACATAAATACAATTTAATAAAGCATAGGATAAAACAACATAAATACAATTTAATAAAGCATAGGATAAAACAACATAAATACAATTTAATAAAGCATAGGATAAAACAACATAAATAAAATTTAATAAAGCATAGGACAAAACAACATAAATACAATTTAATTAAGCATATGTTAAAACAACATAAATACTATTTAATAAAGCATAAGATAAAACAACATGAATATAATTTAGTAAAGCATAAGATAAAACAAAATGAATACAATTTAATAAAGCATAGGATAAAACAACATAAATACAATTTAATAAAGCATAGGCTAAAACTACATAAATACAATTTAATAAAGCATAGGATAAAACAACATAAATACAATTTAATAAAGCATAGGATAAAACAACATAAATACTTTTTAATAAAGCATAGGATAAAACCACATAAATACAATTTAATAAAGTACAGGATAAAACAACATAAATACAATTTAATAAAGCATAGGATAAAACAACATAAATACAATTTAGTAAAGCATAGGATAAAACAACATAAATACAATTTAATAAAGCATAGGATAAAACAACATAAATACAATTTAATAAAGCATACGTTAAAACATCATAAATACAATTAAATAAAGCATAGGATAAAACAACATAAATACAATTTAATAAAGCATAGGATAAAACAACATAAATTCAATTTAATAAAGCATAGGATAAAACAACATAAATACAATTTAATAAAGCATAGGATAAAACAACATAAATACAATTTAATAAAGCATAGGATAAAACAACATAAATAAAATTTAATAAAGCATAGGTTAAAACAACATAAATACAATTTAATGAAACATAGGATAAACAACATAAATACAATTTAATAAAGCATAGGACAAAACAACATAAATACAATTTAATTAAGCATATGTTAAAACAACATAAATACTATTTAATAAAGCATAAGATAAAACAACATGAATATAATTTAGTAAAGCATAAGATAAAACAACATGAATACAATTTAATAAAGCATAGGATAAAACAACATAAATACAATTTAATAAAGCATAGGTTAAAACAACATAAATACAATTTAATAAAGCATAGGATAAAACAAAATAAATACAATTTAATAAAGCATAGGATAAAACAACATAAATAAAATTTAATAAAGCATAGGTTAAAACAACATAAATACAATTTAATAAAGCATAGGACAAAACAACATAAATACAATTTAATAAAGCATAGGATAAAACAACATAAATTCAATTTAATGAAACATAGGATAAACAACATAAATACAATTTAATAAAGCATAGGACAAAACAACATAAATACAATTTAATAAAGCATAGGATAAAACAACATAAATACAATTTAATAAAGCATACGTTAAAACATCATAAATACAATTAAATAAAGCATAGGATAAAACAACATAAATACAATTTAATGAAACATAGGATAAACAACATAAATACAATTTAATAAAGCATAGGACAAAACAACATAAATACAATTTAATTAAGCATATGTTAAAACAACATAAATACTATTTAATAAAGCATAAGATAAAACAACATGAATATAATTTAGTAAAGCATAAGATAAAACAACATGAATACAATTTAATAAAGCATAGGATAAAACAACATAAATACAATTTAATAAAGCATAGGCTAAAACTACATAAATACAATTTAATAAAGCATAGGATAAAACAAATTAAATACAATTTAATAAAGCATAGGATAAAACAACATAAATTCAATTTAATAAAGCATAGGATAAAAAAACATAAATACAATTTAATAAAGCATAGGATAAAACAACATAAATACAATTTAATAAAGCATAGTTTAAAACAACATAAATACAATTTAATAAAGCATAGGATAAAACCACAGAAATACAATTTAATAAAGCATAGGATAAAACAACATAAATACAATTTAATAAAGCATAGGATAAAACAACATAAATACAATTTAATAAAGCATAGGATAAAACAACATAAATACAATTTAATAAAGCATAGGATAAAACAACATAAATAAAATTTAATAAAGCATAGGTTAAAACAACATAAATACAATTTAATAAAGCATAGTTTAAAACAACATAAATACAATTTAATAAAGCATAGGATAAAACAACATAAATACAATTTAATGAAACATAGGATAAACAACATAAATACAATTTAATAAAGCATAGGACAAAACAACATAAATACAATTTAATTAAGCATATGTTAAAACAACATAAATACTATTTAATAAAGCATAAGATAAAACAACATGAATATAATTTAGTAAAGCATAAGATAAAACAACATAAATACAATTTAATAAAGCATAGTTTAAAACAACATAAATACAATTTAATAAAGCATAGGATAGAACCACAGAAATACAATTTAATAAAGCATAGGATAAAACAACATAAATACAATTTAATAAAGCATAGGATAAAACAACATAAATACAATTTAATAAAGCATAGGATAAAACAACATAAATACAATTTAATAAAGCATAGGATAAAACAACATAAATAAAATTTAATAAAGCATAGGTTAAAACAACATAAATACAATTTAATAAAGCATAGTTTAAAACAACATAAATACAATTTAATAAAGCATAGGATAAAACAACATAAATACAATTTAATGAAACATAGGATAAACAACATAAATACAATTTAATAAAGCATAGGACAAAACAACATAAATACAATTTAATTAAGCATATGTTAAAACAACATAAATACTATTTAATAAAGCATAAGATAAAACAACATGAATATAATTTAGTAAAGCATAAGATAAAACAACATGAATACAATTTAATAAAGCATAGGATAAAACAACATAAATACAATTTAATAAAGCATAGGCTAAAACTACATAAATACAATTTAATAAAGCATAGGATAAAACAACATAAATACAATTTAATAAAGCATAGGATAAAACAACATAAATACTTTTTAATAAAGCATAGGATAAAACCACATAAATACAATTTAATAAAGTACAGGATAAAACAACATAAATACAATTTAATAAAGCATAGGATAAAACAACATAAATACAATTTAGTAAAGCATAGGATAAAACAACATAAATACAATTTAATAAAGCATAGGATAAAACAACATAAATACAATTTAATAAAGCATACGTTAAAACATCATAAATACAATTAAATAAAGCATAGGATAAAACAACATAAATACAATTTAATAAAGCATAGGATAAAACAACATAAATTCAATTTAATAAAGCATAGGATAAAACAACATAAATACAATTTAATAAAGCACAGGATAAAACAACATAAATACAATTTAATAAAGCATAGGATAAAACAACATAAATACAATTTAATAAAGCATAGGATAAAACAACATAAATACAATTTAATAAAGCATAGGATAAAACAACATAAATAAAATTTAATAAAGCATAGGTTAAAACAACATAAATACAATTTAATAAAGCATAGTTTAAAACAACATAAATACAATTTAATAAAGCATAGGATAAAACAACATAAATACAATTTAATAAAGCATAGGATAAAACAACATAAATACAATTTAATAAAGCATAGGATAAAACAACATAAATAAAATTTAATAAAGCATAGGTTAAAACAACATAAATACAATTTAATAAAGCATAGTTTAAAACAACATAAATACAATTTAATAAAGCATAGGATAAAACAACATAAATACAATTTAATGAAACATAGGATAAACAACATAAATACAATTTAATAAAGCATAGGACAAAACAACATAAATACAATTTAATTAAGCATATGTTAAAACAACATAAATACTATTTAATAAAGCATAAGATAAAACAACATGAATATAATTTAGTAAAGCATAAGATAAAACAACATGAATACAATTTAATAAAGCATAGGATAAAACAACATAAATACAATTTAATAAAGCATAGGCTAAAACTACATAAATACAATTTAATAAAGCATAGGAAAAAAAAAATTAAATACAATTTAATAAAGCATAGGATAAAACAACATAAATTCAATTTAATAAAGCATAGGATAAAAAAACATAAATACAATTTAATAAAGCATAGGATAAAACAACATAAATACAATTTAATAAAGCATAGTTTAAAACAACATAAATACAATTTAATAAAGCATAGGATAAAACCACAGAAATACAATTTAATAAAGCATAGGATAAAACAACATAAATACAATTTAATAAAGCATAGGATAAAACAACATAAATACAATTTAATAAAGCATAGGATAAAACAACATAAATACAATTTAATAAAGCATAGGATAAAATAACATAAATAAAATTTAATAAAGCATAGGTTAAAACAACATAAATACAATTTAATAAAGCATAGTTTAAAACAACATAAATACAATTTAATAAAGCATAGGATAAAACAACATAAATACAATTTAATGAAACATAGGATAAACAACATAAATACAATTTAATAAAGCATAGGACAAAACAACATAAATACAATTTAATTAAGCATATGTTAAAACAACATAAATACTATTTAATAAAGCATAAGATAAAACAACATGAATATAATTTAGTAAAGCATAAGATAAAACAACATAAATACAATTTAATAAAGCATAGTTTAAAACAACATAAATACAATTTAATAAAGCATAGGATAAAACCACAGAAATACAATTTAATAAAGCATAGGATAAAACAACATAAATACAATTTAATAAAGCATAGGATAAAACAACATAAATACAATTTAATAAAGCATAGGATAAAACAACATAAATACAATTTAATAAAGCATAGGATAAAACAACATAAATAAAATTTAATAAAGCATAGGTTAAAACAACATAAATACAATTTAATAAAGCATAGTTTAAAACAACATAAATACAATTTAATAAAGCATAGGATAAAACAACATAAATACAATTTAATGAAACATAGGATAAACAACATAAATACAATTTAATAAAGCATAGGACAAAACAACATAAATACAATTTAATTAAGCATATGTTAAAACAACATAAATACTATTTAATAAAGCATAAGATAAAACAACATGAATATAATTTAGTAAAGCATAAGATAAAACAACATGAATACAATTTAATAAAGCATAGGATAAAACAACATAAATACAATTTAATAAAGCATAGGCTAAAACTACATAAATACAATTTAATAAAGCATAGGATAAAACAACATAAATACAATTTAATAAAGCATAGGATAAAACAACATAAATACTTTTTAATAAAGCATAGGATAAAACACATAAATACAATTTAATAAAGTACAGGATAAAACAACATAAATACAATTTAATAAAGCATAGGATAAAACAACATAAATACAATTTAATAAAGCATAGGATAAAACAACATAAATACAATTTAATAAAGCATAGGATAAAACAACATAAATACAATTTAATAAAGCATACGTTAAAACATCATAAATACAATTAAATAAAGCATAGGATAAAACAACATAAATACAATTTAATAAAGCATAGGATAAAACAACATAAATTCAATTTAATAAAGCATAGGATAAAACAACATAAATACAATTTAATAAAGCACAGGATAAAACAACATAAATACAATTTAATAAAGCATAGGATAAAACAACATAAATACAATTTAATAAAGCATAGGATAAAACAACATAAATACAATTTAATAAAGCATAGGATAAAACAACATAAATAAAATTTAATAAAGCATAGGTTAAAACAACATAAATACAATTTAATAAAGCATAGTTTAAAACAACATAAATACAATTTAATAAAGCATAGGATAAAACAACATAAATACAATTTAATAAAGCATAGGATAAAACAACATAAATACAATTTAATAAAGCATAGGATAAAACAACATAAATAAAATTTAATAAAGCATAGGTTAAAACAACATAAATACAATTTAATAAAGCATAGTTTAAAACAACATAAATACAATTTAATAAAGCATAGGATAAAACAACATAAATACAATTTAATGAAACATAGGATAAACAACATAAATACAATTTAATAAAGCATAGGACAAAACAACATAAATACAATTTAATTAAGCATATGTTAAAACAACATAAATACTATTTAATAAAGCATAAGATAAAACAACATGAATATAATTTAGTAAAGCATAAGATAAAACAACATGAATACAATTTAATAAAGCATAGGATAAAACAACATAAATACAATTTAATAAAGCATAGGCTAAAACTACATAAATACAATTTAATAAAGCATAGGATAAAACAACATAAATACAATTTAATAAAGCATAGGATAAAACAACATAAATACTTTTTAATAAAGCATAGGATAAAACCACATAAATACAATTTAATAAAGTACAGGATAAAACAACATAAATACAATTTAATAAAGCATAGGATAAAACAACATAAATACAATTTAATAAAGCATAGGATAAAACAACATAAATACAATTTAATAAAGCATAGGATAAAACAACATAAATACAATTTAATAAAGCATACGTTAAAACATCATAAATACAATTAAATAAAGCATAGGATAAAACAACATAAATACAATTTAATAAAGCATAGGATAAAACAACATAAATTAAATTTAATAAAGCATAGGATAAAACAACATAAATACAATTTAATAAAGCACAGGATAAAACAACATAAATACAATTTAATAAAGCATAGGATAAAACAACATAAATACAATTTAATAAAGCATAGGATAAAACAACATAAATACAATTTAATAAAGCATAGGATAAAACAACATAAATAAAATTTAATAAAGCATAGGTTAAAACAACATAAATACAATTTAATAAAGCATAGTTTAAAACAACATAAATACATTTTAATAAAGCATAGGATAAAACAACATAAATACAATTTAATGAAACATAGGATAAACAACATAAATACAATTCAATAAAGCATAGGACAAAACAACATAAATACAATTTAATTAAGCATATGTTAAAACAACATGAATATAATTTAGTAAAGCATAAGATAAAACAACATAAATACAATTTAATAAAGCATAGTTTAAAACAACATAAATACAATTTAATAAAGCATAGGATAAAACCACAGAAATACAATTTAATAAAGCATAGGATAAAACAACATAAATACAATTTAATAAAGCATAGGATAAAACAACATAAATACAATTTAATAAAGCATAGGATAAAACAACATAAATACAATTTAATAAAGCATAGGATAAAACAACATAAATAAAATTTAATAAAGCATAGGTTAAAACAACATAAATACAATTTAATAAAGCATAGTTTAAAACAACATAAATACAATTTAATAAAGCATAGGATAAAACAACATAAATACAATTTAATGAAACATAGGATAAACAACATAAATACAATTTAATAAAGCATAGGACAAAACAACATAAATACAATTTAATTAAGCATATGTTAAAACAACATAAATACTATTTAATAAAGCATAAGATAAAACAACATGAATATAATTTAGTAAAGCATAAGATAAAACAACATAAATACAATTTAATAAAGCATAGTTTAAAACAACATAAATACAATTTAATAAAGCATAGGATAAAACCACAGAAATACAATTTAATAAAGCATAGGATAAAACAACATAAATACAATTTAATAAAGCATAGGATAAAACAACATAAATACAATTTAATAAAGCATAGGATAAAACAACATAAATACAATTTAATAAAGCATAGGATAAAACAACATAAATACAATTTAATAAAGCATAGGATAAAACAACATAAATACAATTTAATAAAGCATAGTTTAAAACAACATAAATACAATTTAATAAAGCATAGGATAAAACAACATAAATACAATTTAATGAAACATAGGATAAACAACATAAATACAATTTAATAAAGCATAGGACAAAACAACATAAATACAATTTAATTAAGCATATGTTAAAACAACATAAATACTATTTAATAAAGCATAAGATAAAACAACATGAATATAATTTAGTAAAGCATAAGATAAAACAACATAAATACAATTTAATAAAGCATAGTTTAAAACAACATAAATACAATTTAATAAAGCATAGGATAAAACCACAGAAATACAATTTAATAAAGCATAGGATAAAACAACATAAATACAATTTAATAAAGCATAGGATAAAACAACATAAATACAATTTAATAAAGCATAGGATAAAACAACATAAATACAATTTAATAAAGCATAGGATAAAACAACATAAATACAATTTAATAAAGCATAGGATAAAACAACATAAATACAATTTAATAAAGCATAGGATAAAACAACATAAATACAATTTAATAAAGCATAGGATAAAACAACATAAATAAAATTTAATAAAGCATAGGTTAAAACAACATAAATACAATTTAATGAAACATAGGATAAACAACATAAATACAATTTAATAAAGCATAGGACAAAACAACATAAATACAATTTAATTAAGCATATGTTAAAACAACATAAATACTATTTAATAAAGCATAAGATAAAACAACATGAATATAATTTAGTAAAGCATAAGATAAAACAACATGAATACAATTTAATAAAGCATAGGATAAAACAACATAAATACAATTTAATAAAGCATAGGCTAAAACTACATAAATACAATTTAATAAAGCATAGGATAAAACAACATAAATACAATTTAATAAAGCATAGGATAAAACAACATAAATACTTTTTAATAAAGCATAGGATAAAACACATAAATACAATTTAATAAAGTACAGGATAAAACAACATAAATACAATTTAATAAAGCATAGGATAAAACAACATAAATACAATTTAATAAAGCATAGGATAAAACAACATAAATACAATTTAATAAAGCATAGGATAAAACAACATAAATACAATTTAATAAAGCATACGTTAAAACATCATAAATACAATTAAATAAAGCATAGGATAAAACAACATAAATACAATTTAATAAAGCATAGGATAAAACAACATAAATTCAATTTAATAAAGCATAGGATAAAACAACATAAATACAATTTAATAAAGCACAGGATAAAACAACATAAATACAATTTAATAAAGCATAGGATAAAACAACATAAATACAATTTAATAAAGCATAGGATAAAACAACATAAATACAATTTAATAAAGCATAGGATAAAACAACATAAATAAAATTTAATAAAGCATAGGTTAAAACAACATAAATACAATTTAATAAAGCATAGTTTAAAACAACATAAATACAATTTAATAAAGCATAGGATAAAACAACATAAATACAATTTAATAAAGCATAGGATAAAACAACATAAATACAATTTAATAAAGCATAGGATAAAACAACATAAATAAAATTTAATAAAGCATAGGTTAAAACAACATAAATACAATTTAATAAAGCATAGTTTAAAACAACATAAATACAATTTAATAAAGCATAGGATAAAACAACATAAATACAATTTAATGAAACATAGGATAAACAACATAAATACAATTTAATAAAGCATAGGACAAAACAACATAAATACAATTTAATTAAGCATATGTTAAAACAACATAAATACTATTTAATAAAGCATAAGATAAAACAACATGAATATAATTTAGTAAAGCATAAGATAAAACAACATGAATACAATTTAATAAAGCATAGGATAAAACAACATAAATACAATTTAATAAAGCATAGGCTAAAACTACATAAATACAATTTAATAAAGCATAGGATAAAACAACATAAATACAATTTAATAAAGCATAGGATAAAACAACATAAATACTTTTTAATAAAGCATAGGATAAAACCACATAAATACAATTTAATAAAGTACAGGATAAAACAACATAAATACAATTTAATAAAGCATAGGATAAAACAACATAAATACAATTTAATAAAGCATAGGATAAAACAACATAAATACAATTTAATAAAGCATAGGATAAAACAACATAAATACAATTTAATAAAGCATACGTTAAAACATCATAAATACAATTAAATAAAGCATAGGATAAAACAACATAAATACAATTTAATAAAGCATAGGATAAAACAACATAAATTAACTTTAATAAAGCATAGGATAAAACAACATAAATACAATTTAATAAAGCACAGGATAAAACAACATAAATACAATTTAATAAAGCATAGGATAAAACAACATAAATACAATTTAATAAAGCATAGGATAAAACAACATAAATACAATTTAATAAAGCATAGGATAAAACAACATAAATAAAATTTAATAAAGCATAGGTTAAAACAACATAAATACAATTTAATAAAGCATAGTTTAAAACAACATAAATACAATTTAATAAAGCATAGGATAAAACAACATAAATACAATTTAATGAAACATAGGATAAACAACATAAATACAATTCAATAAAGCATAGGACAAAACAACATAAATACAATTTAATTAAGCATATGTTAAAACAACATGAATATAATTTAGTAAAGCATAAGATAAAACAACATAAATACAATTTAATAAAGCATAGTTTAAAACAACATAAATACAATTTAATAAAGCATAGGATAAAACCACAGAAATACAATTTAATAAAGCATAGGATAAAACAACATAAATACAATTTAATAAAGCATAGGATAAAACAACATAAATACAATTTAATAAAGCATAGGATAAAACAACATAAATACAATTTAATAAAGCATAGGATAAAACAACATAAATAAAATTTAATAAAGCATAGGTTAAAACAACATAAATACAATTTAATAAAGCATAGTTTAAAACAACATAAATACAATTTAATAAAGCATAGGATAAAACAACATAAATACAATTTAATGAAACATAGGATAAACAACATAAATACAATTTAATAAAGCATAGGACAAAACAACATAAATACAATTTAATTAAGCATATGTTAAAACAACATAAATACTATTTAATAAAGCATAAGATAAAACAACATGAATATAATTTAGTAAAGCATAAGATAAAACAACATAAATACAATTTAATAAAGCATAGTTTAAAACAACATAAATACAATTTAATAAAGCATAGGATAAAACCACAGAAATACAATTTAATAAAGCATAGGATAAAACAACATAAATACAATTTAATAAAGCATAGGATAAAACAACATAAATACAATTTAATAAAGCATAGGATAAAACAACATAAATACAATTTAATAAAGCATAGGATAAAACAACATAAATACAATTTAATAAAGCATAGGATAAAACAACATAAATACAATTTAATAAAGCATAGTTTAAAACAACATAAATACAATTTAATAAAGCATAGGATAAAACAACATAAATACAATTTAATGAAACATAGGATAAACAACATAAATACAATTTAATAAAGCATAGGACAAAACAACATAAATACAATTTAATTAAGCATATGTTAAAACAACATAAATACTATTTAATAAAGCATAAGATAAAACAACATGAATATAATTTAGTAAAGCATAAGATAAAACAACATAAATACAATTTAATAAAGCATAGTTTAAAACAACATAAATACAATTTAATAAAGCATAGGATAAAACCACAGAAATACAATTTAATAAAGCATAGGATAAAACAACATAAATACAATTTAATAAAGCATAGGATAAAACAACATAAATACAATTTAATAAAGCATAGGATAAAACAACATAAATACAATTTAATAAAGCATAGGATAAAACAACATAAATACAATTTAATAAAGCATAGGATAAAACAACATAAATACAATTTAATAAAGCATAGGATAAAACAACATAAATACAATTTAATAAAGCATAGGATAAAACAACATAAATAAAATTTAATAAAGCATAGGTTAAAACAACATAAATACAATTTAATGAAACATAGGATAAACAACATAAATACAATTTAATAAAGCATAGGACAAAACAACATAAATACAATTTAATTAAGCATATGTTAAAACAACATAAATACTATTTAATAAAACATAAGATAAAACAACATGAATATAATTTAGTAAAGCATAAGATAAAACAACATGAATACAATTTAATAAAGCATAGGATAAAACAACATAAATACAATTTAATAAAGCATAGGCTAAAACTACATAAATACAATTTAATAAAGCATAGGATAAAACAACATAAATACAATTTAATAAAGCATAGGATAAAACAACATAAATACTTTTTAATAAAGCATAGGATAAAACCACATAAATACAATTTAATAAAGTACAGGATAAAACAACATAAATACAATTTAATAAAGCATAGGATAAAACAACATAAATACAATTTAATAAAGCATAGGATAAAACAACATAAATACAATTTAATAAAGCATAGGATAAAACAACATAAATACAATTTAATAAAGCATACGTTAAAACATCATAAATACAATTAAATAAAGCATAGGATAAAACAACATAAATACAATTTAATAAAGCATAGGATAAAACAACATAAATTAAATTTAATAAAGCATAGGATAAAACAACATAAATACAATTTAATAAAGCACAGGATAAAACAACATAAATACAATTTAATAAAGCATAGGATAAAACAACATAAATACAATTTAATAAAGCTTAGGATAAAACAACATAAATACAATTTAATAAAGCATAGGATAAAACAACATAAATAAAATTTAATAAAGCATAGGTTAAAACAACATAAATACAATTTAATAAAGCATAGTTTAAAACAACATAAATACAATTTAATAAAGCATAGGATAAAACAACATAAATACAATTTAATGAAACATAGGATAAACAACATAAATACAATTTAATAAAGCATAGGACAAAACAACATAAATACAATTTAATTAAGCATATGTTAAAACAACATAAATACTATTTAATAAAGCATAAGATAAAACAACATGAATATAATTTAGTAAAGCATAAGATAAAACAACATAAATACAATTTAATAAAGCATAGTTTAAAACAACATAAATACAATTTAATAAAGCATAGGATAAAACCACAGAAATACAATTTAATAAAGCATAGGATAAAACAACATAAATACAATTTAATAAAGCATAGGATAAAACAACATAAATACAATTTAATAAAGCATAGGATAAAACAACATAAATACAATTTAATAAAGCATAGGATAAAACAACATAAATAAAATTTAATAAAGCATAGGTTAAAACAACATAAATACAATTTAATAAAGCATAGTTTAAAACAACATAAATACAATTTAATAAAGCATAGGATAAAACAACATAAATACAATTTAATGAAACATAGGATAAACAACATAAATACAATTTAATAAAGCATAGGACAAAACAACATAAATACAATTTAATTAAGCATATGTTAAAACAACATAAATACTATTTAATAAAGCATAAGATAAAACAACATGAATATAATTTAGTAAAGCATAAGATAAAACAACATAAATACAATTTAATAAAGCATAGTTTAAAACAACATAAATACAATTTAATAAAGCATAGGATAAAACCACAGAAATACAATTTAATAAAGCATAGGATAAAACAACATAAATACAATTTAATAAAGCATAGGATAAAACAACATAAATACAATTTAATAAAGCATAGGATAAAACAACATAAATACAATTTAATAAAGCATAGGATAAAACAACATAAATACAATTTAATAAAGCATAGGATAAAACAACATAAATACAATTTAATAAAGCATAGTTTAAAACAACATAAATACAATTTAATAAAGCATAGGATAAAACAACATAAATACAATTTAATGAAACATAGGATAAACAACATAAATACAATTTAATAAAGCATAGGACAAAACAACATAAATACAATTTAATTAAGCATATGTTAAAACAACATAAATACTATTTAATAAAGCATAAGATAAAACAACATGAATATAATTTAGTAAAGCATAAGATAAAACAACATAAATACAATTTAATAAAGCATAGTTTAAAACAACATAAATACAATTTAATAAAGCATAGGATAAAACCACAGAAATACAATTTAATAAAGCATAGGATAAAACAACATAAATACAATTTAATAAAGCATAGGATAAAACAACATAAATACAATTTAATAAAGCATAGGATAAAACAACATAAATACAATTTAATAAAGCATAGGATAAAACAACATAAATACAATTTAATAAAGCATAGGATAAAACAACATAAATACAATTTAATAAAGCATAGGATAAAACAACATAAATACAATTTAATAAAGCATAGGATAAAACAACATAAATAAAATTTAATAAAGCATAGGTTAAAACAACATAAATACAATTTAATAAAGCATAGTTTAAAACAACATAAATACAATTTAATAAAGCATAGGATAAAACAACATAAATACAATTTAATGAAACATAGGATAAACAACATAAATACAATTTAATAAAGCATAGGACAAAACAACATAAATACAATTTAATTAAGCATATGTTAAAACAACATAAATACTATTTAATAAAGCATAAGATAAAACAACATGAATATAATTTAGTAAAGCATAAGATAAAACAACATAAATACAATTTAATAAAGCATAGTTTAAAACAACATAAATACAATTTAATAAAGCATAGGATAAAACCACAGAAATACAATTTAATAAAGCATAGGAAAAAAACAACATAAATACAATTTAATAAAGCATAGGATAAAACAACATAAATACAATTTAATAAAGCATAGGATAAAACAACATAAATACAATTTAATAAAGCATAGGATAAAACAACATAAATACAATTTAATAAAGCATAGTTTAAAACAACATAAATACAATTTAATAAAGCATAGGATAAAACAACATAAATACAATTTAATGAAACATAGGATAAACAACATAAATACAATTTAATAAAGCATAGGACAAAACAACATAAATACAATTTAATTAAGCATATGTTAAAACAACATAAATACTATTTAATAAAGCATAAGATAAAACAACATGAATATAATTTAGTAAAGCATAAGATAAAACAACATAAATACAATTTAATAAAGCATAGTTTAAAACAACATAAATACAATTTAATAAAGCATAGGATAAAACCACAGAAATACAATTTAATAAAGCATAGGATAAAACAACATAAATACAATTTAATAAAGCATAGGATAAAACAACATAAATACAATTTAATAAAGCATAGGATAAAACAACATAAATACAATTTAATAAAGCATAGGATAAAACAACATAAATAAAATTTAATAAAGCATAGGTTAAAACAACATAAATACAATTTAATAAAGCATAGTTTAAAACAACATAAATACAATTTAATAAAGCATAGGATAAAACAACATAAATACAATTTAATGAAACATAGGATAAACAACATAAATACAATTTAATAAAGCATAGGACAAAACAACATAAATACAATTTAATTAAGCATATGTTAAAACAACATAAATACTATTTAATAAAGCATAAGATAAAACAACATGAATATAATTTAGTAAAGCATAAGATAAAACAACATGAATACAATTTAATAAAGCATAGGATAAAACAACATAAATACAATTTAATAAAGCATAGGCTAAAACTACATAAATACAATTTAATAAAGCATAGGATAAAACAACATAAATACAATTTAATAAAGCATAGGATAAAACAACATAAATAAAATTTAATAAAGCATAGGTTAAAACAACATAAATACAATTTAATAAAGCATAGTTTAAAACAACATAAATACAATTTAATAAAGCATAGGATAAAACAACATAAATACAATTTAATAAAGCATAGGATAAAACAACATAAATACAATTTAATAAAGCATAGGATAAAACAACATAAATAAAATTTAATAAAGCATAGGTTAAAACAACATAAATACAATTTAATAAAGCATAGTTTAAAACAACATAAATACAATTTAATAAAGCATAGGATAAAACAACATAAATACAATTTAATGAAACATAGGATAAACAACATAAATACAACTTAATAAAGCATAGGACAAAACAACATAAATACAATTTAATTAAGCATATGTTAAAACAACATAAATACTATTTAATAAAGCATAAGATAAAACAACACGAATATAATTTAGTAAAGCATAAGATAAAACAACATGAATACAATTTAATAAAGCATAGGATAAAACAACATAAATACAATTTAATAAAGCATAGGCTAAAACTACATAAATACAATTTAATAAAGCATAGGAAAAAAAAAATTAAATACAATTTAATAAAGCATAGGATAAAACAACATAAATTCAATTTAATAAAGCATAGGATAAAAAAACATAAATACAATTTAATAAAGCATAGGATAAAACAACATAAATACAATTTAATAAAGCATAGTTTAAAACAACATAAATACAATTTAATAAAGCATAGGATAAAACCACAGAAATACAATTTAATAAAGCATAGGATAAAACAACATAAATACAATTTAATAAAGCATAGGATAAAACAACATAAATACAATTTAATAAAGCATAGGATAAAACAACATAAATACAATTTAATAAAGCATAGGATAAAACAACATAAATAAAATTTAATAAAGCATAGGTTAAAACAACATAAATACAATTTAATAAAGCATAGTTTAAAACAACATAAATACAATTTAATAAAGCATAGGATAAAACAACATAAATACAATTTAATGAAACATAGGATAAACAACATAAATACAATTTAATAAAGCATAGGACAAAACAACATAAATACAATTTAATTAGGCATATGTTAAAACAACATAAATACTATTTAATAAAGCATAAGATAAAACAACATGAATATAATTTAGTAAAGCATAAGATAAAACAACATAAATACAATTTAATAAAGCATAGTTTAAAACAACATAAATACAATTTAATAAAGCATAGGATAAAACCACAGAAATACAATTTAATAAAGCATAGGATAAAACAACATAAATACAATTTAATAAAGCATAGGATAAAACAACATAAATACAATTTAATAAAGCATAGGATAAAACAACATAAATACAATTTAATAAAGCATAGGATAAAACAACATAAATAAAATTTAATAAAGCATAGGTTAAAACAACATAAATACAATTTAATAAAGCATAGTTTAAAACAACATAAATACAATTTAATAAAGCATAGGATAAAACAACATAAATACAATTTAATAAAGCACAGGATAAAACAACATAAATACAATTTAATAAAGCATAGGATAAAACAACATAAATACAATTTAATAAAGCATAGGATAAAACAACATAAATACAATTTAATAAAGCATAGGATAAAACAACATAAATAAAATTTAATAAAGCATAGGTTAAAACAACATAAATACAATTTAATAAAGCATAGTTTAAAACAACATAAATACAATTTAATAAAGCATAGGATAAAACAACATAAATACAATTTAATAAAGCATAGGATAAAACAACATAAATACAATTTAATAAAGCATAGGATAAAACAACATAAATAAAATTTAATAAAGCATAGGTTAAAACAACATAAATACAATTTAATAAAGCATAGTTTAAAACAACATAAATACAATTTAATAAAGCATAGGATAAAACAACATAAATACAATTTAATGAAACATAGGATAAACAACATAAATACAATTTAATAAAGCATAGGACAAAACAACATAAATACAATTTAATTAAGCATATGTTAAAACAACATAAATACTATTTAATAAAGCATAAGATAAAACAACATGAATATAATTTAGTAAAGCATAAGATAAAACAACATGAATACAATTTAATAAAGCATAGGATAAAACAACATAAATACAATTTAATAAAGCATAGGCTAAAAATACATAAATACAATTTAATAAAGCATAGGATAAAACAACATAAATACAATTTAATAAAGCATAGGATAAAACAACATAAATACTTTTTAATAAAGCATAGGATAAAACCACATAAATACAATTTAATAAAGTACAGGATAAAACAGCATAAATACAATTTAATAAAGCATAGGATAAAACAACATAAATACAATTTAATAAAGCATAGGATAAAACAACATAAATACAATTTAATAAAGCATAGGATAAAACAACATAAATACAATTTAATAAAGCATACGTTAAAACATCATAAATACAATTAAATAAAGCATAGGATAAAACAACATAAATACAATTTAATAAAGCATAGGATAAAACAACATAAATACAATTTAATAAAGCATAGGATAAAACAACATAAATAAAATTTAATAAAGCATAGGTTAAAACAACATAAATACAATTTAATAAAGCATAGTTTAAAACAACATAAATACAATTTAATAAAGCATAGGATAAAACAACATAAATACAATTTAATGAAACATAGGATAAACAACATAAATACAATTTAATAAAGCATAGGACAAAACAACATAAATACAATTTAATTAAGCATATGTTAAAACAACATAAATACTATTTAATAAAGCATAAGATAAAACAACATGAATATAGTTTAGTAAAGCATAAGATAAAACAACATGAATACAATTTAATAAAGCATAGGATAAAACAACATAAATACAATTTAATAAAGCATAGGCTAAAACTACATAAATACAATTTAATAAAGCATAGGATAAAACAACATAAATACAATTTAATAAAGCATAGGATAAAACAACATAAATACTTTTTAATAAAGCATAGGATAAAACCACATAAATACAATTTAATAAAGTACAGGATAAAACAACATAAATACAATTTAATAAAGCATAGGATAAAACAACATAAATACAATTTAATAAAGCATAGGATAAAACAACATAAATACAATTTAATAAAGCATAGGATAAAACAACATAAATACAATTTAATAAAGCATACGTTAAAACATCATAAATACAATTAAATAAAGCATAGGATAAAACAACATAAATACAATTTAATAAAGCATAGGATAAAACAACATAAATTCAGTTTAATAAAGCATAGGATAAAACAACATAAATACAATTTAATAAAGCACAGGATAAAACAACATAAATACAATTTAATAAAGCATAGGATAAAACAACATAAATACAATTTAATAAAGCATAGGATAAAACAACATAAATACAATTTAATAAAGCATAGGATAAAACAACATAAATAAAATTTAATAAAGCATAAGATAAAACAACATGAATATAATTTAGTAAAGCATAAGATAAAACAACATAAATACAATTTAATAAAGCATAGTTTAAAACAACATAAATACAATTTAATAAAGCATAGGATAAAACCACAGAAATACAATTTAATAAAGCATAGGATAAAACAACATAAATACAATTTAATAAAGCATAGGATAAAACAACATAAATACAATTTAATAAAGCATAGGATAAAACAACATAAATTCAATTTAATAAAGCATAGGATAAAACAACATAAATAAAATTTAATAAAGCAAAGGTTAAAACAACATAAATACAATTTAATAAAGCATCGGACAAAACAACATAAATACAATTTAATAAAGCATAGGATAAAACAAAATAAATACAATTTAATAAAGCATAGGATAAAACAACATAAATAAAATTTAATAAAGCATAGGTTAAAACAACATAAATACAATTTAATAAAGCATAGGACAAAACAACATAAATACAATTTAATAAAGCATAGGATAAAACAACATAAATTCAATTTAATGAAACATAGGATAAACAACATAAATACAATTTAATAAAGCATAGGACAAAACAACATAAATACAATTTAATTAAGCATATGTTAAAACAACATAAATACTATTTAATAAAGCATAAGATAAAACAACATGAATATAATTTAGTAAAGCATAAGATAAAACAACATGAATACAATTTAATAAAGCATAGGATAAAACAACATAAATACAATTTAATAAAGCATAGGCTAAAACTACATAAATACAATTTAATAAAGCATAGGATAAAACAAATTAAATACAATTTAATAAAGCATAGGATAAAACAACATAAATTCAATTTAATAAAGCATAGGATAAAAAAACATAAATACAATTTAATAAAGCATAGGATAAAACAACATAAATACAATTTAATAAAGCATAGTTTAAAACAACATAAATACAATTTAATAAAGCATAGGATAAAACCACAGAAATACAATTTAATAAAGCATAGGATAAAACAACATAAATACAATTTAATAAAGCATAGGATAAAACAACATAAATACAATTTAATAAAGCATAGGATAAAACAACATAAATACAATTTAATAAAGCATAGGATAAAACAACATAAATAAAATTTAATAAAGCATAGGTTAAAACAACATAAATACAATTTAATAAAGCATAGTTTAAAACAACATAAATACAATTTAATAAAGCATAGGATAAAACAACATAAATACAATTTAATGAAACATAGGATAAACAACATAAATACAATTTAATAAAGCATAGGACAAAACAACATAAATACAATTTAATTAAGCATATGTTAAAACAACATAAATACTATTTAATAAAGCATAAGATAAAACAACATGAATATAATTTAGTAAAGCATAAGATAAAACAACATAAATACAATTTAATAAAGCATAGTTTAAAACAACATAAATACAATTTAATAAAGCATAGGATAAAACCACAGAAATACAATTTAATAAAGCATAGGATAAAACAACATAAATACAATTTAATAAAGCATAGGACAAAACAACATAAATACAATTTAATTAAGCATATGTTAAAACAACATAAATACTATTTAATAAAGCATAAGATAAAACAACATGAATATAATTTAGTAAAGCATAAGATAAAACAACATAAATACAATTTAATAAAGCATAGTTTAAAACAACATAAATACAATTTAATAAAGCATAGGATAAAACCACAGAAATACAATTTAATAAAGCATAGGATAAAACAACATAAATACAATTTAATAAAGCATAGGATAAAACAACATAAATACAATTTAATGAAACATAGGATAAACAACATAAATACAATTTAATAAAGCATAGGACAAAACAACATAAATACAATTTAATTAAGCATATGTTAAAACAACATAAATACTATTTAATAAAGCATAAGATAAAACAACATGAATATAATTTAGTAAAGCATAAGATAAAACAACATGAATACAATTTAATAAAGCATAGGATAAAACAACATAAATACAATTTAATAAAGCATAGGCTAAAACTACATAAATACAATTTAATAAAGCATAGGATAAAACAAATTAAATACAATTTAATAAAGCATAGGATAAAACAACATAAATTCAATTTAATAAAGCATAGGATAAAACAACATAAATAAAATTTAATAAAGCATAGGATAAAACAACATAAATACAATTTATAAAGCATAGGATAAAACAACATAAATACAATTTAATAAAGCATAGGATAAAACATCATAAATACAATTTAATAAAGCATAGGATAAAACAACATAAATACAATTTAATAAAGCATAGGCTAAAACTACATAAATACAATTTAATAAAGCATAGGATAAAACAACATAAATACAATTTAATAAAGCATAGGTTAAAACAACATAAATACAATTTAATAAAGCATAGGATAAAACAACATAAATACAATTTAATAAAGCATAGGATAAAACAACATAAATAAAATTTAATAAAGCATAGGTTAAAACAACATAAATACAATTTAATAAAGCATATGATAAAACAACATAAATACAATTTAATAAAGCATAGGATAAAACAACATAAATACTTTTTAATAAAGCATAGGATAAAACCACATAAATACAATTTAATAAAGTACAGGATAAAACAACATAAATACAATTTAATAAAGCATAGGATAAAACAACATAAATACAATTTAATAAAGCATAGGATAAAACAACATAAATACAATTTAATAAAGCATACGTTAAAACATCATAAATACAATTAAATAAAGCATAGGATAAAACAACATAAATACAATTTAATAAAGCATAGGATAAAACAACATAAATTCAATTTAATAAAGCATAGGATAAAACAACATAAATACAATTTAATAAAGCACAGGATAAAACAACATAAATACAATTTAATAAAGCATAGGATAAAACAACATAAATACAATTTAATAAAGCATAGGATAAAACAACATAAATACAATTTAATAAAGCATAGGATAAAACAACATAAATAAAATTTAATAAAGCATAGGTTAAAACAACATAAATACAATTTAATAAAGCATAGTTTAAAACAACATAAATACAATTTAATAAAGCATAGGATAAAACAACATAAATACAATTTAATGAAACATAGGATAAACAACATAAATACAATTTAATAAAGCATAGGACAAAACAACATAAATACAATTTAATTAAGCATATGTTAAAACAACATAAATACTATTTAATAAAGCATAAGATAAAACAACATGAATATAATTTAGTAAAGCATGAGATAAAACAACATAAATACAATTTAATAAAGCATAGTTTAAAACAACATAAATACAATTTAATAAAGCATAGGATAAAACCACAGAAATACAATTTAATAAAGCATAGGATAAAACAACATAAATACAATTTAATAAAGCATAGGATAAAACAACATAAATACAATTTAATAAAGCATAGGATAAAACAACATAAATACAATTTAATAAAGCATAGGATAAAACAACATAAATAAAATTTAATAAAGCATAGGTTAAAACAACATAAATACAATTTAATAAAGCATAGTTTAAAACAACATAAATACAATTTAATAAAGCATAGGATAAAACAACATAAATACAATTTAATGAAACATAGGATAAACAACATAAATACAATTTAATAAAGCATAGGACAAAACAACATAAATACAATTTAATTAAGCATATGTTAAAACAACATAAATACTATTTAATAAAGCATAAGATAAAACAACATGAATATAATTTAGTAAAGCATAAGATAAAACAACATGAATACAATTTAATAAAGCATAGGATAAAACAACATAAATACAATTTAATAAAGCATAGGCTAAAACTACATAAATACAATTTAATAAAGCATAGGATAAAACAAATTAAATACAATTTAATAAAGCATAGGATAAAACAACATAAATTCAATTTAATAAAGCATAGGATAAAACAACATAAATAAAATTTAATAAAGCATAGGTTAAAACAACATAAATACAATTTAATAAAGCATCGGACAAAACAACATAAATACAATTTAATAAAGCATAGGATAAAACAACATAAATACAATTTATAAAGCATAGGATAAAACAACATAAATAAAATTTAATAAAGCATAGGATAAAACATTATAAATACAATTTAATAAAGCATAGGATAAAACAACATAAATACAATTTAATAAAGCATAGGCTAAAACTACATAAATACAATTTAATAAAGCATAGGATAAAACAACATAAATACAATTTAATAAAGCATAGGTTAAAACAACATAAATACAATTTAATAAAGCATAGGATAAAACAACATAATACAATTTAATAAAGCATAGGATAAAACAACATAAATAAAATTTAATAAAGCATAGGTTAAAACAACATAAATACAATTTAATAAAGCATATGATAAAACAACATAAATACAATTTAATAAAGCATAGGATAAAACAACATAAATACTTTTTAATAAAGCATAGGATAAAACCACATAAATACAATTTAATATAGTACAGGATAAAACAACATAAATACAATTTAATAAAGCATAGGATAAAACAACATAAATACAATTTAATAAAGCATAGGATAAAACAACATAAATACAATTTAATAAAGCATAGGATAAAACAACATAAATACAATTTAATAAAGCATACGTTAAAACATCATAAATACAATTAAATAAAGCATAGGATAAAACAACATAAATACAATTTAATAAAGCATAGGATAAAACAACATAAATTCAATTTAATAAAGCATAGGATAAAACAACATAAATACAATTTAATAAAGCACAGGATAAAACAACATAAATACAATTTAATAAAGCATAGGATAAAACAACATAAATACAATTTAATAAAGCATAGGATAAAACAACATAAATACAATTTAATAAAGCATAGGATAAAACAACATAAATAAAATTTAATAAAGCATAGGTTAAAACAACATAAATACAATTTAATAAAGCATAGTTTAAAACAACATAAATACAATTTAATAAAGCATAGGATAAAACAACATAAATACAATTTAATAAAGCATAGGATAAAACAACATAAATAAAATTTAATAAAGCATAGGTTAAAACAACATAAATACAATTTAATAAAGCATAGTTTAAAACAACATAAATACAATTTAATAAAGCATAGGATAAAACAACATAAATACAATTTAATGAAACATAGGATAAACAACATAAATACAATTTAATAAAGCATAGGACAAAACAACATAAATACAATTTAATTAAGCATATGTTAAAACAACATAAATACTATTTAATAAAGCATAAGATAAAACAACATGAATATAATTTAGTAAAGCATAAGATAAAACAACATGAATACAATTTAATAAAGCATAGGATAAAACAACATAAATACAATTTAATAAAGCATAGGCTAAAACGACATAAATACAATTTAATAAAGCATAGGATAAAACAAATTAAATACAATTTAATAAAGCATAGGATAAAACAAGATAAATTCAATTTAATAAAGCATAGGATAAAACAACATAAATAAAATTTAATAAAGCATAGGTTAAAACAACATAAATACAATTTAATAAAGCATCGGACAAAACAACATAAATACAATTTAATAAAGCATAGGATAAAACAACATAAATACAATTTAATAAAGCATAGGATAAAACAAATTAAATACAATTTAATAAAGCATAGGATAAAACAACATAAATTCAATTTAATAAAGCATAGGATAAAACAACATAAATACAATTTAATAAAGCATAGGATAAAACAACATAAATACAATTTAATAAAGCATAAGATAAAACAACATGAATACAATTTAATAAAGCATAGGTTAAAACAACATAAATACAATTTAATAAAGCATAGGATAAAACAACATAAATACAATTTAATAAAGCATAGGTTAAAACAACATAAATACAATTTAATAAAGCATAGGATAAAACAAATTACATACAATTTCATAAAGCATAGGCTAAAACTACATAAATACAATTTAATAAAGCATAGGATAAAACAAATTACATACAATTTAATAAAGCATAGGTTAAAACAACATAAATACAATTTAATAAAGCATAGGATTAAACAACATAAATACAATTTATAAAGCATAGGATAAAACAACATAAATATAATTTAATAAAGCATAGGATAAAAACAACATAAATAAAATTTAATAAAGCATAGGATAAAACCACAGAAATACAATTTAATAAAGCATAGGATAAAACAACATAAATACAATTTAATAAAGCATAGGACAAAACAACATAAATACAATTTAATAAAGCATAGGATAAAACAACATAAATACAATTTAATAAAGCATAGGATAAAACAACATAAATACAATTTAATAAAGCATAGGATAAGACAACATAAATACAATTTAATAAAGCATAGGCTAAAACTACATAAATACAATTTAATAAAGCATAGGATAAAACAACATAAATACAATTTAATAAAGCATAGGATAAAACAACATAAATACAATTTAATAAAGCATACGTTAAAACAACATAAATACAATTTAATAAAGCATAGGTTAAAACAACATAAATACAATATAATAAAGCATATGATAAAACAACATAAATACAATTTAATAAAGCATAGGATAAAACAACATAAATACTTTTTAATAAAGCATAGGATAAAACCACATAAATACAATTTAATAAAGTACAGGATAAAACAACATAAATACAATTTAATAAAGCATAGGATAAAACAACATAAATACAATTTAATAAAGCATAGGATAAAACAACATAAATACAATTTAATAAAGCATAGGATAAAACAACATAAATACAATTTAATAAAGCATACGTTAAAACATCATAAATACAATTAAATAAAGCATAGGATAAAACAACATAAATACAATTTAATAAAGCATAGGATAAAACAACATAAATTCAATTTAATAAAGCATAGGATAAAACAACATAAATACAATTTAATAAAGCACAGGATAAAACAACATAATTACAATTTAATAAAGCATAGGATAAAACAACATAAATACAATTTAATAAAGCATAGGATAAAACAACATAAATACAATTTAATAAAGCATAGGATAAAACAACATAAATAAAATTTAATAAAGCATAGGTTAAAACAACATAAATACAATTTAATAAAGCATAGTTTAAAACAACATAAATACAATTTAATAAAGCATAGGATAAAACAACATAAATACAATTTAATGAAACATAGGATAAACAACATAAATACAATTTAATAAAGCATAGGACAAAACAACATAAATACAATTTAATTAAGCATATGTTAAAACAACATAAATACTATTTAATAAAGCATAAGATAAAACAACATGAATATAATTTAGTAAAGCATAAGATAAAACAACATAAATACAATTTAATAAAGCATAGTTTAAAACAACATAAATACAATTTAATAAAGCATAGGATAAAACCACAGAAATACAATTTAATAAAGCATAGGACAAAACAACATAAATACAATTTAATTAAGCATATGTTAAAACAACATAAATACTATTTAATAAAGCATAAGATAAAACAACATGAATATAATTTAGTAAAGCATAAGATAAAACAACATGAATACAATTTAATAAAGCATAGGATAAAACAACATAAATACAATTTAATAAAGCATAGGCTAAAACTACATAAATACAATTTAATAAAGCATAGGATAAAACAAATTAAATACAATTTAATAAAGCATAGGATAAAACAACATAAATTCAATTTAATAAAGCATAGGATAAAACAACATAAATACAATTTAATAAAGCATAGGGTAAAACAACATAAATACAATTTAATAAAGCATAAGATAAAACAACATGAATACAATTTAATAAAGCATAGGTTAAAACAACATAAATACAATTTAATAAAGCATAGGATAAAACAACATAAATACAATTTAATAAAGCATAGGTTAAAACAACATAAATACAATTTAATAAAGCATAGGATAAAACAACATAAATACAATTTCATAAAGCATAGGCTAAAACTACATAAATACAATTTAATAAAGCATAGGATAAAACAAATTAAATACAATTTAATAAAGCATAGGTTAAAACAACATAAATACAATTTAATAAAGCATAGGATTAAACAACATAAATACAATTTAATAAAGCATAGGATAAAACAACATAAATACAATTTAATAAAGCATAGGATAAAACAACATAAATAAAATTTAATAAAGCATAGGTTAAAACAACATAAATACAATTTAATAAAGCATAGTTTAAAACAACATAAATACAATTTAATAAAGCATAGGATAAAACAACATAAATACAATTTAATGAAACATAGGATAAACAACATAAATACAATTTAATAAAGCATAGGACAAAACAACATAAATACAATTTAATTAAGCATATGTTAAAACAACATAAATACTATTTAATAAAGCATAAGATAAAACAACATGAATATAATTTAGTAAAGCATAAGATAAAACAACATAAATACAATTTAATAAAGCATAGTTTAAAACAACATAAATACAATTTAATAAAGCATAGGATAAAACCACAGAAATACAATTTAATAAAGCATAGGATAAAACAACATAAATACAATTTAATAAAGCATAGGATAAAACAACATAAATACAATTTAATAAAGCATAGGATAAAACAACATAAATACAATTTAATAAAGCATAGGATAAAACAACATAAATAAAATTTAATAAAGCATAGGTTAAAACAACATAAATACAATTTAATAAAGCATAGTTTAAAACAACATAAATACAATTTAATAAAGCATAGGATAAAACAACATAAATACAATTTAATGAAACATAGGATAAACAACATAAATACAATTTAATAAAGCATAGGACAAAACAACATAAATACAATTTAATTAAGCATATGTTAAAACAACATAAATACTATTTAATAAAGCATAAGATAAAACAACAGGAATATAATTTAGTAAAGCATAAGATAAAACAACATGAATACAATTTAATAAGGCATAGGATAAAACAACATAAATACAATTTAATAAAGCATAGGCTAAAACTACATAAATACAATTTAATAAAGCATAGGATAAAACAAATTAAATACAATTTAATAAAGCATAGGATAAAACAACATAAATTCAATTTAATAAAGCATAGGATAAAACAACATAAATAAAATTTAATAAAGCATAGGTTAAAACAACATAAATACAATTTAATAAAGCATCGGACAAAACAACATAAATACAATTTAATAAAGCATAGGATAAAACAACATAAATACAATTTATAAAGCATAGGATAAAACAACATAAATACAATTTAATAAAGCATAGGATAAAACATCATAAATACAATTTAATAAAGCATAGGATAAAACAACATAAATACAATTTAATAAAGCATAGGCTAAAACTACATAAATACAATTTAATAAAGCATAGGATAAAACAACATAAATACAATTTAATAAAGCATAGGTTAAAACAACATAAATACAATTTAATAAAGCATAGGATAAAACAACATAAATACAATTTAATAAAGCATAGGATAAAACAACATAAATAAAATTTAATAAAGCATAGGTTAAAACAACATAAATACAATTTAATAAAGCATATGATAAAACAACATAAATACAATTTAATAAAGCATAGGGTAAAACCACATAAATACAATTTAATAAAGTACAGGATAAAACAACATAAATACAATTTAATAAAGCATAGGATAAAACAACATAAATACAATTTAATAAAGCATAGGATAAAACAACATAAATACAATTTAATAAAGCATAGGATAAAACAAAATAAATACAATTTAATAAAGCATACGTTAAAACATCATAAATACAATTAAATAAAGCATAGGATAAAACAACATAAATACAATTTAATAAAGCATAGGATAAAACAACATAAATTCAATTTAATAAAGCATAGGATAAAACAACATAAATACAATTTAATAAAGCACAGGATAAAACAACATAAATACAATTTAATAAAGCATAGGATAAAACAACATAAATACAATTTAATAAAGCATAGGATAAAACAACATAAATACAATTTAATAAAGCATAGGATAAAACAACATAAATAAAATTTAATAAAGCATAGGTTAAAACAACATAAATACAATTTAATAAAGCATAGTTTAAAACAACATAAATACAATTTAATAAAGCATAGGATAAAACAACATAAATACAATTTAATGAAACATAGGATAAACAACATAAATACAATTTAATAAAGCATAGGACAAAACAACATAAATACAAATTAATTAAGCATATGTTAAAACAACATAAATACTATTTAATAAAGCATAAGATAAAACAACATGAATATAATTTAGTAAAGCATAAGATAAAACAACATAAATACAATTTAATAAAGCATAGTTTAAAACAACATAAATACAATTTAATAAAGCATAGGATAAAACCACAGAAATACAATTTAATAAAGCATAGGATAAAACAACATAAATACAATTTAATAAAGCATAGGATAAAACAACATAAATACAATTTAATAAAGCATAGGATAAAACAACATAAATACAATTTAATAAAGCATAGGATAAAACAACATGAATAAAATTTAATAAAGCATAGGATAAAACAACATAAATACAATTTAATAAAGCATAGGCTAAAACTACATAAATACAATTTAATAAAGCATAGGATAAAACAACATAAATACAATTTAATAAAGCATAGGTTAAAACAACATAAATACAATTTAATAAAGCATAGGATAAAACAACATAAATACAATTTAATAAAGCATAGGATAAAACAACATAAATAAAATTTAATAAAGCATAGGTTAAAACAACATAAATACAATTTAATAAAGCATATGATAAAACAACATAAATACAATTTAATAAAGCATAGGATAAAACAACATAAATACTTTTTAATAAAGCATAGGATAAAACCACATGAATACAATTTAATAAAGTACAGGATAAAACAACATAAATACAATTTAATAAAGCATAGGATAAAACATCATAAATACAATTTAATAAAGCATAGGATAAAACAACATAAATACAATTTAATAAAGCATAGGTTAAAACAACATAAATACAATTTAATAAAGCATAGTTTAAAACAACATAAATACAATTTAATAAAGCATAGTTTAAAACAACATAAATACAATTTAATAAAGCATAGGATAAAACCACAGAAATACAATTTAATAAAGCATAGGATAAAACAACATAAATACAATTTAATAAAGCATAGGACAAAACAACATAAATACAATTTAATAAAGCATAGGATAAAACAACATAAATACAATTTAATAAAGCATAGGATAAAACAACATAAATACAATTTAATAAAGCATAGGATAAGACAACATAAATACAATTTAATAAAGCATAGGCTAAAACTACATAAATACAATTTAATAAAGCATAGGATAAAACCACAGAAATACAATTTAATAAAGCATAGGATAAAACAACATAAATACAATTTAATAAAGCATAGGATAAAACAACATAAATACAATTTAATAAAGCATAGGATAAAACAACATAAATACAATTTAATAAAGCATAGGATAAAACAACATAAATAAAATTTAATAAAGCATAGGTTAAAACAACATAAATACAATTTAATAAAGCATAGTTTAAAACAACATAAATACAATTTAATAAAGCATAGGATAAAACAACATAAATACAATTTAATGAAACATAGGATAAACAACATAAATACAATTTAATAAAGCATAGGACAAAACAACATAAATACAATTTAATTAAGCATATGTTAAAACAACATAAATACTATTTAATAAAGCATAAGATAAAACAACAGGAATATAATTTAGTAAAGCATAAGATAAAACAACATGAATACAATTTAATAAGGCATAGGATAAAACAACATAAATACAATTTAATAAAGCATAGGCTAAAACTACATAAATACAATTTAATAAAGCATAGGATAAAACAAATTAAATACAATTTAATAAAGCATAGGATAAAACAACATAAATTCAATTTAATAAAGCATAGGATAAAACAACATAAATAAAATTTAATAAAGCATAGGTTAAAACAACATAAATACAATTTAATAAAGCATCGGACAAAACAACATAAATACAATTTAATAAAGCATAGGATAAAACAACATAAATACAATTTATAAAGCATAGGATAAAACAACATAAATACAATTTAATAAAGCATAGGATAAAACATCATAAATACAATTTAATAAAGCATAGGATAAAACAACATAAATACAATTTAATAAAGCATAGGCTAAAACTACATAAATACAATTTAATAAAGCATAGGATAAAACAACATAAATACAATTTAATAAAGCATAGGTTAAAACAACATAAATACAATTTAATAAAGCATAGGATAAAACAACATAAATACAATTTAATAAAGCATAGGATAAAACAACATAAATAAAATTTAATAAAGCATAGGTTAAAACAACATAAATACAATTTAATAAAGCATATGATAAAACAACATAAATACAATTTAATAAAGCATAGGGTAAAACCACATAAATACAATTTAATAAAGTACAGGATAAAACAACATAAATACAATTTAATAAAGCATAGGATAAAACAACATAAATACAATTTAATAAAGCATAGGATAAAACAACATAAATACAATTTAATAAAGCATAGGATAAAACAAAATAAATACAATTTAATAAAGCATACGTTAAAACATCATAAATACAATTAAATAAAGCATAGGATAAAACAACATAAATACAATTTAATAAAGCATAGGATAAAACAACATAAATTCAATTTAATAAAGCATAGGATAAAACAACATAAATACAATTTAATAAAGCACAGGATAAAACAACATAAATACAATTTAATAAAGCATAGGATAAAACAACATAAATACAATTTAATAAAGCATAGTTTAAAACAACATAAATACAATTTAATAAAGCATAGGATAAAACCACAGAAATACAATTTAATAAAGCATAGGACAAAACAACATAAATACAATTTAATTAAGCATATGTTAAAACAACATAAATACTATTTAATAAAGCATAAGATAAAACAACATGAATATAATTTAGTAAAGCATAAGATAAAACAACATGAATACAATTTAATAAAGCATAGGATAAAACAACATAAATACAATTTAATAAAGCATAGGCTAAAACTACATAAATACAATTTAATAAAGCATAGGATAAAACAAATTAAATACAATTTAATAAAGCATAGGATAAAACAACATAAATTCAATTTAATAAAGCATAGGATAAAACAACATAAATACAATTTAATAAAGCATAGGGTAAAACAACATAAATACAATTTAATAAAGCATAAGATAAAACAACATGAATACAATTTAATAAAGCATAGGTTAAAACAACATAAATACAATTTAATAAAGCATAGGATAAAACAACATAAATACAATTTAATAAAGCATAGGTTAAAACAACATAAATACAATTTAATAAAGCATAGGATAAAACAACATAAATACAATTTCATAAAGCATAGGCTAAAACTACATAAATACAATTTAATAAAGCATAGGATAAAACAAATTAAATACAATTTAATAAAGCATAGGTTAAAACAACATAAATACAATTTAATAAAGCATAGGATTAAACAACATAAATACAATTTAATAAAGCATAGGATAAAACAACATAAATACAATTTAATAAAGCATAGGATAAAACAACATAAATAAAATTTAATAAAGCATAGGTTAAAACAACATAAATACAATTTAATAAAGCATAGTTTAAAACAACATAAATACAATTTAATAAAGCATAGGATAAAACAACATAAATACAATTTAATGAAACATAGGATAAACAACATAAATACAATTTAATAAAGCATAGGACAAAACAACATAAATACAATTTAATTAAGCATATGTTAAAACAACATAAATACTATTTAATAAAGCATAAGATAAAACAACATGAATATAATTTAGTAAAGCATAAGATAAAACAACATAAATACAATTTAATAAAGCATAGTTTAAAACAACATAAATACAATTTAATAAAGCATAGGATAAAACCACAGAAATACAATTTAATAAAGCATAGGATAAAACAACATAAATACAATTTAATAAAGCATAGGATAAAACAACATAAATACAATTTAATAAAGCATAGGATAAAACAACATAAATACAATTTAATAAAGCATAGGATAAAACAACATAAATAAAATTTAATAAAGCATAGGTTAAAACAACATAAATACAATTTAATAAAGCATAGTTTAAAACAACATAAATACAATTTAATAAAGCATAGGATAAAACAACATAAATACAATTTAATGAAACATAGGATAAACAACATAAATACAATTTAATAAAGCATAGGACAAAACAACATAAATACAATTTAATTAAGCATATGTTAAAACAACATAAATACTATTTAATAAAGCATAAGATAAAACAACAGGAATATAATTTAGTAAAGCATAAGATAAAACAACATGAATACAATTTAATAAGGCATAGGATAAAACAACATAAATACAATTTAATAAAGCATAGGCTAAAACTACATAAATACAATTTAATAAAGCATAGGATAAAACAAATTAAATACAATTTAATAAAGCATAGGATAAAACAACATAAATTCAATTTAATAAAGCATAGGATAAAACAACATAAATAAAATTTAATAAAGCATAGGTTAAAACAACATAAATACAATTTAATAAAGCATCGGACAAAACAACATAAATACAATTTAATAAAGCATAGGATAAAACAACATAAATACAATTTATAAAGCATAGGATAAAACAACATAAATACAATTTAATAAAGCATAGGATAAAACATCATAAATACAATTTAATAAAGCATAGGATAAAACAACATAAATACAATTTAATAAAGCATAGGCTAAAACTACATAAATACAATTTAATAAAGCATAGGATAAAACAACATAAATACAATTTAATAAAGCATAGGTTAAAACAACATAAATACAATTTAATAAAGCATAGGATAAAACAACATAAATACAATTTAATAAAGCATAGGATAAAACAACATAAATAAAATTTAATAAAGCATAGGTTAAAACAACATAAATACAATTTAATAAAGCATATGATAAAACAACATAAATACAATTTAATAAAGCATAGGGTAAAACCACATAAATACAATTTAATAAAGTACAGGATAAAACAACATAAATACAATTTAATAAAGCATAGGATAAAACAACATAAATACAATTTAATAAAGCATAGGATAAAACAACATAAATACAATTTAATAAAGCATAGGATAAAACAAAATAAATACAATTTAATAAAGCATACGTTAAAACATCATAAATACAATTAAATAAAGCATAGGATAAAACAACATAAATACAATTTAATAAAGCATAGGATAAAACAACATAAATTCAATTTAATAAAGCATAGGATAAAACAACATAAATACAATTTAATAAAGCACAGGATAAAACAACATAAATACAATTTAATAAAGCATAGGATAAAACAACATAAATACAATTTAATAAAGCATAGGATAAAACAACATAAATACAATTTAATAAAGCATAGGATAAAACAACATAAATAAAATTTAATAAAGCATAGGTTAAAACAACATAAATACAATTTAATAAAGCATAGTTTAAAACAACATAAATACAATTTAATAAAGCATAGGATAAAACAACATAAATACAATTTAATGAAACATAGGATAAACAACATAAATACAATTTAATAAAGCATAGGACAAAACAACATAAATACAAATTAATTAAGCATATGTTAAAACAACATAAATACTATTTAATAAAGCATAAGATAAAACAACATGAATATAATTTAGTAAAGCATAAGATAAAACAACATAAATACAATTTAATAAAGCATAGTTTAAAACAACATAAATACAATTTAATAAAGCATAGGATAAAACCACAGAAATACAATTTAATAAAGCATAGGATAAAACAACATAAATACAATTTAATAAAGCATAGGATAAAACAACATAAATACAATTTAATAAAGCATAGGATAAAACAACATAAATACAATTTAATAAAGCATAGGATAAAACAACATGAATAAAATTTAATAAAGCATAGGATAAAACAACATAAATACAATTTAATAAAGCATAGGCTAAAACTACATAAATACAATTTAATAAAGCATAGGATAAAACAACATAAATACAATTTAATAAAGCATAGGTTAAAACAACATAAATACAATTTAATAAAGCATAGGATAAAACAACATAAATACAATTTAATAAAGCATAGGATAAAACAACATAAATAAAATTTAATAAAGCATAGGTTAAAACAACATAAATACAATTTAATAAAGCATATGATAAAACAACATAAATACAATTTAATAAAGCATAGGATAAAACAACATAAATACTTTTTAATAAAGCATAGGATAAAACCACATGAATACAATTTAATAAAGTACAGGATAAAACAACATAAATACAATTTAATAAAGCATAGGATAAAACATCATAAATACAATTTAATAAAGCATAGGATAAAACAACATAAATACAATTTAATAAAGCATAGGTTAAAACAACATAAATACAATTTAATAAAGCATAGTTTAAAACAACATAAATACAATTTAATAAAGCATAGTTTAAAACAACATAAATACAATTTAATAAAGCATAGGATAAAACCACAGAAATACAATTTAATAAAGCATAGGATAAAACAACATAAATACAATTTAATAAAGCATAGGACAAAACAACATAAATACAATTTAATAAAGCATAGGATAAAACAACATAAATACAATTTAATAAAGCATAGGATAAAACAACATAAATACAATTTAATAAAGCATAGGATAAGACAACATAAATACAATTTAATAAAGCATAGGCTAAAACTACATAAATACAATTTAATAAAGCATAGGATAAAACCACAGAAATACAATTTAATAAAGCATAGGATAAAACAACATAAATACAATTTAATAAAGCATAGGATAAAACAACATAAATACAATTTAATAAAGCATAGGATAAAACAACATAAATACAATTTAATAAAGCATAGGATAAAACAACATAAATAAAATTTAATAAAGCATAGGTTAAAACAACATAAATACAATTTAATAAAGCATAGTTTAAAACAACATAAATACAATTTAATAAAG
Organism: Phyllobates terribilis; assembly: GCF_046119375.1. Taxonomy (NCBI): domain Eukaryota; kingdom Metazoa; phylum Chordata; class Amphibia; order Anura; family Dendrobatidae; genus Phyllobates; species Phyllobates terribilis. The sequence goes on from NW_027362778.1 coordinate 3,658,478, forward strand.
CATAGGATAAAACAACATAAATACAATTTAATGAAACATAGGATAAACAACATAAATACAATTTAATAAAGCATAGGACAAAACAACATAAATACAATTTAATTAAGCATATGTTAAAACAACATAAATACTATTTAATAAAGCATAAGATAAAACAACAGGAATATAATTTAGTAAAGCATAAGATAAAACAACATGAATACAATTTAATAAGGCATAGGATAAAACAACATAAATACAATTTAATAAAGCATAGGCTAAAACTACATAAATACAATTTAATAAAGCATAGGATAAAACAAATTAAATACAATTTAATAAAGCATAGGATAAAACAACATAAATTCAATTTAATAAAGCATAGGATAAAACAACATAAATAAAATTTAATAAAGCATAGGTTAAAACAACATAAATACAATTTAATAAAGCATCGGACAAAACAACATAAATACAATTTAATAAAGCATAGGATAAAACAACATAAATACAATTTATAAAGCATAGGATAAAACAACATAAATACAATTTAATAAAGCATAGGATAAAACATCATAAATACAATTTAATAAAGCATAGGATAAAACAACATAAATACAATTTAATAAAGCATAGGCTAAAACTACATAAATACAATTTAATAAAGCATAGGATAAAACAACATAAATACAATTTAATAAAGCATAGGTTAAAACAACATAAATACAATTTAATAAAGCATAGGATAAAACAACATAAATACAATTTAATAAAGCATAGGATAAAACAACATAAATAAAATTTAATAAAGCATAGGTTAAAACAACATAAATACAATTTAATAAAGCATATGATAAAACAACATAAATACAATTTAATAAAGCATAGGGTAAAACCACATAAATACAATTTAATAAAGTACAGGATAAAACAACATAAATACAATTTAATAAAGCATAGGATAAAACAACATAAATACAATTTAATAAAGCATAGGATAAAACAACATAAATACAATTTAATAAAGCATAGGATAAAACAAAATAAATACAATTTAATAAAGCATACGTTAAAACATCATAAATACAATTAAATAAAGCATAGGATAAAACAACATAAATACAATTTAATAAAGCATAGGATAAAACAACATAAATTCAATTTAATAAAGCATAGGATAAAACAACATAAATACAATTTAATAAAGCACAGGATAAAACAACATAAATACAATTTAATAAAGCATAGGATAAAACAACATAAATACAATTTAATAAAGCATAGGATAAAACAACATAAATACAATTTAATAAAGCATAGGATAAAACAACATAAATAAAATTTAATAAAGCATAGGTTAAAACAACATAAATACAATTTAATAAAGCATAGTTTAAAACAACATAAATACAATTTAATAAAGCATAGGATAAAACAACATAAATACAATTTAATGAAACATAGGATAAACAACATAAATACAATTTAATAAAGCATAGGACAAAACAACATAAATACAAATTAATTAAGCATATGTTAAAACAACATAAATACTATTTAATAAAGCATAAGATAAAACAACATGAATATAATTTAGTAAAGCATAAGATAAAACAACATAAATACAATTTAATAAAGCATAGTTTAAAACAACATAAATACAATTTAATAAAGCATAGGATAAAACCACAGAAATACAATTTAATAAAGCATAGGATAAAACAACATAAATACAATTTAATAAAGCATAGGATAAAACAACATAAATACAATTTAATAAAGCATAGGATAAAACAACATAAATACAATTTAATAAAGCATAGGATAAAACAACATGAATAAAATTTAATAAAGCATAGGATAAAACAACATAAATACAATTTAATAAAGCATAGGCTAAAACTACATAAATACAATTTAATAAAGCATAGGATAAAACAACATAAATACAATTTAATAAAGCATAGGTTAAAACAACATAAATACAATTTAATAAAGCATAGGATAAAACAACATAAATACAATTTAATAAAGCATAGGATAAAACAACATAAATAAAATTTAATAAAGCATAGGTTAAAACAACATAAATACAATTTAATAAAGCATATGATAAAACAACATAAATACAATTTAATAAAGCATAGGATAAAACAACATAAATACTTTTTAATAAAGCATAGGATAAAACCACATGAATACAATTTAATAAAGTACAGGATAAAACAACATAAATACAATTTAATAAAGCATAGGATAAAACATCATAAATACAATTTAATAAAGCATAGGATAAAACAACATAAATACAATTTAATAAAGCATAGGTTAAAACAACATAAATACAATTTAATAAAGCATAGTTTAAAACAACATAAATACAATTTAATAAAGCATAGTTTAAAACAACATAAATACAATTTAATAAAGCATAGGATAAAACCACAGAAATACAATTTAATAAAGCATAGGATAAAACAACATAAATACAATTTAATAAAGCATAGGACAAAACAACATAAATACAATTTAATAAAGCATAGGATAAAACAACATAAATACAATTTAATAAAGCATAGGATAAAACAACATAAATACAATTTAATAAAGCATAGGATAAGACAACATAAATACAATTTAATAAAGCATAGGCTAAAACTACATAAATACAATTTAATAAAGCATAGGATAAAACAACATAAATACAATTTAATAAAGCATAGGATAAAACAACATAAATACAATTTAATAAAGCATACGTTAAAACAACATAAATACAATTTAATAAAGCATAGGTTAAAACAACATAAATACAATATAATAAAGCATATGATAAAACAACATAAATACAATTTAATAAAGCATAGGATAAAACAACATAAATACTTTTTAATAAAGCATAGGATAAAACCACATAAATACAATTTAATAAAGTACAGGATAAAACAACATAAATACAATTTAATAAAGCATAGGATAAAACAACATAAATACAATTTAATAAAGCATAGGATAAAACAACATAAATACAATTTAATAAAGCATAGGATAAAACAACATAAATACAATTTAATAAAGCATACGTTAAAACATCATAAATACAATTAAATAAAGCATAGGATAAAACAACATAAATACAATTTAATAAAGCATAGGATAAAACAACATAAATTCAATTTAATAAAGCATAGGATAAAACAACATAAATACAATTTAATAAAGCACAGGATAAAACAACATAAATACAATTTAATAAAGCATAGGATAAAACAACATAAATACAATTTAATAAAGCATAGGATAAAACAACATAAATACAATTTAATAAAGCATAGGATAAAACAACATAAATAAAATTTAATAAAGCATAGGTTAAAACAACATAAATACAATTTAATAAAGCATAGTTTAAAACAACATAAATACAATTTAATAAAGCATAGGATAAAACAACATAAATACAATTTAATGAAACATAGGATAAACAACATAAATACAATTTAATAAAGCATAGGACAAAACAACATAAATACAATTTAATTAAGCATATGTTAAAACAACATAAATACTATTTAATAAAGCATAAGATAAAACAACATGAATATAATTTAGTAAAGCATAAGATAAAACAACATAAATACAATTTAATAAAGCATAGTTTAAAACAACATAAATACAATTTAATAAAGCATAGGATAAAACCACAGAAATACAATTTAATAAAGCATAGGATAAAACAACATAAATACAATTTAATAAAGCATAGGTTAAAACAACATAAATACAATTTAATAAAGCATAGTTTAAAACAACATAAATACAATTTAATAAAGCATAGGATAAAACAACATAAATACAATTTAATGAAACATAGGATAAACAACATAAATACAATTTAATAAAGCATAGGACAAAACAACATAAATACAATTTAATTAAGCATATGTTAAAACAACATAAATACTATTTAATAAAGCATAAGATAAAACAACATGAATATAATTTAGTAAAGCATAAGATAAAACAACATGAATACAATTTAATAAAGCATAGGATAAAACAACATAAATACAATTTAATAAAGCATAGGCTAAAACTACATAAATACAATTTAATAAAGCATAGGATAAAACAAATTAAATACAATTTAATAAAGCATAGGATAAAACAACATAAATTCAATTTAATAAAGCATAGGATAAAACAACATAAATACAATTTAATAAAGCATAGGGTAAAACAACATAAATACAATTTAATAAAGCATAAGATAAAACAACATGAATACAATTTAATAAAGCATAGGTTAAAACAACATAAATACAATTTAATAAAGCATAGGATAAAACAACATAAATACAATTTAATAAAGCATAGGTTAAAACAACATAAATACAATTTAATAAAGCATAGGATAAAACAACATAAATACAATTTCATAAAGCATAGGCTAAAACTACATAAATACAATTTAATAAAGCATAGGATAAAACAAATTAAATACAATTTAATAAAGCATAGGTTAAAACAACATAAATACAATTTAATAAAGCATAGGATTAAACAACATAAATACAATTTATAAAGCATAGGATAAAACAACATAAATATAATTTAATAAAGCATAGGATAAAAACAACATAAATAAAATTTAATAAAGCATAGGATAAAACAACATAAATAAAATTTAATAAAGCATAGGATAAAACAACGTAAATACAATTTAATAAAGCATAGGATAAAACAACATAAATACAATTTAATAAAGCATCGGACAAAACAACATAAATACAATTTAATAAAGCATAGGATAAAACAACATAAATACAATTTAATAAAACATAGGTTAAAACAACATAAATACAATTTAATAAAGCATAGGATAAAACAACATAAATACAATTTAATAAAGCATAGGATAAAACAACATAAATACAATTCATAAAGCATAGGATAAAACAACATAAATACATTTTAATAAAGCATAGGATAAAACAACATGAATAAAATTTAATAAAGCATAGGTTAAAACAACATAAATACAATTTAATAAAGCATAGTTTAAAACAACATAAATACAATTTAATAAAGCATAGGATAAAACCACAGAAATACAATTTAATAAAGCATAGGATAAAACAACATAAATACAATTTAATAAAGCATAGGACAAAACAACATAAATACAATTTAATAAAGCATAGGATAAAACAACATAAATACAATTTAATAAAGCATAGGATAAAACAACATAAATACAATTTAATAAAGCATAGGATAAGACAACATAAATACAATTTTATAAAGCATAGGCTAAAACTACATAAATACAATTTAATAAAGCATAGGATAAAACAACATAAATACAATTTAATAAAGCATAGGATAAAACAACATAAATACAATTTAATAAAGCATACGTTAAAACAACATAAATACAATTAAATAAAGCATAGGTTAAAACAACATAAATACAATATAATAAAGCATAGGATAAAACAACATAAATACAATTTAATAAAGCATAGGATAAAACAACATAAATAAAATTTAATAAAGCATAGGATAAAACAACATAAATACAATTTAATAAAGCATACGTTAAAACAACATAAATACAATTTAATAAAGCATAGGATAAAACAAAATAAATACAATTTAATAAAGCATAGGATAAAACAACATAAATACAATTTAATAAAGCATACGTTAAAACAACGTAAATACAATTAAATAAAGCATAGGATAAAACAACATAAATACAATTTAATAAAGCATAGGTTAAAACAACATAAATACAATTTTATAAAGCATAGGATAAATCAACATAAATACAATTTAATAAAGCATAGGTTAAAACAACGTAAATACAATTTAAGAAAGCATAGGATAAAACTACATAAATACATTTTAATAAAGCATAGGATAAAACAACATAAATACAATTTAATAAAGCATAGGTTAAAACAACATAAATACAATTTAATAAAGCATAGGACAAAACAACATAAATACAATTTAATAAAGCATAGGATAAAACAACATAAATACAATTTATAAAGCATAGGATAAAACAACATAAATACAATTTAATAAAGCATAGGATAAAACAACATAAATACAATTTAATAAAGCATAGGCTAAAACAACATAAATACACTTTAATAAAGCATAGGATAAAACAAATTAAATACAATTTAATAAAGCATAGGATAAAACAACATAAATTCAATTTAATAAAGCATAGGATAAAACAACATAAATACAATTTAATAAAGCATAGGATAAAACAACATAAATACAATTTAATAAAGCATAAGATAAAACAACATGAATACAATTTAATAAAGCATAGGTTAAAACAACATAAATACAATTGAATAAAGCATAGGATAAAACAACATAAATACAATTTAATAAAGCATAGGTTAAAACAACATAAATACAATTTAATAAAGCATAGGATAAAACAAAATAAATACAATTTAATAAAACATAGGATAAAACAACATAAATAAAATTTAATAAAGCATAGGTTAAAACAACATAAATACAATTTAATAAAGCATAGGACAAAACAACATAAATACAATTTAATAAAGCATAGGATAAAACAACATAAATTCAATTTAATGAAACATAGGATAAACAACATAAATACAATTTAATAAAGCATAGGACAAAACAACATAAATACAATTTAATTAAGCATATGTTAAAACAACATAAATACTATTTAATAAAGCATAAGATAAAACAACATGAATATAATTTAGTAAAGCATAAGATAAAACAACATGAATACAATTTAATAAAGCATAGGATAAAACAACATAAATACAATTTAATAAAGCATAGGCTAAAACTACATAAATACAATTTAATAAAGCATAGGATAAAACAAATTAAATACAATTTAATAAAGCATAGGATAAAACAACATAAATTCAATTTAATAAAGCATAGGATAAAAAAACATAAATACAATTTAATAAAGCATAGGATAAAACAACATAAATACAATTTAATAAAGCATAGTTTAAAACAACATAAATACAATTTAATAAAGCATAGGATAAAACCACAGAAATACAATTTAATAAAGCATAGGATAAAACAACATAAATACAATTTAATAAAGCATAGGATAAAACAACATAAATACAATTTAATAAAGCATAGGATAAAACAACATAAATACAATTTAATAAAGCATAGGATAAAACAACATAAATAAAATTTAATAAAGCATAGGTTAAAACAACATAAATACAATTTAATAAAGCATAGTTTAAAACAACATAAATACAATTTAATAAAGCATAGGATAAAACAACATAAATACAATTTAATGAAACATAGGATAAACAACATAAATACAATTTAATAAAGCATAGGACAAAACAACATAAATACAATTTAATTAAGCATATGTTAAAACAACATAAATACTATTTAATAAAGCATAAGATAAAACAACATGAATATAATTTAGTAAAGCATAAGATAAAACAACATAAATACAATTTAATAAAGCATAGTTTAAAACAACATAAATACAATTTAATAAAGCATAGGATAAAACCACAGAAATACAATTTAATAAAGCATAGGATAAAACAACATAAATACAATTTAATAAAGCATAGGATAAAACAACATAAATACAATTTAATAAAGCATAGGATAAAACAACATAAATACAATTTAATAAAGCATAGGATAAAACAACATAAATAAAATTTAATAAAGCATAGGTTAAAACAACATAAATACAATTTAATAAAGCATAGTTTAAAACAACATAAATACAATTTAATAAAGCATAGGATAAAACAACATAAATACAATTTAATGAAACATAGGATAAACAACATAAATACAATTTAATAAAGCATAGGACAAAACAACATAAATACAATTTAATTAAGCATATGTTAAAACAACATAAATACTATTTAATAAAGCATAAGATAAAACAACAGGAATATAATTTAGTAAAGCATAAGATAAAACAACATGAATACAATTTAATAAAGCATAGGATAAAACAACATAAATACAATTTAATAAAGCATAGGCTAAAACTACATAAATACAATTTAATAAAGCATAGGATAAAACAAATTAAATACAATTTAATAAAGCATAGGATAAAACAACATAAATTCAATTTAATAAAGCATAGGATAAAACAACATAAATAAAATTTAATAAAGCATAGGTTAAAACAACATAAATACAATTTAATAAAGCATCGGACAAAACAACATAAATACAATTTAATAAAGCATAGGATAAAACAACATAAATACAATTTATAAAGCATAGGATAAAACAACATAAATACAATTTAATAAAGCATAGGATAAAACATCATAAATACAATTTAATAAAGCATAGGATAAAACAACATAAATACAATTTAATAAAGCATAGGCTAAAACTACATAAATACAATTTAATAAAGCATAGGATAAAACAACATAAATACAATTTAATAAAGCATAGGTTAAAACAACATAAATACAATTTAATAAAGCATAGGATAAAACAACATAAATACAATTTAATAAAGCATAGGATAAAACAACATAAATAAAATTTAATAAAGCATAGGTTAAAACAACATAAATACAATTTAATAAAGCATATGATAAAACAACATAAATACAATTTAATAAAGCATAGGGTAAAACCACATAAATACAATTTAATAAAGTACAGGATAAAACAACATAAATACAATTTAATAAAGCATAGGATAAAACAACATAAATACAATTTAATAAAGCATAGGATAAAACAACATAAATACAATTTAATAAAGCATAGGATAAAACAACATAAATACAATTTAATAAAGCATACGTTAAAACATCATAAATACAATTAAATAAAGCATAGGATAAAACAACATAAATACAGTTTAATAAAGCATAGGATAAAACAACATAAATTCAATTTAATAAAGCATAGGATAAAACAACATAAATACAATTTAATAAAGCACAGGATAAAACAACATAAATACAATTTAATAAAGCATAGGCTAAAACAACATAAATACAATTTAATAAAGCATAGGATAAAACAACATAAATACAATTTAATAAAGCATAGGATAAAACAACATAAATAAAATTTAATAAAGCATAGGTTAAAACAACATAAATACAATTTAATAAAGCATAGTTTAAAACAACATAAATACAATTTAATAAAGCATAGGATAAAACAACATAAATACAATTTAATGAAACATAGGATAAACAACATAAATACAATTTAATAAAGCATAGGACAAAACAACATAAATACAAATTAATTAAGCATATGTTAAAACAACATAAATACTATTTAATAAAGCATAAGATAAAACAACATGAATATAATTTAGTAAAGCATAAGATAAAACAACATAAATACAATTTAATAAAGCATAGTTTAAAACAACATAAATACAATTTAATAAAGCATAGGATAAAACCACAGAAATACAATTTAATAAAGCATAGGATAAAACAACATAAATACAATTTAATAAAGCATAGGATAAAACAACATAAATACAATTTAATAAAGCATAGGATAAAACAACATAAATACAATTTAATAAAGCATAGGATAAAACAACATGAATAAAATTTAATAAAGCATAGGTTAAAACAACATAAATACAATTTAATAAAGCATAGGATAAAACAACATAAATACAATTTAATGAAACATAGGATAAACAACATAAATACAATTTAATAAAGCATAGGACAAAACAACATAAATACAATTTAATTAAGCATATGTTAAAACAACATAAATACTATTTAATAAAGCATAAGATAAAACAACATGAATATAATTTAGTAAAGCATAAGATAAAACAACATGAATACAATTTAATAAAGCATAGGATAAAACAACATAAATACAATTTAATAAAGCATAGGCTAAAACTACATAAATACAATTTAATAAAGCATAGGATAAAACAAATTAAATACAATTTAATAAAGCATAGGATAAAACAACATAAATTCAATTTAATAAAGCATAGGATAAAACAACATAAATAAAATTTAATAAAGCATAGGTTAAAACAACATAAATACAATTTAATAAAGCATCGGACAAAACAACATAAATACAATTTAATAAAGCATAGGATAAAACAACATAAATACAATTTATAAAGCATAGGATAAAACAACATAAATAAAATTTAATAAAGCATAGGTTAAAACAACATAAATACAATTTAATAAAGCATAGTTTAAAACAACATAAATACAATTTAATAAAGCATAGGATAAAACAACATAAATACAATTTAATGAAACATAGGATAAACAACATAAATACAATTTAATAAAGCATAGGACAAAACAACATAAATACAATTTAATTAAGCATATGTTAAAACAACATAAATACTATTTAATAAAGCATAAGATAAAACAACAAGAATATAATTTAGTAAAGCATAAGATAAAACAACATAAATACAATTTAATAAAGCATAGTTTAAAACAACATAAATACAATTTAATAAAGCATAGGATAAAACCACAGAAATACAATTTAATAAAGCATAGGATAAAACAACATAAATACAATTTAATAAAGCATAGGATAAAACAACATAAATACAATTTAATAAAGCATAGGATAAAACAACATAAATACAATTTAATAAAGCATAGGATAAAACAACATGAATAAAATTTAATAAAGCATAGGTTAAAACAACATAAATACAATTTAATAAAGCATAGTTTAAAACAACATAAATACAATTTAATAAAGCATAGGATAAAACAACATAAATACAATTTAATGAAACATAGGATAAACAACATAAATACAATTTAATAAAGCATAGGACAAAACAACATAAATACAATTTAATTAAGCATATGTTAAAACAACATAAATACTATTTAATAAAGCATAAGATAAAACAACATGAATATAATTTAGTAAAGCATAAGATAAAACAACATGAATAAAATTTAATAAAGCATAGGTTAAAACAACATAAATACAATTTAATAAAGCATAGTTTAAAACAACATAAATACAATTTAATAAAGCATAGGATAAAACAACATAAATACAATTTAATGAAACATAGGATAAACAACATAAATACAATTTAATAAAGCATAAGATAAAACAACATGAATACAATTTAATAAAGCATAGGTTAAAACAACATAAATACAATTTAATAAAGCATAGGATAAAACAACATAAATACAATTTAATAAAGCATAGGTTAAAACAACATAAATACAATTTAATAAAGCATAGGATAAAACAACATAAATACAATTTCATAAAGCATAGGCTAAAACTACATAAATACAATTTAATAAAGCATAGGATAAAACAAATTAAATACAATTTAATAAAGCATAGGTTAAAACAACATAAATACAATTTAATAAAGCATAGGATTAAACAACATAAATACAATTTATAAAGCATAGGATAAAACAACATAAATATAATTTAATAAAGCATAGGATAAAAACAACATAAATAAAATTTAATAAAGCATAGGATAAAACAACATAAATACAATTTAATAAAGCATAAGATAAAACAACATGAATACAATTTAATAAAGCATAGGTTAAAACAACATAAATACAATTGAATAAAGCATAGGATAAAACAACATAAATACAATTTAATAAAGCATAGGTTAAAACAACATAAATACAATTTAATAAAGCATAGGATAAAACAAAATAAATACAATTTAATAAAACATAGGATAAAACAACATAAATAAAATTTAATAAAGCATAGGTTAAAACAACATAAATACAATTTAATAAAGCATAGGATAAAACAAAATAAATACAATTTAATAAAACATAGGATAAAACAACATAAATAAAATTTAATAAAGCATAGGTTAAAACAACATAAATACAATTTAATAAAGCATAGGACAAAACAACATAAATACAATTTAATAAAGCATAGGATAAAACAACATAAATTCAATTTAATGAAACATAGGATAAACAACATAAATACAATTTAATAAAGCATAGGATAAAAAAACATAAATACAATTTAATAAAGCATAGTTTAAAACAACATAAATACAATTTAATAAAGCATAGGATAAAACCACAGAAATACAATTTAATAAAGCATAGGATAAAACAACATAAATACAATTTAATAAAGCATAGGATAAAACAACATAAATACAATTTAATAAAGCATAGGATAAAACAACATAAATACAATTTAATAAAGCATAGGATAAAACAACATAAATTCAATTTAATAAAGCATAGGATAAAACAACATAAATACAATTTAATAAAGCATAGTTTAAAACAACATAAATACAATTTAATAAAGCATAGGATAAAACCACAGAAATACAATTTAATAAAGCATAGGATAAAACAACATAAATACAATTTAATAAAGCATAGGATAAAACAACATAAATACAATTTAATAAAGCATAGGATAAAACAACATAAATACAATTTAATAAAGCATAGGATAAAACAACATAAATAAAATTTAATAAAGCATAGGTTAAAACAACATAAATACAATTTAATAAAGCATAGGATAAAACAACATAAATACAATTTAATAAAGCATAGGCTAAAACTACATAAATACAATTTAATAAAGCATAGGATAAAACAAATTAAATACAATTTAATAAAGCATAGGATAAAACAACATAAATTCAATTTAATAAAGCATAGGATAAAACAACATAAATAAAATTTAATAAAGCATAGGTTAAAACAACATAAATACAATTTAATAAAGCATCGGACAAAACAACATAAATACAATTTAATAAAGCATAGGATAAAACAACATAAATACAATTTATAAAGCATAGGATAAAACAACATAAATACAATTTAATAAAGCATAGGATAAAACATCATAAATACAATTTAATAAAGCATAGGATAAAACAACATAAATACAATTTAATAAAGCATAGGCTAAAACTACATAAATACAATTTAATAAAGCATAGGATAAAACAACATAAATACAATTTAATAAAGCATAGGTTAAAACAACATAAATACAATTTAATAAAGCATAGGATAAAACAACATAAATACAATTTAATAAAGCATAGGATAAAACAACATAAATACAATTTAATAAAGCATAGGCTAAAACTACATAAATACAATTTAATAAAGCATAGGATAAAACAACATAAATACAATTTAATAAAGCATAGGTTAAAACAACATAAATACAATTTAATAAAGCATAGGATAAAACAACATAAATACAATTTAATAAAGCATAGGATAAAACAACATAAATAAAATTTAATAAAGCATAGGTTAAAACAACATAAATACAATTTAATAAAGCATATGATAAAACAACATAAATACAATTTAATAAAGCATAGGGTAAAACCACATAAATACAATTTAATAAAGTACAGGATAAAACAACATAAATACAATTTAATAAAGCATAGGATAAAACAACATAAATACAATTTAATAAAGCATAGGATAAAACAACATAAATACAATTTAATAAAGCATAGGATAAAACAACATAAATACAATTTAATAAAGCATACGTTAAAACATCATAAATACAATTAAATAAAGCATAGGATAAAACAACATAAATACAATTTAATAAAGCATAGGATAAAACAACATAAATTCAATTTAATAAAGCATAGGATAAAACAACATAAATACAATTTAATAAAGCACAGGATAAAACAACATAAATACAATTTAATAAAGCATAGGCTAAAACAACATAAATACAATTTAATGAAACATAGGATAAACAACATAAATACAATTTAATAAAGCATAGGACAAAACAACATAAATACAAATTAATTAAGCATATGTTAAAACAACATAAATACTATTTAATAAAGCATAAGATAAAACAACATGAATATAATTTAGTAAAGCATAAGATAAAACAACATAAATACAATTTAATAAAGCATAGTTTAAAACAACATAAATACAATTTAATAAAGCATAGGATAAAACCACAGAAATACAATTTAATAAAGCATAGGATAAAACAACATAAATACAATTTAATAAAGCATAGGATAAAACAACATAAATACAATTTAATAAAGCATAGGATAAAACAACATAAATACAATTTAATAAAGCATAGGATAAAACAACATGAATAAAATTTAATAAAGCATAGGTTAAAACAACATAAATACAATTTAATAAAGCATAGGATAAAACAACATAAATACAATTTAATGAAACATAGGATAAACAACATAAATACAATTTAATAAAGCATAGGACAAAACAACATAAATACAATTTAATTAAGCATATGTTAAAACAACATAAATACTATTTAATAAAGCATAAGATAAAACAACATGAATATAATTTAGTAAAGCATAAGATAAAACAACATGAATACAATTTAATAAAGCATAGGATAAAACAACATAAATACAATTTAATAAAGCATAGGCTAAAACTACATAAATACAATTTAATAAAGCATAGGATAAAACAAATTAAATACAATTTAATAAAGCATAGGATAAAACAACATAAATTCAATTTAATAAAGCATAGGATAAAACAACATAAATAAAATTTAATAAAGCATAGGTTAAAACAACATAAATACAATTTAATAAAGCATCGGACAAAACAACATAAATACAATTTAATAAAGCATAGGATAAAACAACATAAATACAATTTATAAAGCATAGGATAAAACAACATAAATAAAATTTAATAAAGCATAGGTTAAAACAACATAAATACAATTTAATAAAGCATAGTTTAAAACAACATAAATACAATTTAATAAAGCATAGGATAAAACAACATAAATACAATTTAATGAAACATAGGATAAACAACATAAATACAATTTAATAAAGCATAGGACAAAACAACATAAATACAATTTAATTAAGCATATGTTAAAACAACATAAATACTATTTAATAAAGCATAAGATAAAACAACAAGAATATAATTTAGTAAAGCATAAGATAAAACAACATAAATACAATTTAATAAAGCATAGTTTAAAACAACATAAATACAATTTAATAAAGCATAGGATAAAACCACAGAAATACAATTTAATAAAGCATAGGATAAAACAACATAAATACAATTTAATAAAGCATAGGATAAAACAACATAAATACAATTTAATAAAGCATAGGATAAAACAACATAAATACAATTTAATAAAGCATAGGATAAAACAACATGAATAAAATTTAATAAAGCATAGGTTAAAACAACATAAATACAATTTAATAAAGCATAGTTTAAAACAACATAAATACAATTTAATAAAGCATAGGATAAAACAACATAAATACAATTTAATGAAACATAGGATAAACAACATAAATACAATTTAATAAAGCATAGGACAAAACAACATAAATACAATTTAATTAAGCATATGTTAAAACAACATAAATACTATTTAATAAAGCATAAGATAAAACAACATGAATATAATTTAGTAAAGCATAAGATAAAACAACATGAATACAATTTAATAAAGCATAGGATAAAACAACATAAATACAATTTAATAAAGCATAGGCTAAAACTACATAAATACAATTTAATAAAGCATAGGATAAAACAAATTAAATACAATTTAATAAAGCATAGGATAAAACAACATAAATTCAATTTAATAAAGCATAGGATAAAACAACATAAATAAAATTTAATAAAGCATAGGTTAAAACAACATAAATACAATTTAATAAAGCATCGGACAAAACAACATAAATACAATTTAATAAAGCATAGGATAAAACAACATAAATACAATTTATAAAGCATAGGATAAAACAACATAAATAAAATTTAATAAAGCATAGGTTAAAACAACATAAATACAATTTAATAAAGCATAGTTTAAAACAACATAAATACAATTTAATAAAGCATAGGATAAAACAACATAAATACAATTTAATGAAACATAGGATAAACAACATAAATACAATTTAATAAAGCATAGGACAAAACAACATAAATACAATTTAATTAAGCATATGTTAAAACAACATAAATACTATTTAATAAAGCATAAGATAAAACAACAAGAATATAATTTAGTAAAGCATAAGATAAAACAACATAAATACAATTTAATAAAGCATAGTTTAAAACAACATAAATACAATTTAATAAAGCATAGGATAAAACCACAGAAATACAATTTAATAAAGCATAGGATAAAACAACATAAATACAATTTAATAAAGCATAGGATAAAACAACATAAATACAATTTAATAAAGCATAGGATAAAACAACATAAATACAATTTAATAAAGCATAGGATAAAACAACATGAATAAAATTTAATAAAGCATAGGTTAAAACAACATAAATACAATTTAATAAAGCATAGTTTAAAACAACATAAATACAATTTAATAAAGCATAGGATAAAACAACATAAATACAATTTAATGAAACATAGGATAAACAACATAAATACAATTTAATAAAGCATAGGACAAAACAACATAAATACAATTTAATTAAGCATATGTTAAAACAACATAAATACTATTTAATAAAGCATAAGATAAAACAACATGAATATAATTTAGTAAAGCATAAGATAAAACAACATGAATAAAATTTAATAAAGCATAGGTTAAAACAACATAAATACAATTTAATAAAGCATAGTTTAAAACAACATAAATACAATTTAATAAAGCATAGGATAAAACAACATAAATACAATTTAATGAAACATAGGATAAACAACATAAATACAATTTAATAAAGCATAAGATAAAACAACATGAATACAATTTAATAAAGCATAGGTTAAAACAACATAAATACAATTTAATAAAGCATAGGATAAAACAACATAAATACAATTTAATAAAGCATAGGTTAAAACAACATAAATACAATTTAATAAAGCATCGGACAAAACAACATAAATACAATTTAATAAAGCATAGGATAAAACAACATAAATACAATTTATAAAGCATAGGATAAAACAACATAAATAAAATTTAATAAAGCATAGGTTAAAACAACATAAATACAATTTAATAAAGCATAGTTTAAAACAACATAAATACAATTTAATAAAGCATAGGATAAAACAACATAAATACAATTTAATGAAACATAGGATAAACAACATAAATACAATTTAATAAAGCATAGGACAAAACAACATAAATACAATTTAATTAAGCATATGTTAAAACAACATAAATACTATTTAATAAAGCATAAGATAAAACAACAAGAATATAATTTAGTAAAGCATAAGATAAAACAACATAAATACAATTTAATAAAGCATAGTTTAAAACAACATAAATACAATTTAATAAAGCATAGGATAAAACCACAGAAATACAATTTAATAAAGCATAGGATAAAACAACATAAATACAATTTAATAAAGCATAGGATAAAACAACATAAATACAATTTAATAAAGCATAGGATAAAACAACATAAATACAATTTAATAAAGCATAGGATAAAACAACATGAATAAAATTTAATAAAGCATAGGTTAAAACAACATAAATACAATTTAATAAAGCATAGTTTAAAACAACATAAATACAATTTAATAAAGCATAGGATAAAACAACATAAATACAATTTAATGAAACATAGGATAAACAACATAAATACAATTTAATAAAGCATAGGACAAAACAACATAAATACAATTTAATTAAGCATATGTTAAAACAACATAAATACTATTTAATAAAGCATAAGATAAAACAACATGAATATAATTTAGTAAAGCATAAGATAAAACAACATGAATAAAATTTAATAAAGCATAGGTTAAAACAACATAAATACAATTTAATAAAGCATAGTTTAAAACAACATAAATACAATTTAATAAAGCATAGGATAAAACAACATAAATACAATTTAATGAAACATAGGATAAACAACATAAATACAATTTAATAAAGCATAAGATAAAACAACATGAATACAATTTAATAAAGCATAGGTTAAAACAACATAAATACAATTTAATAAAGCATAGGATAAAACAACATAAATACAATTTAATAAAGCATAGGTTAAAACAACATAAATACAATTTAATAAAGCATAGGATAAAACAACATAAATAGAATTTCATAAAGCATAGGCTAAAACTACATAAATACAATTTAATAAAGCATAGGATAAAACAAATTAAATACAATTTAATAAAGCATAGGTTAAAACAACATAAATACAATTTAATAAAGCATAGGATTAAACAACATAAATACAATTTATAAAGCATAGGATAAAACAACATAAATATAATTTAATAAAGCATAGGATAAAAACAACATAAATAAAATTTAATAAAGCATAGGATAAAACAACATAAATACAATTTAATAAAGCATAAGATAAAACAACATGAATACAATTTAATAAAGCATAGGTTAAAACAACATAAATACAATTGAATAAAGCATAGGATAAAACAACATAAATACAATTTAATAAAGCATAGGTTAAAACAACATAAATACAATTTAATAAAGCATAGGATAAAACAAAATAAATACAATTTAATAAAACATAGGATAAAACAACATAAATAAAATTTAATAAAGCATAGGTTAAAACAACATAAATACAATTTAATAAAGCATAGGATAAAACAAAATAAATACAATTTAATAAAACATAGGATAAAACAACATAAATAAAATTTAATAAAGCATAGGTTAAAACAACATAAATACAATTTAATAAAGCATAGGACAAAACAACATAAATACAATTTAATAAAGCATAGGATAAAACAACATAAATTCAATTTAATGAAACATAGGATAAACAACATAAATACAATTTAATAAAGCATAGGATAAAAAAACATAAATACAATTTAATAAAGCATAGTTTAAAACAACATAAATACAATTTAATAAAGCATAGGATAAAACCACAGAAATACAATTTAATAAAGCATAGGATAAAACAACATAAATACAATTTAATAAAGCATAGGATAAAACAACATAAATACAATTTAATAAAGCATAGGATAAAACAACATAAATACAATTTAATAAAGCATAGGATAAAACAACATAAATAAAATTTAATAAAGCATAGGTTAAAACAACATAAATACAATTTAATAAAGCATAGTTTAAAACAACATAAATACAATTTAATAAAGCATAGGATAAAACAACATAAATACAATTTAATGAAACATAGGATAAACAACATAAATACAATTTAATAAAGCATAGGACAAAACAACATAAATACAATTTAATTAAGCATATGTTAAAACAACATAAATACTATTTAATAAAGCATAAGATAAAACAACATGAATATAATTTAGTAAAGCATAAGATAAAACAACATAAATACAATTTAATAAAGCATAGTTTAAAACAACATAAATACAATTTAATAAAGCATAGGATAAAACCACAGAAATACAATTTAATAAAGCATAGGATAAAACAACATAAATACAATTTAATAAAGCATAGGATAAAACAACATAAATACAATTTAATAAAGCATAGGATAAAACAACATAAATACAATTTAATAAAGCATAGGATAAAACAACATAAATAAAATTTAATAAAGCATAGGTTAAAACAACATAAATACAATTTAATAAAGCATAGTTTAAAACAACATAAATACAATTTAATAAAGCATAGGATAAAACAACATAAATACAATTTAATGAAACATAGGATAAACAACATAAATACAATTTAATAAAGCATAGGACAAAACAACATAAATACAATTTAATTAAGCATATGTTAAAACAACATAAATACTATTTAATAAAGCATAAGATAAAACAACAGGAATATAATTTAGTAAAGCATAAGATAAAACAACATGAATACAATTTAATAAAGCATAGGATAAAACAACATAAATACAATTTAATAAAGCATAGGCTAAAACTACATAAATACAATTTAATAAAGCATAGGATAAAACAAATTAAATACAATTTAATAAAGCATAGGATAAAACAACATAAATTCAATTTAATAAAGCATAGGATAAAACAACATAAATAAAATTTAATAAAGCATAGGTTAAAACAACATAAATACAATTTAATAAAGCATCGGACAAAACAACATAAATACAATTTAATAAAGCATAGGATAAAACAACATAAATACAATTTATAAAGCATAGGATAAAACAACATAAATACAATTTAATAAAGCATAGGATAAAACATCATAAATACAATTTAATAAAGCATAGGATAAAACAACATAAATACAATTTAATAAAGCATAGGCTAAAACTACATAAATACAATTTAATAAAGCATAGGATAAAACAACATAAATACAATTTAATAAAGCATAGGTTAAAACAACATAAATACAATTTAATAAAGCATAGGATAAAACAACATAAATACAATTTAATAAAGCATAGGATAAAACAACATAAATAAAATTTAATAAAGCATAGGTTAAAACAACATAAATACAATTTAATAAAGCATATGATAAAACAACATAAATACAATTTAATAAAGCATAGGGTAAAACCACATAAATACAATTTAATAAAGTACAGGATAAAACAACATAAATACAATTTAATAAAGCATAGGATAAAACAACATAAATACAATTTAATAAAGCATAGGATAAAACAACATAAATACAATTTAATAAAGCATAGGATAAAACAACATAAATACAATTTAATAAAGCATACGTTAAAACATCATAAATACAATTAAATAAAGCATAGGATAAAACAACATAAATACAATTTAATAAAGCATAGGATAAAACAACATAAATTCAATTTAATAAAGCATAGGATAAAACAACATAAATACAATTTAATAAAGCACAGGATAAAACAACATAAATACAATTTAATAAAGCATAGGCTAAAACAACATAAATACAATTTAATGAAACATAGGATAAACAACATAAATACAATTTAATAAAGCATAGGACAAAACAACATAAATACAAATTAATTAAGCATATGTTAAAACAACATAAATACTATTTAATAAAGCATAAGATAAAACAACATGAATATAATTTAGTAAAGCATAAGATAAAACAACATAAATACAATTTAATAAAGCATAGTTTAAAACAACATAAATACAATTTAATAAAGCATAGGATAAAACCACAGAAATACAATTTAATAAAGCATAGGATAAAACAACATAAATACAATTTAATAAAGCATAGGATAAAACAACATAAATACAATTTAATAAAGCATAGGATAAAACAACATAAATACAATTTAATAAAGCATAGGATAAAACAACATGAATAAAATTTAATAAAGCATAGGTTAAAACAACATAAATACAATTTAATAAAGCATAGGATAAAACAACATAAATACAATTTAATGAAACATAGGATAAACAACATAAATACAATTTAATAAAGCATAGGACAAAACAACATAAATACAATTTAATTAAGCATATGTTAAAACAACATAAATACTATTTAATAAAGCATAAGATAAAACAACATGAATATAATTTAGTAAAGCATAAGATAAAACAACATGAATACAATTTAATAAAGCATAGGATAAAACAACATAAATACAATTTAATAAAGCATAGGCTAAAACTACATAAATACAATTTAATAAAGCATAGGATAAAACAAATTAAATACAATTTAATAAAGCATAGGATAAAACAACATAAATTCAATTTAATAAAGCATAGGATAAAACAACATAAATAAAATTTAATAAAGCATAGGTTAAAACAACATAAATACAATTTAATAAAGCATCGGACAAAACAACATAAATACAATTTAATAAAGCATAGGATAAAACAACATAAATACAATTTATAAAGCATAGGATAAAACAACATAAATAAAATTTAATAAAGCATAGGTTAAAACAACATAAATACAATTTAATAAAGCATAGTTTAAAACAACATAAATACAATTTAATAAAGCATAGGATAAAACAACATAAATACAATTTAATGAAACATAGGATAAACAACATAAATACAATTTAATAAAGCATAGGACAAAACAACATAAATACAATTTAATTAAGCATATGTTAAAACAACATAAATACTATTTAATAAAGCATAAGATAAAACAACAAGAATATAATTTAGTAAAGCATAAGATAAAACAACATAAATACAATTTAATAAAGCATAGTTTAAAACAACATAAATACAATTTAATAAAGCATAGGATAAAACCACAGAAATACAATTTAATAAAGCATAGGATAAAACAACATAAATACAATTTAATAAAGCATAGGATAAAACAACATAAATACAATTTAATAAAGCATAGGATAAAACAACATAAATACAATTTAATAAAGCATAGGATAAAACAACATGAATAAAATTTAATAAAGCATAGGTTAAAACAACATAAATACAATTTAATAAAGCATAGTTTAAAACAACATAAATACAATTTAATAAAGCATAGGATAAAACAACATAAATACAATTTAATGAAACATAGGATAAACAACATAAATACAATTTAATAAAGCATAGGACAAAACAACATAAATACAATTTAATTAAGCATATGTTAAAACAACATAAATACTATTTAATAAAGCATAAGATAAAACAACATGAATATAATTTAGTAAAGCATAAGATAAAACAACATGAATACAATTTAATAAAGCATAGGATAAAACAACATAAATACAATTTAATAAAGCATAGGCTAAAACTACATAAATACAATTTAATAAAGCATAGGATAAAACAAATTAAATACAATTTAATAAAGCATAGGATAAAACAACATAAATTCAATTTAATAAAGCATAGGATAAAACAACATGAATAAAATTTAATAAAGCATAGGTTAAAACAACATAAATACAATTTAATAAAGCATAGTTTAAAACAACATAAATACAATTTAATAAAGCATAGGATAAAACAACATAAATACAATTTAATGAAACATAGGATAAACAACATAAATACAATTTAATAAAGCATAGGTTAAAACAACATAAATACAATTTAATAAAGCATAGGATAAAACAACATAAATACAATTTAATAAAGCATAGGATAAAACAACATAAATAAAATTTAATAAAGCATAGGTTAAAACAACATAAATACAATTTAATAAAGCATAGGATAAAACAACATAAATACAATTTAATAAAGCATAGGATAAAACAACATAAATACAATTTAATAAAGCATAGGATAAAACAACATGAATAAAATTTAATAAAGCATAGGTTAAAACAACATAAATACAATTTAATAAAGCATAGGATAAAACAACATAAATACAATTTAATGAAACATAGGATAAACAACATAAATACAATTTAATAAAGCATAGGACAAAACAACATAAATACAATTTAATTAAGCATATGTTAAAACAACATAAATACTATTTAATAAAGCATAAGATAAAACAACATGAATATAATTTAGTAAAGCATAAGATAAAACAACATGAATACAATTTAATAAAGCATAGGATAAAACAACATAAATACAATTTAATAAAGCATAGGCTAAAACAACATAAATACACGTTAATAAAGCATAGGATAAAACAAATTAAATACAATTTAATAAAGCATAGGATAAAACAACATAAATTCAATTTAATAAAGCATAGGATAAAACAACATAAATACAATTTAATAAAGCATAGGATAAAACAACATAAATACAATTTAATAAAGCATAATATAAAACAACATGAATACAATTTAATAAAGCATAGGTTAAAACAACATAAATACAATTTAATAAAGCATAGGATAAAACAACATAAATACAATTTAATAAAGCATAGGTTAAAACAACATAAATACAATTTAATAAAGCATAGGATAAAACAACATAAATACAATTTAATAAAGCATAGGATAAAATAACATAAATAAAATTTAATAAAGCTTAGGTTAAAACAACATAAATACAATTTAATAAGGCATAGGACAAAACAACATAAATACAATTTAATAAAGCATAGGATAAAACAACATAAATACAATTTAATGAAACATAGGATAAACAATATAAATACAATTTAATAAAGCATAGGACAAAACAACATAAATACAATTTAATTAAGCATATGTTAAAACAACATAAATACAATTTAATAAAGCATAAGATAAAACAACATGAATACAATTTAATAAAGCATAGTTTAAAACAACATAAATACAATTTAATAAAGCATAGTTTAAAACAACATAAATACAATTTAATAAAGCATAGTTTAAAACAACATAAATACAATTTAATAAAGCATTAGATAAAACAACATGAATATAATTTAGTAAAGCATAAGATAAAACAACATGAATACAATTTAATAAAGCATAGGATAAAACAACATAAATACAATTTAATAAAGCATAATATAAAACAACATGAATACAATTTAATAAAGCATAGGTTAAAACAACATAAATGCAATTTAATAAAGCATAGGATAAAACAACATGAATACAATTTAATGAAGCATAGGATAAAACAACATAAATACAATTTAATAAAGCATAATATAAAACAACATAAATACAATATAATAAAGCATAGGATAAAACAACATAAATACAATTTAATAAAGCATAGGATAAAACAACATAAATAAAATTTAATAAAGCATAGGATAAAACAACATAAATACAATTTAATAAAGCATACGTTAAAACAACATAAATACAATTTAATAAAGCATAGGATAAAACAAAATAAATACAATTTAATAAAGCATAGGATAAAACAAATTAAATACAATTTAATAAAGCATAGGATAAAACAACATAAATACAATTTAATAAAGCATAGGATAAAACAACATAAATAAAATTTAATAAAGCATAGGTTAAAACAACATAAATACAATTTAATAAAGCATAGTTTAAAACAACATAAATACAATTTAATAAAGCATAGGATAAAACAACATAAATACAATTTAATGAAACATAGGATAAACAACATAAATACAATTTAATAAAGCATAGGACAAAACAACATAAATACAATTTAATTAAGCATATGTTAAAACAACATAAATACTATTTAATAAAGCATAAGATAAAACAACAGGAATATAATTTAGTAAAGCATAAGATAAAACAACATGAATACAATTTAATAAAGCATAGGATAAAACAACATAAATACAATTTAATAAAGCATAGGCTAAAACTACATAAATACAATTTAATAAAGCATAGGATAAAACAAATTAAATACAATTTAATAAAGCATAGGATAAAACAACATAAATTCAATTTAATAAAGCATAGGATAAAACAACATAAATAAAATTTAATAAAGCATAGGTTAAAACAACATAAATACAATTTAATAAAGCATCGGACAAAACAACATAAATACAATTTAATAAAGCATAGGATAAAACAACATAAATACAATTTATAAAGCATAGGATAAAACAACATAAATACAATTTAATAAAGCATAGGATAAAACATCATAAATACAATTTAATAAAGCATAGGATAAAACAACATAAATACAATTTAATAAAGCATAGGCTAAAACTACATAAATACAATTTAATAAAGCATAGGATAAAACAACATAAATACAATTTAATAAAGCATAGGTTAAAACAACATAAATACAATTTAATAAAGCATAGGATAAAACAACATAAATACAATTTAATAAAGCATAGGATAAAACAACATAAATAAAATTTAATAAAGCATAGGTTAAAACAACATAAATACAATTTAATAAAGCATATGATAAAACAACATAAATACAATTTAATAAAGCATAGGGTAAAACCACATAAATACAATTTAATAAAGTACAGGATAAAACAACATAAATACAATTTAATAAAGCATAGGATAAAACAACATAAATACAATTTAATAAAGCATAGGATAAAACAACATAAATACAATTTAATAAAGCATCGGATAAAACAACATAAATACAATTTAATAAAGCATACGTTAAAACATCATAAATACAATTAAATAAAGCATAGGATAAAACAACATAAATACAATTTAATAAAGCATAGGATAAAACAACATAAATTCAATTTAATAAAGCATAGGATAAAACAACATAAATACAATTTAATAAAGCACAGGATAAAACAACATAAATACAATTTAATAAAGCATAGGCTAAAACAACATAAATACAATTTAATGAAACATAGGATAAACAACATAAATACAATTTAATAAAGCATAGGACAAAACAACATAAATACAAATTAATTAAGCATATGTTAAAACAACATAAATACTATTTAATAAAGCATAAGATAAAACAACATGAATATAATTTAGTAAAGCATAAGATAAAACAACATAAATACAATTTAATAAAGCATAGTTTAAAACAACATAAATACAATTTAATAAAGCATAGGATAAAACCACAGAAATACAATTTAATAAAGCATAGGATAAAACAACATAAATACAATTTAATAAAGCATAGGATAAAACAACATAAATACAATTTAATAAAGCATAGGATAAAACAACATAAATACAATTTAATAAAGCATAGGATAAAACAACATGAATAAAATTTAATAAAGCATAGGTTAAAACAACATAAATACAATTTAATAAAGCATAGGATAAAACAACATAAATACAATTTAATGAAACATAGGATAAACAACATAAATACAATTTAATAAAGCATAGGACAAAACAACATAAATACAATTTAATTAAGCATATGTTAAAACAACATAAATACTATTTAATAAAGCATAAGATAAAACAACATGAATATAATTTAGTAAAGCATAAGATAAAACAACATGAATACAATTTAATAAAGCATAGGATAAAACAACATAAATACAATTTAATAAAGCATAGGCTAAAACTACATAAATACAATTTAATAAAGCATAGGATAAAACAAATTAAATACAATTTAATAAAGCATAGGATAAAACAACATAAATTCAATTTAATAAAGCATAGGATAAAACAACATAAATAAAATTTAATAAAGCATAGGTTAAAACAACATAAATACAATTTAATAAAGCATCGGACAAAACAACATAAATACAATTTAATAAAGCATAGGATAAAACAACATAAATACAATTTATAAAGCATAGGATAAAACAACATAAATAAAATTTAATAAAGCATAGGTTAAAACAACATAAATACAATTTAATAAAGCATAGTTTAAAACAACATAAATACAATTTAATAAAGCATAGGATAAAACAACATAAATACAATTTAATGAAACATAGGATAAACAACATAAATACAATTTAATAAAGCATAGGACAAAACAACATAAATACAATTTAATTAAGCATATGTTAAAACAACATAAATACTATTTAATAAAGCATAAGATAAAACAACAAGAATATAATTTAGTAAAGCATAAGATAAAACAACATAAATACAATTTAATAAAGCATAGTTTAAAACAACATAAATACAATTTAATAAAGCATAGGATAAAACCACAGAAATACAATTTAATAAAGCATAGGATAAAACAACATAAATACAATTTAATAAAGCATAGGATAAAACAACATAAATACAATTTAATAAAGCATAGGATAAAACAACATAAATACAATTTAATAAAGCATAGGATAAAACAACATGAATAAAATTTAATAAAGCATAGGTTAAAACAACATAAATACAATTTAATAAAGCATAGTTTAAAACAACATAAATACAATTTAATAAAGCATAGGATAAAACAACATAAATACAATTTAATGAAACATAGGATAAACAACATAAATACAATTTAATAAAGCATAGGACAAAACAACATAAATACAATTTAATTAAGCATATGTTAAAACAACATAAATACTATTTAATAAAGCATAAGATAAAACAACATGAATATAATTTAGTAAAGCATAAGATAAAACAACATGAATACAATTTAATAAAGCATAGGATAAAACAACATAAATACAATTTAATAAAGCATAGGCTAAAACTACATAAATACAATTTAATAAAGCATAGGATAAAACAAATTAAATACAATTTAATAAAGCATAGGATAAAACAACATAAATTCAATTTAATAAAGCATAGGATAAAACAACATGAATAAAATTTAATAAAGCATAGGTTAAAACAACATAAATACAATTTAATAAAGCATAGTTTAAAACAACATAAATACAATTTAATAAAGCATAGGATAAAACAACATAAATACAATTTAATGAAACATAGGATAAACAACATAAATACAATTTAATAAAGCATAGGTTAAAACAACATAAATACAATTTAATAAAGCATAGGATAAAACAACATAAATACAATTTAATAAAGCATAGGATAAAACAACATAAATAAAATTTAATAAAGCATAGGTTAAAACAACATAAATACAATTTAATAAAGCATAGGATAAAACAACATAAATACAATTTAATAAAGCATAGGATAAAACAACATAAATACAATTTAATAAAGCATAGGATAAAACAACATGAATAAAATTTAATAAAGCATAGGTTAAAACAACATAAATACAATTTAATAAAGCATAGGATAAAACAACATAAATACAATTTAATGAAACATAGGATAAACAACATAAATACAATTTAATAAAGCATAGGACAAAACAACATAAATACAATTTAATTAAGCATATGTTAAAACAACATAAATACTATTTAATAAAGCATAAGATAAAACAACATGAATATAATTTAGTAAAGCATAAGATAAAACAACATGAATACAATTTAATAAAGCATAGGATAAAACAACATAAATACAATTTAATAAAGCATAGGCTAAAACAACATAAATACACGTTAATAAAGCATAGGATAAAACAAATTAAATACAATTTAATAAAGCATAGGATAAAACAACATAAATTCAATTTAATAAAGCATAGGATAAAACAACATAAATACAATTTAATAAAGCATAGGATAAAACAACATAAATACAATTTAATAAAGCATAATATAAAACAACATGAATACAATTTAATAAAGCATAGGTTAAAACAACATAAATACAATTTAATAAAGCATAGGATAAAACAACATAAATACAATTTAATAAAGCATAGGTTAAAACAACATAAATACAATTTAATAAAGCATAGGATAAAACAACATAAATACAATTTAATAAAGCATAGGATAAAATAACATAAATAAAATTTAATAAAGCTTAGGTTAAAACAACATAAATACAATTTAATAAAGCATAGGACAAAACAACATAAATACAATTTAATAAAGCATAGGATAAAACAACATAAATACAATTTAATGAAACATAGGATAAACAATATAAATACAATTTAATAAAGCATAGGACAAAACAACATAAATACAATTTAATTAAGCATATGTTAAAACAACATAAATACAATTTAATAAAGCATAAGATAAAACAACATGAATACAATTTAATAAAGCATAGTTTAAAACAACATAAATACAATTTAATAAAGCATAGTTTAAAACAACATAAATACAATTTAATAAAGCATAGTTTAAAACAACATAAATACAATTTAATAAAGCATTAGATAAAACAACATGAATATAATTTAGTAAAGCATAAGATAAAACAACATGAATACAATTTAATAAAGCATAGGATAAAACAACATAAATACAATTTAATAAAGCATAATATAAAACAACATGAATACAATTTAATAAAGCATAGGTTAAAACAACATAAATGCAATTTAATAAAGCATAGGATAAAACAACATGAATACAATTTAATGAAGCATAGGATAAAACAACATAAATACAATTTAATAAAGCATAATATAAAACAACATAAATACAATATAATAAAGCATAGGATAAAACAACATAAATACAATTTAATAAAGCATAGGATAAAACAACATAAATAAAATTTAATAAAGCATAGGATAAAACAACATAAATACAATTTAATAAAGCATACGTTAAAACAACATAAATACAATTTAATAAAGCATAGGATAAAACAAAATAAATACAATTTAATAAAGCATAGGATAAAACAAATTAAATACAATTTAATAAAGCATAGGATAAAACAACATAAATTCAATTTAATAAAGCATAGGATAAAACAACATAAATACAATTTAATAAAGCATAGGATAAAACAACATAAATACAATTTAATAAAGCATAATATAAAACAACATGAATACAATTTAATAAAGCATAGGTTAAAACAACATAAATACAATTTAATAAAGCATAGGATAAAACAACATAAATACAATTTAATAAAGCATAGGTTAAAACAACATAAATACAATTTAATAAAGCATAGGATAAAACAACATAAATACAATTTAATAAAGCATAGGATAAAATAACATAAATAAAATTTAATAAAGCTTAGGTTAAAACAACATAAATACAATTTAATAAAGCATAGGACAAAACAACATAAATACAATTTAATAAAGCATAGGATAAAACAACATAAATACAATTTAATGAAACATAGGATAAACAATATAAATACAATTTAATAAAGCATAGGACAAAACAACATAAATACAATTTAATTAAGCATATGTTAAAACAACATAAATACAATTTAATAAAGCATAAGATAAAACAACATGAATACAATTTAATAAAGCATAGTTTAAAACAACATAAATACAATTTAATAAAGCATAGTTTAAAACAACATAAATACAATTTAATAAAGCATAGTTTAAAACAACATAAATACAATTTAATAAAGCATTAGATAAAACAACATGAATATAATTTAGTAAAGCATAAGATAAAACAACATGAATACAATTTAATAAAGCATAGGATAAAACAACATAAATACAATTTAATAAAGCATAATATAAAACAACATGAATACAATTTAATAAAGCATAGGTTAAAACAACATAAATGCAATTTAATAAAGCATAGGATAAAACAACATGAATACAATTTAATGAAGCATAGGATAAAACAACATAAATACAATTTAATAAAGCATAATATAAAACAACATAAATACAATATAATAAAGCATAGGATAAAACAACATAAATACAATTTAATAAAGCATAGGATAAAACAACATAAATAAAATTTAATAAAGCATAGGATAAAACAACATAAATACAATTTAATAAAGCATACGTTAAAACAACATAAATACAATTTAATAAAGCATAGGATAAAACAAAATAAATACAATTTAATAAAGCATAGGATAAAACAACATAAATACAATTTAATAAAGCATACGTTAAAACAACGTAAATACAATTAAATAAAGCATAGGATAAAACAACATAAATACAATTTAATAAAGCATAGGTTAAAACAACATAAATACAATTTTATAAAGCATAGGATAAATCAACATAAATACAATTTAATAAAGCATAGGTTAAAACAACGTAAATACAATTTAAGAAAGCATAGGATAAAACTACATAAATACATTTTAATAAAGCATAGGATAAAACAACATAAATACAATTTAATAAAGCATACGTTAAAACAACATAAATACAATTTAATAAAGCATAGGACAAAACAACATAAATACAATTTAATAAAGCATAGGATAAAACAACATAAATACAATTTATAAAGCATAGGATAAAACAACATAAATACAATTTAATAAAGCATAGGATAAAACAACATAAATACAATTTAATAAAGCATAGGCTAAAACAACATAAATACACTTTAATAAAGCATAGGATAAAACAAATTAAATACAATTTAATAAAGCATAGGATAAAACAACATAAATTCAATTTAATAAAGCATAGGATAAAACAACATAAATACAATTTAATAAAGCATAGGATAAAACAACATAAATACAATTTAATAAAGCATAAGATAAAACAACATGAATACAATTTAATAAAGCATAGGTTAAAACAACATAAATACAATTGAATAAAGCATAGGATAAAACAACATAAATACAATTTAATAAAGCATAGGTTAAAACAACATAAATACAATTTAATAAAGCATAGGATAAAACAAAATAAATACAATTTAATAAAGCATAGGATAAAACAACATAAATAAAATTTAATAAAGCATTAGTTAAAACAACATAAATACAATTTAATAAAGCATAGGACAAAACAACATAAATACAATTTAATAAAGCATAGGATAAAACAACATAAATTCAATTTAATGAAACATAGGATAAACAACATAAATACAATTTAATAAAGCATAGGACAAAACAACATAAATACAATTTAATTAAGCATATGTTAAAACAACATAAATACTATTTAATAAAGCATAAGATAAAACAACATGAATATAATTTAGTAAAGCATAAGATAAAACAACATGAATACAATTTAATAAAGCATAGGATAAAACAACATAAATACAATTTAATAAAGCATAGGCTAAAACTACATAAATACAATTTAATAAAGCATAGGATAAAACAAATTAAATAAAATTTAATAAAGCATAGGTTAAAACAACATAAATACAATTTAATAAAGCATAGTTTAAAACAACATAAATACAATTTAATAAAGCATAGGATAAAACAACATAAATAAAATTTAATAAAGCATAGGTTAAAACAACATAAATACAATTTAATAAAGCATAGTTTAAAACAACATAAATACAATTTAATAAAGCATAGGATAAAACAACATAAATACAATTTAATGAAACATAGGATAAACAACATAAATACAATTTAATAAAGCATAGGACAAAACAACATAAATACAATTTAATTAAGCATATGTTAAAACAACATAAATACTATTTAATAAAGCATAAGATAAAACAACATGAATATAATTTAGTAAAGCATAAGATAAAACAACATAAATACAATTTAATAAAGCATAGTTTAAAACAACATAAATACAATTTAATAAAGCATAGGATAAAACCACAGAAATACAATTTAATAAAGCATAGGATAAAACAACATAAATACAATTTAATAAAGCATAGGATAAAACAACATAAATACAATTTAATAAAGCATAGGATAAAACAACATAAATACAATTTAATAAAGCATAGGATAAAACAACATAAATAAAATTTAATAAAGCATAGGTTAAAACAACATAAATACAATTTAATAAAGCATAGGATAAAACAACATAAATACAATTTAATTAAGCATATGTTAAAACAACATAAATACTATTTAATAAAGCATAAGATAAAACAACTTGAATATAATTTAGTAAAGCATAAGATAAAACAACATGAATACAATTTAATAAAGCATAGGATAAAACAACATAAATACAATTTAATAAAGCATAGGCTAAAACTACATAAATACAATTTAATAAAGCATAGGATAAAACAAATTAAATACAATTTAATAAAGCATAGGATAAAACAACATAAATTCAATTTAATAAAGCATAGGATAAAACAACATAAATAAAATTTAATAAAGCATAGGTTAAAACAACATAAATACAATTTAATAAAGCATCGGACAAAACAACATAAATACAATTTAATAAAGCATAGGATAAAACAACATAAATACAATTTATAAAGCATAGGATAAAACAACATAAATACAATTTAATAAAGCATAGGATAAAACATCATAAATACAATTTAATAAAGCATAGGATAAAACAACATAAATACAATTTAATAAAGCATAGGCTAAAACTACATAAATACAATTTAATAAAGCATAGGATAAAACAACATAAATACAATTTAATAAAGCATAGGTTAAAACAACATAAATACAATTTAATAAAGCATAGGATAAAACAACATAAATACAATTTAATAAAGCATACGTTAAAACAACGTAAATACAATTAAATAAAGCATAGGATAAAACAACATAAATACAATTTAATAAAGCATAGGTTAAAACAACATAAATACAATTTTATAATGCATAGGATAAATCAACATAAATACAATTTAATAAAGCATAGGTTAAAACAACGTAAATACAATTTAAGAAAGCATAGGATAAAACTACATAAATACATTTTAATAAAGCATAGGATAAAACAACATAAATACAATTTAATAAAGCATAGGTTAAAACAACATAAATACAATTTAATAAAGCATAGGACAAAACAACATAAATACAATTTAATAAAGCATAGGATAAAACAACATAAATACAATTTATAAAGCATAGGATAAAACAACATGAATACAATTTAATAAAGCATAGGATAAAACAACATAAATACAATTTAATAAAGCATAGGCTAAAACAACATAAATACACTTTAATAAAGCATAGGATAAAACAAATTAAATACAATTTAATAAAGCATAGGATAAAACAACATAAATTCAATTTAATAAAGCATAGGATAAAACAACATAAATACAATTTAATAAAGCATAGGATAAAACAACATAAATACAATTTAATAAAGCATAAGATAAAACAGCATGAATACAATTTAATAAAGCATAGGTTAAAACAACATAAATACAATTGAATAAAGCATAGGATAAAACAACATAAATACAATTTAATAAAGCATAGGTTAAAACAACATAAATACAATTTAATAAAGCATAGGATAAAACAAAATAAATACAATTTAATAAAGCATAGGATAAAACAACATAAATAAAATTTAATAAAGCATAGGTTAAAACAACATAAATACAATTTAATAAAGCATAGGACAAAACAACATAAATACAATTTAATAAAGCATAGGATAAAACAACATAAATTCAATTTAATGAAACATAGGATAAACAACATAAATACAATTTAATAAAGCATAGGACAAAACAACATAAATACAATTTAATTAAGCATATGTTAAAACAACATAAATACTATTTAATAAAGCATAAGATAAAACAACATGAATATAATTTAGTAAAGCATAAGATAAAACAACATGAATACAATTTAATAAAGCATAGGATAAAACAACATAAATACAATTTAATAAAGCATAGGCTAAAACTACATAAATACAATTTAATAAAGCATAGGATAAAACAAATTAAATACAATTTAATAAAGCATAGGATAAAACAACATAAATTCAATTTAATAAAGCATAGGATAAAAAAACATAAATACAATTTAATAAAGCATAGGATAAAACAACATAAATACAATTTAATAAAGCATAGTTTAAAACAACATAAATACAATTTAATAAAGCATAGGATAAAACCACAGAAATACAATTTAATAAAGCATAGGATAAAACAACATAAATACAATTTAATAAAGCATAGGATAAAACAACATAAATACAATTTAATAAAGCATAGTTTAAAACAACATAAATACAATTTAATAAAGCATAGGATAAAACAACATAAATTCAATTTAATAAAGCATAGGATAAAAAAACATAAATACAATTTAATAAAGCATAGGATAAAACAACATAAATACAATTTAATAAAGCATAGTTTAAAACAACATAAATACAATTTAATAAAGCATAGGATAAAACCACAGAAATACAATTTAATAAAGCATAGGATAAAACAACATAAATACAATTTAATAAAGCATAGGATAAAACAACATAAATACAATTTAATAAAGCATAGGATAAAACAACATAAATAAAATTTAATAAAGCATAGGTTAAAACAACATAAATACAATTTAATAAAGCATAGTTTAAAACAACATAAATACAATTTAATAAAGCATAGGATAAAACAACATAAATACAATTTAATGAAACATAGGGTAAACAACATAAATACAATTTAATAAAGCATAGGACAAAACAACATAAATACAATTTAATTAAGCATATGTTAAAACAACATAAATACTATTTAATAAAGCATAAGATAAAACAACATGAATATAATTTAGTAAAGCATAAGATAAAACAACATAAATACAATTTAATAAAGCATAGTTTAAAACAACATAAATACAATTTAATAAAGCATAGGATAAAACCACAGAAATACAATTTAATAAAGCATAGGATAAAACAACATAAATACAATTTAATAAAGCATAGGATAAAACAACATAAATACAATTTAATAAAGCATAGGATAAAACAACATAAATACAATTTAATAAAGCATAGGATAAAACAACATAAATAAAATTTAATAAAGCATAGGTTAAAACAACATAAATACAATTTAATAAAGCATAGTTTAAAACAACATAAATACAATTTAATAAGGCATAGGATAAAACAACATAAATACAATTTAATGAAACATAGGATAAACAACATAAATACAATTTAATAAAGCATAGGACAAAACAACATAAATACAATTTAATTAAGCATATGTTAAAACAACATAAATACTATTTAATAAAGCATAAGATAAAACAACATGAATATAATTTAGTAAAGCATAAGATAAAACAACATGAATACAATTTAATAAAGCATAGGATAAAACAACATAAATACAATTTAATAAAGCATAGGCTAAAACTACATAAATACAATTTAATAAAGCATAGGATAAAACAAATTAAATACAATTTAATAAAGCATAGGATAAAACAACATAAATTCAATTTAATAAAGCATAGGATAAAACAACATAAATAAAATTTAATAAAGCATAGGTTAAAACAACATAAATACAATTTAATAAAGCATCGGACAAAACAACATAAATACAATTTAATAAAGCATAGGATAAAACAACATAAATACAATTTATAAAGCATAGGATAAAACAACATAAATACAATTTAATAAAGCATAGGATAAAACATCATAAATACAATTTAATAAAGCATAGGATAAAACAACATAAATACAATTTAATAAAGCATAGGCTAAAACTACATAAATACAATTTAATAAAGCATAGGATAAAACAACATAAATACAATTTAATAAAGCATAGGTTAAAACAACATAAATACAATTTAATAAAGCATAGGATAAAACAACATAAATACAATTTAATAAAGCATAGGATAAAACAACATAAATAAAATTTAATAAAGCATAGGTTAAAACAACATAAATACAATTTAATAAAGCATAGGATAAAACAACATAAATACAATTTAATAAAGCATAGGATAAAACAACATAAATACTTTTTAATAAAGCATAGGATAAAACCACATAAATACAATTTAATAAAGTACAGGATAAAACAACATAAATACAATTTAATAAAGCATAGGATAAAACAACATAAATAAAATTTAATAAAGCATAGGTTAAAACAACATAAATACAATTTAATAAAGCATAGGATAAAACAAAATAAATACAATTTAATAAAGCATAGGATAAAACAACATAAATAAAATTTAATAAAGCATAGGTTAAAACAACATAAATACAATTTAATAAAGCATAGGACAAAACAACATAAATACAATTTAATAAAGCATAGGATAAAACAACATAAATTCAATTTAATGAAACATAGGATAAACAACATAAATACAATTTAATAAAGCATAGGACAAAACAACATAAATACAATTTAATTAAGCATATGTTAAAACAACATAAATACTATTTAATAAAGCATAAGATAAAACAACATGAATATAATTTAGTAAAGCATAAGATAAAACAACATGAATACAATTTAATAAAGCATAGGATAAAACAACATAAATACAATTTAATAAAGCATAGGCTAAAACTACATAAATACAATTTAATAAAGCATAGGATAAAACAAATTAAATACAATTTAATAAAG
This sequence comes from Phyllobates terribilis, assembly GCF_046119375.1. Taxonomy (NCBI): domain Eukaryota; kingdom Metazoa; phylum Chordata; class Amphibia; order Anura; family Dendrobatidae; genus Phyllobates; species Phyllobates terribilis. The sequence goes on from NW_027362778.1 coordinate 3,696,249, forward strand.
CATAGGATAAAACAACATAAATACAATTTAATAAAGCATAATATAAAACAACATGAATACAATTTAATAAAGCATAGGTTAAAACAACATAAATGCAATTTAATAAAGCATAGGATAAAACAACATGAATACAATTTAATGAAGCATAGGATAAAACAACATAAATACAATTTAATAAAGCATAATATAAAACAACATAAATACAATATAATAAAGCATAGGATAAAACAACATAAATACAATTTAATAAAGCATAGGATAAAACAACATAAATAAAATTTAATAAAGCATAGGATAAAACAACATAAATACAATTTAATAAAGCATAAGTTAAAACAACATAAATACAATTTAATAAAGCATAGGATAAAACAAAATAAATACAATTTAATAAAGCATAGGATAAAACAACATAAATACAATTTAATAAAGCATACGTTAAAACAACGTAAATACAATTAAATAAAGCATAGGATAAAACAACATAAATACAATTTAATAAAGCATAGGTTAAAACAACATAAATACAATTTTATAAAGCATAGGATAAATCAACATAAATACAATTTAATAAAGCATAGGTTAAAACAACGTAAATACAAATTAAGAAAGCATAGGATAAAACTACATAAATACATTTTAATAAAGCATAGGATAAAACAACATAAATACAATTTAATAAAGCATAGGTTAAAACAACATAAATACAATTTAATAAAGCATAGGACAAAACAACATAAATACAATTTAATAAAGCATAGGATAAAACAACATAAATACAATTTATAAAGCATAGGATAAAACAACATAAATACAATTTAATAAAGCATAGGATAAAACAACATAAATACAATTTAATAAAGCATAGGCTAAAACAACATAAATACACTTTAATAAAGCATAGGATAAAACAAATTAAATACAATTTAATAAAGCATAGGATAAAACAACATAAATTCAATTTAATAAAGCATAGGATAAAACAACATAAATACAATTTAATAAAGCATAGGATAAAACAACATAAATACAATTTAATAAAGCATACGATAAAACAACATGAATACAATTTAATAAAGCATAGGTTAAAACAACATAAATACAATTGAATAAAGCATAGGATAAAACAACATAAATACAATTTAATAAAGCATAGGTTAAAACAACATAAATACAATTTAATAAAGCATAGGATAAAACAAAATAAATACAATTTAATAAAGCATAGGATAAAACAACATAAATAAAATTTAATAAAGCATAGGTTAAAACAACATAAATACAATTTAATAAAGCATTGGACAAAACAACATAAATACAATTTAATAAAGCATAGGATAAAACAACATAAATTCAATTTAATGAAACATAGGATAAACAACATAAATACAATTTAATAAAGCATAGGACAAAACAACATAAATACAATTTAATTAAGCATATGTTAAAACAACATAAATACTATTTAATAAAGCATAAGATAAAACAACATGAATATAATTTAGTAAAGCATAAGATAAAACAACATGAATACAATTTAATAAAGCATAGGATAAAACAACATAAATACAATTTAATAAAGCATAGGCTAAAACTACATAAATACAATTTAATAAAGCATAGGATAAAACAAATTAAATACAATTTAATAAAGCATAGGATAAAACAACATAAATTCAATTTAATAAAGCATAGGATAAAAAAACATAAATACAATTTAATAAAGCATAGGATAAAACAACATAAATACAATTTAATAAAGCATAGTTTAAAACAACATAAATACAATTTAATAAAGCATAGGATAAAACCACAGAAATACAATTTAATAAAGCATAGGATAAAACAACATAAATACAATTTAATAAAGCATAGGATAAAACAACATAAATACAATTTAATAAAGCATAGGATAAAACAACATAAATAAAATTTAATAAAGCATAGGTTAAAACAACATAAATACAATTTAATAAAGCATAGTTTAAAACAACATAAATACAATTTAATAAAGCATAGGATAAAACAACATAAATACAATTTAATGAAACATAGGATAAACAACATAAATACAATTTAATAAAGCATAGGACAAAACAACATAATTACAATTTAATTAAGCATATGTTAAAACAACATAAATACTATTTAATAAAGCATAAGATAAAACAACATGAATATAATTTAGTAAAGCATAAGATAAAACAACATAAATACAATTTAATAAAGCATAGTTTAAAACAACATAAATACAATTTAATAAAGCATAGGATAAAACCACAGAAATACAATTTAATAAAGCATAGGATAAAACAACATAAATTCAATTTAATAAAGCATAGGATAAAAAAACATAAATACAATTTAATAAAGCATAGGATAAAACAACATAAATACAATTTAATAAAGCATAGTTTAAAACAACATAAATACAATTTAATAAAGCATAGGATAAAACCACAGAAATACAATTTAATAAAGCATAGGATAAAACAACATAAATACAATTTAATAAAGCATAGGATAAAACAACATAAATACAATTTAATAAAGCATAGGATAAAACAACATAAATAAAATTTAATAAAGCATAGGTTAAAACAACATAAATACAATTTAATAAAGCATAGTTTAAAACAACATAAATACAATTTAATAAAGCATAGGATAAAACAACATAAATACAATTTAATGAAACATAGGATAAAAAACATAAATACAATTTAATAAAGCATAGGACAAAACAACATAAATACAATTTAATTAAGCATATGTTAAAACAACATAAATACTATTTAATAAAGCATAAGATAAAACAACATGAATATAATTTAGTAAAGCATAAGATAAAACAACATAAATACAATTTAATAAAGCATAGTTTAAAACAACATAAATACAATTTAATAAAGCATAGGATAAAACCACAGAAATACAATTTAATAAAGCATAGGATAAAACAACATAAATACAATTTAATAAAGCATAGGATAAAACAACATAAATACAATTTAATAAAGCATAGGATAAAACAACATAAATACAATTTAATAAAGCATAGGATAAAACAACATAAATAAAATTTAATAAAGCATAGGTTAAAACAACATAAATACAATTTAATAAAGCATAGGATAAAACAACATAAATACAATTTAATTAAGCATATGTTAAAACAACATAAATACTATTTAATAAAGCATAAGATAAAACAACTTGAATATAATTTAGTAAAGCATAAGATAAAACAACATGAATACAATTTAATAAAGCATAGGATAAAACAACATAAATACAATTTAATAAAGCATAGGCTAAAACTACATAAATACAATTTAATAAAGCATAGGATAAAACAAATTAAATACAATTTAATAAAGCATAGGATAAAACAACATAAATTCAATTTAATAAAGCATAGGATAAAACAACATAAATAAAATTTAATAAAGCATAGGTTAAAACAACATAAATACAATTTAATAAAGCATCGGACAAAACAACATAAATACAATTTAATAAAGCATAGGATAAAACAACATAAATACAATTTATAAAGCATAGGATAAAACAACATAAATACAATTTAATAAAGCATAGGATAAAACATCATAAATACAATTTAATAAAGCATAGGATAAAACAACATAAATACAATTTAATAAAGCATAGGCTAAAACTACATAAATACAATTTAATAAAGCATAGGATAAAACAACATAAATACAATTTAATAAAGCATAGGTTAAAACAACATAAATACAATTTAATAAAGCATAGGATAAAACAACATAAATACAATTTAATAAAGCATACGTTAAAACAACGTAAATACAATTAAATAAAGCATAGGATAAAACAACATAAATACAATTTAATAAAGCATAGGTTAAAACAACATAAATACAATTTTATAATGCATAGGATAAATCAACATAAATACAATTTAATAAAGCATAGGTTAAAACAACGTAAATACAATTTAAGAAAGCATAGGATAAAACTACATAAATACATTTTAATAAAGCATAGGATAAAACAACATAAATACAATTTAATAAAGCATAGGTTAAAACAACATAAATACAATTTAATAAAGCATAGGACAAAACAACATAAATACAATGTAATAAAGCATAGGATAAAACAACATAAATACAATTTATAAAGCATAGGATAAAACAACATGAATACAATTTAATAAAGCATAGGATAAAACAACATAAATACAATTTAATAAAGCATAGGCTAAAACAACATAAATACACTTTAATAAAGCATAGGATAAAACAAATTAAATACAATTTAATAAAGCATAGGATAAAACAACATAAATTCAATTTAATAAAGCATAGGATAAAACAACATAAATACAATTTAATAAAGCATAGGATAAAACAACATAAATACAATTTAATAAAGCATAAGATAAAACAGCATGAATACAATTTAATAAAGCATAGGTTAAAACAACATAAATACAATTGAATAAAGCATAGGATAAAACAACATAAATACAATTTAATAAAGCATAGGTTAAAACAACATAAATACAATTTAATAAAGCATAGGATAAAACAAAATAAATACAATTTAATAAAGCATAGGATAAAACAACATAAATAAAATTTAATAAAGCATAGGTTAAAACAACATAAATACAATTTAATAAAGCATAGGACAAAACAACATAAATACAATTTAATAAAGCATAGGATAAAACAACATAAATTCAATTTAATGAAACATAGGATAAACAACATAAATACAATTTAATAAAGCATAGGACAAAAAAACATAAATACAATTTAATAAAGCATAGGATAAAACAACATAAATACAATTTAATAAAGCATAGTTTAAAACAACATAAATACAATTTAATAAAGCATAGGATAAAACCACAGAAATACAATTTAATAAAGCATAGGATAAAACAACATGAATACAATTTAATAAAGCATAGGATAAAACAACATAAATACAATTTAATAAAGCATAGTTTAAAACAACATAAATACAATTTAATAAAGCATAGGATAAAACAACATAAATTCAATTTAATAAAGCATAGGATAAAAAAACATAAATACAATTTAATAAAGCATAGGATAAAACAACATAAATACAATTTAATAAAGCATAGTTTAAAACAACATAAATACAATTTAATAAAGCATAGGATAAAACCACAGAAATACAATTTAATAAAGCATAGGATAAAACAACATAAATACAATTTAATAAAGCATAGGATAAAACAACATAAATACAATTTAATAAAGCATAGGATAAAACAACATAAATAAAATTTAATAAAGCATAGGTTAAAACAACATAAATACAATTTAATAAAGCATAGTTTAAAACAACATAAATACAATTTAATAAAGCATAGGATAAAACAACATAAATACAATTTAATGAAACATAGGGTAAACAACATAAATACAATTTAATAAAGCATAGGACAAAACAACATAAATACAATTTAATTAAGCATATGTTAAAACAACATAAATACTATTTAATAAAGCATAAGATAAAACAACATGAATATAATTTAGTAAAGCATAAGATAAAACAACATAAATACAATTTAATAAAGCATAGTTTAAAACAACATAAATACAATTTAATAAAGCATAGGATAAAACCACAGAAATACAATTTAATAAAGCATAGGATAAAACAACATAAATACAATTTAATAAAGCATAGGATAAAACAACATAAATACAATTTAATAAAGCATAGGATAAAACAACATAAATACAATTTAATAAAGCATAGGATAAAACAACATAAATAAAATTTAATAAAGCATAGGTTAAAACAACATAAATACAATTTAATAAAGCATAGTTTAAAACAACATAAATACAATTTAATAAGGCATAGGATAAAACAACATAAATACAATTTAATGAAACATAGGATAAACAACATAAATACAATTTAATAAAGCATAGGACAAAACAACATAAATACAATTTAATTAAGCATATGTTAAAACAACATAAATACTATTTAATAAAGCATAAGATAAAACAACATGAATATAATTTAGTAAAGCATAAGATAAAACAACATGAATACAATTTAATAAAGCATAGGATAAAACAACATAAATACAATTTAATAAAGCATAGGCTAAAACTACATAAATACAATTTAATAAAGCATAGGATAAAACAAATTAAATACAATTTAATAAAGCATAGGATAAAACAACATAAATTCAATTTAATAAAGCATAGGATAAAACAACATAAATAAAATTTAATAAAGCATAGGTTAAAACAACATAAATACAATTTAATAAAGCATCGGACAAAACAACATAAATACAATTTAATAAAGCATAGGATAAAACAACATAAATAAAATTTAATAAAGCATAGGTTAAAACAACATAAATACAATTTAATAAAGCATAGGACAAAACAACATAAATACAATTTAATAAAGCATAGGATAAAACAACATAAATTCAATTTAATGAAACATAGGATAAACAACATAAATACAATTTAATAAAGCATAGGACAAAAAAACATAAATACAATTTAATAAAGCATAGGATAAAACAACATAAATACAATTTAATAAAGCATAGTTTAAAACAACATAAATACAATTTAATAAAGCATAGGATAAAACCACAGAAATACAATTTAATAAAGCATAGGATAAAACAACATGAATACAATTTAATAAAGCATAGGATAAAACAACATAAATACAATTTAATAAAGCATAGTTTAAAACAACATAAATACAATTTAATAAAGCATAGGATAAAACAACATAAATTCAATTTAATAAAGCATAGGATAAAAAAACATAAATACAATTTAATAAAGCATAGGATAAAACAACATAAATACAATTTAATAAAGCATAGTTTAAAACAACATAAATACAATTTAATAAAGCATAGGATAAAACCACAGAAATACAATTTAATAAAGCATAGGATAAAACAACATAAATACAATTTAATAAAGCATAGGATAAAACAACATAAATACAATTTAATAAAGCATAGGATAAAACAACATAAATAAAATTTAATAAAGCATAGGTTAAAACAACATAAATACAATTTAATAAAGCATAGTTTAAAACAACATAAATACAATTTAATAAAGCATAGGATAAAACAACATAAATACAATTTAATGAAACATAGGGTAAACAACATAAATACAATTTAATAAAGCATAGGACAAAACAACATAAATACAATTTAATTAAGCATATGTTAAAACAACATAAATACTATTTAATAAAGCATAAGATAAAACAACATGAATATAATTTAGTAAAGCATAAGATAAAACAACATAAATACAATTTAATAAAGCATAGTTTAAAACAACATAAATACAATTTAATAAAGCATAGGATAAAACCACAGAAATACAATTTAATAAAGCATAGGATAAAACAACATAAATACAATTTAATAAAGCATAGGATAAAACAACATAAATACAATTTAATAAAGCATAGGATAAAACAACATAAATACAATTTAATAAAGCATAGGATAAAACAACATAAATAAAATTTAATAAAGCATAGGTTAAAACAACATAAATACAATTTAATAAAGCATAGTTTAAAACAACATAAATACAATTTAATAAGGCATAGGATAAAACAACATAAATACAATTTAATGAAACATAGGATAAACAACATAAATACAATTTAATAAAGCATAGGACAAAACAACATAAATACAATTTAATTAAGCATATGTTAAAACAACATAAATACTATTTAATAAAGCATAAGATAAAACAACATGAATATAATTTAGTAAAGCATAAGATAAAACAACATGAATACAATTTAATAAAGCATAGGATAAAACAACATAAATACAATTTAATAAAGCATAGGCTAAAACTACATAAATACAATTTAATAAAGCATAGGATAAAACAAATTAAATACAATTTAATAAAGCATAGGATAAAACAACATAAATTCAATTTAATAAAGCATAGGATAAAACAACATAAATAAAATTTAATAAAGCATAGGTTAAAACAACATAAATACAATTTAATAAAGCATCGGACAAAACAACATAAATACAATTTAATAAAGCATAGGATAAAACAACATAAATACAATTTATAAAGCATAGGATAAAACAACATAAATACAATTTAATAAAGCATAGGATAAAACATCATAAATACAATTTAATAAAGCATAGGATAAAACAACATAAATACAATTTAATAAAGCATAGGCTAAAACTACATAAATACAATTTAATAAAGCATAGGATAAAACAACATAAATACAATTTAATAAAGCATAGGTTAAAACAACATAAATACAATTTAATAAAGCATAGGATAAAACAACATAAATACAATTTAATAAAGCATAGGATAAAACAACATAAATAAAATTTAATAAAGCATAGGTTAAAACAACATAAATACAATTTAATAAAGCATAGGATAAAACAACATAAATACAATTTAATAAAGCATAGGATAAAACAACATAAATACTTTTTAATAAAGCATAGGATAAAACCACATAAATACAATTTAATAAAGTACAGGATAAAACAACATAAATACAATTTAATAAAGCATAGGATAAAACAACATAAATAAAATTTAATAAAGCATAGGTTAAAACAACATAAATACAATTTAATAAAGCATAGGATAAAACAAAATAAATACAATTTAATAAAGCATAGGATAAAACAACATAAATAAAATTTAATAAAGCATAGGTTAAAACAACATAAATACAATTTAATAAAGCATAGGACAAAACAACATAAATACAATTTAATAAAGCATAGGATAAAACAACATAAATTCAATTTAATGAAACATAGGATAAACAACATAAATACAATTTAATAAAGCATAGGACAAAACAACATAAATACAATTTAATTAAGCATATGTTAAAACAACATAAATACTATTTAATAAAGCATAAGATAAAACAACATGAATATAATTTAGTAAAGCATAAGATAAAACAACATGAATACAATTTAATAAAGCATAGGATAAAACAACATAAATACAATTTAATAAAGCATAATATAAAACAACATGAATACAATTTAATAAAGCATAGGTTAAAACAACATAAATGCAATTTAATAAAGCATAGGATAAAACAACATGAATACAATTTAATGAAGCATAGGATAAAACAACATAAATACAATTTAATAAAGCATAATATAAAACAACATAAATACAATATAATAAAGCATAGGATAAAACAACATAAATACAATTTAATAAAGCATAGGATAAAACAACATAAATAAAATTTAATAAAGCATAGGATAAAACAACATAAATACAATTTAATAAAGCATAAGTTAAAACAACATAAATACAATTTAATAAAGCATAGGATAAAACAAAATAAATACAATTTAATAAAGCATAGGATAAAACAACATAAATACAATTTAATAAAGCATACGTTAAAACAACGTAAATACAATTAAATAAAGCATAGGATAAAACAACATAAATACAATTTAATAAAGCATAGGTTAAAACAACATAAATACAATTTTATAAAGCATAGGATAAATCAACATAAATACAATTTAATAAAGCATAGGTTAAAACAACGTAAATACAAATTAAGAAAGCATAGGATAAAACTACATAAATACATTTTAATAAAGCATAGGATAAAACAACATAAATACAATTTAATAAAGCATAGGTTAAAACAACATAAATACAATTTAATAAAGCATAGGACAAAACAACATAAATACAATTTAATAAAGCATAGGATAAAACAACATAAATACAATTTATAAAGCATAGGATAAAACAACATAAATACAATTTAATAAAGCATAGGATAAAACAACATAAATACAATTTAATAAAGCATAGGCTAAAACAACATAAATACACTTTAATAAAGCATAGGATAAAACAAATTAAATACAATTTAATAAAGCATAGGATAAAACAACATAAATTCAATTTAATAAAGCATAGGATAAAACAACATAAATACAATTTAATAAAGCATAGGATAAAACAACATAAATACAATTTAATAAAGCATACGATAAAACAACATGAATACAATTTAATAAAGCATAGGTTAAAACAACATAAATACAATTGAATAAAGCATAGGATAAAACAACATAAATACAATTTAATAAAGCATAGGTTAAAACAACATAAATACAATTTAATAAAGCATAGGATAAAACAAAATAAATACAATTTAATAAAGCATAGGATAAAACAACATAAATAAAATTTAATAAAGCATAGGTTAAAACAACATAAATACAATTTAATAAAGCATTGGACAAAACAACATAAATACAATTTAATAAAGCATAGGATAAAACAACATAAATTCAATTTAATGAAACATAGGATAAACAACATAAATACAATTTAATAAAGCATAGGACAAAACAACATAAATACAATTTAATTAAGCATATGTTAAAACAACATAAATACTATTTAATAAAGCATAAGATAAAACAACATGAATATAATTTAGTAAAGCATAAGATAAAACAACATGAATACAATTTAATAAAGCATAGGATAAAACAACATAAATACAATTTAATAAAGCATAGGCTAAAACTACATAAATACAATTTAATAAAGCATAGGATAAAACAAATTAAATACAATTTAATAAAGCATAGGATAAAACAACATAAATTCAATTTAATAAAGCATAGGATAAAAAAACATAAATACAATTTAATAAAGCATAGGATAAAACAACATAAATACAATTTAATAAAGCATAGTTTAAAACAACATAAATACAATTTAATAAAGCATAGGATAAAACCACAGAAATACAATTTAATAAAGCATAGGATAAAACAACATAAATACAATTTAATAAAGCATAGGATAAAACAACATAAATACAATTTAATAAAGCATAGGATAAAACAACATAAATAAAATTTAATAAAGCATAGGTTAAAACAACATAAATACAATTTAATAAAGCATAGTTTAAAACAACATAAATACAATTTAATAAAGCATAGGATAAAACAACATAAATACAATTTAATGAAACATAGGATAAACAACATAAATACAATTTAATAAAGCATAGGACAAAACAACATAATTACAATTTAATTAAGCATATGTTAAAACAACATAAATACTATTTAATAAAGCATAAGATAAAACAACATGAATATAATTTAGTAAAGCATAAGATAAAACAACATAAATACAATTTAATAAAGCATAGTTTAAAACAACATAAATACAATTTAATAAAGCATAGGATAAAACCACAGAAATACAATTTAATAAAGCATAGGATAAAACAACATAAATTCAATTTAATAAAGCATAGGATAAAAAAACATAAATACAATTTAATAAAGCATAGGATAAAACAACATAAATACAATTTAATAAAGCATAGTTTAAAACAACATAAATACAATTTAATAAAGCATAGGATAAAACCACAGAAATACAATTTAATAAAGCATAGGATAAAACAACATAAATACAATTTAATAAAGCATAGGATAAAACAACATAAATACAATTTAATAAAGCATAGGATAAAACAACATAAATAAAATTTAATAAAGCATAGGTTAAAACAACATAAATACAATTTAATAAAGCATAGTTTAAAACAACATAAATACAATTTAATAAAGCATAGGATAAAACAACATAAATACAATTTAATGAAACATAGGATAAAAAACATAAATACAATTTAATAAAGCATAGGACAAAACAACATAAATACAATTTAATTAAGCATATGTTAAAACAACATAAATACTATTTAATAAAGCATAAGATAAAACAACATGAATATAATTTAGTAAAGCATAAGATAAAACAACATAAATACAATTTAATAAAGCATAGTTTAAAACAACATAAATACAATTTAATAAAGCATAGGATAAAACCACAGAAATACAATTTAATAAAGCATAGGATAAAACAACATAAATACAATTTAATAAAGCATAGGATAAAACAACATAAATACAATTTAATAAAGCATAGGATAAAACAACATAAATACAATTTAATAAAGCATAGGATAAAACAACATAAATAAAATTTAGTAAAGCATAGGTTAAAACAACATAAATACAATTTAATAAAGCATAGGATAAAACAACATAAATACAATTTAATTAAGCATATGTTAAAACAACATAAATACTATTTAATAAAGCATAAGATAAAACAACATGAATATAATTTAGTAAAGCATAAGATAAAACAACATGAATACAATTTAATAAAGCATAGGATAAAACAACATAAATACAATTTAATAAAGCATAGGCTAAAACTACATAAATACAATTTAATAAAGCATAGGATAAAACAAATTAAATACAATTTAATAAAGCATAGGATAAAACAACATAAATTCAATTTAATAAAGCATAGGATAAAACAACATAAATAAAATTTAATAAAGCATAGGTTAAAACAACATAAATACAATTTAATAAAGCATCGGACAAAACAACATAAATACAATTTAATAAAGCATAGGATAAAACAACATAAATACAATTTATAAAGCATAGGATAAAACAACATAAATACAATTTAATAAAGCATAGGATAAAACATCATAAATACAATTTAATAAAGCATAGGATAAAACAACATAAATACAATTTAATTAAGCATAGGCTAAAACTACATAAATACAATTTAATAAAGCATAGGATAAAACAACATAAATACAATTTAATAAAGCATAGGTTAAAACAACATAAATACAATTTAATAAAGCATAGGATAAAACAACATAAATACAATTTAATAAAGCATACGTTAAAACAACGTAAATACAATTAAATAAAGCATAGGATAAAACAACATAAATACAATTTAATAAAGCATAGGTTAAAACAACATAAATACAATTTTATAAAGCATAGGATAAATCAACATAAATACAATTTAATAAAGCATAGGTTAAAACAACGTAAATACAATTTAAGAAAGCATAGGATAAAACTACATAAATACATTTTAATAAAGCATAGGATAAAACAACATAAATACAATTTAATAAAGCATAGGTTAAAACAACATAAATACAATTTAATAAAGCATAGGACAAAACAACATAAATACAATTTAATAAAGCATAGGATAAAACAACATAAATACAATTTATAAAGCATAGGATAAAACAACATAAATACAATTTAATAAAGCATAGGATAAAACAACATAAATACAATTTAATAAAGCATAGGCTAAAACAACATAAATACACTTTAATAAAGCATAGGATAAAACAAATTAAATACAATTTAATAAAGCATAGGATAAAACAACATAAATTCAATTTAATAAAGCATAGGATAAAACAACATAAATACAATTTAATAAAGCATAGGATAAAACAACATAAATACAATTTAATAAAGCATAAGATAAAACAACATGAATACAATTTAATAAAGCATAGGTTAAAACAACATAAATAGAATTGAATAAAGCATAGGATAAAACAACATAAATACAATTTAATAAAGCATAGGTTAAAACAACATAAATACAATTTAATAAAGCATAGGATAAAACAAAATAAATACAATTTAATAAAGCATAGGATAAAAGAACATAAATAAAATTTAATAAAGCATAGGTTAAAACAACATAAATACAATTTAATAAAGCATAGGACAAAACAACATAAATACAATTTAATAAAGCATAGGATAAAACAACATAAATTCAATTTAATGAAAGATAGGATAAACAACATAAATACAATTTAATAAAGCATAGGACAAAACAACATAAATACAATTTAATTAAGCATATGTTAAAACAACATAAATACTATTTAATAAAGCATAAGATAAAACAACATGAATATAATTTAGTAAAGCATAAGATAAAACAACATGAATACAATTTAATAAAGCATAGGATAAAACAACATAAATACAATTTAATAAAGCATAGGCTAAAACTACATAAATACAATTTAATAAAGCATAGGATAAAACAAATTAAATACAATTTAATAAAGCATAGGATAAAACAACATAAATTCAATTTAATAAAGCATAGGATAAAAAAACATAAATACAATTTAATAAAGCATAGGATAAAACAACATAAATACAATTTAATAAAGCATAGTTTAAAACAACATAAATACAATTTAATAAAGCATAGGATAAAACCACAGAAATACAATTTAATAAAGCATAGGATAAAACAACATAAATACAATTTAATAAAGCATATGATAAAACAACATAAATACAATTTAATAAAGCATAGGATAAAACAACATAAATAAAATTTAATAAAGCATAGGTTAAAACAACATAAATACAATTTAATAAAGCATAGTTTAAAACAACATAAATACAATTTAATAAAGCATAGGATAAAACAACATAAATACAATTTAATGAAACATAGGATAAACAACATAAATACAATTTAATAAAGCATAGGACAAAACAACATAAATACAATTTAATTAAGCATATGTTAAAACAACATAAATACTATTTAATAAAGCATAAGATAAAACAACATGAATATAATTTAGTAAAGCATAAGATAAAACAACATAAATACAATTTAATAAAGCATAGTTTAAAACAACATAAATACAATTTAATAAAGCATAGGATAAAACCACAGAAATACAATTTAATAAAGCATAGGATAAAACAACATAAATTCAATTTAATAAAGCATAGGATAAAAAAACATAAATACAATTTAATAAAGCATAGGATAAAACAACATAAATACAATTTAATAAAGCATAGTTTAAAACAACATAAATACAATTTAATAAAGCATAGGATAAAACCACAGAAATACAATTTAATAAAGCATAGGATAAAACAACATAAATACAATTTAATAAAGCATAGGATAAAACAACATAAATACAATTTAATAAAGCATAGGATAAAACAACATAAATAAAATTTAATAAAGCATAGGTTAAAACAACATAAATACAATTTAATAAAGCATAGTTTAAAACAACATAAATACAATTTAATAAAGCATAGGATAAAACAACATAAATACAATTTAATGAAACATAGGATAAACAACATAAATACAATTTAATAAAGCATAGGACAAAACAACATAAATACAATTTAATTAAGCATATGTTAAAACAACATAAATACTATTTAATAAAGCATAAGATAAAACAACATGAATATAATTTAGTAAAGCATAAGATAAAACAACATAAATACAATTTAATAAAGCATAGGATAAAACAACATAAATACAATTTATAAAGCATAGGATAAAACAACATAAATACAATTTAATAAAGCATAGGATAAAACATCATAAATACAATTTAATAAAGCATAGGATAAAACAACATAAATACAATTTAATAAAGCATAGGCTAAAACTACATAAATACAATTTAATAAAGCATAGGATAAAACAACATAAATACAATTTAATAAAGCATAGGTTAAAACAACATAAATACAATTTAATAAAGCATAGGATAAAACAACGTAAATACAATTAAATAAAGCATAGGATAAAACAACATAAATACAATTTAATAAAGCATAGGTTAAAACAACATAAATACAATTTTATAAAGCATAGGATAAATCAACATAAATACAATTTAATAAAGCATAGGTTAAAACAACGTAAATACAATTTAAGAAAGCATAGGATAAAACTACATAAATACATTTTAATAAAGCATAGGATAAAACAACATAAATACAATTTAATAAAGCATAGGTTAAAACAACATAAATACAATTTAATAAAGCATAGGACAAAACAACATAAATACAATTTAATAAAGCATAGGATAAAACAACATAAATACAATTTATAAAGCATAGGATAAAACAACATAAATACAATTTAATAAAGCATAGGATAAAACAACATAAATACAATTTAATAAAGCATAGGCTAAAACAACATAAATACACTTTAATAAAGCATAGGATAAAACAAATTAAATACAATTTAATAAAGCATAGGATAAAACAACATAAATTCAATTTAATAAAGCATAGGATAAAACAACATAAATACAATTTAATAAAGCATAGGATAAAACAACATAAATACAATTTAATAAAGCATAAGATAAAACAACATGAATACAATTTAATAAAGCATAGGTTAAAACAACATAAATACAATTGAATAAAGCATAGGATAAAACAACATAAATACAATTTAATAAAGCATAGGTTAAAACAACATAAATACAATTTAATAAAGCATAGGATAAAACAAAATAAATACAATTTAATAAAGCATAGGATAAAACAACATAAATAAAATTTAATAAAGCATAGGTTAAAACAACATAAATACAATTTAATAAAGCATAGGACAAAACAACATAAATACAATTTAATAAAGCATAGGATAAAACAACATAAATTCAATTTAATGAAACATAGGATAAACAACATAAATACAATTTAATAAAGCATAGGACAAAACAACATAAATACAATTTAATTAAGCATATGTTAAAACAACATAAATACTATTTAATAAAGCATAAGATAAAACAACATGAATATAATTTAGTAAAGCATAAGATAAAACAACATGAATACAATTTAATAAAGCATAGGATAAAACAACATAAATACAATTTAATAAAGCATAGGCTAAAACTACATAAATACAATTTAATAAAGCATAGGATAAAACAAATTAAATACAATTTAATAAAGCATAGGATAAAACAACATAAATTCAATTTAATAAAGCATAGGATAAAAAAACATAAATACAATTTAATAAAGCATAGGATAAAACAACATAAATACAATTTAATAAAGCATAGTTTAAAACAACATAAATACAATTTAATAAAGCATAGGATAAAACCACAGAAATACAATTTAATAAAGCATAGGATAAAACAACATAAATACAATTTAATAAAGCATAGGATAAAACAACATAAATACAATTTAATAAAGCATAGGATAAAACAACATAAATAAAATTTAATAAAGCATAGGTTAAAACAACATAAATACAATTTAATAAAGCATAGTTTAAAACAACATAAATACAATTTAATAAAGCATAGGATAAAACAACATAAATACAATTTAATGAAACATAGGATAAACAACATAAATACAATTTAATAAAGCATAGGACAAAACAACATAAATACAATTTAATTAAGCATATGTTAAAACAACATAAATACTATTTAATAAAGCAGAAGATAAAACAACATGAATATAATTTAGTAAAGCATAAGATAAAACAACATAAATACAATTTAATAAAGCATAGTTTAAAACAACATAAATACAATTTAATAAAGCATAGGATAAAACCACAGAAATACAATTTAATAAAGCATAGGATAAAACAACATAAATTCAATTTAATAAAGCATAGGATAAAAAAACATAAATACAATTTAATAAAGCATAGGATAAAACAACATAAATACAATTTAATAAAGCATAGTTTAAAACAACATAAATACAATTTAATAAAGCATAGGATAAAACCACAGAAATACAATTTAATAAAGCATAGGATAAAACAGCATAAATACAATTTAATAAAGCATAGGATAAAACAACATAAATACAATTTAATAAAGCATAGGATAAAACAACATAAATAAAATTTAATAAAGCATAGGTTAAAACAACATAAATACAATTTAATAAAGCATAGTTTAAAACAACATAAATACAATTTAATAAAGCATAGGATAAAACAACATAAATACAATTTAATGAAACATAGGATAAACAACATAAATACAATTTAATAAAGCATAGGACAAAACAACATAAATACAATTTAATTAAGCATATGTTAAAACAACATAAATACTATTTAATAAAGCATAAGATAAAACAACATGAATATAATTTAGTAAAGCATAAGATAAAACAACATAAATACAATTTAATAAAGCATAGTTTAAAACAACATAAATACAATTTAATAAAGCATAGGATAAAACCACAGAAATACAATTTAATAAAGCATAGGATAAAACAACATAAATACAATTTAATAAAGCATAGGATAAAACAACATAAATACAATTTAATAAAGCATAGGATAAAACAACATAAATACAATTTAATAAAGCATAGGATAAAACAACATAAATAAAATTTAATAAAGCATAGGTTAAAACAACATAAATACAATTTAATAAAGCATAGTTTAAAACAACATAAATACAATTTAATAAAGCATAGGATAAAACAACATAAATACAATTTAATGAAACATAGGATAAACAACATAAATACAATTTAATAAAGCATAGGACAAAACAACATAAATACAATTTAATTAAGCATATGTTAAAACAACATAAATACTATTTAATAAAGCATAAGATAAAACAACATGAATATAATTTAGTAAAGCATAAGATAAAACAACATGAATACAATTTAATAAAGCATAGGATAAAACAAATTAAATAAAATTTAATAAAGCATAGGATAAAACAACATCAATTCAATTTAATAAAGCATAGGATAAAACAACATAAATAAAATTTAATAAAGCATAGGTTAAAACAACATAAATACAATTTAATAAAGCATCGGACAAAACAACATAAATACAATTTAATAAAGCATAGGATAAAACAACATAAATACAATTTATAAAGCATAGGATAAAACAACATAAATACAATTTAATAAAGCATAGGATAAAACATCATAAATACAATTTAATAAAGCATAGGATAAAACAACATAAATACAATTTAATAAAGCATAGGCTAAAACTACATAAATACAATTTAATAAAGCATAGGATAAAACAACATAAATACAATTTAATAAAGCATAGGTTAAAACAACATAAATACAATTTAATAAAGCATAGGATAAAACAACATAAATACAATTTAATAAAGCATAGGATAAAACAACATAAATAAAATTTAATAAAGCATAGGTTAAAACAACATAAATACAATTTAATAAAGCATAGGATAAAACAACATAAATACAATTTAATAAAGCATAGGATAAAACAACATAAATACTTTTTAATAAAGCATAGGATAAAACCACATAAATACATTTTAATAAAGTACAGGATAAAACAACATAAATACAATTTAATAAAGCATAGGATAAAACAACATAAATAAAATTTAATAAAGCATAAGATAAAACAACATGAATATAATTTAGTAAAGCATAAGATAAAACAACATGAATACAATTTAATAAAGCATAGGATAAAACAACATAAATACAATTTAATAAAGCATAGGCTAAAACTACATAAATACAATTTAATAAAGCATAGGATAAAACAAATTAAATACAATTTAATAAAGCATAGGATAAAACAACATAAATTCAATTTAATAAAGCATAGGATAAAAAAACATAAATACAGTTTAATAAAGCATAGGATAAAACAACATAAATACAATTTAATAAAGCATAGTTTAAAACAACATAAATACAATTTAATAAAGCATAGGATAAAACCACAGAAATACAATTTAATAAAGCATAGGATAAAACAACATAAATACAATTTAATAAAGCATAGGATAAAACAACATAAATACAATTTAATAAAGCATAGGATAAAACAACATAAATAAAATTTAATAAAGCATAGGTTAAAACAACATAAATACAATTTAATAAAGCATAGTTTAAAACAACATAAATACAATTTAATAAAGCATAGGATAAAACAACATAAATACAATTTAATGAAACATAGGATAAACAACATAAATACAATTTAATAAAGCATAGGACAAAACAACATAAATACAATTTAATTAAGCATATGTTAAAACAACATAAATACTATTTAATAAAGCATAAGATAAAACAACATGAATATAATTTAGTAAAGCATAAGATAAAACAACATAAATACAATTTAATAAAGCATAGTTTAAAACAACATAAATACAATTTAATAAAGCATAGGATAAAACCACAGAAATACAATTTAATAAAGCATAGGATAAAACAACATAAATTCAATTTAATAAAGCATAGGATAAAAAAACATAAATACAATTTAATAAAGCATAGGATAAAACAACATAAATACAATTTAATAAAGCATAGTTTAAAACAACATAAATACAATTTAATAAAGCATAGGATAAAACCACAGAAATACAATTTAATAAAGCATAGGATAAAACAACATAAATACAATTTAATAAAGCATAGGATAAAACAACATAAATACAATTTAATAAAGCATAGGATAAAACAACATAAATAAAATTTAATAAAGCATAGGTTAAAACAACATAAATACAATTTAATAAAGCATAGTTTAAAACAACATAAATACAATTTAATAAAGCATAGGATAAAACAACATAAATACAATTTAATAAAGCATAGGATAAAACAACATAAATACAATTTATAAAGCATAGGATAAAACAACATAAATACAATTTAATAAAGCATAGGATAAAACATCATAAATACAATTTAATAAAGCATACGATAAAACAACATAAATACAATTTAATAAAGCATAGGCTAAAACTACATAAATACAATTTAATAAAGCATAGGATAAAACAACATAAATACAATTTAATAAAGCATAGGTTAAAACAACATAAATACAATTTAATAAAGCATAGGATAAAACAACGTAAATACAATTAAATAAAGCATAGGATAAAACAACATAAATACAATTTAATAAAGCATAGGTTAAAACAACATAAATACAATTTTATAAAGCATAGGATAAATCAACATAAATACAATTTAATAAAGCATAGGTTAAAACAACGTAAATACAATTTAAGAAAGCATAGGATAAAACTACATAAATACATTTTAATAAAGCATAGGATAAAACAACATAAATACAATTTAATAAAGCATAGGTTAAAACAACATAAATACAATTTAATAAAGCATAGGACAAAACAACATAAATACAATTTAATAAAGCATAGGATAAAACAACATAAATACAATTTATAAAGCATAGGATAAAACAACATAAATACAATTTAATAAAGCATAGGATAAAACAACATAAATACAATTTAATAAAGCATAGGCTAAAACAACATAAATACACTTTAATAAAGCATAGGATAAAACAAATTAAATACAATTTAATAAAGCATAGGATAAAACAACATAAATTCAATTTAATAAAGCATAGGATAAAACAACATAAATACAATTTAATAAAGCATAGGATAAAACAACATAAATACAATTTAATAAAGCATAAGATAAAACAACATGAATACAATTTAATAAAGCATAGGTTAAAACAACATAAATACAATTGAATAAAGCATAGGATAAAACAACATAAATACAATTTAATAAAGCATAGGTTAAAACAACATAAATACAATTTAATAAAGCATAGGATAAAACAAAATAAATACAATTTAATAAAGCATAGGATAAAACAACATAAATAAAATTTAATAAAGCATAGGTTAAAACAACATAAATACAATTTAATAAAGCATAGGACAAAACAACATAAATACAATTTAATAAAGCATAGGATAAAACAACATAAATTCAATTTAATGAAACATAGGATAAACAACATAAATACAATTTAATAAAGCATAGGACAAAACAACATAAATACAATTTAATTAAGCATATGTTAAAACAACATAAATACTATTTAATAAAGCATAAGATAAAACAACATGAATATAATTTAGTAAAGCATAAGATAAAACAACATGAATACAATTTAATAAAGCATAGGATAAAACAACATAAATACAATTTAATAAAGCATAGGCTAAAACTAAATAAATACAATTTAATAAAGCATAGGATAAAACCACAGAAATACAATTTAATAAAGCATAGGATAAAACAACATAAATACAATTTAATAAAGCATAGGATAAAACAACATAAATACAATTTAATAAAGCATAGGATAAAACAACATAAATAAAATTTAATAAAGCATAGGTTAAAACAACATAAATACAATTTAATAAAGCATAGTTTAAAACAACATAAATACAATTTAATAAAGCATAGGATAAAACAACATAAATACAATTTAATGAAACATAGGATAAACAACATAAATACAATTTAATAAAGCATAGGACAAAACAACATAAATACAATTTAATTAAGCATATGTTAAAACAACATAAATACTATTTAATAAAGCATAAGATAAAACAACATGAATATAATTTAGTAAAGCATAAGAGAAAACAACATAAATACAATTTAATAAAGCATAGTTTAAAACAACATAATACAATTTAATAAAGCATAGGATAAAACCACAGAAATACAATTTAATAAAGCATAGGATAAAACAACATAAATTCAATTTAATAAAGCATAGGATAAAAAAACATAAATACAATTTAATAAAGCATAGGATAAAACAACATAAATACAATTTAATAAAGCATAGTTTAAAACAACATAAATACAATTTAATAAAGCATAGGATAAAACCACAGAAATACAATTTAATAAAGCATAGGATAAAACAACATAAATACAATTTAATAAAGCATAGGATAAAACAACATAAATACAATTTAATAAAGCATAGGATAAAACAACATAAATAAAATTTAATAAAGCATAGGTTAAAACAACATAAATACAATTTAATAAAGCATAGTTTAAAACAACATAAATACAATTTAATAAAGCATAGGATAAAACAACATAAATTCAATTTAATGAAACATAGGATAAACAACATAAATACAATTTAATAAAGCATAGGACAAAACAACATAAATACAATTTAATTAAGCATATGTTAAAACAACATAAATACTATTTAATAAAGCATAAGATAAAACAACATGAATATAATTTAGTAAAGCATAAGATAAAACAACATAAATACAATTTAATAAAGCATAGTTTAAAACAACATAAATACAATTTAATAAAGCATAGGATAAAACCACAGAAATACAATTTAATAAAGCATAGGATAAAACAACATAAATACAATTTAATAAAGCATAGGATAAAACAACATAAATACAATTTAATAAAGCATAGGATAAAACAACATAAATACAATTTAATAAAGCATAGGATAAAACAACATAAATAAAATTTAATAAAGCATAGGTTAAAACAACATAAATACAATTTAATAAAGCATAGTTTAAAACAACATAAATACAATTTAATAAAGCATAGGATAAAACAACATAAATACAATTTAATGAAACATAGGATAAACAACATAAATACAATTTAATAAAGCATAGGACAAAACAACATAAATACAATTTAATTAAGCATATGTTAAAACAACATAAATACTATTTAATAAAGCATAAGATAAAACAACATGAATATAATTTAGTAAAGCATAAGATAAAACAACATGAATACAATTTAATAAAGCATAGGATAAAACAACATAAATACAATTTAATAAAGCATAGGCTAAAACTACATAAATACAATTTAATAAAGCATAGGATAAAACAAATTAAATACAATTTAATAAAGCATAGGATAAAACAACATAAATTCAATTTAATAAAGCATAGGATAAAACAACATAAATAAAATTTAATAAAGCATAGGTTAAAACAACATAAATACAATTTAATAAAGCATCGGACAAAACAACATAAATACAATTTAATAAAGCATAGGATAAAACAACATAAATACAATTTAATAAAGCATAGGCTAAAACTACATAAATACAATTTAATAAAGCATAGGATAAAACAACATAAATACAATTTAATAAAGCATAGGTTAAAACAACATAAATACAATTTAATAAAGCATAGGATAAAACAACGTAAATACAATTAAATAAAGCATAGGATAAAACAACATAAATACAATTTAATAAAGCATAGGTTAAAACAACATAAATACAATTTTATAAAGCATAGGATAAATCAACATAAATACAATTTAATAAAGCATAGGTTAAAACAACGTAAATACAATTTAAGAAAGCATAGGATAAAACTACATAAATACATTTTAATAAAGCATAGGATAAAACAACATAAATACAATTTAATAAAGCATAGGTTAAAACAACATAAATACAATTTAATAAAGCATAGGACAAAACAACATAAATACAATTTAATAAAGCATAGGATAAAACAACATAAATACAATTTATAAAGCATAGGATAAAACAACATAAATACAATTTAATAAAGCATAGGATAAAACAACATAAATACAATTTAATAAAGCATAGGCTAAAACAACATAAATACACTTTAATAAAGCATAGGATAAAACAAATTAAATACAATTTAATAAAGCATAGGATAAAACAACATAAATTCAATTTAATAAAGCATAGGATAAAACAACATAAATACAATTTAATAAAGCATAGGATAAAACAACATAAATACAATTTAATAAAGCATAAGATAAAACAACATGAATACAATTTAATAAAGCATAGGTTAAAACAACATAAATACAATTGAATAAAGCATAGGATAAAACAACATAAATACAATTTAATAAAGCATAGGTTAAAACAACATAAATACAATTTAATAAAGCATAGGATAAAACAAAATAAATACAATTTAATAAAGCATAGGATAAAACAACATAAATAAAATTTAATAAAGCATAGGTTAAAACAACATAAATACAATTTAATAAAGCATAGGACAAAACAACATAAATACAATTTAATAAAGCATAGGATAAAACAACATAAATTCAATTTAATGAAACATAGGATAAACAACATAAATACAATTTAATAAAGCATAGGACAAAACAACATAAATACAATTTAATTAAGCATATGTTAAAACAACATAAATACTATTTAATAAAGCATAAGATAAAACAACATGAATATAATTTAGTAAAGCATAAGATAAAACAACATGAATACAATTTAATAAAGCATAGGATAAAACAACATAAATACAATTTAATAAAGCAGAGGCTAAAACTACATAAATACAATTTAATAAAGCATAGGATAAAACAAATTAAATACAATTTAATAAAGCATAGGATAAAACAACATCAATTCAATTTAATAAAGCATAGGATAAAAAAACATAAATACAATTTAATAAAGCATAGTTTAAAACAACATAAATACAATTTAATAAAGCATAGGATAAAACCACAGAAATACAATTTAATAAAGCATAGGATAAAACAACATAAATACAATTTAATAAAGCATAGGATAAAACAACATAAATACAATTTAATAAAGCATAGGATAAAACAACATAAATAAAATTTAATAAAGCATAGGTTAAAACAACATAAATACAATTTAATAAAGCATAGTTTAAAACAACATAAATACAATTTAATAAAGCATAGGATAAAACAACATAAATACAATTTAATGAAACATAGGATAAACAACATAAATACAATTTAATAAAGCATAGGACAAAACAACATAAATACAATTTAATTAAGCATATGTTAAAACAACATAAATACTATTTAATAAAGCATAAGATAAAACAACATGAATATAATTTAGTAAAGCATAAGAGAAAACAACATAAATACAATTTAATAAAGCATAGTTTAAAACAACATAATACAATTTAATAAAGCATAGGATAAAACCACAGAAATACAATTTAATAAAGCATAGGATAAAACAACATAAATTCAATTTAATAAAGCATAGGATAAAAAAACATAAATACAATTTAATAAAGCATAGGATAAAACAACATAAATACAATTTAATAAAGCATAGTTTAAAACAACATAAATACAATTTAATAAAGCATAGGATAAAACCACAGAAATACAATTTAATAAAGCATAGGATAAAACAACATAAATACAATTTAATAAAGCATAGGATAAAACAACATAAATACAATTTAATAAAGCATAGGATAAAACAACATAAATAAAATGTAATAAAGCATAGGTTAAAACAACATAAATACAATTTAATAAAGCATAGTTTAAAACAACATAAATACAATTTAATAAAGCATAGGATAAAACAACATAAATACAATTTAATGAAACATAGGATAAACAACATAAATACAATTTAATAAAGCATAGGACAAAACAACATAAATACAATTTAATTAAGCATATGTTAAAACAACATAAATACTATTTAATAAAGCATAAGATAAAACAACATGAATATAATTTAGTAAAGCATAAGATAAAACAACATAAATACAATTTAATAAAGCATAGTTTAAAACAACATAAATACAATTTAATAAAGCATAGGATAAAACCACAGAAATACAATTTAATAAAGCATAGGATAAAACAACATAAATACAATTTAATAAAGCATAGGATAAAACAACATAAATACAATTTAATAAAGCATAGGATAAAACAACATAAATACAATTTAATAAAGCATAGGATAAAACAACATAAATAAAATTTAATAAAGCATAGGTTAAAACAACATAAATACAATTTAATAAAGCATAGTTTAAAACAACATAAATACAATTTAATAAAGCATAGGATAAAACAACATAAATACAATTTAATGAAACATAGGATAAACAACATAAATACAATTTAATAAAGCATAGGACAAAACAACATAAATACAATTTAATTAAGCATATGTTAAAACAACATAAATACTATTTAATAAAGCATAAGATAAAACAACATGAATATAATTTAGTAAAGCATAACATAAAACAACATGAATACAATTTAATAAAGCATAGGATAAAACAACATAAATACAATTTAATAAAGCATAGGCTAAAACTACATAAATACAATTTAATAAAGCATAGGATAAAACAAATTAAATACAATTTAATAAAGCATAGGATAAAACAACATAAATTCAATTTAATAAAGCATAGGATAAAACAACATAAATAAAATTTAATAAAGCATAGGTTAAAACAACATAAATACAATTTAATAAAGCATCGGACAAAACAACATAAATACAATTTAATAAAGCATAGGATAAAACAACATAAATACAATTTATAAAGCATAGGATAAAACAACATAAATACAATTTAATAAAGCATAGGATAAAACATCATAAATACGATTTAATAAAGCATAGGATAAAACAACATAAATACAATTTAATAAAGCATAGGCTAAAACTACATAAATACAATTTAATAAAGCATAGGATAAAACAACATAAATACAATTTAATAAAGCATAGGTTAAAACAACATAAATACAATTTAATAAAGCATAGGATAAAACAACATAAATACAATTTAATAAAGCATAGGATAAAACAACATAAATAAAATTTAATAAAGCATAGGTTAAAACAACATAAATACAATTTAATAAAGCATAGGATAAAACAACATAAATACAATTTAATAAAGCATAGGATAAAACAACATAAATACTTTTTAATAAAGCATAGGATAAAACCACATAAATACAATTTAATAAAGTACAGGATAAAACAACATAAATACAATTTAATAAAGCATAGGATAAAACAACATAAATACAATTTAATAAAGCATAGGATAAAACAACATAAATACAATTTAATAAAGCATAGGATAAAATAACATAAATACAATTTAATAAAGCATACGTTAAAACATCATAAATACAATTAAATAAAGCATAGGATAAAACAACATAAATACAATTTAATAAAGCATAGGATAAAACAACATAAATTCAATTTAATAAAGCATAGGATAAAACAACATAAATACAATTTAATAAAGCACAGGATAAAACAACATAAATAAAATTTAATAAAGCATAGGATAAAACAACATAAATAAAATTTAATAAAGCATAGGATAAAACAACGTAAATACAATTTAATAAAGCATAGGATAAAACATAAATAAAATTTAATAAAGCATAGGATAAAACAACATAAATACAATTTAATAAAGCATAGTTTAAAACAACATAAATACAATTTAATAAAGCATAGTTTAAAACAACATAAATACAATTTAATAAAGCATAGTTTAAAACAACATAAATACAATTTAATAAAGCATAGGATAAAACCACAGAAATACAATTTAATAAAGCATAGGATAAAACAACATAAATACAATTTAATAAAGCATAGGATAAAACAACATAAATACAATTTAATAAAGCATAGGATAAAACAACATAAATAAAATTTAATAAAGCATAGGTTAAAACAACATAAATACAATTTAATAAAGCATAGTTTAAAACAACATAAATACAATTTAATAAAGCATAGGATAAAACAACATAAATACAATTTAATGAAACATAGGATAAACAACATAAATACAATTTAATAAAGCATAGGACAAAACAACATAAATACAATTTAATAAAGCATAGGATAAAACAACATAAATACAATTTATAAAGCATAGGATAAAACAACATAAAAACAATTTAATAAAGCATAGGATAAAACAACATAAATACAATTTAATAAAGCATAGGATAAAACAACATGAATACAATTTAATAAAGCATAGGCTAAAACAACATAAATACACGTTAATAAAGCATAGGATAAAACAAATTAAATACAATTTATTAAAGCATAGGATAAAACAACATAAATTCAATTTAATAAAGCATAGGATAAAACAACATAAATACAATTTAATAAAGCATAGGATAAAACAACATAAATACAATTTAATAAAGCATAATATAAAACAACATGAATACAATTTAATAAAGCATAGGTTAAAACAACATAAACACAATTTAATAAAGCATAGGATAAAACAACATAAATACAATTTAATAAAGCATAGGTTAAAACAACATAAATACAATTTAATAAAGCATAGGATAAAACAACATAAATACAATTTAATAAAGCATAGGATAAAACAACATAAATACAATTTAATAAAGCATAGGATAAAACAACATAAATACAATTTAATAAAGCATAAGATAAAACAACATGAATACAATTTAATAAAGCATAGGTTAAAACAACATAAATACAATTGAATAAAGCATAGGATAAAACAACATAAATACAATTTAATAAAGCATAGGTTAAAACAACATAAATACAATTTAATAAAGCATAGGATAAAACAAAATAAATACAATTTAATAAAGCATAGGATAAAACAACATAAATAAAATTTAATAAAGCATAGGTTAAAACAACATAAATACAATTTAATAAAGCATAGGACAAAACAACATAAATACAATTTAATAAAGCATAGGATAAAACAACATAAATTCAATTTAATGAAACATAGGATAAACAACATAAATACAATTTAATAAAGCATAGGACAAAACAACATAAATACAATTTAATTAAGCATATGTTAAAACAACATAAATACTATTTAATAAAGCATAAGATAAAACAACATGAATATAATTTAGTAAAGCATAAGATAAAACAACATGAATACAATTTAATAAAGCATAGGATAAAACAACATAAATACAATTTAATAAAGCATAGGCTAAAACTACATAAATACAATTTAATAAAGCATAGGATAAAACAAATTAAATACAATTTAATAAAGCATAGGATAAAACAACATCAATTCAATTTAATAAAGCATAGGATAAAAAAACATAAATACAATTTAATAAAGCATAGGATAAAACAACATAAATACAATTTAATAAAGCATAGTTTAAAACAACATAAATACAATTTAATAAAGCATAGGATAAAACCACAGAAATACAATTTAATAAAGCATAGGATAAAACAACAGAAATACAATTTAATAAAGCATAGGATAAAACAACATAAATACAATTTAATAAAGCATAGGATAAAACAACATAAATACAATTTAATAAAGCATAGGATAAAACAACATAAATAAAATTTAATAAAGCATAGGTTAAAACAACATAAATACAATTTAATAAAGCATAGTTTAAAACAACATAAATACAATTTAATAAAGCATAGGATAAAACAACATAAATACAATTTAATGAAACATAGGATAAACAACATAAATACAATTTAATAAAGCATAGGACAAAACAACATAAATACAATTTAATTAAGCATATGTTAAAACAACATAAATACTATTTAATAAAGCATAAGATAAAACAACATGAATATAATTTAGTAAAGCATAAGATAAAACAACATAAATACAATTTAATAAAGCATAGTTTAAAACAACATAAATACAATTTAATAAAGCATAGGATAAAACCACAGAAATACAATTTAATAAAGCATAGGATAAAACAACATAAATACAATTTAATAAAGCATAGGATAAAACAACATAAATACAATTTAATAAAGCATAGGATAAAACAACATAAATACAATTTAATAAAGCATAGGATAAAACAACATAAATAAAATTTAATAAAGCATAGGTTAAAACAACATAAATACAATTTAATAAAGCATAGTTTAAAACAACATAAATACAATTTAATAAAGCATAGGATAAAACAACATAAATACAATTTAATGAAACATAGGATAAACAACATAAATACAATTTAATAAAGCATAGGACAAAACAACATAAATACAATTTAATTAAGCATATGTTAAAACAACATAAATACTATTTAATAAAGCATAAGATAAAACAACATGAATATAATTTAGTAAAGCATAACATAAAACAACATGAATACAATTTAATAAAGCATAGGATAAAACAACATAAATACAATTTAATAAAGCATAGGCTAAAACTACATAAATACAATTTAATAAAGCATAGGATAAAACAAATTAAATACAATTTAATAAAGCATAGGATAAAACAACATAAATTCAATTTAATAAAGCATAGGATAAAACAACATAAATAAAATTTAATAAAGCATAGGTTAAAACAACATAAATACAATTTAATAAAGCATCGGACAAAACAACATAAATACAATTTAATAAAGCATAGGCTAAAACAACATAAATACAATTTATAAAGCATAGGATAAAACAACATAAATACAATTTAATAAAGCATAGGATAAAACATCATAAATACGATTTAATAAAGCATAGGATAAAACAACATAAATACAATTTAATAAAGCATAGGCTAAAACTACATAAATACAATTTAATAAAGCATAGGATAAAACAACATAAATACAATTTAATAAAGCATAGGTTAAAACAACATAAATACAATTTAATAAAGCATAGGATAAAACAACATAAATACAATTTAATAAAGCATAGGATAAAACAACATAAATAAAATTTAATAAAGCATAGGTTAAAACAACATAAATACAATTTAATAAAGCATAGGATAAAACAACATAAATACAATTTAATAAAGCATAGGATAAAACAACATAAATACTTTTTAATAAAGCATAGGATAAAACCACATAAATACAATTTAATAAAGTACAGGATAAAACAACATAAATACAATTTAATAAAGCATAGGATAAAACAACATAAATACAATTTAATAAAGCATAGGATAAAACAACATAAATACAATTTAATAAAGCATAGGATAAAATAACATAAATACAATTTAATAAAGCATACGTTAAAACATCATAAATACAATTAAATAAAGCATAGGATAAAACAACATAAATACAATTTAATAAAGCATAGGATAAAACAACATAAATTCAATTTAATAAAGCATAGGATAAAACAACATAAATACAATTTAATAAAGCACAGGATAAAACAACATAAATAAAATTTAATAAAGCATAGGATAAAACAACATAAATAAAATTTAATAAAGCATAGGATAAAACAACGTAAATACAATTTAATAAAGCATAGGATAAAACATAAATAAAATTTAATAAAGCATAGGATAAAACAACATAAATACAATTTAATAAAGCATAGTTTAAAACAACATAAATACAATTTAATAAAGCATAGTTTAAAACAACATAAATACAATTTAATAAAGCATAGTTTAAAACAACATAAATACAATTTAATAAAGCATAGGATAAAACCACAGAAATACAATTTAATAAAGCATAGGATAAAACAACATAAATACAATTTAATAAAGCATAGGATAAAACAACATAAATACAATTTAATAAAGCATAGGATAAAACAACATAAATAAAATTTAATAAAGCATAGGTTAAAACAACATAAATACAATTTAATAAAGCATAGTTTAAAACAACATAAATACAATTTAATAAAGCATAGGATAAAACAACATAAATACAATTTAATGAAACATAGGATAAACAACATAAATACAATTTAATAAAGCATAGGACAAAACAACATAAATACAATTTAATAAAGCATAGGATAAAACAACATAAATACAATTTATAAAGCATAGGATAAAACAACATAAATACAATTTAATAAAGCATAGGATAAAACAACATGAATACAATTTAATAAAGCATAGGCTAAAACAACATAAATACACGTTAATAAAGCATAGGATAAAACAAATTAAATACAATTTATTAAAGCATAGGATAAAACAACATAAATTCAATTTAATAAAGCATAGGATAAAACAACATAAATACAATTTAATAAAGCATAGGATAAAACAACATAAATACAATTTAATAAAGCATAATATAAAACAACATGAATACAATTTAATAAAGCATAGGTTAAAACAACATAAACACAATTTAATAAAGCATAGGATAAAACAACATAAATACAATTTAATAAAGCATAGGTTAAAACAACATAAATACAATTTAATAAAGCATAGGATAAAACAACATAAATACAATTTAATAAAGCATAGGATAAAACAACATAAATACAATTTAATAAAGCATAGGATAAAATAACATAAATACAATTTAATAAAGCATACGTTAAAACATCATAAATACAATTAAATAAAGCATAGGATAAAACAACATAAATACAATTTAATAAAGCATAGGATAAAACAACATAAATTCAATTTAATAAAGCATAGGATAAAACAACATAAATACAATTTAATAAAGCACAGGATAAAACAACATAAATAAAATTTAATAAAGCATAGGATAAAACAACATAAATAAAATTTAATAAAGCATAGGATAAAACAACGTAAATACAATTTAATAAAGCATAGGATAAAACATAAATAAAATTTAATAAAGCATAGGATAAAACAACATAAATACAATTTAATAAAGCATAGTTTAAAACAACATAAATACAATTTAATAAAGCATAGTTTAAAACAACATAAATACAATTTAATAAAGCATAGTTTAAAACAACATAAATACAATTTAATAAAGCATAGGATAAAACCACAGAAATACAATTTAATAAAGCATAGGATAAAACAACATAAATACAATTTAATAAAGCATAGGATAAAACAACATAAATACAATTTAATAAAGCATAGGATAAAACAACATAAATAAAATTTAATAAAGCATAGGTTAAAACAACATAAATACAATTTAATAAAGCATAGTTTAAAACAACATAAATACAATTTAATAAAGCATAGGATAAAACAACATAAATACAATTTAATGAAACATAGGATAAACAACATAAATACAATTTAATAAAGCATAGGACAAAACAACATAAATACAATTTAATAAAGCATAGGATAAAACAACATAAATACAATTTATAAAGCATAGGATAAAACAACATAAATACAATTTAATAAAGCATAGGATAAAACAACATGAATACAATTTAATAAAGCATAGGCTAAAACAACATAAATACACGTTAATAAAGCATAGGATAAAACAAATTAAATACAATTTATTAAAGCATAGGATAAAACAACATAAATTCAATTTAATAAAGCATAGGATAAAACAACATAAATACAATTTAATAAAGCATAGGATAAAACAACATAAATACAATTTAATAAAGCATAATATAAAACAACATGAATACAATTTAATAAAGCATAGGTTAAAACAACATAAACACAATTTAATAAAGCATAGGATAAAACAACATAAATACAATTTAATAAAGCATAGGTTAAAACAACATAAATACAATTTAATAAAGCATAGGATAAAACAACATAAATACAATTTAATAAAGCATAGGATAAAACAACATAAATACAATTTAATAAAGCATAGGATAAAACAACATAAATACAATTTAATAAAGCATAAGATAAAACAACATGAATACAATTTAATAAAGCATAGGTTAAAACAACATAAATACAATTGAATAAAGCATAGGATAAAACAACATAAATACAATTTAATAAAGCATAGGTTAAAACAACATAAATACAATTTAATAAAGCATAGGATAAAACAAAATAAATACAATTTAATAAAGCATAGGATAAAACAACATAAATAAAATTTAATAAAGCATAGGTTAAAACAACATAAATACAATTTAATAAAGCATAGGACAAAACAACATAAATACAATTTAATAAAGCATAGGATAAAACAACATAAATTCAATTTAATGAAACATAGGATAAACAACATAAATACAATTTAATAAAGCATAGGACAAAACAACATAAATACAATTTAATTAAGCATATGTTAAAACAACATAAATACTATTTAATAAAGCATAAGATAAAACAACATGAATATAATTTAGTAAAGCATAAGATAAAACAACATGAATACAATTTAATAAAGCATAGGATAAAACAACATAAATACAATTTAATAAAGCATAGGCTAAAACTACATAAATACAATTTAATAAAGCATAGGATAAAACAAATTAAATACAATTTAATAAAGCATAGGATAAAACAACATCAATTCAATTTAATAAAGCATAGGATAAAAAAACATAAATACAATTTAATAAAGCATAGGATAAAACAACATAAATACAATTTAATAAAGCATAGTTTAAAACAACATAAATACAATTTAATAAAGCATAGGATAAAACCACAGAAATACAATTTAATAAAGCATAGGATAAAACAACATAAATACAATTTAATAAAGCATAGGATAAAACAACATAAATACAATTTAATAAAGCATAGGATAAAACAACATAAATAAAATTTAATAAAGCATAGGTTAAAACAACATAAATACAATTTAATAAAGCATAGTTTAAAACAACATAAATACAATTTAATAAAGCATAGGATAAAACAACATAAATACAATTTAATGAAACATAGGATAAAAAACATAAATACAATTTAATAAAGCATAGGACAAAACAACATAAATACAATTTAATTAAGCATATGTTAAAACAACATAAATACTATTTAATAAAGCATAAGATAAAACAACATGAATATAATTTAGTAAAGCATAAGAGAAAACAACATAAATACAATTTAATAAAGCATAGTTTAAAACAACATAATACAATTTAATAAAGCATAGGATAAAACCACAGAAATACAATTTAATAAAGCATAGGATAAAACAACATAAATTCAATTTAATAAAGCATAGGATAAAAAAACATAAATACAATTTAATAAAGCATAGGATAAAACAACATAAATACAATTTAATAAAGCATAGTTTAAAACAACATAAATACAATTTAATAAAGCATAGGATAAAACCACAGAAATACAATTAAATAAAGCATAGGATAAAACAACATAAATACAATTTAATAAAGCATAGGATAAAACAACATAAATACAATTTAATAAAGCATAGGATAAAACAACATAAATAAAATTTAATAAAGCATAGGTTAAAACAACATAAATACAATTTAATAAAGCATAGTTTAAAACAACATAAATACAATTTAATAAAGCATAGGATAAAACAACATAAATACAATTTAATGAAACATAGGATAAACAACATAAATACAATTTAATAAAGCATAGGACAAAACAACATAAATACAATTTAATTAAGCATATGTTAAAACAACATAAATACTATTTAATAAAGCATAAGATAAAACAACATGAATATAATTTAGTAAAGCATAAGATAAAACAACATAAATACAATTTAATAAAGCATAGTTTAAAACAACATAAATACAATTTAATAAAGCATAGGATAAAACCACAGAAATACAATTTAATAAAGCATAGGATAAAACAACATAAATACAATTTAATAAAGCATAGGATAAAACAACATAAATACAATTTAATAAAGCATAGGATAAAACAACATAAATACAATTTAATAAAGCATAGGATAAAACAACATAAATAAAATTTAATAAAGCATAGGTTAAAACAACATAAATACAATTTAATAAAGCATAGGACAAAACAACATAAATACAATTTAATAAAGCATAGGATAAAACAACATAAATACAATTTAATGAAACATAGGATAAACAACATAAATACAATTTAATAAAGCATAGGACAAAACAACATAAATTCAATTTAATAAAGCATAGGATAAAACAACATAAATAAAATTTAATAAAGCATAGGTTAAAACAACATAAATACAATTTAATAAAGCATCGGACAAAACAACATAAATACAATTTAATAAAGCATAGGATAAAACAACATAAATACAATTTATAAAGCAAAGGATAAAACAACATAAATACAATTTAATAAAGCATAGGATAAAACATCATAAATACAATTTAATAAAGCATAGGATAAAACAACATAAATACAATTTAATAAAGCATAGGCTAAAACTACATAAATACAATTTAATAAAGCATAGGATAAAACAACATAAATACAATTTAATAAAGCATAGGTTAAAACAACATAAATACAATTTAATAAAGCATAGGATAAAACAACATAAATACAATTTAATAAAGCATAGGATAAAACAACATAAATAAAATTTAATAAAGCATAGGTTAAAACAACATAAATACAATTTAATAAAGCATAGGATAAAACAACATAAATACAATTTAATAAAGCATAGGATAAAACAACATAAATACTTTTTAATAAAGCATAGGATAAAACCACATAAATACAATTTAATAAAGTACAGGATAAAACAACATAAATACAATTTAATAAAGCATAGGATAAAACAACATAAATACAATTTAATAAAGCATAGGATAAAACAACATAAATACAATTTAATAAAGCATAGGATAAAATAACATAAATACAATTTAATAAAGCATACGTTAAAACATCATAAATACAATTAAATAAAGCATAGGATAAAACAACATAAATACAATTTAATAAAGCATAGGATAAAACAACATAAATTCAATTTAATAAAGCATAGGATAAAACAACATAAATACAATTTAATAAAGCACAGGATAAAACAACATAAATAAAATTTAATAAAGCATAGGATAAAACAACATAAATAAAATTTAATAAAGCATAGGATAAAACAACGTAAATACAATTTAATAAAGCATAGGATAAAACATAAATAAAATTTAATAAAGCATAGGATAAAACAACATAAATACAATTTAATAAAGCATAGTTTAAAACAACATAAATACAATTTAATAAAGCATAGTTTAAAACAACATAAATACAATTTAATAAAGCATAGTTTAAAACAACATAAATACAATTTAATAAAGCATAGGATAAAACCACAGAAATACAATTTAATAAAGCATAGGATAAAACAACATAAATACAATTTAATAAAGCATAGGATAAAACAACATAAATACAATTTAATAAAGCATAGGATAAAACAACATAAATAAAATTTAATAAAGCATAGGTTAAAACAACATAAATACAATTTAATAAAGCATAGTTTAAAACAACATAAATACAATTTAATAAAGCATAGGATAAAACAACATAAATACAATTTAATGAAACATAGGATAAACAACATAAATACAATTTAATAAAGCATAGGACAAAACAACATAAATACAATTTAATTAAGCATATGTTAAAACAACATAAATACTATTTAATAAAGTATAAGATAAAACAACATGAATATAATTTAGTAAAGCATAAGATAAAACAACATAAATACAATGTAATAAAGCATAGTTTAAAACAACATAAATACAATTTAATAAAGCATAGGATAAAACCACAGAAATACAATTTAATAAAGCATAGGATAAAACAACATAAATACAATTTAATAAAGCATAGGATAAAACAACATAAATACAATTTAATAAAGCATAGGATAAAACAACATAAATACAATTTAATAAAGCATAGGATAAAACAACATAAATAAAATTTAATAAAGCATAGGTTAAAACAACATAAATACAATTTAATAAAGCATAGTTTAAAACAACATAAATACAATTTAATAAAGCATAGGATAAAACAACATAAATACAATTTAATGAAACATAGGATAAACAACATAAATACAATTTAATAAAGCATAGGACAAAACAACATAAATACAATTTAATTAAGCATATGTTAAAACAACATAAATACTATTTAATAAAGCATAAGATAAAACAACATGAATATAATTTAGTAAAGCATAAGATAAAACAACATGAATACAATTTAATAAAGCATAGGATAAAACAACATAAATACAATTTAATAAAGCATAGGCTAAAACTACATAAATACAATTTAATAAAGCATAGGATAAAACAAATTAAATACAATTTAATAAAGCATAGGATAAAACAACATAAATTCAATTTAATAAAGCATAGGATAAAACAACATAAATAAAATTTAATAAAGCATAGGTTAAAACAACATAAATACAATTTAATAAAGCATCGGACAAAACAACATAAATACAATTTAATAAAGCATAGGATAAAACAACATAAATACAATTTATAAAGCATAGGATAAAACAACATAAATACAATTTAATAAAGCATAGGATAAAACATCATAAATACAATTTAATAAAGCATAGGATAAAACAACATAAATACAATTTAATAAAGCATAGGCTAAAACTACATAAATACAATTTAATAAAGCATAGGATAAAACAACATAAATACAATTTAATAAAGCATAGGTTAAAACAACATAAATACAATTTAATAAAGCATAGGATAAAACAACATAAATACAATTTAATAAAGCATAGGATAAAACAACATAAATAACATTTAATAAAGCATAGGTTAAAACAACATAAATACAATTTAATAAAGCATAGGATAAAACAACATAAATACAATTTAATAAAGCATAGGATAAAACAACATAAATACTTTTTAATAAAGCATAGGATAAAACCACATAAATACAATTTAATAAAGTACAGGATAAAACAACATAAATACAATTTAATAAAGCATAGGATAAAACAACATAAATAAAATTTAATAAAGCATAGGATAAAACAACGTAAATACAATTTAATAAAGCATAGGATAAAACATAAATAAAATTTAATAAAGCATAGGATAAAACAACATAAATACAATTTAATAAAGCATAGTTTAAAACAACATAAATACAATTTAATAAAGCATAGTTTAAAACAACATAAATACAATTTAATAAAGCATAGTTTAAAACAACATAAATACAATTTAATAAAGCATAGGATAAAACCACAGAAATACAATTTAATAAAGCATAGGATAAAACAACATAAATACAATTTAATAAAGCATAGGACAAAACAACATAAATACAATTTAATAAAGCATAGGATAAAACAACATAAATACAATTTAATGAAACATAGGATAAACAACATAAATACAATTTAATAAAGCATAGGACAAAACAACATGAATATGATTTAGTAAAGCATAAGATAAAACAACATGAATACAATTTAATAAAGCATAGGTTAAAACAACATAAATACAATTTAAGAAAGCATAGGATAAAACTACATAAATACATTTTAATAAAGCATAGGATAAAACAACATAAATACAATTTAATAAAGCATAGGTTAAAACAACATAAATACAATTTAATAAAGCATAGGACAAAACAACATAAATACAATTTAATAAAGCATAGGATAAAACAACATAAATACAATTTATAAAGCATAGGATAAAACAACATAAAAACAATTTAATAAAGCATAGGATAAAACAACATAAATACAATTTAATAAAGCATAGGATAAAACAACATGAATACAATTTAATAAAGCATAGGCTAAAACAACATAAATACACGTTAATAAAGCATAGGATAAAACAAATTAAATACAATTTATTAAAGCATAGGATAAAACAACATAAATTCAATTTAATAAAGCATAGGATAAAACAACATAAATACAATTTAATAAAGCATAGGATAAAACAACATAAATACAATTTAATAAAGCATAATATAAAACAACATGAATACAATTTAATAAAGCATAGGTTAAAACAACATAAACACAATTTAATAAAGCATAGGATAAAACAACATAAATACAATTTAATAAAGCATAGGTTAAAACAACATAAATACAATTTAATAAAGCATAGGATAAAACAACATAAATACAATTTAATAAAGCATAGGATAAAACAACATAAATACAATTTAATAAAGCATAGGATAAAACAACATAAATAAAATTTATAAAGCATAGGATAAAACAACATAAATACAATTTAATAAAGCATAGGATAAAACATCATAAATACAATTTAATAAAGCATAGGATAAAACAACATAAATACAATTTAATAAAGCATAGGCTAAAACTACATAAATACAATTTAATAAAGCATAGGATAAAACAACATAAATACAATTTAATAAAGCATAGGTTAAAACAACATAAATACAATTTAATAAAGCATAGGATAAAACAACGTAAATACAATTAAATAAAGCATAGGATAAAACAACATAAATACAATTTAATAAAGCATAGGTTAAAACAACATAAATACAATTTTATAAAGCATAGGATAAATCAACATAAATACAATTTAATAAAGCATAGGTTAAAACAACGTAAATACAATTTAAGAAAGCATAGGATAAAACTACATAAATACATTTTAATAAAGCATAGGATAAAACAACATAAATACAATTTAATAAAGCATAGGTTAAAACAACATAAATACAATTTAATAAAGCATAGGACAAAACAACATAAATACAATTTAATAAAGCATAGGATAAAACAACATAAATACAATTTATAAAGCATAGGATAAAACAACATAAATACAATTTAATAAAGCATAGGATAAAACAACATAAATACAATTTAATAAAGCATAGGTTAAAACAACATAAATACAATTGAATAAAGCATAGGATAAAACAACATAAATACAATTTAATAAAGCATAGGTTAAAACAACATAAATACAATTTAATAAAGCATAGGATAAAACAAAATAAATACAATTTAATAAAGCATAGGATAAAACAACATAAATAAAATTTAATAAAGCATAGGTTAAAACAACATAAATACAATTTAATAAAGCATAGGACAAAACAACATAAATACAATTTAATAAAGCATAGGATAAAACAACATAAATTCAATTTAATGAAACATAGGATAAACAACATAAATACAATTTAATAAAGCATAGGACAAAACAACATAAATACAATTTAATTAAGCATATGTTAAAACAACATAAATACTATTTAATAAAGCATAAGATAAAACAACATGAATATAATTTAGTAAAGCATAAGATAAAACAACATGAATACAATTTAATAAAGCATAGGATAAAACAACATAAATACAATTTAATAAAGCATAGGCTAAAACTACATAAATACAATTTAATAAAGCATAGGATAAAACAAATTAAATACAATTTAATAAAGCATAGGATAAAACAACATAAATTCAATTTAATAAAGCATAGGATAAAAAAACATAAATACAATTTAATAAAGCATAGGATAAAACAACATAAATAAAATTTAATAAAGCATAGGTTAAAACAACATAAATACAATTTAATAAAGCATAGTTTAAAACAACATAAATACAATTTAATAAAGCATAGGATAAAACAACATAAATACAATTTAATGAAACATAGGATAAACAACATAAATACAATTTAATAAAGCATAGGACAAAACAACATAAATACAATTTAATTAAGCATATGTTAAAACAACATAAATACTATTTAATAAAGCATAAGATAAAACAACATGAATATAATTTAGTAAAGCATAAGAGAAAACAACATAAATACAATTTAATAAAGCATAGTTTAAAACAACATAATACAATTTAATAAAGCATAGGATAAAACCACAGAAATACAATTTAATAAAGCATAGGATAAAACAACATAAATTCAATTTAATAAAGCATAGGATAAAAAAACATAAATACAATTTAATAAAGCATAGGATAAAACAACATAAATACAATTTAATAAAGCATAGTTTAAAACAACATAAATACAATTTAATAAAGCATAGGATAAAACCACAGAAATACAATTTAATAAAGCATAGGATAAAACAACATAAATACAATTTAATAAAGCATAGGATAAAACAACATAAATACAATTTAATAAAGCATAGGATAAAACAACATAAATAAAATTTAATAAAGCATAGGTTAAAACAACATAAATACAATTTAATAAAGCATAGTTTAAAACAACATAAATACAATTTAATAAAGCATAGGATAAAACTACATAAATACAATTTAATGAAACATAGGATAAACAACATAAATACAATTTAATAAAGCATAGGACAAAACAACATAAATACAATTTAATTAAGCATATGTTAAAACAACATAATACTATTTAATAAAGCATAAGATAAAACAACATGAATATAATTTAGTAAAGCATAAGATAAAACAACATAAATACAATTTAATAAAGCATAGTTTAAAACAACATAAATACAATTTAATAAAGCATAGGATAAAACAACATAAATACAATTTAATAAAGCATAGGATAAAACAACATAAATACTTTTTAATAAAGCATAGGATAAAACCACATAAATACAATTTATTAAAGTACAGGATAAAACAACATAAATACAATTTAATAAAGCATAGGATAAAACAACATAAATACAATTTAATAAAGCATAGGATAAAACAACATAAATACAATTTAATAAAGCATAGGATAAAATAACATAAATACAATTTAATAAAGCATACGTTAAAACATCATAAATACAATTAAATAAAGCATAGGATAAAACAACATAAATACAATTTAATAAAGCATAGGATAAAACAACATAAATTCAATTTAATAAAGCATAGGATAAAACAACATAAATACAATTTAATAAAGCACAGGATA
Organism: Phyllobates terribilis; assembly: GCF_046119375.1. Lineage (NCBI taxonomy): Eukaryota > Metazoa > Chordata > Amphibia > Anura > Dendrobatidae > Phyllobates > Phyllobates terribilis. The sequence continues at coordinate 3,739,406 of NW_027362778.1, forward strand.
AAACAACATAAATAAAATTTAATAAAGCATAGGATAAAACAACATAAATAAAATTTAATAAAGCATAGGATAAAACAACGTAAATACAATTTAATAAAGCATAGGATAAAACATAAATAAAATTTAATAAAGCATAGGATAAAACAACATAAATACAATTTAATAAAGCATAGTTTAAAACAACATAAATACAATTTAATAAAGCATAGTTTAAAACAACATAAATACAATTTAATAAAGCATAGTTTAAAACAACATAAATACAATTTAATAAAGCATAGGATAAAACCACAGAAATACAATTTAATAAAGCATAGGATAAAACAACATAAATACAATTTAATAAAGCATAGGACAAAACAACATAAATACAATTTAATAAAGCATAGGATAAAACAACATAAATACAATTTAATGAAACATAGGATAAACAACATAAATACAATTTAATAAAGCATAGGACAAAACAACATGAATATGATTTAGTAAAGCATAAGATAAAACAACATGAATACAATTTAATAAAGCATAGGTTAAAACAACATAAATACAATTTAAGAAAGCATAGGATAAAACTACATAAATACATTTTAATAAAGCATAGAATAAAACAACATAAATACAATTTAATAAAGCATAGGTTAAAACAACATAAATACAATTTAATAAAGCATAGGACAAAACAACATAAATACAATTTAATAAAGCATAGGATAAAACAACATAAATACAATTTATAAAGCATAGGATAAAACAACATAAAAACAATTTAATAAAGCATAGGATAAAACAACATAAATACAATTTAATAAAGCATAGGATAAAACAACATGAATACAATTTAATAAAGCATAGGCTAAAACAACATAAATACACGTTAATAAAGCATAGGATAAAACAAATTAAATACAATTTATTAAAGCATAGGATAAAACAACATAAATTCAATTTAATAAAGCATAGGATAAAACAACATAAATACAATTTAATAAAGCATAGGATAAAACAACATAAATACAATTTAATAAAGCATAATATAAAACAACATGAATACAATTTAATAAAGCATAGGTTAAAACAACATAAACACAATTTAATAAAGCATAGGATAAAACAACATAAATACAATTTAATAAAGCATAGGTTAAAACAACATAAATACAATTTAATAAAGCATAGGATAAAACAACATAAATACAATTTAATAAAGCATAGGATAAAACAACATAAATACAATTTAATAAAGCATAGGATAAAACAACATAAATACAATTTAATAAAGCATAAGATAAAACAACATGAATACAATTTAATAAAGCATAGGTTAAAACAACATAAATACAATTGAATAAAGCATAGGATAAAACAACATAAATACAATATAATAAAGCATAGGTTAAAACAACATAAATACAATTTAATAAAGCATAGGATAAAACAAAATAAATACAATTTAATAAAGCATAGGATAAAACAACATAAATAAAATTTAATAAAGCCTAGGTTAAAACAACATAAATACAATTTAATAAAGCATAGGACAAAACAACATAAATACAATTTAATAAAGCATAGGATAAAACAACATAAATTCAATTTAATGAAACATAGGATAAACAACATAAATACAATTTAATAAAGCATAGGACAAAACAACATAAATACAATTTAATTAAGCATATGTTAAAACAACATAAATACTATTTAATAAAGCATAAGATAAAACAACATGAATATAATTTAGTAAAGCATAAGATAAAACAACATGAATACAATTTAATAAAGCATAGGATAAAACAACATAAATACAATTTAATAAAGCATAGGCTAAAACTACATAAATACAATTTAATAAAGCATAGGATAAAACAAATTAAATACAATTTAATAAAGCATAGGATAAAACAACATCAATTCAATTTAATAAAGCATAGGATAAAAAAACATAAATACAATTTAATAAAGCATAGGATAAAACAACATAAATACAATTTAATAAAGCATAGTTTAAAACAACATAAATACAATTTAATAAAGCATAGGATAAAACCACAGAAATACAATTTAATAAAGCATAGGATAAAACAACATAAATACAATTTAATAAAGCATAGGATAAAACAACATAAATACAATTTAATAAAGCATAGGATAAAACAACATAAATAAAATTTAATAAAGCATAGGTTAAAACAACATAAATACAATTTAATAAAGCATAGTTTAAAACAACATAAATACAATTTAATAAAGCATAGGATAAAACATCATAAATACAATTTAATGAAACATAGGATAAAAAACATAAATACAATTTAATAAAGCATAGGACAAAACAACATAAATACAATTTAATTAAGCATATGTTAAAACAACATAAATACTATTTAATAAAGCATAAGATAAAACAACATGAATATAATTTAGTAAAGCATAAGAGAAAACAACATAAATACAATTTAATAAAGCATAGTTTAAAACAACATAATACAATTTAATAAAGCATAGGATAAAACCACAGAAATACAATTTAATAAAGCATAGGATAAAACAACATAAATTCAATTTAATAAAGCATAGGATAAAAAAACATAAATACAATTTAATAAAGCATAGGATAAAACAACATAAATACAATTTAATAAAGCATAGTTTAAAACAACATAAATACAATTTAATAAAGCATAGGATAAAACCACAGAAATACAATTTAATAAAGCATAGGATAAAACAACATAAATACAATTTAATAAAGCATAGGATAAAACAACATAAATACAATTTAATAAAGCATAGGATAAAACAACATAAATAAAATTTAATAAAGCATAGGTTAAAACAACATAAATACAATTTAATAAAGCATAGTTTAAAACAACATAAATACAATTTAATAAAGCATAGGATAAAACAACATAAATACAATTTAATGAAACATAGGATAAACAACATAAATACAATTTAATAAAGCATAGGACAAAACAACATAAATACAATTTAATTAAGCATATGTTAAAACAACATAAATACTATTTAATAAAGCATAAGATAAAACAACATGAATATAATTTAGTAAAGCATAAGATAAAACAACATAAATACAATTTAATAAAGCATAGTTTAAAACAACATAAATACAATTTAATAAAGCATAGGATAAAACCACAGAAATACAATTTAATAAAGCATAGGATAAAACAACATAAATACAATTTAATAAAGCATAGGATAAAACAACATAAATACAATTTAATAAAGCATAGGATAAAACAACATAAATACAATTTAATAAAGCATAGGATAAAACAACATAAATCAAATTTAATAAAGCATAGGTTAAAACAACATAAATACAATTTAATAAAGCATAGGACAAAACAACATAAATACAATTTAATAAAGCATAGGATAAAACAACATAAATACAATTTAATGAAACATAGGATAAACAACATAAATACAATTTAATAAAGCATAGGACAAAACAACATAAATACAATTTAATTAAGCATATGTTAAAACAACATAAATACTATTTAATAAAGCATAAGATAAAACAACATGAATATAATTTAGTAAAGCATAAGATAAAACAACATGAATACAATTTAATAAAGCATAGGATAAAACAACATAAATACAATTTAATAAAGCATAGGCTAAAACTACATAAATACAATTTAATAAAGCATAGGATAAAACAAATTAAATACAATTTAATAAAGCATAGGATAAAACAACATAAATTCAATTTAATAAAGCATAGGATAAAACAACATAAATAAAATTTAATAAAGCATAGGTTAAAACAACATAAATACAATTTAATAAAGCATCGGACAAAACAACATAAATACAATTTAATAAAGCATAGGATAAAACAACATAAATACAATTTATAAAGCATAGGATAAAACAACATAAATACAATTTAATAAAGCATAGGATAAAACATCATAAATACAATTTAATAAAGCATAGGATAAAACAACATAAATACAATTTAATAAAGCATAGGCTAAAACTACATAAATACAATTTAATAAAGCATAGGATAAAACAACATAAATACAATTTAATAAAGCATAGGTTAAAACAACATAAATACAATTTAATAAAGCATAGGATAAAACAACATAAATACAATTTAATAAAGCATAGGATAAAACAACATAAATAAAATTTAATAAAGCATAGGTTAAAACAACATAAATACAATTTAATAAAGCATAGGATAAAACAACATAAATACAATTTAATAAAGCATAGGATAAAACAACATAAATACTTTTTAATAAAGCATAGGATAAAACCACATAAATACAATTTAATAAAGTACAGGATAAAACAACATAAATACAATTTAATAAAGCATAGGATAAAACAACATAAATACAATTTAATAAAGCATAGGATAAAACAACATAAATACAATTTAATAAGGATAGGATAAAATAACATAAATACAATTTAATAAAGCATACGTTAAAACATCATAAATACAATTAAATAAAGCATAGGATAAAACAACATAAATACAATTTAATAAAGCATAGGATAAAACAACATAAATTCAATTTAATAAAGCATAGGATAAAACAACATAAATACAATTTAATAAAGCACAGGATAAAACAACATAAATAAAATTTAATAAAGCATAGGATAAAACAACATAAATAAAATTTAATAAAGCATAGGATAAAACAACGTAAATACAATTTAATAAAGCATAGGATAAAACATAAATAAAATTTAATAAAGCATAGGATAAAACAACATAAATACAATTTAATAAAGCATAGTTTAAAACAACATAAATACAATTTAATAAAGCATAGTTTAAAACAACATAAATACAATTTAATAAAGCATAGTTTAAAACAACATAAATACAATTTAATAAAGCATAGGATAAAACCACAGAAATACAATTTAATAAAGCATAGGATAAAACAACATAAATACAATTTAATAAAGCATAGGATAAAACAACATAAATACAATTTAATAAAGCATAGGATAAAACAACATAAATAAAATTTAATAAAGCATAGGTTAAAACAACATAAATACAATTTAATAAAGCATAGTTTAAAACAACATAAATACAATTTAATAAAGCATAGGATAAAACAACATAAATACAATTTAATGAAACATAGGATAAACAACATAAATACAATTTAATAAAGCATAGGACAAAACAACATAAATACAATTTAATTAAGCATATGTTAAAACAACATAAATACTATTTAATAAAGTATAAGATAAAACAACATGAATATAATTTAGTAAAGCATAAGATAAAACAACATAAATACAATTTAATAAAGCATAGTTTAAAACAACATAAATACAATTTAATAAAGCATAGGATAAAACCACAGAAATACAATTTAATAAAGCATAGGATAAAACAACATAAATACAATTTAATAAAGCATAGGATAAAACAACATAAATACAATTTAATAAAGCATAGGATAAAACAACATAAATACAATTTAATAAAGCATAGGATAAAACAACATAAATAAAATTTAATAAAGCATAGGTTAAAACAACATAAATACAATTTAATAAAGCATAGTTTAAAACAACATAAATACAATTTAATAAAGCATAGGATAAAACAACATAAATACAATTTAATGAAACATAGGATAAACAACATAAATACAATTTAATAAAGCATAGGACAAAACAACATAAATACAATTTAATTAAGCATATGTTAAAACAACATAAATACTATTTAATAAAGCATAAGATAAAACAACATGAATATAATTTAGTAAAGCATAAGATAAAACAACATGAATACAATTTAATAAAGCATAGGATAAAACAACATAAATACAATTTAATAAAGCATAGGCTAAAACTACATAAATACAATTTAATAAAGCATAGGATAAAACAAATTAAATACAATTTAATAAAGCATAGGATAAAACAACATAAATTCAATTTAATAAAGCATAGGATAAAACAACATAAATAAAATTTAATAAAGCATAGGTTAAAACAACATAAATACAATTTAATAAAGCATCGGACAAAACAACATAAATACAATTTAATAAAGCATAGGATAAAACAACATAAATACAATTTATAAAGCATAGGATAAAACAACATAAATACAATTTAATAAAGCATAGGATAAAACATCATAAATACAATTTAATAAAGCATAGGATAAAACAACATAAATACAATTTAATAAAGCATAGGCTAAAACTACATAAATACAATTTAATAAAGCATAGGATAAAACAACATAAATACAATTTAATAAAGCATAGGTTAAAACAACATAAATACAATTTAATAAAGCATAGGATAAAACAACATAAATACAATTTAATAAAGCATAGGATAAAACAACATAAATAACATTTAATAAAGCATAGGTTAAAACAACATAAATACAATTTAATAAAGCATAGGATAAAACAACATAAATACAATTTAATAAAGCATAGGATAAAACAACATAAATACTTTTTAATAAAGCATAGGATAAAACCACATAAATACAATTTAATAAAGTACAGGATAAAACAACATAAATACAATTTAATAAAGCATAGGATAAAACAACATAAATAAAATTTAATAAAGCATAGGATAAAACAACGTAAATACAATTTAATAAAGCATAGGATAAAACATAAATAAAATTTAATAAAGCATAGGATAAAACAACATAAATACAATTTAATAAAGCATACTTTAAAACAACATAAATACAATTTAATAAAGCATAGTTTAAAACAACATCAATACAATTTAATAAAGCATAGTTTAAAACAACATAAATACAATTTAATAAAGCATAGGATAAAACCACAGAAATACAATTTAATAAAGCATAGGATAAAACAACATAAATACAATTTAATAAAGCATAGGACAAAACAACATAAATACAATTTAATAAAGCATAGGATAAAACAACATAAATACAATTTAATGAAACATAGGATAAACAACATAAATACAATTTAATAAAGCATAGGACAAAACAACATGAATATGATTTAGTAAAGCATAAGATAAAACAACATGAATACAATTTAATAAAGCATAGGTTAAAACAACATAAATACAATTTAAGAAAGCATAGGATAAAACTACATAAATACATTTTAATAAAGCATAGGATAAAACAACATAAATACAATTTAATAAAGCATAGGTTAAAACAACATAAATACAATTTAATAAAGCATAGGACAAAACAACATAAATACAATTTAATAAAGCATAGGATAAAACAACATAAATACAATTTATAAAGCATAGGATAAAACAACATAAAAACAATTTAATAAAGCATAGGATAAAACAACATAAATACAATTTAATAAAGCATAGGATAAAACAACATGAATACAATTTAATAAAGCATAGGCTAAAACAACATAAATACACGTTAATAAAGCATAGGATAAAACAAATTAAATACAATTTATTAAAGCATAGGATAAAACAACATAAATTCAATTTAATAAAGCATAGGATAAAACAACATAAATACAATTTAATAAAGCATAGGATAAAACAACATAAATACAATTTAATAAAGCATAATATAAAACAACATGAATACAATTTAATAAAGCATAGGTTAAAACAACATAAACACAATTTAATAAAGCATAGGATAAAACAACATAAATACAATTTAATAAAGCATAGGTTAAAACAACATAAATACAATTTAATAAAGCATAGGATAAAACAACATAAATACAATTTAATAAAGCATAGGATAAAACAACATAAATACAATTTAATAAAGCATAGGATAAAACAACATAAATACAATTTATAAAGCATAGGATAAAACAACATAAATACAATTTAATAAAGCATAGGATAAAACATCATAAATACAATTTAATAAAGCATAGGATAAAACAACATAAATACAATTTAATAAAGCATAGGCTAAAACTACATAAATACAATTTAATAAAGCATAGGATAAAACAACATAAATACAATTTAATAAAGCATAGGTTAAAACAACATAAATACAATTTAATAAAGCATAGGATAAAACAACGTAAATACAATTAAATAAAGCATAGGATAAAACAACATAAATACAATTTAATAAAGCATAGGTTAAAACAACATAAATACAATTTTATAAAGCATAGGATAAATCAACATAAATACAATTTAATAAAGCATAGGTTAAAACAACGTAAATACAATTTAAGAAAGCATAGGATAAAACTACATAAATACATTTTAATAAAGCATAGGATAAAACAACATAAATACAATTTAATAAAGCATAGGTTAAAACAACATAAATACAATTTAATAAAGCATAGGACAAAACAACATAAATACAATTTAATAAAGCATAGGATAAAACAACATAAATACAATTTATAAAGCATAGGATAAAACAACATAAATACAATTTAATAAAGCATAGGATAAAACAACATAAATACAATTTAATAAAGCATAGGCTAAAACAACATAAATACACTTTAATAAAGCATAGGATAAAACAAATTAAATACAATTTAATAAAGCATAGGATAAAACAACATAAATTCAATTTAATAAAGCATAGGATAAAACAACATAAATACAATTTAATAAAGCATAGGATAAAACAACATAAATACAATTTAATAAAGCATAGGTTAAAACAACATAAATACAATTGAATAAAGCATAGGATAAAACAACATAAATACAATTTAATAAAGCATAGGTTAAAACAACATAAATACAATTTAATAAAGCATAGGATAAAACAAAATAAATACAATTTAATAAAGCATAGGATAAAACAACATAAATAAAATTTAATAAAGCATAGGTTAAAACAACATAAATACAATTTAATAAAGCATAGGACAAAACAACATAAATACAATTTAATAAAGCATAGGATAAAACAACATAAATTCAATTTAATGAAACATAGGATAAACAACATAAATACAATTTAATAAAGCATAGGACAAAACAACATAAATACAATTTAATTAAGCATATGTTAAAACAACATAAATACTATTTAATAAAGCATAAGATAAAACAACATGAATATAATTTAGTAAAGCATAAGATAAAACAACATGAATACAATTTAATAAAGCATAGGATAAAACAACATAAATACAATTTAATAAAGCATAGGCTAAAACTACATAAATACAATTTAATAAAGCATAGGATAAAACAAATTAAATACAATTTAATAAAGCATAGGATAAAACAACATAAATTCAATTTAATAAAGCATAGGATAAAAAAACATAAATACAATTTAATAAAGCATAGGATAAAACAACATAAATAAAATTTAATAAAGCATAGGTTAAAACAACATAAATACAATTTAATAAAGCATAGTTTAAAACAACATAAATACAATTTAATAAAGCATAGGATAAAACAACATAAATACAATTTAATGAAACATAGGATAAACAACATAAATACAATTTAATAAAGCATAGGACAAAACAACATAAATACAATTTAATTAAGCATATGTTAAAACAACATAAATACTATTTAATAAAGCATAAGATAAAACAACATGAATATAATTTAGTAAAGCATAAGAGAAAACAACATAAATACAATTTAATAAAGCATAGTTTAAAACAACATAATACAATTTAATAAAGCATAGGATAAAACCACAGAAATACAATTTAATAAAGCATAGGATAAAACAACATAAATTCAATTTAATAAAGCATAGGATAAAAAAACATAAATACAATTTAATAAAGCATAGGATAAAACAACATAAATACAATTTAATAAAGCATAGTTTAAAACAACATAAATACAATTTAATAAAGCATAGGATAAAACCACAGAAATACAATTTAATAAAGCATAGGATAAAACAACATAAATACAATTTAATAAAGCATAGGATAAAACAACATAAATACAATTTAATAAAGCATAGGATAAAACAACATAAATAAAATTTAATAAAGCATAGGTTAAAACAACATAAATACAATTTAATAAAGCATAGTTTAAAACAACATAAATACAATTTAATAAAGCATAGGATAAAACTACATAAATACAATTTAATGAAACATAGGATAAACAACATAAATACAATTTAATAAAGCATAGGACAAAACAACATAAATACAATTTAATTAAGCATATGTTAAAACAACATAATACTATTTAATAAAGCATAAGATAAAACAACATGAATATAATTTAGTAAAGCATAAGATAAAACAACATAAATACAATTTAATAAAGCATAGTTTAAAACAACATAAATACAATTTAATAAAGCATAGGATAAAACCACAGAAATACAATTTAATAAAGCATAGGATAAAACAACATAAATACAATTTAATAAAGCATAGGATAAAACAACATAAATACAATTTAATAAAGCATAGGATAAAACAACATAAATAAAATTTAATAAAGCATAGGATAAAACAACATAAATAAAATTTAATAAAGCATAGGTTAAAACAACATAAATACAATTTAATAAAGCATAGTTTAAAACAACATAAATACAATTTAATAAAGCATAGGATAAAACAACATAAATACAATTTAATGAAACATAGGATAAACAACATAAATACAATTTAATAAAGCATAGGACAAAACAACATAAATACAATTTAATTAAGCATATGTTAAAACAACATAAATACTATTTAATAAAGCATAAGATAAAACAACATGAATATAATTTAGTAAAGCATAAGATAAAACAACATGAATACAATTTAATAAAGCATAGGATAAAACAACATAAATACAATTTAATAAAGCATAGGCTAAAACTACATAAATACAATTTAATAAAGCATAGGATAAAACAAATTAAATACAATTTAATAAAGCATAGGATAAAACAACATAAATTCAATTTAATAAAGCATAGGATAAAACAACATAAATAAAATTTAATAAAGCATAGGTTAAAACAACATAAATACAATTTAATAAAGCATCGGACAAAACAACATAAATACAATTTAATAAAGCATAGGATAAAACAACATAAATACAATTTATAAAGCATAGGATAAAACAACATAAATACAATTTAATAAAGCATAGGATAAAACATCATAAATACAATTTAATAAAGCATAGGATAAAACAACATAAATACAATTTAATAAAGCATAGGCTAAAACTACATAAATACAATTTAATAAAGCATAGGATAAAACAACATAAATACAATTTAATAAAGCATAGGTTAAAACAACATAAATACAATTTAATAAAGCATAGGATAAAACAACATAAATACAATTTAATAAAGCATAATATAAAACAACATGAATACAATTTAATAAAGCATAGGTTAAAACAACATAAATGCAATTTAATAAAGCATAGGATAAAACAACATGAATACAATTTAATAAAGCATAGGATAAAACAACATAAATACAATTTAATAAAGCATAATATAAAACAACATAAATACAATATAATAAAGCATAGGATAAAACAACATAAATACAATTTAATAAAGCATAGGATAAAACAACATAAATAAAATTTAATAAAGCATAGGATAAAACAACATAAATACAATTTAATAAAGCATACGTTAAAACAACATAAATACAATTTAATAAAGCATAGGATAAAACAAAATAAATACAATTTAATAAAGCATAGGATAAAACAACATAAATACAATTTAATAAAGCATAGGATAAAACAACATAAATAAAATTTAATAAAGCATAAGTTAAAACAACATAAATACAATTTAATAAAGCATAGTTTAAAACAACATAAATACAATTTAATAAAGCATAGGATAAAACAACATAAATACAATTTAATGAAACATAGGATAAACAACATAAATACAATTTAATAAAGCATAGGACAAAACAACATAAATACAATTTAATTAAGCATATGTTAAAACAACATAAATACAATTTAATAAAGCATAAGATAAAACAACATGAATATAATTTAGTAAAGCATAAGATAAAACAACATGAATACAATTTAATAAAGCGTAGGATAAAACAACATAAATACAATTTAATAAAGCATAGGATAAAACAAATTAAATACAATTTAATAAAGCATAGGATAAAACAACATAAATTCAATTTAATAAAGCATAGGATAAAACAACATAAATACAATTTAATAAAGCATAGTTTAAAACAACATAAATACAATTTAATAAAGCATAGTTTAAAACAACATAAATACAATTTAATAAAGCATAGTTTAAAACAACATAAATACAATTTAATAAAGCATTAGATAAAACAACATGAATATAATTTAGTAAAGCATAAGATAAAACAACATGAATACAATTTAATAAAGCATAGGATAAAACAACATAAATACAATTTAATAAAGCATAATATAAAACAACATGAATACAATTTAATAAAGCATAGGTTAAAACAACATAAATGCAATTTAATAAAGCATAGGATAAAACAACATGAATACAATTTAATAAAGCATAGGATAAAACAACATAAATACAATTTAATAAAGCATAATATAAAACAACATAAATACAATATATTAAAGCATAGGATAAAACCACATAAATACAATTTAATAAAGCATAGGATAAAACAACATAAATAAAATTTAATAAAGAATAGGATAAAACAACATAAATACAATTTAATAAAGCATACGTTAAAACAACATAAATACAATTTAATAAAGCATAGGATAAAACAAAATAAATACAATTTAATAAAGCATAGGATAAAACAACATAAATACAATTTAATAAAGCATACGTTAAAACAACGTAAATACAATTAAATAAAGCATAGGATAAAACAACATAAATACAATTTAATAAAGCATAGGTTAAAACAACATAAATACAATTTTATAAAGCATAGGATAAATCAACATAAATACAATTTAATAAAGCATAGGTTAAAACAACGTAAATACAATTTAAGAAAGCATAGGATAAAACTACATAAATACATTTTAATAAAGCATAGGATAAAACAACATAAATACAATTTAATAAAGCATAGGACAAAACAACATAAATACAATTTAATAAAGCATAGGATAAAACAACATAAATACAATTTATAAAGCATAGGATAAAACAACATAAATACAATTTAATAAAGCATAGGATAAAACAACATAAATACAATTTAATAAAGCATAGGCTAAAACAACATAAATACACTTTAATAAAGCATAGGATAAAACAAATTAAATACAATTTAATAAAGCATAGGATAAAACAACATAAATTCAATTTAATAAAGCATAGGATAAAACAACATAAATACAATTTAATAAAGCATAGTTTAAAACAACATAAATACAATTTAATAAAGCATAGTTTAAAACAACATAAATACAATTTAATAAAGCATAGGATAAAACCACAGAAATACAATTTAATAAAGCATAGGATAAAACAACATAAATACAATTTAATAAAGCATATGACAAAACAACATAAATACAATTTAATAAAGCATAGGATAAAACAACATAAATACAATTTAATGAAACATAGGATAAACAACATAAATACAATTTAATAAAGCATAGGACAAAACAACATGAATATGATTTAGTAAAGCATAAGATAAAACAACATGAATACAATTTAATAAAGCATAGGTTAAAACAACATAAATACAATTTAAGAAAGCATAGGATAAAACTACATAAATACATTTTAATAAAGCATAGGATAAAACAACATAAATACAATTTAATAAAGCATAGGTTAAAACAACATAAATACAATTTAATAAAGCATAGGACAAAACAACATAAATACAATTTAATAAAGCATAGGATAAAACAACATAAATACAATTTATAAAGCATAGGATAAAACAACATAAAAACAATTTAATAAAGCATAGGATAAAACAACATAAATACAATTTAATAAAGCATAGGATAAAACAACATGAATACAATTTAATAAAGCATAGGCTAAAACAACATAAATACACGTTAATAAAGCATAGGATAAAACAAATTAAATACAATTTATTAAAGCATAGGATAAAACAACATAAATTCAATTTAATAAAGCATAGGATAAAACAACATAAATACAATTTAATAAAGCATAGGATAAAACAACATAAATACAATTTAATAAAGCATATTATAAAACAACATGAATACAATTTAATAAAGCATAGGTTAAAACAACATAAACACAATTTAATAAAGCATAGGATAAAACAACATAAATACAATTTAATGAAACATAGGATAAACAATATAAATACAATTTAATAAAGCATAGGACAAAACAACATAAATACAATTTAATTAAGCATATGTTAAAACAACATAAATACAATTTAATAAAGCATAAGATAAAACAACATGAATATAATTTAGTAAAGCATAAGATAAAACAACATGAATACAATTTAATAAAGCATAGGATAAAACAACATAAATACAATTTAATAAAGCATAGGATAAAACAAATTAAATACAATTTAATAAAGCATAGGATAAAACAACATAAATTCAATTTAATAAAGCATAGGATAAAACAACATAAATACAATTTAATAAAGCATAGTTTAAAACAACATAAATACAATTTAATAAAGCATAGTTTAAAACAACATAAATACAATTTAATAAAGCATAGTTTAAAACAACATAAATACAATTTAATAAAGCATTAGATAAAACAACATGAATATAATTTAGTAAGGCATAAGATAAAACAACATGAATACAATTTAATAAAGCATAGGATAAAACAACATAAATACAATTTAATAAAGCATAATATAAAACAACATGAATACAATTTAATAAAGCATAGGTTAAAACAACATAAATGCAATTTAATAAAGCATAGGATAAAACAACATGAATACAATTTAATAAAGCATAGGATAAAACAACATAAATACAATTTAATAAAGCATAATATAAAACAACATAAATACAATATCATAAAGCATAGGATAAAACAACATAAATACAATTTAATAAAGCATAGGATAAAACAACATAAATAAAATTTAATAAAGCATAGGATAAAACAACATAAATACAATTTAATAAAGCATACGTTAAAACAACATAAATACAATTTAATAAAGCATAGGATAAAACAAAATAAATACAATTTAATAAAGCATAGGATAAAACAACATAAATACAATTTAATAAAGCATACGTTAAAACAACGTAAATACAATTAAATAAAGCATAGGATAAAACAACATAAATACAATTTAATAAAGCATAGGTTAAAACAACATAAATACAATTTTATAAAGCATAGGATAAATCAACATAAATACAATTTAATAAAGCATAGGTTAAAACAACGTAAATACAATTTAAGAAAGCATAGGATAAAACTACATAAATACATTTTAATAAAGCATAGGATAAAACAACATAAATACAATTTAATAAAGCATAGGTTAAAACAACATAAATACAATTTAATAAAGCATAGGACAAAACAACATAAATACAATTTAATAAAGCATAGGATAAAACAACATAAATACAATTTATAAAGCATAGGATAAAACAACATAAATACAATTTAATAAAGCATAGGATAAAACAACATAAATACAATTTAATAAAGCATAGGCTAAAACAACATAAATACACTTTAATAAAGCATAGGATAAAACAAATTAAATACAATTTAATAAAGCATAGGATAAAACAACATAAATTCAATTTAATAAAGCATAGGATAAAACAACATAAATACAATTTAATAAAGCATAGGATAAAACAACATAAATACAATTTAATAAAGCATAAGATAAAACAACATGAATACAATTTAATAAAGCATAGGTTAAAACAACATAAATACAATTGAATAAAGCATAGGATAAAACAACATAAATACAATTTAATAAAGCATAGGTTAAAACAACATAAATACAATTTAATAAAGCATAGGATAAAACAAAATAAATACAATTTAATAAAGCATAGGATAAAACAACATAAATAAAATTTAATAAAGCATAGGTTAAAACAACATAAATACAATTTAATAAAGCATAGGACAAAACAACATAAATACAATTTAATAAAGCATAGGATAAAACAACATAAATTCAATTTAATGAAACATAGGATAAACAACATAAATACAATTTAATAAAGCATAGGACAAAACAACATAAATACAATTTAATTAAGCATATGTTAAAACAACATAAATACTATTTAATAAAGCATAAGATAAAACAACATGAATATAATTTAGTAAAGCATAAGATAAAACAACATGAATACAATTTAATAAAGCATAGGATAAAACAACATAAATACAATTTAATAAAGCATAGGCTAAAACTACATAAATACAATTTAATAAAGCATAGGATAAAACAAATTAAATACAATTTAATAAAGCATAGGATAAAACAACATAAATTCAATTTAATAAAGCATAGGATAAAAAAACATAAATACAATTTAATAAAGCATAGGATAAAACAACATAAATACAATTTAATAAAGCATAGTTTAAAACAACATAAATACAATTTAATAAAGCATAGGATAAAACCACAGAAATACAATTTAATAAAGCATAGGATAAAACAACATAAATACAATTTAATAAAGCATAGGATAAAACAACATAAATACAATTTAATAAAGCATAGGATAAAACAACATAAATACAATTTAATAAAGCATAGGATAAAACAACATAAATAAAATTTAATAAAGCATAGGTTAAAACAACATAAATACAATTTAATAAAGCATAGTTTAAAACAACATAAATACAATTTAATAAAGCATAGGATAAAACAACATAAATACAATTTAATGAAACATAGGATAAACAACATAAATACAATTTAATAAAGCATAGGACAAAACAACATAAATACAATTTAATTAAGCATATGTTAAAACAACATAAATACTATTTAATAAAGCATAAGATAAAACAACATGAATATAATTTAGTAAAGCATAAGATAAAACAACATAAATACAATTTAATAAAGCATAGTTTAAAACAACATAAATACAATTTAATAAAGCATAGGATAAAACCACAGAAATACAATTTAATAAAGCATAGGATAAAACAACATAAATACAATTTAATAAAGCATAGGTTAAAACAACATAAATACAATTTAATAAAGCATAGGACAAAACAACATAAATACAATTTAATAAAGCATAGGATAAAACAACATAAATACAATTTATAAAGCATAGGATAAAACAACATAAAAACAATTTAATAAAGCATAGGATAAAACAACATAAATACAATTTAATAAAGCATAGGATAAAACAACATGAATACAATTTAATAAAGCATAGGCTAAAACAACATAAATACACGTTAATAAAGCATAGGATAAAACAAATTAAATACAATTTATTAAAGCATAGGATAAAACAACATAAATTCAATTTAATAAAGCATAGGATAAAACAACATAAATACAAT
Source organism: Phyllobates terribilis (assembly GCF_046119375.1). NCBI lineage: Eukaryota > Metazoa > Chordata > Amphibia > Anura > Dendrobatidae > Phyllobates > Phyllobates terribilis. The sequence continues at coordinate 3,756,915 of NW_027362778.1, forward strand.
TTAATAAAGCATAGGATAAAACAACATAAATACAATTTAATAAAGCATATTATAAAACAACATGAATACAATTTAATAAAGCATAGGTTAAAACAACATAAACACAATTTAATAAAGCATAGGATAAAACAACATAAATACAATTTAATAAAGCATAGGTTAAAACAACATAAATACAATTTAATAAAGCATAGGATAAAACAACATAAATACAATTTAATAAAGCATAGGATAAAATAACATAAATAAAATTTAATAAAGCTTAGGTTAAAACAACATAAATACAATTTAATAAAGCATAGGACAAAACAACATAAATACAATTTAATAAAGCATAGGATAAAACAACATAAATACAATTTAATGAAACATAGGATAAACAATATAAATACAATTTAATAAAGCATAGGACAAAACAACATAAATACAATTTAATTAAGCATATGTTAAAACAACATAAATACAATTTAATAAAGCATAAGATAAAACAACATGAATATAATTTAGTAAAGCATAAGATAAAACAACATGAATACAATTTAATAAAGCATAGGATAAAACAACATAAATACAATTTAATAAAGCATAGGATAAAACAAATTAAATACAATTTAATAAAGCATAGGATAAAACAACATAAATTCAATTTAATAAAGCATAGGATAAAACAACATAAATACAATTTAATAAAGCATAGTTTAAAACAACATAAATACAATTTAATAAAGCATAGTTTAAAACAACATAAATACAATTTAATAAAGCATAGTTTAAAACAACATAAATACAATTTAATAAAGCATTAGATAAAACAACATGAATATAATTTAGTAAGGCATAAGATAAAACAACATGAATACAATTTAATAAAGCATAGGATAAAACAACATAAATACAATTTAATAAAGCATAATATAAAACAACATGAATACAATTTAATAAAGCATAGGTTAAAACAACATAAATGCAATTTAATAAAGCATAGGATAAAACAACATGAATACAATTTAATAAAGCATAGGATAAAACAACATAAATACAATTTAATAAAGCATAATATAAAACAACATAAATACAATATCATAAAGCATAGGATAAAACAACATAAATACAATTTAATAAAGCATAGGATAAAACAACATAAATAAAATTTAATAAAGCATAGGATAAAACAACATAAATACAATTTAATAAAGCATACGTTAAAACAACATAAATACAATTTAATAAAGCATAGGATAAAACAAAATAAATACAATTTAATAAAGCATAGGATAAAACAACATAAATACAATTTAATAAAGCATACGTTAAAACAACGTAAATACAATTAAATAAAGCATAGGATAAAACAACATAAATACAATTTAATAAAGCATAGGTTAAAACAACATAAATACAATTTTATAAAGCATAGGATAAATCAACATAAATACAATTTAATAAAGCATAGGTTAAAACAACGTAAATACAATTTAAGAAAGCATAGGATAAAACTACATAAATACATTTTAATAAAGCATAGGATAAAACAACATAAATACAATTTAATAAAGCATAGGTTAAAACAACATAAATACAATTTAATAAAGCATAGGACAAAACAACATAAATACAATTTAATAAAGCATAGGATAAAACAACATAAATACAATTTATAAAGCATAGGATAAAACAACATAAATACAATTTAATAAAGCATAGGATAAAACAACATAAATACAATTTAATAAAGCATAGGCTAAAACAACATAAATACACTTTAATAAAGCATAGGATAAAACAAATTAAATACAATTTAATAAAGCATAGGATAAAACAACATAAATTCAATTTAATAAAGCATAGGATAAAACAACATAAATACAATTTAATAAAGCATAGGATAAAACAACATAAATACAATTTAATAAAGCATAAGATAAAACAACATGAATACAATTTAATAAAGCATAGGTTAAAACAACATAAATACAATTGAATAAAGCATAGGATAAAACAACATAAATACAATTTAATAAAGCATAGGTTAAAACAACATAAATACAATTTAATAAAGCATAGGATAAAACAAAATAAATACAATTTAATAAAGCATAGGATAAAACAACATAAATAAAATTTAATAAAGCATAGGTTAAAACAACATAAATACAATTTAATAAAGCATAGGACAAAACAACATAAATACAATTTAATAAAGCATAGGATAAAACAACATAAATTCAATTTAATGAAACATAGGATAAACAACATAAATACAATTTAATAAAGCATAGGACAAAACAACATAAATACAATTTAATTAAGCATATGTTAAAACAACATAAATACTATTTAATAAAGCATAAGATAAAACAACATGAATATAATTTAGTAAAGCATAAGATAAAACAACATGAATACAATTTAATAAAGCATAGGATAAAACAACATAAATACAATTTAATAAAGCATAGGCTAAAACTACATAAATACAATTTAATAAAGCATAGGATAAAACAAATTAAATACAATTTAATAAAGCATAGGATAAAACAACATAAATTCAATTTAATAAAGCATAGGATAAAAAAACATAAATACAATTTAATAAAGCATAGGATAAAACAACATAAATACAATTTAATAAAGCATAGTTTAAAACAACATAAATACAATTTAATAAAGCATAGGATAAAACCACAGAAATACAATTTAATAAAGCATAGGATAAAACAACATAAATACAATTTAATAAAGCATAGGATAAAACAACATAAATACAATTTAATAAAGCATAGGATAAAACAACATAAATACAATTTAATAAAGCATAGGATAAAACAACATAAATAAAATTTAATAAAGCATAGGTTAAAACAACATAAATACAATTTAATAAAGCATAGTTTAAAACAACATAAATACAATTTAATAAAGCATAGGATAAAACAACATAAATACAATTTAATGAAACATAGGATAAACAACATAAATACAATTTAATAAAGCATAGGACAAAACAACATAAATACAATTTAATTAAGCATATGTTAAAACAACATAAATACTATTTAATAAAGCATAAGATAAAACAACATGAATATAATTTAGTAAAGCATAAGATAAAACAACATAAATACAATTTAATAAAGCATAGTTTAAAACAACATAAATACAATTTAATAAAGCATAGGATAAAACCACAGAAATACAATTTAATAAAGCATAGGATAAAACAACATAAATACAATTTAATAAAGCATAGGATAAAACAACATAAATACAATTTAATAAAGCATAGGATAAAACAACATAAATACAATTTAATAAAGCATAGGATAAAACAACATAAATAAAATTTAATAAAGCATAGGTTAAAACAACATAAATACAATTTAATAAAGCATAGTTTAAAACAACATAAATACAATTTAATAAAGCATAGGATAAAACAACATAAATACAATTTAATGAAACATAGGATAAACAACATAAATACAATTTAATAAAGCATAGGACAAAACAACATAAATACAATTTAATTAAGCATATGTTAAAACAACATAAATACAATTTAATAAAGCAAAAGATAAAACAACATGAATATAATTTAGTAAAGCATAAGATAAAACAACATGAATACAATTTAATAAAGCATAGGATAAAACAACATAAATACAATTTAATAAAGCATAGGATAAAACAAATTAAATACAATTTAATAAAGCATAGGATAAAACAACATAAATTCAATTTAATAAAGCATAGGATAAAACAACATAAATACAATTTAATAAAGCATAGGATAAAAAAACATAAATACAATTTAATAAAGCATAGGATAAAACAACATAAATAAAATTTAATAAAGCAAAGGTTAAAACAACATAAATACAATTTAATAAAGCATAGTTTAAAACAACATAAATACAATTTAATAAAGCATAGGATAAAACAACATAAATACAATTTAATGAAACATAGGATAAACAACATAAATACAATTTAATAAAGCATAGGACAAAACAACATAAATACAATTTAATTAAGCATATGTTAAAACAACATAAATACTATTTAATAAAGCATAAGATAAAACAACATGAATATAATTTAGTAAAGCATAAGAGAAAACAACATAAATACAATTTAATAAAGCATAGTTTAAAACAACATAATACAATTTAATAAAGCATAGGATAAAACCACAGAAATACAATTTAATAAAGCATAGGATAAAACAACATAAATTCAATTTAATAAAGCATAGGATAAAAAAACATAAATACAATTTAATAAAGCATAGGATAAAACAACATAAATACAATTTAATAAAGCATAGTTTAAAACAACATAAATACAATTTAATAAAGCATAGGATAAAACCACAGAAATACAATTTAATAAAGCATAGGATAAAACAACATAAATACAATTTAATAAAGCATAAGATATAACAACATAAATACAATTTAATAAAGCATAGGATAAAACAACATAAATAAAATTTAATAAAGCATAGGTTAAAACAACATAAATACAATTTAATAAAGCATAGTTTAAAACAACATAAATACAATTTAATAAAGCATAGGATAAAACTACATAAATACAATTTAATGAAACATAGGATAAACAACATAAATACAATTTAATAAAGCATAGGACAAAACAACATAAATACAATTTAATTAAGCATATGTTAAAACAACATAATACTATTTAATAAAGCATAAGATAAAACAACATGAATATAATTTAGTAAAGCATAAGATAAAACAACATAAATACAATTTAATAAAGCATAGTTTAAAACAACATAAATACAATTTAATAAAGCATAGGATAAAACCACAGAAATACAATTTAATAAAGCATAGGATAAAACAACATAAATACAATTTAATAAAGCATAGGATAAAACAACATAAATACAATTTAATAAAGCATAGGATAAAACAACATAAATACAATTTAATAAAGCATAGGATAAAACAACATAAATAAAATTTAATAAAGCATAGGTTAAAACAACATAAATACAATTTAATAAAGCATAGTTTAAAACAACATAAATACAATTTAATAAAGCATAGGATAAAACAACATAAATACAATTTAATGAAACATAGGATAAACAACATAAATACAATTTAATAAAGCATAGGACAAAACAACATAAATACAATTTAATTAAGCATATGTTAAAACAACATAAATACTATTTAATAAAGCATAAGATAAAACAACATGAATATAATTTAGTAAAGCATAAGATAAAACAACATGAATACAATTTAATAAAGCATAGGATAAAACAACATAAATACAATTTAATAAAGCATAGGCTAAAACTACATAAATACAATTTAATAAAGCATAGGATAAAACAAATTAAATACAATTTAATAAAGCATAGGATAAAACAACATAAATTCAATTTAATAAAGCATAGGATAAAACAACATAAATAAAATTTAATAAAGCATAGGTTAAAACAACATAAATACAATTTAATAAAGCATCGGACAAAACAACATAAATACAATTTAATAAAGCATAGGATAAAACAACATAAATACAATTTATAAAGCATAGGATAAAACAACATAAATACAATTTAATAAAGCATAGGATAAAACATCATAAATACAATTTAATAAAGCATAGGATAAAACAACATAAATACAATTTAATAAAGCATAGGCTAAAACTACATAAATACAATTTAATAAAGCATAGGATAAAACAACATAAATACAATTTAATAAAGCATAGGTTAAAACAACATAAATACAATTTAATAAAGCATAGGATAAAACAACATAAATACAATTTAATAAAGCATAATATAAAACAACATGAATACAATTTAATAAAGCATAGGTTAAAACAACATAAATGCAATTTAATAAAGCATAGGATAAAACAACATAAATACAATTTAATGAAACATAGGATAAACAACATAAATACAATTTAATAAAGCATAGGACAAAACAACATAAATACAATTTAATTAAGCATATGTTAAAACAACATAAATACAATTTAATAAAGCATAAGATAAAACAACATGAATATAATTTAGTAAAGCATAAGATAAAACAACATGAATACAATTTAATAAAGCATAGGATAAAACAACATAAATACAATTTAATAAAGCATAGGATAAAACAAATTAAATACAATTTAATAAAGCATAGGATAAAACAACATAAATTCAATTTAATAAAGCATAGGATAAAACAACATAAATACAATTTAATAAAGCATAGTTTAAAACAACATAAATACAATTTAATAAAGCATAGTTTAAATCAACATAAATACAATTTAATAAAGCATAGTTTAAAACAACATAAATACAATTTAATAAAGCATTAGATAAAACAACATGAATATAATTTAGTAAAGCATAAGATAAAACAACATGAATACAATTTAATAAAGCATAGGATAAAACAACATAAATACAATTTAATAAAGCATAATATAAAACAACATGAATACAATTTAATAAAGCATAGGTTAAAACAACATAAATGCAATTTAATAAAGCATAGGATAAAACAACATGAATACAATTTAATAAAGCATAGGATAAAACAACATAAATACAATTTAATAAAGCATAATATAAAACAACATAAATACAATATAATAAAGCATAGGATAAAACCACATAAATACAATTTAATAAAGCATAGGATAAAACAACATAAATAAAATTTAATAAAGAATAGGATAAAACAACATAAATACAATTTAATAAAGCATACGTTAAAACAACATAAATACAATTTAATAAAGCATAGGATAAAACAAAATAAATACAATTTAATAAAGCATAGGATAAAACAACATAAATACAATTTAATAAAGCATACGTTAAAACAACGTAAATACAATTAAATAAAGCATAGGATAAAACAACATAAATACAATTTAATAAAGCATAGGTTAAAACAACATAAATACAATTTTATAAAGCATAGGATAAATCAACATAAATACAATTTAATAAAGCATAGGTTAAAACAACGTAAATACAATTTAAGAAAGCATAGGATAAAACTACATAAATACATTTTAATAAAGCATAGGATAAAACAACATAAATACAATTTAATAAAGCATAGGACAAAACAACATAAATACAATTTAATAAAGCATAGGATAAAACAACATAAATACAATTTATAAAGCATAGGATAAAACAACATAAATACAATTTAATAAAGCATAGGATAAAACAACATAAATACAATTTAATAAAGCATAGGCTAAAACAACATAAATACACTTTAATAAAGCATAGGATAAAACAAATTAAATACAATTTAATAAAGCATAGGATAAAACAACATAAATTCAATTTAATAAAGCATAGGATAAAACAACATAAATACAATTTAATAAAGCATAGTTTAAAACAACATAAATACAATTTAATAAAGCATAGTTTAAAACAACATAAATACAATTTAATAAAGCATAGGATAAAACCACAGAAATACAATTTAATAAAGCATAGGATAAAACAACATAAATACAATTTAATAAAGCATAGGACAAAACAACATGAATATGATTTAGTAAAGCATAAGATAAAACAACATGAATACAATTTAATAAAGCATAGGTTAAAACAACATAAATACAATTTAAGAAAGCATAGGATAAAACTACATAAATACATTTTAATAAAGCATAGGATAAAACAACATAAATACAATTTAATAAAGCATAGGTTAAAACAACATAAATACAATTTAATAAAGCATAGGACAAAACAACATAAATACAATTTAATAAAGCATAGGATAAAACAACATAAATACAATTTATAAAGCATAGGATAAAACAACATAAAAACAATTTAATAAAGCATAGGATAAAACAACATAAATACAATTTAATAAAGCATAGGATAAAACAACATGAATACAATTTAATAAAGCATAGGCTAAAACAACATAAATACACGTTAATAAAGCATAGGATAAAACAAATTAAATACAATTTATTAAAGCATAGGATAAAACAACAAAAATTCAATTTAATAAAGCATAGGATAAAACAACATAAATACAATTTAATAAAGCATAGGATAAAACAACATAAATACAATTTAATAAAGCATAGGATAAAACAACATAAATACAATTTAATAAAGCATAATATAAAACAACATGAATACAATTTAATAAAGCATAGGTTAAAACAACATAAACACAATTTAATAAAGCATAGGATAAAACAACATAAATACAATTTAATAAAGCATAGGTTAAAACAACATAAATACAATTTAATAAAGCATAGGATAAAACAACATAAATACAATTTAATAAAGCATAGGATAAAACAACATAAATTCAATTTAATGAAACATAGGATAAACAACATAAATACAATTTAATAAAGCATAGGACAAAACAACATAAATACAATTTAATTAAGCATATGTTAAAACAACATAAATACTATTTAATAAAGCATAAGATAAAACAACATGAATATAATTTAGTAAAGCATAAGATAAAACAACATGAATACAATTTAATAAAGCATAGGATAAAACAACATAAATACAATTTAATAAAGCATAGGCTAAAACTACATAAATACAATTTAATAAAGCATAGGATAAAACAAATTAAATACAATTTAATAAAGCATAGGATAAAACAACATAAATTCAATTTAATAAAGCATAGGATAAAAAAACATAAATACAATTTAATAAAGCATAGGATAAAACAACATAAATACAATTTAATAAAGCATAAGATAAAACAACATGAATATAATTTAGTAAAGCATAAGATAAAACAACATGAATACAATTTAATAAAGCATAGGATAAAACAACATAAATACAATTTAATAAAGCATAGGCTAAAACTACATAAATACAATTTAATAAAGCATAGGATAAAACAAATTAAATACAATTTAATAAAGCATAGGATAAAACAACATAAATTCAATTTAATAAAGCATAGGATAAAACAACATAAATAAAATTTAATAAAGCATAGGTTAAAACAACATAAATACAATTTAATAAAGCATCGGACAAAACAACATAAATACAATTTAATAAAGCATAGGATAAAACAACATAAATACAATTTATAAAGCATAGGATAAAACAACATAAATACAATTTAATAAAGCATAGGATAAAACATCATAAATACAATTTAATAAAGCATAGGATAAAACAACATAAATACAATTTAATAAAGCATAGGCTAAAACTACATAAATACAATTTAATAAAGCATAGGATAAAACAACATAAATACAATTTAATAAAGCATAGGTTAAAACAACATAAATATAATTTAATAAAGCATAGGATAAAACAACATAAATACAATTTAATAAAGCATAATATAAAACAACATGAATACAATTTAATAAAGCATAGGTTAAAACAAAATAAATGCAATTTAATAAAGCATAGGATAAAACAACATAAATACAATTTAATGAAACATAGGATAAACAACATAAATACAATTTAATAAAGCATAGGACAAAACAACATAAATACAATTTAATTAAGCATATGTTAAAACAACATAAATACAATTTAATAAAGCATAAGATAAAACAACATGAATATAATTTAGTAAAGCATAAGATAAAACAACATGAATACAATTTAATAAAGCATAGGATAAAACAACATAAATACAATTTAATAAAGCATAGGATAAAACAAATTAAATACAATTTAATAAAGCATAGGATAAAACAACATAAATTCAATTTAATAAAGCATAGGATAAAACAACATAAATACAATTTAATAAAGCATAGTTTAAAACAACATAAATACAATTTAATAAAGCATAGTTTAAAACAACATAAATACAATTTAATAAAGCATAGTTTAAAACAACATAAATACAATTTAATAAAGCATTAGATAAAACAACATGAATATAATTTAGTAAAGCATAAGATAAAACAACATGAATACAATTTAATAAAGCATAGGATAAAACAACATAAATACAATTTAATAAAGCATAATATAAAACAACATGAATACAATTTAATAAAGCATAGGTTAAAACAACATAAATGCAATTTAATAAAGCATAGGATAAAACAACATGAATACAATTTAATAAAGCATAGGATAAAACAACATAAATACAATTTAATAAAGCATAATATAAAACAACATAAATACAATATAATAAAGCATAGGATAAAACCACATAAATACAATTTAATAAAGCATAGGATAAAACAACATAAATAAAATTTAATAAAGAATAGGATAAAACAACATAAATACAATTTAATAAAGCATACGTTAAAACAACATAAATACAATTTAATAAAGCATAGGATAAAACAAAATAAATACAATTTAATAAAGCATAGGATAAAACAACATAAATACAATTTAATAAAGCATACGTTAAAACAACGTAAATACAATTAAATAAAGCATAGGATAAAACAACATGAATACAATTTAATAAAGCATAGGTTAAAACAACATAAATACAATTTTATAAAGCATAGGATAAATCAACATAAATACAATTTAATAAAGCATAGGTTAAAACAACGTAAATACAATTTAAGAAAGCATAGGATAAAACTACATAAATACATTTTAATAAAGCATAGGATAAAACAACATAAATACAATTTAATAAAGCATAGGACAAAACAACATAAATACAATTTAATAAAGCATAGGATAAAACAACATAAATACAATTTATAAAGCATAGGATAAAACAACATAAATACAATTTAATAAAGCATAGGATAAAACAACATAAATACAATTTAATAAAGCATAGGCTAAAACAACATAAATACACTTTAATAAAGCATAGGATAAAACAAATTAAATACAATTTAATAAAGCATAGGATAAAACAACATAAATTCAATTTAATAAAGCATAGGATAAAACAACATAAATACAATTTAATAAAGCATAGTTTAAAACAACATAAATACAATTTAATAAAGCATAGTTTAAAACAACATAAATACAATTTAATAAAGCATAGGATAAAACCACAGAAATACAATTTAATAAAGCATAGGATAAAACAACATAAATACAATTTAATAAAGCATAGGACAAAACAACATGAATATGATTTAGTAAAGCATAAGATAAAACAACATGAATACAATTTAATAAAGCATAGGTTAAAACAACATAAATACAATTTAAGAAAGCATAGGATAAAACTACATAAATACATTTTAATAAAGCATAGGATAAAACAACATAAATACAATTTAATAAAGCATAGGTTAAAACAACATAAATACAATTTAATAAAGCATAGGACAAAACAACATAAATACAATTTAATAAAGCATAGGATAAAACAACATAAATACAATTTATAAAGCATAGGATAAAACAACATAAAAACAATTTAATAAAGCATAGGATAAAACAACATAAATACAATTTAATAAAGCATAGGATAAAACAACATGAATACAATTTAATAAAGCATAGGCTAAAACAACATAAATACACGTTAATAAAGCATAGGATAAAACAAATTAAATACAATTTATTAAAGCATAGGATAAAACAACAAAAATTCAATTTAATAAAGCATAGGATAAAACAACATAAATACAATTTAATAAAGCATAGGATAAAACAACATAAATACAATTTAATAAAGCATAGGATAAAACAACATAAATACAATTTAATAAAGCATAATATAAAACAACATGAATACAATTTAATAAAGCATAGGTTAAAACAACATAAACACAATTTAATAAAGCATAGGATAAAACAACATAAATACAATTTAATAAAGCATAGGTTAAAACAACATAAATACAATTTAATAAAGCATAGGATAAAACAACATAAATACAATTTAATAAAGCATAGGATAAAATAACATAAATAAAATTTAATAAAGCTTAGGTTAAAACAACATAAATACAATTTAATAAAGCATAGGACAAAACAACATAAATACAATTTAATAAAGCATAGGATAAAGCAACATAAATACAATTTAATGAAACATAGGATAAACAACATAAATACAATTTAATAAAGCATAGGACAAAACAACATAAATACAATTTAATTAAGCATATGTTAAAACAACATAAATACAATTTAATAAAGCAAAAGATAAAACAACATGAATATTATTTAGTAAAGCATAAGATAAAACAACATGAATACAATTTAATAAAGCATAGGATAAAACAACATAAATACAATTTAATAAAGCATAGGATAAAACAAATTAAATACAATTTAATAAAGCATAGGATAAAACAACATAAATTCAATTTAATAAAGCATAGGATAAAACAACATAAATACAATTTAATAAAGCATAGTTTAAAACAACATAAATACAATTTAATAAAGCATAGTTTAAAACAACATAAATACAATTTAATAAAGCATAGTTTAAAAGAACATAAATACAATTTAATAAAGCATTAGATAAAACAACATGAATATAATTTAGTAAAGCATAAGATAAAACAACATGAATACAATTTAATAAAGCATAGCATAAAACAACATAAATACAATTTAATAAAGCATAATATAAAACAACATGAATACAATTTAATAAAGCATAGGTTAAAACAACATAAATGCAATTTAATAAAGCATAGGATAAAACAACATGAATACAATTTAATAAAGCATAGGATAAAACAACATAAATACAATTTAATAAAGCATAATATAAAACAACATAAATACAATATAATAAAGCATAGGATAAAACAACATAAATACAATTTAATAAAGCATAGGATAAAACAACATAAATAAAATTTAATAAAGAATAGGATAAAACAACATAAATACAATTTAATAAAGCATACGTTAAAACAACATAAATACAATTTAATAAAGCATAGGATAAAACAAAATAAATACAATTTAATAAAGCATAGGATAAAACAACATAAATACAATTTAATAAAGCATACGTTAAAACAACGTAAATACAATTAAATAAAGCATAGGATAAAACAACATAAATACAATTTAATAAAGCATAGGTTAAAACAACATAAATACAATTTTATAAAGCATAGGATAAATCAACATAAATACAATTTAATAAAGCATAGGTTAAAACAACGTAAATACAATTTAAGAAAGCATAGGATAAAACTACATAAATACATTTTAATAAAGCATAGGATAAAACAACATAAATACAATTTAATAAAGCATAGGACAAAACAACATAAATACAATTTAATAAAGCATACGTTAAAACAACATAAATACAATTTAATAAAGCATAGGATAAAACAAAATAAATACAATTTAATAAAGCATAGGATAAAACAACATAAATACAATTTAATAAAGCATACGTTAAAACAACGTAAATACAATTAAATAAAGCATAGGATAAAACAACATAAATACAATTTAATAAAGCATAGGTTAAAACAACATAAATACAATTTTATAAAGCATAGGATAAATCAACATAAATACAATTTAATAAAGCATAGGTTAAAACAACGTAAATACAATTTAAGAAAGCATAGGATAAAACTACATAAATACATTTTAATAAAGCATAGGATAAAACAACATAAATACAATTTAATAAAGCATAGGACAAAACAACATAAATACAATTTAATAAAGCATAGGATAAAACAACATAAATACAATTTATAAAGCATAGGATAAAACAACATAAATACAATTTAATAAAGCATAGGATAAAACAACATAAATACAATTTAATAAAGCATAGGCTAAAACAACATAAATACACTTTAATAAAGCATAGGATAAAACAAATTAAATACAATTTAATAAAGCATAGGATAAAACAACATAAATTCAATTTAATAAAGCATAGGATAAAACAACATAAATACAATTTAATAAAGCATAGGATAAAACAACATAAATACAATTTAATAAAGCATAAGATAAAACAACATGAATACAATTTAATAAAGCATAGGTTAAAACAACATAAATACAATTGAATAAAGCATAGGATAAAACAACATAAATACAATTTAATAAAGCATAGGTTAAAACAACATAAATACAATTTAATAAAGCATAGGATAAAACAAAATAAATACAATTTAATAAAGCATAGGATAAAACAACATAAATAAAATTTAATAAAGCATAGGTTAAAACAACATAAATACAATTTAATAAAGCATAGGACAAAACAACATAAATACAATTTAATAAAGCATAGGATAAAACAACATAAATTCAATTTAATGAAACATAGGATAAACAACATAAATACAATTTAATAAAGCATAGGACAAAACAACATAAATACAATTTAATTAAGCATATGTTAAAACAACATAAATACTATTTAATAAAGCATAAGATAAAACAACATGAATATAATTTAGTAAAGCATAAGATAAAACAACATGAATACAATTTAATAAAGCATAGGATAAAACAACATAAATACAATTTAATAAAGCATAGGCTAAAACTACATAAATACAATTTAATAAAGCATAGGATAAAACAAATTAAATACAATTTAATAAAGCATAGGATAAAACAACATAAATTCAATTTAATAAAGCATAGGATAAAAAAACATAAATACAATTTAATAAAGCATAGGATAAAACAACATAAATACAATTTAATAAAGCATAGGATAAAACAACATAAATACAATTTAATAAAGCATAGGATAAAACAACATAAATAAAATTTAATAAAGCATAGGTTAAAACAATATAAATACAATTTAATAAAGCATAGTTTAAAACAACATAAATACAATTTAATAAAGCATAGGATAAAACAACATAAATACAATTTAATGAAACATAGGATAAACAACATAAATACAATTTAATAAAGCATAGGACAAAACAACATAAATACAATTTAATTAAGCATATGTTAAAACAACATAAATACTATTTAATAAAGCATAAGATAAAACAACATGAATATAATTTAGTAAAGCATAAGATAAAACAACATAAATACAATTTAATAAAGCATAGTTTAAAACAACATAAATACAATTTAATAAAGCATAGGATAAAACCACAGAAATACAATTTAATAAAGCATAGGATAAAACAACATAAATACAATTTAATAAAGCATAGGATAAAACAACATAAATACAATTTAATAAAGCATAGGATAAAACAACATAAATACAATTTAATAAAGCATAGGATAAAACAACATAAATAAAATTTAATAAAGCATAGGTTAAAACAACATAAATACAATTTAATAAAGCATAGTTTAAAACAACATAAATACAATTTAATAAAGCATAGGATAAAACAACATAAATACAATTTAATGAAACATAGGATAAACAACATAAATACAATTTAATAAAGCATAGGACAAAACAACATAAATACAATTTAATTAAGCATATGTTAAAACAACATAAATACTATTTAATAAAGCATAAGATAAAACAACATGAATATAATTTAGTAAAGCATAAGATAAAACAACATGAATACAATTTAATAAAGCATAGGATAAAACAACATAAATACAATTTAATAAAGCATAGGCTAAAACTACATAAATACAATTTAATAAAGCATAGGATAAAACAAATTAAATACAATTTAATAAAGCATAGGATAAAACAACATAAATTCAATTTAATAAAGCATAGGATAAAACAACATAAATAAAATTTAATAAAGCATAGGTTAAAACAACATAAATACAATTTAATAAAGCATCGGACAAAACAACATAAATACAATTTAATAAAGCATAGGATAAAACAACATAAATACAATTTATAAAGCATAGGATAAAACAACATAAATACAATTTAATAAAGCATAGGATAAAACATCATAAATACAATTTAATAAAGCATAGGATAAAACAACATAAATACAATTTAATAAAGCATAGGCTAAAACTACATAAATACAATTTAATAAAGCATAGGATAAAACAACATAAATACAATTTAATAAAGCATAGGTTAAAACAACATAAATACAATTTAATAAAGCATAGGATAAAACAACATAAATACAATTTAATAAAGCATAGGATAAAACAACATAAATAAAATTTAATAAAGCATAGGTTAAAACAACATAAATACAATTTAATAAAGCATATGATAAAACAACATAAATACAATTTAATAAAGCATAGGGTAAAACCACATAAATACAATTTAATAAAGTACAGGATAAAACAACATAAATACAATTTAATAAAGCATAGGATAAAACAACATAAATACAATTTAATAAAGCATAGGATAAAACAACATAAATACAATTTAATAAAGCATAGGATAAAACAACATAAATACAATTTAATAAAGCATACGTTAAAACATCATAAATACAATTAAATAAAGCATAGGATAAAACAACATAAATACAATTTAATAAAGCATAGGATAAAACAACATAAATTCAATTTAATAAAGCATAGGATAAAACAACATAAATACAATTTAATAAAGCACAGGATAAAACAACATAAATACAATTTAATAAAGCATAGGATAAAACAACATAAATACAATTTAATAAAGCATAGGATAAAACAACATAAATACAATTTAATAAAGCATAGGATAAAACAACATAAATAAAATTTAATAAAGCATAGGTTAAAACAACATAAATACAATTTAATAAAGCATAGTTTAAAACCACAGAAATACAATTTAATAAAGCATAGGATAAAACAACATAAATACAATTTAATAAAGCATAGGATAAAACAACATAAATACAATTTAATAAAGCATAGGATAAAACAACATAAATACAATTTAATAAAGCATAGGATAAAACAACATAAATAAAATTTAATAAAGCATAGGTTAAAACAACATAAATACAATTTAATAAAGCATAGTTTAAAACAACATAAATACAATTTAATAAAGCATAGGATAAAACAACATAAATACAATTTAATGAAACATAGGATAAACAACATAAATACAATTTAATAAAGCATAGGACAAAACAACATAAATACAATTTAATTAAGCATATGTTAAAACAACATAAATACTATTTAATAAAGCATAAGATAAAACAACATGAATATAATTTAGTAAAGCATAAGATAAAACAACATGAATACAATTTAATAAAGCATAGGATAAAACAACATAAATACAATTTAATAAAGCATAGGCTAAAACTACATAAATACAATTTAATAAAGCATAGGATAAAACAAATTAAATACAATTTAATAAAGCATAGGATAAAACAACATAAATTCAATTTAATAAAGCATAGGATAAAACAACATAAATAAAATTTAATAAAGCATAGGTTAAAACAACATAAATACAATTTAATAAAGCATAGTTTAAAACAACATAAATACAATTTAATAAAGCATAGGATAAAACAACATAAATACAATTTAATGAAACATAGGATAAACAACATAAATACAATTTAATAAAGCATAGGACAAAACAACATAAATACAATTTAATTAAGCATATGTTAAAACAACATAAATACTATTTAATAAAGCATAAGATAAAACAACATGAATATAATTTAGTAAAGCATAAGATAAAACAACATGAATACAATTTAATAAAGCATAGGATAAAACAACATAAATACAATTTAATAAAGCATAGGCTAAAACTACATAAATACAATTTAATAAAGCATAGGATAAAACAAATTAAATACAATTTAATAAAGCATAGGATAAAACAACATAAATTCAATTTAATAAAGCATAGGATAAAACAACATAAATAAAATTTAATAAAGCATAGGTTAAAACAACATAAATACAATTTAATAAAGCATCGGACAAAACAACATAAATACAATTTAATAAAGCATAGGATAAAACAACATAAATACAATTTAATAAAGCATAGAATAAAACATCATAAATACAATTTAATAAAGCATAGGATAAAACAACATAAATACAATTTAATAAAGCATAGGCTAAAACTACATAAATACAATTTAATAAAGCATAGGATAAAACAACATAAATACAATTTAATAAAGCATAGGTTAAAACAACATAAATACAATTTAATAAAGCATAGGATAAAACAACATAAATACAATTTAATAAAGCATAGGATAAAACAACATAAATAAAATTTAATAAAGCATAGGTTAAAACAACATAAATACAATTTAATAAAGCATATGATAAAACAACATAAATACAATTTAATAAAGCATAGGGTAAAACCACATAAATACAATTTAATAAAGTACAGGATAAAACATCATAAATACAATTAAATAAAGCATAGGATAAAACAACATAAATTCAATTTAATAAAGCATAGGATAAAACAACATAAATTCAATTTAATAAAGCATAGGATAAAACAACATAAATAAAATTTAATAAAGCATAAGATAAAACAACATGAATATAATTTAGTAAAGCATAAGATAAAACAACATAAATACAATTTAATAAAGCATAGTTTAAAACAACATAAATACAATTTAATAAAGCATAGGATAAAACCACAGAAATACAATTTAATAAAGCATAGGATAAAACAACATAAATACAATTTAATAAAGCATAGGATAAAACAACATAAATACAATTTAATAAAGCATATGATAAAACAACATAAATACAATTTAATAAAGCATAGGATAAAACAACATGAATAAAATTTAATAAAGCATAGGTTAAAACAACATAAATACAATTTAATAAAGCATAGTTTAAAACAACATAAATACAATTTAATAAAGCATAGGATAAAACAACATAAATACAATTTAATGAAACATAGGATAAACAACATAAATACAATTTAATAAAGCATAGGACAAAACAACATAAATACAATTTAATTAAGCATATGTTAAAACAACATAAATACTATTTAATAAAGCATAAGATAAAACAACATGAATATAATTTAGTAAAGCATAAGATAAAACAACATGAATACAATTTAATAAAGCATAGGATAAAACAACATAAATACAATTTAATAAAGCATAGGCTAAAACTACATAAATACAATTTAATAAAGCATAGGATAAAACAAATTAAATACAATTTAATAAAGCATAGGATAAAACAACATAAATTCAATTTAATAAAGCATAGGATAAAACAACATAAATAAAATTTAATAAAGCATAGGTTAAAACAACATAAATACAATTTAATAAAGCATCGGACAAAACAACATAAATACAATTTAATAAAGCATAGGATAAAACAACATAAATACAATTTATAAAGCATAGGATAAAACAACATAAATACAATTTAATAAAGCATAGGATAAAACATCATAAATACAATTTAATAAAGCATAGGATAAAACAACATAAATACAATTTAATAAAGCATAGGCTAAAACTACATAAATACAATTTAATAAAGCATAGGATAAAACAACATAAATACAATTTAATAAAGCATAGGTTAAAACAACATAAATACAATTTAATAAAGCATAGGATAAAACAACATAAATACAGATTAATAAAGCATAGGATAAAACAACATAAATAAAATTTAATAAAGCATAGGTTAAAACAACATAAATACAATTTAATTAAGCATAGGATAAAACAACATAAATACAATTTAATAAAGCATAGGATAAAACAACATAAATACTTTTTAATAAAGCATAGGATAAAACCACATAAATACAATTTAATAAAGTACAGGATAAAACAACATAAATACAATTTAATAAAGCATAGGATAAAACAACATAAATACAATTTAATAAAGCATAGGATAAAACAACATAAATACAATTTAATAAAGCATAGGATAACATAACATAAATACAATTTAATAAAGCATACGTTAAAACATCATAAATACAATTAAATAAAGCATAGGATAAAACAACATAAATACAATTTAATAAAGCATAGGATAAAACAACATAAATTCAATTTAATAAAGCATAGGATAAAACAACATAAATACAATTTAATAAAGCACAGGATAAAACAACATAAATAAAATTTAATAAAGCATAGGATAAAACAACATAAATAAAATTTAATAAAGCATAGGATAAAACAACGTAAATACAATTTAATAAAGCATAGGATAAAACATAAATAAAATTTAATAAAGCATAGGATAAAACAACATAAATACAATTTAATAAAGCATAGTTTAAAACAACATAAATACAATTTAATAAAGCATAGTTTAAAACAACATAAATACAATTTAATAAAGCATAGTTTAAAACAACATAAATACAATTTAATAAAGCATAGGATAAAACCACAGAAATACAATTTAATAAAGCATAGGATAAAACAACATAAATACAATTTAATAAAGCATAGGACAAAACAACATAAATACAATTTAATAAAGCATAGGATAAAACAACATAAATACAATTTAATGAAACATAGGATAAACAACATAAATACAATTTAATAAAGCATTGGACAAAACAACATGAATATGATTTAGTAAAGCATAAGATAAAACAACATGAATACAATTTAATAAAGCATAGGTTAAAACAACATAAATACAATTTAAGAAAGCATAGGATAAAACTACATAAATACATTTTAATAAAGCATAGGATAAAACAACATAAATACAATTTAATAAAGCATAGGTTAAAACAACATAAATACAATTTAATAAAGCATAGGACAAAACAACATAAATACAATTTAATAAAGCATAGGATAAAACAACATAAATACAATTTATAAAGCATAGGATAAAACAACATAAAAACAATTTAATAAAGCATAGGATAAAACAACATAAATACAATTTAATAAAGCATAGGATAAAACAACATGAATACAATTTAATAAAGCATAGGCTAAAACAACATAAATACACGTTAATAAAGCATAGGATAAAACAAATTAAATACAATTTAATAAAGCATAGGATAAAACAACATAAATTCAATTTAATAAAGCATAGGATAAAACAACATAAATACAATTTAATAAAGCATAGGATAAAACAACATAAATACAATTTAATAAAGCATAATATAAAACAACATGAATACAATTTAATAAAGCATAGGTTAAAACAACATAAATACAATTTAATAAAGCATAGGATAAAACAACATAAATACAATTTAATAAAGCATAGGTTAAAACAACATAAATACAATTTAATAAAGCATAGGATAAAACAACATAAATACAATTTAATAAAGCATAGGATAAAATAACATAAATAAAATTTAATAAAGCTTAGGTTAAAACAACATAAATACAATTTAATAAAGCATAGGACAAAACAACATAAATACAATTTAATAAAGCATAGGATAAAACAACATAAATACAATTTAATGAAACATAGGATAAACAATATAAATACAATTTAATAAAGCATAGGACAAAACAACATAAATACAATTTAATTAAGCATATGTTAAAACAACATAAATACAATTTAATAAAGCATAAGATAAAACAACATGAATATAATTTAGTAAAGCATAAGATAAAACAACATGAATACAATTTAATAAAGCATAGGATAAAACAACATAAATACAATTTAATAAAGCATAGGATAAAACAAATTAAATACAATTTAATAAAGCATAGGATAAAACAACATAAATTCAATTTAATAAAGCATAGGATAAAACATCATAAATACAATTTAATAAAGCATAGTTTAAAACAACATAAATACAATTTAATAAAGCATAGTTTAAAACAACATAAATACAATTTAATAAAGCATAGTTTAAAACAACATAAATACAATTTAATAAAGCATTAGATAAAACAACATGAATATAATTTAGTAAAGCATAAGATAAAACAACATGAATACAATTTAATAAAGCATAGGATAAAACAACATAAATACAATTTAATAAAGCATAATATAAAACAACATGAATACAATTTAATAAAGCATAGGTTAAAACAACATAAATGCAATTTAATAAAGCATAGGATAAAACAACATGAATACAATTTAATAAAGCATAGGATAAAACAACATAAATACAATTTAATAAAGCATAATATAAAACAACATGAATACAATTTAATAAAGCATAGGTTAAAACAACATAAATACAATTTAATAAAGCATAGGATAAAACAACATAAATACAATTTAATAAAGCATAGGATAAAATAACATAAATAAAATTTAATAAAGCTTAGGTTAAAACAACATAAATACAATTTAATAAAGCATAGGATAAATCAACATAAATACAATTTAATAAAGCATAGGTTAAAACAACGTAAATACAATTTAAGAAAGCATAGGATAAAACTACATAAATACATTTTAATAAAGCATAGGATAAAACAACATAAATACAATTTAATAAAGCATAATATAAAACAACATGAATACAATTTAATAAAGCATAGGATAAAACAACATAAATACAATTTAATAAAGCATACGTTAAAACAACGTAAATACAATTAAATAAAGCATAGGATAAAACAACATAAATACAATTTAATAAAGCATAGGTTAAAACAACATAAATACAATTTTATAAAGCATAGGATAAATCAACATAAATACAATTTAATAAAGCATAGGTTAAAACAATGTAAATACAATTTAAGAAAGCATAGGATAAAACTACATAAATACATTTTAATAAAGCATAGGATAAAACAACATAAATACAATTTAATAAAGCATAGGTTAAAACAACATAAATACAATTTAATAAAGCATAGGACAAAACAACATAAATACAATTTAATAAAGCATAGGATAAAACAACATAAATACAATTTATAAAGCATAGGATAAAACAACATAAATACAATTTAATAAAGCATAGGATAAAACAACATAAATACAATTTAATAAAGCATAGGCTAAAACAACATAAATACACTTTAATAAAGCATAGGATAAAACAAATTAAATACAATTTAATAAAGCATAGGATAAAACAACATAAATTCAATTTAATAAAGCATAGGATAAAACAACATAAATACAATTTAATAAAGCATAGGATAAAACAACATAAATACAATTTAATAAAGCATAAGATAAAACAACATGAATACAATTTAATAAAGCATAGGTTAAAACAACATAAATACAATTGAATAAAGCATAGGATAAAACAACATAAATACAATTTAATAAAGCATAGGTTAAAACAACATAAATACAATTTAATAAAGCATAGGATAAAACAAAATAAATACAATTTAATAAAGCATAGGATAAAACAACATAAATAAAATTTAATAAAGCATAGGTTAAAACAACATAAATACAATTTAATAAAGCATAGGACAAAACAACATAAATACAATTTAATAAAGCATAGGATAAAACAACATAAATTCAATTTAATGAAACACAGGATAAACAACATAAATACAATTTAATAAAGCATAGGATAAAACAACATAAATAAAATTTAATAAAGCATAAGATAAAACAACATGAATATAATTTAGTAAAGCATAAGATAAAACAACATAAATACAATTTAATAAAGCATAGTTTAAAACAACATAAATACAATTTAATAAAGCATAGGATAAAACCACAGAAATACAATTTAATAAAGCATAGGATAAAACAACATAAATACAATTTAATAAAGCATAGGATAAAACAACATAAATACAATTTAATAAAGCATATGATAAAACAACATAAATACAATTTAATAAAGCATAGGATAAAACAACATGAATAAAATTTAATAAAGCATAGGTTAAAACAACATAAATACAATTTAATAAAGCATAGTTTAAAACAACATAAATACAATTTAATAAAGCATAGGATAAAACAACATAAATACAATTTAATGAAACATAGGATAAACAACATAAATACAATTTAATAAAGCATAGGACAAAACAACATAAATACAATTTAATTAAGCATATGTTAAAACAACATAAATACTATTTAATAAAGCATAAGATAAAACAACATGAATATAATTTAGTAAAGCATAAGATAAAACAACATGAATACAATTTAATAAAGCATAGGATAAAACAACAAATACAATTTAATAAAGCATAGGCTAAAACTACATAAATACAATTTAATAAAGCATAGGATAAAACAAATTAAATACAATTTAATAAAGCATAGGATAAAACAACATAAATTCAATTTAATAAAGCATAGGATAAAACAACATAAATAAAATTTAATAAAGCATAGGTTAAAACAACATAAATACAATTTAATAAAGCATCGGACAAAACAACATAAATACAATTTAATAAAGCATAGGATAAAACAACATAAATACAATTTATAAAGCATAGGATAAAACAACATAAATACAATTTAATAAAGCATAGGATAAAACATCATAAATACAATTTAATAAAGCATAGGATAAAACAACATAAATACAATTTAATAAAGCATAGGCTAAAACTACATAAATACAATTTAATAAAGCATAGGATAAAACAACATAAATACAATTTAATAAAGCATAGGTTAAAACAACATAAATACAATTTAATAAAGCATAGGATAAAACAACATAAATACAGATTAATAAAGCATAGGATAAAACAACATAAATAAAATTTAATAAAGCATAGGTTAAAACAACATAAATACAATTTAATTAAGCATAGGATAAAACAACATAAATACAATTTAATAAAGCATAGGATTAAACAACATAAATACTTTTTAATAAAGCATAGGATAAAACCACATAAATACAATTTAATAAAGTACAGGATAAAACAACATAAATACAATTTAATAAAGCATAGGATAAAACAACATAAATACAATTTAATAAAGCATAGGATAAAACAACATAAATACAATTTAATAAAGCATAGGATAACATAACATAAATACAATTTAATAAAGCATACGTTAAAACATCATAAATACAATTAAATAAAGCATAGGATAAAACAACATAAATACAATTTAATAAAGCATAGGATAAAACAACATAAATTCAATTTAATAAAGCATAGGATAAAACAACATAAATACAATTTAATAAAGCACAGGATAAAACAACATAAATAAAATTTAATAAAGCATAGGATAAAACAACATAAATAAAATTTAATAAAGCATAGGATAAAACAACGTAAATACAATTTAATAAAGCATAGGATAAAACATAAATAAAATTTAATAAAGCATAGGATAAAACAACATAAATACAATTTAATAAAGCATAGTTTAAAACAACATAAATACAATTTAATAAAGCATAGTTTAAAACAACATAAATACAATTTAATAAAGCATAGTTTAAAACAACATAAATACAATTTAATAAAGCATAGGATAAAACCACAGAAATACAATTTAATAAAGCATAGGATAAAACAACATAAATACAATTTAATAAAGCATAGGACAAAACAACATAAATACAATTTAATAAAGCATAGGATAAAACAACATAAATACAATTTAATGAAACATAGGATAAACAACATAAATACAATTTAATAAAGCATTGGACAAAACAACATGAATATGATTTAGTAAAGCATAAGATAAAACAACATGAATACAATTTAATAAAGCATAGGTTAAAACAACATAAATACAATTTAAGAAAGCATAGGATAAAACTACATAAATACATTTTAATAAAGCATAGGATAAAACAACATAAATACAATTTAATAAAGCATAGGTTAAAACAACATAAATACAATTTAATAAAGCATAGGACAAAACAACATAAATACAATTTAATAAAGCATAGGATAAAACAACATAAATACAATTTATAAAGCATAGGATAAAACAACATAAAAACAATTTAATAAAGCATAGGATAAAACAACATAAATACAATTTAATAAAGCATAGGATAAAACAACATGAATACAATTTAATAAAGCATAGGCTAAAACAACATAAATACACGTTAATAAAGCATAGGATAAAACAAATTAAATACAATTTAATAAAGCATAGGATAAAACAACATAAATTCAATTTAATAAAGCATAGGATAAAACAACATAAATACAATTTAATAAAGCATAGGATAAAACAACATAAATACAATTTAATAAAGCATAATATAAAACAACATGAATACAATTTAATAAAGCATAGGTTAAAACAACATAAATACAATTTAATAAAGCATAGGATAAAACAACATAAATACAATTTAATAAAGCATAGGTTAAAACAACATAAATACAATTTAATAAAGCATAGGATAAAACAACATAAATACAATTTAATAAAGCATAGGATAAAATAACATAAATAAAATTTAATAAAGCTTAGGTTAAAACAACATAAATACAATTTAATAAAGCATAGGACAAAACAACATAAATACAATTTAATAAAGCATAGGATAAAACAACATAAATACAATTTAATGAAACATAGGATAAACAATATAAATACAATTTAATAAAGCATAGGACAAAACAACATAAATACAATTTAATTAAGCATATGTTAAAACAACATAAATACAATTTAATAAAGCATAAGATAAAACAACATGAATATAATTTAGTAAAGCATAAGATAAAACAACATGAATACAATTTAATAAAGCATAGGATAAAACAACATAAATTCAATTTAATAAAGCATAGGATAAAACATCATAAATACAATTTAATAAAGCATAGTTTAAAACAACATAAATACAATTTAATAAAGCATAGTTTAAAACAACATAAATACAATTTAATAAAGCATAGTTTAAAACAACATAAATACAATTTAATAAAGCATTAGATAAAACAACATGAATATAATTTAGTAAAGCATAAGATAAAACAACATGAATACAATTTAATAAAGCATAGGATAAAACAACATAAATACAATTTAATAAAGCATAATATAAAACAACATGAATACAATTTAATAAAGCATAGGTTAAAACAACATAAATGCAATTTAATAAAGCATAGGATAAAACAACATGAATACAATTTAATAAAGCATAGGATAAAACAACATAAATACAATTTAATAAAGCATAATATAAAACAACATGAATACAATTTAATAAAGCATAGGTTAAAACAACATAAATACAATTTAATAAAGCATAGGATAAAACAACATAAATACAATTTAATAAAGCATAGGATAAAATAACATAAATAAAATTTAATAAAGCTTAGGTTAAAACAACATAAATACAATTTAATAAAGCATAGGATAAATCAACATAAATACAATTTAATAAAGCATAGGTTAAAACAACGTAAATACAATTTAAGAAAGCATAGGATAAAACTACATAAATACATTTTAATAAAGCATAGGATAAAACAACATAAATACAATTTAATAAAGCATAATATAAAACAACATGAATACAATTTAATAAAGCATAGGATAAAACAACATAAATACAATTTAATAAAGCATACGTTAAAACAACGTAAATACAATTAAATAAAGCATAGGATAAAACAACATAAATACAATTTAATAAAGCATAGGTTAAAACAACATAAATACAATTTTATAAAGCATAGGATAAATCAACATAAATACAATTTAATAAAGCATAGGTTAAAACAATGTAAATACAATTTAAGAAAGCATAGGATAAAACTACATAAATACATTTTAATAAAGCATAGGATAAAACAACATAAATACAATTTAATAAAGCATAGGTTAAAACAACATAAATACAATTTAATAAAGCATAGGACAAAACAACATAAATACAATTTAATAAAGCATAGGATAAAACAACATAAATACAATTTATAAAGCATAGGATAAAACAACATAAATACAATTTAATAAAGCATAGGATAAAACAACATAAATACAATTTAATAAAGCATAGGCTAAAACAACATAAATACACTTTAATAAAGCATAGGATAAAACAAATTAAATACAATTTAATAAAGCATAGGATAAAACAACATAAATTCAATTTAATAAAGCATAGGATAAAACAACATAAATACAATTTAATAAAGCATAGGATAAAACAACATAAATACAATTTAATAAAGCATAAGATAAAACAACATGAATACAATTTAATAAAGCATAGGTTAAAACAACATAAATACAATTGAATAAAGCATAGGATAAAACAACATAAATACAATTTAATAAAGCATAGGTTAAAACAACATAAATACAATTTAATAAAGCATAGGATAAAACAAAATAAATACAATTTAATAAAGCATAGGATAAAACAACATAAATAAAATTTAATAAAGCATAGGTTAAAACAACATAAATACAATTTAATAAAGCATAGGACAAAACAACATAAATACAATTTATTAAAGCATAGGATAAAACAACATAAATTCAATTTAATGAAACACAGGATAAACAACATAAATACAATTTAATAAAGCATAGGACAAAACAACATAAATACAATTTAATTAAGCATATGTTAAAACAACATAAATACTATTTAATAAAGCATAAGATAAAACAACATGAATATAATTTAGTAAAGCATAAGATAAAACAACATGAATACAATTTAATAAAGCATAGGATAAAACAACATAAATACAATTTAATAAAGCATAGGCTAAAACTACATAAATACAATTTAATAAAGCATAGGATAAAACAAATTAAATACAATTTAATAAAGCATAGGATAAAACAACATAAATTCAATTTAATAAAGCATAGGATAAAAAAACATAAATACAATTTAATAAAGCATAGGATAAAACAACATAAATACAATTTAATAAAGCATAGTTTAAAACAACATAAATACAATTTAATAAAGCATAGGAAAAAACCACAGAAATACAATTTAATAAAGCATAGGATAAAACAACATAAATACAATTTAATAAAGCATAGGATAAAACAACATAAATACAATTTAATAAAGCATAGGATAAAACAACATAAATACAATTTAATAAAGCATAGGATAAAACAACATAAATAAAATTTAATAAAGCATAGGTTAAAACAACATAAATACAATTTAATAAAGCATAGTTTAAAACAACATAAATACAATTTAATAAAGCATAGGATAAAACAACATAAATACAATTTAATGAAACATAGGATAAACAACATAAATACAATTTAATAAAGCATAGGACAAAACAACATAAATACAATTTAATTAAGCATATGTTAAAACAACATAAATACTATTTAATAAAGCATAAGATAAAACAACATGAATATAATTTAGTAAAGCATAAGATAAAACAACATAAATACAATTTAATAAAGCATAGTTTAAAACAACATAAATACAATTTAATTAAGCATATGTTAAAACAACATAAATACAATTTAATAAAGCATAGGATAAAACAACATAAATACAATTTAATAAAGCATAGGATAAAACAACATAAATAAAATTTAATAAAGCATAAGATAAAACAACATGAATATAATTTAGTAAAGCATAAGATAAAACAACATAAATACAATTTAATAAAGCATAGTTTAAAACAACATAAATACAATTTAATAAAGCATAGGATAAAACCACAGAAATACAATTTAATAAAGCATAGGATAAAACAACATAAATACAATTTAATAAAGCATAGGATAAAACAACATAAATACAATTTAATAAAGCATAGGATAAAACAACATGAATAAAATTTAATAAAGCATAGGTTAAAACAACATAAATACAATTTAATAAAGCATAGTTTAAAACAACATAAATACAATTTAATAAAGCATAGGATAAAACAACATAAATACAATTTAATGAAACATAGGATAAACAACATAAATACAATTTAATAAAGCATAGGACAAAACAACATAAATACAATTTAATTAAGCATATGTTAAAACAACATAAATACTATTTAATAAAGCATAAGATAAAACAACATGAATATAATTTAGTAAAGCATAAGATAAAACAACATGAATACAATTTAATAAAGCATAGGATAAAACAACATAAATACAATTTAATAAAGCATAGGCTAAAACTACATAAATACAATTTAATAAAGCATAGGATAAAACAAATTAAATACAATTTAATAAAGCATAGGATAAAACAACATAAATTCAATTTAATAAAGCATAGGATAAAACAACATAAATAAAATTTAATAAAGCATAGGTTAAAACAACATAAATACAATTTAATAAAGCATCGGACAAAACAACATAAATACAATTTAATAAAGCATAGGATAAAACAACATAAATACAATTTATAAAGCATAGGATAAAACAACATAAATACAATTTAATAAAGCATAGGATAAAACATCATAAATACAATTTAATAAAGCATAGGATAAAACAACATAAATACAATTTAATAAAGCATAGGCTAAAACTACATAAATACAATTTAATAAAGCATAGGATAAAACAACATAAATACAATTTAATAAAGCATAGGTTAAAACAACATAAATACAATTTAATAAAGCATAGGATAAAACAACATAAATACAGATTAATAAAGCATAGGATAAAACAACATAAATAAAATTTAATAAAGCATAGGTTAAAACAACATAAATACAATTTAATAAAGCATAGGATAAAACAACATAAATACAATTTAATAAAGCATAGGATAAAACAACATAAATACTTTTTAATAAAGCATACGTTAAAACATCATAAATACAATTAAATAAAGCATAGGATAAAACAACATAAATACAATTTAATAAAGCATAGGATAAAACAACATAAATTCAATTTAATAAAGCATAGGATAAAACAACATAAATACAATTTAATAAAGCACAGGATAAAACAACATAAATAAAATTTAATAAAGCATAGGATAAAACAACATAAATAAAATTTAATAAAGCATAGGATAAAACAACGTAAATACAATTTAATAAAGCATAGGATAAAACATAAATAAAATTTAATAAAGCATAGGATAAAACAACATAAATACAATTTAATAAAGCATAGTTTAAAACAACATAAATACAATTTAATAAAGCATAGTTTAAAACAACATAAATACAATTTAATAAAGCATAGTTTAAAACAACATAAATACAATTTAATAAAGCATAGGATAAAACCACAGAAATACAATTTAATAAAGCATAGGATAAAACAACATAAATACAATTTAATAAAGCATAGGACAAAACAACATAAATACAATTTAATAAAGCATAGGATAAAACAACATAAATACAATTTAATGAAACAGAGGATAAACAACATAAATACAATTTAATAAAGCATTGGACAAAACAACATGAATATGATTTAGTAAAGCATAAGATAAAACAACATGAATACAATTTAATAAAGCATAGGTTAAAACAACATAAATACAATTTAAGAAAGCATAGGATAAAACTACATAAATACATTTTAATAAAGCATAGGATAAAACAACATAAATACAATTTAATAAAGCATAGGTTAAAACAACATAAATACAATTTAATAAAGCATAGGACTAAACAACATAAATACAATTTAATAAAGCATAGGATAAAACAACATAAATACAATTTATAAAGCATAGGATAAAACAACATAAAAACAATTTAATAAAGCATAGGATAAAACAACATAAATACAATTTAATAAAGCATAGGATAAAACAACATGAATACAATTTAATAAAGCATAGGCTAAAACAACATAAATACACGTTAATAAAGCATAGGATAAAACAAATTAAATACAATTTAATAAAGCATAGGATAAAACAACATAAATTCAATTTAATAAAGCATAGGATAAAACAACATAAATACAATTTAATAAAGCATAGGATAAAACAACATAAATACAATTTAATAAAGCATAATATAAAACAACATGAATACAATTTAATAAAGCATAGGTTAAAACAACATAAATACAATTTAATAAAGCATAGGATAAAACAACATAAATACAATTTAATAAAGCATAGGTTAAAACAACATAAATACAATTTAATAAAGCATAGGATAAAACAACATAAATACAATTTAATAAAGCATAGGATAAAATAACATAAATAAAATTTAATAAAGCTTAGGTTAAAACAACATAAATACAATTTAATAAAGCATAGGACAAAACAACATAAATACAATTTAATAAAGCATAGGATAAAACAACATAAATACAATTTAATAAAGCATACGTTAAAACAACGTAAATACAATTAAATAAAGCATAGGATAAAACAACATAAATACAATTTAATAAAGCATAGGTTAAAACAACATAAATACAATTTTATAAAGCATAGGATAAATCAACATAAATACAATTTAATAAAGCATAGGTTAAAACAACGTAAATACAATTTAAGAAAGCATAGGATAAAACTACATAAATACATTTTAATAAAGCATAGGATAAAACAACATAAATACAATTTAATAAAGCATAGGTTAAAACAACATAAATACAATTTAATAAAGCATAGGACAAAACAACATAAATACAATTTAATAAAGCATAGGATAAAACAACATAAATACAATTTATAAAGCATAGGATAAAACAACATAAATACAATTTAATAAAGCATAGGATAAAACAACATAAATACAATTTAATAAAGCATAGGCTAAAACAACATAAATACACTTTAATAAAGCATAGGATAAAACAAATTAAATACAATTTAATAAAGCATAGGATAAAACAACATAAATTCAATTTAATAAAGCATAGGATAAAACAACATAAATACAATTTAATAAAGCATAGGATAAAACAACATAAATACAATTTAATAAAGCATAAGATAAAACAACATGAATACAATTTAATAAAGCATAGGTTAAAACAACATAAATACAATTGAATAAAGCATAGGATAAAACAACATAAATACAATTTAATAAAGCATAGGTTAAAACAACATTAATACAATTTAATAAAGCATAGGATAAAACAAAATAAATACAATTTAATAAAGCATAGGATAAAACAACATAAATAAAATTTAATAAAGCATAGGTTAAAACAACATAAATACAATTTAATAAAGCATAGGACAAAACAACATAAATACAATTTAATAAAGCATAGGATAAAACAACATAAATTCAATTTAATGAAACATAGGATAAACAACATAAATACAATTTAATAAAGCATAGGACAAAACAACATAAATAAAATTTAATTAAGCATATGTTAAAACAACATAAATACTATTTAATAAAGCATAAGATAAAACAACATGAATATAATTTAGTAAAGCATAAGATAAAACAACATGAATACAATTTAATAAAGCATAGGATAAAACAACATAAATACAATTTAATAAAGCATAGGCTAAAACTACATAAATACAATTTAATAAAGCATAGGATAAAACAAATTAAATACAATTTAATAAAGCATAGGATAAAACAACATAAATTCAATTTAATAAAGCATAGGATAAAAAAACATAAATACAATTTAATAAAGCATAGGATAAAACAACATAAATACAATTTAATAAAGCATAGTTTAAAACAACATAAATACAATTTAATAAAGCATAGGATAAAACCACAGAAATACAATTTAATAAAGCATAGGATAAAACAACATAAATACAATTTAATAAAGCATAGGATAAAACAACATAAATACAATTTAATAAAGCATAGGATAAAACAACATAAATAAAATTTAATAAAGCATAGGTTAAAACAACATAAATACAATTTAATAAAGCATAGTTTAAAACAACATAAATACAATTTAATAAAGCATAGGATAAAACAACATAAATACAATTTAATGAAACATAGGATAAACAACATAAATACAATTTAATAAAGCATAGGACAAAACAACATAAATACAATTTAATTAAGCATATGTTAAAACAACATAAATACAATTTAATAAAGCAAAAGATAAAACAACATGATTATAATTTAGTAAAGCATAAGATAAAACAACATGAATACAATTTAATAAAGCATAGGATAAAACAACATAAATACAATTTAATAAAGCATAGGATAAAACAAATTAAATACAATTTAATAAAGCATAGGATAAAACAACATAAATTCAATTTAATAAAGCATAGGATAAAACAACATAAATACAATTTAATAAAGCATAGTTTAAAACAACATAAATACAATTTAATAAAGCATAGTTTAAAACAACATAAATACAATTTAATAAAGCATAGTTTAAAAGAACATAAATACAATTTAATAAAGCATTAGATAAAACAACATGAATATAATTTAGTAAAGCATAAGATAAAACAACATGAATACAATTTAATAAAGCATAGGATAAAACAACATAAATACAATTTAATAAAGCATAATATAAAACAACATGAATACAATTTAATAAAGCATAGGTTAAAACAACATAAATGCAATTTAATAAAGCATAGGATAAAACAACATGAATACAATTTAATAAAGCATAGGATAAAACAACATAAATACAATTTAATAAAGCATAATATAAAACAACATAAATACAATATAATAAAGCATAGGATAAAACAACATAAATACAATTTAATAAAGCATAGGATAAAACAACATAAATACAATTTAATAAAGAATAGGATAAAACAACATAAATACAATTTAATAAAGCATACGTTAAAACAACATAAATACAATTTAATAAAGCATAGGATAAAACAAAATAAATACAATTTAATAAAGCATAGGATAAAACAACATAAATACAATTTAATAAAGCATACGTTAAAACAACGTAAATACAATTAAATAAAGCATAGGATAAAACAACATAAATACAATTTAATAAAGCATAGGTTAAAACAACATAAATACAATTTTATAAAGCATAGGATAAATCAACATAAATACAATTTAATAAAGCAAAGGTTAAAACAACGTAAATACAATTTAAGAAAGCATAGGATAAAACTACATAAATACATTTTAATAAAGCATAGGATAAAACAACATAAATACAATTTAATAAAGCATAGGACAAAACAACATAAATACAATTTAATAAAGCATACGTTAAAACAACATAAATACAATTTAATAAAGCATAGGATAAAACAAAATAAATACAATTTAATAAAGCATAGGATAAAACAACATAAATACAATTTAATAAAGCATACGTTAAAACAACGTAAATACAATTAAATAAAGCATAGGATAAAACAACATAAATACAATTTAATAAAGCATAGGTTAAAACAACATAAATACAATTTTATAAAGCATAGGATAAATCAACATAAATACAATTTAATAAAGCATAGGTTAAAACAACGTAAATACAATTTAAGAAAGCATAGGATAAAACTACATAAATACATTTTAATAAAGCATAGGATAAAACAACATAAATACAATTTAATAAAGCATAGGACAAAACAACATAAATACAATTTAATAAAGCATAGGATAAAACAACATAAATACAATTTATAAAGCATAGGATAAAACAACATAAATACAATTTAATAAAGCATAGGATAAAACAACATAAATACAATTTAATAAAGCATAGGCTAAAACAACATAAATACACTTTAATAAAGCATAGGATAAAACAAATTAAATACAATTTAATAAAGCATAGGATAAAACAACATAAATTCAATTTAATAAAGCATAGGATAAAACAACATAAATACAATTTAATAAAGCATAGGATAAAACAACATAAATACAATTTAATAAAGCATAGGTTAAAACAACATAAATACAATTTTATAAAGCATAGGATAAATCAACATAAATAGAATTTAATAAAGCATAGGTTAAAACAACGTAAATACAATTAAATAAAGCATAGGATAAAACAACATAAATACAATTTAATAAAGCATAGGTTAAAACAACATAAATACAATTTTATAAAGCATAGGATAAATCAACATAAATACAATTTAATAAAGCATAGGTTAAAACAACGTAAATACAATTTAAGAAAGCATAGGATAAAACTACATAAATACATTTTAATAAAGCATAGGATAAAACAACATAAATACAATTTAATAAAGCATAGGACAAAACAACATAAATACAATTTAATAAAGCATAGGATAAAACAACATAAATACAATTTATAAAGCATAGGATAAAACAACATAAATACAATTTAATAAAGCATAGGATAAAACAACATAAATACAATTTAATAAAGCATAGGCTAAAACAACATAAATACACTTTAATAAAGCATAGGATAAAACAAATTAAATACAATTTAATAAAGCATAGGATAAAACAACATAAATTCAATTTAATAAAGCATAGGATAAAACAACATAAATACAATTTAATAAAGCATAGGATAAAACAACATAAATACAATTTAATAAAGCATAAGATAAAACAACATGAATACAATTTAATAAAGCATAGGTTAAAACAACATAAATACAATTGAATAAAGCATAGGATAAAACAACATAAATACAATTTAATAAAGCATAGGTTAAAACAACATAAATACAATTTAATAAAGCATAGGATAAAACAAAATAAATACAATTTAATAAAGCATAGGATAAAACAACATAAATAAAATTTAATAAAGCATAGGTTAAAACAACATAAATACAATTTAATAAAGCATAGGACAAAACAACATAAATACAATTTAATAAAGCATAGGATAAAACAACATAAATTCAATTTAATGAAACATAGGATAAACAACATAAATACAATTTAATAAAGCATAGGACAAAACAACATAAATACAATTTAATTAAGCATATGTTAAAACAACATAAATACTATTTAATAAAGCATAAGATAAAACAACATGAATATAATTTAGTAAAGCATAAGATAAAACAACATGAATACAATTTAATAAAGCATAGGATAAAACAACATAAATACAATTTAATAAAGCATAGGCTAAAACTACATAAATACAATTTAATAAAGCATAGGATAAAACAAATTAAATACAATTTAATAAAGCATAGGATAAAACAACATAAATTCAATTTAATAAAGCATAGGATAAAAAAACATAAATACAATTTAATAAAGCATAGGATAAAACAACATAAATACAATTTAATAAAGCATAGTTTAAAACAACATAAATACAATTTAATAAAGCATAGGATAAAACCACAGAAATACAATTTAATAAAGCATAGGATAAAACAACATAAATACAATTTAATAAAGCATAGGATAAAACAACATAAATACAATTTAATAAAGCATAGTATAAAACAACATAAATACAATTTAATAAAGCATAGGATAAAACAACATAAATAAAATTTAATAAAGCATAGGTTAAAACAACATAAATACAATTTAATAAAGCATAGTTTAAAACAACATAAATACAATTTAATAAAGCATAGGATAAAACAACATAAATACAATTTAATGAAACATAGGATAAACAACATAAATACAATTTAATAAAGCATAGGACAAAACAACATAAATACAATTTAATTAAGCATATGTTAAAACAACATAAATACTATTTAATAAAGCATAAGATAAAACAACATGAATATAATTTAGTAAAGCATAAGATAAAACAACATAAATACAATTTAATAAAGCATAGTTTAAAACAACATAAATACAATTTAATAAAGCATAGGATAAAACCACAGAAATACAATTTAATAAAGCATAGGATAAAACAACATAAATACAATTTAATAAAGCATAGGATAAAACAACATAAATACAATTTAATAAAGCATAGGATAAAACAACATAAATACAATTTAATAAAGCATAGGATAAAACAACATAAATAAAATTTAATAAAGCATAGGTTAAAACAACATAAATACAATTTAATAAAGCATAGTTTAAAACAACATAAATACAATTTAATAAAGCATAGGATAAAACAACATAAATACAATTTAATGAAACATAGGATAAACAACATAAATACAATTTAATAAAGCATAGGACAAAACAACATAAATACAATTTAATTAAGCATATGTTAAAACAACATAAATACTATTTAATAAAGCATAAGATAAAACAACATGAATATAATTTAGTAAAGCATAAGATAAAACAACATGAATACAATTTAATAAAGCATAGGATAAAACAACATAAATACAATTTAATAAAGCATAGGCTAAAACTACATAAATACAATTTAATAAAGCATAGGATAAAACAAATTAAATACAATTTAATAAAGCATAGGATAAAACAACATAAATTCAATTTAATAAAGCATAGGATAAAACAACATAAATAAAATTTAATAAAGCATAGGTTAAAACAACATAAATACAATTTAATAAAGCATCGGACAAAACAACATAAATACAATTTAATAAAGCATAGGATAAAACAACATAAATACAATTTATAAAGCATAGGATAAAACAACATAAATACAATTTAATAAAGCATAGGATAAAACATCATAAATACAATTTAATAAAGCATAGGATAAAACAACATAAATACAATTTAATAAAGCATAGGCTAAAACTACATAAATACAATTTAATAAAGCATAGGATAAAACAACATAAATACAATTTAATAAAGCATAGGTTAAAACAACATAAATACAATTTAATAAAGCATAGGATAAAACAACATAAATACAATTTAATAAAGCATAGGATAAAACAACATAAATAAAATTTAATAAAGCATAGGTTAAAACAACATAAATACAATTTAATAAAGCATATGATAAAACAACATAAATACAATTTAATAAAGCATAGGGTAAAACCACATAAATACAATTTAATAAAGTACAGGATAAAACAACATAAATACAATTTAATAAAGCATAGGATAAAACAACATAAATACAATTTAATAAAGCATAGGATAAAACAACATAAATACAATTTAATAAAGCATAGGATAAAACAACATAAATACAATTTAATAAAGCATACGTTAAAACATCATAAATACAATTAAATAAAGCATAGGATAAAACAACATAAATACAATTTAATAAAGCATAGGATAAAACAACATAAATTCAATTTAATAAAGCATAGGATAAAACAACATAAATACAATTTAATAAAGCACAGGATAAAACAACATAAATACAATTTAATAAAGCATAGGATAAAACAACATAAATACAATTTAATAAAGCATAGGATAAAACAACATAAATACAATTTAATAAAGCATAGGATAAAACAACATAAATAAAATTTAATAAAGCATAGGTTAAAACAACATAAATACAATTTAATAAAGCATAGTTTAAAACAACATAAATACAATTTAATAAAGCATAGGATAAAACAACATAAATACAATTTAATAAAGCATAGGATAAAACAACATAAATACAATTTAATAAAGCATAGGATAAAACAACATAAATACAATTTAATAAAGCATAGGATAAAACAACATAAATAAAATTTAATAAAGCATAGGTTAAAACAACATAAATACAATTTAATAAAGCATAGTTTAAAACAACATAAATACAATTTAATAAAGCATAGGATAAAACAACATAAATACAATTTAATGAAACATAGGATAAACAACATAAATACAATTTAATAAAGCATAGGACAAAACAACATAAATACAATTTAATTAAGCATATGTTAAAACAACATAAATACTATTTAATAAAGCATAAGATAAAACAACATGAATATAATTTAGTAAAGCATAAGATAAAACAACATGAATACAATTTAATAAAGCATAGGATAAAACAACATAAATACAATTTAATAAAGCATAGGCTAAAACTACATAAATACAATTTAATAAAGCATAGGATAAAACAAATTAAATACAATTTAATAAAGCATAGGATAAAACTACATAAATTCAATTTAATAAAGCATAGGATAAAACAACATAAATAAAATTTAATAAAGCATAGGTTAAAACAACATAAATACAATTTAATAAAGCATCGGACAAAACAACATAAATACAATTTAATAAAGCATAGGATAAAACAACATAAATACAATTTATAAAGCATAGGATAAAACAACATAAATACAATTTAATAAAGCATAGGATAAAACATCATAAATACAATTTAATAAAGCATAGGATAAAACATCATAAATACAATTTAATAAAGCATAGGCTAAAACTACATAAATACAATTTAATAAAGCATAGGATAAAACAACATAAATACAATTTAATAAAGCATAGGTTAAAACAACATAAATACAATTTAATAAAGCATAGGATAAAACAACATAAATACAATTTAATAAAGCATAGGATAAAACAACATAAATAAAATTTAATAAAGCATAGGTTAAAACAACATAAATACAATTTAATAAAGCATATGATAAAACAACATAAATACAATTTAATAAAGCATAGGGTAAAACCACATAAATACAATTTAATAAAGTACAGGATAAAACATCATAAATACAATTAAATAAAGCATAGGATAAAACAACATAAATACAATTTAATAAAGCATAGGATAAAACAACATAAATTCAATTTAATAAAGCATAGGATAAAACAACATAAATACAATTTAATAAAGCACAGGATAAAACAACATAAATACAATTTAATAAAGCATAGGATAAAACAACATAAATACAATTTAATAAAGCAAAGGATAAAACAACATAAATACAATTTAATAAAGCATAGGATAAAACAACATAAATAAAATTTAATAAAGCATAGGTTAAAACAACATAAATACAATTTAATAATGCATAGTTTAAAACAACATAAATACAATTTAATAAAGCATAGGATAAAACAACATAAATACAATTTAATGAAACATAGGATAAACAACATAAATACAATTTAATAAAGCATAGGACAAAACAACATAAATACAATTTAATTAAGCATATGTTAAAACAACATAAATACAATTTAATAAAGCATAGGATAAAACAACATAAATACAATTTAATAAAGCATAGGATAAAACAACATAAATAAAATTTAATAAAGCATAAGATAAAACAACATGAATATAATTTAGTAAAGCATAAGATAAAACAACATAAATACAATTTAATAAAGCATAGTTTAAAACAACATAAATACAATTTAATAAAGCATAGGATAAAACCACAGAAATACAATTTAATAAAGCATAGGATAAAACAACATAAATACAATTTAATAAAGCATAGGATAAAACAACATAAATACAATTTAATAAAGCATAGTATAAAACAACATAAATACAATTTAATAAAGCATAGGATAAAACAACATAAATAAAATTTAATAAAGCATAGGTTAAAACAACATAAATACAATTTAATAAAGCATAGTTTAAAACAACATAAATACAATTTAATAAAGCATAGGATAAAACAACATAAATACAATTTAATGAAACATAGGATAAACAACATAAATACAATTTAATAAAGCATAGGACAAAACAACATAAATACAATTTAATTAAGCATATGTTAAAACAACATAAATACTATTTAAT
Organism: Phyllobates terribilis; assembly: GCF_046119375.1. Classification (NCBI taxonomy): domain Eukaryota; kingdom Metazoa; phylum Chordata; class Amphibia; order Anura; family Dendrobatidae; genus Phyllobates; species Phyllobates terribilis. Next base: position 3,798,286 of record NW_027362778.1, read on the forward strand.
AAAGCATAAGATAAAACAACATGAATATAATTTAGTAAAGCATAAGATAAAACAACATAAATACAATTTAATAAAGCATAGTTTAAAACAACATAAATACAATTTAATAAAGCATAGGATAAAACCACAGAAATACAATTTAATAAAGCATAGGATAAAACAACATAAATACAATTTAATAAAGCATAGGATAAAACAACATAAATACAATTTAATAAAGCATAGGATAAAACAACATAAATACAATTTAATAAAGCATAGGATAAAACAACATAAATAAAATTTAATAAAGCATAGGTTAAAACAACATAAATACAATTTAATAAAGCATAGTTTAAAACAACATAAATACAATTTAATAAAGCATAGGATAAAACAACATAAATACAATTTAATGAAACATAGGATAAACAACATAAATACAATTTAATAAAGCATAGGACAAAACAACATAAATACAATTTAATTAAGCATATGTTAAAACAACATAAATACTATTTAATAAAGCATAAGATAAAACAACATGAATATAATTTAGTAAAGCATAAGATAAAACAACATGAATACAATTTAATAAAGCATAGGATAAAACAACATAAATACAATTTAATAAAGCATAGGCTAAAACTACATAAATACAATTTAATAAAGCATAGGATAAAACAAATTAAATACAATTTAATAAAGCATAGGATAAAACAACATAAATTCAATTTAATAAAGCATAGGATAAAACAACATAAATAAAATTTAATAAAGCATAGGTTAAAACAACATAAATACAATTTAATAAAGCATCGGACAAAACAACATAAATACAATTTAATAAAGCATAGGATAAAACAACATAAATACAATTTATAAAGCATAGGATAAAACAACATAAATACAATTTAATAAAGCATAGGATAAAACATCATAAATACAATTTAATAAAGCATAGGATAAAACAACATAAATACAATTTAATAAAGCATAGGCTAAAACTACATAAATACAATTTAATAAAGCATAGGATAAAACAACATAAATACAATTTAATAAAGCATAGGTTAAAACAACATAAATACAATTTAATAAAGCATAGGATAAAACAACATAAATACAATTTAATAAAGCATAGGATAAAACAACATAAATAAAATTTAATAAAGCATGGGTTAAAACAACATAAATACAATTTAATAAAGCATATGATAAAACAACATAAATACAATTTAATAAAGCATAGGGTAAAACCACATAAATACAATTTAATAAAGTACAGGATAAAACAACATAAATACAATTTAATAAAGCATAGGATAAAACAACATAAATACAATTTAATAAAGCATAGGATAAAACAACATAAATACAATTTAATAAAGCATAGGATAAAACAACATAAATACAATTTAATAAAGCATACGTTAAAACATCATAAATACAATTAAATAAAGCATAGGATAAAACAACATAAATACAATTTAATAAAGCATAGGATAAAACAACATAAATTCAATTTAATAAAGCATAGGATAAAACAACATAAATACAATTTAATAAAGCACAGGATAAAACAACATAAATACAATTTAATAAAGCATAGGATAAAACAACATAAATACAATTTAATAAAGCATAGGATAAAACAACATAAATACAATTTAATAAAGCATAGGATAAAACAACATAAATAAAATTTAATAAAGCATAGGTTAAAACAACATAAATACAATTTAATAAAGCATAGTTTAAAACAACATAAATACAATTTAATAAAGCATAGGATAAAACAACATAAATACAATTTAATAAAGCATAGGATAAAACAACATAAATACAATTTAATAAAGCATAGGATAAAACAACATAAATACAATTTAATAAAGCATAGGATAAAACAACATAAATAAAATTTAATAAAGCATAGGTTAAAACAACATAAATACAATTTAATAAAGCATAGTTTAAAACAACATAAATACAATTTAATAAAGCATAGGATAAAACAACATAAATACAATTTAATGAAACATAGGATAAACAACATAAATACAATTTAATAAAGCATAGGACAAAACAACATAAATACAATTTAATTAAGCATATGTTAAAACAACATAAATACTATTTAATAAAGCATAAGATAAAACAACATGAATATAATTTAGTAAAGCATAAGATAAAACAACATGAATACAATTTAATAAAGCATAGGATAAAACAACATAAATACAATTTAATAAAGCATAGGCTAAAACTACATAAATACAATTTAATAAAGCATAGGATAAAACAAATTAAATACAATTTAATAAAGCATAGGATAAAACTACATAAATTCAATTTAATAAAGCATAGGATAAAACAACATAAATAAAATTTAATAAAGCATAGGTTAAAACAACATAAATACAATTTAATAAAGCATCGGACAAAACAACATAAATACAATTTAATAAAGCATAGGATAAAACAACATAAATACAATTTATAAAGCATAGGATAAAACAACATAAATACAATTTAATAAAGCATAGGATAAAACATCATAAATACAATTTAATAAAGCATAGGATAAAACAACATAAATACAATTTAATAAAGCATAGGCTAAAACTACATAAATACAATTTAATAAAGCATAGGATAAAACAACATAAATACAATTTAATAAAGCATAGGTTAAAACAACATAAATACAATTTAATAAAGCATAGGATAAAACAACATAAATACAATTTAATAAAGCATAGGATAAAACAACATAAATAAAATTTAATAAAGCATAGGTTAAAACAACATAAATACAATTTAATAAAGCATATGATAAAACAACATAAATACAATTTAATAAAGCATAGGGTAAAACCACATAAATACAATTTAATAAAGTACAGGATAAAACATCATAAATACAATTAAATAAAGCATAGGATAAAACAACATAAATACAATTTAATAAAGCATAGGATAAAACAACATAAATTCAATTTAATAAAGCATAGGATAAAACAACATAAATACAATTTAATAAAGCACAGGATAAAACAACATAAATACAATTTAATAAAGCATAGGATAAAACAACATAAATACAATTTAATAAAGCAAAGGATAAAACAACATAAATACAATTTAATAAAGCATAGGATAAAACAACATAAATAAAATTTAATAAAGCATAGGTTAAAACAACATAAATACAATTTAATAATGCATAGTTTAAAACAACATAAATACAATTTAATAAAGCATAGGATAAAACAACATAAATACAATTTAATGAAACATAGGATAAACAACATAAATACAATTTAATAAAGCATAGGACAAAACAACATAAATACAATTTAATTAAGCATATGTTAAAACAACATAAATACAATTTAATAAAGCATAGGATAAAACAACATAAATACAATTTAATAAAGCATAGGATAAAACAACATAAATAAAATTTAATAAAGCATAAGATAAAACAACATGAATATAATTTAGTAAAGCATAAGATAAAACAACATAAATACAATTTAATAAAGCATAGTTTAAAACAACATAAATACAATTTAATAAAGCATAGGATAAAACCACAGAAATACAATTTAATAAAGCATAGGATAAAACAACATAAATACAATTTAATAAAGCATAGGATAAAACAACATAAATACAATTTAATAAAGCATATGATAAAACAACATAAATACAATTTAATAAAGCATAGGATAAAACAACATGAATAAAATTTAATAAAGCATAGGTTAAAACAACATAAATACAATTTAATAAAGCATAGTTTAAAACAACATAAATACAATTTAATAAAGCATAGGATAAAACAACATAAATACAATTTAATGAAACATAGGATAAACAACATAAATACAATTTAATAAAGCATAGGACAAAACAACATAAATACAATTTAATTAAGCATATGTTAAAACAACATAAATACTATTTAATAAAGCATAAGATAAAACAACATGAATATAATTTAGTAAAGCATAAGATAAAACAACATGAATACAATTTAATAAAGCATAGGATAAAACAACATAAATACAATTTAATAAAGCATAGGCTAAAACTACATAAATACAATTTAATAAAGCATAGGATAAAACAAATTAAATACAATTTAATAAAGCATAGGATAAAACAACATAAATTCAATTTAATAAAGCATAGGATAAAACAACATAAATAAAATTTAATAAAGCATAGGTTAAAACAACATAAATACAATTTAATAAAGCATCGGACAAAACTACATAAATACAATTTAATAAAGCATAGGATAAAACAACATAAATACAATTTAATAAAGCATAGGTTAAAACAACATAAATACAATTTAATAAAGCATAGGATAAAACAACATAAATACAATTTAATAAAGCATAGGATAAAACAACATAAATAAAATTTAATAAAGCATAGGTTAAAACAACATAAATACAATTTAATAAAGCATAGGATAAAACAACATAAATACAATTTAATAAAGCATAGGATAAAACAACATAAATACTTTTTAATAAAGCATAGGATAAAACCACATAAATACAATTTAATAAAGTACAGGATAAAACAACATAAATACAATTTAATAAAGCATAGGATAAAACAACATAAATACAATTTAATAAAGCATAGGATAAAACAACATAAATACAATTTAATAAAGCATAGGATAACATAACATAAATACAATTTAATAAAGCATACGTTAAAACATCATAAATACAATTAAATAAAGCATAGGATAAAACAACATAAATACAATTTAATAAAGCATAGGATAAAACAACATAAATTCAATTTAATAAAGCATAGGATAAAACAACATAAATACAATTTAATAAAGCACAGGATAAAACAACATAAATAAAATTTAATAAAGCATAGGATAAAACAACATAAATAAAATTTAATAAAGCATAGGATAAAACAACGTAAATACAATTTAATAAAGCATAGGATAAAACATAAATAAAATTTAATAAAGCATAGGATAAAACAACATAAATACAATTTAATAAAGCATAGTTTAAAACAACATAAATACAATTTAATAAAGCATAGTTTAAAACAACATAAATACAATTTAATAAAGCATAGTTTAAAACAACATAAATACAATTTAATAAAGCATAGGATAAAACCACAGAAATACAATTTAATAAAGCATAGGATAAAACAACATAAATACAATTTAAAAAAGCATAGGACAAAACAACATAAATACAATTTAATAAAGCATAGGATAAAACAACATAAATACAATTTAATGAAACATAGGATAAACAACATAAATACAATTTAATAAAGCATTGGACAAAACAACATGAATATGATTTAGTAAAGCATAAGATAAAACAACATGAATACAATTTAATAAAGCATAGGTTAAAACAACATAAATACAATTTAAGAAAGCATAGGATAAAACTACATAAATACATTTTAATAAAGCATAGGATAAAACAACATAAATACAATTTAATAAAGCATAGGTTAAAACAACATAAATACAATTTAATAAAGCATAGGACAAAACAACATAAATACAATTTAATAAAGCATAGGATAAAACAACATAAATACAATTTATAAAGCATAGGATAAAACAACATAAAAACAATTTAATAAAGCATACGATAAAACAACATAAATACAATTTAATAAAGCATAGGATAAAACAACATGAATACAATTTAATAAAGCATAGGCTAAAACAACATAAATACACGTTAATAAAGCATAGGATAAAACAAATTAAATACAATTTAATAAAGCATAGGATAAAACAACATAAATACAATTTAATAAAGCATAGGTTAAAACAACATAAATACAATTTAATAAAGCATAGGATAAAACAACATAAATACAATTTAATAAAGCATAATATAAAACAACATGAATACAATTTAATAAAGCATAGGTTAAAACAACATAAATACAATTTAATAAAGCATAGGATAAAACAACATAAATACAATTTAATAAAGCATAGGTTAAAACAACATAAATACAATTTAATAAAGCATAGGATAAAACAACATAAATACAATTTAATAAAGCATAGGATAAAATAACATAAATAAAATTTAATAAAGCTTAGGTTAAAACAACATAAATACAATTTAATAAAGCATAGGACAAAACAACATAAATACAATTTAATAAAGCATAGGATAAAACAAATTAAATACAATTTAATAAAGCATAGGATAAAACAACATAAATTCAATTTAATAAAGCATAGGATAAAACATCATAAATACAATTTAATAAAGCATAGTTTAAAACAACATAAATACAATTTAATAAAGCATAGTTTAAAACAACATAAATACAATTTAATAAAGCATAGTTTAAAACAACATAAATACAATTTAATAAAGCATTAGATAAAACAACATGAATATAATTTAGTAAAGCATAAGATAAAACAACATGAATACAATTTAATAAAGCATAGGATAAAACAACATAAATACAATTTAATAAAGCATAATATAAAACAACATGAATACAATTTAATAAAGCATAGGTTAAAACAACATAAATACAATTTAATAAAGCATAGGATAAAACAACATAAATACAATTTAATAAAGCATAGGATAAAATAACATAAATAAAATTTAATAAAGCTTAGGTTAAAACAACATAAATACAATTTAATAAAGCATAGGACAAAACAACATAAATACAATTTAATAAAGCATAGGATAAAACAACATAAATACAATTTAATGAAACATAGGATAAACAACATAAATACAATTTAATAAAGCATAGGACAAAACAACATAAATACAATTTAATTAAGCATATGTTAAAACAACATAAATACAATTTAATAAAGCATAAGATAAAACAACATGAATATAATTTAGTAAAGCATAAGATAAAACAACATGAATACAATTTAATAAAGCATAGGATAAAACAACATAAATACAATTTAATAAAGCATAGGATAAAACAAATTAAATACAATTTAATAAAGCATAGGATAAAACAACATAAATTCAATTTAATAAAGCATAGGATAAAACAACATAAATACAATTTAATAAAGCATAGTTTAAAACAACATAAATACAATTTAATAAAGCATAGTTTAAAACAACATAAATACAATTTAATAAAGCATAGTTTAAAACAACATAAATACAATTTAATAAAGCATTAGATAAAACAACATGAATATAATTTAGTAAAGCATAAGATAAAACAACATGAATACAATTTAATAAAGCATAGGATAAAACAACATGAATAAAATTTAATAAAGCATAGGTTAAAACAACATAAATACAATTTAATAAAGCATAGTTTAAAACAACATAAATACAATTTAATAAAGCATAGGATAAAACCACAGAAATACAATTTAATAAAGCATAGGACAAAACAACATAAATACAATTTAATAAAGCATAGGATAAAACAACATAAATACAATTTAATGAAACATAGGATAAACAACATAAATACAATTTAATAAAGCATAGGACAAAACAACATAAATACAATTTAATAAAGCATATGTTAAAACAACATAAATACAATTTAATAAAGCATAAGATAAAACAACATGAATATAATTTAGTAAAGCATAAGATAAAACAACATGAATACAATTTAATAAAGCATAGGTTAAAACAACATAAATACAATTTAAGAAAGCATAGGATAAAACTACATAAATACATTTTAATAAAGCATAGGATAAAACAACATAAATACAATTTAATAAAGCATAGGTTAAAACAACATAAATACAATTTAATAAAGCATAGGACAAAACAACATAAATACAATTTAATAAAGCATAGGATAAAACAACATAAATACAATTTATAAAGCATAGGATAAAACAACATAAATACAATTTAATAAAGCATAGGATAAAACAACATAAATACAATTTAATAAAGCATAGGATAAAACAACATAAATACAATTTAATAAAGCATAGGCTAAAACAACATAAATACACTTTAATAAAGCATAGGATAAAACAAATTAAATACAATTTAATAAAGCATAGGATAAAACAACATAAATTCAATTTAATAAAGCATAGGATAAAACAACATAAATACAATTTAATAAAGCATAGGATAAAACAACATAAATACAATTTAATAAAGCATAAGATAAAACAACATGAATACAATTTAATAAAGCATAGGTTAAAACAACATAAATACAATTGAATAAAGCATAGGATAAAACAACATAAATACAATTTAATAAAGCATAGGTTAAAACAACATAAATACAATTTAATAAAGCATAGGATAAAACAACATAAATACAATTTAATAAAGCATAGGATAAAACAACATAAATAAAATTTAATAAAGCATAGGTTAAAACAACATAAACACAATTTAATAAAGCATAGGACAAAACAACATAAATACAATTTAATAAAGCATAGGATAAAACAACATAAATACAATTTAATGAAACATAGGATAAACAACATAAATACAATTTAATAAAGCATAGGACAAAACAACATAAATACAATTTAATTAAGCATATGTTAAAACAACATAAAAACTATTTAATAAAGCATAAGATAAAACAACATGAATATAATTTAGTAAAGCATAAGATAAAACAACATGAATACAATTTAATAAAGCATAGGATAAAACAACATAAATACAATTTAATAAAGCATAGGCTAAAACTACATAAATACAATTTAATAAAGCATAGGATAAAACAAATTAAATACAATTTAATAAAGCATAGGATAAAACAACATAAATTCAATTTAATAAAGCATAGGATAAAAAAACATAAATACAATTTAATAAAGCATAGGATAAAACAACATAAATACAATTTAATAAAGCATAAGATAAAACAACATGAATACAGTTTAATAAAGCATAGGTTAAAACAACATAAATACAATTTAATAAAGCATAGGATAAAACAACATGAATAAAATTTAATAAAGCATAGGTTAAAACAACATAAATACAATTTAATAAAGCATAAGATAAAACAACATGAATATAATTTAGTAAAGCATAAGATAAAACAACATGAATACAATTTAATAAAGCATAGGATAAAACAACATAAATACAATTTAATAAAGCATAGGCTAAAACTACATAAATACAATTTAATAAAGCATAGGATAAAACAAATTAAATACAATTTAATAAAGCATAGGATAAAACCACAGAAATACAATTTAATAAAGCATAGGATAAAACAACATAAATACAATTTAATAAAGCATAGGATAAAACAACATAAATACAATTTAATAAAGCATAGGATAAAACAACATAAATAAAATTTAATAAAGCATAGGTTAAAACAACATAAATACAATTTAATAAAGCATAGTTTAAAACAACATAAATACAATTTAATAAAGCATAGGATAAAACAACATAAATACAATTTAATGAAACATAGGATAAACAACATAAATACAATTTAATAAAGCATAGGATAAAACAACATAAATACAATTTAATAAAGCATAGGCTAAAACTACATAAATACAATTTAATAAAGCATAGGATAAAACAAATTAAATACAATTTAATAAAGCATAGGATAAAACAACATAAATTCAATTTAATAAAGCATAGGATAAAACAACATAAATAAAATTTAATAAAGCATAGGTTAAAACAACATAAATACAATTTAATAAAGCATCGGACAAAACAACATAAATACAATTTAATAAAGCATAGGATAAAACAACATAAATACAATTTATAAAGCATAGGATAAAACAACATAAATACAATTTAATAAAGCATAGGATAAAACAACATAAATAAAATTTAATAAAGCATAGGTTAAAACAACATAAATACAATTTAATAAAGCATATGATAAAACAACATAAATACAATTTAATAAAGCATAGGGTAAAACCACATAAATACAATTTAATAAAGTACAGGATAAAACAACATAAATACAATTTAATAAAGCATAGGATAAAACAACATGAATACAATTTAATAAAGCATAGGATAAAACAACATAAATACAATTTAATAAAGCATAGGATAAAACAACATAAATACAATTTAATAAAGCATACGTTAAAACATCATAAATACAATTAAATAAAGCATAGGATAAAACAACATAGATACAATTTAATAAAGCATAGGATAAAACAACATAAATTCAATTTAATAAAGCATAGGATAAAACAACATAAATACAATTTAATAAAGCACAGGATAAAACAACATAAATACAATTTAATAAAGCATAGGATAAAACAACATAAATACAATTTAATAAAGCATAGGATAAAACAACATAAATACAATTTAATAAAGCATAGGATAAAACAACATAAATAAAATTTAATAAAGCATAGGTTAAAACAACATAAATACAATTTAATAAACCATAGTTTAAAACAACATAAATACAATTTAATAAAGCATAGGATAAAACAACATAAATACAATTTAATAAAGCATAGGATAAAACAACATAAATACAATTTAATAAAGCATAGGATAAAACAACATAAATACAATTTAATAAAGCATAGGATAAAATAACATAAATAAAATTTAATAAAGCTTAGGTTAAAACAACATAAATACAATTTAATAAAGCATAGGACAAAACAACATAAATACAATTTAATAAAGCATAGGATAAAACAACATAAATACAATTTAATGAAACATAGGATAAACAACATAAATACAATTTAATAAAGCATAGGACAAAACAACATAAATACAATTTAATTAAGCATATGTTAAAACAACATAAATACAATTTAATAAAGCATAAGATAAAACAACATGAATATAATTTAGTAAAGCATAAGATAAAACAACATGAATACAATTTAATAAAGCATAGGATAAAACAACATAAATACAATTTAATAAAGCATAGGATAAAACAAATTAAATACAATTTAATAAAGCATAGGATAAAACAACATAAATTCAATTTAATAAAGCATAGGATAAAACAACATAAATACAATTTAATAAAGCATAGTTTAAAACAACATAAATACAATTTAATAAAGCATAGTTTAAAACAACATAAATACAATTTAATAAAGCATAGTTTAAAACAACATAAATACAATTTAATAAAGCATTAGATAAAACAACATGAATATAATTTAGTAAAGCATAAGATAAAACAACATGAATACAATTTAATAAAGCATAGGATAAAACAACATGAATAAAATTTAATAAAGCATAGGTTAAAACAACATAAATACAATTTAATAAAGCATAGTTTAAAACAACATAAATACAATTTAATAAAGCATAGGATAAAACCACAGAAATACAATTTAATAAAGCATAGGACAAAACAACATAAATACAATTTAATAAAGCATAGGATAAAACAACATAAATACAATTTAATGAAACATAGGATAAACAACATAAATACAATTTAATAAAGCATAGGACAAAACAACATAAATACAATTTAATAAAGCATATGTTAAAACAACATAAATACAATTTAATAATGCATAGTTTAAAACAACATAAATACAATTTAATAAAGCATAGGATAAAACAACATAAATACAATTTAATGAAACATAGGATAAACAACATAAATACAATTTAATAAAGCATAGGACAAAACAACATAAATACAATTTAATTAAGCATATGTTAAAACAACATAAATACAATTTAATAAAGCATAGGATAAAACAACATAAATACAATTTAATAAAGCATAGGATAAAACAACATAAATAAAATTTAATAAAGCATAAGATAAAACAACATGAATATAATTTAGTAAAGCATAAGATAAAACAACATAAATACAATTTAATAAAGCATAGTTTAAAACAACATAAATACAATTTAATAAAGCATAGGATAAAACCACAGAAATACAATTTAATAAAGCATAGGATAAAACAACATAAATACAATTTAATAAAGCATAGGATAAAACAACATAAATACAATTTAATAAAGCATATGATAAAACAACATAAATACAATTTAATAAAGCATAGGATAAAACAACATGAATAAAATTTAATAAAGCATAGGTTAAAACAACATAAATACAATTTAATAAAGCATAGTTTAAAACAACATAAATACAATTTAATAAAGCATAGGATAAAACAACATAAATACAATTTAATGAAACATAGGATAAACAACATAAATACAATTTAATAAAGCATAGGACAAAACAACATAAATACAATTTAATTAAGCATATGTTAAAACAACATAAATACTATTTAATAAAGCATAAGATAAAACAACATGAATATAATTTAGTAAAGCATAAGATAAAACAACATGAATACAATTTAATAAAGCATAGGATAAAACAACATAAATACAATTTAATAAAGCATAGGCTAAAACTACATAAATACAATTTAATAAAGCATAGGATAAAACAAATTAAATACAATTTAATAAAGCATAGGATAAAACAACATAAATTCAATTTAATAAAGCATAGGATAAAACAACATAAATAAAATTTAATAAAGCATAGGTTAAAACAACATAAATACAATTTAATAAAGCATCGGACAAAACTACATAAATACAATTTAATAAAGCATAGGATAAAACAACATAAATACAATTTAATAAAGCATAGGTTAAAACAACATAAATACAATTTAATAAAGCATAGGATAAAACAACATAAATACAATTTAATAAAGCATAGGATAAAACAACATAAATAAAATTTAATAAAGCATAGGTTAAAACAACATAAATACAATTTAATAAAGCATAGGATAAAACAACATAAATACAATTTAATAAAGCATAGGATAAAACAACATAAATACTTTTTAATAAAGCATAGGATAAAACCACATAAATACAATTTAATAAAGTACAGGATAAAACAACATAAATACAATTTAATAAAGCATAGGATAAAACAACATAAATACAATTTAATAAAGCATAGGATAAAACAACATAAATACAATTTAATAAAGCATAGGATAACATAACATAAATACAATTTAATAAAGCATACGTTAAAACATCATAAATACAATTAAATAAAGCATAGGATAAAACAACATAAATACAATTTAATAAAGCATAGGATAAAACAACATAAATTCAATTTAATAAAGCATAGGATAAAACAACATAAATACAATTTAATAAAGCACAGGATAAAACAACATAAATAAAATTTAATAAAGCATAGGATAAAACAACATAAATAAAATTTAATAAAGCATAGGATAAAACAACGTAAATACAATTTAATAAAGCATAGGATAAAACATAAATAAAATTTAATAAAGCATAGGATAAAACAACATAAATACAATTTAATAAAGCATAGTTTAAAACAACATAAATACAATTTAATAAAGCATAGTTTAAAACAACATAAATACAATTTAATAAAGCATAGTTTAAAACAACATAAATACAATTTAATAAAGCATAGGATAAAACCACAGAAATACAATTTAATAAAGCATAGGATAAAACAACATAAATACAATTTAATAAAGCATAGGACAAAACAACATAAATACAATTTAATAAAGCATAGGATAAAACAACATAAATACAATTTAATGAAACATAGGATAAACAACATAAATACAATTTAATAAAGCATTGGACAAAACAACATGAATATGATTTAGTAAAGCATAAGATAAAACAACATGAATACAATTTAATAAAGCATAGGTTAAAACAACATAAATACAATTTAAGAAAGCATAGGATAAAACTACATAAATACATTTTAATAAAGCATAGGATAAAACAACATAAATACAATTTAATAAAGCATAGGTTAAAACAACATAAATACAATTTAATAAAGCATAGGACAAAACAACATAAATACAATTTAATAAAGCATAGGATAAAACAACATAAATACAATTTATAAAGCATAGGATAAAACAACATAAAAACAATTTAATAAAGCATACGATAAAACAACATAAATACAATTTAATAAAGCATAGGATAAAACAACATGAATACAATTTAATAAAGCATAGGCTAAAACAACATAAATACACGTTAATAAAGCATAGGATAAAACAAATTAAATACAATTTAATAAAGCATAGGATAAAACAACATAAATACAATTTAATAAAGCATAGGTTAAAACAACATAAATACAATTTAATAAAGCATAGGATAAAACAACATAAATACAATTTAATAAAGCATAATATAAAACAACATGAATACAATTTAATAAAGCATAGGTTAAAACAACATAAATACAATTTAATAAAGCATAGGATAAAACAACATAAATACAATTTAATAAAGCATAGGTTAAAACAACATAAATACAATTTAATAAAGCATAGGATAAAACAACATAAATACAATTTAATAAAGCATAGGATAAAATAACATAAATAAAATTTAATAAAGCTTAGGTTAAAACAACATAAATACAATTTAATAAAGCATAGGACAAAACAACATAAATACAATTTAATAAAGCATAGGATAAAACAAATTAAATACAATTTAATAAAGCATAGGATAAAACAACATAAATTCAATTTAATAAAGCATAGGATAAAACATCATAAATACAATTTAATAAAGCATAGTTTAAAACAACATAAATACAATTTAATAAAGCATAGTTTAAAACAACATAAATACAATTTAATAAAGCATAGTTTAAAACAACATAAATACAATTTAATAAAGCATTAGATAAAACAACATGAATATAATTTAGTAAAGCATAAGATAAAACAACATGAATACAATTTAATAAAGCATAGGATAAAACAACATAAATACAATTTAATAAAGCATAATATAAAACAACATGAATACAATTTAATAAAGCATAGGTTAAAACAACATAAATACAATTTAATAAAGCATAGGATAAAACAACATAAATACAATTTAATAAAGCATAGGATAAAATAACATAAATAAAATTTAATAAAGCTTAGGTTAAAACAACATAAATACAATTTAATAAAGCATAGGACAAAACAACATAAATACAATTTAATAAAGCATAGGATAAAACAACATAAATACAATTTAATGAAACATAGGATAAACAACATAAATACAATTTAATAAAGCATAGGACAAAACAACATGAATACAATTTAATTAAGCATATGTTAAAACAACATAAATACAATTTAATAAAGCATAAGATAAAACAACATGAATATAATTTAGTAAAGCATAAGATAAAACAACATGAATACAATTTAATAAAGCATAGGATAAAACAACATAAATACAATTTAATAAAGCATAGGATAAAACAAATTAAATACAATTTAATAAAGCATAGGATAAAACAACATAAATTCAATTTAATAAAGCATAGGATAAAACAACATAAATACAATTTAATAAAGCATAGTTTAAAACAACATAAATACAATTTAATAAAGCATAGTTTAAAACAACATAAATACAATTTAATAAAGCATAGTTTAAAACAACATAAATACAATTTAATAAAGCATTAGATAAAACAACATGAATATAATTTAGTAAAGCATAAGATAAAACAACATGAATACAATTTAATAAAGCATAGGATAAAACAACATGAATAAAATTTAATAAAGCATAGGTTAAAACAACATAAATACAATTTAATAAAGCATAGTTTAAAACAACATAAATACAATTTAATAAAGCATAGGATAAAACCACAGAAATACAATTTAATAAAGCATAGGACAAAACAACATAAATACAATTTAATAAAGCATAGGATAAAACAACATAAATACAATTTAATGAAACATAGGATAAACAACATAAATACAATTTAATAAAGCATAGGACAAAACAACATAAATACAATTTAATAAAGCATATGTTAAAACAACATAAATACAATTTAATAAAGCATAAGATAAAACAACATGAATATAATTTAGTAAAGCATAAGATAAAACAACATGAATACAATTTAATAAAGCATAGGTTAAAACAACATAAATACAATTTAAGAAAGCATAGGATAAAACTACATAAATACATTTTAATAAAGCATAGGTTAAAACAACATAAATACAATTTAATAAAGCATAGGACAAAACAACATAAATACAATTTAATAAAGCATAGGATAAAACAACATAAATACAATTTATAAAGCATAGGATAAAACAACATAAATACAATTTAATAAAGCATAGGATAAAACAACATAAATACAATTTAATAAAGCATAGGATAAAACAACATAAATACAATTTAATAAAGCATAGGCTAAAACAACATAAATACACTTTAATAAAGCATAGGATAAAACAAATTAAATACAATTTAGTAAAGCATAGGATAAAACAACATAAATTCAATTTAATAAAGCATAGGATAAAACAACATAAATACAATTTAATAAAGCATAGGATAAAACAACATAAATACAATTTAATAAAGCATAAGATAAAACAACATGAATACAATTTAATAAAGCATAGGTTAAAACAACATAAATACAATTGAATAAAGCATAGGATAAAACAACATAAATACAATTTAATAAAGCATAGGTTAAAACAACATAAATACAATTTAATAAAGCATAGGATAAAACAACATAAATACAATTTAATAAAGCATAGGATAAAACAACATAAATAAAATTTAATAAAGCATAGGTTAAAACAACATAAACACAATTTAATAAAGCATAGGACAAAACAACATAAATACAATTTAATAAAGCATAGGATAAAACAACATAAATACAATTTAATGAAACATAGGATAAACAACATAAATACAATTTAATAAAGCATAGGACAAAACAACATAAATACAATTTAATTAAGCATATGTTAAAACAACATAAAAACTATTTAATAAAGCATAAGATAAAACAACATGAATATAATTTAGTAAAGCATAAGATAAAACAACATGAATACAATTTAATAAAGCATAGGATAAAACAACATAAATACAATTTAATAAAGCATAGGCTAAAACTACATAAATACAATTTAATAAAGCATAGGATAAAACAAATTAAATACAATTTAATAAAGCATAGGATAAAACAACATAAATTCAATTTAATAAAGCATAGGATAAAAAAACATAAATACAA
The DNA here is from genome assembly GCF_046119375.1 of Phyllobates terribilis. Classification (NCBI taxonomy): domain Eukaryota; kingdom Metazoa; phylum Chordata; class Amphibia; order Anura; family Dendrobatidae; genus Phyllobates; species Phyllobates terribilis. The sequence goes on from NW_027362778.1 coordinate 3,815,422, forward strand.
TTTAATAAAGCATAGGATAAAACAACATAAATACAATTTAATAAAGCATAAGATAAAACAACATGAATACAGTTTAATAAAGCATAGGTTAAAACAACATAAATACAATTTAATAAAGCATAGGATAAAACAACATGAATAAAATTTAATAAAGCATAGGTTAAAACAACATAAATACAATTTAATAAAGCATAAGATAAAACAACATGAATATAATTTAGTAAAGCATAAGATAAAACAACATGAATACAATTTAATAAAGCATAGGATAAAACAACATAAATACAATTTAATAAAGCATAGGCTAAAACTACATAAATACAATTTAATAAAGCATAGGATAAAACAAATTAAATACAATTTAATAAAGCATAGGATAAAACCACAGAAATACAATTTAATAAAGCATAGGATAAAACAACATAAATACAATTTAATAAAGCATAGGATAAAACAACATAAATACAATTTAATAAAGCATAGGATAAAACAACATAAATAAAATTTAATAAAGCATAGGTTAAAACAACATAAATACAATTTAATAAAGCATAGTTTAAAACAACATAAATACAATTTAATAAAGCATAGGATAAAACAACATAAATACAATTTAATGAAACATAGGATAAACAACATAAATACAATTTAATAAAGCATAGGATAAAACAACATAAATACAATTTAATAAAGCATAGGCTAAAACTACATAAATACAATTTAATAAAGCATAGGATAAAACAAATTAAATACAATTTAATAAAGCATAGGATAAAACAACATAAATTCAATTTAATAAAGCATAGGATAAAACAACATAAATAAAATTTAATAAAGCATAGGTTAAAACAACATAAATACAATTTAATAAAGCATCGGACAAAACAACATAAATACAATTTAATAAAGCATAGGATAAAACAACATAAATACAATTTATAAAGCATAGGATAAAACAACATAAATACAATTTAATAAAGCATAGGATAAAACAACATAAATAAAATTTAATAAAGCATAGGTTAAAACAACATAAATACAATTTAATAAAGCATATGATAAAACAACATAAATACAATTTAATAAAGCATAGGGTAAAACCACATAAATACAATTTAATAAAGTACAGGATAAAACAACATAAATACAATTTAATAAAGCATAGGATAAAACAACATTAATACAATTTAATAAAGCATAGGATAAAACAACATAAATACAATTTAATAAAGCATAGGATAAAACAACATAAATACAATTTAATAAAGCATACGTTAAAACATCATAAATACAATTAAATAAAGCATAGGATAAAACAACATAAATACAATTTAATAAAGCATAGGATAAAACAACATAAATTCAATTTAATAAAGCATAGGATAAAACAACATAAATACAATTTAATAAAGCACAGGATAAAACAACATAAATACAATTTAATAAAGCATAGGATAAAACAACATAAATACAATTTAATAAAGCATAGGATAAAACAACATAAATACAATTTAATAAAGCATAGGATAAAACAACATAAATAAAATTTAATAAAGCATAGGTTAAAACAACATAAATACAATTTAATAAACCATAGTTTAAAACAACATAAATACAATTTAATAAAGCATAGGATAAAACAACATAAATACAATTTAATAAAGCATAGGATAAAACAACATAAATACAATTTAATAAAGCATAGGATAAAACAACATAAATACAATTTAATAAAGCATAGGATAAAATAACATAAATAAAATTTAATAAAGCTTAGGTTAAAACAACATAAATACAATTTAATAAAGCATAGGACAAAACAACATAAATACAATTTAATAAAGCATAGGATAAAACAACATAAATACAATTTAATGAAACATAGGATAAACAACATAAATACAATTTAATAAAGCATAGGACAAAACAACATAAATACAATTTAATTAAGCATATGTTAAAACAACATAAATACAATTTAATAAAGCATAAGATAAAACAACATGAATATAATTTAGTAAAGCATAAGATAAAACAACATGAATACAATTTAATAAAGCATAGGATAAAACAACATAAATACAATTTAATAAAGCATAGGATAAAACAAATTAAATACAATTTAATAAAGCATAGGATAAAACAACATAAATTCAATTTAATAAAGCATAGGATAAAACAACATAAATACAATTTAATAAAGCATAGTTTAAAACAACATAAATACAATTTAATAAAGCATAGTTTAAAACAACATAAATACAATTTAATAAAGCATAGTTTAAAACAACATAAATACAATTTAATAAAGCATTAGATAAAACAACATGAATATAATTTAGTAAAGCATAAGATAAAACAACATGAATACAATTTAATAAAGCATAGGATAAAACAACATGAATAAAATTTAATAAAGCATAGGTTAAAACAACATAAATACAATTTAATAAAGCATAGTTTAAAACAACATAAATACAATTTAATAAAGCATAGGATAAAACCACAGAAATACAATTTAATAAAGCATAGGACAAAACAACATAAATACAATTTAATAAAGCATAGGATAAAACAACATAAATACAATTTAATGAAACATAGGATAAACAACATAAATACAATTTAATAAAGCATAGGACAAAACAACATAAATACAATTTAATAAAGCATATGTTAAAACAACATAAATACAATTTAATAAAGCATAGGACAAAACAACATAAATACAATTTAATAAAGCATAGGATAAAACAACATAAATACAATTTATAAAGCATAGGATAAAACAACATAAATACAATTTAATAAAGCATAGGATAAAACAACATAAATACAATTTAATAAAGCATAGGATAAAACAACATAAATACAATTTAATAAAGCATAGGCTAAAACAACATAAATACACTTTAATAAAGCATAGGATAAAACAAATTAAATACAATTTAATAAAGCATAGGATAAAACAACATAAATTCAATTTAATAAAGCATAGGATAAAACAACATAAATACAATTTAATAAAGCATAGGATAAAACAACATAAATACAATTTAATAAAGCATAAGATAAAACAACATGAATACAATTTAATAAAGCATAGGTTAAAACAACATAAATACAATTGAATAAAGCATACGATAAAACAACATAAATACAATTTAATAAAGCATAGGTTAAAACAACATAAATACAATTTAATAAAGCATAGGATAAAACAACATAAATACAATTTAATAAAGCATAGGATAAAACAACATAAATAAAATTTAATAAAGCATAGGTTAAAACAACATAAATACAATTTAATAAAGCATAGGACAAAACAACATAAATACAATTTAATAAAGCATAGGATAAAACAACATAAATACAATTTAATGAAACATAGGATAAACAACATAAATACAATTTAATAAAGCATAGGACAAAACAACATAAATACAATTTAATTAAGCATATGTTAAAACAACATAAAAACTATTTAATAAAGCATAAGATAAAACAACATGAATATAATTTAGTAAAGCATAAGATAAAACAACATGAATACAATTTAATAAAGCATAGGATAAAACAACATAAATACAATTTAATAAAGCATAGGCTAAAACTACATAAATACAATTTAATAAAGCATAGGATAAAACAAATTAAATACAATTTAATAAAGCATAGGATAAAACAACATAAATTCAATTTAATAAAGCATAGGATAAAAAAACATAAATACAATTTAATAAAGCATAGGATAAAACAACATAAATACAATTTAATAAAGCATAAGATAAAACAACATGAATACAGTTTAATAAAGCATAGGTTAAAACAACATAAATACAATTTAATAAAGCATAGGATAAAACAACATGAATAAAATTTAATAAAGCATAGGTTAAAACAACATAAATACAATTTAATAAAGCATAAGATAAAACAACATGAATATAATTTAGTAAAGCATAAGATAAAACAACATGAATACAATTTAATAAAGCATAGGATAAAACAACATAAATACAATTTAATAAAGCATAGGCTAAAACTACATAAATACAATTTAATAAAGCATAGGATAAAACAAATTAAATACAATTTAATAAAGCATAGGATAAAACCACAGAAATACAATTTAATAAAGCATAGGATAAAACAACATAAATACAATTTAATAAAGCATAGGATAAAACAACATAAATACAATTTAATAAAGCATAGGATAAAACAACATAAATAAAATTTAATAAAGCATAGGTTAAAACAACATAAATACAATTTAATAAAGCATAGTTTAAAACAACATAAATACAATTTAATAAAGCATAGGATAAAACAACATAAATACAATTTAATGAAACATAGGATAAACAACATAAATACAATTTAATAAAGCATAGGATAAAACAACATAAATACAATTTAATAAAGCATAGGATAAAACAACATAAATAAAATTTAATAAAGCATAGGTTAAAACAACATAAATACAATTTAATAAAGCATAGGTTAAAACAACATAAATACAATTTAATAAAGCATAGTTTAAAACAACATAAATACAATTTAATAAAGCATAGGATAAAACAACATAAATACAATTTAATGAAACATAGGATAAACAACATAAATACAATTTAATAAAGCATAGGACAAAACAACATAAATACAATTTAATTAAGCATATGTTAAAACAACATAAATACTATTTAATAAAGCATAAGATAAAACAACATGAATATAATTTAGTAAAGCATAAGATAAAACAACATGAATACAATTTAATAAAGCATAGGATAAAACAACATAAATACAATTTAATAAAGCATAGGCTAAAACTACATAAATACAATTTAATAAAGCATAGGATAAAACAAATTAAATACAATTTAATAAAGCATAGGATAAAACAACATAAATTCAATTTAATAAAGCATAGGATAAAACAACATAAATAAAATTTAATAAAGCATAGGTTAAAACAACATAAATACAATTTAATAAAGCATCGGACAAAACTACATAAATACAATTTAATAAAGCATAGGATAAAACAACATAAATACAATTTAATAAAGCATAGGTTAAAACAACATAAATACAATTTAATAAAGCATAGGATAAAACAACATAAATACAATTTAATAAAGCATAGGATAAAACAACATAAATAAAATTTAATAAAGCATAGGTTAAAACAACATAAATACAATTTAATAAAGCATAGGATAAAACAACATAAATACAATTTAATAAAGCATAGGATAAAACAACATAAATACTTTTTAATAAAGCATAGGATAAAACCACATAAATACAATTTAATAAAGTACAGGATAAAACAACATAAATACAATTTAATAAAGCATAGGATAAAACAACATAAATACAATTTAATAAAGCATAGGATAAAACAACATAAATACAATTTAATAAAGCATAGGATAACATAACATAAATACAATTTAATAAAGCATACGTTAAAACATCATAAATACAATTAAATAAAGCATAGGATAAAACAACATAAATACAATTTAATAAAGCATAGGATAAAACAACATAAATTCAATTTAATAAAGCATAGGATAAAACAACATAAATACAATTTAATAAAGCACAGGATAAAACAACATAAATAAAATTTAATAAAGCATAGGATAAAACAACATAAATAAAATTTAATAAAGCATAGGATAAAACAACGTAAATACAATTTAATAAAGCATAGGATAAAACATAAATAAAATTTAATAAAGCATAGGATAAAACAACATAAATACAATTTAATAAAGCATAGTTTAAAACAACATAAATACAATTTAATAAAGCATAGTTTAAAACAACATAAATACAATTTAATAAAGCATAGTTTAAAACAACATAAATACAATTTAATAAAGCATAGGATAAAACCACAGAAATACAATTTAATAAAGCATAGGATAAAACAACATAAATACAATTTAAAAAAGCATAGGACAAAACAACATAAATACAATTTAATAAAGCATAGGATAAAACAACATAAATACAATTTAATGAAACATAGGATAAACAACATAAATACAATTTAATAAAGCATTGGACAAAACAACATGAATATGATTTAGTAAAGCATAAGATAAAACAACATGAATACAATTTAATAAAGCATAGGTTAAAACAACATAAATACAATTTAAGAAAGCATAGGATAAAACTACATAAATACATTTTAATAAAGCATAGGATAAAACAACATAAATACAATTTAATAAAGCATAGGTTAAAACAACATAAATACAATTTAATAAAGCATAGGACAAAACAACATAAATACAATTTAATAAAGCATAGGATAAAACAACATAAATACAATTTATAAAGCATAGGATAAAACAACATAAAAACAATTTAATAAAGCATACGATAAAACAACATAAATACAATTTAATAAAGCATAGGATAAAACAACATGAATACAATTTAATAAAGCATAGGCTAAAACAACATAAATACACGTTAATAAAGCATAGGATAAAACAAATTAAATACAATTTAATAAAGCATAGGATAAAACAACATAAATACAATTTAATAAAGCATAGGTTAAAACAACATAAATACAATTTAATAAAGCATAGGATAAAACAACATAAATACAATTTAATAAAGCATAATATAAAACAACATGAATACAATTTAATAAAGCATAGGTTAAAACAACATAAATACAATTTAATAAAGCATAGGATAAAACAACATAAATACAATTTAATAAAGCATAGGTTAAAACAACATAAATACAATTTAATAAAGCATAGGATAAAACAACATAAATACAATTTAATAAAGCATAGGATAAAATAACATAAATAAAATTTAATAAAGCTTAGGTTAAAACAACATAAATACAATTTAATAAAGCATAGGACAAAACAACATAAATACAATTTAATAAAGCATAGGATAAAACAAATTAAATACAATTTAATAAAGCATAGGATAAAACAACATAAATTCAATTTAATAAAGCATAGGATAAAACATCATAAATACAATTTAATAAAGCATAGTTTAAAACAACATAAATACAATTTAATAAAGCATAGTTTAAAACAACATAAATACAATTTAATAAAGCATAGTTTAAAACAACATAAATACAATTTAATAAAGCATTAGATAAAACAACATGAATATAATTTAGTAAAGCATAAGATAAAACAACATGAATACAATTTAATAAAGCATAGGATAAAACAACATAAATACAATTTAATAAAGCATAATATAAAACAACATGAATACAATTTAATAAAGCATAGGTTAAAACAACATAAATACAATTTAATAAAGCATAGGATAAAACAACATAAATACAATTTAATAAAGCATAGGATAAAATAACATAAATAAAATTTAATAAAGCTTAGGTTAAAACAACATAAATACAATTTAATAAAGCATAGGACAAAACAACATAAATACAATTTAATAAAGCATAGGATAAAACAACATAAATACAATTTAATGAAACATAGGATAAACAACATAAATACAATTTAATAAAGCATAGGACAAAACAACATAAATACAATTTAATTAAGCATATGTTAAAACAACATAAATACAATTTAATAAAGCATAAGATAAAACAACATGAATATAATTTAGTAAAGCATAAGATAAAACAACATGAATACAATTTAATAAAGCATAGGATAAAACAACATAAATACAATTTAATAAAGCATAGGATAAAACAAATTAAATACAATTTAATAAAGCATAGGATAAAACAACATAAATTCAATTTAATAAAGCATAGGATAAAACAACATAAATACAATTTAATAAAGCATAGTTTAAAACAACATAAATACAATTTAATAAAGCATAGTTTAAAACAACATAAATACAATTTAATAAAGCATAGTTTAAAACAACATAAATACAATTTAATAAAGCATTAGATAAAACAACATGAATATAATTTAGTAAAGCATAAGATAAAACAACATGAATACAATTTAATAAAGCATAGGATAAAACAACATGAATAAAATTTAATAAAGCATAGGTTAAAACAACATAAATACAATTTAATAAAGCATAGTTTAAAACAACATAAATACAATTTAATAAAGCATAGGATAAAACCACAGAAATACAATTTAATAAAGCATAGGACAAAACAACATAAATACAATTTAATAAAGCATAGGATAAAACAACATAAATACAATTTAATGAAACATAGGATAAACAACATAAATACAATTTAATAAAGCATAGGACAAAACAACATAAATACAATTTAATAAAGCATATGTTAAAACAACATAAATACAATTTAATAAAGCATAAGATAAAACAACATGAATATAATTTAGTAAAGCATAAGATAAAACAACATGAATACAATTTAATAAAGCATAGGTTAAAACAACATAAATACAATTTAAGAAAGCATAGGATAAAACTACATAAATACATTTTAATAAAGCATAGGATAAAACAACATAAATACAATTTAATAAAGCATAGGTTAAAACAACATAAATACAATTTAATAAAGCATAGGACAAAACAACATAAATACAATTTAATAAAGCATAGGATAAAACAACATAAATACAATTTATAAAGCATAGGATAAAACAACATAAATACAATTTAATAAAGCATAGGATAAAACAACATAAATACAATTTAATAAAGCATAGGATAAAACAACATAAATACAATTTAATAAAGCATAGGCTAAAACAACATAAATACACTTTAATAAAGCATAGGATAAAACAAATTAAATACAATTTAATAAAGCATAGGATAAAACAACATAAATTCAATTTAATAAAGCATAGGATAAAACAACATAAATACAATTTAATAAAGCATAGGATAAAACAACATAAATACAATTTAATAAAGCATAAGATAAAACAACATGAATACAATTTAATAAAGCATAGGTTAAAACAACATAAATACAATTGAATAAAGCATAGGATAAAACAACATAAATACAATTTAATAAAGCATAGGTTAAAACAACATAAATACAATTTAATAAAGCATAGGATAAAACAACATAAATACAATTTAATAAAGCATAGGATAAAACAACATAAATAAAATTTAATAAAGCATAGGTTAAAACAACATAAACACAATTTAATAAAGCATAGGACAAAACAACATAAATACAATTTAATAAAGCATAGGATAAAACAACATAAATACAATTTAATGAAACATAGGATAAACAACATAAATACAATTTAATAAAGCATAGGACAAAACAACATAAATACAATTTAATTAAGCATATGTTAAAACAACATAAAAACTATTTAATAAAGCATAAGATAAAACAACATGAATATAATTTAGTAAAGCATAAGATAAAACAACATGAATACAATTTAATAAAGCATAGGATAAAACAACATAAATACAATTTAATAAAGCATAGGCTAAAACTACATAAATACAATTTAATAAAGCATAGGATAAAACAAATTAAATACAATTTAATAAAGCATAGGATAAAACAACATAAATTCAATTTAATAAAGCATAGGATAAAAAAACATAAATACAATTTAATAAAGCATAGGATAAAACAACATAAATACAATTTAATAAAGCATAAGATAAAACAACATGAATACAGTTTAATAAAGCATAGGTTAAAACAACATAAATACAATTTAATAAAGCATAGGATAAAACAACATGAATAAAATTTAATAAAGCATAGGTTAAAACAACATAAATACAATTTAATAAAGCATAAGATAAAACAACATGAATATAATTTAGTAAAGCATAAGATAAAACAACATGAATACAATTTAATAAAGCATAGGATAAAACAACATAAATACAATTTAATAAAGCATAGGCTAAAACTACATAAATACAATTTAATAAAGCATAGGATAAAACAAATTAAATACAATTTAATAAAGCATAGGATAAAACCACAGAAATACAATTTAATAAAGCATAGGATAAAACAACATAAATACAATTTAATAAAGCATAGGATAAAACAACATAAATACAATTTAATAAAGCATAGGATAAAACAACATAAATAAAATTTAATAAAGCATAGGTTAAAACAACATAAATACAATTTAATAAAGCATAGTTTAAAACAACATAAATACAATTTAATAAAGCATAGGATAAAACAACATAAATACAATTTAATGAAACATAGGATAAACAACATAAATACAATTTAATAAAGCATAGGATAAAACAACATAAATACAATTTAATAAAGCATAGGCTAAAACTACATAAATACAATTTAATAAAGCATAGGATAAAACAAATTAAATACAATTTAATAAAGCATAGGATAAAACAACATAAATTCAATTTAATAAAGCATAGGATAAAACAACATAAATAAAATTTAATAAAGCATAGGTTAAAACAACATAAATACAATTTAATAAAGCATCGGACAAAACAACATAAATACAATTTAATAAAGCATAGGATAAAACAACATAAATACAATTTATAAAGCATAGGATAAAACAACATAAATACAATTTAATAAAGCATAGGATAAAACAACATAAATAAAATTTAATAAAGCATAGGTTAAAACAACATAAATACAATTTAATAAAGCATATGATAAAACAACATAAATACAATTTAATAAAGCATAGGGTAAAACCACATAAATACAATTTAATAAAGTACAGGATAAAACAACATAAATACAATTTAATAAAGCATAGGATAAAACAACATGAATACAATTTAATAAAGCATAGGATAAAACAACATAAATACAATTTAATAAAGCATAGGATAAAACAACATAAATACAATTTAATAAAGCATACGTTAAAACATCATAAATACAATTAAATAAAGCATAGGATAAAACAACATAGATACAATTTAATAAAGCATAGGATAAAACAACATAAATTCAATTTAATAAAGCATAGGATAAAACAACATAAATACAATTTAATAAAGCACAGGATAAAACAACATAAATACAATTTAATAAAGCATAGGATAAAACAACATAAATACAATTTAATAAAGCATAGGATAAAACAACATAAATACAATTTAATAAAGCATAGGATAAAACAACATAAATAAAATTTAATAAAGCATAGGTTAAAACAACATAAATACAATTTAATAAACCATAGTTTAAAACAACATAAATACAATTTAATAAAGCATAGGATAAAACAACATAAATACAATTTAATAAAGCATAGGATAAAACAACATAAATACAATTTAATAAAGCATAGGATAAAACAACATAAATACAATTTAATAAAGCATAGGATAAAATAACATAAATAAAATTTAATAAAGCTTAGGTTAAAACAACATAAATACAATTTAATAAAGCATAGGACAAAACAACATAAATACAATTTAATAAAGCATAGGATAAAACAACATAAATACAATTTAATGAAACATAGGATAAACAACATAAATACAATTTAATAAAGCATAGGACAAAACAACATAAATACAATTTAATTAAGCATATGTTAAAACAACATAAATACAATTTAATAAAGCATAAGATAAAACAACATGAATATAATTTAGTAAAGCATAAGATAAAACAACATGAATACAATTTAATAAAGCATAGGATAAAACAACATAAATACAATTTAATAAAGCATAGGATAAAACAAATTAAATACAATTTAATAAAGCATAGGATAAAACAACATAAATTCAATTTAATAAAGCATAGGATAAAACAACATAAATACAATTTAATAAAGCATAGTTTAAAACAACATAAATACAATTTAATAAAGCATAGTTTAAAACAACATAAATACAATTTAATAAAGCATAGTTTAAAACAACATAAATACAATTTAATAAAGCATTAGATAAAACAACATGAATATAATTTAGTAAAGCATAAGATAAAACAACATGAATACAATTTAATAAAGCATAGGATAAAACAACATGAATAAAATTTAATAAAGCATAGGTTAAAACAACATAAATACAATTTAATAAAGCATAGTTTAAAACAACATAAATACAATTTAATAAAGCATAGGATAAAACCACAGAAATACAATTTAATAAAGCATAGGACAAAACAACATAAATACAATTTAATAAAGCATAGGATAAAACAACATAAATACAATTTAATGAAACATAGGATAAACAACATAAATACAATTTAATAAAGCATAGGACAAAACAACATAAATACAATTTAATAAAGCATATGTTAAAACAACATAAATACAATTTAATAATGCATAGTTTAAAACAACATAAATACAATTTAATAAAGCATAGGATAAAACAACATAAATACAATTTAATGAAACATAGGATAAACAACATAAATACAATTTAATAAAGCATAGGACAAAACAACATAAATACAATTTAATTAAGCATATGTTAAAACAACATAAATACAATTTAATAAAGCATAGGATAAAACAACATAAATACAATTTAATAAAGCATAGGATAAAACAACATAAATAAAATTTAATAAAGCATAAGATAAAACAACATGAATATAATTTAGTAAAGCATAAGATAAAACAACATAAATACAATTTAATAAAGCATAGTTTAAAACAACATAAATACAATTTAATAAAGCATAGGATAAAACCACAGAAATACAATTTAATAAAGCATAGGATAAAACAACATAAATACAATTTAATAAAGCATAGGATAAAACAACATAAATACAATTTAATAAAGCATATGATAAAACAACATAAATACAATTTAATAAAGCATAGGATAAAACAACATGAATAAAATTTAATAAAGCATAGGTTAAAACAACATAAATACAATTTAATAAAGCATAGTTTAAAACAACATAAATACAATTTAATAAAGCATAGGATAAAACAACATAAATACAATTTAATGAAACATAGGATAAACAACATAAATACAATTTAATAAAGCATAGGACAAAACAACATAAATACAATTTAATTAAGCATATGTTAAAACAACATAAATACTATTTAATAAAGCATAAGATAAAACAACATGAATATAATTTAGTAAAGCATAAGATAAAACAACATGAATACAATTTAATAAAGCATAGGATAAAACAACATAAATACAATTTAATAAAGCATAGGCTAAAACTACATAAATACAATTTAATAAAGCATAGGATAAAACAAATTAACTACAATTTAATAAAGCATAGGATAAAACAACATAAATTCAATTTAATAAAGCATAGGATAAAACAACATAAATAAAATTTAATAAAGCATAGGTTAAAACAACATAAATACAATTTAATAAAGCATCGGACAAAACTACATAAATACAATTTAATAAAGCATAGGATAAAACAACATAAATACAATTTAATAAAGCATAGGTTAAAACAACATAAATACAATTTAATAAAGCATAGGATAAAACAACATAAATACAATTTAATAAAGCATAGGATAAAACAACATAAATAAAATTTAATAAAGCATAGGTTAAAACAACATAAATACAATTTAATAAAGCATAGGATAAAACAACATAAATACAATTTAATAAAGCATAGGATAAAACAACATAAATACTTTTTAATAAAGCATAGGATAAAACCACATAAATACAATTTAATAAAGTACAGGATAAAACAACATAAATACAATTTAATAAAGCATAGGATAAAACAACATAAATACAATTTAATAAAGCATAGGATAAAACAACATAAATACAATTTAATAAAGCATAGGATAACATAACATAAATACAATTTAATAAAGCATACGTTAAAACATCATAAATACAATTAAATAAAGCATAGGATAAAACAACATAAATACAATTTAATAAAGCATAGGATAAAACAACATAAATTCAATTTAATAAAGCATAGGATAAAACAACATAAATACAATTTAATAAAGCACAGGATAAAACAACATAAATAAAATTTAATAAAGCATAGGATAAAACAACATAAATAAAATTTAATAAAGCATAGGATAAAACAACGTAAATACAATTTAATAAAGCATAGGATAAAACATAAATAAAATTTAATAAAGCATAGGATAAAACAACATAAATACAATTTAATAAAGCATAGTTTAAAACAACATAAATACAATTTAATAAAGCATAGTTTAAAACAACATAAATACAATTTAATAAAGCATAGTTTAAAACAACATAAATACAATTTAATAAAGCATAGGATAAAACCACAGAAATACAATTTAATAAAGCATAGGATAAAACAACATAAATACAATTTAATAAAGCATAGGACAAAACAACATAAATACAATTTAATAAAGCATAGGATAAAACAACATAAATACAATTTAATGAAACATAGGATAAACAACATAAATACAATTTAATAAAGCATTGGACAAAACAACATGAATATGATTTAGTAAAGCATAAGATAAAACAACATGAATACAATTTAATAAAGCATAGGTTAAAACAACATAAATACAATTTAAGAAAGCATAGGATAAAACTACATAAATACATTTTAATAAAGCATAGGATAAAACAACATAAATACAATTTAATAAAGCATAGGTTAAAACAACATAAATACAATTTAATAAAGCATAGGACAAAACAACATAAATACAATTTAATAAAGCATAGGATAAAACAACATAAATACAATTTATAAAGCATAGGATAAAACAACATAAAAACAATTTAATAAAGCATACGATAAAACAACATAAATACAATTTAATAAAGCATAGGATAAAACAACATGAATACAATTTAATAAAGCATAGGCTAAAACAACATAAATACACGTTAATAAAGCATAGGATAAAACAAATTAAATACAATTTAATAAAGCATAGGATAAAACAACATAAATACAATTTAATAAAGCATAGGTTAAAACAACATAAATACAATTTAATAAAGCATAGGATAAAACAACATAAATACAATTTAATAAAGCATAATATAAAACAACATGAATACAATTTAATAAAGCATAGGTTAAAACAACATAAATACAATTTAATAAAGCATAGGATAAAACAACATAAATACAATTTAATAAAGCATAGGTTAAAACAACATAAATACAATTTAATAAAGCATAGGATAAAACAACATAAATACAATTTAATAAAGCATAGGATAAAATAACATAAATAAAATTTAATAAAGCTTAGGTTAAAACAACATAAATACAATTTAATAAAGCATAGGACAAAACAACATAAATACAATTTAATAAAGCATAGGATAAAACAAATTAAATACAATTTAATAAAGCATAGGATAAAACAACATAAATTCAATTTAATAAAGCATAGGATAAAACATCATAAATACAATTTAATAAAGCATAGTTTAAAACAACATAAATACAATTTAATAAAGCATAGTTTAAAACAACATAAATACAATTTAATAAAGCATAGTTTAAAACAACATAAATACAATTTAATAAAGCATTAGATAAAACAACATGAATATAATTTAGTAAAGCATAAGATAAAACAACATGAATACAATTTAATAAAGCATAGGATAAAACAACATAAATACAATTTAATAAAGCATAATATAAAACAACATGAATACAATTTAATAAAGCATAGGTTAAAACAACATAAATACAATTTAATAAAGCATAGGATAAAACAACATAAATACAATTTAATAAAGCATAGGATAAAATAACATAAATAAAATTTAATAAAGCTTAGGTTAAAACAACATAAATACAATTTAATAAAGCATAGGACAAAACAACATAAATACAATTTAATAAAGCATAGGATAAAACAACATAAATACAATTTAATGAAACATAGGATAAACAACATAAATACAATTTAATAAAGCATAGGACAAAACAACATGAATACAATTTAATTAAGCATATGTTAAAACAACATAAATACAATTTAATAAAGCATAAGATAAAACAACATGAATATAATTTAGTAAAGCATAAGATAAAACAACATGAATACAATTTAATAAAGCATAGGATAAAACAACATAAATACAATTTAATAAAGCATAGGATAAAACAAATTAAATACAATTTAATAAAGCATAGGATAAAACAACATAAATTCAATTTAATAAAGCATAGGATAAAACAACATAAATACAATTTAATAAAGCATAGTTTAAAACAACATAAATACAATTTAATAAAGCATAGTTTAAAACAACATAAATACAATTTAATAAAGCATAGTTTAAAACAACATAAATACAATTTAATAAAGCATTAGATAAAACAACATGAATATAATTTAGTAAAGCATAAGATAAAACAACATGAATACAATTTAATAAAGCATAGGATAAAACAACATGAATAAAATTTAATAAAGCATAGGTTAAAACAACATAAATACAATTTAATAAAGCATAGTTTAAAACAACATAAATACAATTTAATAAAGCATAGGATAAAACCACAGAAATACAATTTAATAAAGCATAGGACAAAACAACATAAATACAATTTAATAAAGCATAGGATAAAACAACATAAATACAATTTAATGAAACATAGGATAAACAACATAAATACAATTTAATAAAGCATAGGACAAAACAACATAAATACAATTTAATAAAGCATATGTTAAAACAACATAAATACAATTTAATAAAGCATAAGATAAAACAACATGAATATAATTTAGTAAAGCATAAGATAAAACAACATGAATACAATTTAATAAAGCATAGGTTAAAACAACATAAATACAATTTAAGAAAGCATAGGATAAAACTACATAAATACATTTTAATAAAGCATAGGTTAAAACAACATAAATACAATTTAATAAAGCATAGGACAAAACAACATAAATACAATTTAATAAAGCATAGGATAAAACAACATAAATACAATTTATAAAGCATAGGATAAAACAACATAAATACAATTTAATAAAGCATAGGATAAAACAACATAAATACAATTTAATAAAGCATAGGATAAAACAACATAAATACAATTTAATAAAGCATAGGCTAAAACAACATAAATACACTTTAATAAAGCATAGGATAAAACAAATTAAATACAATTTAGTAAAGCATAGGATAAAACAACATAAATTCAATTTAATAAAGCATAGGATAAAACAACATAAATACAATTTAATAAAGCATAGGATAAAACAACATAAATACAATTTAATAAAGCATAAGATAAAACAACATGAATACAATTTAATAAAGCATAGGTTAAAACAACATAAATACAATTGAATAAAGCATAGGATAAAACAACATAAATACAATTTAATAAAGCATAGGTTAAAACAACATAAATACAATTTAATAAAGCATAGGATAAAACAACATAAATACAATTTAATAAAGCATAGGATAAAACAACATAAATAAAATTTAATAAAGCATAGGTTAAAACAACATAAACACAATTTAATAAAGCATAGGACAAAACAACATAAATACAATTTAATAAAGCATAGGATAAAACAACATAAATACAATTTAATGAAACATAGGATAAACAACATAAATACAATTTAATAAAGCATAGGACAAAACAACATAAATACAATTTAATTAAGCATATGTTAAAACAACATAAAAACTATTTAATAAAGCATAAGATAAAACAACATGAATATAATTTAGTAAAGCATAAGATAAAACAACATGAATACAATTTAATAAAGCATAGGATAAAACAACATAAATACAATTTAATAAAGCATAGGCTAAAACTACATAAATACAATTTAATAAAGCATAGGATAAAACAAATTAAATACAATTTAATAAAGCATAGGATAAAACAACATAAATTCAATTTAATAAAGCATAGGATAAAAAAACATAAATACAATTTAATAAAGCATAGGATAAAACAACATAAATACAATTTAATAAAGCATAAGATAAAACAACATGAATACAGTTTAATAAAGCATAGGTTAAAACAACATAAATACAATTTAATAAAGCATAGGATAAAACAACATGAATAAAATTTAATAAAGCATAGGTTAAAACAACATAAATACAATTTAATAAAGCATAAGATAAAACAACATGAATATAATTTAGTAAAGCATAAGATAAAACAACATGAATACAATTTAATAAAGCATAGGATAAAACAACATAAATACAATTTAATAAAGCATAGGCTAAAACTACATAAATACAATTTAATAAAGCATAGGATAAAACAAATTAAATACAATTTAATAAAGCATAGGATAAAACCACAGAAATACAATTTAATAAAGCATAGGATAAAACAACATAAATACAATTTAATAAAGCATAGGATAAAACAACATAAATACAATTTAATAAAGCATAGGATAAAACAACATAAATAAAATTTAATAAAGCATAGGTTAAAACAACATAAATACAATTTAATAAAGCATAGTTTAAAACAACATAAATACAATTTAATAAAGCATAGGATAAAACAACATAAATACAATTTAATGAAACATAGGATAAACAACATAAATACAATTTAATAAAGCATAGGATAAAACAACATAAATACAATTTAATAAAGCATAGGCTAAAACTACATAAATACAATTTAATAAAGCATAGGATAAAACAAATTAAATACAATTTAATAAAGCATAGGATAAAACAACATAAATTCAATTTAATAAAGCATAGGATAAAACAACATAAATAAAATTTAATAAAGCATAGGTTAAAACAACATAAATACAATTTAATAAAGCATCGGACAAAACAACATAAATACAATTTAATAAAGCATAGGATAAAACAACATAAATACAATTTATAAAGCATAGGATAAAACAACATAAATACAATTTAATAAAGCATAGGATAAAACAACATAAATAAAATTTAATAAAGCATAGGTTAAAACAACATAAATACAATTTAATAAAGCATATGATAAAACAACATAAATACAATTTAATAAAGCATAGGGTAAAACCACATAAATACAATTTAATAAAGTACAGGATAAAACAACATAAATACAATTTAATAAAGCATAGGATAAAACAACATTAATACAATTTAATAAAGCATAGGATAAAACAACATAAATACAATTTAATAAAGCATAGGATAAAACAACATAAATACAATTTAATAAAGCATACGTTAAAACATCATAAATACAATTAAATAAAGCATAGGATAAAACAACATAAATACAATTTAATAAAGCATAGGATAAAACAACATAAATTCAATTTAATAAAGCATAGGATAAAACAACATAAATACAATTTAATAAAGCACAGGATAAAACAACATAAATACAATTTAATAAAGCATAGGATAAAACAACATAAATACAATTTAATAAAGCATAGGATAAAACAACATAAATACAATTTAATAAAGCATAGGATAAAACAACATAAATAAAATTTAATAAAGCATAGGTTAAAACAACATAAATACAATTTAATAAACCATAGTTTAAAACAACATAAATACAATTTAATAAAGCATAGGATAAAACAACATAAATACAATTTAATAAAGCATAGGATAAAACAACATAAATACAATTTAATAAAGCATAGGATAAAACAACATAAATACAATTTAATAAAGCATAGGATAAAATAACATAAATAAAATTTAATAAAGCTTAGGTTAAAACAACATAAATACAATTTAATAAAGCATAGGACAAAACAACATAAATACAATTTAATAAAGCATAGGATAAAACAACATAAATACAATTTAATGAAACATAGGATAAACAACATAAATACAATTTAATAAAGCATAGGACAAAACAACATAAATACAATTTAATTAAGCATATGTTAAAACAACATAAATACAATTTAATAAAGCATAAGATAAAACAACATGAATATAATTTAGTAAAGCATAAGATAAAACAACATGAATACAATTTAATAAAGCATAGGATAAAACAACATAAATACAATTTAATAAAGCATAGGATAAAACAAATTAAATACAATTTAATAAAGCATAGGATAAAACAACATAAATTCAATTTAATAAAGCATAGGATAAAACAACATAAATACAATTTAATAAAGCATAGTTTAAAACAACATAAATACAATTTAATAAAGCATAGTTTAAAACAACATAAATACAATTTAATAAAGCATAGTTTAAAACAACATAAATACAATTTAATAAAGCATTAGATAAAACAACATGAATATAATTTAGTAAAGCATAAGATAAAACAACATGAATACAATTTAATAAAGCATAGGATAAAACAACATGAATAAAATTTAATAAAGCATAGGTTAAAACAACATAAATACAATTTAATAAAGCATAGTTTAAAACAACATAAATACAATTTAATAAAGCATAGGATAAAACCACAGAAATACAATTTAATAAAGCATAGGACAAAACAACATAAATACAATTTAATAAAGCATAGGATAAAACAACATAAATACAATTTAATGAAACATAGGATAAACAACATAAATACAATTTAATAAAGCATAGGACAAAACAACATAAATACAATTTAATAAAGCATATGTTAAAACAACATAAATACAATTTAATAAAGCATAGGACAAAACAACATAAATACAATTTAATAAAGCATAGGATAAAACAACATAAATACAATTTATAAAGCATAGGATAAAACAACATAAATACAATTTAATAAAGCATAGGATAAAACAACATAAATACAATTTAATAAAGCATAGGATAAAACAACATAAATACAATTTAATAAAGCATAGGCTAAAACAACATAAATACACTTTAATAAAGCATAGGATAAAACAAATTAAATACAATTTAATAAAGCATAGGATAAAACAACATAAATTCAATTTAATAAAGCATAGGATAAAACAACATAAATACAATTTAATAAAGCATAGGATAAAACAACATAAATACAATTTAATAAAGCATAAGATAAAACAACATGAATACAATTTAATAAAGCATAGGTTAAAACAACATAAATACAATTGAATAAAGCATACGATAAAACAACATAAATACAATTTAATAAAGCATAGGTTAAAACAACATAAATACAATTTAATAAAGCATAGGATAAAACAACATAAATACAATTTAATAAAGCATAGGATAAAACAACATAAATAAAATTTAATAAAGCATAGGTTAAAACAACATAAATACAATTTAATAAAGCATAGGACAAAACAACATAAATACAATTTAATAAAGCATAGGATAAAACAACATAAATACAATTTAATGAAACATAGGATAAACAACATAAATACAATTTAATAAAGCATAGGACAAAACAACATAAATACAATTTAATTAAGCATATGTTAAAACAACATAAAAACTATTTAATAAAGCATAAGATAAAACAACATGAATATAATTTAGTAAAGCATAAGATAAAACAACATGAATACAATTTAATAAAGCATAGGATAAAACAACATAAATACAATTTAATAAAGCATAGGCTAAAACTACATAAATACAATTTAATAAAGCATAGGATAAAACAAATTAAATACAATTTAATAAAGCATAGGATAAAACAACATAAATTCAATTTAATAAAGCATAGGATAAAAAAACATAAATACAATTTAATAAAGCATAGGATAAAACAACATAAATACAATTTAATAAAGCATAAGATAAAACAACATGAATACAGTTTAATAAAGCATAGGTTAAAACAACATAAATACAATTTAATAAAGCATAGGATAAAACAACATGAATAAAATTTAATAAAGCATAGGTTAAAACAACATAAATACAATTTAATAAAGCATAAGATAAAACAACATGAATATAATTTAGTAAAGCATAAGATAAAACAACATGAATACAATTTAATAAAGCATAGGATAAAACAACATAAATACAATTTAATAAAGCATAGGCTAAAACTACATAAATACAATTTAATAAAGCATAGGATAAAACAAATTAAATACAATTTAATAAAGCATAGGATAAAACCACAGAAATACAATTTAATAAAGCATAGGATAAAACAACATAAATACAATTTAATAAAGCATAGGATAAAACAACATAAATACAATTTAATAAAGCATAGGATAAAACAACATAAATAAAATTTAATAAAGCATAGGTTAAAACAACATAAATACAATTTAATAAAGCATAGTTTAAAACAACATAAATACAATTTAATAAAGCATAGGATAAAACAACATAAATACAATTTAATGAAACATAGGATAAACAACATAAATACAATTTAATAAAGCATAGGATAAAACAACATAAATACAATTTAATAAAGCATAGGATAAAACAACATAAATAAAATTTAATAAAGCATAGGTTAAAACAACATAAATACAATTTAATAAAGCATAGGTTAAAACAACATAAATACAATTTAATAAAGCATAGTTTAAAACAACATAAATACAATTTAATAAAGCATAGGATAAAACAACATAAATACAATTTAATGAAACATAGGATAAACAACATAAATACAATTTAATAAAGCATAGGATAAAACAACATAAATACAATTTAATAAAGCATAGGCTAAAACTACATAAATACAATTTAATAAAGCATAGGATAAAACAAATTAAATACAATTTAATAAAGCATAGGATAAAACAACATAAATTCAATTTAATAAAGCATAGGATAAAACAACATAAATAAAATTTAATAAAGCATAGGTTAAAACAACATAAATACAATTTAATAAAGCATCGGACAAAACAACATAAATACAATTTAATAAAGCATAGGATAAAACAACATAAATACAATTTATAAAGCATAGGATAAAACAACATAAATACAATTTAATAAAGCATAGGATAAAACAACATAAATACAATTTAATAAAGCATAGGATAAAACAACATAAATACAATTTAATAAAGCATAGGATAAAACAACATAAATACAATTTAATAAAGCATAGGATAAAATAACATAAATAAAATTTAATAAAGCTTAGGTTAAAACAACATAAATACAATTTAATAAAGCATAGGACAAAACAACATAAATACAATTTAATAAAGCATAGGATAAAACAACATAAATACAATTTAATGAAACATAGGATAAACAACATAAATACAATTTAATAAAGCATAGGACAAAACAACATAAATACAATTTAATTAAGCATATGTTAAAACAACATAAATACAATTTAATAAAGCATAAGATAAAACAACATGAATATAATTTAGTAAAGCATAAGATAAAACAACATGAATACAATTTAATAAAGCATAGGATAAAACAACATAAATACAATTTAATAAAGCATAGGATAAAACAAATTAAATACAATTTAATAAAGCATAGGATAAAACAACATAAATTCAATTTAATAAAGCATAGGATAAAACAACATAAATACAATTTAATAAAGCATAGTTTAAAACAACATAAATACAATTTAATAAAGCATAGTTTAAAACAACATAAATACAATTTAATAAAGCATAGTTTAAAACAACATAAATACAATTTAATAAAGCATTAGATAAAACAACATGAATATAATTTAGTAAAGCATAAGATAAAACAACATGAATACAATTTAATAAAGCATAGGATAAAACAACATGAATAAAATTTAATAAAGCATAGGTTAAAACAACATAAATACAATTTAATAAAGCATAGTTTAAAACAACATAAATACAATTTAATAAAGCATAGGATAAAACCACAGAAATACAATTTAATAAAGCATAGGACAAAACAACATAAATACAATTTAATAAAGCATAGGATAAAACAACATAAATACAATTTAATGAAACATAGGATAAACAACATAAATACAATTTAATAAAGCATAGGACAAAACAACATAAATACAATTTAATAAAGCATATGTTAAAACAACATAAATACAATTTAATAAAGCATAAGATAAAACAACATGAATATAATTTAGTAAAGCATAAGATAAAACAACATGAATACAATTTAATAAAGCATAGGTTAAAACAACATAAATACAATTTAAGAAAGCATAGGATAAACTACATAAATACATTTTAATAAAGCATAGGATAAAACAACATAAATACAATTTAATAAAGCATAGGTTAAAACAACATAAATACAATTTAATAAAGCATCGGACAAAACAACATAAATACAATTTAATAAAGCATAGGATAAAACAACATAAATACAATTTATAAAGCATAGGATAAAACAACATAAATACAATTTAATAAAGCATAGGATAAAACAACATAAATAAAATTTAATAAAGCATAGGTTAAAACAACATAAATACAATTTAATAAAGCATATGATAAAACAACATAAATACAATTTAATAAAGCATAGGGTAAAACCACATAAATACAATTTAATAAAGTACAGGATAAAACAACATAAATACAATTTAATAAAGCATAGGATAAAACAACATTAATACAATTTAATAAAGCATAGGATAAAACAACATAAATACAATTTAATAAAGCATAGGATAAAACAACATAAATACAATTTAATAAAGCATACGTTAAAACATCATAAATACAATTAAATAAAGCATAGGATAAAACAACATAAATACAATTTAATAAAGCATAGGATAAAACAACATAAATTCAATTTAATAAAGCATAGGATAAAACAACATAAATACAATTTAATAAAGCACAGGATAAAACAACATAAATACAATTTAATAAAGCATAGGATAAAACAACATAAATACAATTTAATAAAGCATAGGATAAAACAACATAAATACAATTTAATAAAGCATAGGATAAAACAACATAAATAAAATTTAATAAAGCATAGGTTAAAACAACATAAATACAATTTAATAAACCATAGTTTAAAACAACATAAATACAATTTAATAAAGCATAGGATAAAACAACATAAATACAATTTAATAAAGCATAGGATAAAACAACATAAATACAATTTAATAAAGCATAGGATAAAACAACATAAATACAATTTAATAAAGCATAGGATAAAATAACATAAATAAAATTTAATAAAGCTTAGGTTAAAACAACATAAATACAATTTAATAAAGCATAGGACAAAACAACATAAATACAATTTAATAAAGCATAGGATAAAACAACATAAATACAATTTAATGAAACATAGGATAAACAACATAAATACAATTTAATAAAGCATAGGACAAAACAACATAAATACAATTTAATTAAGCATATGTTAAAACAACATAAATACAATTTAATAAAGCATAAGATAAAACAACATGAATATAATTTAGTAAAGCATAAGATAAAACAACATGAATACAATTTAATAAAGCATAGGATAAAACAACATAAATACAATTTAATAAAGCATAGGATAAAACAAATTAAATACAATTTAATAAAGCATAGGATAAAACAACATAAATTCAATTTAATAAAGCATAGGATAAAACAACATAAATACAATTTAATAAAGCATAGTTTAAAACAACATAAATACAATTTAATAAAGCATAGTTTAAAACAACATAAATACAATTTAATAAAGCATAGTTTAAAACAACATAAATACAATTTAATAAAGCATTAGATAAAACAACATGAATATAATTTAGTAAAGCATAAGATAAAACAACATGAATACAATTTAATAAAGCATAGGATAAAACAACATGAATAAAATTTAATAAAGCATAGGTTAAAACAACATAAATACAATTTAATAAAGCATAGTTTAAAACAACATAAATACAATTTAATAAAGCATAGGATAAAACCACAGAAATACAATTTAATAAAGCATAGGACAAAACAACATAAATACAATTTAATAAAGCATAGGATAAAACAACATAAATACAATTTAATGAAACATAGGATAAACAACATAAATACAATTTAATAAAGCATAGGACAAAACAACATAAATACAATTTAATAAAGCATATGTTAAAACAACATAAATACAATTTAATAAAGCATAGGACAAAACAACATAAATACAATTTAATAAAGCATAGGATAAAACAACATAAATACAATTTATAAAGCATAGGATAAAACAACATAAATACAATTTAATAAAGCATAGGATAAAACAACATAAATACAATTTAATAAAGCATAGGATAAAACAACATAAATACAATTTAATAAAGCATAGGCTAAAACAACATAAATACACTTTAATAAAGCATAGGATAAAACAAATTAAATACAATTTAATAAAGCATAGGATAAAACAACATAAATTCAATTTAATAAAGCATAGGATAAAACAACATAAATACAATTTAATAAAGCATAGGATAAAACAACATAAATACAATTTAATAAAGCATAAGATAAAACAACATGAATACAATTTAATAAAGCATAGGTTAAAACAACATAAATACAATTGAATAAAGCATACGATAAAACAACATAAATACAATTTAATAAAGCATAGGTTAAAACAACATAAATACAATTTAATAAAGCATAGGATAAAACAACATAAATACAATTTAATAAAGCATAGGATAAAACAACATAAATAAAATTTAATAAAGCATAGGTTAAAACAACATAAATACAATTTAATAAAGCATAGGACAAAACAACATAAATACAATTTAATAAAGCATAGGATAAAACAACATAAATACAATTTAATGAAACATAGGATAAACAACATAAATACAATTTAATAAAGCATAGGACAAAACAACATAAATACAATTTAATTAAGCATATGTTAAAACAACATAAAAACTATTTAATAAAGCATAAGATAAAACAACATGAATATAATTTAGTAAAGCATAAGATAAAACAACATGAATACAATTTAATAAAGCATAGGATAAAACAACATAAATACAATTTAATAAAGCATAGGCTAAAACTACATAAATACAATTTAATAAAGCATAGGATAAAACAAATTAAATACAATTTAATAAAGCATAGGATAAAACAACATAAATTCAATTTAATAAAGCATAGGATAAAAAAACATAAATACAATTTAATAAAGCATAGGATAAAACAACATAAATACAATTTAATAAAGCATAAGATAAAACAACATGAATACAGTTTAATAAAGCATAGGTTAAAACAACATAAATACAATTTAATAAAGCATAGGATAAAACAACATGAATAAAATTTAATAAAGCATAGGTTAAAACAACATAAATACAATTTAATAAAGCATAAGATAAAACAACATGAATATAATTTAGTAAAGCATAAGATAAAACAACATGAATACAATTTAATAAAGCATAGGATAAAACAACATAAATACAATTTAATAAAGCATAGGCTAAAACTACATAAATACAATTTAATAAAGCATAGGATAAAACAAATTAAATACAATTTAATAAAGCATAGGATAAAACCACAGAAATACAATTTAATAAAGCATAGGATAAAACAACATAAATACAATTTAATAAAGCATAGGATAAAACAACATAAATACAATTTAATAAAGCATAGGATAAAACAACATAAATAAAATTTAATAAAGCATAGGTTAAAACAACATAAATACAATTTAATAAAGCATAGTTTAAAACAACATAAATACAATTTAATAAAGCATAGGATAAAACAACATAAATACAATTTAATGAAACATAGGATAAACAACATAAATACAATTTAATAAAGCATAGGATAAAACAACATAAATACAATTTAATAAAGCATAGGATAAAACAACATAAATAAAATTTAATAAAGCATAGGTTAAAACAACATAAATACAATTTAATAAAGCATAGGTTAAAACAACATAAATACAATTTAATAAAGCATAGTTTAAAACAACATAAATACAATTTAATAAAGCATAGGATAAAACAACATAAATACAATTTAATGAAACATAGGATAAACAACATAAATACAATTTAATAAAGCATAGGATAAAACAACATAAATACAATTTAATAAAGCATAGGCTAAAACTACATAAATACAATTTAATAAAGCATAGGATAAAACAAATTAAATACAATTTAATAAAGCATAGGATAAAACAACATAAATTCAATTTAATAAAGCATAGGATAAAACAACATAAATAAAATTTAATAAAGCATAGGTTAAAACAACATAAATACAATTTAATAAAGCATCGGACAAAACAACATAAATACAATTTAATAAAGCATAGGATAAAACAACATAAATACAATTTATAAAGCATAGGATAAAACAACATAAATACAATTTAATAAAGCATAGGATAAAACAACATAAATAAAATTTAATAAAGCATAGGTTAAAACAACATAAATACAATTTAATAAAGCATATGATAAAACAACATAAATACAATTTAATAAAGCATAGGGTAAAACCACATAAATACAATTTAATAAAGTACAGGATAAAACAACATAAATACAATTTAATAAAGCATAGGATAAAACAACATAAATACAATTTAATAAAGCATAGGATAAAACAACATAAATACAATTTAATAAAGCATAGGATAAAACAACATAAATACAATTTAATAAAGCATACGTTAAAACATCATAAATACAATTAAATAAAGCATAGGATAAAACAACATAAATACAATTTAATAAAGCATAGCATAAAACAACATAAATTCAATTTAATAAAGCATAGGATAAAACAACATAAATACAATTTAATAAAGCACAGGATAAAACAACATAAATACAATTTAATAAAGCATAGGATAAAACAACATAAATACAATTTAATAAAGCATAGGATAAAACAACATAAATACAATTTAATAAAGCATAGGATAAAACAACATAAATAAAATTTAATAAAGCATAGGTTAAAACAACATAAATACAATTTAATAAAGCATAGTTTAAAACAACATAAATACAATTTAATAAAGCATAGGATAAAACAACATAAATACAATTTAATAAAGCATAGGATAAAACAACATAAATACAATTTAATAAAGCATAGGATAAAACAACATAAATACAATTTAATAAAGCATAGGATAAAATAACATAAATAAAATTTAATAAAGCTTAGGTTAAAACAACATAAATACAATTTAATAAAGCATAGGACAAAACAACATAAATACAATTTAATAAAGCATAGGATAAAACAACATAAATACAATTTAATGAAACATAGGATAAACAACATAAATACAATTTAATAAAGCATAGGACAAAACAACATAAATACAATTTAATTAAGCATATGTTAAAACAACATAAATACAATTTAATAAAGCATAAGATAAAACAACATGAATATAATTTAGTAAAGCATAAGATAAAACAACATGAATACAATTTAATAAAGCATAGGATAAAACAACATAAATACAATTTAATAAAGCATAGGATAAAACAAATTAAATACAATTTAATAAAGCATAGGATAAAACAACATAAATTCAATTTAATAAAGCATAGGATAAAACAACATAAATACAATTTAATAAAGCATAGTTTAAACAACATAAATACAATTTAATAAAGCATAGTTTAAAACAACATAAATACAATTTAATAAAGCATAGTTTAAAACAACATAAATACAATTTAATAAAGCATTAGATAAAACAACATGAATATAATTTAGTAAAGCATAAGATAAAACAACATGAATACAATTTAATAAAGCATAGGATAAAACAACATGAATAAAATTTAATAAAGCATAGGTTAAAACAACATAAATACAATTTAATAAAGCATAGTTTAAAACAACATAAATACAATTTAATAAAGCATAGGATAAAACCACAGAAATACAATTTAATAAAGCATAGGACAAAACAACATAAATACAATTTAATAAAGCATAGGATAAAACAACATAAATACAATTTAATGAAACATAGGATAAACAACATAAATACAATTTAATAAAGCATAGGACAAAACAACATAAATACAATTTAATAAAGCATATGTTAAAACAACATAAATACAATTTAATAAAGCATAAGATAAAACAACATGAATATAATTTAGTAAAGCATAAGATAAAACAACATGAATACAATTTAATAAAGCATAGGTTAAAACAACATAAATACAATTTAAGAAAGCATAGGATAAACTACATAAATACATTTTAATAAAGCATAGGATAAAACAACATAAATACAATTTAATAAAGCATAGGTTAAAACAACATAAATACAATTTAATAAAGCATAGGACAAAACAACATAAATACAATTTAATAAAGCATAGGATAAAACAACATAAATACAATTTATAAAGCATAGGATAAAACAACATAAATACAATTTAATAAAGCATAGGATAAAACAACATAAATACAATTTAATAAAGCATAGGATAAAACAACATAAATACAATTTAATAAAGCATAGGCTAAAACAACATAAATACACTTTAATAAAGCATAGGATAAAACAAATTAAATACAATTTAATAAAGCATAGGATAAAACAACATAAATTCAATTTAATAAAGCATAGGATAAAACAACATAAATACAATTTAATAAAGCATAGGATAAAACAACATAAATACAATTTAATAAAGCATAAGATAAAACAACATGAATACAATTTAATAAAGCATAGGTTAAAACAACATAAATACAATTGAATAAAGCATACGATAAAACAACATAAATACAATTTAATAAAGCATAGGTTAAAACAACATAAATACAATTTAATAAAGCATAGGATAAAACAACATAAATACAATTTAATAAAGCATAGGATAAAACAACATAAATAAAATTTAATAAAGCATAGGTTAAAACAACATAAATACAATTTAATAAAGCATAGGACAAAACAACATAAATACAATTTAATAAAGCATAGGATAAAACAACATAAATACAATTTAATGAAACATAGGATAAACAACATAAATACAATTTAATAAAGCATAGGACAAAACAACATAAATACAATTTAATTAAGCATATGTTAAAACAACATAAAAACTATTTAATAAAGCATAAGATAAAACAACATGAATATAATTTAGTAAAGCATAAGATAAAACAACATGAATACAATTTAATAAAGCATAGGATAAAACAACATAAATACAATTTAATAAAGCATAGGCTAAAACTACATAAATACAATTTAATAAAGCATAGGATAAAACAAATTAAATACAATTTAATAAAGCATAGGATAAAACAACATAAATTCAATTTAATAAAGCATAGGATAAAAAAACATAAATACAATTTAATAAAGCATAGGATAAAACAACATAAATACAATTTAATAAAGCATAAGATAAAACAACATGAATACAGTTTAATAAAGCATAGGTTAAAACAACATAAATACAATTTAATAAAGCATAGGATAAAACAACATGAATAAAATTTAATAAAGCATAGGTTAAAACAACATAAATACAATTTAATAAAGCATAAGATAAAACAACATGAATATAATTTAGTAAAGCATAAGATAAAACAACATGAATACAATTTAATAAAGCATAGGATAAAACAACATAAATACAATTTAATAAAGCATAGGCTAAAACTACATAAATACAATTTAATAAAGCATAGGATAAAACAAATTAAATACAATTTAATAAAGCATAGGATAAAACCACAGAAATACAATTTAATAAAGCATAGGATAAAACAACATAAATACAATTTAATAAAGCATAGGATAAAACAACATAAATACAATTTAATAAAGCATAGGATAAAACAACATAAATAAAATTTAATAAAGCATAGGTTAAAACAACATAAATACAATTTAATAAAGCATAGTTTAAAACAACATAAATACAATTTAATAAAGCATAGGATAAAACAACATAAATACAATTTAATGAAACATAGGATAAACAACATAAATACAATTTAATAAAGCATAGGATAAAACAACATAAATACAATTTAATAAAGCATAGGCTAAAACTACATAAATACAATTTAATAAAGCATAGGATAAAACAAATTAAATACAATTTAATAAAGCATAGGATAAAACAACATAAATTCAATTTAATAAAGCATAGGATAAAACAACATAAATAAAATTTAATAAAGCATAGGTTAAAACAACATAAATACAATTTAATAAAGCATCGGACAAAACAACATAAATACAATTTAATAAAGCATAGGATAAAACAACATAAATACAATTTATAAAGCATAGGATAAAACAACATAAATACAATTTAATAAAGCATAGGATAAAACAACATAAATAAAATTTAATAAAGCATAGGTTAAAACAACATAAATACAATTTAATAAAGCATATGATAAAACAACATAAATACAATTTAATAAAGCATAGGGTAAAACCACATAAATACAATTTAATAAAGTACAGGATAAAACAACATAAATACAATTTAATAAAGCATAGGATAAAACAACATAAATACAATTTAATAAAGCATAGGATAAAACAACATAAATACAATTTAATAAAGCATAGGATAAAACAACATAAATACAATTTAATAAAGCATACGTTAAAACATCATAAATACAATTAAATAAAGCATAGGATAAAACAACATAAATACAATTTAATAAAGCATAGGATAAAACAACATAAATTCAATTTAATAAAGCATAGGATAAAACAACATAAATACAATTTAATAAAGCACAGGATAAAACAACATAAATACAATTTAATAAAGCATAGGATAAAACAACATAAATACAATTTAATAAAGCATAGGATAAAACAACATAAATACAATTTAATAAAGCATAGGATAAAACAACATAAATAAAATTTAATAAAGCATAGGTTAAAACAACATAAATACAATTTAATAAAGCATAGTTTAAAACAACATAAATACAATTTAATAAAGCATAGGATAAAACAACATAAATACAATTTAATAAAGCATAGGATAAAACAACATAAATACAATTTAATAAAGCATAGGATAAAACAACATAAATACAATTTAATAAAGCATAGGATAAAACAACATAAATAAAATTTAATAAAGCATAGGTTAAAACAACATAAATACAATTTAATAAAGCATAGTTTAAAACAACATAAATACAATTTAATAAAGCATAGGATAAAACAACATAAATACAATTTAATGAAACATAGGATAAACAACATAAATACAATTTAATAAAGCATAGGACAAAACAACATAAATACAATTTAATTAAGCATATGTTAAAACAACATAAATACTATTTAATAAAGCATAAGATAAAACAACATGAATATAATTTAGTAAAGCATAAGATAAAACAACATGAATACAATTTAATAAAGCATAGGATAAAACAACATAAATACAATTTAATAAAGCATAGGCTAAAACTACATAAATACAATTTAATAAAGCATAGGATAAAACAAATTAAATACAATTTAATAAAGCATAGGATAAAACAACATAAATTCAATTTAATAAAGCATAGGATAAAACAACATAAATAAAATTTAATAAAGCATAGGTTAAAACAACATAAATACAATTTAATAAAGCATCGGACAAAACAACATAAATACAATTTAATAAAGCATAGGATAAAACAACATAAATACAATTTATAAAGCATAGGATAAAACAACATAAATACAATTTAATAAAGCATAGGATAAAACATCATAAATACAATTTAATAAAGCATAGGATAAAACAACATAAATACAATTTAATAAAGCATAGGCTAAAACTACATAAATACAATTTAATAAAGCATAGGATAAAACAACATAAATACAATTTAATAAAGCATAGGTTAAAACAACATAAATACAATTTAATAAAGCATAGGATAAAACAACATAAATACAATTTAATAAAGCATAGGATAAAACAACATAAATAAAATTTAATAAAGCATAGGTTAAAACAACATAAATACAATTTAATAAAGCATATGATAAAACAACATAAATACAATTTAATAAAGCATAGGGTAAAACCACATAAATACAATTTAATAAAGTACAGGATAAAACATCATAAATACAATTAAATAAAGCATAGGATAAAACAACATAAATACAATTTAATAAAGCATAGGATAAAACAACATAAATTCAATTTAATAAAGCATAGGATAAAACAACATAAATACAATTTAATAAAGCACAGGATAAAACAACATAAATACAATTTAATAAAGCATAGGATAAAACAACATAAATACAATTTAATAAAGCATAGGATAAAACAACATAAATACAATTTAATAAAGCATAGGATAAAACAACATAAATAAAATTTAATAAAGCATAGGTTAAAACAACATAAATACAATTTAATAATGCATAGTTTAAAACAACATAAATACAATTTAATAAAGCATAGGATAAAACAACATAAATACAATTTAATGAAACATAGGATAAACAACATAAATACAATTTAATAAAGCATAGGACAAAACAACATAAATACAATTTAATTAAGCATATGTTAAAACAACATAAATACAATTTAATAAAGCATAGGATAAAACAACATAAATACAATTTAATAAAGCATAGGATAAAACAACATAAATAAAATTTAATAAAGCATAAGATAAAACAACATGAATATAATTTAGTAAAGCATAAGATAAAACAACATAAATACAATTTAATAAAGCATAGTTTAAAACAACATAAATATAATTTAATAAAGCATAGGATAAAACCACAGAAATACAATTTAATAAAGCATAGGATAAAACAACATAAATACAATTTAATAAAGCATAGGATAAAACAACATAAATACAATTTAATAAAGCATATGATAAAACAACATAAATACAATTTAATAAAGCATAGGATAAAACAACATGAATAAAATTTAATAAAGCATAGGTTAAAACAACATAAATACAATTTAATAAAGCATAGTTTAAAACAACATAAATACAATTTAATAAAGCATAGGATAAAACAACATAAATACAATTTAATGAAACATAGGATAAAACAACATGAATATAATTTAGTAAAGCATAAGATAAAACAACATGAATACAATTTAATAAAGCATAGGATAAAACAACATAAATACAATTTAATAAAGCATAGGCTAAAACTACATAAATACAATTTAATAAAGCATAGGATAAAACAAATTAAATACAATTTAATAAAGCATAGGATAAAACAACATAAATTCAATTTAATAAAGCATAGGATAAAACAACATAAATAAAATTTAATAAAGCATAGGTTAAAACAACATAAATACAATTTAATAAAGCATCGGACAAAACAACATAAATACAATTTAATAAAGCATAGGATAAAACAACATAAATACAATTTATAAAGCATAGGATAAAACAACATAAATACAATTTAATAAAGCATAGGATAAAACATCATAAATACAATTTAATAAAGCATAGGATAAAACAACATAAATACAATTTAATAAAGCATAGGCTAAAACTACATAAATACAATTTAATAAAGCATAGGATAAAACAACATAAATACAATTTAATAAAGCATAGGTTAAAACAACATAAATACAATTTAATAAAGCATAGGATAAAACAACATAAATACAATTTAATAAAGCATAGGATAAAACAACATAAATAAAATTTAATAAAGCATAGGTTAAAACAACATAAATACAATTTAATAAAGCATAGGATAAAACAACATAAATACAATTTAATAAAGCATAGGATAAAACAACATAAATACTTTTTAATAAAGCATAGGATAAAACCACATAAATACAATTTAATAAAGTACAGGATAAAACAACATAAATACAATTTAATAAAGCATAGGATAAAACAACATAAATACAATTTAATAAAGCATAGGATAAAACAACATAAATACAATTTAATAAAGCATAGGATAACATAACATAAATTCAATTTAATAAAGCATACGTTAAAACATCATAAATACAATTAAATAAAGCATAGGATAAAACAACATAAATACAATTTAATAAAGCATAGGATAAAACAACATAAATTCAATTTAATAAAGCATAGGATAAAACAACATAAATACAATTTAATAAAGCACAGGATAAAACAACATAAATAAAATTTAATAAAGCATAGGATAAAACAACATAAATAAAATTTAATAAAGCATAGGATAAAACAAGGTAAATACAATTTAATAAAGCATAGGATAAAACATAAATAAAATTTAATAAAGCATAGGATAAAACAACATAAATACAATTTAATAAAGCATAGTTTAAAACAACATAAATACAATTTAATAAAGCATAGTTTAAAACAACATAAATACAATTTAATAAAGCATAGGATAAAACCACAGAAATACAATTTAATAAAGCATAGGATAAAACAACATAAATACAATTTAATAAAGCATAGGACAAAACAACATAAATACAATTTAATAAAGCATAGGATAAAACAACATAAATACAATTTAATGAAACATAGGATAAACAACATAAATACAATTTAATAAAGCATTGGACAAAACAACATGAATATGATTTAGTAAAGCATAAGATAAAACAACATGAATACAATTTAATAAAGCATAGGTTAAAACAACATAAATACAATTTAAGAAAGCATAGGATAAAACTACATAAATACATTTTAATAAAGCATAGGATAAAACAACATAAATACAATTTAATAAAGCATAGGTTAAAACAACATAAATACAATTTAATAAAGCATAGGACAAAACAACATAAATACAATTTAATAAAGCATAGGATAAAACAACATAAATACAATTTATAAAGCATAGGATAAAACAACATAAAAACAATTTAATAAAGCATAGGATAAAACAACATAAATACAATTTAATAAAGCATAGGATAAAACAACATGAATACAATTTAATAAAGCATAGGCTAAAACAACATAAATACAATTTAATAAAGCATAGGATAAAACAACATAAATACAATTTAATAAAGCATAGGATAAAATAACATAAATAAAATTTAATAAAGCTTAGGTTAAAACAACATAAATACAATTTAATAAAGCATAGGACAAAACAACATAAATACAATTTAATAAAGCATAGGATAAAACAACATAAATACAATTTAATGAAACATAGGATAAACAATATAAATACAATTTAATAAAGCATAGGACAAAACAACATAAATACAATTTAATTAAGCATATGTTAAAACAACATAAATACAATTTAATAAAGCATAAGATAAAACAACATGAATATAATTTAGTAAAGCATAAGATAAAACAACATGAATACAATTTAATAAAGCATAGGATAAAACAACATAAATACAATTTAATAAAGCATAGGATAAAACAAATTAAATACAATTTAATAAAGCATAGGATAAAACAACATAAATTCAATTTAATAAAGCATAGGATAAAACATCATAAATACAATTTAATAAAGCATAGTTTAAAACAACATAAATACAATTTAATAAAGCATAGTTTAAAACAACATAAATACAATTTAATAAAGCATAGTTTAAAACAACATAAATACAATTTAATAAAGCATTAGATAAAACAAATTAAATACAATTTAATAAAGCATAGGATAAAACAACATAAATTCAATTTAATAAAGCATAGGATAAAACAACATAAATACAATTTAATAAAGCATAGGATAAAATAACATAAATAAAATTTAATAAAGCTTAGGTTAAAACAACATAAATGCAATTTAATAAAGCATAGTTTAAAACAACATAAATACAATTTAATAAAGCATAGTTTAAAACAACATAAATACAATTTAATAAAGCATTAGATAAAACAACATGAATATAATTTAGTAAAGCATAAGATAAAACAACATGAATACAATTTAATAAAGCATAGGATAAAACAACATAAATACAATTTAATAAAGCATAATATAAAACAACATGAATACAATTTAATAAAGCATAGGTTAAAACAACATAAATGCAATTTAATAAAGCATAGGATAAAACAACATGAATACAATTTAATAAAGCATAGGATAAAACAACATAAATACAATTTAATAAAGCATAATATAAAACAACATGAATACAATTTAATAAAGCATAGGTTAAAACAACATAAATACAATTTAATAAAGCATAGGATAAAACAACATAAATACAATTTAATAAAGCATAGGATAAAATAACATAAATAAAATTTAATAAAGCTTAGGTTAAAACAACATAAATACAATTTAATAAAGCATAGGACAAAACAACATAAATACAATTTAATAAAGCATAGGATAAAACAACATAAATACAATTTAATGAAACATAGGATAAACAACATAAATACAATTTAATAAAGCATAGGACAAAACAACATAAATACAATTTAATTAAGCATATGTTAAAACAACATAAATACAATTTAATAAAGCATAAGATAAAACAACATGAATATAATTTAGTAAAGCATAAGATAAAACAACATGAATACAATTTAATAAAGCATAGGATAAAACAACATAAATACAATTTAATAAAGCATAGGATAAAACAAATTAAATACAATTTAATAAAGCATAGGATAAAACAACATAAATTCAATTTAATAAAGCATAGGATAAAACAACATAAATACAATTTAATAAAGCATAGTTTAAAACAACATAAATACAATTTAATAAAGCATAGTTTAAAACAACATAAATACAATTTAATAAAGCATAGTTTAAAACAACATAAATACAATTTAATAAAGCATTAGATAAAACAACATGAATATAATTTAGTAAAGCATAAGATAAAACAACATGAATACAATTTAATAAAGCATAGGATAAAACAACATGAATAAAATTTAATAAAGCATAGGTTAAAACAACATAAATACAATTTAATAAAGCATAGTTTTAAACAACATAAATACAATTTAATAAAGCATAGGATAAAACCACAGAAATACAATTTAATAAAGCATAGGACAAAACAACATAAATACAATTTAATAAAGCATAGGGTAAAACAACATAAATACAATTTAATGAAACATAGGATAAACAACATAAATACAATTTAATAAAGCATAGGACAAAACAACATAAATACAATTTAATAAAGCATATGTTAAAACAACATAAATACAATTTAATAAAGCATAAGATAAAACAACATGAATATAATTTAGTAAAGCATAAGATAAAACAACATGAATACAATTTAATAAAGCATAGGATAAAACAACATAAATACAATTTAATAAAGCATAGGATAAAACAAATTAAATACAATTTAATAAAGCATAGGATAAAACAACATAAATTCAATTTAATAAAGCATAGGATAAAACAACATAAATACAATTTAATAAAGCATAGTTTAAAACAACATAAATACAATTTAATAAAGCATAGTTTAAAACAACATAAATACAATTTAATAAAGCATAGTTTAAAACAACATAAATACAATTTAATAAAGCATTAGATAAAACAACATGAATATAATTTAGTAAAGCATAAGATAAAACAACATGAATACAATTTAATAAAGCATAGGATAAAACAACATGAATAAAATTTAATAAAGCATAGGTTAAAACAACATAAATACAATTTAATAAAGCATAGTTTAAAACAACATAAATACAATTTAATAAAGCATAGGATAAAACCACAGAAATACAATTTAATAAAGCATAGGACAAAACAACATAAATACAATTTAATAAAGCATAGGGTAAAACAACATAAATACAATTTAATGAAACATAGGATAAACAACATAAATACAATTTAATAAAGCATAGGACAAAACAACATAAATACAATTTAATAAAGCATATGTTAAAACAACATAAATACAATTTAATAAAGCATAAGATAAAACAACATGAATATAATTTAGTAAAGCATAAGATAAAACAACATGAATACAATTTAATAAAGCATAGGTTAAAACAACATAAATACAATTTAAGAAACATAGGATAAAACTACATAAATACATTTTAATAAAGCATAGCATAAAACAACATAAATACAATTTAATAAAGCATAGGTTAAAACAACATAAATACAATTTAATAAAGCATAGGACAAAACAACATAAATACAATTTAATAAAGCATAGGATAAAACAACATAAATACAATTTATAAAGCATAGGATAAAACAACATAAATACAATTTAATAAAGCATAGGATAAAACAACATAAATACAATTTAATAAAGCATAGGATAAAACAACATAAATACAATTTAATAAAGCATAGGCTAAAACAACATAAATACACTTTAATAAAGCATAGGATAAAACAAATTAAATACAATTTAATAAAGCATAGGATAAAACAACATAAATTCAATTTAATAAAGCATAGGATAAAACAACATAAATACAATTTAATAAAGCATAGGATAAAACAACATAAATACAATTTAATAAAGCATAAGATAAAACAACATGAATACAATTTAATAAAGCATAGGTTAAAACAACATAAATACAATTGAATAAAGCATAGGATAAAACAACATAAATACAATTTAATAAAGCATAGGTTAAAACAACATAAATACAATTTAATAAAGCATAGGATAAAACAACATAAATACAA
Organism: Phyllobates terribilis; assembly: GCF_046119375.1. NCBI lineage: Eukaryota > Metazoa > Chordata > Amphibia > Anura > Dendrobatidae > Phyllobates > Phyllobates terribilis. The sequence continues at coordinate 3,855,955 of NW_027362778.1, forward strand.
TTTAATAAAGCATAGGATAAAACAACATAAATAAAATTTAATAAAGCATAGGTTAAAACAACATAAATACAATTTAATAAAGCATAGGACAAAACAACATAAATACAATTTAATAAAGCATAGGATAAAACAACATAAATACAATTTAATGAAACATAGGATAAACAACATAAATACAATTTAATAAAGCATAGGACAAAACAACATAAATACAATTTAATTAAGCATATGTTAAAACAACATAAAAACTATTTAATAAAGCATAAGATAAAACAACATGAATATAATTTAGTAAAGCATAAGATAAAACAACATGAATACAATTTAATAAAGCATAGGATAAAACAACATAAATACAATTTAATAAAGCATAGGCTAAAACTACATAAATACAATTTAATAAAGCATAGGATAAAACAAATTAAATACAATTTAATAAAGCATAGGATAAAACAACATAAATTCAATTTAATAAAGCATAGGATAAAAAAACATAAATACAATTTAATAAAGCATAGGATAAAACAACATAAATACAATTTAATAAAGCATAAGATAAAACAACATGAATACAGTTTAATAAAGCATAGGTTAAAACAACATAAATACAATTTAATAAAGCATAGGATAAAACAACATGAATAAAATTTAATAAAGCATAGGTTAAAACAACATAAATACAATTTAATAAAGCATAAGATAAAACAACATGAATATAATTTAGTAAAGCATAAGATAAAACAACATGAATACAATTTAATAAAGCATAGGATAAAACAACATAAATACAATTTAATAAAGCATAGGCTAAAACTACATAAATACAATTTAATAAAGCATAGGATAAAACAAATTAAATACAATTTAATAAAGCATAGGATAAAACCACAGAAATACAATTTAATAAAGCATAGGATAAAACAACATAAATACAATTTAATAAAGCATAGGATAAAACAACATAAATACAATTTAATAAAGCATAGGATAAAACAACATAAATAAAATTTAATAAAGCATAGGTTAAAACAACATAAATACAATTTAATAAAGCATAGTTTAAAACAACATAAATACAATTTAATAAAGCATAGGATAAAACAACATAAATACAATTTAATGAAACATAGGATAAACAACATAAATACAATTTAATAAAGCATAGGATAAAACAACATAAATACAATTTAATAAAGCATAGGCTAAAACTACATAAATACAATTTAATAAAGCATAGGATAAAACAAATTAAATACAATTTAATAAAGCATAGGATAAAACAACATAAATTCAATTTAATAAAGCATAGGATAAAACAACATAAATAAAATTTAATAAAGCATAGGTTAAAACAACATAAATACAATTTAATAAAGCATCGGACAAAACAACATAAATACAATTTAATAAAGCATAGGATAAAACAACATAAATACAATTTATAAAGCATAGGATAAAACAACATAAATACAATTTAATAAAGCATAGGATAAAACATCATAAATACAATTTAATAAAGCATAGGATAAAACAACATAAATACAATTTAATAAAGCATAGGCTAAAACTACATAAATACAATTTAATAAAGCATAGGATAAAACAACATAAATAAAATTTAATAAAGCATAGGATAAAACAACGTAAATACAATTTAATAAAGCATAGGATAAAACATAAATAAAATTTAATAAAGCATAGGATAAAACAACATAAATACAATTTAATAAAGCATAGTTTAAAACAACATAAATACAATTTAATAAAGCATAGTTTAAAACAACATAAATACAATTTAATAAAGCATAGTTTAAAACAACATAAATACAATTTAATAAAGCATAGGATAAAACCACAGAAATACAATTTAATAAAGCATAGGATAAAACAACATAAATACAATTTAATAAAGCATAGGACAAAACAACATAAATACAATTTAATAAAGCATAGGATAAAACAACATAAATACAATTTAATGAAACATAGGATAAACAACATAAATACAATTTAATAAAGCATAGGACAAAACAACATGAATATGATTTAGTAAAGCATAAGATAAAACAACATGAATAGAATTTAATAAAGCATAGGTTAAAACAACATAAATACAATTTAAGAAAGCATAGGATAAAACTACATAAATACATTTTAATAAAGCATAGGATAAAACAACATAAATACAATTTATAAAGCATAGGATAAAACAACATAAAAACAATTTAATAAAGCATAGGATAAAACAACATAAATACAATTTAATAAAGCATAGGATAAAACAACATGAATACAATTTAATAAAGCATAGGCTAAAACAACATAAATACACGTTAATAAAGCATAGGATAAAACAAATTAAATACAATTTAATAAAGCATAGGATAAAAAAACATAAATTCAATTTAATAAAGCATAGGATAAAACAACATAAATACAATTTAATAAAGCATAGGATAAAACAACATAAATACAATTTAATGAAACATAGGATAAACAACATAAATACAATTTAATAAAGCATAGGACAAAACAACATAAATACAATTTAATAAAGCATATGTTAAAACAACATAAATACAATTTAATAAAGCATAAGATAAAACAACATGAATATAATTTAGTAAAGCATAAGATAAAACAACATGAATACAATTTAATAAAGCATAGGTTAAAACAACATAAATACAATTTAAGAAAGCATAGGATAAAACTACATAAATACATTTTAATAAAGCATAGGATAAAACAACATAAACACAATTTATAAAGCATAGGATAAAACAACATAAATACAATTTAATAAAGCATAGGATAAAACAACATAAATACAATTTAATAAAGCATAGGATAAAACAACATAAATACAATTTAATAAAGCATAGGATAAAACAACATAAATACAATTTAATAAAGCATAGGCTAAAACAACATAAATACACTTTAATAAAGCATAGGATAAAACAAATTAAATACAATTTAATAAAGCATAGGATAAAACAACATAAATTCAATTTAATAAAGCATAGGATAAAACAACATAAATACAATTTAATAAAGCATAGGATAAAACAACATAAATACAATTTAATAAAGCATAGGCTAAAACTACATAAATACAATTTAATAAAGCATAGGATAAAACAAATTAAATACAATTTAATAAAGCATAGGATAAAACCACAGAAATACAATTTAATAAAGCATAGGATAAAACAACAAAAATACAATTTAATAAAGCATAGGATAAAACAACATAAATACAATTTAATAAAGCATAGGATAAAACAACATAAATAAAATTTAATAAAGCATAGGTTAAAACAACATAAATACAATTTAATAAAGCATAGTTTAAAACAACATAAATACAATTTAATAAAGCATAGGATAAAACAACATAAATACAATTTAATGAAACATAGGATAAACAACATAAATACAATTTAATAAAGCATAGGATAAAACAACATAAATACAATTTAATAAAGCATAGGCTAAAACTACATAAATACAATTTAATAAAGCATAGGATAAAACAAATTAAATACAATTTAATAAAGCATAGGATAAAACAACATAAATTCAATTTAATAAAGCATAGGATAAAACAACATAAATAAAATTTAATAAAGCATAGGTTAAAACAACATAAATACAATTTAATAAAGCATCGGACAAAACAACATAAATACAATTTAATAAAGCATAGGATAAAACAACATAAATACAATTTATAAAGCATAGGATAAAACAACATAAATACAATTTAATAAAGCATAGGATAAAACATCATAAATACAATTTAATAAAGCATAGGATAAAACAACATAAATACAATTTAATAAAGCATAGGCTAAAACTACATAAATACAATTTAATAAAGCATAGGATAAAACAACATAAATAAAATTTAATAAAGCATAGGATAAAACAACGTAAATACAATTTAATAAAGCATAGGATAAAACATAAATAAAATTTAATAAAGCATAGGATAAAACAACATAAATACAATTTAATAAAGCATAGTTTAAAACAACATAAATACAATTTAATAAAGCATAGTTTAAAACAACATAAATACAATTTAATAAAGCATAGTTTAAAACAACATAAATACAATTTAATAAAGCATAGGATAAAACCACAGAAATACAATTTAATAAAGCATAGGATAAAACAACATAAATACAATTTAATAAAGCATAGGACAAAACAACATAAATACAATTTAATAAAGCATAGGATAAAACAACATAAATACAATTTAATGAAACATAGGATAAACAACATAAATACAATTTAATAAAGCATAGGACAAAACAACATGAATATGATTTAGTAAAGCATAAGATAAAACAACATGAATACAATTTAATAAAGCATAGGTTAAAACAACATAAATACAATTTAAGAAAGCATAGGATAAAACTACATAAATACATTTTAATAAAGCATAGGATAAAACAACATAAATACAATTTATAAAGCATAGGATAAAACAACATAAAAACAATTTAATAAAGCATAGGATAAAACAACATAAATACAATTTAATAAAGCATAGGATAAAACAACATGAATACAATTTAATAAAGCATAGGCTAAAACAACATAAATACACGTTAATAAAGCATAGGATAAAACAAATTAAATACAATTTAATAAAGCATAGGATAAAAAAACATAAATTCAATTTAATAAAGCATAGGATAAAACAACATAAATACAATTTAATAAAGCATAGGATAAAACAACATAAATACAATTTAATGAAACATAGGATAAACAACATAAATACAATTTAATAAAGCATAGGACAAAACAACATAAATACAATTTAATAAAGCATATGTTAAAACAACATAAATACAATTTAATAAAGCATAAGATAAAACAACATGAATATAATTTAGTAAAGCATAAGATAAAACAACATGAATACAATTTAATAAAGCATAGGTTAAAACAACATAAATACAATTTAAGAAAGCATAGGATAAAACTACATAAATACATTTTAATAAAGCATAGGATAAAACAACATAAATACAATTTATAAAGCATAGGATAAAACAACATAAATACAATTTAATAAAGCATAGGATAAAACAACATAAATACAATTTAATAAAGCATAGGATAAAACAACATAAATACAATTTAATAAAGCATAGGATAAAACAACATAAATACAATTTAATAAAGCATAGGCTAAAACAACATAAATACACTTTAATAAAGCATAGGATAAAACAAATTAAATACAATTTAATAAAGCATAGGATAAAACAACATAAATTCAATTTAATAAAGCATAGGATAAAACAACATAAATACAATTTAATAAAGCATAGGATAAAACAACATAAATACAATTTAATAAAGCATAAGATAAAACAACATGAATACAATTTAATAAAGCATAGGTTAAAACAACATAAATACAATTGAATAAAGCATAGGATAAAACAACATAAATACAATTTAATAAAGCATAGGTTAAAACAACATAAATACAATTTAATAAAGCATAGGATAAAACAACATAAATACAATTTAATAAAGCATAGGATAAAACAACATAAATAAAATTTAATAAAGCATAGGTTAAAACAACATAAATACAATTTAATAAAGCATAGGACAAAACAACATAAATACAATTTAATAAAGCATAGGATAAAACAACATAAATACAATTTAATGAAACATAGGATAAACAACATAAATACAATTTAATAAAGCATAGGACAAAACAACATAAATATAATTTAATTAAGCATATGTTAAAACAACATAAAAACTATTTAATAAAGCATAAGATAAAACAACATGAATATAATTTAGTAAAGCATAAGATAAAACAACATGAATACAATTTAATAAAGCATAGGATAAAACAACATAAATACAATTTAATAAAGCATAGGCTAAAACTACATAAATACAATTTAATAAAGCATAGGATAAAACAAATTAAATACAATTTAATAAAGCATAGGATAAAACAACATAAATTCAATTTAATAAAGCATAGGATAAAAAAACATAAATACAATTTAATAAAGCATAGGATAAAACAACATAAATACAATTTAATAAAGCATAAGATAAAACAACATGAATACAGTTTAATAAAGCATAGGTTAAAACAACATAAATACAATTTAATAAAGCATAGGATAAAACAACATGAATAAAATTTAATAAAGCATAGGTTAAAACAACATAAATACAATTTAATAAAGCATAGTTTAAAACAACATAAATACAATTTAATAAAGCATAGGATAAAACCACAGAAATACAATTTAATAAAGCATAGGATAAAACAACATAAATACAATTTAATAAAGCATAGGATAAAACAACATAAATAAAATTTAATAAAGCATAGGTTAAAACAACATAAATACAATTTAATAAAGCATAGGACAAAACAACATAAATACAATTTAATAAAGCATAGGATAAAACAACATAAATACAATTTAATGAAACATAGGATAAACAACATAAATACAATTTAATAAAGCATAGGACAAAACAACATAAATACAATTTAATTAAGCATATGTTAAAACAACATAAATACTATTTAATAAAGCATAAGATAAAACAACATGAATATAATTTAGTAAAGCATAAGATAAAACAACATGAATACAATTTAATAAAGCATAGGATAAAACAACATAAATACAATTTAATAAAGCATAGGCTAAAACTACATAAATACAATTTAATAAAGCATAGGATAAAACAAATTAAATACAATTTAATAAAGCATAGGATAAAACCACAGAAATACAATTTAATAAAGCATAGGATAAAACAACATAAATACAATTTAATAAAGCATAGGATAAAACAACATAAATACAATTTAATAAAGCATAGGATAAAACAACATAAATAAAATTTAATAAAGCATAGGTTAAAACAACATAAATACAATTTAATAAAGCATAGTTTAAAACAACATAAATACAATTTAATAAAGCATAGGATAAAACAACATAAATACAATTTAATGAAACATAGGATAAACAACATAAATACAATTTAATAAAGCATAGGATAAAACAACATAAATACAATTTAATAAAGCATAGGCTAAAACTACATAAATACAATTTAATAAAGCATAGGATAAAACAAATTAAATACAATTTAATAAAGCATAGGATAAAACAACATAAATTCAATTTAATAAAGCATAGGATAAAACAACATAAATAAAATTTAATAAAGCATAGGTTAAAACAACATAAATACAATTTAATAAAGCATCGGACAAAACAACATAAATACAATTTAATAAAGCATAGGATAAAACAACATAAATACAATTTATAAAGCATAGGATAAAACAACATAAATACAATTTAATAAAGCATAGGATAAAACAACATAAATACAATTTAATAAAGCATAGGATAAAACAACATAAATACAATTTAATAAAGCATAGTTTAAAACAACATAAATACAATTTAATAAAGCATAGTTTAAAACAACATAAATACAATTTAATAAAGCATAGGATAAAGCAACATAAATACAATTTAATAAAGCATAGGCTAAAACTACATAAATACAATTTAATAAAGCACAGGATAAAACAACATAAATAAAATTTAATAAAGCATAGGATAAAACAACATAAATAAAATTTAATAAAGCATAGGATAAAACAACGTAAATACAATTTAATAAAGCATAGGATAAAACATAAATAAAATTTAATAAAGCATAGGATAAAACAACATAAATACAATTTAATAAAGCATAGTTTAAAACAACATAAATACAATTTAATAAAGCATAGTTTAAAACAACATAAATACAATTTAATAAAGCATAGTTTAAAACAACATAAATACAATTTAATAAAGCATTAGATAAAACAACATGAATACAATTTAGTAAAGCATAAGATAAAACAACATGAATACAATTTAATAAAGCATAGGATAAAACAACATGAATAAAATTTAATAAAGCATAGGTTAAAACAACATAAATACAATTTAATAAAGCATAGTTTAAAACAACATAAATACAATTTAATAAAGCATAGGATAAAACCACAGAAATACAATTTAATAAAGCATAGGATAAACAACATAAATACAATTTAATAAAGCATAGGACAAAACAACATAAATACAATTTAATAAAGCATATGTTAAAACAACATAAATACAATTTAATAAAGCATAGGATAAAACAACATAAATACAATTTAATGAAACATAGGATAAACAACATAAATACAATTTAATAAAGCATAGGACAAAACAACATAAATACAATTTAATTAAGCATATGTTAAAACAACATAAAAACTATTTAATAAAGCATAAGATAAAACAACATGAATATAATTTAGTAAAGCATAAGATAAAACAACATGAATACAATTTAATAAAGCATATTATAAAACAACATAAATACAATTTAATGAAACATAGGATAAACAACATAAATACAATTTAATAAAGCATAGGACAAAACAACATAAATACAATTTAATAAAGCATATGTTAAAACAACATAAATACAATTTAATAAAGCATAAGATAAAACAACATGAATATAATTTAGTAAAGCATAAGATAAAACAACATGAATACAATTTAATAAAGCATAGGTTAAAACAACATAAATACAATTTAAGAAAGCATAGGATAAAACTACATAAATACATTTTGATAAAGCATAGGATAAAACAACATAAATACAATTTAATAAAGCATAGGTTAAAACAACATAAATACAATTTAATAAAGCATAGGACAAAACAACATAAATACAATTTAATAAAGCATAGGATAAAACAACATAAATACAATTTATAAAGCATAGGATAAAACAACATAAATACAATTTAATAAAGCATAGGATAAAACAACATAAATACAATTTAATAAAGCATAGGATAAAACAACATAAATACAATTTAATAAAGCATACGTTAAAACATCATAAATGCATTAAATAAAGCATAGGATAAAACAACATAAATACAATTTAATAAAGCATAGGATAAAACAACATAAATTCAATTTAATAAAGCATAGGATAAAACAACATAAATACAATTTAATAAAGCACAGGATAAAACAACATAAATAAAGTTTAATAAAGCATAGGTTAAAACAAGATAAATAAAATTTAATAAAGCATAGGATAAAACAACGTAAATACAATTTAATAAAGCATAGGATAAAACAACATAAATACAATTTAATAAAGCATAGGATAAAACAACATAAATACAATTTAATAAAGCATAGTTTAAAACAACATAAATACAATTTAATAAAGCATAGTTTAAAACAACATAAATACAATTTAATAAAGCATAGTTTAAAACAACATAAATACAATTTAATAAAGCATAGGATAAAACCACAGAAATACAATTTAATAAAGCATAGGATAAAACAACATAAATACAACTTAATAAAGCATAGGACAAAACAACATAAATACAATTTAATAAAGCATAGGATAAAACAACATAAATACAATTTAATGAAACATAGGATAAACAACATAAATACAATTTAATAAAGCATAGGACAAAACAACATGAATATGATTTAGTAAAGCATAAGATAAAACAACATGAATACAATTTAATAAAGCATAGGTTAAAACAACATAAATACAATTTAAGAAAGCATAGGATAAAACTACATAAATACATTTTAATAAAGCATAGGATAAAACAACATAAATACAATTTAATGAAACATAGGATAAACAACATAAATACAATTTAATAAAGCATAGGACAAAACAACATGAATATGATTTAGTAAAGCATAAGATAAAACAACATGAATACAATTTAATAAAGCATAGGTTAAAACAACATAAAAACAATTTAAGAAAGCATAGGATAAAACTACATAAATACATTTTAATAAAGCATAGGATAAAACAACATAAATACAATTTAATAAAGCATAGGTTAAAACAACATAAATACAATTTAATAAAGCATAGGCTAAAACAACATAAATACACTTTAATAAAGCATAGGATAAAACAAATTAAATACAATTTAATAAAGCATAGGATAAAACAACATAAATTCAATTTAATAAAGCATAGGATAAAACAACATAAATAAAATTTAATAAAGCATAGGTTAAAACAACATAAATACAATTTAATAAAGCATAGGACAAAACAACATAAATACAATTTAATAAAGCATAGGATAAAACAACATAAATACAATTTAATGAAACATAGGATAAACAACATAAATACAATTTAATAAAGCATAGGACAAAACAACATAAATACAATTTAATTAAGCATATGTTAAAACAACATAAAAACTATTTAATAAAGCATAAGATAAAACAACATGAATATAATTTAGTAAAGCATAAAATAAAACAACATGAATACAATTTAATAAAGCATAGGATAAAACAACATAAATACAATTTAATAAAGCATAGGCTAAAACTACATAAATACAATTTAATAAAGCATAGGATAAAACAAATTAAATATAATTTAATAAAGCATAGGATAAAACAACATAAATTCAATTTAATAAAGCATAGGATAAAAAAACATAAATACAATTTAATAAAGCATAGGATAAAACAACATAAATACAATTTAATAAAGCATAAGATAAAACAACATGAATACAGTTTAATAAAGCATAGGTTAAAACAACATAAATACAATTTAATAAAGCATAGGATAAAACAACATGAATACAATTTAGTAAAGCATAAGATAAAACAACATGAATATAATTTAATAAAGCATAGGATAAAACAACATAAATACAATTTAATAAAGCATAAGATAAAACAACATGAATACAGTTTAATAAAGCATAGGTTAAAACAACATAAATACAATTTAATAAAGCATTAGATAAAACAACATGAATACAATTTAGTAAAGCATAAGATAAAACAACATGAATATAATTTAATAAAGCATAGGATAAAACAACATGAATAAAATTTAATAAAGCATAGGTTAAAACAACATAAATACAATTTAATAAAGCATAGTTTAAAACAACATAAATACAATTTAATAAAGCATAGGATAAAACCACAGAAATACAATTTAATAAAGCATAGGATAAACAACATAAATACAATTTAATAAAGCATAGGACAAAACAACATAAATACAATTTAATAAAGCATATGTTAAAACAACATAAATACAATTTAATAAAGCATAGGATAAAACAACATAAATACAATTTAATGAAACATAGGATAAACAACATAAATACAATTTAATAAAGCATAGGACAAAACAACATAAATACAATTTAATTAAGCATATGTTAAAACAACATAAAAACTATTTAATAAAGCATAAGATAAAACAACATGAATATAATTTAGTAAAGCATAAGATAAAACAACATGAATACAATTTAATAAAGCATATTATAAAACAACATAAATACAATTTAATAAAGCATAGGCTAAAACTACATAAATACAATTTAATAAAGCATAGGATAAAACAAATTAAATACAATTTAATAAAGCATAGGATAAAACAACATAAATTCAATTTAATAAAGCATAGGATAAAAAAACATAAATACAATTTAATAAAGCATAGGATAAAACAACATAAATACAATTTAATAAAGCATAAGATAAAACAACATGAATACAGTTTAATAAAGCATAGGTTAAAACAACATAAATACAATTTAATAAAGCATAGGATAAAACAACATGAATAAAATTTAATAAAGCATAGGTTAAAACAACATAAATACAATTTAATAAAGCATAGTTTAAAACAACATAAATACAATTTAATAAAGCATAGGATAAAACCACAGAAATACAATTTAATAAAGCATAGGATAAAACAACATAAATACAATTTAATAAAGCATAGGATAAAACAACATAAATAAAATTTAATAAAGCATAGGTTAAAACAACATAAATACAATTTAATAAAGCATAGGACAAAACAACATAAATACAATTTAATAAAGCATAGGATAAAACAACATAAATACAATTTAATGAAACATAGGATAAACAACATAAATACAATTTAATAAAGCATAGGACAAAACAACATAAATACAATTTAATTAAGCATATGTTAAAACAACATAAATACTATTTAATAAAGCATAAGATAAAACAACATGAATATAATTTAGTAAAGCATAAGATAAAACAACATGAATACAATTTAATAAAGCATAGGATAAAACAACATAAATACAATTTAATAAAGCATAGGCTAAAACTACATAAATACAATTTAATAAAGCATAGGATAAAACAAATTAAATTCAATTTAATAAAGCATAGGATAAAACCACAGAAATACAATTTAATAAAGCATAGGATAAAACAACATAAATACAATTTAATAAAGCATAGGATAAAACAACATAAATACAATTTAATAAAGCATAGGATAAAACATCATAAATAAAATTTAATAAAGCATAGGTTAAAACAACATAAATACAATTTAATAAAGCATAGTTTAAAACAACATAAATACAATTTAATAAAGCATAGGATAAAACAACATAAATACAATTTAATGAAACATAGGATAAACAACATAAATACAATTTAATAAAGCATAGGATAAAACAACATAAATACAATTTAATAAAGCATAGGCTAAAACTACATAAATACAATTTAATAAAGCATAGGATAAAACAAATTAAATACAATTTAATAAAGCATAGGATAAAACAAAATAAATTCAATTTAATAAAGCATAGGATAAAACAACATAAATAAAATTTAATAAAGCATAGGTTAAAACAACATAAATACAATTTAATAAAGCATCGGACAAAACAACATAAATACAATTTAATAAAGCATAGGATAAAACAACATAAATACAATTTATAAAGCATAGGATAAAACAACATAAATACAATTTAATAAAGCATAGGATAAAACATCATAAATACAATTTAATAAATCATAGGATAAAACAACATAAATACAATTTAATAAAGCATAGGCTAAAACTACATAAATACAATTTAATAAAGCATAGGATAAAACAACATAAATACAATTTAATAAAGCATAGGATAAAACAACGTAAATACAATTTAATAAAGCATAGGATAAAACATAAATAAAATTTAATAAAGCATAGGATAAAACAACATAAATACAATTTAATAAAGCATAGTTTAAAACAACATAAATACAATTTAATAAAGCATAGTTTAAAACAACATAAATACAATTTAATAAAGCATAGTTTAAAACAACATAAATACAATTTAATAAAGCATAGGATAAAACCACAGAAATACAATTTAATAAAGCATAGGATAAAACAACATAAATACAATTTAATAAAGCATAGGACAAAACAACATAAATACAATTTAATAAAGCATAGGATAAAACAACATAAATACAATTTAATGAAACATAGGATAAACAACATAAATACAATTTAATAAAGCATAGGACAAAACAACATGAATATGATTTAGTAAAGCATAAGATAAAACAACATGAATACAATTTAATAAAGCATAGGTTAAAACAACATAAATACAATTTAAGAAAGCATAGGATAAAACTACATAAATACATTTTAATAAAGCATAGGATAAAACAACATAAATACAATTTATAAAGCATAGGATAAAACAACATAAAAACAATTTAATAAAGCATAGGATAAAACAACATAAATACAATTTAATAAAGCATAGGATAAAACAACATGAATACAATTTAATTAAGCATAGGCTAAAACAACATAAATACACGTTAATAAAGCATAGGATAAAACAAATTAAATACAATTTAATAAAGCATAGGATAAAAAAACATAAATTCAATTTAATAAAGCATAGGATAAAACAACATAAATACAATTTAATAAAGCATAGGATAAAACAACATAAATACAATTTAATGAAACATAGGATAAACAACATAAATACAATTTAATAAAGCATAGGACAAAACAACATAAATACAATTTAATAAAGCATATGTTAAAACAACATAAATACAATTTAATAAAGCATAAGATAAAACAACATGAATATAATTTAGTAAAGCATAAGATAAAACAACATGAATACAATTTAATAAAGCATAGGTTAAAACAACATAAATACAATTTAAGAAAGCATAGGATAAAACTACATAAATACATTTTAATAAAGCATAGGATAAAACAACATAAATACAATTTAATAAAGCATAGGTTAAAACAACATAAATACAATTTAATAAAGCATAGGACAAAACAACATAAATACAATTTAATAAAGCATAGGATAAAACAACATAAATACAATTTATAAAGCATAGGATAAAACAACATAAATACAATTTAATAAAGCATAGGATAAAACAACATAAATACAATTTAATAAAGCATAGGATAAAACAACATAAATACAATTTAATAAAGCATACGTTAAAACATCATAAATGCATTAAATAAAGCATAGGATAAAACAACATGAATACAATTTAATAAAGCATAGGATAAAACAACATAAATTCAATTTAATAAAGCATAGGATAAAACAACATAAATACAATTTAATAAAGCACAGGATAAAACAACATAAATAAAATTTAATAAAGCATAGGATAAAACAACATAAATAAAATTTAATAAAGCATAGGATAAAACAATGTAAATACAATTTAATAAAGCATAGGATAAAACATAAATAAAATTTAATAAAGCATAGGATAAAACAACATAAATACAATTTAATAAAGCATAGTTTAAAACAACATAAATACAATTTAAAAAAGCATAGTTTAAAACAACATAAATACAATTTAAAAAAGCATAGTTTAAAACAACATAAATACAATTTAATAAAGCATAGGACAAAACAACATAAATACAATTTAATTAAGCATATGTTAAAACAACATAAAAACTATTTAATAAAGCATAAGATAAAACAACATGAATATAATTTAGTAAAGCATAAAATAAAACAACATGAATACAATTTAATAAAGCATAGGATAAAACAACATAAATACAATTTAATAAAGCATAGGCTAAAACTACATAAATACAATTTAATAAAGCATAGGATAAAACAAATTAAATACAATTTAATAAAGCATAGGATAAAACAACATAAATTCAATTTAATAAAGCATAGGATAAAAAAACATAAATACAATTTAATAAAGCATAGGATAAAACAACATGAATACAATTTAATAAAGCATAAGATAAAACAACATGAATATAATTTAGTAAAGCATAAGATAAAACAACATGAATACAATTTAATAAAGCATAGGATAAAACAACATAAATACAATTTAATAAAGCATAGGCTAAAACTACATAAATACAATTTAATAAAGCATAGGATAAAACAAATTAAATTCAATTTAATAAAGCATAGGATAAAACCACAGAAATACAATTTAATAAAGCATAGGATAAAACAACATAAATACAATTTAATAAAGCATAGGATAAAACAACATAAATACAATTTAATAAAGCATAGGATAAAACAACATAAATAAAATTTAATAAAGCATAGGTTAAAACAACATAAATACAATTTAATAAAGCATAGTTTAAAACAACATAAATACAATTTAATAAAGCATAGGATAAAACAACATAAATACAATTTAATGAAACATAGGATAAACAACATAAATACAATTTAATAAAGCATAGGATAAAACAACATAAATACAATTTAATAAAGCATAGGCTAAAACTACATAAATACAATTTAATAAAGCATAGGATAAAACAAATTAAATACAATTTAATAAAGCATAGGATAAAACAACATAAATTCAATTTAATAAAGCATAGGATAAAACAACATAAATAAAATTTAATAAAGCATAGGTTAAAACAACATAAATACAATTTAATAAAGCATCGGACAAAACAACATAAATACAATTTAATAAAGCATAGGATAAAACAACATAAATACAATTTAATAAAGCATAGGCTAAAACTACATAAATACAATTTAATAAAGCATAGGATAAAACAAATTAAATTCAATTTAATAAAGCATAGGATAAAACGACAGAAATACAATTTAATAAAGCAAAGGATAAAACAACATAAATACAATTTAATAAAGCATAGGATAAAACAACATAAATACAATTTAATAAAGCATAGGATAAAACAACATAAATAAAATTTAATAAAGCATAGGTTAAAACAACATAAATACAATTTAATAAAGCATAGTTTAAAACAACATAAATACAATTTAATAAAGCATAGGATAAAACAACATAAATACAATTTAATGAAACATAGGATAAACAACATAAATACAATTTAATAAAGCATAGGATAAAACAACATAAATACAATTTAATAAAGCATAGGCTAAAACTACATAAATACAATTTAATAAAGCATAGGATAAAACAAATTAAATACAATTTAATAAAGCATAGGATAAAACAACATAAATTCAATTTAATAAAGCATAGGATAAAACAACATAAATAAAATTTAATAAAGCATAGGTTAAAACAACATAAATACAATTTAATAAAGCATCGGACAAAACAACATAAATACAATTTAATAAAGCATAGGATAAAACAACATAAATACAATTTATAAAGCATAGGATAAAACAACATAAATACAATTTAATAAAGCATAAGATAAAACATCATAAATACAATTTAATAAAGCATAGGATAAAACAACATAAATACAATTTAATAAAGCATAGGCTAAAACTACATAAATACAATTTAATAAAGCACAGGATAAAACAACATAAATAAAATTTAATAAAGCATAGGATAAAACAACATAAATAAAATTTAATAAAGCATAGGATAAAACAACGTAAATACAATTTAATAAAGCATAGGATAAAACATAAATAAAATTTAATAAAGCATAGGATAAAACAACATAAATACAATTTAATAAAGCATAGTTTAAAACAACATAAATACAATTTAATAAAGCATAGTTTAAAACAACATAAATACAATTTAATAAAGCATAGTTTAAAACAACATAAATACAATTTAATAAAGCATTAGATAAAACAACATGAATACAATTTAGTAAAGCATAAGATAAAACAACATGAATACAATTTAATAAAGCATAGGATAAAACAACATGAATAAAATTTAATAAAGCATATGTTAAAACAACATAAATACAATTTAATAAAGCATAGTTTAAAACAACATAAATACAATTTAATAAAGCATAGGATAAAACCACAGAAATACAATTTAATAAAGCATAGAATAAACAACATAAATACAATTTAATAAAGCATAGGACAAAACAACATAAATACAATTTAATAAAGCATATGTTAAAACAACATAAATACAATTTAATGAAACATAGGATAAACAACATAAATACAATTTAATAAAGCATAGGCTAAAACTACATAAATACAATTTAATAAAGCATAGGATAAAACAAATTAAATACAATTTAATAAAGCATAGGATGAAACAACATAAATTCAATTTAATAAAGCATAGGATATAAAAACATAAATACAATTTAATAAAGCATAGGATAAAACAACATAAATACAATTTAATAAAGCATAAGATAAAACAACATGAATACAGTTTAATAAAGCATAGGTTAAAACAACATAAATACAATTTAATAAAGCATAGGACAAAACAACATAAATACAATTTAATAAAGCATATGTTAAAACAACATAAATACAATTTAATAAAGCATAAGATAAAACAACATGAATATAATTTAGTAAAGCATAAGATAAAACAACATGAATACAATTTAATAAAGCATAGGTTAAAACAACATAAATACAATTTAAGAAAGCATAGGATAAAACTACATAAATACATTTTAATAAAGCATAGGATAAAACAACATAAATACAATTTAATAAAGCATAGGTTAAAACAACATAAATACAATTTAATAAAGCATAGGACAAAACAACATAAATACAATTTAATAAAGCATAGGATAAAACAACATAAATACAATTTATAAAGCATAGGATAAAACAACATAAATACAATTTAATAAAGCATAGGATAAAACAACATAAATACAATTTAATAAAGCATAGGATAAAACAACATAAATACAATTTAATAAAGCATACGTTAAAACATCATAAATGCATTAAATAAAGCATAGGATAAAACAACATGAATACAATTTAATAAAGCATAGGATAAAACAACATAAATTCAATTTAATAAAGCATAGGATAAAACAACATAAATACAATTTAATAAAGCACAGGATAAAACAACATAAATAAAATTTAATAAAGCATAGGATAAAACAACATAAATAAAATTTAATAAAGCATAGGATAAAACAATGTAAATACAATTTAATAAAGCATAGGATAAAACATAAATAAAATTTAATAAAGCATAGGATAAAACAACATAAATACAATTTAATAAAGCATAGTTTAAAACAACATAAATACAATTTAAAAAAGCATAGTTTAAAACAACATAAATACAATTTAAAAAAGCATAGTTTAAAACAACATAAATACAATTTAATAAAGCATAGGACAAAACAACATAAATACAATTTAATTAAGCATATGTTAAAACAACATAAAAACTATTTAATAAAGCATAAGATAAAACAACATGAATATAATTTAGTAAAGCATAAAATAAAACAACATGAATACAATTTAATAAAGCATAGGATAAAACAACATAAATACAATTTAATAAAGCATAGGCTAAAACTACATAAATACAATTTAATAAAGCATAGGATAAAACAAATTAAATACAATTTAATAAAGCATAGGATAAAACAACATAAATTCAATTTAATAAAGCATAGGATAAAAAAACATAAATACAATTTAATAAAGCATAGGATAAAACAACATGAATACAATTTAATAAAGCATAAGATAAAACAACATGAATATAATTTAGTAAAGCATAAGATAAAACAACATGAATACAATTTAATAAAGCATAGGATAAAACAACATAAATACAATTTAATAAAGCATAGGCTAAAACTACATAAATACAATTTAATAAAGCATAGGATAAAACAAATTAAATTCAATTTAATAAAGCATAGGATAAAACGACAGAAATACAATTTAATAAAGCATAGGATAAAACAACATAAATACAATTTAATAAAGCATAGGATAAAACAACATAAATACAATTTAATAAAGCATAGGATAAAACAACATAAATAAAATTTAATAAAGCATAGGTTAAAACAACATAAATACAATTTAATAAAGCATAGTTTAAAACAACATAAATACAATTTAATAAAGCATAGGATAAAACAACATAAATACAATTTAATGAAACATAGGATAAACAACATAAATACAATTTAATAAAGCATAGGATAAAACAACATAAATACAATTTAATAAAGCATAGGCTAAAACTACATAAATACAATTTAATAAAGCATAGGATAAAACAAATTAAATACAATTTAATAAAGCATAGGATAAAACAACATAAATTCAATTTAATAAAGCATAGGATAAAACAACATAAATAAAATTTAATAAAGCATAGGTTAAAACAACATAAATACAATTTAATAAAGCATCGGACAAAACAACATAAATACAATTTAATAAAGCATAGGATAAAACAACATAAATACAATTTATAAAGCATAGGATAAAACAACATAAATACAATTTAATAAAGCATAAGATAAAACATCATAAATACAATTTAATAAAGCATAGGATAAAACAACATAAATACAATTTAATAAAGCATAGGCTAAAACTACATAAATACAATTTAATAAAGCACAGGATAAAACAACATAAATAAAATTTAATAAAGCATAGGATAAAACAACATAAATAAAATTTAATAAAGCATAGGATAAAACAACGTAAATACAATTTAATAAAGCATAGGATAAAACATAAATAAAATTTAATAAAGCATAGGATAAAACAACATAAATACAATTTAATAAAGCATAGTTTAAAACAACATAAATACAATTTAATAAAGCATAGTTTAAAACAACATAAATACAATTTAATAAAGCATAGTTTAAAACAACATAAATACAATTTAATAAAGCATTAGATAAAACAACATGAATACAATTTAGTAAAGCATAAGATAAAACAACATGAATACAATTTAATAAAGCATAGGATAAAACAACATGAATAAAATTTAATAAAGCATATGTTAAAACAACATAAATACAATTTAATAAAGCATAGTTTAAAACAACATAAATACAATTTAATAAAGCATAGGATAAAACCACAGAAATACAATTTAATAAAGCATAGGATAAACAACATAAATACAATTTAATAAAGCATAGGACAAAACAACATAAATACAATTTAATAAAGCATATGTTAAAACAACATAAATACAATTTAATGAAACATAGGATAAACAACATAAATACAATTTAATAAAGCATAGGCTAAAACTACATAAATACAATTTAATAAAGCATAGGATAAAACAAATTAAATACAATTTAATAAAGCATAGGATGAAACAACATAAATTCAATTTAATAAAGCATAGGATATAAAAACATAAATACAATTTAATAAAGCATAGGATAAAACAACATAAATACAATTTAATAAAGCATAAGATAAAACAACATGAATACAGTTTAATAAAGCATAGGTTAAAACAACATAAATACAATTTAATAAAGCATAGGATAAAACAACATGAATAAAATTTAATAAAGCATAGGTTAAAACAACATAAATACAATTTAATAAAGCATAGTTTAAAACAACATAAATACAATTTAATAAAGCATAGGATAAAACCACAGAAATACAATTTAATAAAGCATAGGATAAAACAACATAAATACAATTTAATAAAGCATAGGATAAAACAACATAAATAAAATTTAATAAAGCATAGGTTAAAACAACATAAATACAATTTAATAAAGCATAGGACAAAACAACATAAATACAATTTAATAAAGCATAGGATAAAACAACATAAATACAATTTAATGAAACATAGGATAAACAACATAAATACAATTTAATAAAGCATAGGACAAAACAACATAAATACAATTTAATTAAGCATATGTTAAAACAACATAAATACTATTTAATAAAGCATAAGATAAAACAACATGAATATAATTTAGTAAAGCATAAGATAAAACAACATGAATACAATTTAATAAAGCATAGGATAAAACAACATAAATACAATTTAATAAAGCATAGGCTAAAACTACATAAATACAATTTAATAAAGCATAGGATAAAACAAATTAAATTCAATTTAATAAAGCATAGGATAAAACCACAAAAATACAATTTAATAAAGCATAGGATAAAACAACATAAATACAATTTAATAAAGCATAGGATAAAACAACATAAATACAATTTAATAAAGCATAGGATAAAACATCATAAATAAAATTTAATAAAGCATAGGTTAAAACAACATAAATACAATTTAATAAAGCATAGTTTAAAACAACATAAATACAATTTAATAAAGCATAGGATAAAACAACATAAATACAATTTAATGAAACATAGGATAAACAACATAAATACAATTTAATAAAGCATAGGATAAAACAACATAAATACAATTTAATAAAGCATAGGCTAAAACTACATAAATACAATTTAATAAAGCATAGGATAAAACAAATTAAATACAATTTAATAAAGCATAGGATAAAACAAAATAAATTCAATTTAATAAAGCATAGGATAAAACAACATAAATAAAATTTAATAAAGCATAGGTTAAAACAACATAAATACAATTTAATAAAGCATCGGACAAAACAACATAAATACAATTTAATAAAGCATAGGATAAAACAACATAAATACAATTTATAAAGCATAGGATAAAACAACATAAATACAATTTAATAAAGCATAGGATAAAACATCATAAATACAATTTAATAAAGCATAGGATAAAACAACATAAATACAATTTAATAAAGCATAGTTTAAAACAACATAAATACAATTTAATAAAGCATAGTTTAAAACAACATAAATACAATTTAATAAAGCATAGTTTAAAACAACATAAATACAATTTAATAAAGCATAGGATAAAACCACAGAAATACAATTTAATAAAGCATAGGATAAAACAACATAAATACAATTTAATAAAGCATAGGACAAAACAACATAAATACAATTTAATAAAGCATAGGATAAAACAACATAAATACAATTTAATGAAACATAGGATAAACAACATAAATACAATTTAATAAAGCATAGGACAAAACAACATGAATATGATTTAGTAAAGCATAAGATAAAACAACATGAATACAATTTAATAAAGCATAGGTTAAAACAACATAAATACAATTTAAGAAAGCATAGGATAAAACTACATAAATACATTTTAATAAAGCATAGGATAAAACAACATAAATACAATTTATAAAGCATAGGATAAAACAACATAAAAACAATTTAATAAAGCATAGGATAAAACAACATAAATACAATTTAATAAAGCATAGGATAAAACAACATGAATACAATTTAATAAAGCATAGGCTAAAACAACATAAATACACGTTAATAAAGCATAGGATAAAACAAATTAAATACAATTTAATAAAGCATAGGATAAAAAAACATAAATTCAATTTAATAAAGCATAGGATAAAACAACATAAATACAATTTAATAAAGCATAGGACAAAACAACATAAATACAATTTAATAAAGCATATGTTAAAACAACATAAATACAATTTAATAAAGCATAAGATAAAACAACATGAATATAATTTAGTAAAGCATAAGATAAAACAACATGAATACAATTTAATAAAGCATAGGTTAAAACAACATAAATACAATTTAAGAAAGCATAGGATAAAACTACATAAATACATTTTAATAAAGCATAGGATAAAACAACATAAATACAATTTAATAAAGCATAGGTTAAAACAACATAAATACAATTTAATAAAGCATAGGACAAAACAACATAAATACAATTTAATAAAGCATAGGATAAAACAACATAAATACAATTTATAAAGCATAGGATAAAACAACATAAATACAATTTAATAAAGCATAGGATAAAACAACATAAATACAATTTAATAAAGCATAGGATAAAACAACATAAATACAATTTAATAAAGCATACGTTAAAACATCATAAATGCATTAAATAAAGCATAGGATAAAACAACATAAATACAATTTAATAAAGCATAGGATAAAACAACATAAATTCAATTTAATAAAGCATAGGATAAAACAACATAAATACAATTTAATAAAGCACAGGATAAAACAACATAAATAAAATTTAATAAAGCATAGGATAAAACAACATAAATAAAATTTAATAAAGCATAGGATAAAACAACGTAAATACAATTTAATAAAGCATAGGATAAAACAACATGAATAAAATTTAATAAAGCATAGGTTAAAACAACATAAATACAATTTAATAAAGCATAGTTTAAAACAACATAAATACAATTTAATAAAGCATAGGATAAAACCACAGAAATACAATTTAATAAAGCATAGGATAAACAACATAAATACAATTTAATAAAGCATAGGACAAAACAACATAAATACAATTTAATAAAGCATATGTTAAAACAACATAAATACAATTTAATAAAGCATAGGATAAAACAACATAAATACAATTTAATGAAACATAGGATAAACAACATAAATACAATTTAATAAAGCATAGGCTAAAACTACATAAATACAATTTAATAAAGCATAGGATAAAACAAATTAAATACAATTTAATAAAGCATAGGATGAAACAACATAAATTCAATTTAATAAAGCATAGGATATAAAAACATAAATACAATTTAATAAAGCATAGGATAAAACAACATAAATACAATTTAATAAAGCATAAGATAAAACAACATGAATACAGTTTAATAAAGCATAGGTTAAAACAACATAAATACAATTTAATAAAGCATAGGATAAAACAACATGAATAAAATTTAATAAAGCATAGGTTAAAACAACATAAATACAATTTAATAAAGCATAGTTTAAAACAACATAAATACAATTTAATAAAGCATAGGATAAAACCACAGAAATACAATTTAATAAAGCATAGGATAAAACAACATAAATACAATTTAATAAAGCATAGGATAAAACAACATAAATAAAATTTAATAAAGCATAGGTTAAAACAACATAAATACAATTTAATAAAGCATAGAACAAAACAACATAAATACAATTTAATAAAGCATAGGATAAAACAACATAAATACAATTTAATGAAACATAGGATAAACAACATAAATACAATTTAATAAAGCATAGGCTAAAACTACATAAATACAATTTAATAAAGCATAGGATAAAACAAATTAAATTCAATTTAATAAAGCATAGGATAAAACCACAGAAATACAATTTAATAAAGCATAGGATAAAACAACATAAATACAATTTAATAAAGCATAGGCTAAAACTACATAAATACAATTTAATAAAGCATAGGATAAAACAAATTAAATTCAATTTAATAAAGCATAGGATAAAACCACAGAAATACAATTTAATAAAGCATAGGATAAAACAACATAAATACAATTTAATAAAGCATAGGATAAAACAACATAAATACAATTTAATAAAGCATAGGATAAAACATCATAAATAAAATTTAATAAAGCATAGGTTAAAACAACATAAATACAATTTAATAAAGCATAGTTTAAAACAACATAAATACAATTTAATAAACCATAGGATAAAACAACATAAATACAATTTAATGAAACATAGGATAAACAACATAAATACAATTTAATAAAGCATAGGATAAAACAACATAAATACAATTTAATAAAGCATAGGCTAAAACTACATAAATACAATTTAATAAAGCATAGGCTAAAACAACATAAATACACGTTAATAAAGCATAGGATAAAACAAATTAAATACAATTTAATAAAGCATAGGATAAAAAAACATAAATTCAATTTAATAAAGCATAGGATAAAACAACATAAATACAATTTAATAAAGCATAGGACAAAACAACATAAATACAATTTAATAAAGCATAGGATAAAACCACAGAAATACAATTTAATAAAGCATAGGATAAAACAACATAAATACAATTTAATAAAGCATAGGATAAAACAACATAAATAAAATTTAATAAAGCATAGGTTAAAACAACATAAATACAATTTAATAAAGCATAGGACAAAACAACATAAATACAATTTAATAAAGCATAGGATAAAACAACATAAATACAATTTAATGAAACATAGGATAAACAACATAAATACAATTTAATAAAGCATAGGACAAAACAACATAAATACAATTTAATTAAGCATATGTTAAAACAACATAAATACTATTTAATAAAGCATAAGATAAAACAACATGAATATAATTTAGTAAAGCATAAGATAAAACAACATGAATACAATTTAATAAAGCATAGGATAAAACAACATAAATACAATTTAATAAAGCATAGGCTAAAACTACATAAATACAATTTAATAAAGCATAGGATAAAACAAATTAAATTCAATTTAATAAAGCATAGGATAAAACCACAGAAATACAATTTAATAAAGCATAGGATAAAACAACATAAATACAATTTAATAAAGCATAGGATAAAACAACATAAATACAATTTAATAAAGCATAGGATAAAACATCATAAATAAAATTTAATAAAGCATAGGTTAAAACAACATAAATACAATTTAATAAAGCATAGTTTAAAACAACATAAATACAATTTAATAAAGCATAGGATAAAACAACATAAATACAATTTAATGAAACATAGGATAAACAACATAAATACAATTTAATAAAGCATAGGATAAAACAACATAAATACAATTTAATAAAGCATAGGCTAAAACTACATAAATACAATTTAATAAAGCATAGGATAAAACAAATTAAATACAATTTAATAAAGCATAGGATAAAACAAAATAAATTCAATTTAATAAAGCATAGGATAAAACAACATAAATAAAATTTAATAAAGCATAGGTTAAAACAACATAAATACAATTTAATAAAGCATCGGACAAAACAACATAAATACAATTTAATAAAGCATAGGATAAAACAACATAAATACAATTTATAAAGCATAGGATAAAACAACATAAATACAATTTAATAAAGCATAGGATAAAACATCATAAATGCAATTTAATAAAGCATAGGATAAAACAACATAAATACAATTTAATAAAGCATAGTTTAAAACAACATAAATACAATTTAATAAAGCATAGTTTAAAACAACATAAATACAATTTAATAAAGCATAGTTTAAAACAACATAAATACAATTTAATAAAGCATAGGATAAAACCACAGAAATACAATTTAATAAAGCATAGGATAAAACAACATAAATACAATTTAATAAAGCATAGGACAAAACAACATAAATACAATTTAATAAAGCATAGGATAAAACAACATAAATACAATTTAATGAAACATAGGATAAACAACATAAATACAATTTAATAAAGCATAGGACAAAACAACATGAATATGATTTAGTGAAGCATAAGATAAAACAACATGAATACAATTTAATAAAGCATAGGTTAAAACAACATAAATACAATTTAAGAAAGCATAGGATAAAACTACATAAATACATTTTAATAAAGCATAGGATAAAACAACATAAATACAATTTATAAAGCATAGGATAAAACAACATAAAAACAATTTAATAAAGCATAGGATAAAACAACATAAATACAATTTAATAAAGCATAGGATAAAACAACATGAATACAATTTAATAAAGCATAGGCTAAAACAACATAAATACACGTTAATAAAGCATAGGATAAAACAAATTAAATACAATTTAATAAAGCATAGGATAAAAAAAACATAAATTCAATTTAATAAAGCATAGGATAAAACAACATAAATACAATTTAATAAAGCATAGGACAAAACAACATAAATACAATTTAATAAAGCATATGTTAAAACAACATAAATACAATTTAATAAAGCATAAGATAAAACAACATGAATATAATTTAGTAAAGCATAAGATAAAACAACATGAATACAATTTAATAAAGCATAGGTTAAAACAACATAAATAAAATTTAATAAAGCATAGGATAAAACAACATAAATAAAATTTAATAAAGCATAGGATAAAACAACGTAAATACAATTTAATAAAGCATAGGATAAAACATAAATAAAATTTAATAAAGCATAGGATAAAACAACATAAATACAATTTAATAAAGCATAGTTTAAAACAACATAAATACAATTTAAAAAAGCATAGTTTAAAACAACATAAATACAATTTAATAAAGCATAGTTTAAAACAACATAAATACAATTTAATAAAGCATAGGATAAAACCACAGAAATACAATTTAATAAAGCATAGGATAAAACAACATAAATACAATTTAATAAAGCATAGGACAAAACAACATAAATACAATTTAATAAAGCATAGGCTAAAACTACATAAATACAATTTAATAAAGCATAGGATAAAACAAATTAAATACAATTTAATAAAGCATAGGATAAAACAACATAAATTCAATTTAATAAAGCATAGGATAAAAAAACATAAATACAATTTAATAAAGCATAGGATAAAACCACTGAAATACAATTTAATAAAGCATAGGATAAAACAACATAAATACAATTTAATAAAGCATAGGATAAAACAAATTAAATACAATTTAATAAAGCATTAGATAAAACAACATGAATATAATTTTGTAAAGCATAAGATAAAACAACATGAATACAATTTAATAAAGCATAGGATAAAACAACATAAATACAATTTAATAAAGCATAATATAAAACAACATGAATACAATTTAATAAAGCATAGGATAAAACAACATAAATACAATTTAATAAAGCATAGGATAAAATAACATAAATAAAATTTAATAAAGCTTAGGTTAAAACAACATAAATACAATTTAATAAAGCATAGGACAAAACAACATAAATACAATTTAATAAAGCATAGGATAAAACAACATAAATACAATTTAATGAAACATAGGATAAACAACATAAATACAATTTAATAAAGCATAGGACAAAACAATATAAATACAATTTAATTAAGCATATGTTAAAACAACATAAATACAATTTAATAAACCATAAGATAAAACAACATGAATATAATTTAGTAAAGCATAAGATAAAACAACATGAATACAATTTAATAAAGCATAGGATAAAACAACATAAATACAATTTAATAAAGCATAGGATAAAACAAATTAAATACAATTTAATAAAGCATAGGATAAAACAACATAAATTCAATTTAATAAAGCATAGGATAAAACAACATAAATACAATTTAATAAAGCATAGTTTAAAACAACATAAATACAATTTAATAAAGCATAGTTTAAAACAACATAAATACAATTTAATAAAGCATAGTTTAAAACAACATAAATACAATTTAATAAAGCATTAGATAAAACAACATGAATATAATTTAGTAAAGCATAAGATAAAACAACATGAATACAATTTAATAAAGCATAGGATAAAACAACATGAATAAAATTTAATAACGCATAGGTTAAAACAACATAAATACAATTTAATAAAGCATAGTTTAAAACAACATAAATACAATTTAATAAAGCATAGGATAAAACCACAGAAATACAATTTAATAAAGCATAGGATAAAACAACATAAATACAATTTAATAAAGCATAGGATAAAACAACATAAATACAATTTAATGAAACATAGGATAAACAACATAAATACAATTTAATAAAGCATAGGACAAAACAACATAAATACAATTTAATGAAACATAGGATGAACAACATAAATACAATTTAATAAAGCATAGGACAAAACAACATAAATACAATTTAATAAAGCATAGGATAAAACAACATAAATACAATTTAATGAAACATAGGATAAACAACATAAATACAATTTAATAAAGCATAGGACAAAACAACATAAATACAATTTAATAAAGCATATGTTAAAACAACATAAATACAATTTAATAAAGCATAAGATAAAACAACATGAATATAATTTAGTAAAGCATAAGATAAAACAACATGAATACAATTTAATAAAGCATAGGTTAAAACAACATAAATACAATTTAAGAAAGCATAGGATAAAACTACATAAATACATTTTAATAAAGCATAGGATAAAACAACATAAATACAATTTAATAAAGCATAGGTTAAAACAACATAAATACAATTTAATAAAGCATAGGACAAAACAACATAAATACAATTTAATAAAGCATAGGATAAAACAACATAAATACAATTTATAAAGCATAGGATAAAACAACATAAATACAATTTAATAAAGCATAGGATAAAACAACATAAATACAATTTAATAAAGCATAGGAAAACAACATAAATACAATTTAATAAAGCATAGGCTAAAACAACATAAATACACTTTAATAAAGCATAGGATAAAACAAATTAAATACAATTTAATAAAGCATAGGATAAAACAACATAAATTCAATTTAATAAAGCATAGGATAAAACAACATAAATACAATTTAATAAAGCATAGGATAAAACAACATAAATACAATTTAATAAAGCATAAGATAAAACAACATGAATACAATTTAATAAAGCATAGGTTAAAACAACATAAATACAACTGAATAAAGCATAGGATAAAACAACATAAAAACTATTTAATAAAGCATAAGATAAAACAACATGAATATAATTTAGTAAAGCATAAGATAAAACAACATGAATACAATTTAATAAAGCATAGGATAAAACAACATAAATACAATTTAATAAAGCATAGGCTAAAACTACATAAATACAATTTAATAAAGCATAGGATAAAACAAATTAAATACAATTTAATAAAGCATAGGATAAAACAACATAAATTCAATTTAATAAAGCATAGGATAAAAAAACATAAATACAATTTAATAAAGCATAGGATAAAACAACATAAATACAATTTAATAAAGCATAAGATAAAACAACATGAATACAGTTTAATAAAGCATAGGTTAAAACAACATAAATACAATTTTATAAAGCATAGGATAAAACAACATGAATAAAATTTAATAAAGCATAGGTTAAAACAACATAAATACAATTTAATAAAGCATAGTTTAAAACAACATAAATACAATTTAATAAAGCATAGGATAAAACCACAGAAATACAATTTAATAAAGCATAGGATAAAACAACATAAATACAATTTAATAAAGCATAGGATAAAACAACATAAATAAAATTTAATAAAGCATAGGTTAAAACAACATAAATACAATTTAATAAAGCATAGGACAAAACAACATAAATACAATTTAATAAAGCATAGGATAAAACAACATAAATACAATTTAATGAAACATAGGATAAACAACATAAATACAATTTAATAAAGCATAGGACAAAACAACATAAATACAATTTAATTAAGCATATGTTAAAACAACATAAATACAATTTAATAAAGCATAGGATAAAACAACATAAATACAATTTATAAAGCATAGGATAAAACAACATAAATACAATTTAATAAAGCATAGGATAAAACATCATAAATACAATTTAATAAAGCATAGGATAAAACAACATAAATACAATTTAATAAAGCATAGGCTAAAACTACATAAATACAATTTAATAAAGCATAGGATAAAACAACATAAATACAATTTAATAAAGCATAGGTTAAAACAACATAAATACAATTTAATAAAGCATAGGATAAAACAACATAAATACAATTTAATAAAGCATAGGATAAAACAACATAAATAAAATTTAATAAAGCATAGGTTAAAACAACATGAATACAATTTAATAAAGCATAGGATAAAACATAAATACAATTTAATAAAGCATAGGATAAAACAACATAAATTCAATTTAATAAAGCATAGGATAAAACAACATAAATACAATTTAATAAAGCACAGGATAAAACAACATAAATAAAATTTAATAAAGCATAGGATAAAACAACGTAAATACAATTTAATAAAGCATAGGATAAAACATAAATAAAATTTAATAAAGCATAGGATAAAACAACATAAATACAATTTAATAAAGCATAGTTTAAAACAACATAAATACAATTTAATAAAGCATAGTTTAAAACAACATAAATACAATTTAATAAAGCATAGTTTAAAACAACATAAATACAATTTATTAAAGCATAGGATAAAACCACAGAAATACAATTTAATAAAGCATAGGATAAAACAACATAAATACAATTTAATAAAGCATAGGACAAAACAACATAAATACAATTTAATAAAGCATAGGATAAAACAACATAAATACAATTTATAAAGCATAGGATAAAACAACATAAAAACAATTTAATAAAGCATAGGATAAAACAACATAAATACAATTTAATAAAGCATAGGATAAAACAACATGAATACAATTTAATAAAGCATAGGCTAAAACAACATAAATACAAGTTAATAAAGCATAAGATAAAACAAATTAAATACAATTTAATAAAGCATAGGATAAAACAACATAAATTCAATTTAATAAAGCATAGGATAAAACAACATAAATACAATTTAATAAAGCATAGGATAAAACAACATAAATACAATTTAATGAAACATAGGATAAACAACATAAATACAATTTAATAAAGCATAGGACAAAACAACATAAATACAATTTAATAAAGCATATGTTAAAACAACATAAATACAATTTAATAAAGCATAAGATAAAACAACATGAATATAATTTAGTAAAGCATAAGATAAAACAACATGAATACAATTTAATAAAGCATAGGTTAAAACAACATAAATACAATTTAAGAAAGCATAGGATAAAACTACATAAATACATTTTAATAAAGCATAGGATAAAACAACATAAATACAATTTAATAAAGCATAGGTTAAAACAACATAAATACAATTTAATAAAGCATAGGACAAAACAACATAAATACAATTTAATAAAGCATAGGATAAAACAACATAAATACAATTTATAAAGCATAGGATAAAACAACATAAATACAATTTAATAAAGCATAGGATAAAACAACATAAATACAATTTAATAAAGCATAGGATAAAACAACATAAATACAATTTAATAAAGCATAGGTTAAAACAACATAAATACAATTTAATAAAGCATAGGATAAAACAACATAAATACAATTTAATAAAGCCTAGGATAAAACAACATAAATAAAATTTAATAAAGCATAGGTTAAAACAACATGAATACAATTTAATAAAGCATAGGATAAAACATAAATACAATTTAATAAAGCATAGGATAAAACAACATAAATTCAATTTAATAAAGCATAGGATAAAACAACATAAATACAATTTAATAAAGCACAGGATAAAACAACATAAATAAAATTTAATAAAGCATAGGATAAAACAACATAAATAAAATTTAATAAAGCATAGGATAAAACAACGTAAATACAATTTAATAAAGCATAGGATAAAACATAAATAAAATTTAATAAAGCATAGGATAAAACAACATAAATACAATTTAATAAAGCATAGTTTAAAACAACATAAATACAATTTAATAAAGCATAGTTTAAAACAACATAAATACAATTTAATAAAGCATAGTTTAAAACAACATAAATACAATTTATTAAAGCATAGGATAAAACCACAGAAATACAATTTAATAAAGCATAGGATAAAACAACATAAATACAATTTAATAAAGCATAGGACAAAACAACATAAATACAATTTAATAAAGCATAGGATAAAACAACATAAATACAATTTAATGAAACATAGGATAAACAACATAAATACAATTTAATAAAGCATAGGATAAAACAACATAAATACAATTTATAAAGCATAGGATAAAACAACATAAAAACAATTTAATAAAGCATAGGATAAAACAACATAAATACAATTTAATAAAGCATAGGATAAAACAACATGAATACAATTTAATAAAGCATAGGCTAAAACAACATAAATACACGTTAATAAAGCATAGGATAAAACAAATTAAATACAATTTAATAAAGCATAGGATAAAACAACATAAATTCAATTTAATAAAGCATAGGATAAAACAACATAAATACAATTTAATAAAGCATAGGATAAAACAACATAAATACAATTTAATGAAACATAGGATAAACAACATAAATACAATTTAATAAAGCATAGGACAAAACAACATAAATACAATTTAATAAAGCATATGTTAAAACAACATAAATACAATTTAATAAAGCATAAGATAAAACAACATGAATATAATTTAGTAAAGCATAAGATAAAACAACATGAATACAATTTAATAAAGCATAGGTTAAAACAACATAAATACAATTTAAGAAAGCATAGGATAAAACTACATAAGTACATTTTAATAAAGCATAGGATAAAACAACATAAATACAATTTAATAAAGCATAGGTTAAAACAACATAAATACAATTTAATAAAGCATAGGACAAAACAACATAAATACAATTTAATAAAGCATAGGATATAACAACATAAATACAATTTATAAAGCATAGGATAAAACAACATAAATACAATTTAATAAAGCATAGGATAAAACAACATAAATACAATTTAATAAAGCATAGGATAAAACAACATAAATACAATTTAATAAAGCATACGTTAAAACATCATAAATGCATTAAATAAAGCATAGGATAAAACAACATAAATACAATTTAATAAAGCATAGGATAAAACAACATAAATTCAATTTAATAAAGCATAGGATAAAACAACATAAATACAATTTAATAAAGCACAGGATAAAACAACATAAATAAAATTTAATAAAGCATAGGATAAAACAACATAAATAAAATTTAATAAAGCATAGGATAAAACAACGTAAATACAATTTAATAAAGCATAGGATAAAACATAAATAAAATTTAATAAAGCATAGTTTAAAACAACATAAATACAATTTAATAAAGCATAGGATAAAACCACAGAAATACAATTTAATAAAGCATAGGATAAAACAACATAAATACAATTTAATAAAGCATAGGACAAAACAACATAAATACAATTGAATAAAGCATAGGATAAAACAACATAAATACAATTTAATGAAACATAGGATAAACAACATAAATACAATTTAATAAAGCATAGGACAAAACAACATGAATATGATTTAGTAAAGCATAAGATAAAACAACATGAATACAATTTAATAAAGCATAGGTTAAAACAACATAAATACAATTTAAGAAAGCATAGGATAAAACTACATAAATACATTTTAATAAAGCATAGGATAAAACAACATAAATACAATTTAATGAAACATAGAATAAACAACATAAATACAATTTAATAAAGCATAGGACAAAACAACATGAATATGACTTAGTAAAGCATAAGATAAAACAACATGAATAAAATTTAATAAAGCATAGGTTAAAACAACATAAATACAATTTAAGAAAGCATAGGATAAAACTACATAAATACATTTTAATAAAGCATAGGATAAAACAACATAAATACAATTTAATAAAGCATAGGTTAAAACAACATAAATACAATTTAATAAAGCATAGGACAAAACAACATAAATACAATTTAATAAAGCATATGTTAAAACAACATGAATACAATTTAATAAAGCATAGGCTAAAACAACATAAATACACGTTAATAAAGCATAGGATAAAACAAATTAAATACAATTTAATAAAGCATAGGATAAAACAACATAAATTCAATTTAATAAAGCATAGGATAAAACAACATAAATACAATTTAATAAAGCATAGGATAAAACAACATAAATACAATTTAATGAAACATAGGATAAACAACATAAATACAATTTAATAAAGCATAGGACAAAACAACATAAATACAATTTAATAAAGCATATGTTGAAACAACATAAATACAATTTAATAAAGCATAAGATAAAACAACATGAATATAATTTAGTAAAGCATAAGATAAAACAACATGAATACAATTTAATAAAGCATAGGTTAAAACAACATAAATACAATTTAAGAAAGCATAGGATAAAACTACATAAATACATTTTAATAAAGCATAGGATAAAACA
Organism: Phyllobates terribilis; assembly: GCF_046119375.1. Lineage (NCBI taxonomy): Eukaryota > Metazoa > Chordata > Amphibia > Anura > Dendrobatidae > Phyllobates > Phyllobates terribilis. Next base: position 3,891,244 of record NW_027362778.1, read on the forward strand.
ACATAAATACAATTTAATAAAGCATAGGTTAAAACAACATAAATACAATTTAATAAAGCATAGGACAAAACAACATAAATACAATTTAATAAAGCATAGGATAAAACAACATAAATACAATTTATAAAGCATAGGATAAAACAACATAAATACAATTTAATAAAGCATAGGATAAAACAACATAAATACAATTTAATAAAGCATAGGATAAAACAACATAAATACAATTTAATAAAGCATAGGCTAAAACAACATAAATACACTTTAATAAAGCATAGGATAAAACAAATTAAATACAATTTAATAAAGCATAGGATAAAACAACATAAATTCAATTTAATAAAGCATAGGATGAAACAACATAAATACAATTTAATAAAGCATAGGATAAAACAACATAAATACAATTTAATAAAGCATAGGATAAAACAACATAAATACAATTTAATAAAGCATAGGCTAAAACAAAATAAATACACTTTAATAAAGCATAGGATAAAACAAATTAAATACAATTTAATAAAGCATAGGATAAAACAACATAAATACAATTTAATAAAGCATAGGATAAAACAACATAAATACAATTTAATGAAACATAGGATAAACAACATAAATACAATTTAATAAAGCATAGGACAAAACAACATAAATACAATTTAATAAAGCATAGTTTAAAACAACATAAATACAATTTATTAAAGCATAGGATAAAACCACAGAAATACAATTTAATAAAGCATAGGATAAAACAACATAAATACAATTTAATAAAGCATACATTAAAACAACATAAATACAATTAAATAAAGCATAGGATAAAACTACATAAATACATTTTAATAAAGCATAGGATAAAACAACATAAATACAATTTAATAAAGCATAGGTTAAAACAACATAAATACAATTTAATAAAGCATAGGACAAAACAACATAAATACAATTTAATAAAGCATAGTTTAAAACAACATAAATACAATTTATTAAAGCATAGGATAAAACCACAGAAATACAATTTAATAAAGCATAGGATAAAACAACATAAATACAATTTAATAAAGCATACATTAAAACAACATAAATACAATTAAATAAAGCATAGGATAAAACAACATAAATACAATTTTATAAAGCATAGGATAAAACAACATAAATACAATTTAATAAAGCATAGGATAAAACAAAATAAATTCAATTTAATAAAGCATAGGATAAAACAACATAAATACAATTTAATAAAGCATACATTAAAACAACATAAATACAATTAAATAAAGCATAGGATAAAACAACATAAAAACAATTTAATAAAGCATAGGATAAAACAACATAAATACAATTTAATAAAGCATAGGATAAAACAACATGAATACAATTTAATAAAGCATAGGCTAAAACAACATAAATACACGTTAATAAAGCATAGGATAAAACAAATTAAATACAATTTAATAAAGCATAGGATAAAACAACATAAATTCAATTTAATAAAGCATAGGATAAAACAACATAAATACAATTTAATAAAGCATAGGATAAAACAACATAAATACAATTTAATGAAACATAGGATAAACAACATAAATACAATTTAATAAAGCATAGGACAAAACAACATAAATACAGTTTAATAAAGCATATGTTAAAACAACATAAATACAATTTAATAAAGCATAAGATAAAACAACATGAATATAATTTAGTAAAGCATAAGATAAAACAACATGAATACAATTTAATAAAGCATAGGTTAAAACAACATAAATACAATTTAAGAAAGCATAGGATAAAACTACATAAATACATTTTAATAAAGCATAGGATAAAACAACATAAATACAATTTAATAAAGCATAGGTTAAAACAACATAAATACAATTTAATAAAGCATAGGACAAAACAACATAAATACAATTTAATAAAACATAGGATAAAACAACATAAATACAATTTATAAAGCATAGGATAAAACAACATAAATACAATTTAATAAAGCATAGGCTAAAACAACATAAATACACTTTAATAAAGCATAGGATAAAACAACATAAATACAATTTAATAAAGCATAGGATAAAACAACATAAATACAATTTAATAAAGCATAGGCTAAAACAACATAAATACACTTTAATAAAGCATAGGATAAAACAAATTAAATACAATTTAATAAAGCATAGGATAAAACAACATAAATTCAATTTAATAAAGCATAGGATAAAACAACATAAATACAATTTAATAAAGCATAGGATAAAACAACATAAATACAATTTAATAAAGCATAAGATAAAACAACATGAATACAATTTAATAAAGCATAGGTTAAAACAACATAAATACAATTGAATAAAGCATAGGATAAAACAACATAAATACAATTTAATAAAGCATAGGTTAAAACAACATAAATACAATTTAATAAAGCATATGATAAAACAACATAAATACAATTTAATAAAGCATAGGATAAAACAACATAAATAAAATTTAATAAAGCATAGGTTAAAACAACATAAATACAATTTAATAAAGCATAGTTTAAAACAACATAAATACAATTTAATAAAGCATAGGATAAAACCACAGAAATACAATTTAATAAAGCATAGGATAAAACAACATAAATACAATTTAATAAAGCATAGGATAAAACAACATAAATAAAATTTAATAAAGCATAGGTTAAAACAACATAAATACAATTTAATAAAGCATAGGACAAAACAACATAAATACAATTTAATAAAGCATAGGATAAAACAACATAAATACAATTTAATGAAACATAGGATAAACAACATAAATACAATTTAATAAAGCATAGGACAAAACAACATAAATACAATTTAATTAAGCATATGTTAAAACAACATAAATACTATTTAATAAAGCATAAGATAAAACAACATGAATATAATTTAGTAAAGCATAAGATAAAACAACATGAATACAATTTAATAAAGCATAAGATAAAACAACATAAATACTATTTAATAAAGCATAGGCTAAAACTACATAAATACAATTTAATAAAGCATAGGATAAAACAAATTAAATACAATTTAATAAAGCATAGGATAAAACAACATAAATTCAATTTAATAAAGCATAGGATAAAACAACATAAATACAATTTAATAAAGCATCGGACAAAACAACATAAATACAATTTAATAAAGCATAGGATAAAACAACATAAATACAATTTATAAAGCATAGCATAAAACAACATAAATACAATTTAATAAAGCATAGGATAAAACAACATAAATACAATTTAATAAAGCATAGGATAAAGCAACATAAATACAATTTAATAAAGCATAGGCTAAAACTACATAAATACAATTTAATAAAGCATAGGATAAAACAACATAAATACAATTTAATAAAGCATAGGTTAAAACAACATAAATACAATTTAATAAAGCATAGGATAAAACAACATAAATACAATTTAATAAAGCATAGGATAAAACAACATAAATAAAATTTAATAAAGCATAGGTTAAAACAACATAAATACAATTTAATAAAGCATAGGATAAAACAACATAAATACAATTTAATAAAGCATAGGATAAAACAACATAAATACTTTTTAATAAAGCATAGGATAAAACCACATAAATACAATTTAATAAAGTACAGGATAAAACAACATAAATACAATTTAATAAAGCATAGGATAAAACAACATAAATACAATTTAATAAAGCATAGGATAAAACAACATAAATACAATTTAATAAAGCATAGGATAAAACAACATAAATACAATTTAATAAAGCATACGTTAAAACATCATAAATACAATTAAATAAAGCATAGGATAAAACAACATAAATACAATTTAATAAACCATAGGTTAAAACAACATAAATACAATTTTATAAAGCATAGGATAAAACAACATAAATACAATTTAATAAAGCATAGGATAAAACAACATAAATTCAATTTAATAAAGCATAGGATAAAACAACATAAATACAATTTAATAAAGCACAGGATAAAACAACATAAATAAAATTTAATAAAGCATAGGATAAAACAACATAAATAAAATTTAATAAAGCATAGGATAAAACAACGTAAATACAATTTAATAAAGCATAGGATAAAACATAAATAAAATTTAATAAAGCATAGGATAAAACAACATAAATACAATTTAATAAAGCATAGTTTAAAACAACATAAATACAATTTAATAAAGCATAGTTTAAAACAACATAAATACAATTTAATAAAGCATAGTTTAAAACAACATAAATACAATTTAATAAAGCATTAGATAAAACAACATGAATACAATTTAGTAAAGCATAAGATAAAACAACATGAATACAATTTAATAAAGCATAGGATAAAACAACATGAATAAAATTTAATAAAGCATAGGTTAAAACAACATAAATACAATTTAATAAAGCATAGTTTAAAACAACATAAATACAATTTAATAAAGCATAGGATAAAACCACAGAAATACAATTTAATAAAGCATAGGATAAAACAACATAAATACAATTTAATAAAGCATAGGACAAAACAACATAAATACAATTTAATAAAGCATAGGATAAAACAACATAAATACAATTTAATGAAACATAGGATAAACAACATAAATACAATTTAATAAAGCATAGGATAAAACAACATAAATACAATTTAATAAAGCATAGGATAAAACAACATAAATACAATTTAATGAAACATAGGATAAACAACATAAATACAATTTAATAAAGCATAGGACAAAACAACATAAATACAATTTAATAAAGCATATGTTAAAACAACATAAATACAATTTAATAGAGCATAAGATAAAACAACATGAATATGATTTAGTAAAGCATAAGATAAAACAACATGAATACAATTTAATAAAGCATAGGTTAAAACAACATAAATACAATTTAAGAAAGCATAGGATAAAACTACATAAATACATTTTAATAAAGCATAGGATAAAACAACATAAATACAATTTAATAAAGCATAGGTTAAAACAACATAAATACAATTTAATAAAGCATAGGACAAAACAACATAAATACAATTTAATAAAGCGTAGGATAAAACAACATAAATACAATTTATAAAGCATAGGATAAAACAACATAAAAACAATTTAATAAATCATAGGATAAAACAACATAAATACAATTTAATAAAGCATAGGATAAAACAACATAAATACAATTTAATAAAGCATAGGCTAAAACAACATAAATACACGTTAATAAAGCATAGGATAAAACAAATTAAATACAATTTAATAAAGCATAGGATAAAACAACATAAATTCAATTTAATAAAGCATAGGATAAAACAACATAAATACAATTTAATAAAGCATAGGATAAAACAACATAAATACAATTTAATAAAGCATAATATAAAACAACATGAATACAATTTAATAAAGCATAGGTTAAAACAACATAAATACAATTGAATAAAGCATAGGATAAAACAACATAAATACAATTTAATAAAGCATAGGTTAAAACAACATAAATACAATTTAATAAAGCATAGGATAAAACAACATAAATACAATTTAATAAAGCATAGGATAAAATAACATAAATAAAATTTAATAAAGCTTAGGTTAAAACAACATAAATACAATTTAATAAAGCATAGGACAAAACAACATAAATACAATTTAATAAAGCATAGGATAAAACAACATAAATACAATTTAATGAAACATAGGATAAACAACATAAATACAATTTAATAAAGCATAGGACAAAACAACATAAATACAATTTAATTAAGCATATGTTAAAACAACATAAATACAATTTAATAAAGCATAAGATAAAATAACATGAATATAATTTAGTAAAGCATAAGATAAAACAACATGAATACAATTTAATAAAGCATAGGATAAAACAACATAATTACAATTTAATAAAGCATAGGATAAAACAAATTAAATACAATTTAATAAAGCATAGGATAAAACAACATAAATTCAATTTAATAAAGCATAGGATAAAACAACATAAATACAATTTAATAAAGCATAGGATAAAACAACATAAATACAATTTAATAAAGCATAAGATAAACAACATGAATACAATTTAATAAAGCATAGGTTAAAACAACATAAATACAATTTAATAAAGCATAGGATAAAAAAACATAAATACAATTGAATAAAGCATAGGTTAAAACAACATAAATACAATTTAATAAAGCATAGGATAAAACAACATACATACAATTTAATAAAGCATAGGATAAAACCACATAAATACAATTTAATAAAGCATAGGATAAAACTGCATAAATACAATTTAATAAAGCGTAGGACAAAACAACATAAATACAATTTAATAAAGCATATTTTAAAACAACATAAATACAATTTAATAAAGCATAGGATAAAACCACAGAAATACAATTTAATAAAGCATAGGATAAAACAACATAAATACAATTTAATAAAGCATAGGACAAAACAACATAAATACAATTTAATAAAGCATAGGATAAAACAACATAAATACAATTTAATGAAACATAGGATAAACAACATGAATATAATTTAGTAAAGCATAAGATAAAACAACATGAATACAATTTAATAAAGCATAGGTTAAAACAACATAAATACAATTTAAAAAGCATAGGATAAAACTACATAAATACATTTTAATAAAGCATAGGATAAAACAACATAAATACAATTTAATAAAGCATAGGATAAAACAACATAAATACAATTTAATAAAGCATAGGATAAAACCACAGAAATACAATTTAATAAAGCATAGGATAAAACAACATAAATACAATTTAATAAAGCATAGGACAAAACAACCTAAATACAATTTAATAAAGCATAGGACAAAACAACATAAATACAATTTAATAAAGCATAAGATAAAACAACATGAATATGATTTAGTAAAGCATAAGATAAAACAACATGAATACAATTTAATAAAGCATAGGTTAAAACAACATAAATACAATTTAAGAAAGCATAGGATAAAACTACATAAATACATTTTAATAAAGCATAGGATAAAACAACATAAATACAATTTAATAAAGCATAGGTTAAAACAACATAAATACAATTTAATAAAGCATAGGACAAAACAACATAAATACAATTTAATAAAGCATAGGATAAAACAACATAAATACAATTTATAAAGCATAGGATAAAACAACATAAAAACAATTTAATAAAGCATAGGATAAAACAACATAAATACAATTTAATAAAGCATAGGATAAAACAAAATAAATACAATTTAATAAAGCATAGGCTAAAACAACATAAATACACGTTAATAAAGCATAGGATAAAACAAATTAAATACAATTTAATAAAGCATAGGATAAAACAACATAAATTCAATTTAATAAAGCATAGGATAAAACAACATAAATACAATTTAATAAAGCATAGGATAAAACAACATAAATACAATTTAATAAAGCATAATATAAAACAACATGAATACAATTTAATAAAGCATAGGTTAAAACAACATAAATACAATTGAATAAAGCTTAGGATAAAACAACATAAATACAATTTAATAAAGCATAGGTTAAAACAACATAAATACAATTTAATAAAGCATAGGATAAAACAAAATAAATAAAATTTAATAAAGCATAGGTTAAAACTGCATAAATACAATTTAATAAAGCGTAGGACAAAACAACATAAATACAATTTAATAAAGCATATTTTAAAACAACATAAATACAATTTAATAAAGCATAGGATAAAACCACAGAAATACAATTTAATAAAGCATAGGATAAAACAACATAAATACAATTTAATAAAGCATAGGACAAAACAACATAAATACAATTTAATAAAGCATAGGATAAAACAACATAAATACAATTTAATGAAACATAGGATAAACAACATGAATATAATTTAGTAAAGCATAAGATAAAACAACATGAATACAATTTAATAAAGCATAGGTTAAAACAACATAAATACAATTTAAGAAAGCATAGGATAAAACTACATAAATACATTTTAATAAAGCATAGGATAAAACAACATAAATACAATTTAATAAAGCATAGGATAAAACAACATAAATACAATTTAATAAAGCATAGGATAAAACCACAGAAATACAATTTAATAAAGCATAGGATAAAACAACATAAATACAATTTAATAAAGCATAGGACAAAACAACCTAAATACAATTTAATAAAGCATAGGTTAAAACAACATAAATACAATTTAAGAAAGCATAGGATAAAACTACATAAATACATTTTAATAAAGCATAGGATAAAACAACATAAATACAATTTAATAAAGCATAGGTTAAAACAACATAAATACAATTTAATAAAGCATAGGACAAAACAACATAAATACAATTTAATAAAGCATAGGATAAAACAACATAAATACAATTTATAAAGCATAGGATAAAACAACATAAAAACAATTTAATAAATCATAGGATAAAACAACATAAATACAATTTAATAAAGCATAGGATAAAACAACATAAATACAATTTAATAAAGCATAGGCTAAAACAACATAAATACACGTTAATAAAGCATAGGATAAAACAAATTAAATACAATTTAATAAAGCATAGGATAAAACAACATAAATTCAATTTAATAAAGCATAGGATAAAACAACATAAATACAATTTAATAAAGCATAGGATAAAACAACATAAATACAATTTAATAAAGCATAATATAAAACAACATGAATACAATTTAATAAAGCATAGGTTAAAACAACATAAATACAATTGAATAAAGCATAGGATAAAACAACATAAATACAATTTAATAAAGCATAGGTTAAAACAACATAAATACAATTTAATAAAGCATAGGATAAAACAACATAAATACAATTTAATAAAGCATAGGATAAAATAACATAAATAAAATTTAATAAAGCTTAGGTTAAAACAACATAAATACAATTTAATAAAGCATAGGACAAAACAACATAAATACAATTTAATAAAGCATAGGATAAAACAACATAAATACAATTTAATGAAACATAGGATAAACAACATAAATACAATTTAATAAAGCATAGGACAAAACAACATAAATACAATTTAATTAAGCATATGTTAAAACAACATAAATACAATTTAATAAAGCATAAGATAAAATAACATGAATATAATTTAGTAAAGCATAAGATAAAACAACATGAATACAATTTAATAAAGCATAGGATAAAACAACATAATTACAATTTAATAAAGCATAGGATAAAACAAATTAAATACAATTTAATAAAGCATAGGATAAAACAACATAAATTCAATTTAATAAAGCATAGGATAAAACAACATAAATACAATTTAATAAAGCATAGGATAAAACAACATAAATACAATTTAATAAAGCATAAGATAAACAACATGAATACAATTTAATAAAGCATAGGTTAAAACAACATAAATACAATTTAATAAAGCATAGGATAAAAAAACATAAATACAATTGAATAAAGCATAGGTTAAAACAACATAAATACAATTTAATAAAGCATAGGATAAAACAACATACATACAATTTAATAAAGCATAGGATAAAACCACATAAATACAATTTAATAAAGCATAGGATAAAACTGCATAAATACAATTTAATAAAGCGTAGGACAAAACAACATAAATACAATTTAATAAAGCATATTTTAAAACAACATAAATACAATTTAATAAAGCATAGGATAAAACCACAGAAATACAATTTAATAAAGCATAGGATAAAACAACATAAATACAATTTAATAAAGCATAGGACAAAACAACATAAATACAATTTAATAAAGCATAGGATAAAACAACATAAATACAATTTAATGAAACATAGGATAAACAACATGAATATAATTTAGTAAAGCATAAGATAAAACAACATGAATACAATTTAATAAAGCATAGGTTAAAACAACATAAATACAATTTAAAAAGCATAGGATAAAACTACATAAATACATTTTAATAAAGCATATGATAAAACAACATAAATACAATTTAATAAAGCATAGGATAAAACAACATAAATACAATTTAATAAAGCATAGGATAAAACCACAGAAATACAATTTAATAAAGCATAGGATAAAACAACATAAATACAATTTAATAAAGCATAGGACAAAACAACCTAAATACAATTTAATAAAGCATAGGACAAAACAACATAAATACAATTTAATAAAGCATAAGATAAAACAACATGAATATGATTTAGTAAAGCATAAGATAAAACAACATGAATACAATTTAATAAAGCATAGGTTAAAACAACATAAATACAATTTAAGAAAGCATAGGATAAAACTACATAAATACATTTTAATAAAGCATAGGATAAAACAACATAAATACAATTTAATAAAGCATAGGTTAAAACAACATAAATACAATTTAATAAAGCATAGGACAAAACAACATAAATACAATTTAATAAAGCATAGGATAAAACAACATAAATACAATTTATAAAGCATAGGATAAAACAACATAAAAACAATTTAATAAAGCATAGGATAAAACAACATAAATACAATTTAATAAAGCATAGGATAAAACAAAATAAATACAATTTAATAAAGCATAGGCTAAAACAACATAAATACACGTTAATAAAGCATAGGATAAAACAAATTAAATACAATTTAATAAAGCATAGGATAAAACAACATAAATTCAATTTAATAAAGCATAGGATAAAACAACATAAATACAATTTAATAAAGCATAGGATAAAACAACATAAATACAATTTAATAAAGCATAATATAAAACAACATGAATACAATTTAATAAAGCATAGGTTAAAACAACATAAATACAATTGAATAAAGCTTAGGATAAAACAACATAAATACAATTTAATAAAGCATAGGTTAAAACAACATAAATACAATTTAATAAAGCATAGGATAAAACAAAATAAATAAAATTTAATAAAGCATAGGTTAAAACTGCATAAATACAATTTAATAAAGCGTAGGACAAAACAACATAAATACAATTTAATAAAGCATATTTTAAAACAACATAAATACAATTTAATAAAGCATAGGATAAAACCACAGAAATACAATTTAATAAAGCATAGGATAAAACAACATAAATACAATTTAATAAAGCATAGGACAAAACAACATAAATACAATTTAATAAAGCATAGGATAAAACAACATAAATACAATTTAATGAAACATAGGATAAACAACATGAATATAATTTAGTAAAGCATAAGATAAAACAACATGAATACAATTTAATAAAGCATAGGTTAAAACAACATAAATACAATTTAAGAAAGCATAGGATAAAACTACATAAATACATTTTAATAAAGCATAGGATAAAACAACATAAATACAATTTAATAAAGCATAGGATAAAACAACATAAATACAATTTAATAAAGCATAGGATAAAACCACAGAAATACAATTTAATAAAGCATAGGATAAAACAACATAAATACAATTTAATAAAGCATAGGACAAAACAACCTAAATACAATTTAATAAAGCATAGGTTAAAACAACATAAATACAATTTAAGAAAGCATAGGATAAAACTACATAAATACATTTTAATAAAGCATAGGATAAAACAACATAAATACAATTTAATAAAGCATAGGTTAAAACAACATAAATACAATTTAATAAAGCATAGGACAAAACAACATAAATACAATTTAATAAAGCATAGGATAAAACAACATAAATACAATTTATAAAGCATAGGATAAAACAACATAAAAACAATTTAATAAAGCATAGGATAAAACAACATAAATACAATTTAATAAAGCATAGGATAAAACAAAATAAATACAATTTAATAAAGCATAGGCTAAAACAACATAAATACACGTTAATAAAGCATAGGATAAAACAAATTAAATACAATTTAATAAAGCATAGGATAAAACAACATAAATTCAATTTAATAAAGCATAGGATAAAACAACATAAATACAATTTAATAAAGCATAGGATAAAACAACATAAATACAATTTAATAAAGCATAATATAAAACAACATGAATACAATTTAATAAAGCATAGGTTAAAACAACATAAATACAATTGAATAAAGCATAGGATAAAACAACATAAATACAATTTAATAAAGCATAGGTTAAAACAACATAAATACAATTTAATAAAGCATAGGATAAAACAACATAAATACAATTTAATAAAGCATAGGATAAAATAACATAAATAAAATTTAATAAAGCTTAGGTTAAAACAACATAAATACAATTTAATAAAGCATAGGACAAAACAACATAAATACAATTTAATAAAGCATAGGATAAAACAACATAAATACAATTTAATGAAACATAGGATAAACAACATAAATACAATTTAATAAAGCATAGGACAAAACAACATAAATACAATTTAATTAAGCATATGTTAAAACAACATAAATACAATTTAATAAAGCATAAGATAAAATAACATGAATATAATTTAGTAAAGCATAAGATAAAACAACATGAATACAATTTAATAAAGCATAGGATAAAACAACATAAATACAATTTAATAAAGCATAGGATAAAACAAATTAAATACAATTTAATAAAGCATAGGATAAAACAACATAAATTCAATTTAATAAAGCATAGGATAAAACAACATAAATACAATTTAATAAAGCATAGGATAAAAGAACATAAATACAATTTAATAAAGCATAAGATAAACAACATGAATACAATTTAATAAAGCATAGGTTAAAACAACATAAATACAATTTAATAAAGCATAGGATAAAAAAACATAAATACAATTTAATAAAGCATAGGTTAAAACAACATAAATACAATTTAATAAAGCATAGGATAAAACAACATACATACAATTTAATAAAGCATAGGACAAAACAACATAAATAAAATTTAATAAAGCATAGGTTAAAACAACATAAATACAATTTAATAAAGCATAGGATAAAACAACATAAATACAATTTAATAAAGCATAGGATAAAGCAACACAAATACTTTTTAATAAAGCATAGGATAAAACCACATAAATACAATTTAATAAAGCATAGGATTAAACAAAATAAATAAAATTTAATAAAGCATAGGTTAAAACTGCATAAATACAATTTAATAAAGCGTAGGACAAAACAACATAAATACAATTTAATAAAGCATATTTTAAAACAACATAAATACAATTTAATAAAGCATATGATAAAACCACAGAAATACAATTTAATAAAGCATAGGATAAAACAACATAAATACAATTTAATAAAGCATAGGACAAAACAACATAAATACAATTTAATAAAGCATAGGATAAAACAACATAAATACAATTTAATGAAACATAGGATAAACAACATGAATATAATTTAGTAAAGCATAAGATAAAACAACATGAATACAATTTAATAAAGCATAGGTTAAAACAACATAAATACAATTTAAGAAAGCATAGGATAAAACTACATAAATACATTTTAATAAAGCATAGGATAAAACAACATAAATACAATTTAATAAAGCATAGGATAAAACAACATAAATACAATTTAATAAAGCATAGGATAAAACCACAGAAATACAATTTAATAAAGCATAGGATAAAACAACATAAATACAATTTAATAAAGCATAGGACAAAACAACCTAAATACAATTTAATAAAGCATAGGACAAAACAACATAAATACAATTTAATAAAGCATAAGATAAAACAACATGAATATGATTTAGTAAAGCATAAGATAAAACAACATGAATACAATTTAATAAAGCATAGGTTAAAACAACATAAATACAATTTAAGAAAGCATAGGATAAAACTACATAAATACATTTTAATAAAGCATAGGATAAAACAACATAAATACAATTTAATAAAGCATAGGTTAAAACAACATAAATACAATTTAATAAAGCATAGGACAAAACAACATAAATACAATTTAATAAAGGATAGGATAAAACAACATAAATACAATTTATAAAGCATAGGATAAAACAACATAAAAACAATTTAATAAAGCATAGGATAAAACAACATAAATACAATTTAATAAAGCATAGGATAAAACAAAATAAATACAATTTAATAAAGCATAGGCTAAAACAACATAAATACACGTTAATAAAGCATAGGATAAAACAAATTAAATACAATTTAATAAAGCATAGGATAAAACAACATAAATTCAATTTAATAAAGCATAGGATAAAACAACATAAATACAATTTAATAAAGCATAGGATAAAACAACATAAATACAATTTAATAAAGCATAATATAAAACAACATGAATACAATTTAATAAAGCATAGGTTAAAACAACATAAATACAATTGAATAAAGCTTAGGATAAAACAACATAAATACAATTTAATAAAGCATAGGTTAAAACAACATAAATACAATTTAATAAAGCATAGGATAAAACAAAATAAATACAATTTAATAAAGCATAGGTTAAAACTGCATAAATACAATTTAATAAAGCGTAGAACAAAACAACATAAATACAATTTAATAAAGCATAGGATAAAACAAATTAAATACAATTTAATAAAGCATAGGATAAAACAACATAAATTCAATTTAATAAAGCATAGGATAAAACAACATAAATACAATTTAATAAAGCATAGGATAAAAGAACATAAATACAATTTAATAAAGCATAAGATAAACAACATGAATACAATTTAATAAAGCATAGGTTAAAACAACATAAATACAATTTAATAAAGCATAGGATAAAAAAACATAAATACAATTTAATAAAGCATAGGTTAAAACAACATAAATACAATTTAATAAAGCATAGGATAAAACAACATACATACAATTTAATAAAGCATAGGACAAAACAACATAAATAAAATTTAATAAAGCATAGGTTAAAACAACATAAATACAATTTAATAAAGCATAGGATAAAACAACATAAATACAATTTAATAAAGCATAGGATAAAGCAACACAAATACTTTTTAATAAAGCATAGGATAAAACCACATAAATACAATTTAATAAAGCATAGGATTAAACAAAATAAATAAAATTTAATAAAGCATAGGTTAAAACTGCATAAATACAATTTAATAAAGCGTAGGACAAAACAACATAAATACAATTTAATAAAGCATATTTTAAAACAACATAAATACAATTTAATAAAGCATATGATAAAACCACAGAAATACAATTTAATAAAGCATAGGATAAAACAACATAAATACAATTTAATAAAGCATAGGACAAAACAACATAAATACAATTTAATAAAGCATAGGATAAAACAACATAAATACAATTTAATGAAACATAGGATAAACAACATGAATATAATTTAGTAAAGCATAAGATAAAACAACATGAATACAATTTAATAAAGCATAGGTTAAAACAACATAAATACAATTTAAGAAAGCATAGGATAAAACTACATAAATACATTTTAATAAAGCATAGGATAAAACAACATAAATACAATTTAATAAAGCATAGGATAAAACAACATAAATACAATTTAATAAAGCATAGGATAAAACCACAGAAATACAATTTAATAAAGCATAGGATAAAACAACATAAATACAATTTAATAAAGCATAGGACAAAACAACCTAAATACAATTTAATAAAGCATAGGACAAAACAACATAAATACAATTTAATAAAGCATAAGATAAAACAACATGAATATGATTTAGTAAAGCATAAGATAAAACAACATGAATACAATTTAATAAAGCATAGGTTAAAACAACATAAATACAATTTAAGAAAGCATAGGATAAAACTACATAAATACATTTTAATAAAGCATAGGATAAAACAACATAAATACAATTTAATAAAGCATAGGTTAAAACAACATAAATACAATTTAATAAAGCATAGGACAAAACAACATAAATACAATTTAATAAAGGATAGGATAAAACAACATAAATACAATTTATAAAGCATAGGATAAAACAACATAAAAACAATTTAATAAAGCATAGGATAAAACAACATAAATACAATTTAATAAAGCATAGGATAAAACAAAATAAATACAATTTAATAAAGCATAGGCTAAAACAACATAAATACACGTTAATAAAGCATAGGATAAAACAAATTAAATACAATTTAATAAAGCATAGGATAAAACAACATAAATTCAATTTAATAAAGCATAGGATAAAACAACATAAATACAATTTAATAAAGCATAGGATAAAACAACATAAATACAATTTAATAAAGCATAATATAAAACAACATGAATACAATTTAATAAAGCATAGGTTAAAACAACATAAATACAATTGAATAAAGCTTAGGATAAAACAACATAAATACAATTTAATAAAGCATAGGTTAAAACAACATAAATACAATTTAATAAAGCATAGGATAAAACAAAATAAATACAATTTAATAAAGCATAGGTTAAAACTGCATAAATACAATTTAATAAAGCGTAGGACAAAACAACATAAATACAATTTAATAAAGCATATTTTAAAACAACATAAATACAATTTAATAAAGCATAGGATAAAACCACAGAAATTCAATTTAATAAAGCATAGGATAAAACAACATAAATACAATTTAATAAAGCATAGGACAAAACAACATAAATACAATTTAATAAAGCATAGGATAAAACAACATAAATACAATTTAATGAAACATAGGATAAACAACATGAATATAATTTAGTAAAGCATAAGATAAAACAACATGAATACAATTTAATAAAGCATAGGTTAAAACAACATAAATACAATTTAAGAAAGCATAGGATAAAACTACATAAATACAATTTAATAAAGCATAGGATAAAACAACATAAATACAATTTAATAAAGCATAGGATAAAACCACAGAAATACAATTTAAGAAAGCATAGGATAAAACAACATAAATACAATTTAATAAAGCATAGGACAAAACAACCTAAATACAATTTAATAAAGCATAGGTTAAAACAACATAAATACAATTTAAGAAAGCATAGGATAAAACTACATAAATACATTTTAATAAAGCATAGGATAAAACAACATAAATACAATTTAATAAAGCATAGGTTAAAACAACATAAATACAATTTAATAAAGCATAGGACAAAACAACGTAAATACAATTTAATAAAGCATAGGATAAAACAACATAAATACAATTTATAAAGCATAGGATAAAACAACATAAAAACAATTTAATAAAGCATAGGATAAAACAACATAAATACAATTTAATAAAGCATAGGATAAAACAAAATAAATACAATTTAATAAAGCATAGGCTAAAACAACATAAATACACGTTAATAAAGCATAGGATAAAACAAATTAAATACAATTTAATAAAGCATAGGATAAAACAACATAAATTCAATTTAATAAAGCATAGGATAAAACAACATAAATACAATTTAATAAAGCATAGGATAAAACAACATAAATACAATTTAATAAAGCATAATATAAAACAACATGAATACAATTTAATAAAGCATAGGTTAAAACAACATAAATACAATTGAATAAAGCATAGGATAAAACAACATAAATACAATTTAATAAAGCATAGGTTAAAACAACATAAATACAATTTAATAAAGCATAGGATAAAACAACATAAATACAATTTAATAAAGCATAGGATAAAATAACATAAATAAAATTTAATAAAACTTAGGTTAAAACAACATAAATACAATTTAATAAAGCATAAGTTAAAACAACATAAATACAATTTTAAAAAGCATAGGATAAAACAACATATATACAATTTAATACAGCATAGGACAAAACCACATAAATACAATTTAATAAAGCATAGGATAAAACCACAGAAATACAATTTAATAAAGCATAGGATAAAACAACATAAATACAATTTAATAAAGCATAAGACAAAACAACATAAATACAATTTAATAAAGCATAGGATAAAACAACATAAATACAATTTAATGAAACATATAATAAACAACATGAATATAATTTAGTAAAGCATAAGATAAAACAACATAAATACAATTTAAGAAAGCATAGGATAAAACTACATAAATACATTTTAATAAAGCATAGGATAAAACAACATAAATACAATTTAATAAACCATAGGATAAAACAACATAAATAAAATTTAATAAAGCATAGGTTAAAACAACATAAATACAATTTAATAAAGCATAGGATAAAACAACATAAATACAATTTAATAAAGCATAGGATAAAACAACATAAATACTTTTTAATAAAGCATAGGATAAAACCACATAAATACAATTTAATAAAGCATAGGATAAAACAACATGAATAAAATTTAATAAAGCATAGGATAAAACAACATAAATACAATTTAATAAAGCATAGGATAAAACCACAGAAATACAATTTAATAAAGCATAGGATAAAACAACATAAATACAATTTAATAAAGCATAGGACAAAACAACCTAAATACAATTTAATAAAGCATAGGTTAAAACAACATAAATACAATTTAAGAAAGCATAGGATAAAACTACATAAATACATTTTAATAAAGCATAGGATAAAACAACATAAATACAATTTAATAAAGCATAGGTTAAAACAACATAAATACAATTTAATAAAGCATAGGACAAAACAACATAAATACAATTTAATAAAGCATAGGATAAAACAACATAAATACAATTTAATAAAGCATAGGTTAAAACAACATAAATTCAATTTAATAAAGCATAGGATAAAACAACATAAATACAATTTAATAAAGCATCGGACAAAACAACATAAATACAATTTAATAAAGCATAGGATAAAACAACATAAATACAATTTATAAAGCATAGCATAAAACAACATAAATACAATTTAATAAAGCATAGGATAAAACAACATAAATACAATTTAATAAAGCATAGGATAAAGCAACATAAATACAATTTAATAAAGCATAGGCTAAAACTACATAAATACAATTTAATAAAGCATAGGATAAAACAACATAAATACAATTTAATAAAGCATAGGTTAAAACAACATAAATACAATTTAATAAAGCATAGGATAAAACAACATAAATACAATTTAATAAAGCATAGGATAAAACAACATAAATAAAATTTAATAAAGCATAGGTTAAAACAACATAAATACAATTTAATAAAGCATAGGATAAAACAACATAAATACAATTTAATAAAGCATAGGATAAAACAACATAAATACTTTTTAATAAAGCATAGGATAAAACCACATAAATACAATTTAATAAAGTACAGGATAAAACAACATAAATACAATTTAATAAAGCATAGGATAAAACAACATAAATACAATTTAATAAAGCATAGGATAAAACAACATAAATACAATTTAATAAAGCATAGGATAAAACAACATAAATACAATTTAATAAAGCATACGTTAAAACATCATAAATACAATGAAATAAAGCATAGGATAAAACAACATAAATACAATTTAATAAAGCATAGGTTAAAACAACATAAATACAATTTTATAAAGCATAGGATAAAACAACATAAATACAATTTAATAAAGCATAGGATAAAACAACATAAATTCAATTTAATAAAGCATAGGATAAAACAACATAAATACAATTTAATAAAGCACAGGATAAAACAACATAAATAAAATTTAATAAAGCATAGGATAAAACAACATAAATAAAATTTAATAAAGCATAGGATAAAACAACGTAAATACAATTTAATAAAGTATAGGATAAAACATAAATAAAATTTAATAAAGCATAGGATAAAACAACATAAATACAATTTAATAAAGCATAGTTTAAAACAACATAAATACAATTTAATAAAGCATAGTTTAAAACAACATAAATACAATTTAATAAAGCATAGTTTAAAACAACATAAATACAATTTAATAAAGCATTAGATAAAACAACATGAATACAATTTAGTAAAGCATAAGATAAAACAACATGAATACAATTTAATAAAGCATAGGATAAAACAACATGAATAAAATTTAATAAAGCATAGGTTAAAACAACATAAATACAATTTAATAAAGCATAGTTTAAAACAACATAAATACAATTTAATAAAGCATAGGATAAAACCACAGAAATACAATTTAATAAAGCATAGGATAAAACAACATAAATACAATTTAATAAAGCATAGGACAAAACAACATAAATACAATTTAATAAAGCATAGGATAAAACAACATAAATACAATTTAATGAAACATAGGATAAACAACATAAATACAATTTAATAAAGCATAGGATAAAACAACATAAATACAATTTAATAAAGCATAGGATAAAACAACATAAATACAATTTAATGAAACATAGGATAAACAACATAAATACAATTTAATAAAGCATAGGACAAAACAACATAAATACAATTTAATAAAGCATATGTTAAAACAACATAAATACAATTTAATAGAGCATAAGATAAAACAACATGAATATGATTTAGTAAAGCATAAGATAAAACAACATGAATACAATTTAATAAAGCATAGGTTAAAACAACATAAATACAATTTAAGAAAGCATAGGATAAAACTACATAAATACATTTTAATAAAGCATAGGATAAAACAACATAAATACAATTTAATAAAGCATAGGTTAAAACAACATAAATACAATTTAATAAAGCATAGGACAAAACAACATAAATACAATTTAATAAAGCATAAGATAAAATAACATGAATATAATTTAGTAAAGCATAAGATAAAACAACATGAATACAATTTAATAAAGCATAGGATAAAACAACATAATTACAATTTAATAAAGCATAGGATAAAACAAATTAAATACAATTTAATAAAGCATAGGATAAAACAACATAAATTCAATTTAATAAAGCATAGGATAAAACAACATAAATACAATTTAATAAAGCATAGGATAAAACAACATAAATACAATTTAATAAAGCATAAGATAAACAACATGAATACAATTTAATAAAGCATAGGTTAAAACAACATAAATACAATTTAATAAAGCATAGGATAAAAAAACATAAATACAATTGAATAAAGCATAGGTTAAAACAACATAAATACAATTTAATAAAGCATAGGATAAAACAACATACATACAATTTAATAAAGCATAGGATAAAACCACATAAATACAATTTAATAAAGCATAGGATAAAACTGCATAAATACAATTTAATAAAGCGTAGGACAAAACAACATAAATACAATTTAATAAAGCATATTTTAAAACAACATAAATACAATTTAATAAAGCATAGGATAAAACCACAGAAATACAATTTAATAAAGCATAGGATAAAACAACATAAATACAATTTAATAAAGCATAGGACAAAACAACATAAATACAATTTAATAAAGCATAGGATAAAACAACATAAATACAATTTAATGAAACATAGGATAAACAACATGAATATAATTTAGTAAAGCATAAGATAAAACAACATGAATACAATTTAATAAAGCATAGGTTAAAACAACATAAATACAATTTAAAAAGCATAGGATAAAACTACATAAATACATTTTAATAAAGCATAGGATAAAACAACATAAATACAATTTAATAAAGCATAGGATAAAACAACATAAATACAATTTAATAAAGCATAGGATAAAACCACAGAAATACAATTTAATAAAGCATAGGATAAAACAACATAAATACAATTTAATAAAGCATAGGACAAAACAACCTAAATACAATTTAATAAAGCATAGGACAAAACAACATAAATACAATTTAATAAAGCATAAGATAAAACAACATGAATATGATTTAGTAAAGCATAAGATAAAACAACATGAATACAATTTAATAAAGCATAGGTTAAAACAACATAAATACAATTTAAGAAAGCATAGGATAAAACTACATAAATACATTTTAATAAAGCATAGGATAAAACAACATAAATACAATTTAATAAAGCATAGGTTAAAAAACATAAATACAATTTAATAAAGCATAGGACAAAACAACATAAATACAATTTAATAAAGCATAGGATAAAACAACATAAATACAATTTATAAAGCATAGGATAAAACAACATAAAAACAATTTAATAAAGCATAGGATAAAACAACATAAATTCAATTTAATAAAGCATAGGATAAAACAACATAAATACAATTTAATAAAGCATCGGACAAAACAACATAAATACAATTTAATAAAGCATAGGATAAAACAACATAAATACAATTTATAAAGCATAGCATAAAACAACATAAATACAATTTAATAAAGCATAGGATAAAACAACATAAATACAATTTAATAAAGCATAGGATAAAGCAACATAAATACAATTTAATAAAGCATAGGCTAAAACTACATAAATACAATTTAATAAAGCATAGGATAAAACAACATAAATACAATTTAATAAAGCATAGGTTAAAACAACATAAATACAATTTAATAAAGCATAGGATAAAACAACATAAATACAATTTAATAAAGCATAGGATAAAACAACATAAATACTTTTTAATAAAGCATAGGATAAAACCACATAAATACAATTTAATAAAGTACAGGATAAAACAACATAAATACAATTTAATAAAGCATAGGATAAAACAACATAAATACAATTTAATAAAGCATAGGATAAAACAACATAAATACAATTTAATAAAGCATAGGATAAAACAACATAAATACAATTTAATAAAGCATACGTTAAAACATCATAAATACAATTAAATAAAGCATAGGATAAAACAACATAAATACAATTTAATAAAGCATAGGTTAAAACAACATAAATACAATTTTATAAAGCATAGGATAAAACAACATAAATACAATTTAATAAAGCATAGGATAAAACAACATAAATTCAATTTAATAAAGCATAGGATAAAACAACATAAATACAATTTAATAAAGCACAGGATAAAACAACATAAATAAAATTTAATAAAGCATAGGATAAAACAACATAAATAAAATTTAATAAAGCATAGGATAAAACAACGTAAATACAATTTAATAAAGCATAGGATAAAACATAAATAAAATTTAATAAAGCATAGGATAAAACAACATAAATACAATTTAATAAAGCATAGTTTAAAACAACATAAATACAATTTAATAAAGCATAGTTTAAAACAACATAAATACAATTTAATAAAGCATAGTTTAAAACAACATAAATACAATTTAATAAAGCATTAGATAAAACAACATGAATACAATTTAGTAAAGCATAAGATAAAACAACATGAATACAATTTAATAAAGCATAGGATAAAACAACATGAATAAAATTTAATAAAGCATAGGTTAAAACAACATAAATACAATTTAATAAAGCATAGTTTAAAACAACATAAATACAATTTAATAAAGCATAGGATAAAACCACAGAAATACAATTTAATAAAGCATAGGATAAAACAACATAAATACAATTTAATAAAGCATAGGACAAAACAACATAAATACAATTTAATAAAGCATAGGATAAAACAACATAAATACAATTTAATGAAACATAGGATAAACAACATAAATACAATTTAATAAAGCATAGGATAAAACAACATAAATACAATTTAATAAAGCATAGGATAAAACAACATAAATACAATTTAATGAAACATAGGATAAACAACATAAATACAATTTAATAAAGCATAGGACAAAACAACATAAATACAATTTAATAAAGCATATGTTAAAACAACATAAATACAATTTAATAGAGCATAAGATAAAACAACATGAATATGATTTAGTAAAGCATAAGATAAAACAACATGAATACAATTTAATAAAGCATAGGTTAAAACAACATAAATACAATTTAAGAAAGCATAGGATAAAACTACATAAATACATTTTAATAAAGCATAGGATAAAACAACATAAATACAATTTAATAAAGCATAGGTTAAAACAACATAAATACAATTTAATAAAGCATAGGACAAAACAACATAAATACAATTTAATAAAGCGTAGGATAAAACAACATAAATACAATTTATAAAGCATAGGATAAAACAACATAAAAACAATTTAATAAATCATAGGATAAAACAACATAAATACAATTTAATAAAGCATAGGATAAAACAACATAAATACAATTTAATAAAGCATAGGCTAAAACAACATAAATACACGTTAATAAAGCATAGGATAAAACAAATTAAATACAATTTAATAAAGCATAGGATAAAACAACATAAATTCAATTTAATAAAGCATAGGATAAAACAACATAAATACAATTTAATAAAGCATAGGATAAAACAACATAAATACAATTTAATAAAGCATAATATAAAACAACATGAATACAATTTAATAAAGCATAGGTTAAAACAACATAAATACAATTGAATAAAGCATAGGATAAAACAACATAAATACAATTTAATAAAGCATAAGATAAAATAACATGAATATAATTTAGTAAAGCATAAGATAAAACAACATGAATACAATTTAATAAAGCATAGGATAAAACAACATAATTACAATTTAATAAAGCATAGGATAAAACAAATTAAATACAATTTAATAAAGCATAGGATAAAACAACATAAATTCAATTTAATAAAGCATAGGATAAAACAACATAAATACAATTTAATAAAGCATAGGATAAAACAACATAAATACAATTTAATAAAGCATAATATAAAACAACATGAATACAATTTAATAAAGCATAGGTTAAAACAACATAAATACAATTGAATAAAGCATAGGATAAAACAACATAAATACAATTTAATAAAGCATAAGATAAAATAACATGAATATAATTTAGTAAAGCATAAGATAAAACAACATGAATACAATTTAATAAAGCATAGGATAAAACAACATAATTACAATTTAATAAAGCATAGGATAAAACAAATTAAATACAATTTAATAAAGCATAGGATAAAACAACATAAATTCAATTTAATAAAGCATAGGATAAAACAACATAAATACAATTTAATAAAGCATAGGATAAAACAACATAAATACAATTTAATAAAGCATAAGATAAACAACATGAATACAATTTAATAAAGCATAGGTTAAAACAACATAAATACAATTTAATAAAGCATAGGATAAAAAAACATAAATACAATTGAATAAAGCATAGGTTAAAACAACATAAATACAATTTAATAAAGCATAGGATAAAACAACATACATACAATTTAATAAAGCATAGGATAAAACCACATAAATACAATTTAATAAAGCATAGGATAAAACTGCATAAATACAATTTAATAAAGCGTAGGACAAAACAACATAAATACAATTTAATAAAGCATATTTTAAAACAACATAAATACAATTTAATAAAGCATAGGATAAAACCACAGAAATACAATTTAATAAAGCATAGGATAAAACAACATAAATACAATTTAATAAAGCATAGGACAAAACAACATAAATACAATTTAATAAAGCATAGGATAAAACAACATAAATACAATTTAATGAAACATAGGATAAACAACATGAATATAATTTAGTAAAGCATAAGATAAAACAACATGAATACAATTTAATAAAGCATAGGTTAAAACAACATAAATACAATTTAAAAAGCATAGGATAAAACTACATAAATACATTTTAATAAAGCATAGGATAAAACAACATAAATACAATTTAATAAAGCATAGGATAAAACAACATAAATACAATTTAATAAAGCATAGGATAAAACCACAGAAATACAATTTAATAAAGCATAGGATAAAACAACATAAATACAATTTAATAAAGCATAGGACAAAACAACCTAAATACAATTTAATAAAGCATAGGACAAAACAACATAAATACAATTTAATAAAGCATAAGATAAAACAACATGAATATGATTTAGTAAAGCATAAGATAAAACAACATGAATACAATTTAATAAAGCATAGGTTAAAACAACATAAATACAATTTAAGAAAGCATAGGATAAAACTACATAAATACATTTTAATAAAGCATAGGATAAAACAACATAAATACAATTTAATAAAGCATAGGTTAAAACAACATAAATACAATTTAATAAAGCATAGGACAAAACAACATAAATACAATTTAATAAAGCATAGGATAAAACAACATAAATACAATTTATAAAGCATAGGATAAAACAACATAAAAACAATTTAATAAAGCATAGGATAAAACAACATAAATACAATTTAATAAAGCATAGGATAAAACAAAATAAATACAATTTAATAAAGCATAGGCTAAAACAACATAAATACACGTTAATAAAGCATAGGATAAAACAAATTAAATACAATTTAATAAAGCATAGGATAAAACAACATAAATTCAATTTAATAAAGCATAGGATAAAACAACATAAATACAATTTAATAAAGCATAGGATAAAACAACATAAATACAATTTAATAAAGCATAATATAAAACAACATGAATACAATTTAATAAAGCATAGGTTAAAACAACATAAATACAATTGAATAAAGCTTAGGATAAAACAACATAAATACAATTTAATAAAGCATAGGTTAAAACAACATAAATACAATTTAATAAAGCATAGGATAAAACAAAATAAATAAAATTTAATAAAGCATAGGTTAAAACTGCATAAATACAATTTAATAAAGCGTAGGACAAAACAACATAAATACAATTTAATAAAGCATATTTTAAAACAACATAAATACAATTTAATAAAGCATAGGATAAAACCACAGAAATACAATTTAATAAAGCATAGGATAAAACAACATAAATACAATTTAATAAAGCATAGGACAAAACAACATAAATACAATTTAATAAAGCATAGGATAAAACAACATAAATACAATTTAATGAAACATAGGATAAACAACATGAATATAATTTAGTAAAGCATAAGATAAAACAACATGAATACAATTTAATAAAGCATAGGTTAAAACAACATAAATACAATTTAAGAAAGCATAGGATAAAACTACATAAATACATTTTAATAAAGCATAGGATAAAACAACATAAATACAATTTAATAAAGCATAGGATAAAACAACATAAATACAATTTAATAAAGCATAGGATAAAACCACAGAAATACAATTTAATAAAGCATAGGATAAAACAACATAAATACAATTTAATAAAGCATAGGACAAAACAACCTAAATACAATTTAATAAAGCATAGGTTAAAACAACATAAATACAATTTAAGAAAGCATAGGATAAAAGTACATAAATACATTTTAATAAAGCATAGGATAAAACAACATAAATACAATTTAATAAAGCATAGGTTAAAACAACATAAATACAATTTAATAAAGCATAGGACAAAACAACATAAATACAATTTAATAAAGCATAGGATAAAACAACATAAATACAATTTATAAAGCATAGGATAAAACAACATAAAAACAATTTAATAAAGCATAGGATAAAACAACATAAATACAATTTAATAAAGCATAGGATAAAACAAAATAAATACAATTTAATAAAGCATAGGCTAAAACAACATAAATACACGTTAATAAAGCATAGGATAAAACAAATTAAATACAATTTAATAAAGCATAGGATAAAACAACATAAATTCAATTTAATAAAGCATAGGATAAAACAACATAAATACAATTTAATAAAGCATAGGATAAAACAACATAAATACAATTTAATAAAGCATAATATAAAACAACATGAATACAATTTAATAAAGCATAGGTTAAAACAACATAAATACAATTGAATAAAGCATAGGATAAAACAACATAAATACAATTTAATAAAGCATAGGTTAAAACAACATAAATACAATTTAATAAAGCATAGGATAAAACAACATAAATACAATTTAATAAAGCATAGGATAAAATAACATAAATAAAATTTAATAAAGCTTAGGTTAAAACAACATAAATACAATTTAATAAAGCATAGGACAAAACAACATAAATACAATTTAATAAAGCATAGGATAAAACAACATAAATACAATTTAATGAAACATAGGATAAACAACATAAATACAATTTAATAAAGCATAGGACAAAACAACATAAATACAATTTAATTAAGCATATGTTAAAACAACATAAATACAATTTAATAAAGCATAAGATAAAATAACATGAATATAATTTAGTAAAGCATAAGATAAAACAACATGAATACAATTTAATAAAGCATAGGATAAAACAACATAAATACAATTTAATAAAGCATAGGATAAAACAAATTAAATACAATTTAATAAAGCATAGGATAAAACAACATAAATTCAATTTAATAAAGCATAGGATAAAACAACATAAATACAATTTAATAAAGCATAGGATAAAAGAACATAAATACAATTTAATAAAGCATAAGATAAACAACATGAATACAATTTAATAAAGCATAGGTTAAAACAACATAAATACAATTTAATAAAGCATAGGATAAAAAAACATAAATACAATTTAATAAAGCATAGGTTAAAACAACATAAATACAATTTAATAAAGCATAGGATAAAACAACATACATACAATTTAATAAAGCATAGGACAAAACAACATAAATAAAATTTAATAAAGCATAGGTTAAAACAACATAAATACAATTTAATAAAGCATAGGATAAAACAACATAAATACAATTTAATAAAGCATAGGATAAAGCAACACAAATACTTTTTAATAAAGCATAGGATAAAACCACATAAATACAATTTAATAAAGCATAGGATAAAACAAAATAAATAAAATTTAATAAAGCATAGGTTAAAACTGCATAAATACAATTTAATAAAGCGTAGGACAAAACAACATAAATACAATTTAATAAAGCATATTTTAAAACAACATAAATACAATTTAATAAAGCATATGATAAAACCACAGAAATACAATTTAATAAAGCATAGGATAAAACAACATAAATACAATTTAATAAAGCATAGGACAAAACAACATAAATACAATTTAATAAAGCATAGGATAAAACAACATAAATACAATTTAATGAAACATAGGATAAACAACATGAATATAATTTAGTAAAGCATAAGATAAAACAACATGAATACAATTTAATAAAGCATAGGTTAAAACAACATAAATACAATTTAAGAAAGCATAGGATAAAACTACATAAATACATTTTAATAAAGCATAGGATAAAACAACATAAATACAATTTAATAAAGCATAGGATAAAACAACATAAATACAATTTAATAAAGCATAGGATAAAACCACAGAAATACAATTTAATAAAGCATAGGATAAAACAACATAAATACAATTTAATAAAGCATAGGACAAAACAACCTAAATACAATTTAATAAAGCATAGGACAAAACAACATAAATACAATTTAATAAAGCATAAGATAAAACAACATGAATATGATTTAGTAAAGCATAAGATAAAACAACATGAATACAATTTAATAAAGCATAGGTTAAAACAACATAAATACAATTTAAGAAAGCATAGGATAAAACTACATAAATACATTTTAATAAAGCATAGGATAAAACAACATAAATACAATTTAATAAAGCATAGGTTAAAACAACATAAATACAATTTAATAAAGCATAGGACAAAACAACATAAATACAATTTAATAAAGGATAGGATAAAACAACATAAATACAATTTATAAAGCATAGGATAAAACAACATAAAAACAATTTAATAAAGCATAGGATAAAACAACATAAATACAATTTAATAAAGCATAGGATAAAACAAAATAAATACAATTTAATAAAGCATAGGCTAAAACAACATAAATACACGTTAATAAAGCATAGGATAAAACAAATTAAATACAATTTAATAAAGCATAGGATAAAACAACATAAATTCAATTTAATAAAGCATAGGATAAAACAACATAAATACAATTTAATAAAGCATAGGATAAAACAACATAAATACAATTTAATAAAGCATAATATAAAACAACATGAATACAATTTAATAAAGCATAGGTTAAAACAACATAAATACAATTGAATAAAGCTTAGGATAAAACAACATAAATACAATTTAATAAAGCATAGGTTAAAACAACATAAATACAATTTAATAAAGCATAGGATAAAACAAAATAAATACAATTTAATAAAGCATAGGTTAAAACTGCATAAATACAATTTAATAAAGCGTAGGACAAAACAACATAAATACAATTTAATAAAGCATATTTTAAAACAACATAAATACAATTTAATAAAGCATAGGATAAAACCACAGAAATTCAATTTAATAAAGCATAGGATAAAACAACATAAATACAATTTAATAAAGCATAGGACAAAACAACATAAATACAATTTAATAAAGCATAGGATAAAACAACATAAATACAATTTAATGAAACATAGGATAAACAACATGAATATAATTTAGTAAAGCATAAGATAAAACAACATGAATACAATTTAATAAAGCATAGGTTAAAACAACATAAATACAATTTAAGAAAGCATAGGATAAAACTACATAAATACAATTTAATAAAGCATAGGATAAAACAACATAAATACAATTTAATAAAGCATAGGATAAAACCACAGAAATACAATTTAATAAAGCATAGGATAAAACAACATAAATACAATTTAATAAAGCATAGGACAAAACAACCTAAATACAATTTAATAAAGCATAGGTTAAAACAACATAAATACAATTTAAGAAAGCATAGGATAAAACTACATAAATACATTTTAATAAAGCATAGGATAAAACAACATAAATACAATTTAATAAAGCATAGGTTAAAACAACATAAATACAATTTAATAAAGCATAGGACAAAACAACGTAAATACAATTTAATAAAGCATAGGATAAAACAACATAAATACATTTTATAAAGCATAGGATAAAACAACATAAAAACAATTTAATAAAGCATAGGATAAAACAACATAAATACAATTTAATAAAGCATAGGATAAAACAACATAAATACAATTTAATAAAGCATAGGATAAAACAACATAAATACAATTTAATAAAGCATAATATAAAACAACATGAATACAATTTAATAAAGCATAGGTTAAAACAACATAAATACAATTGAATAAAGCATAGGATAAAACAACATAAATACAATTTAATAAAGCATAGGTTAAAACAACATAAATACAATTTAATAAAGCATAGGATAAAACAACATAAATACAATTTAATAAAGCATAGGATAAAATAACATAAATAAAATTTAATAAAACTTAGGTTAAAACAACATAAATACAATTTAATAAAGCATAAGTTAAAACAACATAAATACAATTTTAAAAAGCATAGGATAAAACAACATATATACAATTTAATACAGCATAGGACAAAACCACATAAATACAATTTAATAAAGCATAGGATAAAACCACAGAAATACAATTTAATAAAGCATAGGATAAAACAACATAAATACAATTTAATAAAGCATAAGACAAAACAACATAAATACAATTTAATAAAGCATAGGATAAAACAACATAAATACAATTTAATGAAACATATAATAAACAACATGAATATAATTTAGTAAAGCATAAGATAAAACAACATAAATACAATTTAAGAAAGCATAGGATAAAACTACATAAATACATTTTAATAAAGCATAGGATAAAACAACATAAATACAATTTAATAAACCATAGGATAAAACAACATAAATAAAATTTAATAAAGCATAGGTTAAAACAACATAAATACAATTTAATAAAGCATAGGATAAAACAACATAAATACAATTTAATAAAGCATAGGATAAAACAACATAAATACTTTTTAATAAAGCATAGGATAAAACCACATAAATACAATTTTATAAAGCATAGGATAAAACAACATGAATAAAATTTAATAAAGCATAGGATAAAACAACATAAATACAATTTAATAAAGCATAGGATAAAACCACAGAAATACAATTTAATAAAGCATAGGATAAAACAACATAAATACAATTTAATAAAGCATAGGACAAAACAACCTAAATACAATTTAATAAAGCATAGGTTAAAACAACATAAATACAATTTAAGAAAGCATAGGATAAAACTACATAAATACATTTTAATAAAGCATAGGATAAAACAACATAAATACAATTTAATAAAGCATAGGTTAAAACAACATAAATACAATTTAATAAAGCATAGGACAAAACAACATAAATACAATTTAATAAAGCATAGGATAAAACAACATAAATACAATTTAATAAAGCATAGGTTAAAACAACATAAATACAATTGAATAA
This sequence comes from Phyllobates terribilis, assembly GCF_046119375.1. NCBI lineage: Eukaryota > Metazoa > Chordata > Amphibia > Anura > Dendrobatidae > Phyllobates > Phyllobates terribilis. The sequence continues at coordinate 3,923,633 of NW_027362778.1, forward strand.
AGCATAGGATAAAACAACATAAATACAATTTAATAAAGCATAGGTTAAAACAACATAAATACAATTTAATAAAGCATAGGATAAAACAACATAAATACAATTTAATAAAGCATAGGATAAAATAACATAAATAAAATTTAATAAAACTTAGGTTAAAACAACATAAATACAATTTAATAAAGCATAAGTTAAAACAACATAAATACAATTTTAAAAAGCATAGGATAAAACAACATATATACAATTTAATACAGCATAGGACAAAACCACATAAATACAATTTAATAAAGCATAGGATAAAACCACAGAAATACAATTTAATAAAGCATAGGATAAAACAACATAAATACAATTTAATAAAGCATAAGACAAAACAACATAAATACAATTTAATAAAGCATAGGATAAAACAACATAAATACAATTTAATGAAACATATAATAAACAACATGAATATAATTTAGTAAAGCATAAGATAAAACAACATAAATACAATTTAAGGAAGCATAGGATAAAACTACATAAATACATTTTAATAAAGCATAGGATAAAACAACATAAATACAATTTAATAAACCATAGGATAAAACAACATAAATAAAATTTAATAAAGCATAGGTTAAAACAACATAAATACAATTTAATAAAGCATAGGATAAAACAACATAAATACAATTTAATAAAGCATAGGATAAAACAACATAAATACTTTTTAATAAAGCATAGGATAAAACCACATAAATACAATTTAATAAAGCATAGGATAAAACAACATGAATAAAATTTAATAAAGCATAGGATAAAACAACATAAATACAATTTAATAAAGCATAGGATAAAACCACAGAAATACAATTTAATAAAGCATAGGATAAAACAACATAAATACAATTTAATAAAGCATAGGACAAAACAACCTAAATACAATTTAATAAAGCATAGGTTAAAACAACATAAATACAATTTAAGAAAGCATAGGATAAAACTACATAAATACATTTTAATAAAGCATAGGATAAAACAACATAAATACAATTTAATAAAGCATAGGTTAAAACAACATAAATACAATTTAATAAAGCATAGGACAAAACAACATAAATACAATTTAATAAAGCATAGGATAAAACAACATAAATACAATTTATAAAGCATAGGATAAAACAACATAAAAACAATTTAATAAAGCATAGGATAAAACAACATAAATACAATTTAATAAAGCATAGGATAAAACAAAATAAATACAATTTAATAAAGCATAGGCTAAAACAACATAAATACACGTTAATAAAGCATAGGATAAAACAAATTAAATACAATTTAATAAAGCATAGGATAAAACAACATAAATTCAATTTAATAAAGCATAGGATAAAACAACATAAATACAATTTAATAAAGCATAGGATAAACAAAAAAATACAATTTAATAAAGCATAATATAAAACAACATGAATACAATTTAATAAAGCATAGGTTAAAACAACATAAATACAATTGAATAAAGCATAGGATAAAACAACATAAATACAATTTAATAAAGCATAGGTTAAAACAACATAAATACAATTTAATAAAGCATAGGATAAAACAACATAAATACAATTTAATAAAGCATAGGATAAAATAACATAAATAAAATTTAATAAAACTTAGGTTAAAACAACATAAATACAATTTAATAAAGCATAAGTTAAAACAACATAAATACAATTTTAAAAAGCATAGGATAAAACAACATATATACAATTTAATACAGCATAGGACAAAACCACATAAATACAATTTAATAAAGCATAGGATAAAACCAATGAAATACAATTTAATAAAGCATAGGATAAAACAACATAAATACAATTTAATAAAGCATAGGATAAAACAACATAAATACAATTTAATGAAACATAGGATAAACAACATGAATATAATTTAGTAAAGCATAAGATTAAACAACATGAATACAATTTAATAAAGCATAGGTTAAAACAACAAAAATACAATTTAAGAAAGCATAGGATAAAACTACATAAATACATTTTAATAAAGCATAGGATAAAACAACATAAATACAATTTAATAAAGCTTCGGACAAAACAACATGAATACAATTTAATAAAGCATAGGATAAAACAACATAAATACAATTTATAAAGCATAGGATAAAACAATATAAATACAATTTAATAAAGCATAGGATAAAACAACATAAATACAATTTAATAAAGCATAGGATAAAATAACATAAATACAATTTAATAAAGCATAGGCTAAAACTACATAAATACAATTTAATAAAGCATAGGATAAAACAAATTAAATACAATTTAATAAAGCATAGGTTAAAACAACATAAATACAATTTAATAAAGCATAGGATAAAACAACATAAATACAATTTAATAAAGCATAGGATAAAACAACATAAATAAAATTTAATAAAGCATAGGTTAAAACAACATAAATACAATTTAATAAAGCACCGGACAAAACAACATAAATACAATTTAATAAAGCATAGGATAAAACAACATAAATACAATTTATAAAGCATAGGATAAAACAACATACATACAATTTAATAAAGCATAGGATAAAACAACATAAATACAATTTAATAAAGCATAGGATAAAACAACATAATTACAAGTTAATAAAGCATAGGCTAAAATTGCATAAATACAATTTAATAAAGCATAGGATAAAACAACATAAATACAATTTAATAAAGCATAGGTTAAAACAACATAAATACAATTTTATAAAGCATAGGATAAAACAACATAAATACAATTTAATAAAGCATAGGATAAAACAACATAAATAAAATTTAATAAAGCATAGGTTAAAACAACATAAATACAATTTAATAAAGCATAGGATAAAACAACATAAATAAAATTTAATAAAGCATCGGTTAAAACAACATAAATACAATTTAATAAAGCATATGACAAAACAACATAAATACAATTTAATAAAGCATAGTTTAAAACAACATGAATACAATTTAATAAAGCATAGGATAAAACCACAGAAATACAATTTAATAAAGCATAGGATAAAACAACATAAATACAATTTAATAAAGCATAGGACAAAACAACATAAATGCAATTTATTAAAGCATAGGATAAAACAACATAAATACAATTTAATGAAACATAGGATAAACAACATAAATACAATTTAATAAAGCATAGGACAAAACAACATAAATACAATTTAATAAAGCATATGTTAAAACAACATAAATACAATTTAATAAAGCAGAGTTTAAAACAACATAAATACAATTTAATAAAGCATAGTTTAAAACAACATAAATACAATTTAATAAAGCATAGTTTAAAACAACATAAATACAATTTAATAAAGCATAGTTTAAAACAACATAAATACAATTTAATAAAGCATAGTTTAAAACAACATAAAAACAATTTAATAAAGCATTAGATAAAACAACATGAATATAATTTAGTAAAGCATAAGATAAAACAACATGAATACAATTTAATAAAGCATAGGATAAAACAACATAAATAATATTTAATAAAGCATAGGTTAAAACAACATAAATACAATTTAAGAAAGCATAAGATAAAACAACATGAATACAATTTAATAAAGCATAGTATAAAAAAACATAAATACAATTTAATGAAACATAGGATAAACAACATAAATACAATTTAATAAAGCATAGGACAAAACAACATAAATACAATTTAATAAAGCATATGTTAAAACAACATAAATACAATTTAATAAAGCATAAGATAAAACAACATGAATATAATTTAGTAAAGCATAAGATAAAACAACATGAATACAATTTAATAAAGCATAGGATAAAACAACATAAATACAATTTAATAAAGCATAGGATAAAACAAATTAAATACAATTTAATAAAGCATAGGATAAAACAACATAAATTCAATTTAATAAAGCATAGGATAAAACAACATAAATACAATTTAATAAAGCATAGGATAAAACAACATAAATACAATTTAATAAAGCATAAGATAAACAACATGAATACAATTTAATAAAGCATAGGTTAAAACAACATAAATACAATTTAATAAAGCATAGGATAAAAAAACATAAATACAATTTAATAAAGCATAGGTTAAAACAACATAAATACAATTTAATAAAGCATAGGATAAAGCAACACAAATACTTTTTAATAAAGCATAGGATAAAACCACATAAATACAATTTAATAAAGCATAGGATAAAACAAAATAAATAAAATTTAATAAAGCATAGGTTAAAACTGCATAAATACAATTTAATAAAGCGTAGGACAAAACAACATAAATACAATTTAATAAAGCATATTTTAAAACAACATAAATACAATTTAATAAAGCATAGGATAAAACCACAGAAATACAATTTAATAAAGCATAGGATAAAACAACATAAATACAATTTAATAAAGCATAGGACAAAACAACATAAATACAATTTAATAAAGCATAGGATAAAGCAACATAAATACAATTTAATGAAACATAGGATAAACAACATGAATATAATTTAGTAAAGCATAAGATAAAACAACATGAATACAATTTAATAAAGCATAGGTTAAAACAACATAAATACAATTTAAGAAAGCATAGGATAAAACAACATAAATACATTTTAATAAAGCATAGGATAAAACCACATAAATACAATTTAATAAAGCATAGGATAAAACAACATAAATAAAATTTAATAAAGCATAGGTTAAAACAACATAAATACAATTTAATAAAGCGTAGGACAAAACAACATAAATACAATGTAATAAAGCATAGTTTAAAACAACATAAATACAATTTAATAAAGCATAGGATAAAACCACAGAAATACAATTTAATAAAGCATAGGATAAAACAACATAAATACAATTTAATAAAGCATAGGACAAAACAACATAAATACAATTTAATAAAGCATAGGACAAAACAACATAAATACAATTTAATAAAGCATAAGATAAAACAACATGAATATAATTTAGTAAAGCATAAGATAAAACAACATGAATACAATTTAATAAAGCATAGGTTAAAACAACATAAATACAATTTAAGAAAGCATAGGATAAAACTACATAAATACATTTTAATAAAGCATAGGATAGAACAACATAAATACAATTTAATAAGGCATAGGATAAAACAACATAAATACAATTTAATAAAGCATAGGATAAAACAACATAAATAAAATTTAATAAAGCATCGGTTAAAACAACATAAATACAATTTAATAAAGCATATGACAAAACAACATAAATACAATTTAATAAAGCATAGTTTAAAACAACATGAATACAATTTAATAAAGCATAGGATAAAACCACAGAAATACAATTTAATAAAGCATAGGATAAAACAACATAAATACAATTTAATAAAGCATAGGACAAAACAACATAAATGCAATTTATTAAAGCATAGGATAAAACAACATAAATACAATTTAATGAAACATAGGATAAACAACATAAATACAATTTAATAAAGCATAGGACAAAACAACATAAATACAATTTAATAAAGCATATGTTAAAACAACATAAATACAATTTAATAAAGCATAGTTTAAAACAACATAAATACAATTTAATAAAGCATAGTTTAAAACAACATAAATACAATTTAATAAAGCATAGTTTAAAACAACATAAATACAATTTAATAAAGCATAGTTTAAAACAACATAAATACAATTTAATAAAGCATAGTTTAAAACAACATAAAAACAATTTAATAAAGCATTAGATAAAACAACATGAATATAATTTAGTAAAGCATAAGATAAAACAACATGAATACAATTTAATAAAGCATAGGATAAAACAACATAAATAATATTTAATAAAGCATAGGTTAAAACAACATAAATACAATTTAATAAAGCATAAGATAAAACAACATGAATACAATTTAATAAAGCATAGTATAAAAAAACATAAATACAATTTAATGAAACATAGGATAAACAACATAAATACAATTTAATAAAGCATAGGACAAAACAACATAAATACAATTTAATAAAGCATATGTTAAAACAACATAAATACAATTTAATAAAGCATAAGATAAAACAACATGAATATAATTTAGTAAAGCATAAGATAAAACAACATGAATACAATTTAATAAAGCATAGGATAAAACAACATAAATACAATTTAATAAAGCATAGGATAAAACAAATTAAATACAATTTAATAAAGCATAGGATAAAACAACATAAATTCAATTTAATAAAGCATAGGATAAAACAACATAAATACAATTTAATAAAGCATAGGATAAAACAACATAAATACAATTTAATAAAGCATAAGATAAACAACATGAATACAATTTAATAAAGCATAGGTTAAAACAACATAAATACAATTTAATAAAGCATAGGATAAAAAAACATAAGTACAATTTAATAAAGCATAGGTTAAAACAACATAAATACAATTTAATAAAGCATAGGATAAAGCAACACAAATACTTTTTAATAAAGCATAGGATAAAACCACATAAATACAATTTAATAAAGCATAGGATAAAACAAAATAAATAAAATTTAATAAAGCATAGGTTAAAACTGCATAAATACAATTTAATAAAGCGTAGGACAAAACAACATAAATACAATTTAATAAAGCATATTTTAAAACAACATAGATACAATTTAATAAAGCATAGGATAAAACCACAGAAATACAATTTAATAAAGCATAGGATAAAACAACATAAATACAATTTAATAAAGCATAGGACAAAACAACATAAATACAATTTAATAAAGCATAGGTTAAAACAACATAAATACAATTTAATAAAGCATAGGATAAAGCAACACAAATACTTTTTAATAAAGCATAGGATAAAACCACATAAATACAATTTAATAAAGCATAGGATAAAACAAAATAAATAAAATTTAATAAAGCATAGGTTAAAACTGCATAAATACAATTTAATAAAGCGTAGGACAAAACAACATAAATACAATTTAATAAAGCATATTTTAAAACAACATAAATACAATTTAATAAAGCATAGGATAAAACCACAGAAATACAATTTAATAAAGCATAGGATAAAACAACATAAATACAATTTAATAAAGCATAGGACAAAACAACATAAATACAATTTAATAAAGCATAGGATAAAACAACATAAATACAATTTAATGAAACATAGGATAAACAACATGAATATAATTTAGTAAAGCATAAGATAAAACAACATGAATACAATTTAATAAAGCATAGGTTAAAACAACATAAATACAATTTAAGAAAGCATAGGATAAAACTACATAAATACATTTTAATAAAGCATAGGATAAAACAACATAAATACAATTTAATAAAGCATAGGATAAAACAACATAAATACTTTTTAATAAAGCATAGGATAAAACCACATAAATACAATTTAATAAAGCATAGGATAAAACAACATAAATAAAATTTAATAAAGCATAGGTTAAAACAACATAAATACAATTTAATAAAGCGTAGGACAAAACAACATAAATACAATGTAATAAAGCATAGTTTAAAACAACATAAATACAATTTAATAAAGCATAGGATAAAACCACAGAAATACAATTTAATAAAGCATAGGATAAAACAACATAAATACAATTTAATAAAGCATAGGACAAAACAACATAAATACAATTTAATAAAGCATAGGATAAAATAACATAAATACAATTTAATAAAGCATAGGCTAAAACTACATAAATACAATTTAATAAAGCATAGGATAAAACAAATTAAATACAATTTAATAAAGCATAGGTTAAAACAACATAAATACAATTTAATAAAGCATAGGATAAAACAACATAAATACAATTTAATAAAGCATAGGATAAAACAACATAAATAAAATTTAATAAAGCATAGGTTAAAACAACATAAATACAATTTAATAAAGCACCGGACAAAACAACATAAATACAATTTAATAAAGCATAGGATAAAACAACATAAATACAATTTATAAAGCATAGGATAAAACAACATACATACAATTTAATAAAGCATAGGATAAAACAACATAAATACAATTTAATAAAGCATAGGATAAAACAACATAATTACAAGTTAATAAAGCATAGGCTAAAATTGCATAAATACAATTTAATAAAGCATAGGATAAAACAACATAAATACAATTTAATAAAGCATAGGTTAAAACAACATAAATACAATTTTATAAAGCATAGGATAAAACAACATAAATACAATTTAATAAAGCATAGGATAAAACAACATAAATAAAATTTAATAAAGCATAGGTTAAAACAACATAAATACAATTTAATAAAGCATAGGATAAAACAACATAAATAAAATTTAATAAAGCATCGGTTAAAACAACATAAATACAATTTAATAAAGCATATGACAAAACAACATAAATACAATTTAATAAAGCATAGTTTAAAACAACATGAATACAATTTAATAAAGCATAGGATAAAACCACAGAAATACAATTTAATAAAGCATAGGATAAAACAACATAAATACAATTTAATAAAGCATAGGACAAAACAACATAAATGCAATTTATTAAAGCATAGGATAAAACAACATAAATACAATTTAATGAAACATAGGATAAACAACATAAATACAATTTAATAAAGCATAGGACAAAAAAACATAAATACAATTTAATAAAGCATATGTTAAAACAACATAAATACAATTTAATAAAGCAGAGTTTAAAACAACATAAATACAATTTAATAAAGCATAGTTTAAAACAACATAAATACAATTTAATAAAGCATAGTTTAAAACAACATAAATACAATTTAATAAAGCATAGTTTAAAACAACATAAATACAATTTAATAAAGCATAGTTTAAAACAACATAAAAACAATTTAATAAAGCATTAGATAAAACAACATGAATATAATTTAGTAAAGCATAAGATAAAACAACATGAATACAATTTAATAAAGCATAGGATAAAACAACATAAATAATATTTAATAAAGCATAGGTTAAAACAACATAAATACAATTTAAGAAAGCATAAGATAAAACAACATGAATACAATTTAATAAAGCATAGTATAAAAAAACATAAATACAATTTAATGAAACATAGGATAAACAACATAAATACAATTTAATAAAGCATAGGACAAAACAACATAAATACAATTTAATAAAGCATATGTTAAAACAACATAAATACAATTTAATAAAGCATAAGATAAAACAACATGAATATAATTTAGTAAAGCATAAGATAAAACAACATGAATACAATTTAATAAAGCATAGGATAAAACAACATAAATACAATTTAATAAAGCATAGGATAAAACAAATTAAATACAATTTAATAAAGCATAGGATAAAACAACATAAATTCAATTTAATAAAGCATAGGATAAAACAACATAAATACAATTTAATAAAGCATAGGATAAAACAACATAAATACAATTTAATAAAGCATAAGATAAACAACATGAATACAATTTAATAAAGCATAGGTTAAAACAACATAAATACAATTTAATAAAGCATAGGATAAAAAAACATAAATACAATTTAATAAAGCATAGGTTAAAACAACATAAATACAATTTAATAAAGCATAGGATAAAGCAACACAAATACTTTTTAATAAAGCATAGGATAAAACCACATAAATACAATTTAATAAAGCATAGGATAAAACAAAATAAATAAAATTTAATAAAGCATAGGTTAAAACTGCATAAATACAATTTAATAAAGCGTAGGACAAAACAACATAAATACAATTTAATAAAGCATATTTTAAAACAACATAAATACAATTTAATAAAGCATAGGATAAAACCACAGAAATACAATTTAATAAAGCATAGGATAAAACAACATAAATACAATTTAATAAAGCATAGGACAAAACAACATAAATACAATTTAATAAAGCATAGGATAAAGCAACATAAATACAATTTAATGAAACATAGGATAAACAACATGAATATAATTTAGTAAAGCATAAGATAAAACAACATGAATACAATTTAATAAAGCATAGGTTAAAACAACATAAATACAATTTAAGAAAGCATAGGATAAAACAACATAAATACATTTTAATAAAGCATAGGATAAAACCACATAAATACAATTTAATAAAGCATAGGATAAAACAACATAAATAAAATTTAATAAAGCATAGGTTAAAACAACATAAATACAATTTAATAAAGCGTAGGACAAAACAACATAAATACAATGTAATAAAGCATAGTTTAAAACAACATAAATACAATTTAATAAAGCATAGGATAAAACCACAGAAATACAATTTAATAAAGCATAGGATAAAACAACATAAATACAATTTAATAAAGCATAGGACAAAACAACATAAATACAATTTAATAAAGCATAGGACAAAACAACATAAATACAATTTAATAAAGCATAAGATAAAACAACATGAATATAATTTAGTAAAGCATAAGATAAAACAACATGAATACAATTTAATAAAGCATAGGTTAAAACAACATAAATACAATTTAAGAAAGCATAGGATAAAACTACATAAATACATTTTAATAAAGCATAGGATAGAACAACATAAATACAATTTAATAAGGCATAGGATAAAACAACATAAATACAATTTAATAAAGCATAGGATAAAACAACATAAATAAAATTTAATAAAGCATCGGTTAAAACAACATAAATACAATTTAATAAAGCATATGACAAAACAACATAAATACAATTTAATAAAGCATAGTTTAAAACAACATGAATACAATTTAATAAAGCATAGGATAAAACCACAGAAATACAATTTAATAAAGCATAGGATAAAACAACATAAATACAATTTAATAAAGCATAGGACAAAACAACATAAATGCAATTTATTAAAGCATAGGATAAAACAACATAAATACAATTTAATGAAACATAGGATAAACAACATAAATACAATTTAATAAAGCATAGGACAAAACAACATAAATACAATTTAATAAAGCATATGTTAAAACAACATAAATACAATTTAATAAAGCATAGTTTAAAACAACATAAATACAATTTAATAAAGCATAGTTTAAAACAACATAAATACAATTTAATAAAGCATAGTTTAAAACAACATAAATACAATTTAATAAAGCATAGTTTAAAACAACATAAATACAATTTAATAAAGCATAGTTTAAAACAACATAAAAACAATTTAATAAAGCATTAGATAAAACAACATGAATATAATTTAGTAAAGCATAAGATAAAACAACATGAATACAATTTAATAAAGCATAGGATAAAACAACATAAATAATATTTAATAAAGCATAGGTTAAAACAACATAAATACAATTTAATAAAGCATAAGATAAAACAACATGAATACAATTTAATAAAGCATAGTATAAAAAAACATAAATACAATTTAATGAAACATAGGATAAACAACATAAATACAATTTAATAAAGCATAGGACAAAACAACATAAATACAATTTAATAAAGCATATGTTAAAACAACATAAATACAATTTAATAAAGCATAAGATAAAACAACATGAATATAATTTAGTAAAGCATAAGATAAAACAACATGAATACAATTTAATAAAGCATAGGATAAAACAACATAAATACAATTTAATAAAGCATAGGATAAAACAAATTAAATACAATTTAATAAAGCATAGGATAAAACAACATAAATTCAATTTAATAAAGCATAGGATAAAACAACATAAATACAATTTAATAAAGCATAGGATAAAACAACATAAATACAATTTAATAAAGCATAAGATAAACAACATGAATACAATTTAATAAAGCATAGGTTAAAACAACATAAATACAATTTAATAAAGCATAGGATAAAAAAACATAAGTACAATTTAATAAAGCATAGGTTAAAACAACATAAATACAATTTAATAAAGCATAGGATAAAGCAACACAAATACTTTTTAATAAAGCATAGGATAAAACCACATAAATACAATTTAATAAAGCATAGGATAAAACAAAATAAATAAAATTTAATAAAGCATAGGTTAAAACTGCATAAATACAATTTAATAAAGCGTAGGACAAAACAACATAAATACAATTTAATAAAGCATATTTTAAAACAACATAGATACAATTTAATAAAGCATAGGATAAAACCACAGAAATACAATTTAATAAAGCATAGGATAAAACAACATAAATACAATTTAATAAAGCATAGGACAAAACAACATAAATACAATTTAATAAAGCATAGGTTAAAACAACATAAATACAATTTAATAAAGCATAGGATAAAGCAACACAAATACTTTTTAATAAAGCATAGGATAAAACCACATAAATACAATTTAATAAAGCATAGGATAAAACAAAATAAATAAAATTTAATAAAGCATAGGTTAAAACTGCATAAATACAATTTAATAAAGCATAGGACAAAACAACATAAATACAATTTAATAAAGCATATTTTAAAACAACATAAATACAATTTAATAAAGCATAGGATAAAACCACAGAAATACAATTTAATAAAGCATAGGATAAAACAACATAAATACAATTTAATAAAGCATAGGACAAAACAACATAAATACAATTTAATAAAGCATAGGATAAAACAACATAAATACAATTTAATGAAACATAGGATAAACAACATGAATATAATTTAGTAAAGCATAAGATAAAACAACATGAATACAATTTAATAAAGCATAGGTTAAAACAACATAAATACAATTTAAGAAAGCATAGGATAAAACTACATAAATACATTTTAATAAAGCATAGGATAAAACAACATAAATACAATTTAATAAAGCATAGGATAAAACAACATAAATACTTTTTAATAAAGCATAGGATAAAACCACATAAATACAATTTAATAAAGCATAGGATAAAACAACATAAATAAAATTTAATAAAGCATAGGTTAAAACAACATAAATACAATTTAATAAAGCGTAGGACAAAACAACATAAATACAATGTAATAAAGCATAGTTTAAAACAACATAAATACAATTTAATAAAGCATAGGATAAAACCACAGAAATACAATTTAATAAAGCATAGGATAAAACAACATAAATACAATTTAATAAAGCATAGGACAAAACAACATAAATACAATTTAATAAAGCATAGGACAAAACAACATAAATACAATTTAATAAAGCATAAGATAAAACAACATGAATATAATTTAGTAAAGCATAAGATAAAACAACATGAATACAATTTAATAAAGCATAGGTTAAAACAACATAAATACAATTTAAGAAAGCATAGGATAAAACTACATAAATACATTTTAATAAAGCATAGGATAGAACAACATAAATACAATTTAATAAGGCATAGGATAAAACAACATAAATACAATTTAATAAAGCATAGGATAAAACAACATAAATAAAATTTAATAAAGCATAGGTTAAAACAACATAAATACAATTTAATAAAGCATCTGACAAAACAACATAAATAGAATTTATTAAAGCATAGGATAAAACAACATAAATACAATTTATAAGGCATAGGATAAAACAACATAAATACAATTTAATAAAGCATATGATAAAACAACATAAATACAATTTAATAAAGCATAGGATAAAACAACATAAATACAATTTATAAAGCATAGGATAAAACAACATAAATACAATTTAATAAAGCATAGGATAAAACAACATAAATAAAATTTAATAAAGCATAGATTAAAACAACATAAATACAATTTAATAAAGCATCGGACAAAACAACATAAATACAATTTAATAAAGCATAGGATAAAACAACATAAATACAATTTATAAAGCATAGGATAAAACAACATAAATACAATTTAATAAAGCATAGGATAAAACAACATAAATACAATTTAATAAAGCACAGGATAAAACAACATAAATAAAATTTAATAAAGCATAGGATAAAACAACATAAATAAAATTTAATAAAGCATAGGATAAAACAACGTAAATACAATTTAATAAAGCATAGGATAAAACATAAATAAAATTTAATAAAGCATAGGATAAAACAACATAAATACAATTTAATAAAGCATAGTTTAAAACAACATAAATACAATTTAATAAAGCATAGTTTAAAACAACATAAATACAATTTAATAAAGCATAGTTTAAAACAACATAAATACAATTTAATAAAGCATAGTTTAAAACAACATAAATACAATTTAATAAAGCATTAGATAAAACAACATGAATACAATTTAGTAAAGCATAAGATAAAACAACATGAATACAATTTAATAAAGCATAGGATAAAACAACATGAATAAAATTTAATAAAGCATAGGTTAAAACAACATAAATACAATTTAATAAAGCATAGTTTAAAACAACATAAATACAATTTAATAAAGCATAGGATAAAACCACAGAAATACAATTTAATAAAGCATAGGATAAAACAACATAAATACAATTTAATAAAGCATAGGACAAAACAACATAAATACAATTTAATAAAGCATAGGATAAAACAACATAAATACAATTTAATGAAACATAGGATAAACAACGTAAATACAATTTAATAAAGCATAGGACAAAACAACATAAATACAATTTAATAAAGCATAGGATAAAACAACATAAATACAATTTAATGAAACATAGGATAAACAACATAAATACAATTTAATAAAGCATAGGACAAAACAACATGAATACAATTTAATAAAGCATATGTTAAAACAACATAAATACAATTTAATAAAGCATAAGATAAAACAACATGAATATAATTTAGTAAAGCATAAGATAAAACAACATGAATACAATTTAATAAAGCATAGGTTAAAACAACATAAATACAATTTAAGAAAGCATAGGATAAAACTACATAAATACATTTTAATAAAGCATAGGATAAAACAACATAAATACAATTTAATAAAGCATAGGTTAAAACAACATAAATACAATTTAATAAAGCATAGGACAAAACAACATAAATACAATTTAATAAAGCATAGGATAAAACAACATAAATACAATTTATAAAGCATAGGATAAAACAACATAAATACAATTTAAGAAAGCATAGGATAAAACTACATAAATACATTTTAATAAAGCATAGGATAAAACAACATAAATACAATTTAATAAAGCATAGGTTAAAACAACATAAGTACAATTTAATAAAGCATAGGACAAAACAACATAAATACAATTTAATAAAGCATAGGATAAAACAACATAAATACAATTTATAAAGCATAGGATAAAACAACATAAATACAATTTAATAAAGCATAGGATAAAACAACATAAATACAATTTAATAAAGCATAGGATAAAACAACATTAATACAATTTAATAAAGCATAGGCTAAAACAACATAAATACACTTTAATAAAGCAAAGGATAAAACAAATTAAATACAATTTAATAAAGCATAGGATAAAACAACATAAATTCAATTTAATAACGCATAGGATAAAACAACATAAATACAATTTAATAAAGCATAGGATAAAACAACATAAATACAATTTAATAAAGCATAAGATAAAACAACATGAATACAATTTAATAAAGCATAGGTTAAAACAACATAAATACAATTGAATAAAGCATAGGATAAAACAACATAAATACAATTTAATAAAGCATAGGTTAAAACAACATAAATACAATTTAATAAAGCATAGGATAAAACAACATAAATACAATTTAATAAAGCATAGGATAAAACAACATAAATAAAATTTAATAAAGCTTAGGTTAAAACAACATAAATACAATTTAATAAAGCATAGGACAAAACAACATAAATACAATTTAATAAAGCATAGGACAAAACAACATAAATACAATTTAATTAAGCATAAGTTAAAACAACATAAATACAATTTAATAAAGCATAAGATAAAACAACATGAATATAATTTAGTAAAGCATAAGATAAAACAACATGAATACAATTTAATAAAGCATAGGATAAAACAACATAAATACAATTTAATAAAGCATAGGATAAAACAAATTAAATACAATTTAATAAAGCATAGGATAAAACAACATAAATTCAATTTAATAAAGCATAGGATAAAACAACATAAATACAATTTAATAAAGCATAGGATAAAACAACATAAATACAATTTAATAAAGCATAAGATAAAACAACATGAATACAATTTAATAAAGCATAGGTTAAAACAACATGAATACAATTTAATAAAGCATAGGATAAAACAACATAAATACAATTTATAAAGCATAGGATAAAACAACATAAATACAATTTAATAAAGCATAGGATAAAACAACATAAATACAATTTAATAAAGCATAGGATAAAATAACATAAATACAATTTAATAAAGCATAGGCTAAAACTACATAAATACAATTTAATAAAGCATAGGATAAAACAAATTAAATACAATTTAATAAAGCATAGGTTAAAACAACATAAATACAATTTAATAAAGCATAGGATAAAACAACATAAATACAATTTAATAAAGCATAGGATAAAACAACATAAATAAAATTTAATAAAGCATAGGTTAAAACAACATAAATACTTTTTAATAAAGCATAGGATAAAACCACATAAATACAATTTAATAAAGCATAGGATAAAACAACATAAATAAAATTTAATAAAGCATAGGTTAAAACAACATAAATACAATTTAATAAAGCGTAGGACAAAACAACATAAATACAATGTAATAAAGCATAGTTTAAAACAACATAAATACAATTTAATAAAGCATAGGATAAAACCACAGAAATACAATTTAATAAAGCATAGGATAAAACAACATAAATACAATTTAATAAAGCATAGGACAAAACAACATAAATACAATTTAATAAAGCATAGGACAAAACAACATAAATACAATTTAATAAAGCATAAGATAAAACAACATGAATATAATTTAGTAAAGCATAAGATAAAACAACATGAATACAATTTAATAAAGCATAGGTTAAAACAACATAAATACAATTTAAGAAAGCATAGGATAAAACTACATAAATACATTTTAATAAAGCATAGGATAGAACAACATAAATACAATTTAATAAGGCATAGGATAAAACAACATAAATACAATTTAATAAAGCATAGGATAAAACAACATAAATAAAATTTAATAAAGCATAGGTTAAAACAACATAAATACAATTTAATAAAGCATCTGACAAAACAACATAAATAGAATTTAATAAAGCATAGGATAAAACAACATAAATACAATTTATAAGGCATAGGATAAAACAACATAAATACAATTTAATAAAGCATATGATAAAACAACATAAATACAATTTAATAAAGCATAGGATAAAACAACATAAATACAATTTAATAAAGCATAGGCTAAAACTACATAAATACAATTTAATAAAGCATAGGATAAAACAACATAAATACAATTTAATAAAGCATAGGTTAAAACAACATAAATACAATTTATAAAGCATAGGATAAAACAACATAAATACAATTTAATAAAGCATAGGATAAAACAACATAAATAAAATTTAATAAAGCATAGGTTAAAACAACATAAATACAATTTAATAAAGCATAGGATAAAACAACATAAATACAATTTAATAAAGCATAGGATAAAACAACATAAATACTTTTTAATAAAGCATAGGATAAAACCACATAAATACAATTTAATAAAGTACAGGATAAAACAACATAAATACAATTTAATAAAGCATAGGATAAAACAACATAAATACAATTTAATAAAGCATAGGATAAAACAACATAAATACAATTTAATAAAGCATAGGATAAAACAACATAAATACAATTTAATAAAGCATAGGTTAAAACAACATAAATACAATTTTATAAAGCATAGGATAAAACAACATAAATACAATTTAATAAAGCATATGTTAAAACAACATAAATACAATTTAATAAAGCATAAGATAAAACAACATGAATATAATTTAGTAAAGCATAAGATAAAACAACATGAATACAATTTAATAAAGCATAGGATAAAACAACATAAATACAATTTAATAAAGCATAGGATAAAACAAATTAAATACAATTTAATAAAGCATAGGATAAAACAACATAAATTCAATTTAATAAAGCATAGGATAAAACAACATAAATACAATTTAATAAAGCATAGGATAAAACAACATAAATACAATTTAATAAAGCATAAGATAAACAACATGAATACAATTTAATAAAGCATAGGTTAAAACAACATAAATACAATTTAATAAAGCATAGGATAAAAAAACATAAATACAATTTAATAAAGCATAGGTTAAAACAACATAAATACAATTTAATAAAGCATAGGATAAAGCAACACAAATACTTTTTAATAAAGCATAGGATAAAACCACATAAATACAATTTAATAAAGCATAGGATAAAACAAAATAAATAAAATTTAATAAAGCATAGGTTAAAACTGCATAAATACAATTTAATAAAGCGTAGGACAAAACAACATAAATACAATTTAATAAAGCATATTTTAAAACAACATAAATACAATTTAATAAAGCATAGGATAAAACCACAGAAATACAATTTAATAAAGCATAGGATAAAACAACATAAATACAATTTAATAAAGCATAGGACAAAACAACATAAATACAATTTAATAAAGCATAGGATAAAGCAACATAAATACAATTTAATGAAACATAGGATAAACAACATGAATATAATTTAGTAAAGCATAAGATAAAACAACATGAATACAATTTAATAAAGCATAGGTTAAAACAACATAAATACAATTTAAGAAAGCATAGGATAAAACAACATAAATACATTTTAATAAAGCATAGGATAAAACAACATAAATACAATTTAATAAAGCATAGGATAAAACAACATAAATACTTTTTAATAAAGCATAGGATAAAACCACATAAATACAATTTAATAAAGCATAGGATAAAACAACATAAATAAAATTTAATAAAGCATAGGTTAAAACAACATAAATACAATTTAATAAAGCGTAGGACAAAACAACATAAATACAATGTAATAAAGCATAGTTTAAAACAACATAAATACAATTTAATAAAGCATAGGATAAAACCACAGAAATACAATTTAATAAAGCATAGGATAAAACAACATAAATACAATTTAATAAAGCATAGGACAAAACAACATAAATACAATTTAATAAAGCATAGGACAAAACAACATAAATACAATTTAATAAAGCATAAGATAAAACAACATGAATATAATTTAGTAAAGCATAGGTTAAAACAACATAAATACAATTTAAGAAAGCATAGGATAAAACTACATAAATACATTTTAATAAAGCATAGGATAGAACAACATAAATACAATTTAATAAGGCATAGGATAAAACAACATAAATACAATTTAATAAAGCATAGGATAAAACAACATAAATAAAATTTAATAAAGCATCGGTTAAAACAACATAAATACAATTTAATAAAGCATATGACAAAACAACATAAATACAATTTAATAAAGCATAGTTTAAAACAACATGAATACAATTTAATAAAGCATAGGATAAAACCACAGAAATACAATTTAATAAAGCATAGGATAAAACAACATAAATACAATTTAATAAAGCATAGGACAAAACAACATAAATGCAATTTATTAAAGCATAGGATAAAACAACATAAACACAATTTAATGAAACATAGGATAAACAACATAAATACAATTTAATAAAGCATAGGACAAAACAACATAAATACAATTTAATAAAGCATATGTTAAAACAACATAAATACAATTTAATAAAGCATAGTTTAAAACAACATAAATACAATTTAATAAAGCATAGTTTAAAACAACATAAATGCAATTTAATAAAGCATAGTTTAAAACAACATAAATACAATTTAATAAAGCATAGTTTAAAACAACATAAATACAATTTAATAAAGCATAGTTTAAAACAACATAAAAACAATTTAATAAAGCATTAGATAAAACAACATGAATATAATTTAGTAAAGCATAAGATAAAACAACATGAATACAATTTAATAAAGCATAGGATAAAACAACATAAATAATATTTAATAAAGCATAGGTTAAAACAACATAAATACAATTTAATAAAGCATAAGATAAAACAACATGAATACAATTTAATAAAGCATAGTATAAAAAAACATAAATACAATTTAATGAAACATAGGATAAACAACATAAATACAATTTAATAAAGCATAGGACAAAACAACATAAATACAATTTAATAAAGCATATGTTAAAACAACATAAATACAATTTAATAAAGCATAAGATAAAACAACATGAATATAATTTAGTAAAGCATAAGATAAAACAACATGAATACAATTTAATAAAGCATAGGATAAAACAACATAAATACAATTTAATAAAGCATAGGATAAAACAAATTAAATACAATTTAATAAAGCATAGGATAAAACAACATAAATTCAATTTAATAAAGCATAGGATAAAACAACATAAATACAATTTAATAAAGCATAGGATAAAACAACATAAATACAATTTAATAAAGCATAAGATAAACAACATGAATACAATTTAATAAAGCATAGGTTAAAACAACATAAATACAATTTAATAAAGCATAGGATAAAAAAACATAAGTACAATTTAATAAAGCATAGGTTAAAACAACATAAATACAATTTAATAAAGCATAGGATAAAGCAACACAAATACTTTTTAATAAAGCATAGGATAAAACCACATAAATACAATTTAATAAAGCATAGGATAAAACAAAATAAATAAAATTTAATAAAGCATAGGTTAAAACTGCATAAATACAATTTAATAAAGCGTAGGACAAAACAACATAAATACAATTTAATAAAGCATATTTTAAAACAACATAAATACAATTTAATAAAGCATAGGATAAAACCACAGAAATACAATTTAATAAAGCATAGGATAAAACAACATAAATACAATTTAATAAAGCATAGGACAAAACAACATAAATACAATTTAATAAAGCATAGGATAAAACAACATAAATACAATTTAATGAAACATAGGATAAACAACATGAATATAATTTAGTAAAGCATAAGATAAAACAACATGAATACAATTTAATAAAGCATAGGTTAAAACAACATAAATACAATTTAAGAAAGCATAGGATAAAACTACATAAATACATTTTAATAAAGCATAGGATAAAACAACATAAATACAATTTAATAAAGCATAGGATAAAACAACATAAATACTTTTTAATAAAACATAGGATAAAACCACATAAATACAATTTAATAAAGCATAGGATAAAACAACATAAATAAAATTTAATAAAGCATAGGTTAAAACAACATAAATACAATTTAATAAAGCGTAGGACAAAACAACATAAATACAATGTAATAAAGAATAGTTTAAAACAACATAAATACAATTTAATAAAGCATAGGATAAAACCACAGAAATACAATTTAATAAAGCATAGGATAAAACAACATAAATACAATTTAATAAAGCATAGGACAAAACAACATAAATACAATTTAATAAAGCATAGGACAAAACAACATAAATACAATTTAATAAAGCATAAGATAAAACAACATGAATATAATTTAGTAAAGCATAAGATAAAACAACATGAATACAATTTAATAAAGCATAGGTTAAAACAACATAAATACAATTTAAGAAAGCATAGGATAAAACTACATAAATACATTTTAATAAAGCATAGGATAGAACAACATAAATACAATTTAATAAGGCATAGGATAAAACAACATAAATACAATTTAATAAAGCATAGGATAAAACAACATAAATAAAATTTAATAAAGCATAGGTTAAAACAACATAAATACAATTTAATAAAGCATCTGACAAAACAACATAAATAGAATTTAATAAAGCATAGGATAAAACAACATAAATACAATTTATAAGGCATAGGATAAAACAACATAAATACAATTTAATAAAGCATATGATAAAACAACATAAATACAATTTAATAAAGCATAGGATAAAACAACATAAATACAATTTATAAAGCATAGGATAAAACAACATAAATACAATTTAATAAAGCATAGGATAAAACAACATAAATAAAATTTAATAAAGCATAGATTAAAACAACATAAATACAATTTAATAAAGCATCGGACAAAACAACATAAATACAATTTAATAAAGCATAGGATAAAACAACATAAATACAATTTATAAAGCATAGGATAAAACAACATAAATACAATTTAATAAAGCATAGGATAAAACAACATAAATACAATTTAATAAAGCACAGGATAAAACAACATAAATAAAATTTAATAAAGCATAGGATAAAACAACATAAATAAAATTTAATAAAGCATAGGATAAAACAACGTAAATACAATTTAATAAAGCATAGGATAAAACATAAATAAAATTTAATAAAGCATAGGATAAAACAACATAAATACAATTTAATAAAGCATAGTTTAAAACAACATAAATACAATTTAATAAAGCATAGTTTAAAACAACATAAATACAATTTAATAAAGCATAGTTTAAAACAACATAAATACAATTTAATAAAGCATAGTTTAAAACAACATAAATACAATTTAATAAAGCATTAGATAAAACAACATGAATACAATTTAGTAAAGCATAAGATAAAACAACATGAATACAATTTAATAAAGCATAGGATAAAACAACATGAATAAAATTTAATAAAGCATAGGTTAAAACAACATAAATACAATTTAATAAAGCATAGTTTAAAACAACATAAATACAATTTAATAAAGCATAGGATAAAACCACAGAAATACAATTTAATAAAGCATAGGATAAAACAACATAAATACAATTTAATAAAGCATAGGACAAAACAACATAAATACAATTTAATAAAGCATAGGATAAAACAACATAAATACAATTTAATGAAACATAGGATAAACAACATAAATACAATTTAATAAAGCATAGGACAAAACAACATAAATACAATTTAATAAAGCATAGGATAAAACAACATAAATACAATTTAATGAAACATAGGATAAACAACATAAATACAATTTAATAAAGCATAGGACAAAACAACATGAATACAATTTAATAAAGCATATGTTAAAACAACATAAATACAATTTAATAAAGCATAAGATAAAACAACATGAATATAATTTAGTAAAGCATAAGATAAAACAACATGAATACAATTTAATAAAGCATAGGTTAAAACAACATAAATACAATTTAAGAAAGCATAGGATAAAACTACATAAATACATTTTAATAAAGCATAGGATAAAACAACATAAATACAATTTAATAAAGCATAGGTTAAAACAACATAAATACAATTAAATAAAGCATTGGACAAAACAACATAAATACAATTTAATAAAGCATAGGATAAAACAACATAAATACAATTTATAAAGCATAGGATAAAACAACATAAATACAATTTAAGAAAGCATAGGATAAAACTACATAAATACAATTTAATAAAGCATAGGACAAACAACATAAATACAATTTAATAAAGCATAGGACAAAACAACATAAATACAATTTAATAAAGCATAAGATAAAACAACATGAATATAATTTAGTAAAGCATAAGATAAAACAACATAAATACAATTTAATAAAGCATAGGATAAAACTACATAAATACATTTTAATAAAGCATAGGATAAAACAACATAAATACAATTTAATAAAGCATAGGTTAAAACAACATAAATACAATTTAATAAAGCATAGGACAAAACAACATAAATACAATTTAATAAAGCATAGGATAAAACAACATAAATACAATTTATAAAGCATAGGATAAAACAACATAAATACAATTTAAGAAAGCATAGGATAAAACAACATAAATACAATTTAATAAAGCATAGGACAAAACAACATAAATACAATTTAATAAAGCATAGGACAAAACAACATAAATACAATTTAATAAAGCATAAGATAAAACAACATGAATATAATTTAGTAAAGCATAAGATAAAACAACATGAATACAATTTAATAAAGCATAGGTTAAAACAACATAAATACAATTTAAGAAAGCATAGGATAAAACTACATAAATACATTTTAATAAAGCATAGGATAGAACAACATAAATACAATTTAATAAGGCATAGGATAAAACAACATAAATACAATTTAATAAAGCATAGGATAAAACAACATAAATAAAATTTAATAAAGCATCGGTTAAAACAACATAAATACAATTTAATAAAGCATATGACAAAACAACATAAATACAATTTAATAAAGCATAGTTTAAAACAACATGAATACAATTTAATAAAGCATAGGATAAAACCACAGAAATACAATTTAATAAAGCATAGGATAAAACAACATAAATACAATTTAATAAAGCATAGGACAAAACAACATAAATGCAATTTATTAAAGCATAGGATAAAACAACATAAATACAATTTAATGAAACATAGGATAAACAACATAAATACAATTTAATAAAGCATAGGACAAAACAACATAAATACAATTTAATAAAGCATATGTTAAAACAACATAAATACAATTTAATAAAGCATAGTTTAAAACAACATAAATACAATTTAATAAAGCATAGTTTAAAACAACATAAATACAATTTAATAAAGCATAGTTTAAAACAACATAAATACAATTTAATAAAGCATAGTTTAAAACAACATAAATACAATTTAATAAAGCATAGTTTAAAACAACATAAAAACAATTTAATAAAGCATTAGATAAAACAACATGAATATAATTTAGTAAAGCATAAGATAAAACAACATGAATACAATTTAATAAAGCATAGGATAAAACAACATAAATAATATTTAATAAAGCATAGGTTAAAACAACATAAATACAATTTAATAAAGCATAAGATAAAACAACATGAATACAATTTAATAAAGCATAGTATAAAAAAACATAAATACAATTTAATGAAACATAGGATAAACAACATAAATACAATTTAATAAAGCATAGGACAAAACAACATAAATACAATTTAATAAAGCATATGTTAAAACAACATAAATACAATTTAATAAAGCATAAGATAAAACAACATGAATATAATTTAGTAAAGCATAAGATAAAACAACATGAATACAATTTAATAAAGCATAGGATAAAACAACATAAATACAATTTAATAAAGCATAGGATAAAACAAATTAAATACAATTTAATAAAGCATAGGATAAAACAACATAAATTCAATTTAATAAAGCATAGGATAAAACAACATAAATACAATTTAATAAAGCATAGGATAAAACAACATAAATACAATTTAATAAAGCATAAGATAAACAACATGAATACAATTTAATAAAGCATAGGTTAAAACAACATAAATACAATTTAATAAAGCATAGGATAAAAAAACATAAGTACAATTTAATAAAGCATAGGTTAAAACAACATAAATACAATTTAATAAATCATAGGATAAAGCAACACAAATACTTTTTAATAAAGCATAGGATAAAACCACATAAATACAATTTAATAAAGCATAGGATAAAACAAAATAAATAAAATTTAATAAAGCATAGGTTAAAACTGCATAAATACAATTTAATAAAGCGTAGGAAAAAACAACATAAATACAATTTAATAAAGCATATTTTAAAACAACATAGATACAATTTAATAAAGCATAGGATAAAACCACAGAAATACAATTTAATAAAGCATAGGATAAAACAACATAAATACAATTTAATAAAGCATAGGACAAAACAACATA
Organism: Phyllobates terribilis; assembly: GCF_046119375.1. NCBI lineage: Eukaryota > Metazoa > Chordata > Amphibia > Anura > Dendrobatidae > Phyllobates > Phyllobates terribilis. The sequence continues at coordinate 3,949,553 of NW_027362778.1, forward strand.
AATACAATTTAATAAAGCATAGGTTAAAACAACATAAATACAATTTAATAAAGCATAGGATAAAGCAACACAAATACTTTTTAATAAAGCATAGGATAAAACCACATAAATACAATTTAATAAAGCATAGGATAAAACAAAATAAATAAAATTTAATAAAGCATAGGTTAAAACTGCATAAATACAATTTAATAAAGCGTAGGACAAAACAACATAAATACAATTTAATAAAGCATATTTTAAAACAACATAAATACAATTTAATAAAGCATAGGATAAAACCACAGAAATACAATTTAATAAAGCATAGGATAAAACAACATAAATACAATTTAATAAAGCATAGGACAAAACAACATAAATACAATTTAATAAAGCATAGGATAAAACAACATAAATACAATTTAATGAAACATAGGATAAACAACATGAATATAATTTAGTAAAGCATAAGATAAAACAACATGAATACAATTTAATAAAGCATAGGTTAAAACAACATAAATACAATTTAAGAAAGCATAGGATAAAACTACATAAATACATTTTAATAAAGCATAGGATAAAACAACATAAATACAATTTAATAAAGCATAGGATAAAACAACATAAATACTTTTTAATAAAGCATAGGATAAAACCACATAAATACAATTTAATAAAGCATAGGATAAAACAACATAAATAAAATTTAATAAAGCATAGGTTAAAACAACATAAATACAATTTAATAAAGCGTAGGACAAAACAACATAAATACAATGTAATAAAGCATAGTTTAAAACAACATAAATACAATTTAATAAAGCATAGGATAAAACCACAGAAATACAATTTAATAAAGCATAGGATAAAACAACATAAATACAATTTAATAAAGCATAGGACAAAACAACATAAATACAATTTAATAAAGCATAGGACAAAACAACATAAATACAATTTAATAAAGCATAAGATAAAACAACATGAATATAATTTAGTAAAGCATAAGATAAAACAACATGAATACAATTTAATAAAGCATAGGTTAAAACAACATAAATACAATTTAAGAAAGCATAGGATAAAACTACATAAATACATTTTAATAAAGCATAGGATAGAACAACATAAATACAATTTAATAAGGCATAGGATAAAACAACATAAATACAATTTAATAAAGCATAGGATAAAACAACATAAATAAAATTTAATAAAGCATAGGTTAAAACAACATAAATACAATTTAATAAAGCATCTGACAAAACAACATAAATAGAATTTAATAAAGCATAGGATAAAACAACATAAATACAATTTATAAGGCATAGGATAAAACAACATAAATACAATTTAATAAAGCATATGATAAAACAACATAAATACAATTTAATAAAGCATAGGATAAAACAACATAAATACAATTTATAAAGCATAGGATAAAACAACATAAATACAATTTAATAAAGCATAGGATAAAACAACATAAATAAAATTTAATAAAGCATAGATTAAAACAACATAAATACAATTTAATAAAGCATCGGACAAAACAACATAAATACAATTTAATAAAGCATAGGATAAAACAACATAAATACAATTTATAAAGCATAGGATAAAACAACATAAATACAATTTAATAAAGCATAGGATAAAACAACATAAATACAATTTAATAAAGCACAGGATAAAACAACATAAATAAAATTTAATAAAGCATAGGATAAAACAACATAAATAAAATTTAATAAAGCATAGGATAAAACAACGTAAATACAATTTAATAAAGCATAGGATAAAACATAAATAAAATTTAATAAAGCATAGGATAAAACAACATAAATACAATTTAATAAAGCATAGTTTAAAACAACATAAATACAATTTAATAAAGCATAGTTTAAAACAACATAAATACAATTTAATAAAGCATAGTTTAAAACAACATAAATACAATTTAATAAAGCATAGTTTAAAACAACATAAATACAATTTAATAAAGCATTAGATAAAACAACATGAATACAATTTAGTAAAGCATAAGATAAAACAACATGAATACAATTTAATAAAGCATAGGATAAAACAACATGAATAAAATTTAATAAAGCATAGGTTAAAACAACATAAATACAATTTAATAAAGCATAGTTTAAAACAACATAAATACAATTTAATAAAGCATAGGATAAAACCACAGAAATACAATTTAATAAAGCATAGGATAAAACAACATAAATACAATTTAATAAAGCATAGGACAAAACAACATAAATACAATTTAATAAAGCATAGGATAAAACAACATAAATACAATTTAATGAAACATAGGATAAACAACGTAAATACAATTTAATAAAGCATAGGACAAAACAACATAAATACAATTTAATAAAGCATAGGATAAAACAACATAAATACAATTTAATGAAACATAGGATAAACAACATAAATACAATTTAATAAAGCATAGGACAAAACAACATGAATACAATTTAATAAAGCATATGTTAAAACAACATAAATACAATTTAATAAAGCATAAGATAAAACAACATGAATATAATTTAGTAAAGCATAAGATAAAACAACATGAATACAATTTAATAAAGCATAGGTTAAAACAACATAAATACAATTTAAGAAAGCATAGGATAAAACTACATAAATACATTTTAATAAAGCATAGGATAAAACAACATAAATACAATTTAATAAAGCATAGGTTAAAACAACATAAATACAATTTAATAAAGCATAGGACAAAACAACATAAATACAATTTAATAAAGCATAGGATAAAACAACATAAATACAATTTATAAAGCATAGGATAAAACAACATAAATACAATTTAAGAAAGCATAGGATAAAACTACATAAATACATTTTAATAAAGCATAGGATAAAACAACATAAATACAATTTAATAAAGCATAAGTTAAAACAACATAAGTACAATTTAATAAAGCATAGGACAAAACAACATAAATACAATTTAATAAAGCATAGGATAAAACAACATAAATACAATTTATAAAGCATAGGATAAAACAACATAAATACAATTTAATAAAGCATAGGATAAAACAACATAAATACAATTTAATAAAGCATAGGATAAAACAACATTAATACAATTTAATAAAGCATAGGCTAAAACAACATAAATACACTTTAATAAAGCAAAGGATAAAACAAATTAAATACAATTTAATAAAGCATAGGATAAAACAACATAAATTCAATTTAATAACGCATAGGATAAAACAACATAAATACAATTTAATAAAGCATAGGATAAAACAACATAAATACAATTTAATAAAGCATAAGATAAAACAACATGAATACAATTTAATAAAGCATAGGTTAAAACAACATAAATACAATTGAATAAAGCATAGGATAAAACAACATAAATACAATTTAATAAAGCATAGGTTAAAACAACATAAATACAATTTAATAAAGCATAGGATAAAACAACATAAATACAATTTAATAAAGCATAGGATAAAACAAAATAAATAAAATTTAATAAAGCTTAGGTTAAAACAACATAAATACAATTTAATAAAGCATAGGACAAAACAACATAAATACAATTTAATAAAGCATAGGACAAAACAACATAAATACAATTTAATTAAGCATAAGTTAAAACAACATAAATACAATTTAATAAAGCATAAGATAAAACAACATGAATATAATTTAGTAAAGCATAAGATAAAACAACATGAATACAATTTAATAAAGCATAGGATAAAACAACATAAATACAATTTAATAAAGCATAGGATAAAACAAATTAAATACAATTTAATAAAGCATAGGATAAAACAACATAAATTCAATTTAATAAAGCATAGGATAAAACAACATAAATACAATTTAATAAAGCATAGGATAAAACAACATAAATACAATTTAATAAAGCATAAGATAAAACAACATGAATACAATTTAATAAAGCATAGGTTAAAACAACATGAATGCAATTTAATAAAGCATAGGATAAAACAACATAAATACAATTTATAAAGCATAGGATAAAACAACATAAATACAATTTAATAAAGCATAGGATAAAACAACATAAATACAATTTAATAAAGCATAGGATAAAATAACATAAATACAATTTAATAAAGCATAGGCTAAAACTACATAAATACAATTTAATAAAGCATAGGATAAAACAAATTAAATACAATTTAATAAAGCATAGGTTAAAACAACATAAATACAATTTAATAAAGCATAGGATAAAACAACATAAATACAATTTAATAAAGCATAGGATAAAACAACATAAATAAAATTTAATAAAGCATAGGTTAAAACAACATAAATACTTTTTAATAAAGCATAGGATAAAACCACATAAATACAATTTAATAAAGCATAGGATAAAACAACATAAATAAAATTTAATAAAGCATAGGTTAAAACAACATAAATACAATTTAATAAAGCGTAGGACAAAACAACATAAATACAATGTAATAAAGCATAGTTTAAAACAACATAAATACAATTTAATAAAGCATAGGATAAAACCACAGAAATACAATTTAATAAAGCATAGGATAAAACAACATAAATACAATTTAATAAAGCATAGGACAAAACAACATAAATACAATTTAATAAAGCATAGGACAAAACAACATAAATACAATTTAATAAAGCATAAGATAAAACAACATGAATATAATTTAGTAAAGCATAAGATAAAACAACATGAATACAATTTAATAAAGCATAGGTTAAAACAACATAAATACAATTTAAGAAAGCATAGGATAAAACTACATAAATACATTTTAATAAAGCATAGGATAGAACAACATAAATACAATTTAATAAGGCATAGGATAAAACAACATAAATACAATTTAATAAAGCATAGGATAAAACAACATAAATAAAATTTAATAAAGCATAGGTTAAAACAACATAAATACAATTTAATAAAGCATCTGACAAAACAACATAAATAGAATTTAATAAAGCATAGGATAAAACAACATAAATACAATTTATAAGGCATAGGATAAAACAACATAAATACAATTTAATAAAGCATATGATAAAACAACATAAATACAATTTAATAAAGCATAGGATAAAACAACATAAATACAATTTAATAAAGCATAGGCTAAAACTACATAAATACAATTTAATAAAGCATAGGATAAAACAACATAAATACAATTTAATAAAGCATAGGTTAAAACAACATAAATACAATTTATAAAGCATAGGATAAAACAACATAAATACAATTTAATAAAGCATAGGATAAAACAACATAAATAAAATTTAATAAAGCATAGGTTAAAACAACATAAATACAATTTAATAAAGCATAGGATAAAACAACATAAATACAATTTAATAAAGCATAGGATAAAACAACATAAATACTTTTTAATAAAGCATAGGATAAAACCACATAAATACAATTTAATAAAGTACAGGATAAAACAACATAAATACAATTTAATAAAGCATAGGATAAAACAACATAAATACAATTTAATAAAGCATAGGATAAAACAACATAAATACAATTTAATAAAGCATAGGATAAAACAACATAAATACAATTTAATAAAGCATAGGTTAAAACAACATAAATACAATTTTATAAAGCATAGGATAAAACAACATAAATACAATTTAATAAAGCATATGTTAAAACGACATAAATGCAATTTAATAAAGCATAAGATAAAACAACATGAATATAATTTAGTAAAGCATAAGATAAAACAACATGAATACAATTTAATAAAGCATAGGATAAAACAACATAAATACAATTTAATAAAGCATAGGATAAAACAAATTAAATACAATTTAATAAAGCATAGGATAAAACAACATAAATTCAATTTAATAAAGCATAGGATAAAACAACATAAATACAATTTAATAAAGCATAGGATAAAACAACATAAATACAATTTAATAAAGCATAAGATAAACAACATGAATACAATTTAATAAAGCATAGGTTAAAACAACATAAATACAATTTAATAAAGCATAGGATAAAAAAACATAAATACAATTTAATAAAGCATAGGTTAAAACAACATAAATACAATTTAATAAAGCATAGGATAAAGCAACACAAATACTTTTTAATAAAGCATAGGATAAAACCACATAAATACAATTTAATAAAGCATAGGATAAAACAAAATAAATAAAATTTAATAAAGCATAGGTTAAAACTGCATAAATACAATTTAATAAAGCGTAGGACAAAACAACATAAATACAATTTAATAAAGCATATTTTAAAACAACATAAATACAATTTAATAAAGCATAGGATAAAACCACAGAAATACAATTTAATAAAGCATAGGATAAAACAACATAAATACAATTTAATAAAGCATAGGACAAAACAACATAAATACAATTTAATAAAGCATAGGATAAAGCAACATAAATACAATTTAATGAAACATAGGATAAACAACATGAATATAATTTAGTAAAGCATAAGATAAAACAACATGAATACAATTTAATAAAGCATAGGTTAAAACAACATAAATACAATTTAAGAAAGCATAGGATAAAACAACATAAATACATTTTAATAAAGCATAGGATAAAACAACATAAATACAATTTAATAAAGCATAGGATAAAACAACATAAATACTTTTTAATAAAGCATAGGATAAAACCACATAAATACAATTTAATAAAGCATAGGATAAAACAACATAAATAAAATTTAATAAAGCATAGGTTAAAACAACATAAATACAATTTAATAAAGCGTAGGACAAAACAACATAAATACAATGTAATAAAGCATAGTTTAAAACAACATAAATACAATTTAATAAAGCATAGGATAAAACCACAGAAATACAATTTAATAAAGCATAGGATAAAACAACATAAATACAATTTAATAAAGCATAGGACAAAACAACATAAATACAATTTAATAAAGCATAGGACAAAACAACATAAATACAATTTAATAAAGCATAAGATAAAACAACATGAATATAATTTAGTAAAGCATAAGATAAAACAACATGAATACAATTTAATAAAGCATAGGTTAAAACAACATAAATACAATTTAAGAAAGCATAGGATAAAACTACATAAATACATTTTAATAAAGCATAGGATAGAACAACATAAATACAATTTAATAAGGCATAGGATAAAACAACATAAATACAATTTAATAAAGCATAGGATAAAACAACATAAATAAAATTTAATAAAGCATCGGTTAAAACAACATAAATACAATTTAATAAAGCATATGACAAAACAACATAAATACAATTTAATAAAGCATAGTTTAAAACAACATGAATACAATTTAATAAAGCATAGGATAAAACCACAGAAATACAATTTAATAAAGCATAGGATAAAACAACATAAATACAATTCAATAAAGCATAGGACAAAACAACATAAATGCAATTTATTAAAGCATAGGATAAAACAACATAAATACAATTTAATGAAACATAGGATAAACAACATAAATACAATTTAATAAAGCATAGGACAAAACAACATAAATACAATTTAATAAAGCATAGTTTAAAACAACATAAATACAATTTAATAAAGCATAGTTTAAAACAACATAAATACAATTTAATAAAGCATAGTTTAAAACAACATAAATACAATTTAATAAAGCATAGTTTAAAACAACATAAATACAATTTAATAAAGCATAGTTTAAAACAACATAAAAACAATTTAATAAAGCATTAGATAAAACAACATGAATATAATTTAGTAAAGCATAAGATAAAACAACATGAATACAATTTAATAAAGCATAGGATAAAACAACATAAATAATATTTAATAAAGCATAGGTTAAAACAACATAAATACAATTTAATAAAGCATAAGATAAAACAACATGAATACAATTTAATAAAGCATAGTATAAAAAAACATAAATACAATTTAATGAAACATAGGATAAACAACATAAATACAATTTAATAAAGCATAGGACAAAACAACATAAATACAATTTAATAAAGCATATGTTAAAACAACATAAATACAATTTAATAAAGCATAAGATAAAACAACATGAATATAATTTAGTAAAGCATAAGATAAAACAACATGAATACAATTTAATAAAGCATAGGATAAAACAACATAAATACAATTTAATAAAGCATAGGATAAAACAAATTAAATACAATTTAATAAAGCATAGGATAAAACAACATAAATTCAATTTAATAAAGCATAGGATAAAACAACATAAATACAATTTAATAAAGCATAGGATAAAACAACATAAATACAATTTAATAAAGCATAAGATAAACAACATGAATACAATTTAATAAAGCATAGGTTAAAACAACATAAATACAATTTAATAAAGCATAGGATAAAAAAACATAAGTACAATTTAATAAAGCATAGGTTAAAACAACATAAATACAATTTAATAAAGCATAGGATAAAGCAACACAAATACTTTTTAATAAAGCATAGGATAAAACCACATAAATACAATTTAATAAAGCATAGGATAAAACAAAATAAATAAAATTTAATAAAGCATAGGTTAAAACTGCATAAATACAATTTAATAAAGCGTAGGACAAAACAACATAAATACAATTTAATAAAGCATATTTTAAAACAACATAAATACAATTTAATAAAGCATAGGATAAAACCACAGAAATACAATTTAATAAAGCATAGGATAAAACAACATAAATACAATTTAATAAAGCATAGGACAAAACAACATAAATACAATTTAATAAAGCATAGGATAAAACAACATAAATACAATTTAATGAACATAGGATAAACAACATGAATATAATTTAGTAAAGCATAAGATAAAACAACATGAATACAATTTAATAAAGCATAGGTTAAAACAACATAAATACAATTTAAGAAAGCATAGGATAAAACTACATAAATACATTTTAATAAAGCATAGGATAAAACAACATAAATACATTTTAATAAAGCATAGGATTAAACAACATAAATACAATTTAATAAAGCATAGGATAAAACAACATAAATACTTTTTAATAAAGCATAGGATAAAACCACATAAATACAATTTAATAAAGCATAGGATAAAACAACATAAATAAAATTTAATAAAGCATAGGTTAAAACAACATAAATACAATTTAATAAAGCGTAGGACAAAACAACATAAATACAATGTAATAAAGCATAGTTTAAAACAACATAAATACAATTTAATAAAGCATAGGATAAAACCACAGAAATACAATTTAATAAAGCATAGGATAAAACAACATAAATACAATTTAATAAAGCATAGGACAAAACAACATAAATACAATTTAATAAAGCATAGGACAAAACAACATAAATACAATTTAATAAAGCATAAGATAAAACAACATGAATATAATTTAGTAAAGCATAAGATAAAACAACATGAATACAATTTAATAAAGCATAGGTTAAAACAACATAAATACAATTTAAGAAAGCATAGGATAAAACTACATAAATACATTTTAATAAAGCATAGGATAGAACAACATAAATACAATTTAATAAGGCATAGGATAAAACAACATAAATACAATTTAATAAAGCATAGGATAAAACAACATAAATAAAATTTAATAAAGCATAGGTTAAAACAACATAAATACAATTTAATAAAGCATCTGACAAAACAACATAAATAGAATTTAATAAAGCATAGGATAAAACAACATAAATACAATTTATAAGGCATAGGATAAAACAACATAAATACAATTTAATAAAGCATATGATAAAACAACATAAATACAATTTAATAAAGCATAGGATAAAACAACATAAATACAATTTATAAAGCATAGGATAAAACAACATAAATACAATTTAATAAAGCATAGGATAAAACAACATAAATAAAATTTAATAAAGCATAGATTAAAACAACATAAATACAATTTAATAAAGCATCGGACAAAACAACATAAATACAATTTAATAAAGCATAGGATAAAACAACATAAATACAATTTATAAAGCATAGGATAAAACAACATAAATACAATTTAATAAAGCATAGGATAAAACAACATAAATACAATTTAATAAAGCACAGGATAAAACAACATAAATAAAATTTAATAAAGCATAGGATAAAACAACATAAATACAATTTAATAAAGCATAGGATAAAACAACGTAAATACAATTTAATAAAGCATAGGATAAAACATAAATAAAATTTAATAAAGCATAGGATAAAACAACATAAATACAATTTAATAAAGCATAGTTTAAAACAACATAAATACAATTTAATAAAGCATAGTTTAAAACAACATAAATACAATTTAATAAAGCATAGTTTAAAACAACATAAATACAATTTAATAAAGCATAGTTTAAAACAACATAAATACAATTTAATAAAGCATAAGATAAAACAACATGAATACAATTTAATAAAGCATAGGATAAAACAACATGAATAAAATTTAATAAAGCATAGGTTAAAACAACATAAATACAATTTAATAAAGCATAGTTTAAAACAACATAAATACAATTTAATAAAGCATAGGATAAAACCACAGAAATACAATTTAATAAAGCATAGGATAAAACAACATAAATACAATTTAATAAAGCATAGGACAAAACAACATAAATACAATTTAATAAAGCATAGGATAAAACAACATAAATACAATTTAATGAAACATAGGATAAACAACATAAATACAATTTAATAAAGCATAGGACAAAACAACATAAATACAGTTTAATAAAGCATAGGATAAAACAACATAAATACAATTTAATGAAACATAGGATAAACAACATAAATACAATTTAATAAAGCATAGGACAAAACAACATGAATACAATTTAATAAAGCATATGTTAAAACAACATAAATACAATTTAATAAAGCATAAGATAAAACAACATGAATATAATTTAGTAAAGCATAAGATAAAACAACATGAATACAATTTAATAAAGCATAGGTTAAAACAACATAAATACAATTTAAGAAAGCATAGGATAAAACTACATAAATACATTTTAATAAAGCATAGGATAAAACAACATAAATACAATTTAATAAAGCATAGGTTAAAACAACATAAATACAATTTAATAAAGCATAGGACAAAACAACATAAATACAATTTAATAAAGCATAGGATAAAACAACATAAATACAATTTATAAAGCATAGGATAAAACAACATAAATACAATTTAAGAAAGCATAGGATAAAACTACATAAATACATTTTAATAAAGCATAGGATAAAACAACATAAATACAATTTAATAAAGCATAGGTTAAAACAACATAAGTACAATTTAATAAAGCATAGGACAAAACAACATAAATACAATTTAATAAAGCATAGGATAAAACAACATAAATACAATTTATAAAGCATAGGATAAAACAACATAAATACAATTTAATAAAGCATAGGATAAAACAACATAAATACAATTTAATAAAGCATAGGATAAAACAACATTAATACAATTTAATAAAGCATAGGCTAAAACAACATAAATACACTTTAATAAAGCAAAGGATAAAACAACATAAATTCAATTTAATAACGCATAGGATAAAACAACATAAATACAATTTAATAAAGCATAGGATAAAACAACATAAATACAATTTAATAAAGCATAAGATAAAACAACATGAATACAATTTAATAAAGCATAGGTTAAAACAACATAAATACAATTGAATAAAGCATAGGATAAAACAACATAAATACAATTTAATAAAGCATAGGTTAAAACAACATAAATACAATTTAATAAAGCATAGGATAAAACAACATAAATACAATTTAATAAAGCATAGGATAAAACAACATAAATACTTTTTAATAAAGCATAGGATAAAACCACATAAATACAATTTAATAAACATAGGATAAAACAACATAAATAAAATTTAATAAAGCATAGGTTAAAACAACATAAATACAATTTAATAAAGCGTAGGACAAAACAACTTAAATACAATGTAATAAAGCATAGTTTAAAACAACATAAATACAATTTAATAAAGCATAGGATAAAACCACAGAAATACAATTTAATAAAGCATAGGATAAAACAACATAAATACAATTTAATAAAGCATAGGACAAAACAACATAAATACAATTTAATAAAGCATAGGACAAAACAACATAAATACAATTTAATAAAACATAAGATAAAACAACATGAATATAATTTAGTAAAGCATAAGATAAAACAACATGAATACAATTTAATAAAGCATAGGTTAAAACAACATAAATACAATTTAAGAAAGCATAGGATAAAACTACATAAATACATTTTAATAAAGCATAGGATAAAACAACATAAATGCAATTTAATAAAGCATAGGTTAAAACAACATAAATACAATTTAATAAAGCTTCGGACAAAACAACATGAATACAATTTAATAAAGCATAGGATAAAACAACATAAATACAATTTATAAAGCATAGGATAAAACAACATAAATACAATTTAATAAAGCATAGGATAAAACAACATAAATACAATTTAATAAAGCATAGGATAAAATAACATAAATACAATTTAATAAAGCATAGGCTAAAACTACATAAATACAATTTAATAAAGCATAGGATAAAACAAATTAAATACAATTTAATAAAGCATAGGTTAAAACAACATAAATACTTTTTAATAAAGCATAGGATAAAACCACATAAATACAATTTAATAAAGCATAGGATAAAACAACATAAATAAAATTTAATAAAGCATAGGTTAAAACAACATAAATACAATTTAATAAAGCGTAGGACAAAACAACATAAATACAATGTAATAAAGCATAGTTTAAAACAACATAAATACAATTTAATAAAGCATAGGATAAAACCACAGAAATACAATTTAATAAAGCATGGGATAAAACAACATAAATACAATTTAATAAAGCATAGGACAAAACAACATAAATACAATTTAATAAAGCATAGGTTAAAACAACATAAATACAATTTATAAAGCATAGGATAAAACAACATAAATACAATTTAATAAAGCATAGGATAAAACAACATAAATAAAATTTAATAAAGCATAGGTTAAAACAACATAAATACAATTTAATAAAGCATAGGATAAAACAACATAAATACAATTTAATAAAGCATAGGATAAAACAACATAAATACTTTTTAATAAAGCATAGGATAAAACCACATAAATACAATTTAATAAAGTACAGGATAAAACAACATAAATACAATTTAATAAAGCATAGGATAAAACAACATAAATACAATTTAATAAAGCATAGGATAAAACAACATAAATACAATTTAATAAAGCATAGGATAAAACAACATAAATACAATTTAATAAAGCATAGGTTAAAACAACATAAATACAATTTTATAAAGCATAGGATAAAACAACATAAATACAATTTAATAAAGCATAGGTTAAAACAACATAAATACAATTTAATAAAGCATAGGATAAAACAACATAAATTCAATTTAATAAAGCATAGGATAAAACAACATAAATACAATTTAATAAAGCACAGGATAAAACAACATAAATAAAATTTAATAAAGCATAGGATAAAACAACATAAATAAAATTTAATAAAGCATAGGATAAAACAACGTAAATACAATTTAATAAAGCATAGGATAAAACATAAATAAAATTTAATAAAGCATAGGATAAAACAACATAAATAAAATTTAATAAAGCATAGGATAAAACAACATAAATACAATTTAATAAAGCATAGTTTAAAACAACATAAATACAATTTAATAAAGCATAGTTTAAAACAACATAAATACAATTTAATAAAGCATAGTTTAAAACAACATAAATACAATTTAATAAAGCATAGTTTAAAACAACATAAATACAATTTAATAAAGCATTAGATAAAACAACATGAATACAATTTAGTAAAGCATAAGATAAAACAACATGAATACAATTTAATAAAGCATAGGATAAAACAACATGAATAAAATTTAATAAAGCATAGGTTAAAACAACATAAATACAATTTAATAAAGCATAGTTTAAAACAACATAAATACAATTTAATAAAGCATAGGATAAAACCACAGAAATACAATTTAATAAAGCATAGGATAAAACAACATAAATACAATTTAATAAAGCATAGGACAAAACAACATAAATACAATTTAATAAAGCATAGGATAAAACAACATAAATACAATTTAATGAAACATAGGATAAACAACATAAATACAATTTAATAAAGCATAGGACAAAACAACATAAATACAATTTAATAAAGCATAGGATAAAACAACATAAATACAATTTAATGAAACATAGGATAAACAACATAAATACAATTTAATAAAGCATAGGACAAAACAACATGAATACAATTTAATAAAGCATATGTTAAAACAACATAAATACAATTTAATAAAGCATAAGATAAAACAACATGAATATAATTTAGTAAAGCATAAGATAAAACAACATGAATACAATTTAATAAAGCATAGGTTAAAACTTCATAAATACAATTTAAGAAAGCATAGGATAAAACTACATAAATACATTTTAATAAAGCATAGGATAAAACAACATAAATACAATTTAATAAAGCATAGGTTAAAACAACATAAATACAATTTAATAAAGCATAGGACAAAACAACATAAATACAATTTAATAAAGCATAGGATAAAACAACATAAATACAATTTATAAAGCATAGGATAAAACAACATAAATACAATTTAATAAAGCATAGGATAAAACAACATAAATACAATTTAATAAAGCATAGGATAAAACAACATAAATACAATTTAAGAAAGCATAGGATAAAACTACATAAATACATTTTAATAAAGCATAGGACAAAACAACATAAATACAATTTAATAAAGCATAGGATAAAACAACATAAATACAATTTATAAAGCATAGGATAAAACAACATAAATACAATTTAATAAAGCATAGGATAAAACAACATAAATACAATTTAATAAAGCATAGGATAAAACAACATTAATACAATTTAATAAAGCATAGGCTAAAACAACATAAATACACTTTAATAAAGCAAAGGATAAAACAAATTAAATACAATTTAATAAAGCATAGGATAAAACAACATAAATTCAATTTAATAACGCATAGGATAAAACAACATAAATACAATTTAATAAAGCATAGGATAAAACAACATAAATACAATTTAATAAAGCATAAGATAAAACAACATGAATACAATTTAATAAAGCATAGGTTAAAACAACATAAATACAATTGAATAAAGCATAGGATAAAACAACATAAATACAATTTAATAAAGCATAGGTTAAAACAACATAAATACAATTTAATAAAGCATAGGATAAAACAACATAAATACAATTTAATAAAGCATAGGATAAAACAACATAAATAAAATTTAATAAAGCTTAGGTTAAAACAACATAAATACAATTTAATAAAGCATAGGACAAAACAACATAAATACAATTTAATAAAGCATAGGACAAAACAACATAAATACAATTTAATTAAGCATAAGTTAAAACAACATAAATACAATTTAATAAAGCATAAGATAAAACAACATGAATATAATTTAGTAAAGCATAAGTTAAAACAACATGAATACAATTTAATAAAGCATAGGATAAAACAACATAAATACAATTTAATAAAGCATAGGATAAAACAACATAAATACAATTTAAGAAAGCATAGGATAAAACTACATAAATACATTTTAATAAAGCATAGGATAAAACAACATAAATACAATTTAATAAAGCATAGGATAAAACAACATAAATAAAATTTAATAAAGCATAGGTTAAAACAACATAAATACAATTTAATAAAGCATAGGATAAAACAACATAAATACAATTTAATAAAGCATAGGATAAAACAACATAAATACTTTTTAATAAAGCATAGGATAAAACCACATAAATACAATTTAATAAACATAGGATAAAACAACATAAATAAAATTTAATAAAGCATAGGTTAAAACAACATAAATACAATTTAATAAAGCGTAGGACAAAACAACTTAAATACAATGTAATAAAGCATAGTTTAAAACAACATAAATACAATTTAATAAAGCATAGGATAAAACCACAGAAATACAATTTAATAAAGCATAGGATAAAACAACATAAATACAATTTAATAAAGCATAGGACAAAACAACATAAATACAATTTAATAAAGCATAGGACAAAACAACATAAATACAATTTAATAAAACATAAGATAAAACAACATGAATATAATTTAGTAAAGCATAAGATAAAACAACATGAATACAATTTAATAAAGCATAGGTTAAAACAACATAAATACAATTTAAGAAAGCATAGGATAAAACTACATAAATACATTTTAATAAAGCATAGGATAAAACAACATAAATGCAATTTAATAAAGCATAGGTTAAAACAACATAAATACAATTTAATAAAGCTTCGGACAAAACAACATGAATACAATTTAATAAAGCATAGGATAAAACAACATAAATACAATTTATAAAGCATAGGATAAAACAACATAAATACAATTTAATAAAGCATAGGATAAAACAACATAAATACAATTTAATAAAGCATAGGATAAAATAACATAAATACAATTTAATAAAGCATAGGCTAAAACTACATAAATACAATTTAATAAAGCATAGGATAAAACAAATTAAATACAATTTAATAAAGCATAGGTTAAAACAACATAAATACAATTTAATAAAGCATAGGATAAAACAACATAAATACAATTTAATAAAGCATAAGATAAAACAACATAAATAAAATTTAATAAAGCATAGGTTAAAACAACATAAATACTTTTTAATAAAGCATAGGATAAAACCACATAAATACAATTTAATAAAGCATAGGATAAAACAACATAAATAAAATTTAATAAAGCATAGGTTAAAACAACATAAATACAATTTAATAAAGCGTAGGACAAAACAACATAAATACAATGTAATAAAGCATAGTTTAAAACAACATAAATACAATTTAATAAAGCATAGGATAAAACCACAGAAATACAATTTAATAAAGCATAGGATAAAACAACATAAATACAATTTAATAAAGCATAGGACAAAACAACATAAATACAATTTAATAAAGCATAGGACAAAACAACATAAATACAATTTAATAAAGCATAAGATAAAACAACATGAATATAATTTAGTAAAGCATAAGATAAAACAACATGAATACAATTTAATAAAGCATAGGTTAAAACAACATAAATACAATTTAAGAAAGCATAGGATAAAACTACATAAATACATTTTAATAAAGCATAGGATAGAACAACATAAATACAATTTAATAAGGCATAGGATAAAACAACATAAATACAATTTAATAAAGCATAGGATAAAACAACATAAATAAAATTTAATAAAGCATAGGTTAAAACAACATAAATACAATTTAATAAAGCATCTGACAAAACAACATAAATAGAATTTAATAAAGCATAGGATAAAACAACATAAATACAATTTATAAGGCATAGGATAAAACAACATAAATACAATTTAATAAAGCATATGATAAAACAACATAAATACAATTTAATAAAGCATAGGATAAAACAACATAAATACAATTTAATAAAGCATAGGCTAAAACTACATAAATACAATTTAATAAAGCATAGGATAAAACAACATAAATACAATTTAATAAAGCATAGGTTAAAACAACATAAATACAATTTATAAAGCATAGGATAAAACAACATAAATACAATTTAATAAAGCATAGGATAAAACAACATAAATAAAATTTAATAAAGCATAGGTTAAAACAACATAAATACAATTTAATAAAGCATAGGATAAAACAACATAAATACAATTTAATAAAGCATAGGATAAAACAACATAAATACTTTTTAATAAAGCATAGGATAAAACCACATAAATACAATTTAATAAAGTACAGGATAAAACAACATAAATACAATTTAATAAAGCATAGGATAAAACAACATAAATACAATTTAATAAAGCATAGGATAAAACAACATAAATACAATTTAATAAAGCATAGGATAAAACAACATAAATACAATTTAATAAAGCATAGGTTAAAACAACATAAATACAATTTTATAAAGCATAGGATAAAACAACATAAATACAATTTAATAAAGCATAGGTTAAAACAACATAAATACAATTTAATAAAGCATAGGATAAAACAACATAAATTCAATTTAATAAAGCATAGGATAAAACAACATAAATACAATTTAATAAAGCACAGGATAAAACAACATAAATAAAATTTAATAAAGCATAGGATAAAACAACATAAATAAAATTTAATAAAGCATAGGATAAAACAACGTAAATACAATTTAATAAAGCATAGGATAAAACATAAATAAAATTTAATAAAGCATAGGATAAAACAACATAAATAAAATTTAATAAAGCATAGGATAAAACAACATAAATACAATTTAATAAAGCATAGTTTAAAACAACATAAATACAATTTAATAAAGCATAGTTTAAAACAACATAAATACAATTTAATAAAGCATAGTTTAAAACAACATAAATACAATTTAATAAAGCATAGTTTAAAACAACATAAATACAATTTAATAAAGCATTAGATAAAACAACATGAATACAATTTAGTAAAGCATAAGATAAAACAACATGAATACAATTTAATAAAGCATAGGATAAAACAACATGAATAAAATTTAATAAAGCATAGGTTAAAACAACATAAATACAATTTAATAAAGCATAGTTTAAAACAACATAAATACAATTTAATAAAGCATAGGATAAAACCACAGAAATACAATTTAATAAAGCATAGGATAAAACAACATAAATACAATTTAATAAAGCATAGGACAAAACAACATAAATACAATTTAATAAAGCATAGGATAAAACAACATAAATACAATTTAATGAAACATAGGATAAACAACATAAATACAATTTAATAAAGCATAGGACAAAACAACATAAATACAATTTAATAAAGCATAGGATAAAACAACATAAATACAATTTAATGAAACATAGGATAAACAACATAAATACAATTTAATAAAGCATAGGACAAAACAACATGAATACAATTTAATAAAGCATATGTTAAAACAACATAAATACAATTTAATAAAGCATAAGATAAAACAACATGAATATAATTTAGTAAAGCATAAGATAAAACAACATGAATACAATTTAATAAAGCATAGGTTAAAACTTCATAAATACAATTTAAGAAAGCATAGGATAAAACTACATAAATACATTTTAATAAAGCATAGGATAAAACAACATAAATACAATTTAATAAAGCATAGGTTAAAACAACATAAATACAATTTAATAAAGCATAGGACAAAACAACATAAATACAATTTAATAAAGCATAGGATAAAACAACATAAATACAATTTATAAAGCATAGGATAAAACAACATAAATACAATTTAATAAAGCATAGGATAAAACAACATAAATACAATTTAATAAAGCATAGGATAAAACAACATAAATACAATTTAAGAAAGCATAGGATAAAACTACATAAATACATTTTAATAAAGCATAGGACAAAACAACATAAATACAATTTAATAAAGCATAGGATAAAACAACATAAATACAATTTATAAAGCATAGGATAAAACAACATAAATACAATTTAATAAAGTATAGGATAAAACAACATAAATACAATTTAATAAAGCATAGGATAAAACAACATTAATACAATTTAATAAAGCATAGGCTAAAACAACATAAATACACTTTAATAAAGCAAAGGATAAAACAAATTAAATACAATTTAATAAAGCATAGGATAAAACAACATAAATTCAATTTAATAACGCATAGGATAAAACAACATAAATACAATTTAATAAAGCATAGGATAAAACAACATAAATACAATTTAATAAAGCATAAGATAAAACAACATGAATACAATTTAATAAAGCATAGGTTAAAACAACATAAATACAATTGAATAAAGCATAGGATAAAACAACATAAATACAATTTAATAAAGCATAGGTTAAAACAACATAAATACAATTTAATAAAGCATAGGATAAAACAACATAAATACAATTTAATAAAGCATAGGATAAAACAACATAAATAAAATTTAATAAAGCTTAGGTTAAAACAACATAAATACAATTTAATAAAGCATAGGACAAAACAACATAAATACAATTTAATAAAGCATAGGACAAAACAACATAAATACAATTTAATTAAGCATAAGTTAAAACAACATAAATACAATTTAATAAAGCATAAGATAAAACAACATGAATATAATTTAGTAAAGCATAAGTTAAAACAACATGAATACAATTTAATAAAGCATAGGATAAAACAACATAAATACAATTTAATAAAGCATAGGATAAAACAACATAAATACAATTTAAGAAAGCATAGGATAAAACTACATAAATACATTTTAATAAAGCATAGGATAAAACAACATAAATACAATTTAATAAAGCATAGGATAAAACAACATAAATAAAATTTAATAAAGCATAGGTTAAAACAACATAAATACAATTTAATAAAGCATAGGATAAAACAACATAAATACAATTTAATAAAGCATAGGATAAAACAACATAAATACTTTTTAATAAAGCATAGGATAAAACCACATAAATACAATTTAATAAACATAGGATAAAACAACATAAATAAAATTTAATAAAGCATAGGTTAAAACAACATAAATACAATTTAATAAAGCGTAGGACAAAACAACTTAAATACAATGTAATAAAGCATAGTTTAAAACAACATAAATACAATTTAATAAAGCATAGGATAAAACCACAGAAATACAATTTAATAAAGCATAGGATAAAACAACATAAATACAATTTAATAAAGCATAGGACAAAACAACATAAATACAATTTAATAAAGCATAGGACAAAACAACATAAATACAATTTAATAAAACATAAGATAAAACAACATGAATATAATTTAGTAAAGCATAAGATAAAACAACATGAATACAATTTAATAAAGCATAGGTTAAAACAACATAAATACAATTTAAGAAAGCATAGGATAAAACTACATAAATACATTTTAATAAAGCATAGGATAAAACAACATAAATGCAATTTAATAAAGCATAGGTTAAAACAACATAAATACAATTTAATAAAGCTTCGGACAAAACAACATGAATACAATTTAATAAAGCATAGGATAAAACAACATAAATACAATTTATAAAGCATAGGATAAAACAACATAAATACAATTTAATAAAGCATAGGATAAAACAACATAAATACAATTTAATAAAGCATAGGATAAAATAACATAAATACAATTTAATAAAGCATAGGCTAAAACTACATAAATACAATTTAATAAAGCATAGGATAAAACAAATTAAATACAATTTAATAAAGCATAGGTTAAAACAACATAAATACAATTTAATAAAGCATAGGATAAAACAACATAAATACAATTTAATAAAGCATAGGATAAAACAACATATATAAAATTTAATAAAGCATAGGTTAAAACAACATAAATACAATTTAATAAAGCACCGGACAAAACAACATAAATACAATTTAATAAAGCATAGGATAAAACAACATAAATACAATTTATAAAGCATAGGATAAAACAACATAAATACAATTTAATAAAGCATAGGATAAAACAACATAAATACAATTTAATAAAGCATAGGATAAAACAACATAATTACAATTTAATAAAGCATAGGCTAAAACTGCATAAATACAATTTAATAAAGCATAGGATAAAACAACATAAATACAATTTAATAAAGCATAGGTTAAAACAACATAAATACAATTTTATAAAGCATAGGATAAAACAACATAAATAAAATTTAATAAAGCATAGTATAAAACAACATAAAACAATTTAATAAAGCATAGGATAAAACAACATAAATACAATTTAATAAAGCATAGGATAAAACAACATAAATAAAATTTTATAAAGCATCGGTTAAAACAACATAAATACAATTTAATAAAGCATATGACAAAACAACATAAATACAATTTAATAAAGCATAGTTTAAAACATCATGAATACAATTTAATAAAGCATAGGATAAAACCACAGAAATACAATTTAATAAATCATAGGATAAAACAACATAAATACAATTTAATAAAGCATAGGACAAAACAACATAAATGCAATTTATTAAAGCATAGGATAAAACAACATAAATACAATTTAATGAAACATAGGATAAACAACATAAATACAATTTAATAAAGCATAGGACAAAACAACATAAATACAATTTAATAAAGCATATGTTAAAACAACATAAATACAATTTAATAAAGCATAGTTTAAAACAACATAAATACAATTTAATAAAGCATAGTTTAAAACAACATAAATACAATTTAATAAAGCATAGTTTAAAACAAAATAAATACAATTTAATAAAGCATAGTTTAAAACAACATAAATACAATTTAATAAAGCATAGTTTAAAACAACATAAATACAATTTAATAAAGCATTAGATAAAACAACATGAATATAATTTAGTAAAGCATAAGATAAAACAACATGAATACAATTTAATAAAGCATAGGATAAAACAACATAAATAATATTTAATAAAGCATAGGTTAAAACAACATAAATACAATTTAATAAAGCATAAGATAAAACAACATGAATACAATTTAATAAAGCATAGTATAAAACAACATAAATACAATTTAATGAAACATAGGATAAACAACATAAATACAATTTAATAAAGCATAGGACAAAACAACATAAATACAATTTAATAAAGCATATGTTAAAACAACATAAATACAATTTAATAAAGCATAAGATAAAACAACATGAATATAATTTAGTAAAGCATAAGATAAAACAACATGAATACAATTTAATAAAGCATAGGTTAAAACAACATAAATACAATTTAAGAAAGCATAGGATAAAACTACATAAATACATTTTAATAAAGCATAGGTTAAAACAACATAAATACAATTTAATAAAGCATAGGATAAAACAACATAAATACAATTTAATAAAGCATAGGACAAAACAACATAAATACAAGTTAATAAAGCATAGGACAAAACAACATAAATACAATTTAATAAAGCATAAGATAAAACAACATGAATATAATTTAGTAAAGCATAAGATAAAACAACATGAATACAATTTAATAAAGCATAGGTTAAAACAACATAAATACAATTTAATAAAGCTTCGGACAAAACAACATAAATACAATTTAATAAAGCATAGGATAAAACAACATAAATACAATTTATAAAGCATAGGAACAAACAACATAAATACAATTTAATAAAGCATAGGATCAAACAACATAAATACAATTTAATAAAGCATAGGCTAAAACTACATAAATACAATTTAATAAAGCATAGGATAAATCAAATTAAATACAATTTAATAAAGCATAGGATAAAATAACATAAATACAATTTAATAAAGCATAGGCTAAAACTACATAAATACAATTTAATAAAGCATAGGATAAAACAAATTAAATACAATTTAATAAAGCATAGGTTAAAACAACATAAATACAATTTAATAAAGCATAGGATAAAACAACATAAATACAATTTAATAAAGCATAGGATAAAACAACATAAATAAAATTTAATAAAGCATAGGTTAAAACAACATAAATACTTTTTAATAAAGCATAGGATAAAACCACATAAACACAATTTAATAAAGCATAGGATAAAACAACATAAATAAAATTTAATAAAGCATAGGTTAAAACAACATAAATACAATTTAATAAAGCGTAGGACAAAACAACATAAATACAATGTAATAAAGCATAGTTTAAAACAACATAAATACAATTTAATAAAGCATAGGATAAAACCACAGAAATACAATTTAATAAAGCATAGGATAAAACAACATAAATACAATTTAATAAAGCATAGGACAAAACAACATAAATACAATTTAATAAAGCATAGGACAAAACAACATAAATACAATTTAATAAAGCATAAGATAAAACAACATGAATATAATTTAGTAAAGCATAAGATAAAACAACATGAATACAATTTAATAAAGCATAGGTTAAAACAACATAAATACAATTTAAGAAAGCATAGGATAAAACTACATAAATACATTTTAATAAAGCATAGGATAGAACAACATAAATACAATTTAATAAGGCATAGGATAAAACAACATAAATACAATTTAATAAAGCATAGGATAAAACAACATAAATAAAATTTAATAAAGCATAGGTTAAAACAACATAAATACAATTTAATAAAGCATCTGACAAAACAACATAAATAGAATTTAATAAAGCATAGGATAAAACAACATAAATACAATTTATAAGGCATAGGATAAAACAACATAAATACAATTTAATAAAGCATATTATAAAACAACATAAATACAATTTAATAAAGCATAGGATAAAACAACATAAATACAATTTAATAAAGCATAGGCTAAAACTACATAAATACAATTTAATAAAGCATAGGATAAAACAACATAAATACAATTTAATAAAGCATAGGTTAAAACAACATAAATACAATTTATAAAGCATAGGATAAAACAACATAAATACAATTTAATAAAGCATAGGATAAAACAACATAAATAAAATTTAATAAAGCATAGGTTAAAACAACATAAATACAATTTAATAAAGCATAGGATAAAACAACATAAATACAATTTAATAAAGCATAGGATAAAACAACATAAATACTTTTTAATAAAGCATAGGATAAAACCACATAAATACAATTTAATAAAGTACAGGATAAAACAACATAAATACAATTTAATAAAGCATAGGATAAAACAACATAAATACAATTTAATAAAGCATAGGATAAAACAACATAAATACAATTTAATAAAGCATAGGATAAAACAACATAAATACAATTTAATAAAGCATAGGTTAAAACAACATAAATACAATTTTATAAAGCATAGGATAAAACAACATAAATACAATTTAATAAAGCATAGGTTAAAACAACATAAATACAATTTAATAAAGCATAGGATAAAACAACATAAATTCAATTTAATAAAGCATAGGATAAAACAACATAAATACAATTTAATAAAGCACAGGATAAAACAACATAAATAAAATTTAATAAAGCATAGGATAAAACAACATAAATAAAATTTAATAAAGCATAGGATAAAACAACGTAAATACAATTTAATAAAGCATAGGAAAAAACATAAATAAAATTTAATAAAGCATAGGATAAAACAACATAAATACAATTTAATAAAGCATAGTTTAAAACAACATAAATACAATTTAATAAAGCATAGTTTAAAACAACATAAATACAATTTAATAAAGCATAGTTTAAAACAACATAAATACAATTTAATAAAGCATAGTTTAAAACAACATAAATACAATTTAATAAAGCATTAGATAAAACAACATGAATACAATTTAGTAAAGCATAAGATAAAACAACATGAATACAATTTAATAAAGCATAGGATAAAACAACATGAATAAAATTTAATAAAGCATAGGTTAAAACAACATAAATACAATTTAATAAAGCATAGTTTAAAACAACATAAATACAATTTAATAAAGCATAGGATAAAACCACAGAAATACAATTTAATAAAGCATAGGATAAAACAACATAAATACAATTTAATAAAGCATAGGACAAAACAACATAAATACAATTTAATAAAGCATAGGATAAAACAACATAAATACAATTTAATGAAACATAGGATAAACAACATAAATACAATTTAATAAAGCATAGGACAAAACAACATAAATACAATTTAATAAAGCATAGGATAAAACAACATAAATACAATTTAATGAAACATAGGATAAACAACATAAATACAATTTAATAAAGCATAGGACAAAACAACATGAATACAATTTAATAAAGCATATGTTAAAACAACATAAATACAATTTAATAAAGCATAAGATAAAACAACATGAATATAATTTAGTAAAGCATAAGATAAAACAACATGAATACAATTTAATAAAGCATAGGTTAAAACTTCATAAATACAATTTAAGAAAGCATAGGATAAAACTACATAAATACATTTTAATAAAGCATAGGATAAAACAACATAAATACAATTTAATAAAGCATAGGTTAAAACAACATAAATACAATTTAATAAAGCATAGGACAAAACAACATAAATACAATTTAATAAAGCATAGGATAAAACAACATAAATACAATTTAAGAAAGCATAGGATAAAACTACATAAATACATTTTAATAAAGCATAGGATAAAACAACATAAATACAATTTAATAAAGCATAGGTTAAAACAACATAAGTACAATTTAATAAAGCATAGGACAAAACAACATAAATACAATTTAATAAAGCATAGGATAAAACAACATAAATACAATTTATAAAGCATAGGATAAAACAACATAAATACAATTTAATAAAGCATAGGATAAAACAACATAAATACAATTTAATAAAGCATAGGATAAAACAACATTAATACAATTTAATAAAGCATAGGCTAAAACAACATAAATACACTTTAATAAAGCAAAGGATAAAACAAATTAAATACAATTTAATAAAGCATAGGATAAAACAACATAAATTCAATTTAATAACGCATAGGATAAAACAACATAAATACAATTTAATAAAGCATAGGATAAAACAACATAAATACAATTTAATAAAGCATAAGATAAAACAACATGAATACAATTTAATAAAGCATAGGTTAAAACAACATAAATACAATTGAATAAAGCATAGGATAAAACAACATAAATACAATTTAATAAAGCATAGGTTAAAACAACATAAATACAATTTAATAAAGCATAGGATAAAACAACATAAATACAATTTAATAAAGCATAGGATAAAACAACATAAATAAAATTTAATAAAGCTTAGGTTAAAACAACATAAATACAATTTAATAAAGCATAGGACAAAACAACATAAATACAATTTAATAAAGCATAGGACAAAACAACATAAATACAATTTAATTAAGCATAAGTTAAAACAACATAAATACAATTTAATAAAGCATAAGATAAAACAACATGAATATAATTTAGTAAAGCATAAGATAAAACAACATGAATACAATTTAATAAAGCATAGGATAAAACAACATAAATACAATTTAATAAAGCATAGGATAAAACAACATAAATACAATTTAAGAAAGCATAGGATAAAACTACATAAATACATTTTAATAAAGCATAGGATAAAACAACATAAATACAATTTAATAAAGCATAGGATAAAACAACATAAATAAAATTTAATAAAGCATAGGTTAAAACAACATAAATACAATTTAATAAAGCATAGGATAAAACAACATAAATACAATTTAATAAAGCATAGGATAAAACAACATAAATACTTTTTAATAAAGCATAGGATAAAACCACATAAATACAATTAAATAAACATAGGATAAAACAACATAAATAAAATTTAATAAAGCATAGGTTAAAACAACATAAATACAATTTAATAAAGCGTAGGACAAAACAACTTAAATACAATGTAATAAAGCATAGTTTAAAACAACATAAATACAATTTAATAAAGCATAGGATAAAACCACAGAAATACAATTTAATAAAGCATAGGATAAAACAACATAAATACAATTTAATAAAGCATAGGACAAAACAACATAAATACAATTTAATAAAGCATAGGACAAAACAACATAAATACAATTTAATAAAACATAAGATAAAACAACATGAATATAATTTAGTAAAGCATAAGATAAAACAAATTGAATACAATTTAATAAAGCATAGGTTAAAACAACATAAATACAATTTAAGAAAGCATAGGATAAAACTACATAAATACATTTTAATAAAGCATAGGATAAAACAACATAAATGCAATTTAATAAAGCATAGGTTAAAACAACATAAATACAATTTAATAAAGCTTCGGACAAAACAACATGAATACAATTTAATAAAGCATAGGATAAAACAACATAAATACAATTTATAAAGCATAGGATAAAACAACATAAATACAATTTAATAAAGCATAGGATAAAACAACATAAATACAATTTAATAAAGCATAGGATAAAATAACATAAATACAATTTAATAAAGCATAGGCTAAAACTACATAAATACAATTTAATAAAGCATAGGATAAAACAAATTAAATACAATTTAATAAAGCATAGGTTAAAACAACATAAATACAATTTAATAAAGCACCGGACAAAACAACATAAATACAATTTAATAAAGCATAGGATAAAACAACATAAATACAATTTATAAAGCATAGGATAAAACAACATAAATACAATTTAATAAAGCATAGGATAAAACAACATAAATACAATTTAATAAAGCATAGGATAAAACAACATAATTACAATTTAATAAAGCATAGGCTAAAACTGCATAAATACAATTTAATAAAGCATAGGATAAAACAACATGAATACAATTTAATAAAGCATAGGTTAAAACAACATAAATACAATTTTATAAAGCATAGGATAAAACAACATAAATACAATTTAATAAAGCATAGGACAAAACAACATAAATGCAATTTATTAAAGCATAGGATAAAACAACATAAATACAATTTAATGAAACATAGGATAAACAACATAAATACAATTTAATAAAGCATAGGACAAAACAACATAAATACAATTTAATAAAGCATATGTTAAAACAACATAAATACAATTTAATAAAGCATAGTTTAAAACAACATAAATACAATTTAATAAAGCATAGTTTAAAACAACATAAATACAATTTAATAAAGCATAGTTTAAAACAAAATAAATACAATTTAATAAAGCATAGTTTAAAACAACATAAATACAATTTAATAAAGCATAGTTTAAAACAACATAAATACAATTTAATAAAGCATTAGATAAAACAACATGAATATAATTTAGTAAAGCATAAGATAAAACAACATGAATACAATTTAATAAAGCATAGGATAAAACAACATAAATAATATTTAATAAAGCATAGGTTAAAACAACATAAATACAATTTAATAAAGCATAAGATAAAACAACATGAATACAATTTAATAAAGCATAGTATAAAACAACATAAATACAATTTAATGAAACATAGGATAAACAACATAAATACAATTTAATAAAGCATAGGACAAAACAACATAAATACAATTTAATAAAGCATATGTTAAAACAACATAAATACAATTTAATAAAGCATAAGATAAAACAACATGAATATAATTTAGTAAAGCATAAGATAAAACAACATGAATACAATTTAATAAAGCATAGGTTAAAACAACATAAATACAATTTAAGAAAGCATAGGATAAAACTACATAAATACATTTTAATAAAGCATAGGTTAAAACAACATAAATACAATTTAATAAAGCATAGGATAAAACAACATAAATACAATTTAATAAAGCATAGGAAAAAACAACATAAATACAAGTTAATAAAGCATAGGACAAAACAACATAAATACAATTTAATAAAGCATAAGATAAAACAACATGAATATAATTTAGTAAAGCATAAGATAAAACAACATGAATACAATTTAATAAAGCATAGGTTAAAACAACATAAATACAATTTAATAAAGCTTCGGACAAAACAACATAAATACAATTTAATAAAGCATAGGATAAAACAACATAAATACAATTTATAAAGCATAGGAACAAACAACATAAATACAATTTAATAAAGCATAGGATCAAACAACATAAATACAATTTAATAAAGCATAGGCTAAAACTACATAAATACAATTTAATAAAGCATAGGATAAATCAAATTAAATACAATTTAATAAAGCATAGGTTAAAACAACATAAATACAATTTAATAAAGCATAGGATAAAACAACATAAATACAATTTAATAAAGCATAGGATAAAACAACATAAATACAATTTAATAAAGCATAGGATAAAACAACATAAATACAATTTAATAAAGCATAGGATAAAACAACATAAATACTATTTAATAAAGCATACGTTAAAACAACATAAATACAATTAAATAAATCATAGAATAAAACAACATAAATACAATTTAATAAAGCACAGGATAAAACAACATAAATACAATTTAATAAAGCATAGGATAAAACAACATAAATACAATTTAATAAAGCATAGGATAAAACAACATAAATAAAATTTAATAAAGCATAGGTTAAAACAACATAAATACAATTTAATAAAGCATATGACAAAACAACATAAATACAATTTAATAAAGCATAGTTTAAAACAGCATGAATACAATTTAATAAAGCATATGACAAAACAACATAAATACAATTTAATAAAGCATAGTTTAAAACAACATAAATACAATTTAATAAAGCATAGTTTAAAACAACATAAACACAATTTAAGAAAGCATAGGATAAAACTACATAAATACATTTTAATAAAGCATAGGATAAAACAACATAAATACAATTTAATAAAGCATAGGATAAAACAACATAAATACAATTTAATAAAGCATAGTTTAAAACAACATAAATACAATTTAATAAAGCATAGGTTAAAACAACATAAATACAATTTAATAAAGCATAGGATAAAACAACATAAATACAATTTAATAAAGCATAGTTTAAAACAACATAAATACAATTTAATAAAGCATAGTTTAAA
Organism: Phyllobates terribilis; assembly: GCF_046119375.1. Taxonomy (NCBI): domain Eukaryota; kingdom Metazoa; phylum Chordata; class Amphibia; order Anura; family Dendrobatidae; genus Phyllobates; species Phyllobates terribilis. The sequence continues at coordinate 3,980,504 of NW_027362778.1, forward strand.
ACAACATAAATACAATTTAATAAAGCATAGTTTAAAACAACATAAACACAATTTAAGAAAGCATAGGATAAAACTACATAAATACATTTTAATAAAGCATAGGATAAAACAACATAAATACAATTTAATAAAGCATAGGATAAAACAACATAAATACAATTTAATAAAGCATAGTTTAAAACAACATAAATACAATTTAATAAAGCATAGGTTAAAACAACATAAATACAATTTAATAAAGCATAGGATAAAACAACATAAATACAATTTAATAAAGCATAGTTTAAAACAACATAAATACAATTTAATAAAGCATAGTTTAAAACAACATAAATACAATTTAATAAAGCATAGTTTAAAACAACATAAACACAATTTAATAAAGCATAGGATAAAACAACATAAATACTATTTAATAAAGCATACGTTAAAACAACATAAATACAATTAAATAAATCATAGAATAAAACAACATAAATACAATTTAATAAAGCACAGGATAAAACAACATAAATACAATTTAATAAAGCATAGGATAAAACAACATAAATACAATTTAATAAAGCATAGGATAAAACAACATAAATAAAATTTAATAAAGCATAGGTTAAAACAACATAAATACAATTTAATAAAGCATATGACAAAACAACATAAATACAATTTAATAAAGCATAGTTTAAAACAGCATGAATACAATTTAATAAAGCATATGACAAAACAACATAAATACAATTTAATAAAGCATAGTTTAAAACAACATAAATACAATTTAATAAAGCATAGTTTAAAACAACATAAACACAATTTAAGAAAGCATAGGATAAAACTACATAAATACATTTTAATAAAGCATAGGATAAAACAACATAAATACAATTTAATAAAGCATAGGATAAAACAACATAAATACAATTTAATAAAGCATAGTTTAAAACAACATAAATACAATTTAATAAAGCATAGGTTAAAACAACATAAATACAATTTAATAAAGCATAGGATAAAACAACATAAATACAATTTAATAAAGCATAGTTTAAAACAACATAAATACAATTTAATAAAGCATAGTTTAAAACAACATAAATACAATTTAATAAAGCATAGTTTAAAACAACATAAACACAATTTAAGAAAGCATAGGATAAAACTACATAAATACATTTTAATAAAGCATAGGATAAAACAACATAAATACAATTTAATAAAGCATAGGATAAAACAACATAAATAAAATTTAATAAAGCATAGGTTAAAACAACATAAATACAATTTAATAAAGCATAGGATAAAACAACATAAATAATTTTTAATAAAGCATAGGATAAAACCACATAAATACAATTTAATAAAGCATAGGACAAAACAACATAAATACAATTTAATAAAGCATATGTTAAAACAACATAAATACAATTTAATAAAGCATAGTTTAAAACAACATAAATACAATTTAATAAAGCATAGGATAAAACCACAAAAATACACTTTAATAAAGCATAGGATAAAATAACATAAATACAATTTAATAAAGCATAGGTTAAAACAACATAAATAAAATTTAATAAAGCATAGGTTAAAACAACATAAATACAATTTAATAAAGCATAGGATAAAACAACATAAATACAATTTAATAAAGTATAAGATAAAACAACATGAATACAATTTAATAAAGCATAGGTTAAAACAACATAAATACAATTTAATAAAGCATAGGATAAAACAACATAAATACAATTTAATAAAGCATAGGTTAAAACAACATAAATACAATTTAATAAAGCATAGAATAAAACAACATAAATACAATTTAATAAAGCATAGGATAAAACAACATAAATAAAATTTAATAAAGCATAGGTTAAAGCAACATAAATACAATTGAATAAAGCAAAGGACAAAACAACATAAATACAATTTAATAAAGCATAGGATAAAACAACATAAATACAATTTAATGAAACATAGGATAAACAACATAAATACAACTTAATAAAGCATAGGACAAAACAACATAAATACAATTTAATAAAGCATATGTTAAAACAACATAAATACAATTTAATAAAGCATAGTTTAAAACAACATACATACAATTTAATAAAGCATAGTTTAAAACAACATAAATACAATTTAATAAAGCATAGTTTAAAACAACATAAATACAATTTAATAAAGCATAGTTTAAAACAACATAAACACAATTTAAGAAAGCATAGGATAAAACTACATAAATACATTTTAATAAAGCATAGGATAAAACAACATAAATACAATTTAATAAAGCATAGGATAAAACAACATAAATACAATTTAAGAAAGCATAGGATAAAACAGTATAAAAAAAATTTAATAAAGCATAGGTTAAAACAACATAAATACAATTTAATAAAGCATATGACAAAACAACATAAATACAATTTAATAAAGCATAGTTTAAAACAGCATGAATACAATTTAATAAAGCATAGGATAAAACCACAGAAATACAATTTAATAAAGCATAGGATAAAACAACATAAATACAATTTAATAAAGCATAGGACAAAACAACATAAATACAATTTATTAAAGCATAGGATAAAACAACATAAATACAATTTAATGAAACATAGGACAAAACAACATAAATACAATTTAATAAAGCATATGCTAAAACAACATAAATACAATTTAATAAAGCATAGTTTAAAACAACATAAATACAATTTAATAAAGCATAGTTTAAAACAACATAAATACAATTTAATAAAGCATAGTTTAAAACAACATAAATACAATTTAATAAAGCTTAGTTTAAAACAACATAAATACAATTTAATAAAGCATTAGATAAAACAACATGAATATAATTTAGTAAAGCATAAGATAAAACAACATGAATACAATTTAATAAAGCATAGAATAAAACAACATAAATACAATTTAATAAAGCATAGGATAAAACAACATAAATAAAATTTAATAAAGCATAGGTTAAAGCAACATAAATACAATTTAATAAAGCATAGGACAAAACAACATAAATACAATTTAATAAAGCATAGGATAAAACAACATAAATACAATTTAATGAAACATAGGATAAACAACATAAATACAACTTAATAAAGCATAGGACAAAACAACATAAATACAATTTAATAAAGCATATGTTAAAACAACATAAATACAATTTAATAAAGCATAGTTTAAAACAACATAAATACAATTTAATAAAGCATAGTTTAAAACAACATAAATACAATTTAATAAAGCATAGTTTAAAACAACATAAATACAATTTAATAAAGCATAGTTTAAAACAACATAAACACAATTTAAGAAAGCATAGGATAAAACTACATAAATACATTTTAATAAAGCATAGGATAAAACAACATAAATACAATTTAATAAAGCATAGGATAAAACAACATAAATACAATTTAATAAAGCATAGGATAAAACAACATAAATAAAATTTAATAAAGCATAGGTTAAAACAACATAAATACAATTTAATAAAGCATATGACAAAACAACATAAATACAATTTAATAAAGCATAGTTTAAAACAGCATGAATACAATTTAATAAAGCATAGGATAAAACCACAGAAATACAATTTAATAAAGCATAGGATAAAACAACATAAATACAATTTAATAAAGCATAGGACAAAACAACATAAATACAATTTATTAAAGCATAGGATAAAACAACATAAATACAATTTAATGAAACATAGGATAAACAACATAAATACAATTTAATAAAGCATAGGACAAAACAACATAAATACAATTTAATAAAGCATATGTTAAAACAACATAAATACAATTTAATAAAGCATAGTTTAAAACAACATAAATACAATTTAATAAAGCATAGTTTAAAACAACATAAATACAATTTAATAAAGCATAGTTTAAAACAACATAAATACAATTTAATAAAGCATAGTTTAAAACAACATAAATACAATTTAATAAAGCATTAGATAAAACAACATGAATATAATTTAGTAAAGCATAAGATAAAACAACATGAATACAATTTAATAAAGCATAGGATAAAACAACATAAATAAAATTTAATAAATCATAGGTTAAAACAGCATAAATACAATTTAATAAAGCATAGTTTAAAACAACATAAATACAATTTAATAAAGCATAGTTTAAAACAACATAAATACAATTTAATAAAGCATAGGATAAAACCACAAAAATACACTTTAATAAAGCATAGGATAAAATAACATAAATACAATTTAATAAAGCATAGGTTAAAACAACATAAATAAAATTTAATAAAGCATAGGTTAAAGCAACATAAATACAATTTAATAAAGCATAGGATAAAACAACATAAATACAATTTAATAAAGTATAAGATAAAACAACATGAATACAATTTAATAAAGCATAGGTTAAAACAACATAAATACAATTTAATAAAGCATAGGATAAAACAACATAAATACAATTTAATAAAGCATAGGTTAAAACAACATAAATACAATTTAATAAAGCATAGGACAAAACAACATAAATACAATTTAATAAAGCATAGGATAAAACAACATAAATACAATTTAATGAAACATAGGATAAACAACATAAATACAACTTAATAAAGCATAGGACAAAACAACATAAATACAATTTAATAAAGCATATGTTAAAACAACATAAATACAATTTAATAAAGCATAGTTTAAAACAACATAAATACAATTTAATAAAGCATAGTTTAAAACAACATAAATACAATTTAATAAAGCATAGTTTAAAACAACATAAATACAATTTAATAAAGCATAGTTTAAAACAACATAAACACAATTTAAGAAAGCATAGGATAAAACTACATAAATACATTTTAATAAAGCATAGGATAAAACAACATAAATACAATTTAATAAAGCATAGGATAAAACAACATAAATACAATTTAATAAAGCATAGTTTAAAACAACATAAATAAAATTTAATAAAGCATAGGTTAAAACAACATAAATACAATTTAATAAAGCATAGGATAAAACAACATAAATACAATTTAATAAAGCATAGTTTAAAACAACATAAATACAATTTAATAAAGCATAGTTTAAAACAACATAAACACAATTTAAGAAAGCATAGGATAAAACTACATAAATACATTTTAATAAAGCATAGGATAAAACAACATAAATACAATTTAATAAAGCATAGGATAAAACAACATAAATAAAATTTAATAAAGCATAGGTTAAAACAACATAAATACAATTTAATAAAGCATAGGATAAAACAACATAAATACAATGTAATAAAGCATAGGATAAAACAACATAAATAATTTTTAATAAAGCATAGGATAAAACCACATAAATACAATTTAATAAAGCATAGGATAAAACAACATAAATAAAATTTAATAAAGCATATGTTAAAACAACATAAATACAATTTAATAAAGCATAGTTTAAAACAACATAAATACAATTTAATAAAGCATAGTTTAAAACAACATAAATACAATTTAATAAAGCATAGTTTAAAACAACATAAATACAATTTAATAAAGTATAAGATAAAACAACATGAATACAATTTAATAAAGCATAGGTTAAAACAACATAAATACAATTTAATAAAGCATAGGATAAAACAACATAAATACAATTTAAGAAAGCATAGGTTAAAACAACATAAATACAATTTAATAAAGCATAGAATAAAACAACATAAATACAATTTAATAAAGCATAGGATAAAACAACATAAATAAAATTTAATAAAGCATAGGTTAAAGCAACATAAATACAATTTAATAAAGCATAGGACAAAACAACATAAATACAATTTAATAAAGCATAGGATAAAACAACATAAATACAATTTAATGAAACATAGGATAAACAACATAAATACAACTTAATAAAGCATAGGACAAAACAACATAAATACAATTTAATAAAGCATATGTTAAAACAACATAAATACAATTTAATAAAGCATAGTTTAAAACAACATAAATACAATTTAATAAAGCATAGTTTAAAACAACATAAATACAATTTAATAAAGCATAGTTTAAAACAACATAAATACAATTTAATAAAGCATAGTTTAAAACAACATAAACACAATTTAAGAAAGCATAGGATAAAACTACATAAACACATTTTAATAAAGCATAGGATAAAACAACATAAATACAATTTAATAAAGCATAGGATAAAACAACATAAATAAAATTTAATAAAGCATAGGTTAAAACAACATAAATACAATTTAATAAAGCATAGGATAAAACAACATAAATACAATTTAATAAAGCATAGTTTAAAACAACATAAATACAATTTAATAAAGCATAGTTTAAAACAACATAAATACAATTTAATAAGGCATAGTTTAAAACAACATAAACACAATTTAAGAAAGCATAGGATAAAACTACATAAATACATTTTAATAAAGCATAGGATAAAACAACATAAATACAATTTAATAAAGCATAGGATAAAACAACATAAATAAAATTTAATAAAGCATAGGTTAAAACAACATAAATACAATTTAATAAAGCATAGGATAAAACAACATAAATACAATTTAATAAAGCATAGGATAAAACAACATAAATAATTTTTAATAAAGCATAGGATAAAACCACATAAATACAATTTAATAAAGCATAGGATAAAACAACATAAATAAAATTTAATAAAGCATATGTTAAAACAACATAAATACAATTTAATAAAGCATAGTTTAAAACAACATAAATACAATTTAATAAAGCATAGTTTAAAACAACATAAATACAATTTAATAAAGCATAGTTTAAAACAACATAAATACAATTTAATAAAGCATAGTTTAAAACAACATAAATACAATTTAATAAAGCAGTAGATAAAACAACATGAATATAATTTAGTAAAGCATAAGATAAAACAACATGAATACAATTTAATAAAGCATAGGATAAAACAACATAAATAAAATTTAATAAATCATAGGTTAAAACAGCATAAATACAATTTAATAAAGCATAGGATAAAACCACAAAAATACACTTTAATAAAGCATAGGATAAAACAACATGAATACAATTTAATAAAGCATAGGACAAAACAACATAAATACAACTTAATAAAGCATAGGATAAAACAACATAAATACAATTTAATGAAACATAGGATAAACAACATAAATACAATTTAATAAAGCATAGGACAAAACAACATAAATACAATTTAATAAAGCATATGTTAAAACAACATAAATACAATTTAATAAAGCGTAAGATAAAACAACATGAATATAATTTAGTAAAGCTTAAGATAAAACAACATGAATACAATTTAATAAAGCATAGGATAAAACAACATAAATGCAATTTAATAAAGCATAGGCTAAAACTACATAAATACAATTTAATAAAGCATAGGATAAAACAAATTAAATACAATTTAATAAAGCATAGGATAAAACAAATTAAATACAATTTAATAAAGCATAGTATAAAACAACATAAATTCAATTTAATAAAGCATAGGATAAAACAACATAAATTCAATTTAATAAAGCATAGGATAAAACAACATAAATACAATTTAATAAAGCATAGGATAAAACAACATGAATACAATTTAATAAAGCATAGGATAAAACAACATAAATAAAATTTAATAAAGCATAGGTTAAAGCAACATAAATACAATTTAATAAAGCATAGGACAAAACAACATAAATACAATTTAATAAAGCATAGGATAAAACAACATAAATACAATTTAATGAAACATAGGATAAACAACATAAATACAACTTAATAAAGCATAGGACAAAACAACATAAATACAACTTAATAAAGCATATGTTAAAACTACATAAATACAATTTAATAAAGCATAGTTTAAAACAACATAAATACAATTTAATAAAGCATAGTTTAAAACAACATAAATACAATTTAATAAAGCATAGTTTAAAACAACATAAATACAATTTAATAAAGCATAGTTTAAAACAACATAAAAACAATTTAAGAAAGCATGGGATAAAACTATATAAACACATTTTAATAAAGCATAGGATAAAACAACATAAATACAATTTAATAAAGCATAGGATAAAACAACATAAATAAAATTTAATAAAGCATAGGTTAAAACAACATAAATACAATTTAATAAAGCATAGTTTAAAACAACATAAATACAATTTAATAAAGCTTAGTTTAAAACAACATAAATACAATTTAATAAAGCATTAGATAAAACAACATGAATATAATTTAGTAAAGCATAAGATAAAACAACATGAATACAATTTAATAAAGCATAGAATAAAACAACATAAATACAATTTAATAAAGCATAGGATAAAACAACATAAATAAAATTTAATAAAGCATAGGTTAAAGCAACATAAATACAATTTAATAAAGCATAGGACAAAACAACATAAATACAATTTAATAAAGCATAGGATAAAACAACATAAATACAATTTAATGAAACATAGGATAAACAACATAAATACAACTTAATAAAGCATAGGACAAAACAACATAAATACAATTTAATAAAGCATATGTTAAAACAACATAAATACAATTTAATAAAGCATAGTTTAAAACAACATAAATACAATTTAATAAAGCATAGTTTAAAACAACATAAATACAATTTAATAAAGCATAGTTTAAAACAACATAAATACAATTTAATAAAGCATAGTTTAAAACAACATAAACACAATTTAAGAAAGCATAGGATAAAACTACATAAATACATTTTAATAAAGCATAGGATAAAACAACATAAATACAATTTAATAAAGCATAGGATAAAACAACATAAATACAATTTAATAAAGCATAGGATAAAACAACATAAATAAAATTTAATAAAGCATAGGTTAAAACAACATAAATACAATTTAATAAAGCATATGACAAAACAACATAAATACAATTTAATAAAGCATAGTTTAAAACAGCATGAATACAATTTAATAAAGCATAGGATAAAACCACAGAAATACAATTTAATAAAGCATAGGATAAAACAACATAAATACAATTTAATAAAGCATAGGACAAAACAACATAAATACAATTTATTAAAGCATAGGATAAAACAACATAAATACAATTTAATGAAACATAGGATAAACAACATAAATACAATTTAATAAAGCATAGGACAAAACAACATAAATACAATTTAATAAAGCATATGTTAAAACAACATAAATACAATTTAATAAAGCATAGTTTAAAACAACATAAATACAATTTAATAAAGCATAGTTTAAAACAACATAAATACAATTTAATAAAGCATAGTTTAAAACAACATAAATACAATTTAATAAAGCATAGTTTAAAACAACATAAATACAATTTAATAAAGCATTAGATAAAACAACATGAATATAATTTAGTAAAGCATAAGATAAAACAACATGAATACAATTTAATAAAGCATAGGATAAAACAACATAAATAAAATTTAATAAATCATAGGTTAAAACAGCATAAATACAATTTAATAAAGCATAGTTTAAAACAACATAAATACAATTTAATAAAGCATAGTTTAAAACAACATAAATACAATTTAATAAAGCATAGGATAAAACCACAAAAATACACTTTAATAAAGCATAGGATAAAATAACATAAATACAATTTAATAAAGCATAGGTTAAAACAACATAAATAAAATTTAATAAAGCATAGGTTAAAGCAACATAAATACAATTTAATAAAGCATAGGATAAAACAACATAAATACAATTTAATAAAGTATAAGATAAAACAACATGAATACAATTTAATAAAGCATAGGTTAAAACAACATAAATACAATTTAATAAAGCATAGGATAAAACAACATAAATACAATTTAATAAAGCATAGGTTAAAACAACATAAATACAATTTAATAAAGCATAGGATAAAACAACATAAATAAAATTTAATAAAGCATAGGTTAAAGCAACATAAATACAATTTAATAAAGCATAGGACAAAACAACATAAATACAATTTAATAAAGCATAGGATAAAACAACATAAATACAATTTAATGAAACATAGGATAAACAACATAAATACAACTTAATAAAGCATAGGACAAAACAACATAAATACAATTTAATAAAGCATATGTTAAAACAACATAAATACAATTTAATAAAGCATAGTTTAAAACAACATAAATACAATTTAATAAAGCATAGTTTAAAACAACATAAATACAATTTAATAAAGCATAGTTTAAAACAACATAAATACAATTTAATAAAGCATAGTTTAAAACAACATAAACACAATTTAAGAAAGCATAGGATAAAACTACATAAATACATTTTAATAAAGCATAGGATAAAACAACATAAATACAATTTAATAAAGCATAGGATAAAACAACATAAATACAATTTAATAAAGCATAGTTTAAAACAACATAAATAAAATTTAATAAAGCATAGGTTAAAACAACATAAATACAATTTAATAAAGCATAGGATAAAACAACATAAATACAATTTAATAAAGCATAGTTTAAAACAACATAAATACAATTTAATAAAGCATAGTTTAAAACAACATAAATACAATTTAATAAAGCATAGTTTAAAACAACATAAACACAATTTAAGAAAGCATAGGATAAAACTACATAAATACATTTTAATAAAGCATAGGATAAAACAACATAAATACAATTTAATAAAGCATAGGATAAAACAACATAAATAAAATTTAATAAAGCATAGGTTAAAACAACATAAATACAATTTAATAAAGCATAGGATAAAACAACATAAATACAATGTAATAAAGCATAGGATAAAACAACATAAATAATTTTTAATAAAGCATAGGATAAAACCACATAAATACAATTTAATAAAGCATAGGATAAAACAACATAAATAAAATTTAATAAAGCATATGTTAAAACAACATAAATACAATTTAATAAAGCATAGTTTAAAACAACATAAATACAATTTAATAAAGCATAGTTTAAAACAACATAAATACAATTTAATAAAGCATAGTTTAAAACAACATAAATACAATTTAATAAAGTATAAGATAAAACAACATGAATACAATTTAATAAAGCATAGGTTAAAACAACATAAATACAATTTAATAAAGCATAGGATAAAACAACATAAATACAATTTAAGAAAGCATAGGTTAAAACAACATAAATACAATTTAATAAAGCATAGAATAAAACAACATAAATACAATTTAATAAAGCATAGGATAAAACAACATAAATAAAATTTAATAAAGCATAGGTTAAAGCAACATAAATACAATTTAATAAAGCATAGGACAAAACAACATAAATACAATTTAATAAAGCATAGGATAAAACAACATAAAAACAATTTAATGAAACATAGGATAAACAACATAAATACAACTTAATAAAGCATAGGACAAAACAACATAAATACAATTTAATAAAGCATATGTTAAAACAACATAAATACAATTTAATAAAGCATACTTTAAAACAACATAAATACAATTTAATAAAGCATAGTTTAAAACAACATAAATACAATTTAATAAAGCATAGTTTAAAACAACATAAATACAATTTAATAAAGCATAGTTTAAAACAACATAAACACAATTTAAGAAAGCATAGGATAAAACTACATAAACACATTTTAATAAAGCATAGGATAAAACAACATAAATACAATTTAATAAAGCATAGGATAAAACAACATAAATAAAATTTAATAAAGCATAGGTTAAAACAACATAAATACAATTTAATAAAGCATAGGATAAAACAACATAAATACAATTTAATAAAGCATAGTTTAAAACAACATAAATACAATTTAATAAAGCATAGTTTAAAACAACATAAATACAATTTAATAAGGCATAGTTTAAAACAACATAAACACAATTTAAGAAAGCATAGGATAAAACTACATAAATACATTTTAATAAAGCATAGGATAAAACAACATAAATACAATTTAATAAAGCATAGGATAAAACAACATAAATAAAATTTAATAAAGCATAGGTTAAAACAACATAAATACAATTTAATAAAGCATAGGATAAAACAACATAAATACAATTTAATAAAGCATAGGATAAAACAACATAAATAATTTTTAATAAAGCATAGGATAAAACCACATAAATACAATTTAATAAAGCATAGGATAAAACAACATAAATAAAATTTAATAAAGCATATGTTAAAACAACATAAATACAATTTAATAAAGCATAGTTTAAAACAACATAAATACAATTTAATAAAGCATAGTTTAAAACAACATAAATACAATTTAATAAAGCATAGTTTAAAACAACATAAATACAATTTAATAAAGCATAGTTTAAAACAACATAAATACAATTTAATAAAGCATTAGATAAAACAACATGAATATAATTTAGTAAAGCATAAGATAAAACAACATGAATACAATTTAATAAAGCATAGGATAAAACAACATAAATAAAATTTAATAAATCATAGGTTAAAACAGCATAAATACAATTTAATAAAGCATAGTTTAAAACAACATAAATACAATTTAATAAAGCATAGTTTAAAACAACATAAATACAATTTAATAAAGCATAGGATAAAACCACAAAAATACACTTTAATAAAGCATAGGATAAAACAACATAAATACAATTTAATAAAGCATAGGACAAAACAACATAAATACAACTTAATAAAGCATAGGATAAAACAACATAAATACAATTTAATGAAACATAGGATAAACAACATAAATACAATTTAATAAAGCATAGGACAAAACAACATAAATACAATTTAATAAAGCATATGTTAAAACAACATAAATACAATTTAATAAAGCGTAAGATAAAACAACATGAATATAATTTAGTAAAGCTTAAGATAAAACAACATGAATACAATTTAATAAAGCATAGGATAAAACAACATAAATGCAATTTAATAAAGCATAGGCTAAAACTACATAAATACAATTTAATAAAGCATAGGATAAAACAAATTAAATACAATTTAATAAAGCATAGGATAAAACAAATTAAATACAATTTAATAAAGCATAGGATAAAACAACATAAATTCAATTTAATAAAGCATAGGATAAAACAACATAAATTCAATTTAATAAAGCATAGGATAAAACAACATAAATACAATTTAATAAAGCATAGGATAAAACAACATGAATACAATTTAATAAAGCATAGGATAAAACAACATAAATAAAATTTAATAAAGCATAGGTTAAAGCAACATAAATACAATTTAATAAAGCATAGGACAAAACAACATAAATACAATTTAATAAAGCATAGGATAAAACAACATAAATACAATTTAATGAAACATAGGATAAACAACATAAATACAACTTAATAAAGCATAGGACAAAACAACATAAATACAATTTAATAAAGCATATGTTAAAACAACATAAATACAATTTAATAAAGCATAGTTTAAAACAACATAAATACAATTTAATAAAGCATAGTTTAAAACAACATAAATACAATTTAATAAAGCATAGTTTAAAACAACATAAATACAATTTAATAAAGCATAGTTTAAAACAACAAAAACACAATTTAAGAAAGCATGGGATAAAACTATATAAACACATTTTAATAAAGCATAGGATAAAACAACATAAATACAATTTAATAAAGCATAGGATAAAACAACATAAATAAAATTTAATAAAGCATAGGTTAAAACAACATAAATACAATTTAATAAAGCATAGGATAAAACAACATAAATACAATTTAATAAAGCATAGTTTAAAACAACATAAATACAATTTAATAAGGCATAGTTTAAAACAACATAAACACAATTTAAGAAAGCATAGGATAAAACTACATAAATACATTTTAATAAAGCATAGGATAAAACAACATAAATACAATTTAATAAAGCATAGGATAAAACAACATAAATACAATTTAATAAAGCATAGGACAAAACAACATAAATACAATTTATTAAAGCATAGGATAAAACAACATAAATACAATTTAATGAAACATAGGATAAACAACATAAATACAATTTAATAAAGCATAGGACAAAACAACATAAATACAATTTAATAAAGCATATGTTAAAACAACATAAATACAATTTAATAAAGCATAGTTTAAAACAACATAAATACAATTTAATAAAGCATAGTTTAAAACAACATAAATACAATTTAATAAAGCATAGTTTAAAACAACATAAATACAATTTAATAAGGCATAGTTTAAAACAACATAAACACAATTTAAGAAAGCATAGGATAAAACTACATAAATACATTTTACTAAAGCATAGGATAAAACAACATAAATACAATTTAATAAAGCATAGGATAAAACAACATAAATAAAATTTAATAAAGCATAGGTTAAAACAACATAAATACAATTTAATAAAGCATAGGATAAAACAACATAAATACAATTTAATAAAGCATAGGATAAAACAACATAAATAATTTTTAATAAAGCATAGGATAAAACCACATAAATACAATTTAATAAAGCATAGGATAAAACAACATAAATAAAATTTAATAAAGCATATGTTAAAACAACATAAATACAATTTAATAAAGCATAGTTTAAAACAACATAAATACAATTTAATAAAGCATAGTTTAAAACAACATAAATACAATTTAATAAAGCATAGTTTAAAACAACATAAATACAATTTAATAAAGCATAGTTTAAAACAACATAAATACAATTTAATAAAGCATTAGATAAAACAACATGAATATAATTTAGTAAAGCATAAGATAAAACAACATGAATACAATTTAATAAAGCATAGGATAAAACAACATAAATAAAATTTAATAAATCATAGGTTAAAACAGCATAAATACAATTTAATAAAGCATAGTTTAAAACAACATAAATACAATTTAATAAAGCATAGTTTAAAACAACATAAATACAATTTAATAAAGCATAGGATAAAACCACAAAAATACACTTTAATAAAGCATAGGATAAAACAACATAAATACAATTTAATAAAGCATAGGACAAAACAACATAAATACAACTTAATAAAGCATAGGATAAAACAACATAAATACAATTTAATGAAACATAGGATAAACAACATAAATACAATTTAATAAAGCATAGGACAAAACAACATAAATACAATTTAATAAAGCATATGTTAAAACAACATAAATACAATTTAATAAAGCGTAAGATAAAACAACATGAATATAATTTAGTAAAGCTTAAGATAAAACAACATGAATACAATTTAATAAAGCATAGGATAAAACAACATAAATGCAATTTAATAAAGCATAGGCTAAAACTACATAAATACAATTTAATAAAGCATAGGATAAAACAAATTAAATACAATTTAATAAAGCATAGGATAAAACAAATTAAATACAATTTAATAAAGCATAGGATAAAACAACATAAATTCAATTTAATAAAGCATAGGATAAAACAACATAAATTCAATTTAATAAAGCATAGGATAAAACAACATAAATACAATTTAATAAAGCATAGGATAAAACAACATGAATACAATTTAATAAAGCATAGGATAAAACAACATAAATAAAATTTAATAAAGCATAGGTTAAAGCAACATAAATACAATTTAATAAAGCATAGGACAAAACAACATAAATACAATTTAATAAAGCATAGGATAAAACAACATAAATACAATTTAATGAAACATAGGATAAACAACATAAATACAACTTAATAAAGCATAGGACAAAACAACATAAATACAATTTAATAAAGCATATGTTAAAACAACATAAATACAATTTAATAAAGCATAGTTTAAAACAACATAAATACAATTTAATAAAGCATAGTTTAAAACAACATAAATACAATTTAATAAAGCATAGTTTAAAACAACATAAATACAATTTAATAAAGCATAGGATAAAACTACATAAATACATTTTAATAAAGCATAGGATAAAACAACATAAATACAATTTAATAAAGCATAGGATAAAACAACATAAATAAAATTTAATAAAGCATAGGTTAAAACAACATAAATACAATTTAATAAAGCATAGGATAAAACAACATAAATACAATTTAATAAAGCATAGGATAAAACAACATAAATAATTTTTAATAAAGCATAGGATAAAACCACATAAATACAATTTAATAAAGCATAGGATAAAACAACATAAATAAAATTTAATAAAGCATATGTTAAAACAACATAAATACAATTTAATAAAGCATAGTTTAAAACAACATAAATACAATTTAATAAAGCATAGTTTAAAACAACATAAATACAATTTAATAAAGCATAGTTTAAAACAACATAAATACAATTTAATAAAGCATAGTTTAAAACAACATAAATACAATTTAATAAAGCATTAGATAAAACAACATGAATATAATTTAGTAAAGCATAAGATAAAACAACATGAATACAATTTAATAAAGCATAGGATAAAACAACATAAATAAAATTTAATAAATCATAGGTTAAAACAGCATAAATACAATTTAATAAAGCATAGTTTAAAACAACATAAATACAATTTAATAAAGCATAGTTTAAAACAACATAAATACAATTTAATAAAGCATAGGATAAAACCACAAAAATACACTTTAATAAAGCATAGGATAAAACAACATAAATACAATTTAATAAAGCATAGGACAAAACAACATAAATACAACTTAATAAAGCATAGGATAAAACAACATAAATACAATTTAATGAAACATAGGATAAACAACATAAATACAATTTCATAAAGCATAGGACAAAACAACATAAATACAATTTAATAAAGCATATGTTAAAACAACATAAATACAATTTAATAAAGCGTAAGATAAAACAACATGAATATAATTTAGTAAAGCTTAAGATAAAACAACATGAATACAATTTAATAAAGCATAGGATAAAACAACATAAATGCAATTTAATAAAGCATAGGCTAAAACTACATAAATACAATTTAATAAAGCATAGGATAAAACAAATTAAATACAATTTAATAAAGCATAGGATAAAACAAATTAAATACAATTTAATAAAGCATAGGATAAAACAACATAAATTCAATTTAATAAAGCATAGGATAAAACAACATAAATTCAATTTAATAAAGCATAGGATAAAACAACATAAATACAATTTAATAAAGCATAGGATAAAACAACATGAATACAATTTAATAAAGCATAGGATAAAACAACATAAATAAAATTTAATAAAGCATAGGTTAAAGCAACATAAATACAATTTAATAAAGCATAGGACAAAACAACATAAATACAATTTAATAAAGCATAGGATAAAACAACATAAATACAATTTAATGAAACATAGGATAAACAACATAAATACAACTTAATAAAGCATAGGACAAAACAACATAAATACAATTTAATAAAGCATATGTTAAAACAACATAAATACAATTTAATAAAGCATATGTTAAAACAACATAAATACAATTTAATAAAGCGTAAGATAAAACAACATGAATATAATTTAGTAAAGCTTAAGATAAAACAACATGAATACAATTTAATAAAGCATAGGATAAAACAACATAAATGCAATTTAATAAAGCATAGGCTAAAACTACATAAATACAATTTAATAAAGCATAGGATAAAACAAATTAAATACAATTTAATAAAGCATAGGATAAAACAAATTAAATACAATTTAATAAAGCATAGGATAAAACAACATAAATACAATTTAATGAAACATAGGATAAACAACATAAATACAACTTAATAAAGCATAGGACAAAACAACATAAATACAATTTAATAAAGCATATGTTAAAACAACATAAATACAATTTAATAAAGCATAGTTTAAAACAACATAAATACAATTTAATAAAGCATAGTTTAAAACAACATAAATACAATTTAATAAAGCATAGTTTAAAACAACATAAATACAATTTAATAAAGCATAGTTTAAAACAACATAAACACAATTTAAGAAAGCATGGGATAAAACTATATAAACACATTTTAATAAAGCATAGGATAAAACAACATAAATACAATTTAATAAAGCATAGGATAAAACAACATAAATAAAATTTAATAAAGCATAGGTTAAAACAACATAAATACAATTTAATAAAGCATAGGATAAAACAACATAAATACAATTTAATAAAGCATAGTTTAAAACAACATAAATACAATTTAATAAAGCATAGTTTAAAACAACATAAATACAATTTAATAAGGCATAGTTTAAAACAACATAAACACAATTTAAGAAAGCATAGGATAAAACTACATAAATACATTTTAATAAAGCATAGGATAAAACAACATAAATACAATTTAATAAAGCATAGTTTAAAACAACATAAATACAATTTAATAAAGCATAGTTTAAAACAACATAAATACAATTTAATAAAGCATTAGATAAAACAACATGAATATAATTTAGTAAAGCATAAGATAAAACAACATGAATACAATTTAATAAAGCATAGGATAAAACAACATAAATAAAATTTAATAAATCATAGGTTAAAACAGCATAAATACAATTTAATAAAGCATAGTTTAAAACAACATAAATACAATTTAATAAAGCATAGTTTAAAACAACATAAATACAATTTAATAAAGCATAGGATAAAACCACAAAAATACACTTTAATAAAGCATAGGATAAAACAACATAAATACAATTTAATAAAGCATAGGACAAAACAACATAAATACAACTTAATAAAGCATAGGATAAAACAACATAAATACAATTTAATGAAACATAGGATAAACAACATAAATACAATTTAATAAAGCATAGGACAAAACAACATAAATACAATTTAATAAAGCATATGTTAAAACAACATAAATACAATTTAATAAAGCGTAAGATAAAACAACATGAATATAATTTAGTAAAGCTTAAGATAAAACAACATGAATACAATTTAATAAAGCATAGGATAAAACAACATAAATGCAATTTAATAAAGCATAGGCTAAAACTACATAAATACAATTTAATAAAGCATAGGATAAAACAAATTAAATACAATTTAATAAAGCATAGGATAAAACAAAATTAAATACAATTTAATAAAGCATAGGATAAAACAACATAAATTCAATTTAATAAAGCATAGGATAAAACAACATAAATTCAATTTAATAAAGCATAGGATAAAACAACATAAATACAATTTAATAAAGCATAGGATAAAACAACATGAATACAATTTAATAAAGCATAGGATAAAACAACATAAATAAAATTTAATAAAGCATAGGTTAAAGCAACATAAATACAATTTAATAAAGCATAGGACAAAACAACATAAATACAATTTAATAAAGCATAGGATAAAACAACATAAATACAATTTAATGAAACATAGGATAAACAACATAAATACAACTTAATAAAGCATAGGACAAAACAACATAAATACAATTTAATAAAGCATATGTTAAAACAACATAAATACAATTTAATAAAGCATAGTTTAAAACAACATAAATACAATTTAATAAAGCATAGTTTAAAACAACATAAATACAATTTAATAAAGCATAGTTTAAAACAACATAAATACAATTTAATAAAGCATAGTTTAAAACAACAAAAACACAATTTAAGAAAGCATGGGATAAAACTATATAAACACATTTTAATAAAGCATAGGATAAAACAACATAAATACAATTTAATAAAGCATAGGATAAAACAACATAAATAAAATTTAATAAAGCATAGGTTAAAACAACATAAATACAATTTAATAAAGCATAGGATAAAACAACATAAATACAATTTAATAAAGCATAGTTTAAAACAACATAAATACAATTTAATAAAGCATAGTTTAAAACAACATAAATACAATTTAATAAGGCATAGTTTAAAACAACATAAACACAATTTAAGAAAGCATAGGATAAAACTACATAAATACATTTTAATAAAGCATAGGATAAAACAACATAAATACAATTTAATAAAGCATAGGATAAAACAACATAAATACAATTTAATAAAGCATAGGACAAAACAACATAAATACAATTTATTAAAGCATAGGATAAAACAACATAAATACAATTTAATGAAACATAGGATAAACAACATAAATACAATTTAATAAAGCATAGGACAAAACAACATAAATACAATTTAATAAAGCATATGTTAAAACAACATAAATACAATTTAATAAAGCATAGTTTAAAACAACATAAATACAATTTAATAAAGCATAGTTTAAAACAACATAAATACAATTTAATAAAGCATAGTTTAAAACAACATAAATACAATTTAATAAGGCATAGTTTAAAACAACATAAACACAATTTAAGAAAGCATAGGATAAAACTACATAAATACATTTTAATAAAGCATAGGATAAAACAACATAAATACAATTTAATAAAGCATAGGATAAAACAACATAAATAAAATTTAATAAAGCATAGGTTAAAACAACATAAATACAATTTAATAAAGCATAGGATAAAACAACATAAATACAATTTAATAAAGCATAGGATAAAACAACATAAATAATTTTTAATAAAGCATAGGATAAAACCACATAAATACAATTTAATAAAGCATAGGATAAAACAACATAAATAAAATTTAATAAAGCATATGTTAAAACAACATAAATACAATTTAATAAAGCATAGTTTAAAACAACATAAATACAATTTAATAAAGCATAGTTTAAAACAACATAAATACAATTTAATAAAGCATAGTTTAAAACAACATAAATACAATTTAATAAAGCATAGTTTAAAACAACATAAATACAATTTAATAAAGCATTAGATAAAACAACATGAATATAATTTAGTAAAGCATAAGATAAAACAACATGAATACAATTTAATAAAGCATAGGATAAAACAACATAAATAAAATTTAATAAATCATAGGTTAAAACAGCATAAATACAATTTAATAAAGCATAGTTTAAAACAACATAAATACAATTTAATAAAGCATAGTTTAAAACAACATAAATACAATTTAATAAAGCATAGGATAAAACCACAAAAAATACACTTTAATAAAGCATAGGATAAAACAACATAAATACAATTTAATAAAGCATAGGACAAAACAACATAAATACAACTTAATAAAGCATAGGATAAAACAACATAAATACAATTTAATGAAACATAGGATAAACAACATAAATACAATTTAATAAAGCATAGGACAAAACAACATAAATACAATTTAATAAAGCATATGTTAAAACAACATAAATACAATTTAATAAAGCGTAAGATAAAACAACATGAATATAATTTAGTAAAGCTTAAGATAAAACAACATGAATACAATTTAATAAAGCATAGGATAAAACAACATAAATG
Source organism: Phyllobates terribilis (assembly GCF_046119375.1). Classification (NCBI taxonomy): domain Eukaryota; kingdom Metazoa; phylum Chordata; class Amphibia; order Anura; family Dendrobatidae; genus Phyllobates; species Phyllobates terribilis. The sequence continues at coordinate 4,001,987 of NW_027362778.1, forward strand.
CAATTTAATAAAGCATAGGCTAAAACTACATAAATACAATTTAATAAAGCATAGGATAAAACAAATTAAATACAATTTAATAAAGCATAGGATAAAACAAATTAAATACAATTTAATAAAGCATAGGATAAAACAACATAAATTCAATTTAATAAAGCATAGGATAAAACAACATAAATTCAATTTAATAAAGCATAGGATAAAACAACATAAATACAATTTAATAAAGCATAGGATAAAACAACATGAATACAATTTAATAAAGCATAGGATAAAACAACATAAATAAAATTTAATAAAGCATAGGTTAAAGCAACATAAATACAATTTAATAAAGCATAGGACAAAACAACATAAATACAATTTAATAAAGCATAGGATAAAACAACATAAATACAATTTAATGAAACATAGGATAAACAACATAAATACAACTTAATAAACATAGGACAAAACAACATAAATACAATTTAATAAAGCATATGTTAAAACAACATAAATACAATTTAATAAAGCATAGTTTAAAACAACATAAATACAATTTAATAAAGCATAGTTTAAAACAACATAAATACAATTTAATAAAGCATAGTTTAAAACAACATAAATACAATTTAATAAAGCATAGGATAAAACTACATAAATACATTTTAATAAAGCATAGGATAAAACAACATAAATACAATTTAATAAAGCATAGGATAAAACAACATAAATAAAATTTAATAAAGCATAGGTTAAAACAACATAAATACAATTTAATAAAGCATAGGATAAAACAACATAAATACAATTTAATAAAGCATAGGATAAAACAACATAAATAATTTTTAATAAAGCATAGGATAAAACCACATAAATACAATTTAATAAAGCATAGGATAAAACAACATAAATAAAATTTAATAAAGCATATGTTAAAACAACATAAATACAATTTAATAAAGCATAGTTTAAAACAACATAAATACAATTTAATAAAGCATAGTTTAAAACAACATAAATACAATTTAATAAAGCATAGTTTAAAACAACATAAATACAATTTAATAAAGCATAGTTTAAAACAACATAAATACAATTTAATAAAGCATTAGATAAAACAACATGAATATAATTTAGTAAAGCATAAGATAAAACAACATGAATACAATTTAATAAAGCATAGGATAAAACAACATAAATAAAATTTAATAAATCATAGGTTAAAACAGCATAAATACAATTTAATAAAGCATAGTTTAAAACAACATAAATACAATTTAATAAAGCATAGTTTAAAACAACATAAATACAATTTAATAAAGCATAGGATAAAACCACAAAAATACACTTTAATAAAGCATAGGATAAAACAACATAAATACAATTTAATAAAGCATAGGACAAAACAACATAAATACAACTTAATAAAGCATAGGATAAAACAACATAAATACAATTTAATGAAACATAGGATAAACAACATAAATACAATTTAATAAAGCATAGGACAAAACAACATAAATACAATTTAATAAAGCATATGTTAAAACAACATAAATACAATTTAATAAAGCGTAAGATAAAACAACATGAATATAATTTAGTAAAGCTTAAGATAAAACAACATGAATACAATTTAATAAAGCATAGGATAAAACAACATAAATGCAATTTAATAAAGCATAGGCTAAAACTACATAAATACAATTTAATAAAGCATAGGATAAAACAAATTAAATACAATTTAATAAAGCATAGGATAAAACAAATTAAATACAATTTAATAAAGCATAGGATAAAACAACATAAATTCAATTTAATAAAGCATAGGATAAAACAACATAAATTCAATTTAATAAAGCATAGGATAAAACAACATAAATACAATTTAATAAAGCATAGGATAAAACAACATGAATACAATTTAATAAAGCATAGGATAAAACAACATAAATAAAATTTAATAAAGCATAGGTTAAAGCAACATAAATACAATTTAATAAAGCATAGGACAAAACAACATAAATACAATTTAATAAAGCATAGGATAAAACAACATAAATACAATTTAATGAAACATAGGATAAACAACATAAATACAACTTAATAAAGCATAGGACAAAACAACATAAATACAATTTAATAAAGCATATGTTAAAACAACATAAATACAATTTAATAAAGCATATGTTAAAACAACATAAATACAATTTAATAAAGCGTAAGATAAAACAACATGAATATAATTTAGTAAAGCTTAAGATAAAACAACATGAATACAATTTAATAAAGCATAGGATAAAACAACATAAATGCAATTTAATAAAGCATAGGCTAAAACTACATAAATACAATTTAATAAAGCATAGGATAAAACAAATTAAATACAATTTAATAAAGCATAGGATAAAACAAATTAAATACAATTTAATAAAGCATAGGATAAAACAACATAAATACAATTTAATGAAACATAGGATAAACAACATAAATACAACTTAATAAAGCATAGGACAAAACAACATAAATACAATTTAATAAAGCATATGTTAAAACAACATAAATACAATTTAATAAAGCATAGTTTAAAACAACATAAATACAATTTAATAAAGCATAGTTTAAAACAACATAAATACAATTTAATAAAGCATAGTTTAAAACAACATAAATACAATTTAATAAAGCATAGTTTAAAACAACATAAACACAATTTAAGAAAGCATGGGATAAAACTATATAAACACATTTTAATAAAGCATAGGATAAAACAACATAAATACAATTTAATAAAGCATAGGATAAAACAACATAAATAAAATTTAATAAAGCATAGGTTAAAACAACATAAATACAATTTAATAAAGCATAGGATAAAACAACATAAATACAATTTAATAAAGCATAGTTTAAAACAACATAAATACAATTTAATAAAGCATAGTTTAAAACAACATAAATACAATTTAATAAGGCATAGTTTAAAACAACATAAACACAATTTAAGAAAGCATAGGATAAAACTACATAAATACATTTTAATAAAGCATAGGATAAAACAACATAAATACAATTTAATAAAGCATAGGATAAAACAACATAAATACAATTTAATAAAGCATAGGACAAAACAACATAAATACAATTTATTAAAGCATAGGATAAAACAACATAAATACAATTTAATGAAACATAGGATAAACAACATAAATACAATTTAATAAAGCATAGGACAAAACAACATAAATACAATTTAATAAAGCATATGTTAAAACAACATAAATAGAATTTAATAAAGCATAGTTTAAAACAACATAAATACAATTTAATAAAGCATAGTTTAAAACAACATAAATACAATTTAATAAAGCATAGTTTAAAACAACATAAATACAATTTAATAAAGCATAGTTTAAAACAACATAAATACAATTTAATAAAGCATTAGATAAAACAACATGAATATAATTTAGTAAAGCATAAGATAAAACAACATGAATACAATTTAATAAAGCATAGGATAAAACAACATAAATAAAATTTAATAAATCATAGGTTAAAACAGCATAAATACAATTTAATAAAGCATAGTTTAAAACAACATAAATACAATTTAATAAAGCATAGTTTAAAACAACATAAATACAATTTAATAAAGCATAGGATAAAACCACAAAAATACACTTTAATAAAGCATAGGATAAAATAACATAAATACAATTTAATAAAGCATAGGTTAAAACAACATAAATAAAATTTAATAAAGCATAGGATAAAGCAACATAAATACAATTTAATAAAGCATAGGATAAAACAACATAAATACAATTTAATAAAGTATAAGATAAAACAACATGAATACAATTTAATAAAGCATAGGTTAAAACAACATAAATACAATTTAATAAAGCATAGGATAAAACAACATAAATACAATTTAATAAAGCATAGGTTAAAACAACATAAATACAATTTAATAAAGCATAGGATAAAACAACATAAATAAAATTTAATAAAGCATAGGTTAAAGCAACATAAATACAATTTAATAAAGCATAGGACAAAACAACATAAATACAATTTAATAAAGCATAGGATAAAACAACATAAATACAATTTAATAAAGCATAGGTTAAAACAACATAAATACAATTTAATAAAGCATAGAATAAAACAACATAAATACAATTTAATAAAGCATAGGATAAAACAACATAAATAAAATTTAATAAAGCATAGGTTAAAGCAACATAAATACAATTTAATAAAGCATAGGACAAAACAACATAAATACAATTTAATAAAGCATAGGATAAAACAACATAAATACAATTTAATGAAACATAGGATAAACAACATAAATACAACTTAATAAAGCATAGGACAAAACAACATAAATACAATTTAATAAAGCATAGGATAAAACAACATAAATACAATTTAATAAAGCATAGTTTAAAACAACATAAATAAAATTTAATAAAGCATAGGTTAAAACAACATAAATACAATTTAATAAAGCATAGGATAAAACAACATAAATACAATTTAATAAAGCATAGTTTAAAACAACATAAATACAATTTAATAAAGCATAGTTTAAAACAACATAAACACAATTTAAGAAAGCATAGGATAAAACTACATAAATACATTTTAATAAAGCATAGGATAAAACAACATAAATACAATTTAATAAAGCATAGGATAAAACAACATAAATAAAATTTAATAAAGCATAGGTTAAAACAACATAAATACAATTTAATAAAGCATAGGATAAAACAACATAAATACAATGTAATAAAGCATAGGATAAAACAACATAAATAATTTTTAATAAAGCATAGGATAAAACCACATAAATACAATTTAATAAAGCATAGGATAAAACAACATAAATAAAATTTAATAAAGCATATGTTAAAACAACATAAATACAATTTAATAAAGCATAGTTTAAAACAACATAAATACAATTTAATAAAGCATAGTTTAAAACAACATAAATACAATTTAATAAAGCATAGTTTAAAACAACATAAATACAATTTAATAAAGTATAAGATAAAACAACATGAATACAATTTAATAAAGCATAGGTTAAAACAACATAAATACAATTTAATAAAGCATAGGATAAAACAACATAAATACAATTTAAGAAAGCATAGGTTAAAACAACATAAATACAATTTAATAAAGCATAGGTTAAAACAACATAAATACAATTTAATAAAGCATAGGATAAAACAACATAAATACAATTTAATGAAACATAGGATAAACAACATAAATACAATTTAATAAAGCATAGTTTAAAACAACATAAATACAATTTAATAAAGCATAGTTTAAAACAACATAAATACAATTTAATAAAGTATAAGATAAAACAACATGAATACAATTTAATAAAGCATAGGTTAAAACAACATAAATACAATTTAATAAAGCATAGGATAAAACAACATAAATACAATTTAAGAAAGCATAGGTTAAAACAACATAAATACAATTTAATAAAGCATAGAATAAAACAACATAAATACAATTTAATAAAGCATAGGATAAAACAACATAAATAAAATTTAATAAAGCATAGGTTAAAGCAACATAAATACAATTTAATAAAGCATAGGACAAAACAACATAAATACAATTTAATAAAGCATAGGATAAAACAACATAAATAAAAATTAATAAAGCATAGGTTAAAACAACATAAATACTTTTTAATAAAGCATAGGGTACAACCACATAAATACAATTTAATAAAGCACAGGATAAAACAACATAAATTCAATTTAATAAAGCATAGGATAAAACTACATAAATACATTTTAATAAAGCATAGGATAAAACAACATAAATACAATTTAATAAAGCATAGGATAAAACAACATAAATAAAATTTAATAAAGCATAGGTTAAAACAACATAAATACAATTTAATAAAGCATAGGATAAAACAACATAAATTCAATTTAATAAAGCATAAGATAAAACAACATGAATAAAATTTAATAAAGCATAGGTTAAAACAACATAAATACAATTTAATAAAGCATAGGATAAAACAACATAAATACAATTTAATAAAGCATAGGTTAAAACAACATAAATACAATTTAATAAAGCATAGGATAAAACAACATAAATTCAATTTAATAAAGCATAAGATAAAACAACATGAATAAAATTTAATAAAGCATCGGTTAAAACAACATAAATACAATTTAATAAAGAATAGGATAAAACAACATAAATACAATTTAATAAAGCATAGGTTAAAACAACATAAATACAATTTAATAAAGCATAGGATAAAATAACATAAATACAATTTAATAAAGCATAGGATAAAAAAACATAAATAATTTTTAATAAAGCATAGGATAAAACCACATAAATACAATTTAATAAAGCATAGGATAAAACAACATAAACAAAATTTAATAAAGCATAGGTTAAAACAACATAAATACAATTTAATAAAGCATAGGATAAAACAACATAAATACAATTTAATAAAGCATAGGATAAAACATCATAAATACTTTTTAATAAAGCATAGGATAAAACCACATAAATGCAATTTAATAAAGCACAGGATAAAACAACATAAATACAATTTAATAAAGCATAGGATAAAACAACATAAATACAATTTAATAAAGCATAGGATAAAACAACATAAATACAATTTAATAAAGCATAGATAAAACAACATAAATACAATTTAATAAAGCATAGGTTAAAACAACATAAATACAATTTTATAAAGCATAGGATAAAACAACATAAATACAATTTAATAAAGCATAGGTTAAAACAACATAAATACAATTTAATACAGCATAGGATAAAACAACATAAATTCAATTTAATAAAGCATAGTTTAAAACAACATAAATACAATTTAATAAAGCATAGTTTAAAACAACAAAAATACAATTTAATAAAGCATAGGATAAAACCACAAAAATACAATTTAATAAAGCATAGGATAAAACAACATAAATACAATTTAATAAAGCATAGGTTAAAACAACATAAATACAATTTAATAAAGCATAGGATAAAACAACATAAATTCAATTTAATAAAGCATAAGATAAAACAACATGAATAAAATTTAATAAAGCATCGGTTAAAACAACATAAATACAATTTAATAAAGCATAGGATAAAACAACATAAATACAATTTAATAAAGCATAGGTTAAAACAACATAAATACAATTTAATAAAGCATAGGATAAAATAACATAAATACAATTTAATAAAGCATAGGATAAAACAACATAAATAATTTTTAATAAAGCATAGGATAAAACCACATAAATACAATTTAATAAAGCATAGGATAAAACAACATAAACAAAATTTAATAAAGCATAGGTTAAAACAACATAAATACAATTTAATAAAGCATAGGATAAAACAACATAAATACAATTTAATAAAGCATAGGATAAAACATCATAAATACTTTTTAATAAAGCATAGGATAAAACCACATAAATGCAATTTAATAAAGCACAGGATAAAACAACATAAATACAATTTAATAAAGCATAGGATAAAACAACATAAATACAATTTAATAAAGCATAGGATAAAACAACATAAATACAATTTAATAAAGCATAGATAAAACAACATAAATACAATTTAATAAAGCATAGGTTAAAACAACATAAATACAATTTTATAAAGCATAGGATAAAACAACATAAATACAATTTAATAAAGCATAGGTTAAAACAACATAAATACAATTTAATAAAGCATAGGATAAAACAACATAAATACAATTTAATGAAACATAGGATAAACAACATAAATACAATTTAATAAAGCATAGGACAAAACAACATAAATACAATTTAATAAAGCATAGGATAAAACAACATAAATACAATTTAATGAAACATAGGATAAACAACATAAATACAACTTAATAAAGCATAGGACAAAACAACATAAATACAATTTAATAAAGCATATGTTAAAACAACATAAATACAATTTAATAAAGCATAGTTTAAAACAACATAAATACAATTTAATAAAGCATAGTTTAAAACAACATAAATACAATTTAATAAAGCATAGTTTAAAACAACATAAATACAATTTAATGAAGCATAGTTTAAAACAACATAAACACAATTTAAGAAAGCATAGGATAAAACTACATAAATACATTTTAATAAAGCATAGGATAAAACAACATAAATACAATTTAATAAACCATAGGATAAAACAACATAAATAAAATTTAATAAAGCATAGGTTAAAACAACATAAATACAATGTAATAAAGCATAGGATAAAACAACATAAATACAATTTAATAAAGCATAGGATAAAACTACATAAATACATTTTAATAAAGCATAGGATAAAACAACATAAATACAATTTAATAAAGCATAGGATAAAACAACATAAATAAAATTTAATAAAGCATAGGTTAAAACAACATAAATACAATTTAATAAAGCGTAGGACAAAAGAACATAAATACAATTTAATAAAGCATAGTTTAAAACAACATAAATACAATTTAATAAAGCATAGGATAAAATCACAGAAATACAATTTAATAAAGCATAGGATAAAACAACATAAATACAATTTAATAAAGCATAGGACAAAGCAACATAAATACAATTTAATAAAGCATAGGATAAAATAACATAAATAATTTTTAATAAAGCATAGGATAAAACCACATAAATACAATTTAATAAAGCATAGGATAAAACAACATAAATAAAAATTAATAAAGCATAGGTTAAAACAACATAAATACTTTTTAATAAAGCATAGGATAAAACCACATAAATACAATTTAATAAAGCACAGGATAAAACAACATAAATACAATTTAATAAAGCATAGGATAAAACCACATAAATACAATTTAATAAAGCATAGGATAAAACAACATAAATACAATTTAATAAAGCATAGGATAAAACAACATAAATACTATTTAATAAAGCATACGTTAAAACAACATAAATACAATTAAATAAAGCATAGAATAAAACAACATAAATACAATTTAATAAAGCATAGGTTAAAACAACATAAATACAATTTAATAAAGCATAGGATAAAACAACATAAATACAATTTAATAAAGCATAGGTTAAAACAACATAAATACAATTTTATAAAGCATAGGATAAAACAACATAAATACAATTTAATAAAGCATAGGTTAAAACAACATAAATACAATTTAATAAAGCATAGGATAAAACAACATAAATTCAATTTAATAAAGCAGAAGATAAAACAACATGAATAAAATTTAATAAAGCATAGGTTAAAACAACATAAATACAATTTAATAAAGCATAGGATAAAACAACATAAATACAATTTAATAAAGCATAGGTTAAAACAACATAAATACAATTTAATAAAGCATAGGATAAAACAACATAAATGCAATTTAATAAAGCATAGGATAAAACAACATAAATAAAATTTAATAAAGCATAGGTTAAAACAACATAAATACAATTTAAAAAGCGTAGGACAAAAGAACATAAATACAATTTAATAAAGCATAGTTTAAAACAACATAAATACAATTTAATAAAGCATAGGATAAAACCACAGAAATACAATTTAATAAAGCATAGGATAAAACAACATAAATACAATTTAATAAAGCATAGGACAAAGCAAAATAAATACAATTTAATAAAGCATAGGTTAAAACAACATAAATACAATTTAAGAAAGCATAGGATAAAACTACATAAATACATTTTAATAAAGCATAGGATAAAACAACATAAATACAATTTAATAAAGCATAGTTTAAAACAACAAAAATACAATTTAATAAAGCATAGGATAAAACCACAAAAATACAATTTAATAAAGCATAGGATAAAACAACATAAATACAATTTAATAAAGCATAGGTTAAAACAACATAAATACAATTTAATAAAGCATAGGATAAAACAACATAAATTCAATTTAATAAAGCATAGTTTAAAACAACATAAATACAATTTAATAAAGCGTAGGACAAAAGAACATAAATACAATTTAATAAAGCATAGTTTAAAACAATATAAATACAATTTAATAAAGCATAGGATAAAACCACAGAAATACAATTTAATAAAGCATAGGATAAAACAACATAAATACAATTTAATAAGGCATAGGACAAAGCAACATAAATACAATTTAATAAAGCATAGGATAAAACAACATAAATACAATTTAATGAAACATAGGATAAACAACATAAATACAATTTAAGAAAGCATAGGACAAAACAACATAAATACAATTTAATAAAGCATATGTTAAAACAACATAAATACAATTTAATAAAGCATAAGATAAAACAACATGAATATAATTTAGTAAAGCATAAGATAAAACAACATGAATACAATTTAATAAAGCATAGGTTAAAACAACATAAATACAATTTAAGAAAGCATAGGATAAAACTACATAAATACATTTTAATAAAGCATAGGATAAAACAACATAAATACAATTTAATAAAGCATAGGATAAAACAACATAAATAAAATTTAATAAAGCATAGGTTAAAACAACATAAATACAATTTAATAAAGCATAGGATAAAACAACATAAATACAATTTAATAAAGCATAGGATAAAATAACATAAATAATTTTTAATAAAGCATAGGATAAAACCACATAAATACAATTTAATAAAGCATAGGATAAAACAACATAAATAAAAATTAATAAAGCATAGGTTAAAACAACATAAATACTTTTTAATAAAGCATAGGGTACAACCACATAAATACAATTTAATAAAGCACAGGATAAAACAACATAAATACAATTTAATAAAGCATAGGATAAAACAACATAAATACAATTTAATAAAGCATAGGATAAAACAACATAAATACAATTTAATAAAGCATAGGATAAAACAACATAAATACTATTTAATAAAGCATACGTTAAAACAACATAAATACAATTAAATAAAGCATAGAATAAAACAACATAAATACAATTTAATAAAGCATAGGTTAAAACAACATAAATACAATTTTATAAAGCATAGGATAAAACAACATAAATACAATTTAATAAAGCATAGGTTAAAACAACATAAATACAATTTTATAAAGCATAGGATAAAACAACATAAATACAATTTAATAAAGCATAGGTTAAAACAACATAAATACAATTTTATAAAGCATAGGATAAAACAACATAAATACAATTTAATAAAGCATAGGTTAAAACAACATAAATACAATTTAATAAAGCATAGGATAAAACAACATAAATTCAATTTAATAAAGCATAAGATAAAACAACATGAATAAAATTTAATAAAGCATAGGTTAAAACAACATAAATACAATTTAATAAAGCATAGGATAAAACAACATAAATACAATTTAATAAAGCATAGGTTAAAACAACATAAATACAATTTAATAAAGCATAGGATAAAACAACATAAATTCAATTTAATAAAGCATAAGATAAAACAACATGAATAAAATTTAATAAAGCATCGGTTAAAACAACATAAATACAATTTAATAAAGCATAGGATAAAACAACATAAATACAATTTAATAAAGCATAGGTTAAAACAACATAAATACAATTTAATAAAGCATAGGATAAAATAACATAAATACAATTTAATAAAGCATAGGATAAAAAAACATAAATAATTTTTAATAAAGCATAGGATAAAACCACATAAATACAATTTAATAAAGCATAGGATAAAACAACATAAACAAAATTTAATAAAGCATAGGTTAAAACAACATAAATACAATTTAATAAAGCATAGGATAAAACAACATAAATACAATTTAATAAAGCATAGGATAAAACATCATAAATACTTTTTAATAAAGCATAGGATAAAACCACATAAATGCAATTTAATAAAGCACAGGATAAAACAACATAAATACAATTTAATAAAGCATAGGATAAAACAACATAAATACAATTTAATAAAGCATAGGATAAAACAACATAAATACAATTTAATAAAGCATAGATAAAACAACATAAATACAATTTAATAAAGCATAGGTTAAAACAACATAAATACAATTTTATAAAGCATAGGATAAAACAACATAAATACAATTTAATAAAGCATAGGTTAAAACAACATAAATACAATTTAATACAGCATAGGATAAAACAACATAAATTCAATTTAATAAAGCATAGTTTAAAACAACATAAATACAATTTAATAAAGCATAGTTTAAAACAACAAAAATACAATTTAATAAAGCATAGGATAAAACCACAAAAATACAATTTAATAAAGCATAGGATAAAACAACATAAATACAATTTAATAAAGCATAGGTTAAAACAACATAAATACAATTTAATAAAGCATAGGATAAAACAACATAAATTCAATTTAATAAAGCATAAGATAAAACAACATGAATAAAATTTAATAAAGCATCGGTTAAAACAACATAAATACAATTTAATAAAGCATAGGATAAAACAACATAAATACAATTTAATAAAGCATAGGTTAAAACAACATAAATACAATTTAATAAAGCATAGGATAAAATAACATAAATACAATTTAATAAAGCATAGGATAAAACAACATAAATAATTTTTAATAAAGCATAGGATAAAACCACATAAATACAATTTAATAAAGCATAGGATAAAACAACATAAACAAAATTTAATAAAGCATAGGTTAAAACAACATAAATACAATTTAATAAAGCATAGGATAAAACAACATAAATACAATTTAATAAAGCATAGGATAAAACATCATAAATACTTTTTAATAAAGCATAGGATAAAACCACATAAATGCAATTTAATAAAGCACAGGATAAAACAACATAAATACAATTTAATAAAGCATAGGATAAAACAACATAAATACAATTTAATAAAGCATAGGATAAAACAACATAAATACAATTTAATAAAGCATAGATAAAACAACATAAATACAATTTAATAAAGCATAGGTTAAAACAACATAAATACAATTTTATAAAGCATAGGATAAAACAACATAAATACAATTTAATAAAGCATAGGTTAAAACAACATAAATACAATTTAATAAAGCATAGGATAAAACAACATAAATACAATTTAATGAAACATAGGATAAACAACATAAATACAATTTAATAAAGCATAGGACAAAACAACATAAATACAATTTAATAAAGCATAGGATAAAACAACATAAATACAATTTAATGAAACATAGGATAAACAACATAAATACAACTTAATAAAGCATAGGACAAAACAACATAAATACAATTTAATAAAGCATATGTTAAAACAACATAAATACAATTTAATAAAGCATAGTTTAAAACAACATAAATACAATTTAATAAAGCATAGTTTAAAACAACATAAATACAATTTAATAAAGCATAGTTTAAAACAACATAAATACAATTTAATGAAGCATAGTTTAAAACAACATAAACACAATTTAAGAAAGCATAGGATAAAACTACATAAATACATTTTAATAAAGCATAGGATAAAACAACATAAATACAATTTAATAAACCATAGGATAAAACAACATAAATAAAATTTAATAAAGCATAGGTTAAAACAACATAAATACAATGTAATAAAGCATAGGATAAAACAACATAAATACAATTTAATAAAGCATAGGATAAAACTACATAAATACATTTTAATAAAGCATAGGATAAAACAACATAAATACAATTTAATAAAGCATAGGATAAAACAACATAAATAAAATTTAATAAAGCATAGGTTAAAACAACATAAATACAATTTAATAAAGCATAGGATAAAACAACATAAATTCAATTTAATAAAGCATAAGATAAAACAACATGAATAAAATTTAATAAAGCATAGGTTAAAACAACATAAATACAATTTAATAAAGCATAGGATAAAACAACATAAATACAATTTAATAAAGCATAGGTTAAAACAACATAAATACAATTTAATAAAGCATAGGATAAAACAACATAAATTCAATTTAATAAAGCATAAGATAAAACAACATGAATAAAATTTAATAAAGCATCGGTTAAAACAACATAAATACAATTTAATAAAGAATAGGATAAAACAACATAAATACAATTTAATAAAGCATAGGTTAAAACAACATAAATACAATTTAATAAAGCATAGGATAAAATAACATAAATACAATTTAATAAAGCATAGGATAAAAAAACATAAATAATTTTTAATAAAGCATAGGATAAAACCACATAAATACAATTTAATAAAGCATAGGATAAAACAACATAAACAAAATTTAATAAAGCATAGGTTAAAACAACATAAATACAATTTAATAAAGCATAGGATAAAACAACATAAATACAATTTAATAAAGCATAGGATAAAACATCATAAATACTTTTTAATAAAGCATAGGATAAAACCACATAAATGCAATTTAATAAAGCACAGGATAAAACAACATAAATACAATTTAATAAAGCATAGGATAAAACAACATAAATACAATTTAATAAAGCATAGGATAAAACAACATAAATACAATTTAATAAAGCATAGATAAAACAACATAAATACAATTTAATAAAGCATAGGTTAAAACAACATAAATACAATTTTATAAAGCATAGGATAAAACAACATAAATACAATTTAATAAAGCATAGGTTAAAACAACATAAATACAATTTAATACAGCATAGGATAAAACAACATAAATTCAATTTAATAAAGCATAGTTTAAAACAACATAAATACAATTTAATAAAGCATAGTTTAAAACAACAAAAATACAATTTAATAAAGCATAGGATAAAACCACAAAAATACAATTTAATAAAGCATAGGATAAAACAACATAAATACAATTTAATAAAGCATAGGTTAAAACAACATAAATACAATTTAATAAAGCATAGGATAAAACAACATAAATTCAATTTAATAAAGCATAAGATAAAACAACATGAATAAAATTTAATAAAGCATCGGTTAAAACAACATAAATACAATTTAATAAAGCATAGGATAAAACAACATAAATACAATTTAATAAAGCATAGGTTAAAACAACATAAATACAATTTAATAAAGCATAGGATAAAATAACATAAATACAATTTAATAAAGCATAGGATAAAACAACATAAATAATTTTTAATAAAGCATAGGATAAAACCACATAAATACAATTTAATAAAGCATAGGATAAAACAACATAAACAAAATTTAATAAAGCATAGGTTAAAACAACATAAATACAATTTAATAAAGCATAGGATAAAACAACATAAATACAATTTAATAAAGCATAGGATAAAACATCATAAATACTTTTTAATAAAGCATAGGATAAAACCACATAAATGCAATTTAATAAAGCACAGGATAAAACAACATAAATACAATTTAATAAAGCATAGGATAAAACAACATAAATACAATTTAATAAAGCATAGGATAAAACAACATAAATACAATTTAATAAAGCATAGATAAAACAACATAAATACAATTTAATAAAGCATAGGTTAAAACAACATAAATACAATTTTATAAAGCATAGGATAAAACAACATAAATACAATTTAATAAAGCATAGGTTAAAACAACATAAATACAATTTAATAAAGCATAGGATAAAACAACATAAATACAATTTAATGAAACATAGGATAAACAACATAAATACAATTTAATAAAGCATAGGACAAAACAACATAAATACAATTTAATAAAGCATAGGATAAAACAACATAAATACAATTTAATGAAACATAGGATAAACAACATAAATACAACTTAATAAAGCATAGGACAAAACAACATAAATACAATTTAATAAAGCATATGTTAAAACAACATAAATACAATTTAATAAAGCATAGTTTAAAACAACATAAATACAATTTAATAAAGCATAGTTTAAAACAACATAAATACAATTTAATAAAGCATAGTTTAAAACAACATAAATACAATTTAATGAAGCATAGTTTAAAACAACATAAACACAATTTAAGAAAGCATAGGATAAAACTACATAAATACATTTTAATAAAGCATAGGATAAAACAACATAAATACAATTTAATAAACCATAGGATAAAACAACATAAATAAAATTTAATAAAGCATAGGTTAAAACAACATAAATACAATGTAATAAAGCATAGGATAAAACAACATAAATACAATTTAATAAAGCATAGGATAAAACTACATAAATACATTTTAATAAAGCATAGGATAAAACAACATAAATACAATTTAATAAAGCATAGGATAAAACAACATAAATAAAATTTAATAAAGCATAGGTTAAAACAACATAAATACAATTTAATAAAGCGTAGGACAAAAGAACATAAATACAATTTAATAAAGCATAGTTTAAAACAACATAAATACAATTTAATAAAGCATAGGATAAAATCACAGAAATACAATTTAATAAAGCATAGGATAAAACAACATAAATACAATTTAATAAAGCATAGGACAAAGCAACATAAATACAATTTAATAAAGCATAGGATAAAATAACATAAATAATTTTTAATAAAGCATAGGATAAAACCACATAAATACAATTTAATAAAGCATAGGATAAAACAACATAAATAAAAATTAATAAAGCATAGGTTAAAACAACATAAATACTTTTTAATAAAGCATAGGATAAAACCACATAAATACAATTTAATAAAGCACAGGATAAAACAACATAAATACAATTTAATAAAGCATAGGATAAAACCACATAAATACAATTTAATAAAGCATAGGATAAAACAACATAAATACAATTTAATAAAGCATAGGATAAAACAACATAAATACTATTTAATAAAGCATACGTTAAAACAACATAAATACAATTAAATAAAGCATAGAATAAAACAACATAAATACAATTTAATAAAGCATAGGTTAAAACAACATAAATACAATTTAATAAAGCATAGGATAAAACAACATAAATACAATTTAATAAAGCATAGGTTAAAACAACATAAATACAATTTTATAAAGCATAGGATAAAACAACATAAATACAATTTAATAAAGCATAGGTTAAAACAACATAAATACAATTTAATAAAGCATAGGATAAAACAACATAAATTCAATTTAATAAAGCAGAAGATAAAACAACATGAATAAAATTTAATAAAGCATAGGTTAAAA
Organism: Phyllobates terribilis; assembly: GCF_046119375.1. Lineage (NCBI taxonomy): Eukaryota > Metazoa > Chordata > Amphibia > Anura > Dendrobatidae > Phyllobates > Phyllobates terribilis. The sequence goes on from NW_027362778.1 coordinate 4,019,234, forward strand.
CAACATAAATACAATTTAATAAAGCATAGGATAAAACAACATAAATACAATTTAATAAAGCATAGGTTAAAACAACATAAATACAATTTAATAAAGCATAGGATAAAACAACATAAATGCAATTTAATAAAGCATAGGATAAAACAACATAAATAAAATTTAATAAAGCATAGGTTAAAACAACATAAATACAATTTAAAAAGCGTAGGACAAAAGAACATAAATACAATTTAATAAAGCATAGTTTAAAACAACATAAATACAATTTAATAAAGCATAGGATAAAACCACAGAAATACAATTTAATAAAGCATAGGATAAAACAACATAAATACAATTTAATAAAGCATAGGACAAAGCAAAATAAATACAATTTAATAAAGCATAGGTTAAAACAACATAAATACAATTTAAGAAAGCATAGGATAAAACTACATAAATACATTTTAATAAAGCATAGGATAAAACAACATAAATACAATTTAATAAAGCATAGTTTAAAACAACAAAAATACAATTTAATAAAGCATAGGATAAAACCACAAAAATACAATTTAATAAAGCATAGGATAAAACAACATAAATACAATTTAATAAAGCATAGGTTAAAACAACATAAATACAATTTAATAAAGCATAGGATAAAACAACATAAATTCAATTTAATAAAGCATAAGATAAAACAACATGAATAAAATTTAATAAAGCATCGGTTAAAACAACATAAATACAATTTAATAAAGCATAGGATAAAACAACATAAATACAATTTAATAAAGCATAGGTTAAAACAACATAAATACAATTTAATAAAGCATAGGATAAAATAACATAAATACAATTTAATAAAGCATAGGATAAAACAACATAAATAATTTTTAATAAAGCATAGGATAAAACCACATAAATACAATTTAATAAAGCATAGGATAAAACAACATAAACAAAATTTAATAAAGCATAGGTTAAAACAACATAAATACAATTTAATAAAGCATAGGATAAAACAACATAAATACAATTTAATAAAGCATAGGATAAAACATCATAAATACTTTTTAATAAAGCATAGGATAAAACCACATAAATGCAATTTAATAAAGCACAGGATAAAACAACATAAATACAATTTAATAAAGCATAGGATAAAACAACATAAATACAATTTAATAAAGCATAGGATAAAACAACATAAATACAATTTAATAAAGCATAGATAAAACAACATAAATACAATTTAATAAAGCATAGGTTAAAACAACATAAATACAATTTTATAAAGCATAGGATAAAACAACATAAATACAATTTAATAAAGCATAGGTTAAAACAACATAAATACAATTTAATAAAGCATAGGATAAAACAACATAAATACAATTTAATGAAACATAGGATAAACAACATAAATACAATTTAATAAAGCATAGGACAAAACAACATAAATACAATTTAATAAAGCATAGGATAAAACAACATAAATACAATTTAATGAAACATAGGATAAACAACATAAATACAACTTAATAAAGCATAGGACAAAACAACATAAATACAATTTAATAAAGCATATGTTAAAACAACATAAATACAATTTAATAAAGCATAGTTTAAAACAACATAAATACAATTTAATAAAGCATAGTTTAAAACAACATAAATACAATTTAATAAAGCATAGTTTAAAACAACATAAATACAATTTAATGAAGCATAGTTTAAAACAACATAAACACAATTTAAGAAAGCATAGGATAAAACTACATAAATACATTTTAATAAAGCATAGGATAAAACAACATAAATACAATTTAATAAACCATAGGATAAAACAACATAAATAAAATTTAATAAAGCATAGGTTAAAACAACATAAATACAATTTAATAAAGCATAGGATAAAACAACATAAATACAATTTAATAAAGCATAGGATAAAACTACATAAATACATTTTAATAAAGCATAGGATAAAACAACATAAATACAATTTAATAAAGCATAGGATAAAACAACATAAATAAAATTTAATAAAGCATAGGTTAAAACAACATAAATACAATTTAATAATGCATAGGATAAAACAACATAAATACAATTTAATAAAGCATATAAAGCATAGGATAAAACATCATAAATACTTTTTAATAAAGCATAGGATAAAACCACATAAATGCAATTTAATAAAGCACATGATAAAACAACATAAATACAATTTAATAAAGCATAGGATAAAACAACATAAATACAATTTAATAAAGCATAGGATAAAACAACATAAATACAATTTAATAAAGCATAGGATAAAACAACATAAATACAATTTAATAAAGCATACGTTAAAACAACATAAATACAATTAAATAAAACATAGGATAAAACAACATAAATACAATTTAATAAAGCATAGGTTAAAACAACATAAATACAATTTTATAAAGCATAGGATAAAACAACATAAATACAATTTAATAAAGCATAGGTTAAAACAACATAAATACAATTTAATAAAGCATAGGATAAAACAACATAAATTCAATTTAATAAAGCATAGTTTAAAACAACATAAATACAATTTAATAAAGCATAGTTTAAAACAACATAAATACAATTTAATACAGCATAGGATAAAACCACAAAAATACAATTTAATAAAGCATAGGATAAAACAACATAAATACAATTTAATAAAGCATAGGACAAAACAACATAAATACAATTTAATAAAGCATAGGATAAAACAACATAAATACAATTTAATGAAACATAGGATAAACAACATAAATACAATTTAATAAAGCATAGGACAAAACAACATAAATACAATTTAATAAAGCATATGTTAAAACAACATAAATACAATTTAATAAAGCATAAGTTAAAACAACATGAATATAATTTAGTAAAGCATAAGATAAAACAACATGAATACAATTTAATAAAGCATAGGATAAAACAACATAAATGCAATTTAATAAAGCATAGGCTAAAACTACATAAATACAATTTAATAAAGCATAGGATAAAACAAATTAAATACAATTTAATAAAGCATAGGATAAAACAAATTAAATACAATTTAATAAAGCATAGGATAAAACAACATAAATATTTTTTAATAAAGCATAGGATAAAACCACATAAATACAATTTAATAAAGCATAGGATAAAACAACATAAATAAAATTTAATAAAGCATAGGTTAAAACAACATAAATACAATTTAATAAAGCATAAGATAAAACAACATGAATAAAATTTAATAAAGCATAGGTTAAAACAACATAAATATAATTTAGTAAAGCATAAGATAAAACAACATGAATACAATTTAATAAAGCATAGGTTAAAACAACATAAATACAATTTAATAAAGCATAGGATAAAACAACATAAATACAATTTAATAAAGCATAGGATAAAACATCATAAATACTTTTTAATAAAGCATAGGATAAAACCACATAAATGCAATTTAATAAAGCACAGGATAAAACAACATAAATACAATTTAATAAAGCATAGGATAAAACAACATAAATACAATTTAATAAAGCATAGGATAAAACAACATAAATACAATTTAATAAAGCATAGGATAAAACAACATAAATACAATTTAATAAAGCATAGGTTAAAACAACATAAATACAATTTTATAAAGCATAGGATAAAACAACATAAATGCAATTTAATAAAGCACAGGATAAAACAACATAAATACAATTTAATAAAGCATAGGATAAAACAACATAAATACAATTTAATAAAGCATAGGACAAAACAACATAAATACAATTTAATAAAGCATAGGATAAACAACATAAATACAATTTAATAAAGCATAGGACAAAACAACATAATTACAATTTAATAAAGCATAGGATAAAACAACATAAATACAATTTAATGAAACATAGGATAAACAACATAAATACAACTTAATAAAGCATAGGACAAAACAACATAAATACAATTTAATAAAGCATATGTTAAAACAACATAAATACAATTTAATAAAGCATAGTTTAAAACAACATAAATACAATTTAATAAAGCATAGTTTAAAACAACATAAATACAATTTAATAAAGCATAGTTTAAAACAACATAAATACAATTTAATAAAGCATAGTTTAAAACAACATAAACACAATTTAAGAAAGCATAGGATAAAACTACATAAATACATTTTAATAAAGCATAGGATAAAACAACATAAATACAATTTAATAAAGCATAGGATAAAACAACATAAATAAAATTTAATAAAGCATAGGTTAAAACAACATAAATACAATTTAATAAAGCATAGGATAAAACAACATAAATACAATTTAATAAAGCATAGGATAAAACAACATAAATAATTTTTTATAAAGCATAGGATAAAACCACATAAATACAATTTAATAAAGCATAGGATAAAACAACATAAATAAAATTTAATAAAGCATAGGTTAAAACAACATAAATACAATTTAATAATGCATAGGATAAAACAACATAAATACAATTTAATAAAGCATAGGATAAAACAACATAAATAAAAATTAATAAAGCATAGGTTAAAACAACATAAATACTTTTTAATAAAGCATAGGATAAAACCACATAAATACAATTTAATAAAGCACAGGATAAAACAACATAAATACAATTTAATAAAGCATAGGATAAAACAACATAAATACAATTTAATAAAGCATAGGATAAAACAACATAAATACAATTTAATAAAGCATAGGATAAAACAACATAAATACTATTTAATAAAGCATACGTTAAAACAACATAAATGCAATTAAATAAAGCATAGAATAAAACAACATAAATACAATTTAATAAAGCATAGGTTAAAACAACATAAATACAATTTTATAAAGCATAGGATAAAACAACATAAATACAATTTAATAAAGCATAGGTTAAAACAACATAAATACAATTTTATAAAGCATAGGATAAAACAACATAAATACAATTTAATAAAGCATAGGTTAAAACAACATAAATACAATTTAATAAAGCATAGGATAAAACAACATAAATTCAATTTAATAAAGCATAAGATAAAACAACATGAATAAAATTTAATAAAGCATAGGTTAAAACAACATAAATACAATTTAATAAAGCATAGGATAAAACAACATATATACAATTTAATAAAGCATAGGTTAAAACAACATAAATACAATTTAATAAAGCATAGGATAAAACAACATAAATTCAATTTAATAAAGCATAAGATAAAACAACATGAATAAAATTTAATAAAGCATCGGTTAAAACAACATAAATACAATTTAATAAAGCAAAGGATAAAACAACATACATACAATTTAATAAAGCATAGGTTAAAACAACATAAATACAATTTAATAAAGCATAGGATAAAATAACATAAATACAATTTAATAAAGCATAGGATAAAACAACATAAATAATTTTTAATAAAGCATAGGATAAAACCACATAAATACAATTTAATAAAGCATAGGATAAAACAACATAAACAAAATTTAATAAAGCATAGGTTAAAACAACATAAATACAATTTAATAAAGCATAGGATAAAACAACATAAATACAATTTAATAAAGCATAGGATAAAACATCATAAATACTTTTTAATAAAGCATAGGATAAAACCACATAAATGCAATTTAATAAAGCACAGGATAAAACAACATAAATACAATTTAATAAAGCATAGGATAAAACAACATAAATACAATTTAATAAAGCATAGGATAAAACAACATAAATACAATTTAATAAAGCATAGGATAAAACAACATAAATACAATTTAATAAAGCATAGGTTAAAACAACATAAATACAATTTTATAAAGCATAGGATAAAACAACATAAATACAATTTAATAAAGCATAGGTTAAAACAACATAAATACAATTTAATAAAGCATAGGATAAAACAACATAAATTCAATTTAATAAAGCATAGTTTAAAACAACATAAATACAATTTAATAAAGCATAGTTTAAAACAACATAAATACAATTTAATAAAGCATAGGATAAAACCACAAAAATACAATTTAATAAAGCATAGGATAAAACAACATAAATACAATTTAATAAAGCATAGGACAAAACAACATAAATACAATTTAATAAAGCATAGGATAAAACAACATAAATACAATTTAATGAAACATAGGATAAACAACATAAATACAACTTAATAAAGCATAGGACAAAACAACATAAATACAATTTAATAAAGCATATGTTAAAACAACATAAATACAATTTAATAAAGCATAGTTTAAAACAACATAAATATAATTTAATAAAGCATAGTTTAAAACAACATAAATACAATTTAATAAAGCATAGTTTAAAACAACATAAATACAATTTAATAAAGCATAGTTTAAAACAACATAAACACAATTTAAGAAAGCATAGGATAAAACTACATAAATACATTTTAATAAAGCATAGGCTAAAACTACATAAATACAATTTAATAAAGCATAGGATAAAACAAATTAAATACAATTTAATAAAGCATAGGATAAAACAAATTAAATACAATTTAATAAAGCATAGGATAAAACAACATAAATATTTTTTAATAAAGCATAGGATAAAACCACATAAATACAATTTAATAAAGCATAGGATAAAACAACATAAATAAAATTTAATAAAGCATAGGTTAAAACAACATAAATACAATTTAATAAAGCATAGGATAAAACAACATAAATACAATTTAATAAAGCATAGGATAAAACAACATAAATAATTTTTTATAAAGCATAGGATAAAACCACATAAATACAATTTAATAAAGCATAGGATAAAACAACATAAATAAAATTTAATAAAGCATAGGTTAAAACAACATAAATACAATTTAATAATGCATAGGATAAAACAACATAAATACAATTTAATAAAGCATAGGATAAAACATCATAAATACTTTTTAATAAAGCATAGGATAAAACCACATAAATGCAATTTAATAAAGCACATGATAAAACAACATAAATACAATTTAATAAAGCATGGGATAAAACAACATAAATACAATTTACTAAAGCATAGGATAAAACAACATAAATACAATTTAATAAAGCATAGGATAAAACAACATAAATACAATTTAATAAAGCATACGTTAAAACAACATAAATACAATTAAATAAAGCATAGGATAAAACAACATAAATACAATTTAATAAAGCATAGGTTAAAACAACATAAATACAATTTTATAAAGCATAGGATAAAACAACATAAATACAATTTAATAAAGCATAGGTTAAAACAACATAAATACAATTTAATAAAGCATAGGATAAAACAACATAAATTCAATTTAATAAAGCATAGTTGAAAACAACATAAATACAATTTAATAAAGCGTAGGACAAAAGAACATAAATACAATTTAATAAAGCATAGTTTAAAACAACATAAATACAATTTAGTAAAGCATAGGATAAAACCACAGAAATACAATTTAATAAAGCATAGGATAAAACAACATAAATACAATTTAATAAAGCATAGGACAAAGCAACATAAATACAATTTAATAAAGCATAGGATAAAACAACATAAATACAATTTAATGAAACATAGGATAAACAACATAAATACAATTTAAGAAAGCATAGGACAAAACAACATAAATACAATTTAATAAAGCATATGTTAAAACAACATAAATACAATTTAATAAAGCATAAGATAAAACAACATGAATATAATTTAGTAAAGCATAAGATAAAACAACATGAATACAATTTAATAAAGCATAGGTTAAAACAACATAAATACAATTTAAGAAAGCATAGGATAAAACTACATAAATACATTTTAATAAAGCATAGGATAAAACAACATAAATACAATTTAATAAAGCATAGGATAAAACAACATAAATAAAATTTAATAAAGCATAGGTTAAAACAACATAAATACAATTTAATAAAGCATAGGATAAAACAACATAAATACAATTTAATAAAGCATAGGATAAAATAACATAAATAATTTTTAATAAAGCATAGGATAAAACCACATAAATACAATTTAATAAAGCATAGGATAAAACAACATAAATAAAAATTAATAAAGCATAGGTTAAAACAACATAAATACTTTTTAATAAAGCATAGGGTAAAACCACATAAATACAATTTAATAAAGCACAGGATAAAACAACATAAATACAATTTAATAAAGCATAGGATAAAACAACATAAATACAATTTAATAAAGCATAGGATAAAACAACATAAATACAATTTAATAAAGCATAGGATAAAACAACATAAATACTATTTAATAAAGCATAGGTTAAAACAACATAAATACAATTTTATAAAGCATAGGATAAAACAACATAAATACAATTTAATAAAGCATAGGTTAAAACAACATAAATACAATTTAATAAAGCATAGGATAAAACAACATAAATTCAATTTAATAAAGCATAAGATAAAACAACATGAATAAAATGTAATAAAGCATAGGTTAAAACAACATAAATACAATTTAATAAAGCATAGGATAAAACAACATAAATACAATTTAATAAAGCATAGGTTAAAACAACATAAATACAATTTAATAAAGCATAGGATAAAACAACATAAATTCAATTTAATAAAGCATAAGATAAAACAACATGAATAAAATTTAATAAAGCATCGGTTAAAACAACATAAATACAATTTAATAAAGCATAGGATAAAACAACATAAATACAATTTAATAAAGCATAGGTTAAAACAACATAAATACAATTTAATAAAGCATAGGATAAAATAACATAAATACAATTTAATAAGGCATAGGATAAAACAACATAAATAATTTTTAATAAAGCATAGGATAAAACCACATAAATACAATTTAATAAAGCATAGGATAAAACAACATAAACAAAATTTAATAAAGCATAGGTTAAAACAACATAAATACAATTTAATAAAGCATAGGATAAAACAACATAAATACAATTTAATAAAGCATAGGATAAAACATCATAAATACTTTTTAATAAAGCATAGGATAAAACCACATAAATGCAATTTAATAAAGCACAGGATAAAACAACATAAATACAATTTAATAAAGCATAGGATAAAACAACATAAATACAATTTAATAAAGCATAGGATAAAACAACATAAATACAATTTAATAAAGCATAGGATAAAACAACATAAATACAATTTAATAAAGCATAGGTTAAAACAACATAAATACAATTTTATAAAGCATAGGATAAAACAACATAAATACAATTTAATAAAGCATAGGTTAAAACAACATAAATACAATTTAATAAAGCATAGGATAAAACAACATAAATTCAATTTAATAAAGCATAGTTTAAAACAACATAAATACAATTTAATAAAGCATAGTTTAAAACAACATAAATACAATTTAATAAAGCATAGGATAAAACCACAAAAATACAATTTAATAAAGCATAGGATAAAACAACATAAATACAATTTAATAAAGCATAGGACAAAACAACATAAATACAATTTAATAAAGCATAGGATAAAACAACATAAATACAATTTAATGAAACATAGGATAAACAACATAAATACAATTTAATAAAGCATAGGACAAAACAACATAAATACAATTTAATAAAGCATAGGATAAAACAACATAAATACAATTTAATGAAACATAGGATAAACAACATAAATACAACTTAATAAAGCATAGGACAAAACAACATAAATACAATTTAATAAAGCATATGTTAAAACAACATAAATACAATTTAATAAAGCATAGTTTAAAACAACATAAATACAATTTAATAAAGCATAGTTTAAAACAACATAAATACAATTTAATAAAGCATAGTTTAAAACAACATAAATACAATTTAATGAAGCATAGTTTAAAACAACATAAACACAATTTAAGAAAGCATAGGATAAAACTACATAAATACATTTTAATAAAGCATAGGATAAAACAACATAAATACAATTTAATAAACCATAGGATAAAACAACATAAATAAAATTTAATAAAGCATAGGTTAAAACAACATAAATACAATTTAATAAAGCATAGGATAAAACAACATAAATACAATTTAATAAAGCATAGGATAAAACTACATAAATACATTTTAATAAAGCATAGGATAAAACAACATAAATACAATTTAATAAAGCATAGGATAAAACAACATAAATAAAATTTAATAAAGCATAGGTTAAAACAGCATAAATACAATTTAATAATGCATAGGATAAAACAACATAAATACAATTTAATTAAGCATATAAAGCATAGGATAAAACATCATAAATACTTTTTAATAAAGCATAGGATAAAACCACATAAATGCAATTTAATAAAGCACATGATAAAACAACATAAATACAATTTAATAAAGCATAGGATAAAACAACATAAATACAATTTAATAAAGCATAGGATAAAACAACATAAATACAATTTAATAAAGCATAGGATAAAACAACATAAATACAATTTAATAAAGCATACGTTAAAACAACATAAATACAATTAAATAAAACATAGGATAAAACAACATAAATACAATTTTATAAAGCATAGGATAAAACAACATAAATACAATTTAATAAAGCATAGGTTAAAACAACATAAATACAATTTAATAAAGCATAGGATAAAACAACATAAATTCAATTTAATAAAGCATAGTTTAAAACAACATAAATACAATTTAATAAAGCATAGTTTAAAACAACATAAATACAATTTAATAAAGCATAGGATAAAACCACAAAAATACAATTTAATAAAGCATAGGATAAAACAACATAAATACAATTTAATAAAGCATAGGACAAAACAACATAAATACAATTTAATAAAGCATACGTTAAAACAACATAAATACAATTAAATAAAGCATAGGATAAAACAACATAAATACAATTTAATAAAGCATAGGTTAAAACAACATAAATACAATTTTATAAAGCATAGGATAAAACAACATAAATACAATTTAATAAAGCATAGGTTAAAACAACATAAATACAATTTAATAAAGCATAGGATAAAACAACATAAATTCAATTTAATAAAGCATAGTTTAAAACAACATAAATACAATTTAATAAAGCGTAGGACAAAAGAACATAAATACAATTTAATAAAGCATAGTTTAAAACAATATAAATACAATTTAATAAAGCATAGGATAAAACCACAGAAATACAATTTAATAAAGCATAGGATAAAACAACATAAATACAATTTAATAAGGCATAGGACAAAGCAACATAAATACAATTTAATAAAGCATAGGATAAAACAACATAAATACAATTTAATGAAACATAGGATAAACAACATAAATACAATTTAAGAAAGCATAGGACAAAACAACATAAATACAATTTAATAAAGCATATGTTAAAACAACATAAATACAATTTAATAAAGCATAAGATAAAACAACATGAATATAATTTAGTAAAGCATAAGATAAAACAACATGAATACAATTTAATAAAGCATAGGTTAAAACAACATAAATACAATTTAAGAAAGCATAGGATAAAACTACATAAATACATTTTAATAAAGCATAGGATAAAACAACATAAATACAATTTAATAAAGCATAGGATAAAACAACATAAATAAAATTTAATAAAGCATAGGTTAAAACAACATAAATACAATTTAATAAAGCATAGGATAAAACAACATAAATACAATTTAATAAAGCATAGGATAAAATAACATAAATAATTTTTAATAAAGCATAGGGTAAAACCACATAAATACAATTTAATAAAGCATAGGATAAAACAACATAAATAAAAATTAATAAAGCATAGGTTAAAACAACATAAATACTTTTTAATAAAGCATAGGGTACAACCACATAAATACAATTTAATAAAGCACAGGATAAAACAACATAAATACAATTTAATAAAGCATAGGATAAAACAACATAAATACAATTTAATAAAGCATAGGATAAAACAACATAAATACAATTTAATAAAGCATAGGATAAAACAACATAAATACTATTTAATAAAGCATACGTTAAAACAACATAAATACAATTAAATAAAGCATAGAATAAAACAACATAAATACAATTTAATAAAGCATAGGTTAAAACAACATAAATACAATTTTATAAAGCATAGGATAAAACAACATAAATACAATTTAATAAAGCATAGGTTAAAACAACATAAATACAATTTTATAAAGCATAGGATAAAACAACATAAATACAATTTAATAAAGCATAGGTTAAAACAACATAAATACAATTTAATAAAGCATAGGATAAAACAACATAAATTCAATTTAATAAAGCATAAGATAAAACAACATGAATAAAATTTAATAAAGCATAGGTTAAAACAACATAAATACAATTTAATAAAGCATAGGATAAAACAACATAAATACAATTTAATAAAGCATAGGTTAAAACAACATAAATACAATTTAATAAAGCATAGGATAAAACAACATAAATTCAATTTAATAAAGCATAAGATAAAACAACATGAATAAAATTTAATAAAGCATCGGTTAAAACAACATAAATACAATTTAATAAAGCATAGGATAAAACAACATAAATACAATTTAATAAAGCATAGGTTAAAACAACATAAATACAATTTAATAAAGCATAGGATAAAATAACATAAATACAATTTAATAAAGCATAGGATAAAAAAACATAAATAATTTTTAATAAAGCATAGGATAAAACCACATAAATACAATTTAATAAAGCATAGGATAAAACAACATAAACAAAATTTAATAAAGCATAGGTTAAAACAACATAAATACAATTTAATAAAGCATAGGATAAAACAACATAAATACAATTTAATAAAGCATAGGATAAAACATCATAAATACTTTTTAATAAAGCATAGGATAAAACCACATAAATGCAATTTAATAAAGCACAGGATAAAACAACATAAATACAATTTAATAAAGCATAGGATAAAACAACATAAATACAATTTAATAAAGCATAGGATAAAACAACATAAATACAATTTAATAAAGCATAGATAAAACAACATAAATACAATTTAATAAAGCATAGGTTAAAACAACATAAATACAATTTTATAAAGCATAGGATAAAACAACATAAATACAATTTAATAAAGCATAGGTTAAAACAACATAAATACAATTTAATACAGCATAGGATAAAACAACATAAATTCAATTTAATAAAGCATAGTTTAAAACAACATAAATACAATTTAATAAAGCATAGTTTAAAACAACAAAAATACAATTTAATAAAGCATAGGATAAAACCACAAAAATACAATTTAATAAAGCATAGGATAAAACAACATAAATACAATTTAATAAAGCATAGGTTAAAACAACATAAATACAATTTAATAAAGCATAGGATAAAACAACATAAATTCAATTTAATAAAGCATAAGATAAAACAACATGAATAAAATTTAATAAAGCATCGGTTAAAACAACATAAATAGAATTTAATAAAGCATAGGATAAAACAACATAAATACAATTTAATAAAGCATAGGTTAAAACAACATAAATACAATTTAATAAAGCATAGGATAAAATAACATAAATACAATTTAATAAAGCATAGGATAAAACAACATAAATAATTTTTAATAAAGCATAGGATAAAACCACATAAATACAATTTAATAAAGCATAGGATAAAACAACATAAACAAAATTTAATAAAGCATAGGTTAAAACAACATAAATACAATTTAATAAAGCATAGGATAAAACAACATAAATACAATTTAATAAAGCATAGGATAAAACATCATAAATACTTTTTAATAAAGCATAGGATAAAACCACATAAATGCAATTTAATAAAGCACAGGATAAAACAACATAAATACAATTTAATAAAGCATAGGATAAAACAACATAAATACAATTTAATAAAGCATAGGATAAAACAACATAAATACAATTTAATAAAGCATAGATAAAACAACATAAATACAATTTAATAAAGCATAGGTTAAAACAACATAAATACAATTTTATAAAGCATAGGATAAAACAACATAAATACAATTTAATAAAGCATAGGTTAAAACAACATAAATACAATTTAATAAAGCATAGGATAAAACAACATAAATACAATTTAATGAAACATAGGATAAACAACATAAATACAATTTAATAAAGCATAGGACAAAACAACATAAATACAATTTAATAAAGCATAGGATAAAACAACATAAATACAATTTAATGAAACATAGGATAAACAACATAAATACAACTTAATAAAGCATAGGACAAAACAACATAAATACAATTTAATAAAGCATATGTTAAAACAACATAAATACAATTTAATAAAGCATAGTTTAAAACAACATAAATACAATTTAATAAAGCATAGTTTAAAACAACATAAATACAATTTAATAAAGCATAGTTTAAAACAACATAAATACAATTTAATGAAGCATAGTTTAAAACAACATATACACAATTTAAGAAAGCATAGGATAAAACTACATAAATACATTTTAATAAAGCATAGGATAAAACAACATAAATACAATTTAATAAACCATAGGATAAAACAACATAAATAAAATTTAATAAAGCATAGGTTAAAACAACATAAATACAATTTAATAAAGCATAGGATAAAACAACATAAATACAATTTAATAAAGCATAGGATAAAACTACATAAATACATTTTAATAAAGCATAGGATAAAACAACATAAATACAATTTAATAAAGCATAGGATAAAACAACATAAATAAAATTTAATAAAGCATAGGTTAAAACAACATAAATACAATTTAATAATGCATAGGATAAAACAACATAAATACAATTTAATAAAGCATATAAAGCATAGGATAAAACATCATAAATACTTTTTAATAAAGCATAGGATAAAACCACATAAATGCAATTTAATAAAGCACATGATAAAACAACATAAATACAATTTAATAAAGCATAGGATAAAACAACATAAATACAATTTAATAAAGCATAGGATAAAACAACATAAATACAATTTAATAAAGCATAGGATAAAACAACATAAATACAATTTAATAAAGCATACGTTAAAACAACATAAATACAATTAAATAAAACATAGGATAAAACAACATAAATACAATTTAATAAAGCATAGGTTAAAACAACATAAATACAATTTTATAAAGCATAGGATAAAACAACATAAATACAATTTAATAAAGCATAGGTTAAAACAACATAAATACAATTTAATAAAGCATAGGATAAAACAACATAAATTCAATTTAATAAAGCATAGTTTAAAACAACATAAATACAATTTAATAAAGCATAGTTTAAAACAACATAAATACAATTTAATAAAGCATAGGATAAAACCACAAAAATACAATTTAATAAAGCATAGGATAAAACAACATAAATACAATTTAATAAAGCATAGGACAAAACAACATAAATACAATTTAATAAAGCATAGGATAAAACAACATAAATACAATTTAATGAAACATAGGATAAACAACATAAATACAATTTAATAAAGCATAGGACAAAACAACATAAATACAATTTATTAAAGCATATGTTAAAACAACATAAATACAATTTAATAAAGCATAAGTTAAAACAACATGAATATAATTTAGTAAAGCATAAGATAAAACAACATGAATACAATTTAATAAAGCATAGGATAAAACAACATAAATGCAATTTAATAAAGCATAGGCTAAAACTACATAAATACAATTTAATAAAGCATAGAATAAAACAAATTAAATACAATTTAATAAAGCATAGGATAAAACAAATTAAATACAATTTAATAAAGCATAGGATAAAACAACATAAATATTTTTTAATAAAGCATAGGATAAAACCACATAAATACAATTTAATAAAGCATAGGATAAAACAACATAAATAAAATTTAATAAAGCATAGGTTAAAACAACATAAATACAATTTAATAAAGCATAAGATAAAACAACATGAATAAAATTTAATAAAGCATAGGTTAAAACAACATAAATACAATTTAATAAAGCATAGGATAAAACAACATAAATACAATTTAATAAAGCATAGGATAAAACAACATAAATAAAATTTAATAAAGCATAGGTTAAAACAACATAAATACAATTTAATAAAGCGTAGGACAAAAGAACATAAATACAATTTAATAAAGCATAGTTTAAAACAACATAAATACAATTTAATAAAGCATAGGATAAAATCACAGAAATACAATTTAATAAAGCATAGGATAAAACAACATAAATACAATTTAATAAAGCATAGGACAAAGCAACATAAATACAATTTAATAAAGCATAGGATAAAATAACATAAATAATTTTTAATAAAGCATAGGATAAAACCACATAAATACAATTTAATAAAGCATAGGATAAAACAACATAAATAAAAATTAATAAAGCATAGGTTAAAACAACATAAATACTTTTTAATAAAGCATAGGATAAAACCACATAAATACAATTTAATAAAGCACAGGATAAAACAACATAAATACAATTTAATAAAGCATAGGATAAAACAACATAAATACAATTTAATAAAGCATAGGATAAAACAACATAAATACAATTTAATAAAGCATAGGATAAAACAACATAAATACTATTTAATAAAGCATACGTTAAAACAACATAAATACAATTAAATAAAGCATAGAATAAAACAACATAAATACAATTTAATAAAGCATAGGTTAAAACAACATAAATACAATTTAATAAAGCATAGGATAAAACAACATAAATACAATTTAATAAAGCATAGGTTAAAACAACATAAATACAATTTTATAAAGCATAGGATAAAACAACATAAATACAATTTAATAAAGCATAGGTTAAAACAACATAAATACAATTTAATAAAGCATAGGATAAAACAACATAAATTCAATTTAATAAAGCAGAAGATAAAACAACATGAATAAAATTTAATAAAGCATAGGTTAAAACAACATAAATACAATTTAATAAAGCATAGGATAAAACAACATAAATACAATTTAATAAAGCATAGGTTAAAACAACATAAATACAATTTAATAAAGCATAGGATAAAACAACATAAATGCAATTTAATAAAGCATAGGATAAAACAACATAAATAAAATTTAATAAAGCATAGGTTAAAACAACATAAATACAATTTAAAAAGCGTAGGACAAAAGAACATAAATACAATTTAATAAAGCATAGTTTAAAACAACATAAATACAATTTAATAAAGCATAGGATAAAACCACAGAAATACAATTTAATAAAGCATAGGATAAAACAACATAAATACAATTTAATAAAGCATAGGACAAAGCAACATAAATACAATTTAATAAAGCATAGGTTAAAACAACATAAATACAATTTAAGAAAGCATAGGATAAAACTACATAAATACATTTTAATAAAGCATAGGATAAAACAACATAAATACAATTTAATAAAGCATAGTTTAAAACAACAAAAATACAATTTAATAAAGCATAGGATAAAACCACAAAAATACAATTTAATAAAGCATAGGATAAAACAACATAAATACAATTTAATAAAGCATAGGTTAAAACAACATAAATACAATTTAATAAAGCATAGGATAAAACAACATAAATTCAATTTAATAAAGCATAAGATAAAACAACATGAATAAAATTTAATAAAGCATCGGTTAAAACAACATAAATACAATTTAATAAAGCATAGGATAAAACAACATAAATACAATTTAATAAAGCATAGGTTAAAACAACATAAATACAATTTAATAAAGCATAGGATAAAATAACATAAATACAATTTAATAAAGCATAGGATAAAACAACATAAATAATTTTTAATAAAGCATAGGATAAAACCACATAAATACAATTTAATAAAGCATCGGATAAAACAACATAAACAAAATTTAATAAAGCATAGGTTAAAACAACATAAATACAATTTAATAAAGCATAGGATAAAACAACATAAATACAATTTAATAAAGCATAGGATAAAACATCATAAATACTTTTTAATAAAGCATAGGATAAAACCACATAAATGCAATTTAATAAAGCACAGGATAAAACAACATAAATACAATTTAATAAAGCATAGGATAAAACAACATAAATACAATTTAATAAAGCATAGGATAAAACAACATAAATACAATTTAATAAAGCATAGATAAAACAACATAAATACAATTTAATAAAGCATAGGTTAAAACAACATAAATACAATTTTATAAAGCATAGGATAAAACAACATAAATACAATTTAATAAAGCATAGGTTAAAACAACATAAATACAATTTAATAAAGCATAGGATAAAACAACATAAATACAATTTAATGAAACATAGGATAAACAACATAAATACAACTTAATAAAGCATAGGACAAAACAACATAAATACAATTTAATAAAGCATATGTTAAAACAACATAAATACAATTTAATAAAGCATAGTTTAAAACAACATAAATACAATTTAATAAAGCATAGTTTAAAACAACATAAATACAATTTAATAAAGCATAGTTTAAAACAACATAAATACAATTTAATGAAGCATAGTTTAAAACAACATAAACACAATTTAAGAAAGCATAGGATAAAACTACATAAATACATTTTAATAAAGCATAGGATAAAACAACATAAATACAATTTAATAAACCATAGGATAAAACAACATAAATAAAATTTAATAAAGCATAGGTTAAAACAACATAAATACAATTTAATAAAGCATAGGATAAAACAACATAAATACAATTTAATAAAGCATAGGATAAAACTACATAAATACATTTTAATAAAGCATAGGATAAAACAACATAAATACAATTTAATAAAGCATAGGATAAAACAACATAAATAAAATTTAATAAAGCATAGGTTAAAACAACATAAATACAATTTAATAATGCATAGGATAAAACAACATAAATACAATTTAATAAAGCATATAAAGCATAGGATAAAACATCATAAATACTTTTTAATAAAGCATAGGATAAAACCACATAAATGCAATTTAATAAAGCACATGATAAAACAACATAAATACAATTTAATAAAGCATAGGATAAAACAACATAAATACAATTTAATAAAGCATAGGATAAAACAACATAAATACAATTTAATAAAGCATAGGATAAAACAACATAAAGACAATTTAATAAAGCATACGTTAAAACAACATAAATACAATTAAATAAAACATAGGATAAAACAACATAAATACAATTTAATAAAGCATAGGTTAAAACAACATAAATACAATTTTATAAAGCATAGGATAAAACAACATAAATACAATTTAATAAAGCATAGGTTAAAACAACATAAATACAATTTAATAAAGCATAGGATAAAACAACATAAATTCAATTTAATAAAGCATAGTTTAAAACAACATAAATACAATTTAATAAAGCATAGTTTAAAACAACATAAATACAATTTAATACAGCATAGGATAAAACCACAAAAATACAATTTAATAAAGCATAGGATAAAACAACATAAATACAATTTAATAAAGCATAGGACAAAACAACATAAATACAATTTAATAAAGCATAGGATAAAACAACATAAATACAATTTAATGAAACATAGGATAAACAACATAAATACAATTTAATAAAGCATAGGACAAAACAACATAAATACAATTTAATAAAGCATATGTTAAAACAACATAAATACAATTTAATAAAGCATAAGTTAAAACAACATGAATATAATTTAGTAAAGCATAAGATAAAACAACATGAATACAATTTAATAAAGCATAGGATAAAACAACATAAATGCAATTTAATAAAGCATAGGCTAAAACTACATAAATACAATTTAATAAAGCATAGGATAAAACAAATTAAATACAATTTAATAAAGCATAGGATAAAACAAATTAAATACAATTTAATAAAGCATAGGATAAAACAACATAAATATTTTTTAATAAAGCATAGGATAAAACCACATAAATACAATTTAATAAAGCATAGGATAAAACAACATAAATAAAATTTAATAAAGCATAGGTTAAAACAACATAAATACAATTTAATAAAGCATAAGATAAAACAACATGAATAAAATTTAATAAAGCATAGGTTAAAACAACATAAATACAATTTAATAAAGCATAGGATAAAACAACATAAATACAATTTAATAAAGCATAGGATAAAACAACATAAATAAAATTTAATAAAGCATAGGTTAAAACAACATAAATACAATTTAATAAAGCGTAGGACAAAAGAACATAAATACAATTTAATAAAGCATAGTTTAAAACAACATAAATACAATTTAATAAAGCATAGGATAAAATCACAGAAATACAATTTAATAAAGCATAGGATAAAACAACATAAATACAATTTAATAAAGCATAGGACAAAGCAACATAAATACAATTTAATAAAGCATAGGATAAAATAACATAAATAATTTTTAATAAAGCATAGGATAAAACCACATAAATACAATTTAATAAAGCATAGGATAAAACAACATAAATAAAAATTAATAAAGCATAGGTTAAAACAACATAAATACTTTTTAATAAAGCATAGGATAAAACCACATAAATACAATTTAATAAAGCACAGGATAAAACAACATAAATACAATTTAATAAAGCATAGGATAAAACAACATAAATACAATTTAATAAAGCATAGGATAAAACAACATAAATACAATTTAATAAAGCATAGGATAAAACAACATAAATACTATTTAATAAAGCATACGTTAAAACAACATAAATACAATTAAATAAAGCATAGAATAAAACAACATAAATACAATTTAATAAAGCATAGGTTAAAACAACATAAATACAATTTAATAAAGCATAGGATAAAACAACATAAATACAATTTAATAAAGCATAGGTTAAAACAACATAAATACAATTTTATAAAGCATAGGATAAAACAACATAAATACAATTTAATAAAGCATAGGTTAAAACAACATAAATACAATTTAATAAAGCATAGGATAAAACAACATAAATTCAATTTAATAAAGCAGAAGATAAAACAACATGAATAAAATTTAATAAAGCATAGGTTAAAACAACATAAATACAATTTAATAAAGCATAGGATAAAACAACATAAATACAATTTAATAAAGCATAGGTTAAAACAACATAAATACAATTTAATAAAGCATAGGATAAAACAACATAAATGCAATTTAATAAAGCATAGGATAAAACAACATAAATAAAATTTAATAAAGCATAGGTTAAAACAACATAAATACAATTTAAAAAGCGTAGGAAAAAAGAACATAAATACAATTTAATAAAGCATATTTTAAAACAACATAAATACAATTTAATAAAGCATAGGATAAAACCACAGAAATACAATTTAATAAAGCATAGGATAAAACAACATAAATACAATTTAATAAAGCATAGGACAAAGCAACATAAATACAATTTAATAAAGCATAGGTTAAAACAACATAAATACAATTTAAGAAAGCATAGGATAAAACTACATAAATACATTTTAATAAAGCATAGGATAAAACAACATAAATACAATTTAATAAAGCATAGGATAAAACAACATAAATAAAATTTAATAAAGCATAGGTTAAAACAACATAAATACAATTTAATAAAGCATAGGATAAAACAACATAAATACAATTTAATAAAGCATAGGTTAAAACAACATAAATACAATTTAATAAAGCATAGGATAAAACAACATAAATGCAATTTAATAAAGCATAGGATAAAACAACATAAATAAAATTTAATAAAGCATAGGTTAAAACAACATAAATACAATTTAATAAAGCGTAGGACAAAAGAACATAAATACAATTTAATAAAGCATAGTTTAAAACAACATAAATACAATTTAATAAAGAATAGGATAAAACCACAGAAATACAATTTAATAAAGCATAGGATAAAACAACATAAATACAATTTAATGAAACATAGGATAAACAACATAAATACAATTTAAGAAAGCATAGGACAAAACAACATAAATACAATTTAATAAAGCATATGTTAAAACAACATAAATACAATTTAATAAAGCATAAGATAAAACAACATGAATATAATTTAGTAAAGCATAACATAAAACAACATGAATACAATTTAATAAAGCATAGGTTAAAACAACATAAATACAATTTAATAAAGCATAGTTTAAAACAACATAAATACAATTTAATAAAGCATAGTTTAAAACAACATAAATACAATTTAATAAAGCATAGTTTAAAACAACATAAATACAATTTAATAAAGCATTAGATAAAACAACATGAATATAATTTAGTAAAGCATAAGATAAAACAACATGAATACAATTTAATAAAGCATAGGATAAAACAACATAAATAATATTTAATAAAGCATAGGTTAAAACAACATTAATACAATTTAATAAAGCATAGTTTAAAACAACATAAATACAATTTAATAAAGCATAGGATAAAACATCATAAATACAATTTAATAAAGCATAGGATAAAACAACATAAATACAATTTAATAAAGCATAAGATAAAACAACATGAGTACAATTTAATAAAGCATAGGATAAAACAACATAAATACAATTTAATAAAGCATAGGTTAAAACAACATAATACAATTTAATAAAGCATAGGATAAAACAACATAAATAAAATTTAATAAAGCATAAGATAAAACAACATAAATAAAATTTAATAAAGCATAGGTTAAAGCAACATAAATACAATTTAATAAAGCATAGGACAAAACAACATAAATACAATTTAATAAAGCATAGATAAAACAACATAAATACAATTTAATAAAGCATAGGTTAAAACAACATAAATACAATTTTATAAAGCATAGGATAAAACAACATAAATACAATTTAATAAAGCATAGGTTAAAACAACATAAATACAATTTAATAAAGCATAGGATAAAACAACATAAATACAATTTAATGAAACATAGGATAAACAACATAAATACAACTTAATAAAGCATAGGACAAAACAACATAAATACAATTTAATAAAGCATATGTTAAAACAACATAAATACAATTTAATAAAGCATAGTTTAAAACAACATAAATACAATTTAATAAAGCATAGTTTAAAACAACATAAATACAATTTAATAAAGCATAGTTTAAAACAACATAAATACAATTTAATGAAGCATAGTTTAAAACAACATAAACACAATTTAAGAAAGCATAGGATAAAACTACATAAATACATTTTAATAAAGCATAGGATAAAACAACATAAATACAATTTAATAAACCATAGGATAAAACAACATAAATAAAATTTAATAAAGCATAGGTTAAAACAACATAAATACAATTTAATAAAGCATAGGATAAAACAACATAAATACAATTTAATAAAGCATAGGATAAAACTACATAAATACATTTTAATAAAGCATAGGATAAAACAACATAAATACAATTTAATAAAGCATAGGATAAAACAACATAAATAAAATTTAATAAAGCATAGGTTAAAACAACATAAATACAATTTAATAATGCATAGGATAAAACAACATAAATACAATTTAATAAAGCATATAAAGCATAGGATAAAACATCATAAATACTTTTTAATAAAGCATAGGATAAAACCACATAAATGCAATTTAATAAAGCACATGATAAAACAACATAAATACAATTTAATAAAGCATAGGATAAAACAACATAAATACAATTTAATAAAGCATAGGATAAAACAACATAAATACAATTTAATAAAGCATAGGATAAAACAACATAAAGACAATTTAATAAAGCATACGTTAAAACAACATAAATACAATTAAATAAAACATAGGATAAAACAACATAAATACAATTTAATAAAGCATAGGTTAAAACAACATAAATACAATTTTATAAAGCATAGGATAAAACAACATAAATACAATTTAATAAAGCATAGGTTAAAACAACATAAATACAATTTAATAAAGCATAGGATAAAACAACATAAATTCAATTTAATAAAGCATAGTTTAAAACAACATAAATACAATTTAATAAAGCATAGTTTAAAACAACATAAATACAATTTAATACAGCATAGGATAAAACCACAAAAATACAATTTAATAAAGCATAGGATAAAACAACATAAATACAATTTAATAAAGCATAGGACAAAACAACATAAATACAATTTAATAAAGCATAGGATAAAACAACATAAATACAATTTAATGAAACATAGGATAAACAACATAAATACAATTTAATAAAGCATAGGACAAAACAACATAAATACAATTTAATAAAGCATATGTTAAAACAACATAAATACAATTTAATAAAGCATAAGTTAAAACAACATGAATATAATTTAGTAAAGCATAAGATAAAACAACATGAATACAATTTAATAAAGCATAGGATAAAACAACATAAATGCAATTTAATAAAGCATAGGCTAAAACTACATAAATACAATTTAATAAAGCATAGGATAAAACAAATTAAATACAATTTAATAAAGCATAGGATAAAACAAATTAAATACAATTTAATAAAGCATAGGATAAAACAACATAAATATTTTTTAATAAAGCATAGGATAAAACCACATAAATACAATTTAATAAAGCATAGGATAAAACAACATAAATAAAATTTAATAAAGCATAGGTTAAAACAACATAAATACAATTTAATAAAGCATAAGATAAAACAACATGAATAAAATTTAATAAAGCATAGGTTAAAACAACATAAATACAATTTAATAAAGCATAGGATAAAACAACATAAATACAATTTAATAAAGCATAGGATAAAACAACATAAATAAAATTTAATAAAGCATAGGTTAAAACAACATAAATACAATTTAATAAAGCGTAGGACAAAAGAACATAAATACAATTTAATAAAGCATAGTTTAAAACAACATAAATACAATTTAATAAAGCATAGGATAAAATCACAGAAATACAATTTAATAAAGCATAGGATAAAACAACATAAATACAATTTAATAAAGCATAGGACAAAGCAACATAAATACAATTTAATAAAGCATAGGATAAAATAACATAAATAATTTTTAATAAAGCATAGGATAAAACCACATAAATACAATTTAATAAAGCATAGGATAAAACAACATAAATAAAAATTAATAAAGCATAGGTTAAAACAACATAAATACTTTTTAATAAAGCATAGGATAAAACCACATAAATACAATTTAATAAAGCACAGGATAAAACAACATAAATACAATTTAATAAAGCATAGGATAAAACAACATAAATACAATTTAATAAAGCATAGGATAAAACAACATAAATACAATTTAATAAAGCATAGGATAAAACAACATAAATACTATTTAATAAAGCATACGTTAAAACAACATAAATACAATTAAATAAAGCATAGAATAAAACAACATAAATACAATTTAATAAAGCATAGGTTAAAACAACATAAATACAATTTAATAAAGCATAGGATAAAACAACATAAATACAATTTAATAAAGCATAGGTTAAAACAACATAAATACAATTTTATAAAGCATAGGATAAAACAACATAAATACAATTTAATAAAGCATAGGTTAAAACAACATAAATACAATTTAATAAAGCATAGGATAAAACAACATAAATTCAATTTAATAAAGCAGAAGATAAAACAACATGAATAAAATTTAATAAAGCATAGGTTAAAACAACATAAATACAATTTAATAAAGCATAGGATAAAACAACATAAATACAATTTAATAAAGCATAGGTTAAAACAACATAAATACAATTTAATAAAGCATAGGATAAAACAACATAAATGCAATTTAATAAAGCATAGGATAAAACAACATAAATAAAATTTAATAAAGCATAGGTTAAAACAACATAAATACAATTTAAAAAGCGTAGGAAAAAAGAACATAAATACAATTTAATAAAGCATATTTTAAAACAACATAAATACAATTTAATAAAGCATAGGATAAAACCACAGAAATACAATTTAATAAAGCATAGGATAAAACAACATAAATACAATTTAATAAAGCATAGGACAAAGCAACATAAATACAATTTAATAAAGCATAGGTTAAAACAACATAAATACAATTTAAGAAAGCATAGGATAAAACTACATAAATACATTTTAATAAAGCATAGGATAAAACAACATAAATACAATTTAATAAAGCATAGGATAAAACAACATAAATAAAATTTAATAAAGCATAGGTTAAAACAACATAAATACAATTTAATAAAGCATAGGATAAAACAACATAAATACAATTTAATAAAGCATAGGTTAAAACAACATAAATACAATTTAATAAAGCATAGGATAAAACAACATAAATGCAATTTAATAAAGCATAGGATAAAACAACATAAATAAAATTTAATAAAGCATAGGTTAAAACAACATAAATACAATTTAATAAAGCGTAGGACAAAAGAACATAAATACAATTTAATAAAGCATAGTTTAAAACAACATAAATACAATTTAATAAAGAATAGGATAAAACCACAGAAATACAATTTAATAAAGCATAGGATAAAACAACATAAATACAATTTAATGAAACATAGGATAAACAACATAAATACAATTTAAGAAAGCATAGGACAAAACAACATAAATACAATTTAATAAAGCATATGTTAAAACAACATAAATACAATTTAATAAAGCATAAGATAAAACAACATGAATATAATTTAGTAAAGCATAACATAAAACAACATGAATACAATTTAATAAAGCATAGGTTAAAACAACATAAATACAATTTAATAAAGCATAGTTTAAAACAACATAAATACAATTTAATAAAGCATAGTTTAAAACAACATAAATACAATTTAATAAAGCATAGTTTAAAACAACATAAATACAATTTAATAAAGCATTAGATAAAACAACATGAATATAATTTAGTAAAGCATAAGATAAAACAACATGAATACAATTTAATAAAGCATAGGATAAAACAACATAAATAATATTTAATAAAGCATAGGTTAAAACAACATTAATACAATTTAATAAAGCATAGTTTAAAACAACATAAATACAATTTAATAAAGCATAGGATAAAACATCATAAATACAATTTAATAAAGCATAGGATAAAACAACATAAATACAATTTAATAAAGCATAAGATAAAACAACATGAGTACAATTTAATAAAGCATAGGATAAAACAACATAAATACAATTTAATAAAGCATAGGTTAAAACAACATAATACAATTTAATAAAGCATAGGATAAAACAACATAAATAAAATTTAATAAAGCATAAGATAAAACAACATAAATAAAATTTAATAAAGCATAGGTTAAAGCAACATAAATACAATTTAATAAAGCATAGGACAAAACAACATAAATACAATTTAATAAAGCATAGGATAAAACAACATAAATACAATTTAATGAAACATAGGATAAACAACATAAATAAAATTTAATAAAGCATAGGACAAAACAACATAAATACAATTTAATAAAGCATAGGAGAAAACAACATAAATACAATTTAATGAAACATAGGATAAACAACATAAATACAATTTAATAAAGCATAGGATAAAACAACATAAATACAATTTAATAAAGCATAGGATAAAACAACATAAATACAATTTAATAAAGCATAGGATAAATCAACATAAATACAATTTAATATAGCATAGGATAAAACAACATAAATACAATTTAATAAAGCATAGGATAAAACAACATAAATACAATTTAAGGAAACATAGGATAAACAACATAAATACAATTTAATAAAGCATAGGACAAAACAACATAAATACAATTTAATAAAGCATATGTTAAACCAACATAAATACAATTTAATAAAGCATAAGATAAAACAACATGAATATAATTTAGTAAAGCATAAGATAAAACAACATGAATACAATTTAATAAAGCATAGGTTAAAACAACATAAATACAATTTAATAAAGCATAGGACAAAACAACATAAATATAATTTAATAAAGCATAGGACAAAACAACATAAATACAATTTAATAAAGCATAGGATAAAACAACATAAATACATTTTAATAAAGCATAGGATAAAACAACATAAATACAATTTAATAAAGCATAGGTTAAAACAACATAAATATAATTTAATAAAGCATAGGACAAAACAACATAAATACAATTTAATAAAGCATAGGATAAAACAACATAAATACAATTTATAAAGCATAGGATAAAACAACATAAATACAATTTAATAAAGCATAGGATAAAACAACATAAATACAATTTAATAAAGCATAGGATAAAACAACATAAATACAATTTAATAAAGCATAGGCTAAAACTACATAAATAAAATTTAATAAAGCATAGGATAAAACAAATTAAATACAATTTAATAAAGCATAGGATAAAACAACATAAATTCAATTTAATAAAGCATAGGAGAAAACAACATAAATACAATTTAATAAAGCATAGGATAAAACAACATAAATACAATTTAATAAAGCATAAGATAAAACAACATGAATACAATTTAATAAAGCATAGGTTAAAACAACATAAATACAATTTAATAAAGCATAGGATAAAACAACATAAATACAATTTAATAAAGCATAGGTTAAAACAACATAAATACAATGTAATAAAGCATAGGATAAAACAACATAAATACAATTTATTAAAGCATAGGATAAAACAACATAAATAAAATTTAATAAAGCATAGGTTAAAACAACATAAATACAATTTAATAAAGCATAGGATAAAACAACATAAATACAATTTAATAAAGCATAGGATAAAACAACATAAATACTTTTTAATAAAGCATAGTTTAAAACAACAAAAATACAATTTAATAAAGCATAGGATAAAACCACAAAAATACAATTTAATAAAGCATAGGATAAAACAACATAAATACAATTTAATAAAGCATAGGTTAAAACAACATAAATACAATTTAATAAAGCATAGGATAAAACAACATAAATTCAATTTAATAAAGCATAAGATAAAACAACATGAATAAAATTTAATAAAGCATCGGTTAAAACAACATAAATACAATTTAATAAAGCATAGGATAAAACAACATAAATACAATTTAATAAAGCATAGGTTAAAACAACATAAATACAATTTAATAAAGCATAGGATAAAATAACATAAATACAATTTAATAAAGCATAGATAAAACAACATAAATACAATTTAATAAAGCATAGGTTAAAACAACATAAATACAATTTTATAAAGCATAGGATAAAACAACATAAATACAATTTAATAAAGCATAGGTTAAAACAACATAAATACAATTTAATAAAGCATAGGATAAAACAACATAAATACAATTTAATGAAACATAGGATAAACAACATAAATACAATTTAATAAAGCATAGGACAAAACAACATAAATACAATTTAATAAAGCATAGGATAAAACAACATAAATACAATTTAATGAAACATAGGATAAACAACATAAATACAACTTAATAAAGCATAGGACAAAACAACATAAATACAATTTAATAAAGCATATGTTAAAACAACATAAATACAACTTAATAAAGCATAGTTTAAAACAACATAAATACAATTTAATAAAGCATAGTTTAAAACAACATAAATACAATTTAATAAAGCATAGTTTAAAACAACATAAATACAATTTAATGAAGCATAGTTTAAAACAACATAAACACAATTTAAGAAAGCATAGGATAAAACTACATAAATACATTTTAATAAAGCATAGGATAAAACAACATAAATACAATTTAATAAACCATAGGATAAAACAACATAAATAAAATTTAATAAAGCATAGGTTAAAACAACATAAATACAATTTAATAAAGCATAGGATAAAACAACATAAATACAATTTAATAAAGCATAGGATAAAACTACATAAATACATTTTAATAAAGCATAGGATAAAACAACATAAATACAATTTAATAAAGCATAGGATAAAACAACATAAATAAAATTTAATAAAGCATAGGTTAAAACAACATAAATACAATTTAATAATGCATAGGATAAAACAACATAAATACAATTTAATAAAGCATATAAAGCATAGGATAAAACATCATAAATACTTTTTAATAAAGCATAGGATAAAACCACATAAATGCAATTTAATAAAGCACATGATAAAACAACATAAATACAATTTAATAAAGCATAGGATAAAACAACATAAATACAATTTAATAAAGCATAGGATAAAACAACATAAATACAATTTAATAAAGCATAGGATAAAACAACATAAATACAATTTAATAAAGCATACGTTAAAACAACATAAATACAATTAAATAAAACATAGGATAAAACAACATAAATACAATTTAATAACGCATAGGTTAAAACAACATAAATACAATTTTATAAAGCATAGGATAAAACAACATAAATACAATTTAATAAAGCATAGGTTAAAACAACATAAATACAATTTAATAAAGCATAGGATAAAACAACATAAATTCAATTTAATAAAGCATAGTTTAAAACAACATAAATACAATTTAATAAAGCATAGT
Source organism: Phyllobates terribilis (assembly GCF_046119375.1). Taxonomy (NCBI): domain Eukaryota; kingdom Metazoa; phylum Chordata; class Amphibia; order Anura; family Dendrobatidae; genus Phyllobates; species Phyllobates terribilis. Next base: position 4,049,989 of record NW_027362778.1, read on the forward strand.
TTAAAACAACATAAATACAATTTAATAAAGCATAGGATAAAACCACAAAAATACAATTTAATAAAGCATAGGATAAAACAACATAAATACAATTTAATAAAGCATAGGACAAAACAACATAAATACAATTTAATAAAGCATAGGATAAAACAACATAAATACAATTTAATGAAACATAGGATAAACAACATAAATACAATTTAATAAAGCATAGGACAAAACAACATAAATACAATTTATTAAAGCATATGTTAAAACAACATAAATACAATTTAATAAAGCATAAGTTAAAACAACATGAATATAATTTAGTAAAGCATAAGATAAAACAACATGAATACAATTTAATAAAGCATAGGATAAAACAACATAAATGCAATTTAATAAAGCATAGGCTAAAACTACATAAATACAATTTAATAAAGCATAGGATAAAACAAATTAAATACAATTTAATAAAGCATAGGATAAAACAAATTAAATACAATTTAATAAAGCATAGGATAAAACAACATAAATATTTTTTAATAAAGCATAGGATAAAACCACATAAATACAATTTAATAAAGCATAGGATAAAACAACATAAATAAAATTTAATAAAGCATAGGTTAAAACAACATAAATACAATTTAATAAAGCATAAGATAAAACAACATGAATAAAATTTAATAAAGCATAGGTTAAAACAACATAAATACAATTTAATAAAGCATAGGATAAAACAACATAAATACAATTTAATAAAGCATAGGATAAAACAACATAAATAAAATTTAATAAAGCATAGGTTAAAACAACATAAATACAATTTAATAAAGCGTAGGACAAAAGAACATAAATACAATTTAATAAAGCATAGTTTAAAACAACATAAATACAATTTAATAAAGCATAGGATAAAATCACAGAAATACAATTTAATAAAGCATAGGATAAAACAACATAAATACAATTTAATAAAGCATAGGACAAAGCAACATAAATACAATTTAATAAAGCATAGGATAAAATAACATAAATAATTTTTAATAAAGCATAGGATAAAACCACATAAATACAATTTAATAAAGCATAGGATAAAACAACATAAATAAAAATTAATAAAGCATAGGTTAAAACAACATAAATACTTTTTAATAAAGCATAGGATAAAACCACATAAATACAATTTAATAAAGCACAGGATAAAACAACATAAATACAATTTAATAAAGCATAGGATAAAACAACATAAATACAATTTAATAAAGCATAGGATAAAACAACATAAATACAATTTAATAAAGCATAGGATAAAACAACATAAATACTATTTAATAAAGCATACGTTAAAACAACATAAATACAATTAAATAAAGCATAGAATAAAACAACATAAATACAATTTAATAAAGCATAGGTTAAAACAACATAAATACAATTTAATAAAGCATAGGATAAAACAACATAAATACAATTTAATAAAGCATAGGTTAAAACAACATAAATACAATTTTATAAAGCATAGGATAAAACAACATAAATACAATTTAATAAAGCATAGGTTAAAACAACATAAATACAATTTAATAAAGCATAGGATAAAACAACATAAATTCAATTTAATAAAGCAGAAGATAAAACAACATGAATAAAATTTAATAAAGCATAGGTTAAAACAACATAAATACAATTTAATAAAGCATAGGATAAAACAACATAAATACAATTTAATAAAGCATAGGTTAAAACAACATAAATACAATTTAATAAAGCATAGGATAAAACAACATAAATGCAATTTAATAAAGCATAGGATAAAACAACATAAATAAAATTTAATAAAGCATAGGTTAAAACAACATAAATACAATTTAAAAAGCGTAGGACAAAAGAACATAAATACAATTTAATAAAGCATAGTTTAAAACAACATAAATACAATTTAATAAAGCATAGGATAAAACCACAGAAATACAATTTAATAAAGCATAGGATAAAACAACATAAATACAATTTAATAAAGCATAGGACAAAGCAACATAAATACAATTTAATAAAGCATAGGTTAAAACAACATAAATACAATTTAAGAAAGCATAGGATAAAACTACATAAATACATTTTAATAAAGCATAGGATAAAACAACATAAATACAATTTAATAAAGCATAGTTTAAAACAACAAAAATACAATTTAATAAAGCATAGGATAAAACCACAAAAATACAATTTAATAAAGCATAGGATAAAACAACATAAATACAATTTAATAAAGCATAGGTTAAAACAACATAAATACAATTTAATAAAGCATAGGATAAAACAACATAAATTCAATTTAATAAAGCATAAGATAAAACAACATGAATAAAATTTAATAAAGCATCGGTTAAAACAACATAAATACAATTTAATAAAGCATAGGATAAAACAACATAAATACAATTTAATAAAGCATAGGTTAAAACAACATAAATACAATTTAATAAAGCATAGGATAAAATAACATAAATACAATTTAATAAAGCATAGGATAAAACAACATAAATAATTTTTAATAAAGCATAGGATAAAACCACATAAATACAATTTAATAAAGCATAGGATAAAACAACATAAACAAAATTTAATAAAGCATAGGTTAAAACAACATAAATACAATTTAATAAAGCATAGGATAAAACAACATAAATACAATTTAATAAAGCATAGGATAAAACATCATAAATACTTTTTAATAAAGCATAGGATAAAACCACATAAATGCAATTTAATAAAGCACAGGATAAAACAACATAAATACAATTTAATAAAGCATAGGATAAAACAACATAAATACAATTTAATAAAGCATAGGATAAAACAACATAAATACAATTTAATAAAGCATAGATAAAACAACATAAATACAATTTAATAAAGCATAGGTTAAAACAACATAAATACAATTTTATAAAGCATAGGATAAAACAACATAAATACAATTTAATAAAGCATAGGTTAAAACAACATAAATACAATTTAATAAAGCATAGGATAAAACAACATAAATACAATTTAATGAAACATAGGATAAACAACATAAATACAATTTAATAAAGCATAGGACAAAACAACATAAATACAATTTAATAAAGCATAGGATAAAACAACATAAATACAATTTAATGAAACATAGGATAAACAACATAAATACAACTTAATAAAGCATAGGACAAAACAACATAAATACAATTTAATAAAGCATATGTTAAAACAACATAAATACAATTTAATAAAGCATAGTTTAAAACAACATAAATACAATTTAATAAAGCATAGTTTAAAACAACATAAATACAATTTAATAAAGCATAGTTTAAAACAACATAAATACAATTTAATGAAGCATAGTTTAAAACAACATAAACACAATTTAAGAAAGCATAGGATAAAACTACATAAATACATTTTAATAAAGCATAGGATAAAACAACATAAATACAATTTAATAAACCATAGGATAAAACAACATAAATAAAATTTAATAAAGCATAGGTTAAAACAACATAAATACAATTTAATAAAGCATAGGATAAAACAACATAAATACAATTTAATAAAGCATAGGATAAAACTACATAAATACATTTTAATAAAGCATAGGATAAAACAACATAAATACAATTTAATAAAGCATAGGATAAAACAACATAAATAAAATTTAATAAAGCATAGGTTAAAACAACATAAATACAATTTAATAATGCATAGGATAAAACAACATAAATACAATTTAATAAAGCATATAAAGCATAGGATAAAACATCATAAATACTTTTTAATAAAGCATAGGATAAAACCACATAAATGCAATTTAATAAAGCACATGATAAAACAACATAAATACAATTTAATAAAGCATAGGATAAAACAACATAAATACAATTTAATAAAGCATAGGATAAAACAACATAAATACAATTTAATAAAGCATAGGATAAAACAACATAAATACAATTTAATAAAGCATACGTTAAAACAACATAAATACAATTAAATAAAACATAGGATAAAACAACATAAATACAATTTAATAAAGCATAGGTTAAAACAACATAAATACAGTTTTATAAAGCATAGGATAAAACAACATAAATACAATTTAATAAAGCATAGGTTAAAACAACATAAATACAATTTAATAAAGCATAGGATAAAACAACATAAATTCAATTTAATAAAGCATAGTTTAAAACAACATAAATACAATTTAATAAAGCATAGTTTAAAACAACATAAATACAATTTAATACAGCATAGGATAAAACCACAAAAATACAATTTAATAAAGCATAGGATAAAACAACATAAATACAATTTAATAAAGCATAGGACAAAACAACATAAATACAATTTAATAAAGCATAGGATAAAACAACATAAATACTATTTAATAAAGCATACGTTAAAACAACATAAATACAATTAAATAAAGCATAGAATAAAACAACATAAATACAATTTAATAAAGCATAGGTTAAAACAACATAAATACAATTTAATAAAGCATAGGATAAAACAACATAAATACAATTTAATAAAGCATAGGTTAAAACAACATAAATACAATTTTATAAAGCATAGGATAAAACAACATAAATACAATTTAATAAAGCATAGGTTAAAACAACATAAATACAATTTAATAAAGCATAGGATAAAACAACATAAATTCAATTTAATAAAGCAGAAGATAAAACAACATGAATAAAATTTAATAAAGCATAGGTTAAAACAACATAAATACAATTTAATAAAGCATAGGATAAAACAACATAAATACAATTTAATAAAGCATAGGTTAAAACAACATAAATACAATTTAATAAAGCATAGGATAAAACAACATAAATGCAATTTAATAAAGCATAGGATAAAACAACATAAATAAAATTTAATAAAGCATAGGTTAAAACAACATAAATACAATTTAAAAAGCGTAGGACAAAAGAACATAAATACAATTTAATAAAGCATAGTTTAAAACAACATAAATACAATTTAATAAAGCATAGGATAAAACCACAGAAATACAATTTAATAAAGCATAGGATAAAACAACATAAATACAATTTAATAAAGCATAGGACAAAGCAACATAAATACAATTTAATAAAGCATAGGTTAAAACAACATAAATACAATTTAAGAAAGCATAGGATAAAACTACATAAATACATTTTAATAAAGCATAGGATAAAACAACATAAATACAATTTAATAAAGCATAGTTTAAAACAACAAAAATACAATTTAATAAAGCATAGGATAAAACCACAAAAATACAATTTAATAAAGCATAGGATAAAACAACATAAATACAATTTAATAAAGCATAGGTTAAAACAACATAAATACAATTTAATAAAGCATAGGATAAAACAACATAAATTCAATTTAATAAAGCATAAGATAAAACAACATGAATAAAATTTAATAAAGCATCGGTTAAAACAACATAAATACAATTTAATAAAGCATAGGATAAAACAACATAAATACAATTTAATAAAGCATAGGTTAAAACAACATAAATACAATTTAATAAAGCATAGGATAAAATAACATAAATACAATTTAATAAAGCATAGGATAAAACAACATAAATAATTTTTAATAAAGCATAGGATAAAACCACATAAATACAATTTAATAAAGCATAGGATAAAACAACATAAACAAAATTTAATAAAGCATAGGTTAAAACAACATAAATACAATTTAATAAAGCATAGGATAAAACAACATAAATACAATTTAATAAAGCATAGGATAAAACATCATAAATACTTTTTAATAAAGCATAGGATAAAACCACATAAATGCAATTTAATAAAGCACAGGATAAAACAACATAAATACAATTTAATAAAGCATAGGATAAAACAACATAAATACAATTTAATAAAGCATAGGATAAAACAACATAAATACAATTTAATAAAGCATAGATAAAACAACATAAATACAATTTAATAAAGCATAGGTTAAAACAACATAAATACAATTTTATAAAGCATAGGATAAAACAACATAAATACAATTTAATAAAGCATAGGTTAAAACAACATAAATACAATTTAATAAAGCATAGGATAAAACAACATAAATACAATTTAATGAAACATAGGATAAACAACATAAATACAATTTAATAAAGCATAGGACAAAACAACATAAATACAATTTAATAAAGCATAGGATAAAACAACATAAATACAATTTAATGAAACATAGGATAAACAACATAAATACAACTTAATAAAGCATAGGACAAAACAACATAAATACAATTTAATAAAGCATATGTTAAAACAACATAAATACAATTTAATAAAGCATAGTTTAAAACAACATAAATACAATTTAATAAAGCATAGTTTAAAACAACATAAATACAATTTAATAAAGCATAGTTTAAAACAACATAAATACAATTTAATGAAGCATAGTTTAAAACAACATAAACACAATTTAAGAAAGCATAGGATAAAACTACATAAATACATTTTAATAAAGCATAGGATAAAACAACATAAATACAATTTAATAAACCATAGGATAAAACAACATAAATAAAATTTAATAAAGCATAGGTTAAAACAACATAAATACAATTTAATAAAGCATAGGATAAAACAACATAAATACAATTTAATAAAGCATAGGATAAAACTACATAAATACATTTTAATAAAGCATAGGATAAAACAACATAAATACAATTTAATAAAGCATAGGATAAAACAACATAAATAAAATTTAATAAAGCATAGGTTAAAACAACATAAATACAATTTAATAATGCATAGGATAAAACAACATAAATACAATTTAATAAAGCATATAAAGCATAGGATAAAACATCATAAATACTTTTTAATAAAGCATAGGATAAAACCACATAAATGCAATTTAATAAAGCACATGATAAAACAACATAAATACAATTTAATAAAGCATAGGATAAAACAACATAAATACAATTTAATAAAGCATAGGATAAAACAACATAAATACAATTTAATAAAGCATAGGATAAAACAACATAAATACAATTTAATAAAGCATACGTTAAAACAACATAAATACAATTAAATAAAACATAGGATAAAACAACATAAATACAATTTAATAAAGCATAGGTTAAAACAACATAAATACAGTTTTATAAAGCATAGGATAAAACAACATAAATACAATTTAATAAAGCATAGGTTAAAACAACATAAATACAATTTAATAAAGCATAGGATAAAACAACATAAATTCAATTTAATAAAGCATAGTTTAAAACAACATAAATACAATTTAATAAAGCATAGTTTAAAACAACATAAATACAATTTAATACAGCATAGGATAAAACCACAAAAATACAATTTAATAAAGCATAGGATAAAACAACATAAATACAATTTAATAAAGCATAGGACAAAACAACATAAATACAATTTAATAAAGCATAGGATAAAACAACATAAATACAATTTAATGAAACATAGGATAAACAACATAAATACAATTTAATAAAGCATAGGACAAAACAACATAAATACAATTTAATAAAGCATATGTTAAAACAACATAAATACAATTTAATAAAGCATAAGTTAAAACAACATGAATATAATTTAGTAAAGCATAAGATAAAACAACATGAATACAATTTAATAAAGCATAGGATAAAACAACATAAATGCAATTTAATAAAGCATAGGCTAAAACTACATAAATACAATTTAATAAAGCATAGGATAAAACAAATTAAATACAATTTAATAAAGCATAGGATAAAACAAATTAAATACAATTTAATAAAGCATAGGATAAAACAACATAAATATTTTTTAATAAAGCATAGGATAAAACCACATAAATACAATTTAATAAAGCATAGGATAAAACAACATAAATAAAATTTAATAAAGCATAGGTTAAAACAACATAAATACAATTTAATAAAGCATAAGATAAAACAACATGAATAAAATTTAATAAAGCATAGGTTAAAACAACATAAATATAATTTAGTAAAGCATAAGATAAAACAACATGAATACAATTTAATAAAGCATAGGTTAAAACAACATAAATACAATTTAATAAAGCATAGGATAAAACAACATAAATACAATTTAATAAAGCATAGGATAAAACATCATAAATACTTTTTAATAAAGCATAGGATAAAACCACATAAATGCAATTTAATAAAGCACAGGATAAAACAACATAAATACAATTTAATAAAGCATAGGATAAAACAACATAAATACAATTTAATAAAGCATAGGATAAAACAACATAAATACAATTTAATAAAGCATAGGATAAAACAACATAAATACAATTTAATAAAGCATAGGTTAAAACAACATAAATACAATTTTATAAAGCATAGGATAAAACAACATAAATGCAATTTAATAAAGCACAGGATAAAACAACATAAATACAATTTAATAAAGCATAGGATAAAACAACATAAATACAATTTAATAAAGCATAGGACAAAACAACATAAATACAATTTAATAAAGCATAGGATAAACAACATAAATACAATTTAATAAAGCATAGGACAAAACAACATAAATACAATTTAATAAAGCATAGGATAAAACAACATAAATACAATTTAATGAAACATAGGATAAACAACATAAATACAACTTAATAAAGCATAGGACAAAACAACATAAATACAATTTAATAAAGCATATGTTAAAACAACATAAATACAATTTAATAAAGCATAGTTTAAAACAACATAAATACAATTTAATAAAGCATAGTTTAAAACAACATAAATACAATTTAATAAAGCATAGTTTAAAACAACATAAATACAATTTAATAAAGCATAGTTTAAAACAACATAAACACAATTTAAGAAAGCATAGGATAAAACTACATAAATACATTTTAATAAAGCATAGGATAAAACAACATAAATACAATTTAATAAAGCATAGGATAAAACAACATAAATAAAATTTAATAAAGCATAGGTTAAAACAACATAAATACAATTTAATAAAGCATAGGATAAAACAACATAAATACAATTTAATAAAGCATAGGATAAAACAACATAAATAATTTTTTATAAAGCATAGGATAAAACCACATAAATACAATTTAATAAAGCATAGGATAAAACAACATAAATAAAATTTAATAAAGCATAGGTTAAAACAACATAAATACAATTTAATAATGCATAGGATAAAACAACATAAATACAATTTAATAAAGCATAGGATAAAACAACATAAATAAAAATTAATAAAGCATAGGATAAAACAACATAAATACTATTTAATAAAGCATACGTTAAAACAACATAAATGCAATTAAATAAAGCATAGAATAAAACAACATAAATACAATTTAATAAAGCATAGGTTAAAACAACATAAATACAATTTTATAAAGCATAGGATAAAACAACATAAATACAATTTAATAAAGCATAGGTTAAAACAACATAAATACAATTTTATAAAGCATAGGATAAAACAACATAAATACAATTTAATAAAGCATAGGTTAAAACAACATAAATACAATTTAATAAAGCATAGGATAAAACAACATAAATTCAATTTAATAAAGCATAAGATAAAACAACATGAATAAAATTTAATAAAGCATAGGTTAAAACAACATAAATACAATTTAATAAAGCATAGGATAAAACAACATAAATACAATTTAATAAAGCATAGGTTAAAACAACATAAATACAATTTAATAAAGCATAGGATAAAACAACATAAATTCAATTTAATAAAGCATAAGATAAAACAACATGAATAAAATTTAATAAAGCATCGGTTAAAACAACATAAATACAATTTAATAAAGCATAGGATAAAACAACATACATACAATTTAATAAAGCATAGGTTAAAACAACATAAATACAATTTAATAAAGCATAGGATAAAATAACATAAATACAATTTAATAAAGCATAGGATAAAACAACATAAATAATTTTTAATAAAGCATAGGATAAAACCACATAAATACAATTTAATAAAGCATAGGATAAAACAACATAAACAAAATTTAATAAAGCATAGGTTAAAACAACATAAATACAATTTAATAAAGCATAGGATAAAACAACATAAATACAATTTAATAAAGCATAGGATAAAACATCATAAATACTTTTTAATAAAGCATAGGATAAAACCACATAAATGCAATTTAATAAAGCACAGGATAAAACAACATAAATACAATTTAATAAAGCATAGGATAAAACAACATAAATACAATTTAATAAAGCATAGGATAAAACAACATAAATACAATTTAATAAAGCATAGGATAAAACAACATAAATACAATTTAATAAAGCATAGGTTAAAACAACATAAATACAATTTTATAAAGCATAGGATAAAACAACATAAATACAATTTAATAAAGCATAGGTTAAAACAACATAAATACAATTTAATAAAGCATAGGATAAAACAACATAAATTCAATTTAATAAAGCATAGTTTAAAACAACATAAATACAATTTAATAAAGCATAGTTTAAAACAACATAAATACAATTTAATAAAGCATAGGATAAAACCACAAAAATACAATTTAATAAAGCATAGGATAAAACAACATAAATACAATTTAATAAAGCATAGGACAAAACAACATAAATACAATTTAATAAAGCATAGGATAAAACAACATAAATACAATTTAATGAAACATAGGATAAACAACATAAATACAACTTAATAAAGCATAGGACAAAACAACATAAATACAATTTAATAAAGCATATGTTAAAACAACATAAATACAATTTAATAAAGCATAGTTTAAAACAACATAAATATAATTTAATAAAGCATAGTTTAAAACAACATAAATACAATTTAATAAAGCATAGTTTAAAACAACATAAATACAATTTAATAAAGCATAGTTTAAAACAACATAAACACAATTTAAGAAAGCATAGGATAAAACTACATAAATACATTTTAATAAAGCATAGGCTAAAACTACATAAATACAATTTAATAAAGCATAGGATAAAACAAATTAAATACAATTTAATAAAGCATAGGATAAAACAAATTAAATACAATTTAATAAAGCATAGGATAAAACAACATAAATATTTTTTAATAAAGCATAGGATAAAACCACATAAATACAATTTAATAAAGCATAGGATAAAACAACATAAATAAAATTTAATAAAGCATAGGTTAAAACAACATAAATACAATTTAATAAAGCATAGGATAAAACAACATAAATACAATTTAATAAAGCATAGGATAAAACAACATAAATAATTTTTTATAAAGCATAGGATAAAACCACATAAATACAATTTAATAAAGCATAGGATAAAACAACATAAATAAAATTTAATAAAGCATAGGTTAAAACAACATAAATACAATTTAATAATGCATAGGATAAAACAACATAAATACAATTTAATAAAGCATAGGATAAAACATCATAAATACTTTTTAATAAAGCATAGGATAAAACCACATAAATGCAATTTAATAAAGCACATGATAAAACAACATAAATACAATTTAATAAAGCATGGGATAAAACAACATAAATACAATTTACTAAAGCATAGGATAAAACAACATAAATACAATTTAATAAAGCATAGGATAAAACAACATAAATACAATTTAATAAAGCATACGTTAAAACAACATAAATACAATTAAATAAAGCATAGGATAAAACAACATAAATACAATTTAATAAAGCATAGGTTAAAACAACATAAATACAATTTTATAAAGCATAGGATAAAACAACATAAATACAATTTAATAAAGCATAGGTTAAAACAACATAAATACAATTTAATAAAGCATAGGATAAAACAACATAAATTCAATTTAATAAAGCATAGTTGAAAACAACATAAATACAATTTAATAAAGCGTAGGACAAAAGAACATAAATACAATTTAATAAAGCATAGTTTAAAACAACATAAATACAATTTAGTAAAGCATAGGATAAAACCACAGAAATACAATTTAATAAAGCATAGGATAAAACAACATAAATACAATTTAATAAAGCATAGGACAAAGCAACATAAATACAATTTAATAAAGCATAGGATAAAACAACATAAATACAATTTAATGAAACATAGGATAAACAACATAAATACAATTTAAGAAAGCATAGGACAAAACAACATAAATACAATTTAATAAAGCATATGTTAAAACAACATAAATACAATTTAATAAAGCATAAGATAAAACAACATGAATATAATTTAGTAAAGCATAAGATAAAACAACATGAATACAATTTAATAAAGCATAGGTTAAAACAACATAAATACAATTTAAGAAAGCATAGGATAAAACTACATAAATACATTTTAATAAAGCATAGGATAAAACAACATAAATACAATTTAATAAAGCATAGGATAAAACAACATAAATAAAATTTAATAAAGCATAGGTTAAAACAACATAAATACAATTTAATAAAGCATAGGATAAAACAACATAAATACAATTTAATAAAGCATAGGATAAAATAACATAAATAATTTTTAATAAAGCATAGGATAAAACCACATAAATACAATTTAATAAAGCATAGGATAAAACAACATAAATAAAAATTAATAAAGCATAGGTTAAAACAACATAAATACTTTTTAATAAAGCATAGGGTAAAACCACATAAATACAATTTAATAAAGCACAGGATAAAACAACATAAATACAATTTAATAAAGCATAGGATAAAACAACATAAATACAATTTAATAAAGCATAGGATAAAACAACATAAATACAATTTAATAAAGCATAGGATAAAACAACATAAATACTATTTAATAAAGCATAGGTTAAAACAACATAAATACAATTTTATAAAGCATAGGATAAAACAACATAAATACAATTTAATAAAGCATAGGTTAAAACAACATAAATACAATTTAATAAAGCATAGGATAAAACAACATAAATTCAATTTAATAAAGCATAAGATAAAACAACATGAATAAAATGTAATAAAGCATAGGTTAAAACAACATAAATACAATTTAATAAAGCATAGGATAAAACAACATAAATACAATTTAATAAAGCATAGGTTAAAACAACATAAATACAATTTAATAAAGCATAGGATAAAACAACATAAATTCAATTTAATAAAGCATAAGATAAAACAACATGAATAAAATTTAATAAAGCATCGGTTAAAAGAACATAAATACAATTTAATAAAGCATAGGATAAAACAACATAAATACAATTTAATAAAGCATAGGTTAAAACAACATAAATACAATTTAATAAAGCATAGGATAAAATAACATAAATACAATTTAATAAGGCATAGGATAAAACAACATAAATAATTTTTAATAAAGCATAGGATAAAACCACATAAATACAATTTAATAAAGCATAGGATAAAACAACATAAACAAAATTTAATAAAGCATAGGTTAAAACAACATAAATACAATTTAATAAAGCATAGGATAAAACAACATAAATACAATTTAATAAAGCATAGGATAAAACATCATAAATACTTTTTAATAAAGCATAGGATAAAACCACATAAATGCAATTTAATAAAGCACAGGATAAAACAACATAAATACAATTTAATAAAGCATAGGATAAAACAACATAAATACAATTTAATAAAGCATAGGATAAAACAACATAAATACAATTTAATAAAGCATAGGATAAAACAACATAAATACAATTTAATAAAGCATAGGTTAAAACAACATAAATACAATTTTATAAAGCATAGGATAAAACAACATAAATACAATTTAATAAAGCATAGGTTAAAACAACATAAATACAATTTAATAAAGCATAGGATAAAACAACATAAATTCAATTTAATAAAGCATAGTTTAAAACAACATAAATACAATTTAATAAAGCATAGTTTAAAACAACATAAATACAATTTAATAAAGCATAGGATAAAACCACAAAAATACAATTTAATAAAGCATAGGATAAAACAACATAAATACAATTTAATAAAGCATAGGACAAAACAACATAAATACAATTTAATAAAGCATAGGATAAAACAACATAAATACAATTTAATGAAACATAGGATAAAAAACATAAATACAATTTAATAAAGCATAGGACAAAACAACATAAATACAATTTAATAAAGCATAGGATAAAACAACATAAATACAATTTAATGAAACATAGGATAAACAACATAAATACAACTTAATAAAGCATAGGACAAAACAACATAAATACAATTTAATAAAGCATATGTTAAAACAACATAAATACAATTTAATAAAGCATAGTTTAAAACAACATAAATACAATTTAATAAAGCATAGTTTAAAACAACATAAATACAATTTAATAAAGCATAGTTTAAAACAACATAAATACAATTTAATGAAGCATAGTTTAAAACAACATAAACACAATTTAAGAAAGCATAGGATAAAACTACATAAATACATTTTAATAAAGCATAGGATAAAACAACATAAATACAATTTAATAAACCATAGGATAAAACAACATAAATAAAATTTAATAAAGCATAGGTTAAAACAACATAAATACAATTTATTAAAGCATAGGATAAAACAACATAAATACAATATAATAAAGCATAGGATAAAACTACATAAATACATTTTAATAAAGCATAGGATAAAACAACATAAATACAATTTAATAAAGCATAGGATAAAACAACATAAATAAAATTTAATAAAGCATAGGTTAAAACAACATAAATACAATTTAATAATGCATAGGATAAAACAACATAAATACAATTTAATTAAGCATATAAAGCATAGGATAAAACATCATAAATACTTTTTAATAAAGCATAGGATAAAACCACATAAATGCAATTTAATAAAGCACATGATAAAACAACATAAATACAATTTAATAAAGCATAGGATAAAACAACATAAATACAATTTAATAAAGCATAGGATAAAACAACATAAATACAATTTAATAAAGCATAGGATAAAACAACATAAATACAATTTAATAAAGCATACGTTAAAACAACATAAATACAATTAAATAAAACATAGGATAAAACAACATAAATACAATTTTATAAAGCATAGGATAAAACAACATAAATACAATTTAATAAAGCATAGGTTAAAACAACATAAATACAATTTAATAAAGCATAGGATAAAACAACATAAATTCAATTTAATAAAGCATAGTTTAAAACAACATAAATACAATTTAATAAAGCATAGTTTAAAACAACATAAATACAATTTAATAAAGCATTGGATAAAACCACAAAAATACAATTTAATAAAGCATAGGATAAAACAACATAAATACAATTTAATAAAGCATAGGACAAAACAACATAAATACAATTTAATAAAGCATACGTTAAAACAACATAAATACAATTAAATAAAGCATAGGATAAAACAACATAAATACAATTTAATAAAGCATAGGTTAAAACAACATAAATACAATTTTATAAAGCATAGGATAAAACAACATAAATACAATTTAATAAAGCATAGGTTAAAACAACATAAATACAATTTAATAAAGCATAGGATAAAACAACATAAATTCAATTTAATAAAGCATAGTTTAAAACAACATAAATACAATTTAATAAAGCGTAGGACAAAAGAACATAAATACAATTTAATAAAGCATAGTTTAAAACAATATAAATACAATTTAATAAAGCATAGGATAAAACCACAGAAATACAATTTAATAAAGCATAGGATAAAACAACATAAATACAATTTAATAAGGCATAGGACAAAGCAACATAAATACAATTTAATAAAGCATAGGATAAAACAACATAAATACAATTTAATGAAACATAGGATAAACAACATAAATACAATTTAAGAAAGCATAGGACAAAACAACATAAATACAATTTAATAAAGCATATGTTAAAACAACATAAATACAATTTAATAAAGCATAAGATAAAACAACATGAATATAATTTAGTAAAGCATAAGATAAAACAACATGAATACAATTTAATAAAGCATAGGTTAAAACAACATAAATACAATTTAAGAAAGCATAGGATAAAACTACATAAATACATTTTAATAAAGCATAGGATAAAACAACATAAATACAATTTAATAAAGCATAGGATAAAACAACATAAATAAAATTTAATAAAGCATAGGTTAAAACAACATAAATACAATTTAATAAAGCATAGGATAAAACAACATAAACACAATTTAATAAAGCATAGGATAAAATAACATAAATAATTTTTAATAAAGCATAGGATAAAACCACATAAATACAATTTAATAAAGCATAGGATAAAACAACATAAATAAAAATTAATAAAGCATAGGTTAAAACAACATAAATACTTTTTAATAAAGCATAGGGTACAACCACATAAATACAATTTAATAAAGCACAGGATAAAACATCATAAATACAATTTAATAAAGCATAGGATAAAACAACATAAATACAATTTAATAAAGCATAGGATAAAACAACATAAATACAATTTAATAAAGCATAGGATAAAACAACATAAATACTATTTAATAAAGCATACGTTAAAACAACATAAATACAATTAAATAAAGCATAGAATAAAACAACATAAATACAATTTAATAAAGCATAGGTTAAAACAACATAAATACAATTTTATAAAGCATAGGATAAAACAACATAAATACAATTTAATAAAGCATAGGTTAAAACAACATAAATACAATTTTATAAAGCATAGGATAAAACAACATAAATACAATTTAATAAAGCATAGGTTAAAACAACATAAATACAATTTAATAAAGCATAGGATAAAACAACATAAATTCAATTTAATAAAGCATAAGATAAAACAACATGAATAAAATTTAATAAAGCATAGGTTAAAACAACATAAATACAATTTAATAAAGCATAGGATAAAACAACATAAATACAATTTAATAAAGCATAGGTTAAAACAACATAAATACAATTTAATAAAGCATAGGATAAAACAACATAAATTCAATTTAATAAAGCATAAGATAAAACAACATGAATAAAATTTAATAAAGCATCGGTTAAAACAACATAAATACAATTTAATAAAGCATAGGATAAAACAACATAAATACAATTTAATAAAGCATAGGTTAAAACAACATAAATACAATTTAATAAAGCATAGGATAAAATAACATAAATACAATTTAATAAAGCATAGGATAAAAAAACATAAATAATTTTTAATAAAGCATAGGATAAAACCACATAAATACAATTTAATAAAGCATAGGATAAAACAACATAAACAAAATTTAATAAAGCATAGGTTAAAACAACATAAATACAATTTAATAAAGCATAGGATAAAACAACATAAATACAATTTAATAAAGCATAGGATAAAACATCATAAATACTTTTTAATAAAGCATAGGATAAAACCACATAAATGCAATTTAATAAAGCACAGGATAAAACAACATAAATACAATTTAATAAAGCATAGGATAAAACAACATAAATACAATTTAATAAAGCATAGGATAAAACAACATAAATACAATTTAATAAAGCATAGATAAAACAACATAAATACAATTTAATAAAGCATAGGTTAAAACAACATAAATACAATTTTATAAAGCATAGGATAAAACAACATAAATACAATTTAATAAAGCATAGGTTAAAACAACATAAATACAATTTAATACAGCATAGGATAAAACAACATAAATTCAATTTAATAAAGCATAGTTTAAAACAACATAAATACAATTTAATAAAGCATAGTTTAAAACAACAAAAATACAATTTAATAAAGCATAGGATAAAACCACAAAAATACAATTTAATAAAGCATAGGATAAAACAACATAAATACAATTTAATAAAGCATAGGTTAAAACAACATAAATACAATTTAATAAAGCATAGGATAAAACAACATAAATTCAATTTAATAAAGCATAAGATAAAACAACATGAATAAAATTTAATAAAGCATCGGTTAAAACAACATAAATAGAATTTAATAAAGCATAGGATAAAACAACATAAATACAATTTAATAAAGCATAGGTTAAAACAACATAAATACAATTTAATAAAGCATAGGATAAAATAACATAAATACAATTTAATAAAGCATAGGATAAAACAACATAAATAATTTTTAATAAAGCATAGGATAAAACCACATAAATACAATTTAATAAAGCATAGGATAAAACAACATAAACAAAATTTAATAAAGCATAGGTTAAAACAACATAAATACAATTTAATAAAGCATAGGATAAAACAACATAAATACAATTTAATAAAGCATAGGATAAAACATCATAAATACTTTTTAATAAAGCATAGGATAAAACCACATAAATGCAATTTAATAAAGCACAGGATAAAACAACATAAATACAATTTAATAAAGCATAGGATAAAACAACATAAATACAATTTAATAAAGCATAGGATAAAACAACATAAATACAATTTAATAAAGCATAGATAAAACAACATAAATACAATTTAATAAAGCATAGGTTAAAACAACATAAATACAATTTTATAAAGCATAGGATAAAACAACATAAATACAATTTAATAAAGCATAGGTTAAAACAACATAAATACAATTTAATAAAGCATAGGATAAAACAACATAAATACAATTTAATGAAACATAGGATAAACAACATAAATACAATTTAATAAAGCATAGGACAAAACAACATAAATACAATTTAATAAAGCATAGGATAAAACAACATAAATACAATTTAATGAAACATAGGATAAACAACATAAATACAACTTAATAAAGCATAGGACAAAACAACATAAATACAATTTAATAAAGCATATGTTAAAACAACATAAATACAATTTAATAAAGCATAGTTTAAAACAACATAAATACAATTTAATAAAGCATAGTTTAAAACAACATAAATACAATTTAATAAAGCATAGTTTAAAACAACATAAATACAATTTAATGAAGCATAGTTTAAAACAACATAAACACAATTTAAGAAAGCATAGGATAAAACTACATAAATACATTTTAATAAAGCATAGGATAAAACAACATAAATACAATTTAATAAACCATAGGATAAAACAACATAAATAAAATTTAATAAAGCATAGGTTAAAACAACATAAATACAATTTAATAAAGCATAGGATAAAACAACATAAATACAATTTAATAAAGCATAGGATAAAACTACATAAATACATTTTAATAAAGCATAGGATAAAACAACATAAATACAATTTAATAAAGCATAGGATAAAACAACATAAATAAAATTTAATAAAGCATAGGTTAAAACAACATAAATACAATTTAATAATGCATAGGATAAAACAACATAAATACAATTTAATAAAGCATATAAAGCATAGGATAAAACATCATAAATACTTTTTAATAAAGCATAGGATAAAACCACATAAATGCAATTTAATAAAGCACATGATAAAACAACATAAATACAATTTAATAAAGCATAGGATAAAACAACATAAATACAATTTAATAAAGCATAGGATAAAACAACATAAATACAATTTAATAAAGCATAGGATAAAACAACATAAATACAATTTAATAAAGCATACGTTAAAACAACATAAATACAATTAAATAAAACATAGGATAAAACAACATAAATACAATTTAATAAAGCATAGGTTAAAACAACATAAATACAATTTTATAAAGCATAGGATAAAACAACATAAATACAATTTAATAAAGCATAGGTTAAAACAACATAAATACAATTTAATAAAGCATAGGATAAAACAACATAAATTCAATTTAATAAAGCATAGTTTAAAACAACATAAATACAATTTAATAAAGCATAGTTTAAAACAACATAAATACAATTTAATACAGCATAGGATAAAACCACAAAAATACAATTTAATAAAGCATAGGATAAAACAACATAAATACAATTTAATAAAGCATAGGACAAAACAACATAAATACAATTTAATAAAGCATAGGATAAAACAACATAAATACAATTTAATGAAACATAGGATAAACAACATAAATACAATTTAATAAAGCATAGGACAAAACAACATAAATACAATTTAATAAAGCATATGTTAAAACAACATAAATACAATTTAATAAAGCATAAGTTAAAACAACATGAATATAATTTAGTAAAGCATAAGATAAAACAACATGAATACAATTTAATAAAGCATAGGATAAAACAACATAAATGCAATTTAATAAAGCATAGGCTAAAACTACATAAATACAATTTAATAAAGCATAGGATAAAACAAATTAAATACAATTTAATAAAGCATAGGATAAAACAAATTAAATACAATTTAATAAAGCATAGGATAAAACAACATAAATATTTTTTAATAAAGCATAGGATAAAACCACATAAATACAATTTAATAAAGCATAGGATAAAACAACATAAATAAAATTTAATAAAGCATAGGTTAAAACAACATAAATACAATTTAATAAAGCATAAGATAAAACAACATGAATAAAATTTAATAAAGCATAGGTTAAAACAACATAAATACAATTTAATAAAGCATAGGATAAAACAACATAAATACAATTTAATAAAGCATAGGATAAAACAACATAAATAAAATTTAATAAAGCATAGGTTAAAACAACATAAATACAATTTAATAAAGCGTAGGACAAAAGAACATAAATACAATTTAATAAAGCATAGTTTAAAACAACATAAATACAATTTAATAAAGCATAGGATAAAATCACAGAAATACAATTTAATAAAGCATAGGATAAAACAACATAAATACAATTTAATAAAGCATAGGACAAAGCAACATAAATACAATTTAATAAAGCATAGGATAAAATAACATAAATAATTTTTAATAAAGCATAGGATAAAACCACATAAATACAATTTAATAAAGCATAGGATAAAACAACATAAATAAAAATTAATAAAGCATAGGTTAAAACAACATAAATACTTTTTAATAAAGCATAGGATAAAACCACATAAATACAATTTAATAAAGCACAGGATAAAACAACATAAATACAATTTAATAAAGCATAGGATAAAACAACATAAATACAATTTAATAAAGCATAGGATAAAACAACATAAATACAATTTAATAAAGCATAGGATAAAACAACATAAATACTATTTAATAAAGCATACGTTAAAACAACATAAATACAATTAAATAAAGCATAGAATAAAACAACATAAATACAATTTAATAAAGCATAGGTTAAAACAACATAAATACAATTTAATAAAGCATAGGATAAAACAACATAAATACAATTTAATAAAGCATAGGTTAAAACAACATAAATACAATTTTATAAAGCATAGGATAAAACAACATAAATACAATTTAATAAAGCATAGGTTAAAACAACATAAATACAATTTAATAAAGCATAGGATAAAACAACATAAATTCAATTTAATAAAGCAGAAGATAAAACAACATGAATAAAATTTAATAAAGCATAGGTTAAAACAACATAAATACAATTTAATAAAGCATAGGATAAAACAACATAAATACAATTTAATAAAGCATAGGTTAAAACAACATAAATACAATTTAATAAAGCATAGGATAAAACAACATAAATGCAATTTAATAAAGCATAGGATAAAACAACATAAATAAAATTTAATAAAGCATAGATTAAAACAACATAAATACAATTTAAAAAGCGTAGGACAAAAGAACATAAATACAATTTAATAAAGCATATTTTAAAACAACATAAATACAATTTAATAAAGCATAGGATAAAACCACAGAAATACAATTTAATAAAGCATAGGATAAAACAACATAAATACAATTTAATAAAGCATAGGACAAAGCAACATAAATACAATTTAATAAAGCATAGGTTAAAACAACATAAATACAATTTAAGAAAGCATAGGATAAAACTACATAAATACATTTTAATAAAGCATAGGATAAAACAACATAAATACAATTTAATAAAGCATAGGATAAAACAACATAAATAAAATTTAATAAAGCATAGGTTAAAACAACATAAATACAATTTAATAAAGCATAGGATAAAACTACATAAATACAATTTAATAAAGCATAGGTTAAAACAACATAAATACAATTTAATAAAGCATAGGATAAAACAACATAAATGCAATTTAATAAAGCATAGGATAAAACAACATAAATAAAATTTAATAAAGCATAGGTTAAAACAACATAAATACAATTTAATAAAGCGTAGGACAAAAGAACATAAATACAATTTAATAAAGCATAGTTTAAAACAACATAAATACAATTTAATAAAGAATAGGATAAAACCACAGAAATACAATTTAATAAAGCATAGGATAAAACAACATAAATACAATTTAATGAAACATAGGATAAACAACATAAATACAATTTAAGAAAGCATAGGACAAAACAACATAAATACAATTTAATAAAGCATATGTTAAAACAACATAAATACAATTTAATAAAGCATAAGATAAAACAACATGAATATAATTTAGTAAAGCATAAGATAAAACAACATGAATACAATTTAATAAAGCATAGGTTAAAACAACATAAATACAATTTAATAAAGCATAGTTTAAAACAACATAAATACAATTTAATAAAGCATAGTTTAAAACAACATAAATACAATTTAATAAAGCATAGTTTAAAACAACATAAATACAATTTAATAAAGCATTAGATAAAACAACATGAATATAATTTAGTAAAGCATAAGATAAAACAACATGAATACAATTTAATAAAGCATAGGATAAAACAACATAAATAATATTTAATAAAGCATAGGTTAAAACAACATTAATACAATTTAATAAAGCATAGTTTAAAACAACATAAATACAATTTAATAAAGCATAGGATAAAACATCATAAATACAATTTAATAAAGCATAGGATAAAACAACATAAATTCAATTTAATAAAGCATAGTTTAAAACAACATAAATACAATTTAATAAAGCATAGTTTAAAACAACATAAATACAATTTAATACAGCATAGGATAAAACCACAAAAATACAATTTAATAAAGCATAGGATAAAACAACATAAATTCAATTTAATAAAGCATAGTTTAAAACAACATAAATACAATTTAATAAAGCATAGTTTAAAACAACATAAATACAATTTAATACAGCATAGGATAAAACCACAAAAATACAATTTAATAAAGCATAGGATAAAACAACATAAATACAATTTAATAAAGCATAGGACAAAACAACATAAATACAATTTAATAAAGCATAGGATAAAACAACATAAATACAATTTAATGAAACATAGGATAAACAACATAAATACAATTTAATAAAGCATAGGACAAAACAACATAAATACAATTTAATAAAGCATATGTTAAAACAACATAAATACAATTTAATAAAGCATAAGTTAAAACAACATGAATATAATTTAGTAAAGCATAAGATAAAACAACATGAATACAATTTAATAAAGCATAGGATAAAACAACATAAATGCAATTTAATAAAGCATAGGCTAAAACTACATAAATACAATTTAATAAAGCATAGGATAAAACAAATTAAATACAATTTAATAAAGCATAGGATAAAACAAATTAAATACAATTTAATAAAGCATAGGATAAAACAACATAAATATTTTTTAATAAAGCATAGGATAAAACCACATAAATACAATTTAATAAAGCATAGGATAAAACAACATAAATAAAATTTAATAAAGCATAGGTTAAAACAACATAAATACAATTTAATAAAGCATAAGATAAAACAACATGAATAAAATTTAATAAAGCATAGGTTAAAACAACATAAATACAATTTAATAAAGCATAGGATAAAACAACATAAATACAATTTAATAAAGCATAGGATAAAACAACATAAATAAAATTTAATAAAGCATAGGTTAAAACAACATAAATACAATTTAATAAAGCGTAGGACAAAAGAACATAAATACAATTTAATAAAGCATAGTTTAAAACAACATAAATACAATTTAATAAAGCATAGGATAAAATCACAGAAATACAATTTAATAAAGCATAGGATAAAACAACATAAATACAATTTAATAAAGCATAGGACAAAGCAACATAAATACAATTTAATAAAGCATAGGATAAAATAACATAAATAATTTTTAATAAAGCATAGGATAAAACCACATAAATACAATTTAATAAAGCATAGGATAAAACAACATAAATAAAAATTAATAAAGCATAGGTTAAAACAACATAAATACTTTTTAATAAAGCATAGGATAAAACCACATAAATACAATTTAATAAAGCACAGGATAAAACAACATAAATACAATTTAATAAAGCATAGGATAAAACAACATAAATACAATTTAATAAAGCATAGGATAAAACAACATAAATACAATTTAATAAAGCATAGGATAAAACAACATAAATACTATTTAATAAAGCATACGTTAAAACAACATAAATACAATTAAATAAAGCATAGAATAAAACAACATAAATACAATTTAATAAAGCATAGGTTAAAACAACATAAATACAATTTAATAAAGCATAGGATAAAACAACATAAATACAATTTAATAAAGCATAGGTTAAAACAACATAAATACAATTTTATAAAGCATAGGATAAAACAACATAAATACAATTTAATAAAGCATAGGTTAAAACAACATAAATACAATTTAATAAAGCATAGGATAAAACAACATAAATTCAATTTAATAAAGCAGAAGATAAAACAACATGAATAAAATTTAATAAAGCATAGGTTAAAACAACATAAATACAATTTAATAAAGCATAGGATAAAACAACATAAATACAATTTAATAAAGCATAGGTTAAAACAACATAAATACAATTTAATAAAGCATAGGATAAAACAACATAAATGCAATTTAATAAAGCATAGGATAAAACAACATAAATAAAATTTAATAAAGCATAGGTTAAAACAACATAAATACAATTTAAAAAGCGTAGGAAAAAAGAACATAAATACAATTTAATAAAGCATATTTTAAAACAACATAAATACAATTTAATAAAGCATAGGATAAAACCACAGAAATACAATTTAATAAAGCATAGGATAAAACAACATAAATACAATTTAATAAAGCATAGGACAAAGCAACATAAATACAATTTAATAAAGCATAGGTTAAAACAACATAAATACAATTTAAGAAAGCATAGGATAAAACTACATAAATACATTTTAATAAAGCATAGGATAAAAAAACATAAATACAATTTAATAAAGCATAGGATAAAACAACATAAATAAAATTTAATAAAGCATAGGTTAAAACAACATAAATACAATTTAATAAAGCATAGGATAAAACAACATAAATACAATTTAATAAAGCATAGGTTAAAACAACATAAATACAATTTAATAAAGCATAGGATAAAACAACATAAATGCAATTTAATAAAGCATAGGATAAAACAACATAAATAAAATTTAATAAAGCATAGGTTAAAACAACATAAATACAATTTAATAAAGCGTAGGACAAAAGAACATAAATACAATTTAATAAAGCATAGTTTAAAACAACATAAATACAATTTAATAAAGAATAGGATAAAACCACAGAAATACAATTTAATAAAGCATAGGATAAAACAACATAAATACAATTTAATGAAACATAGGATAAACAACATAAATACAATTTAAGAAAGCATAGGACAAAACAACATAAATACAATTTAATAAAGCATATGTTAAAACAACATAAATACAATTTAATAAAGCATAAGATAAAACAACATGAATATAATTTAGTAAAGCATAAGATAAAACAACATGAATACAATTTAATAAAGCATAGGTTAAAACAACATAAATACAATTTAATAAAGCATAGTTTAAAACAACATAAATACAATTTAATAAAGCATAGTTTAAAACAACATAAATACAATTTAATAAAGCATAGTTTAAAACAACATAAATACAATTTAATAAAGCATTAGATAAAACAACATGAATATAATTTAGTAAAGCATAAGATAAAACAACATGAATACAATTTAATAAAGCATAGGATAAAACAACATAAATAATATTTAATAAAGCATAGGTTAAAACAACATTAATACAATTTAATAAAGCATAGTTTAAAACAACATAAATACAATTTAATAAAGCATAGGATAAAACATCATAAATACAATATAATAAAGCATAGGATAAAACAACATAAATACAATTTAATAAAGCATAAGATAAAACAACATGAGTACAATTTAATAAAGCATAGATTAAAACAACATAAATACAATTTAATAAAGCATAGGATAAAACAACATAAATACAATTTAATAAAGCATAGGTTAAAACAACATAATACAATTTAATAAAGCATAGGATAAAACAACATAAATAAAATTTAATAAAGCATAAGATAAAACAACATAAATAAAATTTAATAAAGCATAGGTTAAAGCAACATAAATACAATTTAATAAAGCATAGGACAAAACACCATAAATACAATTTAATAAAGCATAGGATAAAACAACATAAATACAATTTAATGAAACATAGGATAAACAACATAAATAAAATTTAATAAAGCATAGGACAAAACAACATAAATACAATTTAATAAAGCATAGGAGAAAACAACATAAATACAATTTAATGAAACATAGGATAAACAACATAAATACAATTTAATAAAGCATAGGATAAAACAACATAAATACAATTTAATAAAGCATAGGATAAAACAACATAAATACAATTTAATAAAGCATAGGATAAAACAACATAAATACAATTTAATATAGCATAGGATAAAACAACATAAATACAATTTAATAAAGCATAGGATAAAACAACATAAATACAATTTAAGGAAACATAGGATAAACAACATAAATACAATTTAATAAAGCATAGGACAAAAACAACATAAATACAATTTAATAAAGCATATGTTAAACCAACATAAATACAATTTAATAAAGCATAAGATAAAACAACATGAATATAATTTAGTAAAGCATAAGATAAAACAACATGAATACAATTTAATAAAGCATAGGTTAAAACAACATAAATACAATTTAAGAAAGCATAGGATAAAACAACATAAATACATTTTAATAAAGCATAGGATAAAACAACATAAATACAATTTAATAAAGCATAGGTTAAAACAACATAAATATAATTTAATAAAGCATAGGACAAAACAACATAAATACAATTTAATAAAGCATAGGATAAAACAACATAAATACAATTTATAAAGCATAGGATAAAACAACATAAATACAATTTAATAAAGCATAGGATAAAACAACATAAATACAATTTAATAAAGCATAGGATAAAACAACATAAATACAATTTAATAAAGCATAGGCTAAAACTACATAAATAAAATTTAATAAAGCATAGGATAAAACAAATTAAATACAATTTAATAAAGCATAGGATAAAACAACATAAATTCAATTTAATAAAGCATAGGAGAAAACAACATAAATACAATTTAATAAAGCATAGGATAAAACAACATAAATACAATTTAATAAAGCATAAGATAAAACAACATGAATACAATTTAATAAAGCATAGGTTAAAACAACATAAATACAATTTAATAAAGCATAGGATAAAACAACATAAATACAATTTAATAAAGCATAGGTTAAAACAACATAAATACAATGTAATAAAGCATAGGATAAAACAACATAAATACAATTTATTAAAGCATAGGATAAAACAACATAAATAAAATTTAATAAAGCATAGGTTAAAACAACATAAATACAATTTAATAAAGCATAGGATAAAACAACATAAATACAATTTAATAAAGCATAGGATAAAACAACATAAATACTTTTTAATAAAGCATAGGATAAAACCACATAAATACAATTTAATAAAGCACGGGATAAAACAACATAAATACAATTTAATAAAGCATAGGATAAAACAACATAAATACAATTTAATAAAGCATAGGATAAAACAACATAAATACAATTTATTAAAGCATAGGTTAAAACAACATAAATACAATTAAATAAAGCATAGGATAAAACATCATAAATACAATTTAATAAAGCATAGGTTAAAGCAACATAAATACAATTTAATAAAGCATAGGATAAAACCACAGAAATACAATTTAGTAAAGCATAGGTTAAAACAACATAAATACAATTTAATAAAGCGTAGGACAAAACAACATAAATACAATTTAATAAAGCATAGTTTAAAACAACATAAACACAATTTAATAAAGCATAGGATAAAACAACATAAATACAATTTAATAAAGCATAAGATAAAACAACATGAGTACAATTTAATAAAGCATAGATTAAAACAACATAAATACAATTTAATAAAGCATAGGATAAAACAACATAAATACAATTTAATAAAGCATAGGTTAAAACAACATAATACAATTTAATAAAGCATAGGATAAAACAACATAAATAAAATGTAATAAAGCATAAGATAAAACAACATAAATAAAATTTAATAAAGCATAGGTTAAAGCAACATAAATACAATTTAATAAAGCATAGGACAAAACAACATAAATACAATTTAATAAAGCATAGGATAAAACAACATAAATACAATTTAATGAAACATAGGATAAACAACATAAATAAAATTTAATAAAGCATAGGACAAAACAACATAAATACAATTTAATAAAGCATAGGAGAAAACAACATAAATACAATTTAATGAAACATAGGATAAACAACATAAATACAATTTAATAAAGCATAGGATAAAACAACATAAATACAATTTAATAAAGCATAGGATAAAACAACATAAATACAATTTAATAAAGCATAGGATAAAACAACATAAATAAAATTTAATAAAGCATAGGATAAAACAACATAAATACAATTTAATAAAGCATAGGATAAAACAACATAAATACAATTTAATAAAGCATAGGTTAAAACAACATAAATACAATTTAATAAAGCATAGGACAAAACAACATAAATACAATTTAATAAAGCATAGGATAAAACAACATAAATACAATTTATAAAGCATAGGATAACACAACATAAATACAATTTAATAAAGCATAATACAAAACAACATAAATACAATTTAATAAAGCATAGGACAAAACAACATAAATACAATTTAATAAAGCATAGTTTAAAACAACCTTAATACAATTTAATAAAGAATAGGATAAAACCACAGAAATACAATTTAATATAGCATAGGATAAAACAACATAAATACAATTTAATAAAGCATAGGATAAAACAACATAAATACAATTTAAGGAAACATAGGATAAACAACATAAATACAATTTAATAAAGCATAGGACAAAACAACATAAATACAATTTAATAAAGCATATGTTAAACCAACATAAATACAATTTAATAAAGCATAAGATAAAACAACATGAATATAATTTAGTAAAGCATAAGATAAAACAACATGAATACAATTTAATAAAGCATAGGTTAAAACAACATAAATACAATTTAAGAAAGCATAGGATAAAACAACATAAATACATTTTAATAAAGCATAGGATAAAACAACATAAATACAATTTAATAAAGCATAGGTTAAAACAACATAAATATAATTTAATAAAGCATAGGACAAAACAACATAAATACAATTTAATAAAGCATAGGATAAAACAACATAAATACAATTTATAAAGCATAGGATAAAACAACATAAATACAATTTAATAAAGCATAGGATAAAACAACATAAATACAATTTAATAAAGCATAGGATAAAACAACATAAATACAATTTAATAAAGCATAGGCTAAAACTACATAAATAAAATTTAATAAAGCATAGGATAAAACAAATTAAATACAATTTAATAAAGCATAGGATAAAACAACATAAATTCAATTTAATAAAGCATAGGAGAAAACAACATAAATACAATTTAATAAAGCATAGGATAAAACAACATAAATACAATTTAATAAAGCATAAGATAAAACAACATGAATACAATTTAATAAAGCATAGGTTAAAACAACATAAATACAATTTAATAAAGCATAGGATAAAACAACATAAATACAATTTAATAAAGCATAGGTTAAAACAACATAAATACAATGTAATAAAGCATAGGATAAAACAACATAAATACAATTTATTAAAGCATAGGATAAAACAACATAAATAAAATTTAATAAAGCATAGGTTAAAACAACATAAATACAATTTAATAAAGCATAGGATAAAACAACATAAATACAATTTAATAAAGCATAGGATAAAACAACATAAATACTTTTTAATAAAGCATAGGATAAAACCACATAAATACAATTTAATAAAGCACGGGATAAAACAACATAAATACAATTTAATAAAGCATAGGATAAAACAACATAAATACAATTTAATAAAGCATAGGATAAAACAACATAAATACAATTTATTAAAGCATAGGTTAAAACAACATAAATACAATTAAATAAAGCATAGGATAAAACATCATAAATACAATTTAATAAAGCATAGGTTAAAGCAACATAAATACAATTTAATAAAGCATAGGATAAAACCACAGAAATACAATTTAGTAAAGCATAGGTTAAAACAACATAAATACAATTTAATAAAGCGTAGGACAAAACAACATAAATACAATTTAATAAAGCATAGTTTAAAACAACATAAACACAATTTAATAAAGCATAGGATAAAACCACAGAAATACAATTTAATAAAGCATAGGATAAAACAACATAAATACAATTTAATAAAGCATAGGACAAAACAACATAAATACAATTTAATAAAGCATAGGATAAAAAAACATAAATACAATTTAATGAAACATAGGATAAACAACATAAATACAATTTAATAAAGCATAGGACAAAACAACATAAATACAATTTAATAAAGCATATGTTAAAACAACATAAATACAATTTAATAAAGCATAGTTTAAAACAACATAAATACAATTTAATAAAGCATAGTTTAAAACAACATAAATACAATTTAATAAAGCATAGTTTAAAACAACATAAATACAATTTAATAAAGCATAGTTTAAAACAACATAAATACAATTTAATAAAGCATAGTTTAAAACAACATAAATACAATTTAATAAAGCATAGGATAAAACCACAGAAATACAATTAAATAATGCATAGGATAAAACAACATAAATACAATTTAATAAAGCATATGACAAAACAACATAAATACAATTTAATAAAGCATAGGCTAAAACAACATAAATACAATTTAATGAAACATAGGATAAACAACATAAATACAATTTAATAAAGCATAGGACAAAACAACATAAATACAATTTAATAAAGCATAGGATAAAACAACATAAATACAATTTAATGAAACATAGGATAAACAACATAAATACAATTTAATAAAGCATAGGACAAAACAACATAAATACAATTTAATAAAGCATAGGATAAAACAACATAAATACAATTTAATGAAACATAGGATAAACAACATAAATACAATTTAATAAAGCATAGGACAAAACAACATAAATACAATTTAATAAAGCATATGTTAAAACAACATAAATACAATTTAATAAAGCATAAGATAAAACAACATGAATATAATTTAGTAAAGCATAAGATAAAACAACATGAATACAATTTAATAAAGCATAGGTTAAAACAACATAAATACAATTTAAGAAAGCATAGGATAAAACTACATAAATACATTTTAATAAAGCATAGGATAAAACAACATAAATACAATTTAATAAAGCATAGGATAAAACAACATAAATAAAATTTAATAAAGCATAGGTTAAAACAACATAAATACAATTTAATAAAGCATAGGATAAAACAACATAAATACAATTTAATAAAGCATAGGATAAAACCACATAAATAATTTTTAATAAAGCATAGGATAAAACCACATAAATACAATTTAATAAAGCATAGGATAAAACAACATAAATAAAACTTAATAAAGCTTAGGTTAAAACAACATAAATACTTTTTAATAAAGCATAGGATAAAACCACATAAATACTATTTAATAAAGCACAGGATAAAACAACATAAATACAATTTAATAAAGCATAGGATAAAACAACATAAATACAATTTAATAAAGCATACGTTAAAACAACATAAATACAATTAAATAAAGCATAGAATAAAACAATATAAATACAATTTAATAAAGCATAGGTTAAAACAACATAAATACAATTTTATAAAGCATAGGATAAAACAACATAAATACAATTTAATAAAGCATAGGTTAAAACAACATAAATACAATTTTATAAAGCATAGGATAAAACAACATAAATACAATTTAATAAAGCATAGGTTAAAACAACATAAATACAATTTAATAAAGCACAGGATAAAACAACATAAATAAAATTTAATAAAGCATAGGATAAAACAACATTAATAAAATTTAATACAGCATAGGATAAAACAACGTAAATACAATTTAATAAAGCATAGGAAAAAAAACAACATAAATAAAATTTAATACAGCATAGGATAAAACAACATAAATACAATTTAATAAAGCATAGGATAAAACAACATAAATACAATTTAAT
Source organism: Phyllobates terribilis (assembly GCF_046119375.1). NCBI lineage: Eukaryota > Metazoa > Chordata > Amphibia > Anura > Dendrobatidae > Phyllobates > Phyllobates terribilis. Next base: position 4,082,808 of record NW_027362778.1, read on the forward strand.
AAAGCATAGGATAAAACAACATAAATACAATTTAATAAAGCATAGGATAAAACAACATAAATACAATTTAATAAAGCATAGGACAAAACAACATAAATACAATTTAATAAAGCATATGTTAAAACAACATAAATACAATTTAATAAAGCATAGTTTAAAACAACATAAATACAATTTAATAAAGCATAGTTTAAAACAACATAAATACAATTTAATAAAGCATAGTTTAAAACAACATAAATACAATTTAATAAAGCATAGTTTAAAACAACATAAATACAATTTAATAAAGCATTAGATAAAACAACATGAATATAATTTAGTAAAGCATAAGATAAAACAACATAAATACAATTTAATAAAGCATAGGATAAAACATCATAAATACAATTTAATAAAGCATAGGATAAAACAACATAAATACAATTTAATAAAGCATAAGATAAAACAACATGAGTACAATTTAATAAAGCATAGATTAAAACAACATAAATACAATTTAATAAAGCATAGGATAAAACAACATAAATACAATTTAATAAAGCATAGGTTAAAACAACATAGTGCAATTTAATAAAGCATAGGATAAAACAACATAAATAAAATTTAATAAAGCATAAGATAAAACAACATAAATAAAATTTAATAAAGCATAGGTTAAAGCAACATAAATACAATTTAATAAAGCATAGGAGAAAACAACATAAATACAATTTAATAAAGCATAGGATAAAACAACATAAATACAATTTAATGAAACATAGGATAAACAACATAAATAAAATTTAATAAAGCATAGGACAAAACAACATAAATACAATTTAATAAAGCATAGGAGAAAACAACATAAATACAATTTAATAAAGCATAGGATAAAACAACATAAATACAATTTAATAAAGCATAGGATAAAACAACATAAATAAAATTTAATTAAGCATAGGATAAAACAACATAAATACAATTTAATAAAGCATAGGATAAAACAACATAAATACAATTTAATAAAGCATAGGTTAAAACAACATAAATACAATTTAATAAAGCATAGGACAAAACAACATAAATACAATTTAATAAAGCATAGGATAAAACAACATAAATACAATTTATAAAGCATAGGATAACACAACATAAATACAATTTAATAAAGCATAGGACAAAACAACATAAATACAATTTAATAAAGCATAGGACAAAACAACATAAATACAATTTAATAAAGCATAGTTTAAAACAACCTTAATACAATTTAATAAAGAATAGGATAAAACCACAGAAATACAATTTAATATAGCATAGGATAAAACAACATAAATACAATTTAATAAAGCATAGGTTAAAACAACATAAATATAATTTAATAAAGCATAGGACAAAACAACATAAATACAATTTAATAAAGCATAGGATAAAACAACATAAATACAATTTATAAAGCATAGGATAAAACAACATAAATACAATTTAATAAAGCATAGGATAAAACAACATAAATACAATTTAATAAAGCATAGGATAAAACAACATAAATACAATTTAATAAAGCATAGGCTAAAACTACATAAATAAAATTTAATAAAGCATAGGATAAAACAAATTAAATACAATTTAATAAAGCATAGGATAAAACAACATAAATTCAATTTAATAAAGCATAGGAGAAAACAACATAAATACAATTTAATAAAGCATAGGATAAAACAACATAAATACAATTTAATAAAGCATAAGATAAAACAACATGAATACAATTTAATAAAGCATAGGTTAAAACAACATAAATACAATTTAATAAAGCATAGGATAAAACAACATAAATACAATTTAATAAAGCATAGGTTAAAACAACATAAATACAATGTAATAAAGCATAGGATAAAACAACATAAATACAATTTATTAAAGCATAGGATAAAACAACATAAATAAAATTTAATAAAGCATAGGTTAAAACAACATAAATACAATTTAATAAAGCATAGGATAAAACAACATAAATACAATTTAATAAAGCATAGGATAAAACAACATAAATACTTTTTAATAAAGCATAGGATAAAACCACATAAATACAATTTAATAAAGCACAGGATAAAACAACATAAATACAATTTAATAAAGCATAGGATAAAACAACATAAATACAATTTAATAAAGCATAGGATAAAACAACATAAATACAATTTATTAAAGCATAGGTTAAAACAACATAAATACAATTAAATAAAGCATAGGATAAAACATCATAAATACAATTTAATAAAGCATAGGTTAAAGCAACATAAATACAATTTAATAAAGCATAGGATAAAACCACAGAAATACAATTTAGTAAAGCATAGGTTAAAACAACATAAATACAATTTAATAAAGCGTAGGACAAAACAACATAAATACAATTTAATAAAGCATAGTTTAAAACAACATAAACACAATTTAATAAAGCATAGGATAAAACCACAGAAATACAATTTAATAAAGCATAGGATAAAACAACATAAATACAATTTAATAAAGCATAGGACAAAACAACATAAATACAATTTAATAAAGCATAGGATAAAAAAACATAAATACAATTTAATGAAACATAGGATAAACAACATAAATACAATTTAATAAAGCATAGGACAAAACAACATAAATACAATTTAATAAAGCATATGTTAAAACAACATAAATACAATTTAATAAAGCATAGTTTAAAACAACATAAATACAATTTAATAAAGCATAGTTTAAAACAACATAAATACAATTTAATAAAGCATAGTTTAAAACAACATAAATACAATTTAATAAAGCATAGTTTAAAACAACATAAATACAATTTAATAAAGCATAGGATAAAACCACAGAAATACAATTAAATAATGCATAGGATAAAACAACATAAATACAATTTAATAAAGCATATGACAAAACAACATAAATACAATTTAATAAAGCATAGGCTAAAACAACATAAATACAATTTAATGAAACATAGGATAAACAACATAAATACAATTTAATAAAGCATAGGACAAAACAACATAAATACAATTTAATAAAGCATAGGATAAAACAACATAAATATAATTTAATGAAACATAGGATAAACAACATAAATACAATTTAATAAAGCATAGGACAAAACAACATAAATACAATTTAATAAAGCATAGGATAAAACAACATAAATACAATTTAATGAAACATAGGATAAACAACATAAATACAATTTAATAAAGCATAGGACAAAACAACATAAATACAATTTAATAAAGCATATGTTAAAACAACATAAATACAATTTAATAAAGCATAAGATAAAACAACATGAATATAATTTAGTAAAGCATAAGATAAAACAACATAAATAAAATTTAATAAAGCATAGGTTAAAACAACATAAATACAATTTAATAAAGCATAGGATAAAACAACATAAATACAATTTAATAAAGCATAGGATAAAACAACATAAATACTTTTTAATAAAGCATAGGATAAAACCACATAAATACAATTTAATAAAGCACAGGATAAAACAACATAAATACAATTTAATAAAGCATAGGATAAAACCACATAAATACAATTTAATAAAGCACAGGATAAAACAACATAAATACAATTTAATAAAGCATAGGATAAAACCACATAAATACAATTTAATAAAGCACAGGATAAAACAACATAAATACAATTTAATAAAGCACAGGATAAAACAACATAAATGCAATTTATTAAAGCATAGGTTAAAACAACATAAATACAATTAAATAAAGCATAGGATAAAACATCATAAATACAATTTAATAAAGCATAGGTTAAAGCAACATAAATACAATTTAATAAAGCATAGGATAAAACCACAGAAATACAATTTAGTAAAGCATAGGTTAAAACAACATAAATACAATTTAACAAAGCGTAGGACAAAACAACATAAATACAATTTAATAAAGCATAGTTTAAAACAACATAAACACAATTTAATAAAGCATAGGATAAAACCACAGAAATACAATTTAATAAAGCATAGGATAAAACAACATAAATACAATTTAATAAAGCATAGGACAAAACAACATAAATACAATTTAATAAAGCATAGGATAAAAAAAACATAAATACAATTTAATGAAACATAGGATAAACAACATAAATACAATTTAATAAAGCATAGGACAAAACAACATAAATACAATTTAATAAAGCATATGTTAAAACAACATAAATACAATTTAATAAAGCATAGTTTAAAACAACATAAATACAATTTAATAAAGCATAGTTTAAAACAACATAAATACAATTTAATAAAGCATAGTTTAAAACAACATAAATACAATTTAATAAAGCATAGTTTAAAACAACATAAATACAATTTAATAAAGCATAGGATAAAACCACAGAAATACAATTAAATAATGCATAGGATAAAACAACATAAATACAATTTAATAAAGCATATGACAAAACAACATAAATACAATTTAATAAAGCATAGGCTAAAACAACATAAATACAATTTAATGAAACATAGGATAAACAACATAAATACAATTTAATAAAGCATAGGACAAAACAACATAAATACAATTTAATAAAGCATAGGATAAAACAACATAAATACAATTTAATGAAACATAGGATAAACAACATAAATACAATTTAATAAAGCATAGGACAAAACAACATAAATACAATTTAATAAAGCATAGGATAAAACAACATAAATACAATTTAATGAAACATAGGATAAACAACATAAATACAATTTAATAAAGCATATTACAAAACAACATAAATACAATTTAATAAAGCATATGTTAAAACAACATAAATACAATTTAATAAAGCATAAGATAAAACAACATGAATATAATTTAGTAAAGCATAAGATAAAACAACATGAATACAATTTAATAAAGCATAGGTTAAAACAACATAAATACAATTTAAGAAAGCATAGGATAAAACTACATAAATACATTTTAATAAAGCATAGGATAAAACAACATAAATACAATTTAATAAAGCATAGGATAAAACAACATAAATAAAATTTAATAAAGCATAGGTTAAAACAACATAAATACAATTTAATAAAGCATAGGATAAAACAACATAAATACAATTTAATAAAGCATAGGATAAAACCACATAAATAATTTTTAATAAAGCATAGGATAAAACCACATAAATACAATTTAATAAAGCATAGGATAAAAAAACATAAATACAATTTAATGAAACATAGGATAAACAACATAAATACAATTTAATAAAGCATAGGACAAAACAACATAAATACAATTTAATAAAGCATATGTTAAAACAACATAAATACAATTTAATAAAGCATAGTTTAAAACAACATAAATACAATTTAATAAAGCATAGTTTAAAACAACATAAATACAATTTAATAAAGCATAGTTTAAAACAACATAAATACAATTTAATAAAGCATAGTTTAAAACAACATAAATACAATTTAATAAAGCATAGGATAAAACCACAGAAATACAATTAAATAATGCATAGGATAAAACAACATAAATACAATTTAATAAAGCATATGACAAAACAACATAAATACAATTTAATAAAGCATAGGCTAAAACAACATAAATACAATTTAATGAAACATAGGATAAACAACATAAATACAATTTAATAAAGCATAGGACAAAACAACATAAATACAATTTAATAAAGCATAGGATAAAACAACATAAATACAATTTAATGAAACATAGGATAAACAACATAAATACAATTTAATAAAGCATAGTACAAAACAACATAAATACAATTTAATAAAGCATAGGATAAAACAACATAAATACAATTTAATGAAACATAGGATAAACAACATAAATACAATTTAATAAAGCATATTACAAAACAACATAAATACAATTTAATAAAGCATATGTTAAAACAACATAAATACAATTTAATAAAGCATAAGATAAAACAACATGAATATAATTTAGTAAAGCATAAGATAAAACAACATGAATACAATTTAATAAAGCATAGGATAAAACAACATAAATAAAAATTAATAAAGCATAGGTTAAAACAACATAAATACTTTTTAATAAAGCATAGGATAAAACCACATAAATACAATTTAATAAAGCACAGGATAAAACAACATAAATACAATTTAATAAAGCATAGGATAAAACAACATAAATACAATTTAATAAAGCATAGGATAAAACAACATAAATACAATTTAATAAAGCATAGGATAAAACAACATAAATACAATTTAATAAAGCATAAGATAAAACAACATGAATACAATTTAATAAAGCATAGGTTAAAACAACATAAATACAATTTAATAAAGCATAGGATAAAACAACATAAATACAATTTAATAAAGCATAGGTTAAAACAACATAAATACAATGTAATAAAGCATAGGATAAAACAACATAAATACAATTTATTATAGCATAGGATAAAACAACATAAATAAAATTTAATAAAGCATAGGTTAAAACAACATAAATACAATTTAATAAAGCATAGGATAAAACAACATAAATACAATTTAATAAAGCATAGGATAAAACAACATAAATACTTTTTAATAAAGCATAGGATAAAACCACATAAATACAATTTAATAAAGCACAGGATAAAACAACATAAATACAATTTAATAAAGCATAGGATAAAACAACATAAATACAATTTAATAAAGCATAGGATAAAACAACATAAATACAATTTATTAAAGCATAGGTTAAAACAACATAAATACAATTAAATAAAGCATAGGATAAAACATCATAAATACAATTTAATAAAGCATAGGTTAAAGCAACATAAATACAATTTAATAAAGCATAGGATAAAACCACAGAAATACAATTTAGTAAAGCATAGGTTAAAACAACATAAATACAATTTAATAAAGCGTAGGACAAAACAACATAAATACAATTTAATAAAGCATAGTTTAAAACAACATAAACACAATTTAATAAAGCATAGGATAAAACCACAGAAATACAATTTAATAAAGCATAGGATAAAACAACATAAATACAATTTAATAAAGCATAGGACAAAACAACATAAATACAATTTAATAAAGCATAGGATAAAAAAACATAAATACAATTTAATGAAACATAGGATAAACAACATAAATACAATTTAATAAAGCATAGGACAAAACAACATAAATACAATTTAATAAAGCATATGTTAAAACAACATAAATACAATTTAATAAAGCATAGTTTAAAACAACATAAATACAATTTAATAAAGCATAGTTTAAAACAACATAAATACAATTTAATAAAGCATAGTTTAAAACAACATAAATACAATTTAATAAAGCATAGTTTAAAACAACATAAATACAATTTAATAAAGCATAGGATAAAACCACAGAAATACAATTAAATAATGCATAGGATAAAACAACATAAATACAATTTAATAAAGCATATGACAAAACAACATAAATACAATTTAATAAAGCATAGGCTAAAACAACATAAATACAATTTAATGAAACATAGGATAAACAACATAAATACAATTTAATAAAGCATAGGACAAAACAACATAAATACAATTTAATAAAGCATAGGATAAAACAACATCAATACAATTTAATGAAACATAGGATAAACAACATAAATACAATTTAATAAAGCATAGGACAAAACAACATAAATACAATTTAATAAAGCATAGGATAAAACAACATAAATACAATTTAATGAAACATAGGATAAACAACATAAATACAATTTAATAAAGCATAGGACAAAACAACATAAATACAATTTAATAAAGCATATGTTAAAACAACATAAATACAATTTAATAAAGCATAAGATAAAACAACATGAATATAATTTAGTAAAGCATAAGATAAAACAACATAAATAAAATTTAATAAAGCATAGGTTAAAACAACATAAATACAATTTAATAAAGCATAGGATAAAACAACATAAATACAATTTAATAAAGCATAGGATAAAACAACATAAATACTTTTTAATAAAGCATAGGATAAAACCACTTAAATACAATTTAATAAAGCACAGGATAAAACAACATAAATACAATTTAATAAAGCATAGGATAAAACCACATAAATACAATTTAATAAAGCACAGGATAAAACAACATAAATACAATTTAATAAAGCATAGGATAAAACCACATAAATACAATTTAATAAAGCACAGGATAAAACAACATAAATACAATTTAATAAAGCACAGGATAAAACAACATAAATGCAATTTATTAAAGCATAGGTTAAAATAACATAAATACAATTAAATAAAGCATAGGATAAAACATCATAAATACAATTTAATAAAGCATAGGTTAAAGCAACATAAATACAATTTAATAAAGCATAGGATAAAACCACAGAAATACAATTTAGTAAAGCATAGGTTAAAACAACATAAATACAATTTAACAAAGCGTAGGACAAAACAACATAAATACAATTTAATAAAGCATAGTTTAAAACAACATAAACACAATTTAATAAAGCATAGGATAAAACCACAGAAATACAATTTAATAAAGCATAGGATAAAACAACATAAATACAATTTAATAAAGCATAGGACAAAACAACATAAATACAATTTAATAAAGCATAGGATAAAAAAAACATAAATACAATTTAATGAAACATAGGATAAACAACATAAATACAATTTAATAAAGCATAGGATAAAACAACATAAATACAATTTAATAAAGCATAGGTTAAAACAACATAAATACAATGTAATAAAGCATAGGATAAAACAACATAAATACAATTTATTAAAGCATAGGATAAAACAACATAAATAAAATTTAATAAAGCATAGGTTAAAACAACATAAATACAATTTAATAAAGCATAGGATAAAACAACATAAATACAATTTAATAAAGCATAGGATAAAACAACATAAATACTTTTTAATAAAGCATAGGATAAAACCACATAAATACAATTTAATAAAGCACAGGATAAAACAACATAAATACAATTTAATAAAGCATAGGATAAAACAACATAAATACAATTTAATAAAGCATAGGATAAAACAACATAAATACAATTTATTAAAGCATAGGTTAAAACAACATAAATACAATTAAATAAAGCATAGGATAAAACATCATAAATACAATTTAATAAAGCATAGGTTAAAGCAACATAAATACAATTTAATAAAGCATAGGATAAAACCACAGAAATACAATTTAGTAAAGCATAGGTTAAAACAACATAAATACAATTTAATAAAGCGTAGGACAAAACAACATAAATACAATTTAATAAAGCATAGTTTAAAACAACATAAACACAATTTAATAAAGCATAGGATAAAACCACAGAAATACAATTTAATAAAGCATAGGATAAAACAACATAAATACAATTTAATAAAGCATAGGACAAAACAACATAAATACAATTTAATAAAGCATAGGATAAAAAAACATAAATACAATTTAATGAAACATAGGATAAACAACATAAATACAATTTAATAAAGCATAGGACAAAACAACATAAATACAATTTAATAAAGCATATGTTAAAACAACATAAATACAATTTAATAAAGCATAGTTTAAAACAACATAAATACAATTTAATAAAGCATAGTTTAAAACAACATAAATACAATTTAATAAAGCATAGTTTAAAACAACATAAATACAATTTAATAAAGCATAGTTTAAAACAACATAAATACAATTTAATAAAGCATAGGATAAAACCACAGAAATACAATTAAATAATGCATAGGATAAAACAACATAAATACAATTTAATAAAGCATATGACAAAACAACATAAATACAATTTAATAAAGCATAGGCTAAAACAACATAAATACAATTTAATGAAACATAGGATAAACAACATAAATACAATTTAATAAAGCATAGGACAAAACAACATAAATACAATTTAATAAAGCATAGGATAAAACAACATAAATATAATTTAATGAAACATAGGATAAACAACATAAATACAATTTAATAAAGCATAGGACAAAACAACATAAATACAATTTAATAAAGCATAGGATAAAACAACATAAATACAATTTAATGAAACATAGGATAAACAACATAAATACAATTTAATAAAGCATAGGACAAAACAACATAAATACAATTTAATAAAGCATATGTTAAAACAACATAAATACAATTTAATAAAGCATAAGATAAAACAACATGAATATAATTTAGTAAAGCATAAGATAAAACAACATAAATAAAATTTAATAAAGCATAGGTTAAAACAACATAAATACAATTTAATAAAGCATAGGATAAAACAACATAAATACAATTTAATAAAGCATAGGATAAAACAACATAAATACTTTTTAATAAAGCATAGGATAAAACCACATAAATACAATTTAATAAAGCACAGGATAAAACAACATAAATACAATTTAATAAAGCATAGGATAAAACCACATAAATACAATTTAATAAAGCACAGGATAAAACAACATAAATACAATTTAATAAAGCATAGGATAAAACCACATAAATACAATTTAATAAAGCACAGGATAAAACAACATAAATACAATTTAATAAAGCACAGGATAAAACAACATAAATGCAATTTATTAAAGCATAGGTTAAAACAACATAAATACAATTAAATAAAGCATAGGATAAAACATCATAAATACAATTTAATAAAGCATAGGTTAAAGCAACATAAATACAATTTAATAAAGCATAGGATAAAACCACAGAAATACAATTTAGTAAAGCATAGGTTAAAACAACATAAATACAATTTAACAAAGCGTAGGACAAAACAACATAAATACAATTTAATAAAGCATAGTTTAAAACAACATAAACACAATTTAATAAAGCATAGGATAAAACCACAGAAATACAATTTAATAAAGCATAGGATAAAACAACATAAATACAATTTAATAAAGCATAGGACAAAACAACATAAATACAATTTAATAAAGCATAGGATAAAAAAAACATAAATACAATTTAATGAAACATAGGATAAACAACATAAATACAATTTAATAAAGCATAGGACAAAACAACATAAATACAATTTAATAAAGCATATGTTAAAACAACATAAATACAATTTAATAAAGCATAGTTTAAAACAACATAAATACAATTTAATAAAGCATAGTTTAAAACAACATAAATACAATTTAATAAAGCATAGTTTAAAACAACATAAATACAATTTAATAAAGCATAGTTTAAAACAACATAAATACAATTTAATAAAGCATAGGATAAAACCACAGAAATACAATTAAATAATGCATAGGATAAAACAACATAAATACAATTTAATAAAGCATATGACAAAACAACATAAATACAATTTAATAAAGCATAGGCTAAAACAACATAAATACAATTTAATGAAACATAGGATAAACAACATAAATACAATTTAATAAAGCATAGGACAAAACAACATAAATACAATTTAATAAAGCATAGGATAAAACAACATAAATACAATTTAATGAAACATAGGATAAACAACATAAATACAATTTAATAAAGCATAGGACAAAACAACATAAATACAATTTAATAAAGCATAGGATAAAACAACATAAATACAATTTAATGAAACATAGGATAAACAACATAAATACAATTTAATAAAGCATATTACAAAACAACATAAATACAATTTAATAAAGCATATGTTAAAACAACATAAATACAATTTAATAAAGCATAAGATAAAACAACATGAATATAATTTAGTAAAGCATAAGATAAAACAACATGAATACAATTTAATAAAGCATAGGTTAAAACAACATAAATACAATTTAAGAAAGCATAGGCTAAAACTACATAAATACATTTTAATAAAGCATAGGATAAAACAACATAAATACAATTTAATAAAGCATAGGATAAAACAACATAAATAAAATTTAATAAAGCATAGGTTAAAACAACATAAATACAATTTAATAAAGCATAGGATAAAACAACATAAATACAATTTAATAAAGCATAGGATAAAACCACATAAATAATTTTTAATAAAGCATAGGATAAAACCACATAAATACAATTTAATAAAGCATAGGATAAAAAAACATAAATACAATTTAATGAAACATAGGATAAACAACATAAATACAATTTAATAAAGCATAGGACAAAACAACATAAATACAATTTAATAAAGCATATGTTAAAACAACATAAATACAATTTAATAAAGCATAGTTTAAAACAACATAAATACAATTTAATAAAGCATAGTTTAAAACAACATAAATACAATTTAATAAAGCATAGTTTAAAACAACATAAATACAATTTAATAAAGCATAGTTTAAAACAACATAAATACAATTTAATAAAGCATAGGATAAAACCACAGAAATACAATTAAATAATGCATAGGATAAAACAACATAAATACAATTTAATAAAGCATATGACAAAACAACATAAATACAATTTAATAAAGCATAGGCTAAAACAACATAAATACAATTTAATGAAACATAGGATAAACAACATAAATACAATTTAATAAAGCATAGGACAAAACAACATAAATACAATTTAATAAAGCATAGGATAAAACAACATAAATACAATTTAATGAAACATAGGATAAACAACATAAATACAATTTAATAAAGCATAGTACAAAACAACATAAATACAATTTAATAAAGCATAGGATAAAACAACATAAATACAATTTAATGAAACATAGGATAAACAACATAAATACAATTTAATAAAGCATATTACAAAACAACATAAATACAATTTAATAAAGCATATGTTAAAACAACATAAATACAATTTAATAAAGCATAAGATAAAACAACATGAATATAATTTAGTAAAGCATAAGATAAAACAACATGAATACAATTTAATAAAGCATAGGATAAAACAACATAAATAAAAATTAATAAAGCATAGGTTAAAACAACATAAATACTTTTTAATAAAGCATAGGATAAAACCACATAAATACAATTTAATAAAGCACAGGATAAAACAACATAAATACAATTTAATAAAGCATAGGATAAAACAACATAAATACAATTTAATAAAGCATAGGATAAAACAACATAAATACAATTTAATAAAGCATAGGATAAAACAACATAAATACAATTTAATAAAGCATAAGATAAAACAACATGAATACAATTTAATAAAGCATAGGTTAAAACAACATAAATACAATTTAATAAAGCATAGGATAAAACAACATAAATACAATTTAATAAAGCATAGGTTAAAACAACATAAATACAATGTAATAAAGCATAGGATAAAACAGCATCAATACAATTTAATGAAACATAGGATAAACAACATAAATACAATTTAATAAAGCATAGGACAAAACAACATAAATACAATTTAATAAAGCATAGGATAAAACAACATAAATACAATTTAATGAAACATAGGATAAACAACATAAATACAATTTAATAAAGCATAGGACAAAACAACATAAATACAATTTAATAAAGCATATGTTAAAACAACATAAATACAATTTAATAAAGCATAAGATAAAACAACATGAATATAATTTAGTAAAGCATAAGATAAAACAACATAAATAAAATTTAATAAAGCATAGGTTAAAACAACATAAATACAATTTAATAAAGCATAGGATAAAACAACATAAATACAATTTAATAAAGCATAGGATAAAACAACATAAATACTTTTTAATAAAGCATAGGATAAAACCACATAAATACAATTTAATAAAGCACAGGATAAAACAACATAAATACAATTTAATAAAGCATAGGATAAAACCACATAAATACAATTTAATAAAGCACAGGATAAAACAACATAAATACAATTTAATAAAGCATAGGATAAAACCACATAAATACAATTTAATAAAGCACAGGATAAAACAACATAAATACAATTTAATAAAGCACAGGATAAAACAACATAAATGCAATTTATTAAAGCATAGGTTAAAATAACATAAATACAATTAAATAAAGCATAGGATAAAACATCATAAATACAATTTAATAAAGCATAGGTTAAAGCAACATAAATACAATTTAATAAAGCATAGGATAAAACCACAGAAATACAATTTAGTAAAGCATAGGTTAAAACAACATAAATACAATTTAACAAAGCGTAGGACAAAACAACATAAATACAATTTAATAAAGCATAGTTTAAAACAACATAAACACAATTTAATAAAGCATAGGATAAAACCACAGAAATACAATTTAATAAAGCATAGGATAAAACAACATAAATACAATTTAATAAAGCATAGGACAAAACAACATAAATACAATTTAATAAAGCATAGGATAAAAAAAACATAAATACAATTTAATGAAACATAGGATAAACAACATAAATACAATTTAATAAAGCATAGGACAAAACAACATAAATACAATTTAATAAAGCATATGTTAAAACAACATAAATACAATTTAATAAAGCATAGTTTAAAACAACATAAATACAATTTAATAAAGCATAGTTTAAAACAACATAAATACAATTTAATAAAGCATAGTTTAAAACAACATAAATACAATTTAATAAAGCATAGTTTAAAACAACATAAATACAATTTAATAAAGCATAGGATAAAACCACAGAAATACAATTAAATAATGCATAGGATAAAACAACATAAATACAATTTAATAAAGCATATGACAAAACAACATAAATACAATTTAATAAAGCATAGGCTAAAACAACATAAATACAATTTAATGAAACATAGGATAAACAACATAAATACAATTTAATAAAGCATAGGACAAAACAACATAAATACAATTTAATAAAGCATAGGATAAAACAACATAAATACAATTTAATGAAACATAGGATAAACAACATAAATACAATTTAATAAAGCATAGGACAAAACAACATAAATACAATTTAATAAAGCATAGGATAAAACAACATAAATACAATTTAATGAAACATAGGATAAACAACATAAATACAATTTAATAAAGCATATTACAAAACAACATAAATACAATTTAATAAAGCATATGTTAAAACAACATAAATACAATTTAATAAAGCATAAGATAAAACAACATGAATATAATTTAGTAAAGCATAAGATAAAACAACATGAATACAATTTAATAAAGCATAGGTTAAAACAACATAAATACAATTTAAGAAAGCATAGGATAAAACTACATAAATACATTTTAATAAAGCATAGGATAAAACAACATAAATACAATTTAATAAAGCATAGGATAAAACAACATAAATAAAATTTAATAAAGCATAGGTTAAAACAACATAAATACAATTTAATAAAGCATAGGATAAAACAACATAAATACAATTTAATAAAGCATAGGATAAAACCACATAAATAATTTTTAATAAAGCATAGGATAAAACCACATAAATACAATTTAATAAAGCATAGGATAAAAAAACATAAATACAATTTAATGAAACATAGGATAAACAACATAAATACAATTTAATAAAGCATAGGACAAAACAACATAAATACAATTTAATAAAGCATATGTTAAAACAACATAAATACAATTTAATAAAGCATAGTTTAAAACAACATAAATACAATTTAATAAAGCATAGTTTAAAACAACATAAATACAATTTAATAAAGCATAGTTTAAAACAACATAAATACAATTTAATAAAGCATAGTTTAAAACAACATAAATACAATTTAATAAAGCATAGGATAAAACCACAGAAATACAATTAAATAATGCATAGGATAAAACAACATAAATACAATTTAATAAAGCATATGACAAAACAACATAAATACAATTTAATAAAGCATAGGCTAAAACAACATAAATACAATTTAATGAAACATAGGATAAACAACATAAATACAATTTAATAAAGCATAGGACAAAACAACATAAATACAATTTAATAAAGCATAGGATAAAACAACATAAATACAATTTAATGAAACATAGGATAAACAACATAAATACAATTTAATAAAGCATAGTACAAAACAACATAAATACAATTTAATAAAGCATAGGATAAAACAACATAAATACAATTTAATGAAACATAGGATAAACAACATAAATACAATTTAATAAAGCATATTACAAAACAACATAAATACAATTTAATAAAGCATATGTTAAAACAACATAAATACAATTTAATAAAGCATAAGATAAAACAACATGAATATAATTTAGTAAAGCATAAGATAAAACAACATGAATACAATTTAATAAAGCATAGGATAAAACAACATAAATAAAAATTAATAAAGCATAGGTTAAAACAACATAAATACTTTTTAATAAAGCATAGGATAAAACCACATAAATACAATTTAATAAAGCACAGGATAAAACAACATAAATACAATTTAATAAAGCATAGGATAAAACAACATAAATACAATTTAATAAAGCATAGGATAAAACAACATAAATACAATTTAATAAAGCATAGGATAAAACAACATAAATACTATTTAATTAAGCATACGTTAAAACAACATAAATACAATTAAATAAAGCATAGAATAAAACAATATAAATACAATTTAATAAAGCATAGGTTAAAACAACATAAATACAATTTTATAAAGCATAGGATAAAACAACATAAATACAATTTAATAAAGCATAGGTTAAAACAACATAAATGCAATTTTATAAAGCATAGGATAAAACAACATAAATACAATTTAATAAAGCATAGTTTAAAACAACATAAACACAATTTAATAAAGCATAGGATAAAGCCACAGAAATACAATTTAATAAAGCATAGGATAAAACAACATAAATACAATTTAATAAAGCATAGGACAAAACAACATAAATACAATTTAATAAAGCATAGGATAAAAAAACATAAATACAATTTAATGAAACATAGGATAAACAACATAAATACAATTTAATAAAGCATAGGACAAATCAACATAAATACAATTTAATAAAGCATATGTTAAAACAACATAAATACAATTTAATAAAGCATAGTTTAAAATAACATAAATACAATTTAATAAAGCATAGTTTAAAACAACATAAATACAATTTAATAAAGCATAGTTTAAAACAACATAAATACAATTTAATAAAGCATAGTTTAAAACAACATAAATACAATTTAATAAAGCATAGGATAAAACCACAGAAATACAATTAAATAATGCATAGGATAAAACAACATAAATACAATTTAATAAAGCATATGACAAAACAACATAAATACAATTTAATAAAGCATAGGCTAAAACAACATAAATACAATTTAATGAAACATAGGATAAACAACATAAATACAATTTAATAAAGCATAGGACAAAACAACATAAATACAATTTAATAAAGCATAGGATAAAACAACATAAATACAATTTAATGAAACATAGGATAAACAACATAAATACAATTTAATAAAGCATAGGACAAAACAACATAAATACAATTTAATAAAGCATAGGATAAAACAACATAAATACAATTTAATGAAACATAGGATAAACAACATAAATACAATTTAATAAAGCATATTACAAAACAACATAAATACAATTTAATAAAGCATATGTTAAAACAACATAAATACAATTTAATAAAGCATAAGATAAAACAACATGAATATAATTTAGTAAAGCATAAGATAAAACAACATGAATACAATTTAATAAAGCATAGGTTAAAACAACATAAATACAATTTAAGAAAGCATAGGATAAAACTACATAAATACATTTTAATAAAGCATAGGATAAAACAACATAAATACAATTTAATAAAGCATAGGATAAAACAACATAAATAAAATTTAATAAAGCATAGGTTAAAACAACATAAATACAATTTAATAAAGCATAGGATAAAACAACATAAATACAATTTAATAAAGCATAGGATAAAACCACATAAATAATTTTTAATAAAGCATAGGATAAAACCACATAAATACAATTTAATAAAGCATAGGATAAAACAACATAAATAAAAATTAATAAAGCATAGGTTAAAACAACATAAATACTTTTTAATAAAGCATAGGATAAAACCACATAAATACAATTTAATAAAGCACAGGATAAAACAACATAAATACAATTTAATAAAGCATAGGATAAAACAACATAAATACAATTTAATAAAGCATAGGATAAAACAACATAAATACAATTTAATAAAGCATAGGATAAAACAACATAAATACTATTTAATTAAGCATACGTTAAAACAACATAAATACAATTAAATAAAGCATAGAATAAAACAATATAAATACAATTTAATAAAGCATAGGTTAAAACAACATAAATACAATTTTATAAAGCATAGGATAAAACAACATAAATACAATTTAATAATGCATAGGTTAAAACAACATAAATACAATTTAATAAAGCACAGGATAAAACAACATAAATAAAATTTAATACAGCATAGGATAAAATAATGTAAATACAATTTAATAAAGCATAGGAAAAAAAACAACATAAATAAAATTTAATACAGCATAGGATAAAACAACATAAATACAATTTAATAAAGCATAGGATAAAACAACATAAATACAATTTAATAAAGCATAGGATAAAACAACATAAATACAATTTAATAAAGCATAGGATAAAACAACATAAATACAATTTAATAAAGCATAGGACAAAACAACATAAATACAATTTATTAAAGCATAGGATAAAACAACATAAATACAATTTAATGAAACATAGGATAAACCACATAAATACAATTTAATAAAGCATAGTTTAAAACAACATAAATACAATTTAATAAAGCATAGTTTAAAACAACATAAATACAATTTAATAAAGCATAGTTTAAAACAACATAAATACAATTTAATAAAGCATAGTTTAAAACAACATAAATACAATTTTATAAAGCATAGTTTAAAACAACATAAATACAATTTAATAAAGCATTAGATAAAACAACATGAATATAATTTAGTAAAGCATAAGATAAAACAACATGAATACAATTTAATAAAGCATAGGATAAAACAACATAAATAATATTTAATAAAGCATAGGTTAAAACAACATAAATACAATTTAATAAAGCATAGTTTAAAACAACATAAATACAATTTAATAAAGCATAGTTTAAAACAACATAAATACAATTTAATAAAGCATAGGATAAAACCACAGAAATACAATTTAATAATGCATAGGATAAAACAACATAAATACAATTTAATAAAGCATATGACAAAACAACATAAATACAATTTAATAAAGCATAGGCTAAAACAACATAAATACAATTTAATAAAGCATAGGCTAAAACAACATAAATACAATTTAATGAAACATAGGATAAACAACATAAATACAATTTAACAAAGCATAGGCCAAAACAACATAAATACAATTTAATAAAGCATAGGATAAAACAACATAAATACAATTTAATGAAACATAGGATAAGCAACATAAATACAATTTAATAAAGCATAGGACAAAACAACATAAATACAATTTAATAAAGCATAGGATAAAACAACATAAATACAATTTAATGAAACATAGGATAAACAACATAAATACAATGTAATAAAGCATAGGATAAAACAACATAAATACAATTTATTAAAGCATAGGATAAAACAACATAAATAAAATTTAATAAAGCATAGGTTAAAACAACATAAATACAATTTAATAAAGCATAGGATAAAACAACATAAATACAATTTAATAAAGCATAGGATAAAACAACATAAATACTTTTTAATAAAGCATAGGATAAAACCACATAAATACAATTTAATAAAGCACAGGATAAAACAACATAAATACAATTTAATAAAGCATAGGATAAAACAACATAAATACAATTTAATAAAGCATAGGATAAAACAACATAAATACAATTTATTAAAGCATAGGTTAAAACAACATAAATACAATTAAATAAAGCATAGGATAAAACAACATAAATACAATTTAATAAAGCATAGTTTAAAGCAACATAAATACAATTTAATAAAGCATAGGATAAAACCACAGAAATACAATTTAGTAAAGCATAGGTTAAAACAACATAAATACAATTTAATAAAGCGTAGGACAAAACAACATAAATACAATTTAATAAAGCATAGTTTAAAACAACATAAACACAATTTAATAAAGCATAGGATAAAACCACAGAAATACAATTTAATAAAGCATAGGATAAAACAACATAAATACAATTTAATAAAGCATAGGACAAAACAACATAAATACAATTTAATAAAGCATAGGATAAAAAAACATAAATACAATTTAATGAAACATAGGATAAACAACATAATACAATTTAATAAAGCATAGGACAAAACAACATAAATACAATTTAATAAAGCATAGTTTAAAACAACATAAATACAATTTAATAAAGCATAGTTTAAAACAACATAAATACAATTTAATAAAGCATAGTTTAAAACAACATAAATACAATTTAATAAAGCATAGGATAAAACCACAGAAATACAATTAAATAATGCATAGGATAAAACAACATAAATACAATTTAATAAAGCATATGACAAAACAACATAAATACAATTTAATAAAGCATAGGCTAAAACAACATAAATACAATTTAATGAAACATAGGATAAACAACATAAATACAATTTAATAAAGCATAGGACAAAACAACATAAATACAATTTAATAAAGCATAGGATAAAACCACATAAATACAATTTAATAAAGCATAGGATAAAACAACATAAATAAAAATTAATAAAGCATAGGTTAAAACAACATAAATACTTTTTAATAAAGCATAGGATAAAACCACATAAATACAATTTAATAATGCATAGGTTAAAACAACATAAATACAATTTAATAAAGCATATGACAAAACAACATAAATACAATTTAATAAAGCATAGGCTAAAACAACATAAATACAATTTAATGAAACATAGGATAAGCAACATAAATACAATTTAATAAAGCATAGGACAAAACAACATAAATACAATTTATTAAAGCATAGGATAAAACCACAGAAATACAATTAAATAATGCATAGGATAAAACAACATAAATACAATTTAATAAAGCATATGACAAAACAACATAAATACAATTTAATAAAGCATAGGCTAAAACAACATAAATACAATTTAATGAAACATAGGATAAGCAACATAAATACAATTTAATAAAGCATAGGACAAAACAACATAAATACAATTTAATAAAGCATAGGATAAAACAACATAAATACAATTTAATGAAACATAGGATAAACAACATAAATACAATTTAATAAAGCATAGGACAAAACAACATAAATACAATTTAATAAAGCATATGTTAAAACAACATAAATACAATTTAATAAAGCATAAGATAAAACAACATGAATATAATTTAGTAAAGCATAAGATAAAACAACATAAATAAAATTTAATAAAGCATAGGTTAAAACAACATAAATACAATTTAATAAAGCATAGGATAAAACAACATAAATACAATTTAATAAAGCATAGGATAAAACAACATAAATACTTTTTAATAAAGCATAGGATAAAACCACATAAATACAATTTAATAAAGCACAGGATAAAACAACTTAAATACAATTTAATAAAGCATAGGATAAAACAACATAAATACAATTTAATAAAGCATAGGATAAAACAACATAAATACAATTTATTAAATCATAGGTTAAAACAACATAAATACAATTAAATAAAGCATAGGATAAAACATCATAAATACAATTTAATAAAGCATAGGTTAAAGCAACATAAATACAATTTAATAAAGCATAGGATAAAACCACAGAAATACAATTTAGTAAAGCATAGGTTAAAACAACATAAATACAATTTAATAAAGCGTAGGACAAAACAACATAAATACAATTTAATAAAGCATAGTTTAAAACAACATAAACACAATTTAATAAAGCATAGGATAAAACCACAGAAATACAATTTAATAAAGCATAGGATAAAACAACATAAATACAATTTAATAAAGCATAGGACAAAACAACATAAATACAATTTAATAAAGCATAGGATAAAAAAACATAAATACAATTTAATGAAACATAGGATAAACAACATAAATACAATTTAATAAAGCATAGGACAAAACAACATAAATACAATTTAATAAAGCATATGTTAAAACAACATAAATACAATTTAATAAAGCATAGTTTAAAACAACATAAATACAATTTAATAAAGCATAGTTTAAAACAACATAAATACAATTTAATAAAGCATAGTTTAAAACAACATAAATACAATTTAATAAAGCATAGTTTAAAACAACATAAATACAATTTAATAAAGCATAGGATAAAACCACAGAAATACAATTAAATAATGCATAGGATAAAACAACATAAATACAATTTAATAAAGCATATGACAAAACAACATAAATACAATTTAATAAAGCATAGGCTAAAACAACATAAATACAATTTAATGAAACATAGGATAAACAACATAAATACAATTTAATAAAGCATAGGACAAAACAACATAAATACAATTTAATAAAGCATAGGATAAAACAACATAAATACAATTTAATGAAACATAGGATAAACAACATAAATACAATTTAATAAAGCATAGGACAAAACAACATAAATACAATTTAATAAAGCATAGGATAAAACAACATAAATACAATTTAATGAAACATAGGATAAACAACATAAATACAATTTAATAAAGCATAGGACAAAACAACATAAATACAATTTAATAAAGCATATGTTAAAACAACATAAATACAATTTAATAAAGCATAAGATAAAACAACATGAATATAATTTAGTAAAGCATAAGATAAAACAACATGAATACAATTTAATAAAGCATAGGTTAAAACAACATAAATACAATTTAAGAAAGCATAGGATAAAACTACATAAATACATTTTAATAAAGCATAGGATAAAACAACATAAATACAATTTAATAAAGCATAGGATAAAACAACATAAATAAAATTTAATAAAGCATATGTTAAAACAACATAAATACAATTTAATAAAGCATAGGATAAAACAACATAAATACAATTTAATAAAGCATAGGATAAAACCACATAAATAATTTTTAATAAAGCATAGGATAAAACCACATAAATACAATTTAATAAAGCATAGGATAAAACAACATAAATAAAAATTAATAAAGCATAGGTTAAAACAACATAAATACAATTTAATAAAGCATAGTTTAAAACAACATAAATACAATTTAATAAAGCATAGTTTAAAACAACATAAATACAATTTAATAAAGCATAGGATAAAACCACAGAAATACAATTTAATAATGCATAGGATAAAACAACATAAATACAATTTAATAAAGCATTAGATAAAACAACATGAATATAATTTAGTAAAGCATAAGATAAAACAACATGAATACAATTTAATAAAGCATAGGATAAAACAACATAAATAATATTTAATAAAGCATAGGTTAAAACAACATAAATACAATTTAATAAAGCATAGTTTAAAACAACATAAATACAATTTAATAAAGCATAGTTTAAAACAACATAAATACAATTTAATAAAGCATAGGATAAAACCACAGAAATACAATTTAATAATGCATAGGATAAAACAACATAAATACAATTTAATAAAGCATATGACAAAACAACATAAATACAATTTAATAAAGCATAGGCTAAAACAACATAAATACAATTTAATAAAGCATAGGCTAAAACAACATAAATACAATTTAATGAAACATAGGATAAACAACATAAATACAATTTAACAAAGCATAGGCCAAAACAACATAAATACAATTTAATAAAGCATAGGATAAAACAACATAAATACAATTTAATGAAACATAGGATAAGCAACATAAATACAATTTAATAAAGCATAGGACAAAACAACATAAATACAATTTAATAAAGCATAGGATAAAACAACATAAATACAATTTAATGAAACATAGGATAAACAACATAAATACAATGTAATAAAGCATAGGATAAAACAACATAAATACAATTTATTAAAGCATAGGATAAAACAACATAAATAAAATTTAATAAAGCATAGGTTAAAACAACATAAATACAATTTAATAAAGCATAGGATAAAACAACATAAATACAATTTAATAAAGCATAGGATAAAACAACATAAATACTTTTTAATAAAGCATAGGATAAAACCACATAAATACAATTTAATAAAGCACAGGATAAAACAACATAAATACAATTTAATAAAGCATAGGATAAAACAACATAAATACAATTTAATAAAGCATAGGATAAAACAACATAAATACAATTTATTAAAGCATAGGTTAAAACAACATAAATACAATTAAATAAAGCATAGGATAAAACAACATAAATACAATTTAATAAAGCATAGTTTAAAGCAACATAAATACAATTTAATAAAGCATAGGATAAAACCACAGAAATACAATTTAGTAAAGCATAGGTTAAAACAACATAAATACAATTTAATAAAGCGTAGGACAAAACAACATAAATACAATTTAATAAAGCATAGTTTAAAACAACATAAACACAATTTAATAAAGCATAGGATAAAACCACAGAAATACAATTTAATAAAGCATAGGATAAAACAACATAAATACAATTTAATAAAGCATAGGACAAAACAACATAAATACAATTTAATAAAGCATAGGATAAAAAAACATAAATACAATTTAATGAAACATAGGATAAACAACATAATACAATTTAATAAAGCATAGGACAAAACAACATAAATACAATTTAATAAAGCATAGTTTAAAACAACATAAATACAATTTAATAAAGCATAGTTTAAAACAACATAAATACAATTTAATAAAGCATAGTTTAAAACAACATAAATACAATTTAATAAAGCATAGGATAAAACCACAGAAATACAATTAAATAATGCATAGGATAAAACAACATAAATACAATTTAATAAAGCATATGACAAAACAACATAAATACAATTTAATAAAGCATAGGCTAAAACAACATAAATACAATTTAATGAAACATAGGATAAACAACATAAACACAATTTAATAAAGCATAGGACAAAACAACATAAATACAATTTAATAAAGCATAGGATAAAACCACATAAATACAATTTAATAAAGCATAGGATAAAACAACATAAATAAAAATTAATAAAGCATAGGTTAAAACAACATAAATACTTTTTAATAAAGCATAGGATAAAACCACATAAATACAATTTAATAAAGCACAGGATAAAAAAACATAAATACAATTTAATAAAGCATAGGATAAAACAACATAAATACAATTTAATAAAGCATAGGATAAAACAACATAAATACAATTTAATAAAGCATAGGATAAAACAACATAAATACTATTTAATTAAGCATACGTTAAAACAACATAAATACACTTAAATAAAGCATAGAATAAAACAATATAAATACAATTTAATAAAGCATAGGTTAAAACAACATAAATACAATTTTATAAAGCATAGGATAAAACAACATAAATACAATTTAATAAAGCATAGGTTAAAACAACATAAATACAATTTTATAAAGCATAGGATAAAACAACATAAATACAATTTAATAATGCATAGGTTAAAACAACATAAATACAATTTAATAAAGCATATGACAAAACAACATAAATACAATTTAATAAAGCATAGGCTAAAACAACATAAATACAATTTAATGAAACATAGGATAAGCAACATAAATACAATTTAATAAAGCATAGGACAAAACAACATAAATACAATTTATTAAAGCATAGGATAAAACCACAGAAATACAATTAAATAATGCATAGGATAAAACAACATAAATACAATTTAATAAAGCATATGACAAAACAACATAAATACAATTTAATAAAGCATAGGCTAAAACAACATAAATACAATTTAATGAAACATAGGATAAGCAACATAAATACAATTTAATAAAGCATAGGACAAAACAACATAAATACAATTTAATAAAGCATAGGATAAAACAACATAAATACAATTTAATGAAACATAGGATAAACAACATAAATACAATTTAATAAAGCATAGGACAAAACAACATAAATACAATTTAATAAAGCATATGTTAAAACAACATAAATACAATTTAATAAAGCATAAGATAAAACAACATGAATATAATTTAGTAAAGCATAAGATAAAACAACATAAATAAAATTTAATAAAGCATAGGTTAAAACAACATAAATACAATTTAATAAAGCATAGGATAAAACAACATAAATACAATTTAATAAAGCATAGGATAAAACAACATAAATACTTTTTAATAAAGCATAGGATAAAACCACATAAATACAATTTAATAAAGCACAGGATAAAACAACTTAAATACAATTTAATAAAGCATAGGATAAAACAACATAAATACAATTTAATAAAGCATAGGATAAAACAACATAAATACAATTTATTAAATCATAGGTTAAAACAACATAAATACAATTAAATAAAGCATAGGATAAAACATCATAAATACAATTTAATAAAGCATAGGTTAAAGCAACATAAATACAATTTAATAAAGCATAGGATAAAACCACAGAAATACAATTTAGTAAAGCATAGGTTAAAACAACATAAATACAATTTAATAAAGCGTAGGACAAAACAACATAAATACAATTTAATAAAGCATAGTTTAAAACAACATAAACACAATTTAATAAAGCATAGGATAAAACCACAGAAATACAATTTAATAAAGCATAGGATAAAACAACATAAATACAATTTAATAAAGCATAGGACAAAACAACATAAATACAATTTAATAAAGCATAGGATAAAAAAACATAAATACAATTTAATGAAACATAGGATAAACAACATAAATACAATTTAATAAAGCATAGGACAAAACAACATAAATACAATTTAATAAAGCATATGTTAAAACAACATAAATACAATTTAATAAAGCATAGTTTAAAACAACATAAATACAATTTAATAAAGCATAGTTTAAAACAACATAAATACAATTTAATAAAGCATAGTTTAAAACAACATAAATACAATTTAATAAAGCATAGTTTAAAACAACATAAATACAATTTAATAAAGCATAGGATAAAACCACAGAAATACAATTAAATAATGCATAGGATAAAACAACATAAATACAATTTAATAAAGCATATGACAAAACAACATAAATACAATTTAATAAAGCATAGGCTAAAACAACATAAATACAATTTAATGAAACATAGGATAAACAACATAAATACAATTTAATAAAGCATAGGACAAAACAACATAAATACAATTTAATAAAGCATAGGATAAAACAACATAAATACAATTTAATGAAACATAGGATAAACAACATAAATACAATTTAATAAAGCATAGGACAAAACAACATAAATACAATTTAATAAAGCATAGGATAAAACAACATAAATACAATTTAATGAAACATAGGATAAACAACATAAATACAATTTAATAAAGCATAGGACAAAACAACATAAATACAATTTAATAAAGCATATGTTAAAACAACATAAATACAATTTAATAAAGCATAAGATAAAACAACATGAATATAATTTAGTAAAGCATAAGATAAAACAACATGAATACAATTTAATAAAGCATAGGTTAAAACAACATAAATACAATTTAAGAAAGCATAGGATAAAACTACATAAATACATTTTAATAAAGCATAGGATAAAACAACATAAATACAATTTAATAAAGCATAGGATAAAACAACATAAATAAAATTTAATAAAGCATATGTTAAAACAACATAAATACAATTTAATAAAGCATAGGATAAAACAACATAAATACAATTTAATAAAGCATAGGATAAAACCACATAAATAATTTTTAATAAAGCATAGGATAAAACCACATAAATACAATTTAATAAAGCATAGGATAAAACAACATAAATAAAAATTAAAAAGCATAGGTTAAAACAACATAAATACTTTTTAATAAAGCACAGGATAAAACAACATAAATACAATTTAATAAAGCATAGGATAAAACAACATAAATACAATTTAATAAAGCATAGGATAAAACAACATAAATACAATTTAATAAAGCATAGGATAAAACAACATAAATACAATTTAATAAAGCATAGGATAAAACAACATAAATACAATTTAATAAAGCATAGGACAAAACAACATAAATACAATTTATTAAAGCATAGGATAAAACAACATAAATACAATTTAATGAAACATAGGATAAACCACATAAATACAATTTAATAAAGCATAGGACAAAACAACATAAATACAATTTAATAAAGCATATGTTAAAACAACATAAATACAATTTAATAAAGCATAGTTTAAAACAACATAAATACAATTTAATAAAGCATAGTTTAAAACAACATAAATACAATTTAATAAAGCATAGTTTAAAACAACATAAATACAATTTAATAAAGCATAGTTTAAAACAACATAAATACAATTTAATAAAGCATAGTTTAAAACAACATAAATACAATTTAATAAAGCATTAGATAAAACAACATGAATATAATTTAGTAAAGCATAAGATAAAACAACATGAATACAATTTAATAAAGCATAGGATAAAACAACATAAATAATATTTAATAAAGCATAGGTTAAAACAACATAAATACAATTTAATAAAGCATAGTTTAAAACAACATAAATACAATTTAATAAAGCATAGTTTAAAACAACATAAATACAATTTAATAAAGCATAGTTTAAAACAACATAAATACAATTTAATAAAGCATAGGATAAAACCACAGAAATACAATTAAATAATGCATAGGATAAAACAACATAAATACAATTTAATAAAGCATATGACAAAACAACATAAATACAATTTAATAAAGCATAGGCTAAAACAACATAAATACAATTTAATGAAACATAGGATAAGCAACATAAATACAATTTAATAAAGCATAGGACAAAACAACATAAATACAATTTAATAAAGCATAGGATAAAACAACATAAATACAATTTAATGAAACATAGGATAAACAACATAAATACAATTTAATAAAGCATAGGACAAAACAACATAAATACAATTTAATAAAGCATAGGAAAAAAAACAACATAAATAAAATTTAATACAGCATAGGATAAAACAACATAAATACAATTTAATAAAGCATAGGATAAAACAACATAAATACAATTTAATAAAGCATAGGATAAAACAACATAAATACAATTTAATAAAGCATAGGATAAAACAACATAAATACAATTTAATAAAGCATAGGACAAAACAACATAAATACAATTTATTAAAGCATAGGATAAAACAACATAAATACAAATTAATGAAACATAGGATAAACCACATAAATACAATTTAATAAAGCATAGGACAAAACAACATAAATACAATTTAATAAAGCATAGGATAAAACAACATAAATACAATTTAATGAAACATAGGATAAACAACATAAATACAATTTAATAAAGCATAGTTTAAAACAACATAAATACAATTTAATAAAGCATAGTTTAAAACAACATAAATACAATTTAATAAAGCAAAGTTTAAAACAACATAAATACAATTTAATAAAGCATAGGATAAAACCACAGAAATACAATTAAATAATGCATAGGATAAAACAACATAAATACAATTTAATAAAGCATATGACAAAACAACATAAATACAATTTAATAAAGCATAGGCTAAAACAACATAAATACAATTTAATGAAACATAGGATAAGCAACATAAATACAATTTAATAAAGCATAGGACAAAACAACATAAATACAATTTAATAAAGCATAGGATAAAACAACATAAATACAATTTAATGAAACATAGGATAAACAACATAAATACAATTTAATAAAGCATAGGACAAAACAACATAAATACAATTTAATAAAGCATATGTTAAAACAACATAAATACAATTTAATAAAGCATAAGATAAAACAACATGAATATAATTTAGTAAAGCATAAGATAAAACAACATAAATAAAATTTAATAAAGCATAGGTTAAAACAACATAAATACAATTTAATAAAGCATAGGATAAAACAACATAAATACAATTTAATAAAGCATAGGATAAAACAACATAAATAATTTTTAATAAAGCATAGGATAAAACCACATAAATACAATTTAATAAAGCACAGGATAAAACAACATAAATACAATTTAATAAAGCATAGGATAAAACAACATACATACAATTTAATAAAGCATAGGATAAAACAACATAAATACAATTTATTAAATCATAGGTTAAAACAACATAAATACAATTAAATAAAGCATAGGATAAAACATCATAAATACAATTTAATAAAGCATAGGTTAAAGCAACATAAATACAATTTAATAAAGCATAGGATAAAACCACAGAAATACAATTTAGTAAAGCATAGGTTAAAACAACATAAATACAATTTAATAAAGCGTAGGACAAAACAACATAAATACAATTTAATAAAGCATAGTTTAAAACAACATAAACACAATTTAATAAAGCATAGGATAAAACCACAGAAATACAATTTAATAAAGCATAGGATAAAACAACATAAATACAATTTAATAAAGCATAGGACAAAACAACATAAATACAATTTAATAAAGCATAGGATAAAAAAACATAAATACAATTTAATGAAACATAGGATAAACAACATAAATACAATTTAATAAAGCATAGGACAAAACAACATAAATACAATTTAATAAAGCATATGTTAAAACAACATAAATACAATTTAATAAAGCATAGTTTAAAACAACATAAATACAATTTAATAAAGCATAGTTTAAAACAACATAAATACAATTTAATAAAGCATAGTTTAAAACAACATAAATACAATTTAATAAAGCATAGTTTAAAACAACATAAATACAATTTAATAAAGCATAGGATAAAACCACAGAAATACAATTAAATAATGCATAGGATAAAACAACATAAATACAATTTAATAAAGCATATGACAAAACAACATAAATACAATTTAATAAAGCATAGGCTAAAACAACATAAATACAATTTAATGAAACATAGGATAAACAACATAAATACAATTTAATAAAGCATAGGACAAAACAACATAAATACAATTTAATAAAGCATAGGATAAAACAACATAAATACAATTTAATGAAACATAGGATAAACAACATAAATACAATTTAATAAAGCATAGGACAAAACAACATAAATACAATTTAATAAAGCATAGGATAAAACAACATAAATACAATTTAATGAAACATAGGATAAACAACATAAATACAATTTAATAAAGCATAGGACAAAACAACATAAATACAATTTAATAAAGCATATGTTAAAACAACATAAATACAATTTAATAAAGCATAAGATAAAACAACATGAATATAATTTAGTAAAGCATAAGATAAAACAACATGAATACAATTTAATAAAGCATAGGTTAAAACAACATAAATACAATTTAAGAAAGCATAGGATAAAACTACATAAATACATTTTAATTAAGCATAGGATAAAACAACATAAATACAATTTAATAAAGCATAGGATAAAACAACATAAATAAAATTTAATAAAGCATAGGTTAAAACAACATAAATACAATTTAATAAAGCATAGGATAAAACAACATAAATACAATTTAATAAAGCATAGGATAAAACCACATAAATAATTTTTAATAAAGCATAGGATAAAACCACATAAATACAATTTAATAAAGCATAGGATAAAACAACATAAATAAAAATTAATAAAGCATAGGTTAAAACAACATAAATACTTTTTAATAAAGCATAGGATAAAACCACATAAATACAATTTAATAAAGCACAGGATAAAACAACATAAATACAATTTAATAAAGCATAGGATAAAACAACATAAATACAATTTAATAAAGCATAGGATAAAACAACATAAATACAATTTAATAAAGCATAGGATAAAACAACATAAATACAATTTAATAAAGCATAGGATAAAACAACATAAATACAATTTAATAAAGCATAGGACAAAACAACATAAATACAATTTATTAAAGCATAGGATAAAACAACATAAATACAATTTAATGAAACATAGGATAAACCACATAAATACAATTTAATAAAGCATAGGACAAAACAACATAAATACAATTTAATAAAGCATATGTTAAAACAACATAAATACAATTTAATAAAGCATAGTTTAAAACAACATAAATACAATTTAATAAAGCATAGTTTAAAACAACATAAATACAATTTAATAAAGCATAGTTTAAAACAACATAAATACAATTTAATAAAGCATAGTTTAAAACAACATAAATACAATTTAATAAAGCATAGTTTAAAACAACATAAATACAATTTAATAAAGCATTAGATAAAACAACATGAATATAATTTAGTAAAGCATAAGATAAAACAACATGAATACAATTTAATAAAGCATAGGATAAAACAACATAAATAATATTTAATAAAGCATAGGTTAAAACAACATAAATACAATTTAATAAAGCATAGTTTAAAACAACATAAATACAATTTAATAAAGCATAGTTTAAAACAACATAAATACAATTTAATAAAGCATAGTTTAAAACAACATAAATACAATTTAATAAAGCATAGGATAAAACCACAGAAATACAATTAAATAATGCATAGGATAAAACAACATAAATACAATTTAATAAAGCATAGGACAAAACAACATAAATACAATTTAATAAAGCATAGGATAAAACAACATAAATACAATTTAATGAAACATAGGATAAACAACATAAATACAATTTAATAAAGCATAGGACAAAACAACATAAATACAATTTAATAAAGCATAGGAAAAAAAACAACATAAATAAAATTTAATACAGCATAGGATAAAACAACATAAATACAATTTAATAAAGCATAGGATAAAACAACATAAATACAATTTAATAAAGCATAGGATAAAACAACATAAATACAATTTAATAAAGCATAGGATAAAACAACATAAATACAATTTAATAAAGCATAGGACAAAACAACATAAATACAATTTATTAAAGCATAGGATAAAACAACATAAATACAAATTAATGAAACATAGGATAAACCACATAAATACAATTTAATAAAGCATAGGACAAAACAACATAAATACAATTTAATAAAGCATAGGATAAAACAACATAAATACAATTTAATGAAACATAGGATAAACAACATAAATACAATTTAATAAAGCATAGTTTAAAACAACATAAATACAATTTAATAAAGCATAGTTTAAAACAACATAAATACAATTTAATAAAGCAAAGTTTAAAACAACATAAATACAATTTAATAAAGCATATGACAAAACAACATAAATACAATTTAATAAAGCATAGGATAAAACAACATAAATACAATTTAATAAAGCATAGGTTAAAACAACATAAATACTTTTTAATAAAGCATAGGATAAAACCACATAAATACAATTTAATAAAGCACAGGATAAAACAACATAAATACAATTTAATAAAGCATAGGACAAAACAACATAAATACAATTTAATAAAGCATATGTTAAAACAACATAAATACAATTTAATAAAGCATAAGATAAAACAACATGAATATAATTTAGTAAAGCATAAGATAAAACAACATAAATAAAATTTAATAAAGCATAGGTTAAAACAACATAAATACAATTTAATAAAGCATAGGATAAAACAACATAAATACAATTTAATAAAGCATAGGATAAAACAACATAAATACTTTTTAATAAAGCATAGGATAAAACCACATAAATACAATTTAATAAAGCACAGGATAAAACAACATAAATACAATTTAATAAAGCATAGGATAAAACAACATACATACAATTTAATAAAGCATAGGATAAAACAACATAAATACAATTTATTAAATCATAGGTTAAAACAACATAAATAAAATTAAATAAAGCATAGGATAAAACATCATAAATACAATTTAATAAAGCATAGGTTAAAGCAACATAAATACAATTTAATAAAGCATAGGATAAAACCACAGAAATACAATTTAGTAAAGCATCGGTTAAAACAACATAAATACAATTTAATAAAGCGTAGGACAAAACAACATAAATACAATTTATTAAAGCATAGGATAAAACAACATAAATACAATTTAATGAAACATAGGATAAACCACATAAATACAATTTAATAAAGCATAGGACAAAACAACATAAATACAATTTAATAAAGCATATGTTAAAACAACATAAATACAATTTAATAAAGCATAGTTTAAAACAACATAAATACAATTTAATAAAGCATAGTTTAAAACAACATAAATACAATTTAATAAAGCATAGTTTAAAACAACATAAATACAATTTAATAAAGCATAGTTTAAAACAACATAAATACAATTTAATAAAGCATAGTTTAAAACAACATAAATACAATTTAATAAAGCATTAGATAAAACAACATGAATATAATTTAGTAAAGCATAAGATAAAACAACATGAATACAATTTAATAAAGCATAGGATAAAACAACATAAATAATATTTAATAAAGCATAGGTTAAAACAACATAAATACAATTTAATAAAGCATAGTTTAAAACAACATAAATACAATTTAATAAAGCATAGTTTAAAACAACATAAATACAATTTAATAAAGCATAGTTTAAAACAACATAAATACAATTTAATAAAGCATAGGATAAAACCACAGAAATACAATT
Organism: Phyllobates terribilis; assembly: GCF_046119375.1. Classification (NCBI taxonomy): domain Eukaryota; kingdom Metazoa; phylum Chordata; class Amphibia; order Anura; family Dendrobatidae; genus Phyllobates; species Phyllobates terribilis. The sequence goes on from NW_027362778.1 coordinate 4,117,751, forward strand.
AAATAATGCATAGGATAAAACAACATAAATACAATTTAATAAAGCATATGACAAAACAACATAAATACAATTTAATAAAGCATAGGCTAAAACAACATAAATACAATTTAATGAAACATAGGATAAGCAACATAAATACCATTTAATAAAGCATAGGACAAAACAACATAAATACAATTTAATAAAGCATAGGATAAAACAACATAAATACAATTTAATGAAACATAGGATAAACAACATAAATACAATTTAATAAAGCATAGGACAAAACAACATAAATACAATTTAATAAAGCATAGGATAAAACAACATAAATACAATTTAATGAAACATAGGATAAACAACATAAATACAATTTAATAATGCATAGGACAAAACAACATAAATACAATTTAATAAAGCATATGTTAAAACAACATAAATACAATTTAATAAAGCATAAGATAAAACAACATGAAAATAATTTAGTAAAGCATAAGATAAAACAACATAAATAAAATTTAATAAAGCATAGGTTAAAACAACATAAATACAATTTAATAAAGCATAGGATAAAACAACATAAATACAATTTAATAAAGCATAGGATAAAACAACATAAATACTTTTTAATAAAGCATAGGATAAAACCACATAAATACAATTTAATAAAGCACAGGATAAAACAACATAAATATAATTTAATAAAGCATAGGATAAAACAACATAAATACAATTTAATAAAGCATAGGATAAAACAACATAAATACAATTTATTAAAGCATAGGTTAAAACAACATAAATACAATTTAATAAAGCATATGACAAAACAACATAAATACAATTTAATAAAGCATAGTTTAAAACAACATAAATACAATTTAATAAAGCATAGTTTAAAACAACATAAATACAATTTAATAAAGCATAGTTTAAAACAACATAAATACAATTTAATAAAGCATAGGATAAAACCACAGAAATACAATTAAATAATGCATAGGATAAAACAACATAAATACAATTTAATAAAGCATATGACAAAACAACATAAATACAATTTAATAAAGCATAGGCTAAAACAACATAAATACAATTTAATGAAACATAGGATAAACAACATAAATACAATTTAATAAAGCATAGGACAAAACAACATAAATACAATTTAATAAAGCATAGGATAAAACAACATAAATACAATTTAATGAAACATAGGATAAACAACATAAATACAATTTAATAAAGCATAGGACAAAACAACATAAATACAATTTAATAAAGCATAGGATAAAACAACATAAATACAATTTAATGAAACATAGGATAAACAACATAAATACAATTTAATAAAGCATAGGACAAAACAACATAAATACAATTTAATAAAGCATATGTTAAAACAACATAAATACAATTTAATAAAGCATAAGATAAAACAACATGAATATAATTTAGTAAAGCATAAGATAAAACAACATGAATACAATTTAATAAAGCATAGGTTAAAACAACATAAATACAATTTAAGAAAGCATAGGATAAAACTACATAAATACATTTTAATAAAGCATAGGATAAAACAACATAAATACAATTTAATAAAGCATAGGATAAAACAACATAAATAAAATTTAATAAAGCATAGGTTAAAACAACATAAATACAATTTAATAAAGCATAGGATAAAACAACATAAATACAATTTAATAAAGCATAGGATAAAACCACATAAATAATTTTTAATAAAGCATAGGATAAAACCACATAAATACAATTTAATAAAGCATAGGATAAAACAACATAAATAAAAATTAATAAAGCATAGGTTAAAACAACATAAATACTTTTTAATAAAGCATAGGATAAAACCACATAAATACAATTTAATAAAGCACAGGATAAAACAACATAAATACAATTTAATAAAGCATAGGATAAAACAACATAAATACAATTTAATAAAGCATAGGATAAAACAACATAAATACAATTTAATAAAGCATAGGATAAAACAACATAAATACTATTTAATTAAGCATACGTTAAAACAACATAAATACAATTAAATAAAGCATAGAATAAAACAATATAAATACAATTTAATAAAGCATAGGTTAAAACAACATAAATACAATTTTATAAAGCATAGGATAAAACAACATAAATACAATTTAATAAAGCATAGGTTAAAACAACATAAATACAATTTTATAAAGCATAGGATAAAACAACATAAATACAATTTAATAATGCATAGGTTAAAACAACATAAATACAATTTAATAAAGCACAGGATAAAACAACATAAATAAAATTTAATAAAGCATAGGATAAAACAACATTAATAAAATTTAATACAGCATAGGATAAAATAACGTAAATACAATTTAATAAAGCATAGGAAAAAAAACAACATAAATAAAATTTAATACAGCATAGGATAAAACAACATAAATACAATTTAATAAAGCATAGGATAAAACAACATAAATACAATTTAATAAAGCATAGGATAAAACAACATAAATACAATTTAATAAAGCATAGGATAAAACAACATAAATACAATTTAATAAAGCATAGGACAAAACAACATAAATACAATTTATTAAAGCATAGGATAAAACAACATAAATACAATTTAATGAAACATAGGATAAACCACATAAATACAATTTAATAAAGCATAGGACAAAACAACATAAATACAATTTAATAAAGCATATGTTAAAACAACATAAATACAATTTAATAAAGCATAGTTTAAAACAACATAAATACAATTTAATAAAGCATAGTTTAAAACAACATAAATACAATTTAATAAAGCATAGTTTAAAACAACATAAATACAATTTAATAAAGCATAGTTTAAAACAACATAAATACAATTTAATAAAGCATAGTTTAAAACAACATAAATACAATTTAATAAAGCATTAGATAAAACAACATGAATATAATTTAGTAAAGCATAAGATAAAACAACATGAATACAATTTAATAAAGCATAGGACAAAACAACATAAATACAATTTATTAAAGCATAGGATAAAACAACATAAATACAATTTAATGAAACATAGGATAAACCACATAAATACAATTTAATAAAGCATAGGACAAAACAACATAAATACAATTTAATAAAGCATATGTTAAAACAACATAAATACAATTTAATAAAGCATAGTTTAAAACAACATAAATACAATTTAATAAAGCATAGTTTAAAACAACATAAATACAATTTAATAAAGCATAGTTTAAAACAACATAAATACAATTTAATAAAGCATAGTTTAAAACAACATAAATACAATTTAATAAAGCATAGGATAAAACCACAGAAATACAATTAAATAATGCATAGGATAAAACAACATAAATACAATTTAATAAAGCATATGACAAAACAACATAAATACAATTTAATAAAGCATAGGCAAAACAACATAAATACAATTTAATGAAACATAGGATAAACAACATAAATACAATTTAATAAAGCATAGGACAAAACAACATAAATACAATTTAATAAAGCATAGGATAAAACAACATAAATACAATTTAATGAAACATAGGATAAACAACATAAATACAATTTAATAAAGCATAGGACAAAACAACATAAATACAATTTAATAAAGCATATGTTAAAACAACATAAATACAATTTAATAAAGCATAAGATAAAACAACATGAATATAATTTAGTAAAGCATAAGATAAAACAACATGAATACAATTTAATAAAGCATAGGTTAAAACAACATAAATACAATTTAAGAAAGCATAGGATAAAACTACATAAATACATTTTAATAAAGCATAGGATAAAACAACATAAATACAATTTAATAAAGCATAGGATAAAACAACATAAATAAAATTTAATAAAGCATAGGTTAAAACAACATAAATACAATTTAATAAAGCATAGGATAAAACAACATAAATACAATTTAATAAAGCATAGGATAAAACCACATAAATAATTTTTAATAAAGCATAGCATAAAACCACATAAATACAATTTAATAAAGCATAGGATAAAACAACATAAATAAAAATTAATAAAGCATAGGTTAAAACAACATAAATACTTTTTAATAAAGCATAGGATAAAACCACATAAATACAATTTAATAAAGCACAGGATAAAACAACATAAATACAATTTAATAAAGCATAGGATAAAACAGCATAAATACTATTTAATAAAGCATAGGATAAAACAACATAAATACAATTTAATAAAGCATAGGATAAAACAACATAAATACTATTTAATTAAGCATACGTTAAAACAACATAAATACAATTAAATAAAGCATAGAATAAAACAATATAAATACAATTTAATAAAGCATAGGTTAAAACAACATAAATACAATTTTATAAAGCATAGGATAAAACAACATAAATACAATTTAATAAAGCATAGGTTAAAACAACATAAATACAATTTTATAAAGCATAGGATAAAACAACATAAATACAATTTAATAATGCATAGGTTAAAACAACATAAATACAATTTAATAAAGCACAGGATAAAACAACATAAATAAAATTTAATAAAGCATAGGATAAAACAACATTAATACAATTTAATACAGCATAGGATAAAATAACGTAAATACAATTTAATAAAGCATAGGAAAAAAAACAACATAAATAAAATTTAATACAGCATAGGATAAAACAACATAAATACAATTTAATAAAGCATAGGATAAAACAACATAAATACAATTTAATAAAGCATAGGATAAAACAACATAAATACAATTTAATAAAGCATAGGATAAAACAACATAAATACAATTTAATAAAGCATAGGACAAAACAACATAAATACAATTTATTAAAGCATAGGATAAAACAACATAAATACAATTTAATGAAACATAGGATAAACCACATAAATACAATTTAATAAAGCATAGGACAAAACAACATAAATACAATTTAATAAAGCATATGTTAAAACAACATAAATACAATTTAATAAAGCATAGTTTAAAACAACATAAATACAATTTAATAAAGCATAGTTTAAAACAACATAAATACAATTTAATAAAGCATAGTTTAAAACAACATAAATACAATTTAATAAAGCATAGTTTAAAACAACATAAATACAATTTAATAAAGCATAGGATAAAACCACAGAAATACAATTAAATAATGCATAGGATAAAACAACATAAATACAATTTAATAAAGCATATGACAAAACAACATAAATACAATTTAATAAAGCATAGGCAAAACAACATAAATACAATTTAATGAAACATAGGATAAACAACATAAATACAATTTAATAAAGCATAGGACAAAACAACATAAATACAATTTAATAAAGCATAGGATAAAACAACATAAATACAATTTAATGAAACATAGGATAAACAACATAAATACAATTTAATAAAGCATAGGACAAAACAACATAAATACAATTTAATAAAGCATATGTTAAAACAACATAAATACAATTTAATAAAGCATAAGATAAAACAACATGAATATAATTTAGTAAAGCATAAGATAAAACAACATGAATACAATTTAATAAAGCATAGGTTAAAACAACATAAATACAATTTAAGAAAGCATAGGATAAAACTACATAAATACATTTTAATAAAGCATAGGATAAAACAACATAAATACAATTTAATAAAGCATAGGATAAAACAACATAAATAAAATTTAATAAAGCATAGGTTAAAACAACATAAATACAATTTAATAAAGCATAGGATAAAACAACATAAATACAATTTAATAAAGCATAGGATAAAACCACATAAATAATTTTTAATAAAGCATAGCATAAAACCACATAAATACAATTTAATAAAGCATAGGATAAAACAACATAAATAAAAATTAATAAAGCATAGGTTAAAACAACATAAATACTTTTTAATAAAGCATAGGATAAAACCACATAAATACAATTTAATAAAGCACAGGATAAAACAACATAAATACAATTTAATAAAGCATAGGATAAAACAGCATAAATACTATTTAATAAAGCATAGGATAAAACAACATAAATACAATTTAATAAAGCATAGGATAAAACAACATAAATACTATTTAATTAAGCATACGTTAAAACAACATAAATACAATTAAATAAAGCATAGAATAAAACAATATAAATACAATTTAATAAAGCATAGGTTAAAACAACATAAATACAATTTTATAAAGCATAGGATAAAACAACATAAATACAATTTAATAAAGCATAGGTTAAAACAACATAAATACAATTTTATAAAGCATAGGATAAAACAACATAAATACAATTTAATAATGCATAGGTTAAAACAACATAAATACAATTTAATAAAGCACAGGATAAAACAACATAAATAAAATTTAATAAAGCATAGGATAAAACAACATTAATACAATTTAATACAGCATAGGATAAAATAACGTAAATACAATTTAATAAAGCATAGGAAAAAAAACAACATAAATAAAATTTAATACAGCATAGGATAAAACAACATAAATACAATTTAATAAAGCATAGGATAAAACAACATAAATACAATTTAATAAAGCATAGGATAAAACAACATAAATACAATTTAATAAAGCATAGGATAAAACAACATAAATACAATTTAATAAAGCATAGGACAAAACAACATAAATACAATTTATTAAAGCATAGGATAAAACAACATAAATACAATTTAATGAAACATAGGATAAACCACATAAATACAGTTTAATAAAGCATAGGACAAAACAACATAAATACAATTTAATAAAGCATATGTTAAAACAACATAAATACAATTTAATAAAGCATAGTTTAAAACAACATAAATACAATTTAATAAAGCATAGTTTAAAACAACATAAATACAATTTAATAAAGCATAGTTTAAAACAACATAAATACAATTTAATAAAGCATAGTTTAAAACAACATAAATACAATTTAATAAAGCATAGTTTAAAACAACATAAATACAATTTAATAAAGCATTAGATAAAACAACATGAATATAATTTAGTAAAGCATAAGATAAAACAACATGAATACAATTTAATAAAGCATAGGATAAAACAACATAAATAATATTTAATAAAGCATAGGTTAAAACAACATAAATACAATTTAATAAAGCATAGTTTAAAACAACATAAATACAATTTAATAAAGCATAGTTTAAAACAACATAAATACAATTTAATAAAGCATAGGATAAAACCACAGAAATACAATTTAATAATGCATAGGATAAAACAACATAAATACAATTTAATAAAGCATATGACAAAACAACATAAATACAATTTAATAAAGCATAGGCTAAAACAACATAAATACAATTTAATAAAGCATAGGCTAAAACAACATAAATACAATTTAATGAAACATAGGATAAACAACATAAATACAATTTAACAAAGCATAGGACAAAACAACATAAATACAATTTAATAAAGCATAGGATAAAACAACATAAATACAATTTAATGAAACATAGGATAAGCAACATAAATACAATTTAATAAAGCATAGGACAAAACAACATAAATACAATTTAATAAAGCATAGGATAAAACAACATAAATACAATTTAATGAAACATAGGATAAACAACATAAATACAATTTAATAAAGCATAGGACAAAACAACACAAATACAATTTAATAAAGCATATGTTAAAACAACATAAATACAATTTAATAAAGCATAAGATAAAACAACATGAATATAATTTAGTAAAGCATAAGATAAAACAACATGAATACAATTTAATAAAGCATAGTTTAAAACAACATAAATACAATTTAATAAAGCATAGGATAAAACAACATAAATTCAATTTAATAAAGCATAGGATAAAACATCATAAATACAATTTAATAAAGCATAGGATAAAACAACATAAATACAATTTAATAAAGCATAAGATAAAACAACATGAGTACAATTTAATAAAGCATAGATTAAAACAACATAAACACAATTTAATAAAGCATAGGATAAAACAACATAAATACAATTTAATAAAGCATAGGATAAAACAACATAAATACAATTTAATAAAGCATAGGATAAAACAACATGAATACAATTTAATAAAGCATAGGATAAAACAACATAAATACAATTTAATAAAGCATAGGTTAAAACAACATAAATACAATTTAATAAAGCATAGGACAAAACAACATAAATACAATTTAATAAAGCATAGGATAAAACAACATAAATACAATTTATAAAGCATAGGATAACACAACATAAATACAATTTAATAAAGCATAGGACAAAACAACATAAATACAATTTAATAAAGCATAGGACAAAACAACATAAATACAATTTAATAAAGCATAGTTTAAAACAACCTTAATACAATTTAATAAAGAATAGGATAAAACCACAGAAATACAATTTAATAAAGCATAGGCTAAAACTACATAAATAAAATTTAATAAAGCATAGGATAAAACAAATTAAATACAATTTAATAAAGCATAGGATAAAACAACATAAATTCAATTTAATAAAGCATAGGAGAAAACAACATAAATACAATTTAATAAAGCATAGGATAAAACAACATAAATACAATTTAATAAAGCATAAGATAAAACAACATGAATACAATTTAATAAAGCATAGGTTAAAACAACATAAATACAATTTAATAAAGCGTAGGACAAAACAACATAAATACAATTTAATAAAGCATAGTTTAAAACAACATAAACACAATTTAATAAAGCATAGGATAAAACCACAGAAATACAATTTAATAAAGCATAGGATAAAACAACATAAATACAATTTAATAAAGCATAGGACAAAACAACATAAATACAATTTAAGAAAGCATAGGATAAAAAAACATAAATACAATTTAATGAAACATAGGATAAACAACATAATACAATTTAATAAAGCATAGGACAAAACAACATAAATACAATTTAATAAAGCATAGTTTAAAACAACATAAATACAATTTAATAAAGCATAGTTTAAAACAACATAAATACAATTTAATAAAGCATAGTTTAAAACAACATAAATACAATTTAATAAAGCATAGGATAAAACCACAGAAATACAATTAAATAATGCATAGGATAAAACAACATAAATACAATTTAATAAAGCATATGACAAAACAACATAAATACAATTTAATAAAGCATAGGCTAAAACAACATAAATACAATTTAATGAAACATAGGATAAACAACATAAATACAATTTAATAAAGCATAGGACAAAACAACATAAATACAATTTAATAAAGCATAGGATAAAACCACATAAATACAATTTAATAAAGCATAGGATAAAACAACATAAATAAAAATTAATAAAGCATAGGTTAAAACAACATAAATACTTTTTAATAAAGCATAGGATAAAACCACATAAATACAATTTAATAAAGCACAGGATAAAAAAACATAAATACAATTTAATAAAGCATAGGATAAAACAACATAAATACAATTTAATAAAGCATAGGATAAAACAACATAAATACTATTTAATTAAGCATACGTTAAAACAACATAAATACAATTAAATAAAGCATAGAATAAAACAATATAAATACAATTTAATAAAGCATAGGTTAAAACAACATAAATACAATTTTATAAAGCATAGGATAAAACAACATAAATACAATTTAATAAAGCATAGGTTAAAACAACATAAATACAATTTTATAAAGCATAGGATAAAACAACATAAATACAATTTAATAATGCATAGGTTAAAACAACATAAATACAATTTAATAAAGCACAGGATAAAACAACATAAATAAAATTTAATAAAGCATAAGATAAAACAACATTAATAAAATTTAATACAGCATAGGATAAAATAACGTAAATACAATTTAATAAAGCATAGGAAAAAAAACAACATAAATAAAATTTAATACAGCATAGGATAAAACAACATAAATACAATTTAATAAAGCATAGGATAAAACAACATAAATACAATTTAATAAAGCATAGGATAAAACAACATAAATACAATTTAATAAAGCATAGGATAAAACAACATAAATACAATTTAATAAAGCATAGGACAAAACAACATAAATACAATTTATTAAAGCATAGGATAAAACAACATAAATACAATTTAATGAAACATAGGATAAACCACATAAATACAATTTAATAAAGCATAGGACAAAACAACATAAATACAATTTAATAAAGCATAGGACAAAACAACATAAATACAATTTAATAAAGCATAGGATAAAACAACATAAATACAATTTAATGAAACATAGGATAAACAACATAAATACAATTTAATAAAGCATAGTTTAAAACAACATAAATACAATTTAATAAAGCATAGTTTAAAACAACATAAATACAATTTAATAAAGCATAGTTTAAAACAACATAAATACAATTTAATAAAGCATAGGATAAAACCACAGAAATACAATTAAATAATGCATAGGATAAAACAACATAAATACAATTTAATAAAGCATATGACAAAACAACATAAATACAATTTAATAAAGCATAGGCTAAAACAACATAAATACAATTTAATGAAACATAGGATAAGCAACATAAATACAATTTAATAAAGCATAGGACAAAACAACATAAATACAATTTAATAAAGCATAGGATAAAACAACATAAATACAATTTAATGAAACATAGGATAAACAACATAAATACAATTTAATAAAGCATAGGACAAAACAACATAAATACAATTTAATAAAGCATAGGATAAAACAACATAAATACAATTTAATGAAACATAGGATAAACAACATAAATACAATTTAATAAAGCATAGGACAAAACAACATAAATACAATTTAATAAAGCATATGTTAAAACAACATAAATACAATTTAATAAAGCATAAGATAAAACAACATGAATATAATTTAGTAAAGCATAAGATAAAACAACATAAATAAAATTTAATAAAGCATAGGTTAAAACAACATAAATACAATTTAATAAAGCATAGGATAAAACAACATAAATACAATTTAATAAAGCATAGGATAAAACAACATAAATACTTTTTAATAAAGCATAGGATAAAACCACATAAATACAATTTAATAAAGCACAGGATAAAACAACATAAATACAATTTAATAAAGCATAGGATAAAACAACATAAATACAATTTAATAAAGCATAGGATAAAACAACATAAATACAATTTATTAAATCATAGGTTAAAACAACATAAATACAATTAAATAAAGCATAGGATAAAACATCATAAATACAATTTAATAAAGCATAGGTTAAAGCAACATAAATACAATTTAATAAAGCATAGGATAAAACCACAGAAATACAATTTAGTAAAGCATAGGTTAAAACAACATAAATACAATTTAATAAAGCGTAGGACAAAACAACATGAATACAATTTAATAAAGCATAGGATAAAACAACATAAATACAATTTAATAAAGCATAGGTTAAAACAACATAAACACAATTTAATAAAGCATAGGATAAAACAACATAAATACAATTTAATAAAGCATAGGATAAAACAACATAAATACAATTTAATAAAGCATAGGATAAAACAACATAAATACAATTTAATAAAGCATAGGATAAAACAACATGAATACAATTTAATAAAGCATAGGATAAAACAACATAAATACAATTTAATAAAGCATAGGTTAAAACAACATAAATACAATTTAATAAAGCATAGGACAAAACAACATAAATACAATTTAATAAAGCATAGGATAAAACAACATAAATACAATTTATAAAGCATAGGATAACACAACATAAATACAATTTAATAAAGCATAGGACAAAACAACATAAATACAATTTAATAAAGCATAGGACAAAACAACATAAATACAATTTAATAAAGCATAGTTTAAAACAACCTTAATACAATTTAATAAAGAATAGGATAAAACCACAGAAATACAATTTAATAAAGCATAGGCTAAAACTACATAAATAAAATTTAATAAAGCATAGGATAAAACAAATTAAATACAATTTAATAAAGCATAGGATAAAACAACATAAATTCAATTTAATAAAGCATAGGAGAAAACAACATAAATACAATTTAATAAAGCATAGGATAAAACAACATAAATACAATTTAATAAAGCATAAGATAAAACAACATGAATACAATTTAATAAAGCATAGGTTAAAACAACATAAATACAATTTAATAAAGCATAGGATAAAACAACATAAATACAATTTAATAAAAGCATAGGTTAAAACAACATAAATACAATGTAATAAAGCATAGGATAAAACAACATAAATACAATTTATTAAAGCATAGGTTAAAACAACATAAATAGAAATTAAATAAAGCATAGGATAAAACAACATAAATACAATTTAATAAAGCATAGTTTAAAGCAACATAAATACAATTTAATAAAGCATAGGATAAAACCACAGAAATACAATTTAGTAAAGCATAGGTTAAAACAACATAAATACAATTTAATAAAGCGTAGGACAAAACAACATAAATACAATTTAATAAAGCATAGTTTAAAACAACATAAACACAATTTAATAAAGCATAGGATAAAACCACAGAAATACAATTTAATAAAGCATAGGATAAAACAACATAAATACAAGTTAATAAAGCATAGGACAAAACAACATAAATACAATTTAAGAAAGCATAGGATAAAAAAACATAAATACAATTTAATGAAACATAGGATAAACAACATAATACAATTTAATAAAGCATAGGACAAAACAACATAAATACAATTTAATAAAGCATAGTTTAAAACAACATAAATACAATTTAATAAAGCATAGTTTAAAACAACATAAATACAATTTAATAAAGCATAGTTTAAAACAACATAAATACAATTTAATAAAGCATAGGATAAAACCACAGAAATACAATTAAATAATGCATAGGATAAAACAACATAAATACAATTTAATAAAGCATATGACAAAACAACATAAATACAATTTAATAAAGCATAGGCTAAAACAACATAAATACAATTTAATGAAACATAGGATAAACAACATAAATACAATTTAATAAAGCATAGGACAAAACAACATAAATACAATTTAATAAAGCATAGGATAAAACCACATAAATACAATTTAATAAAGCATAGGATAAAACAACATAAATAAAAATTAATAAAGCATAGGTTAAAACAACATAAATACTTTTTAATAAAGCATAGGATAAAACCACATAAATACAATTTAATAAAGCACAGGATAAAAAAACATAAATACAATTTAATAAAGCATAGGATAAAACAACATAAATACAATTTAATAAAGCATAGGATAAAACAACATAAATACAATTTAATGAAACATAGGATAAACAACATAAATACAATTTAATAAAGCATAGGACAAAACAACATAAATACAATTTAATAAAGCATATGTTAAAACAACATAAATACAATTTAATAAAGCATAGTTTAAAACAACATAAATACAATTTAATAAAGCATAGTTTAAAACAACATAAATACAATTTAATAAAGCATAGTTTAAAACAACATAAATACAATTTAATAAAGCATAGTTTAAAACAACATAAATACAATTTAATAAAGCATAGGATAAAACCACAGAAATACAATTAAATAATGCATAGGATAAAACAACATAAATACAATTTAATAAAGCATATGACAAAACAACATAAATACAATTTAATAAAGCATAGGCTAAAACAACATAAATACAATTTAATGAAACATAGGATAAACAACATAAATACAATTTAATAAAGCATAGGACAAAACAACATAAATACAATTTAATAAAGCATAAGATAAAACAACATGAATATAATTTAGTAAAGCATAAGATAAAACAACATGAATACAATTTAATAAAGCATAGGTTAAAACAACATAAATACAATTTAAGAAAGCATAGGATAAAACTACATAAATACATTTTAATAAAGCATAGGATAAAACAACATAAATACAATTTAATAAAGCATAGGATAAAACAACATAAATAAAATTTAATAAAGCATAGGTTAAAACAACATAAATACAATTTAATAAAGCATAGGATAAAACAACATAAATACAATTTAATAAAGCATAGGATAAAACCACATAAATAATTTTTAATAAAGCATAGGATAAAACCACATAAATACAATTTAATAAAGCATAGGATAAAACAACATAAATAAAAATTAATAAAGCATAGGTTAAATCAACATAAATACTTTTTAATAAAGCATAGGATAAAACCACATAAATACAATTTAATAAAGCACAGGATAAAACAACATAAATACAATTTAATAAAGCATAGAATAAAACAATATAAATACAATTTAATAAAGCATAGGTTAAAACAACATAAATACAATTTTATAAAGCATAGGATAAAACAACATAAATACAATTTAATAAAGCATAGGTTAAAACAACATAAATACAATTTTATAAAGCATAGGATAAAACAACATAAATACAATTTAATAATGCATAGGTTAAAACAACATAAATACAATTTAATAAAGCACAGGATAAAACAACATAAATAAAATTTAATAAAGCATAGGATAAAACAACATTAATAAAATTTAATACAGCATAGGATAAAATAACGTAAATACAATTTAATAAAGCATAGGAAAAAAAACAACATAAATAAAATTTAATACAGCATAGGATAAAACAACATAAATACAATTTAATAAAGCATAGGATAAAACAACATAAATACAATTTAATAAAGCATAGGATAAAACAACATAAATAAAAATTAATAAAGCATAGGTTAAATCAACATAAATACTTTTTAATAAAGCATAGGATAAAACCACATAAATACAATTTAATAAAGCACAGGATAAAACAACATAAATACAATTTAATAAAGCATAGAATAAAACAATATAAATACAATTTAATAAAGCATAGGTTAAAACAACATAAATACAATTTTATAAAGCATAGGATAAAACAACATAAATACAATTTAATAAAGCATAGGTTAAAACAACATAAATACAATTTTATAAAGCATAGGATAAAACAACATAAATACAATTTAATAATGCATAGGTTAAAACAACATAAATACAATTTAATAAAGCACAGGATAAAACAACATAAATAAAATTTAATAAAGCATAGGATAAAACAACATTAATAAAATTTAATACAGCATAGGATAAAATAACGTAAATACAATTTAATAAAGCATAGGAAAAAAAACAACATAAATAAAATTTAATACAGCATAGGATAAAACAACATAAATACAATTTAATAAAGCATAGGATAAAACAACATAAATACAATTTAATAAAGCATAGGATAAAACAACATAAATACAATTTAATAAAGCATAGGACAAAACAACATAAATACAATTTATTAAAGCATAGGATAAAACAACATAAATACAATTTAATGAAACATAGGATAAACCACATAAATACAATTTAATAAAGCATATGACAAAACAACATAAATACAATTTAATAAAGCATATGTTAAAACAACATAAATACAATTTAATAAAGCATAGTTTAAAACAACATAAATACAATTTAATAAAGCATAGTTTAAAACAACATAAATACAATTTAATAAAGCATAGTTTAAAACAACATAAATACAATTTAATAAAGCATAGTTTAAAACAACATAAATACAATTTAATAAAGCATAGTTTAAAACAACATAAATACAATTTAATAAAGCATTAGATAAAACAACATGAATATAATTTAGTAAAGCATAAGATAAAACAACATGAATACAATTTAATAAAGCATAGGATAAAACAACATAAATAATATTTAATAAAGCATAGGTTAAAACAACATAAATACAATTTAATAAAGCATAGTTTAAAACAACATAAATACAATTTAATAAAGCATAGTTTAAAACAACATAAATACAATTTAATAAAGCATAGTTTAAAACAACATAAATACAATTTAATAAAGCATAGGATAAAACCACAGAAATACAATTAAATAATGCATAGGATAAAACAACATAAATACAATTTAATAAAGCATATGACAAAACAACATAAATACAATTTAATAAAGCATAGGCTAAAACAACATAAATACAATTTAATGAAACATAGGATAATCAACATAAATACAATTTAATAAAGCATAGGACAAAACAACATAAATACAATTTAATAAAGCATAGGATAAAACAACATAAATACAATTTAATGAAACATAGGATAAACAACATAAATACAATTTAATAAAGCATAGGACAAAACAACATAAATACAATTTAATAAAGCATAGGATAAAACAACATAAATACAATTTAATGAAACATAGGATAAACAACATAAATACAATTTAATAAAGCATAGGACAAAACAACATAAATACAATTTAATAAAGCATATGTTAAAACAACATAAATACAATTTAATAAAGCATAAGATAAAACAACATGAATATAATTTAGTAAAGCATAAGATAAAACAACATAAATAAAATTTAATAAAGCATAGGTTAAAACAACATAAATACAATTTAATAAAGCATAGGATAAAACAACATAAATACAATTTAATAAAGCATAGGATAAAACAACATAAATACTTTTTAATAAAGCATAGGATAAAACCACATAAATACAATTTAATAAAGCACAGGATAAAACAACATAAATACAATTTAATAAAGCATAGGATAAAACAACATAAATACAATTTAATAAAGCATAGGATAAAACAACATAAATACAATTTATTAAAGCATAGGTTAAAACAACATAAATACAATTTAATAAAGCATATGACAAAACAACATAAATACAATTTAATAAAGCATAGTTTAAAACAACATAAATACAATTTAATAAAGCATAGTTTAAAACAACATAAATACAATTTAATAAAGCATAGTTTAAAACAACATAAATACAATTTAATAAAGCATAGGATAAAACCACAGAAATACAATTAAATAATGCATAGGATAAAACAACATAAATACAATTTAATAAAGCATATGACAAAACAACATAAATACAATTTAATAAAGCATAGGCTAAAACAACATAAATACAATTTAATGAAACATAGGATAAACAACATAAATACAATTTAATAAAGCATAGGACAAAACAACATAAATACAATTTAATAAAGCATAAGATAAAACAACATAAATACAATTTAATGAAACATAGGATAAACAACATAAATACAATTTAATAAAGCATAGGACAAAACAACATAAATACAATTTAATAAAGCATAGGATAAAACAACATAAATACAATTTAATGAAACATAGGATAAACAACATAAATACAATTTAATAAAGCATAGGACAAAACAACATAAATACAATTTAATAAAGCATATGTTAAAACAACATAAATACAATTTAATAAAGCATAAGATAAAACAACATGAATATAATTTAGTAAAGCATAAGATAAAACAACATGAATACAATTTAATAAAGCATAGGTTAAAACAACATAAATACAATTTAAGAAAGCATAGGATAAAACTACATAAATACATTTTAATAAAGCATAGGATAAAACAACATAAATACAATTTAATAAAGCATAGGATAAAACAACATACATAAAATTTAATAAAGCATAGGTTAAAACAACATAAATACAATTTAATAAAGCATAGGATAAAACAACATAAATACAATTTAATAAAGCATAGGATAAAACCACATAAATAATTTTTAATAAAGCATAGGATAAAACCACATAAATACAATTTAATAAAGCATAGGATAAAACAACATAAATAAAAATTAATAAAGCATAGGTTAAAACAACATAAATACTTTTTAATAAAGCATAGGATAAAACCACATAAATACAATTTAATAAAGCACAGGATAAAACAACATAAATACAATTTAATAAAGCATAGGATAAAACAACATAAATACAATTTAATAAAGCATAGGATAAAACAACATAAATACAATTTAATAAAGCATAGGATAAAACAACATAAATACAATTTAATAAAGCATAGGATAAAACAACATAAATACAATTTAATAAAGCATAGGATAAAACAACATAAATACAATTTAATAAAGCATAGGACAAAACAACATAAATACAATTTATTAAAGCATAGGATAAAACAACATAAATACAATTTAATGAAACATAGGATAAACCACATAAATACAATTTAATAAAGCATAGGACAAAACAACATAAATACAATTTAATAAAGCATATGTTAAAACAACATAAATACAATTTAATAAAGCATAGTTTAAAACAACATAAATACAATTTAATAAAGCATATGTTAAAACAACATAAATACAATTTAATAAAGCATAGTTTAAAACAACATAAATACAATTTAATAAAGCATAGTTTAAAACAACATAAATACAATTTAATAAAGCATAGTTTAAAACAACATAAATACAATTTAATAAAGCATAGTTTAAAACAACATAAATACAATTTAATAAAGCATTAGATAAAACAACATGAATATAATTTAGTAAAGCATAAGATAAAACAACATGAATACAATTTAATAAAGCATAGGACAAAACAACATAAATACAATTTATTAAAGCATAGGATAAAACAACATAAATACAATTTAATGAAACATAGGATAAACCACATAAATACAATTTAATAAAGCATAGGACAAAACAACATAAATACAATTTAATAAAGCATATGTTAAAACAACATAAATACAATTTAATAAAGCATAGTTTAAAACAACATAAATACAATTTAATAAAGCATAGTTTAAAACAACATAAATACAATTTAATAAAGCATAGTTTAAAACAACATAAATACAATTTAATAAAGCATAGTTTAAAACAACATAAATACAATTTAATAAAGCATTAGATAAAACAACATGAATATAATTTAGTAAAGCATAAGATAAAACAACATGAATACAATTTAATAAAGCATAGGACAAAACAACATAAATACAATTTATTAAAGCATAGGATAAAACAACATAAATACAATTTAATGAAACATAGGATAAACCACATAAATACAATTTAATAAAGCATAGGACAAAACAACATAAATACAATTTAATAAAGCATAGGATAAAACAACATAAATACAATTTATAAAGCATAGGATAACACAACATAAATACAATTTAATAAAGCATAGGACAAAACAACATAAATACAATTTAATAAAGCATAGGACAAAACAACATAAATACAATTTAATAAAGCATAGTTTAAAACAACCTTAATACAATTTAATAAAGAATAGGATAAAACCACAGAAATACAATTTAATAAAGCATAGGCTAAAACTACATAAATAAAATTTAATAAAGCATAGGATAAAACAAATTAAATACAATTTAATAAAGCATAGGATAAAACAACATAAATTCAATTTAATAAAGCATAGGAGAAAACAACATAAATACAATTTAATAAAGCATAGGATAAAACAACATAAATACAATTTAATAAAGCATAAGATAAAACAACATGAATACAATTTAATAAAGCATAGGTTAAAACAACATAAATACAATTTAATAAAGCGTAGGACAAAACAACATAAATACAATTTAATAAAGCATAGTTTAAAACAACATAAACACAATTTAATAAAGCATAGGATAAAACCACAGAAATACAATTTAATAAAGCATAGGATAAAACAACATAAATACAATTTAATAAAGCATAGGACAAAACAACATAAATACAATTTAAGAAAGCATAGGATAAAAAAACATAAATACAATTTAATGAAACATAGGATAAACAACATAATACAATTTAATAAAGCATAGGACAAAACAACATAAATACAATTTAATAAAGCATAGTTTAAAACAACATAAATACAATTTAATAAAGCATAGTTTAAAACAACATAAATACAATTTAATAAAGCATAGTTTAAAACAACATAAATACAATTTAATAAAGCATAGGATAAAACCACAGAAATACAATTAAATAATGCATAGGATAAAACAACATAAATACAATTTAATAAAGCATATGACAAAACAACATAAATACAATTTAATAAAGCATAGGCTAAAACAACATAAATACAATTTAATGAAACATAGGATAAACAACATAAATACAATTTAATAAAGCATAGGACAAAACAACATAAATACAATTTAATAAAGCATAGGATAAAACCACATAAATACAATTTAATAAAGCATAGGATAAAACAACATAAATAAAAATTAATAAAGCATAGGTTAAAACAACATAAATACTTTTTAATAAAGCATAGGATAAAACCACATAAATACAATTTAATAAAGCACAGGATAAAAAAACATAAATACAATTTAATAAAGCATAGGATAAAACAACATAAATACAATTTAATAAAGCATAGGATAAAACAACATAAATACTATTTAATTAAGCATACGTTAAAACAACATAAATACAATTAAATAAAGCATAGAATAAAACAATATAAATACAATTTAATAAAGCATAGGTTAAAACAACATAAATACAATTTTATAAAGCATAGGATAAAACAACATAAATACAATTTAATAAAGCATAGGTTAAAACAACATAAATACAATTTTATAAAGCATAGGATAAAACAACATAAATACAATTTAATAATGCATAGGTTAAAACAACATAAATACAATTTAATAAAGCACAGGATAAAACAACATAAATAAAATTTAATAAAGCATAAGATAAAACAACATTAATAAAATTTAATACAGCATAGGATAAAATAACGTAAATACAATTTAATAAAGCATAGGAAAAAAAACAACATAAATAAAATTTAATACAGCATAGGATAAAACAACATAAATACAATTTAATAAAGCATAGGATAAAACAACATAAATACAATTTAATAAAGCATAGGATAAAACAACATAAATACAATTTAATAAAGCATAGGATAAAACAACATAAATACAATTTAATAAAGCATAGGACAAAACAACATAAATACAATTTATTAAAGCATAGGATAAAACAACATAAATACAATTTAATGAAACATAGGATAAACCACATAAATACAATTTAATAAAGCATAGGACAAAACAACATAAATACAATTTAATAAAGCATAGGACAAAACAACATAAATACAATTTAATAAAGCATAGGATAAAACAACATAAATACAATTTAATGAAACATAGGATAAACAACATAAATACAATTTAATAAAGCATAGTTTAAAACAACATAAATACAATTTAATAAAGCATAGTTTAAAACAACATAAATACAATTTAATAAAGCATAGTTTAAAACAACATAAATACAATTTAATAAAGCATAGGATAAAACCACAGAAATACAATTAAATAATGCATAGGATAAAACAACATAAATACAATTTAATAAAGCATATGACAAAACAACATAAATACAATTTAATAAAGCATAGGCTAAAACAACATAAATACAATTTAATGAAACATAGGATAAGCAACATAAATACAATTTAATAAAGCATAGGACAAAACAACATAAATACAATTTAATAAAGCATAGGATAAAACAACATAAATACAATTTAATGAAACATAGGATAAACAACATAAATACAATTTAATAAAGCATAGGACAAAACAACATAAATACAATTTAATAAAGCATAGGATAAAACAACATAAATACAATTTAATGAAACATAGGATAAACAACATAAATACAATTTAATAAAGCATAGGACAAAACAACATAAATACAATTTAATAAAGCATATGTTAAAACAACATAAATACAATTTAATAAAGCATAAGATAAAACAACATGAATATAATTTAGTAAAGCATAAGATAAAACAACATAAATAAAATTTAATAAAGCATAGGTTAAAACAACATAAATACAATTTAATAAAGCATAGGATAAAACAACATAAATACAATTTAATAAAGCATAGGATAAAACAACATAAATACTTTTTAATAAAGCATAGGATAAAACCACATAAATACAATTTAATAAAGCACAGGATAAAACAACATAAATACAATTTAATAAAGCATAGGATAAAACAACATAAATACAATTTAATAAAGCATAGGATAAAACAACATAAATACAATTTATTAAATCATAGGTTAAAACAACATAAATACAATTAAATAAAGCATAGGATAAAACATCATAAATACAATTTAATAAAGCATAGGTTAAAGCAACATAAATACAATTTAATAAAGCATAGGATAAAACCACAGAAATACAATTTAGTAAAGCATAGGTTAAAACAACATAAATACAATTTAATAAAGCGTAGGACAAAACAACATGAATACAATTTAATAAAGCATAGGATAAAACAACATAAATACAATTTAATAAAGCATAGGTTAAAACAACATAAACACAATTTAATAAAGCATAGGATAAAACAACATAAATACAATTTAATAAAGCATAGGATAAAACAACATAAATACAATTTAATAAAGCATAGGATAAAACAACATAAATACAATTTAATAAAGCATAGGATAAAACAACATGAATACAATTTAATAAAGCATAGGATAAAACAACATAAATACAATTTAATAAAGCATAGGTTAAAACAACATAAATACAATTTAATAAAGCATAGGACAAAACAACATAAATACAATTTAATAAAGCATAGGATAAAACAACATAAATACAATTTATAAAGCATAGGATAACACAACATAAATACAATTTAATAAAGCATAGGACAAAACAACATAAATACAATTTAATAAAGCATAGGACAAAACAACATAAATACAATTTAATAAAGCATAGTTTAAAACAACCTTAATACAATTTAATAAAGAATAGGATAAAACCACAGAAATACAATTTAATAAAGCATAGGCTAAAACTACATAAATAAAATTTAATAAAGCATAGGATAAAACAAATTAAATACAATTTAATAAAGCATAGGATAAAACAACATAAATTCAATTTAATAAAGCATAGGAGAAAACAACATAAATACAATTTAATAAAGCATAGGATAAAACAACATAAATACAATTTAATAAAGCATAAGATAAAACAACATGAATACAATTTAATAAAGCATAGGTTAAAACAACATAAATACAATTTAATAAAGCATAGGATAAAACAACATAAATACAATTTAATAAAAGCATAGGTTAAAACAACATAAATACAATGTAATAAAGCATAGGATAAAACAACATAAATACAATTTATTAAAGCATAGGTTAAAACAACATAAATAGAAATTAAATAAAGCATAGGATAAAACAACATAAATACAATTTAATAAAGCATAGTTTAAAGCAACATAAATACAATTTAATAAAGCATAGGATAAAACCACAGAAATACAATTTAGTAAAGCATAGGTTAAAACAACATAAATACAATTTAATAAAGCGTAGGACAAAACAACATAAATACAATTTAATAAAGCATAGTTTAAAACAACATAAACACAATTTAATAAAGCATAGGATAAAACCACAGAAATACAATTTAATAAAGCATAGGATAAAACAACATAAATACAAGTTAATAAAGCATAGGACAAAACAACATAAATACAATTTAAGAAAGCATAGGATAAAAAAACATAAATACAATTTAATGAAACATAGGATAAACAACATAATACAATTTAATAAAGCATAGGACAAAACAACATAAATACAATTTAATAAAGCATAGTTTAAAACAACATAAATACAATTTAATAAAGCATAGTTTAAAACAACATAAATACAATTTAATAAAGCATAGTTTAAAACAACATAAATACAATTTAATAAAGCATAGGATAAAACCACAGAAATACAATTAAATAATGCATAGGATAAAACAACATAAATACAATTTAATAAAGCATATGACAAAACAACATAAATACAATTTAATAAAGCATAGGCTAAAACAACATAAATACAATTTAATGAAACATAGGATAAACAACATAAATACAATTTAATAAAGCATAGGACAAAACAACATAAATACAATTTAATAAAGCATAGGATAAAACCACATAAATACAATTTAATAAAGCATAGGATAAAACAACATAAATAAAAATTAATAAAGCATAGGTTAAAACAACATAAATACTTTTTAATAAAGCATAGGATAAAACCACATAAATACAATTTAATAAAGCACAGGATAAAAAAACATAAATACAATTTAATAAAGCATAGGATAAAACAACATAAATACAATTTAATAAAGCATAGGATAAAACAACATAAATACAATTTAATGAAACATAGGATAAACAACATAAATACAATTTAATAAAGCATAGGACAAAACAACATAAATACAATTTAATAAAGCATATGTTAAAACAACATAAATACAATTTAATAAAGCATAGTTTAAAACAACATAAATACAATTTAATAAAGCATAGTTTAAAACAACATAAATACAATTTAATAAAGCATAGTTTAAAACAACATAAATACAATTTAATAAAGCATAGTTTAAAACAACATAAATACAATTTAATAAAGCATAGGATAAAACCACAGAAATACAATTAAATAATGCATAGGATAAAACAACATAAATACAATTTAATAAAGCATATGACAAAACAACATAAATACAATTTAATAAAGCATAGGCTAAAACAACATAAATACAATTTAATGAAACATAGGATAAACAACATAAATACAATTTAATAAAGCATAGGACAAAACAACATAAATACAATTTAATAAAGCATAAGATAAAACAACATGAATATAATTTAGTAAAGCATAAGATAAAACAACATGAATACAATTTAATAAAGCATAGGTTAAAACAACATAAATACAATTTAAGAAAGCATAGGATAAAACTACATAAATACATTTTAATAAAGCATAGGATAAAACAACATAAATACAATTTAATAAAGCATAGGATAAAACAACATAAATAAAATTTAATAAAGCATAGGTTAAAACAACATAAATACAATTTAATAAAGCATAGGATAAAACAACATAAATACAATTTAATAAAGCATAGGATAAAACCACATAAATAATTTTTAATAAAGCATAGGATAAAACCACATAAATACAATTTAATAAAGCATAGGATAAAACAACATAAATAAAAATTAATAAAGCATAGGTTAAATCAACATAAATACTTTTTAATAAAGCATAGGATAAAACCACATAAATACAATTTAATAAAGCACAGGATAAAACAACATAAATACAATTTAATAAAGCATAGAATAAAACAATATAAATACAATTTAATAAAGCATAGGTTAAAACAACATAAATACAATTTTATAAAGCATAGGATAAAACAACATAAATACAATTTAATAAAGCATAGGTTAAAACAACATAAATACAATTTTATAAAGCATAGGATAAAACAACATAAATACAATTTAATAATGCATAGGTTAAAACAACATAAATACAATTTAATAAAGCACAGGATAAAACAACATAAATAAAATTTAATAAAGCATAGGATAAAACAACATTAATAAAATTTAATACAGCATAGGATAAAATAACGTAAATACAATTTAATAAAGCATAGGAAAAAAAACAACATAAATAAAATTTAATACAGCATAGGATAAAACAACATAAATACAATTTAATAAAGCATAGGATAAAACAACATAAATACAATTTAATAAAGCATAGGATAAAACAACATAAATAAAAATTAATAAAGCATAGGTTAAATCAACATAAATACTTTTTAATAAAGCATAGGATAAAACCACATAAATACAATTTAATAAAGCACAGGATAAAACAACATAAATACAATTTAATAAAGCATAGAATAAAACAATATAAATACAATTTAATAAAGCATAGGTTAAAACAACATAAATACAATTTTATAAAGCATAGGATAAAACAACATAAATACAATTTAATAAAGCATAGGTTAAAACAACATAAATACAATTTTATAAAGCATAGGATAAAACAACATAAATACAATTTAATAATGCATAGGTTAAAACAACATAAATACAATTTAATAAAGCACAGGATAAAACAACATAAATAAAATTTAATAAAGCATAGGATAAAACAACATTAATAAAATTTAATACAGCA
The DNA here is from genome assembly GCF_046119375.1 of Phyllobates terribilis. Classification (NCBI taxonomy): domain Eukaryota; kingdom Metazoa; phylum Chordata; class Amphibia; order Anura; family Dendrobatidae; genus Phyllobates; species Phyllobates terribilis. Next base: position 4,143,930 of record NW_027362778.1, read on the forward strand.
TAGGATAAAATAACGTAAATACAATTTAATAAAGCATAGGAAAAAAAACAACATAAATAAAATTTAATACAGCATAGGATAAAACAACATAAATACAATTTAATAAAGCATAGGATAAAACAACATAAATACAATTTAATAAAGCATAGGATAAAACAACATAAATACAATTTAATAAAGCATAGGACAAAACAACATAAATACAATTTATTAAAGCATAGGATAAAACAACATAAATACAATTTAATGAAACATAGGATAAACCACATAAATACAATTTAATAAAGCATATGACAAAACAACATAAATACAATTTAATAAAGCATATGTTAAAACAACATAAATACAATTTAATAAAGCATAGTTTAAAACAACATAAATACAATTTAATAAAGCATAGTTTAAAACAACATAAATACAATTTAATAAAGCATAGTTTAAAACAACATAAATACAATTTAATAAAGCATAGTTTAAAACAACATAAATACAATTTAATAAAGCATAGTTTAAAACAACATAAATACAATTTAATAAAGCATTAGATAAAACAACATGAATATAATTTAGTAAAGCATAAGATAAAACAACATGAATACAATTTAATAAAGCATAGGATAAAACAACATAAATAATATTTAATAAAGCATAGGTTAAAACAACATAAATACAATTTAATAAAGCATAGTTTAAAACAACATAAATACAATTTAATAAAGCATAGTTTAAAACAACATAAATACAATTTAATAAAGCATAGTTTAAAACAACATAAATACAATTTAATAAAGCATAGGATAAAACCACAGAAATACAATTAAATAATGCATAGGATAAAACAACATAAATACAATTTAATAAAGCATATGACAAAACAACATAAATACAATTTAATAAAGCATAGGCTAAAACAACATAAATACAATTTAATGAAACATAGGATAATCAACATAAATACAATTTAATAAAGCATAGGACAAAACAACATAAATACAATTTAATAAAGCATAGGATAAAACAACATAAATACAATTTAATGAAACATAGGATAAACAACATAAATACAATTTAATAAAGCATAGGACAAAACAACATAAATACAATTTAATAAAGCATAGGATAAAACAACATAAATACAATTTAATGAAACATAGGATAAACAACATAAATACAATTTAATAAAGCATAGGACAAAACAACATAAATACAATTTAATAAAGCATATGTTAAAACAACATAAATACAATTTAATAAAGCATAAGATAAAACAACATGAATATAATTTAGTAAAGCATAAGATAAAACAACATAAATAAAATTTAATAAAGCATAGGTTAAAACAACATAAATACAATTTAATAAAGCATAGGATAAAACAACATAAATACAATTTAATAAAGCATAGGATAAAACAACATAAATACTTTTTAATAAAGCATAGGATAAAACCACATAAATACAATTTAATAAAGCACAGGATAAAACAACATAAATACAATTTAATAAAGCATAGGATAAAACAACATAAATACAATTTAATAAAGCATAGGATAAAACAACATAAATACAATTTATTAAAGCATAGGTTAAAACAACATAAATACAATTTAATAAAGCATATGACAAAACAACATAAATACAATTTAATAAAGCATAGTTTAAAACAACATAAATACAATTTAATAAAGCATAGTTTAAAACAACATAAATACAATTTAATAAAGCATAGTTTAAAACAACATAAATACAATTTAATAAAGCATAGGATAAAACCACAGAAATACAATTAAATAATGCATAGGATAAAACAACATAAATACAATTTAATAAAGCATATGACAAAACAACATAAATACAATTTAATAAAGCATAGGCTAAAACAACATAAATACAATTTAATGAAACATAGGATAAACAACATAAATACAATTTAATAAAGCATAGGACAAAACAACATAAATACAATTTAATAAAGCATAAGATAAAACAACATAAATACAATTTAATGAAACATAGGATAAACAACATAAATACAATTTAATAAAGCATAGGACAAAACAACATAAATACAATTTAATAAAGCATAGGATAAAACAACATAAATACAATTTAATGAAACATAGGATAAACAACATAAATACAATTTAATAAAGCATAGGACAAAACAACATAAATACAATTTAATAAAGCATATGTTAAAACAACATAAATACAATTTAATAAAGCATAAGATAAAACAACATGAATATAATTTAGTAAAGCATAAGATAAAACAACATGAATACAATTTAATAAAGCATAGGTTAAAACAACATAAATACAATTTAAGAAAGCATAGGATAAAACTACATAAATACATTTTAATAAAGCATAGGATAAAACAACATAAATACAATTTAATAAAGCATAGGATAAAACAACATACATAAAATTTAATAAAGCATAGGTTAAAACAACATAAATACAATTTAATAAAGCATAGGATAAAACAACATAAATACAATTTAATAAAGCATAGGATAAAACCACATAAATAATTTTTAATAAAGCATAGGATAAAACCACATAAATACAATTTAATAAAGCATAGGATAAAACAACATAAATAAAAATTAATAAAGCATAGGTTAAAACAACATAAATACTTTTTAATAAAGCATAGGATAAAACCACATAAATACAATTTAATAAAGCACAGGATAAAACAACATAAATACAATTTAATAAAGCATAGGATAAAACAACATAAATACAATTTAATAAAGCATAGGATAAAACAACATAAATACAATTTAATAAAGCATAGGATAAAACAACATAAATACAATTTAATAAAGCATAGGATAAAACAACATAAATACAATTTAATAAAGCATAGGATAAAACAACATAAATACAATTTAATAAAGCATAGGACAAAACAACATAAATACAATTTATTAAAGCATAGGATAAAACAACATAAATACAATTTAATGAAACATAGGATAAACCACATAAATACAATTTAATAAAGCATAGGACAAAACAACATAAATACAATTTAATAAAGCATATGTTAAAACAACATAAATACAATTTAATAAAGCATAGTTTAAAACAACATAAATACAATTTAATAAAGCATATGTTAAAACAACATAAATACAATTTAATAAAGCATAGTTTAAAACAACATAAATACAATTTAATAAAGCATAGTTTAAAACAACATAAATACAATTTAATAAAGCATAGTTTAAAACAACATAAATACAATTTAATAAAGCATAGTTTAAAACAACATAAATACAATTTAATAAAGCATTAGATAAAACAACATGAATATAATTTAGTAAAGCATAAGATAAAACAACATGAATACAATTTAATAAAGCATAGGACAAAACAACATAAATACAATTTATTAAAGCATAGGATAAAACAACATAAATACAATTTAATGAAACATAGGATAAACCACATAAATACAATTTAATAAAGCATAGGACAAAACAACATAAATACAATTTAATAAAGCATATGTTAAAACAACATAAATACAATTTAATAAAGCATAGTTTAAAACAACATAAATACAATTTAATAAAGCATAGTTTAAAACAACATAAATACAATTTAATAAAGCATAGTTTAAAACAACATAAATACAATTTAATAAAGCATAGTTTAAAACAACATAAATACAATTTAATAAAGCATAGTTTAAAACAACATAAATACAATTTAATAAAGCATAGTTTAAAACAACATAAATACAATTTAATAAAGCATTAGATAAAACAACATGAATATAATTTAGTAAAGCATAAGATAAAACAACATGAATACAATTTAATAAAGCATAGGATAAAACAACATAAATAATATTTAATAAAGCAAAGGTTAAAACAACATAAATACAATTTAATAAAGCATTAGATAAAACAACATGAATATAATTTAGTAAAGCATAAGATAAAACAACATGAATACAATTTAATAAAGCATAGGATAAAACAACATAAATAATATTTAATAAAGCATAGGTTAAAACAACATAAAAACAATTTAATAAAGCATAGTTTAAAACAACATAAATAAAATTTAATAAAGCATAGGTTAAAACAACATAAATACAATTTAATAAAGCATAGGATAAAACAACATAAATACAATTTATTAAAGCATAGGTTAAAACAACATAAATACAATTAAATAAAGCATAGGATAAAACAACATAAATACAATTTAATAAAGCATAGGTTAAAGCAACATAAATACAATTTAATAAAGCATAGGATAAAACCACAGAAATACAATTTAGTAAAGCATAGGTTAAAACAACATAAATGCAATTTAATAAAGCGTAGGACAAAACAACATAAATACAATTTAATAAAGCATAGTTTAAAACAACATAAACACAATTTAATAAAGCATAGGATAAAACCACAGAAATACAATTTAATAAAGCATAGGATAAAACAACATAAATACAATTTAATAAAGCATAGGACAAAACAACATAAATACAATTTAATAAAGCATAGGATAAAAAAACATAAATACAATTTAATGAAACATAGGATAAACAACATAAATACAATTTAATAAAGCATAGGACAAAACAACATAAATACAATTTAATAAAGCATATGTTAAAACAACATAAATACAATTTAATAAAGCATAGTTTAAAACAACATAAATACAATTTAATAAAGCATAGTTTAAAACAACATAAATACAATTTAATAAAGCATAGTTTAAAACAACATAAATACAATTTAATAAAGCATAGTTTAAAACAACATAAATACAATTTAATAAAGCATAGGATAAAACCACAGAAATACAATTAAATAATGCATAGGATAAAACAACATAAATACAATTTAATAAGGCATATGACAAAACAACATAAATACAATTTAATAAAGCATAGGCAAAACAACATAAATACAATTTAATGAAACATAGGATAAACAACATAAATACAATTTAATAAAGCATAGGACAAAACAACATAAATACAATTTAATAAAGCATAGGACAAAACAACATAAATACAATTTAATAAAGCATATGTTAAAACAACATAAATACAATTTAATAAAGCATAAGATAAAACAACATGAATATAATTTAGTAAAGCATAAGATAAAACAACATGAATACAATTTAATAAAGCATAGGTTAAAACAACATAAATACAATTTAAGAAAGCATAGGATAAAACTACATAAATACATTTTAATAAAGCATAGGATAAAACAACATAAATACAATTTAATAAAGCATAGGATAAAACAACATAAATAAAATTTAATAAAGCATAGGTTAAAACAACATAAATACAATTTAATAAAGCATAGGATAAAACAACATAAATACAATTTAATAAAGCATAGGATAAAACCACATAAATAATTTTTAATAAAGCATAGGATAAAACCACATAAATACAATTTAATAAAGCATAGGATAAAACAACATAAATAAAAATTAATAAAGCATAGGTTAAAACAACATAAATACTTTTTAATAAAGCATAGGATAAAACCACATAAATACAATTTAATAAAGCACAGGATAAAACAACATAAATACAATTTAATAAAGCATAGGATAAAACATCATAAATACAATTTAATAAAGCATAGGATAAAACAACATAAATACAATTTAATAAAGCATAGGATAAAACAACATAAATACTATTTAATTAAGCATACGTTAAAACAACATAAATACAATTAAATAAAGCATAGAATAAAACAATATAAATACAATTTAATAAAGCATAGGTTAAAACAACATAAATACAATTTTATAAAGCATAGGATAAAACAACATAAATACAATTTAATAAAGCATAGGTTAAAACAACATAAATACAATTTTATAAAGCATAGGATAAAACAACATAAATACAATTTAATAATGCATAGGTTAAAACAACATAAATACAATTTAATAAAGCACAGGATAAAACAACATAAATAAAATTTAATAAAGCATAGGATAAAACAACATTAATACAATTTAATACAGCATAGGATAAAATAATGTAAATACAATTTAATAAAGCATAGGAAAAAAAACAACATAAATAAAATTTAATACAGCATAGGATAAAACAACATAAATACAATTTAATAAAGCATAGGATAAAACAACATAAATACAATTTAATAAAGCATAGGATAAAACAACATAAATACAATTTAATAAAGCATAGGATAAAACAACATAAATACAATTTAATAAAGCATAGGACAAAACAACATAAATACAATTTATTAAAGCATAGGATAAAACAACATAAATACAATTTAATGAAACATAGGATAAACCACATAAATACAATTTAATAAAGCATAGGACAAAACAACATAAATACAATTTAATAAAGCATATGTTAAAACAACATAAATACAATTTAATAAAGCATAGTTTAAAACAACATAAATACAATTTAATAAAGCATAGTTTAAAACAACATAAATACAATTTAATAAAGCATAGTTTAAAACAACATAAATACAATTTAATAAAGCATAGTTTAAAACAACATAAATACAATTTAATAAAGCATAGTTTAAAACAACATAAATACAATTTAATAAAGCATTAGATAAAACAACATGAATATAATTTAGTAAAGCATAAGATAAAACAACATGAATACAATTTAATAAAGCATAGGATAAAACAACATAAATAATATTTAATAAAGCATAGGTTAAAACAACATAAATACAATTTAATAAAGCATAGTTTAAAACAACATAAATACAATTTAATAAAGCATAGTTTAAAACAACATAAATACAATTTAATAAAGCATAGGATAAAACCACAGAAATACAATTTAATAATGCATAGGATAAAACAACATAAATACAATTTAATAAAGCATATGACAAAACAACATAAATACAATTTAATAAAGCATAGGCTAAAACAACATAAATACAATTTAATAAAGCATAGGCTAAAACAACATAAATACAATTTAATGAAACATAGGATAAACAACATAAATACAATTTAACAAAGCATAGGACAAAACAACATAAATACAATTTAATAAAGCATAGGATAAAACAACATAAATACAATTTAATGAAACATAGGATAAGCAACATAAATACAATTTAATAAAGCATAGGACAAAACAACATAAATACAATTTATTAAAGCATAGGATAAAACAACATAAATACAATTTAATGAAACATAGGATAAACAACATAAATACAATTTAATAAAGCATAGGACAAAACAACATAAATACAATTTAATAAAGCATATGTTAAAACAACATAAATACAATTTAATAAAGCATAAGATAAAACAACATGAATATAATTTAGTAAAGCATAAGATAAAACAACATGAATACAATTTAATAAAGCATAGTTTAAAACAACATAAATACAATTTAATAAAGCATAGGATAAAACAACATAAATTCAATTTAATAAAGCATAGGATAAAACATCATAAATACAATTTAATAAAGCATAGGATAAAACAACATAAATACAATTTAATAAAGCATAAGATAAAACAACATGAGTACAATTTAATAAAGCATAGATTAAAACAACATAAATACAATTTAATAAAGCATAGGATAAAACAACATAAATACAATTTAATAAAGCATAGGATAAAACAACATAAATACAATTTAATAAAGCATAGGATAAAACAACATAAATACAATTTAATAAAGCATAGCATAAAACAACATAAATACAATTTAATAAAGCATAGGATAAAACAACATAAATAAAATTTAATAAAGCATAGGATAAAACAACATAAATACAATTTAATAAAGCATAGGATAAAACAACATAAATACAATTTAATAAAGCATAGGTTAAAACAACATAAATACAATTTAATAAAGCATAGGACAAAACAACATAAATACAATTTAATAAAGCATAGGATAAAACAACATAAATACAATTTATAAAGCATAGGATAACACAACATAAATACAATTTAATAAAGCATAGGACAAAACAACATAAATACAATTTAATAAAGCATAGGACAAAACAACATAAATACAATTTAATAAAGCATAGTTTAAAACAACCTTAATACAATTTAATAAAGAATAGGATAAAACCACAGAAATACAATTTAATATAGCATAGGATAAAACAACATAAATACAATTTAATAAAGCATAGGATAAAACAACATAAATACAATTTAAGGAAACATAGGATAAACAACATAAATACAATTTAATAAAGCATAGGACAAAACAACATAAATACAATTTAATAAAGCATATGTTAAAACAACATAAATACAATTTAATAAAGCATAAGATAAAACAACATGAATATAATTTAGTAAAGCATAAGATAAAACAACATGAATACAATTTAATAAAGCATAGGTTAAAACAACATAAATACAATTTAAGAAAGCATAGGATAAAACAACATAAATACATTTTAATAAAGCATAGGATAAAACAACATAAATACAATTTAATAAAGCATAGGTTAAAACAACATAAATATAATTTAATAAAGCATAGGACAAAACAACATAAATACAATTTAATAAAGCATAGGATAAAACAACATAAATACAATTTATAAAGCATAGGATAAAACAACATAAATACAATTTAATAAAGCATAGGATAAAACAACATAAATACAATTTAATAAAGCATAGGATAAAACAGCATAAATACAATTTAATAAAGCATAGGCTAAAACTACATAAATAAAATTTAATAAAGCATAGGATAAAACAAATTAAATACAATTTAATAAAGCATAGGATAAAACAACATAAATTCAATTTAATAAAGCATAGGAGAAAACAACATAAATACAATTTAATAAAGCATAGGATAAAACAACATAAATACAATTTAATAAAGCATAAGATAAAACAACATGAATACAATTTAATAAAGCATAGGTTAAAACAACATAAATACAATTTAATAAAGCATAGGATAAAACAACATAAATACAATTTAATAAAGCATAGGTTAAAACAACATAAATACACTGTAATAAAGCATAGGATAAAACAACATAAATACAATTTATTAAAGCATAGGATAAAACAACATAAATAAAATTTAATAAAGCATAGGTTAAAACAACATAAATACAATTTAATAAAGCATAGGATAAAACAACATAAATACAATTTAATAAAGCATAGGATAAAACAACATAAATACTTTTTAATAAAGCATAGGATAAAACCACATAAATACAATTTAATAAAGCACAGGATAAAACAACATAAATACAATTTAATAAAGCATAGGATAAAACAACATAAATACAATTTAATAAAGCATAGGATAAAACAACATAAATACAATTTATTAAAGCATAGGTTAAAACAACATAAATACAATTAAATAAAGCATAGGATAAAACAACATAAATACAATTTAATAAAGCATAGGTTAAAGCAACATAAATACAAATTAATAAAGCATAGGATAAAACCACAGAAATACAATTTAGTAAAGCATAGGTTAAAACAACATAAATACAATTTAATAAAGCGTAGGACAAAACAACATAAATACAATTTAATAAAGCATAGTTTAAAACAACATAAACACAATTTAATAAAGCATAGGATAAAACCACAGAAATACAATTTAATAAAGCATAGGATAAAACAACATAAATACAATTTAATAAAGCATAGGACAAAACAACATAAATACAATTTAATAAAGCATAGGATAAAAAAACATAAATACAATTTAATGAAACATAGGATAAACAACATAATACAATTTAATAAAGCATAGGACAAAACAACATAAATACAATTTAATAAAGCATAGTTTAAAACAACATAAATACAATTTAATAAAGCATAGTTTAAAACAACATAAATACAATTTAATAAAGCATAGTTTAAAACAACATAAATACAATTTAATAAAGCATAGGATAAAACCACAGAAATACAATTAAATAATGCATAGGATAAAACAACATAAATACAATTTAATAAAGCATAGTTTAAAACAACATAAATACAATTTAATAAAGCATAGGCTAAAACAACATAAATACAATTTAATGAAACATAGGATAAACAACATAAATACAATTTAATAAAGCATAGGAAAAAACAACATAAATACAATTTAATAAAGCATAGGATAAAACCACATAAATACAATTTAATAAAGCATAGGATAAAACAACATAAATAAAAATTAATAAAGCATAGGTTAAAACAACATAAATACTTTTTAATAAAGCATAGGATAAAACCACATAAATACAATTTAATAAAGCACAGGATAAAACAACATAAATAAAATTTAATAAAGCATAGGATAAAACAACATTAATAAAATTTAATACAGCATAGGATAAAATAACGTAAATACAATTTAATAAAGCATAGGAAAAAAAACAACATAAATAAAATTTAATACAGCATAGGATAAAACAACATAAATACAATTTAATAAAGCATAGGATAAAACAACATAAATACAATTTAATAAAGCATAGGATAAAACAACATAAATACAATTTAATAAAGAATAGGATAAAACAACATAAATACAATTTAATAAAGCATAGGACAAAACAACATAAATACAATTTATTAAAGCATAGGATAAAACAACATAAATACAATTTAATGAAACATAGGATAAACCACATAAATGCAATTTAATAAAGCATAGGACAAAACAACATAAATACAATTTAATAAAGCATATATTAAAACAACATAAATACAATTTAATAAAGCATAGTTTAAAACAACATAAATACAATTTAATAAAGCATAGTTTAAAACAACATAAATACAATTTAATAAAGCATAGTTTAAAACAACATAAATACAATTTAATAAAGCATAGTTTAAAACAACATAAATACAATTTAATAAAGCATAGTTTAAAACAACATAAATACAATTTAATAAAGCATTAGATAAAACAACATGAATATAATTTAGTAAAGCATAAGATAAAACAACATGAATACAATTTAATAAAGCATAGGATAAAACAACATAAATAATATTTAATAAAGCATAGGTTAAAACAACATAAATACAATTTAATAAAGCATAGTTTAAAACAACATAAATACAATTTAATAAAGCATAGTTTAAAACAACATAAATACAATTTAATAAAGCATAGGATAAAACCACAGAAATACAATTTAATAATGCATAGGATAAAACAACATAAATACAATTTAATAAAGCATATGACAAAACAACATAAATACAATTTAATAAAGCATAGGCTAAAACAACATAAATACAATTTAATAAAGCATAGGCTAAAACAACATAAATACAATTTAATGAAACATAGGATAAACAACATAAATACAATTTAACAAAGCATAGGACAAAACAACATAAATACAATTTAATAAAGCATAGGATAAAACAACATAAATACAATTTAATGAAACATAGGATAAGCAACATAAATACAATTTAATAAAGCATAGGACAAAACAACATAAATACAATTTAATAAAGCATAGGATAAAACAACATAAATACAATTTAATGAAACATAGGATAAACAACATAAATACAATTTAATAAAGCATAGGAAAAAACAACATAAATACAATTTAATAAAGCATAGTTTTAAACAACATAAATACAATTTAATAAAGCATAGTTTAAAACAACATAAATACAATTTAATAAAGCATAGTTTAAAACAACATAAATACAATTTAATAAAGCATAGGATAAAACCACAGAAATACAATTAAATAATGCATAGGATAAAACAACATAAATACAATTTAATAAAGCATAGTTTAAAACAACATAAATACAATTTAATAAAGCATAGGCTAAAACAACATAAATACAATTTAATGAAACATAGGATAAACAACATAAATACAATTTAATAAAGCATAGGAAAAAACAACATAAATACAATTTAATAAAGCATAGGATAAAACCACATAAATACAATTTAATAAAGCATAGGATAAAACAACATAAATAAAAATTAATAAAGCATAGGTTAAAACAACATAAATACTTTTTAATAAAGCATAGGATAAAACCACATAAATACAATTTAATAAAGCACAGGATAAAACAACATAAATAAAATTTAATAAAGCATAGGATAAAACAACATTAATAAAATTTAATACAGCATAGGATAAAATAACGTAAATACAATTTAATAAAGCATAGGAAAAAAAACAACATAAATAAAATTTAATACAGCATAGGATAAAACAACATAAATACAATTTAATAAAGCATAGGATAAAACAACATAAATACAATTTAATAAAGCATAGGATAAAACAACATAAATACAATTTAATAAAGAATAGGATAAAACAACATAAATACAATTTAATAAAGCATAGGACAAAACAACATAAATACAATTTATTAAAGCATAGGATAAAACAACATAAATACAATTTAATGAAACATAGGATAAACCACATAAATGCAATTTAATAAAGCATAGGACAAAACAACATAAATACAATTTAATAAAGCATATATTAAAACAACATAAATACAATTTAATAAAGCATAGTTTAAAACAACATAAATACAATTTAATAAAGCATAGTTTAAAACAACATAAATACAATTTAATAAAGCATAGTTTAAAACAACATAAATACAATTTAATAAAGCATAGTTTAAAACAACATAAATACAATTTAATAAAGCATAGTTTAAAACAACATAAATCCAATTTAATAAAGCATTAGATAAAACAACATGAATATAATTTAGTAAAGCATAAGATAAAACAACATGAATACAATTTAATAAAGCATAGGATAAAACAACATAAATAATATTTAATAAAGCATAGGTTAAAACAACATAAATACAATTTAATAAAGCATAGTTTAAAACAACATAAATACAATTTAATAAAGCATAGTTTAAAACAACATAAATACAATTTAATAAAGCATAGGATAAAACCACAGAAATACAATTTAATAATGCATAGGATAAAACAACATAAATACAATTTAATAAAGCATATGACAAAACAACATAAATACAATTTAATAAAGCATAGGCTAAAACAACATAAATACAATTTAATAAAGCATAGGCTAAAACAACATAAATACAATTTAATGAAACATAGGATAAACAACATAAATACAATTTAACAAAGCATAGGACAAAACAACATAAATACAATTTAATAAAGCATAGGATAAAACAACATAAATACAATTTAATGAAACATAGGATAAGCAACATAAATACAATTTAATAAAGCATAGGACAAAACAACATAAATACAATTTAATAAAGCATAGGATAAAACAACATAAATACAATTTAATGAAACATAGGATAAACAACATAAATACAATTTAATAAAGCATAGGACAAAACAACATAAATACAATTTAATAAAGCATATGTTAAAACAACATAAATACAATTTAATAAAGCATAAGATAAAACAACATGAATATAATTTAGTAAAGCATAAGATAAAACAACATGAACACAATTTAATAAAGCATAGTTTAAAACAACATAAATACAATTTAATAAAGCATAGGATAAAACAACATAAATTCAATTTAATAAAGCATAGGATAAAACATCATAAATACAATTTAATAAAGCATAGGATAAAACAACATAAATACAATTTAATAAAGCATAAGATAAAACAACATGAGTACAATTTAATAAAGCATAGATTAAAACAACATAAATACAATTTAATAAAGCACAGGATAAAACAACATAAATACAATTTAATAAAGCATAGGTTAAAACAACATAATACAATTTAATAAAGCATAGGATAAAACAACATAAATACAATTTAATAAAGCATAGGATAAAACAACATAAATACAATTTAATAAAGCATAGGATAAAACAACATAAATACAATTTAATAAAGCATAGGTTAAAACAACATAAATATAATTTAATAAAGCATAGGACAAAACAACATAAATACAATTTAATAAAGCATAGGATAAAACAACATAAATACAATTTATAAAGCATAGGATAAAACAACATAAATACAATTTAATAAAGCATAGGATAAAACAACATAAATACAATTTAATAAAGCATAGGATAAAACAACATAAATACAATTTAATAAAGCATAGGCTAAAACTACATAAATAAAATTTAATAAAGCATAGGATAAAACAAATTAAATACAATTTAATAAAGCATAGGATAAAACAACATAAATTCAATTTAATAAAGCATAGGAGAAAACAACATAAATACAATTTAATAAAGCATAGGATAAAACAACATAAATACAATTTAATAAAGCATAAGATAAAACAACATGAATACAATTTAATAAAGCATAGGTTAAAACAACATAAATACAATTTAATAAAGCATAGGATAAAACAACATAAATACAATTTAATAAAGCATAGGTTAAAACAACATAAATACACTGTAATAAAGCATAGGATAAAACAACATAAATACAATTTATTAAAGCATAGGATAAAACAACATAAATAAAATTTAATAAAGCATAGGTTAAAACAACATAAATACAATTTAATAAATCATAGGATAAAACAACATAAATACAATTTAATAAAGCATAGGATAAAACAACATAAATACTTTTTAATAAAGCATAGGATAAAACCACATAAATACAATTTAATAAAGCACAGGATAAAACAACATAAACACAATTTAATAAAGCATAGGATAAAACCACAGAAATACAATTTAATAAAGCATAGGATAAAACAACATAAATACAATTTAATAAAGCATAGGACAAAACAACATAAATACAATTTAATAAAGCATAGGATAAAACCACAGAAATACAATTAAATAATGCATAGGATAAAACAACATAAATACAATTTAATAAAGCATAGTTTAAAACAACATAAATACAATTTAATAAAGCATAGGCTAAAACAACATAAATACAATTTAATGAAACATAGGATAAACAACATAAATACAATTTAATAAAGCATAGGAAAAAACAACATAAATACAATTTAATAAAGCATAGGATAAAACCACATAAATACAATTTAATAAAGCATAGGATAAAACAACATAAATAAAAATTAATAAAGCATAGGTTAAAACAACATAAATACTTTTTAATAAAGCATAGGATAAAACCACATAAATACAATTTAATAAAGCACAGGATAAAACAACATAAATAAAATTTAATAAAGCATAGGATAAAACAACATTAATAAAATTTAATACAGCATAGGATAAAATAACATAAATACAATTTAATAAAGCATAGGAAAAAAAACAACATAAATAAAATTTAATACAGCATAGGATAAAACAACATAAATACAATTTAATAAAGCATAGGATAAAACAACATAAATACAATTTAATAAAGCATAGGATAAAACAACATAAATACAATTTAATAAAGAATAGGATAAAACAACATAAATACAATTTAATAAAGCATAGGACAAAACAACATAAATACAATTTATTAAAGCATAGGATAAAACAACATAAATACAATTTAATGAAACATAGGATAAACCACATAAATGCAATTTAATAAAGCATAGGACAAAACAACATAAATACAATTTAATAAAGCATATATTAAAACAACATAAATACAATTTAATAAAGCATAGTTTAAAACAACATAAATACAATTTAATAAAGCATAGTTTAAAACAACATAAATACAATTTAATAAAGCATAGTTTAAAACAACATAAATACAATTTAATAAAGCATAGTTTAAAACAACATAAATACAATTTAATAAAGCATAGTTTAAAACAACATAAATCCAATTTAATAAAGCATTAGATAAAACAACATGAATATAATTTAGTAAAGCATAAGATAAAACAACATGAATACAATTTAATAAAGCATAGGATAAAACAACATAAATAATATTTAATAAAGCATAGGTTAAAACAACATAAATACAATTTAATAAAGCATAGTTTAAAACAACATAAATACAATTTAATAAAGCATAGTTTAAAACAACATAAATACAATTTAATAAAGCATAGGATAAAACCACAGAAATACAATTTAATAATGCATAGGATAAAACAACATAAATACAATTTAATAAAGCATATGACAAAACAACATAAATACAATTTAATAAAGCATAGGCTAAAACAACATAAATACAATTTAATAAAGCATAGGCTAAAACAACATAAATACAATTTAATGAAACATAGGATAAACAACATAAATACAATTTAACAAAGCATAGGACAAAACAACATAAATACAATTTAATAAAGCATAGGATAAAACAACATAAATACAATTTAATGAAACATAGGATAAGCAACATAAATACAATTTAATAAAGCATAGGACAAAACAACATAAATACAATTTAATAAAGCATAGGATAAAACAACATAAATACAATTTAATGAAACATAGGATAAACAACATAAATACAATTTAATAAAGCATAGGACAAAACAACATAAATACAATTTAATAAAGCATATGTTAAAACAACATAAATACAATTTAATAAAGCTTAAGATAAAACAACATGAATATAATTTAGTAAAGCATAAGATAAAACAACATGAATACAATTTAATAAAGCATAGTTTAAAACAACATAAATACAATTTAATAAAGCATAGGATAAAACAACATAAATTCAATTTAATAAAGCATAGGATAAAACATCATAAATACAATTTAATAAAGCATAGGATAAAACAACATAAATACAATTTAATAAAGCATAAGATAAAACAACATGAGTACAATTTAATAAAGCATAGATTAAAACAACATAAATACAATTTAATAAAGCACAGGATAAAACAACATAAATACAATTTAATAAAGCATAGGTTAAAACAACATAATACAATTTAATAAAGCATAGGATAAAACCACATAAATACAATTTAATAAAGCATAGGATAAAACAACATAAATAAAAATTAATAAAGCATAGGTTAAAACAACATAATTACTTTTTAATAAAGCATAGGATAAAACCACATAAATACAATTTAATAAAGCACAGGATAAAACAACATAAATAAAATTTAATAAAGCATAGGATAAAACAACATTAATAAAATTTAATACAGCATAGGATAAAATAACATAAATACAATTTAATAAAGCATAGGAAAAAAAACAACATAAATAAAATTTAATACAGCATAGGATAAAACAACATAAATACAATTTAATAAAGCATAGGATAAAACAACATAAATACAATTTAATAAAGCATAGGATAAAACAACATAAATACAATTTAATAAAGAATAGGATAAAACAACATAAATACAATTTAATAAAGCATAGGACAAAACAACATAAATACAATTTATTAAAGCATAGGATAAAACAACATAAATACAATTTAATGAAACATAGGATAAACCACATAAATGCAATTTAATAAAGCATAGGACAAAACAACATAAATACAATTTAATAAAGCATATATTAAAACAACATAAATACAATTTAATAAAGCATAGTTTAAAACAACATAAATACAATTTAATAAAGCATAGTTTAAAACAACATAAATACAATTTAATAAAGCATAGTTTAAAACAACATAAATACAATTTAATAAAGCATAGTTTAAAACAACATAAATACAATTTAATAAAGCATAGTTTAAAACAACATAAATCCAATTTAATAAAGCATTAGATAAAACAACATGAATATAATTTAGTAAAGCATAAGATAAAACAACATGAATACAATTTAATAAAGCATAGGATAAAACAACATAAATACAATTTAATAAAGCATAGTTTAAAACAACATAAATACAATTTAATAAAGCATAGGATAAAACCACAGAAATACAATTTAATAATGCATAGGATAAAACAACATAAATACAATTTAATAAAGCATATGACAAAACAACATAAATACAATTTAATAAAGCATAGGCTAAAACAACATAAATACAATTTAATAAAGCATAGGCTAAAACAACATAAATACAATTTAATGAAACATAGGATAAACAACATAAATACAATTTAACAAAGCATAGGACAAAACAACATAAATACAATTTAATAAAGCATAGGATAAAACAACATAAATACAATTTAATGAAACATAGGATAAGCAACATAAATACAATTTAATAAAGCATAGGACAAAACAACATAAATACAATTTAATAAAGCATAGGATAAAACAACATAAATACAATTTAATGAAACATAGGATAAACAACATAAATACAATTTAATAAAGCATAGGACAAAACAACATAAATACAATTTAATAAAGCATATGTTAAAACAACATAAATACAATTTAATAAAGCATAAGATAAAACAACATGAATATAATTTAGTAAAGCATAAGATAAAACAACATGAATACAATTTAATAAAGCATAGTTTAAAACAACATAAATACAATTTAATAAAGCATAGGATAAAACAACATAAATTCAATTTAATAAAGCATAGGATAAAACATCATAAATACAATTTAATAAAGCATAGGATAAAACAACATAAATACAATTTAATAAAGCATAAGATAAAACAACATGAGTACAATTTAATAAAGCATAGATTAAAACAACATAAATACAATTTAATAAAGCACAGGATAAAACAACATAAATACAATTTAATAAAACATAGGTTAAAACAACATAAATACAATTTAATAAAGCATAGGATAAAACAACATAAATACAATTTAATAAAGCATAGGATAAAACAACATAAATACAATTTAATAAAGCATAGGATAAAACGACATAAATACAATTTAATAAAGCATAGGATAAAACAACATAAATACAATTTAATAAAGCATAGGATAAAACAACATAAATACAATTTAATAAAGCATAGGATAAAACAACATAAATACAATTTAATAAAGCATAGGTTAAAACAACATAAATACAATTTAATAAAGCATAGGACAAAACAACATAAATACAATTTAATAAAGCATAGGATAAAACAACATAAATACAATTTAATAAAGCATAGGTTAAAACAACATAAATACAATTTAAGAAAGCATAGGATAAAACAACATAAATACAATTTAATAAAGCATAGGACAAAACAACATAAATACAATTTATTAAAGCATAGGATAAAACAACATAAATACAATTTAATGAAACATAGGATAAACCACATAAATGCAATTTAATAAAGCATAGGACAAAACAACATAAATACAATTTAATAAAGCATATATTAAAACAACATAAATACAATTTAATAAAGCATAGTTTAAAACAACATAAATACAATTTAATAAAGCATAGTTTAAAACAACATAAATACAATTTAATAAAGCATAGTTTAAAACAACATAAATACACTTTAATAAAGCATAGTTTAAAACAACATAAATACAATTTAATAAAGCATAGTTTAAAACAACATAAATACAATTTAATAAAGCATTAGATAAAACAACATGAATATAATTTAGTAAAGCATAAGATAAAACAACATGAATACAATTTAATAAAGCATAGGATAAAACAACATAAATAATATTTAATAAAGCATAGGTTAAAACAACATAAATACAATTTAATAAAGCATAGTTTAAAACAACATAAATACAATTTAATAAAGCATAGTTTAAAACAACATAAATACAATTTAATAAAGCATAGGATAAAACCACAGAAATACAATTTAATAATGCATAGGATAAAACAACATAAATACAATTTAATAAAGCATATGACAAAACAACATAAATACAATTTAATAAAGCATAGGCTAAAACAACATAAATACAATTTAATAAAGCATAGGCTAAAACAACATAAATACAATTTAATGAAACATAGGATAAACAACATAAATACAATTTAACAAAGCATAGGACAAAACAACATAAATACAATTTAATAAAGCATAGGATAAAACAACATAAATACAATTTAATGAAACATAGGATAAGCAACATAAATACAATTTAATAAAGCATAGGACAAAACAACATAAATACAATTTAATAAAGCATAGGATAAAACAACATAAATACAATTTAATGAAACATAGGATAAACAACATAAATACAATTTAATAAAGCATAGGACAAAACAACATAAATACAATTTAATAAAGCATATGTTAAAACAACATAAATACAATTTAATAAAGCATAAGATAAAACAACATGAATATAATTTAGTAAAGCATAAGATAAAACAACATGAATACAATTTAATAAAGCATAGTTTAAAACAACATAAATACAATTTAATAAAGCATAGGATAAAACAACATAAATTCAATTTAATAAAGCATAGGATAAAACATCATAAATACAATTTAATAAAGCATAGGATAAAACAACATAAATACAATTTAATAAAGCATAAGATAAAACAACATGAGTACAATTTAATAAAGCATAGATTAAAACAACATAAATACAATTTAATAAAGCACAGGATAAAACAACATAAATACAATTTAATAAAGCATAGGTTAAAACAACATAATACAATTTAATAAAACATAGGATAAAACAACATAAATACAATTTAATAAAGCATAGGATAAAACAACATAAATACAATTTAATAAAGCATAGGATAAAACAACATAAATACAATTTAATAAAGCATAGGATAAAACAACATAAATACAATTTAATAAAGCATAGGATAAAACAACATAAATACAATTTAATAAAGCATAGGATAAAACAACATAAATACAATTTAATAAAGCATAGGATAAAACAACATAAATACAATTTAATAAAGCATAGGATAAAACAACATAAATAAAATTTAATAAAGCATAGGATAAAACAACATAAATACAATTTAATAAAGCATAGGATAAAACAACATAAATACAATTTAATAAAGCATAGGTTAAAACAACATAAATACAATTTAATAAAGCATAGGACAAAACAACATAAATACAATTTAATAAAGCATAGGATAAAACAACATAAATACAATTTAATAAAGCATAGGTTAAAACAACATAAATACAATTTAAGAAAGCATAGGATAAAACAACATAAATACATTTTAATAAAGCATAGGATAAAACAACATAAATACAATTTAATAAAGCATAGGTTAAAACAACATAAATATAATTTAATAAAGCATAGGACAAAACAACATAAATACAATTTAATAAAGCATAGGCTAAAACAACATAAATACAATTTATAAAGCATAGGATAAAACAACATAAATACAATTTAATAAAGCATAGGATAAAACAACATAAATACAATTTAATAAAGCATAGGATAAAACAACATAAATACAATTTAATAAAGCATAGGCTAAAACTACATAAATAAAATTTAATAAAGCATAGGATAAAACAAATTAAATACAATTTAATAAAGCATAGGATAAAACAACATAAATTCAATTTAATAAAGCATAGGAGAAAACAACATAAATACAATTTAATAAAGCATAGGATAAAACAACATAAATACAATTTAATAAAGCATAGTTTAAAACAACATAAATACAATTTAATAAAGCATAGTTTAAAACAACATAAATACAATTTAATAAAGCATAGTTTAAAACAACATAAATCCAATTTAATAAAGCATTAGATAAAACAACATGAATATAATTTAGTAAAGCATAAGATAAAACAACATGAATACAATTTAATAAAGCATAGGATAAAACAACATAAATAATATTTAATAAAGCATAGGTTAAAACAACATAAATACAATTTAATAAAGCATAGTTTAAAACAACATAAATACAATTTAATAAAGCATAGTTTAAAACAACATAAATACAATTTAATAAAGCATAGGATAAAACCACAGAAATACAATTTAATAATGCATAGGATAAAACAACATAAATACAATTTAATAAAGCATATGACAAAACAACATAAATACAATTTAATAAAGCATAGGCTAAAACAACATAAATACAATTTAATAAAGCATAGGCTAAAACAACATAAATACAATTTAATGAAACATAGGATAAACAACATAAATACAATTTAACAAAGCATAGGACAAAACAACATAAATACAATTTAATAAAGCATAGGATAAAACAACATAAATACAATTTAATGAAACATAGGATAAGCAACATAAATACAATTTAATAAAGCATAGGACAAAACAACATAAATACAATTTAATAAAGCATAGGATAAAACAACATAAATACAATTTAATGAAACATAGGATAAACAACATAAATACAATTTAATAAAGCATAGGACAAAACAACATAAATACAATTTAATAAAGCATATGTTAAAACAACATAAATACAATTTAATAAAGCATAAGATAAAACAACATGAATATAATTTAGTAAAGCATAAGATAAAACAACATGAATACAATTTAATAAAGCATAGTTTAAAACAACATAAATACAATTTAATAAAGCATAGTATAAAACAACATAAATTCAATTTAATAAAGCATAGGATAAAACATCATAAATACAATTTAATAAAGCATAGGATAAAACAACATAAATACAATTTAATAAAGCATAAGATAAAACAACATGAGTACAATTTAATAAAGCATAGATTAAAACAACATAAATACAATTTAATAAAGCACAGGATAAAACAACATAAATACAATTTAATAAAGCATAGGTTAAAACAACATAATACAATTTAATAAAACATAGGATAAAACAACATAAATACAATTTAATAAAGCATAGGATAAAACAACATAAATACAATTTAATAAAGCATAGGATAAAACAACATAAATACAATTTAATAAAGCATAGGATAAAACAACATAAATACAATTTAATAAAGCATAGGATAAAACAACATAAATACAATTTAATAAAGCATAGGATAAAACAACATAAATACAATTTAATAAAGCATAGGATAAAACAACATAAATACAATTTAATAAAGCATAGGATAAAACAACATAAATAAAATTTAATAAAGCATAGGATAAAACAACATAAATACAATTTAATAAAGCATAGGATAAAACAACATAAATACAATTTAATAAAGCATAGGTTAAAACAACATAAATACAATTTAATAAAGCATAGGACAAAACAACATAAATACAATTTAATAAAGCATAGGATAAAACAACATAAATACAATTTAATAAAGCATAGGTTAAAACAACATAAATACAATTTAAGAAAGCATAGGATAAAACAACATAAATACATTTTAATAAAGCATAGGATAAAACAACATAAATACAATTTAATAAAGCATAGGTTAAAACAACATAAATATAATTTAATAAAGCATAGGACAAAACAACATAAATACAATTTAATAAAGCATAGGCTAAAACAACATAAATACAATTTATAAAGCATAGGATAAAACAACATAAATACAATTTAATAAAGCATAGGATAAAACAACATAAATACAATTTAATAAAGCATAGGATAAAACAACATAAATACAATTTAATAAAGCATAGGCTAAAACTACATAAATAAAATTTAATAAAGCATAGGATAAAACAAATTAAATACAATTTAATAAAGCATAGGATAAAACAACATAAATTCAATTTAATAAAGCATAGGAGAAAACAACATAAATACAATTTAATAAAGCATAGGATAAAACAACATAAATACAATTTAATAAAGCATAAGATAAAACAACATGAATACAATTTAATAAAGCATAGGTTAAAACAACATAAATACAATTTAATAAAGCATAGGATAAAACAACATAAATACAATTTAATAAAGCATAGGTTAAAACAACATAAATACACTGTAATAAAGCATAGGATAAAACAACATAAATACAATTTATTAAAGCATAGGATAAAACAACATAAATAAAATTTAATAAAGCATAGGTTAAAACAACATAAATACAATTTAATAAAGCATAGGATAAAACAACATAAATACAATTTAATAAAGCATAGGATAAAACAACATAAATACTTTTTAATAAAGCATAGGATAAAACCACATAAATACAATTTAATAAAGCACAGGATAAAACAACATAAATACAATTTAATAAAGCATAGGATAAAACAACATAAATACAATTTAATAAAGCATAGGATAAAACAACATAAATACAATTTATTAAAGCATAGGTTAAAACAACATAAATACAATTAAATAAAGCATAGGATAAAACAACATAAATACAATTTAATAAAGCATAGGTTAAAGCAACATAAATACAAATTAATAAAGCATAGGATAAAACCACAGAAATACAATTTAGTAAAGCATAGGTTAAAACAACATAAATACAATTTAATAAAGCGTAGGACAAAACAACATAAATACAATTTAATAAAGCATAGTTTAAAACAACATAAACACAATTTAATAAAGCATAGGATAAAACCACAGAAATACAATTTAATAAAGCATAGGATAAAACAACATAAATATAATTTAATAAAGCATAGGACAAAACAACATAAATACAATTTAATAAAGCATAGGATAAAAAAACATAAATACAATTTAATGAAACATAGGATAAACAACATAATACAATTTAATAAAGCATAGGACAAAACAACATAAATACAATTTAATAAAGCATAGTTTAAAACAACATAAATACAATTTAATAAAGCATAGTTTAAAACAACATAAATACAATTTAATAAAGCATAGTTTAAAACAACATAAATACAATTTAATAAAGCATAGGATAAAACCACAGAAATACAATTAAATAATGCATAGGATAAAACAACATAAATACAATTTAATAAAGCATATGACAAAACAACATAAATACAATTTAATAAAGCATAGGCTAAAACAACATAAATACAATTTAATGAAACATAGGATAAACAACATAAATACAATTTAATAAAGCATAGGAAAAAACAACATAAATACAATTTAATAAAGCATAGGATAAAACCACATAAATACAATTTAATAAAGCATAGGATAAAACAACATAAATAAAAATTAATAAAGCATAGGTTAAAACAACATAAATACTTTTTAATAAAGCATAGGATAAAACCACATAAATACAATTTAATAAAGCACAGGATAAAACAACATAAATAAAATTTAATAAAGCATAGGATAAAACAACATTAATAAAATTTAATACAGCATAGGATAAAATAACGTAAATACAATTTAATAAAGCATAGGAAAAAAAACAACATAAATAAAATTTAATACAGCATAGGATAAAACAACATAAATACAATTTAATAAAGCATAGGATAAAACAACATAAATACAATTTAATAAAGCATAGGATAAAACAACATAAATACAATTTAATAAAGCATAGGATAAAACAACATAAATACAATTTAATAAAGCATAGGACAAAACAACATAAATACAATTTATTAAAGCATAGGATAAAACAACATAAATACAATTTAATGAAACATAGGATAAACCACATAAATGCAATTTAATAAAGCATAGGACAAAACAACATAAATACAATTTAATAAAGCATATATTAAAACAACATAAATACAATTTAATAAAGCATAGTTTAAAACAACATAAATACAATTTAATAAAGCATAGTTTAAAACAACATAAATACAATTTAATAAAGCATAGTTTAAAACAACATAAATACAATTTAATAAAGCATAGTTTAAAACAACATAAATACAATTTAATAAAGCATAGTTTAAAACAACATAAATACAATTTAATAAAGCATTAGATAAAACAACATGAATATAATTTAGTAAAGCATAAGATAAAACAACATGAATACAATTTAATAAAGCATAGGATAAAACAACATAAATAATATTTAATAAAGCATAGGTTAAAACAACATAAATACAATTTAATAAAGCATAGTTTAAAACAACATAAATACAATTTAATAAAGCATAGTTTAAAACAACATAAATACAATTTAATAAAGCATAGGATAAAACCACAGAAATACAATTTAATAATGCATAGGATAAAACAACATAAATACAATTTAATAAAGCATATGACAAAACAACATAAATACAATTTAATAAAGCATAGGCTAAAACAACATAAATACAATTTAATAAAGCATAGGCTAAAACAACATAAATACAATTTAATGAAACATAGGATAAACAACATAAATACAATTTAACAAAGCATAGGACAAAACAACATAAATACAATTTAATAAAGCATAGGATAAAACAACATAAATACAATTTAATGAAACATAGGATAAGCAACATAAATACAATTTAATAAAGCATAGGACAAAACAACATAAATACAATTTAATAAAGCATAGGATAAAACAACATAAATACAATTTAATGAAACATAGGATAAACAACATAAATACAATTTAATAAAGCATAGGACAAAACAACATAAATACAATTTAATAAAGCATATGTTAAAACAACATAAATACAATTTAATAAAGCATAAGATAAAACAACATGAATATAATTTAGTAAAGCATAAGATAAAACAACATGAATACAATTTAATAAAGCATAGTTTAAAACAACATAAATACAATTTAATAAAGCATAGGATAAAACAACATAAATTCAATTTAATAAAGCATAGGATAAAACATCATAAATACAATTTAATAAAGCATAGGATAAAACAACATAAATACAATTTAATAAAGCATAAGATAAAACAACATGAGTACAATTTAATAAAGCATAGATTAAAACAACATAAATACAATTTAATAAAGCACAGGATAAAACAACATAAATACAATTTAATAAAGCATAGGTTAAAACAACATAATACAATTTAATAAAGCATAGGATAAAACAACATAAATACAATTTAATAAAGCATAGGATAAAACAACATAAATACAATTTAATAAAGCATAGGATAAAACAACATAAATACAATTTAATAAAGAATAGGATAAAACAACATAAATACAATTTAATAAAGCATAGGATAAAACAACATAAATACAATTTAATAAAGCATAGGATAAAACAACATAAATACAATTTAATAAAGCATAGGATAAAACAACATAAATAAAATTTAATAAAGCATAGGATAAAACAACATAAATACAATTTAATAAAGCATAGGATAAAACAACATAAATACAATTTAATAAAGCATAGGTTAAAACAACATAAATACAATTTAATAAAGCATAGGACAAAACAACATAAATACAATTTAATAAAGCATAGGATAAAACAACATAAATACAATTTAATAAAGCATAGGTTAAAACAACATAAATACAATTTAAGAAAGCATAGGATAAAACAACATAAATACATTTTAATAAAGCATAGGATAAAACAACATAAATACAATTTAATAAAGCATAGGTTAAAACAACATAAATATAATTTAATAAAGCATAGGACAAAACAACATAAATACAATTTAATAAAGCATAGGATAAAACAACATAAATACAATTTATAAAGCATAGGATAAAACAACATAAATACAATTTAATAAAGCATAGGATAAAACAACATAAATACAATTTAATAAAGCATAGGATAAAACAACATAAATACAATTTAATAAAGCATAGGCTAAAACTACATAAATAAAATTTAATAAAGCATAGGATAAAACAAATTAAATACAATTTAATAAAGCATAGGATAAAACAACATAAATTCAATTTAATAAAGCATAGGAGAAAACAACATAAATACAATTTAATAAAGCATAGGATAAAACAACATAAATACAATTTAATAAAGCATAAGATAAAACAACATGAATACAATTTAATAAAGCATAGGTTAAAACAACATAAATACAATTTAATAAAGCATAGGATAAAACAACATAAATACAATTTAATAAAGCATAGGTTAAAACAACATAAATACACTGTAATAAAGCATAGGATAAAACAACATAAATACAATTTATTAAAGCATAGGATAAAACAACATAAATAAAATTTAATAAAGCATAGGTTAAAACAACATAAATACAATTTAATAAAGCATAGGATAAAACAACATAAATACAATTTAATAAAGCATAGGATAAAACAACATAAATACTTTTTAATAAAGCATAGGATAAAACCACATAAATACAATTTAATAAAGCACAGGATAAAACAACATAAATACAATTTAATAAAGCATAGGATAAAACAACATAAATACAATTTAATAAAGCATAGGATAAAACAACATAAATACAATTTATTAAAGCATAGGTTAAAACAACATAAATACAATTAAATAAAGCATAGGATAAAACAACATAAATACAATTTAATAAAGCATAGGTTAAAGCAACATAAATACAAATTAATAAAGCATAGGATAAAACCACAGAAATACAATTTAGTAAAGCATAGGTTAAAACAACATAAATACAATTTAATAAAGCGTAGGACAAAACAACATAAATACAATTTAATAAAGCATAGTTTAAAACAACATAAACACAATTTAATAAAGCATAGGATAAAACCACAGAAATACAATTTAATAAAGCATAGGATAAAACAACATAAATATAATTTAATAAAGCATAGGACAAAACAACATAAATACAATTTAATAAAGCATAGGATAAAAAAACATAAATACAATTTAATGAAACATAGGATAAACAACATAATACAATTTAATAAAGCATAGGACAAAACAACATAAATACAATTTAATAAAGCATAGTTTAAAACAACATAAATACAATTTAATAAAGCATAGTTTAAAACAACATAAATACAATTTAATAAAGCATAGTTTAAAACAACATAAATACAATTTAATAAAGCATAGGATAAAACCACAGAAATACAATTAAATAATGCATAGGATAAAACAACATAAATACAATTTAATAAAGCATATGACAAAACAACATAAATACAATTTAATAAAGCATAGGCTAAAACAACATAAATACAATTTAATGAAACATAGGATAAACAACATAAATACAATTTAATAAAGCATAGGACAAAACAACATAAATACAATTTAATAAAGCATAGGATAAAACCACATAAATACAATTTAATAAAGCATAGGATAAAACAACATAAATAAAAATTAATAAAGCATAGGTTAAAACAACATAAATACTTTTTAATAAAGCATAGGATAAAACCACATAAATACAATTTAATAAAGCACAGGATAAAACAACATAAATAAAATTTAATAAAGCATAGGATAAAACAACATTAATAAAATTTAATACAGCATAGGATAAAATAACGTAAATACAATTTAATAAAGCATAGGAAAAAAAACAACATAAATAAAATTTAATACAGCATAGGATAAAACAACATAAATACAATTTAATAAAGCATAGGATAAAACAACATAAATACAATTTAATAAAGCATAGGATAAAACAACATAAATACAATTTAATAAAGCATAGGATAAAACAACATAAATACAATTTAATAAAGCATAGGACAAAACAACATAAATACAATTTATTAAAGCATAGGATAAAACAACATAAATACAATTTAATGAAACATAGGATAAACCACATAAATACAATTTAATAAAGCATAGGACAAAACAACATAAATACAATTTAATAAAGCATATATTAAAACAACATAAATACAATTTAATAAAGCATAGTTTAAAACAACATAAATACAATTTAATAAAGCATAGTTTAAAACAACATAAATACAATTTAATAAAGCATAGTTTAAAACAACATAAATACAATTTAATAAAGCATTAGATAAAACAACATGAATATAATTTAGTAAAGCATAAGATAAAACAACATGAATACAATTTAATAAAGCATAGGATAAAACAACATAAATAATATTTAATAAAGCATAGTTTAAAACAACATAAATACAATTTAATAAAGCATAGGATAAAACCACAGAAATACAATTTAATAATGCATAGGATAAAACAACATAAATACAATTTAATAAAGCATATGACAAAACAACATAAATACAATTTAATAAAGCATAGGCTAAAACAACATAAATACAATTTAATGAAACATAGGATAAACAACATAAATACAATTTAACAAAGCATAGGACAAAACAACATAAATACAATTTAATAAAGCATAGGATAAAACAACATAAATACAATTTAATGAAACATAGGATAAGCAACATAAATACAATTTAATAAAGCATAGGACAAAACAACATAAATACAATTTAATAAAGCATAGGATAAAACAACATAAATACAATTTAATGAAACATAGGATAAACAACATAAATACAATTTAATAAAGCATAGGACAAAACAACATAAATACAATTTAATAAAGCATATGTTAAAACAACATAAATACAATTTAATAAAGCATAAGATAAAACAACATGAATATAATTTAGTAAAGCATAAGATAAAACAACATGAATACAATTTAATAAAGCATAGTTTAAAACAACATAAATACAATTTAATAAAGCATAGGATAAAACAACATAAATTCAATTTAATAAAGCATAGGATAAAACATCATAAATACAATTTAATAAAGCATAGAATAAAACAACATAAATACAATTTAATAAAGCATAAGATAAAACAACATGAGTACAATTTAATAAAGCATAGATTAAAACAACATAAATACAATTTAATAAAGCATAGGATAAAACAACATAAATACAATTTAATAAAGCATAGGTTAAAACAACATAATACAATTTAATAAAGCATAGGATAAAACAACATAAATACAATTTAATAAAGCATAGGTTAAAGCAACATAAATACAAATTAATAAAGCATAGGATAAAACCACAGAAATACAATTTAGTAAAGCATAGGTTAAAACAACATAAATACAATTTAATAAAGCGTAGGACAAAACAACATAAATACAATTTAATAAAGCATAGTTTAAAACAACATAAACACAATTTAATAAAGCATAGGATAAAACCACAGAAATACAATTTAATAAAGCATAGGATAAAACAACATAAATACAATTTAATAAAGCATAGGACAAAACAACATAAATGCAATTTAATAAAGCATAGGATAAAAAACATAAATACAATTTAATGAAACATAGGATAAACAACATAATACAATTTAATAAAGCATAGGACAAAACAACATAAATACAATTTAATAAAGCATAGTTTAAAACAACATAAATACAATTTAATAAAGCATAGTTTAAAACAACATAATTACAATTTAATAAAGCATAGGATAAAACCACAGAAATACAATTAAATAATGCATAGGATAAAACAACATAAATACAATTTAATAAAGCATATGACAAAACAACATAAATACAATTTAATAAAGCATAGGCTAAAACAACATAAATACAATTTAATAAAGCATAGGACAAAACAACATAAATACAATTTAATAAAGCATAGGATAAAACCACATAAATACAATTTAATAAAGCATAGGATAAAACAACATAAATAAAAATTAATAAAGCATAGGTTAAAACAACATAAATACTTTTTAATAAAGCATAGGATAAAACCACATAAATACAATTTAATAAAGCACAGGATAAAACAACATAAATAAAATTTAATAAAGCATAGGATAAAACAACATTAATAAAATTTAATACAGCATAGGATAAAATAACGTAAATACAATTTAATAAAGCATAGGAAAAAAAACAACATAAATAAAATTTAATACAGCATAGGATAAAACAACATAAATACAATTTAATAAAGCATAGGATAAAACAACATAAATACAATTTAATAAAGCATAGGATAAAACAACATAAATACAATTTAATAAAGCATAGGATAAAACAACATAAATACAATTTAATAAAGCATAGGACAAAACAACATAAATACAATTTATTAAAGCATAGGATAAAACAACATAAATACAATTTAATGAAACATAGGATAAACCACATAAATACAATTTAATAAAGCATAGGACAAAACAACATAAATACAATTTAATAAAGCATATATTAAAACAACATAAATACAATTTAATAAAGCATAGTTTAAAAAAACATAAATACAATTTAATAAAGCATAGTTTAAAACAACATAAATACAATTTAATAAAGCATAGTTTAAAACAACATAAATACAATTTAATAAAGCATTAGATAAAACAACATGAATATAATTTAGTAAAGCATAAGATAAAGCAACATGAATACAATTTAATAAAGCATAGGATAAAACAACATAAATAATATTTAATAAAGCATAGGTTAAAACAACATAAATACAATTTAATAAAGCATAGTTTAAAACAACATAAATACAATTTAATAAAGCATAGTTTAAAACAACATAAATACAATTTAATAAAGCATAGGATAAAACCACAGAAATACAATTTAATAATGCATAGGATAAAACAACATAAATACAATTTAATAAAGCATATGACAAAACAACATAAATACAATTTAATAAAGCATAGGCTAAAACAACATAAATACAATTTAATAAAGCATAGGCTAAAACAACATAAATACAATTTAATGAAACATAGGATAAACAACATAAATACAATTTAACAAAGCATAGGACAAAACAACATAAATACAATTTAATAAAGCATAGGATAAAACAACATAAATACAATTTAATGAAACATAGGATAAGCAACATAAATACAATTTAATAAAGCATAGGACAAAACAACATAAATACAATTTAATAAAGCATAGGATAAAACAACATAAATACAATTTAATGAAACATAGGATAAACAACATAAATACAATTTAATAAAGCATAGGACAAAACAACATAAATACAATTTAATAAAGCATATGTTAAAACAACATAAATACAATTTAATAAAGCATAAGATAAAACAACATGAATATAATTTAGTAAAGCATAAGATAAAACAACATGAATACAATTTAATAAAGCATAGTTTAAAACAACATAAATACAATTTAATAAAGCATAGGATAAAACAACATAAATTCAATTTAATAAAGCATAGGATAAAACATCATAAATACAATTTAATAAAGCATAGGATAAAACAACATAAATACAATTTAATAAAGCATAAGATAAAACAACATGAGTACAATTTAATAAAGCATAGATTAAAACAACATAAATACAATTTAATAAAGCATAGGATAAAACAACATAAATACAATTTAATAAAGCATAGGTTAAAACAACATAATACAATTTAATAAAGCATAGGATAAAACAACATAAATACAATTTAATAAAGCATAGGATAAAACAACATAAATAAAATTTAATAAAGCATAGGATAAAACAACATAAATACAATTTAATAAAGCATAGGATAAAACAACATAAATACAATTTAATGAAACATAGGATAAGCAACATAAATACAATTTAATAAAGCATAGGACAAAACAACATAAATACAATTTAATAAAGCATAGGATAAAACAACATAAATACAATTTAATGAAACATAGGATAAACAACATAAATACAATTTAATAAAGCATAGGACAAAACAACATAAATACAATTTAATAAAGCATAGGATAAAACAACATAAATATAATTTAATAAAGCATAGGTTAAAACAACATAAATACAATTTAATAAAGCATAGGACAAAACAACATAAATACAATTTAATAAAGCATAGGATAAAACAACATAAATACAATTTAATAAAGCATAGGTTAAAACAACATAAATACAATTTAAGAAAGCATAGGATAAAACAACATAAATACATTTTAATAAAGCATAGGATAAAACAACATAAATACAATTTAATAAAGCATAGGTTAAAACAACATAAATATAATTTAATAAAGCATAGGACAAAACAACATAAATACAATTTAATAAAGCATAGGAGAAAACAACATAAATACAATTTAATAAAGCATAGGATAAAACAACATAAATACAATTTAATAAAGCATAGGATAAAACAACATAAATACAATTTAATAAAGCATAGGATAAAACAACATAAATACAATTTAATAAAGCATAGGACAAAACAACATAAATACAATTTATTAAAGCATAGGATAAAACAACATAAATACAATTTAATGAAACATAGGATAAACCACATAAATACAATTTAATAAAGCATAGGACAAAACAACATAAATACAATTTAATAAAGCATATATTAAAACAACATAAATACAATTTAATAAAGCATAGTTTAAAACAACATAAATACAATTTAATAAAGCATAGTTTAAAACAACATAAATACAATTTAATAAAGCATTAGATAAAACAACATGAATATAATTTAGTAAAGCATAAGATAAAACAACATGAATACAATTTAATAAAGCATAGGATAAAACAACATAAATAATATTTAATAAAGCATAGGTTAAAACAACATAAATACAATTTAATAAAGCATAGTTTAAAACAACATAAATACAATTTAATAAAGCATAGTTTAAAACAACATAAATACAATTTAATAAAGCATAGGATAAAACCACAGAAATACAATTTAATAATGCATAGGATAAAACAACATAAATACAATTTAATAAAGCATATGACAAAACAACATAAATACAATTTAATAAAGCATAGGCTAAAACAACATAAATACAATTTAATAAAGCATAGGCTAAAACAACATAAATACAATTTAATGAAACATAGGATAAACAACATAAATACAATTTAACAAAGCATAGGACAAAACAACATAAATACAATTTAATAAAGCATAGGATAAAACAACATAAATACAATTTAATGAAACATAGGATAAGCAACATAAATACAATTTAATAAAGCATAGGACAAAACAACATAAATACAATTTAATAAAGCATAGGATAAAACAACATAAATACAATTTAATGAAACATAGGATAAACAACATAAATACAATTTAATAAAGCATAGGACAAAACAACATAAATACAATTTAATAAAGCATATGTTAAAACAACATAAATACAATTTAATAAAGCATAAGATAAAACAACATGAATATAATTTAGTAAAGCATAAGATAAAACAACATGAATACAATTTAATAAAGCATAGTTTAAAACAACATAAATACAATTTAATAAAGCATAGGATAAAACAACATAAATTCAATTTAATAAAGCATAGGATAAAACATCATAAATACAATTTAATAAAGCATAGGATAAAACAACATAAATACAATTTAATAAAGCATAAGATAAAACAACATGAGTACAATTTAATAAAGCATAGATTAAAACAACATAAATACAATTTAATAAAGCATAGGATAAAACAACATAAATACAATTTAATAAAGCATAGGTTAAAACAACATAATACAATTTAATAAAGCATAGGATAAAACAACATAAATACAATTTAATAAAGCATAGGATAAAACAACATAAATAAAATTTAATAAAGCATAGGATAAAACAACATAAATACAATTTAATAAAGCATAGGATAAAACAACATAAATACAATTTAATGAAACATAGGATAAGCAACATAAATACAATTTAATAAAGCATAGGACAAAACAACATAAATACAATTTAATAAAGCATAGGATAAAACAACATAAATACAATTTAATGAAACATAGGATAAACAACATAAATACAATTTAATAAAGCATAGGACAAAACAACATAAATACAATTTAATAAAGCATAGGATAAAACAACATAAATACAATTTAATAAAGCATAGGTTAAAACAACATAAATACAATTTAATAAAGCATAGGACAAAACAACATAAATACAATTTAATAAAGCATAGGATAAAACAACATAAATACAATTTAATAAAGCATAGGTTAAAACAACATAAATACAATTTAAGAAAGCATAGGATAAAACAACATAAATACATTTTAATAAAGCATAGGATAAAACAACATAAATACAATTTAATAAAGCATAGGTTAAAACAACATAAATATAATTTAATAAAGCATAGGACAAAACAACATAAATACAATTTAATAAAGCATAGGAGAAAACAACATAAATACAATTTAATAAAGCATAGGATAAAACAACATAAATACAATTTAATAAAGCATAAGATAAAACAACATGAATACAATTTAATAAAGCATATATTAAAACAACATAAATACA
This sequence comes from Phyllobates terribilis, assembly GCF_046119375.1. Taxonomy (NCBI): domain Eukaryota; kingdom Metazoa; phylum Chordata; class Amphibia; order Anura; family Dendrobatidae; genus Phyllobates; species Phyllobates terribilis. The sequence goes on from NW_027362778.1 coordinate 4,179,991, forward strand.
ATTTAATAAAGCATAGTTTAAAACAACATAAATACAATTTAATAAAGCATAGTTTAAAACAACATAAATACAATTTAATAAAGCATAGTTTAAAACAACATAAATACAATTTAATAAAGCATAGTTTAAAACAACATAAATACAATTTAATAAAGCATAGTTTAAAACAACATAAATACAATTTAATAAAGCATTAGATAAAACAACATGAATATAATTTAGTAAAGCATAGGATAAAACAACATAAATACAATTTAATAAAGCATAAGATAAAACAACATGAATATAATTTAGTAAAGCATAAGATAAAACAACATGAATACAATTTAATAAAGCATAGTTTAAAACAACATAAATACAATTTAATAAAGCATAGGATAAAACAACATAAATTCAATTTAATAAAGCATAGGATAAAACATCATAAATACAATTTAATAAAGCATAGGATAAAACAACATAAATACAATTTAATAAATCATAAGATAAAACAACATGAGTACAATTTAATAAAGCATAGATTAAAACAACATAAATACAATTTAATAAAGCATAGGATAAAACAACATAAATACAATTTAATAAAGCATAGGTTAAAACAACATAATACAATTTAATAAAGCATAGGATAAAACAACATAAATACAATTTAATAAAGCATAGGATAAAACAACATAAATACAATTTAATAAAGCATAGGATAAAACAACATAAATACAATTTAATAAAGCATAGGATAAAACAACATAAATACAATTTAATAAAGCATAGGATAAAACAACATAAATACAATTTAATAAAGCATAGGATAAAACAACATAAATACAATTTAATAAAGCATAGGATAAAACAACATAAATACAATTTAATAAAGCATAGGATAAAACAACATAAATACAATTTAATAAAGCATAGGATAAAACAACATAAATACAATTTAATAAAGCATAGGATAAAACAACATAAATACAATTTAATAAAGCATAGGTTAAAACAACATAAATACAATTTAATAAAGCATAGGACAAAACAACATAAATACAATTTAATAAAGCATAGGATAAAACAACATAAATACAATTTATAAAGCATAGGATAACACAACATAAATACAATTTAATAAAGCATAGGACAAAACAACATAAATACAATTTAATAAAGCATAGGACAAAACAACATAAATACAATTTAATAAAGCATAGTTTAAAACAACCTTAATACAATTTAATAAAGAATAGGATAAAACCACAGAAATACAATTTAATATAGCATAGGATAAAACAACATAAATACAATTTAATAAAGCATAGGATAAAACAACATAAATACAATTTAAGGAAACATAGGATAAACAACATAAATACAATTTAATAAAGCATAGGACAAAACAACATAAATACAATTTAATAAAGCATATGTTAAAACAACATAAATACAATTTAATAAAGCATAAGATAAAACAACATGAATATAATTTAGTAAAGCATAAGATAAAACAACATGAATACAATTTAATAAAGCATAGGTTAAAACAACATAAATACAATTTAAGAAAGCATAGGATAAAACAACATAAATACATTTTAATAAAGCATAGGATAAAACAACATAAATACAATTTAATAAAGCATAGGTTAAAACAACATAAATATAATTTAATAAAGCATAGGACAAAACAACATAAATACAATTTAATAAAGCATAGGATAAAACAACATAAATACAATTTATAAAGCATAGGATAAAACAACATAAATACAATTTAATAAAGCATAGGATAAAACAACATAAATACAATTTAATAAAGCATAGGATAAAACAACATAAATACAATTTAATAAAGCATAGGCTAAAACTACATAAATAAAATTTAATAAAGCATAGGATAAAATAAATTAAATACAATTTAATAAAGCATAGGATAAAACAACATAAATTCAATTTAATAAAGCATAGGAGAAAACAACATAAATACAATTTAATAAAGCATAGGATAAAACAACATAAATACAATTTAATAAAGCATAAGATAAAACAACATGAATACAATTTAATAAAGCATAGGTTAAAACAACATAAATACAATTTAATAAAGCATAGGATAAAACAACATAAATACAATTTAATAAAGCATAGGTTAAAACAACATAAATACAATGTAATAAAGCATAGGATAAAACAACATAAATACAATTTATTAAAGCATAGGATAAAACAACATAAATAAAATTTAATAAAGCATAGGTTAAAACAACATAAATACAATTTAATAAAGCATAGGATAAAACAACATAAATACAATTTAATAAAGCATAGGATAAAACAACATAAATACTTTTTAATAAAGCATAGGATAAAACCACATAAATGCAATTTAATAAAGCACAGGATAAAACAACATAAATACAATTTAATAAAGCATAGGATAAAACAACATAAATACAATTTAATAAAGCATAGGATAAAACAACATAAATACAATTTATTAAAGCATAGGTTAAAACAACATAAATACAATTAAATAAAGCATAGGATAAAACAACATAAATACAATTTAATAAAGCATAGGATAAAACAACATAAATACAATTTATTAAAGCATAGGTTAAAACAACATAAATACAATTAAATAAAGCATAGGATAAAACAACATAAATACAATTTAATAAAGCATAGGTTAAAGCAACATAAATACAATTTAATAAAGCATAGGATAAAACCACAGAAATACAATTTAGTAAAGCATAGGTTAAAACAACATAAATACAATTTAATAAAGCGTAGGACAAAACAACATAAATACAATTTAATAAAGCATAGTTTAAAACAACATAAATACAATTTAATAAAGCATAGTTTAAAACAACATAAATACAATTTAATAAAGCATAGTTTAAAACAACATAAATACAATTTAATAAAGCATAGGATAAAACCACAGAAATACAATTAAATAATGCATAGGATAAAACAACATAAATACAATTTAATAAAGCATATGACAAAACAACATAAATACAATTTAATAAAGCATAGGCTAAAACAACATAAATACAATTTAATGAAACATAGGATAAACAACATAAATACAATTTAATAAAGCATAGGACAAAACAACATAAATACAATTTAATAAAGCATAGGATAAAACAACATAAATACAATTTAATGAAACATAGGATAAACAACATAAATACAATTTAATAAAGCATAGGACAAAACAACATAAATACAATTTAATAAAGCATAGGATAAAACAACATAAATACAATTTAATGAAACATAGGATAAACAACATAAATACAATTTAATAAAGCATAGGACAAAACAACATAAATACAATTTAATAAAGCATATGTTAAAACAACATAAATACAATTTAATAAAGCATAAGATAAAACAACATGAATATAATTTAGTAAAGCATAAGATAAAACAACATGAATACAATTTAATAAAGCATAGGTTAAAACAACATAAATACAATTTAAGAAAGCATAGGATAAAACTACATAAATACATTTTAATAAAGCATAGGATAAAACAACATAAATACAATTTAATAAAGCATAGGATAAAACAACATAAATACAATTTAATAAAGCATAGGATAAAACAACATAAATACAATTTAATAAAGCATAGGATAAAACAACATAAATACAATTTATAAAGCATAGGATAACACAACATAAATACAATTTAATAAAGCATAGGACAAAACAACATAAATACAATTTAATAAAGCATAGGACAAAACAACATAAATACAATTTAATAAAGCATAGTTTAAAACAACCTTAATACAATTTAATAAAGAATAGGATAAAACCACAGAAATACAATTTAATATAGCATAGGATAAAACAACATAAATACAATTTAATAAAGCATAGGATAAAACAACATAAATACAATTTAAGGAAACATAGGATAAACAACATAAATACAATTTAATAAAGCATAGGACAAAACAACATAAATACAATTTAATAAAGCATATGTTAAAACAACATAAATACAATTTAATAAAGCATAAGATAAAACAACATGAATATAATTTAGTAAAGCATAAGATAAAACAACATGAATACAATTTAATAAAGCATAGGTTAAAACAACATAAATACAATTTAAGAAAGCATAGGATAAAACAACATAAATACATTTTAATAAAGCATAGGATAAAACAACATAAATACAATTTAATAAAGCATAGGTTAAAACAACATAAATATAATTTAATAAAGCATAGGACAAAACAACATAAATACAATTTAATAAAGCATAGGATAAAACAACATAAATACAATTTATAAAGCATAGGATAAAACAACATAAATACAATTTAATAAAGCATAGGATAAAACAACATAAATACAATTTAATAAAGCATAGGATAAAACAACATAAATACAATTTAATAAAGCATAGGCTAAAACTACATAAATAAAATTTAATAAAGCATAGGATAAAACAAATTAAATACAATTTAATAAAGCATAGGATAAAACAACATAAATTCAATTTAATAAAGCATAGGAGAAAACAACATAAATACAATTTAATAAAGCATAGGATAAAACAACATAAATACAATTTAATAAAGCATAAGATAAAACAACATGAATACAATTTAATAAAGCATAGGTTAAAACAACATAAATACAATTTAATAAAGCATAGGATAAAACAACATAAATACAATTTAATAAAGCATAGGTTAAAACAACATAAATACAATGTAATAAAGCATAGGATAAAACAACATAAATACAATTTATTAAAGCATAGGATAAAACAACATAAATAAAATTTAATAAAGCATAGGTTAAAACAACATAAATACAATTTAATAAAGCATAGGATAAAACAACATAAATACAATTTAATAAAGCATAGGATAAAACAACATAAATACTTTTTAATAAAGCATAGGATAAAACCACATAAATGCAATTTAATAAAGCACAGGATAAAACAACATAAATACAATTTAATAAAGCATAGGATAAAACAACATAAATACAATTTAATAAAGCATAGGATAAAACAACATAAATACAATTTATTAAAGCATAGGTTAAAACAACATAAATACAATTAAACAAAGCATAGGATAAAACAACATAAATACAATTTAATAAAGCATAGGTTAAAGCAACATAAATACAATTTAATAAAGCATAGGATAAAACCACAGAAATACAATTTAGTAAAGCATAGGTTAAAACAACATAAATACAATTTAATAAAGCATAGGACAAAACAACATAAATACAATTTAATAAAGCATAGGATAAAACAACATAAATACAATTTAATAAAGCATAGGTTAAAACAACATAAATACAATTTAAGAAAGCATAGGATAAAACAACATAAATACATTTTAATAAAGCATAGGATAAAACAACATGAATACAATTTAATAAAGCATAGGTTAAAACAACATAAATATAATTTAATAAAGCATAGGACAAAACAACATAAATACAATTTAATAAAGCATAGGAGAAAACAACATAAATACAATTTAATAAAGCATAGGATAAAACAACATAAATACAATTTAATAAAGCATAAGATAAAACAACATGAATACAATTTAATAAAGCATATATTAAAACAACATAAATACAATTTAATAAAGCATAGTTTAAAACAACATAAATACAATTTAATAAAGCATAGTTTAAAACAACATAAATACAATTTAATAAAGCATAGTTTAAAACAACATAAATACAATTTAATAAAGCATAGTTTAAAACAACATAAATACAATTTAATAAAGCATAGTTTAAAACAACATAAATACAATTTAATAAAGCATTAGATAAAACAACATGAATATAATTTAGTAAAGCATAGGATAAAACAACATAAATACAATTTAATAAAGCATAAGATAAAACAACATGAATATAATTTAGTAAAGCATAAGATAAAACAACATGAATACAATTTAATAAAGCATAGTTTAAAACAACATAAATACAATTTAATAAAGCATAGGATAAAACAACATAAATTCAATTTAATAAAGCATAGGATAAAACATCATAAATACAATTTAATAAAGCATAGGATAAAACAACATAATACAATTTAATAAAGCATAAGATAAAACAACATGAGTACAATTTAATAAAGCATAGATTAAAACAACATAAATACAATTTAATAAAGCATAGGATAAAACAACATAAATACAATTTAATAAAGCATAGGTTAAAACAACATAATACAATTTAATAAAGCATAGGATAAAACAACATAAATACAATTTAATAAAGCATAGGATAAAACAACATAAATACAATTTAATAAAGCCTAGGATAAAACAACATAAATACAATTTAATAAAGCATAGGATAAAACAACATAAATACAATTTAATAAAGCATAGGATAAAACAACATAAATACAATTTAATAAAGCATAGGATAAAACAACATAAATACAATTTAATAAAGCATAGGATAAAACAACATAAATACAATTTAATAAAGCATAGGATAAAACAACATAAATACAATTTAATAAAGCATAGGATAAAACAACATAAATACAATTTAATAAAGCATAGGATAAAACAACATAAATACAATTTAATAAAGCATAGGTTAAAACAACATAAATACAATTTAATAAAGCATAGGACAAAACAACATAAATACAATTTAATAAAGCATAGGATAAAACAACATAAATACAATTTATAAAGCATAGGATAACACAACATAAATACAATTTAATAAAGCATAGGACAAAACAACATAAATACAATTTAATAAAGCATAGGACAAAACAACATAAATACAATTTAATAAAGCATAGTTTAAAACAACCTTAATACAATTTAATAAAGAATAGGATAAAACCACAGAAATACAATTTAATATAGCATAGGATAAAACAACATAAATACAATTTAATAAAGCATAGGATAAAACAACATAAATACAATTTAAGGAAACATAGGATAAACAACATAAATACAATTTAATAAAGCATAGGACAAAACAACATAAATACAATTTAATAAAGCATATGTTAAAACAACATAAATACAATTTAATAAAGCATAAGATAAAACAACATGAATATAATTTAGTAAAGCATAAGATAAAACAACATGAATACAATTTAATAAAGCATAGGTTAAAACAACATAAATACAATTTAAGAAAGCATAGGATAAAACTACATAAATACATTTTAATAAAGCATAGGATAAAACAACATAAATACAATTTAATAAAGCATAGGATAAAACAACATAAATACAATTTAATAAAGCATAGGATAAAACAACATAAATACAATTTAATAAAGCATAGGATAAAACAACATAAATACAATTTAATAAAGCATAGGATAAAACAACATAAATACAATTTAATAAAGCATAGGTTAAAACAACATAAATACAATTTAATAAAGCATAGGACAAAACAACATAAATACAATTTAATAAAGCATAGGATAAAACAACATAAATACAATTTATAAAGCATAGGATAACACAACATAAATACAATTTAATAAAGCATAGGACAAAACAACATAAATACAATTTAATAAAGCATAGGACAAAACAACATAAATACAATTTAATAAAGCATAGTTTAAAACAACCTTAATACAATTTAATAAAGAATAGGATAAAACCACAGAAATACAATTTAATATAGCATAGGATAAAACAACATAAATACAATTTAATAAAGCATAGGATAAAACAACATAAATACAATTTAAGGAAACATAGGATAAACAACATTAATACAATTTAATAAAGCATAGGACAAAACAACATAAATACAATTTAATAAAGCATATGTTAAAACAACATAAATACAATTTAATAAAGCATAAGATAAAACAACATGAATATAATTTAGTAAAGCATAAGATAAAACAACATGAATACAATTTAATAAAGCATAGGATAAAACAACATAAATACAATTTATAAAGCATAGGATAAAACAACATAAATACAATTTAATAAAGCATAGGATAAAACAACATAAATACAATTTAATAAAGCATAGGATAAAACAACATAAATACAATTTAATAAAGCATAGGCTAAAACTACATAAATAAAATTTAATAAAGCATAGGATAAAACAACATAAATACAATTTAATAAAGCATAGGTTAAAACAACATAAATATAATTTAATAAAGCATAGGACAAAACAACATAAATACAATTTAATAAAGCATAGGATAAAACAACATAAATACAATGTAATAAAGCATAGGATAAAACAACATAAATACAATTTATTAAAGCATAGGCTAAAACAACATAAATAAAATTTAATAAAGCATAGGTTAAAACAACATAAATACAATTTAATAAAGCATAGGATAAAACAACATAAATACAATTTAATAAAGCATAGGATAAAACAACATAAATACTTTTTAATAAAGCATAGGATAAAACCACATAAATGCAATTTAATAAAGCACAGGATAAAACAACATAAATACAATTTAATAAAGCATAGGATAAAACAACATAAATACAATTTAATAAAGCATAGGATAAAACAACATAAATACAATTTATTAAAGCATAGGTTAAAACAACATAAATACAATTAAATAAAGCATAGGATAAAACAACATAAATACAATTTAATAAAGCATAGGTTAAAGCAACATAAATACAATTTAATAAAGCATAGGATAAAACCACAGAAATACAATTTAGTAAAGCATAGGTTAAAACAACATAAATACAATTTAATAAAGCGTAGGACAAAACAACATAAATACAATTTAATAAAGCATAGTTTAAAACAACATAAATACAATTTAATAAAGCATAGTTTAAAACAACATAAATACAATTTAATAAAGCATAGTTTAAAACAACATAAATACAATTTAATAAAGCATAGGATAAAACCACAGAAATACAATTAAATAATGCATAGGATAAAACAACATAAATACAATTTAATAAAGCATATGACAAAACAACATAAATACAATTTAATAAAGCATAGGCTAAAACAACATAAATACAATTTAATGAAACATAGGATAAACAACATAAATACAATTTAATAAAGCATAGGACAAAACAACATAAATACAATTTAATAAAGCATAGGATAAAACAACATAAATACAATTTAATGAAACATAGGATAAACAACATAAATACAATTTAATAAAGCATAGGACAAAACAACATAAATACAATTTAATAAAGCATAGGATAAAACAACATAAATACAATTTAATGAAACATAGGATAAACAACATAAATACAATTTAATAAAGCATAGGACAAAACAACATAAATACAATTTAATAAAGCATATGTTAAAACAACATAAATACAATTTAATAAAGCATAAGATAAAACAACATGAATATAATTTAGTAAAGCATAAGATAAAACAACATGAATACAATTTAATAAAGCATAGGTTAAAACAACATAAATACAATTTAAGAAAGCATAGGATAAAACTACATAAATACATTTTAATAAAGCATAGGATAAAACAACATAAATACAATTTCATAAAGCATAGGTTAAAACAACATAAATACAATTTAATAAAGCATAGGACAAAACAACATAAATACAATTTAATAAAGCATAGGATAAAACAACATAAATACAATTTATAAAGCATAGGATAAAACAACATAAATACAATTTAATAAAGCATAGGATAAAACAACATAAATACAATTTAATAAAGCATAGGATAAAACAACATAAATACAATTTAATAAAGCATAGGCTAAAACAACATAAATACACTTTAATAAAGCATAGGATAAAACAAATTAAATACAATTTAATAAAGCATAGGATAAAACAACATAAATTCAATTTAATAAAGCATAGGATAAAACATCATAAATACAATTTAATAAAGCATAGGATAAAACAACATAAATACAATTTAATAAAGCATAAGATAAAACAACATGAGTACAATTTAATAAAGCATAGGTTAAAACAACATAAATACAATTTAATAAAGCATAGGATAAAACAACATAAATACAATTTAATAAAGCATAGGTTAAAACAACATAATACAATTTAATAAAGCATAGGATAAAACAACATAAATAAAATTTAATAAAGCATAAGATAAAACAACATAAATAAAATTTAATAAAGCATAGGTTAAAGCAACATAAATACAATTTAATAAAGCATAGGACAAAACAACATAAATACAATTTAATAAAGCATAGGACAAAACAACATAAATACAATTTAATAAAGCATAGGATAAAACAACATAAATACAATTTAATAAAGCATATGACAAAACAACATAAATACAATTTAATAAAGCATAGGCTAAAACAACATAAATACAATTTAATAAAGCATAGGCTAAAACAACATAAATACAATTTAATGAAACATAGGATAAACAACATAAATACAATTTAACAAAGCATAGGACAAAACAACATAAATACAATTTATAAAGCATAGGATAACACAACATAAATACAATTTAATAAAGCATAGGACAAAACAACATAAATACAATTTAATAAAGCATAGGACAAAACAACATAAATACAATTTAATAAAGCATAGTTTAAAACAATCTTAATACAATTTAATAAAGAATAGGATAAAACCACAGAAATACAATTTAATATAGCATAGGATAAAACAACAAAAATACAATTTAATAAAGCATAGGATAAAACAACATAAATACAATTTAAGGAAACATAGGATAAACAACTTAAATACAATTTATTAAAGCATAGGACAAAACAACATAAATACAATTTAATAAAGCATATGTTAAAACAACATAAATACAATTTAATAAAGCATAAGATAAAACAACATGAATATAATTTAGTAAAGCATAAGATAAAACAACATGAATACAATTTAATAAAGCATAGGTTAAAACAACATAAATACAATTTAAGAAAGCATAGGATAAAACAACATAAATACATTTTAATAAAGCATAGGATAAAACAACATAAATACAATTTAATAAAGCATAGGTTAAAACAACATAAATATAATTTAATAAAGCATAGGACAAAACAACATAAATACAATTTAATAAAGCATAGGATAAAACAACATAAATACAATTTATAAAGCATAGGATAAAACAACATAAATACAATTTAATAAAGCATAGGATAAAACAACATAAATACAATTTAATAAAGCATAGGATAAAACAACATAAATACAATTTAATAAAGCATAGGCTAAAACTACATAAATAAAATTTAATAAAGCATAGGATAAAACAACATAAATACAATTTAATAAAGCATAGGTTAAAACAACATAAATATAATTTAATAAAGCATAGGACAAAACAACATAAATACAATTTAATAAAGCATAGGATAAAACAACATAAATACAATGTAATAAAGCATAGGATAAAACAACATAAATACAATTTATTAAAGCATAGGCTAAAACAACATAAATAAAATTTAATAAAGCATAGGTTAAAACAACATAAATACAATTTAATAAAGCATAGGATAAAACAACATAAATACAATTTAATAAAGCATAGGATAAAACAACATAAATACTTTTTAATAAAGCATAGGATAAAACCACATAAATGCAATTTAATAAAGCACAGGATAAAACAACATAAATACAATTTAATAAAGCATAGGATAAAACAACATAAATACAATTTAATAAAGCATAGGATAAAACAACATAAATACAATTTATTAAAGCATAGGTTAAAACAACATAAATACAATTAAATAAAGCATAGGATAAAACAACATAAATACAATTTAATAAAGCATAGGTTAAAGCAACATAAATACAATTTAATAAAGCATAGGATAAAACCACAGAAATACAATTTAGTAAAGCATAGGTTAAAACAACATAAATACAATTTAATAAAGCGTAGGACAAAACAACATAAATACAATTTAATAAAGCATAGTTTAAAACAACATAAATACAATTTAATAAAGCATAGTTTAAAACAACATAAATACAATTTAATAAAGCATAGTTTAAAACAACATAAATACAATTTAATAAAGCATAGGATAAAACCACAGAAATACAATTTAATGAAACATAGGATAAGCAACATAAATACAATTTAATAAAGCATAGGACAAAACAACATAAATACAATTTAATAAAGCATAGGATAAAACAACATAAATACAATTTAATGAAACATAGGATAAACAACATAAATACAATTTAATAAAGCATAGGACAAAACAACATAAATACAATTTAATAAAGCATAGGATAAAACAACATAAATACAATTTAATGAAACATAGGATAAACAACATAAATACAATTTAATAAAGCATAGGACAAAACAACATAAATACAATTTAATAAAGCATAGGATAAAACAACATAAATACAATTTAATGAAACATAGGATAAACAACATAAATACAATTTAATAAAGCATAGGACAAAACAACATAAATACAATTTAATAAAGCATATGTTAAAACAACATAAATACAATTTAATAAAGCATAAGATAAAACAACATGAATATAATTTAGTAAAGCATAAGATAAAACAACATGAATACAATTTAATAAAGCATAGGTTAAAACAACATAAATACAATTTAAGAAAGCATAGGATAAAACTACATAAATACATTTTAATAAAGCATAGGATAAAACAACATAAATACAATTTCATAAAGCATAGGTTAAAACAACATAAATACAATTTAATAAAGCATAGGACAAAACAACATAAATACAATTTAATAAAGCATAGGATAAAACAACATAAATACAATTTATAAAGCATAGGATAAAACAACATAAATACAATTTAATAAAGCATAGGATAAAACAACATAAATACAATTTAATAAAGCATAGGATAAAACAACATAAATACAATTTAATAAAGCATAGGCTAAAACAACATAAATACACTTTAATAAAGCATAGGATAAAACAAATTAAATACAATTTAATAAAGCATAGGATAAAACAACATAAATTCAATTTAATAAAGCATAGGATAAAACATCATAAATACAATTTAATAAAGCATAGGATAAAACAACATAAATACAATTTAATAAAGCATAAGATAAAACAACATGAGTACAATTTAATAAAGCATAGGTTAAAACAACATAAATACAATTTAATAAAGCATAGGATAAAACAACATAAATACAATTTAATAAAGCATAGGTTAAAACAACATAATACAATTTAATAAAGCATAGGATAAAATAACATAAATAAAATTTAATAAAGCATAAGATAAAACAACATAAATAAAATTGAATAAAGCATAGGTTAAAGCAACATAAATACAATTTAATAAAGCATAGGACAAAACAACATAAATACAATTTAATAAAGCATAGGACAAAACAACATAAATACAATTTAATAAAGCATAGGATAAAACAACATAAATACAATTTAATAAAGCATATGACAAAACAACATAAATACAATTTAATAAAGCATAGGCTAAAACAACATAAATACAATTTAATAAAGCATAGGCTAAAACAACATAAATACAATTTAATGAAACATAGGATAAACAACATAAATACAATTTAACAAAGCATAGGACAAAACAACATAAATACAATTTAATAAAGCATAGGATAAAACAACATAAATACAATTTAATGAAACATAGGATAAGCAACATAAATACAATTTAATAAAGCATAGGACAAAACAACATAAATACAATTTAATAAAGCATAGGATAAAACAACATAAATACAATTTAATGAAACATAGGATAAACAACATAAATACAATTTAATAAAGCATAGGACAAAACAACATAAATACAATTTAATAAAGCATATGTTAAAACAACATAAATACAATTTAATAAAGCATAAGATAAAACAACATGAATATAATTTAGTAAAGCATAAGATAAAACAACATGAATACAATTTAATAAAGCATAGTTTAAAACAACATAAATACAATTTAATAAAGCATAGGATAAAACAACATAAATTCAATTTAATAAAGCATAGGATAAAACATTATAAATACAATTTAATAAAGCATAGGATAAAACAACATAAATACAATTTAATAAAGCATAAGATAAAACAACATGAGTACAATTTAATAAAGCATAGATTAAAACAACATAAATACAATTTAATAAAGCATAGGATAAAACAACATGAATATAATTTAGTAAAGCATAAGATAAAACAACATGAATACAATTTAATAAAGCGTAGGATAAAACCACAGAAATACAATTTAATAATGCATAGGATAAAACAACATAAATACAATTTAATAAAGCACATGACAAAACAACATAAATACAATTTAATAAAGCATAGGCTAAAACAACATAAATACAATTTAATAAAGCATAGGCTAAAACAACATAAATACAATTTAATGAAACATAGGATAAACAACATAAATACAATTTAACAAAGCATAGGACAAAACAACATAAATACAATTTAATAAAGCATAGGATAAAACAACATAAATACAATTTAATGAAACATAGGATAAGCAACATAAATGCAATTTAATAAAGCATAGGACAAAACAACATAAATACAATTTAATAAAGCATAGGATAAAACAACATAAATACAATTTAATGAAACATAGGATAAACAACATAAATACAATTTAATAAAGCATAGGACAAAACAACATAAATACAATTTAATAAAGCATATGTTAAAACAACATAAATACAATTTAATAAAGCATAAGATAAAACAACATGAATATAATTTAGTAAAGCATAAGATAAAACAACATGAATACAATTTAATAAAGCATAGTTTAAAACAACATAAATACAATTTAATAAAGCATAGGATAAAACAACATAAATTCAATTTAATAAAGCATAGGATAAAACATCATAAATACAATTTAATAAAGCATAGGATAAAACAACATAAATACAATTTAATAAAGCATAAGATAAAACAACATGAGTACAATTTAATAAAGCATAGATTAAAACAACATAAATACAATTTAATAAAGCATAGGATAAAACAACATAAATACAATTTAATAAAGCATAGGTTAAAACAACATAATACAATTTAATAAAGCATAGGATAAAACAACATAAATACAATTTAATAAAGCATAGGATAAAACAACATAAATACAATTTAATAAAGCATAGGATAAAACAACCTTAATACAATTTAATAAAGAATAGGATAAAACCACAGAAATACAATTTAATATAGCATAGGATAAAACAACATAAATACAATTTAATAAAGCATAGGATAAAACAACATAAATACAATTTAAGGAAACATAGGATAAACAACATAAATACAATTTAATAAAGCATAGGACAAAACAACATAAATACAATTTAATAAAGCATATGTTAAAACAACATAAATACTATTTAATAAAGCATAAGATAAAACAACATGAATATAATTTAGTAAAGCATAAGATAAAACAACATGAATACAATTTAATAAAGCATAGGTTAAAACAACATAAATACAATTTAAGAAAGCATAGGAAAAAACAACATAAATACATTTTAATAAAGCATAGGATAAAACAACATAAATACAATTTAATAAAGCATAGGTTAAAACAACATAAATATAATTTAATAAAGCATAGGACAAAACAACATAAATACAATTTAATAAAGCATAGGATAAAACAACATAAATACAATTTATAAAGCATAGGATAAAACAACATAAATACAATTTAATAAAGCATAGGATAAAACAACATAAATACAATTTAATAAAGCATAGGATAAAACAACATAAATACAATTTAATAAAGCATAGGCTAAAACTACATAAATAAAATTTAATAAAGCATAGGATAAAACAAATTAAATACAATTTAATAAAGCATAGGATAAAACAACATAAATTCAATTTAATAAAGCATAGGAGAAAACAACATAAATACAATTTAATAAAGCATAGGATAAAACAACATAAATACAATTTAATAAAGCATAAGATAAAACAACATGAATACAATTTAATAAAGCATAGGTTAAAACAACATAAATACAATTTAATAAAGCATAGGATAAAACAACATAAATACAATTTAATAAAGCATAGGTTAAAACAACATAAATACAATGTAATAAAGCATAGGATAAAACAACATAAATACAATTTATTAAAGCATAGGATAAAACAACATAAATAAAGTTTAATAAAGCATAGGTTAAAACAACATAAATACAATTTAATAAAGCATAGGATAAAACAACATAAATACAATTTAATAAAGCATAGGATAAAACAACATAAATACTTTTTAATAAAGCATAGGATAAAACCACATAAATACAATTTAATAAAGCACAGGATAAAACAACGTAAATATAATTTAATAAAGCATAGGATATAACAACATAAATACAATTTAATAAAGCATAGGATAAAACAACATAAATACAATTTATTAAAGCATAGGTTAAAACAACATAAATACAATTAAATAAAGCATAGGATAAAACAACATAAATACAATTTAATAAAGCATAGGTTAAAGCAACATAAATACAATTTAATAAAGCATAGGATAAAACAACATAAATAAAATTTAATAAAGCATAGGATAAAACAACATAAATACAATTTAATAAAGCATAGGATAAAACAACATAAATAAAATTTAATAAAGCATAGGATAAAACAACATAAATACAATTTAATAAAGCATAGGATAAAACAACATAAATACAATTTATAAAGCATAGGATAAAACAACATAAATACAATTTAATAAAGCATAGGATAAAACAACATAAATACAATTTAATAAAGCATAGGCTAAAACTACATAAATACAATTTAATAAAGCATAGGACAAAACAACATAAATACAATTTAATAAAGCATAGGTTAAAGCAACATAAATACAATTTAATAAAGCATAGGATAAAACCACAGAAATACAATTTAGTAAAGCATAGGTTAAAACAACATAAATACAATTTAATAAAGCGTAGGACAAAACAACATAAATACAATTTAATAAAGCATAGTTTAAAACAACATAAATACAATTTAATAAAGCATAGGATAAAACCACAGAAATACAATTTAATAAAGCATAGGATAAAACAACATAAATACAACTTAATAAAGCATAGGACAAAACAACATAAATACAATTTAATAAAGCATAGGATAAAAAAACATAAATACAATTTAATGAAACATAGGATAAACAACATAAATACAATTTAATAAAGCATAGGACAAAACAACATAAATACAATTTAATAAAGCATAGGATAAAACAACATAAATAAAATTTAATAAAGCATAGGTTAAAACAACAAAAATACAATTTAATAAAGCATAGGATAAAACAACATAAATACAATTTAATAAAGCATAGAATAAAACAACATAAATACTTTTTAATAAAGCATAGGATAAAACCACATAAATACAATTTAATAAAGCACAGGATAAAACAACATAAATACAATTTAATAAAGCATAGGATAAAACAACATAAATACAATTTAATAAAGCATAGGATAAAACAACATAAATACAATTTAATAAAGCATAGGATAAAACAACATAAATACAATTTAATAAAGCATACGTTAAAACAACATAAATACAATTAGATAAAGCATAGGATAAAACAACATGAATACAATTTAATAAAGCATAGGTTAAAACAACATAAATACAATTTTATAAAGCATAGGATAAAACAACATAAATACAATTCAATAAAGCATAGGTTAAAACAACATAAATACAATTTAATAAAGCATAGGATAAAACAACATAAATTCAATTTAATAAAGCATAGGATAAAACAACATAAATACAATTTAATAAAGCACAGGATAAAACAACATAAATAAAATTTAATAAAGCATAGGATAAAACAACATAAATAAAATTTAATAAAGCATAGGATAAAACAACATAAATAAAATTTAATAAAGCATAGGATAAAACAACGTAAATACAATTTAATAAAGCATAGGATAAAACAACATAAATAAAAATTAATAAAGCATAGGATAAAACAACATAAATACAATTTAATAAAGCATAGGATAAAACAACATAAATACAATTTAATAAAGCATAGGTTAAAACAACATAAATGCAATTTAATAAAGCATAGGATAAAACAACATAAATACAATTTAATAAAGCATAGGATAAAACAACATAAATAAAATTTAATAAAGCATAGGATAAAACAACATAAATACAATTTAATAAAGCATAGGACAAAACAACATAAATACAATTTAATAAAGCATAGGATAAAACAACATAAATACAATTTATAAAGCATAGGATAAAACAACATAAATACAATTTAATAAAGCATAGGATAAAACAACATAAATACAATTTAATAAAGCATAGGATAAAATAACATAAATACAATTTAATAAAGCATAGGATAAAACAACATTAATAAAATTTAATAAAGCATAGGATAAAACAACATTAATAAAATTTAATAAAGCATAGGTTAAAACAACAAAAATACAATTTAATAAAGCATAGGATAAAACAACATAAATACTTTTTAATAAAGCATAGGATAAAACCACATAAATACAATTTAATAAAGCACAGGATAAAACAACATAAATACAATTTAATAAAGCATAGGATAAAACAACATAAATACAATTTAATAAAGCATAGGATAAAACAACATAAATACAATTTAATAACGCATAGGATAAAACAACATAAATACAATTTAATAAAGCATACGTTAAACAACATAAATACAATTAGATAAAGCATAGGATAAAACAACATAAATACAATTTAA
This sequence comes from Phyllobates terribilis, assembly GCF_046119375.1. NCBI lineage: Eukaryota > Metazoa > Chordata > Amphibia > Anura > Dendrobatidae > Phyllobates > Phyllobates terribilis. The sequence continues at coordinate 4,198,852 of NW_027362778.1, forward strand.
TAAAGCATAGGATAAAACAACATAAATACAATTTAATGAAACATAGGATTAACAACATAAATACAATTTAATAAAGCATAGGCCAAACAACATAAATACAATTTAATAAAGCATATGTTAAAACAACATAAATACAATTTAATAAAGCATAAGATAAAACAACATGAATATAATTTAGTAAATCATAAGATAAAACAACATGAATACAATTTAATAAAGCATAGGTTAAAACAACATAAATAAAATTTAATAAAGCATAGGATAAAACAACATAAATACAATTTAATAAAGCATAGGATAAAACAACATAAATACAATTTAATAAAGCATAGGTTAAAACAACATAAATACAATTTAATAAAGCATAGGACAAAACAACATAAATACACTTTAATAAATCATAGGATAAAACAAATTAAATACAATTTAATAAAGCATAGGATAAAACAACATAAATTCAATTTAATAAAGCATAGGATAAAACATCATAAATACAATTTAATAAAGCATAGGATAAAACAACATAAATACAATTTAATAAAGCATAGGACAAAACAACATAAATACAATTTAATAAAGCATAGGATAAAACAACATAAATACAATTTAATGAAACATAGGATAAACAACATAAATACAATTTAATAAAGCATAGGATAAAACAACATAAATACAATTTAATAAAGCATAGGATAAAACAACATAAATAAAATTTAATAAAGCATAGGATAAAACAACATAAATACAATTTAATAAAGCATAGGATAAAACAACATAAATACAATTTAATAAAGCATAGGTTAAAACAACATAAATACAATTTAATAAAGCATAGGACAAAACAACATAAATACAATTTAATAAAGCATAGGATAAAAAAACATAAATACAATTTAATGAAACATAGGATAAACAACATAAATACAATTTAATAAAGCATAGGACAAAACAACATAAATACAATTTAATAAAGCATAGGATAAAACAACATAAATACAATTTATAAAGCATAGGATAAAACAACATAAATACAATTTAATAAAGCATAGGATAAAACAACATAAATACAATTTAATAAAGCATAGGATAAAATAACATAAATACAATTTAATAAAGCATAGGCTAAAACTACATAAATACAATTTAATAAAGCATAGGATAAAACAACATAAATACAATTTAATAAAGCATAGGATAAAACAACATAAATACTTTTTAATAAAGCATAGGATAAAACCACATAAATACAATTTAATAAAGCACAGGATAAAACAGCATAAATACAATTTAATAAAGCATAGGATAAAACAACATAAATACAATTTAATAAAGCATAGGATAAAACAACATAAATACAATTTAATAAAGCATAGGATAAAACAACATAAATACAATTTAATAAAGCATACGTTAAAACAACATAAATACAATTAGATAAAGCATAGGATAAAACAACATGAATACAATTTAATAAAGCATAGGTTAAAACAACATAAATACAATTTTATAAAGCATAGGATAAAACAACATAAATACAATTCAATAAAGCATAGGTTAAAACAACATAAATACAATTTAATAAAGCATAGGATAAAACAACATAAATTCAATTTAATAAAGCATAGGATAAAACAACATAAATACAATTTAATAAAGCACAGGATAAAACAACATAAATAAAATTTAATAAAGCATAGGATAAAACAACATAAATACAATCTAATAAAGCATAGGATAAAACAACATAAATAAAATTTAATAAAGCATAGGATAAAACAACATAAATACAATTTAATAAAGCATAGGATAAAACAACATAAATACAATTTAATAAAGCATAGGTTAAAACAACATAAATACAATTTAATAAAGCATAAGATAAAACAACATGAATATAATTTAGTAAATCATAAGATAAAACAACATGAATACAATTTAATAAAGCATAGGTTAAAACAACATAAATACAATTTAAGAAAGCATAGGATAAAACTACATAAATACATTTTAATAAAGCATAGGATAAAACAACATAAATACAATTTCATAAAGCATAGGTTAAAACAACATAAATACAATTTAATAAAGCATAGGCTAAAACAACATAAATACACTTTAATAAATCATAGGATAAAACAAATTAAATACAATTTAATAAAGCATAGGATAAAACAACATAAATTCAATTTAATAAAGCATAGGATAAAACATCATAAATACAATTTAATAAAGCATAGGATAAAACAACATAAATACAATTTAATAAAGCATAGGACAAAACAACATAAATACAATTTAATAAAGCATAGGATAAAACAACATAAATACAATTTAATGAAACATAGGATAAACAACATAAATACAATTTAATAAAGCATAGGATAAAACAACATAAATACAATTTAATAAAGCATAGGATAAAACAACATAAATAAAATTTAATAAAGCATAGGATAAAACAACATAAATACAATTTAATAAAGCATAGGATAAAACAACATAAATACAATTTAATAAAGCATAGGTTAAAACAACATAAATACAATTTAATAAAGCATAGGACAAAACAACATAAATACAATTTAATAAAGCATAGGATAAAAAAACATAAATACAATTTAATGAAACATAGGATAAACAACATAAATACAATTTAATAAAGCATAGGACAAAACAACATAAATACAATTTAATAAAGCATAGGATAAAACAACATAAATACAATTTATAAAGCATAGGATAAAACAACATAAATACAATTTAATAAAGCATAGGATAAAACAACATAAATACAATTTAATAAAGCATAGGAAAAAATAACATAAATACAATTTAATAAAGCATAGGCTAAAACTACATAAATACAATTTAATAAAGCATAGGATAAAACAACATAAATACAATTTAATAAAGCATAGGATAAAACAACATAAATAATTTTTAATAAAGCATAGGATAAAACCACATAAATACAATTTAATAAAGCACAGGATAAAACAGCATAAATACAATTTAATAAAGCATAGGATAAAACAACATAAATACAATTTAATAAAGCATAGGATAAAACAACATAAATACAATTTAATAAAGCATAGGATAAAACAACATAAATACAATTTAATAAAGCATACGTTAAAACAACATAAATACAATTAGATAAAGCATAGGATAAAACAACATAAATACAATTTAATAAAGCATACGTTAAAACAACATAAATACAATTAGATAAAGCATAGGATAAAACAACATAAATACAATTTAATAAAGCATAGGATAAAACAACATAAATACAATTTAATAAAGCATAGGTTAAAACAACATAAATGCAATTTAATAAAGCATAGGATAAAACAACATAAATACAATTTAATAAAGCATAGGATAAAACAACATAAATAAAATTTAATAAAGCATAGGATAAAACAACATAAATACAATTTAATAAAGCATAGGACAAAACAACATAAATACAATTTAATAAAGCATAGGATAAAACAACATAAATACAATTTATAAAGCATAGGATAAAACAACATAAATACAATTTAATAAAGCATAGGATAAAACAACATAAATACAATTTAATAAAGCATAGGATAAAATAACATAAATACAATTTAATAAAGCATAGGCTAAAACTACATAAATACAATTTAATAAAGCATAGGATAAAACAACATAAATAAAATTTAATAAAGCATAGGTTAAAACAACAAAAATACAATTTAATAAAGCATAGGACAAAACAACATAAATACAATTTAATAAAGCATAGGTTAAAGCAACATAAATACAATTTAATAAAGCATAGGATAAAACCACAGAAATACAATTTAGTAAAGCATAGGTTAAAACAACATAAATACAATTTAATAAAGCGTAGGACAAAACAACATAAATACAATTTAATAAAGCATAGTTTAAAACAACATAAATACAATTTAATAAAGCATAGGATAAAACCACAGAAATACAATTTAATAAAGCATAGGATAAAACAACATAAATACAATTTAATAAAGCATAGGACAAAACAACATAAATACAATTTAATAAAGCATAGGATAAAAAAACATAAATACAATTTAATGAAACATAGGATAAACAACATAAATACAATTTAATAAAGCATAGGATAAAACAACATAAATACAATTTAATAAAGCATAGGATAAAACAACATAAATACAATTTAATAAAGCATAGGATAAAATAACATAAATACAATTTAATAAAGCATAGGCTAAAACTACATAAATACAATTTAATAAAGCATAGGATAAAACAACATAAATAAAATTTAATAAAGCATAGGTTAAAACAACAAAAATACAATTTAAGAAAGCATAGGATAAAACAACATAAATACAATTTAATAAAGCATAGGGTAAAACAACATAAATACTTTTTAATAAAGCATAGGATAAAACCACATAAATACAATTTAATAAAGCACAGGATAAAACAACATAAATACAATTTAATAAAGCATAGGATAAAACAACATAAATACAATTTAATAAAGCATACGTTAAAACAACATAAATACAATTAGATAAAGCATAGGATAAAACAACATGAATACAATTTAATAAAGCATAGGTTAAAACAACATAAATACAATTTTATAAAGCATAGGATAAAACAACATAAATACAATTCAATAAAGCATAGGTTAAAACAACATAAATACAATTTAATAAAGCATAGGATAAAACAACATAAATTCAATTTAATAAAGCATAGGATAAAACAACATAAATACAATTTAATAAAGCATAGTTTAAAACAACATAAATACAATTTAATAAAGCATAGGATAAAACCACAGAAATACAATTAAATAATGCATAGGATAAAACAACATAAATACAATTTAATAAAGCATAAGATAAAACAACATGAATATAATTTAGTAAATCATAAGATAAAACAACATGAATACAATTTAATAAAGCATAGGTTAAAACAACATAAATACAATTTAAGAAAGCATAGGATAAAACTACATAAATACATTTTAATAAAGCATAGGATAAAACAACATAAATACAATTTCATAAAGCATAGGTTAAAACAACATAAATACAATTTAATAAAGCATAGGCTAAAACAACATAAATACACTTTAATAAATCATAGGATAAAACAAATTAAATACAATTTAATAAAGCATAGGATAAAACAACATAAATTCAATTTAATAAAGCATAGGATAAAACATCATAAATACAATTTAATAAAGCATAGGATAAAACAACATAAATACAATTTAATAAAGCATAGGACAAAACAACATAAATACAATTTAATAAAGCATAGGATAAAACAACATAAATACAATTTAATGAAACATAGGATAAACAACATAAATACAATTTAATAAAGCATAGGATAAAACAACATAAATACAATTTAATAAAGCATAGGATAAAACAACATAAATAAAATTTAATAAAGCATAGGATAAAACAACATAAATACAATTTAATAAAGCATAGGATAAAACAACATAAATACAATTTAATAAAGCATAGGTTAAAACAACATAAATACAATTTAATAAAGCATAGGACAAAACAACATAAATACAATTTAATAAAGCATAGGATAAAAAAACATAAATACAATTTAATGAAACATAGGATAAACAACATAAATACAATTTAATAAAGCATAGGACAAAACAACATAAATACAATTTAATAAAGCATAGGATAAAACAACATAAATACAATTTATAAAGCATAGGATAAAACAACATAAATACAATTTAATAAAGCATAGGATAAAACAACATAAATACAATTTAATAAAGCATAGGATAAAATAACATAAATACAATTTAATAAAGCATAGGCTAAAACTACATAAATACAATTTAATAAAGCATAGGATAAAACAACATAAATACAATTTAATAAAGCATAGGATAAAACAACATAAATACTTTTTAATAAAGCATAGGATAAAACCACATAAATACAATTTAATAAAGCACAGGATAAAACAGCATAAATACAATTTAATAAAGCATAGGATAAAACAACATAAATACAATTTAATAAAGCATAGGATAAAACAACATAAATACAATTTAATAAAGCATAGGATAAAACAACATAAATACAATTTAATAAAGCATACGTTAAAACAACATAAATACAATTAGATAAAGCATAGGATAAAACAACATGAATACAATTTAATAAAGCATAGGTTAAAACAACATAAATACAATTTTATAAAGCATAGGATAAAACAACATAAATACAATTCAATAAAGCATAGGTTAAAAAAACATAAATACAATTTAATAAAGCATAGGATAAAACAACATAAATTCAATTTAATAAAGCATAGGATAAAACAACATAAATACAATTTAATAAAGCACAGGATAAAACAACATAAATAAAATTTAATAAAGCATAGGATAAAACAACATAAATACAATTTAATAAAGCATAGGATAAAACAACATAAATAAAATTTAATAAAGCATAGGATAAAACAACATAAATACAATTTAATAAAGCATAGGATAAAACAACATAAATACAATTTAATAAAGCATAGGTTAAAACAACATAAATGCAATTTAATAAAGCATAGGATAAAACAACATAAATACAATTTAATAAAGCATAGGATAAAACAACATAAATAAAATTTAATAAAGCATAGGATAAAACAACATAAATACAATTTAATAAAGCATAGGACAAAACAACATAAATACAATTTAATAAAGCATAGGATAAAACAACATAAATACAATTTATAAAGCATAGGATAAAACAACATAAATACAATTTAATAAAGCATAGGATAAAACAACATAAATACAATTTAATAAAGCATAGGATAAAACAACATAAATAAAATTTAATAAAGCATAGGTTAAAACAACAAAAATACAATTTAAGAAAGCATAGGATAAAACAACATAAATACAATTTAATAAAGCATAGGGTAAAACAACATAAATACTTTTTAATAAAGCATAGGATAAAACCACATAAATACAATTTAATAAAGCACAGGATAAAACAACATAAATACAATTTAATAAAGCATAGGATAAAACAACATAAATACAATTTAATAAAGCATACGTTAAAACAACATAAATACAATTAGATAAAGCATAGGATAAAACAACATGAATACAATTTAATAAAGCATAGGTTAAAACAACATAAATACAATTTTATAAAGCATAGGATAAAACAACATAAATACAATTCAATAAAGCATAGGTTAAAACAACATAAATACAATTTAATAAAGCATAGGATAAAACAACATAAATTCAATTTAATAAAGCATAGGATAAAACAACATAAATACAATTTAATAAAGCATAGTTTAAAACAACATAAATACAATTTAATAAAGCATAGGATAAAACCACAGAAATACAATTAAATAATGCATAGGATAAAACAACATAAATACAATTTAATAAAGCATAAGATAAAACAACATGAATATAATTTAGTAAATCATAAGATAAAACAACATGAATACAATTTAATAAAGCATAGGTTAAAACAACATAAATACAATTTAAGAAAGCATAGGATAAAACTACATAAATACATTTTAATAAAGCATAGGATAAAACAACATAAATACAATTTCATAAAGCATAGGTTAAAACAACATAAATACAATTTAATAAAGCATAGGCTAAAACAACATAAATACACTTTAATAAATCATAGGATAAAACAAATTAAATACAATTTAATAAAGCATAGGATAAAACAACATAAATTCAATTTAATAAAGCATAGGATAAAACATCATAAATACAATTTAATAAAGCATAGGATAAAACAACATAAATACAATTTAATAAAGCATAGGACAAAACAACATAAATACAATTTAATAAAGCATAGGATAAAACAACATAAATACAATTTAATGAAACATAGGATAAACAACATAAATACAATTTAATAAAGCATAGGATAAAACAACATAAATACAATTTAATAAAGCATAGGATAAAACAACATAAATAAAATTTAATAAAGCATAGGATAAAACAACATAAATACAATTTAATAAAGCATAGGATAAAACAACATAAATACAATTTAATAAAGCATAGGTTAAAACAACATAAATACAATTTAATAAAGCATAGGACAAAACAACATAAATACAATTTAATAAAGCATAGGATAAAAAAACATAAATACAATTTAATGAAACATAGGATAAACAACATAAATACAATTTAATAAAGCATAGGACAAAACAACATAAATACAATTTAATAAAGCATAGGATAAAACAACATAAATACAATTTATAAAGCATAGGATAAAACAACATAAATACAATTTAATAAAGCATAGGATAAAACAACATAAATACAATTTAATAAAGCATAGGATAAAATAACATAAATACAATTTAATAAAGCATAGGCTAAAACTACATAAATACAATTTAATAAAGCATAGGATAAAACAACATAAATACAATTTAATAAAGCATAGGATAAAACAACATAAATACTTTTTAATAAAGCATAGGATAAAACCACATAAATACAATTTAATAAAGCACAGGATAAAACAGCATAAATACAATTTAATAAAGCATAGGATAAAACAACATAAATACAATTTAATAAAGCATAGGATAAAACAACATAAATACAATTTAATAAAGCATAGGATAAAACAACATAAATACAATTTAATAAAGCATACGTTAAAACAACATAAATACAATTAGATAAAGCATAGGATAAAACAACATGAATACAATTTAATAAAGCATAGGTTAAAACAACATAAATACAATTTTATAAAGCATAGGATAAAACAACATAAATACAATTCAATAAAGCATAGGTTAAAACAACATAAATACAATTTAATAAAGCATAGGATAAAACAACATAAATTCAATTTAATAAAGCATAGGATAAAACAACATAAATACAATTTAATAAAGCACAGGATAAAACAACATAAATAAAATTTAATAAAGCATAGGATAAAACAACATAAATACAATTTAATAAAGCATAGGATAAAACAACATAAATAAAATTTAATAAAGCATAGGATAAAACAACATAAATACAATTTAATAAAGCATAGGATAAAACAACATAAATACAATTTAATAAAGCATAGGTTAAAACAACATAAATGCAATTTAATAAAGCATAGGATAAAACAACATAAATACAATTTAATAAAGCATAGGATAAAACAACATAAATAAAATTTAATAAAGCATAGGATAAAACAACATAAATACAATTTAATAAAGCATAGGACAAAACAACATAAATACAATTTAATAAAGCATAGGATAAAACAACATAAATACAATTTATAAAGCATAGGATAAAACAACATAAATACAATTTAATAAAGCATAGGATAAAACAACATAAATACAATTTAATAAAGCATAGGATAAAATAACATAAATACAATTTAATAAAGCATAGGCTAAAACTACATAAATACAATTTAATAAAGCATAGGATAAAACAACATAAATAAAATTTAATAAAGCATAGGTTAAAACAACAAAAATACAATTTAATAAAGCATAGGACAAAACAACATAAATACAATTTAATAAAGCATAGGTTAAAGCAACATAAATACAATTTAATAAAGCATAGGATAAAACCACAGAAATACAATTTAGTAAAGCATAGGTTAAAACAACATAAATACAATTTAATAAAGCGTAGGACAAAACAACATAAATACAATTTAATAAAGCATAGTTTAAAACAACATAAATACAATTTAATAAAGCATAGGATAAAACCACAGAAATACAATTTAATAAAGCATAGGATAAAACAACATAAATACAATTTAATAAAGCATAGGACAAAACAACATAAATACAATTTAATAAAGCATAGGATAAAAAAACATAAATACAATTTAATGAAACATAGGATAAACAACATAAATACAATTTAATAAAGCATAGGATAAAACAACATAAATACAATTTAATAAAGCATAGGATAAAACAACATAAATACAATTTAATAAAGCATAGGATAAAATAACATAAATACAATTTAATAAAGCATAGGCTAAAACTACATAAATACAATTTAATAAAGCATAGGATAAAACAACATAAATAAAATTTAATAAAGCATAGGTTAAAACAACAAAAATACAATTTAAGAAAGCATAGGATAAAACAACATAAATACAATTTAATAAAGCATAGGGTAAAACAACATAAATACTTTTTAATAAAGCATAGGATAAAACCACATAAATACAATTTAATAAAGCACAGGATAAAACAACATAAATACAATTTAATAAAGCATAGGATAAAACAACATAAATACAATTTAATAAAGCATACGTTAAAACAACATAAATACAATTAGATAAAGCATAGGATAAAACAACATGAATACAATGTAATAAAGCATAGGTTAAAACAACATAAATACAATTTTATAAAGCATAGGATAAAACAACATAAATACAATTCAATAAAGCATAGGTTAAAACAACATAAATACAATTTAATAAAGCATAGGATAAAACAACATAAATTCAATTTAATAAAGCATAGGATAAAACAACATACATACAATTTAATAAAGCATAGTTTAAAACAACATAAATACAATTTAATAAAGCATAGGATAAAACCACAGAAATACAATTAAATAATGCATAGGATAAAACAACATAAATACAATTTAATAAAGCATATGACAAAACAACATAAATACAATTTAATAAAGCATAGGCTAAAACAACATAAATACAATTTAATGAAACATAGGATAAACAACATAAATACAATTTAATAAAGCATATGACAAAACAACATAAATACAATTTAATAAAGCATAGGCTAAAACAACATAAATACAATTTAATGAAACATAGGATAAACAACATAAATACAATTTAATAAAGCATAGGACAAAACAACATAAATACAATTTAATAAAGCATAGGATAAAACAACATAAATACAATTTAATGAAACATAGGATAAACAACATAAATACAATTTAATAAAGCATAGGACAAAATAACATAAATACAATTTAATAAAGCATAGGATAAAACAACATAAATACAATTTAATGAAACATAGGATAAACAACATAAATACAATTTAATAAAGCATAGGACAAAACAACATAAATACAATTTAATAAAGCATATGTTAAAACAACATAAATACAATTTAATAAAGCATAGGCTAAAACAACATAAATACAATTTAATGAAACATAGGATAAACAACATAAATACAATTTAATAAAGCATAGGACAAAACAACATAAATACAATTTAATAAAGCATAGGATAAAACAACATAAATACAATTTAATGAAACATAGGATAAACAACATAAATACAATTTAATAAAGCATAGGACAAAACAACATAAATACAATTTAATAAAGCATAGGATAAAACAACATAAATACAATTTAATGAAACATAGGATAAACAACATAAATACAATTTACTAAAGCATAGGACAAAACAACATAAATACAATTTAATAAAGCATATGTTAAAACAACATAAATACAATTTAATAAAGCATAGGATAAAACAACATAAATAAAATTTAATAAAGCATAGGATAAAACAACATAAATACAATTTAATAAAGCATAGGATAAAACAACATAAATACAATTTAATAAACATAGGTTAAAACAACATAAATACAATTTAATAAAGCATAGGACAAAACAACATAAATACAATTTAATAAAGCATAGGTTAAAGCAACATAAATACAATTTAATAAAGCATAGGATAAAACCACAGAAATACAATTTAGTAAAGCATAGGTTAAAACAACATAAATACAATTTAATAAAGCGTAGGACAAAACAACATAAATACAATTTAATAAAGCATAGTATAAAACAACATAAATACAATTTAATAAAGCATAGGATAAAACCACAGAAATACAATTTAATAAAGCATAGGATAAAACAACATAAATACAATTTAATAAAGCATAGGACAAAACAACATAAATACAATTTAATAAAGCATAGGATAAAACAACATAAATACAATTTATAAAGCATAGGATAAAACAACATAAATACAATTTAATAAAGCATAGGATAAAACAACATAAATACAATTTAATAAAGCATAGGATAAAATAACATAAATACAATTTAATAAAGCATACGTTAAAACAACATAAATACAATTAGATAAAGCATAGGATAAAACAACATGAATACAATTTAATAAAGCATAGGTTAAAACAACATAAATACAATTTTATAAAGCATAGGATAAAACAACATAAATACAATTCAATAAAGCATAGGTTAAAACAACATAAATACAATTTAATAAAGCATAGGATAAAACAACATAAATACAATTTAATAAAGCATAGGATAAAACAACATAAATACAATTTAATAAAGCACAGGATAAAACAAGATAAATAAAATTTAATAAAGCATAGGATAAAACAACATAAATAAAATTTAATAAAGCATAGGATAAAACAACGTAAATACAATTTAATAAAGCATAGGATAAAACAACATAAATAAAATTTAATAAAGCATAGGATAAAACAACATAAATACAATTTATTAAAGCATAGGATAAAACAACATAAATACAATTTAATAAAGCATAGGTTAAAACAACATAAATGCAATTTAATAAAGCATAGGATAAAACAACATAAATACAATTTAATAAAGCATAGGATAAAACAACATAAATAAAATTTAATAAAGCATAGGATAAAACAACATAAATACAATTTAATAAAGCATAGTTTAAAACAACATAAATACAATTTAATAAAGCATAGGATAAAACCACAGAAATACAATTTAGTAAAGCATAGGTTAAAACAACATAAATACAATTTAATAAAGCGTAGGACAAAACAACATAAATACAATTTAATAAAGCATAGTTTAAAACAACATAAATACAATTTAATAAAGCATAGGATAAAACCACAGAAATACAATTTAATAAAGCATAGGATAAAACAACATAAATACAATTTAATAAAGCATAGGATAAAACAACATAAATACAATTTAATAAAGCATAGGATAAAACAACATAAATACTTTTTAATAAAGCATAGGATAAAACAACATAAATACAATTTAATAAAGCATACGTTAAAACAACATAAATACAATTAGATAAAGCATAGGATAAAACAACATAAATACAATTTAATAAAGCATAGGATAAAACAACATAAATACAATTTAATAAAGCATAGGACAAAACAACATAAATACAATTTAATAAAGCATAGGATAAAACAACATAAATACAATTTATAAAGCATAGGATAAAACAACATAAATACAATTTAATAAAGCATAGGATAAAACAACATAAATACAATTTAATAAAGCATAGGATAAAATAACATAAATACAATTTAATAAAGCATACGTTAAAACAACATAAATACAATTAGATAAAGCATAGGATAAAACAACATGAATACAATTTAATAAAGCATAGGTTAAAACAACATAAATACAATTTTATAAAGCATAGGATAAAACAACATAAATACAATTCAATAAAGCATAGGTTAAAACAACATAAATACAATTTAATAAAGCATAGGATAAAACAACATAAATACAATTTAATAAAGCATAGGATAAAACAACATAAATACAATTTAATAAAGCACAGGATAAAACAAGATAAATAAAATTTAATAAAGCATAGGATAAAACAACATAAATAAAATTTAATAAAGCATAGGATAAAACAACGTAAATACAATTTAATAAAGCATAGGATAAAACAACATAAATAAAATTTAATAAAGCATAGGATAAAACAACATAAATACAATTTATTAAAGCATAGGATAAAACAACATAAATACAATTTAATAAAGCATAGGTTAAAACAACATAAATGCAATTTAATAAAGCATAGGATAAAACAACATAAATACAATTTAATAAAGCATAGGATAAAACAACATAAATAAAATTTAATAAAGCATAGGATAAAACAACATAAATACAATTTAATAAAGCATAGTTTAAAACAACATAAATACAATTTAATAAAGCATAGGATAAAACCACAGAAATACAATTTAGTAAAGCATAGGTTAAAACAACATAAATACAATTTAATAAAGCGTAGGACAAAACAACATAAATACAATTTAATAAAGCATAGTTTAAAACAACATAAATACAATTTAATAAAGCATAGGATAAAACCACAGAAATACAATTTAATAAAGCATAGGATAAAACAACATAAATACAATTTAATAAAGCATAGGATAAAACAACATAAATACAATTTAATAAAGCATAGGATAAAACAACATAAATACTTTTTAATAAAGCATAGGATAAAACAACATAAATACAATTTAATAAAGCATACGTTAAAACAACATAAATACAATTAGATAAAGCATAGGATAAAACAACATAAATACAATTTAATAAAGCATAGGATAAAACAACATAAATACAATTTAATAAAGCATAGGATAAAACAACATAAATACAATTTAATAAAGCATACGTTAAAACAACATAAATACAATTAGATAAAGCATAGGATAAAACAACATGAATACAATTTAATAAAGCATAGGTTAAAACAACATAAATACAATTTTATAAAGCATAGGATAAAACAACATAAATACAATTCAATAAAGCATAGGTTAAAACAACATAAATACAATTTAATAAAGCATAGGATAAAACAACATAAATTCAATTTAATAAAGCATAAGATAAAACAACATAAATACAATTTAATAAAGCACAGGATAAAACAACATAAATAAAATTTAATAAAGCATAGGATAAAACAACATAAATAAAATTTAATAAAGCATAGGATAAAACAACGTAAATACAATTTAATAAAGCATAGGATAAAACAACATAAATAAAATTTAATAAAGCATAGGATAAAACAACATAAATACAATTTAATAAAGCATAGGATAAAACAACATAAATACAATTTAATAAAGCATAGGTTAAAACAACATAAATGCAATTTAATAAAGCATAGGATAAAACAACATAAATACAATTTAATAAAGCATAGGATAAAACAACATAAATAAAATTTAATAAAGCATAGGATAAAACAACATAAATACAATTTAATAAAGAATAGGACAAAACAACATAAATACAATTTAATAAAGCATAGGATAAAACAACATAAATACAATTTATAAAGCATAGGATAAAACAACATAAATACAATTTAATAAAGCATAGGATAAAACAACATAAATACAATTTAATAAAGCATAGGATAAAATAACATAAATACAATTTAATAAAGCATAGGCTAAAACTACATAAATACAATTTATTAAAGCATAGGATAAAACAACATAAATACAATTTAATAAAGCATAGGTTAAAACAACAAAAATACAATTTAATAAAGCATAGGATAAAACAACATAAATACAATTTAATAAAGCATAGGATAAAACAACATAAATAAAATTTAATAAAGCATAGGATAAAACCACATAAATACAATTTAATAAAGCACAGGATAAAACAACATAAATACAATTTAATAAAGCATAGGATAAAACAACATAAATACAATTTAATAAAGCATAGGATAAAACAACATAAATACAATTTAATAAAGCATAGGATAAAACAACATAAATACAATTTAATAAAGCATACGTTAAAACAACATAAATACAATTAGATAAAGCATAGGATAAAACAACATGAATACAATTTAATAAAGCATAGGTTAAAACAACATAAATACAATTTTATAAAGCATAGGATAAAACAACATAAATACAATTCAATAAAGCATAGGTTAAAACAACATAAATACAATTTAATAAAGCATAGGATAAAACAACATAAATTCAATTTAATAAAGCATAGGATAAAACAACATAAATACAATTTAATAAAGCACAGGATAAAACAACATAAATAAAATTTAATAAAGCATAGGATAAAACAACATAAATAAAATTTAATAAAGCATAGGATAAAACAACGTAAATACAATTTAATAAAGCATAGGATAAAACAACATAAATAAAATGTAAAAAAGCATAGGATAAAACAACATAAATACAATTTAATAAAGCATAGGATAAAACAACATAAATACAATTTAATAAAGCATAGGTTAAAACAACATAAATGCAATTTAATAAAGCATAGGATAAAACAACATAAATACAATTTAATAAAGCATAGGATAAAACAACATAAATAAAATTTAATAAAGCATAGGATAAAACAACATAAATACAATTTATAAAGCATAGGATAAAACAACATAAATACAATTTAATAAAGCATAGTTTAAAACAACATAAATACAATTTAATAAAGCATAGGATAAAACAACATAAATACAATTTAATAAAGCATAGGATAAAACAACATAAATACAATTTAATAAAGCATAGGATAAAACAACATAAATACAATTTAATAAAGCATAGGATAAAACAACATAAATACAATTTAATAAAGCATACGTTAAAACAACATAAATACAATTAGATAAAGCATAGGATAAAACAACATAAATACAATTTAATAAAGCATAGGTTAAAACAACATAAATACAATTTAATAAAGCATAGGATAAAACAACATAAATAAAATTTAATAAAGCATAGGATAAAACAACATAAATACAATTTAATGAAACATAGGATAAACAACATAAATACAATTTAATAAAGCATAGGACAAAACAACATAAATACAATTTAATAAAGCATATGTTAAAACAACATAAATACAATTTAATAAAGCATAGGATAAAACAACATAAATACAATTTAATAAAGCATAGGATAAAATAACATAAATACAATTTAATAAAGCATAGGCTAAAACTACATAAATACAATTTAATAAAGCATAGGATAAAACAACATAAATAAAATTTAATAAAGCATAGGTTAAAACAACAAAAATACAATTTAATAAAGCATAGGATAAAACAACATAAATACAATTTAATAAAGCATAGGATAAAACAACATAAATACTTTTTAATAAAGCATAGGATAAAACCACATAAATACAATTTAATAAAGCACAGGATAAAACAACATAAATACAATTTAATAAAGCATAGGATAAAACAACATAAATACAATTTAATAAAGCATAGGATAAAACAACATAAATACAATTTAATAAAGCATAGGATAAAACAACATAAATACAATTTAATAAAGCATACGTTAAAACAACATAAATACAATTAGATAAAGCATAGGATAAAACAACATGAATACAATTTAATAAAGCATAGGTTAAAACAACATAAATACAATTTAATAAAGCATAGGATAAAACAACATAAATAAAATTTAATAAAGCATAGGATAAAACAACATAAATACAATTTAATGAAACATAGGATAAACAACATAAATACAATTTAATAAAGCATAGGACAAAACAACATAAATACAATTTAATAAAGCATATGTTAAAACAACATAAATACAATTTAATAAAGCATAGGATAAAACAACATAAATACAATTTAATAAAGCATAGGTTAAAACAACATAAATACAATTTAATAAAGCATAGGATAAAACAACATAAATTCAATTTAATAAAGCATAGGATAAAACAACATAAATACAATTTAATAAAGCACAGGATAAAACAACATAAATAAAATTTAATAAAGCATAGGATAAAACAACATAAATAAAATTTAATAAAGCATAGGATAAAACAACGTAAATACAATTTAATAAAGCATAGGATAAAACAACATAAATAAAATGTAAAAAAGCATAGGATAAAACAACATAAATACAATTTAATAAAGCATAGGATAAAACAACATAAATACAATTTAATAAAGCATAGGTTAAAACAACATAAATGCAATTTAATAAAGCATAGGATAAAACAACATAAATACAATTTAATAAAGCATAGGATAAAACAACATAAATAAAATTTAATAAAGCATAGGATAAAACAACATAAATACAATTTATAAAGCATAGGATAAAACAACATAAATACAATTTAATAAAGCATAGTTTAAAACAACATAAATACAATTTAATAAAGCATAGGATAAAACAACATAAATACAATTTAATAAAGCATAGGATAAAACAACATAAATACAATTTAATAAAGCATAGGATAAAACAACATAAATACAATTTAATAAAGCATAGGATAAAACAACATAAATACAATTTAATAAAGCATACGTTAAAACAACATAAATACAATTAGATAAAGCATAGGATAAAACAACATGAATACAATTTAATAAAGCATAGGTTAAAACAACATAAATACAATTTTATAAAGCATAGGATAAAACAACATAAATACAATTCAATAAAGCATAGGTTAAAACAACATAAATACAATTTAATAAAGCATAGGATAAAACAACATAAATTCAATTTAATAAAGCATAGGATAAAACAACATAAATACAATTTAATAAAGCACAGGATAAAACAACATAAATAAAATTTAATAAAGCATAGGATAAAACAACATAAATAAAATTTAATAAAGCATAGGATAAAACAACGTAAATACAATTTAATAAAGCATAGGATAAAACAACATAAATAAAATGTAAAAAAGCATAGGATAAAACAACATAAATACAATTTAATAAAGCATAGGATAAAACAACATAAATACAATTTAATAAAGCATAGGTTAAAACAACATAAATGCAATTTAATAAAGCATAGGATAAAACAACATAAATACAATTTAATAAAGCATAGGAAAAAACAACATAAATAAAATTTAATAAAGCATAGGATAAAACAACATAAATACAATTTATAAAGCATAGGATAAAACAACATAAATACAATTTAATAAAGCATAGTTTAAAACAACATAAATACAATTTAATAAAGCATAGGATAAAACAACATAAATACAATTTAATAAAGCATAGGATAAAACAACATAAATACAATTTAATAAAGCATAGGATAAAACAACATAAATACAATTTAATAAAGCATAGGATAAAACAACATAAATACAATTTAATAAAGCATACGTTAAAACAACATAAATACAATTAGATAAAGCATAGGATAAAACAACATAAATACAATTTAATAAAGCATAGGTTAAAACAACATAAATACAATTTAATAAAGCATAGGATAAAACAACATAAATAAAATTTAATAAAGCATAGGATAAAACAACATAAATACAATTTAATGAAACATAGGATAAACAACATAAATACAATTTAATAAAGCATAGGACAAAACAACATAAATACAATTTAATAAAGCATATGTTAAAACAACATAAATGCAATTTAATAAAGCATAGGATAAAACAACATAAATACAATTTAATAAAGCATAGGATAAAATAACATAAATACAATTTAATAAAGCATAGGCTAAAACTACATAAATACAATTTAATAAAGCATAGGATAAAACAACATAAATACAATTTAATAAAGCATAGGATAAAACAACATAAATACTTTTTAATAAAGCATAGGATAAAACCACATAAATACAATTTAATAAAGCACAGGATAAAACAACATAAATACAATTTAATAAAGCATAGGATAAAACAACATAAATACAATTTAATAAAGCATAGGATAAAACAACATAAATACAATTTAATAAAGCATAGGATAAAACAACATAAATACAATTTAATAAAGCATACGTTAAAACAACATAAATACAATTAGATAAAGCATAGGATAAAACAACATGAATACAATTTAATAAAGCATAGGTTAAAACAACATAAATACAATTTTATAAAGCATAGGATAAAACAACATAAATACAATTCAATAAAGCATAGGTTAAAACAACATAAATACAATTTAATAAAGCATAGGATAAAACAACATAAATTCAATTTAATAAAGCATAGGATAAAACAACATAAATACAATTTAATAAAGCACAGGATAAAACAACATAAATAAAATTTAATAAAGCATAGGATAAAACAACATAAATACAATTTAATAAAGCATAGGTTAAAACAACATAAATGCAATTTAATAAAGCATAGGATAAAACAACATAAATACAATTTAATAAAGCATAGGATAAAACAACATAAATAAAATTTAATAAAGCATAGGATAAAACAACATAAATACAATTTATAAAGCATAGCATAAAACAACATAAATACAATTTAATAAAGCATAGTTTAAAACAACATAAATACAATTTAATAAAGCATAGGATAAAACAACATAAATACAATTTAATAAAGCATAGGATAAAACAACATAAATACAATTTAATAAAGCATAGGATAAAACAACATAAATACAATTTAATAAAGCATAGGATAAAACAACATAAATACAATTTAATAAAGCATACGTTAAAACAACATAAATACAATTAGATAAAGCATAGGATAAAACAACATGAATACAATTTAATAAAGCATAGGTTAAAACAACATAAATACAATTTTATAAAGCATAGGATAAAACAACATAAATACAATTCAATAAAGCATAGGTTAAAACAACATAAATACAATTTAATAAAGCATAGGATAAAACAACATAAATTCAATTTAATAAAGCATAGGATAAAACAACATAAATACAATTTAATAAAGCACAGGATAAAACAACATAAATAAAATTTAATAAAGCATAGGATAAAACAACATAAATAAAATTTAATAAAGCATAGGATAAAACAACGTAAATACAATTTAATAAAGCATAGGATAAAACAACATAAATAAAATGTAAAAAAGCATAGGATAAAACAACATAAATACAATTTAATAAAGCATAGGATAAAACAACATAAATACAATTTAATAAAGCATAGGTTAAAACAACATAAATGCAATTTAATAAAGCATAGGATAAAACAACATAAATACAATTTAATAAAGCATAGGAAAAAACAACATAAATAAAATTTAATAAAGCATAGGATAAAACAACATAAATACAATTTATAAAGCATAGGATAAAACAACATAAATACAATTTAATAAAGCATAGTTTAAAACAACATAAATACAATTTAATAAAGCATAGGATAAAACAACATAAATACAATTTAATAAAGCATAGGATAAAACAACATAAATACAATTTAATAAAGCATAGGATAAAACAACATAAATACAATTTAATAAAGCATAGGATAAAACAACATAAATACAATTTAATAAAGCATACGTTAAAACAACATAAATACAATTAGATAAAGCATAGGATAAAACAACATGAATACAATTTAATAAAGCATAGGTTAAAACAACATAAATACAATTTTATAAAGCATAGGATAAAACAACATAAATACAATTCAATAAAGCATAGGTTAAAACAACATAAATACAATTTAATAAAGCATAGGATAAAACAACATAAATTCAATTTAATAAAGCATAGGATAAAACAACATAAATACAATTTAATAAAGCACAGGATAAAACAACATAAATAAAATTTAATAAAGCATAGGATAAAACAACATAAATACAATTTAATAAAGCATAGGATAAAATAACATAAATACAATTTAATAAAGCATAGGCTAAAACTACATAAATACAATTTAATAAAGCATAGGATAAAACAACATAAATAAAATTTATTAAGCATAGGTTAAAACAACAAAAATACAATTTAATAAAGCATAGGATAAAACAACATAAATACAATTTAATAAAGCATAGGATAAAACAACATAAATACTTTTTAATAAAGCATAGGATAAAACCACATAAATACAATTTAATAAAGCACAGGATAAAACAACATAAATACAATTTAATAAAGCATAGGATAAAACAACATAAATACAATTTAATAAAGCATAGGATAAAACAACATAAATACAATTTAATAAAGCATAGGATAAAACAACATAAATACAATTTAATAAAGCATACGTTAAAACAACATAAATACAATTAGATAAAGCATAGGATAAAACAACATGAATACAATTTAATAAAGCATAGGTTAAAACAACATAAATACAATTTAATAAAGCATAGGATAAAACAACATAAATAAAATTTAATAAAGCATAGGATAAAACAACATAAATACAATTTAATGAAACATAGGATAAACAACATAAATACAATTTAATAAAGCATAGGACAAAACAACATAAATACAATTTAA
Source organism: Phyllobates terribilis (assembly GCF_046119375.1). Lineage (NCBI taxonomy): Eukaryota > Metazoa > Chordata > Amphibia > Anura > Dendrobatidae > Phyllobates > Phyllobates terribilis. The sequence continues at coordinate 4,221,096 of NW_027362778.1, forward strand.
TAAAGCATATGTTAAAACAACATAAATACAATTTAATAAAGCATAGGATAAAACAACATAAATACAATTTAATAAAGCATAGGTTAAAACAACATAAATACAATTTAATAAAGCATAGGATAAAACAACATAAATTCAATTTAATAAAGCATAGGATAAAACAACATAAATACAATTTAATAAAGCACAGGATAAAACAACATAAATAAAATTTAATAAAGCATAGGATAAAACAACATAAATAAAATTTAATAAAGCATAGGATAAAACAACGTAAATACAATTTAATAAAGCATAGGATAAAACAACATAAATAAAATGTAAAAAAGCATAGGATAAAACAACATAAATACAATTTAATAAAGCATAGGATAAAACAACATAAATACAATTTAATAAAGCATAGGTTAAAACAACATAAATGCAATTTAATAAAGCATAGGATAAAACAACATAAATACAATTTAATAAAGCATAGGATAAAACAACATAAATAAAATTTAATAAAGCATAGGATAAAACAACATAAATACAATTTATAAAGCATAGGATAAAACAACATAAATACAATTTAATAAAGCATAGTTTAAAACAACATAAATACAATTTAATAAAGCATAGGATAAAACAACATAAATACAATTTAATAAAGCATAGGATAAAACAACATAAATACAATTTAATAAAGCATAGGATAAAACAACATAAATACAATTTAATAAAGCATAGGATAAAACAACATAAATACAATTTAATAAAGCATACGTTAAAACAACATAAATACAATTTAATAAAGCATAGGATAAAACAACATGAATACAATTTAATAAAGCATAGGTTAAAACAACATAAATACAATTTTATAAAGCATAGGATAAAACAACATAAATACAATTCAATAAAGCATAGGTTAAAACAACATAAATACAATTTAATAAAGCATAGGATAAAACAACATAAATTCAATTTAATAAAGCATAGGATAAAACAACATAAATACAATTTAATAAAGCACAGGATAAAACAACATAAATAAAATTTAATAAAGCATAGGATAAAACAACATAAATAAAATTTAATAAAGCATAGGATAAAACAACGTAAATACAATTTAATAAAGCATAGGATAAAACAACATAAATAAAATGTAAAAAAGCATAGGATAAAACAACATAAATACAATTTAATAAAGCATAGGATAAAACAACATAAATACAATTTAATAAAGCATAGGTTAAAACAACATAAATGCAATTTAATAAAGCATAGGATAAAACAACATAAATACAATTTAATAAAGCATAGGAAAAAACAACATAAATAAAATTTAATAAAGCATAGGATAAAACAACATAAATACAATTTATAAAGCATAGGATAAAACAACATAAATACAATTTAATAAAGCATAGTTTAAAACAACATAAATACAATTTAATAAAGCATAGGATAAAACAACATAAATACAATTTAATAAAGCATAGGATAAAACAACATAAATACAATTTAATAAAGCATAGGATAAAACAACATAAATACAATTTAATAAAGCATAGGATAAAACAACATAAATACAATTTAATAAAGCATACGTTAAAACAACATAAATACAATTAGATAAAGCATAGGATAAAACAACATAAATACAATTTAATAAAGCATAGGTTAAAACAACATAAATACAATTTAATAAAGCATAGGATAAAACAACATAAATAAAATTTAATAAAGCATAGGATAAAACAACATAAATACAATTTAATGAAACATAGGATAAACAACATAAATACAATTTAATAAAGCATAGGACAAAACAACATAAATACAATTTAATAAAGCATATGTTAAAACAACATAAATGCAATTTAATAAAGCATAGGATAAAACAACATAAATACAATTTAATAAAGCATAGGATAAAATAACATAAATACAATTTAATAAAGCATAGGCTAAAACTACATAAATACAATTTAATAAAGCATAGGATAAAACAACATAAATAAAATTTAATAAAGCATAGGTTAAAACAACAAAAATACAATTTAATAAAGCATAGGATAAAACAACATAAATACAATTTTATAAAGCATAGGATAAAACAACATAAATACTTTTTAATAAAGCATAGGATAAAACCACATAAATACAATTTAATAAAGCACAGGATAAAACAACATAAATACAATTTAATAAAGCATAGGATAAAACAACATAAATACAATTTAATAAAGCATAGGATAAAACAACATAAATACAATTTAATAAAGCATAGGATAAAACAACATAAATACAATTTAATAAAGCATACGTTAAAACAACATAAATACAATTAGATAAAGCATAGGATAAAACAACATGAATACAATTTAATAAAGCATAGGTTAAAACAACATAAATACAATTTTATAAAGCATAGGATAAAACAACATAAATACAATTCAATAAAGCATAGGTTAAAACAACATAAATACAATTTAATAAAGCATAGGATAAAACAACATAAATTCAATTTAATAAAGCATAGGATAAAACAACATAAATACAATTTAATAAAGCACAGGATAAAACAACATAAATAAAATTTAATAAAGCATAGGATAAAACAACATAAATACAATTTAATAAAGCATAGGTTAAAACAACATAAATGCAATTTAATAAAGCATAGGATAAAACAACATAAATACAATTTAATAAAGCATAGGATAAAACAACATAAATAAAATTTAATAAAGCATAGGATAAAACAACATAAATACAATTTATAAAGCATAGGATAAAACAACATAAATACAATTTAATAAAGCACAGGATAAAACAACATAAATAAAATTTAATAAAGCATAGGATAAAACAACATAAATAAAATTTAATAAAGCATAGGATAAAACAACGTAAATACAATTTAATAAAGCATAGGATAAAACAACATAAATAAAATGTAAAAAAGCATAGGATAAAACAACATAAATACAATTTAATAAAGCATAGGATAAAACAACATAAATACAATTTAATAAAGCATAGGTTAAAACAACATAAATGCAATTTAATAAAGCATAGGATAAAACAACATAAATACAATTTAATAAAGCATAGGAAAAAACAACATAAATAAAATTTAATAAAGCATAGGATAAAACAACATAAATACAATTTATAAAGCATAGGATAAAACAACATAAATACAATTTAATAAAGCATAGTTTAAAACAACATAAATACAATTTAATAAAGCATAGGATAAAACAACATAAATACAATTTAATAAAGCATAGGATAAAACAACATAAATACAATTTAATAAAGCATAGGATAAAACAACATAAATACAATTTAATAAAGCATAGGATAAAACAACATAAATACAATTTAATAAAGCATACGTTAAAACAACATAAATACAATTAGATAAAGCATAGGATAAAACAACATGAATACAATTTAATAAAGCATAGGTTAAAACAACATAAATACAATTTTATAAAGCATAGGATAAAACAACATAAATACAATTCAATAAAGCATAGGTTAAAACAACATAAATACAATTTAATAAAGCATAGGATAAAACAACATAAATTCAATTTAATAAAGCATAGGATAAAACAACATAAATACAATTTAATAAAGCACAGGATAAAACAACATAAATAAAATTTAATAAAGCATAGGATAAAACAACATAAATAAAATTTAATAAAGCATAGGATAAAACAACGTAAATACAATTTAATAAAGCATAGGATAAAACAACATAAATAAAATGTAAAAAAGCATAGGATAAAACAACATAAATACAATTTAATAAAGCATAGGATAAAACAACATAAATACAATTTAATAAAGCATAGGTTAAAACAACATAAATGCAATTTAATAAAGCATAGGATAAAACAACATAAATACAATTTAATAAAGCATAGGAAAAAACAACATAAATAAAATTTAATAAAGCATAGGATAAAACAACATAAATACAATTTATAAAGCATAGGATAAAACAACATAAATACAATTTAATAAAGCATAGTTTAAAACAACATAAATACAATTTAATAAAGCATAGGATAAAACAACATAAATACAATTTTATAAAGCATAGGATAAAACAACATAAATACAATTTAATAAAGCATAGGATAAAACAACATAAATACAATTTAATAAAGCATAGGATAAAACAACATAAATACAATTTAATAAAGCATACGTTAAAACAACATAAATACAATTAGATAAAGCATAGGATAAAACAACATAAATACAATTTAATAAAGCATAGGTTAAAACAACATAAATACAATTTAATAAAGCATAGGATAAAACAACATAAATAAAATTTAATAAAGCATAGGATAAAACAACATAAATACAATTTAATGAAACATAGGATAAACAACATAAATACAATTTAATAAAGCATAGGACAAAACAACATAAATACAATTTAATAAAGCATATGTTAAAACAACATAAATGCAATTTAATAAAGCATAGGATAAAACAACATAAATACAATTTAATAAAGCATAGGATAAAATAACATAAATACAATTTAATAAAGCATAGGCTAAAACTACATAAATACAATTTAATAAAGCATAGGATAAAACAACATGAATACAATTTAATAAAGCATAGGTTAAAACAACATAAATACAATTTTATAAAGCATAGGATAAAACAACATAAATACAATTCAATAAAGCATAGGTTAAAACAACATAAATACAATTTAATAAAGCATAGGATAAAACAACATAAATTCAATTTAATAAAGCATAGGATAAAACAACATAAATACAATTTAATAAAGCACAGGATAAAACAACATAAATAAAATTTAATAAAGCATAGGATAAAACAACATAAATACAATTTAATAAAGCATAGGTTAAAACAACATAAATGCAATTTAATAAAGCATAGGATAAAACAACATAAATACAATTTAATAAAGCATAGGATAAAACAACATAAATAAAATTTAATAAAGCATAGGATAAAACAACATAAATACAATTTATAAAGCATAGGATAAAACAACATAAATACAATTTAATAAAGCATAGTTTAAAACAACATAAATACAATTTAATAAAGCATAGGATAAAACAACATAAATACAATTTAATAAAGCATAGGATAAAACAACATAAATACAATTTAATAAAGCATAGGATAAAACAACATAAATACAATTTAATAAAGCATAGGATAAAACAACATAAATACAATTTAATAAAGCATACGTTAAAACAACATAAATACAATTAGATAAAGCATAGGATAAAACAACATGAATACAATTTAATAAAGCATAGGTTAAAACAACATAAATACAATTTTATAAAGCATAGGATAAAACAACATAAATACAATTCAATAAAGCATACGTTAAAACAACATAAATACAATTAGATAAAGCATAGGATAAAACAACATGAATACAATTTAATAAAGCATAGGTTAAAACAACATAAATACAATTTTATAAAGCATAGGATAAAACAACATAAATACAATTCAATAAAGCATAGGTTAAAACAACATAAATACAATTTAATAAAGCATAGGATAAAACAACATAAATTCAATTTAATAAAGCATAAGATAAAACAACATAAATACAATTTAATAAAGCACAGGATAAAACAACATAAATAAAATTTAATAAAGCATAGGATAAAACAACATAAATAAAATTTAATAAAGCATAGGATAAAACAACGTAAATACAATTTAATAAAGCATAGGATAAAACAACATAAATAAAATTTAATAAAGCATAGGATAAAACAACATAAATACAATTTAATAAAGCATAGGATAAAACAACATAAATACAATTTAATAAAGCATAGGTTAAAACAACATAAATGCAATTTAATAAAGCATAGGATAAAACAACATAAATACAATTTAATAAAGCATAGGATAAAACAACATAAATAAAATTTAATAAAGCATAGGATAAAACAACATAAATACAATTTAATAAAGAATAGGACAAAACAACATAAATACAATTTAATAAAGCATAGGATAAAACAACATAAATACAATTTATAAAGCATAGGATAAAACAACATAAATACAATTTAATAAAGCATAGGATAAAACAACATAAATACAATTTAATAAAGCATAGGATAAAATAACATAAATACAATTTAATAAAGCATAGGCTAAAACTACATAAATACAATTTAATAAAGCATAGGATAAAACAACATAAATACAATTTAATAAAGCATAGGTTAAAACAACAAAAATACAATTTAATAAAGCATAGGATAAAACAACATAAATACAATTTAATAAAGCATAGGATAAAACAACATAAATAAAATTTAATAAAGCATAGGATAAAACCACATAAATACAATTTAATAAAGCACAGGATAAAACAACATAAATACAATTTAATAAAGCATAGGATAAAACAACATAAATACAATTTAATAAAGCATAGGATAAAACAACATAAATACAATTTAATAAAGCATAGGATAAAACAACATAAATACAATTTAATAAAGCATACGTTAAAACAACATAAATACAATTAGATAAAGCATAGGATAAAACAACATGAATACAATTTAATAAAGCATAGGTTAAAACAACATAAATACAATTTTATAAAGCATAGGATAAAACAACATAAATACAATTCAATAAAGCATAGGTTAAAACAACATAAATACAATTTAATAAAGCATAGGATAAAACAACATAAATTCAATTTAATAAAGCATAGGATAAAACAACATAAATACAATTTAATAAAGCACAGGATAAAACAACATAAATAAAATTTAATAAAGCATAGGATAAAACAACATAAATAAAATTTAATAAAGCATAGGATAAAACAACGTAAATACAATTTAATAAAGCATAGGATAAAACAACATAAATAAAATGTAAAAAAGCATAGGATAAAACAACATAAATACAATTTAATAAAGCATAGGATAAAACAACATAAATACAATTTAATAAAGCATAGGTTAAAACAACATAAATGCAATTTAATAAAGCATAGGATAAAACAACATAAATACAATTTAATAAAGCATAGGATAAAACAACATAAATAAAATTTAATAAAGCATAGGATAAAACAACATAAATACAATTTATAAAGCATAGGATAAAACAACATAAATACAATTTAATAAAGCATAGTTTAAAACAACATAAATACAATTTAATAAAGCATAGGATAAAACAACATAAATACAATTTAATAAAGCATAGGATAAAACAACATAAATACAATTTAATAAAGCATAGGATAAAACAACATAAATACAATTTAATAAAGCATAGGATAAAACAACATAAATACAATTTAATAAAGCATACGTTAAAACAACATAAATACAATTAGATAAAGCATAGGATAAAACAACATAAATACAATTTAATAAAGCATAGGTTAAAACAACATAAATACAATTTAATAAAGCATAGGATAAAACAACATAAATAAAATTTAATAAAGCATAGGATAAAACAACATAAATACAATTTAATGAAACATAGGATAAACAACATAAATACAATTTAATAAAGCATAGGACAAAACAACATAAATACAATTTAATAAAGCATATGTTAAAACAACATAAATACAATTTAATAAAGCATAGGATAAAACAACATAAATACAATTTAATAAAGCATAGGATAAAATAACATAAATACAATTTAATAAAGCATAGGCTAAAACTACATAAATACAATTTAATAAAGCATAGGATAAAACAACATAAATAAAATTTAATAAAGCATAGGTTAAAACAACAAAAATACAATTTAATAAAGCATAGGATAAAACAACATAAATACAATTTAATAAAGCATAGGATAAAACAACATAAATACTTTTTAATAAAGCATAGGATAAAACCACATAAATACAATTTAATAAAGCACAGGATAAAACAACATAAATACAATTTAATAAAGCATAGGATAAAACAACATAAATACAATTTAATAAAGCATAGGATAAAACAACATAAATACAATTTAATAAAGCATAGGATAAAACAACATAAATACAATTTAATAAAGCATACGTTAAAACAACATAAATACAATTAGATAAAGCATAGGATAAAACAACATGAATACAATTTAATAAAGCATAGGTTAAAACAACATAAATACAATTTAATAAAGCATAGGATAAAACAACATAAATAAAATTTAATAAAGCATAGGATAAAACAACATAAATACAATTTAATGAAACATAGGATAAACAACATAAATACAATTTAATAAAGCATAGGATAAAACAACATAAATACAATTTAATAAAGCATATGTTAAAACAACATAAATACAATTTAATAAAGCATAGGATAAAACAACATAAATACAATTTAATAAAGCATAGGTTAAAACAACATAAATACAATTTAATAAAGCATAGGATAAAACAACATAAATTCAATTTAATAAAGCATAGGATAAAACAACATAAATACAATTTAATAAAGCACAGGATAAAACAACATAAATAAAATTTAATAAAGCATAGGATAAAACAACATAAATAAAATTTAATAAAGCATAGGATAAAACAACGTAAATACAATTTAATAAAGCATAGGATAAAACAACATAAATAAAATGTAAAAAAGCATAGGATAAAACAACATAAATACAATTTAATAAAGCATAGGATAAAACAACATAAATACAATTTAATAAAGCATAGGTTAAAACAACATAAATGCAATTTAATAAAGCATAGGATAAAACAACATAAATACAATTTAATAAAGCATAGGATAAAACAACATAAATAAAATTTAATAAAGCATAGGATAAAACAACATAAATACAATTTATAAAGCATAGGATAAAACAACATAAATACAATTTAATAAAGCATAGTTTAAAACAACATAAATACAATTTAATAAAGCATAGGATAAAACAACATAAATACAATTTAATAAAGCATAGGATAAAACAACATAAATACAATTTAATAAAGCATAGGATAAAACAACATAAATACAATTTAATAAAGCATAGGATAAAACAACATAAATACAATTTAATAAAGCATACGTTAAAACAACATAAATACAATTAGATAAAGCATAGGATAAAACAACATGAATACAATTTAATAAAGCATAGGTTAAAACAACATAAATACAATTTTATAAAGCATAGGATAAAACAACATAAATACAATTCAATAAAGCATAGGTTAAAACAACATAAATACAATTTAATAAAGCATAGGATAAAACAACATAAATTCAATTTAATAAAGCATAGGATAAAACAACATAAATACAATTTAATAAAGCACAGGATAAAACAACATAAATAAAATTTAATAAAGCATAGGATAAAACAACATAAATAAAATTTAATAAAGCATAGGATAAAACAACGTAAATACAATTTAATAAAGCATAGGATAAAACAACATAAATAAAATGTAAAAAAGCATAGGATAAAACAACATAAATACAATTTAATAAAGCATAGGATAAAACAACATAAATACAATTTAATAAAGCATAGGTTAAAACAACATAAATGCAATTTAATAAAGCATAGGATAAAACAACATAAATACAATTTAATAAAGCATAGGAAAAAACAACATAAATAAAATTTAATAAAGCATAGGATAAAACAACATAAATACAATTTATAAAGCATAGGATAAAACAACATAAATACAATTTAATAAAGCATAGTTTAAAACAACATAAATACAATTTAATAAAGCATAGGATAAAACAACATAAATACAATTTAATAAAGCATAGGATAAAACAACATAAATACAATTTAATAAAGCATAGGATAAAACAACATAAATACAATTTAATAAAGCATAGGATAAAACAACATAAATACAATTTAATAAAGCATACGTTAAAACAACATAAATACAATTAGATAAAGCATAGGATAAAACAACATAAATACAATTTAATAAAGCATAGGTTAAAACAACATAAATACAATTTAATAAAGCATAGGATAAAACAACATAAATAAAATTTAATAAAGCATAGGATAAAACAACATAAATACAATTTAATGAAACATAGGATAAACAACATAAATACAATTTAATAAAGCATAGGACAAAACAACATAAATACAATTTAATAAAGCATATGTTAAAACAACATAAATGCAATTTAATAAAGCATAGGATAAAACAACATAAATACAATTTAATAAAGCATAGGATAAAATAACATAAATACAATTTAATAAAGCATAGGCTAAAACTACATAAATACAATTTAATAAAGCATAGGATAAAACAACATAAATAAAATTTAATAAAGCATAGGTTAAAACAACAAAAATACAATTTAATAAAGCATAGGATAAAACAACATAAATACAATTTAATAAAGCATAGGATAAAACAACATAAATACTTTTTAATAAAGCATAGGATAAAACCACATAAATACAATTTAATAAAGCACAGGATAAAACAACATAAATACAATTTAATAAAGCATAGGATAAAACAACATAAATACAATTTAATAAAGCATAGGATAAAACAACATAAATACAATTTAATAAAGCATAGGATAAAACAACATAAATACAATTTAATAAAGCATACGTTAAAACAATATAAATACAATTAGATAAAGCATAGGATAAAACAACATAAATAAAATTTAATAAAGCATAGGATAAAACAACGTAAATACAATTTAATAAAGCATAGGATAAAACAACATAAATAAAATGTAAAAAAGCATAGGATAAAACAACATAAATACAATTTAATAAAGCATAGGATAAAACAACATAAATACAATTTAATAAAGCATAGGTTAAAACAACATAAATGCAATTTAATAAAGCATAGGATAAAACAACATAAATACAATTTAATAAAGCATAGGATAAAACAACATAAATAAAATTTAATAAAGCATAGGATAAAACAACATAAATACAATTTATAAAGCATAGGATAAAACAACATAAATACAATTTAATAAAGCATAGTTTAAAACAACATAAATACAATTTAATAAAGCATAGGATAAAACAACATAAATACAATTTAATAAAGCATAGGATAAAACAACATAAATACAATTTAATAAAGCATAGGATAAAACAACATAAATACAATTTAATAAAGCATAGGATAAAACAACATAAATACAATTTAATAAAGCATACGTTAAAACAACATAAATACAATTAGATAAAGCATAGGATAAAACAACATAAATACAATTTAATAAAGCATAGGTTAAAACAACATAAATACAATTTAATAAAGCATAGGATAAAACAACATAAATAAAATTTAATAAAGCATAGGATAAAACAACATAAATACAATTTAATGAAACATAGGATAAACAACATAAATACAATTTAATAAAGCATAGGACAAAACAACATAAATACAATTTAATAAAGCATATGTTAAAACAACATAAATACAATTTAATAAAGCATAGGATAAAACAACATAAATACAATTTAATAAAGCATAGGATAAAATAACATAAATACAATTTAATAAAGCATAGGCTAAAACTACATAAATACAATTTAATAAAGCATAGGATAAAACAACATAAATAAAATTTAATAAAGCATAGGTTAAAACAACAAAAATACAATTTAATAAAGCATAGGATAAAACAACATAAATACAATTTAATAAAGCATAGGATAAAACAACATAAATACTTTTTAATAAAGCATAGGATAAAACCACATAAATACAATTTAATAAAGCACAGGATAAAACAACATAAATACAATTTAATAAAGCATAGGATAAAACAACATAAATACAATTTAATAAAGCATAGGATAAAACAACATAAATACAATTTAATAAAGCATAGGATAAAACAACATAAATACAATTTAATAAAGCATACGTTAAAACAACATAAATACAATTAGATAAAGCATAGGATAAAACAACATGAATACAATTTAATAAAGCATAGGTTAAAACAACATAAATACAATTTAATAAAGCATAGGATAAAACAACATAAATAAAATTTAATAAAGCATAGGATAAAACAACATAAATACAATTTAATGAAACATAGGATAAACAACATAAATACAATTTAATAAAGCATAGGACAAAACAACATAAATACAATTTAATAAAGCATATGTTAAAACAACATAAATACAATTTAATAAAGCATAGGATAAAACAACATAAATACAATTTAATAAAGCATAGGTTAAAACAACATAAATACAATTTAATAAAGCATAGGATAAAACAACATAAATTCAATTTAATAAAGCATAGGATAAAACAACATAAATACAATTTAATAAAGCACAGGATAAAACAACATAAATAAAATTTAATAAAGCATAGGATAAAACAACATAAATAAAATTTAATAAAGCATAGGATAAAACAACGTAAATACAATTTAATAAAGCATAGGATAAAACAACATAAATAAAATGTAAAAAAGCATAGGATAAAACAACATAAATACAATTTAATAAAGCATAGGATAAAACAACATAAATACAATTTAATAAAGCATAGGTTAAAACAACATAAATGCAATTTAATAAAGCATAGGATAAAACAACATAAATACAATTTAATAAAGCATAGGATAAAACAACATAAATAAAATTTAATAAAGCATAGGATAAAACAACATAAATACAATTTATAAAGCATAGGATAAAACAACATAAATACAATTTAATAAAGCATAGTTTAAAACAACATAAATACAATTTAATAAAGCATAGGATAAAACAACATAAATACAATTTAATAAAGCATAGGATAAAACAACATAAATACAATTTAATAAAGCATAGGATAAAACAACATAAATACAATTTAATAAAGCATAGGATAAAACAACATAAATACAATTTAATAAAGCATACGTTAAAACAACATAAATACAATTAGATAAAGCATAGGATAAAACAACATGAATACAATTTAATAAAGCATAGGTTAAAACAACATAAATACAATTTTATAAAGCATAGGATAAAACAACATAAATACAATTCAATAAAGCATAGGTTAAAACAACATAAATACAATTTAATAAAGCATAGGATAAAACAACATAAATTCAATTTAATAAAGCATAGGATAAAACAACATAAATACAATTTAATAAAGCACAGGATAAAACAACATAAATAAAATTTAATAAAGCATAGGATAAAACAACATAAATAAAATTTAATAAAGCATAGGATAAAACAACGTAAATACAATTTAATAAAGCATAGGATAAAACAACATAAATAAAATGTAAAAAAGCATAGGATAAAACAACATAAATACAATTTAATAAAGCATAGGATAAAACAACATAAATACAATTTAATAAAGCATAGGTTAAAACAACATAAATGCAATTTAATAAAGCATAGGATAAAACAACATAAATACAATTTAATAAAGCATAGGAAAAAACAACATAAATAAAATTTAATAAAGCATAGGATAAAACAACATAAATACAATTTATAAAGCATAGGATAAAACAACATAAATACAATTTAATAAAGCATAGTTTAAAACAACATAAATACAATTTAATAAAGCATAGGATAAAACAACATAAATACAATTTAATAAAGCATAGGATAAAACAACATAAATACAATTTAATAAAGCATAGGATAAAACAACATAAATACAATTTAATAAAGCATAGGATAAAACAACATAAATACAATTTAATAAAGCATACGTTAAAACAACATAAATACAATTAGATAAAGCATAGGATAAAACAACATAAATACAATTTAATAAAGCATAGGTTAAAACAACATAAATACAATTTAATAAAGCATAGGATAAAACAACATAAATAAAATTTAATAAAGCATAGGATAAAACAACATAAATACAATTTAATGAAACATAGGATAAACAACATAAATACAATTTAATAAAGCATAGGACAAAACAACATAAATACAATTTAATAAAGCATATGTTAAAACAACATAAATGCAATTTAATAAAGCATAGGATAAAACAACATAAATACAATTTAATAAAGCATAGGATAAAATAACATAAATACAATTTAATAAAGCATAGGCTAAAACTACATAAATACAATTTAATAAAGCATAGGATAAAACAACATAAATAAAATTTAATAAAGCATAGGTTAAAACAACAAAAATACAATTTAATAAAGCATAGGATAAAACAACATAAATACAATTTAATAAAGCATAGGATAAAACAACATAAATACTTTTTAATAAAGCATAGGATAAAACCACATAAATACAATTTAATAAAGCACAGGATAAAACAACATAAATACAATTTAATAAAGCATAGGATAAAACAACATAAATACAATTTAATAAAGCATAGGATAAAACAACATAAATACAATTTAATAAAGCATAGGATAAAACAACATAAATACAATTTAATAAAGCATACGTTAAAACAACATAAATACAATTAGATAAAGCATAGGATAAAACAACATGAATACAATTTAATAAAGCATAGGTTAAAACAACATAAATACAATTTTATAAAGCATAGGATAAAACAACATAAATACAATTCAATAAAGCATAGGTTAAAACAACATAAATACAATTTAATAAAGCATAGGATAAAACAACATAAATTCAATTTAATAAAGCATAGGATAAAACAACATAAATACAATTTAATAAAGCACAGGATAAAACAACATAAATAAAATTTAATAAAGCATAGGATAAAACAACATAAATAAAATTTAATAAAGCATAGGATAAAACAACGTAAATACAATTTAATAAAGCATAGGATAAAACAACATAAATAAAATGTAAAAAAGCATAGGATAAAACAACATAAATACAATTTAATAAAGCATAGGATAAAACAACATAAATACAATTTAATAAAGCATAGGTTAAAACAACATAAATGCAATTTAATAAAGCATAGGATAAAACAACATAAATACAATTTAATAAAGCATAGGAAAAAACAACATAAATAAAATTTAATAAAGCATAGGATAAAACAACATAAATACAATTTATAAAGCATAGGATAAAACAACATAAATACAATTTAATAAAGCATAGTTTAAAACAACATAAATACAATTTAATAAAGCATAGGATAAAACAACATAAATACAATTTAATAAAGCATAGGATAAAACAACATAAATTCAATTTAATAAAGCATAGGATAAAACAACATAAATACAATTTAATAAAGCACAGGATAAAACAACATAAATAAAATTTAATAAAGCATAGGATAAAACAACATAAATACAATTTAATAAAGCATAGGTTAAAACAACATAAATGCAATTTAATAAAGCATAGGATAAAACAACATAAATACAATTTAATAAAGCATAGGATAAAACAACATAAATAAAATTTAATAAAGCATAGGATAAAACAACATAAATACAATTTATAAAGCATAGGATAAAACAACATAAATACAATTTAATAAAGCATAGTTTAAAACAACATAAATACAATTTAATAAAGCATAGGATAAAACAACATAAATACAATTTAATAAAGCATAGGATAAAACAACATAAATACAATTTAATAAAGCATAGGATAAAACAACATAAATACAATTTAATAAAGCATAGGATAAAACAACATAAATACAATTTAATAAAGCATACGTTAAAACAACATAAATACAATTAGATAAAGCATAGGATAAAACAACATGAATACAATTTAATAAAGCATAGGTTAAAACAACATAAATACAATTTTATAAAGCATAGGATAAAACAACATAAATACAATTCAATAAAGCATAGGTTAAAACAACATAAATACAATTTAATAAAGCATAGGATAAAACAACATAAATTCAATTTAATAAAGCATAGGATAAAACAACATAAATACAATTTAATAAAGCACAGGATAAAACAACATAAATAAAATTTAATAAAGCATAGGATAAAACAACATAAATAAAATTTAATAAAGCATAGGATAAAACAACGTAAATACAATTTAATAAAGCATAGGATAAAACAACATAAATAAAATGTAAAAAAGCATAGGATAAAACAACATAAATACAATTTAATAAAGCATAGGATAAAACAACATAAATACAATTTAATAAAGCATAGGTTAAAACAACATAAATGCAATTTAATAAAGCATAGGATAAAACAACATAAATACAATTTAATAAAGCATAGGAAAAAACAACATAAATAAAATTTAATAAAGCATAGGATAAAACAACATAAATACAATTTATAAAGCATAGGATAAAACAACATAAATACAATTTAATAAAGCATAGTTTAAAACAACATAAATACAATTTAATAAAGCATAGGATAAAACAACATAAATACAATTTAATAAAGCATAGGATAAAACAACATAAATACAATTTAATAAAGCATAGGATAAAACAACATAAATACAATTTAATAAAGCATAGGATAAAACAACATAAATACAATTTAATAAAGCATACGTTAAAACAACATAAATACAATTAGATAAAGCATAGGATAAAACAACATGAATACAATTTAATAAAGCATAGGTTAAAACAACATAAATACAATTTTATAAAGCATAGGATAAAACAACATAAATACAATTCAATAAAGCATAGGTTAAAACAACATAAATACAATTTAATAAAGCATAGGATAAAACAACATAAATTCAATTTAATAAAGCATAGGATAAAACAACATAAATACAATTTAATAAAGCACAGGATAAAACAACATAAATAAAATTTAATAAAGCATAGGATAAAACAACATAAATAAAATTTAATAAAGCATAGGATAAAACAACGTAAATACAATTTAATAAAGCATAGGATAAAACAACATAAATAAAATGTAAAAAAGCATAGGATAAAACAACATAAATACAATTTAATAAAGCATAGGATAAAACAACATAAATACAATTTAATAAAGCATAGGTTAAAACAACATAAATGCAATTTAATAAAGCATAGGATAAAACAACATAAATACAATTTAATAAAGCATAGGAAAAAACAACATAAATAAAATTTAATAAAGCATAGGATAAAACAACATAAATACAATTTATAAAGCATAGGATAAAACAACATAAATACAATTTAATAAAGCATAGTTTAAAACAACATAAATACAATTTAATAAAGCATAGGATAAAACAACATAAATACAATTTAATAAAGCATAGGATAAAACAACATAAATACAATTTAATAAAGCATAGGATAAAACAACATAAATACAATTTAATAAAGCATAGGATAAAACAACATAAATACAATTTAATAAAGCATACGTTAAAACAACATAAATACAATTAGATAAAGCATAGGATAAAACAACATAAATACAATTTAATAAAGCATAGGTTAAAACAACATAAATACAATTTAATAAAGCATAGGATAAAACAACATAAATAAAATTTAATAAAGCATAGGATAAAACAACATAAATACAATTTAATGAAACATAGGATAAACAACATAAATACAATTTAATAAAGCATAGGACAAAACAACATAAATACAATTTAATAAAGCATATGTTAAAACAACATAAATGCAATTTAATAAAGCATAGGATAAAACAACATAAATACAATTTAATAAAGCATAGGATAAAACAACATAAATACTTTTTAATAAAGCATAGGATAAAACCACATAAATACAATTTAATAAAGCACAGGATAAAACAACATAAATACAATTTAATAAAGCATAGGATAAAACAACATAAATACAATTTAATAAAGCATAGGATAAAACAACATAAATACAATTTAATAAAGCATAGGATAAAACAACATAAATACAATTTAATAAAGCATACGTTAAAACAATATAAATACAATTAGATAAAGCATAGGATAAAACAACATAAATAAAATTTAATAAAGCATAGGATAAAACAACGTAAATACAATTTAATAAAGCATAGGATAAAACAACATAAATAAAATGTAAAAAAGCATAGGATAAAACAACATAAATACAATTTAATAAAGCATAGGATAAAACAACATAAATACAATTTAATAAAGCATAGGTTAAAACAACATAAATGCAATTTAATAAAGCATAGGATAAAACAACATAAATACAATTTAATAAAGCATAGGATAAAACAACATAAATAAAATTTAATAAAGCATAGGATAAAACAACATAAATACAATTTATAAAGCATAGGATAAAACAACATAAATACAATTTAATAAAGCATAGTT
This sequence comes from Phyllobates terribilis, assembly GCF_046119375.1. Lineage (NCBI taxonomy): Eukaryota > Metazoa > Chordata > Amphibia > Anura > Dendrobatidae > Phyllobates > Phyllobates terribilis. Next base: position 4,239,405 of record NW_027362778.1, read on the forward strand.
TAAAACAACATAAATACAATTTAATAAAGCATAGGATAAAACAACATAAATACAATTTAATAAAGCATAGGATAAAACAACATAAATACAATTTAATAAAGCATAGGATAAAACAACATAAATACAATTTAATAAAGCATAGGATAAAACAACATAAATACAATTTAATAAAGCATACGTTAAAACAACATAAATACAATTAGATAAAGCATAGGATAAAACAACATAAATACAATTTAATAAAGCATAGGTTAAAACAACATAAATACAATTTAATAAAGCATAGGATAAAACAACATAAATAAAATTTAATAAAGCATAGGATAAAACAACATAAATACAATTTAATGAAACATAGGATAAACAACATAAATACAATTTAATAAAGCATAGGACAAAACAACATAAATACAATTTAATAAAGCATATGTTAAAACAACATAAATACAATTTAATAAAGCATAGGATAAAACAACATAAATACAATTTAATAAAGCATAGGATAAAATAACATAAATACAATTTAATAAAGCATAGGCTAAAACTACATAAATACAATTTAATAAAGCATAGGATAAAACAACATAAATAAAATTTAATAAAGCATAGGTTAAAACAACAAAAATACAATTTAATAAAGCATAGGATAAAACAACATAAATACAATTTAATAAAGCATAGGATAAAACAACATAAATACTTTTTAATAAAGCATAGGATAAAACCACATAAATACAATTTAATAAAGCACAGGATAAAACAACATAAATACAATTTAATAAAGCATAGGATAAAACAACATAAATACAATTTAATAAAGCATAGGATAAAACAACATAAATACAATTTAATAAAGCATAGGATAAAACAACATAAATACAATTTAATAAAGCATACGTTAAAACAACATAAATACAATTAGATAAAGCATAGGATAAAACAACATGAATACAATTTAATAAAGCATAGGTTAAAACAACATAAATACAATTTAATAAAGCATAGGATAAAACAACATAAATAAAATTTAATAAAGCATAGGATAAAACAACATAAATACAATTTAATGAAACATAGGATAAACAACATAAATACAATTTAATAAAGCATAGGACAAAACAACATAAATACAATTTAATAAAGCATATGTTAAAACAACATAAATACAATTTAATAAAGCATAGGATAAAACAACATAAATACAATTTAATAAAGCATAGGTTAAAACAACATAAATACAATTTAATAAAGCATAGGATAAAACAACATAAATTCAATTTAATAAAGCATAGGATAAAACAACATAAATACAATTTAATAAAGCACAGGATAAAACAACATAAATAAAATTTAATAAAGCATAGGATAAAACAACATAAATAAAATTTAATAAAGCATAGGATAAAACAACGTAAATACAATTTAATAAAGCATAGGATAAAACAACATAAATAAAATGTAAAAAAGCATAGGATAAAACAACATAAATACAATTTAATAAAGCATAGGATAAAACAACATAAATACAATTTAATAAAGCATAGGTTAAAACAACATAAATGCAATTTAATAAAGCATAGGATAAAACAACATAAATACAATTTAATAAAGCATAGGATAAAACAACATAAATAAAATTTAATAAAGCATAGGATAAAACAACATAAATACAATTTATAAAGCATAGGATAAAACAACATAAATACAATTTAATAAAGCATAGTTTAAAACAACATAAATACAATTTAATAAAGCATAGGATAAAACAACATAAATACAATTTAATAAAGCATAGGATAAAACAACATAAATACAATTTAATAAAGCATAGGATAAAACAACATAAATACAATTTAATAAAGCATAGGATAAAACAACATAAATACAATTTAATAAAGCATACGTTAAAACAACATAAATACAATTAGATAAAGCATAGGATAAAACAACATGAATACAATTTAATAAAGCATAGGTTAAAACAACATAAATACAATTTTATAAAGCATAGGATAAAACAACATAAATACAATTCAATAAAGCATAGGTTAAAACAACATAAATACAATTTAATAAAGCATAGGATAAAACAACATAAATTCAATTTAATAAAGCATAGGATAAAACAACATAAATACAATTTAATAAAGCACAGGATAAAACAACATAAATAAAATTTAATAAAGCATAGGATAAAACAACATAAATAAAATTTAATAAAGCATAGGATAAAACAACGTAAATACAATTTAATAAAGCATAGGATAAAACAACATAAATAAAATGTAAAAAAGCATAGGATAAAACAACATAAATACAATTTAATAAAGCATAGGATAAAACAACATAAATACAATTTAATAAAGCATAGGTTAAAACAACATAAATGCAATTTAATAAAGCATAGGATAAAACAACATAAATACAATTTAATAAAGCATAGGAAAAAACAACATAAATAAAATTTAATAAAGCATAGGATAAAACAACATAAATACAATTTATAAAGCATAGGATAAAACAACATAAATACAATTTAATAAAGCATAGTTTAAAACAACATAAATACAATTTAATAAAGCATAGGATAAAACAACATAAATACAATTTAATAAAGCATAGGATAAAACAACATAAATACAATTTAATAAAGCATAGGATAAAACAACATAAATACAATTTAATAAAGCATAGGATAAAACAACATAAATACAATTTAATAAAGCATACGTTAAAACAACATAAATACAATTAGATAAAGCATAGGATAAAACAACATAAATACAATTTAATAAAGCATAGGTTAAAACAACATAAATACAATTTAATAAAGCATAGGATAAAACAACATAAATAAAATTTAATAAAGCATAGGATAAAACAACATAAATACAATTTAATGAAACATAGGATAAACAACATAAATACAATTTAATAAAGCATAGGACAAAACAACATAAATACAATTTAATAAAGCATATGTTAAAACAACATAAATGCAATTTAATAAAGCATAGGATAAAACAACATAAATACAATTTAATAAAGCATAGGATAAAATAACATAAATACAATTTAATAAAGCATAGGCTAAAACTACATAAATACAATTTAATAAAGCATAGGATAAAACAACATAAATAAAATTTAATAAAGCATAGGTTAAAACAACAAAAATACAATTTAATAAAGCATAGGATAAAACAACATAAATACAATTTAATAAAGCATAGGATAAAACAACATAAATACTTTTTAATAAAGCATAGGATAAAACCACATAAATACAATTTAATAAAGCACAGGATAAAACAACATAAATACAATTTAATAAAGCATAGGATAAAACAACATAAATACAATTTAATAAAGCATAGGATAAAACAACATAAATACAATTTAATAAAGCATAGGATAAAACAACATAAATACAATTTAATAAAGCATACGTTAAAACAACATAAATACAATTAGATAAAGCATAGGATAAAACAACATGAATACAATTTAATAAAGCATAGGTTAAAACAACATAAATACAATTTTATAAAGCATAGGATAAAACAACATAAATACAATTCAATAAAGCATAGGTTAAAACAACATAAATACAATTTAATAAAGCATAGGATAAAACAACATAAATTCAATTTAATAAAGCATAGGATAAAACAACATAAATACAATTTAATAAAGCACAGGATAAAACAACATAAATAAAATTTAATAAAGCATAGGATAAAACAACATAAATAAAATTTAATAAAGCATAGGATAAAACAACGTAAATACAATTTAATAAAGCATAGGATAAAACAACATAAATAAAATGTAAAAAAGCATAGGATAAAACAACATAAATACAATTTAATAAAGCATAGGATAAAACAACATAAATACAATTTAATAAAGCATAGGTTAAAACAACATAAATGCAATTTAATAAAGCATAGGATAAAACAACATAAATACAATTTAATAAAGCATAGGAAAAAACAACATAAATAAAATTTAATAAAGCATAGGATAAAACAACATAAATACAATTTATAAAGCATAGGATAAAACAACATAAATACAATTTAATAAAGCATAGTTTAAAACAACATAAATACAATTTAATAAAGCATAGGATAAAACAACATAAATACAATTTAATAAAGCATAGGATAAAACAACATAAATTCAATTTAATAAAGCATAGGATAAAACAACATAAATACAATTTAATAAAGCACAGGATAAAACAACATAAATAAAATTTAATAAAGCATAGGATAAAACAACATAAATACAATTTAATAAAGCATAGGTTAAAACAACATAAATGCAATTTAATAAAGCATAGGATAAAACAACATAAATACAATTTAATAAAGCATAGGATAAAACAACATAAATAAAATTTAATAAAGCATAGGATAAAACAACATAAATACAATTTATAAAGCATAGGATAAAACAACATAAATACAATTTAATAAAGCATAGTTTAAAACAACATAAATACAATTTAATAAAGCATAGGATAAAACAACATAAATACAATTTAATAAAGCATAGGATAAAACAACATAAATACAATTTAATAAAGCATAGGATAAAACAACATAAATACAATTTAATAAAGCATAGGATAAAACAACATAAATACAATTTAATAAAGCATACGTTAAAACAACATAAATACAATTAGATAAAGCATAGGATAAAACAACATGAATACAATTTAATAAAGCATAGGTTAAAACAACATAAATACAATTTTATAAAGCATAGGATAAAACAACATAAATACAATTCAATAAAGCATAGGTTAAAACAACATAAATACAATTTAATAAAGCATAGGATAAAACAACATAAATTCAATTTAATAAAGCATAGGATAAAACAACATAAATACAATTTAATAAAGCACAGGATAAAACAACATAAATAAAATTTAATAAAGCATAGGATAAAACAACATAAATAAAATTTAATAAAGCATAGGATAAAACAACGTAAATACAATTTAATAAAGCATAGGATAAAACAACATAAATAAAATGTAAAAAAGCATAGGATAAAACAACATAAATACAATTTAATAAAGCATAGGATAAAACAACATAAATACAATTTAATAAAGCATAGGTTAAAACAACATAAATGCAATTTAATAAAGCATAGGATAAAACAACATAAATACAATTTAATAAAGCATAGGAAAAAACAACATAAATAAAATTTAATAAAGCATAGGATAAAACAACATAAATACAATTTATAAAGCATAGGATAAAACAACATAAATACAATTTAATAAAGCATAGTTTAAAACAACATAAATACAATTTAATAAAGCATAGGATAAAACAACATAAATACAATTTAATAAAGCATAGGATAAAACAACATAAATACAATTTAATAAAGCATAGGATAAAACAACATAAATACAATTTAATAAAGCATAGGATAAAACAACATAAATACAATTTAATAAAGCATACGTTAAAACAACATAAATACAATTAGATAAAGCATAGGATAAAACAACATGAATACAATTTAATAAAGCATAGGTTAAAACAACATAAATACAATTTTATAAAGCATAGGATAAAACAACATAAATACAATTCAATAAAGCATAGGTTAAAACAACATAAATACAATTTAATAAAGCATAGGATAAAACAACATAAATTCAATTTAATAAAGCATAGGATAAAACAACATAAATACAATTTAATAAAGCACAGGATAAAACAACATAAATAAAATTTAATAAAGCATAGGATAAAACAACATAAATAAAATTTAATAAAGCATAGGATAAAACAACGTAAATACAATTTAATAAAGCATAGGATAAAACAACATAAATAAAATGTAAAAAAGCATAGGATAAAACAACATAAATACAATTTAATAAAGCATAGGATAAAACAACATAAATACAATTTAATAAAGCATAGGTTAAAACAACATAAATGCAATTTAATAAAGCATAGGATAAAACAACATAAATACAATTTAATAAAGCATAGGAAAAAACAACATAAATAAAATTTAATAAAGCATAGGATAAAACAACATAAATACAATTTATAAAGCATAGGATAAAACAACATAAATACAATTTAATAAAGCATAGTTTAAAACAACATAAATACAATTTAATAAAGCATAGGATAAAACAACATAAATACAATTTAATAAAGCATAGGATAAAACAACATAAATACAATTTAATAAAGCATAGGATAAAACAACATAAATACAATTTAATAAAGCATAGGATAAAACAACATAAATACAATTTAATAAAGCATACGTTAAAACAACATAAATACAATTAGATAAAGCATAGGATAAAACAACATAAATACAATTTAATAAAGCATAGGTTAAAACAACATAAATACAATTTAATAAAGCATAGGATAAAACAACATAAATAAAATTTAATAAAGCATAGGATAAAACAACATAAATACAATTTAATGAAACATAGGATAAACAACATAAATACAATTTAATAAAGCATAGGACAAAACAACATAAATACAATTTAATAAAGCATATGTTAAAACAACATAAATGCAATTTAATAAAGCATAGGATAAAACAACATAAATACAATTTAATAAAGCATAGGATAAAATAACATAAATACAATTTAATAAAGCATAGGCTAAAACTACATAAATACAATTTAATAAAGCATAGGATAAAACAACATAAATAAAATTTAATAAAGCATAGGTTAAAACAACAAAAATACAATTTAATAAAGCATAGGATAAAACAACATAAATACAATTTAATAAAGCATAGGATAAAACAACATAAATACTTTTTAATAAAGCATAGGATAAAACCACATAAATACAATTTAATAAAGCACAGGATAAAACAACATAAATACAATTTAATAAAGCATAGGATAAAACAACATAAATACAATTTAATAAAGCATAGGATAAAACAACATAAATACAATTTAATAAAGCATAGGTTAAAACAACATAAATGCAATTTAATAAAGCATAGGATAAAACAACATAAATACAATTTAATAAAGCATAGGATAAAACAACATAAATAAAATTTAATAAAGCATAGGATAAAACAACATAAATACAATTTATAAAGCATAGGATAAAACAACATAAATACAATTTAATAAAGCATAGTTTAAAACAACATAAATACAATTTAATAAAGCATAGGATAAAACAACATAAATACAATTTAATAAAGCATAGGATAAAACAACATAAATACAATTTAATAAAGCATAGGATAAAACAACATAAATACAATTTAATAAAGCATAGGATAAAACAACATAAATACAATTTAATAAAGCATACGTTAAAACAACATAAATACAATTAGATAAAGCATAGGATAAAACAACATGAATACAATTTAATAAAGCATAGGTTAAAACAACATAAATACAATTTTATAAAGCATAGGATAAAACAACATAAATACAATTCAATAAAGCATAGGTTAAAACAACATAAATACAATTTAATAAAGCATAGGATAAAACAACATAAATTCAATTTAATAAAGCATAGGATAAAACAACATAAATACAATTTAATAAAGCACAGGATAAAACAACATAAATAAAATTTAATAAAGCATAGGATAAAACAACATAAATAAAATTTAATAAAGCATAGGATAAAACAACGTAAATACAATTTAATAAAGCATAGGATAAAACAACATAAATAAAATGTAAAAAAGCATAGGATAAAACAACATAAATACAATTTAATAAAGCATAGGATAAAACAACATAAATACAATTTAATAAAGCATAGGTTAAAACAACATAAATGCAATTTAATAAAGCATAGGATAAAACAACATAAATACAATTTAATAAAGCATAGGAAAAAACAACATAAATAAAATTTAATAAAGCATAGGATAAAACAACATAAATACAATTTATAAAGCATAGGATAAAACAACATAAATACAATTTAATAAAGCATAGTTTAAAACAACATAAATACAATTTAATAAAGCATAGGATAAAACAACATAAATACAATTTAATAAAGCATAGGATAAAACAACATAAATACAATTTAATAAAGCATAGGATAAAACAACATAAATACAATTTAATAAAGCATAGGATAAAACAACATAAATACAATTTAATAAAGCATACGTTAAAACAACATAAATACAATTAGATAAAGCATAGTATAAAACAACATAAATACAATTTAATAAAGCATAGGTTAAAACAACATAAATACAATTTAATAAAGCATAGGATAAAACAACATAAATAAAATTTAATAAAGCATAGGATAAAACAACATAAATACAATTTAATGAAACATAGGATAAACAACATAAATACAATTTAATAAAGCATAGGACAAAACAACATAAATACAATTTAATAAAGCATATGTTAAAACAACATAAATACAATTTAATAAAGCATAGGATAAAACAACATAAATACAATTTAATAAAGCATAGGATAAAATAACATAAATACAATTTAATAAAGCATAGGCTAAAACTACATAAATACAATTTAATAAAGCATAGGATAAAACAACATAAATAAAATTTAATAAAGCATAGGTTAAAACAACAAAAATACAATTTAATAAAGCATAGGATAAAACAACATAAATACAATTTAATAAAGCATAGGATAAAACAACATAAATACTTTTTAATAAAGCATAGGATAAAACCACATAAATACAATTTAATAAAGCACAGGATAAAACAACATAAATACAATTTAATAAAGCATAGGATAAAACAACATAAATACAATTTAATAAAGCATAGGATAAAACAACATAAATACAATTTAATAAAGCATAGGATAAAACAACATAAATACAATTTAATAAAGCATACGTTAAAACAACATAAATACAATTAGATAAAGCATAGGATAAAACAACATGAATACAATTTAATAAAGCATAGGTTAAAACAACATAAATACAATTTTATAAAGCCTAGGATAAAACAACATAAATACAATTCAATAAAGCATAGGTTAAAACAACATAAATACAACTTAATAAAGCATAGGATAAAACAACATAAATTCAATTTAATAAAGCATAGGATAAAACAACATAAATACAATTTAATAAAGCACAGGATAAAACAACATAAATAAAATTTAATAAAGCATAGGATAAAACAACATAAATAAAATTTAATAAAGCATAGGATAAAACAACGTAAATACAATTTAATAAAGCATAGGATAAAACAACATAAATAAAATTTAATAAAGCATAGGATAAAACAACATAAATACAATTTAATAAAGCATAGGATAAAACAACATAAATACAATTTAATAAAGCATAGGTTAAAACAACATAAATGCAATTTAATAAAGCATAGGATAAAACAACATAAATACAATTTAATAAAGCATAGGATAAAACAACATAAATAAAATTTAATAAAGCATAGGATAAAACAACATAAATACAATTTAATAAAGAATAGGACAAAACAACATAAATAAAATGTAATAAAGCATAGGATAAAACAACATAAATACAATTTAATAAAGCATAGGATAAAACAACATAAATACAATTTAATAAAGCATAGGTTAAAACAACATAAATGCAATTTAATAAAGCATAGGATAAAACAACATAAATACAATTTAATAAAGCATAGGATAAAACAACATAAATAAAATTTAATAAAGCATAGGATAAAACAACATAAATACAATTTAATAAAGCATAGGATAAAACAACATAAATACAATTTAATAAAGCATAGGATAAAACAACATAAATACAAATTAATAAAGCATAGGATAAAACAACATAAATACAATTTAATAAAGCACAGGATAAAACAACATAAATAAAATTTAATAAAGCATAGGATAAAACAACATAAATAAAATTTAATAAAGCATAGGATAAAACAACGTAAATACAATTTAATAAAGCATAGGATAAAACAACATAAATACAATTTAATAAAGCATAGGATAAAACAACATAAATACAATTTAATAAAGCATAGGATAAAACAACATAAATACAATTTAATAAAGCATACGTTAAAACAACATAAATACAATTAGATAAAGCATAGGATAAAACAACATGAATACAATTTAATAAAGCATAGGTTAAAACAACATAAATACAATTTTATAAAGCATAGGATAAAACAACATAAATACAATTCAATAAAGCATAGGTTAAAACAACATAAATACAATTTAATAAAGCATAGGATAAAACAACATAAATTCAATTTAATAAAGCATAGGATAAAACAACATAAATACAATTTAATAAAGCACAGGATAAAACAACATAAATAAAATTTAATAAAGCATAGGATAAAACAACATAAATAAAATTTAATAAAGCATAGGATAAAACAACGTAAATACAATTTAATAAAGCATAGGATAAAACAACATAAATAAAATGTAAAAAAGCATAGGATAAAACAACATAAATACAATTTAATAAAGCATAGGATAAAACAACATAAATACAATTTAATAAAGCATAGGTTAAAACAACATAAATGCAATTTAATAAAGCATAGGATAAAACAACATAAATACAATTTAATAAAGCATAGGAAAAAACAACATAAATAAAATTTAATAAAGCATAGGATAAAACAACATAAATACAATTTATAAAGCATAGGATAAAACAACATAAATACAATTTAATAAAGCATAGTTTAAAACAACATAAATACAATTTAATAAAGCATAGGATAAAACAACATAAATACAATTTAATAAAGCATAGGATAAAACAACATAAATACAATTTAATAAAGCATAGGATAAAACAACATAAATACAATTTAATAAAGCATAGGATAAAACAACATAAATACAATTTAATAAAGCATACGTTAAAACAACATAAATACAATTAGATAAAGCATAGTATAAAACAACATAAATACAATTTAATAAAGCATAGGTTAAAACAACATAAATACAATTTAATAAAGCATAGGATAAAACAACATAAATAAAATTTAATAAAGCATAGGATAAAACAACATAAATACAATTTAATGAAACATAGGATAAACAACATAAATACAATTTAATAAAGCATAGGACAAAACAACATAAATACAATTTAATAAAGCATATGTTAAAACAACATAAATACAATTTAATAAAGCATAGGATAAAACAACATAAATACAATTTAATAAAGCATAGGATAAAATAACATAAATACAATTTAATAAAGCATAGGCTAAAACTACATAAATACAATTTAATAAAGCATAGGATAAAACAACATAAATAAAATTTAATAAAGCATAGGTTAAAACAACAAAAATACAATTTAATAAAGCATAGGATAAAACAACATAAATACAATTTAATAAAGCATAGGATAAAACAACATAAATACTTTTTAATAAAGCATAGGATAAAACCACATAAATACAATTTAATAAAGCACAGGATAAAACAACATAAATACAATTTAATAAAGCATAGGATAAAACAACATAAATACAATTTAATAAAGCATAGGATAAAACAACATAAATACAATTTAATAAAGCATAGGATAAAACAACATAAATACAATTTAATAAAGCATACGTTAAAACAACATAAATACAATTAGATAAAGCATAGGATAAAACAACATGAATACAATTTAATAAAGCATAGGTTAAAACAACATAAATACAATTTTATAAAGCCTAGGATAAAACAACATAAATACAATTCAATAAAGCATAGGTTAAAACAACATAAATACAATTTAATAAAGCATAGGATAAAACAACATAAATTCAATTTAATAAAGCATAGGATAAAACAACATAAATACAATTTAATAAAGCACAGGATAAAACAACATAAATAAAATTTAATAAAGCATAGGATAAAACAACATAAATAAAATTTAATAAAGCATAGGATAAAACAACGTAAATACAATTTAATAAAGCATAGGATAAAACAACATAAATAAAATTTAATAAAGCATAGGATAAAACAACATAAATACAATTTAATAAAGCATAGGATAAAACAACATAAATACAATTTAATAAAGCATAGGTTAAAACAACATAAATGCAATTTAATAAAGCATAGGATAAAACAACATAAATACAATTTAATAAAGCATAGGATAAAACAACATAAATAAAATTTAATAAAGCATAGGATAAAACAACATAAATACAATTTAATAAAGAATAGGACAAAACAACATAAATAAAATGTAATAAAGCATAGGATAAAACAACATAAATACAATTTAATAAAGCATAGGATAAAACAACATAAATACAATTTAATAAAGCATAGGTTAAAACAACATAAATGCAATTTAATAAAGCATAGGATAAAACAACATAAATACAATTTAATAAAGCATAGGATAAAACAACATAAATAAAATTTAATAAAGCATAGGATAAAACAACATAAATACAATTTAATAAAGCATAGGATAAAACAACATAAATACAATTTAATAAAGCATAGGATAAAACAACATAAATACAAATTAATAAAGCATAGGATAAAACAACATAAATACAATTTAATAAAGCACAGGATAAAACAACATAAATAAAATTTAATAAAGCATAGGATAAAACAACATAAATAAAATTTAATAAAGCATAGGATAAAACAACGTAAATACAATTTAATAAAGCATAGGATAAAACAACATAAATAAAATGTAAAAAAGCATAGGATAAAACAACATAAATACAATTTAATAAAGCATAGGATAAAACAACATAAATACAATTTAATAAAGCATAGGTTAAAACAACATAAATGCAATTTAATAAAGCATAGGATAAAACAACATAAATACAATTTAATAAAGCATAGGAAAAAACAACATAAATAAAATTTAATAAAGCATAGGATAAAACAACATAAATACAATTTATAAAGCATAGGATAAAACAACATAAATACAATTTAATAAAGCATAGTTTAAAACAACATAAATACAATTTAATAAAGCATAGGATAAAACAACATAAATACAATTTAATAAAGCATAGGATAAAACAACATAAATACAATTTAATAAAGCATAGGATAAAACAACATAAATACAATTTAATAAAGCATAGGATAAAACAACATAAATACAATTTAATAAAGCATACGTTAAAACAACATAAATACAATTAGATAAAGCATAGGATAAAACAACATAAATACAATTTAATAAAGCATAGGTTAAAACAACATAAATACAATTTAATAAAGCATAGGATAAAACAACATAAATAAAATTTAATAAAGCATAGGATAAAACAACATAAATACAATTTAATGAAACATAGGATAAACAACATAAATACAATTTAATAAAGCATAGGACAAAACAACATAAATACAATTTAATAAAGCATATGTTAAAACAACATAAATGCAATTTAATAAAGCATAGGATAAAACAACATAAATACAATTTAATAAAGCATAGGATAAAATAACATAAATACAATTTAATAAAGCATAGGCTAAAACTACATAAATACAATTTAATAAAGCATAGGATAAAACAACATAAATAAAATTTAATAAAGCATAGGTTAAAACAACAAAAATACAATTTAATAAAGCATAGGATAAAACAACATAAATACAATTTAATAAAGCATAGGATAAAACAACATAAATACTTTTTAATAAAGCATAGGATAAAACCACATAAATACAATTTAATAAAGCACAGGATAAAACAACATAAATACAATTTAATAAAGCATAGGATAAAACAACATAAATACAATTTAATAAAGCATAGGATAAAACAACATAAATACAATTTAATAAAGCATAGGTTAAAACAACATAAATGCAATTTAATAAAGCATAGGATAAAACAACATAAATACAATTTAATAAAGCATAGGATAAAACAACATAAATAAAATTTAATAAAGCATAGGATAAAACAACATAAATACAATTTATAAAGCATAGGATAAAACAACATAAATACAATTTAATAAAGCATAGTTTAAAACAACATAAATACAATTTAATAAAGCATAGGATAAAACAACATAAATACAATTTAATAAAGCATAGGATAAAACAACATAAATACAATTTAATAAAGCATAGGATAAAACAACATAAATACAATTTAATAAAGCATAGGATAAAACAACATAAATACAATTTAATAAAGCATACGTTAAAACAACATAAATACAATTAGATAAAGCATAGGATAAAACAACATGAATACAATTTAATAAAGCATAGGTTAAAACAACATAAATACAATTTTATAAAGCATAGGATAAAACAACATAAATACAATTCAATAAAGCATAGGTTAAAACAACATAAATACAATTTAATAAAGCATAGGATAAAACAACATAAATTCAATTTAATAAAGCATAGGATAAAACAACATAAATACAATTTAATAAAGCACAGGATAAAACAACATAAATAAAATTTAATAAAGCATAGGATAAAACAACATAAATAAAATTTAATAAAGCATAGGATAAAACAACGTAAATACAATTTAATAAAGCATAGGATAAAACAACATAAATAAAATGTAAAAAAGCATAGGATAAAACAACATAAATACAATTTAATAAAGCATAGGATAAAACAACATAAATACAATTTAATAAAGCATAGGTTAAAACAACATAAATGCAATTTAATAAAGCATAGGATAAAACAACATAAATACAATTTAATAAAGCATAGGAAAAAACAACATAAATAAAATTTAATAAAGCATAGGATAAAACAACATAAATACAATTTATAAAGCATAGGATAAAACAACATAAATACAATTTAATAAAGCATAGTTTAAAACAACATAAATACAATTTAATAAAGCATAGGATAAAACAACATAAATACAATTTAATAAAGCATAGGATAAAACAACATAAATACAATTTAATAAAGCATAGGATAAAACAACATAAATACAATTTAATAAAGCATAGGATAAAACAACATAAATACAATTTAATAAAGCATACGTTAAAACAACATAAATACAATTAGATAAAGCATAGTATAAAACAACATAAATACAATTTAATAAAGCATAGGTTAAAACAACATAAATACAATTTAATAAAGCATAGGATAAAACAACATAAATAAAATTTAATAAAGCATAGGATAAAACAACATAAATACAATTTAATGAAACATAGGATAAACAACATAAATACAATTTAATAAAGCATAGGACAAAACAACATAAATACAATTTAATAAAGCATATGTTAAAACAACATAAATACAATTTAATAAAGCATAGGATAAAACAACATAAATACAATTTAATAAAGCATAGGATAAAATAACATAAATACAATTTAATAAAGCATAGGCTAAAACTACATAAATACAATTTAATAAAGCATAGGATAAAACAACATAAATAAAATTTAATAAAGCATAGGTTAAAACAACAAAAATACAATTTAATAAAGCATAGGATAAAACAACATAAATACAATTTAATAAAGCATAGGATAAAACAACATAAATACTTTTTAATAAAGCATAGGATAAAACCACATAAATACAATTTAATAAAGCACAGGATAAAACAACATAAATACAATTTAATAAAGCATAGGATAAAACAACATAAATACAATTTAATAAAGCATAGGATAAAACAACATAAATACAATTTAATAAAGCATAGGATAAAACAACATAAATACAATTTAATAAAGCATACGTTAAAACAACATAAATACAATTAGATAAAGCATAGGATAAAACAACATGAATACAATTTAATAAAGCATAGGTTAAAACAACATAAATACAATTTTATAAAGCCTAGGATAAAACAACATAAATACAATTCAATAAAGCATAGGTTAAAACAACATAAATACAATTTAATAAAGCATAGGATAAAACAACATAAATTCAATTTAATAAAGCATAGGATAAAACAACATAAATACAATTTAATAAAGCACAGGATAAAACAACATAAATAAAATTTAATAAAGCATAGGATAAAACAACATAAATAAAATTTAATAAAGCATAGGATAAAACAACGTAAATACAATTTAATAAAGCATAGGATAAAACAACATAAATAAAATTTAATAAAGCATAGGATAAAACAACATAAATACAATTTAATAAAGCATAGGATAAAACAACATAAATACAATTTAATAAAGCATAGGTTAAAACAACATAAATGCAATTTAATAAAGCATAGGATAAAACAACATAAATACAATTTAATAAAGCATAGGATAAAACAACATAAATAAAATTTAATAAAGCATAGGATAAAACAACATAAATACAATTTAATAAAGAATAGGACAAAACAACATAAATAAAATGTAATAAAGCATAGGATAAAACAACATAAATACAATTTAATAAAGCATAGGATAAAACAACATAAATACAATTTAATAAAGCATAGGTTAAAACAACATAAATGCAATTTAATAAAGCATAGGATAAAACAACATAAATACAATTTAATAAAGCATAGGATAAAACAACATAAATAAAATTTAATAAAGCATAGGATAAAACAACATAAATACAATTTAATAAAGCATAGGATAAAACAACATAAATACAATTTAATAAAGCATAGGATAAAACAACATAAATACAAATTAATAAAGCATAGGATAAAACAACATAAATACAATTTAATAAAGCATAGGATAAAACAACATAAATACAATTTAATGAAACATAGGATAAACAACATAAATACAATTTAATAAAGCATAGGACAAAACAACATAAATACAATTTAATAAAGCATATGTTAAAACAACATAAATACAATTTAATAAAGCATAAGATAAAACAACATGAATATAATTTAGTAAAGCATAAGATAAAACAACATGAATGCAATTTAATAAAGCATAGGTTAAAACAACATAAATAAAATTTAATAAAGCATAGGATAAAACAACATAAATACAATTTATAAAGCATAGGATCAAACAACATAAATACAATTTAATAAAGCATAGTTTAAAACAACATAAATACAATTTAATAAA
Source organism: Phyllobates terribilis (assembly GCF_046119375.1). Classification (NCBI taxonomy): domain Eukaryota; kingdom Metazoa; phylum Chordata; class Amphibia; order Anura; family Dendrobatidae; genus Phyllobates; species Phyllobates terribilis. The sequence goes on from NW_027362778.1 coordinate 4,256,511, forward strand.
GCATAGGATAAAAAAACATAAATACAATTTAATAAAGCATACGTTAAAACAACATAAATACAATTAGATAAAGCATAGGATAAAACAACATAAATACAATTTAATAAAGCATAGGTTAAAACAACATAAATACAATTTTATAAAGCATAGGATAAAACAACATAAATACAATTTAATAAAGCATAGGTTAAAACAACATAAATACAATTTAATAAAGCATAGGATAAAACAACATAAATTCAATTTAATAAAGCATAGGATAAAACAACATAAATACAATTTAATAAAGCATAGGATAAAACAACATAAATAAAATTTAATAAAGCATAGGATAAAACAACATAAATACAATTTAATAAAGAATAGGACAAAACAACATAAATACAATTTAATAAAGCATAGGATAAAACAACATAAATACAATTTATAAAGCATAGGATAAAACAACATAAATACAATTTAATAAAGCATAGGATAAAACAACATAAATACAATTTAATAAAGCATAGGATAAAATAACATAAATACAATTTAATAAAGCATAGGCTAAAACTACATAAATACAATTTAATAAAGCATAGGATAAAACAACATAAATAAAATTTAATAAAGCATAGGTTAAAACAACAAAAATACAATTTAATAAAGCATAGGATAAAACAACATAAATACAATTTAATAAAGCATAGGATAAAACAACGTAAATAAAATTTAATAAAGCATAGGATAAAACCACATAAATACAATTTAATAAAGCACAGGATAAAACAACATAAATACAATTTAATAAATCATAGGATAAAACAACATAAATACAATTTAATAAAGCATAGGATAAAACAACATAAATACAATTTAATAAAGCATAGGATAAAACAACATAAATACAATTTAATAAAGCATACGTTAAAACAACATAAATACAATTAGATAAAGCATAGGATAAAACAACATGAATACAATTTAATAAAGCATAGGTTAAAACAACATAAATACAATTTTATAAAGCATAGGATAAAACAACATAAATACAATTCAATAAAGCATAGGTTAAAACAACATAAATACAATTTAATAAAGCATAGGATAAAACAACATAAATTCAATTTAATAAAGCATAGGATAAAACAACATAAATACAATTTAATAAAGCACAGGATAAAACATCATAAATAAAATTTAATAAAGCATAGGATAAAACAACATAAATAAAATTTAATAAAGCATAGGATAAAACAACGTAAATACAATTTAATAAAGCATAGGATAAAACAACATAAATAAAATTTAATAAAGCATAGGATAAAACAACATAAATACAATTTAATAAAGCATAGGATAAAACAACATAAATACAATTTAATAAAGCATAGGTTAAAACAACATAAATGCAATTTAATAAAGCATAGGATAAAACAACATAAATACAATTTAATAAAGCATAGGATAAAACAACATAAATGCAATTTAATAAAGCATAGGATAAAACAACATAAATACAATTTAATAAAGCATAGGATAAAACAACATAAATAAAATTTAATAAAGCATAGGATAAAACAACATAAATACAATTTAATAAAGCATAGGATAAAACAACATAAATACAAATTAATAAAGCATAGGATAAAACAACATAAATACAATTTAATAAAGCATAGGATAAAACAACATAAATACAATTTAATGAAACATAGGATAAACAACATAAATACAATTTAATAAAGCATAGGACAAAACAACATAAATACAATTTAATAAAGCATATGTTAAAACAACATAAATACAATTTAATAAAGCATAAGATAAAACAACATGAATATAATTTAGTAAAGCATAAGATAAAACAACATGAATAAAATTTAATAAAGCATAGGATAAAACAACGTAAATACAATTTAATAAAGCATAGGATAAAACAACATAAATAAAATTTAATAAAGCATAGGATAAAACAACATAAATACAATTTAATAAAGCATAGGATAAAACAACATAAATACAATTTAATAAAGCATAGGTTAAAACAACATAAATGCAATTTAATAAAGCATAGGATAAAACAACATAAATACAATTTAATAAAGCATAGGATAAAACAACATAAATGCAATTTAATAAAGCATAGGATAAAACAACATAAATACAATTTAATAAAGCATAGGATAAAACAACATAAATAAAATTTAATAAAGCATAGGATAAAACAACATAAATACAATTTAATAAAGCATAGGATAAAACAACATAAATACAAATTAATAAAGCATAGGATAAAACAACATAAATACAATTTAATAAAGCATAGGATAAAACAACATAAATACAATTTAATGAAACATAGGATAAACAACATAAATACAATTTAATAAAGCATAGGACAAAACAACATAAATACAATTTAATAAAGCATATGTTAAAACAACATAAATACAATTTAATAAAGCATAAGATAAAACAACATGAATATAATTTAGTAAAGCATAAGATAAAACAACATGAATGCAATTTAATAAAGCATAGGTTAAAACAACATAAATAAAATTTAATAAAGCATAGGATAAAACAACATAAATACAATTTATAAAGCATAGGATCAAACAACATAAATACAATTTAATAAAGCATAGTTTAAAACAACATAAATACAATTTAATAAAGCATAGGATAAAAAAACATAAATACAATTTAATAAAGCATACGTTAAAACAACATAAATACAATTAGATAAAGCATAGGATAAAACAACATAAATACAATTTAATAAAGCATAGGTTAAAACAACATAAATACAATTTTATAAAGCATAGGATAAAACAACATAAATACAATTTAATAAAGCATAGGTTAAAACAACATAAATACAATTTAATAAAGCATAGGATAAAACAACATAAATTCAATTTAATAAAGCATAGGATAAAACAACATAAATACAATTTAATAAAGCATAGGATAAAACAACATAAATAAAATTTAATAAAGCATAGGATAAAACAACATAAATACAATTTAATAAAGAATAGGACAAAACAACATAAATACAATTTAATAAAGCATAGGATAAAACAACATAAATACAATTTATAAAGCATAGGATAAAACAACATAAATACAATTTAATAAAGCATTGGATAAAACAACATAAATACAATTTAATAAAGCATAGGATAAAATAACATAAATACAATTTAATAAAGCATAGGCTAAAACTACATAAATACAATTTAATAAAGCATAGGATAAAACAACATAAATAAAATTTAATAAAGCATAGGTTAAAACAACAAAAATACAATTTAATAAAGCATAGGATAAAACAACATAAATACAATTTAATAAAGCATAGGATAAAACAACGTAAATAAAATTTAATAAAGCATAGGATAAAACCACATAAATACAATTTAATAAAGCACAGGATAAAACAACATAAATACAATTTAATAAAGCATAGGATAAAACAACATAAATACAATTTAATAAAGCATAGGATAAAACAACATAAATACAATTTAATAAAGCATAGGATAAAACAACATAAATACAATTTAATAAAGCATACGTTAAAACAACATAAATACAATTAGATAAAGCATAGGATAAAACAACATGAATACAATTTAATAAAGCATAGGTTAAAACAACATAAATACAATTTTATAAAGCATAGGATAAAACAACATAAATACAATTCAATAAAGCATAGGTTAAAACAACATAAATACAATTTAATAAAGCATAGGATAAAACAACATAAATTCAATTTAATAAAGCATAGGATAAAACAACATAAATACAATTTAATAAAGCACAGGATAAAACAACATAAATAAAATTTAATAAAGCATAGGATAAAACAACATAAATAAAATTTAATAAAGCATAGGATAAAACAACGTAAATACAATTTAATAAAGCATAGGATAAAACAACATAAATAAAATGTAATAAAGCATAGGATAAAACAACATAAATACAATTTAATAAAGCATAGGATAAAACAACATAAATACAATTTAATAAAGCATAGGTTAAAACAACATAAATGCAATTTAATAAAGCATAGGATAAAACAACATAAATACAATTTAATAAAGCATAGGATAAAACAACATAAATAAAATTTAATAAAGCATAGGATAAAACAACATAAATACAATTTAATAAAGCATAGGATAAAACAACATAAATACAATTTAATAAAGCATAGGATAAAACAACATAAATACTTTTTAATAAAGCATAGGACAAAACAACATAAATTCAATTTAATAAAGCATAGTTTAAAACAACATAAATACAATTTAATAAAGCATAGGATAAAACCACAGAAATACAATTTAATATAGCATAGGATAAAACAACATAAATACAATTTAATAAAGCATAGGATAAAACAACATAAATACAATTTAATGAAACATAGGATAAACAACATAAATACAATTTAATAAAGCATAGGACAAAACAACATAAATACAATTTAATAAAGCATATGTTAAAACAACATAAATACAATTTAATAAAGCATAAGATAAAACAACATAAATATAATTTAGTAAAGCATAAGATAAAACAACATGAATACAATTTAATAAAGCATAGGTTAAAACAACATAAATACAATTTAAGAAAGCATAGGATAAAGCAACATAAATACATTTTAATAAAGCATAGGATAAAACAACATAAATACAATTTAAAAAAGCATAGGTTAAAACAACATAAATATAATTTAATAAAGCATAGGACAAAACAACATAAATACAATTTAATAAAGCATAGGATAAAACAACATAAATACAATTTATAAAGCATAGGATAAAACAACATAAATACAATTTAATAAAGCATAGGATAAAACAACATAAATACAATTTAATAAAGCATAGGATAAAACAACATAAATACAATTTAATAAAGCATAGGCTAAAACTACATAAATAAAATTTAATAAAGCATAGGATAAAACAAATTAAATACAATTTAATAAAGCATAGGATAAAACAACATAAATTCAGTTTAATAAAGCATAGGAGAAAACAACATAAATACAATTTAATAAAGCATAGGATAAAACAACATAAATACAATTTATTAAAGCATAGGATAAAACAACATAAATAAAATTTAATAAAGCATAGGACAAAACAACATAAATACAATTTAATAAAGCATAGGATAAAAAAACATAAATACAATTTAATGAAACATAGGATAAACAACATAAATACAATTTAATAAAGCATAGGACAAAACAACATAAATACAATTTAATAAAGCATAGGATAAAACAACATAAATACAATTTATAAAGCATAGGATAAAACAACATAAATACAATTTAATAAAGCATAGGATAAAACAACATAAATACAATTTAATAAAGCATAGGACAAAACAACATAAATACAATTTAATAAAGCATAGGATAAAAAAACATAAATACAATTTAATGAAACATAGGATAAACAACATAAATACAATTTAATAAAGCATAGGACAAAACAACATAAATACAATTTAATAAAGCATATGTTAAAATAACATAAATACAATTTAATAAAGCATAGTTTAAAACAACATAAATACAATTTAATAAAGCATAGTTTAAAACAACATAAATACAATTTAATAAAGCATAGTTTAAAACAACATAAATACAATTTAATAAAGCATAGTTTAAAACAACATAAATACAATTTAATAAAGCATAGTTTAAAACAACATAAATACAATTTAATAAAGCATAGGATAAAACCACAGAAATACAATTAAATAATGCATAGGATAAAACAACATAAATACAATTTAATAAAGCATATGACAAAACAACATAAATACAATTTAATAAAGCATAGGCTAAAACAACATAAATACAATTTAATGAAATATAGGATAAACAACATAAATACAATTTAATAAAGCATAGGACAAAACAACATAAATACAATTTAATAAAGCATAGGATAAAACAACATAAATACAATTTAATGAAACATAGGATAAACAACATAAATACAATTTAATAAAGCATAGGACAAAACAACATAAATACAATTTAATAAAGCATAGGATAAAACAACATAAATACAATTTAATGAAACATAGGATAAACAACATAAATACAATTTAAAAAAGCATAGGACAAAACAACATAAATACAATTTAATAAAGCATATGTTAAAACAACATAAATACAATTTAATAAAGCATAAGATAAGACAACATGAATATAATTTAGTAAAGCATAAGATAAAACAACATGAATACAATTTAATAAAGCATAGGCTAAAACAACATAAATACACTTTAATAAAGCATAGGATAAAACAAATTAAATACAATTTAATAAAGCATAGGATAAAACAACATAAATTCAATTTAATAAAGCATAGGATAAAACATCATAAATACAATTTAATAAAGCATAGGATAAAACAACATAAATACAATTTAATAAAGCATAAGATAAAACAACATGAGTACAATTTAATAAAGCATAGGTTAAAACAACATAAATACAATTTAATAAAGCATAGGATAAAACAACATAAATACAATTTAATAAAGCATAGGTTAAAACAACATAATACAATTTAATAAAGCATAGGATAAAACAACATAAATAAAATTTAATAAAGCATAAGATAAAACAACATAAATAAAATTTAATAAAGCATAGGTTAAAGCAACATAAATACAATTTAATAAAGCATAGGACAAAACAACATAAATACAATTTAATAAAGCATAGGATAAAACAACATAAATACAATTTAATGAAACATAGGATAAACAACATAAATACAATTTAATAAAGCATAGGATAAAACAACATAAATACAATTTAATAAAGCATAGGATAAAACAACATAAATAAAATTTAATAAAGCATAGGATAAAACAACATAAATACAATTTAATAAAGCATAGGATAAAACAACATAAATACAATTTAATAAAGCATAGCTTAAAACAACATAAATACAATTTAATAAAGCATAGGACAAAACAACATAAATACAATTTAATAAAGCATAGGTTAAAGCAACATAAATACAATTTAATAAAGCATAGGATAAAACCACAGAAATACAATTTAGTAAAGCATAGGTTAAAACAACATAAATACAATTTAATAAAGCGTAGGACAAAACAACATAAATACAATTTAATAAAGCATAGTTTAAAACAACATAAATACAATTTAATAAAGCATAGGATAAAACCACAGAAATACAATTTAATAAAGCATAGGATAAAACAACATAAATACAATTTAATAAAGCATAGGACAAAACAACATAAATACAATTTAATAAAGCATAGGATAAAAAAAAATTAATACAATTTAATGAAACATAGGATAAACAACATAAATACAATTTAATAAAGCATAGGACAAAACAACATAAATACAATTTAATAAAGCATAGGATAAAACAACATAAATACAATTTATAAAGCATAGGATAAAACAACATAAATACAATTTAATAAAGCATAGGATAAAACAACATAAATACAATTTAATAAAGCATAGGATAAAATAACATAAATACAATTTAATAAAGCATAGGCTAAAACTACATAAATTCAATTTAATAAAGCATAGGATAAAACAACATAAATAAAATTTAATAAAGCATAGGTTAAAACAACAAAAATACAATTTAATAAAGCATAGGATAAAACAACATAAATACAATTTAATAAAGCATAGGATAAAACAACATAAATACGTTTTAATAAAGCATAGGATAAAACCACATAAATACAATTTAATAAAGCACAGGATAAAACAACATAAATACAATTTAATAAAGCATAGGATAAAACAACATAAATACAATTTAATAAAGCATAGGATAAAACAACATAAATACAATTTAATAAAGCATAGGATAAAACAACATAAATTCAATTTAATAAAGCATAGGATAAAACAACATAAATACAATTTAATAAAGCACAGGATAAAACAACATAAATAAAATTTAATAAAGCATAGGATAAAACAACATAAATAAAATTTAATAAAGCATAGGATAAAACAACGTAAATACAATTTAATAAAGCATAGGATAAAACAACATAAATAAAATTTAATAAAGCATAGGATAAAACAACATAAATACAATTTAATAAAGCATAGGATAAAACAACATAAATACAATTTAATAAAGCATAGGTTAAAACAACATAAATGCAATTTAATAAAGCATAGGATAAAACAACATAAATACAATTTAATAAAGCATAGGATAAAACAACATAAATAAAATTTAATAAAGCATAGGATAAAACAACATAAATACAATTTAATAAAGAATAGGACAAAACAACATAAATAAAATGTAATAAAGCATAGGATAAAACAACATAAATACAATTTAATAAAGCATAGGATAAAACAACATAAATACAATTTAATAAAGCATAGGTTAAAACAACATAAATGCAATTTAATAAAGCATAGGATAAAACAACATAAATACAATTTAATAAAGCATAGGATAAAACAACATAAATAAAATTTAATAAAGCATAGGATAAAACAACATAAATACAATTTAATAAAGCATAGGATAAAACAACATAAATACAATTTAATAAAGCATAGGATAAAACAACATAAATACAAATTAATAAAGCATAGGATAAAACAACATAAATACAATTTAATAAAGCATAGGATAAAACAACATAAATACAATTTAATGAAACATAGGATAAACAACATAAATACAATTTAATAAAGCATAGGACAAAACAACATAAATACAATTTAATAAAGCATATGTTAAAACAACATAAATACAATTTAATAAAGCATAAGATAAAACAACATGAATATAATTTAGTAAAGCATAAGATAAAACAACATGAATGCAATTTAATAAAGCATAGGTTAAAACAACATAAATAAAATTTAATAAAGCATAGGATAAAACAACATAAATACAATTTATAAAGCATAGGATCAAACAACATAAATACAATTTAATAAAGCATAGTTTAAAACAACATAAATACAATTTAATAAAGCATAGGATAAAAAAACATAAATACAATTTAATAAAGCATACGTTAAAACAACATAAATACAATTAGATAAAGCATAGGATAAAACAACATAAATACAATTTAATAAAGCATAGGTTAAAACAACATAAATACAATTTTATAAAGCATAGGATAAAACAACATAAATACAATTTAATAAAGCATAGGTTAAAACAACATAAATACAATTTAATAAAGCATAGGATAAAACAACATAAATTCAATTTAATAAAGCATAGGATAAAACAACATAAATACAATTTAATAAAGCATAGGATAAAACAACATAAATAAAATTTAATAAAGCATAGGATAAAACAACATAAATACAATTTAATAAAGAATAGGACAAAACAACATAAATACAATTTAATAAAGCATAGGATAAAACAACATAAATACAATTTATAAAGCATAGGATAAAACAACATAAATACAATTTAATAAAGCATAGGATAAAACAACATAAATACAATTTAATAAAGCATAGGATAAAATAACATAAATACAATTTAATAAAGCATAGGCTAAAACTACATAAATACAATTTAATAAAGCATAGGATAAAACAACATAAATAAAATTTAATAAAGCATAGGTTAAAACAACAAAAATACAATTTAATAAAGCATAGGATAAAACAACATAAATACAATTTAATAAAGCATAGGATAAAACAACGTAAATAAAATTTAATAAAGCATAGGATAAAACCACATAAATACAATTTAATAAAGCACAGGATAAAACAACATAAATACAATTTAATAAAGCATAGGATAAAACAACATAAATACAATTTAATAAAGCATAGGATAAAACAACATAAATACAATTTAATAAAGCATAGGATAAAACAACATAAATACAATTTAATAAAGCATACGTTAAAACAACATAAATACAATTAGATAAAGCATAGGATAAAACAACATGAACACAATTTAATAAAGCATAGGTTAAAACAACATAAATACAATTTTATAAAGCATAGGATAAAACAACATAAATACAATTCAATAAAGCATAGGTTAAAACAACATAAATACAATTTAATAAAGCATAGGATAAAACAACATAAATTCAATTTAATAAAGCATAGGATAAAACAACATAAATACAATTTAATAAAGCACAGGATAAAACAACATAAATAAAATTTAATAAAGCATAGGATAAAACAACATAAATAAAATTTAATAAAGCATAGGATAAAACAACATAAATAAAATTTAATAAAGCATAGGATAAAACAACATAAATACAATTTAATAAAGCATAGGATAAAACAACATAAATACAATTTAATAAAGCATAGGATAAAACAACATAAATACTTTTTAATAAAGCATAGGACAAAACAACATAAATACAATTTAATAAAGCATAGTTTAAAACAACATAAATACAATTTAATAAAGCATAGGATAAAACCACAGAAATACAATTTAATATAGCATAGGATAAAACAACATAAATACAATTTAATAAAGCATAGGATAAAACAACATAAATACAATTTAATGAAACATAGGATAAACAACATAAATACAATTTAATAAAGCATAGGACAAAACAACATAAATACAATTTAATAAAGCATATGTTAAAACAACATAAATACAATTTAATAAAGCATAAGATAAAACAACATGAATATAATTTAGTAAAGCATAAGATAAAACAACATGAATACAATTTAATAAAGCATAGGTTAAAACAACATAAATACAATTTAAGAAAGCATAGGATAAAGCAACATAAATACATTTTAATAAAGCATAGGATAAAACAACATAAATACAATTTAAAAAAGCATAGGTTAAAACAACATAAATATAATTTAATAAAGCATAGGACAAAACAACATAAATACAATTTAATAAAGCATAGGATAAAACAACATAAATACAATTTATAAAGCATAGGATAAAACAACATAAATACAATTTAATAAAGCATAGGATAAAACAACATAAATACAATTTAATAAAGCATAGGATAAAACAACATAAATACAATTTAATAAAGCATAGGCTAAAACTACATAAATAAAATTTAATAAAGCATAGGATAAAACAAATTAAATACAATTTAATAAAGCATAGGATAAAACAACATAAATTCAGTTTAATAAAGCATAGGAGAAAACAACATAAATACAATTTAATAAAGCATAGGATAAAACAACATAAATACAATTTATTAAAGCATAGGATAAAACAACATAAATAAAATTTAATAAAGCATAGGACAAAACAACATAAATACAATTTAATAAAGCATAGGATAAAAAAACATAAATACAATTTAATGAAACATAGGATAAACAACATAAATACAATTTAATAAAGCATAGGACAAAACAACATAAATACAATTTAATAAAGCATAGGATAAAACAACATAAATACAATTTATAAAGCATAGGATAAAACAACATAAATACAATTTAATAAAGCATAGGATAAAACAACATAAATACAATTTAATAAAGCATAGGACAAAACAACATAAATACAATTTAATAAAGCATAGGATAAAAAAACATAAATACAATTTAATGAAACATAGGATAAACAACATAAATACAATTTAATAAAGCATAGGACAAAACAACATAAATACAATTTAATAAAGCATATGTTAAAACAACATAAATACAATTTAATAAAGCATAGTTTAAAACAACATAAATACAATTTAAAAAAGCATAGTTTAAAACAACATAAATACAATTTAATAAAGCATAGTTTAAAACAACATAAATACAATTTAATAAAGCATAGTTTAAAACAACATAAATACAATTTAATAAAGCATAGTTTAAAACAACATAAATACAATTTAATAAAGCATAGGATAAAACCACAGAAATACAATTAAATAATGCATAGGATAAAACAACATAAATACAATTTAATAAAGCATATGACAAAACAACATAAATACAATTTAATAAAGCATAGGCTAAAACAACATAAATACAATTTAATGAAATATAGGATAAACAACATAAATACAATTTAATAAAGCATAGGACAAAACAACATAAATACAATTTAATAAAGCATAGGATAAAACAACATAAATACAATTTAATGAAACATAGGATAAACAACATAAATACAATTTAATAAAGCATAGGACAAAACAACATAAATACAATTTAATAAAGCATAGGATAAAACAACATAAATACAATTTAATGAAACATAGGATAAACAACATAAATACAATTTAATAAAGCATAGGACAAAACAACATAAATACAATTTAATAAAGCATATGTTAAAACAACATAAATACAATTTAATAAAGCATAAGATAAGACAACATGAATATAATTTAGTAAAGCATAAGATAAAACAACATGAATACAATTTAATAAAGCATAGGCTAAAACAACATAAATACACTTTAATAAAGCATAGGATAAAACAAATTAAATACAATTTAATAAAGCATAGGATAAAACAACATAAATTCAATTTAATAAAGCATAGGATAAAACATCATAAATACAATTTAATAAAGCATAGGATAAAACAACATAAATACAATTTAATAAAGCATAAGATAAAACAACATGAGTACAATTTAATAAAGCATAGGATAAAACAACATAAATAAAATTTAATAAAGCATAAGATAAAACAACATAAATAAAATTTAATAAAGCATAGGTTAAAGCAACATAAATACAATTTAATAAAGCATAGGACAAAACAACATAAATACAATTTAATAAAGCATAGGATAAAACAACATAAATACAATTTAATGAAACATAGGATAAACAACATAAATACAATTTAATAAAGCATAGGATAAAACAACATAAATACAATTTAATAAAGCATAGGATAAAACAACATAAATAAAATTTAATAAAGCATAGGATAAAACAACATAAATACAATTTAATAAAGCATAGGATAAAACAACATAAATACAATTTAATAAAGCATAGCTTAAAACAACATAAATACAATTTAATAAAGCATAGGACAAAACAACATAAATACAATTTAATAAAGCATAGGTTAAAGCAACATAAATACAATTTAATAAAGCATAGGATAAAACCATAGAAATACAATTTAATAAAGCATAGGATAAAACAACATAAATACAATTTAATAAAGCATAGGATAAAACAACATAAATACAAATTAATAAAGCATAGGATAAAACAACATAAATACAATTTAATAAAGCATAGGATAAAACAACATAAATACAATTTAATGAAACATAGGATAAACAACATAAATACAATTTAATAAAGCATAGGACAAAACAACATAAATACAATTTAATAAAGCATATGTTAAAACAACATAAATACAATTTAATAAAGCATAAGATAAAACAACATGAATATAATTTAGTAAAGCATAAGATAAAACAACATGAATGCAATTTAATAAAGCATAGGTTAAAACAACATAAATAAAATTTAATAAAGCATAGGATAAAACAACATAAATACAATTTATAAAGCATAGGATCAAACAACATAAATACAATTTAATAAAGCATAGTTTAAAACAACATAAATACAATTTAATAAAGCATAGGATAAAAAAACATAAATACAATTTAATAAAGCATACGTTAAAACAACATAAATACAATTAGATAAAGCATAGGATAAAACAACATAAATACAATTTAATAAAGCATAGGTTAAAACAACATAAATACAATTTTATAAAGCATAGGATAAAACAACATAAATACAATTTAATAAAGCATAGGTTAAAACAACATAAATACAATTTAATAAAGCATAGGATAAAACAACATAAATTCAATTTAATAAAGCATAGGATAAAACAACATAAATAAAATTTAATAAAGCATAGGTTAAAACAACAAAAATACAATTTAATAAAGCATAGGATAAAACAACATAAATACAATTTAATAAAGCATAGGATAAAACAACGTAAATAAAATTTAATAAAGCATAGGATAAAACCACATAAATACAATTTAATAAAGCACAGGATAAAACAACATAAATACAATTTAATAAAGCATAGGATAAAACAACATAAATACAATTTAATAAAGCATAGGATAAAACAACATAAATACAATTTAATAAAGCATAGGATAAAACAACATAAATACAATTTAATAAAGCATACGTTAAAACAACATAAATACAATTAGATAAAGCATAGGATAAAACAACATGAATACAATTTAATAAAGCATAGGTTAAAACAACATAAATACAATTTTATAAAGCATAGGATAAAACAACATAAATACAATTCAATAAAGCATAGGTTAAAACAACATAAATACAATTTAATAAAGCATAGGATAAAACAACATAAATTCAATTTAATAAAGCATAGGATAAAACAACATAAATACAATTTAATAAAGCACAGGATAAAACAACATAAATAAAATTTAATAAAGCATAGGATAAAACAACATAAATAAAATTTAATAAAGCATAGGATAAAACAACGTAAATACAATTTAATAAAGCATAGGATAAAACAACATAAATAAAATGTAATAAAGCATAGGATAAAACAACATAAATACAATTTAATAAAGCATAGGATAAAACAACATAAATACAATTTAATAAAGCATAGGTTAAAACAACATAAATGCAATTTAATAAAGCATAGGATAAAACAACATAAATACAATTTAATAAAGCATAGGATAAAACAACATAAATAAAATTTAATAAAGCATAGGATAAAACAACATAAATACAATTTAATAAAGCATAGGATAAAACAACATAAATACAATTTAATAAAGCATAGGATAAAACAACATAAATACTTTTTAATAAAGCATAGGACAAAACAACATAAATACAATTTAATAAAGCATAGTTTAAAACAACATAAATACAATTTAATAAAGCATAGGATAAAACCACAGAAATACAATTTAATATAGCATAGGATAAAACAACATAAATACAATTTAATAAAGCATAGGATAAAACAACATAAATACAATTTAATGAAACATAGGATAAACAACATAAATACAATTTAATAAAGCATAGGACAAAACAACATAAATACAATTTAATAAAGCATATGTTAAAACAACATAAATACAATTTAATAAAGCATAAGATAAAACAACATGAATATAATTTAGTAAAGCATAAGATAAAACAACATGAATACAATTTAATAAAGCATAGGTTAAAACAACATAAATACAATTTAAGAAAGCATAGGATAAAGCAACATAAATACATTTTAATAAAGCATAGGATAAAACAACATAAATACAATTTAAAAAAGCATAGGTTAAAACAACATAAATATAATTTAATAAAGCATAGGACAAAACAACATAAATACAATTTAATAAAGCATAGGATAAAACAACATAAATACAATTTATAAAGCATAGGATAAAACAACATAAATACAATTTAATAAAGCATAGGATAAAACAACATAAATACAATTTAATAAAGCATAGGATAAAACAACATAAATACAATTTAATAAAGCATAGGCTAAAACTACATAAATAAAATTTAATAAAGCATAGGATAAAACAAATTAAATACAATTTAATAAAGCATAGGATAAAACAACATAAATTCAGTTTAATAAAGCATAGGAGAAAACAACATAAATACAATTTAATAAAGCATAGGATAAAACAACATAAATACAATTTATTAAAGCATAGGATAAAACAACATAAATAAAATTTAATAAAGCATAGGACAAAACAACATAAATACAATTTAATAAAGCATAGGATAAAAAAACATAAATACAATTTAATGAAACATAGGATAAACAACATAAATACAATTTAATAAAGCATAGGACAAAACAACATAAATACAATTTAATAAAGCATAGGATAAAACAACATAAATACAATTTATAAAGCATAGGATAAAACAACATAAATACAATTTAATAAAGCATAGGATAAAACAACATAAATACAATTTAATAAAGCATAGGACAAAACAACATAAATACAATTTAATAAAGCATAGGATAAAAAAACATAAATACAATTTAATGAAACATAGGATAAACAACATAAATACAATTTAATAAAGCATAGGACAAAACAACATAAATACAATTTAATAAAGCATATGTTAAAACAACATAAATACAATTTAATAAAGCATAGTTTAAAACAACATAAATACAATTTAAAAAAGCATAGTTTAAAACAACATAAATACAATTTAATAAAGCATAGTTTAAAACAACATAAATACAATTTAATAAAGCATAGTTTAAAACAACATAAATACAATTTAATAAAGCATAGTTTAAAACAACATAAATACAATTTAATAAAGCATAGGATAAAACCACAGAAATACAATTAAATAATGCATAGGATAAAACAACATAAATACAATTTAATAAAGCATATGACAAAACAACATAAATACAATTTAATAAAGCATAGGCTAAAACAACATAAATACAATTTAATGAAATATAGGATAAACAACATAAATACAATTTAATAAAGCATAGGACAAAACAACATAAATACAATTTAATAAAGCATAGGATAAAACAACATAAATACAATTTAATGAAACATAGGATAAACAACATAAATACAATTTAATAAAGCATAGGACAAAACAACATAAATACAATTTAATAAAGCATAGGATAAAACAACATAAATACAATTTAATGAAACATAGGATAAACAACATAAATACAATTTAATAAAGCATAGGACAAAACAACATAAATACAATTTAATAAAGCATATGTTAAAACAACATAAATACAATTTAATAAAGCATAAGATAAGACAACATGAATATAATTTAGTAAAGCATAAGATAAAACAACATGAATACAATTTAATAAAGCATAGGCTAAAACAACATAAATACACTTTAATAAAGCATAGGATAAAACAAATTAAATACAATTTAATAAAGCATAGGATAAAACAACATAAATTCAATTTAATAAAGCATAGGATAAAACATCATAAATACAATTTAATAAAGCATAGGATAAAACAACATAAATACAATTTAATAAAGCATAAGATAAAACAACATGAGTACAATTTAATAAAGCATAGGATAAAACAACATAAATAAAATTTAATAAAGCATAAGATAAAACAACATAAATAAAATTTAATAAAGCATAGGTTAAAGCAACATAAATACAATTTAATAAAGCATAGGACAAAACAACATAAATACAATTTAATAAAGCATAGGATAAAACAACATAAATACAATTTAATGAAACATAGGATAAACAACATAAATACAATTTAATAAAGCATAGGATAAAACAACATAAATACAATTTAATAAAGCATAGGATAAAACAACATAAATAAAATTTAATAAAGCATAGGATAAAACAACATAAATACAATTTAATAAAGCATAGGATAAAACAACATAAATACAATTTAATAAAGCATAGCTTAAAACAACATAAATACAATTTAATAAAGCATAGGACAAAACAACATAAATACAATTTAATAAAGCATAGGTTAAAGCAACATAAATACAATTTAATAAAGCATAGGATAAAACCATAGAAATACAATTTAATAAAGCATAGGATAAAACAACATAAATACAATTTAATAAAGCATAGGATAAAACAACATAAATACAAATTAATAAAGCATAGGATAAAACAACATAAATACAATTTAATAAAGCATAGGATAAAACAACATAAATACAATTTAATGAAACATAGGATAAACAACATAAATACAATTTAATAAAGCATAGGACAAAACAACATAAATACAATTTAATAAAGCATATGTTAAAACAACATAAATACAATTTAATAAAGCATAAGATAAAACAACATGAATATAATTTAGTAAAGCATAAGATAAAACAACATGAATGCAATTTAATAAAGCATAGGTTAAAACAACATAAATAAAATTTAATAAAGCATAGGATAAAACAACATAAATACAATTTATAAAGCATAGGATCAAACAACATAAATACAATTTAATAAAGCATAGTTTAAAACAACATAAATACAATTTAATAAAGCATAGGATAAAAAAACATAAATACAATTTAATAAAGCATACGTTAAAACAACATAAATACAATTAGATAAAGCATAGGATAAAACAACATAAATACAATTTAATAAAGCATAGGTTAAAACAACATAAATACAATTTTATAAAGCATAGGATAAAACAACATAAATACAATTTAATAAAGCATAGGTTAAAACAACATAAATACAATTTAATAAAGCATAGGATAAAACAACATAAATTCAATTTAATAAAGCATAGGATAAAACAACATAAATACAATTTAATAAAGCATAGGATAAAACAACATAAATAAAATTTAATAAAGCATAGGATAAAACAACATAAATACAATTTAATAAAGAATAGGACAAAACAACATAAATACAATTTAATAAAGCATAGGATAAAACAACATAAATACAATTTATAAAGCATAGGATAAAACAACATAAATACAATTTAATAAAGCATAGGATAAAACAACATAAATACAATTTAATAAAGCATAGGATAAAATAACATAAATACAATTTAATAAAGCATAGGCTAAAACTACATAAATACAATTTAATAAAGCATAGGATAAAACAACATAAATAAAATTTAATAAAGCATAGGTTAAAACAACAAAAATACAATTTAATAAAGCATAGGATAAAACAACATAAATACAATTTAATAAAGCATAGGATAAAACAACGTAAATAAAATTTAATAAAGCATAGGATAAAACCACATAAATACAATTTAATAAAGCACAGGATAAAACAACATAAATACAATTTAATAAAGCATAGGATAAAACAACATAAATAAAATTTAATAAAGCATAGGATAAAACAACGTAAATACAATTTAATAAAGCATAGGATAAAACAACATAAATAAAATGAAATAAAGCATAGGATAAAACAACATAAATACAATTTAATAAAGCATAGGATAAAACAACATAAATACAATTTAATAAAGCATAGGTTAAAACAACATAAATGCAATTTAATAAAGCATAGGATAAAACAACATAAATACAATTTAATAAAGCATAGGATAAAACAACATAAATAAAATTTAATAAAGCATAGGATAAAACAGCATAAATACAATTTAATAAAGCATAGGATAAAACAACATAAATACAATTTAATAAAGCATAGGATAAAACAACATAAATACTTTTTAATAAAGCATAGGACAAAACAACATAAATACAATTTAATAAAGCATAGTTTAAAACAACATAAATACAATTTAATAAAGCATAGGATAAAACCACAGAAATACAATTTAATATAGCATAGGATAAAACAACATAAATACAATTTAATAAAGCATAGGATGAAACAACATAAATACAATTTAATGAAACATAGGATAAACAACATAAATACAATTTAATAAAGCATAGGACAAAACAACATAAATACAATTTAATAAAGCATATGTTAAAACAACATAAATACAATTTAATAAAGCATAAGATAAAACAACATGAACAAAATTTAGTAAAGCATAAGATAAAACAACATGAATACAATTTAATAAAGCATAGGTTAAAACAACATAAATACAATTTAAGAAAGCATAGGATAAAGCAACATAAATACATTTTAATAAAGCATAGGATAAAACAACATAAATACAATTTAAAAAAGCATAGGTTAAAACAACATAAATATAATTTAATAAAGCATAGGACAAAACAACATAAATACAATTTAATAAAGCATAGGATAAAACAACATAAATACAATTTATAAAGCATAGGATAAAACAACATAAATACAATTTAATAAAGCATAGGATAAAACAACATAAATACAATTTAATAAAGCATAGGATAAAACAACATAAATACAATTTAATAAAGCATAGGCTAAAACTACATAAATAAAATTTAATAAAGCATAGGATAAAACAAATTAAATACAATTTAATAAAGCATAGGATAAAACAACATAAATTCAGTTTAATAAAGCATAGGAGAAAACAACATAAATACAATTTAATAAAGCATAGGATAAAACAACATAAATACAATTTATTAAAGCATAGGATAAAACAACATGAATAAAATTTAATAAAGCATAGGACAAAACAACATAAATACAATTTAATAAAGCATAGGATAAAAAAACATAAATACAATTTAATGAAACATAGGATAAACAACATAAATACAATTTAATAAAGCATAGGACAAAACAACATAAATACAATTTAATAAAGCATAGGATAAAACAACATAAATACAATTTATAAAGCATAGGATAAAACAACATAAATACAATTTAATAAAGCATAGGATAAAACAACATAAATACAATTTAATAAAGCATAGGACAAAACAACATAAATACAATTTAATAAAGCATAGGATAAAAAAACATAAATACAATTTAATGAAACATAGGATAAACAACATAAATACAATTTAATAAAGCATAGGACAAAACAACATAAATACAATTTAATAAAGCATATGTTAAAACAACATAAATACAATTTAATAAAGCATAGTTTAAAACAACATAAATACAATTTAAAAAAGCATAGTTTAAAACAACATAAATACAATTTAATAAAGCATAGTTTAAAACAACATAAATACAATTTAATAAAGCATAGTTTAAAACAACATAAATACAATTTAATAAAGCATAGTTTAAAACAACATAAATACAATTTAATAAAGCATAGGATAAAACCACAGAAATACAATTAAATAATGCATAGGATAAAACAACATAAATACAATTTAATAAAGCATATGACAAAACAACATAAATACAATTTAATAAAGCATAGGCTAAAACAACATAAATACAATTTAATGAAATATAGGATAAACAACATAAATACAATTTAATAAAGCATAGGACAAAACAACATAAATACAATTTAATAAAGCATAGGATAAAACAACATAAATACAATTTAATGAAACATAGGATAAACAACATAAATACAATTTAATAAAGCATAGGATAAAACAACATAAATACAATTTAATAAAGCATAGGATAAAACAACATAAATAAAATTTAATAAAGCATAGGATAAAACAACATAAATACAATTTAATAAAGCATAGGATAAAACAACATAAATACAATTTAATAAAGCATAGCTTAAAACAACATAAATACAATTTAATAAAGCATAGGACAAAACAACATAAATACAATTTAATAAAGCATAGGTTAAAGCAACATAAATACAATTTAATAAAGCATAGGATAAAACCACAGAAATACAATTTAGTAAAGCATAGGTTAAAACAACATAAATACAATTTAATAAAGCGTAGGACAAAACAACATAAATACAATTTAATAAAGCATAGTTTAAAACAACATAAATACAATTTAATAAAGCATAGGATAAAACCACAGAAATACAATTTAATAAAGCATAGGATAAAACAACATAAATACAATTTAATAAAGCATAGGACAAAACAACATAAATACAATTTAATAAAGCATAGGATAAAAAAACATAAATACAATTTAATGAAACATAGGATAAACAACATAAATACAATTTAATAAAGCATAGGACAAAACAACATAAATACAATTTAATAAAGCATAGGATAAAACAACATAAATACAATTTATAAAGCATAGGATAAAACAACATAAATACAATTTAATAAAGCATAGGATAAAACAACATAAATACAATTTAATAAAGCATAGGATAAAATAACATAAATACAATTTAATAAAGCATAGGCTAAAACTACATAAATACAATTTAATAAAGCATAGGATAAAACAACATAAATAAAATTTAATAAAGCATAGGTTAAAACAACAAAAATACAATTTAATAAAGCATAGGATAAAACAACATAAATACAATTTAATGAAACATAGGATAAACAACATAAATACAATTTAATAAAGCATAGGACAAAACAACATAAATACAATTTAATAAAGCATAGGATAAAACAACATAAATACAATTTAATGAAACATAGGATAAACAACATAAATACAATTTAATAAAGCATAGGACAAAACAACATAAATACAATTTAATAAAGCATATGTTAAAACAACATAAATACAATTTAATAAAGCATAAGATAAGACAACATGAATATAATTTAGTAAAGCATAAGATAAAACAACATGAATACAATTTAATAAAGCATAGGCTAAAACAACATAAATACACTTTAATAAAGCATAGGATAAAACAAATTAAATACAATTTAATAAAGCATAGGATAAAACAACATAAATTCAATTTAATAAAGCATAGGATAAAACATCATAAATACAATTTAATAAAGCATAGGATAAAACAACATAAATACAATTTAATAAAGCATAAGATAAAACAACATGAGTACAATTTAATAAAGCATAGGTTAAAACAACATAAATACAATTTAATAAAGCATAGGATAAAACAACATAAATACAATTTAATAAAGCATAGGTTAAAACAACATAATACAATTTAATAAAGCATAGGATAAAACAACATAAATAAAATTTAATAAAGCATAAGATAAAACAACATAAATAAAATTTAATAAAGCATAGGTTAAAGCAACATAAATACAATTTAATAAAGCATAGGACAAAACAACATAAATACAATTTAATAAAGCATAGGATAAAACAACATAAATACAATTTAATGAAACATAGGATAAACAACATAAATACAATTTAATAAAGCATAGGATAAAACAACATAAATACAATTTAATAAAGCATAGGATAAAACAACATAAATAAAATTTAATAAAGCATAGGATAAAACAACATAAATACAATTTAATAAAGCATAGGATAAAACAACATAAATACAATTTAATAAAGCATAGCTTAAAACAACATAAATACAATTTAATAAAGCATAGGACAAAACAACATAAATACAATTTAATAAAGCATAGGTTAAAGCAACATAAATACAATTTAATAAAGCATAGGATAAAACCACAGAAATACAATTTAGTAAAGCATAGGTTAAAACAACATAAATACAATTTAATAAAGTGTAGGACAAAACAACATAAATACAATTTAATAAAGCATAGTTTAAAACAACATAAATACAATTTAATAAAGCATAGGATAAAACCACAGAAATACAATTTAATAAAGCATAGGATAAAACAACATAAATACAATTTAATAAAGCATAGGACAAAACAACATAAATACAATTTAATAAAGCATAGGATAAAAAAACATAAATACAATTTAATGAAACATAGGATAAACAACATAAATACAATTTAATAAAGCATAGGACAAAACAACATAAATACAATTTAATAAAGCATAGGATAAAACAACATAAATACAATTTATAAAGCATAGGATAAAACAACATAAATACAATTTAATAAAGCATAGGATAAAACAACATAAATACAATTTAATAAAGCATAGGATAAAATAACATAAATACAATTTAATAAAGCATAGGCTAAAACTACATAAATACAATTTAATAAAGCATAGGATAAAACAACATAAATAAAATTTAATAAAGCATAGGTTAAAACAACAAAAATACAATTTAATAAAGCATAGGATAAAACAACATAAATACAATTTAATAAAGCATAGGATAAAACAACATAAATACGTTTTAATAAAGCATAGGATAAAACCACATAAATACAATTTAATAAAGCACAGGATAAAACAACATAAATACAATTTAATAAAGCATAGGATAAAACAACATAAATACAATTTAATAAAGCATAGGATAAAACAACATAAATACAATTTAATAAAGCATAGGATAAAACAACATAAATACAATTTAATAAAGCATACGTTAAAACAACATAAATACAATTAGATAAAGCATAGGATAAAACAACATGAATACAATTTAATAAAGCATAGATTAAAACAACATAAATACAATTTTATAAAGCATAGGATAAAACAACATAAATAAAATTTAATAAAGCATAGGTTAAAACAACAAAAATACAATTTAATAAAGCATAGGACAAAACAACATAAATACAATTTAATAAAGCATAGGATAAAACAACATAAATACAATTTATAAAGCATAGGATAAAACAACATAAATACAATTTAATAAAGCATAGGATAAAACAACATAAATACAATTTAATAAAGCATAGGACAAAACAACATAAATACAATTTAATAAAGCATAGGATAAAAAAACATAAATACAATTTAATGAAACATAGGATAAACAACATAAATACAATTTAATAAAGCATAGGACAAAACAACATAAATACAATTTAATAAAGCATAGTTTAAAACAACATAAATACAATTTAATAAAGCATAGTTTAAAACAACATAAATACAATTTAATAAAGCATAGTTTAAAACAACATAAATACAATTTAATAAAGCATAGTTTAAAACAACATAAATACAATTTAATAAAGCATAGTTTAAAACAACATAAATACAATTTAATAAAGCATAGGATAAAACCACAGAAATACAATTAAATAATGCATAGGATAAAACAACATAAATACAATTTAATAAAGCATATGACAAAACAACATAAATACAATTTAATAAAGCATATTCTAAAACAACATAAATACAATTTAATGAAACATAGGATAAACAACATAAATACAATTTAATAAAGCATAGGACAAAACAACATAAATACAATTTAATAAAGCATAGGATAAAACAACATAAATACAATTTAATGAAACATAGGATAAACAACATAAATACAATTTAATAAAGCATAGGACAAAACAACATAAATAGAATTTAATAAAGCATAGGATAAAACAACATAAATACAATTTAATGAAACATAGGATAAACAACATAAATACAATTTAATAAAGCATAGGACAAAACAACATAAATACAATTTAATAAAGCATATGTTAAAACAACATAAATACAATTTAATAAAGCATAAGATAAGACAACATGAATATAATTTAGTAAAGCATAAGATAAAACAACATGAATACAATTTAATAAAGCATAGGCTAAAACAACATAAATACACTTTAATAAAGCATAGGATAAAACAAATTAAATACAAATTAATAAAGCATAGGATAAAACAACATAAATTCAATTTAATAAAGCATAGGATAAAACATCATAAATACAATTTAATAAAGCATAGGATAAAACAACATAAATACATTTTAATAAAGCATAAGATAAAACAACATGAGTACAATTTAATAAAGCATAGGTTAAAACAACATAAATACAATTTAATAAAGCATAGGATAAAACAACATAAATACAATTTAATGAAACATAGGATAAACAACATAAATACAATTTAATAAAGCATAGGATAAAACAACATAAATACAATTTAATAAAGCATAGGATAAAACAACATAAATAAAATTTAATAAAGCATAGGATAAAACAACATAAATACAATTTAATAAAGCATAGGATAAAACAACATAAATACAATTTAATAAAGCATAGCTTAAAACAACATAAATACAATTTAATAAAGCATAGGACAAAACAACATAAATACAATTTAATAAAGCATAGGTTAAAGCAACATAAATACAATTTAATAAAGCATAGGATAAAACCACAGAAATACAATTTAGTAAAGCATAGGTTAAAACAACATAAATACAATTTAATAAAGCGTAGGACAAAACAACATAAATACAATTTAATAAAGCATAGTTTAAAACAACATAAATACAATTTAATAAAGCATAGGATAAAACCACAGAAATACAATTTAATAAAGCATAGGATAAAACAACATAAATACAATTTAATAAAGCATAGGACAAAACAACATAAATACAATTTAATAAAGCATAGGATAAAAAAACATAAATACAATTTAATGAAACATAGGATAAACAACATAAATACAATTTAATAAAGCATAGGACAAAACAACATAAATACAATTTAATAAAGCATAGGATAAAACAACATAAATACAATTTATAAAGCATAGGATAAAACAACATAAATACAATTTAATAAAGCATAGGATAAAACAACATAAATACAATTTAATAAAGCATAGGATAAAATAACATAAATACAATTTAATAAAGCATAGGCTAAAACTACATAAATACAATTTAATAAAGCATAGGATAAAACAACATAAATAAAATTTAATAAAGCATAGGTTAAAACAACAAAAATACAATTTAATAAAGCATAGGATAAAACAACATAAATACAATTTAATAAAGCATAGGATAAAACAACATAAATACTTTTTAATAAAGCATAGGATAAAACCACATAAATACAATTTAATAAAGCACAGGATAAAACAACATAAATACAATTTAATAAAGCATAGGATAAAACAACATAAATACAATTTAATAAAGCATAGGATAAAACAACATAAATACAATTTAATAAAGCATAGGATAAAACAACATAAATACAATTTAATAAAGCATACGTTAAAACAACATAAATACAATTAGATAAAGCATAGGATAAAACAACATGAATACAATTTAATAAAGCATAGGTTAAAACAACATAAATACAATTTTATAAAGCATAGGATAAAACAACATAAATACAATTCAATAAAGCATACGTTAAAACAACATAATACAATTTAATAAAGCATAGGATAAAACAACATAAATACAATTTAATAAAGCATAGGATAAAACAACATAAATACAATTTAATAAAGCATAGGATAAAACAACATAAATACAAATTAATAAAGCATAGGATAAAACAACATAAATACAATTTAATAAAGCATAGGATAAAACAACATAAATACAATTTAATGAAACATAGGATAAACAACATAAATACAATTTAATAAAGCATAGGACAAAACAACATAAATACAATTTAATAAAGCATATGTTAAAACAACATAAATACAATTTAATAAAGCATAAGATAAAACAACATGAATATAATTTAGTAAAGCATAAGATAAAACAACATGAATACAATTTAATAAAGCATAGGTTAAAACAACATAAATACAATTTAAGAAAGCATAGGATAAAACAACATAAATATAATTTAATAAAGCATAGGTTAAAACAACATAAATAAAATTTAATAAAGCATAGGATAAAACAACATAAATACAATTTATAAAGCATAGGATAAAACAACATAAGTACAATTTAATAAAGCATAGGATAAAACAACATAAATACAATTTAATAAAGCATAGGATAAAACAACATAAATACAATATAATAAAGCATAGGATAAAACAACATAAATACAATTTAATAAAGCATAGGATAACATAACATAAATACAATTTAATAAAGCATAGGCTAAAACTACATAAATACAATTTAATAAAGCATAGGATAAAACAACATAAATAAAATTTAATAAAGCATAGGTTAAAACAACAAAAATACAATTTAATAAAGCATAGGATAAAACAACATAAATACAATTTAATAAAGCATAGGATAAAACAACATAAATACAATTTAATGAAACATAGGATAAACAACATAAATACAATTTAATAAAGCATAGGACAAAACAACATAAATACAATTTAATAAAGCATAGGATAAAACAACATAAATACAATTTAATGAAACATAGGATAAACAACATAAATACAATTTAATAAAGCATAGGACAAAACAACATAAATACAATTTAATAAAGCATATGTTAAAACAACATAAATACAATTTAATAAAGCATAAGATAAGACAACATGAATATAATTTAGTAAAGCATAAGATAAAACAACATGAATACAATTTAATAAAGCATAGGCTAAAACAACATAAATACACTTTAATAAAGCATAGGATAAAACAAATTAAATACAATTTAATAAAGCATAGGATAAAACAACATAAATTCAATTTAATAAAGCATAGGATAAAACATCATAAATACAATTTAATAAAGCATAGGATAAAACAACATAAATACATTTTAATAAAGCATAAGATAAAACAACATGAGTACAATTTAATAAAGCATAGGTTAAAACAACATAAATACAATTTAATAAAGCATAGGATAAAACAACATAAATACAATTTAATAAAGCATAGGTTAAAACAACATAATACAATTTAATAAAGCATAGGATAAAACAACATAAATAAAATTTAATAAAGCATAAGATAAAACAACATAAATAAAATTTAATAAAGCTTAGGTTAAAGCAACATAAATACAATTTAATAAAGCATAGGACAAAACAACATAAATACAATTTAATAAAGCATAGGATAAAACAACATAAATACAATTTAATGAAACATAGGATAAACAACATAAATACAATTTAATAAAGCATAGGATAAAACAACATAAATACAATTTAATAAAGCATAGGATAAAACAACATAAATAAAATTTAATAAAGCATAGGATAAAACAACATAAATACAATTTAATAAAGCATAGGATAAAACAACATAAATACAATTTAATAAAGCATAGCTTAAAACAACATAAATACAATTTAATAAAGCATAGGACAAAACAACATAAATACAATTTAATAAAGCATAGGTTAAAGCAACATAAATACAATTTAATAAAGCATAGGATAAAACCACAGAAATACAATTTAGTAAAGCATAGGTTAAAACAACATAAATACAATTTAATAAAGCGTAGGACAAAACAACATAAATACAATTTAATAAAGCATAGTTTAAAACAACATAAATACAATTTAATAAAGCATAGGATAAAACCACAGAAATACAATTTAATAAAGCATAGGATAAAACAACATAAATACAATTTAATAAAGCATAGGACAAAACAACATAAATACAATTTAATAAAGCATAGGATAAAAAAACATAAATACAATTTAATGAAACAGGATAAACAACATAAATACAATTTAATAAAGCATAGGACAAAACAACATAAATACAATTTAATAAAGCATAGGATAAAACAACATAAATACAATTTATAAAGCATAGGATAAAACAACATAAATACAATTTAATAAAGCATAGGATAAAACAACATAAATACAATTTAATAATGCATAGGATAAAATAACATAAATACAATTTAATAAAGCATAGGCTAAAACTACATAAATACAATTTAATAAAGCATAGGATAAAACAACATAAATAAAATTTAATAAAGCATAGGTTAAAACAACAAAAATACAATTTAATAAAGCATAGGATAAAACAACATAAATACAATTTAATAAAGCATAGGATAAAACAACATAAATACTTTTTAATAAAGCATAGGATAAAACCACATAAATACAATTTAATAAAGCACAGGATAAAACAACATAAATACAATTTAATAAAGCATAGGATAAAACAACATAAATACAATTTAATAAAGCATAGGATAAAACAACATAAATACAATTTAATAAAGCATAGGATAAAACAACATAAATACAATTTAATAAAGCATACGTTAAAACAACATAAATACAATTAGATAAAGCATAGGATAAAACAACATGAATACAATTTAATAAAGCATAGGTTAAAACAACATAAATACAATTTTATAAAGCATAGGATAAAACAACATAAATACAATTCAATAAAGCATACGTTAAAACAACATAATACAATTTAATAAAGCATAGGATAAAACAACATAAATAAAATTTAATAAAGCATAAGATAAAACAACATAAATAAAATTTAATAAAGCTTAGGTTAAAGCAACATAAATACAATTTAATAAAGCATAGGACAAAACAACATAAATACAATTTAATAAAGCATAGGATAAAACAACATAAATACAATTTAATGAAACATAGGATAAACAACATAAATACAATTTAATAAAGCATAGGATAAAACAACATAAATACAATTTAATAAAGCATAGGATAAAACAACATAAATAAAATTTAATAAAGCATAGGATAAAACAACATAAATACAATTTAATAAAGCATAGGATAAAACAACATAAATACAATTTAATAAAGCATAGCTTAAAACAACATAAATACAATTTAATAAAGCATAGGACAAAACAACATAAATACAATTTAATAAAGCATAGGTTAAAGCAACATAAATACAATTTAATAAAGCATAGGATAAAACCACAGAAATACAATTTAGTAAAGCATAGGTTAAAACAACATAAATACAATTTAATAAAGCGTAGGACAAAACAACATAAATACAATTTAATAAAGCATAGTTTAAAACAACATAAATACAATTTAATAAAGCATAGGATAAAACCACAGAAATACAATTTAATAAAGCATAGGATAAAACAACATAAATACAATTTAATAAAGCATAGGACAAAACAACATAAATACAATTTAATAAAGCATAGGATAAAAAAACATAAATACAATTTAATGAAACATAGGATAAACAACATAAATACAATTTAATAAAGCATAGGACAAAACAACATAAATACAATTTAATAAAGCATAGGATAAAACAACATAAATACAATTTATAAAGCATAGGATAAAACAACATAAATACAATTTAATAAAGCATAGGATAAAACAACATAAATACAATTTAATAAAGCATAGGATAAAATAACATAAATACAATTTAATAAAGCATAGGCTAAAACTACATAAATACAATTTAATAAAGCATAGGATAAAACAACATAAATAAAATTTAATAAAGCATAGGTTAAAACAACAAAAATACAATTTAATAAAGCATAGGATAAAACAACATAAATACAATTTAATAAAGCATAGGATAAAACAACATAAATACTTTTTAATAAAGCATAGGATAAAACCACATAAATACAATTTAATAAAGCACAGGATAAAACAACATAAATACAATTTAATAAAGCATAGGATAAAACAACATAAATACAATTTAATAAAGCATAGGATAAAACAACATAAATACAATTTAATAAAGCATAGGATAAAACAACATAAATACAATTTAATAAAGCATACGTTAAAACAACATAAATACAATTAGATAAAGCATAGGATAAAACAACATGAATACAATTTAATAAAGCATAGGTTAAAACAACATAAATACAATTTTATAAAGCATAGGATAAAACAACATAAATACAATTCAATAAAGCATACGTTAAAACAACATAATACAATTTAATAAAGCATAGGATAAAACAACATAAATACAATTTAATAAAGCATATGTTAAAACAACATAAATACAATTTTATAAAGCATAGGATAAAACAACATAAATACAATTTAATAAAGCATAGGACAAAACAACATAAATACAATTTAATAAAACATAGGATAAAACAACATAAATAAAATTTAATAAAGCATAGGATAAAACAACATAAATAAAATTTAATAAAGCATAGGATAAAACAACATAAATAAAATTTAATAAAGCATAGGATAAAACAACATAAATACAATTTAATAAAGCATAGGATAAAACAACATAAATACAATTTAATAAAGCATAGCTTAAAACAACATAAATACAATTTAATAAAGCATAGGACAAAACAACATAAATACAATTTAATAAAGCATAGGTTAAAGCAACATAAATACAATTTAATAAAGCATAGGATAAAACCACAGAAATACAATTTAGTAAAGCATAGGTTAAAACAACATAAATACAATTTAATAAAGCGTAGGACAAAACAACATAAATACAATTTAATAAAGCATAGTTTAAAACAACATAAATACAATTTAATAAAGCATAGGATAAAACCACAGAAATACAATTTAATAAAGCATAGGATAAAACAACATAAATACAATTTAATAAAGCATAGGACAAAACAACATAAATACAATTTAATAAAGCATAGGATAAAAAAACATAAATACAATTTAATGAAACATAGGATAAACAACATAAATACAATTTAATAAAGCATAGGACAAAACAACATAAATACAATTTAATAAAGCATAGGATAAAACAACATAAATACAATTTATAAAGCATAGGATAAAACAACATAAATACAATTTAATAAAGCATAGGATAAAACAACATAAATACAATTTAATAAAGCATAGGATAAAATAACATAAATACAATTTAATAAAGCATAGGCTAAAACTACATAAATACAATTTAATAAAGCATAGGATAAAACAACATAAATAAAATTTAATAAAGCATAGGTTAAAACAACAAAAATACAATTTAATAAAGCATAGGATAAAACAACATAAATACAATTTAATAAAGCATAGGATAAAACAACATAAATACTTTTTAATAAAGCATAGGATAAAACCACATAAATACAATTTAATAAAGCACAGGATAAAACAACATAAATACAATTTAATAAAGCATAGGATAAAACAACATAAATACAATTTAATAAAGCATAGGATAAAACAACATAAATACAATTTAATAAAGCATAGGATAAAACAACATAAATACAATTTAATAAAGCATACGTTAAAACAACATAAATACAATTAGATAAAGCATAGGATAAAACAACATGAATACAATTTAATAAAGCATAGGTTAAAACAACATAAATACAATTTTATAAAGCATAGGATAAAACAACATAAATACAATTCAATAAAGCATACGTTAAAACAACATAATACAATTTAATAAAGCATAGGATAAAACAACATAAATACAATTTAATAAAGCATATGTTAAAACAACATAAATACAATTTTATAAAGCATAGGATAAAACAACATAAATACAATTTAATAAAGCATAGGACAAAACAACATAAATACAATTTAATAAAACATAGGATAAAACAACATAAATAAAATTTAATAAAGCATAGGATAAAACAACATAAATACAATTAAATAAAGCATAGGGTAAAACAACATAAATACAATTTAATAAAGCATAGGTTAAAACAACATAAATACAATTTTATAAAGCATAGGATAAAACAACATAAATACAATTTAATAAAGCATAGGTTAAAACAACATAAATACAATTTAATAAAGCATAGGATAAAACAACATAAATTCAATTTAATAAAGCATAGGATAAAACAACATAAATACAATTTAATAAAGCATAGGATAAAACAACATAAATACAATTTAATAAAGCATATGTTAAAACAACATAAATACAATTTTATAAAGCATAGGATAAAACAACATAAATACAATTTAATAAAGCATAGGATAAAACAACATAAATACAATTTAATAAAGCATGTGTTAAAACAACATAAATACAATTTTATAAAGCATAGGATAAAACAACATAAATATAATTTAATAAAGCATAGGATAAAACAACATAAATACAATTTAATAAAACATAGGATAAAACAACATAAATAAAATTTAATAAAGCATAGGATAAAACAACATAAATAAAATTTAATAAAGCATAGGTTAAAACAACATAAATACAATTTAATAAAGCATAGGATAAAACAACATAAATTCAATTTAATAAAGCATAGGATAAAACAACATAAATACAATTTAATAAAGCATAGGATAAAACAACATAAATACAATTTATAAAGCATAGGATAAAACAACATAAATAAAATTTAATAAAGCATAGGTTAAAACAACATAAATACAATTTAATAAAGCATAGGATAAAACAACATAAATACTTTTTAATAAAGCATAGGATAAAACCACATAAATACAATTTAATAAAGCACAGGATAAAACAACATAAATACAATTTAATAAAGCATAGGATAAAACAACATAAATACAATTTAATAAAGCATAGGTTAAAACAACATAAATACAATTTAATAAAGCATAGGTTAAAACAACATAAATACAATTTAATAAAGCATAGAATAAAACAACATAAATACAATTTAATAAAGCATAGGATAAAACAACATAAATACAATTTAATAAAGCATAGGCTAAAACTACATAAATACAATTTAATAAAGCATAGGATAAAACAACATAAATACAATTTAATAAAGCATAGGATAAAACAACATAAATACAATTTAATAAAGCTTAGGATAAAACAACATAAATACAATTTAATAAAGCATACGTTAAAACAACATAAATACAATTAAATAAAGCATAGGATAAAACAACATAAATACAATTTTATAAAGCATAGGATAAAACAACATAAATACAATTTAATAAAGCATATGGTAAACAACATAAATACAATTTAATAAAGCATAGGTTAAAACAACATAAATACAATTTAATAAAGCATAGGTTAAAACAACATAAATACAATTTAATAAAGCATAGGATAAAACAACATAAATAAAATTTAATAAAGCATAGGATAAAACAACGTAAATACAATTTAATAAAGCATAGGATAAAACAACATAAATACAATTTAATAAAGCATAGGATAAAACAACATAAATACAATTTAATAAAGCATAGGATAAAACAACATAAATACAATTTAATAAAGCATAGGTTAAAACAACATAAATGCAATTTAATAAAGCATAGGATAAAACAACATAAATACAATTTAATAAAGCTTAGGATAAAACAACATAAATACAATTTAATAAAGCATAGGATAAAACAACATAAATAAAATTTAATAAAGCATAGGTTAAAACAACATAAATACAATTTAATAAAGCATAGGATAAAACAACATAAATTCAATTTAATAAAGCATAGGATAAAACAACATAAATACAATTTAATAAAGCATAGGATAAAACAACATAAATACAATTTAATAAAGCATAGGATAAAACAACATAAATACAATTTAATAAAGCATAGGTTAAAACAACATAAATACAATTTAATAAAGCATAGGATAAAACAACATAAATTCAATTTAATAAAGCATAGGATAAAACAACAAAAATACAATTTATAAAGCATAGGATAAAACAACATAAATAAAATTTAATAAAGCATAGGTTAAAACAACATAAATACAATTTAATAAAGCATAGGATAAAACAACATAAATACTTTTTAATAAAGCATAGGATAAAACCACATAAATACAATTTAATAAAGCACAGGATAAAACAACATAAATACAATTTAATAAAACATAGGATAAAACAACATAAATAAAATTTAATAAAGCATAGGATAAAACAACATAAATACAATTTAATAAAGCATAGGTTAAAACAACATAAATACAATTTAATAAAGCATAGAATAAAACAACATAAATACAATTTAATAAAGCATAGGATAAAACAACATAAATACAATTTAATAAAGCATAGGCTAAAACTACATAAATACAATTTAATAAAGCATAGGATAAAACAACATAAATACAATTTAATAAAGCATGTGTTAAAACAACATAAATACAATTTTATAAAGCATAGGATAAAACAACATAAATATAATTTAATAAAGCATAGGATAAAACAACATAAATACAATTTAATAAAACATAGGATAAAACAACATAAATAAAATTTAATAAAGCATAGGATAAAACAACATAAATAAAATTTAATAAAGCATAGGTTAAAACAACATAAATACAATTTAATAAAGCATAGGATAAAACAACATAAATTCAATTTAATAAAGCATAGGATAAAACAACATAAATACAATTTAATAAAGCATAGGATAAAACAACATAAATACAATTTAATAAAGCATAGGATAAAACAACATAAATACAATTTAATAAAGCATAGGTTAAAACAACATAAATACAATTTAATAAAGCATAGGATAAAACAACATAAATTCAATTTAATAAAGCATAGGATAAAACAACAAAAATACAATTTATAAAGCATAGGATAAAACAACATAAATAAAATTTAATAAAGCATAGGTTAAAACAACATAAATACAATTTAATAAAGCATAGGATAAAACAACATAAATACTTTTTAATAAAGCATAGGATAAAACCACATAAATACAATTTAATAAAGCACAGGATAAAACAACATAAATACAATTTAATAAAGCATAGGATAAAACAACATAAATACAATTTAATAAAGCATAGGTTAAAACAACATAAATACAATTTAATAAAGCATAGGTTAAAACAACATAAATACAATTTAATAAAGCATAGAATAAAACAACATAAATACAATTTAATAAAGCATAGGATAAAACAACATAAATACAATTTAATAAAGCATAGGATAAAACAACATAAATACAATTTATAAAGCATAGGATAAAACAACATAAATAAAATTTAATAAAGCATAGGTTAAAACAACATAAATACAATTTAATAAAGCATAGGATAAAACAACATAAATACTTTTTAATAAAGCATAGGATAAAACCACATAAATACAATTTAATAAAGCACAGGATAAAACAACATAAATACAATTTAATAAAGCATAGGATAAAACAACATAAATACAATTTAATAAAGCATAGGTTAAAACAACATAAATACAATTTAATAAAGCATAGGTTAAAACAACATAAATACAATTTAATAAAGCATAGAATAAAACAACATAAATACAATTTAATAAAGCATAGGATAAAACAACATAAATACAATTTAATAAAGCATAGGCTAAAACTACATAAATACAATTTAATAAAGCATAGGATAAAACAACATAAATACAATTTAATAAAGCATAGGATAAAACAACATAAATACAATTTAATAAAGCTTAGGATAAAACAACATAAATACAATTTAATAAAGCATACGTTAAAACAACATAAATACAATTAAATAAAGCATAGGATAAAACAACATAAATACAATTTTATAAAGCATAGGATAAAACAACATAAATACAATTTAATAAAGCATATGGTAAACAACATAAATACAATTTAATAAAGCATAGGTTAAAACAACATAAATACAATTTAATAAAGCATAGGTTAAAACAACATAAATACAATTTAATAAAGCATAGGATAAAACAACATAAATAAAATTTAATAAAGCATAGGATAAAACAACGTAAATACAATTTAATAAAGCATAGGATAAAACAACATAAATACAATTTAATAAAGCATAGGATAAAACAACATAAATACAATTTAATAAAGCATAGGATAAAACAACATAAATACAATTTAATAAAGCATAGGTTAAAACAACATAAATGCAATTTAATAAAGCATAGGATAAAACAACATAAATACAATTTAATAAAGCTTAGGATAAAACAACATAAATACAATTTAATAAAGCATAGGATAAAACAACATAAATAAAATTTAATAAAGCATAGGTTAAAACAACATAAATACAATTTAATAAAGCATAGGATAAAACAACATAAATTCAATTTAATAAAGCATAGGATAAAACAACATAAATACAATTTAATAAAGCATAGGATAAAACAACATAAATACAATTTAATAAAGCATAGGATAAAACAACATAAATACAATTTAATAAAGCATAGGTTAAAACAACATAAATACAATTTAATAAAGCATAGGATAAAACAACATAAATTCAATTTAATAAAGCATAGGATAAAACAACAAAAATACAATTTATAAAGCATAGGATAAAACAACATAAATAAAATTTAATAAAGCATAGGTTAAAACAACATAAATACAATTTAATAAAGCATAGGATAAAACAACATAAATACTTTTTAATAAAGCATAGGATAAAACCACATAAATACAATTTAATAAAGCACAGGATAAAACAACATAAATACAATTTAATAAAGCATAGGCTAAAACTACATAAATACAATTTAATAAAGCATAGGATAAAACAACATAAATACAATTTAATAAAGCATAGGATAAAACAACATAAATACAATTTAATAAAGCTTAGGATAAAACAACATAAATACAATTTAATAAAGCATACGTTAAAACAACATAAATACAATTAAATAAAGCATAGGATAAAACAACATAAATACAATTTTATAAAGCATAGGATAAAACAACATAAATACAATTTAATAAAGCATATGGTAAACAACATAAATACAATTTAATAAAGCATAGGTTAAAACAACATAAATACAATTTAATAAAGCATAGGTTAAAACAACATAAATACAATTTAATAAAGCATAGGATAAAACAACATAAATAAAATTTAATAAAGCATAGGATAAAACAACGTAAATACAATTTAATAAAGCATAGGATAAAACAACATAAATACAATTTAATAAAGCATAGGATAAAACAACATAAATACAATTTAATAAAGCATAGGATAAAACAACATAAATACAATTTAATAAAGCATAGGTTAAAACAACATAAATGCAATTTAATAAAGCATAGGATAAAACAACATAAATACAATTTAATAAAGCTTAGGATAAAACAACATAAATACAATTTAATAAAGCATAGGATAAAACAACATAAATAAAATTTAATAAAGCATAGGTTAAAACAACATAAATACAATTTAATAAAGCATAGGATAAAACAACATAAATTCAATTTAATAAAGCATAGGATAAAACAACATAAATACAATTTAATAAAGCATAGGATAAAACAACATAAATACAATTTAATAAAGCATAGGATAAAACAACATAAATACAATTTAATAAAGCATAGGTTAAAACAACATAAATACAATTTAATAAAGCATAGGATAAAACAACATAAATTCAATTTAATAAAGCATAGGATAAAACAACAAAAATACAATTTATAAAGCATAGGATAAAACAACATAAATAAAATTTAATAAAGCATAGGTTAAAACAACATAAATACAATTTAATAAAGCATAGGATAAAACAACATAAATACTTTTTAATAAAGCATAGGATAAAACCACATAAATACAATTTAATAAAGCACAGGATAAAACAACATAAATACAATTTAATAAAGCATAGGATAAAACAACATAAATACAATTTAATAAAGCATAGGTTAAAACAACATAAATACAATTTAATAAAGCATAGGTTAAAACAACATAAATACAATTTAATAAAGCATAGAATAAAACAACATAAATACAATTTAATAAAGCATAGGATAAAACAACATAAATACAATTTAATAAAGCATAGGCTAAAACTACATAAATACAATTTAATAAAGCATAGGATAAAACAACATAAATACAATTTAATAAAGCATGTGTTAAAACAACATAAATACAATTTTATAAAGCATAGGATAAAACAACATAAATATAATTTAATAAAGCATAGGATAAAACAACATAAATACAATTTAATAAAACATAGGATAAAACAACATAAATAAAATTTAATAAAGCATAGGATAAAACAACATAAATAAAATTTAATAAAGCATAGGTTAAAACAACATAAATACAATTTAATAAAGCATAGGATAAAACAACATAAATTCAATTTAATAAAGCATAGGATAAAACAACATAAATACAATTTAATAAAGCATAGGATAAAACAACATAAATACAATTTAATAAAGCATAGGATAAAACAACAAAAATACAATTTAATAAAGCATAGGTTAAAACAACATAAATACAATTTAATAAAGCATAGGATAAAACAACATAAATTCAATTTAATAAAGCATAGGATAAAACAACAAAAATACAATTTATAAAGCATAGGATAAAACAACATAAATAAAATTTAATAAAGCATAGGTTAAAACAACATAAATACAATTTAATAAAGCATAGGATAAAACAACATAAATACTTTTTAATAAAGCATAGGATAAAACCACATAAATACAATTTAATAAAGCACAGGATAAAACAACATAAATACAATTTAATAAAGCATAGGATAAAACAACATAAATACAATTTAATAAAGCATAGGTTAAAACAACATAAATACAATTTAATAAAGCATAGGTTAAAACAACATAAATACAATTTAATAAAGCATAGGATAAAACAACATAAATTCAATTTAATAAAGCATAGGATAAAACAACAAAAATACAATTTATAAAGCATAGGATAAAACAACATAAATAAAATTTAATAAAGCATAGGTTAAAACAACATAAATGCAATTTAATAAAGCATAGGATAAAACAACATAAATACTTTTTAATAAAGCATAGGATAAAACCACATAAATACAATTTAATAAAGCACAGGATAAAACAACATAAATACAATTTAATAAAGCATAGGATAAAACAACATAAATACAATTTAATAAAGCATAGGTTAAAACAACATAAATACAATTTAATAAAGCATAGGTTAAAACAACATAAATACAATTTAATAAAGCATAGAATAAAACAACATAAATACAATTTAATAAAGCATAGGATAAAACAACATAAATACAATTTAATAAAGCATAGGCTAAAACTACATAAATACAATTTAATAAAGCATAGGATAAAACAACATAAATACAATTTAATAAAGCATAGGATAAAACAACATAAATACAATTTAATAAAGCTTAGGATAAAACAACATAAATACAATTTAATAAAGCATACGTTAAAACAACATAAATACAATTAAATAAAGCATAGGATAAAACAACATAAATACAATTTTATAAAGCATAGGATAAAACAACATAAATACAAT
The DNA here is from genome assembly GCF_046119375.1 of Phyllobates terribilis. Lineage (NCBI taxonomy): Eukaryota > Metazoa > Chordata > Amphibia > Anura > Dendrobatidae > Phyllobates > Phyllobates terribilis. The sequence continues at coordinate 4,297,087 of NW_027362778.1, forward strand.
TTAATAAAGCATATGGTAAACAACATAAATACAATTTAATAAAGCATAGGTTAAAACAACATAAATACAATTTAATAAAGCATAGGTTAAAACAACATAAATACAATTTAATAAAGCATAGGATAAAACAACATAAATAAAATTTAATAAAGCATAGGATAAAACAACGTAAATACAATTTAATAAAGCATAGGATAAAACAACATAAATACAATTTAATAAAGCATAGGTTAAAACAACATAAATGCAATTTAATAAAGCATAGGATAAAACAACATAAATACAATTTAATAAAGCTTAGGATAAAACAACATAAATACAATTTAATAAAGCATAGGATAAAACAACATAAATAAAATTTAATAAAGCATAGGTTAAAACAACATAAATACAATTTAATAAAGCATAGGATAAAACAACATAAATTCAATTTAATAAAGCATAGGATAAAACAACATAAATACAATTTAATAAAGCATAGGATAAAACAACATAAATACAATTTAATAAAGCATAGGATAAAACAACATAAATACAATTTAATAAAGCATAGGTTAAAACAACATAAATACAATTTAATAAAGCATAGGATAAAACAACATAAATACAATTTAATGAAGCATAGGATAAAACAACATAAATACAATTTAATGAAGCATAGGATAAAACAACATAAATACAATTTAATAAAGCATACGTTAAAACAACATAAATACAATTAAATAAAGCATAGGGTAAAACAACATAAATACAATTTAATAAAGCATAGGTTAAAACAACATAAATACAATTTTATAAAGCATAGGATAAAACAACATAAATACAATTTAATAAAGCATAGGTTAAAACAACATAAATACAATTTAATAAAGCATAGGATAAAACAACATAAATTCAATTTAATAAAGCATAGGATAAAACAACATAAATACAATTTAATAAAGCATAGGATAAAACAACATAAATACAATTTAATAAAGCATATGTTAAAACAACATAAATACAATTTTATAAAGCATAGGATAAAACAACATAAATACAATTTAATAAAGCATAGGATAAAACAACATAAATACAATTTAATAAAGCATATGTTAAAACAACATAAATACAATTTTATAAAGCATAGGATAAAACAACATAAATATAATTTAATAAAGCATAGGATAAAACAACATAAATACAATTTAATAAAACATAGGATAAAACAACATAAATAAACTTTAATAAAGCATAGGATAAAACAATATAAATAAAATTTAATAAAGCATAGGTTAAAACAACATAAATACAATTTAATAAAGCATAGGATAAAACAACATAAATTCAATTTAATAAAGCATAGGATAAAACAACATAAATACAATTTAATAAAGCATAGGATAAAACAACATAAATACAATTTAATAAAGCATAGGATAAAACAACATAAATACAATTTAATAAAGCATAGGTTAAAACAACATAAATACAATTTAATAAAGCATAGGATAAAACAACATAAATTCAATTTAATAAAGCATAGGATAAAACAACAAAAATACAATTTATAAAGCATAGGATAAAACAACATAAATAAAATTTAATAAAGCATAGGTTAAAACAACATAAATACAATTTAATAAAGCATAGGATAAAACAACATAAATACTTTTTAATAAAGCATAGGATAAAACCATATAAATACAATTTAATAAAGCACAGGATAAAACAACATAAATACAATTTAATAAAGCATAGGATAAAACAACATAAATACAATTTAATAAAGCATAGGTTAAAACAACATAAATACAATTTAATAAAGCATAGGTTAAAACAACATAAATACAATTTAATAAAGCATAGAATAAAACAACATAAATACAATTTAATAAAGCATAGGATAAAACAACATAAATACAATTTAATAAAGCATAGGCTAAAACTACATAAATACAATTTAATAAAGCATAGGATAAAACAACATAAATACAATTTAATAAAGCATAGGATAAAACAACATAAATTCAATTTAATAAAGCTTAGGATAAAACAACATAAATACAATTTAATAAAGCATATGTTAAAACAACATAAATACAATTAAATAAAGCATAGGATAAAACAACATAAATACAATTTTATAAAGCATAGGATAAAACAACATAAATACAATTTAATAAAGCATATGGTAAACAACATAAATACAATTTAATAAAGCATAGGTTAAAACAACATAAATACAATTTAATAAAGCATAGGTTAAAACAACATAAATACAATTTAATAAAGCATAGGATAAAACAACATAAATAAAATTTAATAAAGCATAGGATAAAACAACGTAAATACAATTTAATAAAGCATAGGATAAAACAACATAAATACAATTTAATAAAGCATAGGATAAAACAACATAAATACAATTTAATAAAGCATAGGATAAAACAACATAAATACAATTTAATAAAGCATAGGTTAAAACAACATAAATGCAATTTAATAAAGCATAGGATAAAACAACATAAATACAATTTAATAAAGCATAGGATAAAACAACATAAATACAATTTAATAAAGCATAGGATAAAACAACATAAATACAATTTAATAAAACATAGGATAAAACAACATAAATAAAATTTAATAAAGCATAGGATAAAACAACATAAATACAATTTAATGAAGCATAGGATAAAACAACATAAATACAATTTAATAAAGCATAGGTTAAAACAACATAAATACAATTTAATAAAGCATAGAATAAAACAACATAAATACAATTTAATAAAGCATAGGATAAAACAACATAAATACAATTTAATAAAGCATAGGCTAAAACTACATAAACACAATTTAATAAAGCATAGGATAAAACAACATAAATACAATTTAATAAAGCATGTGTTAAAACAACATAAATACAATTTTATAAAGCATAGGATAAAACAACATAAATATAATTTAATAAAGCATAGGATAAAACAACATAAATACAATTTAATAAAACATAGGATAAAACAACATAAATAAAATTTAATAAAGCATAGGATAAAACAACATAAATAAAATTTAATAAAGCATAGGTTAAAACAACATAAATACAATTTAATAAAGCATAGGATAAAACAACATAAATTCAATTTAATAAAGCATAGGATAAAACAACATAAATACAATTTAATAAAGCATAGGATAAAACAACATAAATACAATTTAATAAAGCATAGGATAAAACAACATAAATACAATTTAATAAAGCATAGGTTAAAACAACATAAATACAATTTAATAAAGCATAGGATAAAACAACATAAATTCAATTTAATAAAGCATAGGATAAAACAACAAAAATACAATTTATAAAGCATAGGATAAAACAACATAAATAAAATTTAATAAAGCATAGGTTAAAACAACATAAATACAATTTAATAAAGCATAGGATAAAACAACATAAATACTTTTTAATAAAGCATAGGATAAAACCACATAAATACAATTTAATAAAGCACAGGATAAAACAACATAAATACAATTTAATAAAGCATAGGATAAAACAACATAAATACAATTTAATAAAGCATAGGTTAAAACAACATAAATACAATTTAATAAAGCATAGGTTAAAACAACATAAATACAATTTAATAAAGCATAGGATAAAACAACATAAATTCAATTTAATAAAGCATAGGATAAAACAACAAAAATACAATTTATAAAGCATAGGATAAAACAACATAAATAAAATTTAATAAAGCATAGGTTAAAACAACATAAATACAATTTAATAAAGCATAGGATAAAACAACATAAATACTTTTTAATAAAGCATAGGATAAAACCACATAAATACAATTTAATAAAGCACAGGATAAAACAACATAAATACAATTTAATAAAGCATAGGATAAAACAACATAAATACAATTTAATAAAGCATAGGTTAAAACAACATAAATACAATTTAATAAAGCATAGGTTAAAACAACATAAATACAATTTAATAAAGCATAGAATAAAACAACATAAATACAATTTAATAAAGCATAGGATAAAACAACATAAATACAATTTAATAAAGCATAGGCTAAAACTACATAAATACAATTTAATAAAGCATAGGATAAAACAACATAAATACAATTTAATAAAGCATAGGATAAAACAACATAAATACAATTTAATAAAGCTTAGGATAAAACAACATAAATACAATTTAATAAAGCATACGTTAAAACAACATAAATACAATTAAATAAAGCATAGGATAAAACAACATAAATACAATTTTATAAAGCATAGGATAAAACAACATAAATACAATTTAATAAAGCATATGGTAAACAACATAAATACAATTTAATAAAGCATAGGTTAAAACAACATAAATACAATTTAATAAAGCATAGGTTAAAACAACATAAATACAATTTAATAAAGCATAGGATAAAACAACATAAATAAAATTTAATAAAGCATAGGATAAAACAACGTAAATACAATTTAATAAAGCATAGGATAAAACAACATAAATACAATTTAATAAAGCATAGGTTAAAACAACATAAATGCAATTTAATAAAGCATAGGATAAAACAACATAAATACAATTTAATAAAGCTTAGGATAAAACAACATAAATACAATTTAATAAAGCATAGGATAAAACAACATAAATAAAATTTAATAAAGCATAGGTTAAAACAACATAAATACAATTTAATAAAGCATAGGATAAAACAACATAAATTCAATTTAATAAAGCATAGGATAAAACAACATAAATACAATTTAATAAAGCATAGGATAAAACAACATAAATACAATTTAATAAAGCATAGGATAAAACAACATAAATACAATTTAATAAAGCATAGGTTAAAACAACATAAATACAATTTAATAAAGCATAGGATAAAACAACATAAATACAATTTAATGAAGCATAGGATAAAACAACATAAATACAATTTAATGAAGCATAGGATAAAACAACATAAATACAATTTAATAAAGCATACGTTAAAACAACATAAATACAATTAAATAAAGCATAGGGTAAAACAACATAAATACAATTTAATAAAGCATAGGTTAAAACAACATAAATACAATTTTATAAAGCATAGGATAAAACAACATAAATACAATTTAATAAAGCATAGGTTAAAACAACATAAATACAATTTAATAAAGCATAGGATAAAACAACATAAATTCAATTTAATAAAGCATAGGATAAAACAACATAAATACAATTTAATAAAGCATAGGATAAAACAACATAAATACAATTTAATAAAGCATATGTTAAAACAACATAAATACAATTTTATAAAGCATAGGATAAAACAACATAAATACAATTTAATAAAGCATAGGATAAAACAACATAAATACAATTTAATAAAGCATATGTTAAAACAACATAAATACAATTTTATAAAGCATAGGATAAAACAACATAAATATAATTTAATAAAGCATAGGATAAAACAACATAAATACAATTTAATAAAACATAGGATAAAACAACATAAATAAACTTTAATAAAGCATAGGATAAAACAATATAAATAAAATTTAATAAAGCATAGGTTAAAACAACATAAATACAATTTAATAAAGCATAGGATAAAACAACATAAATTCAATTTAATAAAGCATAGGATAAAACAACATAAATACAATTTAATAAAGCATAGGATAAAACAACATAAATACAATTTAATAAAGCATAGGATAAAACAACATAAATACAATTTAATAAAGCATAGGTTAAAACAACATAAATACAATTTAATAAAGCATAGGATAAAACAACATAAATTCAATTTAATAAAGCATAGGATAAAACAACAAAAATACAATTTATAAAGCATAGGATAAAACAACATAAATAAAATTTAATAAAGCATAGGTTAAAACAACATAAATACAATTTAATAAAGCATAGGATAAAACAACATAAATACTTTTTAATAAAGCATAGGATAAAACCATATAAATACAATTTAATAAAGCACAGGATAAAACAACATAAATACAATTTAATAAAGCATAGGATAAAACAACATAAATACAATTTAATAAAGCATAGGTTAAAACAACATAAATACAATTTAATAAAGCATAGGTTAAAACAACATAAATACAATTTAATAAAGCATAGAATAAAACAACATAAATACAATTTAATAAAGCATAGGATAAAACAACATAAATACAATTTAATAAAGCATAGGCTAAAACTACATAAATACAATTTAATAAAGCATAGGATAAAACAACATAAATACAATTTAATAAAGCATAGGATAAAACAACATAAATACAATTTAATAAAGCTTAGGATAAAACAACATAAATACAATTTAATAAAGCATATGTTAAAACAACATAAATACAATTAAATAAAGCATAGGATAAAACAACATAAATACAATTTTATAAAGCATAGGATAAAACAACATAAATACAATTTAATAAAGCATATGGTAAACAACATAAATACAATTTAATAAAGCATAGGTTAAAACAACATAAATACAATTTAATAAAGCATAGGTTAAAACAACATAAATACAATTTAATAAAGCATAGGATAAAACAACATAAATAAAATTTAATAAAGCATAGGATAAAACAACGTAAATACAATTTAATAAAGCATAGGATAAAACAACATAAATACAATTTAATAAAGCATAGGATAAAACAACATAAATACAATTTAATAAAGCATAGGATAAAACAACATAAATACAATTTAATAAAGCATAGGTTAAAACAACATAAATGCAATTTAATAAAGCATAGGATAAAACAACATAAATACAATTTAATAAAGCATAGGATAAAACAACATAAATACAATTTAATAAAGCATAGGATAAAACAACATAAATACAATTTAATAAAACATAGGATAAAACAACATAAATAAAATTTAATAAAGCATAGGATAAAACAACATAAATACAATTTAATGAAGCATAGGATAAAACAACATAAATACAATTTAATAAAGCATACGTTAAAACAACATAAATACAATTAAATAAAGCATAGGGTAAAACAACATAAATACAATTTAATAAAGCATAGGTTAAAACAACATAAATACAATTTTATAAAGCATAGGATAAAACAACATAAATACAATTTAATAAAGCATAGGTTAAAACAACATAAATACAATTTAATAAAGCATAGGATAAAACAACATAAATTCAATTTAATAAAGCATAGGATAAAACAGCATAAATACAATTTAATAAAGCATAGGATAAAACAACATAAATACAATTTAATAAAGCATATGTTAAAACAACATAAATACAATTTTATAAAGCATAGGATAAAACAACATAAATACAATTTAATAAAGCATAGGATAAAACAACATAAATACAATTTAATAAAGCATATGTTAAAACAACATAAATACAATTTTATAAAGCATAGGATAAAACAACATAAATATAATTTAATAAAGCATAGGATAAAACAACATAAATACAATTTAATAAAACATAGGATAAAACAACATAAATAAAATTTAATAAAGCATAGGATAAAACAACATAAATAAAATTTAATAAAGCATAGGTTAAAACAACATAAATACAATTTAATAAAGCATAGGATAAAACAACATAAATACAATTTAATAAAGCATAGGATAAAACAACAAAAATACAATTTATAAAGCATAGGATAAAACAACATAAATAAAATTTAATAAAGCATAGGTTAAAACAACATAAATACAATTTAATAAAGCATAGGATAAAACAACATAAATACTTTTTAATAAAGCATAGGATAAAACCATATAAATACAATTTAATAAAGCACAGGATAAAACAACATAAATACAATTTAATAAAGCATAGGATAAAACAACATAAATACAATTTAATAAAGCATAGGTTAAAACAACATAAATACAATTTAATAAAGCATAGGTTAAAACAACATAAATACAATTTAATAAAGCATAGAATAAAACAACATAAATACAATTTAATAAAGCATAGGATAAAACAACATAAATACAATTTAATAAAGCATAGGCTAAAACTACATAAATACAATTTAATAAAGCATAGGATAAAACAACATAAATACAATTTAATAAAGCATAGGATAAAACAACATAAATACAATTTAATAAAGCTTAGGATAAAACAACATAAATACAATTTAATAAAGCATATGTTAAAACAACATAAATACAATTAAATAAAGCATAGGATAAAACAACATAAATACAATTTTATAAAGCATAGGATAAAACAACATAAATACAATTTAATAAAGCATATGGTAAACAACATAAATACAATTTAATAAAGCATAGGTTAAAACAACATAAATACAATTTAATAAAGCATAGGTTAAAACAACATAAATACAATTTAATAAAGCATAGGATAAAACAACATAAATAAAATTTAATAAAGCATAGGATAAAACAACGTAAATACAATTTAATAAAGCATAGGATAAAACAACATAAATACAATTTAATAAAGCATAGGATAAAACAACATAAATACAATTTAATAAAGCATAGGATAAAACAACATAAATACAATTTAATAAAGCATAGGTTAAAACAACATAAATGCAATTTAATAAAGCATAGGATAAAACAACATAAATACAATTTAATAAAGCATAGGATAAAACAACATAAATACAATTTAATAAAGCATAGGATAAAACAACATAAATACAATTTAATAAAACATAGGATAAAACAACATAAATAAAATTTAATAAAGCATAGGATAAAACAACATAAATACAATTTAATGAAGCATAGGATAAAACAACATAAATACAATTTAATAAAGCATACGTTAAAACAACATAAATACAATTAAATAAAGCATAAGGTAAAACAACATAAATACAATTTAATAAAGCATAGGTTAAAACAACATAAATACAATTTTATAAAGCATAGGATAAAACAACATAAATACAATTTAATAAAGCATAGGTTAAAACAACATAAATACAATTTAATAAAGCATAGGATAAAACAACATAAATTCAATTTAATAAAGCATAGGATAAAACAGCATAAATACAATTTAATAAAGCATAGGATAAAACAACATAAATACAATTTAATAAAGCATATGTTAAAACAACATAAATACAATTTTATAAAGCATAGGATAAAACAACATAAATACAATTTAATAAAGCATAGGATAAAACAACATAAATACAATTTAATAAAGCATATGTTAAAACAACATAAATACAATTTTATAAAGCATAGGATAAAACAACATAAATATAATTTAATAAAGCATAGGATGAAACAACATAAATACAATTTAATAAAACATAGGATAAAACAACATAAATAAAATTTAATAAAGCATAGGATAAAACAACATAAATAAAATTTAATAAAGCATAGGTTAAAACAACATAAATACAATTTAATAAAGCATAGGATAAAACAACATAAATACAATTTAATAAAGCATAGGTTAAAACAACATAAATACAATTTAATAAAGCATAGGATAAAACAACATAAATTCAATTTAATAAAGCATAGGATAAAACAACAAAAATACAATTTATAAAGCATAGGATAAAACAACATAAATAAAATTTAATAAAGCATAGGTTAAAACAACATAAATACAATTTAATAAAGCATAGGATAAAACAACATAAATACTTTTTAATAAAGCATAGGATAAAACCATATAAATACAATTTAATAAAGCACAGGATAAAACAACATAAATACAATTTAATAAAGCATAGGATAAAACAACATAAATACAATTTAATAAAGCATAGGTTAAAACAACATAAATACAATTTAATAAAGCATAGGTTAAAACAACATAAATACAATTTAATAAAGCATAGAATAAAACAACATAAATACAATTTAATAAAGCATAGGCTAAAACTACATAAATACAATTTAATAAAGCATAGGATAAAACAACATAAATACAATTTAATAAAGCATAGGATAAAACAACATAAATACAATTTAATAAAGCTTAGGATAAAACAACATAAATACAATTTAATAAAGCATATGTTAAAACAACATAAATACAATTAAATAAAGCATAGGATAAAACAACATAAATACAATTTTATAAAGCATAGGATAAAACAACATAAATACAATTTAATAAAGCATATGGTAAACAACATAAATACAATTTTATAAAGCATAGGATAAAACAACATAAATACAATTTAATAAAGCATAGGATAAAACAACATAAATACAATTTAATAAAGCATATGTTAAAACAACATAAATACAATTTTATAAAGCATAGGATAAAACAACATAAATACAATTTAATAAAGCATAGGACAAAACAACATAAATACAATTTAATAAAACATAGGATAAAACAACATAAATAAAATTTAATAAAGCATAGGATAAAACAACATAAATAAAATTTAATAAAGCATAGGATAAAACAACATAAATAAAATTTAATAAAGCATAGGATAAAACAACATAAATACAATTTAATAAAGCATAGGATAAAACAACATAAATACTTTTTAATAAAGCATAGGATAAAACCACATAAATACTTTTTAATAAAGCATAGGATAAAACCACATAAATACAATTTAATAAAGCACAGGATAAAACAACATAAATACAATTTAATAAAGCATAGGATAAAACAACATAAATACAATTTAATAAAGCATAGGATAAAACAACATAAATACAATTTAATGAAGCATAGGATAAAACAACATAAATACAATTTAATGAAGCATAGGATAAAACAACATAAATACAATTTAATAAAGCATACGTTAAAACAACATAAATACAATTAAATAAAGCATAGGGTAAAACAACATAAATACAATTTAATAAAGCATAGGTTAAAACAACATAAATACAATTTTATAAAGCATAGGATAAAACAACATAAATACAATTTAATAAAGCATAGGTTAAAACAACATAAATACAATTTAATAAAGCATAGGATAAAACAACATAAATTCAATTTAATAAAGCATAGGATAAAACAACATAAATACAATTTAATAAAGCATAGGATAAAACAACATAAATACAATTTAATAAAGCATATGTTAAAACAACATAAATACAATTTAATAAAGCATAGGTTAAAACAACATAAATTCAATTTAATAAAGCATAGGATAAAACAACATAAATACAATTTAATAAAGCATAGGATAAAACAACATAAATACAATTTAATAAAGCATAGGATAAAACAACATAAATACAATTTAATAAAGCATAGGTTAAAACAACATAAATACAATTTAATAAAGCATAGGATAAAACAACATAAATTCAATTTAATAAAGCATAGGATAAAACAACAAAAATACAATTTATAAAGCATAGGATAAAACAACATAAATAAAATTTAATAAAGCATAGGTTAAAACAACATAAATACAATTTAATAAAGCATAGGATAAAACAACATAAATACTTTTTAATAAAGCATAGGATAAAACCACATAAATACAATTTAATAAAGCACAGGATAAAACAACATAAATACAATTTAATAAAGCATAGGATAAAACAACATAAATACAATTTAATAAAGCATAGGTTAAAACAACATAAATACAATTTAATAAAGCATAGGTTAAAACAACATAAATACAATTTAATAAAGCATAGAATAAAACAACATAAATACAATTTAATAAAGCATAGGATAAAACAACATAAATACAATTTAATAAAGCATAGGCTAAAACTACATAAATACAATTTAATAAAGCATAGGATAAAACAACATAAATACAATTTAATAAAGCATAGGATAAAACAACATAAATACAATTTAATAAAGCTTAGGATAAAACAACATAAATACAATTTAATAAAGCATACGTTAAAACAACATAAATACAATTAAATAAAGCATAGGATAAAACAACATAAATACAATTGTATAAAGCATAGGATAAAACAACATAAATACAATTTAATAAAGCATATGGTAAACAACATAAATACAATTTAATAAAGCATAGGTTAAAACAACATAAATACAATTTAATAAAGCATAGGTTAAAACAACATAAATACAATTTAATAAAGCATAGGATAAAACAACATAAATAAAATTTAATAAAGCATAGGATAAAACAACGTAAATACAATTTAATAAAGCATAGGATAAAACAACATAAATACAATTTAATAAAGCATAGGATAAAACAACATAAATACAATTTAATAAAGCATAGGATAAAACAACATAAATACAATTTAAAAAAGCATAGGTTAAAACAACATAAATGCAATTTAATAAAGCATAGGATAAAACAACATAAATACAATTTAATGAAGCATAGGATAAAACAACATAAATACAATTTAATGAAGCATAGGATAAAACAACATAAATACAATTTAATAAAGCATACGTTAAAACAACATAAATACAATTAAATAAAGCATAGGGTAAAACAACATAAATACAATTTAATAAAGCATAGGTTAAAACAACATAAATACAATTTTATAAAGCATAGGATAAAACAACATAAATACAATTTAATAAAGCATAGGTTAAAACAACATAAATACAATTTAATAAAGCATAGGATAAAACAACATAAATTCAATTTAATAAAGCATAGGATAAAACAACATAAATACAATTTAATAAAGCATAGGATAAAACAACATAAATACAATTTAATAAAGCATATGTTAAAACAACATAAATACAATTTTATAAAGCATAGGATAAAACAACATAAATACAATTTAATAAAGCATAGGATAAAACAACATAAATTCAATTTAATAAAGCATAGGATAAAACAACAAAAATACAATTTATAAAGCATAGGATAAAACAACATAAATAAAATTTAATAAAGCATAGGTTAAAACAACATAAATACAATTTAATAAAGCATAGGATAAAACAACATAAATACTTTTTAATAAAGCATAGGATAAAACCATATAAATACAATTTAATAAAGCACAGGATAAAACAACATAAATACAATTTAATAAAGCATAGGATAAAACAACATAAATACAATTTAATAAAGCATAGGTTAAAACAACATAAATACAATTTAATAAAGCATAGGTTAAAACAACATAAATACAATTTAATAAAGCATAGAATAAAACAACATAAATACAATTTAATAAAGCATAGGATAAAACAACATAAATAAAATTTAATAAAGCATAGGATAAAACAACGTAAATACAATTTAATAAAGCATAGGATAAAACAACATAAATACAATTTAATAAAGCATAGGATAAAACAACATAAATACAATTTAATAAAGCATAGGATAAAACAACATAAATACAATTTAATAAAGCATAGGTTAAAACAACATAAATGCAATTTAATAAAGCATAGGATAAAACCACATAAATACAATTTAATAAAACATAGGATAAAACAACATAAATAAAATTTAATAAAGCATAGGATAAAACAACATAAATACAATTTAATGAAGCATAGGATAAAACAACATAAATACAATTTAATAAAGCATACGTTAAAACAACATAAATACAATTAAATAAAGCATAGGGTAAAACAACATAAATACAATTTAATAAAGCATAGGTTAAAACAACATAAATACAATTTTATAAAGCATAGGATAAAACAACATAAATACAATTTAATAAAGCATAGGTTAAAACAACATAAATACAATTTAATAAAGCATAGGATAAAACAACATAAATTCAATTTAATAAAGCATAGGATAAAACAGCATAAATACAATTTAATAAAGCATAGGATAAAACAACATAAATACAATTTAATAAAGCATATGTTAAAACAACATAAATACAATTTTATAAAGCATAGGATAAAACAACATAAATACAATTTAATAAAGCATAGGATAAAACAACATAAATACAATTTAATAAAGCATATGTTAAAACAACATAAATACAATTTTATAAAGCATAGGATAAAACAACATAAATATAATTTAATAAAGCATAGGATAAAACAACATAAATACAATTTAATAAAACATAGGATAAAACAACATAAATAAAATTTAATAAAGCATAGGATAAAACAACATAAATAAAATTTAATAAAGCATAGGTTAAAACAACATAAATACAATTTAATAAAGCATAGGATAAAACAACATAAATACAATTTAATAAAGCATAGGTTAAAACAACATAAATACAATTTAATAAAGCATAGAATAAAACAACATAAATACAATTTAATAAAGCATAGGCTAAAACTACATAAATACAATTTAATAAAGCATAGGATAAAACAACATAAATACAATTTAATAAAGCATAGGATAAAACAACATAAATACAATTTAATAAAGCTTAGGATAAAACAACATAAATACAATTTAATAAAGCATATGTTAAAACAACATAAATACAATTTTATAAAGCATAGGATAAAACAACATAAATACAATTTAATAAAGCATAGGACAAAACAACATAAATACAATTTAATAAAACATAGGATAAAACAACATAAATAAAATTTAATAAAGCATAGGATAAAACAACATAAATAAAATTTAATAAAGCATAGGATAAAACAACATAAATAAAATTTAATAAAGCATAGGATAAAACAACATAAATACAATTTAATAAAGCATAGGATAAAACAACATAAATACTTTTTAATAAAGCATAGGATAAAACCATATAAATACAATTTAATAAAGCACAGGATAAAACAACATAAATACAATTTAATAAAGCATAGGATAAAACAACATAAATACAATTTAATAAAGCATAGGTTAAAACAACATAAATACAATTTAATAAAGCATAGGATAAAACAACATAAATACTTTTTAATAAAGCATATGTTAAAACAACATAAATACAATTTTATAAAGCATAGGATAAAACAACATAAATACAATTTAATAAAGCATAGGACAAAACAACATAAATACAATTTAATAAAACATAGGATAAAACAACATAAATAAAATTTAATAAAGCATAGGATAAAACAACATAAATAAAATTTAATAAAGCATAGGATAAAACAACATAAATAAAATTTAATAAAGCATAGGATAAAACAACATAAATACAATTTAATAAAGCATAGGATAAAACAACATAAATACTTTTTAATAAAGCATAGGATAAAACCACATAAATACTTTTTAATAAAGCATAGGATAAAACCACATAAATACAATTTAATAAAGCACAGGATAAAACAACATAAATACAATTTAATAAAGCATAGGATAAAACAACATAAATACAATTTAATAAAGCATAGGATAAAACAACATAAATACAATTTAATGAAGCATAGGATAAAACAACATAAATACAATTTAATGAAGCATAGGATAAAACAACATAAATACAATTTAATAAAGCATACGTTAAAACAACATAAATACAATTAAATAAAGCATAGGGTAAAACAACATAAATACAATTTAATAAAGCATAGGTTAAAACAACATAAATACAATTTTATAAAGCATAGGATAAAACAACATAAATACAATTTAATAAAGCATAGGTTAAAACAACATAAATACAATTTAATAAAGCATAGGATAAAACAACATAAATTCAATTTAATAAAGCATAGGATAAAACAACATAAATACAATTTAATAAAGCATAGGATAAAACAACATAAATACAATTTAATAAAGCATATGTTAAAACAACATAAATACAATTTTATAAAGCATAGGATAAAACAACATAAATACAATTTAATAAAGCATAGGATAAAACAACATAAATACAATTTAATAAAGCATATGTTAAAACAACATAAATACAATTTTATAAAGCATAGGATAAAACAACATAAATATAATTTAATAAAGCATAGGATAAAACAACATAAATACAATTTAATAAAACATAGGATAAAACAACATAAATAAAATTTAATAAAGCATAGGATAAAACAACATAAATAAAATTTAATAAAGCATAGGTTAAAACAACATAAATACAATTTAATAAAGCATAGGATAAAACAACATAAATTCAATTTAATAAAGCATAGGATAAAACAACATAAATACAATTTAATAAAGCATAGGATAAAACAACATAAATACAATTTAATAAAGCATAGGATAAAACAACATAAATACAATTTAATAAAGCATAGGTTAAAACAACATAAATACAATTTAATAAAGCATAGGATAAAACAACATAAATTCAATTTAATAAAGCATAGGATAAAACAACAAAAATACAATTTATAAAGCATAGGATAAAACAACATAAATAAAATTTAATAAAGCATAGGTTAAAACAACATAAATACAATTTAATAAAGCATAGGATAAAACAACATAAATACTTTTTAATAAAGCATAGGATAAAACCACATAAATACAATTTAATAAAGCACAGGATAAAACAACATAAATACAATTTAATAAAGCATAGGATAAAACAACATAAATACAATTTAATAAAGCATAGGTTAAAACAACATAAATACAATTTAATAAAGCATAGGTTAAAACAACATAAATACAATTTAATAAAGCATAGAATAAAACAACATAAATACAATTTAATAAAGCATAGGATAAAACAACATAAATACAATTTAATAAAGCATAGGCTAAAACTACATAAATACAATTTAATAAAGCATAGGATAAAACAACATAAATACAATTTAATAAAGCATAGGATAAAACAACATAAATACAATTTAATAAAGCTTAGGATAAAACAACATAAATACAATTTAATAAAGCATAGGCTAAAACTACATAAATACAATTTAATAAAGCATAGGATAAAACAACATAAATACAATTTAATAAAGCATCGGACAAAACAACATGAATACAATTTAATAAAGCATAGGATAAAACAACATAAATACAATTTAATAAAGCATAGGCTAAAACTACATAAATACAATTTAATAAAGCATAGGATAAAACAACATAAATACAATTTAATAAAGCATAGGATAAAACAACATAAATACAATTTAATAAAGCTTAGGATAAAACAACATAAATACAATTTAATAAAGCATACGTTAAAACAACATAAATACAATTAAATAAAGCATAGGATAAAACAACATAAATACAATTTTATAAAGCATAGGATAAAACAACATAAATACAATTTAATAAAGCATATGGTAAACAACATAAATACAATTTAATAAAGCATAGGTTAAAACAACATAAATACAATTTAATAAAGCATAGGTTAAAACAACATAAATACAATTTAATAAAGCATAGGATAAAACAACATAAATAAAATTTAATAAAGCATAGGATAAAACAACGTAAATACAATTTAATAAAGCATAGGATAAAACAACATAAATACAATTTAATAAAGCATAGGATAAAACAACATAAATACAATTTAATAAAGCATAGGATAAAACAACATAAATACAATTTAATAAAGCATAGGTTAAAACAACATAAATGCAATTTAATAAAGCATAGGATAAAACAACATAAATACAATTTAATAAAGCTTAGGATAAAACAACATAAATGCAATTTAATAAAGCATAGGATAAAACAACATAAATAAAATTTAATAAAGCATAGGTTAAAACAACATAAATACAATTTAATAAAGCATCGGACAAAACAACATGAATACAATTTAATAAAGCATAGGATAAAACAACATAAATACAATTTAATAAAGCATAGGACAAAACAACATAAATACAATTTAATAAAACATAGGATAAAACAACATAAATAAAATTTAATAAAGCATAGGATAAAACAACATAAATAAAATTTAATAAAGCATAGGATAAAACAACATAAATAAAATTTAATAAAGCATAGGATAAAACAACATAAATACAATTTAATAAAGCATAGGATAAAACAACATAAATAAAATTTAATAAAGCATAGGATAAAACCACATAAATACTTTTTAATAAAGCATAGGATAAAACCACATAAATACAATTTAATAAAGCACAGGATAAAACAACATAAATACAATTTAATAAAGCATAGGATAAAACAACATAAATACAATTTAATAAAGCATAGGATAAAACAACATAAATACAATTTAATGAAGCATAGGATAAAACAACATAAATACAATTTAATGAAGCATAGGATAAAACAACATAAATACAATTTAATAAAGCATACGTTAAAACAACATAAATACAATTAAATAAAGCATAGGGTAAAACAACATAAATACAATTTAATAAAGCATAGGTTAAAACAACATAAATACAATTTTATAAAGCATAGGATAAAACAACATAAATACAATTTAATAAAGCATAGGTTAAAACAACATAAATACAATTTAATAAAGCATAGGATAAAACAACATAAATTCAATTTAATAAAGCATAGGATAAAACAACATAAATACAATTTAATAAAGCATAGGATAAAACAACATAAATACAATTTAATAAAGCATATGTTAAAACAACATAAATACAATTTTATAAAGCATAGGATAAAACAACATAAATACAATTTAATAAAGCATAGGATAAAACAACATAAATACAATTTTATAAAGCATAGGATAAAACAACATAAATATAATTTAATAAAGCATAGGATAAAACAACATAAATACAATTTAATAAAGCATATGTTAAAACAACATAAATACAATTTTATAAAGCATAGGATAAAACAACATAAATATAATTTAATAAAGCATAGGATAAAAGAACATAAATACAATTTAATAAAACATAGGATAAAACAACATAAATAAAATTTAATAAAGCATAGGATAAAACAACATAAATAAAATTTAATAAAGCATAGGTTAAAACAACATAAATACAATTTAATAAAGCATAGGATAAAACAACATAAATTCAATTTAATAAAGCATAGGATAAAACAACATAAATACAATTTAATAAAGCATAGGAAAAAACAACATAAATACAATTTAATAAAGCATAGGATAAAACAACATAAATACAATTTAATAACGCATAGGTTAAAACAACATAAATACAATTTAATAAAGCATAGGATAAAACAACATAAATTCAATTTAATAAAGCATAGGATAAAACAACAAAAATACAATTTATAAAGCATAGGATAAAACAACATAAATAAAATTTAATAAAGCATAGGTTAAAACAACATAAATACAATTTAATAAAGCATAGGATAAAACAACATAAATACTTTTTAATAAAGCATAGGATAAAACCATATAAATACAATTTAATAAAGCACAGGATAAAACAACATAAATACAATTTAATAAAGCATAGGATAAAACAACATAAATACAATTTAATAAAGCATAGGTTAAAACAACATAAATACAATTTAATAAAGCATAGGTTAAAACAACATAAATACAATTTAATAAAGCATAGAATAAAACAACATAAATACAATTTAATAAAGCATAGAATAAAACAACATAAATACAATTTAATAAAGCATAGGCTAAAACTACATAAATACAATTTAATAAAGCATAGGATAAAACAACATAAATACAATTTAATAAAGCATAGGATAAAACAACATAAATACAATTTAATAAAGCTTAGGATAAAACAACATAAATACAATTTAATAAAGCATATGTTAAAACAACATAAATACAATTAAATAAAGCATAGGATAAAACAACATAAATACAATTTTATAAAGCATAGGATAAAACAACATAAATACAATTTAATAAAGCATATGGTAAACAACATAAATACAATTTTATAAAGCATAGGATAAAACAACATAAATACAATTTAATAAAGCATAGGATAAAACAACATAAATACAATTTAATAAAGCATAGGATAAAACAACATAAATACAATTTAATAAAGCATAGGTTAAAACAACATAAATACAATTTAATAAAGCATAGGATAAAACAACATAAATACTTTTTAATAAAGCATAGGATAAAACCATATAAATACAATTTAATAAAGCACAGGATAAAACAACATAAATACAATTTAATAAAGCATAGGATAAAACAACATAAATACAATTTAATAAAGCATAGGTTAAAACAACATAAATACAATTTAATAAAGCATAGGTTAAAACAACATAAATACAATTTAATAAAGCATAGAATAAAACAACATAAATACAATTTAATAAAGCATAGGATAAAACAACATAAATACAATTTAATAAAGCATAGGCTAAAACTACATAAATACAATTTAATAAAGCATAGGATAAAACAACATAAATACAATTTAATAAAGCATAGGATAAAACAACATAAATACAATTTAATAAAGCTTAGGATAAAACAACATAAATACAATTTAATAAAGCATATGTTAAAACAACATAAATACAATTAAATAAAGCATAGGATAAAACAACATAAATACAATTTTATAAAGCATAGGATAAAACAACATAAATACAATTTAATAAAGCATATGGTAAACAACATAAATACAATTTAATAAAGCATAGGTTAAAACAACATAAATACAATTTAATAAAGCATAGGTTAAAACAACATAAATACAATTTAATAAAGCATAGGATAAAACAACATAAATAAAATTTAATAAAGCATAGGATAAAACAACGTAAATACAATTTAATAAAGCATAGGATAAAACAACATAAATACAATTTAATAAAGCATAGGATAAAACAACATAAATACAATTTAATAAAGCATAGGATAAAACAACATAAATACAATTTAATAAAGCATAGGTTAAAACAACATAAATGCAATTTAATAAAGCATAGGATAAAACCACATAAATACAATTTAATAAAACATAGGATAAAACAACATAAATAAAATTTAATAAAGCATAGGATAAAACAACATAAATACAATTTAATGAAGCATAGGATAAAACAACATAAATACAATTTAATAAAGCATACGTTAAAACAACATAAATACAATTAAATAAAGCATAGGGTAAAACAACATAAATACAATTTAATAAAGCATAGGTTAAAACAACATAAATACAATTTTATAAAGCATAGGATAAAACAACATAAATACAATTTAATAAAGCATAGGTTAAAACAACATAAATACAATTTAATAAAGCATAGGATAAAACAACATAAATTCAATTTAATAAAGCATAGGATAAAACAGCATAAATACAATTTAATAAAGCATAGGATAAAACAACATAAATACAATTTAATAAAGCATATGTTAAAACAACATAAATACAATTTTATAAAGCATAGGATAAAACAACATAAATACAATTTAATAAAGCATAGGATAAAACAACATAAATACAATTTAATAAAGCATATGTTAAAACAACATAAATACAATTTTATAAAGCATAGGATAAAACAACATAAATATAATTTAATAAAGCATAGGATAAAACAACATAAATACAATTTAATAAAACATAGGATAAAACAACATAAATAAAATTTAATAAAGCATAGGATAAAACAACATAAATAAAATTTAATAAAGCATAGGTTAAAACAACATAAATACAATTTAATAAAGCATAGGATAAAACAACATAAATACAATTTAATAAAGCATAGGTTAAAACAACATAAATACAATTTAATAAAGCATAGAATAAAACAACATAAATACAATTTAATAAAGCATAGGCTAAAACTACATAAATACAATTTAATAAAGCATAGGATAAAACAACATAAATACAATTTAATAAAGCATAGGATAAAACAACATAAATACAATTTAATAAAGCTTAGGATAAAACAACATAAATACAATTTAATAAAGCATATGTTAAAACAACATAAATACAATTTTATAAAGCATAGGATAAAACAACATAAATACAATTTAATAAAGCATAGGACAAAACAACATAAATACAATTTAATAAAACATAGGATAAAACAACATAAATAAAATTTAATAAAGCATAGGATAAAACAACATAAATAAAATTTAATAAAGCATAGGATAAAACAACATAAATAAAATTTAATAAAGCATAGGATAAAACAACATAAATACAATTTAATAAAGCATAGGATAAAACAACATAAATACTTTTTAATAAAGCATAGGATAAAACCATATAAATACAATTTAATAAAGCACAGGATAAAACAACATAAATACAATTTAATAAAGCATAGGATAAAACAACATAAATACAATTTAATAAAGCATAGGTTAAAACAACATAAATACAATTTAATAAAGCATAGGATAAAACAACATAAATACAATTTAATAAAGCATAGGACAAAACAACATAAATACAATTTAATAAAACATAGGATAAAACAACATAAATAAAATTTAATAAAGCATAGGATAAAACAACATAAATACTTTTTAATAAAGCATAGGATAAAACCACATAAATACAATTTAATAAAGCACAGGATAAAACAACATAAATACAATTTAATAAAGCATAGGATAAAACAACATAAATACTTTTTAATAAAGCATATGTTAAAACAACATAAATACAATTTTATAAAGCATAGGATAAAACAACATAAATACAATTTAATAAAGCATAGGACAAAACAACATAAATACAATTTAATAAAACATAGGATAAAACAACATAAATAAAATTTAATAAAGCATAGGATAAAACAACATAAATAAAATTTAATAAAGCATAGGATAAAACAACATAAATAAAATTTAATAAAGCATAGGATAAAACAACATAAATACAATTTAATAAAGCATAGGATAAAACAACATAAATACTTTTTAATAAAGCATAGGATAAAACCACATAAATACTTTTTAATAAAGCATAGGATAAAACCACATAAATACAATTTAATAAAGCACAGGATAAAACAACATAAATACAATTTAATAAAGCATAGGATAAAACAACATAAATACAATTTAATAAAGCATAGGATAAAACAACATAAATACAATTTAATGAAGCATAGGATAAAACAACATAAATACAATTTAATGAAGCATAGGATAAAACAACATAAATACAATTTAATAAAGCATACGTTAAAACAACATAAATACAATTAAATAAAGCATAGGGTAAAACAACATAAATACAATTTAATAAAGCATAGGTTAAAACAACATAAATACAATTTTATAAAGCATAGGATAAAACAACATAAATACAATTTAATAAAGCATAGGTTAAAACAACATAAATACAATTTAATAAAGCATAGGATAAAACAACATAAATTCAATTTAATAAAGCATAGGATAAAACAACATAAATACAATTTAATAAAGCATAGGATAAAACAACATAAATACAATTTAATAAAGCATATGTTAAAACAACATAAATACAATTTTATAAAGCATAGGATAAAACAACATAAATACAATTTAATAAAGCATAGGATAAAACAACATAAATACAATTTAATAAAGCATATGTTAAAACAACATAAATACAATTTTATAAAGCATAGGATAAAACAACATAAATATAATTTAATAAAGCATAGGATAAAACAACATAAATACAATTTAATAAAACATAGGATAAAACAACATAAATAAAATTTAATAAAGCATAGGATAAAACAACATAAATAAAATTTAATAAAGCATAGGTTAAAACAACATAAATACAATTTAATAAAGCATAGGATAAAACAACATAAATTCAATTTAATAAAGCATAGGATAAAACAACATAAATACAATTTAATAAAGCATAGGATAAAACAACATAAATACAATTTAATAAAGCATAGGATAAAACAACATAAATACAATTTAATAAAGCATAGGTTAAAACAACATAAATACAATTTAATAAAGCATAGGATAAAACAACATAAATTCAATTTAATAAAGCATAGGATAAAACAACAAAAATACAATTTATAAAGCATAGGATAAAACAACATAAATAAAATTTAATAAAGCATAGGTTAAAACAACATAAATACAATTTAATAAAGCATAGGATAAAACAACATAAATACTTTTTAATAAAGCATAGGATAAAACCACATAAATACAATTTAATAAAGCACAGGATAAAACAACATAAATACAATTTAATAAAGCATAGGATAAAACAACATAAATACAATTTAATAAAGCATAGGTTAAAACAACATAAATACAATTTAATAAAGCATAGGTTAAAACAACATAAATACAATTTAATAAAGCATAGAATAAAACAACATAAATACAATTTAATAAAGCATAGGATAAAACAACATAAATACAATTTAATAAAGCATAGGCTAAAACTACATAAATACAATTTAATAAAGCATAGGATAAAACAACATAAATACAATTTAATAAAGCATAGGATAAAACAACATAAATACAATTTAATAAAGCTTAGGATAAAACAACATAAATACAATTTAATAAAGCATACGTTAAAACAACATAAATACAATTAAATAAAGCATAGGATAAAACAACATAAATACAATTTTATAAAGCATAGGATAAAACAACATAAATACAATTTAATAAAGCATATGGTAAACAACATAAATACAATTTAATAAAGCATAGGTTAAAACAACATAAATACAATTTAATAAAGCATAGGTTAAAACAACATAAATACAATTTAATAAAGCATAGGATAAAACAACATAAATAAAATTTAATAAAGCATAGGATAAAACAACGTAAATACAATTTAATAAAGCATAGGATAAAACAACATAAATACAATTTAATAAAGCATAGGATAAAACAACATAAATACAATTTAATAAAGCATAGGATAAAACAACATAAATACAATTTAATAAAGCATAGGTTAAAACAACATAAATGCAATTTAATAAAGCATAGGATAAAACAACATAAATACAATTTAATAAAGCTTAGGATAAAACAACATAAATACAATTTAATAAAGCATAGGATAAAACAACATAAATAAAATTTAATAAAGCATAGGTTAAAACAACATAAATACAATTTAATAAAGCATCGGACAAAACAACATGAATACAATTTAATAAAGCATAGGATAAAACAACATAAATACAATTTAATAAAGCATAGGACAAAACAACATAAATACAATTTAATAAAACATAGGATAAAACAACATAAATAAAATTTAATAAAGCATAGGATAAAACAACATAAATAAAATTTAATAAAGCATAGGATAAAACAACATAAATAAAATTTAATAAAGCATAGGATAAAACAACATAAATACAATTTAATAAAGCATAGGATAAAACAACATAAATAAAATTTAATAAAGCATAGGATAAAACCACATAAATACTTTTTAATAAAGCATAGGATAAAACCACATAAATACAATTTAATAAAGCACAGGATAAAACAACATAAATACAATTTAATAAAGCATAGGATAAAACAACATAAATACAATTTAATAAAGCATAGGATAAAACAACATAAATACAATTTAATGAAGCATAGGATAAAACAACATAAATACAATTTAATGAAGCATAGGATAAAACAACATAAATACAATTTAATAAAGCATACGTTAAAACAACATAAATACAATTAAATAAAGCATAGGGTAAAACAACATAAATACAATTTAATAAAGCATAGGTTAAAACAACATAAATACAATTTTATAAAGCATAGGATAAAACAACATAAATACAATTTAATAAAGCATAGGTTAAAACAACATAAATACAATTTAATAAAGCATAGGATAAAACAACATAAATTCAATTTAATAAAGCATAGGATAAAACAACATAAATACAATTTAATAAAGCATAGGATAAAACAACATAAATACAATTTAATAAAGCATATGTTAAAACAACATAAATACAATTTTATAAAGCATAGGATAAAACAACATAAATACAATTTAATAAAGCATAGGATAAAACAACATAAATACAATTTTATAAAGCATAGGATAAAACAACATAAATATAATTTAATAAAGCATAGGATAAAACAACATAAATACAATTTAATAAAGCATATGTTAAAACAACATAAATACAATTTTATAAAGCATAGGATAAAACAACATAAATATAATTTAATAAAGCATAGGATAAAAGAACATAAATACAATTTAATAAAACATAGGATAAAACAACATAAATAAAATTTAATAAAGCATAGGATAAAACAACATAAATAAAATTTAATAAAGCATAGGTTAAAACAACATAAATACAATTTAATAAAGCATAGGATAAAACAACATAAATTCAATTTAATAAAGCATAGGATAAAACAACATAAATACAATTTAATAAAGCATAGGAAAAAACAACATAAATACAATTTAATAAAGCATAGGATAAAACAACATAAATACAATTTAATAACGCATAGGTTAAAACAACATAAATACAATTTAATAAAGCATAGGATAAAACAACATAAATTCAATTTAATAAAGCATAGGATAAAACAACAAAAATACAATTTATAAAGCATAGGATAAAACAACATAAATAAAATTTAATAAAGCATAGGTTAAAACAACATAAATACAATTTAATAAAGCATAGGATAAAACAACATAAATACTTTTTAATAAAGCATAGGATAAAACCATATAAATACAATTTAATAAAGCACAGGATAAAACAACATAAATACAATTTAATAAAGCATAGGATAAAACAACATAAATACAATTTAATAAAGCATAGGTTAAAACAACATAAATACAATTTAATAAAGCATAGGTTAAAACAACATAAATACAATTTAATAAAGCATAGAATAAAACAACATAAATACAATTTAATAAAGCATAGAATAAAACAACATAAATACAATTTAATAAAGCATAGGCTAAAACTACATAAATACAATTTAATAAAGCATAGGATAAAACAACATAAATACAATTTAATAAAGCATAGGATAAAACAACATAAATACAATTTAATAAAGCTTAGGATAAAACAACATAAATACAATTTAATAAAGCATATGTTAAAACAACATAAATACAATTAAATAAAGCATAGGATAAAACAACATAAATACAATTTTATAAAGCATAGGATAAAACAACATAAATACAATTTAATAAAGCATATGGTAAACAACATAAATACAATTTTATAAAGCATAGGATAAAACAACATAAATACAATTTAATAAAGCATAGGATAAAACAACATAAATACAATTTAATAAAGCATATGTTAAAACAACATAAATACAATTTTATAAAGCATAGGATAAAACAACATAAATACAATTTAATAAAGCATAGGACAAAACAACATAAATACAATTTAATAAAACATAGGATAAAACAACATAAATAAAATTTAATAAAGCATAGGATAAAACAACATATATAAAATTTAATAAAGCATAGGATAAAACAACATAAATAAAATTTAATAAAGCATAGGATAAAACAACATAAATACAATTTAATAAAGCATAGGATAAAACAACATAAATACTTTTTAATAAAGCATAGGATAAAACCACATAAATACTTTTTAATAAAGCATAGGACAAAACCACATAAATACAATTTAATAAAGCACAGGATAAAACAACATAAATACAATTTAATAAAGCATAGGATAAAACAACATAAATACAATTTAATAAAGCATAGGATAAAACAACATAAATACAATTTAATGAAGCATAGGATAAAACAACATAAATACAATTTAATGAAGCATAGGATAAAACAACATAAATACAATTTAATAAAGCATACGTTAAAACAACATAAATACAATTAAATAAAGCATAGGGTAAAACAACATAAATACAATTTAATAAAGCATAGGTTAAAACAACATAAATACAATTTTATAAAGCATAGGATAAAACAACATAAATACAATTTAATAAAGCATAGGATAAAACAACATAAATACAATTTAATAAAGCATATGTTAAAACAACATAAATACAATTTTATAAAGCATAGGATAAAACAACATAAATATAATTTAATAAAGCATAGGATAAAACAACATAAATACAATTTAATAAAACATAGGATAAAACAACATAAATAAAATTTAATAAAGCATAGGATAAAACAACATAAATAAAATTTAATAAAGCATAGGTTAAAACAACATAAATACAATTTAATAAAGCATAGGATAAAACAACATAAATTAAATTTAATAAAGCATAGGATAAAACAACATAAATACAATTTAATAAAGCATAGGATAAAACAACATAAATACAATTTAATAAAGCATAGGATAAAACAACATAAATACAATTTAATAAAGCATAGGTTAAAACAACATAAATACAATTTAATAAAGCATAGGATAAAACAACATAAATTCAATTTAATAAAGCATAGGATAAAACAACAAAAATACAATTTATAAAGCATAGGATAAAACAACATAAATAAAATTTAATAAAGCATAGGTTAAAACAACATAAATACAATTTAATAAAGCATAGGATAAAACAACATAAATACTTTTTAATAAAGCATAGGATAAAACCATATAAATACAATTTAATAAAGCACAGGATAAAACAACATAAATACAATTTAATAAAGCATAGGATAAAACAACATAAATACAATTTAATAAAGCATAGGTTAAAACAACATAAATACAATTTAATAAAGCATAGGTTAAAACAACATAAATACAATTTAATAAAGCATAGAATAAAACAACATAAATACAATTTAATAAAGCATAGGATAAAACAACATAAATACAATTTAATAAAGCATAGGCTAAAACTACATAAATACAATTTAATAAAGCATAGGATAAAACAACATAAATACAATTTAATAAAGCATAGGATAAAACAACATAAATACAATTTAATAAAGCTTAGGATAAAACAACATAAATACAATTTAATAAAGCATATGTTAAAACAACATAAATACAATTAAATAAAGCATAGGATAAAACAACATAAATACAATTTTATAAAGCATAGGATAAAACAACATAAATACAATTTAATAAAGCATATGGTAAACAACATAAATACAATTTAATAAAGCATAGGTTAAAACAACATAAATACAATTTAATAAAGCATAGGTTAAAACAACATAAATACAATTTAATAAAGCATAGGATAAAACAACATAAATAAAATTTAATAAAGCATAGGATAAAACAACGTAAATACAATTTAATAAAGCATAGGATAAAACAACATAAATACAATTTAATAAAGCATAGGATAAAACAACATAAATACAATTTAATAAAGCATAGGATAAAACAACATAAATACAATTTAATAAAGCATAGGTTAAAACAACATAAATGCAATTTAATAAAGCATAGGATAAAACAACATAAATACAATTTAATAAAGCATAGGATAAAACAACATAAATACAATTTAATAAAGCATAGGATAAAACAACATAAATACAATTTAATAAAACATAGGATAAAACAACATAAATAAAATTTAATAAAGCATAGGATAAAACAACATAAATACAATTTAATGAAGCATAGGATAAAACAACATAAATACAATTTAATAAAGCATACGTTAAAACAACATAAATACAATTAAATAAAGCATAGGGTAAAACAACATAAATACAATTTAATAAAGCATAGGTTAAAACAACATAAATACAATTTTATAAAGCATAGGATAAAACAACATAAATACAATTTAATAAAGCATAGGTTAAAACAACATAAATACAATTTAATAAAGCATAGGATAAAACAACATAAATTCAATTTAATAAAGCATAGGATAAAACAACATAAATACAATTTAATAAAGCATATGATAAAACAACATAAATACAATTTAATAAAGCATATGTTAAAACAACATAAATACAATTTTATAAAGCATAGGATAAAACAACATAAATACAATTTAATAAAGCATAGGATAAAACAACATAAATACAATTTAATAAAGCATATGTTAAAACAACATAAATACAATTTTATAAAGCATAGGATAAAACAACATAAATATAATTTAATAAAGCATAGGATAAAACAACATAAATACAATTTAATAAAACATAGGATAAAACAACATAAATAAAATTTAATAAAGCATAGGATAAAACAACATAAATAAAATTTAATAAAGCATAGGTTAAAACAACATAAATACAATTTAATAAAGCATAGGATAAAACAACATAAATACAATTTAATAAAGCATAGGATAAAACAACATAAATACTTTTTAATAAAGCATAGGATAAAACCACATAAATACAATTTAATAAAGCACAGGGTAAAACAACATAAATACAATTTAATAAAGCATAGGATAAAACAACATAAATACAATTTAATAAAGCATAGGATAAAACAACATAAATACAATTTAATAAAGCATAGGATAAAACAACATAAATAAAATTTAATAAAGCATAGGTTAAAACAACATAAATACAATTTAATAAAGCATCGGACAAAACAACATGAATACAATTTAATAAAGCATAGGATAAAACAACATAAATACAATTTAATAAAGCATAGGACAAAACAAAATAAATACAATTTAATAAAGCATATGTTAAAACAACATAAATACAATTTAACAAAGCATAAGATAAAACAACATGAATATAATTTAGTAAAGCATAAGATCAAACAACATGAATACGATTTAATAAAGCATAGGATAAAACAACATAAATACAATTTAATAAAGCATATGTTAAAACAACATAAATACAATTTAATAAAGCATAAGATAAAACAACATGAATATAATTTAGTAAAGCATAAGATAAAACAACATGAATACAATTTAATAAAGCATAGGATAAAACAACATAAATACAATTTAATAAAGCATACGTTAAAACAACATAAATACAATTAAATAAAGCATAGGGTAAAACAACATAAATACAATTTAATAAAGCATAGGTTAAAACAACATAAATACAATTTTATAAAGCATAGGATAAAACAACATAAATGCAATTTAATAAAGCATAGGATAAAACAACATAAATACAATTTAATAAAGCATATGTTAAAACAACATAAATACAATTTTATAAAGCATAGGATAAAACAACATAAATACAATTTAATAAAGCATAGGATAAAACAACATAAATACAATTTAATAAAGCATATGTTAAAACAACATAAATACAATTTTATAAAGCATAGGATAAAACAACATAAATATAATTTAATAAAGCATAGGATAAAACAACATAAATACAATTTAATAAAACATAGGATAAAACAACATAAATAAAATTTAATAAAGCATAGGATAAAACAACATAAATAAAATTTAATAAAGCATAGGTTAAAACAACACAAATACAATTTAATAAAGCATAGGATAAAACAACATAAATTCAATTTAATAAAGCATAGGATAAAACAACATAAATACAATTTAATAAAGCATAGGATAAAACAACATAAATACAATTTAATAAAGCATAGGATAAAACAACATAAATAAAATTTAATAAAGCATAGGTTAAAACAACATAAATACAATTTAATAAAGCATCGGACAAAACAACATGAATACAATTTAATAAAGCATAGGATAAAACAACATAAATACAATTTAATAAAGCATAGGACAAAACAACATAAATACAATTTAATAAAGCATAGGATAAAACAACATAAATATAATTTAATGAAACATAGGATAAACAACATAAATACAATTTAATAAAGCATAGGACAAAACAAAATAAATACAATTTAATAAAGCATATGTTAAAACAACATAAATACAATTTAATAAAGCATAAGATAAAACAACATGAATATAATTTAGTAAAGCATAAGATAAAACAACATGAATACAATTTAATAAAGCATAGGATAAAACAACATAAATACAATTTAATAAAGCATACGTTAAAACAACATAAATACAATTAAATAAAGCATAGGGTAAAACAACATAAATACAATTTAATAAAGCATAGGTTAAAACAACATAAATACAATTTTATAAAGCATAGGATAAAACAACATAAATACAATTTAATAAAGCATAGGATAAAACAACATAAACACAATTTAATAAAACATAGGATAAAACAACATAAATAAAATTTAATAAAGAATAGGATAAAACAACTTAAATAAAATTTAATAAAGCATAGGATAAAACAACATAAATAAAATTTAATAAAGCATAGGATAAAACAACATAAATACAATTTAATAAAGCATAGGATAAAACAACATAAATACTTTTTAATAAAGCATAGGATAAAACCACATAAATACTTTTTAATAAAGCATAGGATAAAACCACATAAATACAATTTAATAAAGCACAGGATAAAACAACATAAATACAATTTAATAAAGCATAGGATAAAACAACATAAATACAATTTAATAAAGCATAGGATAAAACAACATAAATACAATTTAATGAAGCATAGGATAAAACAACATAAATACAATTTAATAAAGCATACGTTAAAACAACATAAATACAATTAAATAAAGCATAGGGTAAAACAACATAAATACAATTTAATAAAGCATAGGTTAAAACAACATAAATACAATTTTATAAAGCATAGGATAAAACAACATAAATACAATTTAATAAAGCATAGGTTAAAACAACATAAATACAATTTAATAAAGCATAGGATAAAACAACATAAATTCAATTTAATAAAGCATAGGATAAAACAACATAAATACAATTTAATAAAGCATAGGATAAAACAACATAAATACAATTTAATAAAGCATATGTTAAAACAACATAAATACAATTTTATAAAGCATAGGATAAAACAACATAAATACAATTTAATAAAGCATAGGATAAAACAACATAAATACAATTTAATAAAGCATATGTTAAAACAACATAAATACAATTTTATAAAGCATAGGATAAAACAACATAAATATAATTTAATAAAGCATAGGATAAAACAACATAAATACAATTTAATAAAACATAGGATAAAACAACATAAATAAAATTTAATAAAGCATAGGATAAAACAACATAAATAAAATTTAATAAAGCATAGGTTAAAACAACATAAATACAATTTAATAAAGCATAGGATAAAACAACATAAATTCAATTTAATAAAGCATAGGATAAAACAACATAAATACAATTTAATAAAGCATAGGATAAAACAACATAAATAAAATTTAATAAAGCATAGGTTAAAACAACATAAATACAATTTAATAAAGCATAGGATAAAACAACATAAATACAATTTAATAAAGCATAGGATAAAACAACATACATACTTTTTAATAAAGCATAGGATAAAACCACATAAATACAATTTAATAAAGCACAGGATAAAACAACATAAATACAATTTAATAAAGCATAGGATAAAACAACATAAATACAATTTAATAAAGCATAGGATAAAACAACATAAATACAATTTAATAAAGCATAGGATAAAACAACATAAATACAATTTTATAAAGCATAGGATAAAACAACATAAATACAATTTAATAAAGCATAGGATAAAACAACATAAATACAATTTAATAAAGCATATGTTAAAACAACATAAATACAATTTTATAAAGCATAGGATAAAACAACATAAATATAATTTAATAAAGCATAGGATAAAACAACATAAATACAATTTAATAAAACATAGGATAAAACAACATAAATAAAATTTAATAAAGCATAGGATAAAACAACATAAATAAAATTTAATAAAGCATAGGTTAAAACAACATAAATACAATTTAATAAAGCATAGGATAAAACAACATAAATTCAATTTAATAAAGCATAGGATAAAACAACATAAATACAATTTAATAAAGCATAGGATAAAACAACATAAATACAATTTAATAAAGCATAGGATAAAACAACATAAATAAAATTTAATAAAGCATAGGTTAAAACAACATAAATACAATTTAATAAAGCATCGGACAAAACAACATGAATACAATTTAATAAAGCATAGGATAAAACAACATAAATACAATTTAATAAAGCATAGGACAAAACAACATAAATACAATTTAATAAAGCATAGGATAAAACAACATAAATATAATTTAATGAAACATAGGATAAACAACATACATACAATTTAATAAAGCATAGGACAAAACAAAATAAATACAATTTAATAAAGCATAGGATAAAACAACATAAATACAATTTAATAAAGCATAGGACAAAACAAAATAAATACAATTTAATAAAGCATATGTTAAAACAACATAAATACAATTTAACAAAGCATAAGATAAAACAACATGAATATAATTTAGTAAAGCATAAGATCAAACAACATGAATACGATTTAATAAAGCATAGGATAAAACAACATAAATACAATTTAATAAAGCATATGTTAAAACAACATAAATACAATTTAATAAAGCATAAGATAAAACAACATGAATATAATTTAGTAAAGCATAAGATAAAACAACATGAATACAATTTAATAAAGCATAGGATAAAACAACATAAATACAATTTAATAAAGCATACGTTAAAACAACATAAATACAATTAAATAAAGCATAGGGTAAAACAACATAAATACAATTTAATAAAGCATAGGTTAAAACAACATAAATACAATTTTATAAAGCATAGGATAAAACAACATAAATACAATTTAATAAAGCATAGGATAAAACAACATAAATACAATTTAATAAAGCATATGTTAAAACAACATAAATACAATTTTATAAAGCATAGGATAAAACAACATAAATACAATTTAATAAAGCATAGGATAAAACAACATAAATACAATTTAATAAAGCATATGTTAAAACAACATAAATACAATTTTATAAAGCATAGGATAAAACAACATAAATATAATTTAATAAAGCATAGGATAAAACAACATAAATACAATTTAATAAAACATAGGATAAAACAACATAAATAAAATTTAATAAAGCATAGGATAAAACAACATAAATAAAATTTAATAAAGCATAGGTTAAAACAACATAAATACAATTTAATAAAGCATCGGACAAAACAACATGAATACAATTTAATAAAGCATAGGATAAAACAACATAAATACAATTTAATAAAGCATAGGACAAAACAACATAAATATAATTTAATGAAACATAGGATAAACAACATAAATACAATTTAATAAAGCATAGGACAAAACAAAATAAATACAATTTAATAAAGCATATGTTAAAACAACATAAATACAATTTAATAAAGCATAAGATAAAACAACATGAATATAATTTAGTAAAGCATAAGATAAAACAACATGAATACAATTTAATAAAGCATAGGATAAAACAACATAAATACAATTTAATAAAGCATACGTTAAAACAACATAAATACAATTAAATAAAGCACAGGGTAAAACAACATAAATACAATTTAATAAAGCATAGGTTAAAACAACATAAATACAATTTTATAAAGCATAGGATAAAACAACATAAATACAATTTAATAAAGCATAGGATAAAACAACATAAACACAATTTAATAAAACATAGGATAAAACAACATAAATAAAATTTAATAAAGCATAGGATAAAACAACTTAAATAAAATTTAATAAAGCATAGGATAAAACAACATAAATAAAATTTAATAAAGCATAGGATAAAACAACATAAGTACAATTTAATAAAGCATAGGATAAAACAACATAAATATAATTTAATGAAACATAGGATAAACAACATAAATACAATTTAATAAAGCATAGGACAAAACAAAATAAATACAATTTAATAAAGCATAGGATAAAACAACATAAATACAATTTAATAAAGCATAGGACAAAACAAAATAAATACAATTTAATAAAGCATATGTTAAAACAACATAAATACAATTTAACAAAGCATAAGATAAAACAACATGAATATAATTTAGTAAAGCATAAGATCAAACAACATGAATACGATTTAATAAAGCATAGGATAAAACAACATAAATACAATTTAATAAAGCATATGTTAAAACAACATAAATACAATTTAATAAAGCATAAGATAAAACAACATGAATATAATTTAGTAAAGCATAAGATAAAACAACATGAATACAATTTAATAAAGCATAGGATAAAACAACATAAATACAATTTAATAAAGCATACGTTAAAACAACATAAATACAATTAAATAAAGCATAGGGTAAAACAACATAAATACAATTTAATAAAGCATAGGTTAAAACAACATAAATACAATTTTATAAAGCATAGGATAAAACAACATAAATACAATTTAATAAAGCATAGGATAAAACAACATAAATACAATTTAATAAAGCATATGTTAAAACAACATAAATACAATTTTATAAAGCATAGGATAAAACAACATAAATACAATTTAATAAAGCATAGGATAAAACAACATAAATACAATTTAATAAAGCATATGTTAAAACAACATAAATACAATTTTATAAAGCATAGGATAAAACAACATAAATATAATTTAATAAAGCATAGGATAAAACAACATAAATACAATTTAATAAAACATAGGATAAAACAACATAAATAAAATTTAATAAAGCATAGGATAAAACAACATAAATAAAATTTAATAAAGCATAGGTTAAAACAACATAAATACAATTTAATAAAGCATCGGACAAAACAACATGAATACAATTTAATAAAGCATAGGATAAAACAACATAAATACAATTTAATAAAGCATAGGACAAAACAACATAAATATAATTTAATGAAACATAGGATAAACAACATAAATACAATTTAATAAAGCATAGGACAAAACAAAATAAATACAATTTAATAAAGCATATGTTAAAACAACATAAATACAATTTAATAAAGCATAAGATAAAACAACATGAATATAATTTAGTAAAGCATAAGATAAAACAACATGAATACAATTTAATAAAGCATAGGATAAAACAACATAAATACAATTTAATAAAGCATACGTTAAAACAACATAAATACAATTAAATAAAGCACAGGGTAAAACAACATAAATACAATTTAATAAAGCATAGGTTAAAACAACATAAATACAATTTTATAAAGCATAGGATAAAACAACATAAATACAATTTAATAAAGCATAGGATAAAACAACATAAACACAATTTAATAAAACATAGGATAAAACAACATAAATAAAATTTAATAAAGCATAGGATAAAACAACTTAAATAAAATTTAATAAAGCATAGGATAAAACAACATAAATAAAATTTAATAAAGCATAGGATAAAACAACATAAATACAATTTAATAAAGCATAGGATAAAACAACATAAATACTTTTTAATAAAGCATAGGATAAAACCACATAAATACTTTTTAATAAAGCATAGGATAAAACCACATAAATACAATTTAATAAAGCACAGGATAAAACAACATAAATACAATTTAATAAAGCATAGGATAAAACAACATAAATACAATTTAATAAAGCATAGGATAAAACAACATAAATACAATTTAATGAAGCATAGGATAAAACAACATAAATACAATTTAATGAAGCATAGGATAAAACAACATAAATACAATTTAATAAAGCATACGTTAAAACAACATAAATACAATTAAATAAAGCATAGGGTAAAACAACATAAATACAATTTAATAAAGCATAGGTTAAAACAACATAAATACAATTTTATAAAGCATAGGATAAAACAACATAAATACAATTTAATAAAGCATAGGTTAAAACAACATAAATACAATTTAATAAAGCATAGGATAAAACAACATAAATTCAATTTAATAAAGCATAGGATAAAACAACATAAATACAATTTAATAAAGCATAGGATAAAACAACATAAATACAATTTAATAAAGCATATGTTAAAACAACATAAATACAATTTTATAAAGCATAGGATAAAACAACATAAATACAATTTAATAAAGCATAGGATAAAACAACATAAATACAATTTAATAAAGCATATGTTAAAACAACATAAATACAATTTTATAAAGCATAGGATAAAACAACATAAATATAATTTAATAAAGCATAGGATAAAACAACATAAATACAATTTAATAAAACATAGGATAAAACAACATAAATAAAATTTAATAAAGCATAGGATAAAACAACATAAATAAAATTTAATAAAGCATAGGTTAAAACAACATAAATACAATTTAATAAAGCATAGGATAAAACAACATAAATTCAATTTAATAAAGCATAGGATAAAACAACATAAATACAATTTAATAAAGCATAGGATAAAACAACATAAATAAAATTTAATAAAGCATAGGTTAAAACAACATAAATACAATTTAATAAAGCATAGGATAAAACAACATAAATACAATTTAATAAAGCATAGGATAAAACAACATACATACTTTTTAATAAAGCATAGGATAAAACAACATAAATACAATTTAATAAAGCACAGGATAAAACAACATAAATACAATTTAATAAAGCATAGGATAAAACAACATAAATACAATTTAATAAAGCATAGGATAAAACAACATAAATACAATTTAATAAAGCATAGGATAAAACAACATAAATACAATTTAATAAAGCATACGTTAAAACAACATAAATACAATTAAATAAAGCATAGGGTAAAACAACATAAATACAATTTAATAAAGCATAGGTTAAAACAACATAAATACAATTTTATAAAGCATAGGATAAAACAACATAAATACAATTTAATAAAGCATAGGTTAAAACAACATAAATACAATTTAATAAAGCATAGGATAAAACAACATAAATACAATTTAATAAAGCATAGGATAAAACAACATACATACTTTTTAATAAAGCATAGGATAAAACCACATAAATACAATTTAATAAAGCATAGGATAAAACAACATAAATTCAATTTAATAAAGCATAGGATAAAACAACATAAATACAATTTAATAAAGCATAGGATAAAACAACATAAATAAAATTTAATAAAGCATAGGTTAAAACAACATAAATACAATTTAATAAAGCATAGGATAAAACAACATAAATACAATTTAATAAAGCATAGGATAAAACAACATACATACTTTTTAATAAAGCATAGGATAAAACCACATAAATACAATTTAATAAAGCACAGGATAAAACAACATAAATACAATTTAATAAAGCATAGGATAAAACAACATAAATACAATTTAATAAAGCATAGGATAAAACAACATAAATACAATTTAATAAAGCATAGGATAAAACAACATAAATACAATTTAATAAAGCATACGTTAAAACAACATAAATACAATTAAATAAAGCATAGGGTAAAACAACATAAATACAATTTAATAAAGCATAGGTTAAAACAACATA
Source organism: Phyllobates terribilis (assembly GCF_046119375.1). Taxonomy (NCBI): domain Eukaryota; kingdom Metazoa; phylum Chordata; class Amphibia; order Anura; family Dendrobatidae; genus Phyllobates; species Phyllobates terribilis. Next base: position 4,336,396 of record NW_027362778.1, read on the forward strand.
AATACAATTTTATAAAGCATAGGATAAAACAACATAAATACAATTTAATAAAGCATAGGATAAAACAACATAAATACAATTTAATAAAGCATATGTTAAAACAACATAAATACAATTTTATAAAGCATAGGATAAAACAACATAAATACAATTTAATAAAGCATAGGATAAAACAACATAAATACAATTTAATAAAGCATATGTTAAAACAACATAAATACAATTTTATAAAGCATAGGATAAAACAACATAAATATAATTTAATAAAGCATAGGATAAAACAACATAAATACAATTTAATAAAACATAGGATAAAACAACATAAATAAAATTTAATAAAGCATAGGATAAAACAACATAAATACAATTTAATAAAGCATAGGATAAAACAACATAAATACAATTTAATAAAGCATACGTTAAAACAACATAAATACAATTTAATAAAGCATAGGATAAAACAACATAAATACAATTTAATAAAGCATAGGATAAAACAACATAAATACAATTTAATAAAGCATAGGATAAAACAACATAAATACAATTTAATAAAGCATACGTTAAAACAACATAAATACAATTAAATAAAGCATAGGGTAAAACAACATAAATACAATTTAATAAAGCATAGGTTAAAACAACATAAATACAATTTTATAAAGCATAGGATAAAACAACATAAATACAATTTAATAAAGCATAGGATAAAACAACATAAATACAATTTAATAAAGCATATGTTAAAACAACATAAATACAATTTTATAAAGCATAGGATAAAACAACATAAATACAATTTAATAAAGCATAGGATAAAACAACATAAATACAATTTAATAAAGCATATGTTAAAACAACATAAATACAATTTTATAAAGCATAGGATAAAACAACATAAATATAATTTAATAAAGCATAGGATAAAACAACATAAATACAATTTAATAAAACATAGGATAAAACAACATAAATAAAATTTAATAAAGCATAGGATAAAACAACATAAATAAAATTTAATAAAGCATAGGTTAAAACAACATAAATACAATTTAATAAAGCATAGGATAAAACAACATAAATTCAATTTAATAAAGCATAGGATAAAACAACATAAATACAATTTAATAAAGCATAGGATAAAACAACATAAATACAATTTAATAAAGCATAGGATAAAACAACATAAATAAAATTTAATAAAGCATAGGTTAAAACAACATAAATACAATTTAATAAAGCATCGGACAAAACAACATGAATACAATTTAATAAAGCATAGGATAAAACAACATAAATACAATTTAATAAAGCATAGGACAAAACAACATAAATACAATTTAATAAAGCATAGGATAAAACAACATAAATATAATTTAATGAAACATAGGATAAACAACATATATACAATTTAATAAAGCATAGGACAAAACAAAATAAATACAATTTAATAAAGCATAGGATAAAACAACATAAATACAATTTAATAAAGCATAGGACAAAACAAAATAAATACAATTTAATAAAGCATATGTTAAAACAACATAAATACAATTTAACAAAGCATAAGATAAAACAACATGAATATAATTTAGTAAAGCATAAGATCAAACAACATGAATAAGATTTAATAAAGCATAGGATAAAACAACATAAATACAATTTAATAAAGCATATGTTAAAACAACATAAATACAATTTAATAAAGCATAAGATAAAACAACATGAATATAATTTAGTAAAGCATAAGATAAAACAACATGAATACAATTTAATAAAGCATAGGATAAAACAACATAAATACAATTTAATAAAGCATACGTTAAAACAACATAAATACAATTAAATAAAGCATAGGGTAAAACAACATAAATACAATTTAATAAAGCATAGGTTAAAACAACATAAATACAATTTTATAAAGCATAGGATAAAACAACATAAATACAATTTAATAAAGCATAGGATAAAACAGCATAAATACAATTTAATAAAGCATATGTTAAAACAACATAAATACAATTTTATAAAGCATAGGATAAAACAACATAAATACAATTTAATAAAGCATAGGATAAAACAACATAAATACAATTTAATAAAGCATATGTTAAAACAACATAAATACAATTTTATAAAGCATAGGATAAAACAACATAAATATAATTTAATAAAGCATAGGTTAAAACAACATAAATACAATTTAATAAAGCATCGGACAAAACAACATGAATACAATTTAATAAAGCATAGGATAAAACAACATAAATACAATTTAATAAAGCATAGGACAAAACAACATAAATACAATTTAATAAAGCATAGGATAAAACAACATAAATATAATTTAATGAAACATAGGATAAACAACATAAATACAATTTAATAAAGCATAGGACAAAACAAAATAAATACAATTTAATAAAGCATATGTTAAAACAACATAAATACAATTTAATAAAGCATAAGATAAAACAACATGAATATAATTTAGTAAAGCATAAGATAAAACAACATGAATACAATTTAATAAAGCATAGGATAAAACAACATAAATACAATTTAATAAAGCATACGTTAAAACAACATAAATGCAATTAAATAAAGCATAGGGTAAAACAACATAAATACAATTTAATAAAGCATAGGTTAAAACAACATAAATACAATTTTATAAAGCATAGGATAAAACAACATAAATACAATTTAATAAAGCATAGGATAAAACAACATAAACACAATTTAATAAAACATAGGATAAAACAACATAAATAAAATTTAATAAAGCATAGGATAAAACAACTTAAATAAAATTTAATAAAGCATAGGATAAAACAACATAAATAAAATTTAATAAAGCATAGGATAAAACAACATAAATACAATTTAATAAAGCATAGGATAAAACAACATAAATACTTTTTAATAAAGCATAGGATAAAACCACATAAATACTTTTTAATAAAGCATAGGATAAAACCACATAAATACAATTTAATAAAGCACAGGATAAAACAACATAAATACAATTTAATAAAGCATAGGATAAAACAACATAAATACAATTTAATAAAGCATAGGATAAAACAACATAAATACAATTTAATGAAGCATAGGATAAAACAACATAAATACAATTTAATGAAGCATAGGATAAAACAACATAAATACAATTTAATAAAGCATACGTTAAAACAACATAAATACAATTAAATAAAGCATAGGGTAAAACAACATAAATACAATTTAATAAAGCATAGGTTAAAACAACATAAATACAATTTTATAAAGCATAGGATAAAACAACATAAATACAATTTAATAAAGCATAGGTTAAAACAACATAAATACAATTTAATAAAGCATAGGATAAAACAACATAAATTCAATTTAATAAAGCATAGGATAAAACAACATAAATACAATTTAATAAAGCATAGGATAAAACAACATAAATACAATTTAATAAAGCATATGTTAAAACAACATAAATACAATTTTATAAAGCATAGGATAAAACAACATAAATACAATTTAATAAAGCATAGGATAAAACAACATAAATACAATTTAATAAAGCATATGTTAAAACAACATAAATACAATTTTATAAAGCATAGGATAAAACAACATAAATATAATTTAATAAAGCATAGGATAAAACAACATAAATACAATTTAATAAAACATAGGATAAAACAACATAAATAAAATTTAATAAAGCATAGGATAAAACAACATAAATAAAATTTAATAAAGCATAGGTTAAAACAACATAAATACAATTTAATAAAGCATAGGATAAAACAACATAAATTCAATTTAATAAAGCATAGGATAAAACAACATAAATACAATTTAATAAAGCATAGGATAAAACAACATAAATAAAATTTAATAAAGCATAGGTTAAAACAACATAAATACAATTTAATAAAGCATAGGATAAAACAACATAAATACAATTTAATAAAGCATAGGATAAAACAACATACATACTTTTTAATAAAGCATAGGATAAAACCACATAAATACAATTTAATAAAGCACAGGATAAAACAACATAAATACAATTTAATAAAGCATAGGATAAAACAACATAAATACAATTTAATAAAGCATAGGATAAAACAACATAAATACAATTTAATAAAGCATAGGATAAAACAACATAAATACAATTTAATAAAGCATACGTTAAAACAACATAAATACAATTAAATAAAGCATAGGGTAAAACAACATAAATACAATTTAATAAAGCATAGGTTAAAACAACATAAATACAATTTTATAAAGCATAGGATAAAACAACATAAATACAATTTAATAAAGCATAGGTTAAAACAACATAAATACAATTTAATAAAGCATAGGATAAAACAACATAAATACAATTTAATAAAGCATAGGATAAAACAACATACATACTTTTTAATAAAGCATAGGATAAAACCACATAAATACAATTTAATAAAGCATAGGATAAAACAACATAAATTCAATTTAATAAAGCATAGGATAAAACAACATAAATACAATTTAATAAAGCATAGGATAAAACAACATAAATAAAATTTAATAAAGCATAGGTTAAAACAACATAAATACAATTTAATAAAGCATAGGATAAAACAACAGAAATACAATTTAATAAAGCATAGGATAAAACAACATACATACTTTTTAATAAAGCATAGGATAAAACCACATAAATACAATTTAATAAAGCACAGGATAAAACAACATAAATACAATTTAATAAAGCATAGGATAAAACAACATAAATACAATTTAATAAAGCATAGGATAAAACAACATAAATACAATTTAATAAAGCATAGGATAAAACAACATAAATACAATTTAATAAAGCATACGTTAAAACAACATAAATACAATTAAATAAAGCATAGGGTAAAACAACATAAATACAATTTAATAAAGCATAGGTTAAAACAACATAAATACAATTTTATAAAGCATAGGATAAAACAACATAAATACAATTTAATAAAGCATAGGTTAAAACAACATAAATACAATTTAATAAAGCATAGGATAAAACAACATAAATACAATTTAATAAAGCTTAGGATAAAACAACATAAATACAATTTAATAAAGCATACGTTAAAACAACATAAATACAATTAAATAAAGCATAGGATAAAACAACATAAATACAATTTTATAAAGCATAGGCTAAAACTACATAAATACAATTTAATAAAGCATAGGATAAAACAACATAAATACAATTTAATAAAGCATAGGATAAAACAACATAAATACAATTTAATAAAGCATAGGATAAAACAACATAAATAAAATTTAATAAAGCATAGGTTAAAACAACATAAATACAATTTAATAAAGCATAGGATAAAACAACATAAATACAATTTAATAAAGCATAGGATAAAACAACATACATACTTTTTAATAAAGCATAGGATAAAACCACATAAATACAATTTAATAAAGCACAGGATAAAACAACATAAATACAATTTAATAAAGCATAGGATAAAACAACATAAATACAATTTAATAAAGCATAGGATAAAACAACATAAATACAATTTAATAAAGCATAGGATAAAACAACATAAATACAATTTAATAAAGCATACGTTAAAACAACATAAATAGAATTAAATAAAGCATAGGGTAAAACAACATAAATACAATTTAATAAAGCATAGGTTAAAACAACATAAATACAATTTTATAAAGCATAGGATAAAACAACATAAATAAAATTTAATAAAGCATAGGTTAAAACAACATAAATACAATTTAATAAAGCATAGGATAAAACAACATAAATACAATTTAATAAAGCATAGGATAAAACAACATACATACTTTTTAATAAAGCATAGGATAAAACCACATAAATACAATTTAATAAAGCATAGGATAAAACAACATAAATTCAATTTAATAAAGCATAGGATAAAACAACATAAATACAATTTAATAAAGCATAGGATAAAACAACATAAATAAAATTTAATAAAGCATAGGTTAAAACAACATAAATACAATTTAATAAAGCATAGGATAAAACAACATAAATACAATTTAATAAAGCATAGGATAAAACAACATACATACTTTTTAATAAAGCATAGGATAAAACCACATAAATACAATTTAATAAAGCACAGGATAAAACAACATAAATACAATTTAATAAAGCATAGGATAAAACAACATAAATACAATTTAATAAAGCATAGGATAAAACAACATAAATACAATTTAATAAAGCATAGGATAAAACAACATAAATACAATTTAATAAAGCATACGTTAAAACAACATAAATACAATTAAATAAAGCATAGGGTAAAACAACATAAATACAATTTAATAAAGCATAGGTTAAAACAACATAAATACAATTTTATAAAGCATAGGATAAAACAACATAAATACAATTTAATAAAGCATAGGTTAAAACAACATAAATACAATTTAATAAAGCATAGGATAAAACAACATAAATACAATTTAATAAAGCTTAGGATAAAACAACATAAATACAATTTAATAAAGCATAGGATAAAACAACATAAATACAATTTAATAAAGCATAGGATAAAACAACATAAATACAATTTAATAAAGCTTAGGATAAAACAACATAAATACAATTTAATAAAGCATATGTTAAAACAACATAAATACAATTAAATAAAGCATAGGATAAAACAACATAAATACAATTTTATAAAGCATAGGCTAAAACTACATAAATACAATTTAATAAAGCATAGGATAAAACAACATAAATACAATTTAATAAAGCATAGGATAAAACAACATAAATACAATTTAATAATGCTTAGGATAAAACAACATAAATACAATTTAATAAAGCATACGTTAAAACAACATAAATACAATTAAATAAAGCATAGGATAAAACAACATAAATACAATTTTATAAAGCATAGGATAAAACAACATAAATACAATTTAATAAAGCATATGGTAAACAACATAAATACAATTTAATAAAGCATAGGTTAAAACAACATAAATACAATTTAATAAAGCATAGGTTAAAACAACATAAATACAATTTAATAAAGCATAGGATAAAACAACATAAATAAAATTTAATAAAGCATAGGATAAAACAACGTAAATACAATTTAATAAAGCATAGGATAAAACAACATAAATACAATTTAATAAAGCATAGGATAAAACAACATAAATACAATTTAATAAAGCATAGGATAAAACAACATACATACTTTTTAATAAAGCATAGGATAAAACCACATAAATACAATTTAATAAAGCATAGGATAAAACAACATAAATTCAATTTAATAAAGCATAGGATAAAACAACATAAATACAATTTAATAAAGCATAGGATAAAACAACATAAATAAAATTTAATAAAGCATAGGTTAAAACAACATAAATACAATTTAATAAAGCATAGGATAAAACAACAGAAATACAATTTAATAAAGCATAGGATAAAACAACATACATACTTTTTAATAAAGCATAGGATAAAACCACATAAATACAATTTAATAAAGCACAGGATAAAACAACATAAATACAATTTAATAAAGCATAGGATAAAACAACATAAATACAATTTAATAAAGCATAGGATAAAACAACATAAATACAATTTAATAATGCTTAGGATAAAACAACATAAATACAATTTAATAAAGCATACGTTAAAACAACATAAATACAATTAAATAAAGCATAGGATAAAACAACATAAATACAATTTTATAAAGCATAGGATAAAACAACATAAATACAATTTAATAAAGCATATGGTAAACAACATAAATACAATTTAATAAAGCATAGGTTAAAACAACATAAATACAATTTAATAAAGCATAGGTTAAAACAACATAAATACAATTTAATAAAGCATAGGATAAAACAACATAAATAAAATTTAATAAAGCATAGGATAAAACAACGTAAATACAATTTAATAAAGCATAGGATAAAACAACATAAATACAATTTAATAAAGCATAGGATAAAACAACATAAATACAATTTAATAAAGCATAGGATAAAACAACATACATACTTTTTAATAAAGCATAGGATAAAACCACATAAATACAATTTAATAAAGCATAGGATAAAACAACATAAATTCAATTTAATAAAGCATAGGATAAAACAACATAAATACAATTTAATAAAGCATAGGATAAAACAACATAAATAAAATTTAATAAAGCATAGGTTAAAACAACATAAATACAATTTAATAAAGCATAGGATAAAACAACAGAAATACAATTTAATAAAGCATAGGATAAAACAACATACATACTTTTTAATAAAGCATAGGATAAAACCACATAAATACAATTTAATAAAGCACAGGATAAAACAACATAAATAAAATTTAATAAAGCATAGGATAAAACAACATAAATACAATTTAACAAAGCATAGGATAAAACAACATAAATACAATTTAATAAAGCATAGGATAAAACAACATAAATACAATTTAATAAAGCATACGTTAAAACAACATAAATACAATTAAATAAAGCATAGGGTAAAACAACATAAATACAATTTAATAAAGCATAGGTTAAAACAACATAAATACAATTTTATAAAGCATAGGATAAAACAACATAAATACAATTTAATAAAGCATAGGTTAAAACAACATAAATACAATTTAATAAAGCATAGGATAAAACAACATAAATACAATTTAATAAAGCTTAGGATAAAACAACATAAATACAATTTAATAAAGCATACGTTAAAACAACATAAATACAATTAAATAAAGCATAGGATAAAACAACATAAATACAATTTTATAAAGCATAGGCTAAAACTACATAAATACAATTTAATAAAGCATAGGATAAAACAACATAAATACAATTTAATAAAGCATAGGATAAAACAACATAAATACAATTTAATAAAGCATAGGATAAAACAACATAAATAAAATTTAATAAAGCATAGGTTAAAACAACATAAATACAATTTAATAAAGCATAGGATAAAACAACATAAATACAATTTAATAAAGCATAGGATAAAACAACATACATACTTTTTAATAAAGCATAGGATAAAACCACATAAATACAATTTAATAAAGCACAGGATAAAACAACATAAATACAATTTAATAAAGCATAGGATAAAACAACATAAATACAATTTAATAAAGCATAGGATAAAACAACATAAATACAATTTAATAAAGCATAGGATAAAACAACATAAATACAATTTAATAAAGCATACGTTAAAACAACATAAATAGAATTAAATAAAGCATAGGGTAAAACAACATAAATACAATTTAATAAAGCATAGGTTAAAACAACATAAATACAATTTTATAAAGCATAGGATAAAACAGCATAAATAAAATTTAATAAAGCATAGGTTAAAACAACATAAATACAATTTAATAAAGCATAGGATAAAACAACATAAATACAATTTAATAAAGCATAGGATAAAACAACATACATACTTTTTAATAAAGCATAGGATAAAACCACATAAATACAATTTAATAAAGCATAGGATAAAACAACATAAATTCAATTTAATAAAGCATAGGATAAAACAACATAAATACAATTTAATAAAGCATAGGATAAAACAACATAAATAAAATTTAATAAAGCATAGGTTAAAACAACATAAATACAATTTAATAAAGCATAGGATAAAACAACATAAATACAATTTAATAAAGCATAGGATAAAACAACATACATACTTTTTAATAAAGCATAGGATAAAACCACATAAATACAATTTAATAAAGCACAGGATAAAACAACATAAATACAATTTAATAAAGCATAGGATAAAACAACATAAATACAATTTAATAAAGCATAGGATAAAACAACATAAATACAATTTAATAAAGCATAGGATAAAACAACATAAATACAATTTAATAAAGCATACGTTAAAACAACATAAATACAATTAAATAAAGCATAGGGTAAAACAACATAAATACAATTTAATAAAGCATAGGTTAAAACAACATAAATACAATTTTATAAAGCATAGGATAAAACAACATAAATACAATTTAATAAAGCATAGGTTAAAACAACATAAATACAATTTAATAAAGCATAGGATAAAACAACATAAATACAATTTAATAAAGCTTAGGATAAAACAACATAAATACAATTTAATAAAGCATATGTTAAAACAACATAAATACAATTAAATAAAGCATAGGATAAAACAACATAAATACAATTTTATAAAGCATAGGCTAAAACTACATAAATACAATTTAATAAAGCATAGGATAAAACAACATAAATACAATTTAATAAAGCATAGGATAAAACAACATAAATACAATTTAATAATGCTTAGGATAAAACAACATAAATACAATTTAATAAAGCATACGTTAAAACAACATAAATACAATTAAATAAAGCATAGGATAAAACAACATAAATACAATTTTATAAAGCATAGGATAAAACAACATAAATACAATTTAATAAAGCATATGGTAAACAACATAAATACAATTTAATAAAGCATAGGTTAAAACAACATAAATACAATTTAATAAAGCATAGGTTAAAACAACATAAATACAATTTAATAAAGCATAGGATAAAACAACATAAATAAAATTTAATAAAGCATAGGATAAAACAACGTAAATACAATTTAATAAAGCATAGGATAAAACAACATAAATACAATTTAATAAAGCATAGGATAAAACAACATAAATACAATTTAATAAAGCATAGGTTAAAACAACATAAATGCAATTTAATAAAGCATAGGATAAAACAACATAAATACAATTTAATAAAGCATAGGATAAAACAACATAAATAAAATTTAATAAAGCATAGGTTAAAACAACATAAATACAATTTAATAAAGCATCGGACAAAACAACATGAATACAATTTAATAAAGCATACGTTAAAACAACATAAATACAATTAAATAAAGCATAGGATAAAACAACATAAATACAATTTTATAAAGCATAGGCTAAAACTACATAAATACAATTTAATAAAGCATAGGATAAAACAACATAAATACAATTTAATAAAGCATAGGATAAAACAACATAAATACAATTTAATAAAGCTTAGGATAAAACAACATAAATACAATTTAATAAAGCATACGTTAAAACAACATAAATACAATTAAATAAAGCATAGGATAAAACAACATAAATACAATTTTATAAAGCATAGGATAAAACAACATAAATACAATTTAATAAAGCATATGGTAAACAACATAAATACAATTTAATAAAGCATAGGTTAAAACAACATAAATACAATTTAATAAAGCATAGGTTAAAACAACATAAATATAATTTAATAAAGCATAGGATAAAACAACATAAATAAAATTTAATAAAGCATAGGATAAAACAACGTAAATACAATTTAATAAAGCATAGGATAAAACAACATAAATACAATTTAATAAAGCATAGGATAAAACAACATAAATACAATTTAATAAAGCATCGGACAAAACAACATGAATACAATTTAATAAAGCATACGTTAAAACAACATAAATACAATTAAATAAAGCATAGGGTAAAACAACATAAATACAATTTAATAAAGCATAGGTTAAAACAACATAAATACAATTTTATAAAGCATAGGATAAAACAACATAAATACAATTTAATAAAGCATAGGATAAAACAACATAAATACAATTTAATAAAACATAGGATAAAACAACATAAATAAAATTTAATAAAGCATAGGATAAAACAACATAAATACAATTTAATGAAGCATAGGATAAAACAACATAAATACAATTTAATAAAGCATACGTTAAAACAACATAAATACAATTAAATAAAGCATAGGGTAAAACAACATAAATACAATTTAATAAAGCATAGGTTAAAACAACATAAATACAATTTTATAAAGCATAGGATAAAACAACATAAATACAATTTAATAAAGCATAGGTTAAAACAACATAAATACAATTTAATAAAGCATAGGATAAAACAACATAAATTCAATTTAATAAAGCATAGGATAAAACAACATAAATACAATTTAATAAAGCATAGGATAAAACAACATAAATACAATTTAATAAAGCATATGTTAAACAACATAAATACAATTTTATAAAGCATAGGATAAAACAACATAAATACAATTTAATAAAGCATAGGATAAAACAACATAAATACAATTTAATAAAGCATATGTTAAAACAACATAAATACAATTTTATAAAGCATAGGATAAAACAACATAAATATAATTTAATAAAGCATAGGATAAAACAACATAAATACAATTTAATAAAACATAGGATTAAACAACATAAATAAAATTTAATAAAGCATAGGATAAAACAACATAAATAAAATTTAATAAAGCATAGGTTAAAACAACATAAATACAATTTAATAAAGCATAGGATAAAACAACATAAATTCAATTTAATAAAGCATAGGATAAAACAACATAAATACAATTTAATAAAGCATAGGATAAAACAACATAAATAAAATTTAATAAAGCATAGGTTAAAACAACATAAATACAATTTAATAAAGCATAGGATAAAACAACATAAATACAATTTAATAAAGCATAGGATAAAACAACATAAATACTTTTTAATAAAGCATAGGATAAAACCACAAAAATACAATTTAATAAAGCACAGGGTAAAACAACATAAATACAATTTAATAAAGCATAGGATAAAACAACATAAATACAATTTAATAAAGCATAGGATAAAACAACATAAATACAATTTAATAAAGCATAGGATAAAACAACATAAATAAAATTTAATAAAGCATAGGTTAAAACAACATAAATAAAATTTAATAAAGCATCAGACAAAACAACATGAATACAATTTAATAAAGCATAGGATAAAACAACATAAATACAATTTAATAAAGCATAGGACAAAACAACATAAATACAATTTAATAAAGCATAGGATAAAACAACATAAATATAATTTAATGAAACATAGGATAAACAACATAAATACAATTTAATAAAGCATAGGACAAAACAAAATAAATACAATTTAATAAAGCATATGTTAAAACAACATAAATACAATTTAATAAAGCATAAGATAAAACAACATGAATATAATTTAGTAAAGCATAAGATAAAACAACATGAATACAATTTAATAAAGCATAGGATAAAACAACATAAATACAATTTAATAAAGCATATGTTAAAACAACATAAATACAATTTAATAAAGCATAAGATAAAACAACATGAATATAATTTAGTAAAGCATAAGATAAAACAATATGAATACAATTTAATAAAGCATAGGATAAAACAATATAAATACAATTTAATAAAGCATACGTTAAAACAACATAAATACAATTAAATAAAGCATAGGGTAAAACAACATAAATACAATTTAATAAAGCATAGGTTAAAACAACATAAATACAATTTTATAAAGCATAGGATAAAACAACATAAATACAATTTAATAAAGCATAGGATAAAACAACATAAATACAATTTAATAAAACATAGGATAAAACAACATAAATAAAATTTAATAAAGCATAGGATAAAACAACATAAATAAAATTTAATAAAGCATAGGTTAAAACAACATAAATACAATTTAATAAAGCATAGGATAAAACAACATAAATACAATTTAATAAAGCATAGGATAAAACAACATAAATACAATTTAATAAAACATAGGATAAAACAACATAAATACAATTTAATAAAGCATAGGATAAAACAACATAAATACAATTTAATAAAGCATACGTTAAAACAACATAAATACAATTAAATAAAGCATAGGGTAAACAACATAAATACAATTTAATAAAGCATAGGTTAAAACAACATAAATACAATTTTATAAAGCATAGGATAAAACAACATGAATACAATTTAATAAAGCATAGGTTAAAACAACATAAATACAATTTAATAAAGCATAGGATAAAACAACATAAATACAATTTAATAAAGCATAGGATAAAACAACATAAATACAATTTAATAAAGCATAGGATAAAACAACATAAATACAATTTAATAAAGCATACGTTAAAACAACATAAATACAATTAAATAAAGCATAGGGTAAAACAACATAAATACAATTTAATAAGGCATAGGTTAAAACAACATAAATACAATTTTATAAAGCATAGGATAAAACAACATTAATACAATTTAATAAAGCATAGGTTAAAACAACATAAATACAATTTAATAAAGCATAGGATAAAACAACATAAATTCAGTTTAATAAAGCATTGGATAAAACAACATAAATACAATTTAATAAAGCATCGGACAAAACAACATGAATACAATTTAATAAAGCATAGGATAAAACAACATAAATACAATTTAATAAAGCATAGGACAAAACAACATAAATACAATTTAATAAAGCATAGGATAAAACAACATAAATATAATTTAATAAAGCATAGGATAAAACAACATAAATACAATTTAATAAAGCATAGGATAAAACAACATAAATACTTTTTAATAAAGCATAGGATAAAACCACATAAATACAATTTAATAAAGCACAGGGTAAAACAACATAAATACAATTTAATAAAGCATAGGATAAAACAACATAAATACAATTTAATAAAGCATAGGATAAAACAACATAAATACAATTTAATAAAGCATAGGATAAAACAACATAAATAAAATTTAATAAAGCATAGGTTAAAACAACATAAATAAAATTTAATAAAGCATCAGACAAAACAACATGAATACAATTTAATAAAGCATAGGATAAAACAACATAAATACAATTTAATAAAGCATAGGACAAAACAACATAAATACAATTTAATAAAGCATAGGATAAAACAACATAAATATAATTTAATGAAACATAGGATAAACAACATAAATACAATTTAATAAAGCATAGGACAAAACAAAATAAATACAATTTAATAAAGCATATGTTAAAACAACATAAATACAATTTAATAAAGCATAAGATAAAACAACATGAATATAATTTAGTAAAGCATAAGATAAAACAACATGAATACAATTTAATAAAGCATAGGATAAAACAACATAAATACAATTTAATAAAGCATATGTTAAAACAACATAAATACAATTTAATAAAGCATAAGATAAAACAACATGAATATAATTTAGTAAAGCATAAGATAAAACAATATGAATACAATTTAATAAAGCATAGGATAAAACAATATAAATACAATTTAATAAAGCATACGTTAAAACAACATAAATACAATTAAATAAAGCATAGGGTAAAACAACATAAATACAATTTAATAAAGCATAGGTTAAAACAACATAAATACAATTTTATAAAGCATAGGATAAAACAACATAAATACAATTTAATAAAGCATAGGATAAAACAACATAAATACAATTTAATAAAACATAGGATAAAACAACATAAATAAAATTTAATAAAGCATAGGATAAAACAACATAAATAAAATTTAATAAAGCATAGGTTAAAACAACATAAATACAATTTAATAAAGCATAGGATAAAACAACATAAATACAATTTAATAAAGCATAGGATAAAACAACATAAATACAATTTAATAAAACATAGGATAAAACAACATAAATACAATTTAATAAAGCATAGGATAAAACAACATAAATACAATTTAATAAAGCATACGTTAAAACAACATAAATACAATTAAATAAAGCATAGGGTAAACAACATAAATACAATTTAATAAAGCATAGGTTAAAACAACATAAATACAATTTTATAAAGCATAGGATAAAACAACATGAATACAATTTAATAAAGCATAGGTTAAAACAACATAAATACAATTTAATAAAGCATAGGATAAAACAACATAAATACAATTTAATAAAGCATAGGATAAAACAACATAAATACAATTTAATAAAGCATAGGATAAAACAACATAAATACAATTTAATAAAGCATACGTTAAAACAACATAAATACAATTAAATAAAGCATAGGGTAAAACAACATAAATACAATTTAATAAGGCATAGGTTAAAACAACATAAATACAATTTTATAAAGCATAGGATAAAACAACATTAATACAATTTAATAAAGCATAGGTTAAAACAACATAAATACAATTTAATAAAGCATAGGATAAAACAACATAAATTCAGTTTAATAAAGCATTGGATAAAACAACATAAATACAATTTAATAAAGCATCGGACAAAACAACATGAATACAATTTAATAAAGCATAGGATAAAACAACATAAATACAATTTAATAAAGCATAGGAAAAAACAACATAAATACAATTTAATAAAGCATAGGATAAAACAACATAAATATAATTTAATAAAGCATAGGATAAAACAACATAAATACAATTTAATAAAGCATAGGATAAAACAACATAAATACTTTTTAATAAAGCATAGGATAAAACCACATAAATACAATTTAATAAAGCACAGGGTAAAACAACATAAATACAATTTAATAAAGCATAGGATAAAACAACATAAATACAATTTAATAAAGCATAGGATAAAACAACATAAATACAATTTAATAAAGCATAGGATAAAACAACATAAATAAAATTTAATAAAGCATAGGTTAAAACAACATAAATACAATTTAATAAAGCATCGGACAAAACAACATGAATACAATTTAATAAAGCATAGGATAAAACAACATAAATACAATTTAATAAAGCATAGGACAAAACAACATAAATACAATTTAATAAAGCATAGGATAAAACAACATAAATATAATTTAATGAAACATAGGATAAACAACATAAATACAATTTAATAAAGCATAGGACAAAACAAAATAAATACAATTTAATAAAGCATATGTTAAAACAACATAAATACAATTTAATAAAGCATAAGATAAAACAACATGAATATAATTTAGTAAAGCATAAGATAAAACAACATGAATACAATTTAATAAAGCATAGGATAAAACAACATAAATACTTTTTAATAAAGCATAGGATAAAACCACATAAATACAATTTAATAAAGCACAGGGTAAAACAACATAAATACAATTTAATAAAGCATAGGATAAAACAACATAAATACAATTTAATAAAGCATAGGATAAAACAACATAAATACAATTTAATAAAGCATAGGATAAAACAACATAAATAAAATTTAATAAAGCATAGGTTAAAACAACATAAATACAATTTAATAAAGCATCGGACAAAACAACATGAATACAATTTAATAAAGCATAGGATAAAACAACATAAATACAATTTAATAAAGCATAGGACAAAACAACATAAATACAATTTAATAAAGCATAGGATAAAACAACATAAATATAATTTAATGAAACATAGGATAAACAACATAAATACAATTTAATAAAGCATAGGACAAAACAAAATAAATACAATTTAATAAAGCATATGTTAAAACAACATAAATACAATTTAATAAAGCATAAGATAAAACAACATGAATATAATTTAGTAAAGCATAAGATAAAACAACATGAATACAATTTAATAAAGCATAGGATAAAACAACATAAATACAATTTAATAAAGCATATGTTAAAACAACATAAATACAATTTAATAAAGCATAAGATAAAACAACATGAATATAATTTAGTAAAGCATAAGATAAAACAATATGAATACAATTTAATAAAGCATAGGATAAAACAACATAAATACGATTTAATAAAGCATACGTTAAAACAACATAAATACAATTAAATAAAGCATAGGGTAAAACAACATAAATACAATTTAATAAAGCATAGGTTAAAACAACATAAATACAATTTTATAAAGCATAGGATAAAACAACATAAATACAATTTAATAAAGCATAGGATAAAACAACATAAATACAATTTAATAAAACATAGGATAAAACAACATAAAAAAATTTAATAAAGCATAGGATAAAACAACATAAATAAAATTTAATAAAGCATAGGTTAAAACAACATAAATACAATTTAATAAAGCATAGGATAAAACAACATAAATACAATTTAATAAAGCATAGGATAAAACAACATAAATACAATTTAATAAAACATAGGATAAAACAACATAAATACAATTTAATAAAGCATAGGATAAAACAACATAAATAAAATTTAATAAAGCATAGGTTAAAACAACATAAATACAATTTAATAAAGCATAGGATAAAACAACATAAATACAATTTAGTAAAGCATAGGATAAAACAACATAAATACAATTTTATAAAGCATAGGATAAAACAACATAAATACAATTTAATAAAGCATAGGTTAAAACAACATAAATACAATTAAATAAAGCATAGGATAAAACAACATAAATACAATTTTATAAAGCATAGGTTAAAACAACATAAATACAATTTTATAAAGCATAGGATAAAAGAACATAAATACAATTTAATAA
Source organism: Phyllobates terribilis (assembly GCF_046119375.1). Classification (NCBI taxonomy): domain Eukaryota; kingdom Metazoa; phylum Chordata; class Amphibia; order Anura; family Dendrobatidae; genus Phyllobates; species Phyllobates terribilis. The sequence continues at coordinate 4,354,937 of NW_027362778.1, forward strand.
AGCATAGGTTAAAACAACATAAATACAATTTAATAAAGCATAGGATAAAACAACATAAATTCAATTTAATAAAGCATAGGATAAAACAACATAAATACAATTTAATAAAGCATAGGATAAAACAACATAAATACAATTTAATAAAGCATAGGATAAAACAACATAAATACAATTTAATAAAGCATACGTTAAAACAACATAAATACAATTAAATAAAGCATAGGATAAAACAACATAAATACAATTTAATAAAGCATAGGTTAAAACAACATAAATACAATTTTATAAAGCATAGGATAAAACAACATAAATACAATTTAATAAAGCATAGGTTAAAACAACATAAATACAATTTAATAAAGCATAGGATAAAACAACATAAATTCAATTTAATAAAGCATAGGATAAAACCACATAAATACAATTTAATAAAGCACAGGGTAAAACAACATAAATACAATTTAATAAAGCATAGGATAAAACAACATAAATACAATTTAATAAAGCATAGGATAAAACAACATAAATACAATTTAATAAAGCATAGGATAAAACAACATAAATACAATTTAATAAAGCATACGTTAAAACAACATAAATACAATTAAATAAAGCATAGGGTAAACAACATAAATACAATTTAATAAAGCATAGGTTAAAACAACATAAATACAATTTTATAAAGCATAGGATAAAACAACATAAATACAATTTAATAAAGCATAGGTTAAAACAACATAAATACAATTTAATAAAGCATAGGATAAAACAACATAAATACAATTTAATAAAGCATAGAATAAAACAACATAAATACAATTTAATAAAGCATAGGATAAAACAACATAAATACAATTTAATAAAGCATACGTTAAAACAACATAAATACAATTTAATAAAGCATAGGATAAAACAACATAAATATAATTTAATGAAACATAGGATAAACAACATAAATACAATTTAATAAAGCATAGGACAAAACAAAATAAATACAATTTAATAAAGCATATGTTAAAACAACATAAATACAATTTAATAAAGCATAAGATAAAACAACATGAATATAATTTAGTAAAGCATAAGATAAAACAACATGAATACAATTTAATAAAGCATAGGATAAAACAACATAAATACAATTTAATAAAGCATATGTTAAAACAACATAAATACAATTTAATAAAGCATAAGATAAAACAACATGAATATAATTTAGTAAAGCATAAGATAAAACAATATGAATACAATTTAATAAAGCATAGGAAAAAACAACATAAATACAATTTAATAAAGCATACGTTAAAACAACATAAATACAATTAAATAAAGCATAGGGTAAAACAACATAAATACAATTTAATAAAGCATAGGTTAAAACAACATAAATACAATTTTATAAAGCATAGGATAAAACAACATAAATACAATTTAATAAAGCATAGGATAAAACAACATAAATACAATTTAATAAAACATAGGATAAAACAACATAAATAAAATTTAATAAAGCATAGGATAAAACAACATAAATAAATTTTAATAAAGCATAGGTTAAAACAACATAAATACAATTTAATAAAGCATAGGATAAAACAACATAAATAAAATTTAATAAAGCATAGGTTAAAACAACATAAATACAATTTAATAAAGCATAGGATAAAACAACATAAATACAATTTAATAAAGCATAGGATAAAACAACATAAATACAATTTTATAAAGCATAGGATAAAACAACATAAATACAATTTAATAAAGCATAGGTTAAAAAAACATAAATTCAATTTAATAAAGCATAGGATAAAACCACATAAATACAATTTAATAAAGCACAGGGTAAAACACCATAAATACAATTTAATAAAGCATAGGATAAAACAACATAAATACAATTTAATAAAGCATAGGATAAAACAACATAAATACAATTTAATAAAGCATAGGATAAAACAACATAAATACAATTTAATAAAGCATACGTTAAAACAACATAAATACAATTAAATAAAGCATAGGGTAAAACAACATAAATACAATTTAATAAAGCATAGGTTAAAACAACATAAATACAATTTTATAAAGCATAGGATAAAACAACATAAATACAATTTAATAAAGCATAGGTTAAAACAACATAAATACAATTTAATAAAGCATAGGATAAAACAACATAAATAAAATTTAATAAAGCATAGGTTAAAACAACATAAATAAAATTTAATAAAGCATCGGACAAAACAACATGAATACAATTTAATAAAGCATAGGATAAAACAACATAAATACAATTTAATAAAGCATAGGACAAAACAACATAAATACAATTTAATAATGCATAGGATAAAACAACATAAATATAATTTAATGAAACATAGGATAAACAACATAAATAAAATTTAATAAAGCATAGGACAAAACAAAATAAATACAATTTAATAAAGCATATGTTAAAACAACATAAATACAATTTAATAAAGCATAAGATAAAACAACATGAATATAATTTAGTAAAGCATAAGATAAAACAACATGAATACAATTTAATAAAGCATAGGATAAAACAACATAAATACAATTTAATAAAGCATATGTTAAAACAACATAAATACAATTTAATAAAGCATAAGATAAAACAACATGAATATAATTTATTAAAGCATAAGATAAAACAATATGAATACAATTTAATAAAGCATAGGATAAAACAACATAAATACAATTTAATAAAGCATACGTTAAAACAACATAAATACAATTAAATAAAGCATAGGGTAAAACAACATAAATACAATTTAATAAAGCATAGGTTAAAACAACATAAATACAATTTTATAAAGCATAGGATAAAACAACATAAATACAATTTAATAAAGCATAGGATAAAACAACATAAATACAATTTAATAAAACATAGGATAAAACAACATAAATAAAATTTAATAAAGCATAGGATAAAACAACATAAATAAAATTTAATAAAGCATAGGATAAAACAACATAAATAAAATTTAATAAAGCATAGGTTAAAACAACATAAATACAATTTAATAAAGCATAGGATAAAACAACATAAATTCAATTTAATAAAGCATAGGATAAAACAACATAAATACAATTTAATAAAGCATAGGATAAAACAACATAAATAAAATTTAATAAAGCATAGGTTAAAACAACATAAATACAATTTAATAAAGCATAGGATAAAACAACATAAATACAATTTAATAAAGCATAGGATAAAACAACATAAATACTTTTTAATAAAGCATAGGATAAAACTACATAAATACAATTTAATAAAGCACAGGGTAAAACAACATAAATACAATTTAATAAAGCATAGGATAAAACAACATAAATACAATTTAATAAAGCATAGGATAAAACAACATAAATACAATTTAATAAAGCATAGGATAAAACAACATAAATAAAATTTAATAAAGCATAGGTTAAAACAACATAAATAAAATTTAATTAAACATCGGACAAAACAACATGAATACAATTTAATAAAGCATAGGATAAAACAACATAAATACAATTTAATAAAGCATAGGACAAAACAACATAAATACAATTTAATAATGCATAGGATAAAACAACATAAATATAATTTAATGAAACATAGGATAAACAACATAAATACAATTTAATAAAGCATAGGACAAAACAAAATAAATACAATTTAATAAAGCATATGTTAAAACAACATAAATACAATTTAATAAAGCATAAGATAAAACAACATGAATATAATTTAGTAAAGCATAAGATAAAACAACATGAATACAATTTAATAAAGCATAGGATAAAACAACATAAATACAATTTAATAAAGCATATGTTAAAACAACATAAATACAATTTAATAAAGCATAAGATAAAACAACATGAATATAATTTATTAAAGCATAAGATAAAACAATATGAATACAATTTAATAAAGCATAGGATAAAACAACATAAATACAATTTAATAAAGCATACGTTAAAACAACATAAATACAATTAAATAAAGCATAGGGTAAAACAACATAAATACAATTTAATAAAGCATAGGTTAAAACAACATAAATACAATTTTATAAAGCATAGGATAAAACAACATAAATACAATTTAATAAAGCATAGGATAAAACAACATAAATACAATTTAATAAAACATAGGATAAAACAACATAAATAAAATTTAATAAAGCATAGGATAAAACAACATAAATAAAATTTAATAAAGCATAGGTTAAAACAACATAAATACAATTTAATAAAGCATAGGATAAAACAACATAAATACAATTTAATAAAGCATAGGATAAAACAACATAAATACAATTTAATAAAACATAGGATAAAACAACATAAATACAATTTAATAAAGCATAGGATAAAACAACATAAATACAATTTAATAAAGCATACGTTAAAACAACATAAATACAATTAAATAAAGCATAGGGTAAACAACATAAATACAATTTAATAAAGCATAGGTTAAAACAACATAAATACAATTTTATAAAGCATAGGATAAAACAACATAAATACAATTTAATAAAGCATAGGTTAAAACAACATAAATACAATTTAATAAAGCATAGGATAAAACAACATAAATACAATTTAATAAAGCATAGGATAAAACAACATAAATACAATTTAATAAAGCATAGGATAAAACAACATAAATACAATTTAATAAAGCATACGTTAAAACAACATAAATACAATTAAATAAAGCATAGGGTAAAACAACATAAATACAATTTAATAAAGCATAGGTTAAAACAACATAAATACAATTTTATAAAGCATAGGATAAAACAACATTAATACAATTTAATAAAGCATAGGTTAAAACAACATAAATTCAATTTAATAAAGCATAGGATAAAACAACATAAATTCAGTTTAATAAAGCATTGGATAAAACAACATAAATAAAATTTAATAAAGCATAGGATAAAACAACGTAAATACAATTTAATAAAGCATAGGATAAAACAACATAAATACAATTTAATAAAGCATACGTTAAAACAACATAAATACAATTAAATAAAGCATAGGGTAAAACAACATAAATACAATTTAATAAAGCATAGGTTAAAACAACATAAATACAATTTTATAAAGCATAGGATAAAACAACATTAATACAATTTAATAAAGCATAGGTTAAAACAACATAAATTCAATTTAATAAAGCATAGGATAAAACAACATAAATTCAGTTTAATAAAGCATTGGATAAAACAACATAAATACAATTTAATAAAGCATCGGACAAAACAACATGAATACAATTTAATAAAGCATAGGATAAAACAACATAAATACAATTTAATAAAGCATAGGACAAAACAACATAAATACAATTTAATAAAGCATAGGATAAAACAACATAAATTCAATTTAATAAAGCATAGGATAAAACCACATAAATACAATTTAATAAAGCACAGGGTAAAACAACATAAATACAATTTAATAAAGCATAGGATAAAACAACATAAATACAATTTAATAAAGCATAGGATAAAACAACATAAATACAATTTAATAAAGCATACGTTAAAACAACATAAATACAATTTAATAAAGCATAGGGTAAACAACATAAATACAATTTAATAAAGCATAGGTTAAAACAACATAAATACAATTTTATAAAGCATAGGATAAAACAACATAAATACAATTTAATAAAGCATAGGTTAAAACAACATAAATACAATTTAATAAAGCATAGGATAAAACAACATAAATACAATTTAATAAAGCATAGGATAAAACAACATAAATACAATTTAATAAAGCATAGGATAAAACAACATAAATACAATTTAATAAAGCATAGGATAAAACAACATAAATACAATTTAATAAAGCATACGTTAAAACAACATAAATACAATTAAATAAAGCATAGGGTAAAACAACATAAATACAATTTAATAAAGCATAGGTTAAAACAACATAAATACAATTTTATAAAGCATAGGATAAAACAACATTAATACAATTTAATAAAGCATAGGTTAAAACAACATAGATACAATTTAATAAAGCATAGGATAAAACAACATAAATTCAGTTTAATAAAGCATTGGATAAAACAACATAAATACAATTTAATAAAGCATCGGACAAAACAACATGAATACAATTTAATAAAGCATAGGATAAAACAACATAAATACAATTTAATAAAGCATAGGATAAAACAACATAAATACTTTTTAATAAAGCATAGGATAAAACCACATAAATACAATTTAATAAAGCACAGGGTAAAACAACATAAATACAATTTAATAAAGCATAGGATAAAACAACATAAATACAATTTAATAAAGCATAGGATAAAACAACATAAATACAATTTAATAAAGCATAGGATAAAACAACATAAATAAAATTTAATAAAGCATCGGACAAAACAACATGAATACAATTTAATAAAGCATAGGATAAAACAACATAAATACAATTTAATAAAGCATAGGATAAAACAACATAAATATAATTTAATGAAACATAGGATAAACAACATAAATACAATTTAATAAAGCATAGGACAAAACAAAATAAATACAATTTAATAAAGCATATGTTAAAACAACATAAATACAATTTAATAAAGCATAAGATAAAACAACATGAATATAATTTAGTAAAGCATAAGATAAAACAACATGAATACAATTTAATAAAGCATAGGATAAAACAACATAAATACAATTTAATAAAGCATATGTTAAAACAACATAAATACAATTTAATAAAGCATAAGATAAAACAACATGAATATAATTTAGTAAAGCATAAGATAAAACAATATGAATACAATTTAATAAAGCATAGGATAAAACAACATAAATACAATTTAATAAAGCATACGTTAAAACAACATAAATACAATTAAATAAAGCATAGGGTAAAACAACATAAATACAATTTAATAAAGCATAGGTTAAAACAACATAAATACAATTTTATAAAGCATAGGATAAAACAACATAAATACAATTTAATAAAGCATAGGATAAAACAACATAAATACAATTTAATAAAACATAGGATAAAACAACATAAATAAAATTTAATAAAGCATAGGATAAAACAACATAAATAAAATTTAATAAAGCATAGGTTAAAACAACATAAATACAATTTAATAAAGCATAGGATAAAACAACATAAATACAATTTAATAAAGCATAGGATAAAACAACATAAATACAATTTAATAAAACATAGGATAAAACAACATAAATACAATTTAATAAAGCATAGGATAAAACAACATAAATACAATTTAATAAAGCATACGTTAAAACAACATAAATACAATTAAATAAAGCATAGGGTAAAACAACATAAATACAATTTAATAAAGCATAGGTTAAAACAACATAAATACAATTTTATAAAGCATAGGATAAAACAACATTAATACAATTTAATAAAGCATAGGTTAAAACAACATAAATTCAATTTAATAAAGCATAGGATAAAACAACATAAATTCAGTTTAATAAAGCATTGGATAAAACAACATAAATAAAATTTAATAAAGCATAGGATAAAACAACGTAAATACAATTTAATAAAGCATAGGATAAAACAACATAAATACAATTTAATAAAGCATACGTTAAAACAACATAAATACAATTAAATAAAGCATAGGGTAAAACAACATAAATACAATTTAATAAAGCATAGGTTAAAACAACATAAATACAATTTTATAAAGCATAGGATAAAACAACATTAATACAATTTAATAAAGCATAGGTTAAAACAACATAAATTCAATTTAATAAAGCATAGGATAAAACAACATAAATTCAGTTTAATAAAGCATTGGATAAAACAACATAAATACAATTTAATAAAGCATCGGACAAAACAACATGAATACAATTTAATAAAGCTTAGGATAAAACAACATAAATACAATTTAATAAAGCATAGGACAAAACAACATAAATACAATTTAATAAAGCATAGGATAAAACAACATAAATTCAATTTAATAAAGCATAGGATAAAACCACATAAATACAATTTAATAAAGCATACGTTAAAACCACATAAATACAATTAAATAAAGCATAGGGTAAACAACATAAATACAATTTAATAAAGCATAGGTTAAAACAACATAAATACAATTTTATAAAGCATAGGATAAAACAACATAAATACAATTTAATAAAGCATAGGATAAAACAACATAAATACAATTTAATAAAGCATAGGATAAAACAACATAAATACAATTTAATAAAGCATACGTTAAAACAACATAAATACAATTTAATAAAGCATAGGTTAAAACAACATAAATACAATTTTATAAAGCATAGGATAAAACAACATTAATACAATTTAATAAAGCATAGGTTAAAACAACATAAATACAATTTAATAAAGCATAGGATAAAACAACATAAATTCAGTTTAATAAAGCATTGGATAAAACAACATAAATACAATTTAATAAAGCATCGGACAAAACAACATGAATACAATTTAATAAAGCATAGGATAAAACAACATAAATACAATTTAATAAAGCATAGGACAAAACAACATAAATACAATTTAATAAAGCATAGGATAAAACAACATAAATACAATTTAATAAAGCATAAGATAAAACAACATGAATATAATTTAGTAAAGCATAAGATAAAACAACATGAATACAATTTAATAAAGCATAGGATAAAACAACATAAATACAATTTAATAAAGCATATGTTAAAACAACATAAATACAATTTAATAAAGCATAAGATAAAACAACATGAATATAATTTAGTAAAGCATAAGATAAAACAATATGAATACAATTTAATAAAGCATAGGATAAAACAACATAAATACAATTTAATAAAGCATACGTTAAAACATCATAAATACAATTAAATAAAGCATAGGGTAAAACAACATAAATACAATTTAATAAAGCATAGGTTAAAACAACATAAATACAATTTTTTAAAGCATAGGATAAAACAACATAAATACAATTTAATAAAGCATAGGATAAAACAACATAAATACAATTTAATAAAACATAGGATAAAACAACATAAATAAAATTTAATAAAGCATAGGATAAAACAACATAAATAAAATTTAATAAAGCATAGGTTAAAACAACATAAATACAATTTAATAAAGCATAGGATAAAACAACATAAATACAATTTAATAAAGCATAGGACAAAACAACATAAATACAATTTAATAAAGCATAGGATAAAACAACATAAATATAATTTAATGAAACATAGGATAAACAACATAAATACAATTTAATAAAGCATAGGACAAAACAAAATAAATACAATTTAATAAAGCATATGTTAAAACAACATAAATACAATTTAATAAAGCATAAGATAAAACAACATGAATATAATTTAGTAAAGCATAAGATAAAACAACATGAATACAATTTAATAAAGCATAGGATAAAACAACATAAATACAATTTAATAAAGCATATGTTAAAACAACATAAATACAATTTAATAAAGCATAAGATAAAACAACATGAATATAATTTAGTAAAGCATAAGATAAAACAATATGAATACAATTTAATAAAGCATAGGATAAAACAACATAAATACAATTTAATAAAGCATACGTTAAAACAACATAAATACAATTAAATAAAGCATAGGGTAAAACAACATAAATACAATTTAATAAAGCATAGGTTAAAACAACATAAATACAATTTTATAAAGCATAGGATAAAACAACATAAATACAATTTAATAAAGCATAGGATAAAACAACATAAATACAATTTAATAAAACATAGGATAAAACAACATAAATAAAATTTAATAAAGCATAGGATAAAACAACATAAATAAAATTTAATAAAGCATAGGTTAAAACAACATAAATACAATTTAATAAAGCATAGGATAAAACAACATAAATACAATTTAATAAAGCATAGGATAAAACAACATAAATACAATTTAATAAAACATAGGATAAAACAACATAAATACAATTTAATAAAGCATAGGATAAAACAACATAAATAAAATTTAATAAAGCATAGGTTAAAACAACATAAATACAATTTAATAAAGCATAGGATAAAACAACATAAATACAATTTAATAAAGCATAGGATAAAACAACATAAATACAATTTTATAAAGCATAGGATAAAACAACATAAATACAATTTAATAAAGCATAGGTTAAAACAACATAAATACAATTAAATAAAGCATAGGATAAAACAACATAAATTCAATTTAATAAAGCATATAATAAAACCACATAAATACAATTTAATAAAGCACAGGGTAAAACACCATAAATACAATTTAATAAAGCATAGGATAAAACAACATAAATACAATTTAATAAAGCATATGTTAAAACAACATAAATACAATTTAATAAAGCATAAGATAAAACAACATGAATATAATTTAGTAAAGCATAAGATAAAACAATATGAATACAATTTAATAAAGCATAGGATAAAACAACATAAATAAAATTTAATAAAGCATAGGTTAAAACAACATAAATACAATTTAATAAAGCATCGGACAAAACAACATGAATACAATTTAATAAAGCATAGGATAAAACACCATAAATACAATTTAATAAAGCATAGGATAAAACAACATAAATACAATTTAATAAAGCATAGGATAAAACAACATAAATACAATTTAATAAAGCATAGGATAAAACAACATAAATACAATTTAATAAAGCATACGTTAAAACAACATAAATACAATTAAATAAAGCATAGGATAAAACAACATAAATACAATTTTATAAAGCATAGGTTAAAACAACATAAATACAATTTTATAAAGCATAGGTTAAAACAACATAAATACAATTTAATAAAGCATAGGATAAAACAACATAAATTCAGTTTAATAAAGCATTGGATAAAACAACATAAATAAAATTTAATAAAGCATAGGATAAAACAACGTAAATACAATTTAATAAAGCATAGGATAAAACAACATAAATACAATTTAATAAAGCATAGGATAAAACAACATAAATACAATTTAATAAAGCATAGGATAAAACAACATAAATACAATTTAATAAAGCATAGGATAAAACAACATAAATACAATTTATAAAGCATAGGATAAAACAACATAAATACAATTTAATAAAGCATAGGATAAAACAACATAAATAAAATTTAATAAAGCATAGGTTAAAACAACATAAATACAATTTAATAAAGCATCGGACAAAACAACATGAATACAATTTAATAAAGCATAGGATAAAACAACATAAATACAATTTAATAAAGCATAGGATAAAACAACATAAATACAATTTAATAAAGCATAGGATAAAACAACATAAATACAATTTAATAAAGCATAGGATAAAACAACATAAATACAATTTATAAAGCATAGGATAAAACAACATAAATACAATTTAATAAAGCATAGGATAAAACAACATAAATAAAATTTAATAAAGCATAGGTTAAAACAACATAAATACAATTTAATAAAGCATCGGACAAAACAACATGAATACAATTTAATAAAGCATAGGATAAAACAACATAAATACAATTTAATAAAGCATAGGATAAAACAACATAAATACAATTTAATAAAGCATACGTTAAAACAACATAAATACAATTAAATAAAGCATAGGGTAAACAACATAAATACAATTTAATAAAGCATAGGTTAAAACAACATAAATACAATTTTATAAAGCATAGGATAAAACAACATAAATACAATTTAATAAAGCATAGGTTAAAACAACATAAATACAATTTAATAAAGCATAGGATAAAACAACATAAATACAATTTAATAAAGCATAGGATAAAACAACATAAATACAATTTAATAAAGCATAGGATAAAACAACATAAATACAATTTAATAAAGCATACGTTAAAACAACATAAATACAATTAAATAAAGCATAGGGTAAAACAACATAAATACAATTTAATAAAGCATAGGTTAAAACAACATAAATACAATTTTATAAAGCATAGGATAAAACAACATTAATACAATTTAATAAAGCATAGGTTAAAACAACATAAATACAATTTAATAAAGCATAGGATAAAACAACATAAATTCAGTTTAATAAAGCATTGGATAAAACAACATAAATACAATTTAATAAAGCATCGGACAAAACAACATGAATACAATTTAATAAAGCATAGGACAAAACAACATAAATACAATTTAATAAAGCATAGGATAAAACAACATAAATACAATTTAATAAAGCATAGGATAAAACAACATAAATACAATTTAATAAAGCATAGGATAAAACAACATAAATACAATTTAATAAAGCATACGTTAAAACAACATAAATACAATTAAATAAAGCATAGGGTAAACAACATAAATACAATTTAATAAAGCATAGGTTAAAACAACATAAATACAATTTTATAAAGCATAGGATAAAACAACATAAATACAATTTAATAAAGCATAGGTTAAAACAACATAAATACAATTTAATAAAGCATAGGATAAAACAACATAAATACAATTTAATAAAGCATAGGATAAAACAACATAAATACAATTTTTTAAAGCATAGGATAAAACAACATAAATACAATTTAATAAAGCATACGTTAAAACAACATAAATACAATTAAATAAAGCATAGGGTAAAACAACATAAATACAATTTAATAAAGCATAGGTTAAAACAACATAAATACAATTTTATAAAGCATAGGATAAAACAACATTAATACAATTTAATAAAGCATAGGTTAAAACAACATAAATACAATTTAATAAAGCATAGGATAAAACAACATAAATTCAGTTTAATAAAGCATTGGATAAAACAACATAAATACAATTTAATAAAGCATCGGACAAAACAACATGAATACAATTTAATAAAGCATAGGACAAAACAACATAAATACAATTTAATAAAGCATAGGATAAAACAACATAAATACAATTTAATAAAGCATAGGATAAAACAACAAAAATACAATTTAATAAAGCATACGTTAAAACAACATAAATACAATTAAATAAAGCATAGGATAAAACAACATAAATACAATTTTATAAAGCATAGGTTAAAACAACATAAATACAATTTTATAAAGCATAGGTTAAAACAACATAAATACAATTTAATAAAGCATACGTTAAAACAACATAAATACAATTAAATAAAGCATAGGATAAAACAACATAAATACAATTTAATAAAGCATAGGATAAAACAACATAAATACAATTTAATAAAGCATAGGATAAAACAACATAAATACAATTTAATAAAGCATAGGATAAAACAACATAAATACAATTTATAAAGCATAGGATAAAACAACATAAATACAATTTAATAAAGCATAGGATAAAACAACATAAATAAAATTTAATAAAGCATAGGTTAAAACAACATAAATACAATTTAATAAAGCATCGGACAAAACAACATGAATACAATTTAATAAAGCATAGGATAAAACAACATAAATACAATTTAATAAAGCATAGGATAAAACAACATAAATACAATTTAATAAAGCATAGGATAAAACAACATAAATACAATTTAATAAAGCATAGGATAAAACAACATAAATACAATTTATAAAGCATAGGATAAAACAACATAAACACAATTTAATAAAGCATAGGATAAAACAACATAAATAAAATTTAATAAAGCATAGGTTAAAACAACATAAATACAATTTAATAAAGCATCGGACAAAACAACATGAATACAATTTAATAAAGCATAGGATAAAACAACATAAATACAATTTAATAAAGCATAGGATAAAACAACATAAATACAATTTAATAAAGCATACGTTAAAACAACATAAATACAATTAAATAAAGCATAGGGTAAACAACATAAATACAATTTAATAAAGCATAGGTTAAAACAACATAAATACAATTTTATAAAGCATAGGATAAAACAACATAAATACAATTTAATAAAGCATAGGTTAAAACAACATAAATACAATTTAATAAATCATAGGATAAAACAACATAAATACAATTTAATAAAGCATAGGATAAAACAACATAAATACAATTTAATAAAGCATAGGATAAAACAACATAAATACAATTTAATAAAGCATACGTTAAAACAACATAAATACAATTAAATAAAGCATAGGGTAAACAACATAAATACAATTTAATAAAGCATAGGTTAAAACAACATAAATACAATTTTATAAAGCATAGGATAAAACAACATAAATACAATTTAATAAAGCATAGGTTAAAACAACATAAATACAATTTAATAAAGCATAGGATAAAACAACATAAATACAATTTAATAAAGCATAGGATAAAACAACATAAATACAATTTAATAAAGCATAGGATAAAACAACATAAATACAATTTAATAAAGCATACGTTAAAACAACATAAATACAATTAAATAAAGCATAGGGTAAAACAACATAAATACAATTTAATAAAGCATAGGTTAAAACAACATAAATACAATTTAATAAAGCATGGGACAAAACAACATGAATACAATTTAATAAAGCATAGGATAAAACAACATAAATACAATTTAATAAAGCATAGGATAAAACAACATAAATACAATTTAATAAAGCATAGGATAAAACAACATAAATACAATTTAATAAAGCATACGTTAAAACAACATAAATACAATTAAATAAAGCATAGGGTAAAACAACATAAATACAATTTAATAAAGCATAGGTTAAAACAACATAAATACAATTTTATAAAGCATAGGATAAAACAACATTAATACAATTTAATAAAGCATAGGTTAAAACAACATAAATACAATTTAATAAAGCATAGGATAAAACAACATAAATTCAGTTTAATAAAGCATTGGATAAAACAACATAAATACAATTTAATAAAGCATCGGACAAAACAACATGAATACAATTTAATAAAGCATAGGACAAAACAACATAAATACAATTTAATAAAGCATAGGATAAAACAACATAAATACAATTTAATAAAGCATAGGATAAAACAACAAAAATACAATTTAATAAAGCATACGTTAAAACAACATAAATACAATTAAATAAAGCATAGGATAAAACAACATAAATACAATTTTATAAAGCATAGGTTAAAACAACATAAATACAATTTTATAAAGCATAGGTTAAAACAACATAAATACAATTTAATAAAGCATACGTTAAAACAACATAAATACAATTAAATAAAGCATAGGATAAAACAACATAAATACAATTTAATAAAGCATAGGATAAAACAACATAAATACAATTTAATAAAGCATAGGATAAAACAACATAAATACAATTTAATAAAGCATAGGATAAAACAACATAAATACAATTTATAAAGCATAGGATAAAACAACATAAATACAATTTAATAAAGCATAGGATAAAACAACATAAATAAAATTTAATAAAGCATAGGTTAAAACAACATAAATACAATTTAATAAAGCATCGGACAAAACAACATGAATACAATTTAATAAAGCACAGGATAAAACAACATAAATACAATTTAATAAAGCATAGGATAAAACAACATAAATACAATTTAATAAAGCATAGGATAAAACAACATAAATACAATTTAATAAAGCATAGGATAAAACAACATAAATACAATTTATAAAGCATAGGATAAAACAACATAAATACAATTTAATAAAGCATAGGATAAAACAACATAAATAAAATTTAATAAAGCATAGGTTAAAACAACATAAATACAATTTAATAAAGCATCGGACAAAACAACATGAATACAATTTAATAAAGCATAGGATAAAACAACATAAATACAATTTAATAAAGCATAGGATAAAACAACATAAATACAATTTAATAAAGCATACGTTAAAACAACATAAATACAATTAAATAAAGCATAGGGTAAACAACATAAATACAATTTAATAAAGCATAGGTTAAAACAACATAAATACAATTTTATAAAGCATAGGATAAAACAACATAAATACAATTTAATAAAGCATAGGTTAAAACAACATAAATACAATTTAATAAAGCATAGGATAAAACAACATAAATACAATTTAATAAAGCATAGGATAAAACAACATAAATACAATTTAATAAAGCATAGGATAAAACAACATAAATACAATTTAATAAAGCATACGTTAAAACAACATAAATACAATTAAATAAAGCATAGGGTAAACAACATAAATACAATTTAATAAAGCATAGGTTAAAACAACATAAATACAATTTTATAAAGCATAGGATAAAACAACATAAATACAATTTAATAAAGCATAGGTTAAAACAACATAAATACAATTTAATAAAGCATAGGATAAAACAACATAAATACAATTTAATAAAGCATAGGATAAAACAACATAAATACAATTTAATAAAGCATAGGATAAAACAACATAAATACAATTTAATAAAGCATACGTTAAAACAACATAAATACAATTAAATAAAGCATAGGGTAAAACAACATAAATACAATTTAATAAAGCATAGGTTAAAACAACATAAATACAATTTAATAAAGCATGGGACAAAACAACATGAATACAATTTAATAAAGCATAGGATAAAACAACATAAATACAATTTAATAAAGCATAGGATAAAACAACATAAATACAATTTAATAAAGCATACGTTAAAACAACATAAATACAATTAAATAAAGCATAGGGTAAACAACATAAATACAATTTAATAAAGCATAGGTTAAAACAACATAAATACAATTTTATAAAGCATAGGATAAAACAACATAAATACAATTTAATAAAGCATAGGTTAAAACAACATAAATACAATTTAATAAAGCATAGGATAAAACAACATAAATACAATTTAATAAAGCATAGGATAAAACAACATAAATAAAATTTAATAAAGCATAGGATAAAACAACATAAATACAATTTAATAAAGCATACGTTAAAACAACATAAATACAATTAAATAAAGCATAGGGTAAAACAACATAAATACAATTTAATAAAGCATAGGTTAAAACAACATAAATACAATTTTATAAAGCATAGGATAAAACAACATTAATACAATTTAATAAAGCATAGGTTAAAACAACATAAATACAATTTAATAAAGCATAGGATAAAACAACATAAATTCAGTTTAATAAAGCATTGGATAAAACAACATAAATACAATTTAATAAAGCATCGGACAAAACAACATGAATACAATTTAATAAAGCATAGGACAAAACAACATAAATACAATTTAATAAAGCATAGGATAAAACAACATAAATATAATTTAATGAAACATAGGATAAACAACATAAATACAATTTAATAAAGCATAGGACAAAACAAAATAAATACAATTTAATAAAGCATATGTTAAAACAACATAAATACAATTTAATAAAGCATAAGATAAAACAACATGAATATAATTTAGTAAAGCATAAGATAAAACAACATGAATACAATTTAATAAAGCATAGGATAAAACAACATAAATACAATTTAATAAAGCATATGTTAAAACAACATAAATACAATTTAATAAAGCATAGGATAAAACAACATAAATACAATTTAATAAAGCATAGGTTAAAACAACATAAATACAATTTTATAAAGCATAGGATAAAACAACATAAATACAATTTAATAAAGCATAGGATAAAACAACATAAATACAATTTAATAAAACATAGGATAAAACAACATAAATAAAATTTAATAAAGCATAGGATAAAACAACATAAATAAAATTTAATAAAGCATATGTTAAAACAACATAAATACAATTTAATAAAGCATAAGATAAAACAACATGAATATAATTTAGTAAAGCATAAGATAAAACAACATGAATACAATTTAATAAAGCATAGGATAAAACAACATAAATACAATTTAATAAAGCATATGTTAAAACAACATAAATACAATTAAATAAAGCATAGGGTAAAACAACATAAATACAATTTAATAAAGCATAGGTTAAAACAACATAAATACAATTTTATAAAGCATAGGATAAAACAACATAAATACAATTTAATAAAGCATAGGATAAAACAACATAAATACAATTTAATAAAACATAGGATAAAACAACATAAATAAAATTTAATAAAGCATAGGATAAAAGAACATAAATAAAATTTAATAAAGCATAGGTTAAAACAACATAAATACAATTTAATAAAGCATAGGATAAAACAACATAAATACAATTTAATAAAGCATAGGACAAAACAACATAAATACAATTTAATAAAGCATAGGATAAAACAACATAAATACAATTTAATAAAGCATAGGTTAAAACAACATAAATACAATTTTATAAAGCATAGGATAAAACAACATAAATACAATTTAATAAAGCATAGGATAAAACAACATAAATACAATTTAATAAAACATAGGATAAAACAACATAAATAAAATTTAATAAAGCATAGGATAAAACAACATAAATAAAATTTAATAAAGCATATGTTAAAACAACATAAATACAATTTAATAAAGCATAAGATAAAACAACATGAATATAATTTAGTAAAGCATAAGATAAAACAACATGAATACAATTTAATAAAGCATAGGATAAAACAACATAAATACAATTTAATAAAGCATATGTTAAAACAACATAAATACAATTAAATAAAGCATAGGGTAAAACAACATAAATACAATTTAATAAAGCATAGGTTAAAACAACATAAATACAATTTTATAAAGCATAGGATAAAACAACATAAATACAATTTAATAAAGCATAGGATAAAACAACATAAATACAATTTAATAAAACATAGGATAAAACAACATAAATAAAATTTAATAAAGCATAGGATAAAAGAACATAAATAAAATTTAATAAAGCATAGGTTAAAACAACATAAATACAATTTAATAAAGCATAGGATAAAACAACATAAATACAATTTAATAAAGCATAGGACAAAACAACATAAATACAATTTAATAAAGCATAGGATAAAACAACATAAATATAATTTAATGAAACATAGGATAAACAACATAAATACAATTTAATAAAGCATAGGACAAAACAAAATAAATACAATTTAATAAAGCATATGTTAAAACAACATAAATACAATTTAATAAAGCATAAGATAAAACAACATGAATATAATTTAGTAAAGCATAAGATAAAACAACATGAATACAATTTAATAAAGCATAGGATAAAACAACATAAATACAATTTAATAAAGCATATGTTAAAACAACATAAATAAAATTTAATAAAGCATAGGTTAAAACAACATAAATACAATTTAATAAAGCATAGGATAAAACAACATAAATACAATTTAATAAAGCATAGGATAAAACAACATAAATACAATTTTATAAAGCATAGGATAAAACAACATAAATACAATTTAATAAAGCATAGGATAAAACAACATAAATAAAATTTAATAAAGCATAGGTTAAAACAACATAAATACAATTTAATAAAGCATAGGATAAAACAACATAAATACAATTTAATAAAGCATAGGATAAAACAACATAAATACAATTTAATAAAACATAGGATAAAACAACATAAATACAATTTAATAAAGCATAGGATAAAACAACATAAATACAATTTAATAAAGCATAGGATAAAACAACATAAATACAATTTATAAAGCATAGGATAAAACAACATAAATACAATTTAATAAAGCATAGGATAAAACAACATAAATAAAATTTAATAAAGCATAGGTTAAAACAACATAAATACAATTTAATAAAGCATCGGACAAAACAACATGAATACAATTTAATAAAGCATAGGATAAAACAACATAAATACAATTTAATAAAGCATAGGATAAAACAACATAAATACAATTTAATAAAGCATAGGATAAAACAACATAAATACAATTTAATAAAGCATAGGATAAAACAACATAAATACAATTTATAAAGCATAGGATAAAACAACATAAATACAATTTAATAAAGCATAGGATAAAACAACATAAATAAAATTTAATAAAGCATAGGTTAAAACAACATAAATACAATTTAATAAAGCATCGGACAAAACAACATGAATACAATTTAATAAAGCATAGGATAAAACAACATAAATACAATTTAATAAAGCATAGGATAAAACAACATAAATACAATTTAATAAAGCATACGTTAAAACAACATAAATACAATTAAATAAAGCATAGGGTAAACAACATAAATACAATTTAATAAAGCATAGGTTAAAACAACATAAATACAATTTTATAAAGCATAGGATAAAACAACATAAATACAATTTAATAAAGCATAGGTTAAAACAACATAAATAAAATTTAATAAAGCATAGGTTAAAACAACATAAATACAATTTAATAAAGCATCGGACAAAACAACATGAATACAATTTAATAAAGCATAGGATAAAACAACATAAATACAATTTAATAAAGCATAGGATAAAACAACATAAATACAATTTAATAAAGCATACGTTAAAACAACATAAATACAATTAAATAAAGCATAGGGTAAACAACATAAATACAATTTAATAAAGCATAGGTTAAAACAACATAAATACAATTTAATAAAGCATAGGATAAAACAACATAAATACAATTTAATAAAGCATAGGATAAAACAACATAAATACAATTTAATAAAGCATACGTTAAAACAACATAAATACAATTAAATAAAGCATAGGGTAAAACAACATAAATACAATTTAATAAAGCATAGGTTAAAACAACATAAATACAATTTTATAAAGCATAGGATAAAACAACATTAATACAATTTAATAAAGCATAGGTTAAAACAACATAAATACAATTTAATAAAGCATAGGATAAAACAACATAAATTCAGTTTAATAAAGCATTGGATAAAACAACATAAATACAATTTAATAAAGCATCGGACAAAACAACATGAATACAATTTAATAAAGCATAGGACAAAACAACATAAATACAATTTAATAAAGCATAGGATAAAACAACATAAATATAATTTAATGAAACATAGGATAAACAACATAAATACAATTTAATAAAGCATAGGACAAAACAAAATAAATACAATTTAATAAAGCATATGTTAAAACAACATAAATACAATTTAATAAAGCATAAGATAAAACAACATGAATATAATTTAGTAAAGCATAAGATAAAACAACATGAATACAATTTAATAAAGCATAGGATAAAACAACATAAATACAATTTAATAAAGCATATGTTAAAACAACATAAATACAATTTAATAAAGCATAAGATAAAACAACATGAATATAATTTAGTAAAGCATAAGATAAAACAATATGAATACAATTTAATAAAGCATAGGATAAAACAACATAAATACAATTTAATAAAGCATACGTTAAAACAACATAAATACAATTAAATAAAGCATAGGGTAAAACAACATAAATACAATTTAATAAAGCATAGGTTAAAACAACATAAATACAATTTTATAAAGCATAGGATAAAACAACATAAATACAATTTAATAAAGCATAGGATAAAACAACATAAATACAATTTAATAAAACATAGGATAAAACAACATAAATAAAATTTAATAAAGCATAGGATAAAACAACATAAATAAAATTTAATAAAGCATAGGTTAAAACAACATAAATACAATTTAATAAAGCATAGGATAAAACAACATAAATACAATTTAATAAAGCATAGGACAAAACAACATAAATACAATTTAATAAAGCATAGGATAAAACAACATAAATATAATTTAATGAAACATAGGATAAACAACATAAATACAATTTAATAAAGCATAGGACAAAACAAAATAAATACAATTTAATAAAGCATATGTTAAAACAACATAAATACAATTTAATAAAGCATAAGATAAAACAACATGAATATAATTTAGTAAAGCATAAGATAAAACAACATGAATACAATTTAATAAAGCATAGGATAAAACAACATAAATACAATTTAATAAAGCATATGTTAAAACAACATAAATACAATTTAATAAAGCATAAGATAAAACAACATGAATATAATTTAGTAAAGCATAAGATAAAACAATATGAATACAATTTAATAAAGCATAGGATAAAACAACATAAATACAATTTAATAAAGCATAGGATAAAACAACATAAATACAATTTAATAAAGCATAGGATAAAACAACATAAATACAATTTTATAAAGCATAGGATAAAACAACATAAATACAATTTAATAAAGCAAAGGTTAAAACAACATAAATACAATTAAATAAAGCATAGGATAAAACCACATAAATACAATTTAATAAAGCACAGGGTAAAACACCATAAATACAATTTAATAAAGCATAGGATAAAACAACATAAATACAATTTAATAAAGCATAGGATAAAACAACATAAATACAATTTAATAAAGCATAGGATAAAACAACATAAATACAATTTAATAAAGCATACGTTAAAACAACATAAATACAATTAAATAAAGCATAGGATAAAACAACATAAATACAATTTTATAAAGCATAGGTTAAAACAACATAAATACAATTTTATAAAGCATAGGTTAAAACAACATAAATACAATTTAATAAAGCATAGGATAAAACAACATAAATTCAGTTTAATAAAGCATTGGATAAAACAACATAAATAAAATTTAATAAAGCATAGGATAAAACAACGTAAATACAATTTAATAAAGCATAGGATAAAACAACATAAATACAATTTAATAAAGCATAGGATAAAACAACATAAATACAATTTAATAAAGCATAGGATAAAACAACATAAATACAATTTAATAAAGCATAGGATAAAACAACATAAATACAATTTATAAAGCATAGGATAAAACAACATAAATACAATTTAATAAAGCATAGAATAAAACAACATAAATAAAATTTAATAAAGCATAGGTTAAAACAACATAAATACAATTTAATAAAGCATCGGACAAAACAACATGAATACAATTTAATAAAGCATAGGATAAAACAACATAAATACAATTTAATAAAGCATAGGATAAAACAACATAAATACAATTTAATAAAGCATAGGATAAAACAACATAAATACAATTTAATAAAGCATAGGATAAAACAACATAAATACAATTTATAAAGCATAGGATAAAACAACATAAATACAATTTAATAAAGCATAGGATAAAACAACATAAATAAAATTTAATAAAGCATAGGTTAAAACAACATAAATACAATTTAATAAAGCATCGGACAAAACAACATGAATACAATTTAATAAAGCATAGGATAAAACAACATAAATACAATTTAATAAAGCATAGGATAAAACAACATAAATACAATTTAATAAAGCATACGTTAAAACAACATAAATACAATTAAATAAAGCATAGGGTAAACAACATAAATACAATTTAATAAAGCATAGGTTAAAACAACATAAATACAATTTAATAAAGCATAGGATAAAACAACATAAATACAATTTAATAAAGCATAGGTTAAAACAACATAAATACAATTTAATAAAGCATAGGATAAAACAACATAAATACAATTTAATAAAGCATAGGATAAAACAACATAAATACAATTTAATAAAGCATAGGATAAAACGACATAAATACAATTTAATAAAGCATACGTTAAAACAACATAAATACAATTAAATAAAGCATAGGGTAAAACAACATAAATACAATTTAATAAAGCATAGGTTAAAACAACATAAATACAATTTTATAAAGCATAGGATAAAACAACATTAATACAATTTAATAAAGCATAGGTTAAAACAACATAAATACAATTTAATAAAGCATAGGATAAAACAACATAAATTCAGTTTAATAAAGCATTGGATAAAACAACATAAATACAATTTAATAAAGCATCGGACAAAACAACATGAATACAATTTAATAAAGCATAGGACAAAACAACATAAATACAATTTAATAAAGCATAGGATAAAACAACATAAATATAATTTAATGAAACATAGGATAAACAACATAAATACAATTTAATAAAGCATAGGACAAAACAAAATAAATACAATTTAATAAAGCATATGTTAAAACAACATAAATACAATTTAATAAAGCATAAGATAAAACAACATGAATATAATTTAGTAAAGCATAAGATAAAACAACATGAATACAATTTAATAAAGCATAGGATAAAACAACATAAATACAATTTAATAAAGCATATGTTAAAACAACATAAATACAATTTAATAAAGCATAAGATAAAACAACATGAATATAATTTAGTAAAGCATAAGATAAAACAATATGAATACAATTTAATAAAGCATAGGATAAAACAACATAAATACAATTTAATAAAACATAGGATAAAACAACATAAATAAAATTTAATAAAGCATAGGATAAAACAACATAAATAAAATTTAATAAAGCATAGGTTAAAACAACATAAATACAATTTAATAAAGCATAGGATAAAACAACATAAATACAATTTAATAAAGCATAGGACAAAACAACATAAATACAATTTAATAAAGCATAGGATAAAACAACATAAATATAATTTAATGAAACATAGGATAAACAACATAAATACAATTTAATAAAGCATAGGACAAAACAAAATAAATACAATTTAATAAAGCATATGTTAAAACAACATAAATACAATTTAATAAAGCATAAGATAAAACAACATGAATATAATTTAGTAAAGCATAAGATAAAACAACATGAATACAATTTAATAAAGCATAGGATAAAACAACATAAATACAATTTAATAAAGCATATGTTAAAACAACATAAATACAATTTAATAAAGCATAAGATAAAACAACATGAATATAATTTAGTAAAGCATAAGATAAAACAATATGAATACAATTTAATAAAGCATAGGATAAAACAACATAAATACAATTTAATAAAGCATACGTTAAAACAACATAAATACAATTAAATAAAGCATAGGGTAAAACAACATAAATACAATTTAATAAAGCATAGGTTAAAACAACATAAATACAATTTTATAAAGCATAGGATAAAACAACATAAATACAATTTAATAAAGCATAGGATAAAACAACATAAATACAATTTAATAAAACATAGGATAAAACAACATAAATAAAATTTAATAAAGCATAGGATAAAACAACATAAATAAAATTTAATAAAGCATAGGTTAAAACAACATAAATACAATTTAATAAAGCATAGGATAAAACAGCATAAATACAATTTAATAAAGCATAGGATAAAACAACATAAATACAATTTAATAAAACATAGGATAAAACAACATAAATACAATTTAATAAAGCATAGGATAAAACAACATAAATAAAATTTAATAAAGCATAGGTTAAAACAACATAAATACAATTTAATAAAGCATAGGATAAAACAACATAAATACAATTTAATAAAGCATAGGATAAAACAACATAAATACAATTTTATAAAGCATAGGATAAAACAACATAAATACAATTTAATAAAGCATAGGTTAAAACAACATAAATACAATTAAATAAAGCATAGGATAAAACAACATAAATTCAATTTAATAAAGCATAGGATAAAACCACATAAATACAATTTAATAAAGCACAGGGTAAAACACCATAAATACAATTTAATAAAGCATAGGATAAAACAACATAAATACAATTTAATAAAGCATAGGATAAAACAACATAAATACAATTTAATAAAGCATACGTTAAAACAACATAAATACAATTAAATAAAGCATAGGATAAAACAACATAAATACAATTTTATAAAGCATAGGTTAAAACAACATAAATACAATTTTATAAAGCATAGGTTAAAACAACATAAATACAATTTAATAAAGCATAGGATAAAACAACATAAATTCAGTTTAATAAAGCATTGGATAAAACAACATAAATAAAATTTAATAAAGCATAGGATAAAACAACGTAAATACAATTTAATAAAGCATAGGATAAAACAACATAAATACAATTTAATAAAGCATAGGATAAAACAACATAAATACAATTTAATAAAGCATAGGATAAAACAACATAAATACAATTTAATAAAGCATAGGATAAAACAACATAAATACAATTTATAAAGCATAGGATAAAACAACATAAATACAATTTAATAAAGCATAGGATAAAACAACATAAATACAATTTAATAAAGCATAGGATAAAACAACATAAATACAATTTAATAAAGCATAGGATGAAACAACATAAATACAATTTAATAAAGCATAGGATAAAACAACATAAATAAAATTTAATAAAGCATAGGTTAAAACAACATAAATACAATTTAATAAAGCATCGGACAAAACAACATGAATACAATTTAATAAAGCATAGGATAAAACAACATAAATACAATTTAATAAAGCACAGGGTAAAACAACATAAATACAATTTAATAAAGCATAGGATAAAACAACATAAATACAATTTAATAAAGCATAGGATAAAACAACATAAATACAATTTAATAAAGCATAGGATAAAACAACATAAATACAATTTAATAAAGCATAGGATAAAACAACATAAATAAAATTTAATAAAGCATAGGTTAAAACAACATAAATACAATTTAATAAAGCATCGGACAAAACAACATGAATACAATTTAATAAAGCATAGGATAAAACAACATAAATACAATTTAATAAAGCATAGGACAAAACAACATCAATACAATTTAATAAAGCATAGGATAAAACAACATAAATATAATTTAATGAAACATAGGATAAACAACATAAATACAATTTAATAAAGCATAGGACAAAACAAAATAAATACAATTTAATAAAGCATATGTTAAAACAACATAAATACAATTTAATAAAGCATAGGATAAAACAACATAAATACAATTTAATAAAGCACAGGATAAAACAACATAAATACAATTTAATAAAGCATAGGATAAAACAACATAAATACAATTTAATAAAGCATAGGATAAAACAACATAAATACAATTTAATGAAGCATAGGATAAAACAACATAAATACAATTTAATGAAGCATAGGATAAAACAACATAAATACAATTTAATAAAGCATACGTTAAAACAACATAAATACAATTTTATAAAGCATAGGATAAAACAACATAAATACAATTTAATAAAGCATAGGTTAAAACAACATAAATACAATTTAATAAAGCATAGGATAAAACAACATAAATTCAATTTAATAAAGCATAGGATAAAACAACATAAATACAATTTAATAAAGCATAGGATAAAACAACATAAATACAATTTAGTAAAGCATATGTTAAAACAACATAAATACAATTTTATAAAGCATAGGATAAAACAACATAAATACAATTTAATAAAGCATAGGATAAAACAACATAAATACAATTTAATAAAGCATATGTTAAAACAACATAAATACAATTTTATAAAGCATAGGATAAAACAACATAAATATAATTTAATAAAGCATAGGATAAAACAACATAAATACAATTTAATAAAACATAGGATAAAACAACATAAATAAAATTTAATAAAGCATAGGATAAAACAACATAAATAAAATTTAATAAAGCATAGGTTAAAACAACATAAATACAATTTAATAAAGCATAGGATAAAACAACATAAATTCAATTTAATAAAGCATAGGATAAAACAACATAAATACAATTTAATAAAGCATAGGATAAAACAACATAAATAAAATTTAATAAAGCATAGGTTAAAACAACATAAATACAATTTAATAAAGCATAGGATAAAACAACATACATACTTTTTAATAAAGCATAGGATAAAACCACATAAATACAATTTAATAAAGCACAGGATAAAACAACATAAATACAATTTAATAAAGCATAGGATAAAACAACATAAATACAATTTAATAAAGCATAGGATAAAACAACATAAATACAATTTAATAAAGCATAGGATAAAACAACATAAATACAATTTAATAAAGCACAGGATAAAACAACATAAATACAATTTAATAAAGCACAGGGTAAAACAACATAAATAAAATTTAATAAAGCATAGGTTAAAACAACATAAATACAATTTAATAAAGCATCGGACAAAACAACATGAATACAATTTAATAAAGCATAGGATAAAACAACATAAATACAATTTAATAAAGCATAGGACAAAACAACATCAATACAATTTAATAAAGCATAGGATAAAACAACATAAATATAATTTAATGAAACATAGGATAAACAACATAAATACAATTTAATAAAGCATAGGACAAAACAAAATAAATACAATTTAATAAAGCATATGTTAAAACAACATAAATACAATTTAATAAAGCATAGGATAAAACAACTTAAATACAATTTAATAAAGCATAGGATAAAACAACATAAATACAATTTAATAAAGCACAGGATAAAACAACATAAATACAATTTAATAAAGCATAGGATAAAACAACATAAATACAATTTAATAAAGCATAGGATAAAACAACATAAATACAATTTAATGAAGCATAGGATAAAACAACATAAATACAATTTAATGAAGCATAGGATAAAACAACATAAATACAATTTAATAAAGCATACGTTAAAACAACATAAATACAATTTTATAAAGCATAGGATAAAACAACATAAATACAATTTAATAAAGCATAGGTTAAAACAACATAAATACAATTTAATAAAGCATAGGATAAAACAACATAAATTCAATTTAATAAAGCATAGGATAAAACAACATAAATACAATTTAATAAAGCATAGGATAAAACAACATAAATACAATTTAGTAAAGCATATGTTAAAACAACATAAATACAATTTTATAAAGCATAGGATAAAACAACATAAATACAATTTAATAAAGCATAGGATAAAACAACATAAATACAATTTAATAAAGCATATGTTAAAACAACATAAATACAATTTTATAAAGCATAGGATAAAACAACATAAATATAATTTAATAAAGCATAGGATAAAACCACATAAATACAATTTAATAAAGCACAGGATAAAACAACATAAATACAATTTAATAAAGCATAGGATAAAACAACATAAATACAATTTAATAAAGCATAGGATAAAACAACATAAATACAATTTAATAAAGCATAGGATAAAACAACATAAATACAATTTAATAAAGCATACGTTAAAACAACATAAATACAATTTAATAAAGCATAGGATAAAACAACATAAATTCAATTTAATAAAGCATAGGATAAAACAACAAAAATACAATTTATAAAGCATAGGATAAAACAACATAAATAAAATTTAATAAAGCATAGGTTAAAACAACATAAAAACAATTTAATAAAGCATAGGATAAAACAACATAAATACTTTTTAATAAAGCATAGGATAAAACCACATAAATACAATTTAATAAAGCACAGGATAAAACAACATAAATACAATTTAATAAAGCATAGGATAAAACAACATAAATACAATTTAATAAAGCATAGGTTAAAACAACATAAATACAATTTAATAAAGCATAGGTTAAAACAACATAAATACAATTTAATAAAGCATAGAATAAAACAACATAAATACAATTTAATAAAGCATAGGATAAAACAACATAAATACAATTTAATAAAGCATAGGCTAAAACTACATAAATACAATTTAATAAAGCATAGGATAAAACAACATAAATACAATTTAATAAAGCATAGGATAAAACAACATAAATACAATTTAACAAAGCTTAGGATAAAACAACATAAATACAATTTAATAAAGCATACGTTAAAACAACATAAATACAATTAAATAAAGCATAGGATAAAACAACATAAATACAATTTTATAAAGCATAGGATAAAACAACATAAATACAATTTAATAAAGCATATGGTAAACAACATAAATACAATTTAATAAAGCATAGGTTAAAACAACATAAATACAATTTAATAAAGCATAGGATAAAACAACATAAATACAATTTAATAAAGCATAGGACAAAACAACATAAATACAATTTAATAAAGCATAGGATAAAACAACATAAATATAATTTAATGAAACATAGGATAAACAACATAAATACAATTTAATAAAGCATAGGACAAAACAAAATAAATACAATTTAATAAAGCATATGTTAAAACAACATAAATACAATTTAATAAAGCATAAGATAAAACAACATGAATATAATTTAGTAAAGCATAAGATAAAACAACATGAATACAATTTAATAAAGCATAGGATAAAACAACATAAATACAATTTAATAAAGCATATGTTAAAACAACATAAATACAATTTAATAAAGCATAAGATAAAACAACATGAATATAATTTAGTAAAGCATAAGATAAAACAATATGAATACAATTTAATAAAGCATAGGATAAAACAACATAAATACAATTTAATAAAGCATACGTTAAAACAACATAAATACAATTAAATAAAGCATAGGGTAAAACAACATAAATACAATTTAATAAAGCATAGGTTAAAACAACATAAATACAATTTTATAAAGCATAGGATAAAACAACATAAATACAATTTAATAAAGCATAGGATAAAACAACATAAATACAATTTAATAAAACATAGGATAAAACAACATAAATAAAATTTAATAAAGCATAGGATAAAACAACATAAATAAAATTTAATAAAGCATAGGTTAAAACAACATAAATACAATTTAATAAAGCATAGGATAAAACAGCATAAATACAATTTAATAAAGCATAGGATAAAACAACATAAATACAATTTAATAAAACATAGGATAAAACAACATAAATACAATTTAATAAAGCATAGGATAAAACAACATAAATAAAATTTAATAAAGCATAGGTTAAAACAACATAAATACAATTTAATAAAGCATAGGATAAAACAACATAAATACAATTTAATAAAGCATAGGATAAAACAACATAAATACAATTTTATAAAGCATAGGATAAAACAACATAAATACAATTTAATAAAGCATAGGTTAAAACAACATAAATACAATTAAATAAAGCATAGGATAAAACAACATAAATTCAATTTAATAAAGCATAGGATAAAACCACATAAATACAATTTAATAAAGCACAGGGTAAAACACCATAAATACAATTTAATAAAGCATAGGATAAAACAACATAAATACAATTTAATAAAGCATAGGATAAAACAACATAAATACAATTTAATAAAGCATAGGATAAAACAACATAAATACAATTTAATAAAGCATACGTTAAAACAACATAAATACAATTAAATAAAGCATAGGATAAAACAACATAAATACAATTTTATAAAGCATAGGTTAAAACAACATAAATACAATTTTATAAAGCATAGGTTAAAACAACATAAATACAATTTAATAAAGCATAGGATAAAACAACATAAATTCAGTTTAATAAAGCATTGGATAAAACAACATAAATAAAATTTAATAAAGCATAGGATAAAACAACGTAAATACAATTTAATAAAGCATAGGATAAAACAACATAAATACAATTTAATAAAGCATAGGATAAAACAACATAAATACAATTTAATAAAGCATAGGATAAAACAACATAAATACAATTTAATAAAGCATAGGATAAAACAACATAAATACAATTTATAAAGCATAGGATAAAACAACATAAATACAATTTAATAAAGCATAGGATAAAACAACATAAATACAATTTAATAAAGCATAGGATAAAACAACATAAATACAATTTAATAAAGCATAGGATAAAACAACATAAATACAATTTAATAAAGCATAGGATAAAACAACATAAATAAAATTTAATAAAGCATAGGTTAAAACAACATAAATACAATTTAATAAAGCATCGGACAAAACAACATGAATACAATTTAATAAAGCATAGGATAAAACAACATAAATACAATTTAATAAAGCACAGGGTAAAACAACATAAATACAATTTAATAAAGCATAGGATAAAACAACATAAATACAATTTAATAAAGCATAGGATAAAACAACATAAATACAATTTAATAAAGCATAGGATAAAACAACATAAATACAATTTAATAAAGCATAGGATAAAACAACATAAATAAAATTTAATAAAGCATAGGTTAAAACAACATAAATACAATTTAATAAAGCATCGGACAAAACAACATGAATACAATTTAATAAAGCATAGGATAAAACAACATAAATACAATTTAATAAAGCATAGGACAAAACAACATCAATACAATTTAATAAAGCATAGGATAAAACAACATAAATATAATTTAATGAAACATAGGATAAACAACATAAATACAATTTAATAAAGCATAGGACAAAACAAAATAAATACAATTTAATAAAGCATATGTTAAAACAACATAAATACAATTTAATAAAGCATAGGATAAAACAACATAAATACAATTTAATAAAGCATAGGATAAAACAACATAAATACAATTTAATAAAGCACAGGATAAAACAACATAAATACAATTTAATAAAGCATAGGATAAAACAACATAAATACAATTTAATAAAGCATAGGATAAAACAACATAAATACAATTTAATGAAGCATAGGATAAAACAACATAAATACAATTTAATGAAGCATAGGATAAAACAACATAAATACAATTTAATAAAGCATACGTTAAAACAACATAAATACAATTTTATAAAGCATAGGATAAAACAACATAAATACAATTTAATAAAGCATAGGTTAAAACAACATAAATACAATTTAATAAAGCATAGGATAAAACAACATAAATTCAATTTAATAAAGCATAGGATAAAACAACATAAATACAATTTAATAAAGCATAGGATAAAACAACATAAATACAATTTAGTAAAGCATATGTTAAAACAACATAAATACAATTTTATAAAGCATAGGATAAAACAACATAAATACAATTTAATAAAGCATAGGATAAAACAACATAAATACAATTTAATAAAGCATATGTTAAAACAACATAAATACAATTTTATAAAGCATAGGATAAAACAACATAAATATAATTTAATAAAGCATAGGATAAAACAACATAAATACAATTTAATAAAACATAGGATAAAACAACATAAATAAAATTTAATAAAGCATAGGATAAAACAACATAAATAAAATTTAATAAAGCATAGGTTAAAACAACATAAATACAATTTAATAAAGCATAGGATAAAACAACATAAATTCAATTTAATAAAGCATAGGATAAAACAACATAAATACAATTTAATAAAGCATAGGATAAAACAACATAAATAAAATTTAATAAAGCATAGGTTAAAACAACATAAATACAATTTAATAAAGCATAGGATAAAACAACATACATACTTTTTAATAAAGCATAGGATAAAACCACATAAATACAATTTAATAAAGCACAGGATAAAACAACATAAATACAATTTAATAAAGCATAGGATAAAACAACATAAATACAATTTAATAAAGCATAGGATAAAACAACATAAATACAATTTAATAAAGCATAGGATAAAACAACATAAATACAATTTAATAAAGCATACGTTAAAACAACATAAATAAAATTTAATAAAGCATAGGATAAAACAACATAAATTCAATTTAATAAAGCATAGGATAAAACAACAAAAATACAATTTATAAAGCATAGGATAAAACAACATAAATAAAATTTAATAAAGCATAGGTTAAAACAACATAAATACAATTTAATAAAGCATAGGATAAAACAACATAAATACTTTTTAATAAAGCATAGGATAAAACCACATAAATACAATTTAATAAAGCACAGGATAAAACAACATAAATACAATTTAATAAA
This sequence comes from Phyllobates terribilis, assembly GCF_046119375.1. Lineage (NCBI taxonomy): Eukaryota > Metazoa > Chordata > Amphibia > Anura > Dendrobatidae > Phyllobates > Phyllobates terribilis. The sequence goes on from NW_027362778.1 coordinate 4,388,914, forward strand.
GCATAGGATAAAACAACATAAATACAATTTAATAAAGCATAGGTTAAAACAACATAAATACAATTTAATAAAGCATAGGTTAAAACAACATAAATACAATTTAATAAAGCATAGAATAAAACAACATAAATACAATTTAATAAAGCATAGGATAAAACAACATAAATACAATTTAATAAAGCATAGGCTAAAACTACATAAATACAATTTAATAAAGCATAGGATAAAACAACATAAATACAATTTAATAAAGCATAGGATAAAACAACATAAATACAATTTAACAAAGCTTAGGATAAAACAACATAAATACAATTTAATAAAGCATACGTTAAAACAACATAAATACAATTAAATAAAGCATAGGATAAAACAACATAAATACAATTTTATAAAGCATAGGATAAAACAACATAAATACAATTTAATAAAGCATATGGTAAACAACATAAATACAATTTAATAAAGCATAGGTTAAAACAACATAAATACAATTTAATAAAGCATAGGTTAAAACAACATAAATACAATTTAATAAAGCATAGGATAAAACAACATAAATAAAATTTAATAAAGCATAGGATAAAACAACGTAAATACAATTTAATAAAGCATAGGATAAAACAACATAAATACAATTTAATAAAGCATAGGATAAAACAACATAAATACAATTTAATAAAGCATAGGTTAAAACAACATAAATACAATTTTATAAAGCATAGGATAAAACAACATAAATACAATTTAATAAAGCATAGGTTAAAACAACATAAATACAATTTAATAAAGCATAGGATAAAACAACATAAATTCAATTTAATAAAGCATAGGATAAAACAACATAAATACAATTTAATAAAGCATAGGATAAAACAACATAAATAAAATTTAATAAAGCATAGGTTAAAACAACATAAATACAATTTAATAAAGCATAGGATAAAACAACATAAATACAATTTAATAAAGCATAGGATAAAACAACATAAATACAATTTAATAAAGCATAGGTTAAAACAACATAAATACAATTTTATAAAGCATAGGATAAAACAACATAAATACAATTTAATAAAGCATAGGTTAAAACAACATAAATACAATTTAATAAAGCATAGGATAAAACAACATAAATTCAATTTAATAAAGCATAGGATAAAACAACATAAATAAAATTTAATAAAGCATAGGATAAAACAACATAAATAAAATTTAATAAAGCATAGGTTAAAACAACATAAATACAATTTAATAAAGCATAGGATAAAACAACATAAATTCAATTTAATAAAGCATAGGATAAAACAACATAAATACAATTTAATAAAGCATAGGATAAAACAACATAAATAAAATTTAATAAAGCATAGGTTAAAACAACATAAATACAATTTAATAAAGCATAGGATAAAACATCATAAATACAATTTAATAAAGCATAGGATAAAACAACATACATACTTTTTAATAAAGCATAGGATAAAACCACATAAATACAATTTAATAAAGCACAGGATAAAACAACATAAATACAATTTAATAAAGCATAGGATAAAACAACATAAATACAATTTAATAAAGCATAGGATAAAACAACATAAATACAATTTAATAAAGCATAGGATAAAACAACATAAATACAATTTAATAATGCATACGTTAAAACAACATAAATACAATTAAATAAAGCATAGGGTAAAACAACATAAATACAATTTAATAAAGCATAGGTTAAAACAACATAAATTCAATTTAATAAAGCATAGGATAAAACAACATAAATACAATTTAATAAAGCATAGGATAAAACAACATAAATACAATTTAATAAAGCATAGGTTAAAACAACATAAATACAATTTAATAAAGCATAGGATAAAACAACATAAATTCAATTTAATAAAGCATAGGATAAAACAACAAAAATACAATTTATAAAGCATAGGATAAAACAACATAAATAAAATTTAATAAAGCATAGGTTAAAACAACATAAATACAATTTAATAAAGCATAGGATAAAACAACATAAATACTTTTTAATAAAGCATAGGATAAAACCACATAAATACAATTTAATAAAGCACAGGATAAAACAACATAAATACAATTTAATAAAGCATAGGATAAAACAACATAAATACAATTTAATAAAGCATAGGTTAAAACAACATAAATACAATTTAATAAAGCATAGGTTAAAACAACATAAATACAATTTAATAAAGCATAGGCTAAAACTACATAAATACAATTTAATAAAGCATAGGATAAAACAACATAAATACAATTTAATAAAGCATAGGATAAAACAACATAAATACAATTTAATAAAGCTTAGGATAAAACAACATAAATACAATTTAATAAAGCATACGTTAAAACAACATAAATACAATTAAATAAAGCATAGGATAAAACAACATAAATACAATTTTATAAAGCATAGGATAAAACAACATAAATACAATTTAATAAAGCATATGGTAAACAACATAAATACAATTTAATAAAGCATAGGTTAAAACAACATAAATACAATTTAATAAAGCATAGGATAAAACAACATAAATAAAATTTAATAAAGCATAGGATAAAACAACGTAAATACAATTTAATAAAGCATAGGATAAAACAACATAAATACAATTTAATAAAGCATAGGATAAAACAACATAAATACAATTTAATAAAGCATAGGATAAAACAACATAAATACAATTTAATAAAGCATAGGTTAAAACAACATAAATACAATTTAATAAAGCATAGGATAAAACAACATAAATAAAATTTAATAAAGCATAGGATAAAACAACGTAAATACAATTTAATAAAGCATAGGATAAAACAACATAAATACAATTTAATAAAGCATAGGATAAAACAACATAAATACAATTTAATAAAGCATAGGATAAAACAACATAAATACAATTTAATAAAGCATAGGATAAAACAACATAAATACAATTTAATAAAGCATAGGATAAAACAACATAAATAAAATTTAATAAAGCATAGGTTAAAACAACATAAATACAATTTAATAAAGCATAGGATAAAACATCATAAATACAATTTAATAAAGCATAGGATAAAACAACATACATACTTTTTAATAAAGCATAGGATAAAACCACATAAATACAATTTAATAAAGCACAGGATAAAACAACATAAATACAATTTAATAAAGCATAGGATAAAACAACATAAATACAATTTAATAAAGCATAGGATAAAACAACATAAATACAATTTAATAAAGCATAGGATAAAACAACATAAATACAATTTAATAATGCATACGTTAAAACAACATAAATACAATTAAATAAAGCATAGGGTAAAACAACATAAATACAATTTAATAAAGCATAGGTTAAAACAACATAAATTCAATTTAATAAAGCATAGGATAAAACAACATAAATACAATTTAATAAAGCATAGGATAAAACAACATAAATACAATTTAATAAAGCATAGGTTAAAACAACATAAATACAATTTAATAAAGCATAGGATAAAACAACATAAATTCAATTTAATAAAGCATAGGATAAAACAACAAAAATACAATTTATAAAGCATAGGATAAAACAACATAAATAAAATTTAATAAAGCATAGGTTAAAACAACATAAATACAATTTAATAAAGCATAGGATAAAACAACATAAATACTTTTTAATAAAGCATAGGATAAAACCACATAAATACAATTTAATAAAGCACAGGATAAAACAACATAAATACAATTTAATAAAGCATAGGATAAAACAACATAAATACAATTTAATAAAGCATAGGTTAAAACAACATAAATACAATTTAATAAAGCATAGGTTAAAACAACATAAATACAATTTAATAAAGCATAGGCTAAAACTACATAAATACAATTTAATAAAGCATAGGATAAAACAACATAAATACAATTTAATAAAGCATAGGATAAAACAACATAAATACAATTTAATAAAGCTTAGGATAAAACAACATAAATACAATTTAATAAAGCATACGTTAAAACAACATAAATACAATTAAATAAAGCATAGGATAAAACAACATAAATACAATTTTATAAAGCATAGGATAAAACAACATAAATACAATTTAATAAAGCATATGGTAAACAACATAAATACAATTTAATAAAGCATAGGTTAAAACAACATAAATACAATTTAATAAAGCATAGGTTAAAACAACATAAATACAATTTAATAAAGCATAGGATAAAACAACATAAATAAAATTTAATAAAGCATAGGATAAAACAACGTAAATACAATTTAATAAAGCATAGGATAAAACAACATAAATACAATTTAATAAAGCATAGGATAAAACAACATAAATACAATTTAACAAAGCATAGGATAAAACAACATAAATACAATTTAATAAAGCATAGGTTAAAACAACATAAATGCAATTTAATAAAGCATAGGATAAAACAACATAAATACAATTTAATAAAGCATAGGATAAAACAACATAAATACAATTTAATAAAGCATAGGATAAAACAACATAAATAAAATTTAATAAAGCATAGGTTAAAACAACATAAATACAATTTAATAAAGCATCGGACAAAACAACATGAATACAATTTAATAAAGCATAGGATAAAACAACATAAATACAATTTAATAAAGCATAGGACAAAACAACATAAATACAATTTAATAAAGCATAGGATAAAACAACATAAATACAATTTAATGAAACATAGGATAAACAACATAAATACAATTTAATAAAGCATAGGACAAAACAAAATAAATACAATTTAATAAAGCATATGTTAAAACAACATAAATACAATTTAATAAAGCATAAGATAAAACAACATGAATATAATTTAGTAAAGCATAAGATAAAACAACATGAATACAATTTAATAAAGCATAGGATAAAACAACATAAATACAATTTAATAAAGCATACGTTAAAACAACATAAATACAATTAAATAAAGCATAGGGTAAAACAACATAAATACAATTTAATAAAGCATAGGTTAAAACAACATAAATACAATTTTATAAAGCATAGGATAAAACAACATAAATACAATTTAATAAAGCATAGGATAAAACAACATAAATACAATTTAATAAAACATAGGATAAAACAACATAAATAAAATTTAATAAAGCATAGGATAAAACAACATAAATACAATTTAATGAAGCATAGGATAAAACAATATAAATACAATTTAATAAAGCATACGTTAAAACAACATAAATACAATTAAATAAAGCATAGGGTAAAACAACATAAATACAATTTAATAAAGCATAGGTTAAAACAACATAAATACAATTTTATAAAGCATAGGATAAAACAACATAAATACAATTTAATAAAGCATAGGTTAAAACAACATAAATACAATTTAATAAAGCATAGGATAAAACAACATAAATTCAATTTAATAAAGCATAGGATAAAACAACATAAATACAATTTAATAAAGCATAGGATAAAACAACATAAATACAATTTAATAAAGCATATGTTAAAACAACATAAATACAATTTTATAAAGCATAGGATAAAACAACATAAATACAATTTAATAAAGCATAGGATAAAACAACATAAATACAATTTAATAAAGCATATGTTAAAACAACATAAATACAATTTTATAAAGCATAGGATAAAACAACATAAATATAATTTAATAAAGCATAGGATAAAACAACATAAATACAATTTAATAAAACATAGGATAAAACAACATAAATAAAATTTAATAAAGCATAGGATAAAACAACATAAATAAAATTTAATAAAGCATAGGTTAAAACAACATAAATACAATTTAATAAAGCATAGGATAAAACAACATAAATTCAATTTAATAAAGCATAGGATAAAACAACATAAATACAATTTAATAAAGCATAGGATAAAACAACATAAATAAAATTTAATAAAGCATAGGTTAAAACAACATAAATACAATTTAATAAAGCATAGGATAAAACAACATAAATACAATTTAATAAAGCATAGGATAAAACAACATACATACTTTTTAATAAAGCATAGGATAAAACCACATAAATACAATTTAATAAAGCACAGGATAAAACAACATAAATACAATTTAATAAAGCATAGGATAAAACAACATAAATACAATTTAATAAAGCATAGGATAAAACAACATAAATACAATTTAATAAAGCATAGGATAAAACAACATAAATACAATTTAATAAAGCATACGTTAAAACAACATAAATACAATTAAATAAAGCATAGGGTAAAACAACATAAATACAATTTAATAAAGCATAGGTTAAAACAACATAAATACAATTTTATAAAGCATAGGATAAAACAACATAAATACAATTTAATAAAGCATAGGTTAAAACAACATAAATACAATTTAATAAAGCATAGGATAAAACAACATAAATTCAATTTAATAAAGCATAGGATAAAACAACATAAATACAATTTAATAAAGCATAGGATAAAACAACATAAATACAATTTAATAAAGCATAGGTTAAAACAACATAAATACAATTTAATAAAGCATAGGATAAAACAACATAAATTCAATTTAATAAAGCATAGGATAAAACAACAAAAATACAATTTATAAAGCATAGGATAAAACAACATAAATAAAATTTAATAAAGCATAGGTTAAAACAACATAAATACAATTTAATAAAGCATAGGATAAAACAACATAAATACTTTTTAATAAAGCATAGGATAAAACCACATAAATACAATTTAATAAAGCACAGGATAAAACAACATAAATACAATTTAATAAAGCATAGGATAAAACAACATAAATACAATTTAATAAAGCATAGGTTAAAACAACATAAATACAATTTAATAAAGCATAGGTTAAAACAACATAAATACAATTTAATAAAGCATAGAATAAAACAACATAAATACAATTTAATAAAGCATAGGATAAAACAACATAAATACAATTTAATAAAGCATAGGCTAAAACTACATAAATACAATTTAATAAAGCATAGGATAAAACAACATAAATACAATTTAATAAAGCATAGGATAAAACAACATAAATACAATTTAATAAAGCTTAGGATAAAACAACATAAATACAATTTAATAAAGCATACGTTAAAACAACATAAATACAATTAAATAAAGCATAGGATAAAACAACATGAATACAATTTTATAAAGCATAGGATAAAACAACATAAATACAATTTAATAAAGCATATGGTAAACAACATAAATACAATTTAATAAAGCATAGGTTAAAACAACATAAATACAATTTAATAAAGCATAGGTTAAAACAACATAAATACAATTTAATAAAGCATAGGTTAAAACAACATAAATACAATTTAATAAAGCATAGAATAAAACAACATAAATACAATTTAATAAAGCATAGGATAAAACAACATAAATACAATTTAATAAAGCATAGGCTAAAACTACATAAATACAATTTAATAAAGCATAGGATAAAACAACATAAATACAATTTAATAAAGCATAGGATAAAACAACATAAATACAATTTAACAAAGCTTAGGATAAAACAACATAAATACAATTTAATAAAGCATACGTTAAAACAACATAAATACAATTAAATAAAGCATAGGATAAAACAACATAAATACAATTTTATAAAGCATAGGATAAAACAACATAAATACAATTTAATAAAGCATATGGTAAACAACATAAATACAATTTAATAAAGCATAGGTTAAAACAACATAAATACAATTTAATAAAGCATAGGTTAAAACAACATAAATACAATTTAATAAAGCATAGGATAAAACAACATAAATACAATTTAATAAAGCATAGGATAAAACAACATAAATACAACTTAATAAAGCATAGGTTAAAACAACATAAATACAATTTTATAAAGCATAGGATAAAACAACATAAATACAATTTAATAAAGCATACGTTAAAACAACATAAATACAATTAAATAAAGCATAGGATAAAACAACATAAATACAATTTTATAAAGCATAGGATAAAACAACATAAATACAATTTAATAAAGCATATGGTAAACAACATAAATACAATTTAATAAAGCATAGGTTAAAACAACATAAATACAATTTAATAAAGCATAGGTTAAAACAACATAAATACAATTTAATAAAGCATAGGATAAAACAACATAAATACAATTTAATAAAGCATAGGATAAAACAACATAAATACAATTTAATAAAGCATAGGTTAAAACAACATAAATACAATTTTATAAAGCATAGGATAAAACAACATAAATACAATTTAATAAAGCATAGGTTAAAACAACATAAATACAATTTAATAAAGCATAGGATAAAACAACATAAATTCAATTTAATAAAGCATAGGATAAAACAACATAAATACAATTTAATAAAGCATAGGATAAAACAACATAAATAAAATTTAATAAAGCATAGGTTAAAACAACATAAATACAATTTAATAAAGCATAGGATAAAACAACATAAATACAATTTAATAAAGCATAGGATAAAACAACATAAATACAATTTAATAAAGCATAGGTTAAAACAACATAAATACAATTTTATAAAGCATAGGATAAAACAACATAAATACAATTTAATAAAGCATAGGTTAAAACAACATAAATACAATTTAATAAAGCATAGGATAAAACAACATAAATTCAATTTAATAAAGCATAGGATAAAACAACATAAATAAAATTTAATAAAGCATAGGATAAAACAACATAAATAAAATTTAATAAAGCATAGGTTAAAACAACATAAATACAATTTAATAAAGCATAGGATAAAACAACATAAATTCAATTTAATAAAGCATAGGATAAAACAACATAAATACAATTTAATAAAGCATAGGATAAAACAACATAAATAAAATTTAATAAAGCATAGGTTAAAACAACATAAATACAATTTAATAAAGCATAGGATAAAACATCATAAATACAATTTAATAAAGCATAGGATAAAACAACATACATACTTTTTAATAAAGCATAGGATAAAACCACATAAATACAATTTAATAAAGCACAGGATAAAACAACATAAATACAATTTAATAAAGCATAGGATAAAACAACATAAATACAATTTAATAAAGCATAGGATAAAACAACATAAATACAATTTAATAAAGCATAGGATAAAACAACATAAATACAATTTAATAATGCATACGTTAAAACAACATAAATACAATTAAATAAAGCATAGGGTAAAACAACATAAATACAATTTAATAAAGCATAGGTTAAAACAACATAAATTCAATTTAATAAAGCATAGGATAAAACAACATAAATACAATTTAATAAAGCATAGGATAAAACAACATAAATACAATTTAATAAAGCATAGGTTAAAACAACATAAATACAATTTAATAAAGCATAGGATAAAACAACATAAATTCAATTTAATAAAGCATAGGATAAAACAACAAAAATACAATTTATAAAGCATAGGATAAAACAACATAAATAAAATTTAATAAAGCATAGGTTAAAACAACATAAATACAATTTAATAAAGCATAGGATAAAACAACATAAATACTTTTTAATAAAGCATAGGATAAAACCACATAAATACAATTTAATAAAGCACAGGATAAAACAACATAAATACAATTTAATAAAGCATAGGATAAAACAACATAAATACAATTTAATAAAGCATAGGTTAAAACAACATAAATACAATTTAATAAAGCATAGGTTAAAACAACATGAATACAATTTAATAAAGCATAGAATAAAACAACATAAATACAATTTAATAAAGCATAGGATAAAACAACATAAATACAATTTAATAAAGCATAGGCTAAAACTACATAAATACAATTTAATAAAGCATAGGATAAAACAACATAAATACAATTTAATAAAGCATAGGATAAAACAACATAAATACAATTTAATAAAGCTTAGGATAAAACAACATAAATACAATTTAATAAAGCATACGTTAAAACAACATAAATACAATTAAATAAAGCATAGGATAAAACAACATAAATACAATTTTATAAAGCATAGGATAAAACAACATAAATACAATTTAATAAAGCATATGGTAAACAACATAAATACAATTTAATAAAGCATAGGTTAAAACAACATAAATACAATTTAATAAAGCATAGGTTAAAACAACATAAATACAATTTAATAAAGCATAGGATAAAACAACATAAATAAAATTTAATAAAGCATAGGATAAAACAACGTAAATACAATTTAATAAAGCATAGGATAAAACAACATAAATACAATTTAATAAAGCATAGGATAAAACAACATAAATACAATTTAATAAAGCATAGGATAAAACAACATAAATACAATTTAATAAAGCATAGGTTAAAACAACATAAATGCAATTTAATAAAGCATAGGATAAAACAACATAAATACAATTTAATAAAGCATAGGATAAAACAACATAAATACAATTTAATAAAGCATAGGATAAAACAACATAAATAAAATTTAATAAAGCATAGGTTAAAACAACATAAATACAATTTAATAAAGCATCGGACAAAACAACATGAATACAATTTAATAAAGCATAGGATAAAACAACATAAATACAATTTAATAAAGCATAGGACAAAACAACATAAATACAATTTAATAAAGCATAGGATAAAACAACATAAATACAATTTAATGAAACATAGGATAAACAACATAAATACAATTTAATAAAGCATAGGACAAAACAAAATAAATACAATTTAATAAAGCATATGTTAAAACAACATAAATACAATTTAATAAAGCATAAGATAAAACAACATGAATATAATTTAGTAAAGCATAAGATAAAACAACATGAATACAATTTAATAAAGCATAGGATAAAACAACATAAATACAATTTAATAAAGCATACGTTAAAACAACATAAATACAATTAAATAAAGCATAGGGTAAAACAACATAAATACAATTTAATAAAGCATAGGTTAAAACAACATAAATACAATTTTATAAAGCATAGGATAAAACAACATAAATACAATTTAATAAAGCATAGGATAAAACAACATAAATACAATTTAATAAAACATAGGATAAAACAACATAAATAAAATTTAATAAAGCATAGGATAAAACAACATAAATACAATTTAATGAAGCATAGGATAAAACAATATAAATACAATTTAATAAAGCATACGTTAAAACAACATAAATACAATTAAATAAAGCATAGGGTAAAACAACATAAATACAATTTAATAAAGCATAGGTTAAAACAACATAAATACAATTTTATAAAGCATAGGATAAAACAACATAAATACAATTTAATAAAGCATAGGTTAAAACAACATAAATACAATTTAATAAAGCATAGGATAAAACAACATAAATTCAATTTAATAAAGCATAGGATAAAACAACATAAATACAATTTAATAAAGCATAGGATAAAACAACATAAATACAATTTAATAAAGCATAGGTTAAAACAACATAAATACAATTTAATAAAGCATAGGATAAAACAACATAAATTCAATTTAATAAAGCATAGGATAAAACAACAAAAATACAATTTATAAAGCATAGGATAAAACAACATAAATAAAATTTAATAAAGCATAGGTTAAAACAACATAAATACAATTTAATAAAGCATAGGATAAAACAACATAAATACTTTTTAATAAAGCATAGGATAAAACCACATAAATACAATTTAATAAAGCACAGGATAAAACAACATAAATACAATTTAATAAAGCATAGGATAAAACAACATAAATACAATTTAATAAAGCATAGGTTAAAACAACATAAATACAATTTAATAAAGCATAGGTTAAAACAACATAAATACAATTTAATAAAGCATAGAATAAAACAACATAAATACAATTTAATAAAGCATAGGATAAAACAACATAAATACAATTTAATAAAGCATAGGCTAAAACTACATAAATACAATTTAATAAAGCATAGGATAAAACAACATAAATACAATTTAATAAAGCATAGGATAAAACAACATAAATACAATTTAATAAAGCATAGGTTAAAACAACATAAATACAATTTTATAAAGCATAGGATAAAACAACATAAATACAATTTAATAAAGCATAGGTTAAAACAACATAAATACAATTTAATAAAGCATAGGATAAAACAACATAAATTCAATTTAATAAAGCATAGGATAAAACAACATAAATACAATTTAATAAAGCATAGGATAAAACAACATAAATAAAATTTAATAAAGCATAGGTTAAAACAACATAAATACAATTTAATAAAGCATAGGATAAAACAACATAAATACAATTTAATAAAGCATAGGATAAAACAACATAAATACAATTTAATAAAGCATAGGTTAAAACAACATAAATACAATTTTATAAAGCATAGGATAAAACAACATAAATACAATTTAATAAAGCATAGGTTAAAACAACATAAATACAATTTAATAAAGCATAGGATAAAACAACATAAATTCAATTTAATAAAGCATAGGATAAAACAACATAAATAAAATTTAATAAAGCATAGGATAAAACAACATAAATAAAATTTAATAAAGCATAGGTTAAAACAACATAAATACAATTTAATAAAGCATAGGATAAAACAACATAAATACAATTTAATAAAGCATAGGATAAAACAACATACATACTTTTTAATAAAGCATAGGATAAAACCACATAAATACAATTTAATAAAGCACAGGATAAAACAACATAAATACAATTTAATAAAGCATAGGATAAAACAACATAAATACAATTTAATAAAGCATAGGATAAAACAACATAAATACAATTTAATAAAGCATAGGATAAAACAACATAAATACAATTTAATAAAGCATAGGATAAAACAACATAAATACAATTTAATAAAGCATAGGATAAAACAACATAAATACAATTTAATAAAGCATAGGATAAAACAACATAAATACAATTTAATAAAGCTTAGGATAAAACAACATAAATACAATTTAATAAAGCATACGTTAAAACAACATAAATACAATTAAATAAAGCATAGGATAAAACAACATGAATACAATTTTATAAAGCATAGGATAAAACAACATAAATACAATTTAATAAAGCATAGGTTAAAACAACATAAATACAATTTTATAAAGCATAGGATAAAACAACATAAATACAATTTAATAAAGCATAGGTTAAAACAACATAAATACAATTTAATAAAGCATAGGATAAAACAACATAAATTCAATTTAATAAAGCATAGGATAAAACAACATAAATACAATTTAATAAAGCATAGGATAAAACAACATAAATACAATTTAATAAAGCATAGGTTAAAACAACATAAATACAATTTAATAAAGCATAGGATAAAACAACATAAATTCAATTTAATAAAGCATAGGATAAAACAACAAAAATACAATTTATAAAGCATAGGATAAAACAACATAAATAAAATTTAATAAAGCATAGGTTAAAACAACATAAATACAATTTAATAAAGCATAGGATAAAACAACATAAATACTTTTTAATAAAGCATAGGATAAAACCACATAAATACAATTTAATAAAGCACAGGATAAAACAACATAAATACAATTTAATAAAGCATAGGATAAAACAACATAAATACAATTTAATAAAGCATAGGTTAAAACAACATAAATACAATTTAATAAAGCATAGGTTAAAACAACATAAATACAATTTAATAAAGCATAGAATAAAACAACATAAATACAATTTAATAAAGCATAGGATAAAACAACATAAATACAATTTAATAAAGCATAGGCTAAAACTACATAAATACAATTTAATAAAGCATAGGATAAAACAACATAAATACAATTTAATAAAGCATAGGATAAAACAACATAAATACAATTTAATAAAGCTTAGGATAAAACAACATAAATACAATTTAATAAAGCATACGTTAAAACAACATAAATACAATTAAATAAAGCATAGGATAAAACAACATAAATACAATTTTATAAAGCATAGGATAAAACAACATAAATACAATTTAATAAAGCATATGGTAAACAACATAAATACAATTTAATAAAGCATAGGTTAAAACAACATAAATACAATTTAATAAAGCATAGGTTAAAACAACATAAATACAATTTAATAAAGCATAGGATAAAACAACATGAATAAAATTTAATAAAGCATAGGATAAAACAACGTAAATACAATTTAATAAAGCATAGGATAAAACAACATAAATACAATTTAATAAAGCATAGGTTAAAACAACATAAATACAATTTTATAAAGCATAGGATAAAACAACATAAATACAATTTAATAAAGCATAGGTTAAAACAACATAAACACAATTTAATAAAGCATAGGATAAAACAACATAAATTCAATTTAATAAAGCATAGGATAAAACAACATAAATACAATTTAATAAAGCATATGTTAAAACAACATAAATACAATTTTATAAAGCATAGGATAAAACAACATAAATACAATTTAATAAAGCATAGGATAAAACAACATAAATACAATTTAATAAAGCATATGTTAAAACAACATAAATACAATTTTATAAAGCATAGGATAAAACAACATAAATATAATTTAATAAAGCATAGGATAAAACAACATAAATACAATTTAATAAAACATAGGATAAAACAACATAAATAAAATTTAATAAAGCATAGGATAAAACAACATAAATAAAATTTAATAAAGCATAGGTTAAAACAACATAAATACAATTTGATAAAGCATAGGATAAAACAACATAAATTCAATTTAATAAAGCATAGGATAAAACAACATAAATACAATTTAATAAAGCATAGGATAAAACAACATAAATAAAATTTAATAAAGCATAGGTTAAAACAACATAAATACAATTTAATAAAGCATAGGATAAATGAACATAAATACAATTTAATAAAGCATAGGATAAAACAACATACATACTTTTTAATAAAGCATAGGATAAAACCACATAAATACAATTTAATAAAGCACAGGATAAAACAACATAAATACAATTTAATAAAGCATAGGATAAAACAACATAAATACAATTTAATAAAGCATAGGATAAAACAACATAAATACAATTTAATAAAGCATAGGATAAAACAACATAAATACAATTTAATAAAGCATACGTTAAAACAACATAAATACAATTAAATAAAGCATAGGGTAAAACAACATAAATACAATTTAATAAAGCATAGGTTAAAACAACATAAATACAATTTTATAAAGCATAGGATAAAACAACATAAATAAAATTTAATAAAGCATAGGTTAAAACAACATAAATACAATTTAATAAAGCATAGGATAAAACAACATAAATACAATTTAATAAAGCATAGGATAAAACAACATACATACTTTTTAATAAAGCATAGGATAAAACCACATAAATACAATTTAATAAAGCACAGGATAAAACAACATAAATACAATTTAATAAAGCATAGGATAAAACAACATAAATACAATTTAATAAAGCATAGGATAAAACAACATAAATACAATTTAATAAAGCATAGGATAAAACAACATAAATACAATTTAATAAAGCATACGTTAAAACAACATAAATACAATTAAATAAAGCATAGGGTAAAACAACATAAATACAATTTAATAAAGCATAGGTTAAAACAACATAAATTCAATTTAATAAAGCATAGGATAAAACAACATAAATACAATTTAATAAAGCATAGGATAAAACAACATAAATACAATTTAATAAAGCATAGGTTAAAACAACATAAATACAATTTAATAAAGCATAGGATAAAACAACATAAATTCAATTTAATAAAGCATAGGATAAAACAACAAAAATACAATTTATAAAGCATAGGATAAAACAACATAAATAAAATTTAATAAAGCATAGGTTAAAACAACATAAATACAATTTAATAAAGCATAGGATAAAACAACATAAATACTTTTTAATAAAGCATAGGATAAAACCACATAAATACAATTTAATAAAGCACAGGATAAAACAACATAAATACAATTTAATAAAGCATAGGATAAAACAACATAAATACAATTTAATAAAGCATAGGTTAAAACAACATAAATACAATTTAATAAAGCATAGGTTAAAACAACATGAATACAATTTAATAAAGCATAGAATAAAACAACATAAATACAATTTAATAAAGCATAGGATAAAACAACATAAATACAATTTAATAAAGCATAGGCTAAAACTACATAAATACAATTTAATAAAGCATAGGATAAAACAACATAAATACAATTTAATAAAGCATAGGATAAAACAACATAAATACAATTTAATAAAGCTTAGGATAAAACAACATAAATACAATTTAATAAAGCATACGTTAAAACAACATAAATACAATTAAATAAAGCATAGGATAAAACAACATAAATACAATTTTATAAAGCATAGGATAAAACAACATAAATACAATTTAATAAAGCATATGGTAAACAACATAAATACAATTTAATAAAGCATAGGTTAAAACAACATAAATACAATTTAATAAAGCATAGGTTAAAACAACATAAATACAATTTAATAAAGCATAGGATAAAACAACATAAATAAAATTTAATAAAGCATAGGATAAAACAACGTAAATACAATTTAATAAAGCATAGGATAAAACAACATAAATACAATTTAATAAAGCATAGGATAAAACAACATAAATACAATTTAATAAAGCATAGGATAAAACAACATAAATACAATTTAATAAAGCATAGGTTAAAACAACATAAATGCAATTTAATAAAGCATAGGATAAAACAACATAAATACAATTTAATAAAGCATAGGATAAAACAACATAAATACAATTTAATAAAGCATAGGATAAAACAACATAAATAAAATTTAATAAAGCATAGGTTAAAACAACATAAATACAATTTAATAAAGCATCGGACAAAACAACATGAATACAATTTAATAAAGCATAGGATAAAACAACATAAATACAATTTAATAAAGCATAGGACAAAACAACATAAATACAATTTAATAAAGCATAGGATAAAACAACATAAATACAATTTAATGAAACATAGGATAAACAACATAAATACAATTTAATAAAGCATAGGACAAAACAAAATAAATACAATTTAATAAAGCATATGTTAAAACAACATAAATACAATTTAATAAAGCATAAGATAAAACAACATGAATATAATTTAGTAAAGCATAAGATAAAACAACATGAATACAATTTAATAAAGCATAGGATAAAACAACATAAATACAATTTAATAAAGCATACGTTAAAACAACATAAATACAATTAAATAAAGCATAGGGTAAAACAACATAAATACAATTTAATAAAGCATAGGTTAAAACAACATAAATACAATTTTATAAAGCATAGGATAAAACAACATAAATACAATTTAATAAAGCATAGGATAAAACAACATAAATACAATTTAATAAAACATAGGATAAAACAACATAAATAAAATTTAATAAAGCATAGGATAAAACAACATAAATACAATTTAATGAAGCATAGGATAAAACAATATAAATACAATTTAATAAAGCATACGTTAAAACAACATAAATACAATTAAATAAAGCATAGGGTAAAACAACATAAATACAATTTAATAAAGCATAGGTTAAAACAACATAAATACAATTTTATAAAGCATAGGATAAAACAGCATAAATACAATTTAATAAAGCATAGGTTAAAACAACATAAATACAATTTAATAAAGCATAGGATAAAACAACATAAATTCAATTTAATAAAGCATAGGATAAAACAACATAAATACAATTTAATAAAGCATAGGATAAAACAACATAAATACAATTTAATAAAGCATATGTTAAAACAACATAAATACAATTTTATAAAGCATAGGATAAAACAACATAAATACAATTTAATAAAGCATAGGATAAAACAACATAAATACAATTTAATAAAGCATATGTTAAAACAACATAAATACAATTTTATAAAGCATAGGATAAAACAACATAAATATAATTTAATAAAGCATAGGATAAAACAACATAAATACAATTTAATAAAACATAGGATAAAACAACATAAATAAAATTTAATAAAGCATAGGATAAAACAACATAAATAAAATTTAATAAAGCATAGGTTAAAACAACATAAATACAATTTAATAAAGCATAGGATAAAACAACATAAATTCAATTTAATAAAGCATAGGATAAAACAACATAAATACAATTTAATAAAGCATAGGATAAAACAACATAAATAAAATTTAATAAAGCATAGGTTAAAACAACATAAATACAATTTAATAAAGCATAGGATAAAACAACATAAATACAATTTAATAAAGCATAGGATAAAACAACATAAATACAATTTAATAAAGCATACGTTAAAACAACATAAATACAATTAAATAAAGCATAGGGTAAAACAACATAAATACAATTTAATAAAGCATAGGTTAAAACAACATAAATACAATTTTATAAAGCATAGGATAAAACAACATAAATACAATTTAATAAAGCATATGGTAAACAACATAAATACAATTTAATAAAGCATAGGTTAAAACAACATAAATACAATTTAATAAAGCATAGGTTAAAACAACATAAATACAATTTAATAAAGCATAGGATAAAACAACATAAATAAAATTTAATAAAGCATAGGATAAAACAACGTAAATACAATTTAATAAAGCATAGGATAAAACAACATAAATACAATTTAATAAAGCATAGGATAAAACAACATAAATACAATTTAATAAAGCATAGGTTAAAACAACATAAATACAATTTTATAAAGCATAGGATAAAACAACATAAATACAATTTAATAAAGCATAGGTTAAAACAACATAAATACAATTTAATAAAGCATAGGATAAAACAACATAAATTCAATTTAATAAAGCATAGGATAAAACAACATAAATACAATTTAATAAAGCATAGGATAAAACAACATAAATACAATTTAATAAAGCATATGTTAAAACAACATAAATACAATTTTATAAAGCATAGGATAAAACAACATAAATACAATTTAATAAAGCATAGGATAAAACAACATAAATACAATTTAATAAAGCATATGTTAAAACAACATAAATACAATTTTATAAAGCATAGGATAAAACAACATAAATATAATTTAATAAAGCATAGGATAAAACAACATAAATACAATTTAATAAAACATAGGATAAAACAACATAAATAAAATTTAATAAAGCATAGGATAAAACAACATAAATAAAATTTAATAAAGCATAGGTTAAAACAACATAAATACAATTTAATAAAGCATAGGATAAAACAACATAAATTCAATTTAATAAAGCATAGGATAAAACAACATAAATACAATTTAATAAAGCATAGGATAAAACAACATAAATAAAATTTAATAAAGCATAGGTTAAAACAACATAAATACAATTTAATAAAGCATAGGATAAAACAACATAAATACAATTTAATAAAGCATAGGATAAAACAACATACATACTTTTTAATAAAGCATAGGATAAAACCACATAAATACAATTTAATAAAGCACAGGATAAAACAACATAAATACAATTTAATAAAGCATAGGATAAAACAACATAAATACAATTTAATAAAGCATAGGATAAAACAACATAAATACAATTTAATAAAGCATAGGATAAAACAACATAAATACAATTTAATAAAGCATACGTTAAAACAACATAAATACAATTAAATAAAGCATAGGGTAAAACAACATAAATACAATTTAATAAAGCATAGGTTAAAACAACATAAATACAATTTTATAAAGCATAGGATAAAACAACATAAATACAATTTAATAAAGCATAGGTTACAACAACATAAATACAATTTAATAAAGCATAGGATAAAACAACATAAATTCAATTTAATAAAGCATAGGATAAAACAACATAAATACAATTTAATAAAGCATAGGATAAAACAACATAAATACAATTTAATAAAGCATAGGTTAAAACAACATAAATACAATTTAATAAAGCATAGGATAAAACAACATAAATTCAATTTAATAAAGCATAGGATAAAACAACAAAAATACAATTTATAAAGCATAGGATAAAACAACATAAATAAAATTTAATAAAGCATAGGTTAAAACAACATAAATACAATTTAATAAAGCATAGGATAAAACAACATAAATACTTTTTAATAAAGCATAGGATAAAACCACATAAATACAATTTAATAAAGCACAGGATAAAACAACATAAATACAATTTAATAAAGCATAGGATAAAACAACATAAATACAATTTAATAAAGCATAGGTTAAAACAACATAAATACAATTTAATAAAGCATAGGTTAAAACAACATAAATACAATTTAATAAAGCATAGAATAAAACAACATAAATACAATTTAATAAAGCATAGGATAAAACAACATAAATACAATTTAATAAAGCATAGGCTAAAACTACATAAATAAAATTTAATAAAGCATAGGATAAAACAACATAAATACAATTTAATAAAGCATAGGATAAAACAACATAAATACAATTTAATAAAGCTTAGGATAAAACAACATAAATAGAATTTAATAAAGCATACGTTAAAACAACATAAATACAATTAAATAAAGCATAGGATAAAACAACATAAATACAATTTTATAAAGCATAGGATAAAACAACATAAATACAATTTAATAAAGCATATGGTAAACAACATAAATACAATTTAATAAAGCATAGGTTAAAACAACATAAATACAATTTAATAAAGCATAGGTTAAAACAACATAAATACAATTTAATAAAGCATAGGTTAAAACAACATAAATACAATTTAATAAAGCATCGGACAAAACAACATGAATACAATTTAATAAAGCATAGGATAAAGCAACATAAATACAATTTAATAAAGCATAGGACAAAACAACATAAATACAATTTAATAAAGCATAGGATAAAACAACATAAATACAATTTAATGAAACATAGGATAAACAACATAAATACAATTTAATAAAGCATAGGACAAAACAAAATAAATACAATTTAATAAAGCATATGTTAAAACAACATAAATACAATTTAATAAAGCATAAGATAAAACAACATGAATATAATTTAGTAAAGCATAAGATAAAACAACATGAATACAATTTAATAAAGCATAGGATAAAACAAAATAAATACAATTTAATAAAGCATACGTTAAAACAACATAAATACAATTAAATAAAGCATAGGGTAAAACAACATAAATACAATTTAATAAAGCATAGGTTAAAACAACATAAATACAATTTTATAAAGCATAGGATAAAACAACATATATACAATTTAATAAAGCATAGGATAAAACAACATAAATACAATTTAATAAAACATAGGATAAAACAACATAAATAAAATTTAATAAAGCATAGGATAAAACAACATAAATACAATTTAATGAAGCATAGGATAAAACAACATAAATACAATGTAATAAAGCATACGTTAAAACAACATCAATACAATTAAATAAAGCATAGGGTAAAACAACATAAATACAATTTAATAAAGCATAGGTTAAAACAACATAAATACAATTTAATAAAACATAGGATAAAACAACATAAATAAAATTTAATAAAGCATAGGATAAAACAACATAAATAAAATTTAATAAAGCATAGGTTAAAACAACATAAATACAATTTAATAAAGCATAGGATAAAACAACATAAATTCAATTTAATAAAGCATAGGATAAAACAACATAAATACAATTTAATAAAGCATAGGATAAAACAACATAAATAAAATTTAATAAAGCATAGGTTAAAACAACATAAATACAATTTAATAAAGCATAGGATAAAACAACATAAATACAATTTAATAAAGCATAGGATAAAACAACATAAATACTTTTTAATAAAGCATAGGATAAAACCACATAAATACAATTTAATAAAGCACAGGGTAAAACAACATAAATACAATTTAATAAAGCATAGGATAAAACAACATAAATACAATTTAATAAAGCATAGGATAAAACAACATAAATACAATTTAATAAAGCATAGGATAAAACAACATAAATAAAATTTAATAAAGCATAGGTTAAAACAACATAAATACAATTTAATAAAGCATCGGACAAAACAACATGAATACAATTTAATAAAGCATAGGATAAAACAACATAAATACAATTTAATAAAGCATAGGACAAAACAACATAAATACAATTTAATAAAGCATAGGATAAAACAACATAAATATAATTTAATGAAACATAGGATAAACAACATAAATACAATTTAATAAAGCATAGGACAAAACAAAATAAATACAATTTAATAAAGCATATGTTAAAACAACATAAATACAATTTAATAAAGCATAAGATAAAACAACATGAATATAATTTAGTAAAGCATAAGATAAAACAACATGAATACAATTTAATAAAGCATAGGATAAAACAACATAAATACAATTTAATAAAGCATACGTTAAAACAACATAAATACAATTAAATAAAGCATAGGGTAAAACAACATAAATACAATTTAATAAAGCATAGGTTAAAACAACATAAATACAATTTTATAAAGCATAGGATAAAACAACATAAATACAATTTAATAAAGCATAGGATAAAACAACATAAATACAATTTAATAAAACATAGGATAAAACAACATAAATAAAATTTAATAAAGCATAGGATAAAACAACATAAATTCAATTTAATAAAGCATATGATAAAACAACATAAATACAATTTAATAAAGCATAGGATAAAACAACATAAATACAATTTAATAAAGCATATGTTAAAACAACATAAATACAATTTTATAAAGCATAGGATAAAACAACATAAATACAATTTAATAAAGCATAGGATAAAACAACATAAATACAATTTAATAAAGCATATGTTAAAACAACATAAATACAATTTTATAAAGCATAGGATAAAACAACATAAATATAATTTAATAAAGCATAGGATAAAACAACATAAATACAATTTAATAAAACATAGGATAAAACAACATAAATAAAATTTAATAAAGCATAGGATAAAACAACATAAATAAAATTTAATAAAGCATAGGTTAAAACAACATAAATACAATTTAATAAAGCATAGGATAAAACAACATAAATTCAATTTAATAAAGCATAGGATAAAACAACATAAATACAATTTAATAAAGCATAGGATAAAACAACATAAATAAAATTTAATAAAGCATAGGTTAAAACAGCATAAATACAATTTAATAAAGCATAGGATAAAACAACATAAATACAATTTAATAAAGCATAGGATAAAACAACATACATACTTTTTAATAAAGCATAGGATAAAACCACATAAATACAATTTAATAAAGCACAGGATAAAACAACATAAATACAATTTAATAAAGCATAGGATAAAACAACATAAATACAATTTAATAAAGCATAGGATAAAACAACATAAATACAATTTAATAAAGCATAGGATAAAACAACATAAATACAATTTAATAAAGCATACGTTAAAACAACATAAATACAATTAAATAAAGCATAGGGTAAAACAACATAAATACAATTTAATAAAGCATAGGTTAAAACAACATAAATACAATTTTATAAAGCATAGGATAAAACAACATAAATACAATTTAATAAAGCATAGGTTAAAACAACATAAATACAATTTAATAAAGCATAGGATAAAACAACATAAATTCAATTTAATAAAGCATAGGATAAAACAACATAAATACAATTTAATAAAGCATAGGTTAAAACAACATAAATACAATTTAATAAAGCATAGGTTAAAACAACATAAATACAATTTAATAAAGCATAGGATAAAACAACATAAATAAAATTTAATAAAGCATAGGATAAAACAACGTAAATACAATTTAATAAAGCATAGGATAAAACAACATAAATACAATTTAATAAAGCATAGGATAAAACAACATAAATACAATTTAATAAAGCATAGGTTAAAACAACATAAATACAATTTTATAAAGCATAGGATAAAACAACATAAATACAATTTAATAAAGCATAGGTTAAAACAACATAAATACAATTTAATAAAGCATAGGATAAAACAACATAAATTCAATTTAATAAAGCATATGATAAAACAACATAAATACAATTTAATAAAGCATAGGATAAAACAACATAAATACAATTTAATAAAGCATATGTTAAAACAACATAAATACAATTTTATAAAGCATAGGATAAAACAACATAAATACAATTTAATAAAGCATAGGATAAAACAACATAAATACAATTTAATAAAGCATATGTTAAAACAACATAAATACAATTTTATAAAGCATAGGATAAAACAACATAAATATAATTTAATAAAGCATAGGATAAAACAACATAAATACAATTTAATAAAACATAGGATAAAACAACATAAATAAAATTTAATAAAGCATAGGATAAAACAACATAAATAAAATTTAATAAAGCATAGGTTAAAACAACATAAATACAATTTAATAAAGCATAGGATAAAACAACATAAATTCAATTTAATAAAGCATAGGATAAAACAACATAAATACAATTTAATAAAGCATAGGATAAAACAACATAAATAAAATTTAATAAAGCATAGGTTAAAACAACATAAATACAATTTAATAAAGCATAGGATAAAACAACATAAATACAATTTAATAAAGCATAGGATAAAACAACATACATACTTTTTAATAAAGCATAGGATAAAACCACATAAATACAATTTAATAAAGCACAGGATAAAACAACATAAATACAATTTAATAAAGCATAGGATAAAACAACATAAATACAATTTAATAAAGCATAGGATAAAACAACATAAATACAATTTAATAAAGCATAGGATAAAACAACATAAATACAATTTAATAAAGCATACGTTAAAACAACATAAATACAATTAAATAAAGCATAGGGTAAAACAACATAAATACAATTTAATAAAGCATAGGTTAAAACAACATAAATACAATTTTATAAAGCATAGGATAAAACAACATAAATACAATTTAATAAAGCATAGGTTAAAACAACATAAATACAATTTAATAAAGCATAGGATAAAACAACATAAATTCAATTTAATAAAGCATAGGATAAAACAACATAAATACAATTTAATAAAGCATAGGATAAAACAACATAAATACAATTTAATAAAGCATAGGTTAAAACAACATAAATACAATTTAATAAAGCATAGGATAAAACAACATAAATTCAATTTAATAAAGCATAGGATAAAACAACAAAAATACAATTTATAAAGCATAGGATAAAACAACATAAATAAAATTTAATAAAGCATAGGTTAAAACAACATAAATACAATTTAATAAAGCATAGGATAAAACAACATAAATACTTTTTAATAAAGCATAGGATAAAACCACATAAATACAATTTAATAAAGCACAGGATAAAACAACATAAATACAATTTAATAAAGCATAGGATAAAACAACATAAATACAATTTAATAAAGCATAGGTTAAAACAACATAAATACAATTTAATAAAGCATAGGTTAAAACAACATAAATACAATTTAATAAAGCATAGAATAAAACAACATAAATACAATTTAATAAAGCATAGGATAAAACAACATAAATACAATTTAATAAAGCATAGGCTAAAACTACATAAATACAATTTAATAAAGCATAGGATAAAACAACATAAATACAATTTAATAAAGCATAGGATAAAACAACATAAATACAATTTAATAAAGCTTAGGATAAAACAACATAAATAGAATTTAATAAAGCATACGTTAAAACAACATAAATACAATTAAATAAAGCATAGGATAAAACAACATAAATACAATTTTATAAAGCATAGGATAAAACAACATAAATACAATTTAATAAAGCATATGGTAAACAACATAAATACAATTTAATAAAGCATAGGTTAAAACAACATAAATACAATTTAATAAAGCATAGGTTAAAACAACATAAATACAATTTAATAAAGCATAGGATAAAACAACATAAATAAAATTTAATAAAGCATAGGATAAAACAACGTAAATACAATTTAATAAAGCATAGGTTAAAACAACATAAATACAATTTAATAAAGCATCGGACAAAACAACATGAATACAATTTAATAAAGCATAGGATAAAGCAACATAAATACAATTTAATAAAGCATAGGACAAAACAACATAAATACAATTTAATAAAGCATAGGATAAAACAACATAAATACAATTTAATGAAACATAGGATAAACAACATAAATACAATTTAATAAAGCATAGGACAAAACAAAATAAATACAATTTAATAAAGCATATGTTAAAACAACATAAATACAATTTAATAAAGCATAAGATAAAACAACATGAATATAATTTAGTAAAGCATAAGATAAAACAACATGAATACAATTTAATAAAGCATAGGAGAAAACAAAATAAATACAATTTAATAAAGCATACGTTAAAACAACATAAATACAATTAAATAAAGCATAGGGTAAAACAACATAAATACAATTTAATAAAGCATAGGTTAAAACAACATAAATACAATTTTATAAAGCATAGGATAAAACAACATAAATACAATTTAATAAAGCATAGGATAAAACAACATAAATACAATTTAATAAAACATAGGATAAAACAACATAAATAAAATTTAATAAAGCATAGGATAAAACAACATAAATACAATTTAATGAAGCATAGGATAAAACAACATAAATACAATTTAATAAAGCATACGTTAAAACAACATAAATACAATTAAATAAAGCATAGGGTAAAACAACATAAATACAATTTAATAAAGCATAGGTTAAAACAACATAAATACAATTTAATAAAACATAGGATAAAACAACATAAATAAAATTTAATAAAGCATAGGATAAAACAACATAAATAAAATTTAATAAAGCATAGGTTAAAACAACATAAATACAATTTAATAAAGCATAGGATAAAACAACATAAATTCAATTTAATAAAGCATAGGATAAAACAACATAAATACAATTTAATAAAGCATAGGATAAAACAACATAAATAAAATTTAATAAAGCATAGGTTAAAACAACATAAATACAATTTAATAAAGCATAGGATAAAACAACATAAATACAATTTAATAAAGCATAGGATAAAACAACATAAATACTTTTTAATAAAGCATAGGATAAAACCACATAAATACAATTTAATAAAGCACAGGGTAAAACAACATAAATACAATTTAATAAAGCATAGGATAAAACAACATAAATACAATTTAATAAAGCATAGGATAAAACAACATAAATACAATTTAATAAAGCATAGGATAAAACAACATAAATAAAATTTAATAAAGCATAGGTTAAAACAACATAAATACAATTTAATAAAGCATCGGACAAAACAACATGAATACAATTTAATAAAGCATAGGATAAAACAACATAAATACAATTTAATAAAGCATAGGACAAAACAACATAAATACAATTTAATAAAGCATAGGATAAAACAACATAAATATAATTTAATGAAACATAGGATAAACAACATAAATACAATTTAATAAAGCATAGGACAAAACAAAATAAATACAATTTAATAAAGCATATGTTAAAACAACATAAATACAATTTAATAAAGCATAAGATAAAACAACATGAATATAATTTAGTAAAGCATAAGATAAAACAACATGAATACAATTTAATAAAGCATAGGATAAAACAACATAAATACAATTTAATAAAGCATATGTTAAAACAACATAAATACAATTTAATAAAGCATAAGATAAAACAACATGAATATAATTTAGTAAAGCATAAGATAAAACAATATGAATACAATTTAATAAAGCATAGGATAAAACAACATAAATACAATTTAATAAAGCATACGTTAAAACAACATAAATACAATTAAATAAAGCATAGGGTAAAACAACATAAATACAATTTAATAAAGCATAGGTTAAAACAACATAAATACAATTTTATAAAGCATAGGATAAAACAACATAAATACAATTTAATAAAGCATAGGATAAAACAACATAAATACAATTTAATAAAACATAGGATAAAACAACATAAATAAAATTTAATAAAGCATAGGATAAAACAACATAAATAAAATTTAATAAAGCATAGGTTAAAACAACATAAATACAATTTAATAAAGCATAGGATAAAACAACATAAATACAATTTAATAAAGCATAGGATAAAACAACATAAATACAATTTAATAAAACATAGGATAAAACAACATAAATACAATTTAATAAAGCATAGGATAAAACAACATAAATAAAATTTAATAAAGCATAGGTTAAAACAACATAAATACAATTTAATAAAGCATAGGATAAAACAACATAAATACAATTTAATAAAGCATAGGATAAAACAACATAAATACAATTTTATAAAGCATAGGATAAAACAACATAAATACAATTTAATAAAGCATAGGTTAAAACAACATAAATACAATTAAATAAAGCATAGGATAAAACAACATAAATTCAATTTAATAAAGCATAGGATAAAACCACATAAATACAATTTAATAAAGCACAGGGTAAAACACCATAAATACAATTTAATAAAGCATAGGATAAAACAACATAAATACAATTTAATAAAGCATAGGATAAAACAACATAAATACAATTTAATAAAGCATAGGATAAAACAACATAAATACAATTTAATAAAGCATACGTTAAAACAACATAAATACAATTAAATAAAGCATAGGATAAAACAACATAAATTCAATTTAATAAAGCATAGGATAAAACCACATAAATACAATTTAATAAAGCACAGGGTAAAACAACATAAATACAATTTAATAAAGCATAGGATAAAACAACATAAATACAATTTAATAAAGCATAGGATAAAACAACATAAATACAATTTAATAAAGCATAGGATAAAACAACATAAATACAATTTAATAAAGCATACGTTAAAACAACATAAATACAATTAAATAAAGCATAGGGTAAACAACATAAATACAATTTAATAAAGCATAGGTTAAAACAACATAAATACAATTTTATAAAGCATAGGATAAAACAACATAAATACAATTTAATAAAGCATAGGTTAAAACAACATAAATACAATTTAATAAAGCATAGGATAAAACAACATAAATACAATTTAATAAAGCATAGGATAAAACAACATAAATACAATTTAATAAAGCATAGGATAAAACAACATGAATACAATTTAATAAAGCATACGTTAAAACAACATAAATACAATTAAATAAAGCATAGGGTAAAACAACATAAATACAATTTAATAAAGCATAGGTTAAAACAACATAAATACAATTTTATAAAGCATAGGATAAAACAACATAAATACAATTTAATAAAGCATAGGTTAAAACAACATAAATACAATTTAATAAAGCATAGGATAAAACAACATAAATTCAATTTAATAAAGCATAGGATAAAACAACATAAATACAATTTAATAAAGCATAGGATAAAACAACATAAATACAATTTAATAAAGCATAGGTTAAAACAACATAAATACAATTTAATAAAGCATAGGATAAAACAACATAAATTCAATTTAATAAAGCATAGGATAAAACAACAAAAATACAATTTATAAAGCATAGGATAAAACAACATAAATAAAATTTAATAAAGCATAGGTTAAAACAACATAAATACAATTTAATAAAGCATAGGATAAAACAACATAAATACTTTTTAATAAAGCATAGGATAAAACCACATAAATACAATTTAATAAAGCACAGGATAAAACAACATAAATACAATTTAATAAAGCATAGGATAAAACAACATAAATACAATTTAATAAAGCATAGGTTAAAACAACATAAATACAATTTAATAAAGCATAGGTTAAAACAACATAAATACAATTTAATAAAGCATAGAATAAAACAACATAAATACAATTTAATAAAGCATAGGATAAAACAACATAAATACAATTTAATAAAGCATAGGCTAAAACTACATAAATACAATTTAATAAAGCATAGGATAAAACAACATAAATACAATTTAATAAAGCATAGGATAAAACAACATAAATACAATTTAATAAAGCTTAGGATAAAACAACATAAATAGAATTTAATAAAGCATACGTTAAAACAACATAAATACAATTAAATAAAGCATAGGATAAAACAACATAAATACAATTTTATAAAGCATAGGATAAAACAACATAAATACAATTTAATAAAGCATATGGTAAACAACATAAATACAATTTAATAAAGCATAGGTTAAAACAACATAAATACAATTTAATAAAGCATAGGTTAAAACAACATAAATACAATTTAATAAAGCATAGGATAAAACAACATAAATAAAATTTAATAAAGCATAGGATAAAACAACGTAAATACAATTTAATAAAGCATAGGTTAAAACAACATAAATACAATTTAATAAAGCATCGGACAAAACAACATGAATACAATTTAATAAAGCATAGGATAAAGCAACATAAATACAATTTAATAAAGCATAGGACAAAACAACATAAATACAATTTAATAAAGCATAGGATAAAACAACATAAATACAATTTAATGAAACATAGGATAAACAACATAAATACAATTTAATAAAGCATAGGACAAAACAAAATAAATACAATTTAATAAAGCATATGTTAAAACAACATAAATACAATTTAATAAAGCATAAGATAAAACAACATGAATATAATTTAGTAAAGCATAAGATAAAACAACATGAATACAATTTAATAAAGCATAGGAGAAAACAAAATAAATACAATTTAATAAAGCATACGTTAAAACAACATAAATACAATTAAATAAAGCATAGGGTAAAACAACATAAATACAATTTAATAAAGCATAGGTTAAAACAACATAAATACAATTTTATAAAGCATAGGATAAAACAACATAAATACAATTTAATAAAGCATAGGATAAAACAACATAAATACAATTTAATAAAACATAGGATAAAACAACATAAATAAAATTTAATAAAGCATAGGATAAAACAACATAAATACAATTTAATGAAGCATAGGATAAAACAACATAAATACAATTTAATAAAGCATACGTTAAAACAACATAAATACAATTAAATAAAGCATAGGGTAAAACAACATAAATACAATTTAATAAAGCATAGGTTAAAACAACATAAATACAATTTAATAAAACATAGGATAAAACAACATAAATAAAATTTAATAAAGCATAGGATAAAACAACATAAATAAAATTTAATAAAGCATAGGTTAAAACAACATAAATACAATTTAATAAAGCATAGGATAAAACAACATAAATTCAATTTAATAAAGCATAGGATAAAACAACATAAATACAATTTAATAAAGCATAGGATAAAACAACATAAATAAAATTTAATAAAGCATAGGTTAAAACAACATAAATACAATTTAATAAAGCATAGGATAAAACAACATAAATACAATTTAATAAAGCATAGGATAAAACAACATAAATACTTTTTAATAAAGCATAGGATAAAACCACATAAATACAATTTAATAAAGCACAGGGTAAAACAACATAAATACAATTTAATAAAGCATAGGATAAAACAACATAAATACAATTTAATAAAGCATAGGATAAAACAACATAAATACAATTTAATAAAGCATAGGATAAAACAACATAAATAAAATTTAATAAAGCATAGGTTAAAACAACATAAATACAATTTAATAAAGCATCGGACAAAACAACATGAATACAATTTAATAAAGCATAGGATAAAACAACATAAATACAATTTAATAAAGCATAGGACAAAACAACATAAATACAATTTAATAAAGCATAGGATAAAACAACATAAATATAATTTAATGAAACATAGGATAAACAACATAAATACAATTTAATAAAGCATAGGACAAAACAAAATAAATACAATTTAATAAAGCATATGTTAAAACAACATAAATACAATTTAATAAAGCATAAGATAAAACAACATGAATATAATTTAGTAAAGCATAAGATAAAACAACATGAATACAATTTAATAAAGCATAGGATAAAACAACATAAATACAATTTAATAAAGCATATGTTAAAACAACATAAATACAATTTAATAAAGCATAAGATAAAACAACATGAATATAATTTAGTAAAGCATAAGATAAAACAATATGAATACAATTTAATAAAGCATAGGATAAAACAACATAAATACAATTTAATAAAGCATACGTTAAAACAACATAAATACAATTAAATAAAGCATAGGGTAAAACAACATAAATACAATTTAATAAAGCATAGGTTAAAACAACATAAATACAATTTTATAAAGCATAGGATAAAACAACATAAATACAATTTAATAAAGCATAGGATAAAACAACATAAATACAATTTAATAAAACATAGGATAAAACAACATAAATAAAATTTAATAAAGCATAGGATAAAACAACATAAATAAAATTTAATAAAGCATAGGTTAAAACAACATAAATACAATTTAATAAAGCATAGGATAAAACAACATAAATACAATTTAATAAAGCATAGGATAAAACAACATAAATACAATTTAATAAAACATAGGATAAAACAACATAAATACAATTTAATAAAGCATAGGATAAAACAACATAAATAAAATTTAATAAAGCATAGGTTAAAACAACATAAATACAATTTAATAAAGCATAGGATAAAACAACATAAATACAATTTAATAAAGCATAGGATAAAACAACATAAATACAATTTTATAAAGCATAGGATAAAACAACATAAATACAATTTAATAAAGCATAGGTTAAAACAACATAAATACAATTAAATAAAGCATAGGATAAAACAACATAAATTCAATTTAATAAAGCATAGGATAAAACCACATAAATACAATTTAATAAAGCACAGGGTAAAACACCATAAATACAATTTAATAAAGCATAGGATAAAACAACATAAATACAATTTAATAAAGCATAGGATAAAACAACATAAATACAATTTAATAAAGCATAGGATAAAACAACATAAATACAATTTAATAAAGCATACGTTAAAACAACATAAATACAATTAAATAAAGCATAGGATAAAACAACATAAATTCAATTTAATAAAGCATAGGATAAAACCACATAAATACAATTTAATAAAGCACAGGGTAAAACAACATAAATACAATTTAATAAAGCATAGGATAAAACAACATAAATACAATTTAATAAAGCATAGGATAAAACAACATAAATACAATTTAATAAAGCATAGGATAAAACAACATAAATACAATTTAATAAAGCATACGTTAAAACAACATAAATACAATTAAATAAAGCATAGGGTAAACAACATAAATACAATTTAATAAAGCATAGGTTAAAACAACATAAATACAATTTTATAAAGCATAGGATAAAACAACATAAATACAATTTAATAAAGCATAGGTTAAAACAACATAAATACAATTTAATAAAGCATAGGATAAAACAACATAAATACAATTTAATAAAGCATAGGATAAAACAACATAAATACAATTTAATAAAGCATAGGATAAAACAACATGAATACAATTTAATAAAGCATACGTTAAAACAACATAAATACAATTAAATAAAGCATAGGGTAAAACAACATAAATACAATTTAATAAAGCATAGGTTAAAACAACATAAATACAATTTTATAAAGCATAGGATAAAACAACATTAATACAATTTAATAAAGCATAGGTTAAAACAACATAAATACAATTTAATAAAGCATAGGATAAAACAACATAAATTCAGTTTAATAAAGCATTGGATAAAACAACATAAATACAATTTAATAAAGCATAGGATAAAACAACATAAATAAAATTTAATAAATCATAGGATAAAACAACATAAATAAAATTTAATAAAGCATAGGATAAAACAACGTAAATACAATTTAATAAAGCATAGGATAAAACAACATAAATACAATTTAATAAAGCATAGGATAAAACAACATAAATACAATTTAATAAAGCATAGGATAAAACAACATAAATACAATTTAATAAAGCATAGGATAAAACAACATAAATACAATTTATAAAGCATAGGATAAAACAACATAAATACAATTTAATAAAGCATAGGATAAAACAACATAAATAAAATTTAATAAAGCATAGGTTAAAACAACATAAATACAATTTAATAAAGCATAGGATAAAACAACATAAATTCAATTTAATAAAGCATAGGATAAAACAACATAAATACAATTTAATAAAGCATAGGATAAAACAACATAAATAAAATTTAATAAAGCAAAGGTTAAAACAACATAAATACAATTTAATAAAGCATAGGATAAAACAACATAAATACAATTTAATAAAGCATAGGATAAAACAACATAAATACAATTTAATAAAGCATAGGATAAAACAACATAAATAAAATTTAATAAAGCATAGGTTAAAACAACATAAATACAATTTAATAAAGCATCGGACAAAACAACATGAATACAATTTAATAAAGCATAGGATAAAACAACATAAATACAATTTAATAAAGCACAGGGTAAAACAACATAAATACAATTTAATAAAGCATAGGATAAAACAACATAAATACAATTTAATAAAGCATAGGATAAAACAACATAAATACAATTTAATAAAGCATAGGATAAAACAACATAAATACAATTTAATAAACCATAGGATAAAACAACATAAATAAAATTTAATAAAGCATAGGTTAAAACAACATAAATACAATTTAATAAAGCATCGGACAAAACAACATGAATACAATTTAATAAAGCATAGGATAAAACAACATAAATACAATTTAATAAAGCATAGGACAAAACAACATAAATACAATTTAATAAAGCATAGGATAAAACAACATAAATATAATTTAATGAAACATAGGATAAACAACATAAATACAATTTAATAAAGCATAGGACAAAACAAAATAAATACAATTTAATAAAGCATATGTTAAAACAACATAAATACAATTTAATAAAGCATAAGATAAAACAACATGAATATAATTTAGTAAAGCATAAGATAAAACAACATGAATACAATTTAATAAAGCATAGGATAAAACAACATAAATACAATTTAATAAAACATAGGATAAAACAACATAAATAAAATTTAATAAAGCATAGGATAAAACAACATAAATAAAATTTAATAAAGCATAGGTTAAAACAACATAAATACAATTTAATAAAGCATAGGTTAAAACAACATAAATACAATTTAATAAAGCATAGGATAAAACAACATAAATTCAATTTAATAAAGCATAGGATAAAACAACATAAATAGAATTTAATAAAGCATACGTTAAAACAACATAAATACAATTAAATAAAGCATAGGATAAAACAACATAAATACAATTTTATAAAGCAGAGGTTAAAACAACATAAACACAATTTTATAAAGCATAGGATAAAACAACATAAATACAATTTAATAAAGCATAGGTTAAAACAACATAAATACAATTTAATAAAGCATAGGATAAAACAACATAAATTCAATTTAATAAAGCATAGGATAAAACAACATAAATACAATTTAATAAAGCACAGGGTAAAACAACATAAATACAATTTAATAAAGCATAGGATAAAACAACATAAATACAATTTAATAAAGCATAGGATAAAACAACATAAATACAATTTAATAAAGCATAGGATAAAACAACATAAATACAATTTAATAAAGCATACGTTAAAACAACATAAATACAATTAAATAAAGCATAGGGTAAAACAACATAAATACAATTTAATAAAGCATAGGTTAAAACAACATAAATACAATTTTATAAAGCATAGGATAAAACAACATTAATACAATTTAATAAAGCATAGGTTAAAACAACATAAATACAATTTAATAAAGCATAGGATAAAACAACATAAATTCAGTTTAATAAAGCATAGGATAAAACAACATAAATACAATTTAATAAAGCATAGGATAAAACAACATAAATAAAATTTAATAAAGCATAGGATAAAACAACGTAAATACAATTTAATAAAGCATAGGATAAAACAACATAAATACAATTTAATAAAGCATAGGATAAAACAACATAAATACAATTTAATAAAGCATAGGATAAAACAACGTAAATACAATTTAATAAAGCATAGGATAAAACAACATAAATAAAATTTAATAAAGCATAGGATAAAACAACGTAAATACAATTTAATAAAGCATAGGATAAAACAACATAAATACAATTTAATAAAGCATAGGATAAAACAACATAAATACAATTTAATAAAGCATAGGATAAAACAACATAAATACAATTTAATAAAGCATAGGATAAAACAACATAAATACAATTTATAAAGCATAGGATAAAACAACATAAATACAATTTAATAAAGCATAGGATAAAACAACATAAATAAAATTTAATAAAGCATAGGTTAAAACAACATAAATACAATTTAATAAAGCATAGGATAAATCAACATAAATTCAATTTAATAAAGCATAGGATAAAACAACATAAATACAATTTAATAAAGCATAGGATAAAACAACATAAATAAAATTTAATAAAGCATAGGTTAAAACAACATAAATACAATTTAATAAAGCATAGGATAAAACAACATAAATACAATTTAATAAAGCATAGGATAAAACAACATAAATACTTTTTAATAAAGCATAGGATAAAACCACATAAATACAATTTAATAAAGCACAGGGTAAAACAACATAAATACAATTTAATAAAGCATAGGATAAAACAACATAAATACAATTTAATAAAGCATAGGTTAAAACAACATAAATACAATTTAATAAAGCATAAGATAAAACAACATGAATATAATTTAGTAAAGCATAAGATAAAACAACATAAATACAATTTAATAAAGCATAGGATAAAACAACATAAATACAATTTAATAAAACATAGGATAAAACAACATAAATAAAATTTAATAAAGCATAGGATAAAACAACATAAATAAAATTTAATAAAGCATAGGTTAAAACAACATAAATACAATTTAATAAAGCATAGGTTAAAACAACATAAATACAATTTAATAAAGCATAGGATAAAACAACATAAATTCAATTTAATAAAGCATAGGATAAAACAACATAAATAGAATTTAATAAAGCATACGTTAAAACAACATAAATACAATTAAATAAAGCATAGGATAAAACAACATAAATACAATTTTATAAAGCAGAGGTTAAAACAACATAAACACAATTTTATAAAGCATAGGATAAAACAACATAAATACAATTTAATAAAGCATAGGTTAAAACAACATAAATACAATTTAATAAAGCATAGGATAAAACAACATAAATTCAATTTAATAAAGCATAGGATAAAACAACATAAATACAATTTAATAAAGCACAGGGTAAAACAACATAAATACAATTTAATAAAGCATAGGATAAAACAACATAAATACAATTTAATAAAGCATAGGATAAAACAACATAAATACAATTTAATAAAGCATAGGATAAAACAACATAAATACAATTTAATAAAGCATACGTTAAAACAACATAAATACAATTAAATAAAGCATAGGGTAAAACAACATAAATACAATTTAATAAAGCATAGGTTAAAACAACATAAATACAATTTTATAAAGCATAGGATAAAACAACATTAATACAATTTAATAAAGCATAGGTTAAAACAACATAAATACAATTTAATAAAGCATAGGATAAAACAACATAAATTCAGTTTAATAAAGCATAGGATAAAACAACATAAATACAATTTAATAAAGCATAGGATAAAACAACATAAATACAATTTAATAAAGCATATGTTAAAACAACATAAATACAATTTAATAAAGCATAAGATAAAACAACATGAATATAATTTAGTAAAGCATAAGATAAAACAACATGAATAGAATTTAATAAAGCATAGGATAAAACAACATAAATACAATTTAATAAAGCATACGTTAAAACAACATAAATACAATTAAATAAAGCATAGGGTAAAACAACATAAATACAATTTAATAAAGCATAGGTTAAAACAACATAAATACAATTTTATAAAGCATAGGATAAAACAACATAAATACAATTTAATAAAGCATAGGATAAAACAACATAAATAAAATTTAATAAAGCATAGGATAAAACAACATAAATACAATTTAATAAAGCATAGGATAAAACAACATAAATACAATTTAATAAAACATAGGATAAAACAACATAAATACAATTTAATAAAGCATAGGATAAAACAACATAAATACAATTTAATAAAGCATAGGATAAAACAACGTAAATACAATTTAATAAAGCATAGGATAAAACAACATAAATAAAATTTAATAAAGCATAGGATAAAACAACGTAAATACAATTTAATAAAGCATAGGATAAAACAACATAAATACAATTTAATAAAGCATAGGATAAAACAACATAAATACAATTTAATAAAGCATAGGATAAAACAACATAAATACAATTAAATAAAGCATAGGATAAAACAACATAAATACAATTTAATAAAGCATAGGTTAAAACAACATAAATACAATTTTATAAAGCATAGGATAAAACAGCATAAATACAATTTAATAAAGCATAGGTTAAAACAACATAAATACAATTTAATAAAGCATAGGATAAAACAACATAAATTCAATTTAATAAAGCATAGGATAAAACCACATAAATACAATTTAATAAAGCACAGGGTAAAACAACATAAATACAATTTAATAAAGCATAGGATAAAACAACATAAATACAATTTAATAAAGCATAGGATAAAACAACATAAATACAATTTAATAAAGCATAGGATAAAACAACATAAATACAATTTAATAAAGCATACGTTAAAACAACATAAATACAATTAAATAAAGCATAGGGTAAACAACATAAATACAATTTAATAAAGCATAGGTTAAAACAACATAAATACAATTTTATAAAGCATAGGATAAAACAACATAAATACAATTTAATAAAGCATAGGTTAAAACAACATAAATACAATTTAATAAAGCATAGGATAAAACAACATAAATACAATTTAATAAAGCATAGGATAAAACAACATAAATACAATTTAATAAAGCATAGGATAAAACAACATAAATACAATTTAATAAAGCATACGTTAAAACAACATAAATACAATTAAATAAAGCATAGGGTAAAACAACATAAATACAATTTAATAAAGCATAGGTTAAAACAACATAAATACAATTTTATAAAGCATAGGATAAAACAACATTAATACAATTTAATAAAGCATAGGTTAAAACAACATAAATACAATTTAATAAAGCATAGGATAAAACAACATAAATTCAGTTTAATAAAGCATTGGATAAAACAACATAAATACAATTTAATAAAGCATAGGATAAAACAACATAAATAAAATTTAATAAATCATAGGATAAAACAACATAAATAAAATTTAATAAAGCATAGGATAAAACAACGTAAATACAATTTAATAAAGCATAGGATAAAACAACATAAATACAATTTAATAAAGCATAGGATAAAACAACATAAATACAATTTAATAAAGCATAGGATAAAACAACATAAATACAATTTAATAAAGCATAGGATAAAACAACATAAATACAATTTATAAAGCATAGGATAAAACAACATAAATACAATTTAATAAAGCATAGGATAAAACAACATAAATAAAATTTAATAAAGCATAGGTTAAAACAACATAAATACAATTTAATAAAGCATAGGATAAAACAACATAAATACAATTTAATAAAGCATAGGATAAAACAACATAAATACAATTTAATAAACCATAGGATAAAACAACATAAATAAAATTTAATAAAGCATAGGTTAAAACAACATAAATACAATTTAATAAAGCATCGGACAAAACAACATGAATACAATTTAATAAAGCATAGGATAAAACAACATAAATACAATTTAATAAAGCATAGGACAAAACAACATAAATACAATTTAATAAAGCATAGGATAAAACAACATAAATATAATTTAATGAAACATAGGATAAACAACATAAATACAATTTAATAAAGCATAGGACAAAACAAAATAAATACAATTTAATAAAGCATATGTTAAAACAACATAAATACAATTTAATAAAGCATAAGATAAAACAACATGAATATAATTTAGTAAAGCATAAGATAAAACAACATGAATACAATTTAATAAAGCATAGGATAAAACAACATAAATACAATTTAATAAAGCATATGTTAAAACAACATAAATACAATTTAATAAAGCATAAGATAAAACAACATGAATATAATTTAGTAAAGCATAAGATAAAACAACATAAATACAATTTAATAAAGCATAGGATAAAACAACATAAATACAATTTAATAAAACATAGGATAAAACAACATAAATAAAATTTAATAAAGCATAGGATAAAACAACATAAATAAAATTTAATAAAGCATAGGTTAAAACAACATAAATACAATTTAATAAAGCATAGGTTAAAACAACATAAATACAATTTAATAAAGCATAGGATAAAACAACATAAATTCAATTTAATAAAGCATAGGATAAAACAACATAAATAGAATTTAATAAAGCATACGTTAAAACAACATAAATACAATTAAATAAAGCATAGGATAAAACAACATAAATACAATTTTATAAAGCATAGGTTAAAACAACATAAACACAATTTTATAAAGCATAGGATAAAACAACATAAATACAATTTAATAAAGCATAGGTTAAAACAACATAAATACAATTTAATAAAGCATAGGATAAAACAACATAAATTCAATTTAATAAAGCATAGGATAAAACAACATAAATACAATTTAATAAAGCACAGGGTAAAACAACATAAATACAATTTAATAAAGCATAGGATAAAACAACATAAATACAATTTAATAAAGCATAGGATAAAACAACATAAATACAATTTAATAAAGCATAGGATAAAACAACATAAATACAATTTAATAAAGCATACGTTAAAACAACATAAATACAATTAAATAAAGCATAGGGTAAAACAACATAAATACAATTTAATAAAGCATAGGTTAAAACAACATAAATACAATTTTATAAAGCATAGGATAAAACAACATTAATACAATTTAATAAAGCATAGGTTAAAACAACATAAATACAATTTAATAAAGCATAGGATAAAACAACATAAATTCAGTTTAATAAAGCATAGGATAAAACAACATAAATACAATTTAATAAAGCATAGGATAAAACAACATAAATAAAATTTAATAAAGCATAGGATAAAACAACGTAAATACAATTTAATAAAGCATAGGATAAAACAACGTAAATACAATTTAATAAAGCATAGGATAAAACAACATAAATACAATTTAATAAAGCATAGGATAAAACAACATAAATACAATTTAATAAAGCATAGGATAAAACAACATAAATAAAATTTAATAAAGCATAGGATAAAACAACGTAAATACAATTTAATAAAGCATAGGATAAAACAACATAAATACAATTTAATAAAGCATAGGATAAAACAACATAAATACAATTTAATAAAGCATAGGATAAAACAACATAAATACAATTTAATAAAGCATAGGATAAAACAACATAAATACAATTTATAAAGCATAGGATAAAACAACATAAATACAATTTAATAAAGCATAGGATAAAACAACATAAATAAAATTTAATAAAGCATAGGTTAAAACAACATAAATACAATTTAATAAAGCATAGGATAAATCAACATAAATTCAATTTAATAAAGCATAGGATAAAACAACATAAATACAATTTAATAAAGCATAGGATAAAACAACATAAATAAAATTTAATAAAGCTTAGGTTAAAACAACATAAATACAATTTAATAAAGCATAGGATAAAACAACATAAATACAATTTAATAAAGCATAGGATAAAACAACATAAATACTTTTTAATAAAGCATAGGATAAAACCACATAAATACAATTTAATAAAGCACAGGGTAAAACAACATAAATACAATTTAATAAAGCATAGGATAAAACAACATAAATACAATTTAATAAAGCATAGGACAAAACAACATAAATACAATTTAATAAAGCATAGGATAAAACAACATAAATATAATTTAATGAAACATAGGATAAACAACATAAATACAATTTAATAAAGCATAGGACAAAACAAAATAAATACAATTTAATAAAGCATATGTTAAAACAACATAAATACAATTTAATAAAGCATAAGATAAAACAACATGAATATAATTTAGTAAAGCATAATATAAAACAACATGAATACAATTTAATAAAGCATAGGATAAAACAACATAAATACAATTTAATAAAGCATATGTTAAAACAACATAAATACAATTTAATAAAGCATAAGATAAAACAACATGAATATAATTTAGTAAAGCATAAGATAAAACAACATGAATACAATTTAATAAAGCATAGGATAAAACAACATAAATACAATTTAATAAAGCATACGTTAAAACAACATAAATACAATTAAATAAAGCATAGGGTAAAACAACATAAATACAATTTAATAAAGCATAGGTTAAAACAACATAAATACAATTTTATAAAGCATAGGATAAAACAACATAAATACAATTTAATAAAGCATAGGATAAAACAACATAAATAAAATTTAATAAAGCATAGGATAAAACAACATAAATACAATTTAATAAAGCATACGTTAAAACAACATAAATACAATTAAATAAAGCATAGGGTAAAACAACATAAATACAATTTAATAAAGCATAGGTTAAAACAACATAAATACAATTTTATAAAGCATAGGATAAAACAACATTAATACAATTTAATAAAGCATAGGTTAAAACAACATAAATACAATTTAATAAAGCATAGGATAAAACAACATAAATTCAGTTTAATAAAGCATAGGATAAAACAACATAAATAAAATTTAATAAAGCATAGGATAAAACAACATAAATAAAATTTAATAAAGCATAGGATAAAACAACGTAAATACAATTTAATAAAGCATAGGATAAAACAACATAAATACAATTTAATAAAGCATAGGATAAAACAACATAAATACAATTTAATAAAGCATAGGATAAAACAACGTAAATACAATTTAATAAAGCATAGGATAAAACAACATAAATAAAATTTAATAAAGCATAGGATAAAACAACGTAAATACAATTTAATAAAGCATAGGATAAAACAACATAAATACAATTTAATAAAGCATAGGATAAAACAACATAAATACAATTTAATAAAGCATAGGATAAAACAACATAAATACAATTTATAAAGCATAGGATAAAACAACATAAATACAATTTAATAAAGCATAGGATAAAACAACATAAATAAAATTTAATAAAGCATAGGTTAAAACAACATAAATACAATTTAATAAAGCATAGGATAAATCAACATAAATTCAATTTAATAAAGCATAGGATAAAACAACATAAATACAATTTAATAAAGCATAGGATAAAACAACATAAATAAAATTTAATAAAGCATAGGTTAAAACAACATAAATACAATTTAATAAAGCATAGGATAAAACAACATAAATACAATTTAATAAAGCATAGGATAAAACAACATAAATACTTTTTAATAAAGCATAGGATAAAACCACATAAATACAATTTAATAAAGCACAGGGTAAAACAACATAAATACAATTTAATAAAGCATAGGATAAAACAACATAAATACAATTTAATAAAGCATAGGTTAAAACAACATAAATACAATTTAATAAAGCATCGGACAAAACAACATGAATACAATTTAATAAAGCATAGGATAAAACAACATAAATACAATTTAATAAAGCATAGGACAAAACAACATAAATACAATTTAATAAAGCATAGGATAAAACAACATAAATATAATTTAATGAAACATAGGATAAACAACATAAATACAATTTAATAAAGCATAGGACAAAACAAAATAAATACAATTTAATAAAGCATATGTTAAAACAACATAAATACAATTTAATAAAGCATAAGATAAAACAACATGAATATAATTTAGTAAAGCATAATATAAAACAACATGAATACAATTTAATAAAGCATAGGATAAAACAACATAAATACAATTTAATAAAGCATATGTTAAAACAACATAAATACAATTTAATAAAGCATAAGATAAAACAACATGAATATAATTTAGTAA
Source organism: Phyllobates terribilis (assembly GCF_046119375.1). Classification (NCBI taxonomy): domain Eukaryota; kingdom Metazoa; phylum Chordata; class Amphibia; order Anura; family Dendrobatidae; genus Phyllobates; species Phyllobates terribilis. The sequence goes on from NW_027362778.1 coordinate 4,433,509, forward strand.
AGCATAAGATAAAACAACATGAATACAATTTAATAAAGCATAGGATAAAACAACATAAATACAATTTAATAAAGCATACGTTAAAACAACATAAATACAATTAAATAAAGCATAGGGTAAAACAACATAAATACAATTTAATAAAGCATAGGTTAAAACAACATAAATACAATTTTATAAAGCATAGGATAAAACAACATAAATACAATTTAATAAAGCATAGGATAAAACAACATAAATAAAATTTAATAAAGCATAGGATAAAACAACATAAATACAATTTAATAAAGCATAGGATAAAACAACATAAATACAATTTAATAAAACATAGGATAAAACAACATAAATACAATTTAATAAAGCATAGGATAAAACAACATAAATACAATTTAATAAAGCATAGGATAAAACAACGTAAATACAATTTAATAAAGCATAGGATAAAACAACATAAATAAAATTTAATAAAGCATAGGATAAAACAACGTAAATACAATTTAATAAAGCATAGGATAAAACAACATAAATACAATTTAATAAAGCATAGGATAAAACAACATAAATACAATTTAATAAAGCATAGGATAAAACAACATAAATACAATTAAATAAAGCATAGGATAAAACAACATAAATACAATTTAATAAAGCATAGGTTAAAACAACATAAATACAATTTTATAAAGCATAGGATAAAACAGCATAAATACAATTTAATAAAGCATAGGTTAAAACAACATAAATACAATTTAATAAAGCATAGGATAAAACAACATAAATTCAATTTAATAAAGCATAGGATAAAACCACATAAATACAATTTAATAAAGCACAGGGTAAAACAACATAAATACAATTTAATAAAGCATAGGATAAAACAACATAAATACAATTTAATAAAGCATAGGATAAAACAACATAAATACAATTTAATAAAGCATAGGATAAAACAACATAAATAAAATTTAATAAAGCATAGGATAAAACAACGTAAATACAATTTAATAAAGCATAGGATAAAACAACATAAATACAATTTAATAAAGCATAGGATAAATCAACATAAATTCAATTTAATAAAGCATAGGATAAAACAACATAAATACAATTTAATAAAGCATAGGATAAAACAACATAAATAAAATTTAATAAAGCATAGGATAAAACAACATAAATACAATTTAATAAAGCATACGTTAAAACAACATAAATACAATTAAATAAAGCATAGGGTAAAACAACATAAATACAATTTAATAAAGCATAGGTTAAAACAACATAAATACAATTTTATAAAGCATAGGATAAAACAACATTAATACAATTTAATAAAGCATAGGTTAAAACAACATAAATACAATTTAATAAAGCATAGGATAAAACAACATAAATTCAGTTTAATAAAGCATAGGATAAAACAACATAAATACAATTTAATAAAGCATAGGATAAAACAACATAAATAAAATTTAATAAAGCATAGGATAAAACAACGTAAATACAATTTAATAAAGCATAGGATAAAACAACATAAATACAATTTAATAAAGCATAGGATAAAACAACATAAATACAATTTAATAAAGCATAGGATAAAACAACGTAAATACAATTTAATAAAGCATAGGATAAAACAACATAAATAAAATTTAATAAAGCATAGGATAAAACAACGTAAATACAATTTAATAAAGCATAGGATAAAACAACATAAATACAATTTAATAAAGCATAGGATAAAACAACATAAATACAATTTAATAAAGCATAGGATAAAACAACATAAATACAATTTATAAAGCATAGGATAAAACAACATAAATACAATTTAATAAAGCATAGGATAAAACAACATAAATAAAATTTAATAAAGCATAGGTTAAAACAACATAAATACAATTTAATAAAGCATAGGATAAATCAACATAAATTCAATTTAATAAAGCATAGGATAAAACAACATAAATACAATTTAATAAAGCATAGGATAAAACAACATAAATAAAATTTAATAAAGCATAGGTTAAAACAACATAAATACAATTTAATAAAGCATAGGATAAAACAACATAAATACAATTTAATAAAGCATAGGATAAAACAACATAAATACTTTTTAATAAAGCATAGGATAAAACCACATAAATACAATTTAATAAAGCACAGGGTAAAACAACATAAATACAATTTAATAAAGCATAGGATAAAACAACATAAATACAATTTAATAAAGCATAGGTTAAAACAACATAAATACAATTTAATAAAGCATCGGACAAAACAACATGAATACAATTTAATAAAGCATAGGATAAAACAACATAAATACAATTTAATAAAGCATAGGACAAAACAACATAAATACAATTTAATAAAGCATAGGATAAAACAACATAAATATAATTTAATGAAACATAGGATAAACAACATAAATACAATTTAATAAAGCATAGGACAAAACAAAATAAATACAATTTAATAAAGCATATGTTAAAACAACATAAATACAATTTAATAAAGCATAAGATAAAACAACATGAATATAATTTAGTAAAGCATAATATAAAACAACATGAATACAATTTAATAAAGCATAGGATAAAACAACATAAATACAATTTAATAAAGCATATGTTAAAACAACATAAATACAATTTAATAAAGCATAAGATAAAACAACATGAATATAATTTAGTAAAGCATAAGATAAAACAACATGAATACAATTTAATAAAGCATAGGATAAAACAACATAAATACAATTTAATAAAGCATACGTTAAAACAACATAAATACAATTAAATAAAGCATAGGGTAAAACAACATAAATACAATTTAATAAAGCATAGGTTAAAACAACATAAATACAATTTTATAAAGCATAGGATAAAACAACATAAATACAATTTAATAAAGCATAGGATAAAACAACATAAATAAAATTTAATAAAGCATAGGATAAAACAACATAAATACAATTTAATAAAGCATAGGATAAAACAACATAAATACAATTTAATAAAACATAGGATAAAACAACATAAATACAATTTAATAAAGCATAGGATAAAACAACATAAATAAAATTTAATAAAGCATAGGATAAAACAACGTAAATACAATTTAATAAAGCATAGGATAAAACAACATAAATACAATTTAATAAAGCATAGGATAAAACAACATAAATACAATTTAATAAAGCATAGGATAAAACAACATAAATACAATTAAATAAAGCATAGGATAAAACAACATAAATACAATTTAATAAAGCATAGGTTAAAACAACATAAATACAATTTTATAAAGCATAGGATAAAACAGCATAAATACAATTTAATAAAGCATAGGTTAAAACAACATAAATACAATTTAATAAAGCATAGGATAAAACAACATAAATTCAATTTAATAAAGCATAGGATAAAACCACATAAATACAATTTAATAAAGCACAGGGTAAAACAACATAAATACAATTTAATAAAGCATAGGATAAAACAACATAAATACAATTTAATAAAGCATAGGATAAAACAACATAAATACAATTTAATAAAGCATAGGATAAAACAACATAAATAAAATTTAATAAAGCATAGGATAAAACAACGTAAATACAATTTAATAAAGCATAGGATAAAACAACATAAATACAATTTAATAAAGCATAGGATAAAACAACATAAATACAATTTAATAAAGCATAGGATAAAACAACATAAATACAATTTAATAAAGCATAGGATAAAACAACATAAATACAATTTATAAAGCATAGGATAAAACAACATAAATACAATTTAATAAAGCATAGGATAAAACAACATAAATAAAATTTAATAAAGCATAGGTTAAAACAACATAAATACAATTTAATAAAGCATAGGATAAAACAACATAAATACAATTTAATAAAGCATAGGATAAAACAACATAAATACTTTTTAATAAAGCATAGGATAAAACCACATAAATACAATTTAATAAAGCACAGGGTAAAACAACATAAATACAATTTAATAAAGCATAGGATAAAACAACATAAATACAATTTAATAAAGCATAGGTTAAAACAACATAAATACAATTTAATAAAGCATCGGACAAAACAACATGAATACAATTTAATAAAGCATAGGATAAAACAACATAAATACAATTTAATAAAGCATAGGACAAAACAACATAAATACAATTTAATAAAGCATAGGATAAAACAACATAAATATAATTTAATGAAACATAGGATAAACAACATAAATACAATTTAATAAAGCATAGGACAAAACAAAATAAATACAATTTAATAAAGCATATGTTAAAACAACATAAATACAATTTAATAAAGCATAAGATAAAACAACATGAATATAATTTAGTAAAGCATAATATAAAACAACATGAATACAATTTAATAAAGCATAGGATAAAACAACATAAATACAATTTAATAAAGCATATGTTAAAACAACATAAATACAATTTAATAAAGCATAAGATAAAACAACATGAATATAATTTAGTAAAGCATAAGATAAAACAACATGAATACAATTTAATAAAGCATAGGATAAAACAACATAAATACAATTTAATAAAGCATACGTTAAAACAACATAAATACAATTAAATAAAGCATAGGGTAAAACAACATAAATACAATTTAATAAAGCATAGGTTAAAACAACATAAATACAATTTTATAAAGCATAGGATAAAACAACATAAATACAATTTAATAAAGCATAGGATAAAACAACATAAATAAAATTTAATAAAGCATAGGATAAAACAACATAAATACAATTTAATAAAGCATACGTTAAAACAACATAAATACAATTAAATAAAGCATAGGGTAAAACAACATAAATACAATTTAATAAAGCATAGGTTAAAACAACATAAATACAATTTTATAAAGCATAGGATAAAACAACATTAATACAATTTATTAAAGCATAGGTTAAAACAACATAAATACAATTTAATAAAGCATAGGATAAAACAACATAAATTCAGTTTAATAAAGCATAGGATAAAACAACATAAATACAATTTAATAAAGCATAGGATAAAACAACATAAATAAAATTTAATAAAGCATAGGATAAAACAACGTAAATACAATTTAATAAAGCATAGGATAAAACAACATAAATACAATTTAATAAAGCATAGGATAAAACAACATAAATACAATTTAATAAAGCATAGGATAAAACAACGTAAATACAATTTAATAAAGCATAGGATAAAACAACATAAATAAAATTTAATAAAGCATAGGATAAAACAACGTAAATACAATTTAATAAAGCATAGGATAAAACAACATAAATACAATTTAATAAAGCATAGGATAAAACAACATAAATACAATTTAATAAAGCATAGGATAAAACAACATAAATACAATTTATAAAGCATAGGATAAAACAACATAAATACAATTTAATAAAGCATAGGATAAAACAACATAAATAAAATTTAATAAAGCATAGGTTAAAACAACTTAAATACAATTTAATAAAGCATAGGATAAATCAACATAAATTCAATTTAATAAAGCATAGGATAAAACAACATAAATACAATTTAATAAAGCATAGGATAAAACAACATAAATAAAATTTAATAAAGCATAGGTTAAAACAACATAAATACAATTTAATAAAGCATAGGATAAAACAACATAAATACAATTTAATAAAGCATAGGATAAAACAACATAAATACTTTTTAATAAAGCATAGGATAAAACCACATAAATACAATTTAATAAAGCACAGGGTAAAACAACATAAATACAATTTAATAAAGCATAGGATAAAACAACATAAATACAATTTAATAAAGCATAGGTTAAAACAACATAAATACAATTTAATAAAGCATCGGACAAAACAACATGAATACAATTTAATAAAGCATAGGATAAAACAACATAAATACAATTTAATAAAGCATAGGACAAAACAACATAAATACAATTTAATAAAGCATAGGATAAAACAACATAAATATAATTTAATGAAACATAGGATAAACAACATAAATACAATTTAATAAAGCATAGGACAAAACAAAATAAATACAATTTAATAAAGCATATGTTAAAACAACATAAATACAATTTAATAAAGCATAAGATAAAACAACATGAATATAATTTAGTAAAGCATAATATAAAACAACATGAATACAATTTAATAAAGCATAGGATAAAACAACATAAATACAATTTAATAAAGCATATGTTAAAACAACATAAATACAATTTAATAAAGCATAAGATAAAACAACATGAATATAATTTAGTAAAGCATAAGATAAAACAACATGAATACAATTTAATAAAGCATAGGATAAAACAACATAAATACAATTTAATAAAGCATACGTTAAAACAACATAAATACAATTAAATAAAGCATAGGGTAAAACAACATAAATACAATTTAATAAAGCATAGGTTAAAACAACATAAATACAATTTTATAAAGCATAGGATAAAACAACATAAATACAATTTAATAAAGCATAGGATAAAACAACATAAATAAAATTTAATAAAGCATAGGATAAAACAACATAAATACAATTTAATAAAGCATAGGATAAAACAACATAAATACAATTTAATAAAACATAGGATAAAACAACATAAATACAATTTAATAAAGCATAGGATAAAACAACATAAATACAATTTAATAAAGCATAGGATAAAACAACGTAAATACAATTTAATAAAGCATAGGATAAAACAACATAAATAAAATTTAATAAAGCATAGGATAAAACAACGTAAATACAATTTAATAAAGCATAGGATAAAACAACATAAATACAATTTAATAAAGCATAGGATAAAACAACATAAATACAATTTAATAAAGCATAGGATAAAACAACATAAATACAATTAAATAAAGCATAGGATAAAACAACATAAATACAATTTAATAAAGCATAGGTTAAAACAACATAAATACAATTTTATAAAGCATAGGATAAAACAGCATAAATACAATTTAATAAAGCATAGGTTAAAACAACATAAATACAATTTAATAAAGCATAGGATAAAACAACATAAATTCAATTTAATAAAGCATAGGATAAAACCACATAAATACAATTTAATAAAGCACAGGGTAAAACAACATAAATACAATTTAATAAAGCATAGGATAAAACAACATAAATACAATTTAATAAAGCATAGGATAAAACAACATAAATACAATTTAATAAAGCATAGGATAAAACAACATAAATACAATTTAATAAAGCATACGTTAAAACAACATAAATACAATTAAATAAAGCATAGGGTAAACAACATAAATACAATTTAATAAAGCATAGGTTAAAACAACATAAATACAATTTTATAAAGCATAGGATAAAACAACATAAATACAATTTAATAAAGCATAGGTTAAAACAACATAAATACAATTTAATAAAGCATAGGATAAAACAACATAAATACAATTTAATAAAGCATAGGATAAAACAACATAAATACAATTTAATAAAGCATAGGATAAAACAACATAAATACAATTTAATAAAGCATACGTTAAAACAACATAAATACAATTAAATAAAGCATAGGGTAAAACAACATAAATACAATTTAATAAAGCATAGGTTAAAACAACATAAATACAATTTTATAAAGCATAGGATAAAACAACATTAATACAATTTAATAAAGCATAGGTTAAAACAACATAAATACAATTTAATAAAGCATAGGATAAAACAACATAAATTCAGTTTAATAAAGCATTGGATAAAACAACATAAATACAATTTAATAAAGCATAGGATAAAACAACATGAATAAAATTTAATAAATCATAGGATAAAACAACATAAATAAAATTTAATAAAGCATAGGATAAAACAACGTAAATACAATTTAATAAAGCATAGGATAAAACAACATAAATACAATTTAATAAAGCATAGGATAAAACAACATAAATACAATTTAATAAAGCATAGGATAAAACAACATAAATACAATTTAATAAAGCATAGGATAAAACAACATAAATACAATTTATAAAGCATAGGATAAAACAACATAAATACAATTTAATAAAGCATAGGATAAAACAACATAAATAAAATTTAATAAAGCATAGGTTAAAACAACATAAATACAATTTAATAAAGCATAGGATAAAACAACATAAATTCAATTTAATAAAGCATAGGATAAAACAACATAAATACAATTTAATAAAGCATAGGATAAAACAACATAAATAAAATTTAATAAAGCAAAGGTTAAAACAACATAAATACAATTTAATAAAGCATAGGATAAAACAACATAAATACAATTTAATAAAGCATAGGATAAAACAACATAAATACAATTTAATAAAGCATAGGATAAAACAACATAAATAAAATTTAATAAAGCATAGGTTAAAACAACATAAATACAATTTAATAAAGCATCGGACAAAACAACATGAATACAATTTAATAAAGCATAGGATAAAACAACATAAATACAATTTAATAAAGCACAGGGTAAAACAACATAAATACAATTTAATAAAGCATAGGATAAAACAACATAAATACAATTTAATAAAGCATAGGATAAAACAACATAAATACAATTTAATAAAGCATAGGATAAAACAACATAAATACAATTTAATAAACCATAGGATAAAACAACATAAATAAAATTTAATAAAGCATAGGTTAAAACAACATAAATACAATTTAATAAAGCATCGGACAAAACAACATGAATACAATTTAATAAAGCATAGGATAAAACAACATAAATACAATTTAATAAAGCATAGGACAAAACAACATAAATACAATTTAATAAAGCATAGGATAAAACAACATAAATATAATTTAATGAAACATAGGATAAACAACATAAATACAATTTAATAAAGCATAGGACAAAACAAAATAAATACAATTTAATAAAGCATATGTTAAAACAACATAAATACAATTTAATAAAGCATAAGATAAAACAACATGAATATAATTTAGTAAAGCATAAGATAAAACAACATGAATACAATTTAATAAAGCATAGGATAAAACAACATAAATACAATTTAATAAAGCATATGTTAAAACAACATAAATACAATTTAATAAAGCATAAGATAAAACAACATGAATATAATTTAGTAAAGCATAAGATAAAACAACATAAATACAATTTAATAAAGCATAGGATAAAACAACATAAATACAATTTAATAAAACATAGGATAAAACAACATAAATAAAATTTAATAAAGCATAGGATAAAACAACATAAATACAATTTAATAAAGCATAGGTTAAAACAACATAAATACAATTTAATAAAGCATAGGTTAAAACAACATAAATACAATTTAATAAAGCATAGGATAAAACAACATAAATTCAATTTAATAAAGCATAGGATAAAACAACATAAATAGAATTTAATAAAGCATACGTTAAAACAACATAAATACAATTAAATAAAGCATAGGATAAAACAACATAAATACAATTTTATAAAGCATAGGTTAAAACAACATAAACACAATTTTATAAAGCATAGGATAAAACAACATAAATACAATTTAATAAAGCATAGGTTAAAACAACATAAATACAATTTAATAAAGCATAGGATAAAACAACATAAATTCAATTTAATAAAGCATAGGATAAAACAACATAAATACAATTTAATAAAGCACAGGGTAAAACAACATAAATACAATTTAATAAAGCATAGGATAAAACAACATAAATACAATTTAATAAAGCATAGGATAAAACAACATAAATACAATTTAATAAAGCATAGGATAAAACAACATAAATACAATTTAATAAAGCATACGTTAAAACAACATAAATACAATTAAATAAAGCATAGGGTAAAACAACATAAATACAATTTAATAAAGCATAGGTTAAAACAACATAAATACAATTTTATAAAGCATAGGATAAAACAACATTAATACAATTTAATAAAGCATAGGTTAAAACAACATAAATACAATTTAATAAAGCATAGGATAAAACAACATAAATTCAGTTTAATAAAGCATAGGATAAAACAACATAAATACAATTTAATAAAGCATAGGATAAAACAACATAAATAAAATTTAATAAAGCATAGGATAAAACAACGTAAATACAATTTAATAAAGCATAGGATAAAACAACATAAATACAATTTAATAAAGCATAGGTTAAAACAACATAAATACAATTTTATAAAGCATAGGATAAAACAACATAAATACAATTTAATAAAGCATAGGATAAAACAACATAAATAAAATTTAATAAAGCATAGGATAAAACAACATAAATACAATTTAATAAAGCATAGAATAAAACAACATAAATACAATTTAATAAAACATAGGATAAAACAACATAAATACAATTTAATAAAGCATAGGATAAAACAACATAAATACAATTTAATAAAGCATAGGATAAAACAACATAAATACAATTTATAAAGCATAGGATAAAACAACATAAATACAATTTAATAAAGCATAGGATAAAACAACATAAATAAAATTTAATAAAGCATAGGTTAAAACAACATAAATACAATTTAATAAAGCATAGGATAAATCAACATAAATTCAATTTAATAAAGCATAGGATAAAACAACATAAATACAATTTAATAAAGCATAGGATAAAACAACATAAATAAAATTTAATAAAGCATAGGTTAAAACAACATAAATACAATTTAATAAAGCATAGGATAAAACAACATAAATACAATTTAATAAAGCATAGGATAAAACAACATAAATACTTTTTAATAAAGCATAGGATAAAACCACATAAATACAATTTAATAAAGCACAGGGTAAAACAACATAAATACAATTTAATAAAGCATAGGATAAAACAACATAAATACAATTTAATAAAGCATAGGGTAAAACAACATAAATACAATTTAATAAAGCATAGGATAAAACAACATAAATACAATTTAATAAAGCATAGGACAAAACAACATAAATACAATTTAATAAAGCATAGGATAAAACAACATAAATATAATTTAATGAAACATAGGATAAACAACATAAATACAATTTAATAAAGCATAGGACAAAACAAAATAAATACAATTTAATAAAGCATATGTTAAAACAACATAAATACAATTTAATAAAGCATAAGATAAAACAACATGAATATAATTTAGTAAAGCATAATATAAAACAACATGAATACAATTTAATAAAGCATAGGATAAAACAACATAAATACAATTTAATAAAGCATATGTTAAAACAACATAAATACAATTTAATAAAGCATAAGATAAAACAACATGAATATAATTTAGTAAAGCATAAGATAAAACAACATGAATACAATTTAATAAAGCATAGGATAAAACAACATAAATACAATTTAATAAAGCATACGTTAAAACAACATAAATACAATTAAATAAAGCATAGGGTAAAACAACATAAATACAATTTAATAAAGCATAGGTTAAAACAACATAAATACAATTTTATAAAGCATAGGATAAAACAACATAAATACAATTTAATAAAGCATAGGATAAAACAACATAAATAAAATTTAATAAAGCATAGGATAAAACAACATAAATACAATTTAATAAAGCATAGGATAAAACAACATAAATACAATTTAATAAAACATAGGATAAAACAACATAAATACAATTTAATAAAGCATAGGATAAAACAACATAAATACAATTTAATAAAGCATAGGATAAAACAACATAAATACAATTTATAAAGCATAGGATAAAACAACATAAATACAATTTAATAAAGCATAGGATAAAACAACATAAATAAAATTTAATAAAGCATAGGTTAAAACAACATAAATACAATTTAATAAAGCATAGGATAAATCAACATAAATTCAATTTAATAAAGCATAAGATAAAACAACATAAATACAATTTAATAAAGCATAGGATAAAACAACATAAATAAAATTTAATAAAGCATAGGTTAAAACAACATAAATACAATTTAATAAAGCATAGGATAAAACAACATAAATACAATTTAATAAAGCATAGGATAAAACAACATAAATACTTTTTAATAAAGCATAGGATAAAACCACATAAATACAATTTAATAAAGCACAGGGTAAAACAACATAAATACAATTTAATAAAGCATAGGATAAAACAACATAAATACAATTTAATAAAGGATAGGGTAAAACAACATAAATACAATTTAATAAAGCATAGGATAAAACAACATAAATACAATTTAATAAAGCATAGGACAAAACAACATAAATACAATTTAATAAAGCATAGGATAAAACAACATAAATATAATTTAATGAAACATAGGATAAACAACATAAATACAATTTAATAAAGCATAGGACAAAACAAAATAAATACAATTTAATAAAGCATATGTTAAAACAACATAAATACAATTTAATAAAGCATAAGATAAAACAACATGAATATAATTTAGTAAAGCATAATATAAAACAACATGAATACAATTTAATAAAGCATAGGATAAAACAACATAAATACAATTTAATAAAGCATATGTTAAAACAACATAAATACAATTTAATAAAGCATAAGATAAAACAACATGAATATAATTTAGTAAAGCATAAGATAAAACAACATGAATACAATTTAATAAAGCATAGGATAAAACAACATAAATACAATTTAATAAAGCATACGTTAAAACAACATAAATACAATTAAATAAAGCATAGGGTAAAACAACATAAATACAATTTAATAAAGCATAGGTTAAAACAACATAAATACAATTTAATAAAGCATAGGATAAAACAACATAAATAAAATTTAATAAAGCATAGGATAAAACAACGTAAATACAATTTAATAAAGCATAGGATAAAACAACATAAATACAATTTAATAAAGCATAGGATAAAACAACATAAATACAATTTTATAAAGCATAGGATAAAACAACATAAATACAATTTAATAAAGCATAGGTTAAAACAACATAAATACAATTTAATAAAGCATAGGATAAAACAACATAAATACAATTTAATAAAGCATAGGATAAAACAACATAAATACAATTTAATAAAGCATAGGATAAAACAACATAAATACTTTTTAATAAAGCATAGGATAAAACCACATAAATACAATTTAATAAAGCACAGGGTAAAACAACATAAATACAATTTAATAAAGCATAGGATAAAACAACATAAATACAATTTAATAAAGCATAGGATAAAACAACATAAATACAATTTAATAAAGCATAGGATAAAACAACATAAATAAAATTTAATAAAGCATAGGTTAAAACAACATAAATACAATTTAATAAAGCATCGGACAAAACAACATGAATACAATTTAATAAAGCATAGGATAAAACAACATAAATACAATTTAATAAAGCATAGGACAAAACAACATAAATACAATTTAATAAAGCATAGGATAAAACAACATAAATATAATTTAATGAAACATAGGATAAACAACATAAATACAATTTAATAAAGCATAGGACAAAACAAAATAAATACAATTTAATAAAGCATATGTTAAAACAACATAAATACAGTTTAATAAAGCATAAGATAAAACAACATGAATATAATTTAGTAAAGCATAAGATAAAACAACATGAATACAATTTAATAAAGCATAGGATAAAACAACATAAATACAATTTAATAAAGCATATGTTAAAACAACATAAATACAATTTAATAAAGCATAAGATAAAACAACATGAATATAATTTAGTAAAGCATAAGATAAAACAATATGAATACAATTTAATAAAGCATAGGATAAAACAACATAAATACAATTTAATAAAGCATACGTTAAAACAACATAAATACAATTAAATAAAGCATATGGTAAAACAACATAAATACAATTTAATAAAGCATAGGTTAAAACAACATAAATACAATTTTATAAAGCATAGGATAAAACAACATAAATACAATTTAATAAAGCATAGGATAAAACAACATAAATACAATTTAATAAAACATAGGATAAAACAACATAAATAAAATTTAATAAAGCATAGGATAAAACAACATAAATAAAATTTAATAAAGCATAGGTTAAAACAACATAAATACAATTTAATAAAGCATAGGATAAAACAACATAAATACAATTTAATAAAGCATAGGATAAAACAACATAAATACAATTTAATAAAACATAGGATAAAACAACATAAATACAATTTAATAAAGCATAGGATAAAACAACATAAATAAAATTTAATAAAGCATAGGTTAAAACAACATAAATACATTTTAATAAAGCATAGGATAAAACAACATAAATACAATTTAATAAAGCATAGGATAAAACAACATAAATACAATTTTATAAAGCATAGGATAAAACAACATAAATACAATTTAATAAAGCATAGGTTAAAACAACATAAATACAATTAAATAAAGCATAGGATAAAACAACATAAATTCAATTTAATAAAGCATAGGATAAAACCACATAAATACAATTTAATAAAGCACAGGGTAAAACACCATAAATACAATTTAATAAAGCATAGGATAAAACAACATAAATACAATTTAATAAAGCATAGGATAAAACAACATAAATACAATTTAATAAAGCATAGGATAAAACAACATAAATACAATTTAATAAAGCATACGTTAAAACAACATAAATACAATTAAATAAAGCATAGGATAAAACAACATAAATAAAATTTAATAAAGCATAGGTTAAAACAACATAAATACAATTTAATAAAGCATAGGATAAAACAACATAAATACAATTTAATAAAGCATAGGATAAAACAACATAAATACTTTTTAATAAAGCATAGGATAAAACCACATAAATACAATTTAATAAAGCACAGGGTAAAACAACATAAATACAATTTAATAAAGCATAGGATAAAACAACATAAATACAATTTAATAAAGCATAGGATAAAACAACATAAATACAATTTAATAAAGCATAGGATAAAACAACATAAATAAAATTTAATAAAGCATAGGTTAAAACAACATAAATACAATTTAATAAAGCATCGGACAAAACAACATGAATACAATTTAATAAAGCATAGGATAAAACAACATAAATACAATTTAATAAAGCATAGGACAAAACAACATAAATACAATTTAATAAAGCATAGGATAAAACAACATAAATATAATTTAATGAAACATAGGATAAACAACATAAATACAATTTAATAAAGCATAGGACAAAACAAAATAAATACAATTTAATAAAGCATATGTTAAAACAACATAAATACAATTTAATAAAGCATAAGATAAAACAACATGAATATAATTTAGTAAAGCATAAGATAAAACAACATGAATACAATTTAATAAAGCATAGGATAAAACAACATAAATACAATTTAATAAAGCATATGTTAAAACAACATAAATACAATTTAATAAAGCATAAGATAAAACAACATGAATATAATTTAGTAAAGCATAAGATAAAACAATATGAATACAATTTAATAAAGCATAGGATAAAACAACATAAATACAATTTAATAAAGCATACGTTAAAACAACATAAATACAATTAAATAAAGCATAGGGTAAAACAACATAAATACAATTTAATAAAGCATAGGTTAAAACAACATAAATACAATTTTATAAAGCATAGGATAAAACAACATAAATACAATTTAATAAAGCATAGGATAAAACAACATAAATACAATTTAATAAAACATAGGATAAAACAACATAAATAAAATTTAATAAAGCATAGGATAAAACAACATAAATAAAATTTAATAAAGCATAGGTTAAAACAACATAAATACAATTTAATAAAGCATAGGATAAAACAACATAAATACAATTTAATAAAGCATAGGATAAAACAACATAAATACAATTTAATAAAACATAGGATAAAACAACATAAATACAATTTAATAAAGCATAGGATAAAACAACATAAATAAAATTTAATAAAGCATAGGTTAAAACAACATAAATACAATTTAATAAAGCATAGGATAAAACAACATAAATACAATTTAATAAAGCATAGGATAAAACAACATAAATACAATTTTATAAAGCATAGGATAAAACAACATAAATACAATTTAATAAAGCATAGGTTAAAACAACATAAATACAATTAAATAAAGCATAGGATAAAACAACATAAATTCAATTTAATAAAGCATAGGATAAAACCACATAAATACAATTTAATAAAGCACAGGGTAAAACACCATAAATACAATTTAATAAAGCATAGGATAAAACAACATAAATACAATTTAATAAAGCATAGGATAAAACAACATAAATACAATTTAATAAAGCATACGTTAAAACAACATAAATACAATTAAATAAAGCATAGGATAAAACAACATAAATACAATTTTATAAAGCATAGGTTAAAACAACATAAATACAATTTTATAAAGCATAGGATAAAGCAACATAAATACAATTTAATAAAGCATACGTTAAAACAACATAAATACAATTAAATAAAGCATAGGATAAAACAACATAAATACAATTTAATAAAGCATAGGTTAAAACAACATAAATACAATTTTATAAAGCATAGGATAAAACAGCATAAATACAATTTAATAAAGCATAGGTTAAAACAACATAAATACAATTTAATAAAGCATAGGATAAAACAACATAAATTCAATTTAATAAAGCATAGGATAAAACCACATAAATACAATTTAATAAAGCACAGGGTAAAACAACATAAATACAATTTAATAAAGCATAGGATAAAACAACATAAATACAATTTAATAAAGCATAGGATAAAACAACATAAATACAATTTAATAAAGCATAGGATAAAACAACATAAATACAATTTAATAAAGCATACGTTAAAACAACATAAATACAATTAAATAAAGCATAGGGTAAACAACATAAATACAATTTAATAAAGCATAGGTTAAAACAACATAAATACAATTTTATAAAGCATAGGATAAAACAACATAAATACAATTTAATAAAGCATAGGTTAAAACAACATAAATACAATTTAATAAAGCATAGGATAAAACAACATAAATACAATTTAATAAAGCATAGGATAAAACAACATAAATACAATTTAATAAAGCATAGGATAAAACAACATAAATACAATTTAATAAAGCATACGTTAAAACAACATAAATACAATTAAATAAAGCATAGGGTAAAACAACATAAATACAATTTAATAAAGCATAGGTTAAAACAACATAAATACAATTTTATAAAGCATAGGATAAAACAACATAAATACAATTTAATAAAGCATAGGATAAAACAACATAAATACAATTTATAAAGCATAGGATAAAACAACATAAATACAATTTAATAAAGCATAGGATAAAACAACATAAATAAAATTTAATAAAGCATAGGTTAAAACAACATAAATACAATTTAATAAAGCATAGGATAAAACAACATAAATTCAATTTAATAAAGCATAGGATAAAACAACATAAATACAATTTAATAAAGCATAGGATAAAACAACATAAATAAAATTTAATAAAGCAAAGGTTAAAACAACATAAATACAATTTAATAAAGCATAGGATAAAACAACATAAATACAATTTAATAAAGCATAGGATAAAACAACATAAATACAATTTAATAAAGCAAAGGATAAAACAACATAAATAAAATTTAATAACGCATAGGTTAAAACAACATAAATACAATTTAATAAAGCATCGGACAAAACAACATGAATACAATTTAATAAAGCATAGGATAAAACAACATAAATACAATTTAATAAAGCACAGGGTAAAACAACATAAATACAATTTAATAAAGCATAGGATAAAACAACATAAATACAATTTAATAAAGCATAGGATAAAACAACATAAATACAATTTAATAAAGCATAGGATAAAACAACATAAATACAATTTAATAAAGCATATGTTAAAACAACATAAATACAATTTAATAAAGCATAAGATAAAACAACATGAATATAATTTAGTAAAGCATAAGATAAAACAACATAAATACAATTTAATAAAGCATAGGATAAAACAACATAAATACAATTTAATAAAACATAGGATAAAACAACATAAATAAAATTTAATAAAGCATAGGATAAAACAACATAAATAAAATTTAATAAAGCATAGGTTAAAACAACATAAATACAATTTAATAAAGCATAGGTTAAAACAACATATATACAATTTAATAAAGCATAGGATAAAACAACATAAATTCAATTTAATAAAGCATAGGATAAAACAACATAAATAGAATTTAATAAAGCATACGTTAAAACAACATAAATACAATTAAATAAAGCATAGGATAAAACAACATAAATACAATTTTATAAAGCATAGGTTAAAACAACATAAATACAATTTTATAAAGCATAGGATAAAACAACATAAATACAATTTAATAAAGCATAGGTTAAAACAACATAAATACAATTTAATAAAGCATAGGATAAAACAACATAAATTCAATTTAATAAAGCATAGGATAAAACAACATAAATACAATTTAATAAAACATAGGATAAAACAACATAAATAAAATTTAATAAAGCATAGGATAAAACAACATAAATAAAATTTAATAAAGCATAGGTTAAAACAACATAAATACAATTTAATAAAGCATAGGATAAAACAACATAAATACAATTTAATAAAGCATAGGATAAAACAACATAAATACAATTTAATAAAGCATAGGATAAAACAACATAAATAAAATTTAATAAATCATAGGATAAAACAACATAAATAAAATTTAATAAAGCATAGGATAAAACAACATAAATACAATTTAATAAAGCATAGGATAAAACAACATAAATACAATTTAATAAAGCATAGGATAAAACAACATAAATACAATTTAATAAAGCATAGGATAAAACAACATAAATACAATTTAATAAAGCATAGGATAAAACAACATAAATACAATTTATAAAGCATAGGATAAAACAACATAAATACAATTTAATAAAGCATAGGATAAAACAACATAAATAAAATTTAATAAAGCATAGGTTAAAACAACATAAATACAATTTAATAAAGCATAGGATAAAACAACATAAATTCAATTTAATAAAGCATAGGATAAAACAACATAAATACAATTTAATAAAGCATAGGATAAAACAACATAAATAAAATTTAATAAAGCAAAGGTTAAAACAACATAAATACAATTTAATAAAGCATAGGATAAAACAACATAAATACAATTTAATAAAGCATAGGATAAAACAACATAAATACAATTTAATAAAGCATAGGATAAAACAACATAAATAAAATTTAATAAAGCATAGGTTAAAACAACATAAATACAATTTAATAAAGCATCGGACAAAACAACATGAATACAATTTAATAAAGCATAGGATAAAACAACATAAATACAATTTAATAAAGCATAGGATAAAACAACATAAATACAATTTATAAAGCATAGGATAAAACAACATAAATACAATTTAATAAAGCATAGGATAAAACAACATAAATAAAATTTAATAAAGCATAGGTTAAAACAACATAAATACAATTTAATAAAGCATAGGATAAAACAACATAAATTCAATTTAATAAAGCATAGGATAAAACAACATAAATACAATTTAATAAAGCATAGGATAAAACAACATAAATAAAATTTAATAAAGCAAAGGTTAAAACAACATAAATACAATTTAATAAAGCATAGGATAAAACAACATAAATACAATTTAATAAAGCATAGGATAAAACAACATAAATACAATTTAATAAAGCATAGGATAAAACAACATAAATAAAATTTAATAAAGCATAGGTTAAAACAACATAAATACAATTAATAAAGCATCGGACAAAACAACATGAATACAATTTAATAAAGCATAGGATAAAACAACATAAATACAATTTAATAAAGCACAGGGTAAAACAACATAAATACAATTTAATAAAGCATAGGATAAAACAACATAAATACAATTTAATAAAGCATAGGATAAAACAACATAAATACAATTTAATAAAGCATAGGATAAAACAACATAAATACAATTTAATAAACCATAGGATAAAACAACATAAATAAAATTTAATAAAGCATAGGTTAAAACAACATAAATACAATTTAATAAAGCATCGGACAAAACAACATGAATACAATTTAATAAAGCATAGGATAAAACAACATAAATACAATTTAATAAAGCATAGGACAAAACAACATAAATACAATTTAATAAAGCATAGGATAAAACAACATAAATATAATTTAATGAAACATAGGATAAACAACATAAATACAATTTAATAAAGCATAGGACAAAACAAAATAAATACAATTTAATAAAGCATATGTTAAAACAACATAAATACAATTTAATAAAGCATCGGACAAAACAACATGAATACAATTTAATAAAGCATAGGATAAAACAAC
This sequence comes from Phyllobates terribilis, assembly GCF_046119375.1. NCBI lineage: Eukaryota > Metazoa > Chordata > Amphibia > Anura > Dendrobatidae > Phyllobates > Phyllobates terribilis. The sequence continues at coordinate 4,454,098 of NW_027362778.1, forward strand.
ATAAATACAATTTAATAAAGCATAGGATAAAACAACATAAATACAATTTATAAAGCATAGGATAAAACAACATAAATACAATTTAATAAAGCATAGGATAAAACAACATAAATAAAATTTAATAAAGCATAGGTTAAAACAACATAAATACAATTTAATAAAGCATAGGATAAAACAACATAAATTCAATTTAATAAAGCATAGGATAAAACAACATAAATACAATTTAATAAAGCATAGGATAAAACAACATAAATAAAATTTAATAAAGCAAAGGTTAAAACAACATAAATACAATTTAATAAAGCATAGGATAAAACAACATAAATACAATTTAATAAAGCATAGGATAAAACAACATAAATAAAATTTAATAAAGCATAGGATAAAACAACATAAATAAAATTTAATAAAGCATAGGTTAAAACAACATAAATACAATTTAATAAAGCATCGGACAAAACAACATGAATACAATTTAATAAAGCATAGGATAAAACAACATAAATACAATTTAATAAAGCATAGGACAAAACAACATAAATACAATTTAATAAAGCATAGGATAAAACAACATAAATATAATTTAATGAAACATAGGATAAACAACATAAATACAATTTAATAAAGCATAGGACAAAACAAAATAAATACAATTTAATAAAGCATATGTTAAAACAACATAAATACAATTTAATAAAGCATAAGATAAAACAACATGAATATAATTTAGTAAAGCATAAGATAAAACAACATGAATACAATTTAATAAAGCATAGGATAAAACAACATAAATTCAATTTAATAAAGCATAGGATAAAACAACATAAATACAATTTAATAAAGCATAGGATAAAACAACATAAATTCAATTTAATAAAGCATAGGATAAAACAACATAAATACAATTTAATAAAGCATAGGATAAAACAACATAAATACAATTTAATAAAGCATAGGATAAAACAACATAAATACAATTTAATAAAGCATAGGATAAAACAACATAAATACAATTTAATAAAGCATAGGATAAAACAACATAAATACAATTTAATAAAGCATACGTTAAAACAACATAAATACAATTAAATAAAGCATAGGGTAAAACAACATAAATACAATTTAATAAAGCATAGGTTAAAACAACATAAATACAATTTTATAAAGCATAGGATAAAACAACATTAATACAATTTAATAAAGCATAGGTTAAAACAACATAAATACAATTTAATAAAGCATAGGATAAAACAACATAAATTCAGTTTAATAAAGCATAGGATAAAACAACATAAATACAATTTAATAAAGCATAGGATAAAACAACATAAATAAAATTTAATAAAGCATAGGATAAAACAACGTAAATACAATTTAATAAAGCATAGGATAAAACAACATAAATACAATTTAATAAAGCATAGGATAAAACAACATAAATACAATTTAATAAAGCATAGGATAAAACAACATAAATACAATTTAATAAAGCATAGGATAAAACAACATAAATACAATTTATAAAGCATAGGATAAAACAACATAAATACAATTTAATAAAGCATAGGATAAAACAACATAAATAAAATTTAATAAAGCATAGGTTAAAACAACATAAATACAATTTAATAAAGCATAGGATAAATCAACATAAATTCAATTTAATAAAGCATAGGATAAAACAACATAAATACAATTTAATAAAGCATAGGATAAAACAACATAAATAAAATTTAATAAAGCATAGGTTAAAACAACATAAATACAATTTAATAAAGCATAGGATAAAACAACATAAATACAATTTAATAAAGCATAGGATAAAACAACATAAATACTTTTTAATAAAGCATAGGATAAAACCACATAAATACAATTTAATAAAGCACAGGGTAAAACAACATAAATACAATTTAATAAAGCATAGGATAAAACAACATAAATACAATTTAATAAAGCATAGGACAAAACAACATAAATACAATTTAATAAAGCATAGGATAAAACAACATAAATATAATTTAATGAAACATAGGATAAACAACATAAATACAATTTAATAAAGCATAGGACAAAACAAAATAAATACAATTTAATAAAGCATATGTTAAAACAACATAAATACAATTTAATAAAGCATAAGATAAAACAACATGAATATAATTTAGTAAAGCATAAGATAAAACAACATGAATACAATTTAATAAAGCATAGGATAAAACAACATAAATACAATTTAATAAAGCATATGTTAAAACAACATAAATACAATTTAATAAAGCATAAGATAAAACAACATGAATATAATTTAGTAAAGCATAAGATAAAACAATATGAATACAATTTAATAAAGCATAGGATAAAACAACATAAATACAATTTAATAAAGCATACGTTAAAACAACATAAATACAATTAAATAAAGCATAGGGTAAAACAACATAAATACAATTTAATAAAGCATAGGTTAAAACAACATAAATACAATTTTATAAAGCATAGGATAAAACAACATAAATACAATTTAATAAAGCATAGGATAAAACAACATAAATACAATTTAATAAAACATAGGATAAAACAACATAAATAAAATTTAATAAAGCATAGGATAAAACAACATAAATAAAATTTAATAAAGCATAGGTTAAAACAACATAAATACAATTTAATAAAGCATAGGATAAAACAACATAAATACAATTTAATAAAGCATAGGATAAAACAACATAAATACAATTTAATAAAACATAGGATAAAACAACATAAATACAATTTAATAAAGCATAGGATAAAACAACATAAATAAAATTTAATAAAGCATAGGTTAAAACAACATAAATACAATTTAATAAAGCATAGGATAAAACAACATAAATACAATTTAATAAAGCATAGGATAAAACAACATAAATACAATTTTATAAAGCATAGGATAAAACAACATAAATACAATTTAATAAAGCATAGGTTAAAACAACATAAATACAATTAAATAAAGCATAGGATAAAACAACATAAATTCAATTTAATAAAGCATAGGATAAAACCACATAAATACAATTTAATAAAGCACAGGGTAAAACACCATAAATACAATTTAATAAAGCATAGGATAAAACAACATAAATACAATTTAATAAAGCATAGGATAAAACAACATAAATACAATTTAATAAAGCATACGTTAAAACAACATAAATACAATTAAATAAAGCATAGGATAAAACAACATAAATACAATTTTATAAAGCATAGGTTAAAACAACATAAATACAATTTTATAAAGCATAGGATAAAGCAACATAAATACAATTTAATAAAGCATACGTTAAAACAACATAAATACAATTAAATAAAGCATAGGATAAAACAACATAAATACAATTTAATAAAGCATAGGTTAAAACAACATAAATACAATTTTATAAAGCATAGGATAAAACAGCATAAATACAATTTAATAAAGCATAGGTTAAAACAACATAAATACAATTTAATAAAGCATAGGATAAAACAACATAAATTCAATTTAATAAAGCATAGGATAAAACCACATAAATACAATTTAATAAAGCACAGGGTAAAACAACATAAATACAATTTAATAAAGCATAGGATAAAACAACATAAATACAATTTAATAAAGCATAGGATAAAACAACATAAATACAATTTAATAAAGCATAGGATAAAACAACATAAATACAATTTAATAAAGCATACGTTAAAACAACATAAATACAATTAAATAAAGCATAGGGTAAACAACATAAATACAATTTAATAAAGCATAGGTTAAAACAACATAAATACAATTTTATAAAGCATAGGATAAAACAACATAAATACAATTTAATAAAGCATAGGTTAAAACAACATAAATACAATTTAATAAAGCATAGGATAAAACAACATAAATACAATTTAATAAAGCATAGGATAAAACAACATAAATACAATTTAATAAAGCATAGGATAAAACAACATAAATACAATTTAATAAAGCATACGTTAAAACAACATAAATACAATTAAATAAAGCATAGGGTAAAACAACATAAATACAATTTAATAAAGCATAGGTTAAAACAACATAAATACAATTTTATAAAGCATAGGATAAAACAACATAAATACAATTTAATAAAGCATAGGATAAAACAACATAAATACAATTTATAAAGCATAGGATAAAACAACATAAATACAATTTAATAAAGCATAGGATAAAACAACATAAATAAAATTTAATAAAGCATAGGTTAAAACAACATAAATACAATTTAATAAAGCATAGGATAAAACAACATAAATTCAATTTAATAAAGCATAGGATAAAACAACATAAATACAATTTAATAAAGCATAGGATAAAACAACATAAATAAAATTTAATAAAGCAAAGGTTAAAACAACATAAATACAATTTAATAAAGCATAGGATAAAACAACATAAATACAATTTAATAAAGCATAGGATAAAACAACATAAATACAATTTAATAAAGCAAAGGATAAAACAACATAAATAAAATTTAATAACGCATAGGTTAAAACAACATAAATACAATTTAATAAAGCATCGGACAAAACAACATGAATACAATTTAATAAAGCATAGGATAAAACAACATAAATACAATTTAATAAAGCACAGGGTAAAACAACATAAATACAATTTAATAAAGCATAGGATAAAACAACATAAATACAATTTAATAAAGCATAGGATAAAACAACATAAATACAATTTAATAAAGCATAGGATAAAACAACATAAATACAATTTAATAAAGCATATGTTAAAACAACATAAATACAATTTAATAAAGCATAAGATAAAACAACATGAATATAATTTAGTAAAGCATAAGATAAAACAACATAAATACAATTTAATAAAGCATAGGATAAAACAACATAAATACAATTTAATAAAACATAGGATAAAACAACATAAATAAAATTTAATAAAGCATAGGATAAAACAACATAAATAAAATTTAATAAAGCATAGGTTAAAACAACATAAATACAATTTAATAAAGCATAGGTTAAAACAACATATATACAATTTAATAAAGCATAGGATAAAACAACATAAATTCAATTTAATAAAGCATAGGATAAAACAACATAAATAGAATTTAATAAAGCATACGTTAAAACAACATAAATACAATTAAATAAAGCATAGGATAAAACAACATAAATACAATTTTATAAAGCATAGGTTAAAACAACATAAATACAATTTTATAAAGCATAGGATAAAACAACATAAATACAATTTAATAAAGCATAGGTTAAAACAACATAAATACAATTTAATAAAGCATAGGATAAAACAACATAAATTCAATTTAATAAAGCATAGGATAAAACAACATAAATACAATTTAATAAAACATAGGATAAAACAACATAAATAAAATTTAATAAAGCATAGGATAAAACAACATAAATAAAATTTAATAAAGCATAGGTTAAAACAACATAAATACAATTTAATAAAGCATAGGATAAAACAACATAAATACAATTTAATAAAGCATAGGATAAAACAACATAAATACAATTTAATAAAGCATAGGATAAAACAACATAAATAAAATTTAATAAATCATAGGATAAAACAACATAAATAAAATTTAATAAAGCATAGGATAAAACAACATAAATACAATTTAATAAAGCATAGGATAAAACAACATAAATACAATTTAATAAAGCATAGGATAAAACAACATAAATACAATTTAATAAAGCATAGGATAAAACAACATAAATACAATTTAATAAAGCATAGGATAAAACAACATAAATACAATTTATAAAGCATAGGATAAAACAACATAAATACAATTTAATAAAGCATAGGATAAAACAACATAAATAAAATTTAATAAAGCATAGGTTAAAACAACATAAATACAATTTAATAAAGCATAGGATAAAACAACATAAATTCAATTTAATAAAGCATAGGATAAAACAACATAAATACAATTTAATAAAGCATAGGATAAAACAACATAAATAAAATTTAATAAAGCAAAGGTTAAAACAACATAAATACAATTTAATAAAGCATAGGATAAAACAACATAAATACAATTTAATAAAGCATAGGATAAAACAACATAAATACAATTTAATAAAGCATAGGATAAAACAACATAAATAAAATTTAATAAAGCATAGGTTAAAACAACATAAATACAATTTAATAAAGCATCGGACAAAACAACATGAATACAATTTAATAAAGCATAGGATAAAACAACATAAATACAATTTAATAAAGCATAGGATAAAACAACATAAATACAATTTATAAAGCATAGGATAAAACAACATAAATACAATTTAATAAAGCATAGGATAAAACAACATAAATAAAATTTAATAAAGCATAGGTTAAAACAACATAAATACAATTTAATAAAGCATAGGATAAAACAACATAAATTCAATTTAATAAAGCATAGGATAAAACAACATAAATACAATTTAATAAAGCATAGGATAAAACAACATAAATAAAATTTAATAAAGCAAAGGTTAAAACAACATAAATACAATTTAATAAAGCATAGGATAAAACAACATAAATACAATTTAATAAAGCATAGGATAAAACAACATAAATACAATTTAATAAAGCATAGGATAAAACAACATAAATAAAATTTAATAAAGCATAGGTTAAAACAACATAAATACAATTAATAAAGCATCGGACAAAACAACATGAATACAATTTAATAAAGCATAGGATAAAACAACATAAATACAATTTAATAAAGCACAGGGTAAAACAACATAATTACAATTTAATAAAGCATAGGATAAAACAACATAAATACAATTTAATAAAGCATAGGATAAAACAACATAAATACAATTTAATAAAGCATAGGATAAAACAACATAAATACAATTTAATAAACCATAGGATAAAACAACATAAATAAAATTTAATAAAGCATAGGTTAAAACAACATAAATACAATTTAATAAAGCATCGGACAAAACAACATGAATACAATTTAATAAAGCATAGGATAAAACAACATAAATACAATTTAATAAAGCATAGGACAAAACAACATAAATACAATTTAATAAAGCATAGGATAAAACAACATAAATATAATTTAATGAAACATAGGATAAACAACATAAATACAATTTAATAAAGCATAGGACAAAACAAAATAAATACAATTTAATAAAGCATATGTTAAAACAACATAAATACAATTTAATAAAGCATCGGACAAAACAACATGAATACAATTTAATAAAGCATAGGATAAAACAACATAAATACAATTTAATAAAGCATAGGATAAAACAACATAAATACAATTTATAAAGCATAGGATAAAACAACATAAATACAATTTAATAAAGCATAGGATAAAACAACATAAATAAAATTTAATAAAGCATAGGTTAAAACAACATAAATACAATTTAATAAAGCATAGGATAAAACAACATAAATTCAATTTAATAAAGCATAGGATAAAACAACATAAATACAATTTAATAAAGCATAGGATAAAACAACATAAATAAAATTTAATAAAGCAAAGGTTAAAACAACATAAATACAATTTAATAAAGCATAGGATAAAACAACATAAATACAATTTAATAAAGCATAGGATAAAACAACATAAATAAAATTTAATAAAGCATAGGATAAAACAACATAAATAAAATTTAATAAAGCATAGGTTAAAACAACATAAATACAATTTAATAAAGCATCGGACAAAACAACATGAATACAATTTAATAAAGCATAGGATAAAACAACATAAATACAATTTAATAAAGCATAGGACAAAACAACATAAATACAATTTAATAAAGCATAGGATAAAACAACATAAATATAATTTAATGAAACATAGGATAAACAACATAAATACAATTTAATAAAGCATAGGACAAAACAAAATAAATACAATTTAATAAAGCATATGTTAAAACAACATAAATACAATTTAATAAAGCATAAGATAAAACAACATGAATATAATTTAGTAAAGCATAAGATAAAACAACATGAATACAATTTAATAAAGCATAGGATAAAACAACATAAATTCAATTTAATAAAGCATAGGATAAAACAACATAAATACAATTTAATAAAGCATAGGATAAAACAACATAAATTCAATTTAATAAAGCATAGGATAAAACAACATAAATACAATTTAATAAAGCATAGGATAAAACAACATAAATACAATTTAATAAAGCATAGGATAAAACAACATAAATACAATTTAATAAAGCATAGGATAAAACAACATAAATACAATTTAATAAAGCATAGGATAAAACAACATAAATACAATTTAATAAAGCATACGTTAAAACAACATAAATACAATTAAATAAAGCATAGGGTAAAACAACATAAATACAATTTAATAAAGCATAGGTTAAAACAACATAAATACAATTTAATAAAGCATAGGATAAAACAACATAAATTCAGTTTAATAAAGCATAGGATAAAACAACATAAATACAATTTAATAAAGCATAGGATAAAACAACATAAATAAAATTTAATAAAGCATAGGATAAAACAACGTAAATACAATTTAATAAAGCATAGGATAAAACAACATAAATACAATTTAATAAAGCATAGGATAAAACAACATAAATACAATTTAATAAAGCATAGGATAAAACAACATAAATACAATTTAATAAAGCATAGGATAAAACAACATAAATACAATTTATAAAGCATAGGATAAAACAACATAAATACAATTTAATAAAGCATAGGATAAAACAACATAAATAAAATTTAATAAAGCATAGGTTAAAACAACATAAATACAATTTAATAAAGCATAGGATAAATCAACATAAATTCAATTTAATAAAGCATAGGATAAAACAACATAAATACAATTTAATAAAGCATAGGATAAAACAACATAAATAAAATTTAATAAAGCATAGGTTAAAACAACATAAATACAATTTAATAAAGCATAGGATAAAACAACATAAATACAATTTAATAAAGCATAGGATAAAACAACATAAATACTTTTTAATAAAGCATAGGATAAAACCACATAAATACAATTTAATAAAGCACAGGGTAAAACAACATAAATACAATTTAATAAAGCATAGGATAAAACAACATAAATACAATTTAATAAAGCATAGGTTAAAACAACATAAATACAATTTAATAAAGCATCGGACAAAACAACATGAATACAATTTAATAAAGCATAGGATAAAACAACATAAATACAATTTAATAAAGCATAGGACAAAACAACATAAATACAATTTAATAAAGCATAGGATAAAACAACATAAATATAATTTAATGAAACATAGGATAAACAACATAAATACAATTTAATAAAGCATAGGACAAAACAAAATAAATACAATTTAATAAAGCATATGTTAAAACAACATAAATACAATTTAATAAAGCATAAGATAAAACAACATGAATATAATTTAGTAAAGCATAATATAAAACAACATGAATACAATTTAATAAAGCATAGGATAAAACAACATAAATACAATTTAATAAAGCATATGTTAAAACAACATAAATACAATTTAATAAAGCATAAGATAAAACAACATGAATATAATTTAGTAAAGCATAAGATAAAACAACATGAATACAATTTAATAAAGCATAGGATAAAACAACATAAATACAATTTAATAAAGCATACGTTAAAACAACATAAATACAATTAAATAAAGCATAGGGTAAAACAACATAAATACAATTTAATAAAGCATAGGTTAAAACAACATAAATACAATTTTATAAAGCATAGGATAAAACAACATAAATACAATTTAATAAAGCATAGGATAAAACAACATAAATAAAATTTAATAAAGCATAGGATAAAACAACGTAAATACAATTTAATAAAGCATAGGATAAAACAACATAAATACAATTTAATAAAGCATAGGATAAAACAACATAAATACAATTTAATAAAGCATAGGATAAAACAACATAAATACAATTTAATAAAGCATAGGATAAAACAACATAAATACAATTTATAAAGCATAGGATAAAACAACATAAATAAAATTTAATAAAGCATAGGTTAAAACAACATAAATACAATTTAATAAAGCATAGGATAAAACAACATAAATACAATTTAATAAAGCATAGGATAAAACAACATAAATACTTTTTAATAAAGCATAGGATAAAACCACATAAATACAATTTAATAAAGCAAAGGGTAAAACAACATAAATACAATTTAATAAAGCATAGGATAAAACAACATAAATACAATTTAATAAAGCATAGGTTAAAACAACATAAATGCAATTTAATAAAGCATAGGATAAAACAACATAAATACAATTTAATAAAGCATAGGATAAAACAACATAAATACAATTTAATAAAGCATAGGATAAAACAACATAAATAAAATTTAATAAAGCATAGGTTAAAACAACATAAATACAATTTAATAATTCATCGGACAAAACAACATGAATACAATTTAATAAAGCATAGGATAAAACAACATAAATACAATTTAATAAAGCATAGGACAAAACAACATAAATACAATTTAATAAAGCATAGGATAAAACAACATAAATATAATTTAATGAAACATAGGATAAACAACATAAATACAATTTAATAAAGCATAGGACAAAACAAAATAAATACAATTTAATAAAGCATATGTTAAAACAACATAAATACAATTTAATAAAGCATAGGATAAAACAACATAAATACAATTTAATAAAGCATAGGATAAAACAACATAAATACAATTTAATAAAGCATAGGATAAAACAACATAAATACAATTTAATAAAGCATAGGATAAAACAACATAAATAAAATTTAATAAAGCATAGGTTAAAACAACATAAATACAATTTAATAAAGCATCGGACAAAACAACATGAATACAATTTAATAAAGCATAGGATAAAACAACATAAATACAATTTAATAAAGCATAGGACAAAACAACATAAATACAATTTAATAAAGCATAGGATAAAACAACATAAATATAATTTAATGAAACATAGGATAAACAACATAAATACAATTTAATAAAGCATAGGACAAAACAAAATAAATACAATTTAATAAAGCATATGTTAAAACAACATAAATACAATTTAATAAAGCATAAGATAAAACAACATGAATATAATTTAGTAAAGCATAAGATAAAACAACATGAATACAATTTAATAAAGCATAGGATAAAACAACATAAATACAATTTAATAAAGCATATGTTAAAACAACATAAATACAATTTAATAAAGCATAAGATAAAACAACATGAATATAATTTAGTAAAGCATAAGATAAAACAACATGAATACAATTTAATAAAGCATAGGATAAAACAACATAAATACAATTTAATAAAGCATACGTTAAAACAACATAAATACAATTAAATAAAGCATAGGGTAAAACAACATAAATACAATTTAATAAAGCATAGGTTAAAACAACATAAATACAATTTTATAAAGCATAGGATAAAACAACATAAATACAATTTAATAAAGCATAGGATAAAACAACATAAATAAAATTTAATAAAGCATAGGTTAAAACAACATAAATACAATTTAATAAAGCATAGGATAAAACAACATAAATACAATTTAATAAAGCATAGGATAAAACAACATAAATACTTTTTAATAAAGCATAGGATAAAACCACATAAATACAATTTAATAAAGCACAGGGTAAAACAACATAAATACAATTTAATAAAGCATAGGATAAAACAACATAAATACAATTTAATAAAGCATAGGATAAAACAACATAAATACAATTTAATAAAGCATAGGATAAAACAACATAAATAAAATTTAATAAAGCATAGGTTAAAACAACATAAATACAATTTAATAAAGCATCGGACAAAACAACATGAATACAATTTAATAAAGCATAGGATAAAACAACATAAATACAATTTAATAAAGCATAGGACAAAACAACATAAATACAATTTAATAAAGCATAGGATAAAACAACATAAATATAATTTAATGAAACATAGGATAAACAACATAAATACAATTTAATAAAGCATAGGACAAAACAAAATAAATACAATTTAATAAAGCATATGTTAAAACAACATAAATACAATTTAATAAAGCATAAGATAAAACAACATGAATATAATTTAGTAAAGCATAAGATAAAACAACATGAATACAATTTAATAAAGCATAGGATAAAACAACATAAATACAATTTAATAAAGCATATGTTAAAACAACATAAATACAATTTAATAAAGCATAAGATAAAACAACATGAATATAATTTAGTAAAGCATAAGATAAAACAATATGAATACAATTTAATAAAGCATAGGATAAAACAACATAAATACAATTTAATAAAGCATACGTTAAAACAACATAAATACAATTAAATAAAGCATAGGGTAAAACAACATAAATACAATTTAATAAAGCATAGGTTAAAACAACATAAATACAATTTTATAAAGCATAGGATAAAACAACATAAATACAATTTAATAAAGCATAGGATAAAACAACATAAATACAATTTAATAAAACAGGATAAAACAACATAAATAAAATTTAATAAAGCATAGGATAAAACAACATAAATAAAATTTAATAAAGCATAGGTTAAAACAACATAAATACAATTTAATAAAACATAGGATAAAACAACATAAATACAATTTAATAAAGCATAGGATAAAACAACATAAATAAAATTTAATAAAGCATAGGTTAAAACAACATAAATACAATTTAATAAAGCATAGGATAAAACCACATAAATACAATTTAATAAAGCACAGGGTAAAACACCATAAATACAATTTAATAAAGCATAGGATAAAACAACATAAATACAATTTAATAAAGCATTGGATAAAACAACATAAATACAATTTAATAAAGCATAGGATAAAACAACATAAATACAATTTAATAAAGCATACGTTAAAACAACATAAATACAATTAAATAAAGCATAGGATAAAACAACATAAATACAATTTTATAAAGCATAGGTTAAAACAACATAAATACAATTTTATAAAGCATAGGATAAAACAACATAAATACAATTTAATAAAGCATAGGTTAAAACAACATAAATACAATTTAATAAAGCATAGGATAAAACAACATAAATTCAATTTAATAAAGCATAGGATAAAACAACATAAATACAATTTAATAAAGCATAGGATAAAACAACATAAATACAATTTATTAAAGCATAGGATAAAACAACATAAATACAATTTAATAAAGCATACGTTAAAACAACATAAATACAATTAAATAAAGCATAGGATAAAACAACATAAATACAATTTAATAAAGCATAGGTTAAAACAACATAAATACAATTTTATAAAGCATAGGATAAAACAGCATAAATACAATTTAATAAAGCATAGGTTAAAACAACATAAATACAATTTAATAAAGCATAGGATAAAACAACATAAATTCAATTTAATAAAGCATAGGATAAAACCACATAAATACAATTTAATAAAGCACAGGGTAAAACAACATAAATACAATTTAATAAAGCATAGGATAAAACAACATAAATACAATTTAATAAAGCATAGGATAAAACAACATAAATACAATTTAATAAAGCATAGGATAAAACAACATAAATACAATTTAATAAAGCATAGGATAAAACAACATAAATACAATTTAATAAAGCATAGGATAAAACAACATAAATAAAATTTAATAAAGCATAGGTTAAAACAACATAAATACAATTTAATAAAGCATCGGACAAAACAACATGAATACAATTTAATAAAGCATAGGATAAAACAACATAAATACAATTTAATAAAGCATAGGACAAAACAACATAAATACAATTTAATAAAGCATAGGATAAAACAACATAAATATAATTTAATGAAACATAGGATAAACAACATAAATACAATTTAATAAAGCATAGGACAAAACAAAATAAATACAATTTAATAAAGCATATGTTAAAACAACATAAATACAATTTAATAAAGCATAAGATAAAACAACATGAATATAATTTAGTAAAGCATAAGATAAAACAACATGAATACAATTTAATAAAGCATAGGATAAAACAACATAAATACAATTTAATAAAGCATATGTTAAAACAACATAAATACAATTTAATAAAGCATAAGATAAAACAACATGAATATAATTTAGTAAAGCATAAGATAAAACAACATGAATACAATTTAATAAAGCATAGGATAAAACAACATAAATACAATTTAATAAAGCATACGTTAAAACAACATAAATACAATTAAATAAAGCATAGGGTAAAACAACATAAATACAATTTAATAAAGCATAGGTTAAAACAACATAAATACAATTTTATAAAGCATAGGATAAAACAACATAAATACAATTTAATAAAGCATAGGATAAAACAACATAAATAAAATTTAATAAAGCATAGGTTAAAACAACATAAATACAATTTAATAAAGCATAGGATAAAACAACATAAATACAATTTAATAAAGCATAGGATAAAACAACATAAATACTTTTTAATAAAGCATAGGATAAAACCACATAAATACAATTTAATAAAGCACAGGGTAAAACAACATAAATACAATTTAATAAAGCATAGGATAAAACAACATAAATACAATTTAATAAAGCATAGGATAAAACAACATAAATACAATTTAATAAAGCATAGGATAAAACAACATAAATAAAATTTAATAAAGCATAGGTTAAAACAACATAAATACAATTTAATAAAGCATCGGACAAAACAACATGAATACAATTTAATAAAGCATAGGATAAAACAACATAAATACAATTTAATAAAGCATAGGACAAAACAACATAAATACAATTTAATAAAGCATAGGATAAAACAACATAAATATAATTTAATGAAACATAGGATAAACAACATAAATACAATTTAATAAAGCATAGGACAAAACAAAATAAATACAATTTAATAAAGCATATGTTAAAACAACATAAATACAATTTAATAAAGCATAAGATAAAACAACATGAATATAATTTAGTAAAGCATAAGATAAAACAACATGAATACAATTTAATAAAGCATAGGATAAAACAACATAAATACAATTTAATAAAGCATATGTTAAAACAACATAAATACAATTTAATAAAGCATAAGATAAAACAACATGAATATAATTTAGTAAAGCATAAGATAAAACAACATGAATACAATTTAATAAAGCATAGGATAAAACAACATAAATACAATTTAATAAAGCATACGTTAAAACAACATAAATACAATTAAATAAAGCATAGGGTAAAACAACATAAATACAATTTAATAAAGCATAGGTTAAAACAACATAAATCCAATTTTATAAAGCATAGGATAAAACAACATAAATACAATTTAATAAAGCATAGGATAAAACAACATAAATAAAATTTAATAAAGCATAGGTTAAAACAACATAAATACAATTTAATAAAGCATAGGATAAAACAACATAAATACAATTTAATAAAGCATAGGATAAAACAACATAAATACTTTTTAATAAAGCATAGGATAAAACCACATAAATACAATTTAATAAAGCACAGGGTAAAACAACATAAATACAATTTAATAAAGCATAGGATAAAACAACATAAATACAATTTAATAAAGCATAGGATAAAACAACATAAATACAATTTAATAAAGCATAGGATAAAACAACATAAATAAAATTTAATAAAGCATAGGTTAAAACAACATAAATACAATTTAATAAAGCATCGGACAAAACAACATGAATACAATTTAATAAAGCATAGGATAAAACAACATAAATACAATTTAATAAAGCATAGGACAAAACAACATAAATACAATTTAATAAAGCATAGGATAAAACAACATAAATATAATTTAATGAAACATAGGATAAACAACATAAATACAATTTAATAAAGCATAGGACAAAACAAAATAAATACAATTTAATAAAGCATATGTTAAAACAACATAAATACAATTTAATAAAGCATAAGATAAAACAACATGAATATAATTTAGTAAAGCATAAGATAAAACAACATGAATACAATTTAATAAAGCATAGGATAAAACAACATAAATACAATTTAATAAAGCATACGTTAAAACAACATAAATACAATTAAATAAAGCATAGGATAAAACAACATAAATACAATTTTATAAAGCATAGGTTAAAACAACATAAATACAATTTTATAAAGCATAGGATAAAACAACATAAATACAATTTAATAAAGCATAGGTTAAAACAACATAAATACAATTTAATAAAGCATAGGATAAAACAACATAAATTCAATTTAATAAAGCATAGGATAAAACAACATAAATACAATTTAATAAAGCATAGGATAAAACAACATAAATACAATTTATTAAAGCATAGGATAAAACAACATAAATACAATTTAATAAAGCAAACGTTAAAACAACATAAATACAATTAAATAAAGCATAGGATAAAACAACATAAATACAATTTAATAAAGCATAGGTTAAAACAACATAAATACAATTTTATAAAGCATAGGATAAAACAGCATAAATACAATTTAATAAAGCATAGGTTAAAACAACATAAATACAATTTAATAAAGCATAGGATAAAACAACATAAATTCAATTTAATAAAGCATAGGATAAAACCACATAAATACAATTTAATAAAGCACAGGGTAAAACAACATAAATACAATTTAATAAAGCATAGGATAAAACAACATAAATACAATTTAATAAAGCATAGGATAAAACAACATAAATACAATTTAATAAAGCATAGGATAAAACAACATAAATACAATTTAATAAAGCATAGGATAAAACAACATAAATACAATTTAATAAAGCATAGGATAAAACAACATAAATAAAATTTAATAAAGCATAGGTTAAAACAACATAAATACAATTTAATAAAGCATCGGACAAAACAACATGAATACAATTTAATAAAGCATAGGATAAAACAACATAAATACAATTTAATAAAGCATAGGACAAAACAACATAAATACAATTTAATAAAGCATAGGATAAAACAACATAAATATAATTTAATGAAACCTAGGATAAACAACATAAATACAATTTAATAAAGCATAGGACAAAACAAAATAAATACAATTTAATAAAGCATATGTTAAAACAACATAAATACAATTTAATAAAGCATAAGATAAAACAACATGAATATAATTTAGTAAAGCATAAGATAAAACAACATGAATACAATTTAATAAAGCATAGGATAAAACAACATAAATACAATTTAATAAAGCATATGTTAAAACAACATAAATACAATTTAATAAAGCATAAGATAAAACAACATGAATATAATTTAGTAAAGCATAAGATAAAACAACATGAATACAATTTAATAAAGCATAGGATAAAACAACATAAATACAATTTAATAAAGCATACGTTAAAACAACATAAATACAATTAAATAAAGCATAGGGTAAAACAACATAAATACAATTTAATAAAGCATAGGTTAAAACAACATAAATACAATTTTATAAAGCATAGGATAAAACAACATAAATACAATTTAATAAAGCATAGGATAAAACAACATAAATAAAATTTAATAAAGCATAGGTTAAAACAACATAAATACAATTTAATAAAGCATAGGATAAAACAACATAAATACAATTTAATAAAGCATAGGATAAAACAACATAAATACTTTTTAATAAAGCATAGGATAAAACCACATAAATACAATTTAATAAAGCACAGGGTAAAACAACATAAATACAATTTAATAAAGCATAGGATAAAACAACATAAATACAATTTAATAAAGCATAGGATAAAACAACATAAATACAATTTAATAAAGCATAGGATAAAACAACATAAATAAAATTTAATAAAGCATAGGTTAAAACAACATAAATACAATTTAATAAAGCATCGGACAAAACAACATGAATACAATTTAATAAAGCATAGGATAAAACAACATAAATACAATTTAATAAAGCATAGGACAAAACAACATAAATACAATTTAATAAAGCATAGGATAAAACAACATAAATATAATTTAATGAAACATAGGATAAACAACATAAATACAATTTAATAAAGCATAGGACAAAACAAAATAAATACAATTTAATAAAGCATATGTTAAAACAACATAAATACAATTTAATAAAGCATAAGATAAAACAACATGAATATAATTTAGTAAAGCATAAGATAAAACAACATGAATACAATTTAATAAAGCATAGGATAAAACAACATAAATACAATTTAATAAAGCATATGTTAAAACAACATAAATACAATTTAATAAAGCATAGGTTAAAACAACATAAATACAATTTAATAAAGCATAGGATAAAACCACATAAATACAATTTAATAAAGCACAGGGTAAAACACCATAAATACAATTTAATAAAGCATAGGATAAAACAACATAAATACAATTTAATAAAGCATAGGATAAAACAACATAAATACAATTTAATAAAGCATAGGATAAAACAACATAAATACAATTTAATAAAGCATACGTTAAAACAACATAAATACAATTAAATAAAGCATAGGATAAAACAACATAAATACAATTTTATAAAGCATAGGTTAAAACAACATAAATACAATTTTATAAAGCATAGGATAAAACAACATAAATACAATTTAATAAAGCATAGGTTAAAACAACATAAATACAATTTAATAAAGCATAGGATAAAACAACATAAATTCAATTTAATAAAGCATAGGATAAAACAACATAAATACAATTTAATAAAGCATAGGATAAAACAACATAAATACAATTTATTAAAGCATAGGATAAAACAACATAAATACAATTTAATAAAGCATACGTTAAAACAACATAAATACAATTAAATAAAGCATAGGATAAAACAACATAAATACAATTTAATAAAGCATAGGTTAAAACAACATAAATACAATTTTATAAAGCATAGGATAAAACAGCATAAATACAATTTAATAAAGCATAGGTTAAAACAACATAAATACAATTTAATAAAGCATAGGATAAAACAACATAAATTCAATTTAATAAAGCATAGGATTAAACCACATAAATACAATTTAATAAAGCACAGGGTAAAACAACATAAATACAATTTAATAAAGCATAGGATAAAACAACATAAATACAATTTAATAAAGCATAGGATAAAACAACATAAATACAATTTAATAAAGCATAGGATAAAACAACATAAATACAATTTAATAAAGCATACGTTAAAACAACATAAATACAATTAAATAAAGCATAGGGTAAACAACATAAATACAATTTAATAAAGCATAGGTTAAAACAACATAAATACAATTTTATAAAGCATAGGATAAAACAACATAAATACAATTTAATAAAGCATAGGTTAAAACAACATAAATACAATTTAATAAAGCATAGGATAAAACAACATAAATACAATTTAATAAAGCATAGGATAAAACAACATAAATACAATTTAATAAAGCATAGGATAAAACAACATAAATACAATTTAATAAAGCATACGTTAAAACAACATAAATACAATTAAATAAAGCATAGGGTAAAACAACATAAATACAATTTAATAAAGCATAGGTTAAAACAACATAAATACAATTTTATAAAGCATAGGATAAAACAACATAAATACAATTTAATAAAGCATAGGATAAAACAACATAAATACAATTTAATAAAGCATAGGATAAAACAACATAAATACAATTTATAAAGCATAGGATAAAACAACATAAATACAATTTAATAAAGCATAGGATAAAACAACATAAATAAAATTTAATAAAGCATAGGTTAAAACAACATAAATACAATTTAATAAAGCATAGGATAAAACAACATAAATTCAATTTAATAAAGCATAGGATAAAACAACATAAATACAATTTAATAAAGCATAGGATAAAACAACATAAATAAAATTTAATAAAGCAAAGGTTAAAACAACATAAATACAATTTAATAAAGCATAGGATTAAACAACATAAATACAATTTAATAAAGCATAGGATAAAACAACATAAATACAATTTAATAAAGCATAGGATAAAACAACATAAATAAAATTTAATAAAGCATAGGTTAAAACAACATAAATACAATTTAATAAAGCATCGGACAAAACAACATGAATACAATTTAATAAAGCATAGGATAAAACAACATAAATACAATTTAATAAAGCACAGGGTAAAACAACATAAATACAATTTAATAAAGCATAGGATAAAACAACATAAATACAATTTAATAAAGCATAGGATAAAACAACATAAATACAATTTAATAAAGCATAGGATAAAACAACATAAATACAATTTAATAAAGCATAGGATAAAACAACATAAATAAAATTTAATAAAGCATAGGTTAAAACAACATAAATACAATTTAATAAAGCATCGGACAAAACAACATGAATACAATTTAATAAAGCATAGGATAAAACAACATAAATACAATTTAATAAAGCATAGGACAAAACAACATAAATACAATTTAATAAAGCATAGGATAAAACAACATAAATATAATTTAATGAAACATAGGATAAACAACATAAATACAATTTAATAAAGCATAGGACAAAACAAAATAAATACAATTTAATAAAGCATATGTTAAAACAACATAAATACAATTTAATAAAGCATAAGATAAAACAACATGAATATAATTTAGTAAAGCATAAGATAAAACAACATGAATACAATTTAATAAAGCATAGGATAAAACAACATAAATACAATTTAATAAAGCATATGTTAAAACAACATAAATACAATTTAATAAAGCATAAGATAAAACAACATGAATAAAATTTAATAAAGCATAGGATAAAACAACATAAATAAAATTTAATAAAGCATAGGTTAAAACAACATAAATACAATTTAATAAAGCATAGGATAAAACAACATAAATTCAATTTAATAAAGCATAGGATAAAACAACATAAATAGAATTTAATAAAGCATACGTTAAAACAACATAAATACAATTAAATAAAGCATAGGATAAAACAACATAAATACAATTTTATAAAGCATAGGTTAAAACAACATAAATACAATTTAATAAAGCATAGGTTAAAACAACATAAATACAATTTAATAAAGCATAGGATAAAACAACATAAATTCAACTTAATAAAGCATAGGATAAAACAACATAAATAGAATTTAATGAAACATAGGATAAACAACATAAATACAATTTAATAAAGCATAGGACAAAACAAAATAAATACAATTTAATAAAGCATATGTTAAAACAACATAAATACAATTTAATAAAGCATAAGATAAAACAACATGAATATAATTTAGTAAAGCATAATATAAAACAACATGAATACAATTTAATAAAGCATAGGATAAAACAACATAAATACAATTTAATAAAGCATATGTTAAAACAACATAAATACAATTTAATAAAGCATAAGATAAAACAACATGAATATAATTTAGTAAAGCATAAGATAAAACAACATGAATACAATTTAATAAAGCATAGGATAAAACAACATAAATACAATTTAATAAAGCATACGTTAAAACAACATAAATACAATTAAATAAAGCATAGGGTAAAACAACATAAATACAATTTAATAAAGCATAGGTTAAAACAACATAAATACAATTTTATAAAGCATAGGATAAAACAACATAAATACAATTTAATAAAGCATAGGATAAAACAACATAAATAAAATTTAATAAAGCATAGGATAAAACAACGTAAATACAATTTAATAAAGCATAGGATAAAACAACATAAATACAATTTAATAAAGCATAGGATAAAACAACATAAATACAATTTAATAAAGCATAGGATAAAACAACATAAATACAATTTAATAAAGCATAGGATAAAACAACATAAATACAATTTATAAAGCATAGGATAAAACAACATAAATAAAATTTAATAAAGCATAGGTTAAAACAACATAAATACAATTTAATAAAGCATAGGATAAAACAACATAAATACAATTTAATAAAGCATAGGATAAAACAACATAAATACTTTTTAATAAAGCATAGGATAAAACCACATAAATACAATTTAATAAAGCACAGGGTAAAACAACATAAATACAATTTAATAAAGCATAGGATAAAACAACATAAATACAATTTAATAAAGCATAGGTTAAAACAACATAAATGCAATTTAATAAAGCATAGGATAAAACAACATAAATACAATTTAATAAAGCATAGGATAAAACAACATAAATACAATTTAATAAAGCATAGGATAAAACAACATAAATAAAATTTAATAAAGCATAGGTTAAAACAACATAAATACAATTTAATAAAGCATCGGACAAAACAACATGAATACAATTTAATAAAGCATAGGATAAAACAACATAAATACAATTTAATAAAGCATAGGACAAAACAACATAAATACAATTTAATAAAGCATAGGATAAAACAACATAAATATAATTTAATGAAACATAGGATAAACAACATAAGTACAATTTAATAAAGCATAGGACAAAACAAAATAAATACAATTTAATAAAGCATATGTTAAAACAACATAAATACAATTTAATAAAGCATAAGATAAAACAACATGAATATAATTTAGTAAAGCATAAGATAAAACAACATGAATACAATTTAATAAAGCATAGGATAAAACAACATAAATACAATTTAATAAAGCATATGTTAAAACAACATAAATACAATTTAATAAAGCATAAGATAAAACAACATGAATATAATTTAGTAAAGCATAAGATAAAACAACATGAATACAATTTAATAAAGCATAGGATAAAACAACATAAATACAATTTAATAAAGCATACGTTAAAACAACATAAATACAATTAAATAAAGCATAGGGTAAAACAACATAAATACAATTTAATAAAGCATAGGTTAAAACAACATAAATACAATTTTATAAAGCATAGGATAAAACAACATAAATACAATTTAATAAAGCATAGGATAAAACAACATAAATACAATTTAATAAAACATAGGATAAAACAACATAAATAAAATTTAATAAAGCATAGGATAAAACAACATAAATAAAATTTAATAAAGCATAGGTTAAAACAACATAAATACAATTTAATAAAGCATAGGATAAAACAACATAAATTCAATTTAATAAAGCATAGGATAAAACAACATAAATACAATTTAATAAAGCATAGGATAAAACAACATAAATAAAATTTAATAAAGCATAGGTTAAAACAACATAAATACAATTTAATAAAGCATAGGATAAAACAACATAAATACAATTTAATAAAGCATAGGATAAAACAACATAAATACTTTTTAATAAAGCATAGGATAAAACCACATAAATACAATTTAATAAAGCACAGGATAAAACAACATAAATACAATTTAATAAAGCATAGGATAAAACAACATAAATACAATTTAATAAAGCATAGGATAAAACAACATAAATACAATTTAATAAAGCATAGGATAAAACAACATAAATACAATTTAATAAAGCATACGTTAAAACAACATAAATACAATTAAATAAAGCATAGGACAAAACAAAATAAATACAATTTAATAAAGCATATGTTAAAACAACATAAATACAATTTAATAAAGCATAAGATAAAACAACATGAATATAATTTAGTAAAGCATAATATAAAACAACATGAATACAATTTAATAAAGCATAGGATAAAACAACATAAATACAATTTAATAAAGCATATGTTAAAACAACATAAATACAATTTAATAAAGCATAAGATAAAACAACATGAATATAATTTAGTAAAGCATAAGATAAAACAACATGAATACAATTTAATAAAGCATAGGATAAAACAACATAAATACAATTTAATAAAGCATACGTTAAAACAACATAAATACAATTAAATAAAGCATAGGGTAAAACAACATAAATACAATTTAATAAAGCATAGGTTAAAACAACATAAATACAATTTTATAAAGCATAGGATAAAACAACATAAATACAATTTAATAAAGCATAGGATAAAACAACATAAATAAAATTTAATAAAGCATAGGATAAAACAACGTAAATACAATTTAATAAAGCATAGGATAAAACAACATAAATATAATTTAATAAAGTATAGGATAAAACAACATAAATACAATTTAATAAAGCATAGGATAAAACAACATAAATACAATTTAATAAAGCATAGGATAAAACAACATAAATACAATTTATAAAGCATAGGATAAAACAACATAAATAAAATTTAATAAAGCATAGGTTAAAACAACATAAATACAATTTAATAAAGCATAGGATAAAACAACATAAATACAATTTAATAAAGCATAGGATAAAACAACATAAATACTTTTTAATAAAGCATAGGATAAAACCACATAAATACAATTTAATAAAGCACAGGGTAAAACAACATAAATACAATTTAATAAAGCATAGGATAAAACAACATAAATACAATTTAATAAAGCATAGGTTAAAACAACATAAATGCAATTTAATAAAGCATAGGATAAAACAACATAAATACAATTTAATAAAGCATAGGATAAAACAACATAAATACAATTTAATAAAGCATAGGATAAAACAACATAAATAAAATTTAATAAAGCATAGGTTAAAACAACATAAATACAATTTAATAAAGCATCGGACAAAACAACATGAATACAATTTAATAAAGCATAGGATAAAACAACATAAATACAATTTAATAAAGCATAGGACAAAACAACATAAATACAATTTAATAAAGCATAGGATAAAACAACATAAATATAATTTAATGAAACATAGGATAAACAACATAAATACAATTTAATAAAGCATAGGACAAAACAAAATAAATACAATTTAATAAAGCATATGTTAAAACAACATAAATACAATTTAATAAAGCATAATATAAAACAACATGAATATAATTTAGTAAAGCATAAGATAAAACAACATGAATACAATTTAATAAAGCATAGGATAAAACAACATAAATACAATTTAATAAAGCATATGTTAAAACAACATAAATACAATTTAATAAAGCATAAGATAAAACAACATGAATATAATTTAGTAAAGCATAAGATAAAACAACATGAATACAATTTAATAAAGCATAGGATAAAACAACATAAATACAATTTAATAAAGCATACGTTAAAACAACATAAATACAATTAAATAAAGCATAGGGTAAAACAACATAAATACAATTTAATAAAGCATAGGTTAAAACAACATAAATACAATTTTATAAAGCATAGGATAAAACAACATAAATACAATTTAATAAAGCATAGGATAAAACAACATAAATACAATTTAATAAAACATAGGATAAAACAACATAAATAAAATTTAATAAAGCATAGGATAAAACAACATAAATAAAATTTAATAAAGCATAGGTTAAAACAACATAAATACAATTTAATAAAGCATAGGATAAAACAACATAAATTCAATTTAATAAAGCATAGGATAAAACAACATAAATACAATTTAATAAAGCATAGGATAAAACAACATAAATAAAATTTAATAAAGCATAGGTTAAAACAACATAAATACAATTTAATAAAGCATAGGATAAAACAACATAAATACAATTTAATAAAGCATAGGATAAAACAACATAAATACTTTTTAATAAAGCATAGGATAAAACCACATAAATACAATTTAATAAAGCACAGGATAAAACAACATAAATACAATTTAATAAAGCATAGGATAAAACAACATAAATACAATTTAATAAAGCATAGGATAAAACAACATAAATACAATTTAATAAAGCATAGGATAAAACAACATAAATACAATTTAATAAAGCATACGTTAAAACAACATAAATACAATTAAATAAAGCATAGGGTAAACAACATAAATACAATTTAATAAAGCATAGGTTAAAACAACATAAATACAATTTTATAAAGCATAGGATAAAACAACATAAATACAATTTAATAAAGCATAGGTTAAAACAACATAAATACAATTTAATAAAGCATAGGATAAAACAACATAAATTCAATTTAATAAAGCATAGGATAAAACAACATAAATACAATTTAATAAAGCATAGGATAAAACAACATAAATAAAATTTAATAAAGCATAGGTTAAAACAACATAAATACAATTTAATAAAGCATAGGATAAAACAACATAAATACAATTTAATAAAGCATAGGATAAAACAACATAAATACTTTTTAATAAAGCATAGGATAAAACCACATAAATACAATTTAATAAAGCACATGGTAAAACAACATAAATACAATTTAATAAAGCATAGGATAAAACAACATAAATACAATTTAATAAAGCATAGGTTAAAACAACATAAATGCAATTTAATAAAGCATAGGATAAAACAACATAAATACAATTTAATAAAGCATAGGATAAAACAACATAAATACAATTTAATAAAGCATAGGATAAAACAACATAAATAAAATTTAATAAAGCATAGGTTAAAACAACATAAATACAATTTAATAAAGCATCGGACAAGACAACATGAATACAATTTAATAAAGCATAGGATAAAACAACATAAATACAATTTAATAAAGCATAGGACAAAACAACATTAATACAATTTAATAAAGCATAGGATAAAACAACATAAATATAATTTAATGAAACATAGGATAAACAACATAAATACAATTTAATAAAGCATAGGACAAAACAAAATAAATACAATTTAATAAAGCATATGTTAAAACAACATAAATACAATTTAATAAAGCATAAGATAAAACAACATGAATATAATTTAGTAAAGCATAAGATAAAACAACATGAATACAATTTAATAAAGCATAGGATAAAACAACATAAATACAATTTAATAAAGCATATGTTAAAACAACATAAATACAATTTAATAAAGCATAGGATAAAACAACATAAATACAATTTAATAAAACATAGGATAAAACAACATAAATAAAATTTAATAAAGCATAGGATAAAACAACATAAATAAAATTTAATAAAGCATAGGTTAAAACAACATAAATACAATTTAATAAAGCATAGGATAAAACAACATAAATACAATTTAATAAAGCATAGGTTAAAACAACATAAATACAATTTTATAAAGCATAGGATAAAACAACATAAATACAATTTAATAAAGCATAGGATAAAACAACATAAATACAATTTAATAAAACATAGGATAAAACAACATAAATAAAATTTAATAAAGCATAGGATAAAACAAAATAAATAAAATTTAATAAAGCATAGGTTAAAACAACATAAATACAATTTAATAAAGCATAGGATAAAACAACATAAATTCAATTTAATAAAGCATAGGATAAAACAACATAAATACAATTTAATAAAGCATAGGATAAAACAACATAAATAAAATTTAATAAAGCATAGGTTAAAACAACATAAATACAATTTAATAAAGCATAGGATAAAACAACATAAATACAATTTAATAAAGCATAGGATAAAACAACATAAATACTTTTTAATAAAGCATAGGATAAAACCACATAAATACAATTTAATAAAGCACAGGATAAAACAACATAAATACAATTTAATAAAGCATAGGATAAAACAACATAAATACAATTTAATAAAGCATAGGATAAAACAACATAAATACAATTTAATAAAGCATAGGATAAAACAACATAAATACAATTTAATAAAGCATACGTTAAAACAACATAAATACAATTAAATAAAGCATAGGGTAAACAACATAAATACAATTTAATAAAGCATAGGTTAAAACAACATAAATACAATTTTATAAAGCATAGGATAAAACAACATAAATACAATTTAATAAAGCATAGGTTAAAACAACATAAATACAATTTAATAAAGCATAGGATAAAACAACATAAATTCAATTTAATAAAGCATAGGATAAAACAACATAAATACAATTTAATAAAGCATAGGATAAAACCACATAAATAAAATTTAATAAAGCATAGGTTAAAACAACATAAATACAATTTAATAAAGCATAGGATAAAACAACATAAATACAATTTAATAAAGCATAGGTTAAAACAACATAAATGCAATTTAATAAAGCATAGGATAAAACAACATAAATACAATTTAATAAAGCATAGGATAAAACAACATAAATACAATTTAATAAAGCATAGGATAAAACAACATAAATAAAATTTAATAAAGCATAGGTTAAAACAACATAAATACAATTTAATAAAGCATCGGACAAAACAACATGAATACAATTTAATAAAGCATAGGATAAAACAACATAAATACAATTTAATAAAGCATAGGACAAAACAACATAAATACAATTTAATAAAGCATAGGATAAAACAACATAAATATAATTTAATGAAACATAGGATAAACAACATAAGTACAATTTAATAAAGCATAGGACAAAACAAAATAAATACAATTTAATAAAGCATATGTTAAAACAACATAAATACAATTTAATAAAGCATAAGATAAAACAACATGAATATAATTTAGTAAAGCATAAGATAAAACAACATGAATACAATTTAATAAAGCATAGGATAAAACAACATAAATACAATTTAATAAAGCATATGTTAAAACAACATAAATACAATTTAATAAAGCATAAGATAAAACAACATGAATATAATTTAGTAAAGCATAAGATAAAACAACATGAATACAATTTAATAAAGCATAGGATAAAACAACATAAATACAATTTAATAAAGCATACGTTAAAACAACATAAATACAATTAAATAAAGCATAGGGTAAAACAACATAAATACAATTTAATAAAGCATAGGTTAAAACAACATAAATACAATTTTATAAAGCATAGGATAAAACAACATAAATACAATTTAATAAAGCATAGGATAAAACAACATAAATACAATTTAATAAAACATAGGATAAAACAACATAAATAAAATTTAATAAAGCATAGGATAAAACAACATAAATAAAATTTAATAAAGCATAGGTTAAAACAACATAAATACAATTTAATAAAGCATAGGATAAAACAACATAAATTCAATTTAATAAAGCATAGGATAAAACAACATAAATACAATTTAATAAAGCATAGGATAAAACAACATAAATAAAATTTAATAAAGCATAGGTTAAAACAACATAAATACAATTTAATAAAGCATAGGATAAAACAACATAAATACAATTTAATAAAGCATAGGATAAAACAACATAAATACTTTTTAATAAAGCATAGGATAAAACCACATAAATACAATTTAATAAAGCACAGGATAAAACAACATAAATACAATTTAATAAAGCATAGGATAAAACAACATAAATACAATTTAATAAAGCATAGGATAAAACAACATAAATACAATTTAATAAAGCATAGGATAAAACAACATAAATACAATTTAATAAAGCATACGTTAAAACAACATAAATACAATTAAATAAAGCATAGGACAAAACAAAATAAATACAATTTAATAAAGCATATGTTAAAACAACATAAATACAATTTAATAAAGCATAAGATAAAACAACATGAATATAATTTAGTAAAGCATAATATAAAACAACATGAATACAATTTAATAAAGCATAGGATAAAACAACATAAATACAATTTAATAAAGCATATGTTAAAACAACATAAATACAATTTAATAAAGCATAAGATAAAACAACATGAATATAATTTAGTAAAGCATAAGATAAAACAACATGAATACAATTTAATAAAGCATAGGATAAAACAACATAAATACAATTTAATAAAGCATACGTTAAAACAACATAAATACAATTAAATAAAGCATAGGGTAAAACAACATAAATACAATTTAATAAAGCATAGGTTAAAACAACATAAATACAATTTTATAAAGCATAGGATAAAACAACATAAATACAATTTAATAAAGCATAGGATAAAACAACATAAATAAAATTTAATAAAGCATAGGATAAAACAACGTAAATACAATTTAATAAAGCATAGGATAAAACAACATAAATATAATTTAATAAAGCATAGGATAAAACAACATAAATACAATTTAATAAAGCATAGGATAAAACAACATAAATACAATTTAATAAAGCATAGGATAAAACAACATAAATACAATTTATAAAGCATAGGATAAAACAACATAAATAAAATTTAATAAAGCATAGGTTAAAACAACATAAATACAATTTAATAAAGCATAGGATAAAACAACATAAATACAATTTAATAAAGCATAGGATAAAACAACATAAATACTTTTTAATAAAGCATAGGATAAAACCACATAAATACAATTTAATAAAGCACAGGGTAAAACAACATAAATACAATTTAATAAAGCATAGGATAAAACAACATAAATACAATTTAATAAAGCATAGGTTAAAACAACATAAATGCAATTTAATAAAGCATAGGATAAAACAACATAAATACAATTTAATAAAGCATAGGATAAAACAACATAAATACAATTTAATAAAGCATAGGATAAAACAACATAAATAAAATTTAATAAAGCATAGGTTAAAACAACATAAATACAATTTAATAAAGCATCGGACAAAACAACATGAATACAATTTAATAAAGCATAGGATAAAACAACATAAATACAATTTAATAAAGCATAGGACAAAACAACATAAATACAATTTAATAAAGCATAGGATAAAACAACATAAATATAATTTAATGAAACATAGGATAAACAACATAAATACAATTTAATAAAGCATAGGACAAAACAAAATAAATACAATTTAATAAAGCATATGTTAAAACAACATAAATACAATTTAATAAAGCATAAGATAAAACAACATGAATATAATTTAGTAAAGCATAAGATAAAACAACATGAATACAATTTAATAAAGCATAGGATAAAACAACATAAATACAATTTAATAAAGCATATGTTAAAACAACATAAATACAATTTAATAAAGCATAAGATAAAACAACATGAATATAATTTAGTAAAGCATAAGATAAAACAACATGAATACAATTTAATAAAGCATAGGATAAAACAACATAAATACAATTTAATAAAGCATACGTTAAAACAACATAAATACAATTAAATAAAGCATAGGGTAAAACAACATAAATACAATTTAATAAAGCATAGGTTAAAACAACATAAATACAATTTTATAAAGCATAGGATAAAACAACATAAATACAATTTAATAAAGCATAGGATAAAACAACATAAATACAATTTAATAAAACATAGGATAAAACAACATAAATAAAATTTAATAAAGCATAGGATAAAACAACATAAATAAAATTTAATAAAGCATAGGTTAAAACAACATAAATACAATTTAATAAAGCATAGGATAAAACAACATAAATTCAATTTAATAAAGCATAGGATAAAACAACATAAATACAATTTAATAAAGCATAGGATAAAACAACATAAATAAAATTTAATAAAGCATAGGTTAAAACAACATAAATACAATTTAATAAAGCATAGGATAAAACAACATAAATACAATTTAATAAAGCATAGGATAAAACAACATAAATACTTTTTAATAAAGCATAGGATAAAACCACATAAATACAATTTAATAAAGCACAGGATAAAACAACATAAATACAATTTAATAAAGCATAGGATAAAACAACATAAATACAATTTAATAAAGCATAGGATAAAACAACATAAATACAATTTAATAAAGCATAGGATAAAACAACATAAATACAATTTAATAAAGCATACGTTAAAACAACATAAATACAATTAAATAAAGCATAGGATAAAACAACATAAATACAATTTAATAAAGCATACGTTAAAACAGCATAAATACAATTAAATAAAGCATAGGATAAAACAACATAAATACTTTTTAATAAAGCATAGGATAAAACCACATAAATACAATTTAATAAAGCACATGGTAAAACAACATAAATACAATTTAATAAAGCATAGGATAAAACAACATAAATACAATTTAATAAAGCATAGGTTAAAACAACATAAATGCAATTTAATAAAGCATAGGATAAAACAACATAAATACAATTTAATAAAGCATAGGATAAAACAACATAAATACAATTTAATAAAGCATAGGATAAAACAACATAAATAAAATTTAATAAAGCATAGGTTAAAACAACATAAATACAATTTAATAAAGCATCGGACAAGACAACATGAATACAATTTAATAAAGCATAGGATAAAACAACATAAATACAATTTAATAAAGCATAGGACAAAACAACATTAATACAATTTAATAAAGCATAGGATAAAACAACATAAATATAATTTAATGAAACATAGGATAAACAACATAAATACAATTTAATAAAGCATAGGACAAAACAAAATAAATACAATTTAATAAAGCATATGTTAAAACAACATAAATACAATTTAATAAAGCATAAGATAAAACAACATGAATATAATTTAGTAAAGCATAAGATAAAACAACATGAATACAATTTAATAAAGCATAGGATAAAACAACATAAATACAATTTAATAAAGCATATGTTAAAACAACATAAATACAATTTAATAAAGCATAGGATAAAACAACATAAATACAATTTAATAAAACATAGGATAAAACAACATAAATAAAATTTAATAAAGCATAGGATAAAACAACATAAATAAAATTTAATAAAGCATAGGTTAAAACAACATAAATACAATTTAATAAAGCATAGGATAAAACAACATAAATACAATTTAATAAAGCATAGGTTAAAACAACATAAATACAATTTTATAAAGCATAGGATAAAACAACATAAATACAATTTAATAAAGCATAGGATAAAACAACATAAATACAATTTAATAAAACATAGGATAAAACAACATAAATAAAATTTAATAAAGCATAGGATAAAACAACATAAATAAAATTTAATAAAGCATAGGTTAAAACAACATAAATACAATTTAATAAAGCATAGGATAAAACAACATAAATTCAATTTAATAAAGCATAGGATAAAACAACATAAATACAATTTAATAAAGCATAGGATAAAACAACATAAATAAAATTTAATAAAGCATAGGTTAAAACAACATAAATACAATTTAATAAAGCATAGGATAAAACAACATAAATACAATTTAATAAAGCATAGGATAAAACAACATAAATACTTTTTAATAAAGCATAGGATAAAACCACATAAATACAATTTAATAAAGCACAGGATAAAACAACATAAATACAATTTAATAAAGCATAGGAT
The DNA here is from genome assembly GCF_046119375.1 of Phyllobates terribilis. Classification (NCBI taxonomy): domain Eukaryota; kingdom Metazoa; phylum Chordata; class Amphibia; order Anura; family Dendrobatidae; genus Phyllobates; species Phyllobates terribilis. The sequence goes on from NW_027362778.1 coordinate 4,487,638, forward strand.
AAAACAACATAAATACAATTTAATAAAGCATAGGATAAAACAACATAAATACAATTTAATAAAGCATAGGATAAAACAACATAAATACAATTTAATAAAGCATACGTTAAAACAACATAAATACAATTAAATAAAGCATAGGGTAAACAACATAAATACAATTTAATAAAGCATAGGTTAAAACAACATAAATACAATTTTATAAAGCATAGGATAAAACAACATAAATACAATTTAATAAAGCATAGGTTAAAACAACATAAATACAATTTAATAAAGCATAGGATAAAACAACATAAATTCAATTTAATAAAGCATAGGATAAAACAACATAAATACAATTTAATAAAGCATAGGATAAAACAACATAAATAAAATTTAATAAAGCATAGGTTAAAACAACATAAATACAATTTAATAAAGCATAGGATAAAACAACATAAATACAATTTAATAAAGCATAGGATAAAACAACATAAATACTTTTTAATAAAGCATAGGATAAAACCACATAAATACAATTTAATAAAGCACATGGTAAAACAACATAAATACAATTTAATAAAGCATAGGATAAAACAACATAAATACAATTTAATAAAGCATAGGTTAAAACAACATAAATGCAATTTAATAAAGCATAGGATAAAACAACATAAATACAATTTAATAAAGCATAGGATAAAACAACATAAATACAATTTAATAAAGCATAGGATAAAACAACATAAATAAAATTTAATAAAGCATAGGTTAAAACAACATAAATACAATTTAATAAAGCATCGGACAAGACAACATGAATACAATTTAATAAAGCATAGGATAAAACAACATAAATACAATTTAATAAAGCATAGGACAAAACAACATAAATACAATTTAATAAAGCATAGGATAAAACAACATAAATATAATTTAATGAAACATAGGATAAACAACATAAATACAATTTAATAAAGCATAGGACAAAACAAAATAAATACAATTTAATAAAGCATATGTTAAACAACATAAATACAATTTAATAAAGCATAAGATAAAACAACATGAATATAATTTAGTAAAGCATAAGATAAAACAACATGAATACAATTTAATAAAGCATAGGATAAAACAACATAAATACAATTTAATAAAGCATATGTTAAAACAACATAAATACAATTTAATAAAGCATAGGATAAAACAACATAAATACAATTTAATAAAACATAGGATAAAACAACATAAATAAAATTTAATAAAGCATAGGATAAAACAACATAAATAAAATTTAATAAAGCATAGGTTAAAACAACATAAATACAATTTAATAAAGCATAGGATAAAACAACATAAATTCAATTTAATAAAGCATAGGATAAAACAACATAAATACAATTTAATAAAGCATAGGATAAAACAACATAAATAAAATTTAATAAAGCATAGGTTAAAACAACATAAATACAATTTAATAAAGCATAGGATAAAACAACATAAATACAATTTAATAAAGCATAGGATAAAACAACATAAATACTTTTTAATAAAGCATAGGATAAAACCACATAAATACAATTTAATAAAGCACAGGATAAAACAACATAAATACAATTTAATAAAGCATAGGATAAAACAACATAAATACAATTTAATAAAGCATAGGATAAAACAACATAAATACAATTTAATAAAGCATAGGATAAAACAACATAAATACAATTTAATAAAGCATACGTTAAAACAACATAAATACAATTAAATAAAGCATAGGGTAAACAACATAAATACAATTTAATAAAGCATAGGTTAAAACAACATAAATACAATTTTATAAAGCATAGGATAAAACAACATAAATACAATTTAATAAAGCATAGGTTAAAACAACATAAATACAATTTAATAAAGCATAGGATAAAACAACATAAATTCAATTTAATAAAGCATAGGATAAAACAACATAAATACAATTTAATAAAGCATAGGATAAAACAACATAAATAAAATTTAATAAAGCATAGGTTAAAACAACATAAATACAATTTAATAAAGCATAGGATAAAACAACATAAATACAATTTAATAAAGCATAGGATAAAACAACATAAATACTTTTTAATAAAGCATAGGATAAAACCACATAAATACAATTTAATAAAGCACATGGTAAAACAACATAAATACAATTTAATAAAGCATAGGATAAAACAACATAAATACAATTTAATAAAGCATAGGTTAAAACAACATAAATGCAATTTAATAAAGCATAGGATAAAACAACATAAATACAATTTAATAAAGCATAGGATAAAACAACATAAATACAATTTAATAAAGCATAGGATAAAACAACATAAATAAAATTTAATAAAGCATAGGTTAAAACAACATAAATACAATTTAATAAAGCATCGGACAAGACAACATGAATACAATTTAATAAAGCATAGGATAAAACAACATAAATACAATTTAATAAAGCATAGGACAAAACAACATAAATACAATTTAATAAAGCATAGGATAAAACAACATAAATATAATTTAATGAAACATAGGATAAACAACATAAATACAATTTAATAAAGCATAGGACAAAACAAAATAAATACAATTTAATAAAGCATATGTTAAAACAACATAAATACAATTTAATAAAGCATAAGATAAAACAACATGAATATAATTTAGTAAAGCATAAGATAAAACAACATTAATACAATTTAATAAAGCATAGGATAAAACAACATAAATACAATTTAATAAAGCATATGTTAAAACAACATAAATACAATTTAATAAAGCATAAGATAAAACAACATGAATATAATTTAGTAAAGCATAAGATAAAACAACATGAATACAATTTAATAAAGCATAGGATAAAACAACATAAATACAATTTAATAAAGCATACGTTAAAACAACATAAATACAATTAAATAAAGCATAGGGTAAAACAACATAAATACAATTTAATAAAGCATAGGTTAAAACAACATAAATACAATTTTATAAAGCATAGGATAAAACAACATAAATACAATTTAATAAAGCATAGGATAAAACAACATAAATACAATTTAATAAAACATAGGATAAAACAACATAAATAAAATTTAATAAAGCATAGGATAAAACAACATAAATAAAATTTAATAAAGCATAGGTTAAAACAACATAAATACAATTTAATAAAGCATAGGATAAAACAACATAAATTCAATTTAATAAAGCATAGGATAAAACAACATAAATACAATTTAATAAAGCATAGGATAAAACAACATAAATAAAATTTAATAAAGCATAGGTTAAAACAACATAAATACAATTTAATAAAGCATAGGATAAAACAACATAAATACAATTTAATAAAGCATAGGATAAAACAACATAAATACTTTTTAATAAAGCATAGGATAAAACCACATAAATACAATTTAATAAAGCATAGGTTAAAACAACATAAATACAATTTTATAAAGCATAGGATAAAACAACATAAATACAATTTAATAAAGCATAGGTTAAAACAACATAAATACAATTTAATAAAGCATAGGATAAAACAACATAAATTCAATTTAATAAAGCATAGGATAAAACAACATAAATACAATTTAATAAAGCATAGGATAAAACAACATAAATACAATTTAATAAAGCATAGGATAAAACAACATAAATACAATTTAATAAAGCATAGGATAAAACAACATAAATACAATTTAATAAAGCATACGTTAAAACAACATAAATACAATTAAATAAAGCATAGGGTAAACAACATAAATACAATTTAATAAAGCATAGGTTAAAACAACATAAATACAATTTTATAAAGCATAGGATAAAACAACATAAATACAATTTAATAAAGCATAGGTTAAAACAACATAAATACAATTTAATAAAGCATAGGATAAAACAACATAAATTCAATTTAAGAAAGCATAGGATAAAACAACATAAATACAATTTAATAAAGCATAGGATAAAACAACATAAATACAATTTAATAAAGCATAGGATAAAACAACATAAATATAATTTAATGAAACATAGGATAAACAACATAAATACAATTTAATAAAGCATAGGATAAAACAACATAAATAAAATTTAATAAAACATAGGATAAAACAACATAAATAAAATTTAATAAAGCATAGGATAAAACAACATAAATAAAATTTAATAAAACATAGGTTAAAACAACATAAATACAATTTAATAAAGCATAGGATAAAACAACATAAATTCAATTTAATAAAGCATAAGATAAAACAACATACATACAATTTAATAAAGCATAGGATAAAACAACATAAATAAAATTTAATAAAGCATAGGTTAAAACAACATAAATACAATTTAATAAAGCATAGGATAAAACAACATAAATACAATTTAATAAAGCATAGGATAAAACAACATAAATACAATTTTATAAAGCATAGGATAAAACAACATAAATACAATTTAATAAAGCATAGGTTAAAACAACATAAATACAATTTAATAAAGCATAGGATAAAACAACATAAATTCAATTTAATAAAGCATAGGATAAAACCACATAAATACAATTTAATAAAGCACAGGGTAAAACAACATAAATACAATTTAATAAAGCATAGGATAAAACAACATAAATACAATTTAATAAAGCATAGGATAAAACAACATAAATACAATTTAATAAAGCATAGGATAAAACAACATAAATACAATTTAATAAAGCATACGTTAAAACAACATAAATACAATTAAATAAAGCATAGGATAAAACAACATAAATACAATTTTATAAAGCATAGGTTAAAACAACATAAATACAATTTTATAAAGCATAGGATAAAACAACATAAATACAATTTAATAAAGCATAGGTTAAAACAACATAAATACAATTTAATAAAGCATAGGATAAAACAACATAAATTCAATTTAATAAAGCATAGGATAAAACAACATAAATACAATTTAATAAAGCATAGGATAAAACAACATAAATACAATTTAATAAAGCATAGGATAAAACAACATAAATACAATTTAATAAAGCATACGTTAAAACAACATAAATACAATTAAATAAAGCATAGGATAAAACAACATAAATACAATTTAATAAAGCATAGGGTAAAACAACATAAATACAATTTTATAAAGCATAGGATAAAACAACATAAATACAATTTAATAAAGCATAGGTTAAAACAACATAAATACAATTTAATAAAGCATAGGATAAAACAACATACATTCAATTTAATAAAGCATAGGATAAAACCACATAAATACAATTTAATAAAGCACAGGGTAAAACAACATAAATACAATTTAATAAAGCATAGGATAAAACAACATAAATACAATTTAATAAAGCATAGGATAAAACAACATAAATACAATTTAATAAAGCATAGGATAAAACAACATAAATACAATTTAATAAAGCATACGTTAAAACAAAATAAATACAATTAAATAAAGCATAGGGTAAAACAACATAAATACAATTTAATAAAGCATACGTTAAAACAACATAAATACAATTAAATAAAGCATAGGGTAAACAACATAAATACAATTTAATAAAGCATATGTTAAAACAACATAAATACAATTTAATAAAGCATAAGATAAAACAACATGAATATAATTTAGTAAAGCATAAGATAAAACAACATGAATACAATTTAATAAAGCATAGGATAAAACAACATAAATACAATTTAATAAAGCATACGTTAAAACAACATAAATACAATTAAATAAAGCATAGGGTAAAACAACATAAATACAATTTAATAAAGCATAGGTTAAAACAACATAAATACAATTTAATAAAGCATAGGATAAAACAACATAAATAAAATTTAATAAAGCATAGGATAAAACCACATAAATACAATTTAATAAAGCACAGGGTAAAACAACATAAATACAATTTAATAAAGCATAGGATAAAACAACATAAATACAATTTAATAAAGCATAGGATAAAACAACATAAATACAATTTAATAAAGCATAGGATAAAACAACATAAATACAATTTAATAAAGCATACGTTAAAACAACATAAATACAATTAAATAAAGCATAGGATAAAACAACATAAATACAATTTTATAAAGCATAGGTTAAAACAACATAAATACAATTTTATAAAGCATAGGATAAAACAACATAAATACAATTTAATAAAGCATAGGTTAAAACAACATAAATACAATTTAATAAAGCATAGGATAAAACAACATAAATTCAATTTAATAAAGCATAGGATAAAACAACATAAATACAATTTAATAAAGCATAGGATAAAACAACATAAATACAATTTAATAAAGCATAGGATAAAACAACATAAATACAATTTAATAAAGCATACGTTAAAACAACATAAATACAATTAAATAAAGCATAGGATAAAACAACATAAATACAATTTAATAAAGCATAGGGTAAAACAACATAAATACAATTTTATAAAGCATAGGATAAAACAACATAAATACAATTTAATAAAGCATAGGTTAAAACAACATAAATACAATTTAATAAAGCATAGGATAAAACAACATACATTCAATTTAATAAAGCATAGGATAAAACCACATAAATACAATTTAATAAAGCACAGGGTAAAACAACATAAATACAATTTAATAAAGCATAGGATAAAACAACATAAATACAATTTAATAAAGCATAGGATAAAACAACATAAATACAATTTAATAAAGCATAGGATAAAACAACATAAATACAATTTAATAAAGCATACGTTAAAACAAAATAAATACAATTAAATAAAGCATAGGGTAAAACAACATAAATACAATTTAATAAAGCATACGTTAAAACAACATAAATACAATTAAATAAAGCATAGGGTAAACAACATGAATACAATTTAATAAAGCATATGTTAAAACAACATAAATACAATTTAATAAAGCATAAGATAAAACAACATGAATATAATTTAGTAAAGCATAAGATAAAACAACATGAATACAATTTAATAAAGCATAGGATAAAACAACATAAATACAATTTAATAAAGCATACGTTAAAACAACATAAATACAATTAAATAAAGCATAGGGTAAAACAACATAAATACAATTTAATAAAGCATAGGTTAAAACAACATAAATACAATTTAATAAAGCATAGGATAAAACAACATAAATAAAATTTAATAAAACATAGGATAAAACAACATAAATAAAATTTAATAAAGCATAGGATAAAACAACATAAATAAAATTTAATAAAACATAGGTTAAAACAACATAAATACAATTTAATAAAGCATAGGATAAAACAACATAAATTCAATTTAATAAAGCATAAGATAAAACAACATACATACAATTTAATAAAGCATAGGATAAAACAACATAAATAAAATTTAATAAAGCATAGGTTAAAACAACATAAATACAATTTAATAAAGCATAGGATAAAACAACATAAATACAATTTAATAAAGCATAGGATAAAACAACATAAATACAATTTTATAAAGCATAGGATAAAACAACATAAATACAATTTAATAAAGCATAGGTTAAAACAACATAAATACAATTTAATAAAGCATAGGATAAAACAACATAAATTCAATTTAATAAAGCATAGGATAAAACCACATAAATACAATTTAATAAAGCACAGGGTAAAACAACATAAATACAATTTAATAAAGCATAGGATAAAACAACATAAATACAATTTAATAAAGCATAGGATAAAACAACATAAATACAATTTAATAAAGCATAGGATAAAACAACATAAATACAATTTAATAAAGCATACGTTAAAACAACATAAATACAATTAAATAAAGCATAGGATAAAACAACATAAATACAATTTTATAAAGCATAGGTTAAAACAACATAAATACAATTTTATAAAGCATAGGATAAAACAACATAAATACAATTTAATAAAGCATAGGTTAAAACAACATAAATACAATTTAATAAAGCATAGGATAAAACAACATAAATTCAATTTAATAAAGCATAGGATAAAACAACATAAATACAATTTAATAAAGCATAGGATAAAACAACATAAATACAATTTAATAAAGCATAGGATAAAACAACATAAATACAATTTAATAAAGCATACGTTAAAACAACATAAATACAATTAAATAAAGCATAGGATAAAACAACATAAATACAATTTAATAAAGCATAGGGTAAAACAACATAAATACAATTTTATAAAGCATAGGATAAAACAACATAAATACAATTTAATAAAGCATAGGTTAAAACAACATAAATACAATTTAATAAAGCATAGGATAAAACAACATAAATTCAATTTAATAAAGCATAGGATAAAACCACATAAATACAATTTAATAAAGCACAGGGTAAAACAACATAAATACAATTTAATAAAGCATAGGATAAAACAACATAAATACAATTTAATAAAGCATAGGATAAAACAACATAAATACAATTTAATAAAGCATAGGATAAAACAACATAAATACAATTTAATAAAGCATACGTTAAAACAAAATAAATACAATTAAATAAAGCATAGGGTAAAACAACATAAATACAATTTAATAAAGCATAGGTTAAAACAACATAAATACAATTTTATAAAGCATAGGATAAAACAACATAAATTCAGTTTAATAAAGCATAGGATAAAACAACATAAATACAATTTAATAAAGCATAGGATAAAACAACATAAATAAAATTTAATAAAGCATAGGATAAAACAACATAAATAAAATTTAATAAAGCATAGAATAAAACAACGTAAATACAATTTAATAAAGCATAGGATAAAACAACATAAATACAATTTAATAAAGCATAGGATAAAACAACATAAATACAATTTAATAAAGCATAGGATAAAACAACATAAATACAATTTAATAAAGCATAGGATAAAACAACATAAATACAATTTATAAAGCATAGGATAAAACAACATAAATACAATTTAATAAAGCATAGGATAAAACAACATAAATAAAATTTAATAAAGCATAGGTTAAAACAACATAAATACAATTTAATAAAGCATAGGATAAAACAACATAAATTCAATTTAATAAAGCATAGGATAAAACAACATAAATACAATTTAATAAAGCATAGGATAAAACAACATAAATAAAATTTAATAAAGCATAGGTTAAAACAACATAAATACAATTTAATAAAGCATAGGATAAAACAACATAAATACAATTTAATAAAGCATAGGATAAAACAACATAAATACTTTTTAATAAAGCATAGGATAAAACCACATAAATACAATTTAATAAAGCACAGGGTAAAAAAACATAAATACAATTTAATAAAGCATAGGATAAAACAACATAAATACAATTTAATAAAGCATAGGATAAAACAACATAAATACAATTTAATAAAGCATAGGATAAAACAACATAAATACAATTTAATAAAGCATACGTTAAAACAACATAAATACAATTAAATAAAGCATAGGGTAAACAACATAAATACAATTAAATAAAGCATAGGTTAAAACAACATAAATACAATTAAATAAAGCATAGGGTAAAACAACATAAATACAATTTAATAAAGCATAGGTTAAAACAACATAAATACAATTTAATAAAGCATAGGATAAAACAACATAAATTCAGTTTAATAAAGCATAGGATAAAACAACATAAATACAATTTAATAAAGCATAGGATAAAACAACATAAATAAAATTTAATAAAGCATAGGATAAAACAACATAAATAAAATTTAATAAAGCATAGGATAAAACAACGTAAATACAATTTAATAAAGCATAGGATAAAACAACATAAATACAATTTAATAAAGCATAGGATAAAACAACATAAATACAATTTAATAAAGCATAGGATAAAACAACATAAATACAATTTAATAAAGCATAGGTTAAAACAACATAAATGCAATTTAATAAAGCATAGGATAAAACAACATAAATACAATTTAATAAAGCATAGGACAAAACAAAATAAATACAATTTAATAAAGCATATGTTAAAACAACATAAATACAATTTAATAAAGCATAGGATAAAACAACATAAATACAATTTAATAAAGCATATGTTAAAACAACATAAATACAATTTAATAAAGCATAAGATAAAACAACATGAATATAATTTAGTAAAGCATAAGATAAAACAACATGAATACAATTTAATAAAGCATAGGATAAAACAACATAAATACAATTTAATAAAGCATATGTTAAAACAACATAAATACAATTTAATAAAGCATAAGATAAAACAACATGAATATAATTTAGTAAAGCATAAGATAAAACAACATGAATACAATTTAATAAAGCATAGGATAAAACAACATAAATACAATTTAATAAAGCATACGTTAAAACAACATAAATACAATTAAATAAAGCATAGGGTAAAACAACATAAATACAATTTAATAAAGCATAGGTTAAAACAACATAAATACAATTTTATAAAGCATAGGATAAAACAACATAAATACAATTTTATAAAGCATAGGATAAAACAACATAAATACAATTTAATAAAACATTGGATAAAACAACATAAATAAAATTTAATAAAGCATAGGATAAAACAACATAAATACAATTTAATAAAACATAGGATAAAACAACATAAATAAAATTTAATAAAGCATAGGATAAAACAACATAAATAAAATTTAATAAAGCATAGGTTAAAACAACATAAATACAATTTAATAAAGCATAGGATAAAACAACATAAACTCAATTTAATAAAGCATAGGATAAAACAACATAAATACAATTTAATAAAGCATAGGATAAAACAACATAAATAAAATTTAATAAAGCATAGGTTAAAACAACATAAATACAATTTAATAAAGCATAGGATAAAACAACATAAATACAATTTAATAAAGCATAGGATAAAACAACATAAATACTTTTTAATAAAGCATAGGATAAAACCACATAAATACAATTTAATAAAGCACAGGATAAAACAACATAAATACAATTCAATAAAGCATAGGATAAAACAACATAAATACAATTTAATAAAGCATAGGATAAAACAACATAAATACAATTTAATAAAGCATAGGATAAAACAACATAAATACAATTTAATAAAGCATACGTTAAAACAACATAAATACAATTAAATAAAGCATAGGGTAAACAACATAAATACAATTTAATAAAGCATAGGTTAAAACAACATAAATACAATTTTATAAAGCATAGGATAAAACAACATAAATACAATTTAATAAAGCATAGGTTAAAACAACATAAATACAATTTAATAAAGCATAGGATAAAACAACATAAATTCAATTTAATAAAGCATAGGATAAAACAACATAAATACAATTTAATAAAGCATAGGATAAAACAACATAAATAAAATTTAATAAAGCATAGGTTAAAACAACATAAATACAATTTAATAAAGCATAGGATAAAACAACATAAATATAATTTAATGAAACATAGGATAAACAACATAAATACAATTTAATAAAGCATAGGACAAAACAAAATAAATACAATTTAATAAAGCATATGTTAAAACAACATAAATACAATTTAATAAAGCATAGGATAAAACAACATAAATACAATTTAATAAAGCATAGGATAAAACAACATAAATACAATTTAATAAAACATAGGATAAAACAACATAAATAAAATTTAATAAAGCATAGGATAAAACAACATAAATAAAATTTAATAAAGCATAGGTTAAAACAACATAAATACAATTTAATAAAGCATAGGATAAAACAACATAAATTCAATTTAATAAAGCATAGGATAAAACAACATAAATACAATTTAATAAAGCATAGGATAAAACAACAGAAATAAAATTTAATAAAGCATAGGTTAAAACAACATAAATACAATTTAATAAAGCATAGGATAAAACAACATAAATACAATTTAATAAAGCATAGGATAAAACAACATAAATACTTTTTAATAAAGCATAGGATAAAACCACATAAATACAATTTAATAAAGCATAGGATAAAACAACATAAATACAATTTAATAAAGCATAGGATAAAACAACATAAATACAATTTAATAAAGCATGCGTTAAAACAACATAAATACAATTAAATAAAGCATAGGGTAAACAACATAAATACAATTTAATAAAGCATAGGTTAAAACAACATAAATACAATTTTATAAAGCATAGGATAAAACAACATAAATACAATTTAATAAAGCATAGGTTAAAACAACATAAATACAATTTAATAAAGCATAGGATAAAACAACATAAATTCAATTTAATAAAGCATAGGATAAAACAACATAAATACAATTTAATAAAGCATAGGATAAAACAACATAAATAAAATTTAATAAAGCATAGGTTAAAACAACATAAATTCAATTTAATAAAGCATAGGATAAAACAACATAAATTCAATTTAATAAAGCATAGGATAAAACAACATAAATACAATTTAATAAAGCATAGGATAAAACAACATAAATACAATTTAATAAAGCATAGGATAAAACAACATAAATATAATTTAATGAAACATAGGATAAACAACATAAATACAATTTAATAAAGCATAGGACAAAACAAAATAAATACAATTTAATAAAGCATATGTTAAAACAACATAAATACAATTTAATAAAGCATAAGATAAAACAACATGAATATAATTTAGTAAAGCATAAGATAAAACAACATGAATACAATTTAATAAAGCATAGGATAAAACAACATAAATACAATTTAATAAAGCATATGTTAAAACAACATAAATACAATTTAATAAAGCATAAGATAAAACAACATGAATATAATTTAGTAAAGCATAAGATAAAACAACATGAATACAATTTAATAAAGCATAGGATAAAACAACATAAATACAATTTAATAAAGCATACGTTAAAACAACATAAATACAATTAAATAAAGCATAGGGTAAAACAACATAAATACAATTTAATAAAGCATAGGTTAAAACAACATAAATACAATTTAATAAAGCATAGGATAAAACAACATAAATAAAATTTAATAAAACATAGGATAAAACAACATAAATAAAATTTAATAAAGCATAGGATAAAACAACATAAATAAAATTTAATAAAGCATAGGTTAAAACAACATAAATACAATTTAATAAAGCATAGGATAAAACAACATAAATTCAATTTAATAAAGCATAAGATAAAACAACATACATACAATTTAATAAAGCATAGGATAAAACAACATAAATAAAATTTAATAAAGCATAGGTTAAAACAACATAAATACAATTTAATAAAGCATAGGATAAAACAACATAAATACAATTTAATAAAGCATAGGATAAAACAACATAAATACAATTTTATAAAGCATAGGATAAAACAACATAAATACAATTTAATAAAGCATAGGTTAAAACAACATAAATACAATTTAATAAAGCATAGGATAAAACAACATAAATTCAATTTAATAAAGCATAGGATAAAACAACATAAATACAATTTAATAAAGCATACGTTAAAACAACATAAATACAATTAAATAAAGCATAGGATAAAACAACATAAATACAATTTTATAAAGCATAGGTTAAAACAACATAAATACAATTTTATAAAGCATAGGATAAAACAACATAAATACAATTTAATAAAGCATAGGTTAAAACAACATAAATACAATTTAATAAAGCATAGGATAAAACAACATAAATTCAATTTAATAAAGCATAGGATAAAACAACATAAATACAATTTAATAAAGCATAGGATAAAACAACATAAATACAATTTAATAAAGCATAGGATAAAACAACATAAATACAATTTAATAAAGCATACGTTAAAACAACATAAATACAATTAAATAAAGCATAGGATAAAACAACATAAATACAATTTAATAAAGCATAGGTTAAAACAACATAAATACAATTTTATAAAGCATAGGATAAAACAACATAAATACAATTTAATAAAGCATAGGTTAAAACAACATAAATACAATTTAATAAAGCATAGGATAAAACAACATAAATACAATTTAATAAAGCATAGGATAAAACAACATAAATAAAATTTAATAAAGCATAGCTTAAAACAACATAAATACAATTTAATAAAGCATAGGATAAAACAACATAAATACAATTTAATAAAGCATAGGATAAAACAACATAAATACTTTTTAATAAAGCATAGGATAAAACCACATAAATACAATTTAATAAAGCATAGGATAAAACAACATAAATACAATTTAATAAAGCATAGGATAAAACAACATAAATACAATTTAATAAAGCATACGTTAAAACAACATAAATACAATTAAATAAAGCATAGGGTAAACAACATAAATACAATTTAATAAAGCATAGGTTAAAACAACATAAATACAATTTTATAAAGCATAGGATAAAACAACATAAATACAATTTAATAAAGCATAGGTTAAAACAACATAAATACAATTTAATAAAGCATAGGATAAAACAACATAAATTCAATTTAATAAAGCATAGGATAAAACAACATAAATACAATTTAATAAAGCATAGGATAAAACAACATAAATAAAATTTAATAAAGCATAGGTTAAAACAACATAAATACAATTTAATAAAGCATAGGATAAAACAACATAAATACAATTTAATAAAGCATAGGATAAAACAACATAAATACTTTTTAATAAAGCATAGGGTAAAACCACATAAATACAATTTAATAAAGCACAGGATAAAACAACATAAATACAATTTAATAAAGCATAGGATAAAACAACATAAATACAATTTAATAAAGCATAGGATAAAACAACATAAATACATTTTAATAAAGCATAGGATAAAACAACATAAATACAATTTAATAAAGCATACGTTAAAACAACATAAATACAATTAAATAAAGCATAGGGTAAACAACATAAATACAATTTAATAAAGCATAGGTTAAAACAACTTAAATACAATTTTATAAAGCATAGGATAAAACAACATAAATACAATTTAATAAAGCATAGGTTAAAACAACATAAATACAATTTAATAAAGCATAAGATAAAACAACATGAATATAATTTAGTAAAGCATAAGATAAAACAACATGAATACAATTTAATAAAGCATAGGATAAAACAACATAAATACAATTTAATAAAGCATAGGATAAAACAACATAAATACAATTTAATAAAGCATAGGATAAAACAACATAAATACAATTTAATAAAGCATACGTTAAAACAACATAAATACAATTTAATAAAGCATAAGATAAAACAACATAAATACAATTTAATAAAGCATAGGATAAAACAACATAAATACAATTTAATAAAGCATAGGATAAAACAACATAAATACAATTTAATAAAGCATACGTTAAAACAACATAAATACAATTAAATAAAGCATAGGGTAAACAACATAAATACAATTAAATAAAGCATAGGTTAAAACAACATAAATACAATTAAATAAAGCATAGGGTAAAACAACATAAATACAATTTAATAAAGCATAGGTTAAAACAACATAAATACAATTTAATAAAGCATAGGATAAAACAACATAAATTCAGTTTAATAAAGCATAGGATAAAACAACATAAATACAATTTAATAAAGCATAGGATAAAACAACATAAATACAATTAAATAAAGCATAGGGTAAACAACATAAATACAATTTAATAAAGCATACGTTAAAACAACATAAATACAATTAAATAAAGCATAGGATAAAACAACATAAATACAATTTTATAAAGCATAGGCTAAAACTACATAAATACAATTTAATAAAGCATAGGATAAAACAACATAAATACAATTTAATAAAGCATAGGATAAAACAACATAAATACAATTTAATAAAGCATAGGATAAAACAACATAAATACAATTTAATAAAACATACGTTAAAACAACATAAATACAATTAAATAAAGCATAGGATAAAACAACATAAATACAATTTTATAAAGCATAGGATAAAACAACATAAATACAATTTAATAAAGCATAGGTTAAAACAACATAAATACAATTTAATAAAGCATAGGATAAAACAACATAAATTCAATTTAATAAAGCATAGGATAAAACAACATAAATACAATTTAATAAAGCATACATTAAAACAACATAAATACAATTAAATAAAGCATAGGATAAAACAACATAAATACAATTTTATAAAGCATAGGTTAAAACAACATAAATACAATTTTATAAAGCATAGGATAAAACAACATAAATACAATTTAATAAAGCATAGGATAAAACAACATAAATACTTTTTAATAAAGCATAGGATAAAACAACATAAATACAATTTAATAAAGCATACATTAAAACAACATAAATACAATTAAATAAAGCATAGGATAAAACAACATAAATACAATTTTATGAAGCATAGGTTAAAACAACATAAATACAATTTAATAAAGCATAGGATAAAACAACATAAATACTTTTTAATAAAGCATAGGATAAAACCACATAAATACAATTTAATAAAGCACAGGATAAAACAACATAAATACAATTTAATAAAGCATAGGATAAAACAACATAAATACAATTTAATAAAGCATAGGATAAAACAACATAAATACAATTTAATAAAGCATAGGATAAAACAACATAAATACAATTTAATAAAGCATACGTTAAAACAACATAAATACAAATAAATAAAGCATAGGGTAAAACAACATAAATACAATTTAATAAAGCATAGGTTAAAACAACATAAATACAATTTTATAAAGCATAGGATAAAACAACATAAATACAATTTAATAAAGCATAGGGTAAAACAACATAAATACAATTTTATAAAGCATAGGATAAAACAACATAAATACAATTTAATAAAGCATAGGTTAAAACAACATAAATACAATTTAATAAAGCATAGGATAAAACAACATAAATTCAATTTAATAAAGCATAGGATAAAACCACATAAATACAATTTAATAAAGCACAGGGTAAAACAACATAAATACAATTTAATAAAGCATAGGATAAAACAACATAAATACAATTTAATAAAGCATAGGATAAAACAACATAAATACAATTTAATAAAGCATACGTTAAAACAAAATAAATACAATTAAATAAAGCATAGGGTAAAACAACATAAATACAATTTAATAAAGCATAGGTTAAAACAACATAAATACAATTTTATAAAGCATAGGATAAAACAACATAAATTCAGTTTAATAAAGCATAGGATAAAACAACATAAATACAATTTAATAAAGCATAGGATAAAACAACATAAATAAAATTTAATAAAGCATAGGATAAAACAACATAAATAAAATTTAATAAAGCATAGAATAAAACAACGTAAATAAAATTTAATAAAGCATAGAATAAAACAACGTAAATACAATTTAATAAAGCATAGGATAAAACAACATAAATACAATTTAATAAAGCATAGGATAAAACAACATAAATACAATTTAATAAAGCATAGGATAAAACAACATAAATACAATTTAATAAAGCATAGGATAAAACAACATAAATACAATTTATAAAGCATAGGATAAAACCACATAAATACAATTTAATAAAGCATAGGATAAAACAACATAAATAAAATTTAATAAAGCATAGGATAAAACAACATAAATTCAATTTAATAAAGCATAGGATAAAACAACATAAATACAATTTAATAAAGCATAGGATAAAACAACATAAATAAAATTTAATAAAGCATAGGTTAAAACAACATAAATACAATTTAATAAAGCATAGGTTAAAACAACATAAATACAATTTAATAAAGCATAGGATAAAACAACATAAATACAATTTAATAAAGCATAGGATAAAACAACATAAATACTTTTTAATAAAGCATAGGATAAAACCACATAAATACAATTTAATAAAGCACAGGGTAAAACAACATAAATACAATTTAATAAAGCATAGGATAAAACAACATAAATACAATTTAATAAAGCATAGGATAAAACAACATAAATAAAATTTAATAAAGCATAGGATAAAACAACATAAATACAATTTAATAAAGCATACGTTAAAACAACATAAATACAATTAAATAAAGCATAGGGTAAACAACATAAATACAATTAAATAAAGCATAGGTTAAAACAACATAAATACAATTAAATAAAGCATAGGGTAAAACAACATAAATACAATTTAATAAAGCATAGGTTAAAACAACATAAATACAATTTAATAAAGCATAGGATAAAACAACATAAATTCAGTTTAATAAAGCATAGGATAAAACAACATAAATACAATTTAATAAAGCATAGGATAAAACAACATAAATAAAATTTAATAAAGCATAGGATAAAACAACATAAATAAAATTTAATAAAGCATAGGATAAAACAACGTAAATACAATTTAATAAAGCATAGGATAAAACAACATAAATACAATTTAATAAAGCATAGGATAAAACAACATAAATACAATTTAATAAAGCATAGGATAAAACAACATAAATACAATTTAATAAAGCATAGGTTAAAACAACATAAATGCAATTTAATAAAGCATAGGATAAAACAACATAAATACAATTTAATAAAGCATAGGACAAAACAAAATTAATACAATTTAATAAAGCATATGTTAAAACAACATAAATACAATTTAATAAAGCATAAAATAAAACAACATGAATATAATTTAGTAAAGCATAAGATAAAACAACATGAATACAATTTAATAAAGCATAGGATAAAACAACATAAATACAATTTAATAAAGCATATGTTAAAACAACATAAATACAATTTAATAAAGCATAAGATAAAACAACATGAATATAATTTAGTAAAGCATAAGATAAAACAACATGAATACAATTTAATAAAGCATAGGATAAAACAACATAAATACAATTTAATAAAGCATATGTTAAAACAACATAAATACAATTTAATAAAGCATAAGATAAAACAACATGAATATAATTTAGTAAAGCATAAGATAAAACAACATGAATACAATTTAATAAAGCATAGGATAAAACAACATAAATACAATTTAATAAAGCATACGTTAAAACAACATAAATACAATTAAATAAAGCATAGGGTAAAACAACATAAATACAATTTAATAAAGCATAGGTTAAAACAACATAAATACAATTTTATAAAGCATAGGATAAAACAACATAAATACAATTTAATAAAGCATAGGATAAAACAACATAAATACAATTTAATAAAACATTGGATAAAACAACATAAATAAAATTTAATAAAGCATAGGATAAAACAACATAAATACAATTTAATAAAACATAGGATAAAACAACATAAATAAAATTTAATAAAGCATAGGATAAAACAACATAAATAAAATTTAATAAAGCATAGGTTAAAACAACATAAATACAATTTAATAAAGCATAGGATAAAACAACATAAACTCAATTTAATAAAGCATAGGATAAAACAACATAAATACAATTTAATAAAGCATAGGATAAAACAACATAAATACAATTTAATAAAGCATAGGATAAAACAACATAAATACAATTTAATAAAGCATAGGATAAAACAACATAAATACAATTTAATAAAGCATAGGATAAAACAATATAAATACAATTTATAAAGCATAGGATAAAACAACATAAATACAATTTAATAAAGCATAGGATAAAACAACATAAATAAAATTTAATAAAGCATAGGTTAAAACAACATAAATACAATTTAATAAAGCATAGGATAAAACAACATAAATTCAATTTAATAAAGCATAGGATAAAACAACATAAATACAATTTAATAAAGCATAGGATAAAACAACATAAATAAAATTTAATAAAGCATAGGTTAAAACAACATAAATACAATTTAATAAAGCATAGGATAAAACAACATAAATACAATTTAATAAAGCATAGGATAAAACAACATAAATACTTTTTAATAAAGCATAGGATAAAACCACATAAATACAATTTAATAAAGCACAGGGTAAAACAACATAAATACAATTTAATAAAGCATAGGATAAAACAACATAAATACAATTTAATAAAGCATAGGATAAAACAACATAAATACAATTTAATAAAGCATAGGATAAAACAACATAAATACAATTTAATAAAGCATACGTTAAAACAACATAAATACAATTAAATAAAGCATAGGGTAAACAACATAAATACAATTAAATAAAGCATAGGTTAAAACAACATAAATACAATTAAATAAAGCATAGGGTAAAACAACATAAATACAATTTAATAAAGCATAGGTTAAAACAACATAAATACAATTTAATAAAGCATAGGATAAAACAACATAAATTCAGTTTAATAAAGCATAGGATAAAACAACATAAATACAATTTAATAAAGCATAGGATAAAACAACATAAATAAAATTTAATAAAGCATAGGATAAAACAACATAAATAAAATTTAATAAAGCATAGGATAAAACAACGTAAATACAATTTAATAAAGCATAGGATAAAACAACATAAATACAATTTAATAAAGCATAGGATAAAACAACATAAATACAATTTAATAAAGCATAGGATAAAACAACATAAATACAATTTAATAAAGCATAGGTTAAAACAACATAAATGCAATTTAATAAAGCATAGGATAAAACAACATAAATACAATTTAATAAAGCATAGGACAAAACAAAATAAATACAATTTAATAAAGCATATGTTAAAACAACATAAATACAATTTAATAAAGCATAAGATAAAACAACATGAATATAATTTAGTAAAGCATAAGATAAAACAACATGAATACAATTTAATAAAGCATAGGATAAAACAACATAAATACAATTTAATAAAGCATATGTTAAAACAACATAAATACAATTTAATAAAGCATAAGATAAAACAACATGAATATAATTTAGTAAAGCATAAGATAAAACAACATGAATACAATTTAATAAAGCATAGGATAAAACAACATAAATACAATTTAATAAAGCATATGTTAAAACAACATAAATACAATTTAATAAAGCATAAGATAAAACAACATGAATATAATTTAGTAAAGCATAAGATAAAACAACATGAATACAATTTAATAAAGCATAGGATAAAACAACATAAATACAATTTAATAAAGCATACGTTAAAACAACATAAATACAATTAAATAAAGCATAGGGTAAAACAACATAAATACAATTTAATAAAGCATAGGTTAAAACAACATAAATACAATTTTATAAAGCATAGGATAAAACAACATAAATACAATTTAATAAAGCATAGGATAAAACAACATAAATACAATTTAATAAAACATTGGATAAAACAACATAAATAAAATTTAATAAAGCATAGGATAAAACAACATAAATACAATTTAATAAAACATAGGATAAAACAACATAAATAAAATTTAATAAAGCATAGGATAAAACAACATAAATAAAATTTAATAAAGCATAGGTTAAAACAACATAAATACAATTTAATAAAGCATAGGATAAAACAACATAAACTCAATTTAATAAAGCATAGGATAAAACAACATAAATACAATTTAATAAAGCATAGGATAAAACAACATAAATAAAATTTAATAAAGCATAGGTTAAAACAACATAAATACAATTTAATAAAGCATAGGATAAAACAACATAAATACAATTTAATAAAGCATAGGATAAAACAACATAAATACTTTTTAATAAAGCATAGGATAAAACCACATAAATACAATTTAATAAAGCACAGGATAAAACAACATAAATACAATTTAATAAAGCATAGGATAAAACAACATAAATACAATTTAATAAAGCATAGGATAAAACAACATAAATACAATTTAATAAAGCATAGGATAAAACAACATAAATACAATTTAATAAAGCATAGGTTAAAACAACATAAATACAATTTAATAAAGCATAGGATAAAACAACATAAACTCAATTTAATAAAGCATAGGATATAACAACATAAATACAATTTAATAAAGCATAGGATAAAACAACATAAATACAATTTAATAAAGCATAGGATAAAACAACATAAATACAATTTAATAAAGCATAGGATAAAACAACATAAATACAATTTAATAAAGCATAGGATAAAACAATATAAATACAATTTATAAAGCATAGGATAAAACAACATAAATACAATTTAATAAAGCATAGGATAAAACAACATAAATAAAATTTAATAAAGCATAGGTTAAAACAACATAAATACAATTTAATAAAGCATAGGATAAAACAACATAAATTCAATTTAATAAAGCATAGGATAAAACAACATAAATACAATTTAATAAAGCATAGGATAAAACAACATAAATAAAATTTAATAAAGCATAGGTTAAAACAACATAAATACAATTTAATAAAGCATAGGATAAAACAACATAAATACAATTTAATAAAGCATAGGATAAAACAACATAAATACTTTTTAATAAAGCATAGGATAAAACCACATAAATACAATTTAATAAAGCACAGGGTAAAACAACATAAATACAATTTAATAAAGCATAGGATAAAACAACATAAATACAATTTAATAAAGCATAGGATAAAACAACATAAATACAATTTAATAAAGCATAGGATAAAACAACATAAATACAATTTAATAAAGCATAGGATAAAACAACATAAATACAATTTAATAAAGCATAGGATAAAACAACATAAATACAATTTAATAAAGCATAGGATAAAACAACATAAATACAATTTAATAAAGCATAGGATAAAACAATATAAATACAATTTATAAAGCATAGGATAAAACAACATAAATACAATTTAATAAAGCATAGGATAAAACAACATAAATAAAATTTAATAAAGCATAGGTTAAAACAACATAAATACAATTTAATAAAGCATAGGATAAAACAACATAAATTCAATTTAATAAAGCATAGGATAAAACAACATAAATACAATTTAATAAAGCATAGGATAAAACAACATAAATAAAATTTAATAAAGCATAGGATAAAACCACATAAATACAATTTAATAAAGCACAGGGTAAAACAACATAAATACAATTTAATAAAGCATAGGATAAAACAACATAAATACAATTTAATAAAGCATAGGATAAAACAACATAAATACAATTTAATAAAGCATAGGATAAAACAACATAAATACAATTTAATAAAGCATACGTTAAAACAACATAAATACAATTAAATAAAGCATAGGGTAAACAACATAAATACAATTAAATAAAGCATAGGTTAAAACAACATAAATACAATTAAATAAAGCATAGGGTAAAACAACATAAATACAATTTAATAAAGCATAGGTTAAAACAACATAAATACAATTTAATAAAGCATAGGATAAAACAACATAAATTCAGTTTAATAAAGCATAGGATAAAACAACATAAATACAATTTAATAAAGCATAGGATAAAACAACATAAATAAAATTTAATAAAGCATAGGATAAAACAACATAAATAAAATTTAATAAAGCATAGGATAAAACAACGTAAATACAATTTAATAAAGCATAGGATAAAACAACATAAATACAATTTAATAAAGCATAGGATAAAACAACATAAATACAATTTAATAAAGCATAGGATAAAACAACATAAATACAATTTAATAAAGCATAGGTTAAAACAACATAAATGCAATTTAATAAAGCATAGGATAAAACAACATAAATACAATTTAATAAAGCATAGGACAAAACAAAATAAATACAATTTAATAAAGCATATGTTAAAACAACATAAATACAATTTAATAAAGCATAAGATAAAACAACATGAATATAATTTAGTAAAGCATAAGATAAAACAACATGAATACAATTTAATAAAGCATAGGATAAAACAACATAAATACAATTTAATAAAGCATATGTTAAAACAACATAAATACAATTTAATAAAGCATAAGATAAAACAACATGAATATAATTTAGTAAAGCATAAGATAAAACAACATGAATACAATTTAATAAAGCATAGGATAAAACAACATAAATACAATTTAATAAAGCATATGTTAAAACAACATAAATACAATTTAATAAAGCATAAGATAAAACAACATGAATATAATTTAGTAAAGCATAAGATAAAACAACATGAATACAATTTAATAAAGCATAGGATAAAACAACATAAATACAATTTAATAAAGCATACGTTAAAACAACATAAATACAATTAAATAAAGCATAGGGTAAAACAACATAAATACAATTTAATAAAGCATAGGTTAAAACAACATAAATACAATTTTATAAAGCATAGGATAAAACAACATAAATACAATTTAATAAAGCATAGGATAAAACAACATAAATACAATTTAATAAAACATTGGATAAAACAACATAAATAAAATTTAATAAAGCATAGGATAAAACAACATAAATACAATTTAATAAAACATAGGATAAAACAACATAAATAAAATTTAATAAAGCATAGGATAAAACAACATAAATAAAATTTAATAAAGCATAGGTTAAAACAACATAAATACAATTTAATAAAGCATAGGATAAAACAACATAAACTCAATTTAATAAAGCATAGGATAAAACAACATAAATACAATTTAATAAAGCATAGGATAAAACAACATAAATAAAATTTAATAAAGCATAGGTTAAAACAACATAAATACAATTTAATAAAGCATAGGATAAAACAACATAAATACAATTTAATAAAGCATAGGATAAAACAACATAAATACTTTTTATTAAAGCATAGGATAAAACCACATAAATACAATTTAATAAAGCACAGGATAAAACAACATAAATACAATTTAATAAAGCATAGGATAAAACAACATAAATACAATTTAATAAAGCATAGGATAAAACAACATAAATACAATTTAATAAAGCATAGGATAAAACAACATAAATACAATTTAATAAAGCATACGTTAAAACAACATAAATACAATTAAATAAAGCATAGGGTAAACAACATAAATACAATTTAATAAAGCATAGGTTAAAACAACATAAATACAATTTTATAAAGCATAGGATAAAACAACATAAATACAATTTAATAAAGCATAGGTTAAAACAACATAAATACAATTTAATAAAGCATAGGATAAAACAACATAAATTCAATTTAATAAAGCATAGGATAAAACAACATAAATACAATTTAATAAAGCATAGGATAAAACAACATAAATAAAATTTAATAAAGCATAGGATAAAACAACATAAATAAAATTTAATAAAGCATAGGATAAAACAACGTAAATACAATTTAATAAAGCATAGGATAAAACAACATAAATACAATTTAATAAAGCATAGGATAAAACAACATAAATACAATTTAATAAAGCATAGGATAAAACAACATAAATACAATTTAATAAAGCATAGGTTAAAACAACATAAATGCAATTTAATAAAGCATAGGATAAAACAACATAAATACAATTTAATAAAGCATAGGACAAAACAAAATAAATACAATTTAATAAAGCATACGTTAAAACAACATAAATACAATTTAATAAAGCATAAGATAAAACAACATGAATATAATTTAGTAAAGCATAAGATAAAACAACATGAATACAATTTAATAAAGCATAGGATAAAACAACATAAATACAATTTAATAAAGCATATGTTAAAACAACATAAATACAATTTAATAAAGCATAAGATAAAACAACATGAATATAATTTAGTAAAGCATAAGATAAAACAACATGAATACAATTTAATAAAGCATAGGATAAAACAACATAAATACAATTTAATAAAGCATATGTTAAAACAACATAAATACAATTTAATAAAGCATAAGATAAAACAACATGAATATAATTTAGTAAAGCATAAGATAAAACAACATGAATACAATTTAATAAAGCATAGGATAAAACAACATAAATACAATTTAATAAAGCATACGTTAAAACAACATAAATACAATTAAATAAAGCATAGGGTAAAACAACATAAATACAATTTAATAAAGCATAGGTTAAAACAACATAAATACAATTTTATAAAGCATAGGATAAAACAACATAAATACAATTTAATAAAGCATAGGATAAAACAACATAAATACAATTTAATAAAACATTGGATAAAACAACATAAATAAAATTTAATAAAGCATAGGATAAAACAACATAAATACAATTTAATAAAACATAGGATAAAACAACATAAATAAAATTTAATAAAGCATAGGATAAAACAACATAAATAAAATTTAATAAAGCATAGGTTAAAACAACATAAATACAATTTAATAAAGCATAGGATAAAACAACATAAACTCAATTTAATAAAGCATAGGATAAAACAACATAAATACAATTTAATAAAGCATAGGATAAAACAACATAAATAAAATTTAATAAAGCATAGGTTAAAACAACATAAATACAATTTAATAAAGCATAGGATAAAACAACATAAATACAATTTAATAAAGCATAGGATAAAACAACATAAATACTTTTTAATAAAGCATAGGATAAAACCACATAAATACAATTTAATAAAGCACAGGATAAAACAACATAAATACAATTTAATAAAGCATAGGATAAAACAACATAAATACAATTTAATAAAGCATAGGATAAAACAACATAAATACAATTTAATAAAGCATAGGATAAAACAACATAAATACAATTTAATAAAGCATACGTTAAAACAACATAAATACAATTAAATAAAGCATAGGGTAAACAACATAAATACAATTTAATAAAGCATAGGTTAAAACAACATAAATACAATTTTATAAAGCATAGGATAAAACAACATAAATACAATTTAATAAAGCATAGGTTAAAACAACATAAATACAATTTAATAAAGCATAGGATAAAACAACATAAATACAATTTAATAAAGCATAGGATAAAACAACATAAATAAAATTTAATAAAGCATAGGTTAAAACAACATAAATACAATTTAATAAAGCATAGGATAAAACAACATAAATATAATTTAATGAAACATAGGATAAACAACATAAATACAATTTAATAAAGCATAGGACAAAACAAAATAAATACAATTTAATAAAGCATATGTTAAAACAACATAAATACAATTTAATAAAGCATAGGATAAAACAACATAAATACAATTTAATAAAGCATAGGATAAAACAACATAAATACAATTTAATAAAACATAGGATAAAACAACATAAATAAAATTTAATAAAGCATAGGATAAAACAACATAAATAAAATTTAATAAAGCATAGGTTAAAACAACATAAATACAATTTAATAAAGCATAGGATAAAACAACATAAATTCAATTTAATAAAGCATAGGATAAAACAACATAAATACTTTTTAATAAAGCATAGGATAAAACCACATAAATACAATTTAATAAAGCATAGGTTAAAACAACATAAATTCAATTTTATAAAGCATAGGATAAAACAACATAAATACAATTTAATAAAGCATAGGACAAAACAAAATAAATACAATTTAATAAAGCATACGTTAAAACAACATAAATACAATTTAATAAAGCATAAGATAAAACAACATGAATATAATTTAGTAAAGCATAAGATAAAACAACATGAATACAATTTAATAAAGCATAGGATAAAACAACATAAATACAATTTAATAAAGCATATGTTAAAACAACATAAATACAATTTAATAAAGCATAAGATAAAACAACATGAATATAATTTAGTAAAGCATAAGATAAAACAACATGAATACAATTTAATAAAGCATAGGATAAAACAACATAAATACAATTTAATAAAGCATATGTTAAAACAACATAAATACAATTTAATAAAGCATAAGATAAAACAACATGAATATAATTTAGTAAAGCATAAGATAAAACAACATGAATACAATTTAATAAAGCATAGGATAAAACAACATAAATACAATTTAATAAAGCATACGTTAAAACAACATAAATACAATTAAATAAAGCATAGGGTAAAACAACATAAATACAATTTAATAAAGCATAGGTTAAAACAACATAAATACAATTTTATAAAGCATAGGATAAAACAACATAAATACAATTTAATAAAGCATAGGATAAAACAACATAAATACAATTTAATAAAACATTGGATAAAACAACATAAATAAAATTTAATAAAGCATAGGATAAAACAACATAAATACAATTTAATAAAACATAGGATAAAACAACATAAATAAAATTTAATAAAGCATAGGATAAAACAACATAAATAAAATTTAATAAAGCATAGGTTAAAACAACATAAATACAATTTAATAAAGCATAGGATAAAACAACATAAACTCAATTTAATAAAGCATAGGATAAAACAACATAAATACAATTTAATAAAGCATAGGATAAAACAACATAAATAAAATTTAATAAAGCATAGGTTAAAACAACATAAATACAATTTAATAAAGCATAGGATAAAACAACATAAATACAATTTAATAAAGCATAGGATAAAACAACATAAATACTTTTTAATAAAGCATAGGATAAAACCACATAAATACAATTTAATAAAGCACAGGATAAAACAACATAAATACAATTTAATAAAGCATAGGATAAAACAACATAAATACAATTTAATAAAGCATAGGATAAAACAACATAAATACAATTTAATAAAGCATAGGATAAAACAACATAAATACAATTTAATAAAGCATACGTTAAAACAACATAAATACAATTAAATAAAGCATAGGGTAAACAACATAAATACAATTTAATAAAGCATAGGTTAAAACAACATAAATACAATTTTATAAAGCATAGGATAAAACAACATAAATACAATTTAATAAAGCATAGGTTAAAACAACATAAATACAATTTAATAAAGCATAGGATAAAACAACATAAATACAATTTAATAAAGCATAGGATAAAACAACATAAATAAAATTTAATAAAGCATAGGTTAAAACAACATAAATACAATTTAATAAAGCATAGGATAAAACAACATAAATATAATTTAATGAAACATAGGATAAACAACATAAATACAATTTAATAAAGCATAGGACAAAACAAAATAAATACAATTTAATAAAGCATATGTTAAAACAACATAAATACAATTTAATAAAGCATAGGATAAAACAACATAAATACAATTTAATAAAGCATAGGATAAAACAACATAAATACAATTTAATAAAACATAGGATAAAACAACATAAATAAAATTTAATAAAGCATAGGATAAAACAACATAAATAAAATTTAATAAAGCATAGGTTAAAACAACATAAATACAATTTAATAAAGCATAGGATAAAACAACATAAATTCAATTTAATAAAGCATAGGATAAAACAACATAAATACTTTTTAATAAAGCATAGGATAAAACCACATAAATACAATTTAATAAAGCATAGGTTAAAACAACATAAATTCAATTTTATAAAGCATAGGATAAAACAACATAAATACAATTTAATAAAGCATAGGTTAAAACAACATAAATACAATTTAATAAAGCATAGGATAAAACAACATAAATACAATTTAATAAAGCATAGGATAAAACAACATAAATACAATTTAATAAAACATAGGATAAAACAACATAAATAAAATTTAATAAAGCATAGGATAAAACAACATAAATAAAATTTAATAAAGCATAGGTTAAAACAACATAAATACAATTTAATAAAGCATAGGATAAAACAACATAAATTCAATTTAATAAAGCATAGGATAAAACAACATAAATACAATTTAATAAAGCATAGGATAAAACAACATAAATAAAATTTAATAAAGCATAGGTTAAAACAACATAAATACAATTTAATAAAGCATAGGATAAAACAACATAAATACTTTTTAATAAAGCATAGGATAAAACCACATAAATACAATTTAATAAAGCATAGGATAAAACAACATAAATACAATTTAATAAAGCATAGGATAAAACAACATAAATACAATTTAATAAAGCATACGTTAAAACAACATAAATACAATTAAATAAAGCATAGGGTAAACAACATAAATACAATTTAATAAAGCATAGGTTAAAACAACATAAATACAATTTTATAAAGCATAGGATAAAACAACATAAATACAATTTAATAAAGCATAGGTTAAAACAACATAAATACAATTTAATAAAGCATAGGATAAAACAACATAAATTCAATTTAATAAAGCATAGGATAAAACAACATAAATACAATTTAATAAAGCATAGGATAAAACAACATAAATAAAATTTAAAAAAGCATAGGTTAAAACAACATAAATACAATTTAATAAAGCATAGGATAAAACAACATAAATACAATTTAATAAAGCATAGGATAAAACAACATAAATACTTTTTAATAAAGCATAGGGTAAAACCACATAAATACAATTTAATAAAGCACAGGATAAAACAACATAAATACAATTTAATAAAGCATAGGATAAAACAACATAAATACAATTTAATAAAGCATAGGATAAAACAACATAAATACAATTTAATAAAGCATAGGATAAAACAACATAAATACAATTTAATAAAGCATACATTAAAACAACATAAATACAATTAAATAAAGCATAGGGTAAACAACATAAATACAATTTAATAAAGCATAGGTTAAAACAACATAAATACAATTTTATAAAGCATAGGATAAAACAACATAAATACAATTTAATAAAGCATAGGTTAAAACAACATAAATACAATTTAATAAAGCATAGGATAAAACAACATAAATTCAATTTAATAAAGCATAGGATAAAACAACATAAATACAATTTAATAAAGCATAGGATAAAACAACATAAATACAATTTAATAAAGCATAGGATAAAACAACATAAATATAATTTAATGAAACATAGGATAAACAACATAAATACAATTTAATAAAGCATAGGACAAAACAAAATAAATACAATTTAATAAAGCATATGTTAAAACAACATAAATACAATTTAATAAATCATAAGATAAAACAACATGAATATAATTTAGTAAAGCATAAGATAAAACAACATGAATACAATTTAATAAAGCATAGGATAAAACAACATAAATACAATTTAATAAAGCATATGTTAAAACAACATAAATACAATTTAATAAAGCATAAGATAAAACAACATGAATATAATTTAGTAAAGCATAAGATAAAACAACATGAATACAATTTAATAAAGCATAGGATAAAACAACATAAATACAATTTAATAAAGCATACGTTAAAACAACATAAATACAATTAAATAAAGCATAGGGTAAACAACATAAATACAATTAAATAAAGCATAGGTTAAAACAACATAAATACAATTAAATAAAGCATAGGGTAAAACAACATAAATACAATTTAATAAAGCATAGGTTAAAACAACATAAATACAATTTAATAAAGCATAGGATAAAACAACATAAATTCAGTTTAATAAAGCATAGGATAAAACAACATAAATACATTTTAATAAAGCATAGGATAAAACAACATAAATAAAATTTATTAAAGCATAGGATAAAACAACATAAATAAAATTTAATAAAGCTTAGGATAAAACAACGTAAATACAATTTAATAAAGCATAGGATAAAACAACATAAATACAATTTAATAAAGCATAGGATAAAACAACATAAATACAATTTAATAAAGCATAGGATAAAACAACATAAATACAATTTAATAAAGCATAGGTTAAAACAACATAAATGCAATTTAATAAAGCATAGGATAAAACAACATAAATACAATTTAATAAAGCATAGGACAAAACAAAATAAATACAATTTAATAAAGCATATGTTAAAACAACATAAATACAATTTAATAAAGCATAAGATAAAACAACATGAATATAATTTAGTAAAGCATAAGATAAAACAACATGAATACAATTTAATAAAGCATAGGATAAAACAACATAAATACAATTTAATAAAGCATATGTTAAAACAACATAAATACAATTTAATAAAGCATAAGATAAAACAACATGAATATAATTTAGTAAAGCATAAGATAAAACAACATGAATACAATTTAATAAAGCATAGGATAAAACAACATAAATACAATTTAATAAAGCATATGTTAAAACAACATAAATACAATTTAATAAAGCATAAGATAAAACAACATGAATATAATTTAGTAAAGCATAAGATAAAACAACATGAATACAATTTAATAAAGCATAGGATAAAACAACATAAATACAATTTAATAAAGCATACGTTAAAACAACATAAATACAATTAAATAAAGCATAGGGTAAAACAACATAAATACAATTTAATAAAGCATAGGTTAAAACAACATAAATACAATTTTATAAAGCATAGGATAAAACAACATAAATACAATTTAATAAAGCATAGGATAAAACAACATAAATACAATTTAATAAAACATTGGATAAAACAACATAAATAAAATTTAATAAAGCATAGGATAAAACAACATAAATACAATTTAATAAAACATAGGATAAAACAACATAAATAAAATTTAATAAAGCATAGGATAAAACAACATAAATAAAATTTAATAAAGCATAGGTTAAAACAACATAAATACAATTTAATAAAGCATAGGATAAAACAACATAAACTCAATTTAATAAAGCATAGGATAAAACAACATAAATACAATTTAATAAATCATAGGATAAAACAACATAAATACAATTTAATAAAGCATAGGATAAAACAACATAAATACAATTTAATAAAGCATAGGATAAAACAACATAAATACAATTTAATAAAGCATAGGATAAAACAACATAAATACAATTTATAAAGCATAGGATAAAACAACATAAATACAATTTAATAAAGCATAGGATAAAACAACATAAATAAAATTTAATAAAGCATAGGTTAAAACAACATAAATGCAATTTAATAAAGCATAGGATAAAACAACATAAATACAATTTAATAAAGCATAGGACAAAACAAAATAAATACAATTTAATAAAGCATATGTTAAAACAACATAAATACAATTTAATAAAGCATAAGATAAAACAACATGAATATAATTTAGTAAAGCATAAGATAAAACAACATGAATACAATTTAATAAAGCATAGGATAAAACAACATAAATACAAT
Organism: Phyllobates terribilis; assembly: GCF_046119375.1. Lineage (NCBI taxonomy): Eukaryota > Metazoa > Chordata > Amphibia > Anura > Dendrobatidae > Phyllobates > Phyllobates terribilis. The sequence goes on from NW_027362778.1 coordinate 4,520,921, forward strand.
TTAATAAAGCATATGTTAAAACAACATAAATACAATTTAATAAAGCATAAGATAAAACAACATGAATATAATTTAGTAAAGCATAAGATAAAACAACATGAATACAATTTAATAAAGCATAGGATAAAACAACATAAATACAATTTAATAAAGCATATGTTAAAACAACATAAATACAATTTAATAAAGCATAAGATAAAACAACATGAATATAATTTAGTAAAGCATAAGATAAAACAACATGAATACAATTTAATAAAGCATAGGATAAAACAACATAAATACAATTTAATAAAGCATACGTTAAAACAACATAAATACAATTAAATAAAGCATAGGGTAAAACATCATAAATACAATTTAATAAAGCATAGGTTAAAACAACATAAATACAATTTTATAAAGCATAGGATAAAACAACATAAATACAATTTAATAAAGCATAGGATAAAACAACATAAATACAATTTAATAAAACATTGGATAAAACAACATAAATAAAATTTAATAAAGCATAGGATAAAACAACATAAATACAATTTAATAAAACATAGGATAAAACAACATAAATAAAATTTAATAAAGCATAGGATAAAACAACATAAATAAAATTTAATAAAGCATAGGTTAAAACAACATAAATACAATTTAATAAAGCATAGGATAAAACAACATAAACTCAATTTAATAAAGCATAGGATAAAACAACATAAATACAATTGAATAAAGCATAGGATAAAACAACATAAATACAATTTAATAAAGCATAGGATAAAACAACATAAATACAATTTAATAAAGCATAGGATAAAACAACATAAATACAATTTAATAAAGCATAGGATAAAACAACATAAATACAATTTATAAAGCATAGGATAAAACAACATAAATACAATTTAATAAAGCATAGGATAAAACAACATAAATAAAATTTAATAAAGCATAGGTTAAAACAACATAAATACAATTTAATAAAGCATAGGATAAAACAACATAAATTCAGTTTAATAAAGCATAGGATAAAACAACATAAATACAATTTAATAAAGCATAGGATAAAACAACATAAATACAATTTAATAAAGCATAGGATAAAACAACATAAATACAATTTAATAAAGCATAGGTTAAAACAACATAAATGCAATTTAATAAAGCATAGGATAAAACAACATAAATACAATTTAATAAAGCATATGTTAAAACAACATAAATACAATTTAATAAAGCATAAGATAAAACAACATGAATATAATTTAGTAAAGCATAAGATAAAACAACATGAATACAATTTAATAAAGCATAGGGTAAAACAACATAAATACAATTTAATAAAGCATAGGTTAAAACAACATAAATACAATTTTATAAAGCATAGGATAAAACAACATAAATACAATTTAATAAAGCATAGGATAAAACAACATAAATACAATTTAATAAAACATTGGATAAAACAACATAAATAAAATTTAATAAAGCATAGGATAAAACAACATAAATACAATTTAATAAAACATAGGATAAAACAACATAAATAAAATTTAATAAAGCATAGGATAAAAGAACATAAATAAAATTTAATAAAGCATAGGTTAAAACAACATAAATACAATTTAATAAAGCATAGGATAAAACAACATAAACTCAATTTAATAAAGCATAGGATAAAACAACATAAATACAATTTAATAAAGCATAGGATAAAACAACATAAATAAAATTTAATAAAGCATAGGTTAAAACAACATAAATACAATTTAATAAAGCATAGGATAAAACAACATAAATACAATTTAATAAAGCATAGGATAAAACAACATAAATACTTTTTAATAAAGCATAGGATAAAACCACATAAATACAATTTAATAAAGCACAGGATAAAACAACATAAATACAATTTAATAAAGCATAGGATAAAACAACATAAATACAATTTAATAAAGCATAGGATAAAACAACATAAATACAATTTAATAAAGCATAGGATAAAACAACATAAATACAATTTAATAAAGCATACGTTAAAACAACATAAATACAATTAAATAAAGCATAGGGTAAACAACATAAATACAATTTAATAAAGCATAGGTTAAAACAACATAAATACAATTTTATAAAGCATAGGATAAAACAACATAAATTCAATTTAATAAAGCATAGGATAAAACAACATAAATACAATTTAATAAAGCATAGGATAAAACAACATAAATAAAATTTAATAAAGCATAGGTTAAAACAACATAAATACAATTTAATAAAGCATAGGATAAAACAACATAAATACAATTAAATAAAGCATAGGGTAAACAACATAAATACAATTTAATAAAGCATAGGTTAAAACAACATAAATACAATTTTATAAAGCATAGGATAAAACAACATAAATACAATTTAATAAAGCATAGGTTAAAACAACATAAATACAATTTAATAAAGCATAGGATAAAACAACATAAATACAATTTAATAAAGCATAGGATAAAACAACATAAATAAAATTTAATAAAGCATAGGTTAAAACAACATAAATACAATTTAATAAAGCATAGGATAAAACAACATAAATATAATTTAATGAAACATAGGATAAACAACATAAATACAATTTAATAAAGCATAGGACAAAACAAAATAAATACAATTTAATAAAGCATATGTTAAAACAACATAAATACAATTTAATAAAGCATAGGATAAAACAACATAAATACAATTTAATAAAGCATAGGATAAAACAACATAAATACAATTTAATAAAACATAGGATAAAACAACATAAATAAAATTTAATAAAGCATAGGATAAAACAACATAAATAAAATTTAATAAAGCATAGGTTAAAACAACATAAATACAATTTAATAAAGCATAGGATAAAACAACATAAATTCAATTTAATAAAGCATAGGATAAAACAACATAAATACTTTTTAATAAAGCATAGGATAAAACCACATAAATACAATTTAATAAAGCATAGGTTAAAACAACATAAATTCAATTTTATAAAGCATAGGATAAAACAACATAAATACAATTTAATAAAGCATAGGTTAAAACAACATAAATACAATTTAATAAAGCATAGGATAAAACAACATAAATACAATTTAATAAAGCATAGGATAAAACAACATAAATACAATTTAATAAAACATAGGATAAAACAACATAAATAAAATTTAATAAAGCATAGGATAAAACAACATAAATAAAATTTAATAAAGCATAGGTTAAAACAACATAAATACAATTTAATAAAGCATAGGATAAAACAACATAAATTCAATTTAATAAAGCATAGGATAAAACAACATAAATACAATTTAATAAAGCATAGGATAAAACAACATAAATAAAATTTAATAAAGCATAGGTTAAAACAACATAAATACAATTTAATAAAGCATAGGATAAAACAACATAAATACTTTTTAATAAAGCATAGGATAAAACCACATAAATACAATTTAATAAAGCATAGGATAAAACAACATAAATACAATTTAATAAAGCATAGGATAAAACAACATAAATACAATTTAATAAAGCATACGTTAAAACAACATAAATACAATTAAATAAAGCATAGGGTAAACAACATAAATACAATTTAATAAAGCATAGGTTAAAACAACATAAATACAATTTTATAAAGCATAGGATAAAACAACATAAATACAATTTAATAAAGCATAGGTTAAAACAACATAAATACAATTTAATAAAGCATAGGATAAAACAACATAAATTCAATTTAATAAAGCATAGGATAAAACAACATAAATACAATTTAATAAAGCATAGGATAAAACAACATAAATAAAATTTAAAAAAGCATAGGTTAAAACAACATAAATACAATTTAATAAAGCATAGGATAAAACAACATAAATACAATTTAATAAAGCATAGGATAAAACAACATAAATACTTTTTAATAAAGCATAGGGTAAAACCACATAAATACAATTTAATAAAGCACAGGATAAAACAACATAAATACAATTTAATAAAGCATAGGATAAAACAACATAAATACAATTTAATAAAGCATAGGATAAAACAACATAAATACAATTTAATAAAGCATAGGATAAAACAACATAAATACAATTTAATAAAGCATACATTAAAACAACATAAATACAATTAAATAAAGCATAGGGTAAACAACATAAATACAATTTAATAAAGCATAGGTTAAAACAACATAAATACAATTTTATAAAGCATAGGATAAAACAACATAAATACAATTTAATAAAGCATAGGTTAAAACAACATAAATACAATTTAATAAAGCATAGGATAAAACAACATAAATTCAATTTAATAAAGCATAGGATAAAACAACATAAATACAATTTAATAAAGCATAGGATAAAACAACATAAATACAATTTAATAAAGCATAGGATAAAACAACATAAATATAATTTAATGAAACATAGGATAAACAACATAAATACAATTTAATAAAGCATAGGACAAAACAAAATAAATACAATTTAATAAAGCATATGTTAAAACAACATAAATACAATTTAATAAATCATAAGATAAAACAACATGAATATAATTTAGTAAAGCATAAGATAAAACAACATGAATACAATTTAATAAAGCATAGGATAAAACAACATAAATACAATTTAATAAAGCATATGTTAAAACAACATAAATACAATTTAATAAAGCATAAGATAAAACAACATGAATATAATTTAGTAAAGCATAAGATAAAACAACATGAATACAATTTAATAAAGCATAGGATAAAACAACATAAATACAATTTAATAAAGCATACGTTAAAACAACATAAATACAATTAAATAAAGCATAGGGTAAACAACATAAATACAATTAAATAAAGCATAGGTTAAAACAACATAAATACAATTAAATAAAGCATAGGGTAAAACAACATAAATACAATTTAATAAAGCATAGGTTAAAACAACATAAATACAATTTAATAAAGCATAGGATAAAACAACATAAATTCAGTTTAATAAAGCATAGGATAAAACAACATAAATACAATTTAATAAAGCATAGGATAAAACAACATAAATAAAATTTATTAAAGCATAGGATAAAACAACATAAATAAAATTTAATAAAGCATAGGATAAAACAACGTAAATACAATTTAATAAAGCATAGGATAAAACAACATAAATACAATTTAATAAAGCATAGGATAAAACAACATAAATACAATTTAATAAAGCATAGGATAAAACAACATAAATACAATTTAATAAAGCATAGGTTAAAACAACATAAATGCAATTTAATAAAGCATAGGATAAAACAACATAAATACAATTTAATAAAGCATAGGACAAAACAAAATAAATACAATTTAATAAAGCATATGTTAAAACAACATAAATACAATTTAATAAAGCATAAGATAAAACAACATGAATATAATTTAGTAAAGCATAAGATAAAACAACATGAATACAATTTAATAAAGCATAGGATAAAACAACATAAATACAATTTAATAAAGCATATGTTAAAACAACATAAATACAATTTAATAAAGCATAAGATAAAACAACATGAATATAATTTAGTAAAGCATAAGATAAAACAACATGAATACAATTTAATAAAGCATAGGATAAAACAACATAAATACAATTTAATAAAGCATATGTTAAAACAACATAAATACAATTTAATAAAGCATAAGATAAAACAACATGAATATAATTTAGTAAAGCATAAGATAAAACAACATGAATACAATTTAATAAAGCATAGGATAAAACAACATAAATACAATTTAATAAAGCATACGTTAAAACAACATAAATACAATTAAATAAAGCATAGGGTAAAACAACATAAATACAATTTAATAAAGCATAGGTTAAAACAACATAAATACAATTTTATAAAGCATAGGATAAAACAACATAAATACAATTTAATAAAGCATAGGATAAAACAACATAAATACAATTTAATAAAACATTGGATAAAACAACATAAATAAAATTTAATAAAGCATAGGATAAAACAACATAAATACAATTTAATAAAACATAGGATAAAACAACATAAATAAAATTTAATAAAGCAAAGGATAAAACAACATAAATAAAATTTAATAAAGCATAGGTTAAAACAACATAAATACAATTTAATAAAGCATAGGATAAAACAACATAAACTCAATTTAATAAAGCATAGGATAAAACAACATAAATACAATTTAATAAATCATAGGATAAAACAACATAAATACAATTTAATAAAGCATAGGATAAAACAACATAAATACAATTTAATAAAGCATAGGATAAAACAACATAAATACAATTTAATAAAGCATAGGATAAAACAACATAAATACAATTTATAAAGCATAGGATAAAACAACATAAATACAATTTAATAAAGCATAGGATAAAACAACATAAATAAAATTTAATAAAGCATAGGTTAAAACAACATAAATGCAATTTAATAAAGCATAGGATAAAACAACATAAATACAATTTAATAAAGCATAGGACAAAACAAAATAAATACAATTTAATAAAGCATATGTTAAAACAACATAAATACAATTTAATAAAGCATAAGATAAAACAACATGAATATAATTTAGTAAAGCATAAGATAAAACAACATGAATACAATTTAATAAAGCATAGGATAAAACAACATAAATACAATTTAATAAAGCATATGTTAAAACAACATAAATACAATTTAATAAAGCATAAGATAAAACAACATGAATATAATTTAGTAAAGCATAAGATAAAACAACATGAATACAATTTAATAAAGCATAGGATAAAACAACATAAATACAATTTAATAAAGCATATGTTAAAACAACATAAATACAATTTAATAAAGCATAAGATAAAACAACATGAATATAATTTAGTAAAGCATAAGATAAAACAACATGAATACAATTTAATAAAGCATAGGATAAAACAACATAAATACAATTTAATAAAGCATACGTTAAAACAACATAAATACAATTAAATAAAGCATAGGGTAAAACATCATAAATACAATTTAATAAAGCATAGGTTAAAACAACATAAATACAATTTTATAAAGCATAGGATAAAACAACATAAATACAATTTAATAAAGCATAGGATAAAACAACATAAATACAATTTAATAAAACATTGGATAAAACAACATAAATAAAATTTAATAAAGCATAGGATAAAACAACATAAATACAATTTAATAAAACATAGGATAAAACAACATAAATAAAATTTAATAAAGCATAGGATAAAACAACATAAATAAAATTTAATAAAGCATAGGTTAAAACAACATAAATACAATTTAATAAAGCATAGGATAAAACAACATAAACTCAATTTAATAAAGCATAGGATAAAACAACATAAATACAATTGAATAAAGCATAGGATAAAACAACATAAATACAATTTAATAAAGCATAGGATAAAACAACATAAATACAATTTAATAAAGCATAGGATAAAACAACATAAATACAATTTAATAAAGCATAGGATAAAACAACATAAATACAATTTATAAAGCATAGGATAAAACAACATAAATACAATTTAATAAAGCATAGGATAAAACAACATAAATAAAATTTAATAAAGCATAGGTTAAAACAACATAAATACAATTTAATAAAGCATAGGATAAAACAACATAAATTCAGTTTAATAAAGCATAGGATAAAACAACATAAATACAATTTAATAAAGCATAGGATAAAACAACATAAATACAATTTAATAAAGCATAGGATAAAACAACATAAATACAATTTAATAAAGCATAGGTTAAAACAACATAAATGCAATTTAATAAAGCATAGGATAAAACAACATAAATACAATTTAATAAAGCATATGTTAAAACAACATAAATACAATTTAATAAAGCATAAGATAAAACAACATGAATATAATTTAGTAAAGCATAAGATAAAACAACATGAATACAATTTAATAAAGCATAGGGTAAAACAACATAAATACAATTTAATAAAGCATAGGTTAAAACAACATAAATACAATTTTATAAAGCATAGGATAAAACAACATAAATACAATTTAATAAAGCATAGGATAAAACAACATAAATACAATTTAATAAAACATTGGATAAAACAACATAAATAAAATTTAATAAAGCATAGGATAAAACAACATAAATACAATTTAATAAAACATAGGATAAAACAACATAAATAAAATTTAATAAAGCATAGGATAAAAGAACATAAATAAAATTTAATAAAGCATAGGTTAAAACAACATAAATACAATTTAATAAAGCATAGGATAAAACAACATAAACTCAATTTAATAAAGCATAGGATAAAACAACATAAATACAATTTAATAAAGCATAGGATAAAACAACATAAATAAAATTTAATAAAGCATAGGTTAAAACAACATAAATACAATTTAATAAAGCATAGGATAAAACAACATAAATACAATTTAATAAAGCATAGGATAAAACAACATAAATACTTTTTAATAAAGCATAGGATAAAACCACATAAATACAATTTAATAAAGCACAGGATAAAACAACATAAATACAATTTAATAAAGCATAGGATAAAACAACATAAATACAATTTAATAAAGCATAGGATAAAACAACATAAATACAATTTAATAAAGCATAGGATAAAACAACATAAATACAATTTAATAAAGCATACGTTAAAACAACATAAATACAATTAAATAAAGCATAGGGTAAACAACATAAATACAATTTAATAAAGCATAGGTTAAAACAACATAAATACAATTTTATAAAGCATAGGATAAAACAACATAAATTCAATTTAATAAAGCATAGGATAAAACAACATAAATACAATTTAATAAAGCATAGGATAAAACAACATAAATAAAATTTAATAAAGCATAGGTTAAAACAACATAAATACAATTTAATAAAGCATAGGATAAAACAACATAAATATAATTTAATGAAACATAGGATAAACAACATAAATACAATTTAATAAAGCATAGGACAAAACAAAATAAATACAATTTAATAAAGCATATGTTAAAACAACATAAATACAATTTAATAAAGCATAGGATAAAACAACATAAATACAATTTAATAAAGCATAGGATAAAACAACATAAATACAATTTAATAAAACATAGGATAAAACAACATAAATAAAATTTAATAAAGCATAGGATAAAACAACATAAATAAAATTTAATAAAGCATAGGTTAAAACAACATAAATACAATTTAATAAAGCATAGGATAAAACAACATAAATTCAATTTAATAAAGCATAGGATAAAACAACATAAATACTTTTTAATAAAGCATAGGATAAAACCACATAAATACAATTTAATAAAGCATAGGTTAAAACAACATAAATACAATTTTATAAAGCATAGGATAAAACAACATAAATACAATTTAATAAAGCATAGGTTAAAACAACATAAATACAATTTAATAAAGCATAGGATAAAACAACATAAATACAATTTAATAAAGCATAGGATAAAACAACATAAATACAATTTAATAAAACATAGGATAAAACAACATAAAGAAAATTTAATAAAGCATAGGATAAAACAACATAAATAAAATTTAATAAAGCATAGGTTAAAACAACATAAATACAATTTAATAAAGCATAGGATAAAACAACATAAATTCAATTTAATAAAGCATAGGATAAAACAACATAAATACAATTTAATAAAGCATAGGATAAAACAACATAAATAAAATTTAATAAAGCATAGGTTAAAACAACATAAATACAATTTAATAAAGCATAGGATAAAACAACATAAATACTTTTTAATAAAGCATAGGATAAAACCACATAAATACAATTTAATAAAGCATAGGATAAAACAACATAAATACAATTTAATAAAGCATAGGATAAAACAACATAAATACAATTTAATAAAGCATACGTTAAAACAACATAAATACAATTAAATAAAGCATAGGGTAAACAACATAAATACAATTTAATAAAGCATAGGTTAAAACAGCATAAATACAATTTTATAAAGCATAGGATAAAACAACATAAATACAATTTAATAAAGCATAGGTTAAAACAACATAAATACAATTTAATAAAGCATAGGATAAAACAACATAAATTCAATTTAATAAAGCATAGGATAAAACAGCATAAATACAATTTAATAAAGCATAGGATAAAACAACATAAATAAAATTTAATAAAGCATAGGTTAAAACAACATAAATACAATTTAATAAAGCATAGGATAAAACAACATAAATACAATTTAATAAAGCATAGGATAAAACAACATAAATACTTTTTAATAAAGCATAGGGTAAAACCACATAAATACAATTTAATAAAGCACAGGATAAAACAACATAAATACAATTTAATAAAGCATAGGATAAAACAACATAAATACAATTTAATAAAGCATAGGATAAAACAACATAAATACAATTTAATAAAGCATAGGATAAAACAACATAAATACAATTTAATAAAGCATACGTTAAAACAACATAAATACAATTAAATAAAGAATAGGGTAAACAACATAAATACAATTTAATAAAGCATAGGTTAAAACAACATAAATACAATTTTATAAAGCATAGGATAAAACAACATAAATACAATTTAATAAAGCATAGGTTAAAACAACATAAATACAATTTAATAAAGCATAAGATAAAACAACATGAATATAATTTAGTAAAGCATAAGATAAAACAACATGAATACAATTTAATAAAGCATAGGATAAAACAACATAAATACAATTTAATAAAGCATATGTTAAAACAACATAAATACAATTTAATAAAGCATAAGATAAAACAACATGAATATAATTTAGTAAAGCATAAGATAAAACAACATGAATACAATTTAATAAAGCATAGGATAAAACAACATAAATAAAATTTAATAAAGCATAAGATAAAACAACATACATACAATTTAATAAAGCATAGGATAAAACAACATAAATAAAATTTAATAAAGCATAGGTTAAAACAACATAAATACAATTTAATAAAGCATAGGATAAAACAACATAAATACAATTTAATAAAGCATAGGATAAAACAACATAAATACAATTTTATAAAGCATAGGATAAAACAACATAAATACAATTTAATAAAGCATAGGTTAAAACAACATAAATACAATTTAATAAAGCATAGGATAAAACAACATAAATTCAATTTAATAAAGCATAGGATAAAACAACATAAATACAATTTAATAAAGCATACGTTAAAACAACATAAATACAATTAAATAAAGCATAGGATAAAACAACATAAATACAATTTTATAAAGCATAGGTTAAAACAACATAAATACAATTTTATAAAGCATAGGATAAAACAACATAAATACAATTTAATAAAGCATAGGTTAAAACAACATAAATACAATTTAATAAAGCATAGGATAAAACAACATAAATTCAATTTAATAAAGCATAGGATAAAACAACATAAATACAATTTAATAAAGCATAGGATAAAACAACATAAATACAATTTAATAAAGCATAGGATAAAACAACATAAATACAATTTAATAAAGCATAGGCTAAAACTACATAAATACAATTTAATAAAGCATAGGATAAAACAACATAAATACAATTTAATAAATCATAGGATAAAACAACATAAATACAATTTAATAAAGCATAGGATAAAACAACATAAATACAATTTAATAAAGCATACGTTAAAACAACATAAATACAATTTAATAAAGCATAGGATAAAACAACATAAATACAATTTAATAAAGCATACGTTAAAACAACATAAATACAATTAAATAAAGCATAGGATAAAACAACATAAATACAATTTTATAAAGCATAGGCTAAAACTACATAAATACAATTTAATAAAGCATAGGATAAAACAACATAAATACAATTTAATAAAGCATAGGATAAAACAACATAAATACAATTTAATAAAGCATAGGATAAAACAACATAAATACTTTTTAATAAAGCATAGGGTAAAACCACATAAATACAATTTAATAAAGCACAGGATAAAACAACATAAATACAATTTAATAAAGCATAGGATAAAACAACATAAATACAATTTAATAAAGCATAGGATAAAACAACATAAATACAATTTAATAAAGCATAGGATAAAACAACATAAATACAATTTAATAAAGCATACGTTAAAACAACATAAATACAATTAAATAAAGAATAGGGTAAACAACATAAATACAATTTAATAAAGCATAGGTTAAAACAACATAAATACAATTTTATAAAGCATAGGATAAAACAACATAAATACAATTTAATAAAGCATAGGTTAAAACAACATAAATACAATTTAATAAAGCATAGGATAAAACAACATAAATTCAATTTAATAAAGCATAGGATAAAACAACATAAATACAATTTAATAAAGCATAGGATAAAACAACATAAATACAATTTAATAAAGCATAGGATAAAACAACATAAATATAATTTAATGAAACATAGGATAAACAACATAAATACAATTTAATAAAGCATAGGACAAAACAAAATAAATACAATTTAATAAAGCATATGTTAAAACAACATAAATACAATTTAATAAAGCATAAGATAAAACAACATGAATATAATTTAGTAAAGCATAAGATAAAACAACATGAATACAATTTAATAAAGCATAGGATAAAACAACATAAATACAATTTAATAAAGCATATGTTAAAACAACATAAATACAATTTAATAAAGCATAAGATAAAACAACATGAATATAATTTAGTAAAGCATAAGATAAAACAACATGAATACAATTTAATAAAGCATAGGATAAAACAACATAAATAAAATTTAATAAAGCATAAGATAAAACAACATACATACAATTTAATAAAGCATAGGATAAAACAACATAAATAAAATTTAATAAAGCATAGGTTAAAACAACATAAATACAATTTAATAAAGCATAGGATAAAACAACATAAATACAATTTAATAAAGCATAGGATAAAACAACATAAATACAATTTTATAAAGCATAGGATAAAACAACATAAATACAATTTAATAAAGCATAGGTTAAAACAACATAAATACAATTTAATAAAGCATAGGATAAAACAACATAAATTCAATTTAATAAAGCATAGGATAAAACAACATAAATACAATTTAATAAAGCATACGTTAAAACAACATAAATACAATTAAATAAAGCATAGGATAAAACAACATAAATACAATTTTATAAAGCATAGGTTAAAACAACATAAATACAATTTTATAAAGCATAGGATAAAACAACATAAATACAATTTAATAAAGCATAGGTTAAAACAACATAAATACAATTTAATAAAGCATAGGATAAAACAACATAAATTCAATTTAATAAAGCATAGGATAAAACAACATAAATACAATTTAATAAAGCATAGGATAAAACAACATAAATACAATTTAATAAAGCATAGGATAAAACAACATAAATACAATTTAATAAAGCATAGGCTAAAACTACATAAATACAATTTAATAAAGCATAGGATAAAACAACATAAATACAATTTAATAAATCATAGGATAAAACAACATAAATACAATTTAATAAAGCATAGGATAAAACAACATAAATACAATTTAATAAAGCATACGTTAAAACAACATAAATACAATTTAATAAAGCATAGGATAAAACAACATAAATACAATTTAATAAAGCATACGTTAAAACAACATAAATACAATTAAATAAAGCATAGGATAAAACAACATAAATACAATTTTATAAAGCATAGGCTAAAACTACATAAATACAATTTAATAAAGCATAGGATAAAACAACATAAATACAATTTAATAAAGCATAGGATAAAACAACATAAATACAATTTAATAAAGCATAGGATAAAACAACATAAATACAATTTAATAAAACATACGTTAAAACAACATAAATACAATTAAATAAAGCATAGGATAAAACAACATAAATACAATTTTATAAAGCATAGGATAAAACAACATAAATACAATTTAATAAAGCATAGGTTAAAACATCATAAATACAATTTAATAAAGCATAGGATAAAACAACATAAATTCAATTTAATAAAGCATAGGATAAAACAACATAAATACAATTTAATAAAGCATACATTAAAACAACATAAATACAATTAAATAAAGCATAGGATAAAACAACATAAATACAATTTTATAAAGCATAGGTTAAAACAACATAAATACAATTTTATAAAGCATAGGATAAAACAACATAAATACAATTTAATAAAGCATAGGATAAAACAACATAAATACTTTTTAATAAAGCATAGGATAAAACAACATAAATACAATTTAATAAAGCATACATTAAAACAACATAAATACAATTAAATAAAGCATAGGATAAAACAACATAAATACAATTTTATGAAGCATAGGTTAAAACAACATAAATACAATTTAATAAAGCATAGGATAAAACAACATAAATACTTTTTAATAAAGCATAGGATAAAACCACATAAATACAATTTAATAAAGCATAGGATAAAACAACATAAATACAATTTAATAAAGCATAGGTTAAAACAACATAAATACAAATAAATAAAGCATAGGGTAAAACAACATAAATACAATTTAATAAAGCATAGGTTAAAACAACATAAATACAATTTTATAAAGCATAGGATAAAACAACATAAATACAATTTAATAAAGCATAGGTTAAAACAACATAAATACAATTTAATAAAGCATAGGATAAAACAACATAAATTCAATTTAATAAAGCATAGGATAAAACAACATAAATACAATTTAATAAAGCATAGGATAAAACAACATAAATAAAATTTAATAACGCATAGGATAAAACAACATAAATAAAATTTAATAAAGCATAGGATAAAACAACATAAATACAATTTAATAAAGCATAGGATAAAACAACATAAATACAATTTAATAAAGCATACGTTAAAACAACATAAATACAATTAAATAAAGCATAGGGTAAACAACATAAATACAATTTAATAAAGCATAGTTTAAAACAACATAAATACAATTTTATAAAGCATAGGATAAAACAACATGAATACAATTTAATAAAGCATAGGTTAAAACAACATAAATACAATTTAATAAAGCATAGGATAAAACAACATAAATAAAATTTAATAAAGCATAGGTTAAAACAACATAAATACAATTTAATAAAGCATAGGATAAAACAACATAAATACTTTTTAATAAAGCATAGGATAAAACAACATAAATACAATTAAATAAAGCATAGGATAAAACAACATAAATACAATTTAATAAAGCATAGGGTAAAACAACATAAATACAATTTTATAAAGCATAGGATAAAACAACATAAATACAATTTAATAAAGCATAGGTTAAAACAACATAAATACAATTTAATAAAGCATAGGATAAAACAACATAAATTCAATTTAATAAAGCATAGGATAAAACCACATAAATACAATTTAATAAAGCACAGGGTAAAACAACATAAATACAATTTAATAAAGCATAGGATAAAACAACATAAATACAATTTAATAAAGCATAGGATAAAACAACATAAATACAATTTAATAAAGCATAGGATAAAACAACATAAATACAATTTAATAAAGCATACGTTAAAACAAAATAAATACAATTAAATAAAGCATAGGGTAAAACAACATAAATACAATTTAATAAAGCATAGGTTAAAACAACATAAATACAATTTTATAAAGCATAGGATAAAACAACATAAATTCAGTTTAATAAAGCATAGGATAAAACAACATAAATACAAGTTAATAAAGCATAGGATAAAACAACATAAATAAAATTTAATAAAGCATAGGATAAAACAACATAAATACAATTTAATAAAGCATAGGTTAAAACAACATAAATACAATTTAATAAAGCATAGGATAAAACAACATAAATTCAATTTAATAAAGCATAGGATAAAACAACATAAATACAATTTAATAAAGCATAGGATAAAACAACATAAATACAATTTAATAAAGCATAGGATAAAACAACATAAATACAATTTAATAAAGCATAGGCTAAAACTACATAAATACAATTTAATAAAGCATAGGATAAAACAACATAAATACAATTTAATAAATCATAGGATAAAACAACATAAATACAATTTAATAAAGCATAGGATAAAACAACATAAATACAATTTAATAAAGCATACGTTAAAACAACATAAATACAATTTAATAAAGCATAGGATAAAACAACATAAATACAATTTAATAAAGCATACGTTAAAACAACATGAATACAATTAAATAAAGCATAGGATAAAACAACATAAATACAATTTTATAAAGCATAGGCTAAAACTACATAAATACAATTTAATAAAGCATAGGATAAAACAACATAAATACAATTTAATAAAGCATAGGATAAAACAACATAAATACAATTTAATAAAGCATAGGATAAAACAACATAAATACAATTTAATAAAACATACGTTAAAACAACATAAATACAATTAAATAAAGCATAGGATAAAACAACATAAATACAATTTAATAAAGCATAGGATAAAACAACATAAATAAAATTTAATAAAGCATAGGTTAAAACAACATAAATACAATTTAATAAAGCATAGGATAAAACAACATAAATATAATTTAATGAAACATAGGATAAACAACATAAATACAATTTAATAAAGCATAGGACAAAACAAAATAAATACAATTTAATAAAGCATATGTTAAAACAACATAAATACAATTTAATAAAGCATAGGATAAAACAACATAAATACAATTTAATAAAGCATAGGATAAAACAACATAAATACAATTTAATAAAACATAGGATAAAACAACATAAATAAAATTTAATAAAGCATAGGATAAAACAACATAAATAAAATTTAATAAAGCATAGGTTAAAACAACATAAATACAATTTAATAAAGCATAGGATAAAACAACATAAATTCAATTTAATAAAGCATAGGATAAAACAACATAAATACTTTTTAATAAAGCATAGGATAAAACCACATAAATACAATTTAATAAAGCATAGGTTAAAACAACATAAATACAATTTTATAAAGCATAGGATAAAACAACATAAATACAATTTAATAAAGCATAGGTTAAAACAACATAAATACAATTTAATAAAGCATAGGATAAAACAACATAAATACAATTTAATAAAGCATAGGATAAAACAACATAAATACAATTTAATAAAACATAGGATAAAACAACATAAATAAAATTTAATAAAGCATAGGATAAAACAACATAAATAAAATTTAATAAAGCATAGGTTAAAACAACATAAATACAATTTAATAAAGCATAGGATAAAACAACATAAATTCAATTTAATAAAGCATAGGATAAAACAACATAAATACAATTTAATAAAGCATAGGATAAAACAACATAAATAAAATTTAATAAAGCATAGGTTAAAACAACATAAATACAATTTAATAAAGCATAGGATAAAACAACATAAATACTTTTTAATAAAGCATAGGATAAAACCACATAAATACAATTTAATAAAGCATAGGATAAAACAACATAAATACAATTTAATAAAGCATAGGATAAAACAACATAAATACAATTTAAGAAAGCATACGTTAAAACAACATAAATACAATTAAATAAAGCATAGGGTAAACAACATAAATACAATTTAATAAAGCATAGGTTAAAACAGCATAAATACAATTTTATAAAGCATAGGATAAAACAACATAAATACAATTTAATAAAGCATAGGTTAAAACAACATAAATACAATTTAATAAAGCATAGGATAAAACAACATAAATTCAATTTAATAAAGCATAGGATAAAACAACATAAATACAATTTAATAAAGCATAGGATAAAACAACATAAATAAAATTTAATAAAGCATAGGTTAAAACAACATAAATACAATTTAATAAAGCATAGGATAAAACAACATAAATACAATTTAATAAAGCATAGGATAAAACAACATAAATACTTTTTAATAAAGCATAGGGTAAAACCACATAAATACAATTTAATAAAGCACAGGATAAAACAACATAAATACAATTTAATAAAGCATAGGATAAAACAACATAAATACAATTTAATAAAGCATAGGATAAAACAACATAAATACAATTTAATAAAGCATAGGATAAAACAACATAAATACAATTTAATAAAGCATACGTTAAAACAACATAAATACAATTAAATAAAGCATAGGGTAAACAACATAAATACAATTTAATAAAGCATAGGTTAAAACAACATAAATACAATTTTATAAAGCATAGGATAAAACAACATAAATACAATTTAATAAAGCATAGGTTAAAACAACATAAATACAATTTAATAAAGCATAGGATAAAACAACATAAATTCAATTTAATAAAGCATAGGATAAAACAACATAAATACAATTTAATAAAGCATAGGATAAAACAACATAAATACAATTTAATAAAGCATAGGATAAAACAACATAAATATAATTTAATGAAACATAGGATAAACAACATAAATACAATTTAATAAAGCATAGGACAAAACAAAATAAATACAATTTAATAAAGCATATGTTAAAACAACATAAATACAATTTAATAAAGCATAAGATAAAACAACATGAATATAATTTAGTAAAGCATAAGATAAAACAACATGAATACAATTTAATAAAGCATAGGATAAAACAACATAAATACAATTTAATAAAGCATATGTTAAAACAACATAAATACAATTTAATAAAGCATAAGATAAA
This sequence comes from Phyllobates terribilis, assembly GCF_046119375.1. NCBI lineage: Eukaryota > Metazoa > Chordata > Amphibia > Anura > Dendrobatidae > Phyllobates > Phyllobates terribilis. The sequence continues at coordinate 4,539,856 of NW_027362778.1, forward strand.
ACAACATGAATATAATTTAGTAAAGCATAAGATAAAACAACATGAATACAATTTAATAAAGCATAGGATAAAACAACATAAATAAAATTTAATAAAGCATAAGATAAAACAACATACATTCAATTTAATAAAGCATAGGATAAAACAACATAAATAAAATTTAATAAAGCATAGGTTAAAACAACATAAATACAATTTAATAAAGCATAGGATAAAACAACATAAATACAATTTAATAAAGCATAGGATAAAACAACATAAATACAATTTTATAAAGCATAGGATAAAACAACATAAATACAATTTAATAAAGCATAGGTTAAAACAACATAAATACAATTTAATAAAGCATAGGATAAAACAACATAAATTCAATTTAATAAAGCATAGGATAAAACAACATAAATACAATTTAATAAAGCATACGTTAAAACAACATAAATACAATTAAATAAAGCATAGGATAAAACAACATAAATACAATTTTATAAAGCATAGGTTAAAACAACATAAATACAATTTTATAAAGCATAGGATAAAACAACATAAATACAATTTAATAAAGCATAGGTTAAAACAACATAAATACAATTTAATAAAGCATAGGATAAAACAACATAAATTCAATTTAATAAAGCATAGGATAAAACAACATAAATACAATTTAATAAAGCATAGGATAAAACAACATAAATACAATTTAATAAAGCATAGGATAAAACAACATAAATACAATTTAATAAAGCATAGGCTAAAACTACATAAATACAATTTAATAAAGCATAGGATAAAACAACATAAATACAATTTAATAAATCATAGGATAAAACAACATAAATACAATTTAATAAAGCATAGGATAAAACAACATAAATACAATTTAATAAAGCATACGTTAAAACAACATAAATACAATTTAATAAAGCATAGGATAAAACAACATAAATACAATTTAATAAAGCATACGTTAAAACAACATAAATACAATTAAATAAAGCATAGGATAAAACAACATAAATACAATTTTATAAAGCATAGGCTAAAACTACATAAATACAATTTAATAAAGCATAGGATAAAACAACATAAATACAATTTAATAAAGCATAGGATAAAACAACATAAATACAATTTAATAAAGCATACGTTAAAACAACATAAATACAAATAAATAAAGCATAGGGTAAAACAACATAAATACAATTTAATAAAGCATAGGTTAAAACAACATAAATACAATTTTATAAAGCATAGGATAAAACAACATAAATACAATTTAATAAAGCATAGGTTAAAACAACATAAATACAATTTAATAAAGCATAGGATAAAACAACATAAATTCAATTTAATAAAGCATAGGATAAAACAACATAAATAAAATTTAATAACGCATAGGATAAAACAACATAAATAAAATTTAATAAAGCATAGGATAAAACAACATAAATACAATTTAATAAAGCATAGGATAAAACAACATAAATACAATTTAATAAAGCATACGTTAAAACAACATAAATACAATTAAATAAAGCATAGGGTAAACAACATAAATACAATTTAATAAAGCATAGTTTAAAACAACATAAATACAATTTTATAAAGCATAGGATAAAACAACATGAATACAATTTAATAAAGCATAGGTTAAAACAACATAAATACAATTTATTAAAGCATAGGATAAAACAACATAAATAAAATTTAATAAAGCATAGGTTAAAACAACATAAATACAATTTAATAAAGCATAGGATAAAACAACATAAATACTTTTTAATAAAGCATAGGATAAAACAACATAAATACAATTAAATAAAGCATAGGATAAAACAACATAAATACAATTTAATAAAGCATAGGGTAAAACAACATAAATACAATTTTATAAAGCATAGGATAAAACAACATAAATACAATTTAATAAAGCATAGGTTAAAACAACATAAATACAATTTAATAAAGCATAGGTTAAAACAACATAAATACAATTTAATAAAGCATAGGATAAAACAACATAAATACAATTTAATAAAGCATAGGATAAAACAACATAAATACAATTTTATAAAGCATAGGATAAAACAACATAAATACAATTTAATAAAGCATAGGTTAAAACAACATAAATACAATTTAATAAAGCATAGGATAAAACAACATAAATTCAATTTAATAAAGCATAGGATAAAACAACATAAATACAATTTAATAAAGCATACGTTAAAACAACATAAATACAATTAAATAAAGCATAGGATAAAACAACATAAATACAATTTTATAAAGCATAGGTTAAAACAACATAAATACAATTTTATAAAGCATAGGATAAAACAACATAAATACAATTTAATAAAGCATAGGTTAAAACAACATAAATACAATTTAATAAAGCATAGGATAAAACAACATAAATTCAATTTAATAAAGCATAGGATAAAACAACATAAATACAATTTAATAAAGCATAGGATAAAACAACATAAATACAATTTAATAAAGCATAGGATAAAACAACATAAATACAATTTAATAAAGCATAGGCTAAAACTACATAAATACAATTTAATAAAGCATAGGATAAAACAACATAAATACAATTTAATAAATCATAGGATAAAACAACATAAATACAATTTAATAAAGCATAGGATAAAACAACATAAATACAATTTAATAAAGCATACGTTAAAACAACATAAATACAATTTAATAAAGCATAGGATAAAACAACATAAATACAATTTAATAAAGCATACGTTAAAACAACATAAATACAATTAAATAAAGCATAGGATAAAACAACATAAATACAATTTTATAAAGCATAGGCTAAAACTACATAAATACAATTTAATAAAGCATAGGATAAAACAACATAAATACAATTTAATAAAGCATAGGATAAAACAACATAAATACAATTTAATAAAGCATACGTTAAAACAACATAAATACAAATAAATAAAGCATAGGATAAAACAACATAAATTCAATTTAATAAAGCATAGGATAAAACAACATAAATAAAATTTAATAAAGCATAGGTTAAAACAACATAAATACAATTTAATAAAGCATAGGATAAAACAACATAAATACTTTTTAATAAAGCATAGGATAAAACAACATAAATACAATTAAATAAAGCATAGGATAAAACAACATAAATACAATTTAATAAAGCATAGGGTAAAACAACATAAATACAATTTTATAAAGCATAGGATAAAACAACATAAATACAATTTAATAAAGCATAGGTTAAAACAACATAAATACAATTTAAGAAAGCATAGGTTAAAACAACATAAATACAATTTTATAAAGCATAGGATAAAACAACATAAATACAATTTAATAAAGCATAGGTTAAAACAACATAAATACAATTTAATAAAGCATAGGATAAAACAACATAAATTCAATTTAATAAAGCATAGGATAAAACAACATAAATAAAATTTAATAACGCATAGGATAAAACAACATAAATAAAATTTAATAAAGCATAGGATAAAACAACATAAATACAATTTAATAAAGCATAGGATAAAACAACATAAATACAATTTAATAAAGCATACGTTAAAACAACATAAATACAATTAAATAAAGCATAGGGTAAACAACATAAATACAATTTAATAAAGCATAGTTTAAAACAACATAAATACAATTTTATAAAGCATAGGATAAAACAACATGAATACAATTTAATAAAGCATAGGTTAAAACAACATAAATACAATTTAATAAAGCATAGGATAAAACAACATAAATAAAATTTAATAAAGCATAGGTTAAAACAACATAAATACAATTTAATAAAGCATAGGATAAAACAACATAAATACTTTTTAATAAAGCATAGGATAAAACAACATAAATACAATTAAATAAAGCATAGGATAAAACAACATAAATACAATTTAATAAAGCATAGGGTAAAACAACATAAATACAATTTTATAAAGCATAGGATAAAACAACATAAATACAATTTAATAAAGCATAGGTTAAAACAACATAAATACAATTTAATAAAGCATAGGATAAAACAACATAAATTCAATTTAATAAAGCATAGGATAAAACCACATAAATACAATTTAATAAAGCACAGGGTAAAACAACATAAATACAATTTAATAAAGCATAGGATAAAACAACATAAATACAATTTAATAAAGCATAGGATAAAACAACATAAATACAATTTAATAAAGCATAGGATAAAACAACATAAATACAATTTAATAAAGCATACGTTAAAACAAAATAAATACAATTAAATAAAGCATAGGGTAAAACAACATAAATACAATTTAATAAAGCATAGGTTAAAACAACATAAATACAATTTTATAAAGCATAGGATAAAACAACATAAATTCAGTTTAATAAAGCATAGGATAAAACAACATAAATACAATTTAATAAAGCATAGGATAAAACAACATAAATAAAATTTAATAAAGCATAGGATAAAACAACATAAATACAATTTAATAAAGCATAGGTTAAAGCAACATAAATACAATTTAATAAAGCATAGGATAAAACAACATAAATTCAATTTAATAAAGCATAGGATAAAACAACATAAATACAATTTAATAAAGCATAGGATAAAACAACATAAATACAATTTAATAAAGCATAGGATAAAACAACATAAATACAATTTAATAAAGCATAGGCTAAAACTACATAAATACAATTTAATAAAGCATAGGATAAAACAACATAAATACAATTTAATAAATCATAGGATAAAACAACATAAATACAATTTAATAAAGCATAGGATAAAACAACATAAATACAATTTAATAAAGCATACGTTAAAACAACATAAATACAATTTAATAAAGCATAGGATAAAACAACATAAATACAATTTAATAAAGCATACGTTAAAACAACATAAATACAATTAAATAAAGCATAGGATAAAACAACATAAATACAATTTTATAAAGCATAGGCTAAAACTACATAAATACAATTTAATAAAGCATAGGATAAAACAACATAAATACAATTTAATAAAGCATAGGATAAAACAACATAAATACAATTTAATAAAGCATAGGATAAAACAACATAAATACAATTTAATAAAACATACGTTAAAACAACATAAATACAATTAAATAAAGCATAGGATAAAACAACATAAATACAATTTTATAAAGCATAGGATAAAACAACATAAATACAATTTAATAAAGCATAGGTTAAAACATCATAAATACAATTTAATAAAGCATAGGATAAAACAACATAAATTCAATTTAATAAATCATAGGATAAAACAACATAAATACAATTTAATAAAGCATACATTAAAACAACATAAATACAATTAAATAAAGCATAGGATAAAACAACATAAATACAATTTTATAAAGCATAGGTTAAAACAACATAAATACAATTTTATAAAGCATAGGATAAAACAACATAAATACAATTTAATAAAGCATAATATAAAACAACATAAATACTTTTTAATAAAGCATAGGATAAAACAACATAAATACAATTTAATAAAGCATACATTAAAACAACATAAATACAATTAAATAAAGCATAGGATAAAACAACATAAATACAATTTTATGAAGCATAGGTTAAAACAACATAAATACAATTTAATAAAGCATAGGATAAAACAAAATAAATACTTTTTAATAAAGCATAGGATAAAACCACATAAATACAATTTAATAAAGCACAGGATAAAACAACATAAATACAATTTAATAAAGCATAGGATAAAACAACATAAATACAATTTAATTAAGCATAGGATAAAACAACATAAATACAATTTAATAAAGCATAGGATAAAACAACATAAATACAATTTAATAAAGCATACGTTAAAACAACATAAATACAAATAAATAAAGCATAGGGTAAAACAACATAAATACAATTTAATAAAGCATAGCTTAAAACAACATAAATACAATTTTATAAAGCATAGGATAAAACAACATAAATACAATTTAATAAAGCATAGGTTAAAACAACATAAATACAATTTAATAAAGCATAGGATAAAACAACATAAATTCAATTTAATAAAGCATAGGATAAAACAACATAAATACAATTTAATAAAGCATAGGATAAAACAACATAAATAAAATTTAATAACGCATAGGATAAAACAACATAAATAAAATTTAATAAAGCATAGGATAAAACAACATAAATACAATTTAATAAAGCATAGGATAAAACAACATAAATACAATTTAATAAAGCATACGTTAAAACAACATAAATACAATTAAATAAAGCATAGGGTAAACAACATAAATACAATTTAATAAAGCATAGTTTAAAACAACATAAATACAATTTTATAAAGCATAGGATAAAACAACATGAATACAATTTAATAAAGCATAGGTTAAAACAACATAAATACAATTTAATAAAGCATAGGATAAAACAACATAAATAAAATTTAATAAAGCATAGGTTAAAACAACATAAATACAATTTAATAAAGCATAGGATAAAACAACAAATACTTTTTAATAAAGCATAGGATAAAACAACATAAATACAATTAAATAAAGCATAGGATAAAACAACATAAATACAATTTAATAAAGCATAGGGTAAAACAACATAAATACAATTTTATAAAGCATAGGATAAAACAACATAAATACAATTTAATAAAGCATAGGTTAAAACAACATAAATACAATTTAATAAAGCATAGGATAAAACAACATAAATTCAATTTAATAAAGCATAGGATAAAACCACATAAATACAATTTAATAAAGCACAGGGTAAAACAACATAAATACAATTTAATAAAGCATAGGATAAAACAACATAAATACAATTTAATAAAGCATAGGATAAAACAACATAAATACAATTTAATAAAGCATAGGATAAAACAACATAAATACAATTTAATAAAGCATACGTTAAAACAAAATAAATACAATTAAATAAAGCATAGGGTAAAACAACATAAATACAATTTAATAAAGCATAGGTTAAAACAACATAAATACAATTTTATAAAGCATAGGATAAAACAACATAAATTCAGTTTAATAAAGCATAGGATAAAACAACATAAATACATTTTAATAAAGCATAGGATAAAAAAACATAAATAAAATTTAATAAAGCATAGGATAAAACAACATAAATAAAATTTAATAAAGCATAGAATAAAACAACGTAAATACAATTTAATAAAGCATAGGATAAAACAACATAAATACAATTTAATAAAGCATAGGATAAAACAACATAAATACAATTTAATAAAGCATAGGATAAAACAACATAAATACAATTTAATAAAGCATAGGATAAAACAACATAAATACAATTTATAAAGCATAGGATAAAACAACATAAATACAATTTAATAAAGCATAGGATAAAACAACATAAATAAAATTTAATAAAGCATAGGTTAAAACAACATAAATACAATTTAATAAAGCATAGGATAAAACAACATAAATTCAATTTAATAAAGCATAGGATAAAACAACATAAATACAATTTAATAAAGCATAGGATAAAACAACATAAATAAAATTTAATAAAGCATAGGTTAAAACAACATAAATACAATTTAATAAAGCATAGGATTAAACAACATAAATACAATTTAATAAAGCATAGGATAAAACAACATAAATACTTTTTAATAAAGCATAGGATAAAACCACATAAATACAATTTAATAAAGCACAGGGTAAAACAACATAAATACAATTTAATAAAGCATAGGATAAAACAACATAAATACAATTTAATAAAGCATAGGATAAAACAACATAAATACAATTTAATAAAGCATAGGATAAAACAACATAAATACAATTTAATAAAGCATAGGATAAAACAACATAAATACAATTTAATAAAGCATAGGATAAAACCACATAAATACAATTTAATAAAGCATAGAATAAAACAACATAAATACAATTTAATAAAGCATAGGACAAAACAACATAAATACAATTTAATAAAGCATAGGATAAAACAACATAAATACAATTTAATGAATCATAGGATAAACAACATAAATACAATTTAATAAAGCATAGGACAAAACAACATAAATACAATTTAATAAAGCATATGTTAAAACAACATAAATACAATTTAATAAAGCATAGGACAAAACAACATAAATACATTTTAATAAAGCATATGTTAAAACAACATAAATACAATTTATTAAAGCATAAGATAAAACAACATGAATATAATTTAGTAAAGCATAAGATAAAACAACATGAATACCATTTAATAAAGCATAGGTTAAAACAACATAAATACAATTTAAGAAAGCATAGGATAAAACTACATAAATACATTTAAATAAAGCATAGGATAAAACAACATAAATACAATTTAATAAAGCATAGGTTAAAACAACATAAATACAATTTAATAAAGCATAGGACAAAACAACATAAATACAATTTAATAAAGCATAGGATAAAACAACATAAATACAATTTATAAAGCATAGGATAAAACAACATAAATACAATTTAATAAAGCATAGGATAAAACAACATAAATACAATTTAATAAAGCATAAGATAAAACAACATGAATATAATTTAGTAAAGCATAAGATAAAACAACATGAATACAATTTAATAAAGCATAGGTTAAAACAACATAAATACAATTTAAGAAAGCATAGGATAAAACTACATAAATACATTTTAATAAAGCATAGGATAAAACAACATAAATACAATTTAATAAAGCATAGGTTAAAACAACATAAATACGATTTAATAAAGCATAGGACAAAACAACATAAATACAATTTTGTAAAGCATAGGATAAAACAACATAAATACAATTTATAAAGCATAGGATAAAACAACATAAATACAATTTAATAAAGCATAGGATAAAACAACATAAATACAATTTAATAAAGCATAGGATAAAACAACATAAATACAATTTAATAAAGCATAGGTTAAAACAACATAAATACAATTTAATAAAGCATAGGATAAAACAACATAAATTCAATTTAATAAAGCATAGGATAAAACAACATAAATACAATTTAATAAAGCATAGGATAAAACAACATAAATAAAATTTAATAACGCATAGGATAAAACAACATAAATAAAATTTAATAAAGCATAGGATAAAACAACATAAATACAATTTAATAAAGCATAGGATAAAACAACATAAATACAATTTAATAAAGCATACGTTAAAACAACATAAATACAATTAAATAAAGCATAGGGTAAACAACATAAATACAATTTAATAAAGCATAGTTTAAAACAACATAAATACAATTTTATAAAGCATAGGATAAAACAACATGAATACAATTTAATAAAGCATAGGTTAAAACAACATAAATACAATTTAATAAAGCATAGGATAAAACAACATAAATAAAATTTAATAAAGCATAGGTTAAAACAACATAAATACAATTTAATAAAGCATAGGATAAAACAACATAAATACTTTTTAATAAAGCATAGGATAAAACAACATAAATACAATTAAATAAAGCATAGGATAAAACAACATAAATACAATTTAATAAAGCATAGGGTAAAACAACATAAATACAATTTTATAAAGCATAGGATAAAACAACATAAATACAATTTAATAAAGCATAGGTTAAAACAACATAAATACAATTTAATAAAGCATAGGATAAAACAACATAAATTCAATTTAATAAAGCATAGGATAAAACCACATAAATACAATTTAATAAAGCACAGGGTAAAACAACATAAATACAATTTAATAAAGCATAGGATAAAACAACATAAATACAATTTAATAAAGCATAGGATAAAACAACATAAATACAATTTAATAAAGCATAGGATAAAACAACATAAATACAATTTAATAAAGCATACGTTAAAACAAAATAAATACAATTAAATAAAGCATAGGGTAAAACAACATAAATACAATTTAATAAAGCATAGGTTAAAACAACATAAATACAATTTTATAAAGCATAGGATAAAACAACATAAATTCAGTTTAATAAAGCATAGGATAAAACAACATAAATACAAGTTAATAAAGCATAGGATAAAACAACATAAATAAAATTTAATAAAGCATAGGATAAAACAACATAAATAAAATTTAATAAAGCATAGGATAAAACAACATAAATACAATTTAATAAAGCATAGGATAAAACAACATAAATACAATTTAATAAAGCATACGTTAAAACAACATAAATACAATTAAATAAAGCATAGGGTAAACAACATAAATACAATTTAATAAAGCATAGTTTAAAACAACATAAATACAATTTTATAAAGCATAGGATAAAACAACATGAATACAATTTAATAAAGCATAGGTTAAAACAACATAAATACAATTTAATAAAGCATAGGATAAAACAACATAAATAAAATTTAATAAAGCATAGGTTAAAACAACATAAATACAATTTAATAAAGCATAGGATAAAACAACAAATACTTTTTAATAAAGCATAGGATAAAACAACATAAATACAATTAAATAAAGCATAGGATAAAACAACATAAATACAATTTAATAAAGCATAGGGTAAAACAACATAAATACAATTTTATAAAGCATAGGATAAAACAACATAAATACAATTTAATAAAGCATAGGTTAAAACAACATAAATACAATTTAATAAAGCATAGGATAAAACAACATAAATTCAATTTAATAAAGCATAGGATAAAACCACATAAATACAATTTAATAAAGCACAGGGTAAAACAACATAAATACAATTTAATAAAGCATAGGATAAAACAACATAAATACAATTTAATAAAGCATAGGATAAAACAACATAAATACAATTTAATAAAGCATAGGATAAAACAACATAAATACAATTTAATAAAGCATACGTTAAAACAAAATAAATACAATTAAATAAAGCATAGGGTAAAACAACATAAATACAATTTAATAAAGCATAGGTTAAAACAACATAAATACAATTTTATAAAGCATAGGATAAAACAACATAAATTCAGTTTAATAAAGCATAGGATAAAACAACATAAATACATTTTAATAAAGCATAGGATAAAAAAACATAAATAAAATTTAATAAAGCATAGGATAAAACAACATAAATAAAATTTAATAAAGCATAGAATAAAACAACGTAAATACAATTTAATAAAGCATAGGATAAAACAACATAAATACAATTTAATAAAGCATAGGATAAAACAACATAAATACAATTTAATAAAGCATAGGATAAAACAACATAAATACAATTTAATAAAGCATAGGATAAAACAACATAAATACAATTTATAAAGCATAGGATAAAACAACATAAATACAATTTAATAAAGCATAGGATAAAACAACATAAATAAAATTTAATAAAGCATAGGTTAAAACAACATAAATACAATTTAATAAAGCATAGGATAAAACAACATAAATTCAATTTAATAAAGCATAGGATAAAACAACATAAATACAATTTAATAAAGCATAGGATAAAACAACATAAATAAAATTTAATAAAGCATAGGTTAAAACAACATAAATACAATTTAATAAAGCATAGGATTAAACAACATAAATACAATTTAATAAAGCATAGGATAAAACAACATAAATACTTTTTAATAAAGCATAGGATAAAACCACATAAATACAATTTAATAAAGCACAGGGTAAAACAACATAAATACAATTTAATAAAGCATAGGATAAAACAACATAAATACAATTTAATAAAGCATAGGATAAAACAACATAAATACAATTTAATAAAGCATAGGATAAAACAACATAAATACAATTTAATAAAGCATAGGATAAAACAACATAAATACAATTTAATAAAGCATAGGATAAAACCACATAAATACAATTTAATAAAGCATAGAATAAAACAACATAAATACAATTTAATAAAGCATAGGACAAAACAACATAAATACAATTTAATAAAGCATAGGATAAAACAACATAAATACAATTTAATGAATCATAGGATAAACAACATAAATACAATTTAATAAAGCATAGGACAAAACAACATAAATACAATTTAATAAAGCATATGTTAAAACAACATAAATACAATTTAATAAAGCATAGGACAAAACAACATAAATACATTTTAATAAAGCATATGTTAAAACAACATAAATACAATTTATTAAAGCATAAGATAAAACAACATGAATATAATTTAGTAAAGCATAAGATAAAACAACATGAATACCATTTAATAAAGCATAGGTTAAAACAACATAAATACAATTTAAGAAAGCATAGGATAAAACTACATAAATACATTTAAATAAAGCATAGGATAAAACAACATAAATACAATTTAATAAAGCATAGGTTAAAACAACATAAATACAATTTAATAAAGCATAGGACAAAACAACATAAATACAATTTAATAAAGCATAGGATAAAACAACATAAATACAATTTATAAAGCATAGGATAAAACAACATAAATACAATTTAATAAAGCATAGGATAAAACAACATAAATACAATTTAATAAAGCATAAGATAAAACAACATGAATATAATTTAGTAAAGCATAAGATAAAACAACATGAATACAATTTAATAAAGCATAGGTTAAAACAACATAAATACAATTTAAGAAAGCATAGGATAAAACTACATAAATACATTTTAATAAAGCATAGGATAAAACAACATAAATACAATTTAATAAAGCATAGGTTAAAACAACATAAATACGATTTAATAAAGCATAGGACAAAACAACATAAATACAATTTTGTAAAGCATAGGATAAAACAACATAAATACAATTTATAAAGCATAGGATAAAACAACATAAATACAATTTAATAAAGCATAGGATAAAACAACATAAATACAATTTAATAAAGCATAGGATAAAACAACATAAATACAATTTAATAAAGCATAGGTTAAAACAACATAAATACAATTTAATAAAGCATAGGATAAAACAACATAAATTCAATTTAATAAAGCATAGGATAAAACAACATAAATACAATTTAATAAAGCATAGGATAAAACAACATAAATAAAATTTAATAACGCATAGGATAAAACAACATAAATAAAATTTAATAAAGCATAGGATAAAACAACATAAATACAATTTAATAAAGCATAGGATAAAACAACATAAATACAATTTAATAAAGCATACGTTAAAACAACATAAATACAATTAAATAAAGCATAGGGTAAACAACATAAATACAATTTAATAAAGCATAGTTTAAAACAACATAAATACAATTTTATAAAGCATAGGATAAAACAACATGAATACAATTTAATAAAGCATAGGTTAAAACAACATAAATACAATTTAATAAAGCATAGGATAAAACAACATAAATAAAATTTAATAAAGCATAGGTTAAAACAACATAAATACAATTTAATAAAGCATAGGATAAAACAACATAAATACTTTTTAATAAAGCATAGGATAAAACAACATAAATACAATTAAATAAAGCATAGGATAAAACAACATAAATACAATTTAATAAAGCATAGGGTAAAACAACATAAATACAATTTTATAAAGCATAGGATAAAACAACATAAATACAATTTAATAAAGCATAGGTTAAAACAACATAAATACAATTTAATAAAGCATAGGATAAAACAACATAAATTCAATTTAATAAAGCATAGGATAAAACCACATAAATACAATTTAATAAAGCACAGGGTAAAACAACATAAATACAATTTAATAAAGCATAGGATAAAACAACATAAATACAATTTAATAAAGCATAGGATAAAACAACATAAATACAATTTAATAAAGCATAGGATAAAACAACATAAATACAATTTAATAAAGCATACGTTAAAACAAAATAAATACAATTAAATAAAGCATAGGGTAAAACAACATAAATACAATTTAATAAAGCATAGGTTAAAACAACATAAATACAATTTTATAAAGCATAGGATAAAACAACATAAATTCAGTTTAATAAAGCATAGGATAAAACAACATAAATACAATTTAATAAAGCATAGGATAAAACAACATAAATAAAATTTAATAAAGCATAGCATAAAACAACATAAATAAAATTTAATAAAGCATAGAATAAAACAACGTAAATACAATTTAATAAAGCATAGGATAAAACAACATAAATACAATTTAATAAAGCATAGGATAAAACAACATAAATACAATTTAATAAAGCATAGGATAAAACAACATAAATACAATTTAATAAAGCATAGGATAAAACAACATAAATACAATTTATAAAGCATAGGATAAAACAACATAAATACAATTTAATAAAGCATAGGATAAAACAACATAAATAAAATTTAATAAAGCATAGGTTAAAACAACATAAATACAATTTAATAAAGCATAGGATAAAACAACATAAATTCAATTTAATAAAGCATAGGATAAAACAACATAAATACAATTTAATAAAGCATAGGATAAAACAACATAAATAAAATTTAATAAAGCATAGGTTAAAACAACATAAATACAATTTAATAAAGCATAGGATTAAACAACATAAATACAATTTAATAAAGCATAGGATAAAACAACATAAATACTTTTTAATAAAGCATAGGATAAAACCACATAAATACAATTTAATAAAGCACAGGGTAAAACAACATAAATACAATTTAATAAAGCATAGGATAAAACAACATAAATACAATTTAATAAAGCATAGGATAAAACAACATAAATACAATTTAATAAAGCATAGGATAAAACAACATAAATACAATTTAATAAAGCATAGGATAAAACAACATAAATACAATTTAATAAAGCATAGGATAAAACCACATAAATACAATTTAATAAAGCATAGAATAAAACAACATAAATACAATTTAATAAAGCATAGGACAAAACAACATAAATACAATTTAATAAAGCATAGGATAAAACAACATAAATACAATTTAATGAATCATAGGATAAACAACATAAATACAATTTAATAAAGCATAGGACAAAACAACATAAATACAATTTAATAAAGCATATGTTAAAACAACATAAATACAATTTAATAAAGCATAGGACAAAACAACATAAATACATTTTAATAAAGCATATGTTAAAACAACATAAATACAATTTAATAAAGCATAGGACAAAACAACATAAATACAATTTAATAAAGCATATGTTAAAACAACATAAATACAATTTATTAAAGCATAAGATAAAACAACATGAATATAATTTAGTAAAGCATAAGATAAAACAACATGAATACAATTTAATAAAGCATAGGTTAAAACAACATAAATACAATTTAAGAAAGCATAGGATAAAACTACATAAATACATTTAAATAAAGCATAGGATAAAACAACATAAATACAATTTAATAAAGCATAGGTTAAAACAACATAAATACAATTTAATAAAGCATAGGACAAAACAACATAAATACAATTTAATAAAGCATAGGATAAAACAACATAAATACAATTTATAAAGCATAGGATAAAACAACATAAATACAATTTAATAAAGCATAGGATAAAACAACATAAATACAATTTAATAAAGCATAAGATAAAACAACATGAATATAATTTAGTAAAGCATAAGATAAAACAACATGAATACAATTTAATAAAGCATAGGTTAAAACAACATAAATACAATTTAAGAAAGCATAGGATAAAACTACATAAATACATTTTAATAAAGCATAGGATAAAACAACATAAATACAATTTAATAAAGCATAGGTTAAAACAACATAAATACGATTTAATAAAGCATAGGACAAAACAACATAAATACAATTTTGTAAAGCATAGGATAAAACAACATAAATACAATTTATAAAGCATAGGATAAAACAACATAAATACAATTTAATAAAGCATAGGATAAAACAACATAAATACAATTTAATAAAGCATAGGCTAAAACTACATAAATATAATTTAATAAAGCATAGGATAAAACAAATTAAATACAATTTAATAACGCATAGGATAAAACAACATAAATTCAATTTAATAAAGCATAGGATAAAACAACATAAATACAATTTAATAAAGCATAGGATAAAACAATATAAATACAATTTATTAAAGCATAAGATAAAACAACATGAATACAATATAATAAAGCATAGGTTAAAACAACATAAATACTATTTAATAAAGCATAGGATAAAACAACATAAATACAATTTAATAAAGCATTGGTTAAAACAACATAAATACAATTTAATAAAGCATAGGATAAAAAACATAAATACAATTTAATAAAGCATAGGATAAAACCACATAAATACAATTTAATAAAGCATAGGTTAAAACAACATAATTACAATTTAATAAAGCATAGGATAAAACAACATAAATACAATTTAAGAAAGCATAGGATAAAACAACATAAATACAATTTAATAAAGCATAAGTTAAAACAACATAAATACAATTTTAAAAAGCATAGGATAAAACAACATATATACAATTTAATATAGCATAGGACAAAACCACATAAATACAATTTAATAAAGCATAGGATAAAACAACATAAATACAATTTAATAAAGCATAGGACAAAACAACATAAATACAATTTAATAAAGCATATGTTAAAGCAACATAAATACAATTTAATAAAGCATAGGTTAAAACAACATAAATACAATTTAATAAAGCATAGGATAAAACAACATAAATACAATTTAATAAAGCATAGGATAAAACAACATAAATACAATTTAATAAAGCATAGGATAAAACAACATAAATACAATTTATAAAGCATAGGATAAAACAACATAAATACAATTTAATAAAGCATAGGATAAAACAACATAAATACAATTTAATAAAGCATAGGATAAAACAAATTAAATACAATTTAATAACGCATAGGATAAAACAACATAAATTCAATTTAATAAAGCATAGGATAAAACAACATAAATACAATTTAATAAAGCATAGGATAAAACAATATAAATACAATTTATTAAAGCATAAGATAAAACAACATGAATACAATATAATAAAGCATAGGTTAAAACAACATAAATACTATTTAATAAAGCATAAGATAAAACAACATAAATACAATTAAATAAAGCATAGGTTAAAACAACATAAATACAATTTTAAAAAGCATAGGATAAAACAACATATATACAATTTAATAGAGCAAAGGACAAAACCACATAAATACAATTTAATAAAGCATAAATAAAACAACATAAATACAATTTAATAAAGCATAGGACAAAACAACATAAATTCAATTTAATAAAGCATATGTTAAAGCAACATAAATACAATTTAATAAAGCATAGGTTAAAACAACATAAATACAATTTAATAAAGCATAGGATAAAACAACATAAATACAATTTAATAAAGCATAGTATAAAACAACTTAAATACAATTTAATAAAGCATAGGATAAAACAACATAAATACAATTTATAAAGCATAGGATAAAACAACATAAATACAATTTAATAAAGCATAGGATAAAACAACATAAATACAATTTAATAAAGCATAGGATAAAACAACATAAATACAATTTAATAAAGCATAGGATAAAACAACATAAATACAATTTAATAAAGCATAGGATAAAACAAATTAAATACAATTTAATAACGCATAGGATAAAACAACATAAATTCAATTTAATAAAGCATAGGATAAAACAACATAAATACAATTTATAAAGCATAGGATAAAACAACATAAATACAATTTAATAAAGCATAGGATAAAACAACATAAATACAATTTAATAAAGCATAGGATAAAACAAATTAAATACAATTTAATAACGCATAGGATAAAACAACATAAATTCAATTTAATAAAGCATAGGATAAAACAACATAAATACAATTTAATAAAGCATAGGATAAAACAATATAAATACAATTTATTAAAGCATAAGATAAAACAACATGAATACAATATAATAAAGCATAGGTTAAAACAACATAAATACTATTTAATAAAGCATAAGATAAAACAACATAAATACAATTAAATAAAGCATAGGTTAAAACAACATAAATACAATTTTAAAAAGCATAGGATAAAACAACATATATACAATTTAATAGAGCAAAGGACAAAACCACATAAATACAATTTAATAAAGCATAAATAAAACAACATAAATACAATTTAATAAAGCATAGGACAAAACAACATAAATTCAATTTAATAAAGCATAAGTTAAAGCAACATAAATACAATTTAATAAAGCATAGGTTAAAACAACATAAATACAATTTAATAAAGCATAGGATAAAACAACATAAATACAATTTAATAAAGCATAGTATAAAACAACTTAAATACAATTTAATAAAGCATAGGATAAAACAACATAAATACAATTTATAAAGCATAGGATAAAACAACATAAATACAATTTAATAAAGCATAGGATAAAACAACATAAATACAATTTAATAAAGCATAGGTTAAAACAACATAAATACAATTTAATAAAGCATAGGATAAAACAACATGAATACAATTTAATAAAGCATAGGTTAAAACAACATAAATACAATTTAATAAAGCATAGGATAAAACAACATAAATAAAATTCAGTAAAGCATAGGTTAAAACAACATAAATACAATTTAATAAAGCATAGGACAAAACAACATAAATACAATTTAATAAAGCATAGTTTAAAACACCATAAATACAATTTAATAAAGCATAGGATAAAACCACATAAATACAATTTAATAAAGCATAGAATAAAACAACATAAATACAATTTAATAAAGCATAGGACAAAACAACATAAATACAATTTAATAAAGCATAGGATAAAACAACATAAATACAATTTAATGAATCATAGGATAAACAACATAAATACAATTTAATAAAGCATAGGACAAAACAACATAAATACAATTTAATAAAGCATATGTTAAAACAACATAAATACAATTTAATAAAGCATAGGACAAAACCTCATAAATACATTTTAATAAAGCATATGTTAAAACAACATAAATACAATTTAATAAAGCATAGGACAAAACAACATAAATACAATTTAATAAAGCATATGTTAAAGCAACATAAATACAATTTAATAAAGCATAGGTTAAAACAACATAAATACAATTTAATAAAGCATAGGATAAAACAACATAAATACAATTTAATAAAGCATAGGATAAAACAACATAAATACAATTTAATAAAGCATAGGATAAAACAACATAAATACAATTTATAAAGCATAGGATAAAACAACATAAATACAATTTAATAAAGCATAGGATAAAACAACATAAATACAATTTAATAAAGCATAGGATAAAACAAATTAAATACAATTTAATAACGCATAGGATAAAACAACATAAATTCAATTTAATAAAGCATAGGATAAAACAACATAAATACAATTTAATAAAGCATAGGATAAAACAATATAAATACAATTTATTAAAGCATAAGATAAAACAACATGAATACAATATAATAAAGCATAGGTTAAAACAACATAAATACTATTTAATAAAGCATAGGATAAAACAACATAAATACAATTAAATAAAGCATAGGTTAAAACAACATAAATACAATTTAATAAAGCATAGGATAAAACAACATAAATACAATTTAATAAAGCATAGGATAAAACCACATAAATACAATTTAATAAAGCATAGGTTAAAACAACATAATTACAATTTAATAAAGCATAGGATAAAACAACATAAATACAATTTAATAAAGCATAGGATAAAACAACATAAATAGAATTTAATAAAGCATAAGTTAAAACAACATAAATAAAATTTTAAAAAGCATAGGATAAAACAACATATATACAATTTAATATAGCATAGGATAAAACCACATAAATACAATTTAATAAAGCATAGGTTAAAACAACATAATTACAATTTAATAAAGCATAGGATAAAACAACATGAATACAATTTAATAAAGCATAGGATAAAACAACATAAATACAATTTAATAAAGCATAGGATAAAACAACATAAATACAATTTAATAAAGCATAGGATAAAACAACATAAATATAATTTAGTAAAGCATAGGTTAAAACAACATAAATACAATTTAATAAAGCATAGGATAAAACAACATGAATACAATTTAATAAAGCATAGGTTAAAACAACATAAATACAATTTAATAAAGCATAGGATAAAACAACATAAATAAAATTCAGTAAAGCATAGGTTAAAACAACATAAATACAATTTAATAAAGCATAGGACAAAACAACATAAATACAATTTAATAAAGCATAGTTTAAAACACCATAAATACAATTTAATAAAGCATAGGATAAAACCACAGAAATACAATTTAATAAAGCATAGAATAAAACAACATAAATACAATTTAATAAAGCATAGGACAAAACAACATAAATACAATTTAATAAAGCATAGGATAAAACAACATAAATACAATTTAATGAATCATAGGATAAACAACATAAATACAATTTAATAAAGCATAGGACAAAACAACATAAATACAATTTAATAAAGCATATGTTAAAACAACATAAATACAATTTAATAAAGCATAGGACAAAACAACATAAATACATTTTAATAAAGCATATGTTAAAACAACATAAATACAATTTAATAAAGCATAGGACAAAACAACATAAATACAATTTAATAAAGCATATGTTAAAACAACATAAATACAATTTATTAAAGCATAAGATAAAACAACATGAATATAATTTAGTAAAGCATAAGATAAAACAACATGAATACAATTTAATAAAGCATAGGTTAAAACAACATAAATACAATTTAAGAAAGCATAGGATAAAACTACATAAATACATTTAAATAAAGCATAGGATAAAACAACATAAATACAATTTAATAAAGCATAGGTTAAAACAACATAAATACAATTTAATAAAGCATAGGACAAAACAACATAAATACAATTTAATAAAGCATAGGATAAAACAACATAAATACAATTTATAAAGCATAGGATAAAACAACATAAATACAATTTAATAAAGCATAGGATAAAACAACATAAATACAATTTAATAAAGCATAAGATAAAACAACATGAATATAATTTAGTAAAGCATAAGATAAAACAACATGAATACAATTTAATAAAGCATAGGATAAAACAACATAAATACAATTTAATAAAGCATAGGATAAAACAACATAAATACAATTTAATAAAGCATAGGCTAAAACTACATAAATATAATTTAATAAAGCATACGATAAAACAAATTAAATACAATTTAATAACGCATAGGATAAAACAACATAAATTCAATTTAATAAAGCATAGGATAAAACAACATAAATACAATTTAATAAAGCATAGGATAAAACAATATAAATACAATTTATTAAAGCATAAGATAAAACAACATGAATACAATATAATAAAGCATAGGTTAAAACAACATAAATACTATTTAATAAAGCATAGGAAAAAACAACATAAATACAATTTAATAAAGCATAGGTTAAAACAACATAAATACAATTTAATAAAGCATAGGATAAAACAACATAAATACAATTTAATAAAGCATAGGATAAAACCACATAAATAAAATTTAATAAAGTATAGGTTAAAACAACATAATTACAATTTAATAAAGCATAGGATAAAACAACATAAATACAATTTAATAAAGCATAGGATAAAACAACATAAATACAATTTAATAAAGCATAAGTTAAAACAACATAAATACAATTTTAAAAAGCATAGGATAAAACAACATATATACAATTTAATATAGCATAGGACAAAACCACATAAATACAATTTAATAAAGCATAGGATAAAACAACATAAATACAATTTAATAAAGCATAGGACAAAACAACATAAATACAATTTAATAAAGCATATGTTAAAGCAACATAAATACAATTTAATAAAGCATAGGTTAAAACAACATAAATACAATTTAATAAAGCATAGGATAAAACAACATAAATACAATTTAATAAAGCATAGGATAAAACAACATAAATACAATTTAATAAAGCATAGGATAAAACAACATAAATACAATTTATAAAGCATAGGATAAAACAACATAAATACAATTTAATAAAGCATAGGATAAAACAACATAAATACAATTTAATAAAGCATAGGATAAAACAAATTAAATACAATTTAATAACGCATAGGATAAAACAACATAAATTCAATTTAATAAAGCATAGGATAAAACAACATAAATACAATTTAATAAAGCATAGGATAAAACAATATAAATACAATTTATTAAAGCATAAGATAAAACAACATGAATACAATATAATAAAGCATAGGTTAAAACAACATAAATACTATTTAATAAAGCATAGGATAAAACAACATAAATACAATTTAATAAAGCATAGGTTAAAACAACATAAATACAATTTAATAAAGCATAGGATAAAACAACATAAATACAATTTAATAAAGCATAGGATAAAACCACATAAATACAATTTAATAAAGCATAGGTTAAAACAACATAATTACAATTTAATAAAGCATAGGATAAAACAACATAAATACAATTTAATAAAGCATAGGATAAAACAACATAAAAACAATTTAATAAAGCATAAGTTAAAACAACATAAATACAATTTTAAAAAGCATAGGATAAAACAACATATATACAATTTAATATAGCATAGGACAAAACCACATAAATACAATTTAATAAAGCATAGGATTAAACAACATAAATACAATTTAATAAAGCATAGGATAAAACAACATAAATACAATTTAATAAAGCATAGGATAAAACAATATAAATACAATTTATTAAAGCATAAGATAAAACAACATGAATACAATATAATAAAGCATAGGTTAAAACCACATAAATACAATTTAATAAAGCATAGGATAAAACAACATAAATACAATTTAATAAAGCATAGGACAAAACAACATAAATACAATTTAATAAAGCATATGTTAAAGCAACATAAATACAATTTAATAAAGCATAGGTTAAAACAACATAAATACAATTTAATAAAGCATAGGATAAAACAACATAAATACAATTTAATAAAGCATAGGATAAAACAACATAAATACAATTTAATAAAGCATAGGATAAAACAACATAAATACAATTTAATAAAGCATAGGATTAAACAACATAAATACAATTTAAAAAAGCACAGGATAAAACAACATAAATAAAATTTAATAAAGCATAGGATAAAACAACATAAATAAAATTTAATAAAGCATAGGATAAAACAACATAAATACAATTTAATAAAGCATAGGATAAAACAACATAAATAAAATTTAATAAAGCATAGGATAAAACAACATAAATACAATTTAATAAAGCGTAGGATAAAACAACATAAATACAATTTAATAAAGCATATGTTAAAACAACATAAATACAATTTAATAAAGCATAAGATAAAACAACATGAATATAATTTAGTAAAGCATAAGATAAAACAACATGAATAGAATTTAATAAAGCATAGGTTAAAACAACATAAAATACAATTTAAGAAAGCATAGGATAAAACTACATAAATACATTTTAATAAAGCATAGGAAAAAAAAACATAAATACAATTTAATAAAGCATAGGTTAAAGCAACATAAATACAATTTAATAAAGCATAGGACAAAACAACATAAATACAATTTTGTAAAGCATAGGATAAAACAACATAAATACAATTTATAAAGCATAGGATAAAACAACATAAATACAATTTAATAAAGCATAGGATAAAACAACATAAATACAATTTAATAAAGCATAGGAAAAAACAACATAAATACAATTTAATAAAGCATAGGCTAAAACTACATAAATACAATTTAATAAAGCATAGGATAAAACAAATTAAATACAATTTAATAAAGCATAGGATAAAACAACATAAATTCAATTTAATAAAGCATAGAATAAAACAACATAAATACAATTTAATAAAGCATAGGATAAAACAATATAAATACAATTTATTAAAGCATAAGATAAAACAACATGAAAACAATTTAATAAAGCATAGGTTAAAACAACATAAATACTATTTAATAAAGCATAGGATAAAACAAAATAAATACAATTTAATAAAGCATAGGTTAAAACAACATAAATACAATTTAATAAAGCATAGGATAAAACAACATAAATACAATTTAATAAAGCATAGGATAAAACCACATAAATACAATTTAATAAAGCATAGGTTAAAACAACATAATTACAATTTAATAAAGCATAGGATAAAACAACATAAATACAATTTAATAAAGCATAGGATAAAACAACATAAATACAATTTAATAAAGCATAGGATAAAACAACATAAATACAATTTAATAAAGCATAAGTTTAAACAACATAAATACAATTTTAAAAAGCATAGGATAAAACAACATATATACAATTTAATAAAGCAAAGGACAAAACCACATAAATACAATTTAATAAAGCATAGGATAAAACAACATAAATACAATTTAATAAAGCATAGGACAAAACAACATAAATTCAATTTAATAAAGCATATGTTAAAGCAACATAAATACAATTTAATAAAGCATAGGTTAAAACAACATGAATACAATTTAATAAAGCATAGGATAAAACAACATAAATACAATTTAATAAAGCATAGTATAAAACAACTTAAATACAATTTAATAAAGCATAGGATAAAACAACATAAATACAATTTATAAAGCATAGGATAAAACAACATAAATACAATTTAATAAAGCATAGGATAAAACAACATAAATACAATTTAATAAAGCATAGGATAAAACAACATAAATACAATTTAATAAAGCATAGGATTAAGCAACATAAATACTATTTAATAAAGCATAGGAGAAAAACCACATAAATACAATTTAATAAAGCACAGGATCAAACAACATGAATACAATTTAATAAAGCATAGGATAAAACAACATAAATACGATTTAATAAAGCATAGGTTAAAACAACATAAATACAATTTAATAAAGCATAGGGCAAAACAACATTAATACAATTTAATAAAGCATAGGTTAAAACAACATAAATACAAGTTAATAAAGCATAGGATAAAACAACATAAATACAATTTAATAAAGCATAGGATAAAACAACATGAATACAATTTAATAAAGCATAGGATAAAACAACATAAATACAATTTAATAAAGCATAGGTTAAAACAACATCAATACAATTTAATAAAGCATAGGACAAAACAACATAAATACAATTTAATAAAGCATAGGTTAAAACAACATAAATACAAGTTAATAAAGCATAGGATAAAACAACATAAATTCAATTTAATAAAGCATAGGATAAAACAACATGAATACAATTTAATAAAGCATAGGATAAAACAACATAAATACAATTTAATAAAGCATAGGTTAAAACAACATAAATACAATTTAATAAAGCATAGGATAAAACAACATAAATACAATTTAATAAAGCATAGGATAAAACAACATAAATAAAATTTAATAAAGCATAGGATAAAACAACATAAATACAATTTAATAAAGCATAGGATAAAACAACATAAATAAAATTTAATAAAGCATAGGATAAAACAACATAAATACAATTTAATAAAGCATAGGATAAAACAACATAAATACAATTTAATAAAGCATAGGATAAAACAACATAAATATAATTTAGTAAAGCATAGGTTAAAACAACATAAATACAATTTAATAAAGCATAGGATAAAACAACATAAATACAATTTAATAAAGCACAGGTTAAAACAACATAAATACAATTTAATAAAGCATAGGATAAAACAACATAAATAAAATTCAGTAAAGCATAGGTTAAAACAACATAAATACAATTTAATAAAGCATAGGACAAAACAACATAAATACAATTTAATAAAGCATAGTTTAAAACACCATAAATACAATTTAATAAAGCATAGGATAAAACCACAGAAATACAATTTAATAAAGCATAGGATAAAACAACATAAATACAATTTAATAAAGCATAGGACAAAACAACATAAATACAATTTAATAAAGCATAGGATAAAACAACATAAATACAATTTAATGAATCATAGGATAAACAACATAAATACAATTTAATAAAGCATAGGACAAAACAACATAAATACAATTTAATAAAGCATATGTTAAAACAACATAAATACAATTTAATAAAGCATAGGACAAAACAACAAAAATACATTTTAATAAAGCATATGTTAAAACAACATAAATACAATTTAATAAAGCATATGTTAAAACAACATAAATACAATTTATTAAAGCATAAGATAAAACAACATGAATATAATTTAGTAAAGCATAAGATAAAACAACATGAATACAATTTAATAAAGCATAGGTTAAAACAACATAAATACAATTTAATAAAGCATAGGACAAAACAACATAAATACAATTTTGTAAAGCATAGGATAAAACAACATAAATACAATTTATAAAGCATAGGATAAAACAACATAAATACAATTTAATAAAGCATAGGATAAAACAACATAAATACAATTTAATAAAGCATAGGCTAAAACTACATAAATATAATTTAATAAAGCATACGATAAAACAAATTAAATACAATTTAATAACGCATAGGATAAAACAACATAAATTCAATTTAATAAAGCATAGGATAAAACAACATAAATACAATTTAATAAAGCATAGGATAAAACAATATAAATACAATTTATTAAAGCATAAGATAAAACAACATGAATACAATATAATAAAGCATAGGTTAAAACAACATAAATACTATTTAATAAAGCATAGGAAAAAACAACATAAATACAATTTAATAAAGCATAGGTTAAAACAACATAAATACAATTTAATAAAGCATAGGACAAAACCACATAAATACAATTTAATAAAGCATAGGATAAAACAACATAAATACAATTTAATAAAGCATAGGACAAAACAACATAAATACAATTTAATAAAGCATATGTTAAAGCAACATAAATACAATTTAATAAAGCATAGGTTAAAACAACATAAATACAATTTAATAAAGCATAGGATAAAACAACATAAATACAATTTAATAAAGCATAGGATAAAACAACATAAATACAATTTAATAAAGCATAGGATAAAACAACATAAATACAATTTATAAAGCATAGGATAAAACAACATAAATACAATTTAATAAAGCATAGGATAAAACAACATAAATACAATTTAATAAAGCATAGGATAAAACAAATTAAATACAATTTAATAACGCATAGGATAAAACAACATAAATTCAATTTAATAAAGCATAGGATAAAACAACATAAATACAATTTAATAAAGCATAGGATAAAACAATATAAATACAATTTATTAAAGCATAAGATAAAACAACATGAATACAATATAATAAAGCATAGGTTAAAACAACATAAATACTATTTAATAAAGCATAGGATAAAACAACATAAATACAATTTAATAAAGCATAGGTTAAAACAACATAAATACAATTTAATAAAGCATAGGATAAAACAACATAAATACAATTTAATAAAGCATAGGATAAAACCACATAAATACAATTTAATAAAGCATAGGTTAAAACAACATAATTACAATTTAATAAAGCATAGGATAAAACAACATAAATACAATTTAATAAAGCATAGGATAAAACAACATAAATACAATTTAATAAAGCATAAGTTAAAACAACATAAATACAATTTAAAAAAGCACAGGATAAAACAACATAAATAAAATTTAATAAAGCATAGGATAAAACAACATAAATAAAATTTAATAAAGCATAGGATAAAACAACATAAATACAATTTAATAAAGCATAGGATAAAACAACATAAATAAAATTTAATAAAGCGTAGGATAAAACAACATAAATACAATTTAATAAAGCATGTTAAAACAACATAAATACAATTTAATAAAGCATAAGATAAAACAACATGAATATAATTTAGTAAAGCATAAGATAAAACAACATGAATAGAATTTAATAAAGCATAGGTTAAAACAACATAAAATACAATTTAAGAAAGCATAGGATAAAACTACATAAATACATTTTAATAAAGCATAGGAAAAAAAAACATAAATACAATTTAATAAAGCATAGGTTAAAGCAACATAAATACAATTTAATAAAGCATAGGATAAAACAACATAAATACAATTTAATAAAGCATAGGAAAAAACAACATAAATACAATTTAATAAAGCATAGGCTAAAACTACATAAATACAATTTAATAAAGCATAGGATAAAACAAATTAAATACAATTTAATAAAGCATAGGATAAAACAACATAAATTCAATTTAATAAAGCATAGAATAAAACAACATAAATACAATTTAATAAAGCATAGGATAAAACAATATAAATACAATTTATTAAAGCATAAGATAAAACAACATGAATACAATTTAATAAAGCATAGGTTAAAACAACATAAATACTATTTAATAAAGCATAGGATAAAACAAAATAAATACAATTTAATAAAGCATAGGTTAAAACAACATAAATACAATTTAATAAAGCATAGGATAAAACAACATAAATACAATTTAATAAAGCATAGGATAAAACCACATAAATACAATTTAATAAAGCATAGGTTAAAACAACATAATTACAATTTAATAAAGCATAGGATAAAACAACATAAATACAATTTAATAAAGCATAGGATAAAACAACATAAATACAATTTAATAAAGCATAGGATAAAACAACATAAATACAATTTAATAAAGCATAAGTTTAAACAACATAAATACAATTTTAAAAAGCATAGGATAAAACAACATATATACAATTTAATAAAGCAAAGGACAAAACCACATAAATACAATTTAATAAAGCATAGGATAAAACAACATAAATACAATTTAATAAAGCATAGGACAAAACAACATAAATTCAATTTAATAAAGCATATGTTAAAGCAACATAAATACAATTTAATAAAGCATAGGTTAAAACAACATGAATACAATTTAATAAAGCATAGGATAAAACAACATAAATACAATTTAATAAAGCATAGTATAAAACAACTTAAATACAATTTAATAAAGCATAGGATAAAACAACATAAATACAATTTATAAAGCATAGGATAAAACAACATAAATACAATTTAATAAAGCATAGGATAAAACAACATAAATACAATTTAATAAAGCATAGGATAAAACAACATAAATACAATTTAATAAAGCATAGGATTAAGCAACATAAATACTATTTAATAAAGCATAGGAGAAAAACCACATAAATACAATTTAATAAAGCACAGGATCAAACAACATAAATACAATTTAATAAAGCATAGGATACAACAACATAAATACAATTTAGTAAAGCATAGGTCAAAACAACATAAATACAATTTAATAAAGCATAGGATAAAACAACATAAATAAAATTTAATAAAGCATAGGATAAAACAACATAAATTCAATTTAATAAAGCATAGGATAAAACAACATAAATACAATTTAATAAAGCATAGGATAAAACAACATGAATACAATTTAATAAAGCATAGGATAAAACAACATAAATACGATTTAATAAAGCATAGGTTAAAACAACATAAATACAATTTAATAAAGCATAGGGCAAAACAACATTAATACAATTTAATAAAGCATAGGTTAAAACAACATAAATACAAGTTAATAAAGCATAGGATAAAACAACATAAATACAATTTAATAAAGCATAGGATAAAACAACATGAATACAATTTAATAAAGCATAGGATAAAACAACATAAATACAATTTAATAAAGCATAGGTTAAAACAACATCAATACAATTTAATAAAGCATAGGACAAAACAACATAAATACAATTTAATAAAGCATAGGTTAAAACAACATAAATACAAGTTAATAAAGCATAGGATAAAACAACATAAATTCAATTTAATAAAGCATAGGATAAAACAACATGAATACAATTTAATAAAGCATAGGATAAAACAACATAAATACAATTTAATAAAGCATAGGTTAAAACAACATAAATACAATTTAATAAAGCATAGGATAAAACAACATAAATACAATTTAATAAAGCATAGGATAAAACAACATAAATAAAATTTAATAAAGCATAGGATAAAACAACATAAATACAATTTAATAAAGCATAGGATAAAACAACATAAATAAAATTTAATAAAGCATAGGATAAAACAACATAAATACAATTTAATAAAGCATAGGATAAAACAACATAAATACAATTTAATAAAGCATAGGATAAAACAACATAAATATAATTTAGTAAAGCATAGGTTAAAACAACCTAAATACAATTTAATAAAGCATAGGATAAAACAACATAAATACAATTTAATAAAGCACAGGTTAAAACAACATAAATACAATTTAATAAAGCATAGGATAAAACAACATAAATAAAATTCAGTAAAGCATAGGTTAAAACAACATAAATACAATTTAATAAAGCATAGGACAAAACAACATAAATACAATTTAATAAAGCATAGTTTAAAACACCATGAATACAATTTAATAAAGCATAGGATAAAACCACAGAAATACAATTTAATAAAGCATAGGATAAAACAACATAAATACAATTTAATAAAGCATAGGACAAAACAACATAAATACAATTTAATAAAGCATAGGATAAAACAACATAAATACAATTTAATGAATCATAGGATGAACAACATAAATACAATTTAATAAAGCATAGGACAAAACAACATAAATACAATTTAATAAAGCATATGTTAAAACAACATAAATACAATTTAATAAAGCATAGGACAAAACAACAAAAATACATTTTAATAAAGCATATGTTAAAACAACATAAATACAATTTAATAAAGCATATGTTAAAACAACATAAATACAATTTATTAAAGCATAAGATAAAACAACATGAATATAATTTAGTAAAGCATAAGATAAAACAACATGAATACAATTTAATAAAGCATAGGTTAAAACAACATAAATACAATTTAAGAAAGCATAGGATAAAACTACATAAATACATTTAAATAAAGCATAGGATAAAACAACATAAATACAATTTAATAAAGCATAGGTTAAAACAACATAAATACAATTTAATAAAGCATAGGACAAAACAACATAAATACAATTTAATAAAGCATAGGATAAAACAACATAAATACAATTTAATGAAACATAGGATAAACAACATAAATACAATTTAATAAAGCATAGGACAAAACAACATAAATACAATTTAATAAAGCATAGGATAAAACCACATAAATACAATTTAATAAAGCATAGGTTAAAACAACATAATTACAATTTAATAAAGCATAGGATAAAACAACATAAATACAATTTAATAAAGCATAGGATAAAACAACATAAATACAATTTAATAAAGCATAAGTTAAAACAACATAAATACAATTTTAAAAAGCATAGGATAAAACAACATATATACAATTTAATACAGCAAAGGACAAAACCACATAAATACAATTTAATAAAGCATAGGATAAAACAACATAAATACAATTTAATAAAGCATAGGACAAAACAACATAAATTCAATTTAATAAAGCATATGTTAAAGCAACATAAATACAATTTAATAAAGCATAGGTAAAAACAACATAAATACAATTTAATAAAGCATAGGATAAAACAACATAAATACAATTTAATAAAGCATAGGATAAAACAACTTAAATACAATTTAATAAAGCATAGGATAAAACAACATAAATACAATTTATAAAGCATAGGATAAAACAACATAAATACAATTTAATAAAGCATAGGATAAAACAACATAAATACAATTTAAAAAAGCATAGGATAAAACAACATAAATACAATTTAATAAAGCATAGGATTAAACAACATAAATACTATTTAATAAAGCATAGGATAAAACCACATAAATACAATTTAATAAAGCACAGGATAAAACAACATAAATACAATTTAATAAAGCATAGGATACAACAACATAAATACAATTTAGTAAAGCATAGGTCAAAATAACATAAATACAATTTAATAAAACATAGGATAAAACAACATAAATACAATTTAATAAAGCATAGGATAAAACAACATAAATAAAATTTAATAAAGCATAGGATAAAACAACATAAATTCAATTTAATAAAGCATAGGATAAAACCACATAAATTCAATTTAATAAAGCATAGGATAAAACAACATAAATACAATATAATAAAGCATAGGTTAAAACAACATAAATACAATTTAATAAAGCATAGGATAAAACCACAGAAATACAATTTAATAAAGCATAGGATAAAACAACATAAATACAATTTAATAAAGCATAGGACAAAACAACATAAATACAATTTAATAAAGCATAGGATAAAACAATATAAATACAATTTAATGAAACATAGGATAAACAACATAAATACAATTTAATAAAGCATAGGACAAAACAACATAAATACAATTTAATAAAGCATAGGATAAAACAACATAAATACAATTTAATAAAGCATAGGATAAAACAACATAAATACAATTTAATAAAGCATAGGATTAAACAACATAAATACTATTTAATAAAGCATAGGATAAAACCACATAAATACAATTTAATAAAGCACAGGATAAAACAACATAAATACAATTTAATAAAGCATAGGATAAAACAACATAAATACAATTTAATAAAGCATAGGATAAAACAACATAAATACATTTAATAAAGCATAGGATTAAACAACATGAATAGAATTTAAAAAAGCACAGGATAAAACAACATAAATAAAATTTAATAAAGCATAGGATAAAACAACATAAATAAAATTTAATAAAGCATAGGATAAAACAACATAAATACAATTTAATAAAGCATAGGATAAAACAACATAAATAAAATTTAATAAAGCATAGGATAAAACAACATAAATACAATTTAATAAAGCATAGGATAAAACAACATAAATACAATTTAATAAAGCATATGTTAAAACAACATAAATACAATTTAATAAAGCATAAGATAAAACAACATGAATATAATTTAGTAAAGCATAAGATAAAACAACATGAATACAATTTAATAAAGCATAGGTTAAAACAACATAAATACAATTTAATAAAGCATAAGATAAAACAACATGAATATAATTTAGTAAAGCATAGGATAAAACAACATAAATACAATTTAATAAAGCATAGGAAAAAACAACATAAATACAATTTAATAAAGCATAGGCTAAAACTACATAAATACAATTTAATAAAGCATAGGATAAAACAAATTAAATACAATTTAATAAAGCATATGATAAAACAACATAAATTCAATTTAATAAAGCATAGAATAAAACAACATAAATACAATTTATTAAAGCATAAGATAAAACAACATGAATACAATTTAATAAAGCATAGGTTAAAACAACATAAATACTATTTAATAAAGCATAGGATAAAACAAAATAAATACAATTTAATAAAGCATAGGTTAAAACAACATAAATACAATTTAATAAAGCATAGGATAAAACAACATAAATACAATTTAATAAAGCATAGGATAAAACCACATAAATACAATTTAATAAAGCACAGGATAAAACAACATAAATACAATTTAATAAAGCATAGGATACAACAACATAAATACAATTTTGTAAAGCATAGGTCAAAATAACATAAATACAATTTAATAAAACATATGATAAAACAACATAAATACAATTTAATAAAGCATAGGATAAAACAACATAAATAAAATTTAATAAAGCATAGGATAAAACAACATAAATTCAATTTAATAAAGCATAGGATAAAACAACATAAATACAATTTAATAAAGCATAGGATAAAACAACATGAATACAATTTAATAAAGCATAGGATAAAACAACATAAATACAATTTAATAAAGCATAGGTTAAAAGAACATAAATACAATTTAATAAAGCATAGGGCAAAACAACATTAATACAATTTAATAAAGCATAGGTTAAAACAACATAAATACAAGTTAATAAAGCATAGGATAAAACAACATAAATACAATTTAATAAAGCATAGGATAAAACAACATGAATACAATTTAATAAAGCATAGGATAAAACAACATAAATACAATTTAATAAAGCATAGGTTAAAACAACATCAATACAATTTAATAAAGCATAGGACAAAACAACATAAATACAATTTAATAAAGCATAGGTTAAAACAACATAAATACAAGTTAATAAAGCATAGGATAAAACAACATAAATTCAATTTAATAAAGCATAGGATAAAACAACATGAATACAATTTAATAAAGCATAGGATAAAACAACATAAATACAATTTAATAAAGCATAGGTTAAAACAACATAAATACAATTTAATAAAGCATAGGATAAAACAACATAAATACAATTTAATAAAGCATAGGATAAAACAACATAAATAAAATTTAATAAAGCATAGGATAAAACAACATAAATACAATTTAATAAAGCATAGGATAAAACAACATAAATATAATTTAATAATGCATAGGTTAAAACAACATAAATACAATTTAATAAAGCATAGGATAAAACAACATAAATACAATTTAATAAAGCATAGGTTAAAAAAACATAAATACAATTTAATAAAGCATAGGATAAAACAACATAAATAAAATTCAGTAAAGCATAGGTTAAAACAACATAAATACAATTTAATAAATCATAGGACAAAACAACATAAATACAATTTAATAAAGCATATGTTAAAACAACATAAATACAATTTAATAAAGCATAGGACAAAACAACATAAATACATTTTAATAAAGCATATGTTAAAACAACATAAATACAATTTAATAAAGCATAGGACAAAACAACATAAATACAATTTAATAAAGCATATGTTAAAACAACATAAATACAATTTATTAAAGCATAAGATAAAACAACATGAATATAATTTAGTAAAGCATAAGATAAAACAACATGAATACAATTTAATAAAGCATAGGTTAAAACAACATAAATACAATTTAAGAAAGCATAGGATAAAACCACAGAAATACAATTTAATAAAGCATAGGATAAAACAACATAAATACAATTTAATAAAGCATAGGACAAAACAACATAAATACAATTTAATAAAGCATAGGATAAAACAACATAAATACAATTTAATAAAGCATAGGATAAAACCACATAAATACAATTTAATTAAGCATAGGATAAAACAACATAAATAAAATTTAATAAAGCATAGGATAAAACAACATAAATACAATTTAATAAAGCATAGGATAAAACAACATAAATAAAATTTAATAAAGCATAGGATAAAACAACATAAATACAATTTAATAAAGCATAGGATAAAACAACATAAATACAATTTAATAAAGCATAGGATAAAACAACATAAATATAATTTAGTAAAGCATAGGTTAAAACAACCTAAATACAATTTAATAAAGCATAGGATAAAACAACATAAATACAATTTAATAAAGCACAGGTTAAAACAACATAAATACAATTTAATAAAGCATAGGATAAAACAACATAAATAAAATTCAGTAAAGCATAGGTTAAAACAACATAAATACAATTTAATAAAGCATAGGACAAAACAACATAAATACAATTTAATAAAGCATAGTTTAAAACACCATAAATACAATTTAATAAAGCATAGGATAAAACCACAGAAATACAATTTAATAAAGCATAGGATAAAACAACATAAATACAATTTAATAAAGCATAGGACAAAACAACATAAATACAATTTAATAAAGCATAGGATAAAACAACATAAATACAATTTAATGAATCATAGGATAAACAACATAAATACAATTTAATAAAGCATAGGACAAAACAACATAAATACAATTTAATAAAGCATATGTTAAAACAACATAAATACAATTTAATAAAGCATAGGACAAAACAACAAAAATACATTTTAATAAAGCATATGTTAAAACAACATAAATACAATTTAATAAAGCATATGTTAAAACAACATAAATACAATTTATTAAAGCATAAGATAAAACAACATGAATATAATTTAGTAAAGCATAAGATAAAACAACATGAATACAATTTAATAAAGCATAGGTTAAAACAACATAAATACAATTTAAGAAAGCATAGGATAAAACTACATAAATACATTTAAATAAAGCATAGGATAAAACAACATAAATACAATTTAATAAAGCATAGGTTAAAACAACATAAATACAATTTAATAAAGCATAGGACAAAACAACATAAATACAATTTAATAAAGCATAGGATAAAACAACATAAATACAATTTAATGAAACATAGGATAAACAACATAAATACAATTTAATAAAGCATAGGACAAAACAACATAAATACAATTTAATAAAGCATAGGATAAAACCACATAAATACAATTTAATAAAGCATAGGTTAAAACAACATAATTACAATTTAATAAAGCATAGGATAAAACAACATAAATACAATTTAATAAAGCATAGGATAAAACAACATAAATACAATTTAATAAAGCATAAGTTAAAACAACATAAATACAATTTTAAAAAGCATAGGATAAAACAACATATATACAATTTAATACAGCAAAGGACAAAACCACATAAATACAATTTAATAAAGCATAGGATAAAACAACATAAATACAATTTAATAAAGCATAGGACAAAACAACATAAATTCAATTTAATAAAGCATATGTTAAAGCAACATAAATACAATTTAATAAAGCATAGGTTAAAACAACATAAATACAATTTAATAAAGCATAGGATAAAACAACATAAATACAATTTAATAAAGCATAGGATAAAACAACTTAAATACAATTTAATAAAGCATAGGATAAAACAACATAAATACAATTTATAAAGCATAGGATAAAACAACATAAATACAATTTAATAAAGCATAGGATAAAACAACATAAATACAATTTAATAAAGCATAGGATAAAACAACATAAATACAATTTAATAAAGCATAGGATTAAACAACATAAATACTATTTAATAAAGCATAGGATAAAACCACATAAATACAATTTAATAAAGCACAGGATAAAACAACATAAATACAATTTAATAAAGCATAGGATACAACAACATAAATACAATTTAGTAAAGCATAGGTCAAAATAACATAAATACAATTTAATAAAACATAGGATAAAACAACATAAATACAATTTAATAAAGCATAGGATAAAACAACATAAATAAAATTTAATAAAGCATAGGATAAAACAACATAAATTCAATTTAATAAAGCATAGGATAAAACCACATAAATTCAATTTAATAAAGCATAGGATAAAACAACATAAATACAATATAATAAAGCATAGGTTAAAACAACATAAATACAATTTAATAAAGCATAGGATAAAACCACAGAAATACAATTTAATAAAGCATAGGATAAAACAACATAAATACAATTTAATAAAGCATAGGACAAAACAACATAAATACAATTTAATAAAGCATAGGATAAAACAATATAAATACAATTTAATGAAACATAGGATAAACAACATAAATACAATTTAATAAAGCATAGGACAAAACAACATAAATACAATTTAATAAAGCATATGTTAAAACAACATAAATACAATTTAATAAAGCATAGGACAAAAGAACATAAATACAATTTAATAAAGCATATGTTAAAACAACATAAATACAATTTATTAAAGCATAAGATAAAATAACATGAATATAATTTAGTAAAGCATAAGATAAAACAACATGAATACAATTTAATAAAGCATAGGTTAAAACAACATAAATACAATTTAAGAAAGCATAGGATAAAACTACATAAATACATTTTAATAAAGCATAGGATAAAACAACATAAATACAATTTAATAAAGCATAGGATAAAACAACATAAATACAATTTAATAAAGCATAGGATTAAACAACATAAATACTATTTAATAAAGCATAGGATAAAACCACATAAATACAATTTAATAAAGCACAGGATAAAACAACATAAATACAATTTAATAAAGCATAAGTTAAAACAACATAAATACAATTTTAAAAAGCATAGGATAAAACAACATATATACAATTTAATATAGCATAGGACAAAACCACATAAATACAATTTAATAAAGCATAGGATAAAACAACATAAATACAATTTAATAAAGCATAGGACAAAACAACATAAATACAATTTAATAAAGCATATGTTAAAGCAACAAAAATACAATTTAATAAAGCATAGGTTAAAACAACATAAATACAATTTAATAAAGCATAGGATAAAACAACATAAATACAATTTAATAAAGCATAGGATAAAACAACATAAATACAATTTAATAAAGCATAGGATAAAACAACATAAATACAATTTATAAAGCATAGGATAAAACAACATAAATACAATTTAATAAAGCATAGGATAAAACAACATAAATACAATTTAATAAAGCATAGGATAAAACAACATAAATACATTTAATAAAGCATAGGATTAAACAACATGAATAGAATTTAAAAAAGCACAGGATAAAACAACATAAATAAAATTTAATAAAGCATAGGATAAAACAACATAAATAAAATTTAATAAAGCATAGGATAAAACAACATAAATACAATTTAATAAAGCATAGGATAAAACAACATAAATAAAATTTAATAAAGCATAGGATAAAACAACATAAATACAATTTAATAAAGCATAGGATAAAACAACATCAATTCAATTTAATAAAGCATAGGATAAAACAACATAAATACAATTTAATAAATCATAGGACAAAACAACATAAATACAATT
Organism: Phyllobates terribilis; assembly: GCF_046119375.1. Lineage (NCBI taxonomy): Eukaryota > Metazoa > Chordata > Amphibia > Anura > Dendrobatidae > Phyllobates > Phyllobates terribilis. The sequence continues at coordinate 4,578,884 of NW_027362778.1, forward strand.
TAATAAAGCATAGGCTAAAACTACATAAATACAATTTAATAAAGCATAGGATAAAACAAATTAAATACAATTTAATAAAGCATATGATAAAACAACATAAATTCAATTTAATAAAGCATAGAATAAAACAACATAAATACAATTTATTAAAGCATAAGATAAAACAACATGAATACAATTTAATAAAGCATAGGTTAAAACAACATAAATACTATTTAATAAAGCATAGGATAAAACAAAATAAATACAATTTAATAAAGCATAGGTTAAAACAACATAAATACAATTTAATAAAGCATAGGATAAAACAACATAAATACAATTTAATAAAGCATAGGATAAAACCACATAAATACAATTTAATAAAGCACAGGATAAAACAACATAAATACAATTTAATAAAGCATAGGATACAACAACATAAATACAATTTTGTAAAGCATAGGTCAAAATAACATAAATACAATTTAATAAAACATATGATAAAACAACATAAATACAATTTAATAAAGCATAGGATAAAACAACATAAATAAAATTTAATAAAGCATAGGATAAAACAACATCAATTCAATTTAATAAAGCATAGGATAAAACAACATAAATACAATTTAATAAAGCATAGGATAAAACAACATGAATACAATTTAATAAAGCATAGGATAAAACAACATAAATACAATTTAATAAAGCATAGGTTAAAAGAACATAAATACAATTTAATAAAGCATAGGGCAAAACAACATTAATACAAGTTAATAAAGCATAGGATAAAACAACATAAATACAATTTAATAAAGCATAGGATAAAACAACATGAATACAATTTAATAAAGCATAGGATAAAACAACATAAATACAATTTAATAAAGCATAGGTTAAAACAACATCAATACAATTTAATAAAGCATAGGACAAAACAACATAAATACAATTTAATAAAGCATAGGTTAAAACAACATAAATACAAGTTAATAAAGCATAGGATAAAACAACATAAATTCAATTTAATAAAGCATAGGATAAAACAACATGAATACAATTTAATAAAGCATAGGATAAAACAACATAAATACAATTTAATAAAGCATAGGTTAAAACAACATAAATACAATTTAATAAAGCATAGGATAAAACAACATAAATACAATTTAATAAAGCATAGGATAAAACAACATAAATAAAATTTAATAAAGCATAGGTTAAAACAACATTAATACAATTTAATAAAGCATAGGTTAAAACAACATAAATACAAGTTAATAAAGCATAGGATAAAACAACATAAATACAATTTAATAAAGCATAGGATAAAACCACATAAATACAATTTAATAAAGCACAGGATAAAACAACATAAATACAATTTAATAAAGCATAGGATACAACAACATAAATACAATTTTGTAAAGCATAGGTCAAAATAACATAAATACAATTTAATAAAACATATGATAAAACAACATAAATACAATTTAATAAAGCATAGGATAAAACAACATAAATAAAATTTAATAAAGCATAGGATAAAACAACATAAATTCAATTTAATAAAGCATAGGATAAAACAACATAAATACAATTTAATAAAGCATAGGATAAAACAACATGAATACAATTTAATAAAGCATAGGATAAAACAACATAAATACAATTTAATAAAGCATAGGTTAAAAGAACATAAATACAATTTAATAAAGCAGAGGGCAAAACAACATTAATACAATTTAATAAAGCATAGGTTAAAACAACATAAATACAATTTAATAAAGCATAGGATAAAACAACATAAATACAATTTAATAAAGCATAGGTTAAAACAACATCAATACAATTTAATAAAGCATAGGACAAAACAACATAAATACAATTTAATAAAGCATAGGTTAAAACAACATAAATACAAGTTAATAAAGCATAGGATAAAACAACATAAATTCAATTTAATAAAGCATAGGATAAAACAACATGAATACAATTTAATAAAGCATAGGATAAAACAACATAAATACAATTTAATAAAGCATTGGTTAAAACAACATAAATACAATTTAATAAAGCATAGGATAAAACAACATAAATACAATTTAATAAAGCATAGGATAAAACAACATAAATAAAATTTAATAAAGCATAGGATAAAACAACATAAATACAATTTAATAAAGCATAGGATAAAACAACATAAATATAATTTAATAATGCATAGGTTAAAACAACATAAATACAATTTAATAAAGCATAGGATAAAACAACATAAATACAATTTAATAAAGCATAGGTTAAAAAAACATAAATACAATTTAATAAAGCATAGGATAAAACAACATAAATAAAATTCAGTAAAGCATAGGTTAAAACAACATAAATACAATTTAATAAATCATAGGACAAAACAACATAAATACAATTTAATAAAGCATATGTTAAAACAACATAAATACAATTTAATAAAGCATAGGACAAAACAACATAAATACATTTTAATAAAGCATATGTTAAAAAAACATAAATACAATTTAACAAAACATAGGACAAAACAACATAAATACAATTTAATAAAGCATATGTTAAAACAACATAAATACAATTTATTAAAGCATAAGATAAAACAACATGAATATAATTTAGTAAAGCATAAGATAAAACAACATTAATACAATTTAATACAGCAAAGGACAAAACCACATAAATACAATTTAATAAAGCATAGGATAAAACAACATAAATACAATTTAATAAAGCATAGGACAAAACAACATAAATTCAATTTAATAAAGCATATGTTAAAGCAACATAAATACAATTTAATAAAGCATAGGTTAAAACAACATAAATACAATTTAATAAAGCATAGGATAAAACAACATAAATACAATTTAATAAAGCATAGGATAAAACAACTTAAATACAATTTAATAAAGCATAGGATAAAACAACATAAATACAATTTATAAAGCATAGGATAAAACAACATAAATACAATTTAATAAAGCATAGGATAAAACAACATAAATACAATTTAAAAAAGCATAGGATAAAACAACATAAATACAATTTAATAAAGCATAGGATTAAACAACATAAATACTATTTAATAAAGCATAGGATAAAACCACATAAATACAATTTAATAAAGCACAGGATAAAACAACATAAATACAATTTAATAAAGCATAGGATACAACAACATAAATACAATTTAGTAAAGCATAGGTCAAAATAACATAAATACAATTTAATAAAACATAGGATAAAACAACATAAATACAATTTAATAAAGCATAGGATAAAACAACATAAATAAAATTTAATAAAGCATAGGATAAAACAACATAAATACAATTTAATAAAGCATAGGATACAACAACATAAATACAATTTAGTAAAGCATAGGTCAAAATAACATAAATACAATTTAATAAAACATAGGATAAAACAACATAAATACAATTTAATAAAGCATAGGATAAAACAACATAAATAAAATTTAATAAAGCATAGGATAAAACAACATAAATACAATTTAATAAAGCATAGGATAAAACAACATAAATACAATTTAATAAAGCATAGGATTAAACAACATAAATACTATTTAATAAAGCATAGGATAAAACCACATAAATACAATTTAATAAAGCACAGGATAAAACAACATAAATACAATTTAATAAAGCATAAGTTAAAACAACATAAATACAATTTTAAAAAGCATAGGATAAAACAACATATATACAATTTAATATAGCATAGGACAAAACCACATAAATACAATTTAATAAAGCATAGGATAAAACAACATAAATACAATTTAATAAAGCATAGGACAAAACAACATAAATACAATTTAATAAAGCATATGTTAAAGCAACAAAAATACAATTTAATAAAGCATAGGTTAAAACAACATAAATACAATTTAATAAAGCATAGGATAAAACAACATAAATACAATTTAATAAAGCATAGGATAAAACAACATAAATACAATTTAATAAAGCATAGGATAAAACAACATAAATACAATTTATAAAGCATAGGATAAAACAACATAAATACAATTTAATAAAGCATAGGATAAAACAACATAAATACAATTTATAAAGCATAGGATAAAACAACATAAATACAATTTAATAAAGGATAGGATAAAACAACATAAATACAATTTAATAAAGCATAGGATAAAACAACATAAATACAATTTAATAAAGCATAGGATAAAACAACATAAATACAATTTAATAAAGCATAGGTTAAAAAAACATAAATACAATTTAATAAAGCATAGGATAAAACAACATAAATAAAATTCAGTAAAGCATAGGTTAAAACAACATAAATACAATTTAATAAATCATAGGACAAAACAACATAAATACAATTTAATAAAGCATATGTTAAAACAACATAAATACAATTTAATAAAGCATAGGACAAAACAACATAAATACATTTTAATAAAGCATATGTTAAAAAAACATAAATACAATTTAACAAAGCATAGGACAAAACAACATAAATACAATTTAATAAAGCATATGTTAAAACAACATAAATACAATTTATTAAAGCATAAGATAAAACAACATGAATATAATTTAGTAAAGCATAAGATAAAACAACATGAATACAATTTAATACAGCAAAGGACAAAACCACATAAATACAATTTAATAAAGCATAGGATAAAACAACATAAATACAATTTAATAAAGCATAGGACAAAACAACATAAATTCAATTTAATAAAGCATATGTTAAAGCAACATAAATACAATTTAATAAAGCATAGGTTAAAACAACATAAATACAATTTAATAAAGCATAGGATAAAACAACATAAATACAATTTAATAAAGCATAGGATAAAACAACTTAAATACAATTTAATAAAGCATAGGATAAAACAACATAAATACAATTTATAAAGCATAGGATAAAACAACATAAATACAATTTAATAAAGCATAGGATAAAACAACATAAATACAATTTAAAAAAGCATAGGATAAAACAACATAAATACAATTTAATAAAGCATAGGATTAAACAACATAAATACTATTTAATAAAGCATAGGATAAAACCACATAAATACAATTTAATAAAGCACAGGATAAAACAACATAAATACAATTTAATAAAGCATAGGATACAACAACATAAATACAATTTAGTAAAGCATAGGTCAAAATAACATAAATACAATTTAATAAAACATAGGATAAAACAACATAAATACAATTTAATAAAGCATAGGATAAAACAACATAAATAAAATTTAATAAAGCATAGGATAAAACAACATAAATACAATTTAATAAAGCATAGGATACAACAACATAAATACAATTTAGTAAAGCATAGGTCAAAATAACATAAATACAATTTAATAAAACATAGGATAAAACAACATAAATACAATTTAATAAAGCATAGGATAAAACAACATAAATAAAATTTAATAAAGCATAGGATAAAACAACATAAATACAATTTAATAAAGCATAGGATAAAACAACATAAATACAATTTAATAAAGCATAGGATTAAACAACATAAATACTATTTAATAAAGCATAGGATAAAACCACATAAATACAATTTAATAAAGCACAGGATAAAACAACATAAATACAATTTAATAAAGCATAAGTTAAAACAACATAAATACAATTTTAAAAAGCATAGGATAAAACAACATATATACAATTTAATATAGCATAGGACAAAACCACATAAATACAATTTAATAAAGCATAGGATAAAACAACATAAATACAATTTAATAAAGCATAGGACAAAACAACATAAATACAATTTAATAAAGCATATGTTAAAGCAACAAAAATACAATTTAATAAAGCATAGGTTAAAACAACATAAATACAATTTAATAAAGCATAGGATAAAACAACATAAATACAATTTAATAAAGCATAGGATAAAACAACATAAATACAATTTAATAAAGCATAGGATAAAACAACATAAATACAATTTATAAAGCATAGGATAAAACAACATAAATACAATTTAATAAAGCATAGGATAAAACAACATAAATACAATTTAATAAAGCATAGGATAAAACAACATAAATACATTTAATAAAGCATAGGATTAAACAACATGAATAGAATTTAAAAAAGCACAGGATAAAACAACATAAATAAAATTTAATAAAGCATAGGATAAAACAACATAAATAAAATTTAATAAAGCATAGGATAAAACAACATAAATACAATTTAATAAAGCATAGGATAAAACAACATAAATAAAATTTAATAAAGCATAGGATAAAACAACATAAATACAATTTAATAAAGCATAGGATAAAACAACATAAATACAATTTAATAAAGCATATGTTAAAACAACATAAATACAATTTAATAAAGCATAAGATAAAACAACATGAATATAATTTAGTAAAGCATAAGATAAAACAACATGAATACAATTTAATAAAGCATAGGTTAAAACAACATAAATACAATTTAATAAAGCATAAGATAAAACAACATGAATATAATTTAGTAAAGCATAGGATAAAACAACATAAATACAATTTAATAAAGCATAGGAAAAAACAACATAAATACAATTTAATAAAGCATAGGCTAAAACTACATAAATACAATTTAATAAAGCATAGGATAAAACAAATTAAATACAATTTAATAAAGCATATGATAAAACAACATAAATTCAATTTAATAAAGCATAGAATAAAACAACATAAATACAATTTATTAAAGCATAAGATAAAACAACATGAATACAATTTAATAAAGCATAGGTTAAAACAACATAAATACTATTTAATAAAGCATAGGATAAAACAAAATAAATACAATTTAATAAAGCATAGGTTAAAACAACATAAATACAATTTAATAAAGCATAGGATAAAACAACATAAATACAATTTAATAAAGCATAGGATAAAACCACATAAATACAATTTAATAAAGCACAGGATAAAACAACATAAATACAATTTAATAAAGCATAGGATACAACAACATAAATACAATTTTGTAAAGCATAGGTCAAAATAACATAAATACAATTTAATAAAACATATGATAAAACAACATAAATACAATTTAATAAAGCATAGGATAAAACAACATAAATAAAATTTAATAAAGCATAGGATAAAACAACATAAATTCAATTTAATAAAGCATAGGATAAAACAACATAAATACAATTTAATAAAGCATAGGATAAAACAACATGAATACAATTTAATAAAGCATAGGATAAAACAACATAAATACAATTTAATAAAGCATAGGTTAAAAGAACATAAATACAATTTAATAAAGCATAGGGCAAAACAACATTAATACAATTTAATAAAGCATAGGTTAAAACAACATAAATACAAGTTAATAAAGCATAGGATAAAACAACATAAATACAATTTAATAAAGCATAGGATAAAACAACATGAATACAATTTAATAAAGCATAGGATAAAACAACATAAATACAATTTAATAAAGCATAGGTTAAAACAACATCAATACAATTTAATAAAGCATAGGACAAAACAACATAAATACAATTTAATAAAGCATAGGTTAAAACAACATAAATACAAGTTAATAAAGCATAGGATAAAACCACATAAATACAATTTAATAAAGCACAAGATAAAACAACATAAATACAATTTAATAAAGCATAAGTTAAAACAACATAAATACAATTTTAAAAAGCATAGGATAAAACAACATATATACAATTTAATATAGCATAGGACAAAACCACATAAATACAATTTAATAAAGCATAGGATAAAACAACATAAATACAATTTAATAAAGCATAGGACAAAACAACATAAATACAATTTAATAAAGCATATGTTAAAGCAACAAAAATACAATTTAATAAAGCATAGGTTAAAACAACATAAATACAATTTAATAAAGCATAGGATAAAACAACATAAATACAATTTAATAAAGCATAGGATAAAACAACATAAATACAATTTAATAAAGCATAGGATAAAACAACATAAATACAATTTATAAAGCATAGGATAAAACAACATAAATACAATTTAATAAAGCATAGGATAAAACAACATAAATACAATTTAATAAAGCATAGGATAAAACAACATAAATACATTTAATAAAGCATAGGATTAAACAACATGAATAGAATTTAAAAAAGCACAGGATAAAACAACATAAATAAAATTTAATAAAGCATAGGATAAAACAACATAAATAAAATTTAATAAAGCATAGGATAAAACAACATAAATACAATTTAATAAAGCATAGGATAAAACAACATAAATAAAATTTAATAAAGCATAGGATAAAACAACATAAATACAATTTAATAAAGCATAGGATAAAACAACATAAATACAATTTAATAAAGCATATGTTAAAACAACATAAATACAATTTAATAAAGCATAAGATAAAACAACATGAATATAATTTAGTAAAGCATAAGATAAAACAACATGAATACAATTTAATAAAGCATAGGTTAAAACAACATAAATACAATTTAATAAAGCATAAGATAAAACAACATGAATATAATTTAGTAAAGCATAGGATAAAACAACATAAATACAATTTAATAAAGCATAGGAAAAAACAACATAAATACAATTTAATAAAGCATAGGCTAAAACTACATAAATACAATTTAATAAAGCATAGGATAAAACAAATTAAATACAATTTAATAAAGCATATGATAAAACAACATAAATTCAATTTAATAAAGCATAGAATAAAACAACATAAATACAATTTATTAAAGCATAAGATAAAACAACATGAATACAATTTAATAAAGCATAGGTTAAAACAACATAAATACTATTTAATAAAGCATAGGATAAAACAAAATAAATACAATTTAATAAAGCATAGGTTAAAACAACATAAATACAATTTAATAAAGCATAGGATAAAACAACATAAATACAATTTAATAAAGCATAGGATAAAACCACATAAATACAATTTAACAAAGCACAGGAAAAAACAACATAAATACAATTTAATAAAGCATAGGATACAACAACATAAATACAATTTTGTAAAGCATAGGTCAAAATAACATAAATACAATTTAATAAAACATATGATAAAACAACATAAATACAATTTAATAAAGCATAGGATAAAACAACATAAATAAAATTTAATAAAGCATAGGATAAAACAACATAAATTCAATTTAATAAAGCATAGGATAAAACAACATAAATACAATTTAATAAAGCATAGGATAAAACAACATGAATACAATTTAATAAAGCATAGGATAAAACAACATAAATACAATTTAATAAAGCATAGGTTAAAAGAACATAAATACAATTTAATAAAGCATAGGGCAAAACAACATTAATACAATTTAATAAAGCATAGGTTAAAACAACATAAATACAAGTTAATAAAGCATAGGATAAAACAACATAAATACAATTTAATAAAGCATAGGATAAAACAACATGAATACAATTTAATAAAGCATAGGATAAAACAACATAAATACAATTTAATAAAGCATAGGTTAAAACAACATCAATACAATTTAATAAAGCATAGGACAAAACAACATAAATACAATTTAATAAAGCATAGGTTAAAACAACATAAATACAAGTTAATAAAGCATAGGATAAAACAACATAAATTCAATTTAATAAAGCATAGGATAAAACAACATGAATACAATTTAATAAAGCATAGGATAAAACAACATAAATACAATTTAATAAAGCATAGGTTAAAACAACATAAATACAATTTAATAAAGCATAGGATAAAACAACATAAATACAATTTAATAAAGCATAGGATAAAACAACATAAATAAAATTTAATAAAGCATAGGATAAAACAACATAAATACAATTTAATAAAGCATAGGATAAAACAACATAAATATAATTTAATAATGCATAGGTTAAAACAACATAAATACAATTTAATAAAGCATAGGATAAAACAACATAAATACAATTTAATAAAGCATAGGTTAAAAAAACATAAATACAATTTAATAAAGCATAGGATAAAACAACATAAATAAAATTCAGTAAAGCATAGGTTAAAACAACATAAATACAATTTAATAAATCATAGGACAAAACAACATAAATACAATTTAATAAAGCATATGTTAAAACAACATAAATACAATTTAATAAAGCATAGGACAAAACAACATAAATACATTTTAATAAAGCATATGTTAAAACAACATAAATACAATTTAATAAAGCATAGGACAAAACAACATAAATACAATTTAATAAAGCATATGTTAAAACAACATAAATACAATTTATTAAAGCATAAGATAAAACAACATGAATATAATTTAGTAAAGCATAAGATAAAACAACATGAATACAATTTAATAAAGCATAGGTTAAAACAACATAAATACAATTTAAGAAAGCATAGGATAAAACCACAGAAATACAATTTAATAAAGCATAGGATAAAACAACATAAATACAATTTAATAAAGCATAGGACAAAACAACATAAATACAATTTAATAAAGCATAGGATAAAACAACATAAATACAATTTAATGAAACATAGGATAAACAACATAAATACAATTTAATAAAGCATAGGACAAAACAACATAAATACAATTTAATAAAGCATAGGATAAAACCACATGAATACAATTTAATAAAGCATAGGTTAAAACAACATAATTACAATTTAATAAAGCATAGGATAAAACAACATAAATACAATTTAATTAAGCATAGGATAAAACAACATAAATAAAATTTAATAAAGCATAGGATAAAACAACATAAATACAATTTAATAAAGCATAGGATAAAACAACATAAATAAAATTTAATAAAGCATAGGATAAAACAACATAAATACAATTTAATAAAGCATAGGATAAAACAACATAAATACAATTTAATAAAGCATAGGATAAAACAACATAAATATAATTTAGTAAAGCATAGGTTAAAACAACCTAAATACAATTTAATAAAGCATAGGATAAAACAACATAAATACAATTTAATAAAGCACAGGTTAAACCAACATAAATACAATTTAATAAAGCATAGGATAAAACAACATAAATAAAATTCAGTAAAGCATAGGTTAAAACAACATAAATACAATTTAATAAAGCATAGGACAAAACAACATAAATACAATTTAATAAAGCATAGTTTAAAACACCATAAATACAATTTAATAAAGCATAGGATAAAACCACAGAAATACAATTTAATAAAGCATAGGATAAAACAACATAAATACAATTTAATAAAGCATAGGACAAAACAACATAAATACAATTTAATAAAGCATAGGATAAAACAACATAAATACAATTTAATGAATCATAGGATAAACAACATAAATACAATTTAATAAAGCATAGGACAAAACAACATAAATACAATTTAATAAAGCATATGTTAAAACAACATAAATACAATTTAATAAAGCATAGGACAAAACAACAAAAATACATTTTAATAAAGCATATGTTAAAACAACATAAATACAATTTAATAAAGCATATGTTAAAACAACATAAATACAATTTATTAAAGCATAAGATAAAACAACATGAATATAATTTAGTAAAGCATAAGATAAAACAACATGAATACAATTTAATAAAGCATAGGTTAAAACAACATAAATACTATTTAAGAAAGCATAGGATAAAACTACATAAATACATTTAAATAAAGCATAGGATAAAACAACATAAATACAATTTAATAAAGCATAGGTTAAAACAACATAAATACAATTTAATAAAGCATAGGACAAAACAACATAAATACAATTTAATAAAGCATAGGATAAAACAACATAAATACAATTTAATGAAACATAGGATAAACAACATAAATACAATTTAATAAAGCATAGGACAAAACAACATAAATACAATTTAATAAAGCATAGGATAAAACCACATAAATACAATTTAATAAAGCATAGGTTAAAACAACATAATTACAATTTAGTAAAGCATAGGTCAAAATAACATAAATACAATTTAATAAAACATAGGATAAAACAACATAAATACAATTTAATAAAGCATAGGATAAAACAACATAAATAAAATTTAATAAAGCATAGGATAAAACAACATAAATTCAATTTAATAAAGCATAGGATAAAACCACATAAATTCAATTTAATAAAGCATAGGATAAAACAACATAAATACAATATAATAAAGCATAGGTTAAAACAACATAAATACAATTTAATAAAGCATAGGATAAAACCACAGAAATACAATTTAATAAAGCATAGGATAAAACAACATAAATACAATTTAATAAAGCATAGGACAAAACAACATAAATACAATTTAATAAAGCATAGGATAAAACAATATAAATACAATTTAATGAAACATAGGATAAACAACATAAATACAATTTAATAAAGCATAGGACAAAACAACATAAATACAATTTAATAAAGCATAGGATAAAACAACATAAATACAATTTAATAAAGCATAGGATAAAACAACATAAATACAATTTAATAAAGCATAGGATTAAACAACATAAATACTATTTAATAAAGCATAGGATAAAACCACATAAATACAATTTAATAAAGCACAGGATAAAACAACATAAATACAATTTAATAAAGCATAAGTTAAAACAACATAAATACAATTTTAAAAAGCATAGGATAAAACAACATATATACAATTTAATATAGCATAGGACAAAACCACATAAATACAATTTAATAAAGCATAGGATAAAACAACATAAATACAATTTAATAAAGCATAGGACAAAACAACATAAATACAATTTAATAAAGCATATGTTAAAGCAACAAAAATACAATTTAATAAAGCATAGGTTAAAACAACATAAATACAATTTAATAAAGCATAGGATAAAACAACATAAATACAATTTAATAAAGCATAGGATAAAACAACATAAATACAATTTAATAAAGCATAGGATAAAACAACATAAATACAATTTATAAAGCATAGGATAAAACAACATAAATACAATTTAATAAAGCATAGGATAAAACAACATAAATACAATTTAATAAAGCATAGGATAAAACAACATAAATACATTTAATAAAGCATAGGATTAAACAACATGAATAGAATTTAAAAAAGCACAGGATAAAACAACATAAATAAAATTTAATAAAGCATAGGATAAAACAACATAAATAAAATTTAATAAAGCATAGGATAAAACAACATAAATACAATTTAATAAGGCATAGGATAAAACAACATAAATAAAATTTAATAAAGCATAGGATAAAACAACATAAATACAATTTAATAAAGCATAGGATAAAACAACATAAATACAATTTAATAAAGCATATGTTAAAACAACATAAATACAATTTAATAAAGCATAAGATAAAACAACATGAATATAATTTAGTAAAGCATAAGATAAAACAACATGAATACAATTTAATAAAGCATAGGTTAAAACAACATAAATACAATTTAATAAAGCATAAGATAAAACAACATGAATATAATTTAGTAAAGCATAGGATAAAACAACATAAATACAATTTAATAAAGCATAGGAAAAAACAACATAAATACAATTTAATAAAGCATAGGCTAAAACTACATAAATACAATTTAATAAAGCATAGGATAAAACAAATTAAATACAATTTAATAAAGCATATGATAAAACAACATAAATTCAATTTAATAAAGCATAGAATAAAACAACATAAATACAATTTATTAAAGCATAAGATAAAACAACATGAATACAATTTAATAAAGCATAGGTTAAAACAACATAAATACTATTTAATAAAGCATAGGATAAAACAAAATAAATACAATTTAATAAAGCATAGGTTAAAACAACATAAATACAATTTAATAAAGCATAGGATAAAACAACATAAATACAATTTAATAAAGCATAGGATAAAACCACATAAATACAATTTAATAAAGCACAGGATAAAACAACATAAATACAATTTAATAAAGCATAGGATACAACAACATAAATACAATTTTGTAAAGCATAGGTCAAAATAACATAAATACAATTTAATAAAACATATGATAAAACAACATAAATACAATTTAATAAAGCATAGGATAAAACAACATAAATAAAATTTAATAAAGCATAGGATAAAACAACATAAATTCAATTTAATAAAGCATAGGATAAAACAACATAAATACAATTTAATAAAGCATAGGATAAAACAACATGAATACAATTTAATAAAGCATAGGATAAAACAACATAAATACAATTTAATAAAGCATAGGTTAAAAGAACATAAATACAATTTAATAAAGCATAGGGCAAAACAACATTAATACAATTTAATAAAGCATAGGTTAAAACAACATAAATACAAGTTAATAAAGCATAGGATAAAACAACATAAATACAATTTAATAAAGCATAGGATAAAACAACATGAATACAATTTAATAAAGCATAGGATAAAACAACATAAATACAATTTAATAAAGCATAGGTTAAAACAACATCAATACAATTTAATAAAGCATAGGACAAAACAACATAAATACAATTTAATAAAGCATAGGTTAAAACAACATAAATACAAGTTAATAAAGCATAGGATAAAACAACATAAATTCAATTTAATAAAGCATAGGATAAAACAACATGAATACAATTTAATAAAGCATAGGATAAAACAACATAAATACAATTTAATAAAGCATAGGTTAAAACAACATAAATACAATTTAATAAAGCATAGGATAAAACAACATAAATACAATTTAATAAAGCATAGGATAAAACAACATAAATAAAATTTAATAAAGCATAGGATAAAACAACATAAATACAATTTAATAAAGCATAGGATAAAACAACATAAATATAATTTAATAATGCATAGGTTAAAACAACATAAATACAATTTAATAAAGCATAGGATAAAACAACATAAATACAATTTAATAAAGCATAGGTTAAAAAAACATAAATACAATTTAATAAAGCATAGGATAAAACAACATAAATAAAATTCAGTAAAGCATAGGTTAAAACAACATAAATACAATTTAATAAATCATAGGACAAAACAACATAAATACAATTTAATAAAGCATATGTTAAAACAACATAAATACAATTTAATAAAGCATAGGACAAAACAACATAAATACATTTTAATAAAGCATATGTTAAAACAACATAAATACAATTTAATAAAGCATAGGACAAAACAACATAAATACAATTTAATAAAGCATATGTTAAAACAACATAAATACAATTTATTAAAGCATAAGATAAAACAACATGAATATAATTTAGTAAAGCATAAGATAAAACAACATGAATACAATTTAATAAAGCATAGGTTAAAACAACATAAATACAATTTAAGAAAGCATAGGATAAAACCACAGAAATACAATTTAATAAAGCATAGGATAAAACAACATAAATACAATTTAATAAAGCATAGGACAAAACAACATAAATACAATTTTATAAAGCATAGGATAAAACAACATAAATACAATTTAATGAAACATAGGATAAACAACATAAATACAATTTAATAAAGCATAGGACAAAACAACATAAATACAATTTAATAAAGCATAGGATAAAACCACATGAATACAATTTAATAAAGCATAGGTTAAAACAACATAATTACAATTTAATAAAGCATAGGATAAAACAACATAAATACAATTTAATTAAGCATAGGATAAAACAACATAAATAAAATTTAATAAAGCATAGGATAAAACAACATAAATACAATTTAATAAAGCATAGGATAAAACAACATAAATAAAATTTAATAAAGCATAGGATAAAACAACATAAATACAATTTAATAAAGCATAGGATAAAACAACATAAATACAATTTAATAAAGCATAGGATAAAACAACATAAATATAATTTAGTAAAGCATAGGTTAAAACAACCTAAATACAATTTAATAAAGCATAGGATAAAACAACATAAATACAATTTAATAAAGCACAGGTTAAAACAACATAAATACAATTTAATAAAGCATAGGATAAAACAACATAAATAAAATTCAGTAAAGCATAGGTTAAAACAACATAAATACAATTTAATAAAGCATAGGACAAAACAACATAAATACAATTTAATAAAGCATAGTTTAAAACACCATAAATACAATTTAATAAAGCATAGGATAAAACCACAGAAATACAATTTAATAAAGCATAGGATAAAACAACATAAATACAATTTAATAAAGCATAGGACAAAACAACATAAATACAATTTAATAAAGCATAGGATAAAACAACATAAATACAATTTAATGAATCATAGGATAAACAACATAAATACAATTTAATAAAGCATAGGACAAAACAACATAAATACAATTTAATAAAGCATATGTTAAAACAACATAAATACAATTTAATAAAGCATAGGACAAAACAACAAAAATACATTTTAATAAAGCATATGTTAAAACAACATAAATACAATTTAATAAAGCATATGTTAAAACAACATAAATACAATTTATTAAAGCATAAGATAAAACAACATGAATATAATTTAGTAAAGCATAAGATAAAACAACATGAATACAATTTAATAAAGCATAGGTTAAAACAACATAAATACAATTTAAGAAAGCATAGGATAAAACTACATAAATACATTTAAATAAAGCATAGGATAAAACAACATAAATACAATTTAATAAAGCATAGGTTAAAACAACATAAATACAATTTAATAAAGCATAGGACAAAACAACATAAATACAATTTAATAAAGCATAGGATAAAACAACATAAATACAATTTAATGAAACATAGGATAAACAACATAAATACAATTTAATAAAGCATAGGACAAAACAACATAAATACAATTTAATAAAGCATAGGATAAAACCACATAAATACAATTTAATAAAGCATAGGTTAAAACAACATAATTACAATTTAATAAAGCATAGGATAAAACAACATAAATACAATTTAATAAAGCATAGGATAAAACAACATAAATACAATTTAATAAAGCATAAGTTAAAACAACATAAATACAATTTTAAAAAGCATAGGATAAAACAACATATATACAATTTAATACAGCAAAGGACAAAACCACATAAATACAATTTAATAAAGCATAGGATAAAACAACATAAATACAATTTAATAAAGCATAGGACAAAACAACATAAATTCAATTTAATAAAGCATATGTTAAAGCAACATAAATACAATTTAATAAAGCATAGGTTAAAACAACATAAATACAATTTAATAAAGCATAGGATAAAACAACATAAATACAATTTAATAAAGCATAGGATAAAACAACTTAAATACAATTTAATAAAGCATAGGATAAAACAACATAAATACAATTTATAAAGCATAGGATAAAACAACATAAATACAATTTAATAAAGCATAGGATAAAACAACATAAATACAATTTAATAAAGCATAGGATAAAACAACATAAATACAATTTAATAAAGCATAGGATTAAACAACATAAATACTATTTAATAAAGCATAGGATAAAACCACATAAATACAATTTAATAAAGCACAGGATAAAACAACATAAATACAATTTAATAAAGCATAGGATACAACAACATAAATACAATTTAGTAAAGCATAGGTCAAAATAACATAAATACAATTTAATAAAACATAGGATAAAACAACATAAATACAATTTAATAAAGCATAGGATAAAACAACATAAATAAAATTTAATAAAGCATAGGATAAAACAACATAAATTCAATTTAATAAAGCATAGGATAAAACCACATAAATTCAATTTAATAAAGCATAGGATAAAACAACATAAATACAATATAATAAAGCATAGGTTAAAACAACATAAATACAATTTAATAAAGCATAGGATAAAACCACAGAAATACAATTTAATAAAGCATAGGATAAAACAACATACATACAATTTAATAAAGCATAGGACAAAACAACATAAATACAATTTAATAAAGCATAGGATAAAACAATATAAATACAATTTAATGAAACATAGGATAAACAACATAAATACAATTTAATAAAGCATAGGACAAAACAACATAAATACAATTTAATAAAGCATATGTTAAAACAACATAAATACAATTTAATAAAGCATAGGACAAAAGAACATAAATACAATTTAATAAAGCATATGTTAAAACAACATAAATACAATTTATTAAAGCATAAGATAAAATAACATGAATATAATTTAGTAAAGCATAAGATAAAACAACATGAATACAATTTAATAAAGCATAGGTTAAAACAACATAAATACAATTTAAGAAAGCATAGGATAAAACTACATAAATACATTTTAATAAAGCATAGGATAAAACAACATAAATACAATTTAATAAAGCATAGGATAAAACAACATAAATACAATTTAATAAAGCATAGGATTAAACAACATAAATACTATTTAATAAAGCATAGGATAAAACCACATAAATACAATTTAATAAAGCACAGGATAAAACAACATAAATACAATTTAATAAAGCATAAGTTAAAACAACATAAATACAATTTTAAAAAGCATAGGATAAAACAACATATATACAATTTAATATAGCATAGGACAAAACCACATAAATACAATTTAATAAAGCATAGGATAAAACAACATAAATACAATTTAATAAAGCATAGGACAAAACAACATAAATACAATTTAATAAAGCATATGTTAAAGCAACAAAAATACAATTTAATAAAGCATAGGTTAAAACAACATAAATACAATTTAATAAAGCATAGGATAAAACAACATAAATACAATTTAATAAAGCATAGGATAAAACAACATAAATACAATTTAATAAAGCATAGGATAAAACAACATAAATACAATTTATAAAGCATAGGATAAAACAACATAAATACAATTTAATAAAGCATAGGATAAAACAACATAAATACAATTTAATAAAGCATAGGATAAAACAACATAAATACATTTAATAAAGCATAGGATTAAACAACATGAATAGAATTTAAAAAAGCACAGGATAAAACAACATAAATAAAATTTAATAAAGCATAGGATAAAACAATATAAATAAAATTTAATAAAGCATAGGATAAAACAACATAAATACAATTTAATAAAGCATAGGATAAAACAACATAAATAAAATTTAATAAAGCATAGGATAAAACAACATAAATACAATTTAATAAAGCATAGGATAAAACAACATAAATACAATTTAATAAAGCATATGTTAAAACAACATAAATACAATTTAATAAAGCATAAGATAAAACAACATGAATATAATTTAGTAAAGCATAAGATAAAACAACATGAATACAATTTAATAAAGCATAGGTTAAAACAACATAAATACAATTTAATAAAGCATAAGATAAAACAACATGAATATAATTTAGTAAAGCATAGGATAAAACAACATAAATACAATTTAATAAAGCATAGGAAAAAACAACATAAATACAATTTAATAAAGCATAGGCTAAAACTACATAAATACAATTTAATAAAGCATAGGATAAAACAAATTAAATACAATTTAATAAAGCATATGATAAAACAACATAAATTCAATTTAATAAAGCATAGAATAAAACAACATAAATACAATTTATTAAAGCATAAGATAAAACAACATGAATACAATTTAATAAAGCATAGGTTAAAACAACATAAATACTATTTAATAAAGCATAGGATAAAACAAAATAAATACAATTTAATAAAGCATAGGTTAAAACAACATAAATACAATTTAATAAAGCATAGGATAAAACAACATAAATACAATTTAATAAAGCATAGGATAAAACCACATAAATACAATTTAATAAAGCACAGGATAAAACAACATAAATACAATTTAATAAAGCATAGGATACAACAACATAAATACAATTTTGTAAAGCATAGGTCAAAATAACATAAATACAATTTAATAAAACATCTGATAAAACAACATAAATACAATTTAATAAAGCATAGGATAAAACAACATAAATAAAATTTAATAAAGCATAGGATAAAACAACATAAATTCAATTTAATAAAGCATAGGATAAAACAACATAAATACAATTTAATAAAGCATAGGATAAAACAACATGAATACAATTTAATAAAGCATAGGATAAAACAACATAAATACAATTTAATAAAGCATAGGTTAAAAGAACATAAATAAAATTTAATAAAGCATAGGGCAAAACAACATTAATACAATTTAATAAAGCATAGGTTAAAACAACATAAATACAAGTTAATAAAGCATAGGATAAAACAACATAAATACAATTTAATAAAGCATAGGATAAAACAACATGAATACAATTTAATAAAGCATAGGATAAAACAACATAAATACAATTTAATAAAGCATAGGTTAAAACAACATCAATACAATTTAATAAAGCATAGGACAAAACAACATAAATACAATTTAATAAAGCATAGGTTAAAACAACATAAATACAAGTTAATAAAGCATAGGATAAAACAACATAAATTCAATTTAATAAAGCATAGGATAAAACAACATGAATACAATTTAATAAAGCATAGGATAAAACAACATAAATACAATTTAATAAAGCATAGGTTAAAACAACATAAATACAATTTAATAAAGCATAGGATAAAACAACATAAATACAATTTAATAAAGCATAGGATAAAACAACATAAATAAAATTTAATAAAGCATAGGATAAAACAACATAAATACAATTTAATAAAGCATAGGATAAAACAACATAAATATAATTTAATAATGCATAGGTTAAAACAACATAAATACAATTTAATAAAGCATAGGATAAAACAACATAAATACAATTTAATAAAGCATAGGTTAAAAAAACATAAATACAATTTAATAAAGCATAGGATAAAACAACATAAATAAAATTCAGTAAAGCATAGGTTAAAACAACATAAATACAATTTAATAAATCATAGGACAAAACAACATAAATACAATTTAATAAAGCATATGTTAAAACAACATAAATACAATTTAATAAAGCATAGGACAAAACAACATAAATACATTTTAATAAAGCATATGTTAAAACAACATAAATACAATTTAATAAAGCATAGGACAAAACAACATAAATACAATTTAATAAAGCATATGTTAAAACAACATAAATACAATTTATTAAAGCATAAGATAAAACAACATGAATATAATTTAGTAAAGCATAAGATAAAACAACATGAATACAATTTAATAAAGCATAGGTTAAAACAACATAAATACAATTTAAGAAAGCATAGGATAAAACCACAGAAATACAATTTAATAAAGCATAGGATAAAACAACATAAATACAATTTAATAAAGCATAGGACAAAACAACATAAATACAATTTAATAAAGCATAGGATAAAACAACATAAATACAATTTAATGAAACATAGGATAAACAACATAAATACAATTTAATAAAGCATAGGACAAAACAACATAAATACAATTTAATAAAGCATAGGATAAAACCACATGAATACAATTTAATAAAGCATAGGTTAAAACAACATAATTACAATTTAATAAAGCATAGGATAAAACAACATAAATACAATTTAATTAAGCATAGGATAAAACAACATAAATAAAATTTAATAAAGCATAGGATAAAACAACATAAATACAATTTAATAAAGCATAGGATAAAACAACATAAATAAAATTTAATAAAGCATAGGATAAAACAACATAAATACAATTTAATAAAGCATAGGATAAAACAACATAAATACAATTTAATAAAGCATAGGATAAAACAACATAAATATAATTTAGTAAAGCATAGGTTAAAACAACCTAAATACAATTTAATAAAGCATAGGACAAAACAACATAAATACAATTTAATAAAGCATAGGATAAAACAACATAAATACAATTTAATGAATCATAGGATAAACAACATAAATACAATTTAATAAAGCATAGGACAAAACAACATAAATACAATTTAATAAAGCATATGTTAAAACAACATAAATACAATTTAATAAAGCATAGGACAAAACAACAAAAATACATTTTAATAAAGCATATGTTAAAACAACATAAATACAATTTAATAAAGCATATGTTAAAACAACATAAATACAATTTATTAAAGCATAAGATAAAACAACATGAATATAATTTAGTAAAGCATAAGATAAAACAACATGAATACAATTTAATAAAGCATAGGTTAAAACAACATAAATACAATTTAAGAAAGCATAGGATAAAACTACATAAATACATTTAAATAAAGCATAGGATAAAACAACATAAATACAATTTAATAAAGCATAGGTTAAAACAACATAAATACAATTTAATAAAGCATAGGACAAAACAACATAAATACAATTTAATAAAGCATAGGATAAAACAACATAAATACAATTTAATGAAACATAGGATAAACAACATAAATACAATTTAATAAAGCATAGGACAAAACAACATAAATACAATTTAATAAAGCATAGGATAAAACCACATAAATACAATTTAATAAAGCATAGGTTAAACAACATAATTACAATTTAATAAAGCATAGGATAAAACAACATAAATACAATTTAATAAAGCATAGGATAAAACAACATAAATACAATTTAATAAAGCATAAGTTAAAACAACATAAATACAATTTTAAAAAGCATAGGATAAAACAACATATATACAATTTAATACAGCAAAGGACAAAACCACATAAATACAATTTAATAAAGCATAGGATAAAACAACATAAATACAATTTAATAAAGCATAGGACAAAACAACATAAATTCAATTTAATAAAGCATATGTTAAAGCAACATAAATACAATTTAATAAAGCATAGGTTAAAACAACATAAATACAATTTAATAAAGCATAGGATAAAACAACATAAATACAATTTAATAAAGCATAGGATAAAACAACTTAAATACAATTTAATAAAGCATAGGATAAAACAACATAAATACAATTTATAAAGCATAGGATAAAACAACATAAATACAATTTAATAAAGCATAGGATAAAACAACATAAATACAATTTAATAAAGCATAGGATAAAACAACATAAATACAATTTATAAAGCATAGGATAAAACAACATAAATACAATTTAATAAAGCATAGGATAAAACAACATAAATAAAATTCAGTAAAGCATAGTTTAAAACACCATAAATACAATTTAATAAAGCATAGGATAAAACCACAGAAATACAATTTAATAAAGCATAGGATAAAACAACATAAATACAATTTAATAAAGCATAGGACAAAACAACATAAATACAATTTAATAAAGCATAGGATAAAACAACATAAATACAATTTAATGAATCATAGGATAAACAACATAAATACAATTTAATAAAGCATAGGACAAAACAACATAAATACAATTTAATAAAGCATATGTTAAAACAACATAAATACAATTTAATAAAGCATAGGACAAAACAACAAAAATACATTTTAATAAAGCATATGTTAAAACAACATAAATACAATTTAATAAAGCATATGTTAAAACAACATAAATACAATTTATTAAAGCATAAGATAAAACAACATGAATATAATTTAGTAAAGCATAAGATAAAACAACATGAATACAATTTAATAAAGCATAGGTTAAAACAACATAAATACAATTTAAGAAAGCATAGGATAAAACTACATAAATACATTTAAATAAAGCATAGGATAAAACAACATAAATACAATTTAATAAAGCATAGGTTAAAACAACATAAATACAATTTAATAAAGCATAGGACAAAACAACATAAATACAATTTAATAAAGCATAGGATAAAACAACATAAATACAATTTAATGAAACATAGGATAAACAACATAAATACAATTTAATAAAGCATAGGACAAAACAACATAAATACAATTTAATAAAGCATAGGATAAAACCACATAAATACAATTTAATAAAGCATAGGTTAAAACAACATAATTACAATTTAATAAAGCATAGGATAAAACAACATAAATACAATTTAATAAAGCATAGGATAAAACAACATAAATACAATTTAATAAAGCATAAGTTAAAACAACATAAATACAATTTTAAAAAGCATAGGATAAAACAACATATATACAATTTAATACAGCAAAGGACAAAACCACATAAATACAATTTAATAAAGCATAGGATAAAACAACATAAATACAATTTAATAAAGCATAGGACAAAACAACATAAATTCAATTTAATAAAGCATATGTTAAAGCAACATAAATACAATTTAATAAAGCATAGGTTAAAACAACATAAATACAATTTAATAAAGCATAGGATAAAACAACATAAATACAATTTAATAAAGCATAGGATAAAACAACTTAAATACAATTTAATAAAGCATAGGATAAAACAACATAAATACAATTTATAAAGCAT
Source organism: Phyllobates terribilis (assembly GCF_046119375.1). Taxonomy (NCBI): domain Eukaryota; kingdom Metazoa; phylum Chordata; class Amphibia; order Anura; family Dendrobatidae; genus Phyllobates; species Phyllobates terribilis. The sequence continues at coordinate 4,603,453 of NW_027362778.1, forward strand.
AGGATAAAACAACATAAATACAATTTAATAAAGCATAGGATAAAACAACATAAATACAATTTAATAAAGCATAGGATAAAACAACATAAATACAATTTATAAAGCATAGGATAAAACAACATAAATACAATTTAATAAAGCATAGGATAAAACAACATAAATACAATTTAATAAAGCATAGGATAAAACAACATAAATACAATTTAATAAAGCATAGGATTAAACAACATAAATACTATTTAATAAAGCATAGGATAAAACCACATAAATACAATTTAATAAAGCACAGGATAAAACAACATAAATACAATTTAATAAAGCATAGGATACAACAACATAAATACAATTTAGTAAAGCATAGGTCAAAATAACATAAATACAATTTAATAAAACATAGGATAAAACAACATAAATACAATTTAATAAAGCATAGGATAAAACAACATAAATAAAATTTAATAAAGCATAGGATAAAACAACATAAATTCAATTTAATAAAGCATAGGATAAAACCACATAAATTCAATTTAATAAAGCATAGGATAAAACAACATAAATACAATATAATAAAGCATAGGTTAAAACAACATAAATACAATTTAATAAAGCATAGGATAAAACCACAGAAATACAATTTAATAAAGCATAGGATAAAACAACATAAATACAATTTAATAAAGCATAGGACAAAACAACATAAATACAATTTAATAAAGTATAGGATAAAACAATATAAATACAATTTAATGAAACATAGGATAAACAACATAAATACAATTTAATAAAGCATAGGACAAAACAACATAAATACAATTTAATAAAGCATATGTTAAAACAACATAAATACAATTTAATAAAGCATAGGACAAAAGAACATAAATACAATTTAATAAAGCATATGTTAAAACAACATAAATACAATTTATTAAAGCATAAGATAAAATAACATGAATATAATTTAGTAAAGCATAAGATAAAACAACATGAATACAATTTAATAAAGCATAGGTTAAAACAACATAAATACAATTTAAGAAAGCATAGGATAAAACTACATAAATACATTTTAATAAAGCATAGGATAAAACAACATAAATACAATTTAATAAAGCATAGGATAAAACAACATAAATACAATTTAATAAAGCATAGGATTAAACAACATAAATACTATTTAATAAAGCATAGGATAAAACCACATAAATACAAATTTAATAAAGCACAGGATAAAACAACATAAATACAATTTAATAAAGCATAAGTTAAAACAACATAAATACAATTTTAAAAAGCATAGGATAAAACAACATATATACAATTTAATATAGCATAGGACAAAACCACATAAATACAATTTAATAAAGCATAGGATAAAACAACATAAATACAATTTAATAAAGCATAGGACAAAACAACATAAATACAATTTAATAAAGCATATGTTAAAGCAACAAAAATACAATTTAATAAAGCATAGGTTAAAACAACATAAATACAATTTAATAAAGCATAGGATAAAACAACATAAATACAATTTAATAAAGCATAGGATAAAACAACATAAATACAATTTATAAAGCATAGGATAAAACAACATAAATACAATTTAATAAAGCATAGGATAAAACAACATAAATACAATTTAATAAAGCATAGGATAAAACAACATAAATACAATTTAATAAAGCATAGGATAAAACAACATAAATACAATTTAATAAAGCATAGGATAAAACAACATAAATACATTTAATAAAGCATAGGATTAAACAACATGAATAGAATTTAAAAAAGCACAGGATAAAACAACATAAATAAAATTTAATAAAGCATAGGATAAAACAACATAAATAAAATTTAATAAAGCATAGGATAAAACAACATAAATACAATTTAATAAAGCATAGGATAAAACAACATAAATAAAATTTAATAAAGCATAGGATAAAACAACATAAATACAATTTAATAAAGCATAGGATAAAACAACATAAATACAATTTAATAAAGCATATGTTAAAACAACATAAATACAATTTAATAAAGCATAAGATAAAACAACATGAATATAATTTAGTAAAGCATAAGATAAAACAACATGAATACAATTTAATAAAGCATAGGTTAAAACAACATAAATACAATTTAATAAAGCATAAGATAAAACAACATGAATATAATTTAGTAAAGCATAGGATAAAACAACATAAATACAATTTAATAAAGCATAGGAAAAAACAACATAAATACAATTTAATAAAGCATAGGCTAAAACTACATAAATACAATTTAATAAAGCATAGGATAAAACAAATTAAATACAATTTAATAAAGCATATGATAAAACAACATAAATTCAATTTAATAAAGCATAGAATAAAACAACATAAATACAATTTATTAAAGCATAAGATAAAACAACATGAATACAATTTAATAAAGCATAGGTTAAAACAACATAAATACTATTTAATAAAGCATAGGATAAAACAAAATAAATACAATTTAATAAAGCATAGGTTAAAACAACATAAATACAATTTAATAAAGCATAGGATAAAACAACATAAATACAATTTAATAAAGCATAGGATAAAACCACATAAATACAATTTAATAAAGCACAGGATAAAACAAAATAAATACAATTTAATAAAGCATAGGATACAACAACATAAATACAATTTTGTAAAGCATAGGTCAAAATAACATAAATACAATTTAATAAAACATCTGATAAAACAACATAAATACAATTTAATAAAGCATAGGATAAAACAACATAAATAAAATTTAATAAAGCATAGGATAAAACAACATAAATTCAATTTAATAAAGCATAGGATAAAACAACATAAATACAATTTAATAAAGCATAGGATAAAACAACATGAATACAATTTAATAAAGCATAGGATAAAACAACATAAATACAATTTAATAAAGCATAGGTTAAAAGAACATAAATACAATTTAATAAAGCATAGGGCAAAACAACATTAATACAATTTAATAAAGCATAGGTTAAAACAACATAAATACAAGTTAATAAAGCATAGGATAAAACAACATAAATACAATTTAATAAAGCATAGGATAAAACAACATGAATACAATTTAATAAAGCATAGGATAAAACAACATAAATACAATTTAATAAAGCATAGGTTAAAACAACATCAATACAATTTAATAAAGCATAGGACAAAACAACATAAATACAATTTAATAAAGCATAGGTTAAAACAACATAAATACAAGTTAATAAAGCATAGGATAAAACAACATAAATTCAATTTAATAAAGCATAGGATAAAACAACATGAATACAATTTAATAAAGCATAGGATAAAACAACATAAATACAATTTAATAAAGCATAGGTTAAAACAACATAAATACAATTTAATAAAGCATAGGATAAAACAACATAAATACAATTTAATAAAGCATAGGATAAAACAACATAAATAAAATTTAATAAAGCATAGGATAAAACAACATAAATACAATTTAATAAAGCATAGGATAAAACAACATAAATATAATTTAATAATGCATAGGTTAAAACAACATAAATACAATTTAATAAAGCATAGGATAAAACAACATAAATACAATTTAATAAAGCATAGGTTAAAAAAACATAAATACAATTTAATAAAGCATAGGATAAAACAACATAAATAAAATTCAGTAAAGCATAGGTTAAAACAACATAAATACAATTTAATAAATCATAGGACAAAACAACATAAATACAATTTAATAAAGCATATGTTAAAACAACATAAATACAATTTAATAAAGCATAGGACAAAACAACATAAATACATTTTAATAAAGCATATGTTAAAACAACATAAATACAATTTAATAAAGCATAGGACAAAACAACATAAATACAATTTAATAAAGCATATGTTAAAACAACATAAATACAATTTATTAAAGCATAAGATAAAACAACATGAATATAATTTAGTAAAGCATAAGATAAAACAACATGAATACAATTTAATAAAGCATAGGTTAAAACAACATAAATACAATTTAAGAAAGCATAGGATAAAACCACAGAAATACAATTTAATAAAGCATAGGATAAAACAACATAAATACAATTTAATAAAGCATAGGACAAAACAACATAAATACAATTTAATAAAGCATAGGATAAAACAACATAAATACAATTTAATGAAACATAGGATAAACAACATAAATACAATTTAATAAAGCATAGGACAAAACAACATAAATACAATTTAATAAAGCATAGGATAAAACCACATGAATACAATTTAATAAAGCATAGGTTAAAACAACATAATTACAATTTAATAAAGCATAGGATAAAACAACATAAATACAATTTAATTAAGCATAGGATAAAACAACATAAATAAAATTTAATAAAGCATAGGATAAAACAACATAAATACAATTTAATAAAGCATAGGATAAAACAACATAAATAAAATTTAATAAAGCATAGGATAAAACAACATAAATACAATTTAATAAAGCATAGGATAAAACAACATAAATACAATTTAATAAAGCATAGGATAAAACAACATAAATATAATTTAGTAAAGCATAGGTTAAAACAACCTAAATACAATTTAATAAAGCATAGGATAAAACAACATAAATACAATTTAATAAAGCACAGGTTAAAACAACATAAATACAATTTAATAAAGCATAGGATAAAACAACATAAATAAAATTCAGTAAAGCATAGTTTAAAACACCATAAATACAATTTAATAAAGCATAGGATAAAACCACAGAAATACAATTTAATAAAGCATAGGATAAAACAACATAAATACAATTTAATAAAGCATAGGACAAAACAACATAAATACAATTTAATAAAGCATAGGATAAAACAACATAAATACAATTTAATGAATCATAGGATAAACAACATAAATACAATTTAATAAAGCATAGGACAAAACAACATAAATACAATTTAATAAAGCATATGTTAAAACAACATAAATACAATTTAATAAAGCATAGGACAAAACAACAAAAATACATTTTAATAAAGCATATGTTAAAACAACTTAAATACAATTTAATAAAGCATATGTTAAAACAACATAAATACAATTTATTAAAGCATAAGATAAAACAACATGAATATAATTTAGTAAAGCATAAGATAAAACAACATGAATACAATTTAATAAAGCATAGGTTAAAACAACATAAATACAATTTAAGAAAGCATAGGATAAAACTACATAAATACATTTAAATAAAGCATAGGATAAAACAACATAAATACAATTTAATAAAGCATAGGTTAAAACAACATAAATACAATTTAATAAAGCATAGGACAAAACAACATAAATACAATTTAATAAAGCATAGGATAAAACAACATAAATACAATTTAATGAAACATAGGATAAACAACATAAATACAATTTAATAAAGCATAGGACAAAACAACATAAATACAATTTAATAAAGCATAGGATAAAACCACATAAATACAATTTAATAAAGCATAGGTTAAAACAACATAATTACAATTTAATAAAGCATAGGATAAAACAACATAAATACAATTTAATAAAGCATAGGATAAAACAACATAAATACAATTTAATAAAGCATAAGTTAAAACAACATAAATACAATTTTAAAAAGCATAGGATAAAACAACATATATACAATTTAATACAGCAAAGGACAAAACCACATAAATACAATTTAATAAAGCATAGGATAAAACAACATAAATACAATTTAATAAAGCATAGGACAAAACAACATAAATTCAATTTAATAAAGCATATGTTAAAGCAACATAAATACAATTTAATAAAGCATAGGTTAAAACAACATAAATACAATTTAATAAAGCATAGGATAAAACAACATAAATACAATTTAATAAAGCATAGGATAAAACAACTTAAATACAATTTAATAAAGCATAGGATAAAACAACATAAATACAATTTATAAAGCATAGGATAAAACAACATAAATACAATTTAATAAAGCATAGGATAAAACAACATAAATACAATTTAATAAAGCATAGGATAAAACAACATAAATACAATTTATAAAGCATAGGATAAAACAACATAAATACAATTTAATAAAGCATAGGATAAAACAACATAAATACAATTTAATAAAGCATAGGATAAAACAACATAAATACAATTTAATAAAGCATAGGATTAAACAACATAAATACTATTTAATAAAGCATAGGATAAAACCACATAAATACAATTTAATAAAGCACAGGATAAAACAACATAAATACAATTTAATAAAGCATAGGATACAACAACATAAATACAATTTAGTAAAGCATAGGTCAAAATAACATAAATACAATTTAATAAAACATAGGATAAAACAACATAAATACAATTTAATAAAGCATAGGATAAAACAACATAAATAAAATTTAATAAAGCATAGGATAAAACAACATAAATTCAATTTAATAAAGCATAGGATAAAACCACATAAATTCAATTTAATAAAGCATAGGATAAAACAACATAAATACAATATAATAAAGCATAGGTTAAAACAACATAAATACAATTTAATAAAGCATAGGATAAAACCACAGAAATACAATTTAATAAAGCATAGGATAAAACAACATAAATACAATTTAATAAAGCATAGGACAAAACAACATAAATACAATTTAATAAAGTATAGGATAAAACAATATAAATACAATTTAATGAAACATAGGATAAACAACATAAATACAATTTAATAAAGCATAGGACAAAACAACATAAATACAATTTAATAAAGCATATGTTAAAACAACATAAATACAATTTAATAAAGCATAGGACAAAAGAACATAAATACAATTTAATAAAGCATATGTTAAAACAACATAAATACAATTTATTAAAGCATAAGATAAAATAACATGAATATAATTTAGTAAAGCATAAGATAAAACAACATGAATACAATTTAATAAAGCATAGGTTAAAACAACATAAATACAATTTAAGAAAGCATAGGATAAAACTACATAAATACATTTTAATAAAGCATAGGATAAAACAACATAAATACAATTTAATAAAGCATAGGATAAAACAACATAAATACAATTTAATAAAGCATAGGATTAAACAACATAAATACTATTTAATAAAGCATAGGATAAAACCACATAAATACAAATTTAATAAAGCACAGGATAAAACAACATAAATACAATTTAATAAAGCATAAGTTAAAACAACATAAATACAATTTTAAAAAGCATAGGATAAAACAACATATATACAATTTAATATAGCATAGGACAAAACCACATAAATACAATTTAATAAAGCATAGGATAAAACAACATAAATACAATTTAATAAAGCATAGGACAAAACAACATAAATACAATTTAATAAAGCATATGTTAAAGCAACAAAAATACAATTTAATAAAGCATAGGTTAAAACAACATAAATACAATTTAATAAAGCATAGGATAAAACAACATAAATACAATTTAATAAAGCATAGGATAAAACAACATAAATACAATTTAATAAAGCATAGGATAAAACAACATAAATACAATTTATAAAGCATAGGATAAAACAACATAAATACAATTTAATAAAGCATAGGATAAAACAACATAAATACAATTTAATAAAGCATAGGATAAAACAACATAAATACATTTAATAAAGCATAGGATTAAACAACATGAATAGAATTTAAAAAAGCACAGGATAAAACAACATAAATAAAATTTAATAAAGCATAGGATAAAACAACATAAATAAAATTTAATAAAGCATAGGATAAAACAACATAAATACAATTTAATAAAGCATAGGATAAAACAACATAAATAAAATTTAATAAAGCATAGGATAAAACAACATAAATACAATTTAATAAAGCATAGGATAAAACAACATAAATACAATTTAATAAAGCATATGTTAAAACAACATAAATACAATTTAATAAAGCATAAGATAAAACAACATGAATATAATTTAGTAAAGCATAAGATAAAACAACATGAATACAATTTAATAAAGCATAGGTTAAAACAACATAAATAAAATTTAATAAAGCATAAGATAAAACAACATGAATATAATTTAGTAAAGCATAGGATAAAACAACATAAATACAATTTAATAAAGCATAGGAAAAAACAACATAAATACAATTTAATAAAGCATAGGCTAAAACTACATAAATACAATTTAATAAAGCATAGGATAAAACAAATTAAATACAATTTAATAAAGCATATGATAAAACAACATAAATTCAATTTAATAAAGCATAGAATAAAACAACATAAATACAATTTATTAAAGCATAAGATAAAACAACATGAATACAATTTAATAAAGCATAGGTTAAAACAACATAAATACTATTTAATAAAGCATAGGATAAAACAAAATAAATACAATTTAATAAAGCATAGGTTAAAACAACATAAATACAATTTAATAAAGCATAGGATAAAACAACATAAATACAATTTAATAAAGCATAGGATAAAACCACATAAATACAATTTAATAAAGCACAGGATAAAACAACATAAATACAATTTAATAAAGCATAGGATACAACAACATAAATACAATTTTGTAAAGCATAGGTCAAAATAACATAAATACAATTTAATAAAACATATGATAAAACAACATAAATACAATTTAATAAAGCATAGGATAAAACAACATAAATAAAATTTAATAAAGCATAGGATAAAACAACATCAATTCAATTTAATAAAGCATAGGATAAAACAACATAAATACAATTTAATAAAGCATAGGATAAAACAACATGAATATAATTTAGTAAAGCATAAGATAAAACAACATGAATACAATTTAATAAAGCATAGGTTAAAACAACATAAATACAATTTAATAAAGCATAAGATAAAACAACATGAATATAATTTAGTAAAGCATAGGATAAAACAACATAAATACAATTTAATAAAGCATAGGAAAAAACAACATAAATACAATTTAATAAAGCATAGGATAAAACCACATAAATACAATTTAATAAAGCACAGGATAAAACAACATAAATACAATTTAATAAAGCATAGGATACAACAACATAAATACAATTTAGTAAAGCATAGGTCAAAATAACATAAATACAATTTAATAAAACATAGGATAAAACAACATAAATACAATTTAATAAAGCATAGGATAAAACAACATAAATAAAATTTAATAAAGCATAGGATAAAACAACATAAATTCAATTTAATAAAGCATAGGATAAAACCACATAAATTCAATTTAATAAAGCATAGGATAAAACAACATAAATACAATATAATAAAGCATAGGTTAAAACAACATAAATACAATTTAATAAAGCATAGGATAAAACCACAGAAATACAATTTAATAAAGCATAGGATAAAACAACATAAATACAATTTAATAAAGCATAGGACAAAACAACATAAATACAATTTAATAAAGTATAGGATAAAACAATATAAATACAATTTAATGAAACATAGGATAAACAACATAAATACAATTTAATAAAGCATAGGACAAAACAACATAAATACAATTTAATAAAGCATATGTTAAAACAACATAAATACAATTTAATAAAGCATAGGACAAAAGAACATAAATACAATTTAATAAAGCATATGTTAAAACAACATAAATACAATTTATTAAAGCATAAGATAAAATAACATGAATATAATTTAGTAAAGCATAAGATAAAACAACATGAATACAATTTAATAAAGCATAGGTTAAAACAACATAAATACAATTTAAGAAAGCATAGGATAAAACTACATAAATACATTTTAATAAAGCATAGGATAAAACAACATAAATACAATTTAATAAAGCATAGGATAAAACAACATAAATACAATTTAATAAAGCATAGGATTAAACAACATAAATACTATTTAATAAAGCATAGGATAAAACCACATAAATACAAATTTAATAAAGCACAGGATAAAACAACATAAATACAATTTAATAAAGCATAAGTTAAAACAACATAAATACAATTTTAAAAAGCATAGGATAAAACAACATATATACAATTTAATATAGCATAGGACAAAACCACATAAATACAATGTAATAAAGCATAGGATAAAACAACATAAATACAATTTAATAAAGCATAGGACAAAACAACATAAATACAATTTAATAAAGCATATGTTAAAGCAACAAAAATACAATTTAATAAAGCATAGGTTAAAACAACATAAATACAATTTAATAAAGCATAGGATAAAACAACATAAATACAATTTAATAAAGCATAGGATAAAACAACATAAATACAATTTAATAAAGCATAGGATAAAACAACATAAATACAATTTATAAAGCATAGGATAAAACAACATAAATACAATTTAATAAAGCATAGGATAAAACAACATAAATACAATTTAATAAAGCATAGGATAAAACAACATAAATACATTTAATAAAGCATAGGATTAAACAACATGAATAGAATTTAAAAAAGCACAGGATAAAACAACATAAATAAAATTTAATAAAGCATAGGATAAAACAACATAAATAAAATTTAATAAAGCATAGGATAAAACAACATAAATACAATTTAATAAAGCATAGGATAAAACAACATAAATAAAATTTAATAAAGCATAGGATAAAACAACATAAATACAATTTAATAAAGCATAGGATAAAACAACATAAATACAATTTAATAAAGCATATGTTAAAACAACATAAATACAATTTAATAAAGCATAAGATAAAACAACATGAATATAATTTAGTAAAGCATAAGATAAAACAACATGAATACAATTTAATAAAGCATAGGTTAAAACAACATAAATACAATTTAATAAAGCATAAGATAAAACAACATGAATATAATTTAGTAAAGCATAGGATAAAACAACATAAATACAATTTAATAAAGCATAGGAAAAAACAACATAAATACAATTTAATAAAGCATAGGCTAAAACTACATAAATACAATTTAATAAAGCATAGGATAAAACAAATTAAATACAATTTAATAAAGCATATGATAAAACAACATAAATTCAATTTAATAAAGCATAGAATAAAACAACATAAATACAATTTATTAAAGCATAAGATAAAACAACATGAATACAATTTAATAAAGCATAGGTTAAAACAACATAAATACTATTTAATAAAGCATAGGATAAAACAAAATAAATACAATTTAATAATCCATAGGTTAAAACAACATAAATACAATTTAATAAAGCATAGGATAAAACAACATAAATACAATTTAATAAAGCATAGGATAAAACCACATAAATACAATTTAATAAAGCACAGGATAAAACAACATAAATACAATTTAATAAAGCATAGGATACAACAACATAAATACAATTTTGTAAAGCATAGGTCAAAATAACATAAATACAATTTAATAAAACATATGATAAAACAACATAAATACAATTTAATAAAGCATAGGATAAAACAACATAAATAAAATTTAATAAAGCATAGGATAAAACAACATCAATTCAATTTAATAAAGCATAGGATAAAACAACATAAATACAATTTAATAAAGCATAGGATAAAACAACATGAATATAATTTAGTAAAGCATAAGATAAAACAACATGAATACAACTTAATAAAGCATAGGTTAAAACAACATAAATACAATTTAATAAAGCATAAGATAAAACAACATGAATATAATTTAGTAAAGCATAGGATAAAACAACATAAATACAATTTAATAAAGCATAGGAAAAAACAACATAAATACAATTTAATAAAGCATAGGCTAAAACTACATAAATACAATTTAATAAAGCATAGGATAAAACAAATTAAATACAATTTAATAAAGCATATGATAAAACAACATAAATTCAATTTAATAAAGCATAGAATAAAACAACATAAATACAATTTATTAAAGCATAAGATAAAACAACATGAATACAATTTAATAAAGCATAGGTTAAAACAACATAAATACTATTTAATAAAGCATAGGATAAAACAAAATAAATACAATTTAATAAAGCATAGGTTAAAACAACATAAATACAATTTAATAAAGCATAGGATAAAACAACATAAATACAATTTAATAAAGCATAGGATAAAACCACATAAATACAATTTAATAAAGCACAGGATAAAACAACATAAATACAATTTAATAAAGCATAGGATACAACAACATAAATACAATTTTGTAAAGCATAGGTCAAAATAACATAAATACAATTTAATAAAACATATGATAAAACAACATAAATACAATTTAATAAAGCATAGGATAAAACAACATAAATAAAATTTAATAAAGCATAGGATAAAACAACATCAATTCAATTTAATAAAGCATAGGATAAAACAACATAAAAACAATTTAATAAAGCATAGGATAAAACAACATGAATACAATTTAATAAAGCATAGGATAAAACAACATAAATACAATTTAATAAAGCATAGGTTAAAAGAACATAAATACAATTTAATAAAGCATAGGGCAAAACAACATTAATACAAGTTAATAAAGCATAGGATAAAACAACATAAATACAATTTAATAAAGCATAGGATAAAACAACATGAATACAATTTAATAAAGCATAGGATAAAACAACATAAATACAATTTAATAAAGCATAGGTTAAAACAACATCAATACAATTTAATAAAGCATAGGACAAAACAACATAAATACAATTTAATAAAGCATAGGTTAAAACAACATAAATACAAGTTAATAAAGCATAGGATAAAACAACATAAATTCAATTTAATAAAGCATAGGATAAAACAACATGAATACAATTTAATAAAGCATAGGATAAAACAACATAAATACAATTTAATAAAGCATAGGTTAAAACAACATAAATACAATTTAATAAAGCATAGGATAAAACAACATAAATACAATTTAATAAAGCATAGGATAAAACAACATAAATAAAATTTAATAAAGCATAGGTTAAAACAACATTAATACAATTTAATAAAGCATAGGTTAAAACAACATAAATACAAGTTAATAAAGCATAGGATAAAACAACATAAATACAATTTAATAAAGCATAGGATAAAACCACATAAATACAATTTAATAAAGCACAGGATAAAACAACATAAATACAATTTAATAAAGCATAGGATACAACAACATAAATACAATTTTGTAAAGCATAGGTCAAAATAACATAAATACAATTTAATAAAACATATGATAAAACAACATAAATACAATTTAATAAAGCATAGGATAAAACAACATAAATAAAATTTAATAAAGCATAGGATAAAACAACATAAATTCAATTTAATAAAGCATAGGATAAAACAACATAAATACAATTTAATAAAGCATAGAATAAAACAACATGAATACAATTTAATAAAGCATAGGATAAAACAACATAAATACAATTTAATAAAGCATAGGTTAAAAGAACATAAATACAATTTAATAAAGCATAGGGCAAAACAACATTAATACAATTTAATAAAGCATAGGTTAAAACAACATAAATACAATTTAATAAAGCATAGGATAAAACAACATAAATACAATTTAATAAAGCATAGGTTAAAACAACATCAATACAATTTAATAAAGCATAGGACAAAACAACATAAATACAATTTAATAAAGCATATTTTAAAACAACATAAATACAAGTTAATAAAGCATAGGATAAAACAACATAAATTCAATTTAATAAAGCATAGGATAAAACAACATGAATACAATTTAATAAAGCATAGGATAAAACAACATAAATACAATTTAATAAAGCATAGGTTAAAACAACATAAATACAATTTAATAAAGCATAGGATAAAACAACATAAATACAATTTAATAAAGCATAGGATAAAACAACATAAATAAAATTTAATAAAGCATAGGATAAAACAACATAAATACAATTTAATAAAGCATAGGATAAAACAACATAAATATAATTTAATAATGCATAGGTTAAAACAACATAAATACAATTTAATAAAGCATAGGATAAAACAACATAAATACAATTTAATAAAGCATAGGTTAAAAAAACATAAATACAATTTAATAAAGCATAGGATAAAACAACATAAATAAAATTCAGTAAAGCATAGGTTAAAACAACATAAATACAATTTAATAAATCATAGGACAAAACAACATAAATACAATTTAATAAAGCATATTTTAAAACAACATAAATACAATTTAATAAAGCATAGGACAAAACAACATAAATACATTTTAATAAAGCATATGTTAAAACAACATAAATACAATTTAATAAAGCATAGGACAAAACAACATAAATACAATTTAATAAAGCATATGTTAAAACAACATAAATACAATTTATTAAAGCATAAGATAAAACAACATGAATATAATTTAGTAAAGCATAAGATAAAACAACATGAATACAATTTAATAAAGCATAGGTTAAAACAACATAAATACAATTTAAGAAAGCATAGGATAAAACCACAGAAATACAATTTAATAAAGCATAGGATAAAACAACATAAATACAATTTAATAAAGCATAGGACAAAACCACATAAATACAATTTAATAAAGCATAGGATAAAACAACATAAATACAATTTAATGAAACATAGGATAAACAACATAAATACAATTTAATAAAGCATAGGACAAAACAACATAAATACAATTTAATAAAGCATAGGATAAAACCACATGAATACAATTTAATAAAGCATAGGTTAAAACAACATAATTACAATTTAATAAAGCATAGGATAAAACAACATAAATACAATTTAATAAAGCATAGGATAAAACAACATAAATACAATTTAATAAAGCATAAGTTAAAACAACATAAATACAATTTTAAAAAGCATAGGATAAAACAACATATATACAATTTAATACAGCAAAGGACAAAACCACATAAATACAATTTAATAAAGCATAGGATAAAACAACATAAATACAATTTAATAAAGCATAGGACAAAACAACATAAATTCAATTTAATAAAGCATATGTTAAAGCAACATAAATACAATTTAATAAAGCATAGGTTAAAACAACATAAATACAATTTAATAAAGCATAGGATAAAACAACATAAATACAATTTAATAAAGCATAGGATAAAACAACTTAAATACAATTTAATAAAGCATAGGATAAAACAACATAAATACAATTTATAAAGCATAGGATAAAACAACATAAATACAATTTAATAAAGCATAGGATAAAACAACATAAATACAATTTAATAAAGCATAGGATAAAACAACATAAATACAATTTAATAAAGCATAGGATTAAACAACATAAATACTATTTAATAAAGCATAGGATAAAACCACATAAATACAATTTAATAAAGCACAGGATAAAACAACATAAATACAATTTAATAAAGCATAGGATACAACAACATAAATACAATTTAGTAAAGCATAGGTCAAAATAACATAAAAACAATTTAATAAAACATAGGATAAAACAACATAAATACAATTTAATAAAGCATAGGATAAAACAACATAAATAAAATTTAATAAAGCATAGGATAAAACAACATAAATTCAATTTAATAAAGCATAGGATAAAACCACATAAATTCAATTTAACAAAGCATAGGATAAAACAACATAAATACAATATAATAAAGCATAGGTTAAAACAACATAAATACAATTTAATAAAGCATAGGATAAAACCACAGAAATACAATTTAATAAAGCATAGGATAAAACAACATAAATACAATTTAATAAAGCATAGGACAAAACAACATAAATACAATTTAATAAAGCATAGGATAAAACAATATAAATACAATTTAATGAAACATAGGATAAACAACATAAATACAATTTAATAAAGCATAGGACAAAACAACATAAATACATTTTAATAAAGCATATGTTAAAACAACATAAATACAATTTAATAAAGCATAGGACAAAACAACATAAATACAATTTAATAAAGCATATGTTAAAACAACATAAATACAATTTATTAAAGCATAAGATAAAACAACATGAATATAATTTAGTAAAGCATAAGATAAAACAACATGAATACAATTTAATAAAGCATAGGTTAAAACAACATAAATACAATTTAAGAAAGCATAGGATAAAACCACAGAAATACAATTTAATAAAGCATAGGATAAAACAACATAAATACAATTTAATAAAGCATAGGACAAAACAACATAAATACAATTTAATAAAGCATAGGATAAAACAACATAAATACAATTTAATGAAACATAGGATAAACAACATAAATACAATTTAATAAAGCATAGGACAAAACAACATAAATACAATTTAATAAAGCATAGGATAAAACCACATGAATACAATTTAATAAAGCATAGGTTAAAACAACATAATTACAATTTAATAAAGCATAGGATAAAACAACATAAATACAATTTAATAAAGCATAGGATAAAACAACATAAATACAATTTAATAAAGCATAAGTTAAAACAACATAAATACAATTTTAAAAAGCATAGGATAAAACAACATATATACAATTTAATACAGCAAAGGACAAAACCACATAAATACAATTTAATAAAGCATAGGATAAAACAACATAAATACAATTTAATAAAGCATAGGACAAAACAACATAAATTCAATTTAATAAAGCATATGTTAAAGCAACATAAATACAATTTAATAAAGCATAGGTTAAAACAACATAAATACAATTTAATAAAGCATAGGATAAAACAACATAAATACAATTTAATAAAGCATAGGATAAAACAACTTAAATACAATTTAATAAAGCATAGGATAAAACAACATAAATACAATTTATAAAGCATAGGATAAAACAACATGAATACAATTTAATAAAGCATAGGATAAAACAACATAAATACAATTTAATAAAGCATAGGATAAAACAACATAAATACAATTTAATAAAGCATAGGATTAAACAACATAAATACTATTTAATAAAGCATAGGATAAAACCACATAAATACAATTTAATAAAGCACAGGATAAAACAACATAAATACAATTTAATAAAGCATAGGATACAACAACATAAATACAATTTAGTAAAGCATAGGTCAAAATAACATAAATACAATTTAATAAAACATAGGATAAAACAACATAAATACAATTTAATAAAGCATAGGATAAAACAACATAAATAAAATTTAATAAAGCATAGGATAAAACAACATAAATTCAATTTAATAAAGCATAGGATACAACAACATAAATACAATTTAGTAAAGCATAGGTCAAAATAACATAAATACAATTTAATAAAACATAGGATAAAACAAGATAAATACAATTTAATAAAGCATAGGATAAAACAACATAAATAAAATTTAATAAAGCATAGGATAAAACAACATAAATTCAATTTAATAAAGCATAGGATAAAACCACATAAATTCAATTTAACAAAGCATAGGATAAAACAACATAAATACAATATAATAAAGCATAGGTTAAAACAACATAAATACAATTTAATAAAGCATAGGATAAAACCACAGAAATACAATTTAATAAAGCATAGGATAAAACAACATAAATACAATTTAATAAAGCATAGGACAAAACAACATAAATACAATTTAATAAAGCATAGGATAAAACAATATAAATACAATTTAATGAAACATAGGATAAACAACATAAATACAATTTAATAAAGCATAGGACAAAACAACATAAATACAATTTAATAAAGCATATTTTAAAACAACATAAATACAATTTAATAAAGCATAGGACAAAACAACATAAATACAATTTAATAAAGCATATGTTAAAACAACATAAATACAATTTATTAAAGCATAAGATAAAATAACATGAATATAATTTAGTAAAGCATAAGATAAAACAACATGAATACAATTTAATAAAGCATAGGTTAAAACAACATAAATACAATTTAAGAAAGCATAGGATAAAACTACATAAATACATTTTAATAAAGCATAGGATAAAACAACATAAATACAATTTAATAAAGCATAGGATAAAACAACATAAATACAATTTAATAAAGCATAGGATTAAACAACATAAATACTATTTAATAAAGCATAGGATAAAACCATATAAATACAATTTAATAAAGCACAGGATAAAACAACATAAATACAATTTAATAAAGCATAAGTTAAAACAACATAAATACAATTTTAAAAAGCATAGGATAAAACAACATATATACAATTTAATATAGCGTAGGACAAAACCACATAAATACAATTTAATAAAGCATAGGATAAAACAACATAAATACAATTTAATAAAGCATAGGACAAAACAACATAAATACAATTTAATAAAGCATATGTTAAAGCAACATAAATACAATTTAATAAAGCATAGGTTAAAACAACATAAATACAATTTAATAAAGCATAGGATAAAACAACATAAATACAATTTAATAAAGCATAGGATAAAACAACATAAATACAATTTAATAAAGCATAGGATAAAACAACATAAATACAATTTATAAAGCATAGGATAAAACAACATAAATACAATTTAATAAAGCATAGGATAAAACAACATAAATACAATTTAATAAAGCATAGGATAAAACAACATAAATACATTTAATAAAGCATAGGATTAAACAACATGAATACAATTTAAAAAAGCACAGGATAAAACAACATAAATAAAATTTAATAAAGCATAGGATAAAACAACATAAATAAAATTTAATAAAGCATAGGATAAAACAACATAAATACAATTTAATAAAGCATAGGATAAAACAACATAAATAAAATTTAATAAAGCATAGGATAAAACAACATAAATACAATTTAATAAAGCATAGGATAAAACAACATAAATACAATTTAATAAAGCATATGTTAAAACAACATAAATACAATTTAATAAAGCATAAGATAAAACAACATGAATATAATTTAGTAAAGCATAAGATAAAACAACATGAATACAATTTAATAAAGCATAGGTTAAAACAACATAAATACAATTTAATAAAGCATAAGATAAAACAACATGAATATAATTTAGTAAAGCATAGGATAAAACAACATAAATACAATTTAATAAAGCATAGGAAAAAACAACATAAATACAATTTAATAAAGTATAGGCTAAAACTACATAAATACAATTTAATAAAGCATAGGATAAAACAAATTAAATACAATTTAATAAAGCATAGGATAAAACAACATAAATTCAATTTAATAAAGCATAGAATAAAACAAAATAAATACAATTTAATAAAGCATAGGATAAAACAATATAAATACAATTTATTAAAGCATAATATAAAACAACATGAATACAATTTAATAAAGCATAGGTTAAAACAACATAAATACTATTTAATAAAGCATAGGATAAAACAAAATAAATACAATTTAATAAAGCATAGGTTAAAACAACATAAATACAATTTAATAAAGCATAGGATAAAACAACATAAATACAATTTAATAAAGCATAGGATAAAACAACATAAATAAAATTTAATAAAGCATAGGATAAAACAACATAAATTCAATTTAATAAAGCATAGGATAAAACAACATAAATACAATTTAATAAAGCATAGGATAAAACAACATGAATACAATTTAATAAAGCATAGGATAAAACAACATAAATACAATTTAATAAAGCATAGGTTAAAAGAACATAAATACAATTTAATAAAGCATAGGGCAAAACAACATTAATACAATTTAATAAAGCATAGGTTAAAACAACATAAATACAAGTTAATAAAGCATAGGATAAAACAACATAAATACAATTTAATAAAGCATAGGATAAAACAACATGAATACAATTTAATAAAGCATAGGATAAAACAACATAAATACAATTTAATAAAGCATAGGTTAAAACAACATCAATACAATTTAATAAAGCATAGGACAAAACAACATAAATACAATTTAATAAAGCATAGGTTAAAACAACATAAATACAAGTTAATAAAGCATAGGATAAAACAACATAAATTCAATTTAATAAAGCATAGGATAAAACAACATGAATACAATTTAATAAAGCATAGGATAAAACAACATAAATACAATTTAATAAAGCATAGGTTAAAACAACATAAATACAATTTAATAAAGCACAGGATAAAACAACATAAATACAATTTAATAAAGCATAGGATAAAACAACATAAATAAAATTTAATAAAGCATAGGATAAAACAACATAAATACAATTTAATAAAGCATAGGATAAAACAACATAAATATAATTTAATAAAGCATAGGTTAAAACAACATAAATACAATTTAATAAAGCATAGGATAAAACAACATAAATACAATTTAATAAAGCATAGGTTAAAAAAACATAAATACAATTTAATAAAGCATAGGATAAGACAACATAAATAAAATTCAGTAAAGCATAGGTTAAAACAACATAAATACAATTTAATAAAGCATATGTTAAAACAACATAAATACAATTTAATAAAGCATAGGACAAAACAACATAAATACATTTTAATAAAGCATATGTTAAAACAACATAAATACAATTTAATAAAGCATAGGACAAAACAACATAAATACAATTTAATAAAGCATATGTTAAAACAACATAAATACAATTTATTAAAGCATAAGATAAAACAACATGAATATAATTTAGTAAAGCATAAGATAAAACAACATAAATACAATTTAATAAAGCACAGGATAAAACAACATAAATACAATTTAATAAAGCATAGGTAAAAACAACATAAATACAATTTAATAAAGCATAGGACAAAACAACATAAATACAAATTAATAAAGCATAGGATAAAACAACATAAATACAATTTATAAAGCATAGAATAAAACAACATAAATACAATTTAATAAAGCATAGGATAAAACAACATAAATACAATATAATAAAGCATAGGTTAAAACAACATAAATACAATTTAATAAAGCATAGGCTAAAACTACATAAATACAATTTAATAAAGCATAGG
Organism: Phyllobates terribilis; assembly: GCF_046119375.1. Taxonomy (NCBI): domain Eukaryota; kingdom Metazoa; phylum Chordata; class Amphibia; order Anura; family Dendrobatidae; genus Phyllobates; species Phyllobates terribilis. The sequence goes on from NW_027362778.1 coordinate 4,624,567, forward strand.
ATAAAACACATTAAATACAATATAATAAAGCATAGGTTAAAACAACATAAATACAATTTAATAAAGCATAGGTTAAAACAACATAAATACAATTTAATAAGGCATAGGACAAAACAACATAAATACAATTTATAAAGCATAGGATAAAACAACATAAATACAATTTAATAAACATAGGATAAAACAACATAAATACAATTTAATAACGCATAGGCTAAAACTACATAAATACAATTTAATAAAGCATAAGATAAAACAACGTGAATACAATTTAACAAAGCATAGGTTAAAAACACATAAATACAATTTAATAAAGCATAGGATAAAACAACATAAATACAATTTAATAAAGCATAGGTTAAAACAACATATATACAATTTAATAAAGCATAGGATAAAACAATATAAATACAATTTAATAAAGCATAGGACAAAACAACATAAATACAATTTAATAAAGCATATGTTAAAGCAACATAAATAAAATTTAATAAAGCATAGGTTAAAACAACATAAATACAATTTAATAAAGCATAGGATAAAACAACATAAATACAATTTAATAAAGCATAGGATAAAACAATATAAATACAATTTAATAAAGCATAGGATAAAACAACATAAATACAATTTAATAGAGCATAGGATAAAACAACATAAATACAATTTATAAAGCATAGGATAAAACAACATGAATACAATTTAATAAAGCATAGGATAAAACAACATAAATGCAATTTAATAAAGCATAGGATAAAACAACATAAATACAATTTAATAAAGCATAGGACAAAACAACATAAATACAATTTAATAAAGCATAGGTTAAAACAACATAAATACAATTTAATAAAGCATAGGATTAAACAACATAAATTACTATTTAATAAAGCATAGGATAAAACCACATAAATACAATTTAATAAAGCACAGGATAAAACAACATAAATACAATTTAATAAAGCATAGGTTAAAACAACATAAATACAAGTTAATAAAGAGTAGGATAAAACAACATAAATACAATTTAATAAAGCATAGGATAAAACAACATAAATACAATTTAATAAAGCATAGGATAAAACAACATGAATACAATTTAATAAAGCATAGGATAAAACAACATAAATACAATTTAATAAAGCATAGGTTAAAACAACATAAATACAATTTAATAAAGCATAGGACAAAAAAACATGAATACAATTTAATAAAGCATAGGTTAAAACAACATAAATACAAGTTAATAAAGCATAGGATAAAACAACATAAATACAATTTAATAAAGCATAGGATAAAACAACATAAATACAATTTAATAAAGCATAGGATAAAACAACATAAATACAATTTAAAAAAGCATAGGTTAAAACAACATAAATACAATTTAATAAAGCATAGGATAAAACAACATAAATTCAATTTAATAAAGCATAGGATAAAACAACATAAATACAATTTAAAAAAGCACAGGATAAAACAACATAAATAAAATTTAATAAAGCATAGGATAAAACAACATAAATAAAATGTAATAAAGCATAGGATAAAACAACATAAATAAAATTTAATAAAGCATAGGATAAAACAACATAAATACAATTTAATAAAGCATAGGATAAAACAACATAAATACAATTTAATAAAGCATATGTTAAAACAACATAAATACAATTTAATAAAGCATAAGATAAAACAACATGAATATAATTTAGTAAAGCATAAGATAAAACAACATGAATACAATTTAATAAAGCATAGGTTAAAACAACATAAATACTATTTAATAAAGCATAGGATAAAACAACATAAATACAATTTAATAAAGCATAGGATAAAACAATATAAATACAATTTATTAAAGCATAAGATAAAACAACATGAATACAATTTAATAAAGCATAGGTTAAAACAACATAAATACTATTTAATAAAGCATAGGATAAAACAACATAAATACAATTTAATAAAGCATAGGTTAAAGCAACATAAATACAATTTAATAAAGCATAGGATAAAACAACATAAATACAATTTAATAAAGCATAGGATAAAACCACATAAATACAATTTAATAAAGCATAGGTTAAAACAACATAATTACAATTTAATAAAGCATAGGATAAAACAACATAAATACAATTTAATAAAGCATAGGATAAAACAACATAAATACAATTTAATAAAGCATAGGATAAAACAACATGAATACAATTTAATAAAGCATAGGATAAAACAACATAAATACAATTTAATAAAGCATAGGTTAAAAGAACATAAATACAATTTAATAAAGCATAGGGCAAAACAACATTAATACAATTTAATAAAGCATAGGTTAAAACAACATAAATACAAGTTAATAAAGCATAGGATAAAACAACATAAATACAATTTAATAAAGCATAGGATAAAACAACATGAATACAATTTAATAAAGCATAGGATAAAACAACATAAATACAATTTAATAAAGCATAGGTTAAAACAACATCAATACAATTTAATAAAGCATAGGACAAAACAACATAAATACAATTTAATAAAGCATAGGTTAAAACAACATAAATACAAGTTAATAAAGCATAGGATAAAACAACATAAATTCAATTTAATAAAGCATAGGATAAAACAACATGAATACAATTTAATAAAGCATAGGATAAAACAACATAAATACAATTTAATAAAGCATAGGTTAAAAAAACATAAATACAATTTAATAAAGCATAGGATAAAACAACATAAATAAAATTCAGTAAAGCATAGGTTAAAACAACATAAATACAATTTAATAAAGCATAGGATAAAACAACATAAATACAATTTAATAAAGCATAGGATAAAACAACATAAATAAAATTTAATAAAGCATAGGATAAAACAACATAAATACAATTTAATAAAGCATAGGATAAAACAACATAAATATAATTTAATAAAGCATAGGTTAAAACAACATAAATACAATTTAATAAAGCATAGGATAAAACAACATAAATACAATTTAATAAAGCATAGGTTAAAAAAACATAAATACAATTTAATAAAGCATAGGATAAAACAACATAAATAAAATTCAGTAAAGCATAGGTTAAAACAACATAAATACAATTTAATAAAGCATATGTTAAAACAACATAAATACAATTTAATAAAGCATAGGACAAAACAACATAAATACATTTTAATAAAGCATATGTTAAAACAACATAAATACAATTTAATAAAGCATAGGACAAAACAACATAAATACAATTTAATAAAGCATATGTTAAAACAACATAAATACAATTTATTAAAGCATAAGATAAAACAACATGAATATAATTTAGTAAAGCATAAGATAAAACAACTTGAATACAATTTAATAAAGCATAGGTTAAAACAACATAAATACAATTTAAGAAAGCATAGGATAAAACTACATAAATACATTTTAAAAAAGCATAGGATAAAACAACATAAATACAATTTAATAAAGCATAGGTTAAAACAACATAAATACATTTTAATAAAGCATAGGATAAAACAACATAAATACAATTTAATAAAGCATAAGATAAAACAACGTGAATACAATTTAACAAAGCATAGGTTAAAAACAAATAAATACAATTTAATAAAGCATAGGATAAAACAAAATAAATACAATTTAATAAAGCATAGGTTAAAACAACATAAATACAATTTAATAAAGCATAGGATAAAACAATATAAATACAATTTAATAAAGCATAGGACAAAACAACATAAATACAATTTAATAAAGCATATGTTAAAGCAACATAAATAAAATTTAATAAAGCATAGGTTAAAACAACATAAATACAATTTAATAAAGCATAGGATAAAACAACATAAATACAATTTAATAAAGCATAGGATAAAACAATATAAATACAATTTAATAAAGCATAGGATAAAACAACATAAATACAATTTAATAGAGCATAGGATAAAACAACATAAATACAATTTATAAAGCATAGGATAAAACACCATGAATTCAATTTAATAAAGCATAGGTTAAAACAACATAAATACAATTTAATAAAGCATAGGATTAAACAACATAAATACTATTTAATAAAGCATAGGATAAAACCACATAAATACAATTTAATAAAGCACAGGATAAAACAACATAAATACAATTTAATAAAGCATAGGTAAAAACAACATAAATACAATTTAATAAAGCATAGGACAAAACAACATAAATACAATTTAATAAAGCATAGGATAAAACAACATAAATACAATTTATAAAGCATAGGATAAAACAACATAAATACAATTTAATAAAGCATAGGATAAAACAACATAAATACAATATAATAAAGCATAGGTTAAAACAACATAAATACAATTTAATAAAGCATAGGCTAAAACTACATAAATACAATTTAATAAAGCATAGGATAAAACACATTAAATACAATATAATAAAGCATAGGTTAAAACAACATAAATACAATTTAATAAAGCATAGGTTAAAACAACATAAATACAATTTAATAAGGCATAGGACAAAACAACATAAATACAATTTATAAAGCATAGGATAAAACAACATAAATACAATTTAATAAACATAGGATAAAACAACATAAATACAATTTAATAACGCATAGGCTAAAACTACATAAATACAATTTAATAAAGCATAAGATAAAACAACGTGAATACAATTTAACAAAGCATAGGTTAAAAACACATAAATACAATTTAATAAAGCATAGGATAAAACAACATAAATACAATTTAATAAAGCATAGGTTAAAACAACATATATACAATTTAATAAAGCATAGGATAAAACAATATAAATACAATTTAATAAAGCATAGGACAAAACAACATAAATACAATTTAATAAAGCATATGTTAAAGCAACATAAATAAAATTTAATAAAGCATAGGTTAAAACAACATAAATACAATTTAATAAAGCATAGGATAAAACAACATAAATACAATTTAATAAAGCATAGGATAAAACAATATAAATACAATTTAATAAAGCATAGGATAAAACAACATAAATACAATTTAATAGAGCATAGGATAAAACAACATAAATACAATTTATAAAGCATAGGATAAAACAACATGAATACAATTTAATAAAGCATAGGATAAAACAACATAAATGCAATTTAAAAATCATAGGTTAAAACAACATAAATACAATTTAATAAAGCATAGGACAAAACAACATAAATACAATTTAATAAAGCATAGGTTAAAACAACATAAATACAATTTAATAAAGCATAGGATTAAACAACATAAATACTATTTAATAAAGCATAGGATAAAACCACATAAATACAATTTAATAAAGCACAGGATAAAACAACATAAATACAATTTAATAAAGCATAGGTTAAAACAACATAAATACAAGTTAATAAAGAGTAGGATAAAACAAAATAATACAATTTAATAAAGCATAGGATAAAACAACATAAATACAATTTAATAAAGCATAGGATAAAACAACATGAATACAATTTAATAAAGCATAGGATAAAGCAACATAAATACAATTTAATAAAGCATAAGTTAAAACAACATAAATACAATTTAATAAAGCATAGGACAAAACAACATAAATACAATTTAATAAAGCATAGGTTAAAACAACATAAATACAAGTTAATAAAGCATAGGATAAAACAACATAAATACAATTTAATAAAGCATAGGATAAAACAACATGAATACAATTTAATAAAGCATAGGATAAAACAACATAAATACAATTTAATAAAGCATAGGTTAAAACAACATAAATACAATTTAATAAAGCATAGGACAAAAAAACATGAATACAATTTAATAAAGCATAGGTTAAAACAACATAAATACAAGTTAATAAAGCATAGGATAAAACAACATAAATACAATTTAATAAAGCATAGGATAAAACAACATAAATACAATTTAATAAAGCATAGGATAAAACAACATAAATACAATTTAAAAAAGCATAGGTTAAAACAACATAAATACAATTTAATAAAGCATAGGATAAAACAACATAAATTCAATTTAATAAAGCATAGGATAAAACAACATAAATACAATTTAAAAAAGCACAGGATAAAACAACATAAATAAAATTTAATAAAGCATAGGATAAAACAACATAAATAAAATGTAATAAAGCATAGGATAAAACAACATAAATAAAATTTAATAAAGCATAGGATAAAACAACATAAATACAATTTAATAAAGCATAGGATAAAACAACATAAATACAATTTAATAAAGCATATGTTAAAACAACATAAATACAATTTAATAAAGCATAAGATAAAACAACATGAATATAATTTAGTAAAGCATAAGATAAAACAACATGAATACAATTTAATAAAGCATAGGTTAAAACAACATAAATACTATTTAATAAAGCATAGGATAAAACAACATAAATACAATTTAATAAAGCATAGGATAAAACAATATAAATACAATTTATTAAAGCATAAGATAAAACAACATGAATACAATTTAATAAAGCATAGGTTAAAACAACATAAATACTATTTAATAAAGCATAGGATAAAACAACATAAATACAATTTAATAAAGCATACGTTAAAGCAACATAAATACAATTTAATAAAGCATAGGATAAAACAACATAAATACAATTTAATAAAGCATAGGATAAAACCACATAAATACAATTTAATAAAGCATAGGTTAAAACAACATAATTACAATTTAATAAAGCATAGGATAAAACAACATGAATACAATTTAATAAAGCATAGGATAAAACAACATAAATACAATTTAATAAAGCATAGGATTAAACAACATAAATTCTATTTAATAAAGCATAGGATAAAACCACATAAATACAATTTAATAAAGCACAGGATAAAACAACATAAATACAATTTAATAAAGCATAGGATACAACAACATAAATACAATTTAATAAAGCATAGGATACAACAACATAAATACAATTTAGTAAAGCATAGGTCAAAATAACATAAATACAATTTAATAAAGCATAGGATAAAACAACATAAATACAATTTAATAAAGCATAGGTTAAAACAACATAAATATAATTTAATAAAGCATAGGACAAAACAACATAAATACAATTCAATAAAGCATAGGTTAAAACAACATAAATACAAGTTAATAAAGCATAGGATAAAACAACATGAATACAATTTAATAAAGCATAGGATAAAACAACATAAATGCAATTTAAAAATCATAGGTTAAAACAACATAAATACAATTTAATAAAGCATAGGACAAAACAACATAAATACAATTTAATAAAGCATAGGTTAAAACAACATAAATACAATTTAATAAAGCATAGGATTAAACAACATAAATACTATTTAATAAAGCATAGGATAAAACCACATAAATACAATTTAATAAAGCACAGGATAAAACAACATAAATACAATTTAATAAAGCATAGGATACAACAACATAAATACAATTTAGTAAAGCATAGGTCAAAAAAACATAAATACAGTTTAATAAAGCATAGAATAAAACAACATAAATACAATTTAATAAAGCATAGGATAAAACAACATAAATAAAATTTAATATAGCATAGGATAAAACAACATAAATTCAATTTAATAAAGCATAGGATAAAACAACATAAATACAATTTAATAAAGCATAGGATAAAACAACATCAATACAATTTAATAAAGCATAGGATAAAACCACATAAATACAATTTAATAACGCATAGGTTAAAACAACATAATTACAATTTAATAAAGCATAGGATAAAACAACATAAATACAATTTAATAAAGCATAGGATAAAACAACATAAATACAATTTAATAAAGCATAAGTTAAAACAACATAAATACAATTTTGTAAAGCATAGGATAAAACAACATAAATACAATTTATAAAGCATAGGATAAAACAACATAAATACAATTTAATAAAGCATAGGTTAAAACAACATAAATACAAGTTAATAAAGAGTAGGATAAAACAACATAAATACAATTTAATAAAGCATAGGATAAAACAACATAAATACAATTTAATAAAGCATAGGATAAAACAACATGAATACAATTTAATAAAGCATAGGATAAAGCAACATAAATACAATTTAATAAAGCATAGGTTAAAACAACATAAATACAATTTAATAAAGCATAGGACAAAACAACATAAATACAATTTAATAAAGCATAGGTTAAAACAACATAAATACAAGTTAATAAAGCATAGGATAAAACAACATAAATACAATTTAATAAAGCATAGGATAAAACAACATGAATACAATTTAATAAAGCATAGGATAAAACAACATAAATACAATTTAATAAAGCATAGGTTAAAACAACATAAATACAATTTAATAAAGCATAGGACAAAACAACATGAATACAATTTAATAAAGCATAGGTTAAAACAACATAAATACAAGTTAATAAAGCATAGGATAAAACAACATAAATACAATTTAATAAAGCATAGGATAAAACAACATAAATACAATTTAATAAAGCATAGGATAAAACAACATAAATACAATTTAATAAAGCATAGGTTAAAACAACATAAATACAATTTAATAAAGCATAGGATAAAACAACATAAATAAAATTTAATAAAGCATAGGATAAAACAACATAAATACAATTTAATAAAGCACATGTTAAAACAACATAAATACAATTTAATAAAGCATAAGATAAAACAACATGAATATAATTTAGTAAAGCAAAGATAAAACAACATGAATACAATTTAATAAAGCATAGGATAAAACAACATAAATACAATTTAATAAAGCATAGGATAAAACAACATAAATACAATTTAATAAAGCATAGGCTAAAACTACATAAATACAATTTAATAAAGCATAGGATAAAACTAATTAAATACAATTTAATAAAGCATAGGATAAAACAACATAAATTCAATTTAATAAAGCATAGGATAAAACAGCATAAATACAATTTAATAAAGCATAGGATAAAACAATATAAATACAATTTATTAAAGCATAAGATAAAACAACATGAATACAATTTAATAAAGCATAGGTTAAAACAACATAAATACTATTTATTAAAGCATAGGATAAAACAACATAAATACAATTTAATAAAGCATAGGTTAAAGCAACATAAATACAATTTAATAAAGCATAGGATAAAACAACATCAATACAATTTAATAAAGCATAGGATAAAACCACATAAATACAATTTAATAACGCATAGGTTAAAACAACATAATTACAATTTAATAAAGCATAGGATAAAACAACATAAATACAATTTAATAAAGCATAGGATAAAACAACATAAATACAATTTAATAAAGCATAAGTTAAAACAACATAAATACAATTTTGTAAAGCATAGGATAAAACAACATAAATACAATTTATAAAGCATAGGATAAAACAACATAAATACAATTTAATAAAGCATAGGATAAAACAACATAAAGACAATTTAATAAAGCATAGGATAAAACAACATAAATACAATTTAATAAAGCATAGGCTAAAACTACATAAAAACAATTTAATAAAGCATAGGATAAAACTAATTAAATACAATTTAATAAAGCATAGGATAAAACAACATAAATACAAGTTAATAAAGCATAGGATAAAACAACATAAATACAATTTAATAAAGCATAGGATAAAACAACATAAATACAATTTAATAAAGCATAGGTTAAAACAACATAAATACAATTTAATAAAGCATAGGACAAAACAACATAAATACAATTTAATAAAGCATAGGTTAAAACAACATAAATACAAGTTAATAAAGCATAGGATAAAACAACATAAATACAATTTAATAAAGCATAGGATAAAACAACATGAATACAATTTAATAAAGCATAGGATAAAACAACATAAATACAATTTAATAAAGCATAGGTTAAAACAACATAAATACAATTTAATAAAGCATAGGACAAAACAACATGAATACAATTTAATAAAGCATAGGTTAAAACAACATAAATACAAGTTAATAAAGCATAGGATAAAACAACATAAATACAATTTAATAAAGCATAGGATAAAACAACATAAATACAATTTAATAAAGCATAGGTTAAAACAACATAAATACAATTTAATAAAGCATAGGATAAAACAACATAAATTCAATTTAATAAAGCATAGGATAAAACAACATAAATACAATTTAAAAAAGCACAGGATAAAACAACATAAATAAAATTTAATAAAGCATAGGATAAAACAACATAAATAAAATTTAATAAAGCATAGGATAAAACAACATAAATACAATTTAATAAAGCATAGGATAAAACAACATAAATACAATTTAATAAAGCATAGGATAAAACAACATCAATACAATTTAATAAAGCATAGGATAAAACCACATAAATACAATTTAATAACGCATAGGTTAAAACAACATAATTACAATTTAATAAAGCATAGGATAAAACAACATAAATACAATTTAATAAAGCATAGGATAAAACAACATAAATACAATTTAATAAAGCATAAGTTAAAACAACATAAATACAATTTTGTAAAGCATAGGATAAAACAACATAAATACAATTTATAAAGCATAGGATAAAACAACATAAATACAATTTAATAAAGCATAGGTTAAAACAACATAAATACAAGTTAATAAAGAGTAGGATAAAACAACATAAATACAATTTAATAAAGCATAGGATAAAACAACATAAATACAATTTAATAAAGCATAGGATACAACAACATAAATACAATTTAGTAAAGCATAGGTCAAAAAAACATAAATACAGTTTAATAAAGCATAGAATAAAACAACATAAATACAATTTAATAAAGCATAGGATAAAACAACATAAATAAAATTTAATATAGCATAGGATAAAACAACATAAATTCAATTTAATAAAGCATAGGATAAAACAACATAAATACAATTTAATAAAGCATAGGATAAAACAACATCAATACAATTTAATAAAGCATAGGATAAAACCACATAAATACAATTTAATAACGCATAGGTTAAAACAACATAATTACAATTTAATAAAGCATAGGATAAAACAACATAAATACAATTTAATAAAGCATAGGATAAAACAACATAAATACAATTTAATAAAGCATAAGTTAAAACAACATAAATACAATTTTGTAAAGCATAGGATAAAACAACATAAATACAATTTATAAAGCATAGGATAAAACAACATAAATACAATTTAATAAAGCATAGGTTAAAACAACATAAATACAAGTTAATAAAGAGTAGGATAAAACAACATAAATACAATTTAATAAAGCATAGGATAAAACAACATAAATACAATTTAATAAAGCATAGGATAAAACAACATGAATACAATTTAATAAAGCATAGGATAAAGCAACATAAATACAATTTAATAAAGCATAGGTTAAAACAACATAAATACAATTTAATAAAGCATAGGACAAAACAACATAAATACAATTTAATAAAGCATAGGTTAAAACAACATAAATACAAGTTAATAAAGCATAGGATAAAACAACATAAATACAATTTAATAAAGCATAGGATAAAACAACATGAATACAATTTAATAAAGCATAGGATAAAACAACATAAATACAATTTAATAAAGCATAGGTTAAAACAACATAAATACAATTTAATAAAGCATAGGACAAAACAACATGAATACAATTTAATAAAGCATAGGTTAAAACAACATAAATACAAGTTAATAAAGCATAGGATAAAACAACATAAATACAATTTAATAAAGCATAGGATAAAACAACATAAATACAATTTAATAAAGCATAGGATAAAACAACATAAATACAATTTAATAAAGCATAGGTTAAAACAACATAAATACAATTTAATAAAGCATAGGATAAAACAACATAAATTCAATTTAATAAAGCATAGGATAAAACAACATAAATACAATTTAAAAAAGCACAGGATAAAACAACATAAATAAAATTTAATAAAGCATAGGATAAAACAACATAAATAAAATTTAATAAAGCATAGGATAAAACAACATAAATACAATTTAATAAAGCATAGGATAAAACAACATAAATACAATTTAATAAAGCATAGGATAAAACAACATAAATACAATTTAATAAAGCACATGTTAAAACAACATAAATACAATTTAATAAAGCATAAGATAAAACAACATGAATATAATTTAGTAAAGCAAAGATAAAACAACATGAATACAATTTAATAAAGCATAGGATAAAACAACATAAATACAATTTAATAAAGCATAGGATAAAACAACATAAATACAATTTAATAAAGCATAGGCTAAAACTACATAAATACAATTTAATAAAGCATAGGATAAAACTAATTAAATACAATTTAATAAAGCATAGGATAAAACAACATAAATTCAATTTAATAAAGCATAGGATAAAACAGCATAAATACAATTTAATAAAGCATAGGATAAAACAATATAAATACAATTTATTAAAGCATAAGATAAAACAACATGAATACAATTTAATAAAGCATAGGTTAAAACAACATAAATACTATTTATTAAAGCATAGGATAAAACAACATAAATACAATTTAATAAAGCATAGGTTAAAGCAACATAAATACAATTTAATAAAGCATAGGATAAAACAACATCAATACAATTTAATAAAGCATAGGATAAAACCACATAAATACAATTTAATAACGCATAGGTTAAAACAACATAATTACAATTTAATAAAGCATAGGATAAAACAACATAAATACAATTTAATAAAGCATAGGATAAAACAACATAAATACAATTTAATAAAGCATAAGTTAAAACAACATAAATACAATTTTGTAAAGCATAGGATAAAACAACATAAATACAATTTATAAAGCATAGGATAAAACAACATAAATACAATTTAATAAAGCATAGGATAAAACAACATAAAGACAATTTAATAAAGCATAGGATAAAACAACATAAATACAATTTAATAAAGCATAGGCTAAAACTACATAAAAACAATTTAATAAAGCATAGGATAAAACTAATTAAATACAATTTAATAAAGCATAGGATAAAACAACATAAATACAAGTTAATAAAGCATAGGATAAAACAACATAAATACAATTTAATAAAGCATAGGATAAAACAACATAAATACAATTTAATAAAGCATAGGTTAAAACAACATAAATACAATTTAATAAAGCATAGGACAAAACAACATAAATACAATTTAATAAAGCATAGGTTAAAACAACATAAATACAAGTTAATAAAGCATAGGATAAAACAACATAAATACAATTTAATAAAGCATAGGATAAAACAACATGAATACAATTTAATAAAGCATAGGATAAAACAACATAAATACAATTTAATAAAGCATAGGTTAAAACAACATAAATACAATTTAATAAAGCATAGGACAAAACAACATGAATACAATTTAATAAAGCATAGGTTAAAACAACATAAATACAAGTTAATAAAGCATAGGATAAAACAACATAAATACAATTTAATAAAGCATAGGATAAAACAACATAAATACAATTTAATAAAGCATAGGTTAAAACAACATAAATACAATTTAATAAAGCATAGGATAAAACAACATAAATTCAATTTAATAAAGCATAGGATAAAACAACATAAATACAATTTAAAAAAGCACAGGATAAAACAACATAAATAAAATTTAATAAAGCATAGGATAAAACAACATAAATAAAATTTAATAAAGCATAGGATAAAACAACATAAATACAATTTAATAAAGCATAGGATAAAACAACATAAATACAATTTAATAAAGCATAGGATAAAACAACATCAATACAATTTAATAAAGCATAGGATAAAACCACATAAATACAATTTAATAACGCATAGGTTAAAACAACATAATTACAATTTAATAAAGCATAGGATAAAACAACATAAATACAATTTAATAAAGCATAGGATAAAACAACATAAATACAATTTAATAAAGCATAAGTTAAAACAACATAAATACAATTTTGTAAAGCATAGGATAAAACAACATAAATACAATTTATAAAGCATAGGATAAAACAACATAAATACAATTTAATAAAGCATAGGTTAAAACAACATAAATACAAGTTAATAAAGAGTAGGATAAAACAACATAAATACAATTTAATAAAGCATAGGATAAAACAACATAAATACAATTTAATAAAGCATAGGATAAAACAACATGAATACAATTTAATAAAGCATAGGATAAAGCAACATAAATACAATTTAATAAAGCATAGGTTAAAACAACATAAATACAATTTAATAAAGCATAGGACAAAACAACATAAATACAATTTAATAAAGCATAGGTTAAAACAACATAAATACAAGTTAATAAAGCATAGGATAAAACAACATAAATACAATTTAATAAAGCATAGGATAAAACAACATGAATACAATTTAATAAAGCATAGGATAAAACAACATAAATACAATTTAATAAAGCATAGGTTAAAACAACATAAATACAATTTAATAAAGCATAGGACAAAACAACATGAATACAATTTAATAAAGCATAGGTTAAAACAACATAAATACAAGTTAATAAAGCATAGGATAAAACAACATAAATACAATTTAATAAAGCATAGGATAAAACAACATAAATACAATTTAATAAAGCATAGGATAAAACAACATAAATACAATTTAATAAAGCATAGGTTAAAACAACATAAATACAATTTAATAAAGCATAGGATAAAACAACATAAATTCAATTTAATAAAGCATAGGATAAAACAACATAAATACAATTTAAAAGAGCACAGGATAAAACAACATAAATAAAATTTAATAAAGCATAGGATAAAACAACATAAATAAAATTTAATAAAGCATAGGATAAAACAACATAAATACAATTTAATAAAGCATAGGATAAAACAACATAAATACAATTTAATAAAGCATAGGATAAAACAACATAAATACAATTTAATAAAGCACATGTTAAAACAACATAAATACAATTTAATAAAGCATAAGATAAAACAACATGAATATAATTTAGTAAAGCAAAGATAAAACAACATGAATACAATTTAATAAAGCATAGGATAAAACAACATAAATACAATTTAATAAAGCATAGGATAAAACAACATAAATACAATTTAATAAAGCATAGGCTAAAACTACATAAATACAATTTAATAAAGCATAGGATAAAACTAATTAAATACAATTTAATAAAGCATAGGATAAAACAACATAAATTCAATTTAATAAAGCATAGGATAAAACAGCATAAATACAATTTAATAAAGCATAGGATAAAACAATATAAATACAATTTATTAAAGCATAAGATAAAACAACATGAATACAATTTAATAAAGCATAGGTTAAAACAACATAAATACTATTTATTAAAGCATAGGATAAAACAACATAAATACAATTTAATAAAGCATAGGTTAAAGCAACATAAATACAATTTAATAAAGCATAGGATAAAACAACATCAATACAATTTAATAAAGCATAGGATAAAACCACATAAATACAATTTAATAACGCATAGGTTAAAACAACATAATTACAATTTAATAAAGCATAGGATAAAACAACATAAATACAATTTAATAAAGCATAGGATAAAACAACATAAATACAATTTAATAAAGCATAAGTTAAAACAACATAAATACAATTTTGTAAAGCATAGGATAGAACAACATAAATACAATTTATAAAGCATAGGATAAAACAACATAAATACAATTTAATAAAGCATAGGATAAAACAACATAAAGACAATTTAATAAAGCATAGGATAAAACAACATAAATACAATTTAATAAAGCATAGGCTAAAACTACATAAAAACAATTTAATAAAGCATAGGATAAAACTAATTAAATACAATTTAATAAAGCATAGGATAAAACAACATAAATTCAATTTAATAAAGCATAGGATAAAACAACATAAATACAATTTAATAAAGCATAGGATAAAACAATATAAATACAATTTATTAAAGCATAAGATAAAACAACATGAATACAATTTAATAAAGCATAGGTTAAAACAACATAAATACAATTTAATAAAGCATAGGATAAAACAATATAAATACAATTTATTAAAGCATAAGATAAAACAACATGAATACAATTTAATAAAGCATAAGTTAAAACAACATAAATACAATTTTAAAAAGCATAGGATAAAACAACATATATACAATTTAATACAGCATAGGACAAAACCACATAAATACAATTTAATAAAGCATAGGATAAAACAACATAAATACAATTTAATAAAGCATAGGTTAAAACAACATAAATACAATTTAATAAAGCATAGGATAAAACAACATAAATACAATTTAATAAAGCACATGTTAAAACAACATAAATACAATTTAATAAAGCATACGATAAAACAACATGAATATAATTTAGTAAAGCAAAGATAAAACAACATGAATACAATTTAATAAAGCATAGGATAAAACAACATAAATACAATTTAATAAAGCATAGGATAAAACAACATAAATACAATTTAATAAAGCATAGGCTAAAACTACATAAATACAATTTAATAAAGCATAGGATAAAACTAATTAAATACAATTTAATAAAGCATAGGATAAAACAACATAAATTCAATTTAATAAAGCATAGGATAAAACAGCATAAATACAATTTAATAAAGCATAGGATAAAACAATATAAATACAATTTATTAAAGCATAAGATAAAACAACATGAATACAATTTAATAAAGCATAGGTTAAAACAACATAAATACTATTTATTAAAGCATAGGATAAAACAACATAAATACAATTTAATAAAGCATAGGTTAAAGCAACATAAATACAATTTAATAAAGCATAGGATAAAACAACATCAATACAATTTAATAAAGCATAGGATAAAACCACATAAATACAATTTAATAACGCATAGGTTAAAACAACATAATTACAATTTAATAAAGCATAGGATAAAACAACATAAATACAATTTAATAAAGCATAGGATAAAACAACATAAATACAATTTAATAAAGCATAAGTTAAAACAACATAAATACAATTTTGTAAAGCATAGGATAAAACAACATAAATACAATTTATAAAGCATAGGATAAAACAACATAAATACAATTTAATAAAGCATAGGATAAAACAACATAAAGACAATTTAATAAAGCATAGGATAAAACAACATAAATACAATTTAATAAAGCATAGGCTAAAACTACATAAAAACAATTTAATAAAGCATAGGATAAAACTAATTAAATACAATTTAATAAAGCATAGGATAAAACAACATAAATACAAGTTAATAAAGCATAGGATAAAACAACATAAATACAATTTAATAAAGCATAGGATAAAACAACATAAATACAATTTAATAAAGCATAGGTTAAAACAACATAAATACAATTTAATAAAGCATAGGACAAAACAACATAAATACAATTTAATAAAGCATAGGTTAAAACAACATAAATACAAGTTAATAAAGCATAGGATAAAACAACATAAATACAATTTAATAAAGCATAGGATAAAACAACATGAATACAATTTAATAAAGCATAGGATAAAACAACATAAATACAATTTAATAAAGCATAGGTTAAAACAACATAAATACAATTTAATAAAGCATAGGACAAAACAACATGAATACAATTTAATAAAGCATAGGTTAAAACAACATAAATACAAGTTAATAAAGCATAGGATAAAACAACATAAATACAATTTAATAAAGCATAGGATAAAACAACATAAATACAATTTAATAAAGCATAGGTTAAAACAACATAAATACAATTTAATAAAGCATAGGATAAAACAACATAAATTCAATTTAATAAAGCATAGGATAAAACAACATAAATACAATTTAAAAAAGCACAGGATAAAACAACATAAATAAAATTTAATAAAGCATAGGATAAAACAACATAAATAAAATTTAATAAAGCATAGGATAAAACAACATAAATACAATTTAATAAAGCATAGGATAAAACAACATAAATACAATTTAATAAAGCATAGGATAAAACAACATCAATACAATTTAATAAAGCATAGGATAAAACCACATAAATACAATTTAATAAAGCATAGGATAAAACAACATGAATACAATTTAATAAAGCATAGGATAAAGCAACATAAATACAATTTAATAAAGCATAGGATAAAACAACATAAATACAATTTAATAAAGCATAGGATAAAACAACATGAATACAATTTAATAAAGCATAGGATAAAGCAACATAAATACAATTTAATAAAGCATAGGTTAAAACAACATAAATACAATTTAATAAAGCATAGGACAAAACAACATAAATACAATTTAATAAAGCATAGGTTAAAACAACATAAATACAAGTTAATAAAGCATAGGATAAAACAACATAAATACAATTTAATAAAGCATAGTATAAAACAACATGAATACAATTTAATAAAGCATAGGATAAAACAACATAAATACAATTTAATAAAGCATAGGTTAAAACAACATAAATACAATTTAATAAAGCATAGGACAAAACAACATGAATACAATTTAATAAAGCATAGGTTAAAACAACATAAATACAAGTTAATAAAGCATAGGATAAAACAACATAAATACAATTTAATAAAGCATAGGATAAAACAACATAAATACAATTTAATAAAGCATAGGATAAAACAACATAAATACAATTTAATAAAGCATAGGTTAAAACAACATAAATACAATTTAATAAAGCATAGGATAAAACAACATAAATTCAATTTAATAAAGCATAGGATAAAACAACATAAATACAATTTAAAAAAGCACAGGATAAAACAACATAAATAAAATTTAATAAAGCATAGGATAAAACAACATAAATAAAATTTAATAAAGCATAGGATAAAACAACATAAATACAATTTAATAAAGCATAGGATAAAACAACATAAATACAATTTAATAAAGCATAGGATAAAACAACATAAATACAATTTAATAAAGCACATGTTAAAACAACATAAATACAATTTAATAAAGCATAAGATAAAACAACATGAATATAATTTAGTAAAGCAAAGATAAAACAAAATGAATACAATTTAATAAAGCATAGGATAAAACAACATAAATACAATTTAATAAAGCATAGGATAAAACAACATAAATACAATTTAATAAAGCATAGGCTAAAACTACATAAATTCAATTTAATAAAGCATAGGATAAAACTAATTAAATACAATTTAATAAAGCATAGGATAAAACAACATAAATTCAATTTAATAAAGCATAGGATAAAACAGCATAAATACAATTTAATAAAGCATAGGATAAAACAATATAAATACAATTTATTAAAGCATAAGATAAAACAACATGAATACAATTTAATAAAGCATAGGTTAAAACAACATAAATACTATTTATTAAAGCATAGGATAAAACAACATAAATACAATTTAATAAAGCATAGGTTAAAGCAACATAAATACAATTTAATAAAGCATAGGATAAAACAACATCAATACAATTTAATAAAGCATAGGATAAAACCACATAAATACAATTTAATAACGCATAGGTTAAAACAACATAATTACAATTTAATAAAGCATAGGATAAAACAACATAAATACAATTTAATAAAGCATAGGATAAAACAACATAAATACAATTTAATAAAGCATAAGTTAAAACAACATAAATACAATTTTGTAAAGCATAGGATAGAACAACATAAATACAATTTATAAAGCATAGGATAAAACAACATAAATACAATTTAATAAAGCATAGGATAAAACAACATAAAGACAATTTAATAAAGCATAGGATAAAACAACATAAATACAATTTAATAAAGCATAGGCTAAAACTACATAAAAACAATTTAATAAAGCATAGGATAAAACTAATTAAATACAATTTAATAAAGCATAGGATAAAACAACATAAATTCAATTTAATAAAGCATAGGATAAAACAACATAAATACAATTTAATAAAGCATAGGATAAAACAATATAAATACAATTTATTAAAGCATAAGATAAAACAACATGAATACAATTTAATAAAGCATAGGTTAAAACAACATAAATACAATTTAATAAAGCATAGGATAAAACAATATAAATACAATTTATTAAAGCATAAGATAAAACAACATGAATACAATTTAATAAAGCATAAGTTAAAACAACATAAATACAATTTTAAAAAGCATAGGATAAAACAACATATATACAATTTAATACAGCATAGGACAAAACCACATAAATACAATTTAATAAAGCATAGGATAAAACAACATAAATACAATTTAATAAAGCATAGGTTAAAACAACATAAATACAATTTAATAAAGCATAGGTTAAAACTAATTAAATACAATTTAATAAAGCATAGGATAAAACAACATAAATACAATTTAATAAAGCATAGGATAAAACAATATAAATACAATTTATTAAAGCATAAGATAAAACAACATGAATACAATTTAATGAAGCATAGGTTAAAACAACATAAATACTATTTAATAAAGCATAGGATAAAACAACATAAATACAATTTAATAAAGCATAGGTTAAAACAACATAAATACAATTTAATAAAGCATAGGATAAAACAACATAAATACAATTTAATAATTCATAAGATAAAACCACATAAATACAATTTAATAAAGCATAGGTTAAAACAACATAATTACAATATAATAAAGCATAGGATAAAACAACATAAATACAATTTAATAAAGCATTGGATAAAACAACATAAATACAATTTAATAAAGCATAAGTTAAAACAACATAAATACATTTTAAAAAGCATAGGATAAAACAACATATATACAATTTAATACAGCATAGGACAAAACCACATAAATACAATTTAATAAAGCATAGGATAAAACAACATAAATACAATTTAATAAAGCATTGGACAAAACTACATAAATACAATTTAATAAAGCATATGTTAAAGCAACATAAATACAATTTAATAAAGCATAGGTTAAAACAACATAAATACAATTTAATAAAGCATAGGATAAAACAACATAAATACAATTTAATAAAGCATAGGATAAAACAACATAAATACAATTTAATAAAGCATAGGATAAAACAACATAAATACAATTTATAAAGCATAGGATAAAACAACATAAATACAATTTAATAAAGCATAGGATAAAACAACATAAATACAATTTAATAAAGCATAGGATAAAACAACATAAATACAATTTAATAAAGCATAGGATTAAACAACATAAATACAATTTAAAAAAGCACAGGATAAAACAACATAAATAAAATTTAATAAAGCATAGGATAAAACAACATAAATACAATTTAATAAAGCATAGGATAAAACAACATAAATAAAATTTAATAAAGCATAGGATAAAACAACATAAATACAATTTAATAAAGCATAGGATAAAACAACATAAATACAATTTAATAAAGCATATGTTAAAACAACATAAATACAATTTAATAAAGCATAAGATAAAACAACATGAATATAATTTAGTAAAGCATAAGATAAAACAACATGAATACAATTTAATAAAGCATAGGTTAAAACAACATAAATACAATTTAAGAAAGCATAGGATAAAACTACAAAAATGCATTTTAATAAAGCATAGGATAAAACAACATAAATACAATTTAATAAAGCATAGGTTAAAACAACATAAATACAATTTAATAAAGCATAGGACAAAACAACATAAATACAAATTTGTAAAGCATAGGATAAAACAACATAAATACAATTCATAAAGCATAGGATAAAACAACATAAATACAATTTAATAAAGCATAGGATAAAACAACATAAATACAATTTAATAAAGCATAGGATAAAACAACATAAATACAATTTAATAAAGCATAGGATAAAACAACATAAATACAATTTAATAAAGCATAGGCTAAAACTACATAAATACTATTTAATAAAGCATAGGATAAAACAAATTAAATACAATTTAATAAAGCATAGGATAAAACAACATAAATTCAATTTAATAAAGCATAGGATAAAACAACATAAATACAATTTAATAAAGCATAGGATAAAACAATATAAATACAATTTATTAAAGCATAAGATAAAACAACATGAATACAATTTAATAAAGTATAGGTTAAAACAACATAAATACTATTTAATAAAGCACAGGATAAAACAACATAAATACAATTTAATAAAGCATAGGATACAACAACATAAATACAATTTAGTAAAGCATAGGTCAAAAAAACATAAATACAGTTTAATAAAGCATAGAATAAAACAACATAAATACAATTTAATAAAGCATAGGATAAAACAACATAAATAAAATTTAATATAGCATAGGATAAAACAACATAAATTCAATTTAATAAAGCATAGGATAAAACAACATAAATACAATTTAATAAAGCATAGGATAAAACAACATGAATACAATTTAATAAAGCATAGGATAAAACAACATAAATACAATTTAATAAAGCATAGGTTAAAACAACATAAATACAAGTTAATAAAGAGTAGGATAAAACAACATAAATACAATTTAATAAAGCATAGGATAAAACAACATAAATACAATTTAATAAAGCATAGGATAAAACAACATGAATACAATTTAATAAAGCATAGGATAAAGCAACATAAATACAATTTAATAAAGCATAGGTTAAAACAACATAAATACAATTTAATAAAGCATAGGACAAAACAACATAAATACAATTTAATAAAGCATAGGTTAAAACAACATAAATACAAGTTAATAAAGCATAGGATAAAACAACATAAATACAATTTAATAAAGCATAGGATAAAACAACATGAATACAATTTAATAAAGCATAGGATAAAACAACATAAATACAATTTAATAAAGCATAGGTTAAAACAACATAAATACAATTTAATAAAGCATAGGACAAAACAACATGAATACAATTTAATAAAGCATAGGTTAAAACAACATAAATACAAGTTAATAAAGCATAGGATAAAACAACATAAATACAATTTAATAAAGCATAGGATAAAACAACATAAATACAATTTAATAAAGCATAGGATAAAACAACATAAATTCAATTTAATAAAGCATAGGATAAAACAACATAAATACAATTTAAAAAAGCACAGGATAAAACAACATAAATAAAATTTAATAAAGCATAGGATAAAACAACATAAATAAAATTTAATAAAGCATAGGATAAAACAACATAAATACAATTTAATAAAGCATAGGATAAAACAACATAAATACAATTTAATAAAGCATAGGATAAAACAACATAAATACAATTTAATAAAGCACATGTTAAAACAACATAAATACAATTTAATAAAGCATAAGATAAAACAACATGAATATAATTTAGTAAAGCATAAGATAAAACAACATGAATACAATTTAATAAAGCATAGGATAAAACAACATAAATACAATTTAATAAAGCATAGGATAAAACAACATAAATACAATTTAATAAAGCATAGGCTAAAACTACATAAATACAATTTAATAAAGCATAGGATAAAACTAATTAAATACAATTTAATAAAGCATAGGATAAAACAACATAAATTCAATTTAATAAAGCATAGGATAAAACAGCATAAATACAATTTAATAAAGCATAGGATAAAACAATATAAATACAATTTATTAAAGCATAAGATAAAACAACATGAATACAATTTAATAAAGCATAGGTTAAAACAACATAAATACTATTTATTAAAGCATAGGATAAAACAACATAAATACAATTTAATAAAGCATAGGTTAAAGCAACATAAATACAATTTAATAAAGCATAGGATAAAACAACATCAATACAATTTAATAAAGCATAGGATAAAACCACATAAATACAATTTAATAACGCATAGGTTAAAACAACATAAATACAATTTTGTAAAGCATAGGATAAAACAACATAAATACAATTTATAAAGCATAGGATAAAACAACATAAATACAATTTAATAAAGCATAGGATAAAACAACATAAATACAATTTAATAAAGCATAAGTTAAAACAACATAAATACAATTTTGTAAAGCATAGGATAAAACAACATAAATACAATTTAATAAAGCATAGGATAAAACAACATAAATACAATTTAATAAAGCATAAGTTAAAACAACATAAATACAATTTTGTAAAGCATAGGATAAAACAACATAAATACAATTTATAAAGCATAGGATAAAACAACATAAATACAATTTAATAAAGCATAGGTTAAAACAACATAAATACAAGTTAATAAAGAGTAGGATAAAACAACATAAATACAATTTAATAAAGCATAGGTTAAAACAACATAAATACAAGTTAATAAAGAGTAGGATAAAACAACATAAATACAATTTAATAAAGCATAGGATAAAACAACATAAATACAATTTAATAAAGCATAGGATAAAACAACATGAATACAATTTAATAAAGCATAGGATAAAGCAACATAAATACAATTTAATAAAGCATAGGTTAAAACAACATAAATACAATTTAATAAAGCATAGGACAAAACAACATAAATACAATTTAATAAAGCATAGGTTAAAACAACATAAATACAAGTTAATAAAGCATAGGATAAAACAACATAAATACAATTTAATAAAGCATAGGATAAAACAACATGAATACAATTTAATAAAGCATAGGATAAAACAACATAAATACAATTTAATAAAGCATAGGATAAAACAACATAAATAAAATTTAATAAAGCATAGGATAAAACAACATAAATACAATTTAATAAAGCATAGGATAAAACAACATAAATACAATTTAATAAAGCATATGTTAAAACAACATAAATACAATTTAATAAAGCATAAGATAAAACAACATGAATATAATTTAGTAAAGCATAAGATAAAACAACATGAATACAATTTAATAAAGCATAGGTTAAAACAACATAAATACAATTTAAGAAAGCATAGGATAAAACTACAAAAATGCATTTTAATAAAGCATAGGATAAAACAACATAAATACAATTTAATAAAGCATAGGTTAAAACAACATAAATACAATTTAATAAAGCATAGGACAAAACAACATAAATACAAATTTGTAAAGCATAGGATAAAACAACATAAATACAATTTAATAAAGCATAGGATAAAACAACATAAATACAATTTAATAAAGCATAGGATAAAACAACATAAATACAATTTAATAAAGCATAGGATAAAACAACATAAATACAATTTAATAAAGCATAGGCTAAAACTACATAAATACTATTTAATAAAGCATAGGATAAAACAAATTAAATACAATTTAATAAAGCATAGGATAAAACAACATAAATTCAATTTAATAAAGCATAGGATAAAACAACATAAATACAATTTAATAAAGCATAGGATAAAACAATATAAATACAATTTATTAAAGCATAAGATAAAACAACATGAATACAATTTAATAAAGTATAGGTTAAAACAACATAAATACTATTTAATAAAGCACAGGATAAAACAACATAAATACAATTTAATAAAGCATAGGATACAACAACATAAATACAATTTAGTAAAGCATAGGTCAAAAAAACATAAATACAGTTTAATAAAGCATAGAATAAAACAACATAAATACAATTTAATAAAGCATAGGATAAAACAACATAAATAAAATTTAATATAGCATAGGATAAAACAACATAAATTCAATTTAATAAAGCATAGGATAAAACAACATAAATACAATTTAATAAAGCATAGGATAAAACAACATGAATACAATTTAATAAAGCATAGGATAAAACAACATAAATACAATTTAATAAAGCATAGGTTAAAACAACATAAATACAAGTTAATAAAGAGTAGGATAAAACAACATAAATACAATTTAATAAAGCATAGGATAAAACAACATAAATACAATTTAATAAAGCATAGGATAAAACAACATGAATACAATTTAATAAAGCATAGGATAAAGCAACATAAATACAATTTAATAAAGCATAGGTTAAAACAACATAAATACAATTTAATAAAGCATAGGACAAAACAACATAAATACAATTTAATAAAGCATAGGTTAAAACAACATAAATACAAGTTAATAAAGCATAGGATAAAACAACATAAATACAATTTAATAAAGCATAGGATAAAACAACATGAATACAATTTAATAAAGCATAGGATAAAACAACATAAATACAATTTAATAAAGCATAGGTTAAAACAACATAAATACAATTTAATAAAGCATAGGACAAAACAACATGAATACAATTTAATAAAGCATAGGTTAAAACAACATAAATACAAGTTAATAAAGCATAGGATAAAACAACATAAATACAATTTAATAAAGCATAGGATAAAACAACATAAATACAATTTAATAAAGCATAGGATAAAACAACATAAATTCAATTTAATAAAGCATAGGATAAAACAACATAAATACAATTTAAAAAAGCACAGGATAAAACAACATAAATAAAATTTAATAAAGCATAGGATAAAACAACATAAATAAAATTTAATAAAGCATAGGATAAAACAACATAAATACAATTTAATAAAGCATAGGATAAAACAACATAAATACAATTTAATAAAGCATAGGATAAAACAACATAAATACAATTTAATAAAGCACATGTTAAAACAACATAAATACAATTTAATAAAGCATAAGATAAAACAACATGAATATAATTTAGTAAAGCATAAGATAAAACAACATGAATACAATTTAATAAAGCATAGGATAAAACAACATAAATACAATTTAATAAAGCATAGGATAAAACAACATAAATACAATTTAATAAAGCATAGGCTAAAACTACATAAATACAATTTAATAAAGCATAGGATAAAACTAATTAAATACAATTTAATAAAGCATAGGATAAAACAACATAAATTCAATTTAATAAAGCATAGGATAAAACAGCATAAATACAATTTAATAAAGCATAGGATAAAACAATATAAATACAATTTATTAAAGCATAAGATAAAACAACATGAATACAATTTAATAAAGCATAGGTTAAAACAACATAAATACTATTTATTAAAGCATAGGATAAAACAACATAAATACAATTTAATAAAGCATAGGTTAAAGCAACATAAATACAATTTAATAAAGCATAGGATAAAACAACATCAATACAATTTAATAAAGCATAGGATAAAACCACATAAATACAATTTAATAACGCATAGGTTAAAACAACATAAATACAATTTTGTAAAGCATAGGATAAAACAACATAAATACAATTTATAAAGCATAGGATAAAACAACATAAATACAATTTAATAAAGCATAGGATAAAACAACATAAATACAATTTAATAAAGCATAAGTTAAAACAACATAAATACAATTTTGTAAAGCATAGGATAAAACAACATAAATACAATTTAATAAAGCATAGGATAAAACAACATAAATACAATTTAATAAAGCATAAGTTAAAACAACATAAATACAATTTTGTAAAGCATAGGATAAAACAACATAAATACAATTTATAAAGCATAGGATAAAACAACATAAATACAATTTAATAAAGCATAGGTTAAAACAACATAAATACAAGTTAATAAAGAGTAGGATAAAACAACATAAATACAATTTAATAAAGCATAGGTTAAAACAACATAAATACAAGTTAATAAAGAGTAGGATAAAACAACATAAATACAATTTAATAAAGCATAGGATAAAACAACATAAATACAATTTAATAAAGCATAGGATAAAACAACATGAATACAATTTAATAAAGCATAGGATAAAGCAACATAAATACAATTTAATAAAGCATAGGTTAAAACAACATAAATACAATTTAATAAAGCATAGGACAAAACAACATAAATACAATTTAATAAAGCATAGGTTAAAACAACATAAATACAAGTTAATAAAGCATAGGATAAAACAACATAAATACAATTTAATAAAGCATAGGATAAAACAACATGAATACAATTTAATAAAGCATAGGATAAAACAACATAAATACAATTTAATAAAGCATAGGTTAAAACAACATAAATACAATTTAATAAAGCATAGGACAAAACAACATGAATACAATTTAATAAAGCATAGGTTAAAACAACATAAATACAAGTTAATAAAGCATAGGATAAAACAACATAAATACAATTTAATAAAGCATAGGATAAAACAACATAAATACAATTTAATAAAGCATAGGATAAAACAACATAAATACAATTTAATAAAGCATAGGTTAAAACAACATAAATACAATTTAATAAAGCATAGGATAAAACAACATACATTCAATTTAATAAAGCATAGGATAAAACAACATAAATACAATTTAAAAAAGCACAGGATAAAACAACATAAATAAAATTTAATAAAGCATAGGATAAAACAACATAAATAAAATTTAATAAAGCATAGGATAAAACAACATAAATACAATTTAATAAAGCATAGGATAAAACAACATAAATACAATTTAATAAAGCATAGGATAAAACAACATAAATACAATTTAATAAAGCACATGTTAAAACAACATAAATACAATTTAATAAAGCATAAGATAAAACAACATGAATATAATTTAGTAAAGCAAAGATAAAACAACATGAATACAATTTAATAAAGCATAGGATAAAACAACATAAATACAATTTAATAAAGCATAGGATAAAACAACATAAATACAATTTAATAAAGCATAGGCTAAAACTACATAAATACAATTTAATAAAGCATAGGATAAAGCTAATTAAATACAATTTAATAAAGCATAGGATAAAACAACATAAGTTCAATTTAATAAAGCATAGGATAAAACAGCATAAATACAATTTAATAAAGCATAGGATAAAACAATATAAATACAATTTATTAAAGCATAAGATAAAACAACATGAATACAATTTAATAAAGCATAGGTTAAAACAACATAAATACTATTTATTAAAGCATAGGATAAAACAACATAAATACAATTTAATAAAGCATAGGTTAAAGCAACATAAATACAATTTAATAAAGCATAGGATAAAACAACATCAATACAATTTAATAAAGCATAGGATAAAACCACATAAATACAATTTAATAACGCATAGGTTAAAACAACATAATTACAATTTAATAAAGCATAGGATAAAACAACATAAATACAATTTAATAAAGCATAGGATAAAACAACATAAATACAATTTAATAAAGCATAAGTTAAAACAACATAAATACAATTTTGTAAAGCATAGGATAAAACAACATAAATACAATTTATAAAGCATAGGATAAAACAACATAAATGCAATTTAATAAAGCATAGGATAAAACAACATAAAGACAATTTAATAAAGCATAGGATAAAACAACATAAATACAATTTAATAAAGCATAGGCTAAAACTACATAAAAACAATTTAATAAAGCATAGGATAAAACAACATAAATACAATTTAATAAAGCATAGGATAAAACAACATAAATACAATTTAATAAAGCACATGTTAAAACAACATAAATACAATTTAATAAAGCATAAGATAAAACAACATGAATATAATTTAGTAAAGCATAAGATAAAACAACATGAATACAATTTAATAAAGCATAGGATAAAACAACATAAATACAATTTAATAAAGCATAGGATAAAACAACATAAATACAATTTAATAAAGCATAGGCTAAAACTACATAAATACAATTTAATAAAGCATAGGATAAAACTAATTAAATACAATTTAATAAAGCATAGGATAAAACAACATAAATTCAATTTAATAAAGCATAGGATAAAACAGCATAAATACAATTTAATAAAGCATAGGATAAAACAATATAAATACAATTTATTAAAGCATAAGATAAAACAACATGAATACAATTTAATAAAGCATAGGTTAAAACAACATAAATACTATTTATTAAAGCATAGGATAAAACAACATAAATACAATTTAATAAAGCATAGGTTAAAGCAACATAAATACAATTTAATAAAGCATAGGATAAAACAACATCAATACAATTTAATAAAGCATAGGATAAAACCACATAAATACAATTTAATAACGCATAGGTTAAAACAACATAAATACAATTTTGTAAAGCATAGGATAAAACAACATAAATACAATTTATAAAGCATAGGATAAAACAACATAAATACAATTTAATAAAGCATAGGATAAAACAACATAAATACAATTTAATAAAGCATAAGTTAAAACAACATAAATACAATTTTGTAAAGCATAGGATAAAACAACATAAATACAATTTAATAAAGCATAGGATAAAACAACATAAATACAATTTAATAAAGCATAAGTTAAAACAACATAAATACAATTTTGTAAAGCATAGGATAAAACAACATAAATACAATTTATAAAGCATAGGATAAAACAACATAAATACAATTTAATAAAGCATAGGTTAAAACAACATAAATACAAGTTAATAAAGAGTAGGATAAAACAACATAAATACAATTTAATAAAGCATAGGTTAAAACAACATAAATACAAGTTAATAAAGAGTAGGATAAAACAACATAAATACAATTTAATAAAGCATAGGATAAAACAACATAAATACAATTTAATAAAGCATAGGATAAAACAACATGAATACAATTTAATAAAGCATAGGATAAAGCAACATAAATACAATTTAATAAAGCATAGGTTAAAACAACATAAATACAATTTAATAAAGCATAGGACAAAACAACATAAATACAATTTAATAAAGCATAGGTTAAAACAACATAAATACAAGTTAATAAAGCATAGGATAAAACAACATAAATACAATTTAATAAAGCATAGGATAAAACAACATGAATACAATTTAATAAAGCATAGGATAAAACAACATAAATACAATTTAATAAAGCATAGGTTAAAACAACATAAATACAATTTAATAAAGCATAGGACAAAACAACATGAATACAATTTAATAAAGCATAGGTTAAAACAACATAAATACAAGTTAATAAAGCATAGGATAAAACAACATAAATACAATTTAATAAAGCATAGGATAAAACAACATAAATACAATTTAATAAAGCATAGGATAAAACAACATAAATACAATTTAATAAAGCATAGGTTAAAACAACATAAATACAATTTAATAAAGCATAGGATAAAACAACATACATTCAATTTAATAAAGCATAGGATAAAACAACATAAATACAATTTAAAAAAGCACAGGATAAAACAACATAAATAAAATTTAATAAAGCATAGGATAAAACAACATAAATAAAATTTAATAAAGCATAGGATAAAACAACATAAATACAATTTAATAAAGCATAGGATAAAACAACATAAATACAATTTAATAAAGCATAGGATAAAACAACATAAATACAATTTAATAAAGCACATGTTAAAACAACATAAATACAATTTAATAAAGCATAAGATAAAACAACATGAATATAATTTAGTAAAGCAAAGATAAAACAACATGAATACAATTTAATAAAGCATAGGATAAAACAACATAAATACAATTTAATAAAGCATAGGATAAAACAACATAAATACAATTTAATAAAGCATAGGCTAAAACTACATAAATACAATTTAATAAAGCATAGGATAAAGCTAATTAAATACAATTTAATAAAGCATAGGATAAAACAACATAAGTTCAATTTAATAAAGCATAGGATAAAACAGCATAAATACAATTTAATAAAGCATAGGATAAAACAATATAAATACAATTTATTAAAGCATAAGATAAAACAACATGAATACAATTTAATAAAGCATAGGTTAAAACAACATAAATACTATTTATTAAAGCATAGGATAAAACAACATAAATACAATTTAATAAAGCATAGGTTAAAGCAACATAAATACAATTTAATAAAGCATAGGATAAAACAACATCAATACAATTTAATAAAGCATAGGATAAAACCACATAAATACAATTTAATAACGCATAGGTTAAAACAACATAATTACAATTTAATAAAGCATAGGATAAAACAACATAAATACAATTTAATAAAGCATAGGATAAAACAACATAAATACAATTTAATAAAGCATAAGTTAAAACAACATAAATACAATTTTGTAAAGCATAGGATAAAACAACATAAATACAATTTATAAAGCATAGGATAAAACAACATAAATGCAATTTAATAAAGCATAGGATAAAACAACATAAAGACAATTTAATAAAGCATAGGATAAAACAACATAAATACAATTTAATAAAGCATAGGCTAAAACTACATAAAAACAATTTAATAAAGCATAGGATAAAACTAATTAAATACAATTTAATAAAGCATAGGATAAAACAACATAAATTCAATTTAATAAAGCATAGGATAAAACAACATAAATACAATTTAATAAAGCAAAGGATAAAACAATATAAATACAATTTATTAAAGCATAAGATAAAACAACATGAATACAATTTAATAAAGCATAGGTTAAAACAACATAAATACAATTTAATAAAGCATAGGATAAAACAATATAAATACAATTTATTAAAGCATAAGATAAAACAACATGAATACAATTTAATAAAGCATAAGTTAAAACAACATAAATACAATTTTAAAAAGCATAGGATAAAACAACATATATACAATTTAATACAGCATAGGACAAAACCACATAAATACAATTTAATAAAGCATAGGATAAAACAACATAAATACAATTTAATAAAGCATAGGTTAAAACCACATAAATACAATTTAATAAAGCATAGGTTAAAACTAATTAAACACAATTTAATAAAGCATAGGATAAAACAACATAAATACAATTTAATAAAGCATAGGATAAAACAATATAAATACAATTTATTAAAGCATAAGATAAAACAACATGAATACAATTTAATGAAGCATAGGTTAAAACAACATAAATACTATTTAATAAAGCATAGGATAAAACAACATAAATACAATTTAATAAAGCATAGGTTAAAACAACATAAATACAATTTAATAAAGCATAGGATAAAACAACATGAATACAATTTAATAATTCATAGGATAAAACCACATAAATACAATTTAATAAAGCATAGGTTAAAACAACATAATTACAATATAATAAAGCATAGGATAAAACAACATAAATACAATTTAATAAAGCATTGGATAAAACAACATAAATACAATTTAATAAAGCATAAGTTAAAACAACATAAATACAATTTTAAAAAGCATAGGATAAAACAACATATATACAATTTAATACAGCATAGGACAAAACCACATAAATACAATTTAATAAAGCATAGGATAAAACAACATAAATACAATTTAATAAAGCATTGGACAAAACTACATAAATACAATTTAATAAAGCATATGTTAAAGCAACATAAATACAATTTAATAAAGCATAGGTTAAAACAACATAAATACAATTTAATAAAGCATAGGATAAAACAACATAAATACAATTTAATAAAGCATAGGATAAAACAACATAAATACAATTTAATAAAGCATAGGATAAAACAACATAAATACAATTTATAAAGCATAGGATAAAACAACATAAATACAATTTAATAAAGCATAGGATAAAACAACATAAATACAATTTAATAAAGCATAGGATAAAACAACATAAATACAATTTAATAAAGCATATGTTAAAACAACATAAATACAATTTAATAAAGCATAAGATAAAACAACATGAATATAATTTAGTAAAGCATAAGATAAAACAACATGAATACAATTTAATAAAGCATAGGTTAAAACAACATAAATACAATTTAAGAAAGCATAGGATAAAACTACAAAAATGCATTTTAATAAAGCATAGGATAAAACAACATAAATACAATTTAATAAAGCATAGGATAAAACAACATAAATACAATTTAATAAAGCATAGGATAAAACAACATAAATACAATTTAATAAAGCATATGTTAAAACAACATAAATACAATTTAATAAAGCATAAGATAAAACAACATGAATATAATTTAGTAAAGCATAAGATAAAACAACATGAATACAATTTAATAAAGCATAGGTTAAAACAACATAAATACAATTTAAGAAAGCATAGGATAAAACTACAAAAATGCATTTTAATGAAGCATAGGATAAAACAACATAAATACAATTTAATAAAGCATAGGTTAAAACAACATAAATACAATTTAATAAAGCATAGGACAAAACAACATAAATACAAATTTGTAAAGCATAGGATAAAACAACATAAATACAATTCATAAAGCATAGGATAAAACAACATAAATACAATTTAATAAAGCATAGGATAAAACAAATTAAATACAATTTAATAAAGCATAGGATAAAACAACATAAATTCAATTTAATAAAGCATAGGTTAAAACAACATAAATACAATTTAATAAAGCATAGGACAAAACAACATAAATACAAATTTGTAAAGCATAGGATAAAACAACATAAATACAATTTAATAAAGCATAGGATAAAACAACATAAATACAATTTAATAAAGCATAGGATAAAACAACATAAATACAATTTAATAAAGCATAGGATAAAACAACATAAATACAATTTAATAAAGCATAGGTTAAAACAACATAAATACAATTTAATAAAGCATAGGATAAAACAACATGAATACAATTTAATAAAGCATAGGATAAAACAACATAAATTCAATTTAATAAAGCATAGGATAAAACAACATAAATAAAATTTAATAAAGCATAGGATAAAACAACATAAATAAAATTTAATAAAGCATAGGATAAAACAACATAAATACAATTTAATAAAACATAGGATAAAACAACATAAATAAAATTTAATAAAGCATAGGATAAAACAACATAAAAACAATTTAATAAAGCATAGGATAAAACAACATAAATAAAATTTAATAAAGCATAGGATAAAACAACATAAATACAATTTAATAAAGCATAGGATAAAACAACATAAATACAATTTAATAAAGCATAGGTTAAAACAACATAAATACAATTTAATAAAGCATAGGATAAAACAACATAAATACAATTTAATAAAGCATAGGATAAAACAAGATAAATAAAATGTAATAAAGCATAGGATAAAACAACATAAATACAATTTAATAAAGCATAGGATAAAACAACATAAATAAAATTTAATAAAGCATAGGATAAAACAACATAAATACAATTTAATAAAGCATAGGATAAAAAAACATAAATACAATTTAATAAAGCATAGGATAAAACAGCATAAATATAATTTAGTAAAGCATAGGTTAAAACAACATAAATACAATTTAATAAAGCATAGGATAAAACAACATAAATACAATTTAATAAAGCATAGGCTAAAACTACATAAATACAATTTAATAAAGCATAGGATAAAACAACATAAATACAATTTAATAAAGCATAGGATAAAACAACATAAATAAAATTTAATAAAGCATAGGATAAAACAACATAAATACAATTTAATAAAGCATAGGATAAAACAACATAAATACAATTTAATAAAGCATAGGTTAAAACAACATAAATACAATTTAATAAAGCATAGGATAAAACAACATAAATACAATTTAATAAAGCATAGGATAAAACAAGATAAATAAAATGTAATAAAGCATAGGATAAAACAACATAAATACAATTTAATAAAGCATAGGATAAAACAACATAAATAAAATTTAATAAAGCATAGGATAAAACAACATAAATACAATTTAATAAAGCATAGGATAAAAAAACATAAATACAATTTAATAAAGCATAGGATAAAACAGCATAAATATAATTTAGTAAAGCATAGGTTAAAACAACATAAATACAATTTAATAAAGCATAGGATAAAACAACATAAATACAATTTAATAAAGCATAGGCTAAAACTACATAAATACAATTTAATAAAGCATAGGATAAAACACATTAAATACAATATAATAAAGCATAGGATAAAACAACATAAATTCAATTTAATAAAGCATAGGTTAAAACAACATAAATACAATTTAATAAAGCATAGGATAAAACAACATAAATACAATTTAAAAAAGCACAGGATAAAACAACATAAATAAAATTTAATAAAGCATAGGATAAAACAACATAAATAAAATTTAATAAAGCATAGGATAAAACAACATAAATAAAATTTAATAAAGCATAGGATAAAACAACATAAATACAATTTAATAAAGCATAGGATAAAACAACATAAATACAATTTAATAAAGCATATGTTAAAACAACATAAATACAATTTAATAAAGCATAGGATAAAACAACATAAATAAAATTTAATAAAGCATAGGATAAAACAACATAAATACAATTTAATAAAGCATAGGATAAAACAACATAAATACAATTTACTAAAGCATATGTTAAAACAACATAAATACAATTTAATAAAGCATAAGATAAAACAACATGAATATAATTTAGTAAAGCATAAGATAAAACAACATGAATACAATTTAATAAAGCATAGGTTAAAACAACATAAATACAATTTAAGAAAGCATAGGATAAAACTACATAAATACATTTTAATAAAGCATAGGATAAAACAACATAAATACAATTTAATAAAGCATAGGTTAAAACAACATAAATACAATTTAATAAAGCATAGGACAAAACAACATAAATACAATTTTGTAAAGCATAGGATAAAACAACATAAATACAATTTATAAAGCATAGGATAAAACAACATAAATACAATTTAATAAGCATAGGATAAAACAACATAAATACAATTTAATAAAGCATAGGATAAAACAACATAAATACAATTTAATAAAGCATAGGCTAAAACTACATAAATACAATTTAATAAAGCATAGGCTAAAACTAATTAAATACAATTTAATAAAGCATAGGATAAAACAACATAAATTCAATTTAATAAAGCATAGGATAAAACAACATAAATACAATTTAATAAAGCATAGGATAAAACAATATAAATACAATTTATTAAAGCATAAGATAAAACAACATGAATACAATTTAATAAAGCATAGGTTAAAACAACATAAATACTATTTAATAAAGCATAGGATAAAACAACATAAATACAATTTAATAAAGCATAGGTTAAAACAACATAAATACAATTTAATAAAGCATAGGATAAAACAACATAAATACAATTTAATAAAGCATAGGATAAAACCACATAAATACAATTTAATAAAGCATAGGTTAAAACAACATAATTACAATTTAATAAAGCATAGGATAAAACAACATAAATACAATTTAATAAAGCATAGGATAAAACAACATAAATACAATTTAATAAGCATAGGATAAAACAACATAAATACAATTTAATAAAGCATAGGATAAAACAACATAAATACAATTTAATAAAGCATAGGCTAAAACTACATAAATACAATTTAATAAAGCATAGGATAAAACTAATTAAATACAATTTAATAAAGCATAGGATAAAACAACATAAATTCAATTTAATAAAGCATAGGATAAAACAACATAAATACAATTTAATAAAGCATAGGATAAAACAATATAAATACAATTTATTAAAGCATAAGATAAAACAACATGAATACAATTTAATAAAGCATAGGTTAAAACAACATAAATACTATTTAATAAAGCATAGGATAAAACAACATAAATACAATTTAATAAAGCATAGGTTAAAACAACATAAATACAATTTAATAAAGCATAGGATAAAACAACACAAATACAATTTAATAAAGCATAGGATAAAACCACATAAATACAATTTAATAAAGCATAGGTTAAAACAACATAATTACAATTTAATAAAGCATAGGATAAAACAACATAAATACAATTTAATAAAGCATAGGATAAAACAACATAAATACAATTTAATAAAGCATAAGTTAAAACAACATAAATACAATATTAAAAAGCATAGGATAAAACAACATATATACAATTTAATACAGCATAGGACAAAATCACATAAATACAATTTAATAAAGCATAGGATAAAACAACATAAATACAATTTAATAAAGCATTGGACAAAACTACATAAATACAATTTAATAAAGCATATGTTAAAGCAACATAAATACAATTTAATAAAGCATAGGTTAAAACAACATAAATACAATTTAAGAAAGCATAGGATAAAACTACATAAATACATTTTAATAAAGCATAGGATAAAACAACATAAATACAATTTAATAAAGCATAGGTTAAAACAACATAAATACAATTTAATAAAGCATAGGACAAAACAACATAAATACAATTTTGTAAAGCATAGGATAAAACAACATAAATACAATTTATAAAGCATAGGATAAAAGAACATAAATACAATTTAATAAAGCATAGGATAAAACAACATAAATACAATTTAATAAAGCATAGGATAAAACAACATAAATACAATTTAATAAAGCATAGGCTAAAACTACATAAATACAATTTAATAAAGCATAGGATAAAACTAATTAAATACAACTTAATAAAGCATATGATAAAACAACATAAATTCAATTTAATAAAGCATAGGATAAAACAACATAAATACAATTTAATAAAGCATAGGATAAAACCACATAAATACAATTTAATAAAGCATATGTTAAAGCAACATAAATACAATTTAATAAAGCATAGGTTAAAACAACATAAATACAATTTAATAAAGCATAGGATAAAACAACATAAATACAATTTAATAAAGCATAGGTTAAAACAACATAAATACAATTTAATAAAGCATAGGATAAAACAATATAAATACAATTTAATAAAGCATAGGATTAAACAACATAAATACTATTTAATAAAGCATAGGATAAAACCACATAAATACAATTTAATAAAGCACAGGATAAAACAACATAAATACAATTTAATAAAGCATAGGATACAACAACATAAATACAATTTAATAAAGCATAGGATACAACAACATAAATACAATTTAGTAAAGCATAGGTCAAAATAACATAAATACAATTTAATAAAGCATAGGATACAACAACATAAATACAATTTAGTAAGGCATAGGTCAAAATAGCATAAATACAATTTAATAAAGCATAGGATAAAACAACATAAATACAATTTAATAAAGCATAGGCTAAAACTACATAAATACAATTTAATAAAGCATAGGATAAAACAAATTAAATACAATTTAATAAAGCATAGGATAAAACAACATGAATTCAATTTAATAAAGCATAGGATAAAACAGCATAAATACAATTTAATAAAGCATAGGATAAAACAACATAAATACAATTTATAAAGCATAGGATAAAACAACATAAATACAATTTAATAAAGCATAGGATAAAACAACATAAATACAATTTAATAAAGCATAGGATAAAACAACATAAATACAATTTAATAAAGCATAGGATAAAACCACATAAATACAATTTAATAAAGCATAGGTTAAAACAACATAATTACAATTTAATAAAGCATAGGATAAAACAACATAAATACAATTTAAAAAAGCATAGGTTAAAACAACATAAATACAATTTAATAAAGCATAGGATAAAACAACATAAATACAATTTAATAAAGCATAGGATAAAACCACATAAATACAATTTAATAAAGCATAGGTTAAAACAACATAATTACAATTTAATAAAGCATAGGTTAAAAAAACATAAATACAATTTAATAAAGCATAGGATAAAACAACATAAATACAATTTAATAAAGCATAGGATAAAACAACATAAATACAATTTAATAAAGCATAGGTTAAAACAACATAAATACAATTTAATAAAGCATAGGTTAAAACTAATTAAATACAATTTAATAAAGCATAGGATAAAACAACATAAATACAATTTAATAAAGCATAGGATAAAACAATATAAATACAATTTATTAAAGCATAAGATAAAACAACATGAATACAATTTAATGAAGCATAGGTTAAAACAACATAAATACTATTTAATAAAGCATAGGATAAAACAACATAAATACAATTTAATAAAGCATAGGTTAAAACAACATGAATACAATTTAATAAAGCATAGGATAAAACAACATAAATACAATTTAATAATTCATAGGATAAAACCACATAAATACAATTTAATAAAGCATAGGTTAAAACAACATAATTACAATTTAATAAAGCATAGGATAAAACAACATAAATACAATTTAATAAAGCATAGGATAAAACAACATAAATACAATTTAATAAAGCATAGGATTAAACAACATAAATACAATTTAAAAAAGCACAGGATAAAACAACATAAATAAAATTTAATAAAGCATAGGATAAAACAACATAAATACAATTTAATAAAGCATAGGATAAAACAACATAAATAAAATTTAATAAAGCATAGGATAAAACAACATAAATACAATTTAATAAAGCATAGGATAAAACAACATAAATACAATTTAATAAAGCATATGTTAAAACAACATAAATACAATTTAATAAAGCATAAGATAAAACAACATGAATATAATTTAGTAAAGCATAAGATAAAACAACATGAATACAATTTAATAAAGCATAGGTTAAAACAACATAAATACAATTTAAGAAAGCATAGGATAAAACTACAAAAATGCATTTTAATAAAGCATAGGATAAAACAACATAAATACAATTTAATAAAGCATTGGTTAAAACAACATAAATACAATTTAATAAAGCATAGGACAAAACAACATAAATACAAATTTGTAAAGCATAGGATAAAACAACATAAATACAATTCATAAAGCATAGGATAAAACAACATAAATACAATTTAATAAAGCATAGGATAAAACAACATAAATACAATTTAATAAAGCATAGGATAAAACAACATAAATACAATTTAATAAAGCATAGGCTAAAACTACATAAATACTATTTAATAAAGCATAGGATAAAACAAATTAAATACAATTTAATAAAGCATAGGATAAAACAACATAAATTCAATTTAATAAAGCATAGGATAAAACAACATAAATACAATTTAATAAAGCATAGGATAAAACAATATAAATACAATTTATTAAAGCATAAGATAAAACAACATGAATACAATTTAATAAAGCATAGGTTAAAACAACATAAATACTATTTAATAAAGCATAGGATAAAACAACATAAATACAATTTAATAAAGCATAGGATAAAACCACATAAATACAATTTAATAAAGCATAGGTTAAAACAACATAATTACAATTTAATAAAGCATAGGATAAAACAACATAAATACAATTTAATAAAGCATAGGATAAAACAACATAAATACAATTTAATAAAGCATAGGTTAAAACAACATAAATACAAGTTAATAAAGCATAGGATAAAACAACATAAATTAATTTTAATAAAGCATAGGATAAAACAACATGAATACAATTTAATAAAGCATAGGATAAAACAACATAAATTCAATTTAATAAAGCATAGGATAAAACAACATAAATACAATTTAAAAAAGCACAGTATAAAACAACATAAATAAAATTTAATAAAGCATAGGATAAAACAACATAAATAAAATTTAATAAAGCATAGGATAAAACAACATAAATACAATTTAATAAAACATAGGATAAAACAACATAAATAAAATTTAATAAAGCATAGGATAAAACAACATAAATACAATTTAATAAAGCATAGGATAAAACAACATAAATAAAATTTAATAAAGCATAGGATAAAACAACATAAATACAATTTAATAAAGCATAGGATAAAACAACATAAATACAATTTAATAAAGCATAGGTTAAAAAAACATAAATACAATTTAATAAAGCATAGGATAAAACAACATAAATACAATTTAATAAAGCATAGGATAAAACAAGATAAATAAAATGTAATAAAGCATAGGATAAAACAACATAAATACAATTTAATAAAGCATAGGATAAAACAACATAAATAAAATTTAATAAAGCATAGGATAAAACAACATAAATACAATTTAATAAAGCATAGGATAAAAAAACATAAATACAATTTAATAAAGCATAGGATAAAACAGCATAAATATAATTTAG
Source organism: Phyllobates terribilis (assembly GCF_046119375.1). Lineage (NCBI taxonomy): Eukaryota > Metazoa > Chordata > Amphibia > Anura > Dendrobatidae > Phyllobates > Phyllobates terribilis. The sequence continues at coordinate 4,666,847 of NW_027362778.1, forward strand.
TAAAGCATAGGTTAAAACAACATAAATACAATTTAATAAAGCATAGGATAAAACAACATAAATACAATTTAATAAAGCATAGGCTAAAACTACATAAATACAATTTAATAAAGCATAGGATAAAACAACATAAATACAATTTAATAAAGCATAGGATAAAACAACATAAATAAAATTTAATAAAGCATAGGATAAAACAACATAAATACAATTTAATAAAGCATAGGATAAAACAACATAAATACAATTTAATAAAGCATAGGTTAAAACAACATAAATACAATTTAATAAAGCATAGGATAAAACAACATAAATACAATTTAATAAAGCATAGGATAAAACAAGATAAATAAAATGTAATAAAGTATAGGATAAAACAACATAAATACAATTTAATAAAGCATAGGATAAAACAACATAAATAAAATTTAATAAAGCATAGGATAAAACAACATAAATACAATTTAATAAAGCATAGGATAAAAAAACATAAATACAATTTAATAAAGCATAGGATAAAACAGCATAAATATAATTTAGTAAAGCATAGGTTAAAACAACATAAATACAATTTAATAAAGCATAGGATAAAACAACATAAATACAATTTAATAAAGCATAGGCTAAAACTACATAAATACAATTTAATAAAGCATAGGATAAAACACATTAAATACAATATAATAAAGCATAGGATAAAACAACATAAATTCAATTTAATAAAGCATAGGTTAAAACAACATAAATACAATTTAATAAAGCATAGGATAAAACAACATAAATTCAATTTAATAAAGCATAGGATAAAACAACATAAATACAATTTAAAAAAGCACAGGATAAAACAACATAAATAAAATTTAATAAAGCATAGGATAAAACAACATAAATAAAATTTAATAAAGCATAGGATAAAACAACATAAATACAATTTAATAAAGCATAGGATAAAACAATATAAATACAATTTATTAAAGCATAAGATAAAACAACATGAATACAATTTAATAAAGCATAGGTTAAAACAACATAAATACTATTTAATAAAGCATAGGATAAAACAACATAAATACAATTTAATAAAGCATAGGATAAAACAACATAAATACAATTTAATAAAGCATAGGCTAAAACTACATAAATACTATTTAATAAAGCATAGGATAAAACAAATTAAATACAATTTAATAAAGCATAGGATAAAACAACATAAATTCAATTTAATAAAGCATAGGATAAAACAACATAAATACAATTTAATAAAGCATAGGATAAAACAATATAAATACAATTTATTAAAGCATAAGATAAAACAACATGAATACAATTTAATAAAGCATAGGTTAAAACAACATAAATACTATTTAATAAAGCATAGGATAAAACAACATAAATACAATTTAATAAAGCATAGGATAAAACCACATAAATACAATTTAATAAAGCATAGGTTAAAACAACATAATTACAATTTAATAAAGCATAGGATAAAACAACATAAATACAATTTAATAAAGCATAGGATAAAACAACATAAATACAATTTAATAAAGCATAGGTTAAAACAACATAAATACAAGTTAATAAAGCATAGGATAAAACAACATAAATTCATTTTAATAAAGCATAGGATAAAACAACATGAATACAATTTAATAAAGCATAGGATAAAACAACATAAATTCAATTTAATAAAGCATAGGATAAAACAACATAAATACAATTTAAAAAAGCACAGTATAAAACAACATAAATAAAATTTAATAAAGCATAGGATAAAACAACATAAATAAAATTTAATAAAGCATAGGATAAAACAACATAAATACAATTTAATAAAACATAGGATAAAACAACATAAATACAATTTAATAAAGCATAGGATAAAACAACATAAATACAATTTAATAAAGCATAGGATAAAACAACATAAATAAAATTTAATAAAGCATAGGATAAAACAACATAAATACAATTTAATAAAGCATAGGATAAAACAACATAAATACAATTTAATAAAGCATAGGTTAAAAAAACATAAATACAATTTAATAAAGCATAGGATAAAACAACATAAATACAATTTAATAAAGCATAGGATAAAACAAGATAAATAAAATGTAATAAAGCATAGGATAAAACAACATAAATACAATTTAATAAAGCATAGGATAAAACAACATAAATAAAATTTAATAAAGCATAGGATAAAACAACATAAATACAATTTAATAAAGCATAGGATAAAAAAACATAAATACAATTTAATAAAGCATAGGATAAAACAGCATAAATATAATTTAGTAAAGCATAGGTTAAAACAACATAAATACAATTTAATAAAGCATAGGATAAAACAACATAAATACAATTTAATAAAGCATAGGCTAAAACTACATAAATACAATTTAATAAAGCATAGGATAAAACAACATAAATACAATTTAATAAAGCATAGGATAAAACAACATAAATAAAATTTAATAAAGCATAGGATAAAACAACATAAATACAATTTAATAAAGCATAGGATAAAACAACATAAATACAATTTAATAAAGCATAGGTTAAAACAACATAAATACAATTTAATAAAGCATAGGATAAAACAACATAAATACAATTTAATAAAGCATAGGATAAAACAAGATAAATAAAATGTAATAAAGCATAGGATAAAACAACATAAATACAATTTAATAAAGCATAGGATAAAACAACATAAATAAAATTTAATAAAGCATAGGATAAAACAACATAAATACAATTTAATAAAGCATAGGATAAAAAAACATAAATACAATTTAATAAAGCATAGGATAAAACAGCATAAATATAATTTAGTAAAGCATAGGTTAAAACAACATAAATACAATTTAATAAAGCATAGGATAAAACAACATAAATACAATTTAATAAAGCATAGGCTAAAACTACATAAATACAATTTAATAAAGCATAGGATAAAACACATTAAATACAATATAATAAAGCATAGGATAAAACAACATAAATTCAATTTAATAAAGCATAGGTTAAAACAACATAAATACAATTTAATAAAGCATAGGATAAAACAACATAATTTCAATTTAATAAAGCATAGGATAAAACAACATAAATACAATTTCAAAAAGCACAGGATAAAACAACATAAATAAAATTTAATAAAGCATAGGATAAAACAACATAAATAAAATTTAATAAAGCATAGGATAAAACAACATAAATACAATTTAATAAAGCATAGGATAAAACAATATAAATACAATTTATTAAAGCATAAGATAAAACAACATGAATACAATTTAATAAAGCATAGGTTAAAACAACATAAATACTATTTAATAAAGCATAGGATAAAACAACATAAATACAATTTAATAAAGCATAGGATAAAACCACATAAATACAATTTAATAAAGCACAGGTTAAAACAACATAATTACAATTTAATAAAGCATAGGATAAAACAACATAAATACAATTTAATAAAGCATAGGATAAAACAACATAAATACAATTTAATAAAGCATAGGTTAAAACAACATAAATACAAGTTAATAAAGCATAGGATAAAACAACATAAATTCATTTTAATAAAGCATAGGATAAAACAACATGAATACAATTTAATAAAGCATAGGATAAAACAACATAAATTCAATTTAATAAAGCATAGGATAAAACAACATAAATACAATTTAAAAAAGCACAGTATAAAACAACATAAATAAAATTTAATAAAGCATAGGATAAAACAACATAAATAAAATTTAATAAAGCATAGGATAAAACAACATAAATACAATTTAATAAAACATAGGATAAAACAACATAAATAAAATTTAATAAAGCATAGGATAAAACAACATAAATACAATTTAATAAAGCATAGGATAAAACAACATAAATAAAATTTAATAAAGCATAGGATAAAACAACATAAATACAATTTAATAAAGCATAGGATAAAACAACATAAATACAATTTAATAAAGCATAGGTTAAAAAAACATAAATACAATTTAATAAAGCATAGGATAAAACAACATAAATACAATTTAATAAAGCATAGGATAAAACAAGATAAATAAAATGTAATAAAGCATAGGATAAAACAACATAAATACAATTTAATAAAGCATAGGATAAAACAACATAAATAAAATTTAATAAAGCATAGGATAAAACAACATAAATACAATTTAATAAAGCATAGGATAAAAAAACATAAATACAATTTAATAAAGCATAGGATAAAACAGCATAAATATAATTTAGTAAAGCATAGGTTAAAACAACATAAATACAATTTAATAAAGCATAGGATAAAACAACATAAATACAATTTAATAAAGCATAGGATAAAAAAACATAAATACAATTTAATAAAGCATAGGATAAAACAACATAAATACAATTTAATAAAGCATAGGATAAAACAACATAAATAAAATTTAATAAAGCATAGGATAAAACAACATAAATACAATTTAATAAAGCATAGGATAAAACAACATAAATACAATTTAATAAAGCATAGGTTAAAACAACATAAATACAATTTAATAAAGCATAGGATAAAACAACATAAATACAATTTAATAAAGCATAGGATAAAACAAGATAAATAAAATGTAATAAAGCATAGGATAAAACAACATAAATACAATTTAATAAAGCATAGGATAAAACAACATAAATAAAATTTAATAAAGCATAGGATAAAACAACATAAATACAATTTAATAAAGCATAGGATAAAAAAACATAAATACAATTTAATAAAGCATAGGATAAAACAGCATAAATATAATTTAGTAAAGCATAGGTTAAAACAACATAAATACAATTTAATAAAGCATAGGATAAAACAACATAAATACAATTTAATAAAGCATAGGCTAAAACTACATAAATACAATTTAATAAAGCATAGGATAAAACACATTAAATACAATATAATAAAGCATAGGATAAAACAACATAAATTCAATTTAATAAAGCATAGGTTAAAACAACATAAATACAATTTAATAAAGCATAGGATAAAACAACATAATTTCAATTTAATAAAGCATAGGATAAAACAACATAAATACAATTTCAAAAAGCACAGGATAAAACAACATAAATAAAATTTAATAAAGCATAGGATAAAACAACATAAATAAAATTTAATAAAGCATAGGATAAAACAACATAAATACAATTTAATAAAGCATAGGATAAAACAATATAAATACAATTTATTAAAGCATAAGATAAAACAACATGAATACAATTTAATAAAGCATAGGTTAAAACAACATAAATACTATTTAATAAAGCATAGGATAAAACAACATAAATACAATTTAATAAAGCATAGGATAAAACCACATAAATACAATTTAATAAAGCACAGGTTAAAACAACATAATTACAATTTAATAAAGCATAGGATAAAACAACATAAATACAATTTAATAAAGCATAGGATAAAACAACATAAATACAATTTAATAAAGCATAGGTTAAAACAACATAAATACAAGTTAATAAAGCATAGGATAAAACAACATAAATTCATTTTAATAAAGCATAGGATAAAACAACATGAATACAATTTAATAAAGCATAGGATAAAACAACATAAATTCAATTTAATAAAGCATAGGATAAAACAACATAAATAAAATTTAATAAAGCATAGGATAAAACAACATAAATAAAATTTAATAAAGCATAGGATAAAACAACATAAATACAATTTAATAAAACATAGGATAAAACAACATAAATAAAATTTAATAAAGCATAGGATAAAACAACATAAATACAATTTAATAAAGCATAGGATAAAACAACATAAATAAAATTTAATAAAGCATAGGATAAAACAACATAAATACAATTTAATAAAGCATAGGATAAAACAACATAAATACAATTTAATAAAGCATAGGTTAAAACAACATAAATACAATTTAATAAAGCATAGGATAAAACAACATAAATACAATTTAATAAAGCATAGGATAAAACAAGATAAATAAAATGTAATAAAGCATAGGATAAAACAACATAAATACAATTTAATAAAGCATAGGATAAAACAACATAAATAAAATTTAATAAAGCATAGGATAAAACAACATAAATACAATTTAATAAAGCATAGGATAAAAAAACATAAATACAATTTAATAAAGCATAGGATAAAACAGCATAAATATAATTTAGTAAAGCATAGGTTAAAACAACATAAATACAATTTAATAAAGCATAGGATAAAACAACATAAATACAATTTAATAAAGCATAGGCTAAAACTACATAAATACAATTTAATAAAGCATAGGATAAAACAACATAAATACAATTTAATAAAGCATAGGATAAAACAACATAAATAAAATTTAATAAAGCATAGGATAAAACAACATAAATACAATTTAATAAAGCATAGGATAAAACAACATAAATACAATTTAATAAAGCATAGGTTAAAACAACATAAATACAATTTAATAAAGCATAGGATAAAACAACATAAATACAATTTAATAAAGCATAGGATAAAACAAGATAAATAAAATGTAATAAAGCATAGGATAAAACAACATAAATACAATTTAATAAAGCATAGGATAAAACAACATAAATAAAATTTAATAAAGCATAGGATAAAACAACATAAATACAATTTAATAAAGCATAGGATAAAAAAACATAAATACAATTTAATAAAGCATAGGATAAAACAGCATAAATATAATTTAGTAAAGCATAGGTTAAAACAACATAAATACAATTTAATAAAGCATAGGATAAAACAACATAAATACAATTTAATAAAGCATAGGCTAAAACTACATAAATACAATTTAATAAAGCATAGGATAAAACACATTAAATACAATATAATAAAGCATAGGATAAAACAACATAAATTCAATTTAATAAAGCATAGGTTAAAACAACATAAATACAATTTAAAAAAGCACAGGATAAAACAACATAAATAAAATTTAATAAAGCATAGGATAAAACAACATAAATACAATTTAATAAAGCATAGGATAAAACAACATAAATAAAATTTAATAAAGCATAGGATAAAACAACATAAATACAATTTAATAAAGCATAGGATAAAACAACATAAATACAATTTAATAAAGCATATGTTAAAACAACATAAATACAATTTAATAAAGCATAGGATAAAACAACATAAATAAAATTTAATAAAGCATAGGATAAAACAACATAAATACAATTTAATAAAGCATAGGATAAAACAACATAAATACAATTTAATAAAGCATATGTTAAAACAACATAAATACAATTTAATAAAGCATAAGATAAAACAACATGAATATAATTTAGTAAAGCATAAGATAAAACAACATGAATACAATTTAATAAAGCATAGGTTAAAACAACATAAATACAATTTAAGAAAGCATAGGATAAAACTACATAAATACATTTTAATAAAGCATAGGATAAAACAACATAAATACAATTTAATAAAGCATAGGTTAAAACAACATAAATACAATTTAATAAAGCATAGGACAAAACAACATAAATACAATTTTGTAAAGCATAGGATAAAACAACATAAATACAATTTATAAAGCATAGGATAAAACAACATAAATACAATTTAATAAGCATAGGATAAAACAACATAAATACAATTTAATAAAGCATAGGATAAAACAACATAAATACAATTTAATAAAGCATAGGCTAAAACTACATAAATACAATTTAATAAAGCATAGGATAAAACTAATTAAATACAATTTAATAAAGCATAGGATAAAACAACATAAATTCAATTTAATAAAGCATAGGATAAAACAACATAAATACAATTTAATAAAGCATAGGATAAAACAATATAAATACAATTTATTAAAGCATAAGATAAAACAACATGAATACAATTTAATAAAGCATAGGTTAAAACAACATAAATACTATTTAATAAAGCATAGGATAAAACAACATAAATACAATTTAATAAAGCATAGGTTAAAACAACATAAATACAATTTAATAAAGCATAGGATAAAACAACATAAATACAATTTAATAAAGCATAGGATAAAACCACATAAATACAATTTAATAAAGCATAGGTTAAAACAACATAATTACAATTTAATAAAGCATAGGATAAAACAACATAAATACAATTTAATAAAGCATAGGATAAAACAACATAAATACAATTTAATAAGCATAGGATAAAACAACATAAATACAATTTAATAAAGCATAGGATAAAACAACATAAATACAATTTAATAAAGCATAGGCTAAAACTACATAAATACAATTTAATAAAGCATAGGATAAAACTAATTAAATACAATTTAATAAAGCATAGGATAAAACAACATAAATTCAATTTAATAAAGCATAGGATAAAACAACATAAATACAATTTAATAAAGCATAGGATAAAACAATATAAATACAATTTATTAAAGCATAAGATAAAACAACATGAATACAATTTAATAAAGCATAGGTTAAAACAACATAAATACTATTTAATAAAGCATAGGATAAAACAACATAAATACAATTTAATAAAGCATAGGTTAAAACAACATAAATACAATTTAATAAAGCATAGGATAAAACAACATAAATACAATTTAATAAAGCATAGGATAAAACCACATAAATACAATTTAATAAAGCATAGGTTAAAACAACATAATTACAATTTAATAAAGCATAGGATAAAACAACATAAATACAATTTAATAAAGCATAGGATAAAACAACATAAATACAATTTAATAAAGCATAAGTTAAAACAACATAAATACAATATTAAAAAGCATAGGATAAAACAACATATATACAATTTAATACAGCATAGGACAAAATCACATAAATACAATTTAATAAAGCATAGGATAAAACAACATAAATACAATTTAATAAAGCATAGGATAAAACACATTAAATACAATATAATAAAGCATAGGATAAAACAACATAAATTCAATTTAATAAAGCATAGGTTAAAACAACATAAATACAATTTAAAAAAGCACAGGATAAAACAACATAAATAAAATTTAATAAAGCATAGGATAAAACAACATAAATACAATTTAATAAAGCATAGGATAAAACAACATAAATAAAATTTAATAAAGCATAGGATAAAACAACATAAATACAATTTAATAAAGCATAGGATAAAACAACATAAATACAATTTAATAAAGCATATGTTAAAACAACATAAATACAATTTAATAAAGCATAGGATAAAACAACATAAATAAAATTTAATAAAGCATAGGATAAAACAACATAAATACAATTTAATAAAGCATAGGATAAAACAACATAAATACAATTTAATAAAGCATATGTTAAAACAACATAAATACAATTTAATAAAGCATAAGATAAAACAACATGAATATAATTTAGTAAAGCATAAGATAAAACAACATGAATACAATTTAATAAAGCATAGGTTAAAACAACATAAATACAATTTAAGAAAGCATAGGATAAAACTACATAAATACATTTTAATAAAGCATAGGATAAAACAACATAAATACAATTTAATAAAGCATAGGTTAAAACAACATAAATACAATTTAATAAAGCATAGGACAAAACAACATAAATACAATTTTGTAAAGCATAGGATAAAACAACATAAATACAATTTATAAAGCATAGGATAAAACAACATAAATACAATTTAATAAGCATAGGATAAAACAACATAAATACAATTTAATAAAGCATAGGATAAAACAACATAAATACAATTTAATAAAGCATAGGCTAAAACTACATAAATACAATTTAATAAAGCATAGGATAAAACTAATTAAATACAATTTAATAAAGCATAGGATAAAACAACATAAATTCAATTTAATAAAGCATAGGATAAAACAACATAAATACAATTTAATAAAGCATAGGATAAAACAATATAAATACAATTTATTAAAGCATAAGATAAAACAACATGAATACAATTTAATAAAGCATAGGTTAAAACAACATAAATACTATTTAATAAAGCATAGGATAAAACAACATAAATACAATTTAATAAAGCATAGGTTAAAACAACATAAATACAATTTAATAAAGCATAGGATAAAACAACATAAATACAATTTAATAAAGCATAGGATAAAACCACATAAATACAATTTAATAAAGCATAGGTTAAAACAACATAATTACAATTTAATAAAGCATAGGATAAAACAACATAAATACAATTTAATAAAGCATAGGATAAAACAACATAAATACAATTTAATAAGCATAGGATAAAACAACATAAATACAATTTAATAAAGCATAGGATAAAACAACATAAATACAATTTAATAAAGCATAGGCTAAAACTACATAAATACAATTTAATAAAGCATAGGATAAAACTAATTAAATACAATTTAATAAAGCATAGGATAAAACAACATAAATTCAATTTAATAAAGCATAGGATAAAACAACATAAATACAATTTAATAAAGCATAGGATAAAACAATATAAATACAATTTATTAAAGCATAAGATAAAACAACATGAATACAATTTAATAAAGCATAGGTTAAAACAACATAAATACTATTTAATAAAGCATAGGATAAAACAACATAAATACAATTTAATAAAGCATAGGTTAAAACAACATAAATACAATTTAATAAAGCATAGGATAAAACAACATAAATACAATTTAATAAAGCATAGGATAAAACCACATAAATACAATTTAATAAAGCATAGGTTAAAACAACATAATTACAATTTAATAAAGCATAGGATAAAACAACATAAATACAATTTAATAAAGCATAGGATAAAACAACATAAATACAATTTAATAAAGCATAAGTTAAAACAACATAAATACAATATTAAAAAGCATAGGATAAAACAACATATATACAATTTAATACAGCATAGGACAAAATCACATAAATACAATTTAATAAAGCATAGGATAAAACAACATAAATACAATTTAATAAAGCATTGGACAAAACTACATAAATACAATTTAATAAAGCATATGTTAAAGCAACATAAATACAATTTAATAAAGCATAGGTTAAAACAACATAAATACAATTTAAGAAAGCATAGGATAAAACTACATAAATACATTTTAATAAAGCATAGGATAAAACAACATAAATACAATTTAATAAAGCATAGGTTAAAACAACATAAATACAATTTAATAAAGCATAGGACAAAACAACATAAATACAATTTTGTAAAGCATAGGATAAAACAACATAAATACAATTTATAAAGCATAGGATAAAAGAACATAAATACAATTTAATAAAGCATAGGATAAAACAACATAAATACAATTTAATAAAGCATAGGATAAAACAACATAAATACAATTTAATAAAGCATAGGCTAAAACTACATAAATACAATTTAATAAAGCATAGGATAAAACTAATTAAATACAATTTAATAAAGCATATGATAAAACAACATAAATTCAATTTTATAAAGCATAGGATAAAACAACAAAAATACAATTTAATAAAGCATAGGATAAAACCACATAAATACAATTTAATAAAGCATATGTTAAAGCAACATAAATACAATTTAATAAAGCATAGGTTAAAACAACATAAATACAATTTAATAAAGCATAGGATAAAACAACATAAATACAATTTAATAAAGCATAGGATTAAACAACATAAATACAATTTAAAAAAGCACAGGATAAAACAACATAAATAAAATTTAATAAAGCAGAGGATAAAACAACATAAATACAATTTAATAAAGCATAGGATAAAACAACATAAATAAAATTTAATAAAGCATAGGATAAAACAACATAAATACAATTTAATAAAGCATAGGATAAAACAACATAAATACAATTTAATAAAGCATATGTTAAAACAACATAAATACAATTTAATAAAGCATAAGATAAAACAACATGAATATAATTTAGTAAAGCATAAGATAAAACAACATGAATATAATTTAATAAATCATAGGTTAAAACAACATAAATACAATTTAAGAAAGCATAGGATAAAACTACATAAATGCATTTTAATAAAGCATAGGATAAAACAACATAAATACAATTTAATAAAGCATAGGATAAAACAACATAAATACAATTTAATAAAGCATAGGATAAAACCACATAAATACAATTTAATAAAGCATAGGTTAAAACAACATAATTACAATTTAATAAAGCATAGGTTAAAAAAACATAAATACAATTTAATAAAGCATAGGATAAAACAACATAAATACAATTTAATAAAGCATAGGATAAAACAACATAAATACAATTTAATAAAGCATAGGTTAAAACAACATAAATACAATTTAATAAAGCATAGGTTAAAACTAATTAAATACAATTTAATAAAGCATAGGATAAAACAACATAAATACAATTTAATAAAGCATAGGATAAAACAATATAAATACAATTTATTAAAGCATAAGATAAAACAACATGAATACAATTTAATGAAGCATAGGTTAAAACAACATAAATACAATTTAATAAAGCATAGGATAAAACAACATAAATTCAATTTAATAAAGCATAGGATAAAACAACATAAATTCAATTTAATAAAGCATAGGATAAAACAACATAAATACAATTTAAAAAAGCACAGGATAAAACAACATAAATAAAATTTAATAAAGCATAGGATAAAACAACATAAATACAATTTAATAAAGCATAGGATAAAACAACATAAATAAAATTTAATAAAGCATAGGATAAAACAACATAAATACAATTTAATAAAGCATAGGATAAAACAACATAAATACAATTTAATAAAGCATATGTTAAAACAACATAAATACAATTTAATAAAGCATAGGATAAAACAACATAAATAAAATTTAATAAAGCATAGGATAAAACAACATAAATACAATTTAATAAAGCATAGGATAAAACAACATAAATACAATTTAATAAAGCATATGTTAAAACAACATAAATACAATTTAATAAAGCATAAGATAAAACAACATGAATATAATTTAGTAAAGCATAAGATAAAACAACATGAATACAATTTAATAAAGCATAGGTTAAAACAACATAAATACAATTTAAGAAAGCATAGGATAAAACTACATAAATACATTTTAATAAAGCATAGGATAAAACAACATAAATACAATTTAATAAAGCATAGGTTAAAACAACATAAATACAATTTAATAAAGCATAGGACAAAACAACATAAATACAATTTTGTAAAGCATAGGATAAAACAACATAAATACAATTTATAAAGCATAGGATAAAACAACATAAATACAATTTAATAAGCATAGGATAAAACAACATAAATACAATTTAATAAAGCATAGGATAAAACAACATAAATACAATTTAATAAAGCATAGGCTAAAACTACATAAATACAATTTAATAAAGCATAGGATAAAACTAATTAAATACAATTTAATAAAGCATAGGATAAAACAACATAAATTCAATTTAATAAAGCATAGGATAAAACAACATAAATACAATTTAATAAAGCATAGGATAAAACAATATAAATACAATTTATTAAAGCATAAGATAAAACAACATGAATACAATTTAATAAAGCATAGGTTAAAACAACATAAATACTATTTAATAAAGCATAGGATAAAACAACATAAATACAATTTAATAAAGCATAGGTTAAAACAACATAAATACAATTTAATAAAGCATAGGATAAAACAACATAAATACAATTTAATAAAGCATAGGATAAAACCACATAAATACAATTTAATAAAGCATAGGTTAAAACAACATAATTACAATTTAATAAAGCATAGGATAAAACAACATAAATACAATTTAATAAAGCATAGGATAAAACAACATAAATACAATTTAATAAGCATAGGATAAAACAACATAAATACAATTTAATAAAGCATAGGATAAAACAACATAAATACAATTTAATAAAGCATAGGCTAAAACTACATAAATACAATTTAATAAAGCATAGGATAAAACTAATTAAATACAATTTAATAAAGCATAGGATAAAACAACATAAATTCAATTTAATAAAGCATAGGATAAAACAACATAAATACAATTTAATAAAGCATAGGATAAAACAATATAAATACAATTTATTAAAGCATAAGATAAAACAACATGAATACAATTTAATAAAGCATAGGTTAAAACAACATAAATACTATTTAATAAAGCATAGGATAAAACAACATAAATACAATTTAATAAAGCATAGGTTAAAACAACATAAATACAATTTAATAAAGCATAGGATAAAACAACATAAATACAATTTAATAAAGCATAGGATAAAACCACATAAATACAATTTAATAAAGCATAGGTTAAAACAACATAATTACAATTTAATAAAGCATAGGATAAAACAACATAAATACAATTTAATAAAGCATAGGATAAAACAACATAAATACAATTTAATAAAGCATAAGTTAAAACAACATAAATACAATATTAAAAAGCATAGGATAAAACAACATATATACAATTTAATACAGCATAGGACAAAATCACATAAATACAATTTAATAAAGCATAGGATAAAACAACATAAATACAATTTAATAAAGCATTGGACAAAACTACATAAATACAATTTAATAAAGCATATGTTAAAGCAACATAAATACAATTTAATAAAGCATAGGTTAAAACAACATAAATACAATTTAAGAAAGCATAGGATAAAACTACATAAATACATTTTAATAAAGCATAGGATAAAACAACATAAATACAATTTAATAAAGCATAGGTTAAAACAACATAAATACAATTTAATAAAGCATAGGACAAAACAACATAAATACAATTTTGTAAAGCATAGGATAAAACAACATAAATACAATTTATAAAGCATAGGATAAAAGAACATAAATACAATTTAATAAAGCATAGGATAAAACAACATAAATACAATTTAATAAAGCATAGGATAAAACAACATAAATACAATTTAATAAAGCATAGGCTAAAACTACATAAATACAATTTAATAAAGCATAGGATAAAACTAATTAAATACAATTTAATAAAGCATATGATAAAACAACATAAATTCAATTTAATAAAGCATAGGATAAAACAACAAAAATACAATTTAATAAAGCATAGGATAAAACCACATAAATACAATTTAATAAAGCATATGTTAAAGCAACATAAATACAATTTAATAAAGCATAGGTTAAAACAACATAAATACAATTTAATAAAGCATAGGATAAAACAACATAAATACAATTTAATAAAGCATAGGATTAAACAACATAAATACAATTTAAAAAAGCACAGGATAAAACAACATAAATAAAATTTAATAAAGCAGAGGATAAAACAACATAAATACAATTTAATAAAGCATAGGATAAAACAACATAAATAAAATTTAATAAAGCATAGGATAAAACAACATAAATACAATTTAATAAAGCATAGGATAAAACAACATAAATACAATTTAATAAAGCATATGTTAAAACAACATAAATACAATTTAATAAAGCATAAGATAAAACAACATGAATATAATTTAGTAAAGCATAAGATAAAACAACATGAATACAATTTAATAAATCATAGGTTAAAACAACATAAATACAATTTAAGAAAGCATAGGATAAAACTACATAAATGCATTTTAATAAAGCATAGGATAAAACAACATAAATACAATTTAATAAAGCATAGGATAAAACAACATAAATACAATTTAATAAAGCATAGGACAAAACAACATATATACAATTTAATACAGCATAGGATAAAACCACATAAATACAATTTAATAAAGCATAGGTTAAAACAACATAATTACAATTTAATAAAGCATAGGATAAAACAACATAAATACAATTTAATAAAGCATAGGATAAAGCAACATAAATACAATTTAATAAAGCATAAGTTAAAACAACATAAATACAATTTTAAAAAGCATAGGATAAAACAACATATATACAATTTAATACAGCATAGGACAAAACCACATAAATACAATTTAATAAAGCATAGGGTAAAACAACATAAATACAATTTAATAAAGCATTGGACAAAACTACATAAATACAATTTAATAAAGCATATGTTAAAGCAACATAAATACAATTTAATAAAGCATAGGTTAAAACAACATAAATACAATTTAATAAAGCATAGGATAAAACAACATAAATGCAATTTAATAAAGCATAGGATAAAACAACATAAATACAATTTAATAAAGCATAGGTTAAAACAACATAAATACAATTTAATAAAGCATAGGATAAAACAATATAAATACAATTTAATAAAGCATAGGATTAAACAACATAAATACTATTTAATAAAGCATAGGATAAAACCACATAAATACAATTTAATAAAGCACAGGATAAAACAACATAAATACAATTTAATAAAGCATAGGATACAACAACATAAATACAATTTAATAAAGCATAGGATACAACAACATAAATACAATTTAGTAAAGCATAGGTCAAAATAACATAAATACAATTTAATAAAGCATAGGATACAACAACATAAATACAATTTAGTAAGGCATAGGTCAAAATAACATAAATACAATTTAATAAAGCATAGGATAAAACAACATAAATACAATTTAATAAAGCATAGGCTAAAACTACATAAATACAATTTAATAAAGCATAGGATAAAACAAATTAAATACAATTTAATAAAGCATAGGATAAAACAACATGAATTCAATTTAATAAAGCATAGGATAAAACAGCATAAATACAATTTAATAAAGCATAGGATAAAACAACAAAAATACAATTTATAAAGCATAGGATAAAACAACATAAATACAATTTAATAAAGCATAGGATAAAACAACATAAATACAATTTAATAAAGCATAGGATAAAACAACATAAATACAATTTAATAAAGCATAGGATAAAACCACATAAATACAATTTAATAAAGCATAGGTTAAAACAACATAATTACAATTTAATAAAGCATAGGATAAAACAACATAAATACAATTTAAAAAAGCATAGGTTAAAACAACATAAATACAATTTAATAAAGCATAGGATAAAACAACATAAATACAATTTAATAAAGCATAGGATAAAACCACATAAATACAATTTAATAAAGCATAGGTTAAAACAACATAATTACAATTTAATAAAGCATAGGTTAAAAAAACATAAATACAATTTAATAAAGCATAGGATAAAACAACATAAATACAATTTAATAAAGCATAGGATAAAACAACATAAATACAATTTAATAAAGCATAGGTTAAAACAACATAAATACAATTTAATAAAGCATAGGTTAAAACTAATTAAATACAATTTAATAAAGCATAGGATAAAACAACATAAATACAATTTAATAAAGCATAGGATAAAACAATATAAATACAATTTATTAAAGCATAAGATAAAACAACATGAATACAATTTAATGAAGCATAGGTTAAAACAACATAAATACTATTTAATAAAGCATAGGATAAAACAACATAAATACAATTTAATAAAGCATAGGTTAAAACAACATAAATACAATTTAATAAAGCATAGGATAAAACAACATAAATACAATTTAATAATTCATAGGATAAAACCACATAAATACAATTTAATAAAGCATAGGTTAAAACAACATAATTACAATATAATAAAGCATAGGATAAAACAACATAAATACAATTTAATAAAGCATTGGATAAAACAACATAAATACAATTTAATAAAGCATAAGTTAAAACAACATAAATACAATTTTAAAAAGCATAGGATAAAACAACATATATACAATTTAATACAGCATAGGACAAAACCACATAAATACAATTTAATAAAGCATAGGATAAAACAACATAAATACAATTTAATAAAGCATTGGACAAAACTACATAAATACAATTTAATAAAGCATATGTTAAAGCAACATAAATACAATTTAATAAAGCATAGGTTAAAACAACATAAATACAATTTAATAAAGCATAGGATAAAACAACATAAATACAATTTAATAAAGCATAGGATAAAACAACATAAATACAATTTAATAAAGCATAGGATAAAACAACATAAATACAATTTATAAAGCATAGGATAAAACAACATAAATACAATTTAATAAAGCATAGGATAAAACAACATAAATACAATTTAATAAAGCATAGGATAAAACAACATAAATACAATTTAATAAAGCATAGGATTAAACAACATAAATACAATTTAAAAAAGCACAGGATAAAACAACATAAATAAAATTTAATAAAGCATAGGATAAAACAACATAAATACAATTTAATAAAGCATAGGATAAAACAACATAAATAAAATTTAATAAAGCATAGGATAAAACAACATAAATACAATTTAATAAAGCATAGTATAAAACAACATAAATACAATTTAATAAAGCATATGTTAAAACAACATAAATACAATTTAATAAAGCATAAGATAAAACAACATGAATATAATTTAGTAAAGCATAAGATAAAACAACATGAATACAATTTAATAAAGCATAGGTTAAAACAACATAAATACAATTTAAGAAAGCATAGGATAAAACTACAAAAATGCATTTTAATAAAGCATAGGATAAAACAACATAAATACAATTTAATAAAGCATAGGTTAAAACAACATAAATACAATTTAATAAAGCATAGGACAAAACAACATAAATACAAATTTGTAAAGCATAGGATAAAACAACATAAATACAATTCATAAAGCATAGGATAAAACAACATAAATACAATTTAATAAAGCATAGGATAAAACAACATAAATACAATGTAATAAAGCATAGGATAAAACAACATAAATACAATTTAATAAAGCATAGGCTAAAACTACATAAATACTATTTAATAAAGCATAGGATAAAACAAATTAAATACAATTTAATAAAGCATAGGATAAAACAACATAAATTCAATTTAATAAAGCATAGGATAAAACAACATAAATACAATTTAATAAAGCATAGGATAAAACAATATAAATACAATTTATTAAAGCATAAGATAAAACAACATGAATACAATTTAATAAAGCATAGGTTAAAACAACATAAATACTATTTAATAAAGCATAGGATAAAACAACATAAATACAATTTAATAAAGCATAGGATAAAACCACATAAATACAATTTAATAAAGCATAGGTTAAAACAACATAATTACAATTTAATAAAGCATAGGATAAAACAACATAAATACAATTTAATAAAGCATAGGATAAAACAACATAAATACAATTTAATAAAGCATAGGTTAAAACAACATAAATACAAGTTAATAAAGCATAGGATAAAACAACATAAATTCATTTTAATAAAGCATAGGATAAAACAACATGAATACAATTTAATAAAGCATAGGATAAAACAACATAAATTCAATTTAATAAAGCATAGGATAAAACAACATAAATACAATTTAAAAAAGCACAGTATAAAACAACATAAATAAAATTTAATAAAGCATAGGATAAAACAACATAAATAAAATTTAATAAAGCATAGGATAAAACAACATAAATACAATTTAATAAAACATAGGATAAAACAACATAAATAAAATTTAATAAAGCATAGGATAAAACAACATAAATACAATTTAATAAAGCATAGGATAAAACAACATAAATAAAATTTAATAAAGCATAGGATAAAACAACATAAATACAATTTAATAAAGCATAGGATAAAACAACATAAATACAATTTAATAAAGCATAGGTTAAAAAAACATAAATACAATTTAATAAAGCATAGGATAAAACAACATAAATACAATTTAATAAAGCATAGGATAAAACAAGATAAATAAAATGTAATAAAGCATAGGATAAAACAACATAAATACAATTTAATAAAGCATAGGATAAAACAACATAAATACAATTTAATAAAGCATAGGATAAAACAACATAAATAAAATTTAATAAAGCATAGGATAAAACAACATAAATACAATTTAATAAAGCATAGGATAAAACAACATAAATACAATTTAATAAAGCATAGGTTAAAACAACATAAATACAATTTAATAAAGCATAGGATAAAACAACATAAATACAATTTAATAAAGCATAGGATAAAACAAGATAAATAAAATGTAATAAAGCATAGGATAAAACAACATAAATACAATTTAATAAAGCATAGGATAAAACAACATAAATAAAATTTAATAAAGCATAGGATAAAACAACATAAATACAATTTAATAAAGCATAGGATAAAAAAACATAAATACAATTTAATAAAGCATAGGATAAAACAGCATAAATATAATTTAGTAAAGCATAGGTTAAAACAACATAAATACAATTTAATAAAGCATAGGATAAAACAACATAAATACAATTTAATAAAGCATAGGCTAAAACTACATAAATACAATTTAATAAAGCATAGGATAAAACACATTAAATACAATATAATAAAGCATAGGATAAAACAACATAAATTCAATTTAATAAAGCATAGGTTAAAACAACATAAATACAATTTAATAAAGCATAGGATAAAACAACATAAATTCAATTTAATAAAGCATAGGATAAAACAACATAAATACAATTTAAAAAAGCACAGGATAAAACAACATAAATAAAATTTAATAAAGCATAGGATAAAACAACATAAATAAAATTTAATAAAGCATAGGATAAAACAACATAAATAAAATTTAATAAAGCATAGGATAAAACAACATAAATACAATTTAATAAAGCATAGGATAAAACAACATAAATACAATTTAATAAAGCATATGTTAAAACAACATAAATACAATTTAATAAAGCATAAGATAAAACAACATGAAAATAATTTAGTAAAGCATAAGATAAAACAACATGAATACAATTTAATAAAGCATAGGTTAAAACAACATAAATACAATTTAAGAAAGCATAGGATAAAACTACATAAATACATTTTAATAAAGCATAAGATAAAACAACATAAATACAATTTAATAAAGCATAGGTTAAAACAACATAAATACAATTTAATAAAGCATAGGACAAAACAACATAAATACAATTTTGTAAAGCATAGGATAAAACAACATAAATACAATTTATAAAGCATAGGATAAAACAACATAAATACAATTTAATAAGCATAGGATAAAACAACATAAATACAATTTAATAAAGCATAGGATAAAACAACATAAATACAATTTAATAAAGCATAGGCTAAAACTACATAAATACAATTTAATAAAGCATAGGATAAAACTAATTAAATACAATTTAATAAAGCATAGGATAAAACAACATAAATTCAATTTAATAAAGCATAGGATAAAACAACATAAATACAATTTAATAAAGCATAGGATAAAACAATATAAATACAATTTATTAAAGCATAAGATAAAACAACATGAATACAATTTAATAAAGCATAGGTTAAAACAACATAAATACTATTTAATAAAGCATAGGATAAAACAACATAAATACAATTTAATAAAGCATAGGTTAAAACAACATAAATACAATTTAATAAAGCATAGGATAAAACAACATAAATACAATTTAATAAAGCATAGGATAAAACCACATAAATACAATTTAATAAAGCATAGGTTAAAACAACATAATTACAATTTAATAAAGCATAGGATAAAACAACATAAATACAATTTAATAAAGCATAGGATAAAACAACATAAATACAATTTAATAAAGCATAAGTTAAAACAACATAAATACAATATTAAAAAGCATAGGATAAAACAACATATATACAATTTAATACAGCATAGGACAAAATCACATAAATACAATTTAATAAAGCATAGGATAAAACAACATAAATACAATTTAATAAAGCATTGGACAAAACTACATAAATACAATTTAATAAAGCATATGTTAAAGCAACATAAATACAATTTAATAAAGCATAGGTTAAAACAACATAAATACAATTTAAGAAAGCATAGGATAAAACTACATAGATACATTTTAATAAAGCATAGGATAAAACAACATAAATACAATTTAATAAAGCATAGGTTAAAACAACATAAATACAATTTAATAAAGCATAGGACAAAACAACATAAATACAATTTTGTAAAGCATAGGATAAAACAACATAAATACAATTTATAAAGCATAGGATAAAAGAACATAAATACAATTTAATAAAGCATAGGATAAAACAACATAAATACAATTTAATAAAGCATAGGATAAAACAACATAAATACAATTTAATAAAGCATAGGCTAAAACTACATAAATACAATTTAATAAAGCATAGGATAAAACTAATTAAATACAATTTAATAAAGCATATGATAAAACAACATAAATTCAATTTAATAAAGCATAGGATAAAACAACATAAATACAATTTAATAAAGCATAGGATAAAACCACATAAATACAATTTAATAAAGCATATGTTAAAGCAACATAAATACAATTTAATAAAGCATAGGTTAAAACAACATAAATACAATTTAATAAAGCATAGGATAAAACAACATAAATACAATTTAATAAAGCATAGGATTAAACAACATAAATACAATTTAAAAAAGCACAGGATAAAACAACATATATAAAATTTAATAAAGCAGAGGATAAAACAACATAAATACAATTTAATAAAGCAGAGATAAAACAACATAAATAAAATTTAATAAAGCATAGGATAAAACAACATAAATTCAATTTAATAAAGCATAGGATAAAACAACATAAATACAATTTAATAAAGCATATGTTAAAACAACATAAATACAATTTAATAAAGCATAAGATAAAACAACATGAATATAATTTAGTAAAGCATAAGATAAAACAACATGAATACAATTTAATAAATCATAGGTTAAAACAACATAAATACAATTTAAGAAAGCATAGGATAAAACTACATAAATGCATTTTAATAAAGCATAGGATAAAACAACATAAATACAATTTAATAAAGCATAGGATAAAACAACATAAATACAATTTAATAAAGCATAGGACAAAACAACATATATACAATTTAATACAGCATAGGATAAAACCACATAAATACAATTTAATAAAGCATAGGTTAAAACAACATAATTACAATTTAATAAAGCATAGGATAAAACAACATAAATACAATTTAATAAAGCATAGGATAAAGCAACATAAATACAATTTAATAAAGCATAAGTTAAAACAACATAAATACAATTTTAAAAAGCATAGGATAAAACAACATATATACAATTTAATACAGCATAGGACAAAACCACATAAATACAATTTAATAAAGCATAGGGTAAAACAACATAAATACAATTTAATAAAGCATTGGACAAAACTACATAAATACAATTTAATAAAGCATATGTTAAAGCAACATAAATACAATTTAATAAAGCATAGGTTAAAACAACATAAATACAATTTAATAAAGCATAGGATAAAACAACATAAATGCAATTTAATAAAGCATAGGATAAAACAACATAAATACAATTTAATAAAGCATAGGATAAAACAATATAAATACAATTTAATAAAGCATAGGATTAAACAACATAAATACTATTTAATAAAGCATAGGATAAAACCACATAAATACAATTTAATAAAGCACAGGATAAAACAACATAAATACAATTTAATAAAGCATAGGATACAACAACATAAATACAATTTAATAAAGCATAGGATACAACAACATAAATACAATTTAGTAAAGCATAGGTCAAAATAACATAAATACAATTTAATAAAGCATAGGATACAACAACATAAATACAATTTAGTAAAGCATAGGTCAAAATAACATAAATACAATTTAATAAAGCATAGGATAAAACAACATGAATACAATTTAATAAAGCATAGGTTAAAACAACATCAATACAATTAAATAAAGCATAGGACAAAACAACATAAATACAATTTAATAAAGCATAGGTTAAAACAACATAAATACAAGTTAATAAAGCATAGGATAAAACAACATAAATTCAATTTAATAAAGTATAGGATAAAACAACATGAATACAATTTAATAAAGCATAGGATAAAACAACATAAATACAATTTAATAAAGCATAGGTTAAAACAACATAAATACAATTTAATAAAGCATAGGATAAAACAACATAAATTCAATTTAATAAAGCATAGGATAAAACCACATAAATACAATTTAATAAAGCATAGGTTAAAACAACATAATTACAATTTAATAAAGCATAGGATAAAACAACATAAATACAATTTAAAAAAGCATAGGTTAAAACAACATAAATACAATTTAATAAAGCATAGGATAAAACCACATAAATACAATTTAATAAAGCATAGGTTAAAACAACATAATTACAATTTAAAAAAGCATAGGATACAACAACATAAATACAATTTAATAAAGCATAGGATACAACAACATAAATACAATTTAGTAAAGCATAGGTCAAAATAACATAAATACAATTTAATAAAGCATAGGATACAACAACATAAATACAATTTAGTAAAGCATAGGTCAAAATAACATAAATACAATTTAATAAAGCATAGGATAAAACAACATAAATACAATTTAATAAAGCATAGGCTAAAACTACATAAATACAATTTAATAAAGCATAGGATAAAACAAATTAAATACAATTTAATAAAGCATAGGATAAAACATCATGAATTCAATTTAATAAAGCATAGGTTAAAACAACATAATTACAATTTAATAAAGCATAGGATAAAACAACATAAATACAATTTAATAAAGCATAGGATAAAACCACATAAATACAATTTAATAAAGCATAGGTTAAAACAACATAATTACAATTTAATAAAGCATAGGATAAAACAACATAAATACAATTTAATAAAGCATAAGTTAAAACAACATAAATACAATTTTAAAAAGCATAGGATAAAACAACATATATACAATTTAATACAGCATAGGACAAAACCACATAAATACAATTTAATAAAGCATAGGATAAAACAACATAAATACAATTTAATAAAGCATAGGACAAAACAACATAAATACAATTTAATAAAGCATATGTTAAAGCAACATGAATACAATTTAATAAAGCATAGGTTAAAACAACATAAATACAATTTAATAAAGCATAGGATAAAACAACATAAATACAATTTAATAAAGCATAGGATAAAACAACATAAATACAATTTAATAAAGCATAGGATAAAACAACATAAATACAATTTATAAAGCATAGGATAAAACAACATAAATACAATTTAATAAAGCATAGGATAAAACAACATAAATACAATTTAATAAAGCATAGGATAAAACAACATAAATACAATTTAATAAAGCATAGGATAAAACAACATAAATACAATTTAATAAAGCATAAGTTAAAACAACATAAATACAATATTAAAAAGCATAGGATAAAACAACATATATACAATTTAATACAGCATAGGACAAAATCACATAAATACAATTTAATAAAGCATAGGATAAAACAACATAAATACAATTTAATAAAGCATTGGACAAAACTACATAAATACAATTTAATAAAGCATATGTTAAAGCAACATAAATACTATTTAATAAAGCATAGGTTAAAACAACATAAATACAATTTAAGAAAGCATAGGATAAAACTACATAAATAAATTTTAATAAAGCATAGTATAAAACAACATAAATACAATTTAATAAAGCATAGGTTAAAACAACATAAATACAATTTAATAAAGCATAGTACAAAACAACATAAATACAATTTTGTAAAGCATAGGATAAAACAACATAAATACAATTTATAAAGCATAGGATAAAAGAACATAAATAAAATTTAATAAAGCATAGGATACAACAACATAAATACAATTTAATAAAGCATAGGATACAACAACATAAATACAATTTAGTAAAGCATAGGTCAAAATAACATAAATACAATTTAATAAAGCATAGGATACAACAACATAAATACAATTTAGTAAAGCATAGGTCAAAATAACTTAAATACAATTTAATAAAGCATAGGATAAAACAAATTAAATACAATTTAATAAAGCATAGGATAAAACAACATGAATTCAATTTAATAAAGCATAGGATAAAACAACATAAATACAATTTAATAAAGCATAGGATAAAACAACATAAATACAATTTATAAAGCATAGGATAAAACAACATAAATACAATTTAATAAAGCATAGGATAAAACAACATAAATACAATTTAATAAAGCATAGGATAAAACAACATAAATACAATTTAATAAAGCATAGGATAAAACCACATAAATACAATTTAATAAAGCATAGGTTAAAACAACATAATTACAATTTAATAAAGCATAGGATAAAACAACATAAATACAATTTAAAAAAGCATAGGTTAAAACAACATAAATACAATTTAATAAAGCATAGGATAAAACAACATAAATACAATTCAATAAAGCATAGGATAAAACCACATAAATACAATTTAATAAAGCATAGGTTAAAACAACATAATTACAATTTAATAAAGCATAGGATACAACAACATAAATACAATTTAATAAAGCATAGGATACAACAACATAAATACAATTTAGTAAAGCATAGGTCAAAATAACATAAATACAATTTAATAAAGCATAGGATACAACAACATAAATACAATTTAGTAAAGCATAGGTCAAAATAACATAAATACAATTTAATAAAGCATAGGATAAAACAACATAAATACAATTTAATAAAGCATAGGCTAAAACTACATAAATACAATTTAATAAAGCATAGGATAAAACAAATTAAATACAATTTAATAAAGCATAGGATAAAACATCATGAATTCAATTTAATAAAGCATAGGTTAAAACAACATAATTACAATTTAATAAAGCATAGGATAAAACAACATAAATACAATTTAATAAAGCATAGGATAAAACCACATAAATACAATTTAATAAAGCATAGGTTAAAACAACATAATTACAATTTAATAAAGCATAGGATAAAACAACATAAATACAATTTAATAAAGCATAGGATAAAACAACATAAATACAATTTAAAAAAGCATAAGTTAAAACAACATAAATACAATTTTAAAAAGCATAGGATAAAACAACATATATACAATTTAATACAGCATAGGACAAAACCACATAAATACAATTTAATAAAGCATAGGATAAAACAACATAAATACAATTTAATAAAGCATAGGTTATAACAACATAATTACAATTTAATAAAGCATAGGATAAAACAACATAAATACAATTTAATAAAGCATAGGATAAAACAACATAAATACAATTTAATAAAGCATAAGTTAAAACAACATAAATACAATTTTAAAAAGCATAGGATAAAACAACATATATACAATTTAATAAAGCATAGGACAAAACCACATAAATACAATTTAATAAAGCATAGGATAAAACAACATAAATACAATTTAATAAAGCATAGGACAAAACAACATAAATACAATTTAATAAAGCATATGTTAAAGCAACATAAATACAATTTAATAAAGCATAGGTTAAAACAACATAAATACAATTTAATAAAGCATAGGATAAAACAACATAAATACAATTTAATAAAGCATAGGATAAAACAACATAAATACAATTTAATAAAGCATAGGATAAAACAACATAAATACAATTTATAAAGCATAGGATAAAACAACATAAATACAATTTAATAAAGCATAGGATAAAACAACATAAATACAATTTAATAAAGCATAGGATAAAACAACATAAATACAATTTAATAAAGCATAGGATAAAACAACATAAATACAATTTAATAAAGCATAAGTTAAAACAACATAAATACAATATTAAAAAGCATAGGATAAAACAACATATATACAATTTAATACAGCATAGGACAAAATCACATAAATACAATTTATTAAAGCATAGGATAAAACAACATAAATACAATTTAATAAAGCATTGGACAAAACTACATAAATACAATTTAATAAAGCATATGTTAAAGCAACATAAATACTATTTAATAAAGCATAGGTTAAAACAACATAAATACAATTTAAGAAAGCATAGGATAAAACTACATAAATAAATTTTAATAAAGCATAGTATAAAACAACATAAATACAATTTAATAAAGCATAGGTTAAAACAACATAAATACAATTTAATAAAGCATAGTACAAAACAACATAAATACAATTTTGTAAAGCATAGGATAAAACAACATAAATACAATTTATAAAGCATAGGATAAAAGAACATAAATAAAATTTAATAAAGCATAGGATACAACAACATAAATACAATTTAATAAAGCATAGGATACAACAACATAAATACAATTTAGTAAAGCATAGGTCAAAATAACATAAATACAATTTAATAAAGCATAGGATACAACAACATAAATACAATTTAGTAAAGCATAGGTCAAAATAACTTAAATACAATTTAATAAAGCATAGGATAAAACAAATTAAATACAATTTAATAAAGCATAGGATAAAACAACATGAATTCAATTTAATAAAGCATAGGATAAAACAACATAAATACAATTTAATAAAGCATAGGATAAAACAACATAAATACAATTTATAAAGCATAGGATAAAACAACATAAATACAATTTAATAAAGCATAGGATAAAACAACATAAATACAATTTAATAAAGCATAGGATAAAACAACATAAATACAAGTTAATAAAGCATAGGATAAAACCACATAAATACAATTTAATAAAGCATAGGTTAAAACAACATAATTACAATTTAATAAAGCATAGGATAAAACAACATAAATACAATTTAAAAAAGCATAGGTTAAAACAACATAAATACAATTTAATAAAGCATAGGATAAAACAACATAAATACAATTCAATAAAGCATAGGATAAAACCACATAAATACAATTTAATAAAGCATAGGTTAAAACATCATAATTACAATTTAATAAAGCATAGGATACAACAACATAAATACAATTTAATAAAGCATAGGATACAACAACATAAATACAATTTAGTAAAGCATAGGTCAAAATAACATAAATACAATTTAATAAAGCATAGGATACAACAACATAAATACAATTTAGTAAAGCATAGGTCAAAATAACATAAATACAATTTAATAAAGCATAGGATAAAACAACATAAATACAATTTAATAAAGCATAGGCTAAAACTACATAAATACAATTTAATAAAGCATAGGATAAAACAAATTAAATACAATTTAATAAAGCATAGGATAAAACATCATGAATTCAATTTAATAAAGCATAGGTTAAAACAACATAATTACAATTTAATAAAGCATAGGATAAAACAACATAAATACAATTTAATAAAGCATAGGATAAAACCACATAAATACAATTTAATAAAGCATAGGTTAAAACAACATAATTACAATTTAATAAAGCATAGGATAAAACAACATAAATACAATTTAATAAAGCATAGGATAAAACAACATAAATACAATTTAATAAAGCATAAGTTAAAACAACATAAATACAATTTTAAAAAGCATAGGATAAAACAACATATATACAATTTAATACAGCATAGGACAAAACCACATAAATACAATTTAATAAAGCATAGGATAAAACAACATAAATACAATTTAATAAAGCATAGGTTATAACAACATAATTACAATTTAATAAAGCATAGGATAAAACAACATAAATACAATTTAATAAAGCATAGGATAAAACAACATAAATACAATTTAATAAAGCATAAGTTAAAACAACATAAATACAATTTTAAAAAGCATAGGATAAAACAACATATATACAATTTAATAAAGCATAGGACAAAACCACATAAATACAATTTAATAAAGCATAGGATAAAACAACATAAATACAATTTAATAAAGCATAGGACAAAACAACATAAATACAATTTAATAAAGCATATGTTAAAGCAACATAAATACAATTTAATAAAGCATAGGTTAAAACAACATAAATACAATTTAATAAAGCATAGGATAAAACAACATAAATACAATTTAATAAAGCATAGGATAAAACAACATAAATACAATTTAATAAAGCATAGGATAAAACAACATAAATACAATTTATAAAGCATAGGATAAAACAACATAAATACAATTTAATAAAGCATAGGATAAAACAACATAAATACAATTTAATAAAGCATAGGATAAAACAACATAAATACAATTTAATAAAGCATAGGATTAAACAACATAAATACTATTTAATAAAGCATAGGATAAAACCACATAAATACAATTTAATAAAGCACAGGATAAAACAACATAAATACAATTTAATAAAGCATAGGATACAACAACATAAATACAATTTAGTAAAGCATAGGTCAAAATAACATAAATACAATTTAATAAAGCATAGGATAAAACTACATAAATACAATTTAACAAAGCATAGGATAAAACAACATAAATAAAATTTAATAAAGCATAGGATAAAACAACATAAATTCAATTTAATAAAGCATAGGATAAAACAACATAAATACAATTTAATAAAGCATAGGATAAAACAACATGAATACAATTTAATAAAGCATAGGATAAAACAACATAAATACAATTTAATAAAGCATAGGTTAAAACAACATAAATACAATTTAATAAAGCATAGGACAAAACAACATAAATACAATTTAATAAAGCATAGGTTAAAACAACATAAATACAAGTTAATAAAGCATAGGATAAAACAACATAAATTCAATTTAATAAAGCATAGGATAAAACAACATGAATACAATTTAATAAAGCATAGGTTAAAACAACATCAATACAATTTAATAAAGCATAGGACAAAACAACATAAATACAATTTAATAAAGCATAGGTTAAAACAACATAAATACAAGTTAATAAAGCATAGGATAAAACAACATAAATTCAATTTAATAAAGCATAGGATAAAACAACATGAATACAATTTAATAAAGCATAGGATAAAACAACATAAATACAATTTAATAAAGAATAGGTTAAAACAACATAAATACAATTTAATAAAGCATAGGATAAAACAACATAAATTCAATTTAATAAAGCATAGGATAAAACCACATAAATACAATTTAATAAAGCATAGGTTAAAACAACATAATTACAATTTAATAAAGCATAGGATAAAACAACATAAATACAATTTAAAAAAGCATAGGTTAAAACAACATAAATACAATTTAATAAAGCATAGGATAAAACAACATAAATACAATTTAATAAAGCATAGGATAAAACCACATAAATACAATTTAATAAAGCATAGGTTAAAACAACATAATTACAATTTAAAAAAGCATAGGATACAACAACATAAATACAATTTAATAAAGCATAGGATACAACAACATAAATACAATTTAGTAAAGCATAGGTCAAAATAACATAAATACAATTTAATAAAGCATAGGATGCAACAACATAAATACAATTTAGTAAAGCATAGGTCAAAATAACATAAATACAATTTAATAAAGCATAGGATAAAACAACATAAATACAATTTAATAAAGCATAGGCTAAAACTACATAAATACAATTTAATAAAGCATAGGATAAAACAAATTAAATACAATTTAATAAAGCATAGGATAAAACATCATGAATTCAATTTAATAAAGCATAGGTTAAAACAACATAATTACAATTTAATAAAGCATAGGATAAAACAACATAAATACAATTTAATAAAGCATAGGATAAAACCACATAAATACAATTTAATAAAGCATAGGTTAAAACAACATAATTACAATTTAATAAAGCATAGGATAAAACAACATAAATACAATTTAATAAAGCATAGGATAAAACAACATAAATACAATTTAATAAAGCATAAGTTAAAACAACATAAATACAATTTTAAAAAGCATAGGATAAAACAACATATATACAATTTAATACAGCATAGGACAAAACCACATAAATACAATTTAATAAAGCATAGGATAAAACAACATAAATACAATTTAATAAAGCATAGGACAAAACAACATAAATACAATTTAATAAAGCATATGTTAAAGCAACATGAATACAATTTAATAAAGCATAGGTTAAAACAACATAAATACAATTTAATAAAGCATAGGATAAAACAACATAAATACAATTTAATAAAGCATAGGATAAAACAACATAAATACAATTTAATAAAGCATAGGATAAAACAACATAAATACAATTTATAAAGCATAGGATAAAACAACATAAATACAATTTAATAAAGCATAGGATAAAACAACATAAATACAATTTAATAAAGCTTAGGATAAAACAACATAAATACAATTTAATAAAGCATAGGTTAAAACAACATAAATACAATTTAATAAAGCATAGGACAAAACAACATAAATACAATTTTGTAAAGCATAGGATAAAACAACATAAATACAATTTATAAAGCATAGGATAAAACAACATAAATACAATTTAATAAGCATAGGATAAAACAACATAAATACAATTTAATAAAGCATAGGATAAAACAACATAAATACAATTTAATAAAGCATAGGCTAAAACTACATAAATACAATTTAATAAAGCATAGGATAAAACTAATTAAATACAATTTAATAAAGCATAGGATAAAACAACATAAATTCAATTTAATAAAGCATAGGATAAAACAACATAAATACAATTTAATAAAGCATAGGATAAAACAATATAAATACAATTTATTAAAGCATAAGATAAAACAACATGAATACAATTTAATAAAGCATAGGTTAAAACAACATAAATACTATTTAATAAAGCATAGGATAAAACAACATAAATACAATTTAATAAAGCATAGGTTAAAACAACATAAATACAATTTAATAAAGCATAGGATAAAACAACATAAATACAATTTAATAAAGCATAGGATAAAACAACATAAATACAATTTAATAAAGCATAGGATAAAACAACATAAATACAATTTATAAAGCATAGGATAAAACAACATAAATACAATTTAATAAAGCATAGGATAAAACAACATAAATACAATTTAATAAAGCATAGGATAAAACAACATAAATACAATTTAATAAAGCATAGGATAAAACAACATAAATACAATTTAATAAAGCATAAGTTAAAACAACATAAATACAATATTAAAAAGCATAGGATAAAACAACATATATACAATTTAATACAGCATAGGACAAAATCACATAAATACAATTTAATAAAGCATAGGATAAAACAACATAAATACAATTTAATAAAGCATTGGACAAAACTACATAAATACAATTTAATAAAGCATATGTTAAAGCAACATAAATACTATTTAATAAAGCATAGGTTAAAACAACATAAATACAATTTAAGAAAGCATAGGATAAAACTACATAAATAAATTTTAATAAAGCATAGTATAAAACAACATAAATACAATTTAATAAAGCATAGGTTAAAACAACATAAATACAATTTAATAAAGCATAGTACAAAACAACATAAATACAATTTTGTAAAGCATAGGATAAAACAACATAAATACAATTTATAAAGCATAGGATAAAAGAACATAAATAAAATTTAATAAAGCATAGGATACAACAACATAAATACAATTTAATAAAGCATAGGATACAACAACATAAATACAATTTAGTAAAGCATAGGTCAAAATAACATAAATACAATTTAATAAAGCATAGGATACAACAACATAAATACAATTTAGTAAAGCATAGGTCAAAATAACTTAAATACAATTTAATAAAGCATAGGATAAAACAAATTAAATACAATTTAATAAAGCATAGGATAAAACAACATGAATTCAATTTAATAAAGCATAGGATAAAACAACATAAATACAATTTAATAAAGCATAGGATAAAACAACATAAATACAATTTATAAAGCATAGGATAAAACAACATAAATACAATTTAATAAAGCATAGGATAAAACAACATAAATACAATTTAATAAAGCATAGGATAAAACAACATAAATACAAGTTAATAAAGCATAGGATAAAACCACATAAATACAATTTAATAAAGCATAGGTTAAAACAACATAATTACAATTTAATAAAGCATAGGATAAAACAACATAAATACAATTTAAAAAAGCATAGGTTAAAACAACATAAATACAATTTAATAAAGCATAGGATAAAACAACATAAATACAATTCAATAAAGCATAGGATAAAACCACATAAATACAATTTAATAAAGCATAGGTTAAAACAACATAATTACAATTTAATAAAGCATAGGATACAACAACATAAATACAATTTAATAAAGCATAGGATACAACAACATAAATACAATTTAGTAAAGCATAGGTCAAAATAACATAAATACAATTTAATAAAGCATAGGATACAACAACATAAATACAATTTAGTAAAGCATAGGTCAAAATAACATAAATACAATTTAATAAAGCATAGGATAAAACAACATAAATACAATTTAATAAAGCATAGGCTAAAACTACATAAATACAATTTAATAAAGCATAGGATAAAACAAATTAAATACAATTTAATAAAGCATAGGATAAAACATCATGAATTCAATTTAATAAAGCATAGGTTAAAACAACATAATTACAATTTAATAAAGCATAGGATAAAACAACATAAATACAATTTAATAAAGCATAGGATAAAACCACATAAATACAATTTAATAAAGCATAGGTTAAAACAACATAATTACAATTTAATAAAGCATAGGATAAAACAACATAAATACAATTTAATAAAGCATAGGATAAAACAACATAAATACAATTTAATAAAGCATAAGTTAAAACAACATAAATACAATTTTAAAAAGCATAGGATAAAACAACATATATACAATTTAATACAGCATAGGACAAAACCACATAAATACAATTTAATAAAGCATAGGATAAAACAACATAAATACAATTTAATAAAGCATAGGTTATAACAACATAATTACAATTTAATAAAGCATAGGATAAAACAACATAAATACAATTTAATAAAGCATAGGATAAAACAACATAAATACAATTTAATAAAGCATAAGTTAAAACAACATAAATACAATTTTAAAAAGCATAGGATAAAACAACATATATACAATTTAATAAAGCATAGGACAAAACCACATAAATACAATTTAATAAAGCATAGGATAAAACAACATAAATACAATTTAATAAAGCATAGGACAAAACAACATAAATACAATTTAATAAAGCATATGTTAAAGCAACATAAATACAATTTAATAAAGCATAGGTTAAAACAACATAAATACAATTTAATAAAGCATAGGATAAAACAACATAAATACAATTTAATAAAGCATAGGATAAAACAACATAAATACAATTTAATAAAGCATAGGATAAAACAACATAAATACAATTTATAAAGCATAGGATAAAACAACATAAATACAATTTAATAAAGCATAGGATAAAACAACATAAATACAATTTAATAAAGCATAGGATAAAACAACATAAATACAATTTAATAAAGCATAGGATTAAACAACATAAATACTATTTAATAAAGCATAGGATAAAACCACATAAATACAATTTAATAAAGCACAGGATAAAACAACATAAATACAATTTAATAAAGCATAGGATACAACAACATAAATACAATTTAGTAAAGCATAGGTCAAAATAACATAAATACAATTTAATAAAGCATAGGATAAAACTACATAAATACAATTTAACAAAGCATAGGATAAAACAACATAAATAAAATTTAATAAAGCATAGGATAAAACAACATAAATTCAATTTAATAAAGCATAGGATAAAACAACATAAATACAATTTAATAAAGCATAGGATAAAACAACATGAATACAATTTAATAAAGCATAGGATAAAACAACATAAATACAATTTAATAAAGCATAGGTTAAAACAACATAAATACAATTTAATAAAGCATAGGACAAAACAACATAAATACAATTTAATAAAGCATAGGTTAAAACAACATAAATACAAGTTAATAAAGCATAGGATAAAACAACATAAATTCAATTTAATAAAGCATAGGATAAAACAACATGAATACAATTTAATAAAGCATAGGTTAAAACAACATCAATACAATTTAATAAAGCATAGGACAAAACAACATAAATACAATTTAATAAAGCATAGGTTAAAACAACATAAATACAAGTTAATAAAGCATAGGATAAAACAACATAAATTCAATTTAATAAAGCATAGGATAAAACAACATGAATACAATTTAATAAAGCATAGGATAAAACAACATAAATACAATTTAATAAAGAATAGGTTAAAACAACATAAATACAATTTAATAAAGCATAGGATAAAACAACATAAATTCAATTTAATAAAGCATAGGATAAAACCACATAAATACAATTTAATAAAGCATAGGTTAAAACAACATAATTACAATTTAATAAAGCATAGGATAAAACAACATAAATACAATTTAAAAAAGCATAGGTTAAAACAACATAAATACAATTTAATAAAGCATAGGATAAAACAACATAAATACAATTTAATAAAGCATAGGATAAAACCACATAAATACAATTTAATAAAGCATAGGTTAAAACAACATAATTACAATTTAAAAAAGCATAGGATACAACAACATAAATACAATTTAATAAAGCATAGGATACAACAACATAAATACAATTTAGTAAAGCATAGGTCAAAATAACATAAATACAATTTAATAAAGCATAGGATGCAACAACATAAATACAATTTAGTAAAGCATAGGTCAAAATAACATAAATACAATTTAATAAAGCATAGGATAAAACAACATAAATACAATTTAATAAAGCATAGGCTAAAACTACATAAATACAATTTAATAAAGCATAGGATAAAACAAATTAAATACAATTTAATAAAGCATAGGATAAAACATCATGAATTCAATTTAATAAAGCATAGGTTAAAACAACATAATTACAATTTAATAAAGCATAGGATAAAACAACATAAATACAATTTAATAAAGCATAGGATAAAACCACATAAATACAATTTAATAAAGCATAGGTTAAAACAACATAATTACAATTTAATAAAGCATAGGATAAAACAACATAAATACAATTTAATAAAGCATAGGATAAAACAACATAAATACAATTTAATAAAGCATAAGTTAAAACAACATAAATACAATTTTAAAAAGCATAGGATAAAACAACATATATACAATTTAATACAGCATAGGACAAAACCACATAAATACAATTTAATAAAGCATAGGATAAAACAACATAAATACAATTTAATAAAGCATAGGACAAAACAACATAAATACAATTTAATAAAGCATATGTTAAAGCAACATGAATACAATTTAATAAAGCATAGGTTAAAACAACATAAATACAATTTAATAAAGCATAGGATAAAACAACATAAATACAATTTAATAAAGCATAGGATAAAACAACATAAATACAATTTAATAAAGCATAGGATAAAACAACATAAATACAATTTATAAAGCATA
Organism: Phyllobates terribilis; assembly: GCF_046119375.1. Classification (NCBI taxonomy): domain Eukaryota; kingdom Metazoa; phylum Chordata; class Amphibia; order Anura; family Dendrobatidae; genus Phyllobates; species Phyllobates terribilis. The sequence goes on from NW_027362778.1 coordinate 4,704,551, forward strand.
GGATAAAACAACATAAATACAATTTAATAAAGCATAGGATAAAACAACATAAATACAATTTAATAAAGCTTAGGATAAAACAACATAAATACAATTTAATAAAGCATAGGTTAAAACAACATAAATACAATTTAATAAAGCATAGGACAAAACAACATAAATACAATTTTGTAAAGCATAGGATAAAACAACATAAATACAATTTATAAAGCATAGGATAAAACAACATAAATACAATTTAATAAGCATAGGATAAAACAACATAAATACAATTTAATAAAGCATAGGATAAAACAACATAAATACAATTTAATAAAGCATAGGCTAAAACTACATAAATACAATTTAATAAAGCATAGGATAAAACTAATTAAATACAATTTAATAAAGCATAGGATAAAACAACATAAATTCAATTTAATAAAGCATAGGATAAAACAACATAAATACAATTTAATAAAGCATAGGATAAAACAATATAAATACAATTTATTAAAGCATAAGATAAAACAACATGAATACAATTTAATAAAGCATAGGTTAAAACAACATAAATACTATTTAATAAAGCATAGGATAAAACAACATAAATACAATTTAATAAAGCATAGGTTAAAACAACATAAATACAATTTAATAAAGCATAGGATAAAACAACATAAATACAATTTAATAAAGCATAGGATAAAACCACATAAATACAATTTAATAAAGCATAGGTTAAAACAACATAATTACAATTTAATAAAACATAGGATAAAACAACATAAATACAATTTAATAAAGCATAGGATAAAACAACATAAATACAATTTAATAAAGCATAAGTTAAAACAACATAAATACAATATTAAAAAGCATAGGATAAAACAACATATATACAATTTAATACAGCATAGGACAAAATCACATAAATACAATTTAATAAAGCATAGGATAAAACAACATAAATACAATTTAATAAAGCATTGGACAAAACTACATAAATACAATTTAATAAAGCATATGTTAAAGCAACATAAATACAATTTAATAAAGCATAGGTTAAAACAACATAAATACAATTTAAGAAAGCATAGGATAAAACTACATAAATACATTTTAATAAAGCATAGGATAAAACAACATAAATACAATTTAATAAAGCATAGGTTAAAACAACATAAATACAATTTAATAAAGCATAGGACAAAACAACATAAATACAATTTTGTAAAGCATAGGATAAAACAACATAAATACAATTTATAAAGCATAGGATAAAAGAACATAAATACAATTTAATAAAGCATAGGATAAAACAACATAAATACAATTTAATAAAGCATAGGATAAAACAACATAAATACAATTTAATAAAGCATAGGCTAAAACTACATAAATACAATTTAATAAAGCATAGGATAAAACTAATTAAATACAATTTAATAAAGCATATGATAAAACAACATAAATTCAATTTAATAAAGCATAGGATAAAACAACATAAATACAATTTAATAAAGCATAGGATAAAACCACATAAATACAATTTAATAAAGCATATGTTAAAGCAACATAAATACAATTTAATAAAGCATAGGTTAAAACAACATAAATACAATTTAATAAAGCATAGGATAAAACAACATAAATACAATTTAATAAAGCATAGGATTAAACAACATAAATACAATTTAAAAAAGCACAGGATAAAACAACATAAATAAAATTTAATAAAGCAGAGGATAAAACAACATAAATACAATTTAATAAAGCATAGGTTAAAACAACATAAATACAATTTAATAAAGCATAGGACAAAACAACATAAATACAATTTTGTAAAGCATAGGATAAAACAACATAAATACAATTTATAAAGCATAAGATAAAACAACATAAATACAATTTAATTAGCATAGGATAAAACAACATAAATACAATTTAATAAAGCATAGGATAAAACAACATAAATACAATTTAATAAAGCATAGGCTAAAACTACATAAATACAATTTAATAAAGCATAGGATAAAACTAATTAAATACAATTTAATAAAGCATAGGATAAAACAACATAAATTCAATTTAATAAAGCATAGGATAAAACAACATAAATACAATTTAATAAAGCATAGGATAAAACAATATAAATACAATTTATTAAAGCATAAGATAAAACAACATGAATACAATTTAATAAAGCATAGGTTAAAACAACATAAATACTATTTAATAAAGCATAGGATAAAACAACATAAATACAATTTAATAAAGCATAGGTTAAAACAACATAAATACAATTTAATAAAGCATAGGATAAAACAACATAAATACAATTTAATAAAGCATAGGATAAAACCACATAAATACAATTTAATAAAGCATAGGTTAAAACAACATAATTACAATTTAATAAAACATAGGATAAAACAACATAAATACAATTTAATAAAGCATAGGATAAAACAACATAAATACAATTTAATAAAGCATAAGTTAAAACAACATAAATACAATATTAAAAAGCATAGGATAAAACAACATATATACAATTTAATACAGCATAGGACAAAATCACATAAATACAATTTAATTGTTAGAACCTTGCTGTTAGGTTTTTTTTCCTTTGCTGGTCACATGACCTTGTTGGCCTATTTAATCCTGCTCCGCCCTTCTGGCTTTGCTGGACTTCATTGTATATCTACTTTCTAGCTAGCCTGTGCTCTGTATCTAACTCTGTTAGTTTGCTTGGTCTACGGACCTCTAGGTTCTATCTATTTTGTTTGTTCGTCTGTCTGCTGCTATTTCTGTTAGGAGGTGTCCCATATTCCTCCCAGTCCTTAGTACTTGTAGGGATTCCCTCCCCAAATCTATAGGTCTCCGTACAGACTAGATTAGGACTTTAGCAGGTCTGATCGCAGGATCAGGTTCCCTGTTACATCGTAGGGATTCAGCTGAGTCTTATAGTAGGGACAGATCTCCTCTCTTTCCTTAGCTTTGGTAGCAGAACATAACAGTAAGTCCAGCCTGTAAATTCTCTAAGGAAAGATTTTTTTTTGTTCCATCATGGTGTCGGTTCAGGATTTGGCTAAACACCTGCAGGGACTCTCTCTGGAAGTGGCCGAGCTCCGTCAGCACGTGAGTAACTGTCCTGGAGCATATTTCTTGGAGCCTAAGGTATGTTTGCCGGATTTATTTTTTGGTGAACATCGAGAATTTTTTTCATTTAAAAATGCTTGCTTATTGTATTTTCGTTTGAGACCCAAGTCCTCTGGGGATGAATCCCAGCGCGTAGGGTTCATAATGTCACTTTTGCGCAAAGAGCCTCAGGAGTGGGCCTTTTCTTTGCAACCTAGTGATACATGCTTCAGATCAGTGGATAGTTTTTTTTCTGCTTTAGGACTATTATATGATGATCCTGACCGTGTGGCATCAGCTGAGACTGAGTTGAGACGTTTAAAACAAGGATCAGGTAATATGGAAAAATATTGTACACATTTTCGTCGTTGGTCCACTCAAACAGGGTGGAACGATTCTGCTCTGAAAAGTCTATTTCTTGCTGGGCTCAGTGAAAAGGTTAAAGACCTGCTAATTGCTTATCCTACACCTGAGGATTTGCAACAGGCTATGCAATTAGCTATACGGGTGGACAGAAGACTGCGTGCTAGGGTTAATGAGAGCAAATCCTCTGCTATGTCAGTTTCTGGTTATGATAATGTGTGTACTAACAGTGGTGAACCGATGGAGATTGGATCGGTGGCACCTCGCTCTCAAGAAAAACACCGTCGTTTTTCAGAAGGCTTGTGTTTCTATTGTGGAAAATCTGGTCATTTGATTAAAGGCTGTGAGCTTCGTATGAAGAAAGAAAAAAAAATGGTCAGTCACGCCCGTATTGCCTGTTTAAATTCCAAGGGTATATTTTTAGCTGCTTCCACGATTGCTCAGGAAAAATTAATGGAATTTCGGGTGTTTGTTGATTGCGGGTCTACACTGAATGTTATTGATGGGGGATTCGTGGAAAAACTCAATTTAAAACCTGAACCTTTATCATCCCCCATTGCTGTGGTTTCTGTGGATGGCTCCCCTTTGAAGAATATTACTCTCAAGGTCAGTGAATTTCCTCTCACTATTAATGGTGTTCACCATGAGAAATTGGATTTGGTAGTGTTGAATAACTTGCCTTCTCCAGTAATATTGGGTTTGCCCTGGTTAAAATTTCACAATCCTGTACTGGATTGGTCTACCAGTGAAATTAAATCCTGGAGCCATAAATGTTATGACAAGTGTTGTAACGGGCGTATTGCAGCTTTGGATAGGGGAGAATTGCCTGTTCCTATTCAGGATTTTTGGAGAGTTTTTTCTGAGAAAGAATCGCAGGTTTTGCCTCCCCATAGAGACTATGATTGTTCTATTGAATTTGTCCCTGGAGCGACTCTTCCTAAAAGTCGTTTATTTAACCTTACTATTCCTGAGAGGAAGGCTTTGGAGGAATACATACAGACAAGTTTGGCCGCCGGTCACATTAGGCCCTCTAAGTCTCCTGTGGCGGTTGGATTTTTTTTTGTAAAAAAAAAGGACGGCGGTTTACGTCCTTGTCTGGATTTTCGTGAGATTAACAAAATTACGGTACGCAATCCTTACCCACTGCCATTGATTCCTGATCTGTTTAACCAGTTATTGGGGGCCAAGTGGTTCTCTAAAATTGACCTTAAGGGGGCATACAATCTGTTGCGCATGAAGGAGGGTGATGAATGGAAGACTGCTTTTAACACTCCTGTGGGTCATTTTGAGAATCTGGTTATGCCTTTTGGTCTTACTAATGCTCCTGCATTTTTTCAGAATCTGATTAATGACATCCTTAGACCTTTGATCGGTAAAAATGTGGTTGTGTATTTGGATGACATTTTGATTTATTCGCCAGATCTGGAGTCTCATTGGCGGAGCGTGCGTGAGGTATTACAGTTATTAATGGACAATTCGCTTTTTGCTAAGCTGGAGAAATGTGAGTTCGCTGTACAGAGAATTAGTTTTTTGGGCTACATTATCTCCAGCAAAGGTTTTGAGATGGATCCGGTTAAGGTTCAGGCTGTGCAGGAATGGCCTAGGCCTATTGGTTTGAAATCAATACAGAGGTTTTTGGGTTTCGCCAATTACTATAGAAAATTCATAAAAATTTTTTCTAGTATTGTCAAACCTCTGACTGATCTCACCAGGAAAGGTGCTGATGCGGTTCAGTGGTCTTCTGAGGCCATTGAAGCTTTTGTGTATCTCAAGGAGAGGTTCACCTCTGCTCCCATCCTTATGCAGCCTGATGTGACTAGGCCGTTTTTGGTTGAGGTTGATGCTTCCTCTGTGGGGGTTGGCGCAGTATTGTCTCAGGATAACGGGGATGGATTACATCCCTGTGCATTTTTTTCAAAAATTTTTTCGGAGACTGAATTGAATTACGATATTGGTAATCGGGAATTATTGGCTATTAAACTCGCATTTGAACACTGGCGCCACTTCTTGGAAGGTGCGGAATTTCCCGTTCAGGTTCTTACGGATCATAAAAATCTGATATATCTTGACGCTGCCAAGCGCCTGAATGCCCGTCAGGCTAGGTGGGCACTGTTTTTCTCGCGGTTTAATTTCTCCGTTACTTACATCCCTGGTACTAAGAATGTTAAGGCGGATGCCTTGTCTCGCAGTTTTTCTCCCATAGTCGGTGCTGAGAAAGAGGAAAACATTTTACAAGAAGGTGTTGTGATAGCTGCTTTAGACTCCGTTTTGGAAGATGAGATTCTTAAAGCTCAGGAGAATGCCCCATCTAACACTCCTCATGGGAGGTTGTTTGTGCCTGGGACCTTTAGGAGAGATTTGTTTGTTGAGTGTCACGAATCTCGGTTGGCAGGTCATCCCGGAATCTCTGAGACCAAGAGACTGGTGGGTCGCAGTTTTTGGTGGCCTGGATGGCAGAAGGAAGTCACTAAGTGGGTGCGTCAATGTACTATATGTGCTAGATCTAAGTCCTCACATACTCCTGCTGCGGGGTTGCTTTGTCCTTTGGAGGTCCCCAGTGCTCCTTGGACACATTTGGCTATGGACTTTATAACTGACCTTCCCCCCTCTGAGGGTTTTACTGTCATCTGGGTGGTCGTGGACCGTTTTAGCAAGATGTGTCACTTGGTTCCCTTCGTCAAACTGCCCTGCGCTAAAACTCTCGCTAAGGCCTTTGTCAAGGAAATTGTCAGACTTCATGGCGTTCCTACTGACATTGTTTCTGATAGGGGTCCTCAGTTCGTGGCTCGTTTTTGGCGTGCCTTTTGTGACAGGTTGGGAATTCATTTGTCGTTTTCGTCCGGATATCATCCTGAATCTAATGGCCAGACAGAAAGGAAAAACCAGGATGTTGAGCAGTTCTTGCGTTGTTTTGTGGCAGACAATCAAGAGGGGTGGTCTGAGTTTCTGCCACTTGCCGAATTTGCTCTGAACAATCATACATCTTCTTCTGCTGGTTGTTCGCCTTTTTTTTGTTGTTCTGGGAGACATCCGTCGTTTGGGTCATTCTCCAAGTTGGGATCTGCCGTGCCTGAGGAGGAGAATTTTTCCGGTGATTTGGAAAGAGTTTGGACGGATGTGCGTGGTAATCTTCAGGAGGCCAACAGAAAATCTAAAGACTACTTTGATAGGAAACGACAGGAGGTTTTGTTCGCTGTTGGTGACATGGTTTGGTTGTCCTCTAGGAATCTGCGGTTGAGGATTCCTTCTAAGAAATTGGGTCCCAAGTTTGTAGGGCCCTTTAAGGTGCTTCAGGTTGTCAACCAATCTGCTGTTAGGTTGGAGGTTCCTACCTCCTGGAGAATTAATCCGGTCTTTCATGTCTCTCTGTTAAAAAAAGCTGTTGTGTCGGATGGTGACGCCTCTGCCTCTGTTCCTCCGGTGGTGGAGGACGGGGAATATGAAATTTCTCGCATCCTTGACTCTAGACGGTATAGAGGTAGTTTGCAGTATCTTGTGGCCTGGAAAGGTTTCGGACCCGAGGATAACTCTTGGGTGAGGTCAGATGATGTTTCCGCGTCCAGACTTATCAGAGCGTTTCACAGGAGAATTCCTGATAAGACTGGTCCTAGGGGATCCGGAGGATCCTCTTAGAAGGGGGGGTACTGTTAGAACCTTGCTGTTAGGTTTTTTTCCTTTGCTGGTCACATGACCTTGTTGGCCTATTTAATCCTGCTCCGCCCTTCTGGCTTTGCTGGACTTCATTGTATATCTACTTTCTAGCTAGCCTGTGCTCTGTATCTAACTCTGTTAGTTTGCTTGGTCTACGGACCTCTAGGTTCTATCTATTTTGTTTGTTCGTCTGTCTGCTGCTATTTCTGTTAGGAGGTGTCCCATATTCCTCCCAGTCCTTAGTACTTGTAGGGATTCCCTCCCCAAATCTATAGGTCTCCGTACAGACTAGATTAGGACTTTAGCAGGTCTGATCGCAGGATCAGGTTCCCTGTTACATCGTAGGGATTCAGCTGAGTCTTATAGTAGGGACAGATCTCCTCTCTTTCCTTAGCTTTGGTAGCAGAACATAACATTAATAAAGCATAGGATAAAACAACATAAATACAATTTAATAAAGCATTGGACAAAACTACATAAATACAATTTAATAAAGCATATGTTAAAGCAACATAAATACAATTTAATAAAGCATAGGTTAAAACAACATAAATACAATTTAAGAAAGCATAGGATAAAACTACATAAATACATTTTAATAAAGCATAGGATAAAACAACATAAATACAATTTAATAAAGCATAGGTTAAAACAACATAAATACAATTTAATAAAGCATAGGACAAAACAACATAAATACAATTTTGAAAAGCATAGGATAAAACAACATAAATACAATTTATAAAGCATAGGATAAAAGAACATAAATACAATTTAATAAAGCATAGGATAAAACAACATAAATACAATTTAATAAAGCATAGGATAAAACAACATAAATACAATTTAATAAAGCATAGGCTAAAACTACATAAATACAATTTAATAAAGCATAGGATAAAACTAATTAAATACAATTTAATAAAGCATATGATAAAACAACATAAATTCAATTTAATAAAGCATAGGATAAAACAACATAAATACAATTTAATAAAGCATAGGATAAAACCACATAAATACAATTTAATAAAGCATATGTTAAAGCAACATAAATACAATTTAATAAAGCATAGGTTAAAACAACATAAATACAATTTAATAAAGCATAGGATAAAACAACATAAATACAATTTAATAAAGCATAGGATTAAACAACATAAATAGAATTTAAAAAAGCACAGGATAAAACAACATAAATAAAATTTAATAAAGCAGAGGATAAAACAACCTAAATACAATTTAATAAAGCATAGGATAAAACAACATAAATAAAATTTAATAAAGCATAGGATAAAACAACATAAATACAATTTAATAAAGCATAGGATAAAACAACATAAATACAATTTAATAAATCATAGGTTAAAACAACATAAATACAATTTAAGAAAGCATAGGATAAAACTACATAAATGCATTTTAATAAAGCATAGGATAAAACAACATAAATACAATTTAATAAAGCATAGGATAAAACAACATAAATACAATTTAATAAAGCATAGGACAAAACAACATAAATACAATTTAATACAGCATAGGATAAAACCACATAAATACAATTTAATAAAGCATAGGTTAAAACAACATAATTACAATTTAATAAAGCATAGGATAAAACAACATAAATACAATTTAATAAAGCATAGGATAAAGCAACATAAATACAATTTAATAAAGCATAAGTTAAAACAACATAAATACAATTTTAAAAAGCATAGGATAAAACAACATATATACAATTTAATACAGCATAGGACAAAACCACATAAATACAATTTAATAAAGCATAGGGTAAAACAACATAAATACAATTTAATAAAGCATTGGACAAAACTACATAAATACAATTTAATAAAGCATATGTTAAAGCAACATAAATACAATTTAATAAAGCATAGGTTAAAACAACATAAATACAATTTAATAAAGCATAGGATAAAACAACATAAATGCAATTTAATAAAGCATAGGATAAAACAACATAAATACAATTTAATAAAGCATAGGTTAAAACAACATAAATACAATTTAATAAAGCATGGGATAAAACAATATAAATACAATTTAATAAAGCATAGGATTAAACAACATAAATACTATTTAATAAAGCATAGGATAAAACCACATAAATACAATTTAATAAAGCACAGGATAAAACAACATAAATACAATTTAATAAAGCATAGGATACAACAACATAAATACAATTTAATAAAGCATAGGATACAACAACATAAATACAATTTAGTAAAGCATAGGTCAAAATAACATAAATACAATTTAATAAAGCATAGGATACAACAACATAAATACAATTTAGTAAAGCATAGGTCAAAATAACATAAATACAATTTAATAAAGCATAGGATAAAACAACATAAATACAATTTAATAAAGCATAGGCTAAAACTACATAAATACAATTTAATAAAGCATAGGATAAAACAAATTAAATACAATTTAATAAAGCATAGGATAAAACAACATGAATTCAATTTAATAAAGCATAGGATAAAACAGCATAAATACAATTTAATAAAGCATAGGATAAAACAACATAAATACAATTTATAAAGCATAGGATAAAACAACATAAATACAATTTTAAAAAGCATAGGATAAAACAACATATATACAATTTAATAAAGCATAGGTTAAAACAACATCAATACAATTTAATAAAGCATAGGACAAAACAACATAAATACAATTTAATAAAGCATAGGTTAAAACAACATAAATACAAGTTAATAAAGCATAGGATAAAACAACATAAATTCAATTTAATAAAGCATAGGATAAAACAACATGAATACAATTTAATAAAGCATAGGATAAAACAACATAAATACAATTTAATAAAGCATAGGATAAAACAACATAAATTCAATTTAATAAAGCATAGGATAAAACCACATAAATACAATTTAATAAAGCATAGGTTAAAACAACATAATTACAATTTAATAAAGCATAGGATAAAACAACATAAATACAATTTAAAAAAGCATAGGTTAAAACAACATAATTACAATTTAAAAAAGCATAGGATACAACAACATAAATACAATTTAATAAAGCATAGGATACAACAACATAAATACAATTTAGTAAAGCATAGGTCAAAATAACATAAATACAATTTAATAAAGCATAGGATACAACAACATAAATACAATTTAGTAAAGCATAGGTCAAAATAACATAAATACAATTTAATAAAGCATAGGATAAAACAACATAAATACAATTTAATAAAGCATAGGCTAAAACTACATAAATACAATTTAATAAAGCATAGGATAAAACAAATTAAATACAATTTAATAAAGCATAGGATAAAACATCATGAATTCAATTTCATAAAGCATAGGTTAAAACAACATAATTACAATTTAATAAAGCATAGGATAAAACAACATAAATACAATTTAATAAAGCATAAGTTAAAACAACATAAATACAATTTTAAAAAGCATAGGATAAAACAACATATATACAATTTAATAAAGCATAGGACAAAACCACATAAATACAATTTAATAAAGCATAGGATAAAACAACATAAATACAATTTAATAAAGCATAGGACAAAACAACATAAATACAATTTAATAAAGCATATGTTAAAGCAACATAAATACAATTTAATAAAGCATAGGTTAAAACAACATAAATACAATTTAATAAAGCAGAGGATAAAACAACATAAATACAATTTAATAAAGCATAGGATAAAACAACATAAATACAATTTAATAAAGCATAGGATAAAACAACATAAATACAATTTATAAAGCATAGGATAAAACAACATAAATACAATTTAATAAAGCATAGGATAAAACAACATAAATACAATTTAATAAAGTATAGGATAAAACAACATAAATACAATTTAATAAAGCATAGGATTAAACAACATAAATACTATTTAATAAAGCATAGGATAAAACCACATAAATACAATTTAATAAAGCACAGGATAAAACAACATAAATACAATTTAATAAAGCATAGGATACAACAACATAAATACAATTTAGTAAAGCATAGGTCAAAATAACATAAATACAATTTAATAAAGCATAGGATAAAACAACATAAATACAATTTAACAAAGCATAGGATAAAACAACATAAATAAAATTTAATAAAGCATAGGATAAAACAACATAAATTCAATTTAATAAAGCATAGGATAAAACAACATAAATACAATTTAATAAAGCATAGGATAAAACAACATGAATACAATTTAATAAAGCATAGGATAAAACAACTTAAATACAATTTAATAAAGCATAGGTTAAAACAACATAAATACAATTTAATAAAGCATAGGACAAAACAACATAAATACAATTTAATAAAGCATAGGTTAAAACAACATAAATACAAGTTAATAAAGCATAGGATAAAACAACATAAATTCAATTTAATAAAGCATAGGATAAAACAACATGAATACAATTTAATAAAGCATAGGTTAAAACAACATCAATACAATTTAATAAAGCATAGGACAAAACAACATAAATACAATTTAATAAAGCATAGGTTAAAACAACATAAATACAAGTTAATAAAGCATAGGATAAAACAACATAAATTCAATTTAATAAAGCATAGGATAAAACAACATGAATACAATTTAATAAAGCATAGGATAAAACAACATAAATACAATTTAATAAAGAATAGGTTAAAACAACATAAATACAATTTAATAAAGCATAGGATAAAACAACATAAATTCAATTTAATAAAGCATAGGATAAAACCACATAAATACAATTTAATAAAGCATAGGTTAAAACAACATAATTACAATTTAATAAAGCATAGGATAAAACAACATAAATACAATTTAAAAAAGCATAGGTTAAAACAACATAAATACAATTTAATAAAGCATAGGATAAAACAACATAAATACAATTTAATAAAGCATAGGATAAAACCACATAAATACAATTTAATAAAGCATAGGTTAAAACAACATAATTACAATTTAAAAAAGCATAGGATACAACAACATAAATACAATTTAATAAAGCATAGGATACAACAACATAAATACAATTTAGTAAAGCATAGGTCAAAATAACATAAATACAATTTAATAAAGCATAGGATGCAACAACATAAATACAATTTAGTAAAGCATAGGTCAAAATAACATAAATACAATTTAATAAAGCATAGGATAAAACAACATAAATACAATTTAATAAAGCATATGCTAAAACTACATAAATACAATTTAATAAAGCATAGGATAAAACAAATTAAATACAATTTAATAAAGCATAGGATAAAACATCATGAATTCAATTTAATAAAGCATAGGTTAAAACAACATAATTACAATTTAATAAAGCATAGGATAAAACAACATAAATACAATTTAATAAAGCATAGGATAAAACCACATAAATACAATTTAATAAAGCATAGGTTAAAACAACATAATTACAATTTAATAAAGCATAGGATAAAACAACATAAATACAATTTAATAAAGCATAGGATAAAACAACATAAATACAATTTAATAAAGCATAAGTTAAAACAACATAAATACAATTTTAAAAAGCATAGGATAAAACAACATATATACAATTTAATACAGCATAGGACAAAACCACATAAATACAATTTAATAAAGCATAGGATAAAACAACATAAATACAATTTAATAAAGCATAGGACAAAACAACATAAATACAATTTAATAAAGCATATGTTAAAGCAACATGAATACAATTTAATAAAGCATAGGTTAAAACAACATAAATACAATTTAATAAAGCATAGGATAAAACAACATAAATACAATTTAATAAAGCATAGGATAAAACAACATAAATACAATTTAATAAATCATAGGATAAAACAACATAAATACAATTTATAAAGCATAGGATAAAACAACATAAATACAATTTAATAAAGCATAGGATAAAACAACATAAATACAATTTAATAAAGCTTAGGATAAAACAACATAAATACAATTTAATAAAGCATAGGTTAAAACAACATAAATACAATTTAATAAAGCATAGGACAAAACAACATAAATACAATTTTGTAAAGCATAGGATAAAACAACATAAATACAATTTATAAAGCATAGGATAAAACAACATAAATACAATTTAATAAGCATAGGATAAAACAACATAAATACAATTTAATAAAGCATAGGATAAAACAACATAAATACAATTTAATAAAGCATAGGCTAAAACTACATAAATACAATTTAATAAAGCATAGGATAAAACTAATTAAATACAATTTAATAAAGCATAGGATAAAACAACATAAATTCAATTTAATAAAGCATAGGATAAAACAACATAAATACAATTTAATAAAGCATAGGATAAAACAATATAAATACAATTTATTAAAGCATAAGATAAAACAACATGAATACAATTTAATAAAGCATAGGTTAAAACAACATAAATACTATTTAATAAAGCATAGGATAAAACAACATAAATACAATTTAATAAAGCATAGGTTAAAACAACATAAATACAATTTAATAAAGCATAGGATAAAACAACATAAATACAATTTAATAAAGCATAGGATAAAACCACATAAATACAATTTAATAAAGCATAGGTTAAAACAACATAATTACAATTTAATAAAACATAGGATAAAACAACATAAATACAATTTAATAAAGCATAGGATAAAACAACATAAATACAATTTAATAAAGCATAAGTTAAAACAACATAAATACAATATTAAAAAGCATAGGATAAAACAACATATATACAATTTAATACAGCATAGGACAAAATCACATAAATACAATTTAATAAAGCATAGGATAAAACAACATAAATTCAATTTAATAAAGCATAGGATAAAACAACATAAATACAATTTAATAAAGCATAGGATAAAACCACATAAATACAATTTAATAAAGCATATGTTAAAGCAACATAAATACAATTTAATAAAGCATAGGTTAAAACAACATAAATACAATTTAATAAAGCATAGGATAAAACAACATAAATACAATTTAATAAAGCATAGGATTAAACAACATAAATACAATTTAAAAAAGCACAGGATAAAACAACATAAATAAAATTTAATAAAGCAGAGGATAAAACAACATAAATACAATTTAATAAAGCATAGGATAAAACAACATAAATAAAATTTAATAAAGCATAGGATAAAACAACATAAATACAATTTAATAAAGCATAGGATAAAACAACATAAATACAATTTAATAAAGCATATGTTAAAACAACATAAATACAATTTAATAAAGCATAAGATAAAACAACATGAATATAATTTAGTAAAGCATAAGATAAAACAACATGAATACAATTTAATAAATCATAGGTTAAAACAACATAAATACAATTTAAGAAAGCATAGGATAAAACTACATAAATGCATTTTAATAAAGCATAGGATAAAACAACATAAATACAATTTAATAAAGCATAGGATAAAACAACATAAATACAATTTAATAAAGCATAGGACAAAACAACATAAATACAATTTAATACAGCATAGGATAAAACCACATAAATACAATTTAATAAAGCATAGGTTAAAACAACATAATTACAATTTAATAAAGCATAGGATAAAACAACATAAATACAATTTAATAAAGCATAGGATAAAGCAACATAAATACAATTTAATAAAGCATAAGTTAAAACAACATAAATACAATTTTAAAAAGCATAGGATAAAACAACATATATACAATTTAATACAGCATAGGACAAAACCACATAAATACAATTTAATAAAGCATAGGGTAAAACAACATAAATACAATTTAATAAAGCATTGGACAAAACTACATAAATACAATTTAATAAAGCATATGTTAAAGCAACATAAATACAATTTAATAAAGCATAGGTTAAAACAACATAAATACAATTTAATAAAGCATAGGATAAAACAACATAAATGTAATTTAATAAAGCATAGGATAAAACAACATAAATACAATTTAATAAAGCATAGGTTAAAACAACATAAATACAATTTAATAAAGCATGGGATAAAACAATATAAATACAATTTAATAAAGCATAGGATTAAACAACATAAATACTATTTAATAAAGCATAGGATAAAACCACATAAATACAATTTAATAAAGCACAGGATAAAACAACATAAATACAATTTAATAAAGCATAGGATACAACAACATAAATACAATTTAATAAAGCATAGGATACAACAACATAAATACAATTTAGTAAAGCATAGGTCAAAATAACATAAATACAATTTAATAAAGCATAGGATACAACAACATAAATACAATTTAGTAAAGCATAGGTCAAAATAACATAAATACAATTTAATAAAGCATAGGATAAAACAACATAAATACAATTTAATAAAGCATAGGCTAAAACTACATAAATACAATTTAATAAAGCATAGGATAAAACAAATTAAATACAATTTAATAAAGCATAGGATAAAACAACATGAATTCAATTTAATAAAGCATAGGATAAAACAGCATAAATACAATTTAATAAAGCATAGGATAAAACAACATAAATTCAATTTAATAAAGCATAGGATAAAACAACATGAATACAATTTAATAAAGCATAGGATAAAACAACATAAATACAATTTAATAAAGCATAGGTTAAAACAACATAAATACAATTTAATAAAGCATAGGATAAAACAACATAAATTCAATTTAATAAAGCATAGGATAAAACCACATAAATACAATTTAATAAAGCATAGGTTAAAACATCATAATTACAATTTAATAAAGCATAGGATAAAACAACATAAATACAATTTAAAAAAGCATAGGTTAAAACAACATAAATACAATTTAATAAAGCATAGGATAAAACAACATAAATACAATTTAATAAAGCATAGGATAAAACCACATAAATACAATTTAATAAAGCATAGGTTAAAACAACATAATTACAATTTAAAAAAGCATAGGATACAACAACATAAATACAATTTAATAAAGCATAGGATACAACAACATAAATACAATTTAGTAAAGCATAGGTCAAAATAACATAAATACAATTTAATAAAGCATAGGATACAACAACATAAATACAATTTAGTAAAGCATAGGTCAAAATAACATAAATACAATTTAATAAAGCATAGGATAAAACAACATAAATACAATTTAATAAAGCATAGGCTAAAACTACATAAATACAATTTAATAAAGCATAGGATAAAACAAATTAAATACAATTTAATAAAGCATAGGATAAAACATCATGAATTCAATTTAATAAAGCATAGGTTAAAACAACATAATTACAATTTAATAAAGCATAGGATAAAACAACATAAATACAATTTAATAAAGCATAGGATAAAACCACATAAATACAATTTAATAAAGCATAGGTTAAAACAACATAATTACAATTTAATAAAGCATAGGATAAAACAACATAAATACAATTTAATAAAGCATAGGATAAAACAACATAAATACAATTTAATAAAGCATAAGTTAAAACAACATAAATACAATTTTAAAAAGCATAGGATAAAACAACATATATACAATTTAATACAGCATAGGACAAAACCACATAAATACAATTTAATAAAGCATAGGATAAAACAACATAAATACAATTTAATAAAGCATAGGACAAAACAACATAAATACAATTTAATAAAGCATATGTTAAAGCAACATGAATAAAATTTAATAAAGCATAGGTTAAAACAACATAAATACAATTTAATAAAGCATAGGATAAAACAACATAAATACAATTTAATAAAGCATAGGATAAAACAACATAAATACAATTTAATAAAGCATAGGATAAAACAACATAAATACAATTTATAAAGCATAGGATAAAACAACATAAATACAATTTAATAAAGCATAGGATAAAACAACATAAATACAATTTAATAAAGCATAGGATAAAACAACATAAATACAATTTAATAAAGCATAGGATAAAACAACATAAATACAATTTAATAAAGCATAAGTTAAAACAACATAAATACAATATTAAAAAGCATAGGATAAAACAACATATATACAATTTAATACAGCATAGGACAAAATCACATAAATACAATTTAATAAAGCATAGGATAAAACAACATAAATACAATTTAATAAAGCATTGGACAAAACTACATAAATACAATTTAATAAAGCATATGTTAAAGCAACATAAATACTATTTAATAAAGCATAGGTTAAAACAACATAAATACAATTTAAGAAAGCATAGGATAAAACTACATAAATAAATTTTAATAAAGCATAGTATAAAACAACATAAATACAATTTAATAAAGCATAGGTTAAAACAACATAAATACAATTTAATAAAGCATAGGACAAAACAACATAAATACAATTTTGTAAAGCATAGGATAAAACAACATAAATACAATTTATAAAGCATAGGATAAAAGAACATAAATAAAATTTAATAAAGCATAGGATACAACAACATAAATACAATTTAATAAAGCATAGGATACAACAACATAAATACAATTTAGTAAAGCATAGGTCAAAATAACATAAATACAATTTTAAAAAGCATAGGATAAAACAACATATATACAATTTAATACAGCATAGGACAAAACCACATAAATACAATTTAATAAAGCATAGGATAAAACAAATTAAATACAATTTAATAAAGCATAGGATAAAACAACATGAATTCAACTTAATAAAGCATAGGATAAAACAACATAAATACAATTTAATAAAGCATAGGATAAAACAACATAAATACAATTTATAAAGCATAGGATAAAACAACATAAATACAATTTAATAAAGCATAGGATAAAACAACATAAATACAATTTAATAAAGCATAGGATAAAACAACATAAATACAATTTAATAAAGCATAGGATAAAACCACATAAATACAATTTAATAAAGCATAGGTTAAAACAACATAATTACAATTTAATAAAGCATAGGATAAAACAACATAAATACAATTTAATAAAGCATAGGATAAAGCAACATAAATACAATTTAATAAAGCATAAGTTAAAACAACATAAATACAATTTTAAAAAGCATAGGATAAAACAACATATATACAATTTAATACAGCATAGGACAAAACCACATAAATACAATTTAATAAAGCATAGGGTAAAACAACATAAATACAATTTAATAAAGCATTGGACAAAACTACATAAATACAATTTAATAAAGCATATGTTAAAGCAACATAAATACAATTTAATAAAGCATAGGTTAAAACAACATAAATACAATTTAATAAAGCATAGGATAAAACAACATAAATGCAATTTAATAAAGCATAGGATAAAACAACATAAATACAATTTAATAAAGCATAGGTTAAAACAACATAAATACAATTTAATAAAGCATGGGATAAAACAATATAAATACAATTTAATAAAGCATAGGATTAAACAACATAAATACTATTTAATAAAGCATAGGATAAAACCACATAAATACAATTTAATAAAGCACAGGATAAAACAACATAAATACAATTTAATAAAGCATAGGATACAACAACATAAATACAATTTAATAAAGCATAGGATACAACAACATAAATACAATTTAGTAAAGCATAGGTCAAAATAACATAAATACAATTTAATAAAGCATAGGATACAACAACATAAATACAATTTAGTAAAGCATAGGTCAAAATAACATAAATACAATTTAATAAAGCATAGGATAAAACAACATAAATACAATTTAATAAAGCATAGGCTAAAACTACATAAATACAATTTAATAAAGCATAGGATAAAACAAATTAAATACAATTTAATAAAGCATAGGATAAAACAACATGAATTCAATTTAATAAAGCATAGGATAAAACAGCATAAATACAATTTAATAAAGCATAGGATAAAACAACATAAATACAATTTATAAAGCATAGGATAAAACAACATAAATACAATTTTAAAAAGCATAGGATAAAACAACATATATACAATTTAATAAAGCATAGGTTAAAACAACATCAATACAATTTAATAAAGCATAGGACAAAACAACATAAATACAATTTAATAAAGCATAGGTTAAAACAACATAAATACAAGTTAATAAAGCATAGGATAAAACAACATAAATTCAATTTAATAAAGCATAGGATAAAACAACATGAATACAATTTAATAAAGCATAGGATAAAACAACATAAATATAATTTAATAAAGCATAGGTTAAAACAACATAAATACAATTTAATAAAGCATAGGATAAAACAACATAAATTCAATTTAATAAAGCATAGGATAAAACCACATAAATACAATTTAATAAAGCATAGGTTAAAACAACATAATTACAATTTAATAAAGCATAGGATAAAACAACATAAATACAATTTAAAAAAGCATAGGTTAAAACAACATAAATACAATTTAATAAAGCATAGGATAAAACAACATAAATACAATTTAATAAAGCATAGGATAAAACCACATAAATACAATTTAATAAAGCATAGGTTAAAACAACATAATTACAATTTAAAAAAGCATAGGATACAACAACATAAATACAATTTAATAAAGCATAGGATACAACAACATAAATACAATTTAGTAAAGCATAGGTCAAAATAACATAAATACAATTTAATAAAGCATAGGATACAACAACATAAATACAATTTAGTAAAGCATAGGTCAAAATAACATAAATACAATTTAATAAAGCATAGGATAAAACAACATAAATACAATTTAATAAAGCATAGGCTAAAACTACATAAATACAATTTAATAAAGCATAGGATAAAACAAATTAAATACAATTTAATAAAGCATAGGATAAAACATCATGAATTCAATTTAATAAAGCATAGGTTAAAACAACATAATTACAATTTAATAAAGCATAGGATAAAACAACATAAATACAATTTAATAAAGCATAGGATAAAACCACATAAATACAATTTAATAAAGCATAGGTTAAAACAACATAATTACAATTTAATAAAGCATAGGATAAAACAACATAAATACAATTTAATAAAGCATAGGATAAAACAACATAAATACAATTTAATAAAGCATAAGTTAAAACAACATAAATACAATTTTAAAAAGCATAGGATAAAACAACATATATACAATTTAATACAGCATAGGACAAAACCACATAAATACAATTTAATAAAGCATAGGATAAAACAACATAAATACAATTTAATAAAGCATAGGACAAAACAACATAAATACAATTTAATAAAGCATATGTTAAAGCAACATGAATACAATTTAATAAAGCATAGGTTAAAACAACATAAATACAATTTAATAAAGCATAGGATAAAACAACATAAATACAATTTAATAAAGCATAGGATAAAACAACATAAATACAATTTAATAAAGCATAGGATAAAACAACATAAATACAATTTATAAAGCATAGGATAAAACAACATAAATACAATTTAATAAAGCATAGGATAAAACAACATAAATACAATTTAATAAAGCATAGGATAAAACAACATAAATACAATTTAATAAAGCATAGGATAAAACAACATAAATACAATTTAATAAAGCATAAGTTAAAACAACATAAATACAATATTAAAAAGCATAGGATAAAACAACATATATACAATTTAATACAGCATAGGACAAAATCACATAAATACAATTTAATAAAGCATAGGATAAAACAACATAAATACAATTTAATAAAGCATTGGACAAAACTACATAAATACAATTTAATAAAGCATATGTTAAAGCAACATAAATACTATTTAATAAAGCATAGGTTAAAACAACATAAATACAATTTAAGAAAGCATAGGATAAAACTACATATATAAATTTTAATAAAGCATAGTATAAAACAACATAAATACAATTTAATAAAGCATAGGTTAAAACAACATAAATACAATTTAATAAAGCATAGGACAAAACAACATAAATACAATTTTGTAAAGCATAGGATAAAACAACATAAATACAATTTATAAAGCATAGGATAAAAGAACATAAATAAAATTTAATAAAGCATAGGATACAACAACATAAATACAATTTAATAAAGCATTGGACAAAACTACATAAATACAATTTAATAAAGCATATGTTAAAGCAACATAAATACAATTTAATAAAGCATAGGTTAAAACAACATAAATACAATTTAATAAAGCATAGGATAAAACAACATAAATGCAATTTAATAAAGCATAGGATAAAACAACATAAATACAATTTAATAAAGCATGGGATAAAACAATATAAATACAATTTAATAAAGCATAGGATTAAACAACATAAATACTATTTAATAAAGCATAGGATAAAACCACATAAATACAATTTAATAAAGCACAGGATAAAACAACATAAATACAATTTAATAAAGCATAGGATACAACAACATAAATACAATTTAATAAAGCATAGGATACAACAACATAAATACAATTTAGTAAAGCATAGGTCA
Organism: Phyllobates terribilis; assembly: GCF_046119375.1. Classification (NCBI taxonomy): domain Eukaryota; kingdom Metazoa; phylum Chordata; class Amphibia; order Anura; family Dendrobatidae; genus Phyllobates; species Phyllobates terribilis. The sequence continues at coordinate 4,726,257 of NW_027362778.1, forward strand.
AAATAACATAAATACAATTTAATAAAGCATATGATACAACAACATAAATACAATTTAGTAAAGCATAGGTCAAAATAACATAAATACAATTTAATAAAGCATAGGATAAAACAACATAAATACAATTTAATAAAGCATAGGCTAAAACTACATAAATACAATTTAATAAAGCATAGGATAAAACAAATTAAATACAATTTAATAAAGCATAGGATAAAACAACATGAATTCAATTTAATAAAGCATAGGATAAAACAGCATAAATACAATTTAATAAAGCATAGGATAAAACAACATAAATACAATTTATAAAGCATAGGATAAAACAACATAAATACAATTTTAAAAAGCATAGGATAAAACAACATATATACAATTTAATAAAGCATAGGTTAAAACAACATCAATACAATTTAATAAAGCATAGGACAAAACATCATAAATACAATTTAATAAAGCATAGGTTAAAACAACATAAATACAAGTTAATAAAGCATAGGATAAAACAACATAAATTCAATTTAATAAAGCATAGGATAAAACAACATGAATACAATTTAATAAAGCATAGGATAAAACAACATAAATACAATTTAATAAAGCATAGGTTAAAACAACATAAATACAATTTAATAAAGCATAGGATAAAACAACATAAATTCAATTTAATAAAGCATAGGATAAAACCACATAAATACAATTTAATAAAGCATAGGTTAAAACAACATAATTACAATTTAATAAAGCATAGGATAAAACAACATAAATACAATTTAAAAAAGCATAGGTTAAAACAACATAAATACAATTTAATAAAGCATAGGATAAAACAACATAAATACAATTTAATAAAGCATAGGATAAAACCACATAAATACAATTTAATAAAGCATAGGTTAAAACAACATAATTACAATTTAAAAAAGCATAGGATACAACAACATAAATACAATTTAATAAAGCATAGGATACAACAACATAAATACAATTTAGTAAAGCATAGGTCAAAATAACATAAATACAATTTAATAAAGCATAGGATACAACAACATAAATACAATTTAGTAAAGCATAGGTCAAAATAACATAAATACAATTTAATAAAGCATAGGATAAAACAACATAAATACAATTTAATAAAGCATAGGCTAAAACTACATAAATACAATTTAATAAAGCATAGGATAAAACAAATTAAATACAATTTAATAAAGCATATGATAAAACATCATGAATTCAATTTAATAAAGCATAGGTTAAAACAACATAATTACAATTTAATAAAGCATAGGATAAAACAACATAAATACAATTTTAAAAAGCATAGGATAAAACAACATATATACAATTTAATACAGCATAGGACAAAACAACATAAATACAATTTAATAAAGCATAGGATAAAACAACATAAATACAATTTAATAAAGCATAGGACAAAACAACATAAATACAATTTAATAAAGCATATGTTAAAGCAACATGAATACAATTTAATAAAGCATAGGTTAAAACAACATAAATACAATTTAATAAAGCATAGGATAAAACAACATAAATACAATTTAATAAAGCATAGGATAAAACAACATAAATACAATTTAATAAAGCATAGGATAAAACAACATAAATACAATTTATAAAGCATAGGATAAAACAACATAAATACAATTTAATAAAGCACAGGATAAAACAACATAAATACAATTTAATAAAGCATAGGATAAAACAACATAAATACAATTTAATAAAGCATAGGATAAAACAACATAAATACAATTTAATAAAGCATAAGTTAAAACAACATAAATACAATATTAAAAAGCATAGGAGAAAACAACATATATACAATTTAATACAGCATAGGACAAAATCACATAAATACAATTTAATAAAGCATAGGATAAAACAACATAAATACAATTTAATAAAGCATTGGACAAAACTACATAAATACAATTTAATAAAGCATATGTTAAAGCAACATAAATACTATTTAATAAAGCATAGGTTAAAACAACATAAATACAATTTAAGAAAGCATAGGATAAAACTACATAAATAAATTTTAATAAAGCATAGTATAAAACAACATAAATACAATTTAATAAAGCATAGGTTAAAACAACATAAATACAATTTAATAAAGCATAGGACAAAACAACATAAATACAATTTTGTAAAGCATAGGATAAAACAACATAAATACAATTTATAAAGCATAGGATAAAAGAACATAAATAAAATTTAATAAAGCATAGGATACAACAACATAAATACAATTTAATAAAGCATAGGATACAACAACATAAATACAATTTAGTAAAGCATAGGTCAAAATAACATAAATACAATTTAATAAAGCATAGAATACAACAACATAAATACAATTTAGTAAAGCATAGGTCAAAATAACTTAAATACAATTTAATAAAGCATAGGATAAAACAAATTAAATACAATTTAATAAAGCATAGGATAAAACAACATGAATTCAATTTAATAAAGCATAGGATAAAACAACATAAATACAATTTAATAAAGCATAGGATAAAACAACATAAATACAATTTATAAAGCATAGGATAAAACAACATAAATACAATTTAATAAAGCATAGGATAAAACAACATAAATACAATTTAATAAAGCATAGGATAAAACAACATAAATACAATTTAATAAAGCATAGGATAAAACCACATAAATACAATTTAATAAAGCATAGGTTAAAACAACATAATTACAATTTAATAAAGCATAGGATAAAACAACATAAATACAATTTAAAAAAGCATAGGTTAAAACAACATAAATACAATTTAATAAAGCATAGGATAAAACAACATAAATACAATTCAATAAAGCATAGGATAAAACCACATAAATACAATTTAATAAAGCATAGGTTAAAACAACATAATTACAATTTAATAAAGCATAGGATACAACAACATAAATACAATTTAATAAAGCATAGGATACAACAACATAAATACAATTTAGTAAAGCATAGGTCAAAATAACATAAATACAATTTAATAAAGCATAGGATACAACAACATAAATACAATTTAGTAAAGCATAGGTCAAAATAACATAAATACAATTTAATAAAGCATAGGATAAAACAACATAAATACAATTTAATAAAGCATAGGCTAAAACTACATAAATACAATTTAATAAAGCATAGGATAAAACAAATTAAATACAATTTAATAAAGCATAGGATAAAACATCATGAATTCAATTTAATAAAGCATAGGTTAAAACAACATAATTACAATTTAATAAAGCATAGGATAAAACAACATAAATACAATTTAATAAAGCATAGGATAAAACCACATAAATACAATTTAATAAAGCATAGGTTAAAACAACATAATTACAATTTAATAAAGCATAGGATAAAACAACATAAATACAATTTAATAAAGCATAGGATAAAACAACATAAATACAATTTAATAATGCATAAGTTAAAACAACATAAATACAATTTTAAAAAGCATAGGATAAAACAACATATATACAATTTAATACAGCATAGGACAAAACCACATAAATACAATTTAATAAAGCATAGGATAAAACAACATAAATACAATTTAATAAAGCATAGGTTATAACAACATAATTACAATTTAATAAAGCATAGGATAAAACAACATAAATACAATTTAATAAAGCATAGGATAAAACAACATAAATACAATTTAATAAAGCATAAGTTAAAACAACATAAATACAATTTTAAAAAGCATAGGATAAAACAACATATATACAATTTAATAAAGCATAGGACAAAACCACATAAATACAATTTAATAAAGCATAGGATAAAACAACATAAATACAATTTAATAAAGCATAGGACAAAACAACATAAATACAATTTAATAAAGCATATGTTAAAGCAACATAAATACAATTTAATAAAGCATAGGTTAAAACAACATAAATACAATTTAATAAAGCATAGGATAAAACAACATAAATACAATTTAATAAAGCATAGGATAAAACAACATAAATACAATTTAATAAAGCATAGGATAAAACAACATAAATACAATTTATAAAGCATAGGATAAAACAACATAAATACAATTTAATAAAGCATAGGATAAAACAACATAAATACAATTTAATAAAGCATAGGATAAAACAACATAAATACAATTTAATAAAGCATAGGATTAAACAACATAAATACTATTTAATAAAGCATAGGATAAAACCACATAAATACAATTTAATAAAGCACAGGATAAAACAACATAAATAAAATTTAATAAAGCATAGGATAAAACAACATAAATTCAATTTAATAAAGCATAGGATAAAACAACATAAATACAATTTAATAAAGCATAGGATAAAACAACATGAATACAATTTAATAAAGCATAGGATAAAACAACATAAATACAATTTAATAAAGCATAGGTTAAAACAACATAAATACAATTTAATAAAGCATAGGATACAACAACATAAATACAATTTAGTAAAGCATAGGTCAAAATAACATAAATACAATTTAATAAAGCATAGAATACAACAACATAAATACAATTTAGTAAAGCATAGGTCAAAATAACTTAAATACAATTTAATAAAGCATAGGATAAAACAAATTAAATACAATTTAATAAAGCATAGGATAAAACAACATGAATTCAATTTAATAAAGCATAGGATAAAACAACATAAATACAATTTAATAAAGCATAGGATAAAACAACATAAATACAATTTATAAAGCATAGGATAAAACAACATAAATACAATTTAATAAAGCATAGGATAAAACAACATAAATACAATTTAATAAAGCATAGGATAAAACAACATAAATACAATTTAATAAAGCATAGGATAAAACCACATAAATACAATTTAATAAAGCATAGGTTAAAACAACATAATTACAATTTAATAAAGCATAGGATAAAACAACATAAATACAATTTAAAAAAGCATAGGTTAAAACAACATAAATACAATTTAATAAAGCATAGGATAAAACAACATAAATACAATTCAATAAAGCATAGGATAAAACCACATAAATACAATTTAATAAAGCATAGGTTAAAACAACATAATTACAATTTAATAAAGCATAGGATACAACAACATAAATACAATTTAATAAAGCATAGGATACAACAACATAAATACAATTTAGTAAAGCATAGGTCAAAATAACATAAATACAATTTAATAAAGCATAGGATACAACAACATAAATACAATTTAGTAAAGCATAGGTCAAAATAACATAAATACAATTTAATAAAGCATAGGATAAAACAACATAAATACAATTTAATAAAGCATAGGCTAAAACTACATAAATACAATTTAATAAAGCATAGGATAAAACAAATTAAATACAATTTAATAAAGCATAGGATAAAACATCATGAATTCAATTTAATAAAGCATAGGTTAAAACAACATAATTACAATTTAATAAAGCATAGGATAAAACAACATAAATACAATTTAATAAAGCATAGGATAAAACCACATAAATACAATTTAATAAAGCATAGGTTAAAACAACATAATTACAATTTAATAAAGCATAGGATAAAACAACATAAATACAATTTAATAAAGCATAGGATAAAACAACATAAATACAATTTAATAAAGCATAAGTTAAAACAACATAAATACAATTTTAAAAAGCATAGGATAAAACAACATATATACAATTTAATACAGCATAGGACAAAACCACATAAATACAATTTAATAAAGCATAGGATAAAACAACATAAATACAATTTAATAAAGCATAGGTTATAACAACATAATTACAATTTAATAAAGCATAGGATAAAACAACATAAATACAATTTAATAAAGCATAGGATAAAACAACATAAATACAATTTAATAAAGCATAAGTTAAAACAACATAAATACAATTTTAAAAAGCATAGGATAAAACAACATATATACAATTTAATAAAGCATAGGACAAAACCACATAAATACAATTTAATAAAGCATAGGATAAAACAACATAAATACAATTTAATAAAGCATAGGACAAAACAACATAAATACAATTTAATAAAGCATATGTTAAAGCAACATAAATACAATTTAATAAAGCATAGGTTAAAACAACATAAATACAATTTAATAAAGCATAGGATAAAACAACATAAATACAATTTAATAAAGCATAGGATAAAGCAACATAAATACAATTTAATAAAGCATAGGATAAAACAACATAAATACAATTTATAAAGCATAGGATAAAACAACATAAATACAATTTAATAAAGCATAGGATAAAACAACATAAATACAATTTAATAAAGCATAGGATAAAACAACATAAATACAATTTAATAAAGCATAGGATAAAACAACATAAATACTATTTAATAAAGCATAGGATAAAACCACATAAATACAATTTAATAAAGCACAGGATAAAACAACATAAATACAATTTAATAAAGCATAGGATACAACAACATAAATACAATTTAGTAAAGCATAGGTCAAAATAACATAAATACAATTTAATAAAGCATAGGATAAAACAACATAAATACAATTTAACAAAGCATAGGATAAAACAACATAAATAAAATTTAATAAAGCATAGGATAAAACAACATAAATTCAATTTAATAAAGCATAGGATAAAACAACATAAATACAATTTAATAAAGCATAGGATAAAACAACATGAATACAATTTAATAAAGCATAGGATAAAACAACATAAATACAATTTAATAAAGCATAGGTTAAAACAACATAAATACAATTTAATAAAGCATAGGACAAAACAACATAAATACAATTTAATAAAGCATAGGTTAAAACAACATAAATACAAGTTAATAAAGCATAGGATAAAACAACATAAATTCAATTTAATAAAGCATAGGATAAAACAACATGAATACAATTTAATAAAGCATAGGTTAAAACAACATCAATACAATTTAATAAAGCATAGGACAAAACAACATAAATACAATTTAATACAGCATAGGTTAAAACAACATAAATACAAGTTAATAAAGCATAGGATAAAACAACATAAATTCAATTTAATAAAGCATAGGATAAAACAACATGAATACAATTTAATAAAGCATAGGATAAAACAACATAAATACAATTTAATAAAGAATAGGTTAAAACAACATAAATACAATTTAATAAAGCATAGGATAAAACAACATAAATTCAATTTAATAAAGCATAGGATAAAACCACATAAATACAATTTAATAAAGCATAGGTTAAAACAACATAATTACAATTTAATAAAGCATAGGATAAAACAACATAAATACAATTTAAAAAAGCATAGGTTAAAACAACATAAATACAATTTAATAAAGCATAGGATAAAACAACATAAATACAATTTAATAAAGCATAGGATAAAACCACATAAATACAATTTAATAAAGCATAGGTTAAAACAACATAATTACAATTTAAAAAAGCATAGGATACAACAACATAAATACAATTTAATAAAGCATAGGATACAACAACATAAATACAATTTAGTAAAGCATAGGTCAAAATAACATAAATACAATTTAATAAAGCATAGGATACAACAACATAAATACAATTTAGTAAAGCATAGGTCAAAATAACATAAATACAATTTAATAAAGCATAGGTTAAAACAACATCAATACAATTTAATAAAGCATAGGACAAAACAACATAAATACAATTTAATAAAGCATAGGTTAAAACAACATAAATACAAGTTAATAAAGCATAGGATAAAACAACATAAATTCAATTTAATAAAGCATAGGATAAAACAACATGAATACAATTTAATAAAGCATAGGATAAAACAACATAAATACAATTTAATAAAGAATAGGTTAAAACAACATAAATACAATTTAATAAAGCATAGGATAAAACAACATAAATTCAATTTAATAAAGCATAGGATAAAACCACATAAATACAATTTAATAAAGCATAGGTTAAAACAACATAATTACAATTTAATAAAGCATAGGATAAAACAACATAAATACAATTTAAAAAAGCATAGGTTAAAACAACATAAATACAATTTAATAAAGCATAGGATAAAACAACATAAATACAATTTAATAAAGCATAGGATAAAACCACATAAATACAATTTAATAAAGCATAGGTTAAAACAACATAATTACAATTTAAAAAAGCATAGGATACAACAACATAAATACAATTTAATAAAGCATAGGATACAACAACATAAATACAATTTAGTAAAGCATAGGTCAAAATAACATAAATACAATTTAATAAAGCATAGGATACAACAACATAAATACAATTTAGTAAAGCATAGGTCAAAATAACATAAATACAATTTAATAAAGCATAGGATAAAACAACATAAATACAATTTAATAAAGCATAGGCTAAAACTACATAAATACAATTTAATAAAGCATAGGATAAAACAAATTAAATACAATTTAATAAAGCATAGGATAAAACATCATGAATTCAATTTAATAAAGCATAGGTTAAAACAACATAATTACAATTTAATAAAGCATAGGATAAAACAACATAAATACAATTTAATAAAGCATAGGATAAAACAACATAAATACAATTTAATAAAGCATAGGATAAAACAACATAAATACAATTTAATAAAGCATAGGATAAAACAACATAAATACAATTTAATAAAGCATAAGTTAAAACAACATAAATACAATATTAAAAAGCATAGGATAAAACAACATATATACAATTTAATACAGCATAGGACAAAATCACATAAATACAATTTAATAAAGCATAGGATAAAACAACATAAATACAATTTAATAAAGCATTGGACAAAACTACATAAATACAATTTAATAAAGCATATGTTAAAGCAACATAAATACAATTTAATAAAGCATAGGTTAAAACAACATAAATACAATTTAAGAAAGCATAGGATAAAACTACATAAATACATTTTAATAAAGCATAGGATAAAACAACATAAATACAATTTAATAAAGCATAGGTTAAAACAACATAAATACAATTTAATAAAGCATAGGACAAAACAACATAAATACAATTTTGTAAAGCATAGGATAAAACAACATAAATACAATTTATAAAGCATAGGATAAAAGAACATAAATAAAATTTAATAAAGCATAGGATACAACAACATAAATACAATTTAATAAAGCATAGGATACAACAACATAAATACAATTTAGTAAAGCATAGGTCAAAATAACATAAATACAATTTAATAAAGCATAGGATACAACAACATAAATTCAATTTAGTAAAGCATAGGTCAAAATAACTTAAATACAATTTAATAAAGCATAGGATAAAACAACATAAATACAATTTAATAAAGCATAGGATAAAACAACATAAATACAATTTAATAAAGCATAGGATTAAACAACATAAATACTATTTAATAAAGCATAGGATAAAACCACATAAATACAATTTAATAAAGCACAGGATAAAACAACATAAATACAATTTAATAAAGCATAGGATACAACAACATAAATACAATTTAGTAAAGCATAGGTCAAAATAACATAAATACAATTTAATAAAGCATAGGATAAAACAACATAAATACAATTTAACAAAGCATAGGATAAAACAACATAAATAAAATTTAATAAAGCATAGGATAAAACAACATAAATTCAATTTAATAAAGCATAGGATAAAACAACATAAATACAATTTAATAAAGCATAGGATAAAACAACATGAATACAATTTAATAAAGCATAGGATAAAACAACATAAATACAATTTAATAAAGCATAGGTTAAAACAACATAAATACAATTTAATAAAGCATAGGACAAAACAACATAAATACAATTTAATAAAGCATAGGTTAAAACAACATAAATACAAGTTAATAAAGCATAGGATAAAACAACATAAATTCAATTTAATAAAGCATAGGATAAAACAACATGAATACAATTTAATAAAGCATAGGTTAAAACAACATCAATACAATTTAATAAAGCATAGGACAAAACAACATAAATACAATTTAATAAAGCATAGGTTAAAACAACATAAATACAAGTTAATAAAGCATAGGATAAAACAACATAAATTCAATTTAATAAAGCATAGGATAAAACAACATGAATACAATTTAATAAAGCATAGGATAAAACAACATAAATACAATTTAATAAAGAATAGGTTAAAACAACATAAATACAATTTAATAAAGCATAGGATAAAACAACATAAATTCAATTTAATAAAGCATAGGATAAAACCACATAAATACAATTTAATAAAGCATAGGTTAAAACAACATAATTAGAATTTAATAAAGCATAGGATAAAACAACATAAATACAATTTAAAAAAGCATAGGTTAAAACAACATAAATACAATTTAATAAAGCATAGGATAAAACAACATAAATACAATTTAATAAAGCATAGGATAAAACCACATAAATACAATTTAATAAAGCATAGGTTAAAACAACATAATTACAATTTAAAAAAGCATAGGATACAACAACATAAATACAATTTAATAAAGCATAGGATACAACAACATAAATACAATTTAGTAAAGCATAGGTCAAAATAACATAAATACAATTTAATAAAGCATAGGATACAACAACATAAATACAATTTAGTAAAGCATAGGTCAAAATAACATAAATACAATTTAGTAAAGCATAGGTCAAAATAACATAAATACAATTTAATAAAGCATAGGTTAAAACAACATCAATACAATTTAATAAAGCATAGGACAAAACAACATAAATACAATTTAATAAAGCATAGGTTAAAACAACATAAATACAAGTTAATAAAGCATAGGATAAAACAACATAAATTCAATTTAATAAAGCATAGGATAAAACAACATGAATACAATTTAATAAAGCATAGGATAAAACAACATAAATACAATTTAATAAAGAATAGGTTAAAACAACATAAATACAATTTAATAAAGCATAGGATAAAACAACATAAATTCAATTTAATAAAGCATAGGATAAAACCACATAAATACAATTTAATAAAGCATAGGTTAAAACAACATAATTACAATTTAATAAAGCATAGGATAAAACAACATAAATACAATTTAAAAAAGCATAGGTTAAAACAACATAAATACAATTTAATAAAGCATAGGATAAAACAACATAAATACAATTTAATAAAGCATAGGATAAAACCACATAAATACAATTTAATAAAGCATAGGTTAAAACAACATAATTACAATTTAAAAAAGCATAGGATACAACAACATAAATACAATTTAATAAAGCATAGGATACAACAACATAAATACAATTTAGTAAAGCATAGGTCAAAATAACATAAATACAATTTAATAAAGCATAGGATACAACAACATAAATACAATTTAGTAAAGCATAGGTCAAAATAACATAAATACAATTTAATAAAGCATAGGATAAAACAACATAAATACAATTTAATAAAGCATAGGCTAAAACTACATAAATACAATTTAATAAAGCATAGGATAAAACAAATTAAATACAATTTAATAAAGCATAGGATAAAACATCATGAATTCAATTTAATAAAGCATAGGTTAAAACAACATAATTACAATTTAATAAAGCATAGGATAAAACAACATAAATACAATTTAATAAAGCATAGGATAAAACCACATAAATACAATTTAATAAAGCATAGGTTAAAACAACATAATTACAATTTAATAAAGCATAGGATAAAACAACATAAATACAATTTAATAAAGCATAGGATAAAACAACATAAATACAATTTAATAAAGCATAGGATAAAACAACATAAATACAATTTAATAAAGCATAAGTTGAAACAACATAAATACAATATTAAAAAGCATAGGATAAAACAACATATATACAATTTAATACAGCATAGGACAAAATCACATAAATACAATTTAATAAAGCATAGGATAAAACAACATAAATACAATTTAATAAAGCATTGGACAAAACTACATAAATACAATTTAATAAAGCATATGTTAAAGCAACATAAATACAATTTAATAAAGCATAGGTTAAAACAACATAAATACAATTTAAGAAAGCATAGGATAAAACTACATAAATACATTTTAATAAAGCATAGGATAAAACAACATAAATACAATTTAATAAAGCATAGGTTAAAACAACATAAATACAATTTAATAAAGCATAGGACAAAACAACATAAATACAATTTTGTAAAGCATAGGATAAAACAACATAAATACAATTTATAAAGCATAGGATAAAAGAACATAAATAAAATTTAATAAAGCATAGGATACAACAACATAAATACAATTTAATAAAGCATAGGATACAACAACATAAATACAATTTAGTAAAGCATAGGTCAAAATAACATAAAAACAATTTAATAAAGCATAGGATACAACAACATAAATACAATTTAGTAAAGCATAGGTCAAAATAACTTAAATACAATTTAATAAAGCATAGGATAAAACAAATTAAATACAATTTAATAAAGCATAGGATAAAACAACATGAATTCAATTTAATAAAGCATAGGATAAAACAACATAAATACAATTTAATAAAGCATAGGATAAAACAACATAAATACAATTTATAATCATAGGATAAAACAACATAAATACAATTTAATAAAGCGTAGGATAAAACAACATAAATACAATTTAATAAAGCATAGGATAAAACAACATAAATACAATTTAATAAAGCATAGGATAAAACCACATAAATACAATTTAATAAAGCATAGGTTAAAACAACATAATTACAATTTAATAAAGCATAGGATAAAACAACATAAATACAATTTAAAAAAGCATAGGTTAAAACAACATAAATACAATTTAATAAAGCATCGGATAAAACAACATAAATACAATTCAATAAAGCATAGGATAAAACCACATAAATACAATTTAATAAAGCATAGGTTAAAACAACATAATTACAATTTAATAAAGCATAGGATACAACAACATAAATACAATTTAATAACGCATAGGATACAACAACATGAATACAATTTAGTAAAGCATAGGTCAAAATAACATAAATACAATTTAATAAAGCATAGGATACAACAACATAAATACAATTTAGTAAAGCATAGGTCAAAATAACATAAATACAATTTAATAAAGCATAGGATAAAACAACATAAATACAATTTAATAAAGCATAGGCTAAAACAACATAAATACAATTTAATAAAGCATAGGATAAAACAAATTAAATACAATTTAATAAAGCATAGGATAAAACATCATGAATTCAATTTAATAAAGCATAGGTTAAAACAACATAATTACAATTTAATAAAGCATAGGATAAAACAACATAAATACAATTTAATAAAGCATAGGATAAAACCACATAAATACAATTTAATAAAGCATAGGTTAAAACAACATAATTACAATTTAATAAAGCATAGGATAAAACAACATAAATACAATTTAATAAAGCATAGGATAAAACAACATAAATACAATTTAATAAAGCATAAGTTAAAACAACATAAATACAATTTTAAAAAGCATAGGATAAAACAACATATATACAATTTAATACAGCATAGGACAAAACCACATAAATACAATTTAATAAAGCATAGGATAAAACAACATAAATACAATTTAATAAGCATAGGACAAAACAACATAAATACAATTTAATAAAGCATATGTTAAAGCAACATAAATACAATTTAATAAAGCATAGGTTAAAACAACATAAATACAATTTAATAAAGCATAGGTTAAAACAACATAAATACAATTTAATAAAGCATAGGATAAAACAACATAAATACAATTTAATAAAGCATAGGATAAAACAACATAAATACAATTTAATAAAGCATAGGATAAAACAACATAAATACAATTTATAAAGCATAGGATAAAACAACATAAATACAATTTAATAAAGCATAGGATAAAACAACATAAATACAATTTAATAAAGCATAGGATAAAACAACATAAATACAATTTAATAAAGCATAGGATAAAACAACATAAATACAATTTAATAAAGCATAAGTTAAAACAACATAAATACAATATTAAAAAGCATAGGATAAAACAACATATATACAATTTAATACAGCATAGGACAAAATCACATAAATACAATTTAATAAAGCATAGGATAAAACAACATAAATACAATTTAATAAAGCATTGGACAAAACTACATAAATACAATTTAATAAAGCATAGGACAAAACAACATAAATACAATTTAATAAAGCATAGGTTAAAACAACATAAATACAAGTTAATAAAGCATAGGATAAAACAACATAAATTCAATTTAATAAAGCATAGGATAAAACAACATGAATACAATTTAATAAAGCATAGGATAAAACAACATAAATACAATTTAATAAAGAATAGGTTAAAACAACATAAATACAATTTAATAAAGCATAGGATAAAACAACATAAATTCAATTTAATAAAGCATAGGATAAAACCACATAAATACAATTTAATAAAGCATAGGTTAAAACAACATAATTACAATTTAATAAAGCATAGGATAAAACAACATAAATACAATTTAAAAAAGCATAGGTTAAAACAACATAAATACAATTTAATAAAGCATAGGATAAAACAACATAAATACAATTTAATAAAGCATAGGATAAAACCACATAAATACAATTTAATAAAGCATAGGTTAAAACAACATAATTACAATTTAAAAAAGCATAGGATACAACAACATAAATACAATTTAATAAAGCATAGGATACAACAACATAAATACAATTTAGTAAAGCATAGGTCAAAATAACATAAATACAATTTAATAAAGCATAGGATACAACAACATAAATACAATTTAGTAAAGCATAGGTCAAAATAACATAAATACAATTTAATAAAGCATAGGTTAAAACAACATCAATACAATTTAATAAAGCATAGGACAAAACAACATAAATACAATTTAATAAAGCATAGGTTAAAACAACATAAATACAAGTTAATAAAGCATAGGATAAAACAACATAAATTCAATTTAATAAAGCATAGGATAAAACAACATGAATACAATTTAATAAAGCATAGGATAAAACAACATAAATACAATTTAATAAAGAATAGGTTAAAACAACATAAATACAATTTAATAAAGCATAGGATAAAACAACATAAATTCAATTTAATAAAGCATAGGATAAAACCACATAAATACAATTTAATAAAGCATAGGTTAAAACAACATAATTACAATTTAATAAAGCATAGGATAAAACAACATAAATACAATTTAAAAAAGCATAGGTTAAAACAACATAAATACAATTTAATAAAGCATAGGATAAAACAACATAAATACAATTTAATAAAGCATAGGATAAAACCACATAAATACAATTTAATAAAGCATAGGTTAAAACAACATAATTACAATTTAAAAAAGCATAGGATACAACAACATAAATACAATTTAATAAAGCATAGGATACAACAACATAAATACAATTTAGTAAAGCATAGGTCAAAATAACATAAATACAATTTAATAAAGCATAGGATACAACAACATAAATACAATTTAGTAAAGCATAGGTCAAAATAACATAAATACAATTTAATAAAGCATAGGATAAAACAACATAAATACAATTTAATAAAGCATAGGCTAAAACTACATAAATACAATTTAATAAAGCATAGGATAAAACAAATTAAATACAATTTAATAAAGCATAGGATAAAACATCATGAATTCAATTTAATAAAGCATAGGTTAAAACAACATAATTACAATTTAATAAAGCATAGGATAAAACAACATAAATACAATTTAATAAAGCATAGGATAAAACCACATAAATACAATTTAATAAAGCATAGGTTAAAACAACATAATTACAATTTAATAAAGCATAGGATAAAACAACATAAATACAATTTAATAAAGCATAGGATAAAACAACATAAATACAATTTAATAAAGCATAGGATAAAACAACATAAATACAATTTAATAAAGCATAAGTTAAAACAACATAAATACAATATTAAAAAGCATAGGATAAAACAACATATATACAATTTAATACAGCATAGGACAAAATCACATAAATACAATTTAATAAAGCATAGGATAAAACAACATAAATACAATTTAATAAAGCATTGGACAAAACTACATAAATACAATTTAATAAAGCATATGTTAAAGCAACATAAATACAATTTAATAAAGCATAGGTTAAAACAACATAAATACAATTTAAGAAAGCATAGGATAAAACTACATAAATACATTTTAATAAAGCATAGGATAAAACAACATAAATACAATTTAATAAAGCATAGGTTAAAACAACATAAATACAATTTAATAAAGCATAGGACAAAACAACATAAATACAATTTTGTAAAGCATAGGATAAAACAACATAAATACAATTTATAAAGCATAGGATAAAAGAACATAAATAAAATTTAATAAAGCATAGGATACAACAACATAAATACAATTTAATAAAGCATAGGATACAACAACATAAATACAATTTAGTAAAGCATAGGTCAAAATAACATAAATACAATTTAATAAAGCATAGGATACAACAACATAAATACAATTTAGTAAAGCATAGGTCAAAATAACTTAAATACAATTTAATAAAGCATAGGATAAAACAAATTAAATACAATTTAATAAAGCATAGGATAAAACAACATGAATTCAATTTAATAAAGCATAGGATAAAACAACATAAATACAATTTAATAAAGCATAGGATAAAACAACATAAATACAATTTATAATCATAGGATAAAACAACATAAATACAATTTAATAAAGCGTAGGATAAAACAACATAAATACAATTTAATAAAGCATAGGATAAAACAACATAAATACAATTTAATAAAGCATAGGATAAAACCACATAAATACAATTTAATAAAGCATAGGTTAAAACAACATAATTACAATTTAATAAAGCATAGGATAAAACAACATAAATACAATTTAAAAAAGCATAGGTTAAAACAACATAAATACAATTTAATAAAGCATCGGATAAAACAACATAAATACAATTCAATAAAGCATAGGATAAAACCACATAAATACAATTTAATAAAGCATAGGTTAAAACAACATAATTACAATTTAATAAAGCATAGGATACAACAACATAAATACAATTTAATAACGCATAGGATACAACAACATGAATACAATTTAGTAAAGCATAGGTCAAAATAACATAAATACAATTTAATAAAGCATAGGATACAACAACATAAATACAATTTAGTAAAGCATAGGTCAAAATAACATAAATACAATTTAATAAAGCATAGGATAAAACAACATAAATACAATTTAATAAAGCATAGGCTAAAACAACATAAATACAATTTAATAAAGCATAGGATAAAACAAATTAAATACAATTTAATAAAGCATAGGATAAAACATCATGAATTCAATTTAATAAAGCATAGGTTAAAACAACATAATTACAATTTAATAAAGCATAGGATAAAACAACATAAATACAATTTAATAAAGCATAGGATAAAACCACATAAATACAATTTAATAAAGCATAGGTTAAAACAACATAATTACAATTTAATAAAGCATAGGATAAAACAACATAAATACAATTTAATAAAGCATAGGATAAAACAACATAAATACAATTTAATAAAGCATAAGTTAAAACAACATAAATACAATTTTAAAAAGCATAGGATAAAACAACATATATACAATTTAATACAGCATAGGACAAAACCACATAAATACAATTTAATAAAGCATAGGATAAAACAACATAAATACAATTTAATAAGCATAGGACAAAACAACATAAATACAATTTAATAAAGCATATGTTAAAGCAACATAAATACAATTTAATAAAGCATAGGTTAAAACAACATAAATACAATTTAATAAAGCATAGGTTAAAACAACATAAATACAATTTAATAAAGCATAGGATAAAACAACATAAATACAATTTAATAAAGCATAGGATAAAACAACATAAATACAATTTAATAAAGCATAGGATAAAACAACATAAATACAATTTATAAAGCATAGGATAAAACAACATAAATACAATTTAATAAAGCATAGGATAAAACAACATAAATACAATTTAATAAAGCATAGGATAAAACAACATAAATACAATTTAATAAAGCATAGGATAAAACAACATAAATACAATTTAATAAAGCATAAGTTAAAACAACATAAATACAATATTAAAAAGCATAGGATAAAACAACATATATACAATTTAATACAGCATAGGACAAAATCACATAAATACAATTTAATAAAGCATAGGATAAAACAACATAAATACAATTTAATAAAGCATTGGACAAAACTACATAAATACAATTTAATAAAGCATAGGACAAAACAACATAAATACAATTTTGTAAAGCATAGGATAAAACAACATAAATACAATTTAATAAAGCATAGGTTAAAACAACATAAATACAATTTAATAAAGCATAGGACAAAACAACATAAATACAATTTTGTAAAGCATAGGATAAAACAACATAAATACAATTTATAAAGCATAGGATAAAAGAACATAAATACAATTTAATAAAGCATAGGATAAAACAACATAAATACAATTTAATAAAGCATAGGATAAAACAACATAAATACAATTTAATAAAGCATAGGCTAAAACTACATAAATACAATTTAATAAAGCATAGGATAAAACTAATTAAATACAATTTAATAAAGCATATGATAAAACAACATAAATTCAATTTAATAAAGCATAGGATAAAACAACATAAATACAATTTAATAAAGCATAGGATAAAACCACATAAATACAATTTAATAAAGCATATGTTAAAGCAACATAAATACAATTTTATAAAGCATAGGTTAAAACAACATAAATACAATTTAATAAAGCATAGGATAAAACAACATAAATACAATTTAATAAAGCATAGGATTAAACAACATAAATACAATTTAAAAAAGCACAGGATAAAACAACATAAATAAAATTTAATAAAGCATAGGATAAAACAACATAAATACAATTTAATAAAGCATAGGATAAAACAACATAAATACAATTTAATAAAGCATAGGACAAAACAACATATATACAATTTAATACAGCATAGGATAAAACCACATAAATACAATTTAATAAAGCATAGGTTAAAACAACATAATTACAATTTAATAAAGCATAGGATAAAACAACATAAATACAATTTAATAAAGCATTGGACAAAACTACATAAATACAATTTAATAAAGCATATGTTAAAGCAACATAAATACAATTTAATAAAGCATAGGTTAAAACAACATAAATACAATTTAATAAAGCATAGGATAAAACAACATAAATGCAATTTAATAAAGCATAGGATAAAACAACATAAATACAATTTAATAATGCATAGGTTAAAACAACATAAATACAATTTAATAAAGCATAGGATAAAACAATATAAATACAATTTAATAAAGCATAGGATTAAACAACATAAATACTATTTAATAAAGCATAGAATAAAACCACATAAATACAATTTAATAAAGCATAGGATACAACAACATAAATACAATTTAATAAAGCATAGGATACAACAACATAAATACAATTTAGTAAAGCATAGGTCAAAATAACATAAATACAATTTAATAAAGCATAGGATACAACAACATAAATACAATTTAGTAAAGCATAGGTCAAAATAACATAAATACAATTTAATAAAGCATAGGATAAAACAACATAAATACAATTTAATAAAGCATAGGCTAAAACTACATAAATACAATTTAATAAAGCATAGGATAAAACAAATTAAATACAATTTAATAAAGCATAGGATAAAACAACATGAATTCAATTTAATAAAGCATAGGATAAAACAACATAAATACAATTTAATAAAGCATAGGATAAAACAACATAAGTACAATTTATAAAGCATAGGATAAAACAACATAAATACAATTTAATAAAGCATAGGATAAAACAACATAAATACAATTTAATAAAGCATAGGATAAAACAACATAAATACAATTTAATAAAGCATATGATAAAACCACATAAATACAATTTAATAAAGCATAGGTTAAAACAACATAACTACAATTTAATAAAGCTTAGGATAAAACAACATAAATACAATTTAAAAAAGCATAGGTTAAAACAACATAAATACAATTTAATAAAGCATAGGATAAAACAACATAAATACAATTTAATAAAGCATAGGATAAAACCACATAAATACAATTTAATAAAGCATAGGTTAAAACAACATAATTACAATTTAATAAAGCATAGGATACAACAACATAAATACAATTTAATAAAGCATAGGATACAACAACATAAATACAATTTTGTAAAGCATAGGTCAAAATAACATAAATACAATTTAATAAAGCATAGGATACAACAACATAAATACAATTTAGTAAAGCATAGGTCAAAATAACATAAATACAATTTAATAAAGCATAGGATAAAACAACATAAATACAATTTAATAAAGCATAGGCTAAAACTACATAAATACAATTTAATAAAGCATAGGATAAAACAAATTAAATACAATTTAATAAAGCATAGGATAAAACATCATGAATTCAATTTAATAAAGCATAGGTTAAAACAACATAATTACAATTTAATAAAGCATAGGATAAAACAACATAAATACAATTTAATAAAGCATAGGATAAAACCACATAAATACAATTTAATAAAGCATAGGATAAAACAACATAAATACAATTTAATAAAGCATAGGTTAAAACAACATAAATACAATTTATTAAAGCATAGGATAAAACAACATAAATACAATTTAATAAAGCATAGGTTAAAACAACATAAATACAATTTAATAAAGCATATGATAAAACAACATAAATACAATTTAATAAAGCATAGGATAAAAAAACATAAATAAAATTTAATAAAGCATAGGATAAAACAACATAAATACAATTTAATAAAGCATACGATAAAACAACATAAATAAAATTTAATAAAGCATAGGATACAACAACATAAATACAATTTAATAAAGCATAGGATACAACAACATAAATACAATTTAATAAAGCATAGGACAAAACAACATAAATACAATTTTGTAAAGCATAGGATAAAACAACATAAATACAATTTATAAAGCATAGGATAAAAGAACATAAATACAATTTAATAAAGCATAGGATAAAACAACATAAATACAATTTAATAAAGCATAGGATAAAACAACATAAATACAATTTAATAAAGCATAGGCTAAAACTACATAAATACAATTTAATAAAGCATAGGATAAAACTAATTAAATACAATTTAATAAAGCATATGATAAAACAACATAAATTCAATTTAATAAAGCATAGGATAAAACAACATAAATACAATTTAATAAAGCATAGGATAAAACCACATAAATACAATTTAATAAAGCATATGTTAAAGCAACATAAATACAATTTAATAAAGCATAGGTTAAAACAACATAAATACAATTTAATAAAGCATAGGATAAAACAACATAAATACAATTTAATAAAGCATAGGATTAAACAACATAAATACAATTTAAAAAAGCACAGGATAAAACAACATAAATACAATTTAATAAAGCATAGGATAAAACAACATAAATACAATTTAATAAAGCATAGGATAAAACAACATAAATACAATTTAATAAAGCATAGGACAAAACAACATATATACAATTTAATACAGCATAGGATAAAACCACATAAATACAATTTAATAAAGCATAGGTTAAAACAACATAATTACAATTTAATAAAGCATAGGATAAAACAACATAAATACAATTTAATAAAGCATAGGATAAAGCAACATAAATACAATTTAATAAAGCATAAGTTAAAACAACATAAATACAATTTTAAAAAGCATAGGATAAAACAACATATATACAATTTAATACAGCATAGGACAAAACCACATAAATACAATTTAATAAAGCATAGGATAAAACAACATAAATACAATTTAATAAAGCATAGGACAAAACCACATAAATACAATTTAATAAAGCATAGGTTAAAACAACATAAATACAATTTAATAAAGCATAGGATAAAACAACATAAATACAATTTATTAAAGCATAGGATAAAAAAACATAAATAAAATTTAATAAAGCATAGGATAAAACAACATAAATACAATTTAATAAAGCATAGGATAAAACAACATAAATAAAATTTAATAAAGCATAGGATACAACAACATAAATACAATTTAATAAAGCATAGGATACAACAACATAAATACAATTTAATAAAGCATAGGACAAAACAACATAAATACAATTTTGTAAAGCATAGGATAAAACAACATAAATACAATTTATAAAGCATAGGATAAAAGAACATAAATACAATTTAATAAAGCATAGGATAAAACAACATAAATACAATTTAATAAAGCATAGGATAAAACAACATAAATACAATTTAATAAAGCATAGGCTAAAACTACATAAATACAATTTAATAAAGCATAGGATAAAACTAATTAAATACAATTTAATAAAGCATATGATAAAACAACATAAATTCAATTTAATAAAGCATAGGATAAAACAACATAAATACAATTTAATAAAGCATAGGATAAAACCACATAAATACAATTTAATAAAGCATATGTTAAAGCAACATAAATACAATTTAATAAAGCATAGGTTAAAACAACATAAATACAATTTAATAAAGCATAGGATAAAACAACATAAATACAATTTAATAAAGCATAGGATTAAACAACATAAATACAATTTAAAAAAGCACAGGATAAAACAACATAAATACAATTTAATAAAGCATAGGATAAAACAACATAAATACAATTTAATAAAGCATAGGATAAAACAACATAAATACAATTTAATAAAGCATAGGACAAAACAACATATATACAATTTAATACAGCATAGGATAAAACCACATAAATACAATTTAATAAAGCATAGGTTAAAACAACATAATTACAATTTAATAAAGCATAGGATAAAACAACATAAATACAATTTAATAAAGCATAGGATAAAGCAACATAAATACAATTTAATAAAGCATAAGTTAAAACAACATAAATACAATTTTAAAAAGCATAGGATAAAACAACATATATACAATTTAATACAGCATAGGACAAAACCACATAAATACAATTTAATAAAGCATAGGATAAAACAACATAAATACAATTTAATAAAGCATTGGACAAAACTACATAAATACAATTTAATAAAGCATATGTTAAAGCAACATAAATACAATTTAATAAAGCATAGGTTAAAACAACATAAATACAATTTAATAAAGCATAGGATAAAACAACATAAATACAATTTAATAAAGCATAGGATAAAACAACATAAATAAAATTTAATAAAGCATAGGATAAAACAACATAAATACAATTTAATAAAGCATAGGATAAAACAACATAAATAAAATTTAATAAAGCATAGGATACAACAACATAAATACAATTTAATAAAGCATAGGATACAACAACATAAATACAATTTAATAAAGCATAGGCTAAAACTACATAAATACAATTTAATAAAGCATAGGATAAAACAAATTAAATACAATTTAATAAAGCATAGGATAAAACATCATGAATTCAATTTAATAAAGCATAGGTTAAAACAACATAATTACAATTTAATAAAGCATAGGATAAAACAACATAAATACAATTTAATAAAGCATAGGATAAAACCACATAAATACAATTTAATAAAGCATAGGTTAAAACAACATAATTACAATTTAATAAAGCATAGGATAAAACAACATAAATACAATTTAATAAAGCATAGGATAAAACAACATAAATACAATTTAATAAAGCATAGGATAAAACAACATAAATAAAATTTAATAAAGCATAGGATACAACAACATAAATACAATTTAATAAAGCATAGGATACAACAACATAAATACAATTTAGTAAAGCATAGGTCTAAATAACATAAATAAAATTTAATAAAGCATAGGATAAAACAACATAAATAAAATTTAATAAAGCATAGCATAAAACAACATAAATACAATTTAATAAAGCATAGGATAAAACAACATAAATAAAATTTAATAAAGCATAGGATAAAACAACATAAATACAATTTAATAAAGCATAGGATAAAACAACATAAATACAATTTAATAAAGCATAGGATAAAACAACATAAATACAATTTAATAAAGCATAGGCTAAAACTACATAAATACAATTTAATAAAGCATAGGATAAAACATCATGAATTCAATTTAATAAAGCATAGGTTAAAACAACATAATTACAATTTAATAAAGCATAGGATAAAACAACATAAATACAATTTAATAAAGCATAGGATAAAACCACATAAATACAATTTAATAAAGCATAGGTTAAAACAACATAATTACAATTTAATAAAGCATAGGATAAAACAACATAAATACAATTTAATAAAGCATAGGATAAAACAACATAAATACAATTTAATAAAGCATAAGTTAAAACAACATAAATACAATTTTAAAAAGCATAGGATAAAACAACATAAATACAATTTATAAAGCATAGGATAAAACAACATAAATACAATTTAATAAAGCATAGGATAAAACAACATAAATACAATTTAATAAAGCATAGGATAAAACAACATAAATACAATTTAATAAAGCATAGGATAAAACCACATAAATACAATTTAATAAAGCATAGGTTAAAACAACATAATTACAATTTAATAAAGCATAGGATAAAACAACGTAAATACAATTTAAAAAAGCATAGGTTAAAACAACATAAATACAATTTAATAAAGCATAGGATAAAACAACATAAATACAATTTAATAAAGCATAGGATAAAACCACATAAATACAATTTAATAAAGCATAGGTTAAAACAACATAATTACAATTTAATAAAGCATAGGATACAACAACATAAATACATTTTAATAAAGCATAGGATACAACAACATAAATACAATTTAGTAAAGCATAGGTCAAAATAACATAAATACAATTTAATAAAGCATAGGATACAACAACATAAATACAATTTAGTAAAGCAGAGGTCAAAATAACATAAATACAATTTAATAAAGCATAGGATAAAACAACATAAATACAATTTAATAAAGCATAGGCTAAAACTACATAAATACAATTTAATAAAGCATAGGATAAAACAAATTAAATACAATTTAATAAAGCATAGGATAAAACATCAAGAATTCAATTTAATAAAGCATAGGTTAAAACAACATAATTACAATTTAATAAAGCATAGGATAAAACAACATAAATACAATTTAATAAAGCATAGGATAAAACCACATAAATACAATTTAATAAAGCATAGGATAAAACAACATAAATACAATTTAATAAAGCATAGGTTAAAACAACATAAATACAATTTAATAAAGCATAGGATAAAACAACATAAATACAATTTAATAAAGCATAGGTTAAAACAACATAAATAAAATTTAATAAAGCATAGGATAAAACAACATAAATACAATTTAATAAAGCATAGGATAAAACAACATAAATAAAATTTAATAAAGCATAGGATACAACAACATAAATACAATTTAATAAAGCATAGGATACAACAACATAAATACAATTTAGTAAAGCATAGGTCAAAATAACATAAATAAAATTTAATAAAGCATAGGATAAAACAACATAAATAAAATTTAATAAAGCATAGCATAAAACAACATAAATACAATTTAATAAAGCATAGGATAAAACAACATAAATAAAATTTAATAAAGCATAGGATAAAACAACATAAATACAATTTAATAAAGCATAGGATAAAACAACATAAATACAATTTAATAAAGCATAGGCTAAAACTACATAAATACAATTTAATAAAGCATAGGATAAAACCACATAAATACAATTTAATAAAGCATAGGATAAAACATCATGAATTCAATTTAATAAAGCATAGGTTAAAACAACATAATTACAATTTAATAAAGCATAGGATAAAACAACATAAATACAATTTAATAAAGCATAGGATAAAACCACATAAATACAATTTAATAAAGCATAGGTTAAAACAACATAATTACAATTTAATAAAGCATAGGATAAAACAACATAAATACAATTTAATAAAGCATAGGATAAAACAACATAAATACAATTTAATAAAGCATAAGTTAAAACAACATAAATACAATTTTAAAAAGCATAGGATAAAACAACATATATACAATTTAATACAGCATAGGACAAAACCACATAAATACAATTTAATAAAGCATAGGATAAAACAACATAAATACAATTTAATAAAGCATAGGACAAAACAACATAAATACAATTTAATAAAGCATATGTTAAAGCAACATAAATACAATTTAATAAAGCATAGGTTAAAACAACATAAATACAATTTAATAAAGCATAGGATAAAACAACATAAATACAATTTAATAAAGCATAGGATAAAACAACATAAATACAATTTAATAAAGCATAGGATAAAACCACATAAATACAATTTAATAAAGCATAGGTTAAAACAACATAATTACAATTTAATAAAGCATAGGATAAAACAACGTAAATACAATTTAAAAAAGCATAGGTTAAAACAACATAAATACAATTTAATAAAGCATAGGATAAAACAACATAAATACAATTTAATAAAGCATAGGATAAAACCACATAAATACAATTTAATAAAGCATAGGTTAAAACAACATAATTACAATTTAATAAAGCATAGGATACAACAACATAAATACATTTTAATAAAGCATAGGATACAACAACATAAATACAATTTAGTAAAGCATAGGTCAAAATAACATAAATACAATTTAATAAAGCATAGGATACAACAACATAAATACAATTTAGTAAAGCATAGGTCAAAATAACATAAATACAATTTAATAAAGCATAGGATAAAACAACATAAATACAATTTAATAAAGCATAGGCTAAAACTACATAAATACAATTTAATAAAGCATAGGATAAAACAAATTAAATACAATTTAATAAAGCATAGGATAAAACATCATGAATTCAATTTAATAAAGCATAGGTTAAAACAACATAATTACAATTTAATAAAGCATAGGATAAAACAACATAAATACAATTTAATAAAGCATAGGATAAAACCACATAAATACAATTTAATAAAGCATAGGATAAAACAACATAAATACAATTTAATAAAGCATAGGTTAAAACAACATAAATACAATTTAATAAAGCATAGGATAAAACAACATAAATACAATTTAATAAAGCATAGGTTAAAACAACATAAATACAATTTAATAAAGCATAGGATAAAACAACATAAATACAATTTAATAAAGCATAGGATAAAACAACATAAATAAAATTTAATAAAGCATAGGATAAAACAACATAAATACAATTTAATAAAGCATAGGATAAAACAACATAAATAAAATTTAATAAAGCATAGGATACAACAACATAAATACAATTTAATAAAGCATAGGATACAACAACATAAATACAATTTAGTAAAGCATAGGTCAAAATAACATAAATAAAATTTAATAAAGCATAGGATAAAACAACATAAATAAAATTTAATAAAGCATAGCATAAAACAACATAAATACAATTTAATAAAGCATAGGATAAAACAACATAAATACAATTTAATACAGCATAGGACAAAACCACATAAATACAATTTAATAAAGCATAGGATAAAACAACATAAATACAATTTAATAAAGCATAGGACAAAACAACATAAATACAATTTAATAAAGCATATGTTAAAGCAACATAAATACAATTTAATAAAGCATAGGTTAAAACAACATAAATACAATTTAATAAAGCATAGGATAAAACAACATAAATACAATTTAATAAAGCATAGGATAAAACAACATAAATACAATTTAATAAAGCATAGGATAAAACAACATAAATACAATTTATAAAGCATAGGATAAAACAACATAAATACAATTTAATAAAGCATAGGATAAAACAACATAAATACAATTTAATAAAGCATAGGATAAAACAACATAAATACAATTTAATAAAGCATAGGATTAAACAACATAAATACTATTTAATAAAGCATAGGATAAAACCACATAAATACAATTTAATAAAGCACAGGATAAAACAACATAAATACAATTTAATAAAGCATAGGATACAACAACATAAATACAATTTAGTAAAGCATAGGTCAAAATAACATAAATACAATTTAATAAAGCATAGGATAAAACAACATAAATACAATTTAACAAAGCATAGGATAAAACAACATAAATAAAATTTAATAAAGCACAGGATAAAACAACATAAATTCAATTTAATAAAGCATAGGATAAAACAACATAAATACAATTTAATAAAGCATAGGATAAAACAACATGAATACAATTTAATAAAGCATAGGATAAAACAACATAAATTCAATTTAATAAAGCATAGGATAAAACAACATGAATACAATTTAATAAAGCATAGTTTAAAACAACATCAATACAATTTAATAAAGCATAGGACAAAACAACATAAATACAATTTAATAAAGCATAGGTTAAAACAAAATAAATACAAGTTAATAAAGCATAGGATAAAACAACATAAATTCAATTTAATAAAGCATAGGATAAAACAACATGAATACAATTTAATAAAGCATAGGATAAAACAACATAAATACAATTTAATAAAGCATAGGTTAAAACAACATAAATACAATTTAATAAAGCATAGGATAAAACAACATATATTCAATTTAATAAAGCATAGGATAAAACAACATAAATACAATTTAAAAAAGCACAGGATAAAACAACATAAATAAAATTTAATAAAGCATAGGATAAAACAACATAAATAAAATTTAATAAAGCATAGCATAAAACAACATAAATACAATTTAATAAAGCATAGGATAAAACAACATAAATAAAATGTAATAAAGCATAGGATAAAACAACATAAATACAATTTAATAAAGCATAGGATAAAACAACATAAATACAATTTAATAAAGCATAGGTTAAAACAACATAAATACAATTTAATAAAGCATAGGATAAAACAACATAAATACAATTTAATAAAGCATAGGATAAAACAACATAAATTCAATTTAATAAAGCATAGGATAAAACAACATAAATACAATTTAAAAAAGCACAGGATAAAACAACATAAATAAAATTTAATAAAGCATAGGATAAAACAACATAAATACAATTTAATAAAGCATAGGATAAAACAACATAAATAAAATTTAATAAAGCATAGGATAAAACAACATAAATTCAATTTAATAAAGCATAGGATAAAACAACATAAATACAATTTAAAAAAGCACAGGATAAAACAACATAAATAAAATTTAATAAAGCATAGGATAAAACAACATAAATAAAATTTAATAAAGCATAGGATAAAACAACATAAATAAAATTTAATAAAGCATAGCATAAAACAACATAAATACAATTTAATAAAGCATAGGATAAAACAACATAAATAAAATGTAATAAAGCATAGGATAAAACAACATAAATACAATTTAATAAAGCATAGGATAAAACAACATAAATACAATTTAATAAAGCATAGGTTAAAACAACATAAATACAATTTAATAAAGCATAGGATAAAACAACATAAATACAATTTAATAAAGCATAGGATAAAACAACATAAATAAAATTTAATAAAGCATAGGATAAAACAACATAAATACAATTTAATAAAGCATAGGATAAAACAACATAAATAAAATTTAATAAAGCATAGGATAAAACAACATAAATAAAATTTAATAAAGCATAGGATAAAACAACATAAATACAATTTAATAAAGCATAGGATAAAACAACATAAATATAATTTAGTAAAGCATAGGTTAAAACAACATAAATACAATTTATTAAAGCATAGGATAAAACAACATAAATACAATTTAATAAAGCATAGGATAAAACAACATAAATACAATTTAATAAAGCATAGGATAAAACAACATAAATAAAATTCAGTAAAGCATAGGTTAAAACAACATAAATACAATTTAATAAAGCATAGGATAAAACAACATGAATTCAATTTAATAAAGCATAGGATAAAACAACATAAATACAATTTAATAAAGCATAGGATAAAACAATATAAATACAATTTATTAAAGCATAAGATAAAACAACATGAATACAATTTAATAAAGCATAGGTTAAATCAACATAAATACTATTTAATAAAGCATAGGATAAAACAACATAAATACAATTTAAAAAAGCATAGGTTAAAACAACATAAATACAATTTAATAAAGCATAGGATAAAACAACATAAATACAATTTAATAAAGCATAGGACAAAACCACATAAATACAATTTAATAAAGCATAGGTTAAAACAACATAATTACAATTTAATAAAGCATAGGATAAAACAACATAAATACAATTTAATAAAGCATAGGATAAAACCACATAAATACAATTTAATAAAGCATAGGTTAAAACAACATAATTACAATTTAATAAAGCATAGGATAAAACAACATAAATACAATTTAATAAAGCATAGGATAAAACAACATAAATACAATTTAATAAAGCATAAGTTAAAACAACATAAATGCAATTTTAAAAAGCATAGGATAAAACAACATAAATAAAATTCAGTAAAGCATAGGTTAAAACAACATAAATACAATTTAATAAAGCATAGGACAAAACAACATAAATACAATTTAATAAAGCATATGTTAAAGCAACATAAATACAATTTAATAAAGCATAGGTTAAAACAACATAAATACAATTTAATAAAGCATAGGATAAAACAACATAAATACAATTTATTAAAGCATAGGATAAAACAACATAAATACAATTTATAAAGCATAGGATAAAACAACATAAATACAATTTAATAAAGCATAGGATAAAACAACATAAATACAATTTAATAAAGCATAGGATAAAACAACATAAATTCAATTTAATAAAGCATAGGATAAAACAACATGAATACAATTTAATAAAGCATAGGATAAAACAACATAAATACAATTTAATAAAGCATAGGTTAAAACAACATAAATACAATTTAATAAAGCATAGGACAAAACAACATAAATACAATTTAATAAAGCATAGGTTAAAACAACATAAATACAAGTTAATAAAGCATAGGATAAAACAACATAAATACAATTTAATAAAGCATAGGATAAAACAACATAAATTCAATTTAATAAAGCATAGGATAAAACAACATGAATACAATTTAATAAAGCATAGGATAAAACAACATAAATACAATTTAGTAAAGCATAGGTTAAAACAACATAAATACAATTTAATAAAGCATAGGATAAAACAACATAAATTCAGTTTAATAAAGCATAGGATAAAACAACATAAATACAATTTAAAAAAGCACAGGATAAAACAACATAAATAAAATTTAAAAAAGCACAGGATAAAACAACATAAATAAAATTTAATAAAGCATAGGATAAAACAACATAAATAAAATTTAATAAAGCATAGGATAAAACAACATTAATACAATTTAATAAAGCATAGGATAAAACAACATAAATAAAATTTAATAAAGCATAGGATAAAACAACATAAATACAATTTAATAAAGCATAGGATAAAACAACATAAATACAATTTAATAAAGCATAGGTTAAAACAACATAAATACAATTTAATAAAGCATAGGATAAAACAACATAAATACAATTTAATAAAGCATAGGATAAAACAACATAAATAAAATTTAATAAAGCATAGGATAAAACAACATAAATAAAATTTAAAAAAGCATAGGATAAAACAACATAAATACAATTTAATAAAGCATAGGATAAAACAACATAAATACAATTTAATAAAGCATAGGATAAAACAACATAAATATAATTTAGTAAAGCATAGGTTAAAACAGCATAAATACAATTTAATAAAGCATAGGATAACACAACATAAATACAATTTAATAAAGCATAGGATAAAACAACATAAATACAATTTAATAAAGCATAGGATAAAAAAACATAAATAAAATTCAGTAAAGCATAGGTTAAAACAGCATAAATACAATTTAATAAAGCATAGGATAAAACAACATAAATACAATTTAATAAAGCATAGGACAAAACAACATAAATACAATTTAATAAAGCATAGGTTAAAACAACATAAATACAATTTAATAAAGCATAGGATAAAACAACATAAATAAAATTTAATAAAGCATAGGATAAAACAACATAAATACAATTTAATAAAGCATAGGATAAAACAACATAAATAAAATTTAATAAAGCATAGGTTAAAACAACATAATTACAATTTAATAAAGCATAGGATAAAACCACAGAAATACAATTTAATAAAGCATAGGATAAAACAACATAAATACAATTTAATAAAGCATAGGACAAAACAACATAAATACAATTTAATAAAGCATAGGATAAAACAACATAAATACAATTTAATGAATCATAGGATAAACAACATAAATACAATTTAATAAAGCATAGGTTAAAACAACATAATTACAATTTAATAAAGCATAGGATAAAACAACATAAATACAATTTAATAAAGCATAGGTTAAAACAACACAAATACAATTTAATAAAGCATAGGACAAAACAACATAAATACAATTTAATAAAGCATAGGTTAAAACAACATAATTACAATTTAATAAAGCATAGGATAAAACAACATAAATACAATTTAATAAAGCATAGGATAAAACAACATAAATACAATTTAATAAAGCATAAGTTAAAACAACATAAATACAATTTTAAAAAGCATAGGATAAAACAACATATATACAATTTAATACAGCATAGGACAAAACAACATAAATACAATTTAATAAAGCATAGTTTAAAACAACATAAATACAATTTAATAAAGCATAGGATAAAACCACAGAAATACAATTTAATAAAGCATAGGATAAAACAACATAAATACAATTTAATAAAGCATAGGTTAAAACAACATCAATACAATTCAATAAAGCATAGGACAAAACAACATAAATACAATTTAATAAAGCATAGGTTAAAACAACATAAATACAAGTTAATAAAGCATAGGATAAAACAACATAAATTCAATTTAATAAAGCATAGGATAAAACAACATGAATACAATTTAATAAAGCATAGGATAAAACAACATAAATACAATTTAATAAAGCATAGGTTAAAACAACATAAATACAATTTAAAAAAGCACAGGATAAAACAACATAAATAAAATTTAAAAAAGCACAGGATAAAACAACATAAATAAAATTTAATAAAGCATAGGATAAAACAACATAAATACAATTTAATAAAGCATAGGATAAAACAACATAAATACAATTTAATAAAGCATAGGTTAAAACAACATAAATACAATTTAATAAAGCATAGGATAAAACAACATAAATACAATTTAATAAAGCATAGGATAAAACAACATAAATAAAATTTAATAAAGCATAGGATAAAACAACATAAATACAATTTAATAAAGCATAGGATAAAACAACATAAATAAAATTTAATAAAGCATAGGATAAAACAACATAAATACAATTTAATAAAGCATAGGATAAAACAACATAAATACAATTTAATAAAGCATAGGATAAAACAACATAAATATAATTTAGTAAAGCATAAGTTAAAACAGCATAAATACAATTTAATAAAGCATAGGATAACACAACATAAATACAATTTAATAAAGCATAGGATAAAACAACATAAATACAATTTAATAAAGCATAGGATAAAACAACATAAATAAAATTCAGTAAAGCATAGGTTAAAACAACATAAATACAATTTAATAAAGCATAGGACAAAACAACATAAATACAATTTAATAAAGCATAGTTTAAAACAACATAAATACAATTTAATAAAGCATAGGATAAAACCACAGAAATACAATTTAATAAAGCATAGGATAAAACAACATAAATACAATTTAATAAAGCATAGGACAAAACAACATAAATACAATTTAATAAAGCATAGGATAAAACAACATAAATACAATTTAACGAATCATAGGATAAACAACATAAATACAATTTAATAAAGCATAGGTTAAAACAACATAATTACAATTTAATAAAGCATAGGATAAAACCACAGAAATACAATTTAATAAAGCATAGGATAAAACAACATAAATACAATTTAATAAAGCATAGGACAAAACAACATAAATACAATTTAATAAAGCATAGGATAAAACAACATAAATACAATTTAATGAATCATAGGATAAACAACATAAATACAATTTAATAAAGCATAGGTTAAAACAACATAATTACAATTTAATAAAGCATAGGATAAAACAACATAAATACAATTTAATAAAGCATAGGTTAAAACAACACAAATACAATTTAATAAAGCATAGGACAAAACAACATAAATACAATTTAATAAAGCATAGGTTAAAACAACATAAATACAAGTTAATAAAGCATAGGATAAAACAACATAAATACAATTTAATAAAGCATAGGACAAAACCACATAAATACAATTTAATAAAGCATAGGTTAAAACAACATAATTACAAGTTAATAAAGCATAGGATAAAACAACATAAATTCAATTTAATAAAGCATAGGATAAAACAACATGAATACAATTTAATAAAGCATAGGATAAAACAACATAAATACAATTTAATAAAGCATAGGTTAAAACAACATAAATACAATTTAAAAAAGCACAGGATAAAACAACATAAATAAAATTTAAAAAAGCACAGGATAAAACAACATAAATAAAATTTAATAAAGCATAGGATAAAACAACATAAATAAAATTTAATAAAGCATAGGATAAAACAACATTAATACAATTTAATAAAGCACAGGATAAAACAACATAAATAAAATTTAATAAAGCATAGGATAAAACAACATAAATACAATTTAATAAAGCATAGGATAAAACAACATAAATACAATTTAATAAAGCATAGGTTAAAACAACATAAATACAATTTAATAAAGCATAGGATAAAACAACATAAATACAATTTAATAAAGCATAGGATAAAACAACATAAATAAAATTTAATAAAGCATAGGATAAAACAACATAAATACAATTTAATAAAGCATAGGATAAAACAACATAAATAAAATTTAATAAAGCATAGGATAAAACAACATAAATACAATTTAATAAAGCATAGGATAAAACAACATAAATACAATTTAATAAAGCATAGGATAAAACAACATAAATATAATTTAGTAAAGCATAAGTTAAAACAGCATAAATACAATTTAATAAAGCATAGGATAACACAACATAAATACAATTTAATAAAGCATAGGATAAAACAACATAAATACAATTTAATAAAGCATAGGATAAAACAACATAAATAAAATTCAGTAAAGCATAGGTTAAAACAACATAAATACAATTTAATAAAGCATAGGACAAAACAACATAAATACAATTTAATAAAGCATAGTTTAAAACAACATAAATACAATTTAATAAAGCATAGGATAAAACCACAGAAATACAATTTAATAAAGCATAGGATAAAACAACATAAATACAATTTAATAAAGCATAGGACAAAACAACATAAATACAATTTAATAAAGCATAGGATAAAACAACATAAATACAATTTAATGAATCATAGGATAAACAACATAAATACAATTTAATAAAGCATAGGTTAAAACAACATAATTACAATTTAATAAAGCATAGGATAAAACCACAGAAATACAATTTAATAAAGCATAGGATAAAACAACATAAATACAATTTAATAAAGCATAGGACAAAACAACATAAATACAATTTAATAAAGCATAGGATAAAACAACATAAATACAATTTAATGAATCATAGGATAAACAACATAAATACAATTTAATAAAGCATAGGTTAAAACAACATAATTACAATTTAATAAAGCATAGGATAAAACAACATAAATACAATTTAATAAAGCATAGGTTAAAACAACACAAATACAATTTAATAAAGCATAGGACAAAACAACATAAATACAATTTAATAAAGCATAGGTTAAAACAACATAAATACAAGTTAATAAAGCATAGGATAAAACAACATAAATACAATTTAATAAAGCATAGGACAAAACCACATAAATACAATTTAATAAAGCATAGGTTAAAACAACATAATTACAATTTAATAAAGCATAGGATAAAACAACATAAATACAATTTAATAAAGCATAGGATAAAACAACATAAATACAATTTATAAAGCATAGGATAAAACAACATAAATACAATTTAATAAAGCATAGGATAAAACAACATAAATACAATTTAATAAAGCATAGGTTAAAACAACATTAATACAAGTTAATAAAGCATAGGATAAAACAACATAAATTCAATTTAATAAAGCATAGGATAAAACAACATGAATACAATTTAATAAAGCATAGGATAAAACAACATAAATACAATTTAATAAAGCATAGGTTAAAACAACATAAATACAATTTAATAAAGCATAGGATAAAACAACATAAATTCAGTTTAATAAAGCACAGGATAAAACAACATAAATAAAATTTAAAAAAGCACAGGATAAAACAACATAAATAAAATTTAATAAAGCATAGGATAAAACAACATAAATAAAATTTAATAAACATAGGATAAAACAACATTAATACAATTTAATAAAGCACAGGATAAAACAACATAAATAAAATTTAATAAAGCATAGGATAAAACAACATAAATACAATTTAATAAAGCATAGGATAAAACAACATAAATACAATTTAATAAAGCATAGGTTAAAACAACATAAATACAATTTAATAAAGCATAGGATAAAACAACATAAATACAATTTAATAAAGCATAGGATAAAACAACATAAATAAAATTTAATAAAGCATAGGATAAAACAACATAAATACAATTTAATAAAGCATAGGATAAAACAACATAAATAAAATTTAATAAAGCATAGGATAAAACAACATAAATACAATTTAATAAAGCATAGGATAAAACAACATAAATACAATTTAATAAAGCATAGGATAAAACAACATAAATATAATTTAGTAAAGCATAGGTTAAAACAGCATAAATACAATTTAATAAAGCATAGGATAACACAACATAAATACAATTTAATAAAGCATAGGATAAAACAACATAAATACAATTTAATAAAGCATAGGATAAAACAACATAAATAAAATTTATAAAGCATAGGATAAAACAACATAAATACAATTTAATAAAGCATAGGATAAAACAACATAAATACAATTTAATAAAGCATAGGTTAAAACAACATAAATACAATTTAATAAAGCATAGGATAAAACAACATAAATACAATTTAATAAAGCATAGGATAAAACAACATAAATACAATTTATTAAAGCATAGGATAAAACAACATAAATACAATTTAATAAAGCATAGGATAAAACAACATAAATAAAATTCAGTAAAGCATAGGTTAAAACAACATAAATACAATTTAATAAAGCATAGGACAAAACAACATAAATAAAATTTAATAAAGCATATGTTAAAGCAACATAAATACAATTTAATAAAGCATAGGTTAAAACATCATAAATACAATTTAATAAAGCATAGGATAAAACAACATAAATACAATTTAATAAAGCATAGGATAAAACAACATAAATACAATTTAATAAAGCATAGGTTAAAACAACATAAATACAATTTAATAAAGCATAGGACAAAACAACATAAATACAATTTAATAAAGCATAGGTTAAAACAACATAAATACAAGTTAATAAAGCATAGGATAAAACAACATAAATACAATTTAATAAAGCATAGGATAAAACAACATAAATTCAATTTAATAAAGCATAGGATAAAACAACATGAATACAATTTAATAAAGCATAGGATAAAACAACATAAATACAATTTAATAAAGCATAGGTTAAAACAACATCAATACAATTTAATAAAGCATAGGACAAAACAACATAAATACAATTTAATAAAGCATAGGTTAAAACAACATAAATACAAGTTAATAAAGCATAGGATAAAACAACATAAATTCAATTTAATAAAGCTTAGGATAAAACAACATGAATACAATTTAATAAAGCATAGGAT
Source organism: Phyllobates terribilis (assembly GCF_046119375.1). Lineage (NCBI taxonomy): Eukaryota > Metazoa > Chordata > Amphibia > Anura > Dendrobatidae > Phyllobates > Phyllobates terribilis. Next base: position 4,764,707 of record NW_027362778.1, read on the forward strand.
AAAACAACATAAATACAATTTAATAAAGCATAGGTTAAAACAACATAAATACAATTTAATAAAGCATAGGATAAAACAACATAAATTCAGTTTAATAAAGCATAGGATAAAACAACATAAATACAATTTAAAAAAGCACAGGATAAAACAACATAAATAAAATTTAAAAAAGCACAGGATAAAACAACATAAATAAAATTTAATAAAGCATAGGATAAAACAACATAAATAAAATTTAATAAATCATAGGATAAAACAACATTAATACAATTTAATAAAGCATAGGATAAAACAACATAAATAAAATTTAATAAAGCATAGGATAAAACAACATAAATACAATTTAATAAAGCATAGGATAAAACAACATAAATATAATTTAATAAAGCATAGGTTAAAACAACATAAATACAATTTAATAAAGCATAGGATAAAACAACATAAATACAATTTAATAAAGCATAGGATAAAACAACATAAATAAAATTTAATAAAGCATAGGATAAAACAACATAAATACAATTTAATAAAGCATAGGATAAAACAACATAAATAAAATTTAATAAAGCATAGGATAAAACAACATAAATACAATTTAATAAAGCATAGGATAAAACAACATAAATACAATTTAATAAAGCATAGGATAAAACAACATAAATTCAATTTAATAAAGCATAGGATAAAACAACATGAATACAATTTAATAAAGCATAGGATAAAACAACATAAATATAATTTAGTAAAGCATAGGTTAAAACAACATAAATACAATTTATTAAAGCATAGGATAAAACAACATAAATACAATTTAATAAAGCATAGGATAAAACAACATAAATACAATTTAATAAAGCATAGGATAAAACAACATAAATAAAATTCAGTAAAGCATAGGTTAAAACAACATAAATACAATTTAATAAAGCATAGGACAAAACAACATAAATAAAATTTAATAAAGCATATGTTAAAGCAACATAAATACAATTTAATAAAGCATAGGTTAAAACAACATAAATACAATTTAATAAAGCATAGGATAAAACAACATAAATACAATTTAATAAAGCATAGGATAAAACAACATAAATAAAATTCAGTAAAGCATAGGTTAAAACAACATAAATACAATTTAATAAAGCATAGGACAAAACAACATAAATAAAATTTAATAAAGCATATGTTAAAGCAACATAAATACAATTTAATAAAGCATAGGTTAAAACAACATAAATACAATTTAATAAAGCATAGGCTAAAACAACATAAATACATCTTAATAAAGCATAGGTTAAAACAACATAAATACAATTTAATAAAGCATAGGATAAAACAACATATATACAATTTAATAAAGCATGGGATAAAACAACATTAATAAAATTTAATAAAGCATAGGTTAAAACAACATAAATACAATTTAATAAAGCATAAGATAAAACAACATAAATACAATTTAATAAAGCATAGGATAAAACAACATAAATACTTTTTAATAAAGCATAGGATAAAACCACATAAATACAATTTAATAAAGCACAGGATAAAACAACATAAATACAATTTAATAAAGCACAGGATAAAACAACATAAATAAAATTTAATAAAGCATAGGATAAGACAACATAAATACAATTTAATAAAGCATACGTTAAAACAACATAAATACAATTAAATAAAGCATAGGATAAAACAACATAAATACAATTTAATAAAGCATAGGACAAAACAACATAAATACAATTTAATAAAGCATAGGATAAAACAACATAAATACAATTTAATGAATCATAGGATAAACAACATAAATACAATTTAATAAAGCATAGGTTAAAACAACATAATTACAATTTAATAAAGCATAGGATAAAACAACATAAATACAATTTAATAAAGCATAGGTTAAAACAACACAAATACAATTTAATAAAGCATAGGACAAAACAACATAAATACAATTTAATAAAGCATAGGTTAAAACAACATAAATACAAGTTAATAAAGCATAGGATAAAACAACATAAATACAATTTAATAAAGCATAGGACAAAACAACATAAATACAATTTAATAAAGCATAGGTTAAAACAACATAAATACAATTTAATAAAGCATAGGATAAAACAACATAAATTCAGTTTAATAAAGCATAGGATAAAACAACATAAATACAATTTAAAAAAGCACAGGATAAAACAACATAAATAAAATTTAAAAAAGCACAGGATAAAACAACATAAATAAAATTTAATAAAGCATAGGATAAAACAACATAAATAAAATTTAATAAACATAGGATAAAACAACATTAATACAATTTAATAAAGCACAGGATAAAACAACATAAATAAAATTTAATAAAGCATAGGATAAAACAACATAAATACAATTTAATAAAGCATATAATAAAACAACATAAATACAATTTAATAAAGCATAGGTTAAAACAACATAAATACAATTTAATAAAGCATAGGATAAAACAACATAAATACAATTTAATAAAGCATAGGATAAAACAACATAAATAAAATTTAATAAAGCATAGGATAAAACAACATAAATACAATTTAATAAAGCATAGGATAAAACAACATAAATAAAATTTAATAAAGCATAGGATAAAACAACATAAATACAATTTAATAAAGCATAGGATAAAACAACATAAATACAATTTAATAAAGCATAGGATAAAACAACATAAATATAATTTAGTAAAGCATAGGTTAAAACAGCATAAATACAATTTAATAAAGCATAGGATAACACAACATAAATACAATTTAATAAAGCATAGGATAAAACAACATAAATACAATTTAATAAAGCATAGGATAAAACAACATAAATAAAATTTATAAAGCATAGGATAAAACAACATAAATACAATTTAATAAAGCATAGGATAAAACAACATAAATACAATTTAATAAAGCATAGGTTAAAACAACATAAATACAATTTAATAAAGCATAGGATAAAACAACATAAATACAATTTAATAAAGCATAGGATAAAACAACATAAATACAATTTATTAAAGCATAGGATAAAACAACATAAATACAATTTAATAAAGCATAGGATAAAACAACATAAATAAAATTCAGTAAAGCATAGGTTAAAACAACATAAATACAATTTAATAAAGCATAGGACAAAACAACATAAATAAAATTTAATAAAGCATATGTTAAAGCAACATAAATACAATTTAATAAAGCATAGGTTAAAACATCATAAATACAATTTAATAAAGCATAGGATAAAACAACATAAATACAATTTAATAAAGCATAGGATAAAACAACATAAATACAATTTAATAAAGCATAGGTTAAAACAACATAAATACAATTTAATAAAGCATAGGACAAAACAACATAAATACAATTTAATAAAGCATAGGTTAAAACAACATAAATACAAGTTAATAAAGCATAGGATAAAACAACATAAATACAATTTAATAAAGCATAGGATAAAACAACATAAATTCAATTTAATAAAGCATAGGATAAAACAACATGAATACAATTTAATAAAGCATAGGATAAAACAACATAAATACAATTTAATAAAGCATAGGTTAAAACAACATCAATACAATTTAATAAAGCATAGGACAAAACAACATAAATACAATTTAATAAAGCATAGGTTAAAACAACATAAATACAAGTTAATAAAGCATAGGATAAAACAACATAAATTCAATTTAATAAAGCATAGGATAAAACAACATGAATACAATTTAATAAAGCATAGGATAAAACAACATAAATACAATTTAATAAAGCATAGGACAAAACAACATAAATACAATTTAATAAAGCATAGGTTAAAACAACATAAATACAATTTAATAAAGCATAGGATAAAACAACATAAATTCAGTTTAATAAAGCATAGGATAAAACAACATAAATACAATTTAAAAAAGCACAGGATAAAACAACATAAATAAAATTTAAAAAAGCACAGGATAAAACAACATAAATACAATTTAATAAAGCATAGGACAAAACAACATAAATACAATTTAATAAAGCATAGGTTAAAACAACATAAATACAATTTAATAAAGCATAGGATAAAACAACATAAATTCAGTTTAATAAAGCATAGGATAAAACAACATAAATACAATTTAAAAAAGCACAGGATAAAACAACATAAATAAAATTTAAAAAAGCACAGGATAAAACAACATAAATAAAATTTAATAAAGCATAGGATAAAACAACATAAATAAAATTTAATAAACATAGGATAAAACAACATTAATACAATTTAATAAAGCACAGGATAAAACAACATAAATAAAATTTAATAAAGCATAGGATAAAACAACATAAATACAATTTAATAAAGCATATAATAAAACAACATAAATACAATTTAATAAAGCATAGGATAAAACAACATAAATACAATTTAATAAAGCATAGGATAAAACAACATAAATAAAATTTAATAAAGCATAGGATAAAACAACATAAATACAATTTAATAAAGCATAGGATAAAACAACATAAATACAATTTAATAAAGCATAGGATAAAACAACATAAATATAATTTAGTAAAGCATAGGTTAAAACAGCATAAATACAATTTAATAAAGCATAGGATAACACAACATAAATACAATTTAATAAAGCATAGGATAAAACAACATAAATACAATTTAATAAAGCATAGGATAAAACAACATAAATAAAATTTATAAAGCATAGGATAAAACAACATAAATACAATTTAATAAAGCATAGGATAAAACAACATAAATACAATTTAATAAAGCATAGGTTAAAACAACATAAATACAATTTAATAAAGCATAGGATAAAACAACATAAATACAATTTAATAAAGCATAGGATAAAACAACATAAATACAATTTATTAAAGCATAGGATAAAACAACATAAATACAATTTAATAAAGCATAGGATAAAACAACATAAATAAAATTCAGTAAAGCATAGGTTAAAACAACATAAATACAATTTAATAAAGCATAGGACAAAACAACATAAATAAAATTTAATAAAGCATATGTTAAAGCAACATAAATACAATTTAATAAAGCATAGGTTAAAACATCATAAATACAATTTAATAAAGCATAGGATAAAACAACATAAATACAATTTAATAAAGCATAGGATAAAACAACATAAATACAATTTAATAAAGCATAGGTTAAAACAACATAAATACAATTTAATAAAGCATAGGACAAAACAACATAAATACAATTTAATAAAGCATAGGTTAAAACAACATAAATACAAGTTAATAAAGCATAGGATAAAACAACATAAATACAATTTAATAAAGCATAGGATAAAACAACATAAATTCAATTTAATAAAGCATAGGATAAAACAACATGAATACAATTTAATAAAGCATAGGATAAAACAACATAAATACAATTTAATAAAGCATAGGTTAAAACAACATCAATACAATTTAATAAAGCATAGGACAAAACAACATAAATACAATTTAATAAAGCATAGGTTAAAACAACATAAATACAAGTTAATAAAGCATAGGATAAAACAACATAAATTCAATTTAATAAAGCATAGGATAAAACAACATGAATACAATTTAATAAAGCATAGGATAAAACAACATAAATACAATTTAATAAAGCATAGGTTAAAACAACATAAATACAATTTAATAAAGCATAGGATAAAACAACATAAATTCAGTTTAATAAAGCATAGGATAAAACAACATAAATACAATTTAAAAAAGCACAGGATAAAACAACATAAATAAAATTTAAAAAAGCACAGGATAAAACAACATAAATAAAATTTAATAAAGCATAGGATAAAACAACATAAATAAAATTTAATAAAGCATAGGATAAAACAACATTAATACAATTTAATAAAGCATAGGATAAAACAACATAAATAAAATTTAATAAAGCATAGGATAAAACAACATAAATACAATTTAATAAAGCATAGGATAAAACAACATAAATATAATTTAATAAAGCATAGGTTAAAACAACATAAATACAATTTAATAAAGCATAGGATAAAACAACATAAATACAATTTAATAAAGCATAGGATAAAACAACATAAATAAAATTTAATAAAGCATAGGATAAAACAACATAAATACAATTTAATAAAGCATAGGATAAAACAACATAAATAAAATTTAATAAAGCATAGGATAAAACAACATAAATACAATTTAATAAAGCATAGGATAAAACAACATAAATACAATTTAATAAAGCATAGGATAAAACAACATAAATTCAATTTAATAAAGCATAGGATAAAACAACATGAATACAATTTAATAAAGCATAGGATAAAACAACATAAATATAATTTAGTAAAGCATAGGTTAAAACAACATAAATAAAATTTAAAAAAGCACAGGATAAAACAACATAAATAAAATTTAATAAAGCATAGGATAAAACAACATAAATAAAATTTAATAAAGCATAGGATAAAACAACATTAATACAATTTAATAAAGCATAGGATAAAACAACATAAATAAAATTTAATAAAGCATAGGATAAAACAACATAAATACAATTTAATAAAGCATAGGATAAAACAACATAAATATAATTTAATAAAGCATAGGTTAAAACAACATAAATACAATTTAATAAAGCATAGGATAAAACAACATAAATACAATTTAATAAAGCATAGGATAAAACAACATAAATAAAATTTAATAAAGCATAGGATAAAACAACATAAATACAATTTAATAAAGCATAGGATAAAACAACATAAATAAAATTTAATAAAGCATAGGATAAAACAACATAAATACAATTTAATAAAGCATAGGATAAAACAACATAAATACAATTTAATAAAGCATAGGATAAAACAACATAAATTCAATTTAATAAAGCATAGGATAAAACAACATGAATACAATTTAATAAAGCATAGGATAAAACAACATAAATATAATTTAGTAAAGCATAGGTTAAAACAACATAAATACAATTTATTAAAGCATAGGATAAAACAACATAAATACAATTTAATAAAGCATAGGATAAAACAACATAAATACAATTTAATAAAGCATAGGATAAAACAACATAAATAAAATTCAGTAAAGCATAGGTTAAAACAACATAAATAAAATTTAATAAAGCATAGGACAAAACAACATAAATAAAATTTAATAAAGCATATGTTAAAGCAACATAAATACAATTTAATAAAGCATAGGTTAAAACAACATAAATACAATTTAATAAAGCATAGGATAAAACAACATAAATACAATTTAATAAAGCATAGGATAAAACAACATAAATACAATTTAATAAAGCATAGGTTAAAACAACATAAATACAATTTAATAAAGCATAGGACAAAACAACATAAATACAATTTAATAAAGCATAGGTTAAAACAACATAAATACAAGTTAATAAAGCATAGGATAAAACAACATAAATACAATTTAATAAAGCATAGGATAAAACAACATAAATTCAATTTAATAAAGCATAGGATAAAACAACATGAATACAATTTAATAAAGCATAGGATAAAACAACATAAATACAATTTAATAAAGCATAGGTTAAAACAACATCAATACAATTTAATAAAGCATAGGACAAAACAACATAAATACAAGTTAATAAAGCATAGGTTAAAACAACATAAATACAAGTTAATAAAGCATAGGATAAAACAACATAAATTCAATTTAATAAAGCATAGGATAAAACAACATGAATACAATTTAATAAAGCATAGGATAAAACAACATAAATACAATTTAATAAAGCATAGGTTAAAACAACATAAATACAATTTAATAAAGCATAGGATAAAACAACATAAATTCAGTTTAATAAAGCATAGGATAAAACAACATAAATACAATTTAAAAAAGCCCAGGATAAAACAACATAAATAAAATTTAAAAAAGCACAGGATAAAACAACATAAATAAAATTTAATAAAGCATAGGATAAAACAACATAAATAAAATTTAATAAAGCATAGGATAAAACAACATTAATACAATTTAATAAAGCATAGGATAAAACAACATAAATAAAATTTAATAAAGCATAGGATAAAACAACATAAATACAATTAAATAAAGCATAGGATAAAACAACATAAATACAATTTAATAAAGCATAGGTTAAAACAACATGAATACAATTTAATAAAGCATAGGATAAAACAACATAAATACAATTTAATAAAGCATAGGATAAAACAACATAAATAAAATTTAATAAAGCATAGGATAAAACAACATAAATACAATTTAATAAAGCATAGGATAAAACAACATAAATAAAATTTAATAAAGCATAGGATAAAACAACATAAATACAATTTAATAAAGCATAGGATAAAACAACATAAATACAATTTAATAAAGCATAGGATAAAACAACATAAATTCAATTTAATAAAGCATAGGATAAAACAACATGAATACAATTTAATAAAGCATAGGATAAAACAACATAAATACAATTTAATAAAGCATAGGTTAAAACAACATAAATACAATTTAATAAAGCATAGGCTAAAACTACATAAATGCAATTTAATAAAGCATAGGATAAAACAAATTAAATACAATTTAATAAAGCATAGGATAAAACAACATAAATTCAATTTAATAAAGCATAGGATAAAACAACATAAATACAATTTAATAAAGCATAGGATAAAACAATATAAATTCATTTTATTAAAGCATAAGATAAAACAACATGAATACAATTTAATAAAGCATAGGTTAAAACAACATAAATACTATTTAATAAAGCATATCATAAAACAACATAAATACAATTTAAAAAATCATAGGTTAAAACAACATAAATACAATTTAATAAAGCATAGGATAAAACAACATAAATACAATTTAATAAAGCATAGGATAAAACCACATAAATACAATTTAATAAAGCATAGGTTAAAACAACATAATTACAATTTAATAAAGCATAGGATAAAACAACATAAATACAATTTAATAAAGCATAGGATAAAACAACATAAATACAATTTAATAAAGCATAAGTTAAAACAACATAAATACAATTTTAAAAAGCATAGGATAAAACAACATATATACAATTTAATACAGCATAGGACAAAACCACATAAATACAATTTAATAAAGCATATGATAAAACAACATAAATACAATTTAATAAAGCATAGGACAAAACAACATAAATACAATTTAATAAAGCATATGTTAAAGCAACATAAATACAATTTAATAAAGCATAGGTTAAAACAACATAAATACAATTTAATAAAGCATAGGATAAAACAACATAAATACAATTTAATAAAGCATAGGTTAAAACAACATAAATACAATTTAATAAAGCATAGGATAAAACAACATAAATTCATTTTAATAAAGCATAGGATAAAACAACATGAATACAATTTAATAAAGCATAGGATAAAACAACATCAATACAATTTAATAAAGCATAGGTTAAAACAACATCAATACAATTTAATAAAGCATAGGACAAAACAACATAAATGCAATTTAATAAAGCATAGGTTAAAACAACATAAATACAAGTTAATAAAGCATAGGATAAAACAACATAAATTCAATTTAATAAAGCATAGGATAAAACAACATGAATACAATTTAATAAAGCATAGGATAAAACAACATAAATACAATTTAATAAAGCATAGGTTAAAACAACATAAATACAATTTAATAAAGCATAGGATAAAACAACATAAATACAATTTAATAAAGCATAGGATAAAACAACATTAATACAATTTAATAAAGCATAGGATAAAACAACATAAATACAATTTATAAAGCATAGGATAAAACAACATAAATACAATTTAATAAAGCATAGGATAAAACAACATAAATACAATTTAATAAAGCATAGGATAAAACAACATAAATACAATTTCATAAAGCATAGGATAAAACAACATAAATATAATTTAGTAAAGCATAGGTTAAAACAGCATAAATACAATTTAATAAAGCATAGGATAACACAACATAAATACAATTTAATAAAGCATAGGATAAAACAACATAAATACAATTTAATAAAGCATAGGATAAAACAACATAAATAAAATTCAGTAAAGCATAGGTTAAAACAACATAAATACAATTTAATAAAGCATAGGACAAAACAACATAAATACAATTTAATAAAGCATAGTTTAAAACAACATAAATACAATTTAATAAAGCATAGGATAAAACCACAGAAATACAATTTAATAAAGCATAGGATAAAACAACATAAATACAATTTAATAAAGCATAGGACAAAACAACATAAATACAATTTAATAAAGCATAGGATAAAACAACATAAATACAATTTAATGAATCATAGGATAAACAACATAAATACAATTTAATAAAGCATAGGTTAAAACAACATAATTACAATTTAATAAAGCATAGGATAAAACAACATAAATACAATTTAATAAAGCATAGGATAAAACAACATAAATACAATTTAATAAAGCATAAGTTAAAACAACATAAATACAATTTTAAAAAGCATAGGATAAAACAACATATATACAATTTAATACAGCATAGGACAAAACCACATAAATACAATTTAATAAAGCATAGGATAAAACAACATGAATACAATTTAATAAAGCATAGGATAAAACAACATAAATACAATTTAATAAAGCATAGGTTAAAACAACACAAATACAATTTAATAAAGCATAGGACAAAACAACATAAATACAATTTAATAAAGCATAGGTTAAAACAACATAAATACAAGTTAATAAAGCATAGGATAAAACAACATAAATACAATTTAATAAAGCATAGGACAAAACCACATAAATACAATTTAATAAAGCATAGGTTAAAACAACATAATTACAATTTAATAAAGCATAGGATAAAACAACATAAATACAATTTAATAAAGCATAGGATAAAACCACATAAATACAATTTAATAAAGCATAGGTTAAAACAACATAATTACAATTTAATAAAGCATAGGATAAAACAACATAAATACAATTTAGTAAAGCATAGGTTAAAACAACATAAATACAATTTATTAAAGCATAGGATAAAACAACATAAATACAATTTAATAAAGCATAGGATAAAACAACATAAATACAATTTAATAAAGCATAGGATAAAACAACATAAATAAAATTCAGTAAAGCATAGGTTAAAACAACATAAATACAATTTAATAAAGCATAGGACAAAACAACATAAATAAAATTTAATAAAGCATATGTTAAAGCAACATAAATACAATTTAATAAAGCATAGGTTAAAACAACATAAATACAATTTAATAAAGCATAGGATAAAACAACATAAATACAATTTAATAAAGCATAGGATAAAACAACATAAATACAATTTAATAAAGCATAGGTTAAAACAACATAAATACAATTTAATAAAGCATAGGACAAAACAACATAAATACAATTTAATAAAGCATAGGTTAAAACAACATAAATACAAGTTAATAAAGCATAGGATAAAACAACATAAATACAATTTAATAAAGCATAGGATAAAACAACATAAATTCAATTTAATAAAGCATAGGATAAAACAACATGAATACAATTTAATAAAGCATAGGATAAAACAACATAAATACAATTTAATAAAGCATAGGTTAAAACAACATCAATACAATTTAATAAAGCATAGGACAAAACAACATAAATACAATTTAATAAAGCATAGGTTAAAACAACATAAATACAAGTTAGTAAAGCATAGGATAAAACAACATAAATACAATTTAATAAAGCATAGGATAAAACAACATAAATTCAATTTAATAAAGCATAGGATAAAACAACATGAATACAATTTAATAAAGCATAGGATAAAACAACATAAATACAATTTAATAAAGCATAGGTTAAAACAACATCAATACAATTTAGTAAAGCATAGGCTAAAACTACATAAATGCAATTTAATAAAGCATAGGATAAAACAAATTAAATACAATTTAATAAAGCATAGGATAAAACAAAATAAATTCAATTTAATAAAGCATAGGATAAAACAACATAAATACAATTTAATAAAGCATAGGATAAAACAATATAAATTCATTTTATTAAAGCATAAGATAAAACAACATGAATACAATTTAATAAAGCATAGGTTAAAACAACATAAATACTATTTAATAAAGCATATCATAAAACAACATAAATACAATTTAAAAAATCATAGGTTAAAACAACATAAATACAATTTAATAAAGCATAGGATAAAACAACATAAATACAATTTAATAAAACATAGGATAAAACCACATAAATACAATTTAATAAAACATAGGTTAAAACAACATAATTACAATTTAATAAAGCATAGGATAAAACAACATAAATACAATTTAATAAAGCATAGGATAAAACAACATAAATACAATTTAATAAAGCATAAGTTAAAACAACATAAATACAATTTTAAAAAGCATAGGATAAAACAACATATATACAATTTAATACAGCATAGGACAAAACCACATAAATACAATTTAATAAAGCATATGATAAAACAACATAAATACAATTTAATAAAGCATAGGACAAAACAACATAAATACAATTTAATAAAGCATAGGTTAAAACAACATAAATACAATTTAATAAAGCATAGGATAAAACAACATAAATACAATTTAATAAAGCATAGGTTAAAACAACATAAATACAATTTAATAAAGCATAGGATAAAACAACATGAATACAATTTAATAAAGCATAGGATAAAACAACATCAATACAATTTAATAAAGCATAGGTTAAAACAACATCAATACAATTTAATAAAGCATAGGACAAAACAACATAAATGCAATTTAATAAAGCATAGGTTAAAACAACATAAATACAAGTTAATAAAGCATAGGATAAAACAACATAAATTCAATTTAATAAAGCATAGGATAAAACAACATGAATACAATTTAATAAAGCATAGGATAAAACAACATAAATACAATTTAATAAAGCATAGGTTAAAACAACATAAATACAATTTAATAAAGCATAGGATAAAACAACATAAATTCAGTTTAATAAAGCATAGGATAAAACAACATAAATACAATTTAAAACAGCACAGGATAAAACAACATAAATAAAATTTAAAAAAGCACAGGATAAAACAACATAAATAAAATTTAATAAAGCATAGGATAAAACAACATAAATAAATTTTAATAAAGCATAGGATAAAACAACATTAATACAATTTAATAAAGCATAGGATAAAACAACATAAATACAATTTATAAAGCATAGGATAAAACAACATAAATACAATTTAATAAAGCATAGGATAAAACAACATAAATACAATTTAATAAAGCATAGGATAAAACAACATAAATACAATTTCATAAAGCATAGGATAAAACAACATAAATATAATTTAGTAAAGCATAGGTTAAAACAGCATAAATACAATTTAATAAAGCATAGGATAACACAACATAAATACAATTTAATAAAGCATAGGATAAAACAACATAAATACAATTTAATAAAGCATAGGATAAAACAACATAAATAAAATTCAGTAAAGCATAGGTTAAAACAACATAAATACAATTTAATAAAGCATAGGACAAAACAACATAAATACAATTTAATAAAGCATAGTTTAAAACAACATAAATACAATTTAATAAAGCATAGGATAAAACCACAGAAATACAATTTAATAAAGCATAGGATAAAACAACATAAATACAATTTAATAAAGCATAGGACAAAACAACATAAATACAATTTAATAAAGCATAGGATAAAACAACATAAATACAATTTAATGAATCATAGGATAAACAACATAAATACAATTTAATAAAGCATAGGTTAAAACAACATAATTACAATTTAATAAAGCATAGGATAAAACAACATAAATACAATTTAATAAAGCATAGGATAAAACAACATAAATACAATTTAATAAAGCATAAGTTAAAACAACATAAATACAATTTTAAAAAGCATAGGATAAAACAACATATATACAATTTAATACAGCATAGGACAAAACCACATAAATACAATTTAATAAAGCATAGGATAAAACAACATGAATACAATTTAATAAAGCATAGGATAAAACAACATAAATACAATTTAATAAAGCATAGGTTAAAACAACACAAATACAATTTAATAAAGCATAGGACAAAACAACATAAATACAATTTAATAAAGCATAGGTTAAAACAACATAAATACAAGTTAATAAAGCATAGGATAAAACAACATAAATACAATTTAATAAAGCATAGGATAAAACCACATAAATACAATTTAATAAAGCATAGGTTAAAACAACATAATTACAATTTAATAAAGCATAGGATAAAACAACATAAATACAATTTAATAAAGCATAGGATAAAACAACATAAATACAATTTAATAAAGCATAAGTTAAAACAACATAAATACAATTTTAAAAAGCATAGGATAAAACAACATATATACAATTTAATACAGCATAGGACAAAACCACATAAATACAATTTAATAAAGCATAGGATAAAACAACATAAATACAATTTAATAAAGCATAGGACAAAACAACATAAATACAATTTAATAAAGCATATGTTAAAGCAACATAAATACAATTTAATAAAGCATAGGTTAAAACAACATAAATACAATTTAATAAAGCATAGGATAAAACAACATAAATACAATTTAATAAAGCATAGGATAAAACAACATAAATACAATTTAATAAAGCATAGGATAAAACAACATAAATACAATTTATAAAGCATAGGATAAAACAACATAAATACAATTTAATAAAGCATAGGATAAAACAACATAAATACAATTTAATAAAGCATAGGATAAAACAACATAAATACAATTTAATAAAGCATAGGATTAAACAACATAAATACTATTTAATAAAGCATAGGATAAAACCACATAAATACAATTTAATAAAGCACAGGATAAAACAACATAAATACAATTTAATAAAGCATAGGATACAACAACATAAATACAATTTAGTAAAGCATAGGTCAAAATAACATAAATACAATTTAATAAAGCATAGGATAAAACAACATAAATACAATTTAACAAAGCATAGGATAAAACAACATAAATAAAATTTAATAAAGCATAGGATAAAACAACATAAATTCAATTTAATAAAGCATAGGATAAAACAACATAAATACAATTTAATAAAGCATAGGATAAAACAACATGAATACAATTTAATAAAGCATAGGATAAAACAACATAAATACAATTTAATAAAGCATAGGTTAAAACAACAAAAATACAATTTAATAAAGCATAGGACAAAACAACATAAATACAATTTAATAAAGCATAGGTTAAAACAACATAAATACAAGTTAATAAAGCAAAGGATAAAACAACATAAATACAATTTAATAAAGCATAGGATAAAACAAAATGAATACAATTTAATAAAGCATAGGATAAAACAACATAAATACAATTTAATAAAGCATAGGTTAAAACAACATAATTACAATTTAATAAAGCATAGGATAAAACAACATAAATACAATTTAATAAAGCATAGGATAAAACAACATAAATACAATTTAATAAAGCATAAGTTAAAACAACATAAATACAATTTTAAAAAGCATAGGATAAAACAACATATATACAATTTAATACAGCATAGGACAAAACCACATAAATACAATTTAATAAAGCATAGGATAAAACAACATAAATACAATTTAATAAAGCATAGGACAAAACAACATAAATACAATTTAATAAAGCATATGTTAAAGCAACATAAATACAATTTAATAAAGCATAGGTTAAAACAACATAAATACAATTTAATAAAGCATAGGATAAAACAACATAAATACAATTTAATAAAGCATAGGATAAAACAACATAAATACAATTTAATAAAGCATAGGATAAAACAACATAAATACAATTTATAAAGCATAGGATAAAACAACATAAATACAATTTAATAAAGCATAGGATAAAACAACATAAATACAATTTAATAAAGCATAGGATAAAACAACATAAATACAATTTAATAAAGCATAGGATTAAACAACATAAATACTATTTAATAAAGCATAGGATAAAACCACATAAATACAATTTAATAAAGCACAGGATAAAACAACATAAATACAATTTAATAAAGCATAGGATACAACAACATAAATACAATTTAGTAAAGCATAGGTCAAAATAACATAAATACAATTTAATAAAGCATAGGTTAAAACAACATCAATACAATTCAATAAAGCATAGGACAAAACAACATAAATACAATTTAATAAAGCATAGGTTAAAACAACATAAATACAAGTTAATAAAGCATAGGATAAAACAACATAAATTCAATTTAATAAAGCATAGGATAAAACAACATGAATACAATTTAATAAAGCATAGGATAAAACAACATAAATACAATTTAATAAAGCATAGGTTAAAACAACATAAATACAATTTAATAAAGCATAGGATAAAACAACATAAATTCAGTTTAATAAAGCATAGGATAAAACAACATAAATACAATTTAAAAAAGCACAGGATAAAACAACATAAATAAAATTTAAAAAAGCACAGGATAAAACAACATAAATAAAATTTAATAAAGCATAGGATAAAACAACATAAATAAAATTTAATAAACATAGGATAAAACAACATTAATACAATTTAATAAAGCACAGGATAAAACAACATAAATAAAATTTAATAAAGCATAGGATAAAACAACATAAATACAATTTAATAAAGCATAGGATAAAACAACATAAATACAATTTAATAAAGCATAGGTTAAAACAACATAAATACAATTTAATAAAGCATAGGATAAAACAACATAAATACAATTTAATAAAGCATAGGATAAAACAACATAAATAAAATTTAATAAAGCATAGGATAAAACAACATAAATACAATTTAATAAAGCATAGGATAAAACAACATAAATAAAATTTAATAAAGCATAGGATAAAACAACATAAATACAATTTAATAAAGCATAGGATAAAACAACATAAATACAATTTAATAAAGCATAGGATAAAACAACATAAATATAATTTAGTAAAGCATAGGTTAAAACAGCATAAATACAATTTAATAAAGCATAGGATAACACAACATAAATACAATTTAATAAAGCATAGGATAAAACAACATAAATACAATTTAATAAAGCATAGGATAAAACAACATAAATAAAATTTATAAAGCATAGGATAAAACAACATAAATACAATTTAATAAAGCATAGGATAAAACAACATAAATACAATTTAATAAAGCATAGGTTAAAACAACATAAATACAATTTAATAAAGCATAGGATAAAACAACATATATTCAATTTAATAAAGCATAGGATAAAACAACATAAATACAATTTAAAAAAGCACAGGATAAAACAACATAAATAAAATTTAATAAAGCATAGCATAAAACAACATAAATACAATTTAATAAAGCATAGGATAAAACAACATAAATAAAATTTAATAAAGCATAGGATAAAACAACATAAATACAATTTAATAAAGCATAGGATAAAACAACATAAATACAATTTAATAAAGCATAGGTTAAAACAACATAAATACAATTTAATAAAGCATAGGATAAAACAACATAAATACAATTTAATAAAGCATAGGATAAAACAACATAAATAAAATTTTATAAAGCATAGGATAAAACAACATAAATACAATTTAATAAAGCATAGGATAAAACAACATAAATAAAATTTAATAAAGCATAGGATAAAACAACATAAATACAATTTAATAAAGCATAGGATAAAACAACATAAATATAATTTAATAAAGCATAGGTTAAAACAACATAAATACAATTTATTAAAGCATAGGATAAAACAACATAAATACAATTTAATAAAGCATAGGATAAAACAACATAAATACAATTTAATAAAGCATAGGATAAAACAACATAAATAAAATTCAGTAAAGCATAGGTTAAAACAACATAAATACAATTTAATAAAGCATAGGACAAAACAACATAAATAAAATTTAATAAAGCATATGTTAAAGCAACATAAATACAATTTAATAAAGCATAGGTTAAAACATCATAAATACAATTTAATAAAGCATAGGATAAAACAACATAAATACAATTTAATAAAGCATAGGATAAAACAACATAAATAAAATTTTATAAAGCATAGGATAAAACAACATAAATACAATTTAATAAAGCATAGGATAAAACAACATAAATAAAATTTAATAAAGCATAGGATAAAACAACATAAATACAATTTAATAAAGCATAGGATAAAACAACATAAATATAATTTAATAAAGCATAGGTTAAAACAACATAAATACAATTTATTAAAGCATAGGATAAAACAACATAAATACAATTTAATAAAGCATAGGATAAAACAACATAAATACAATTTAATAAAGCATAGGATAAAACAACATAAATAAAATTCAGTAAAGCATAGGTTAAAACAACATAAATACAATTTAATAAAGCATAGGACAAAACAACATAAATAAAATTTAATAAAGCATATGTTAAAGCAACATAAATACAATTTAATAAAGCATAGGTTAAAACATCATAAATACAATTTAATAAAGCATAGGATAAAACAACATAAATACAATTTAATAAAGCATAGGATAAAACAACATAAATACAATTTAATAAAGCATAGGTTAAAACAACATAAATACAATTTAATAAAGCATAGGACAAAACAACATAAATACAATTTAATAAAGCATAGGTTAAAACAACATAAATACAAGTTAATAAAGCATAGGATAAAACAACATAAATACAATTTAATAAAGCATAGGTTAAAACAACATAAATACAATTTAATAAAGCATAGGATAAAACAACATAAATACAATTTAATAAAGCATAGGATAAAACAACATAAATAAAATTTTATAAAGCATAGGATAAAACAACATAAATACAATTTAATAAAGCATAGGATAAAACAACATAAATAAAATTTAATAAAGCATAGGATAAAACAACATAAATACAATTTAATAAAGCAAAGGATAAAACAACATAAATATAATTTAATAAAGCATAGGTTAAAACAACATAAATACAATTTATTAAAGCATAGGATAAAACAACATAAATACAATTTAATAAAGCATAGGATAAAACAACATAAATACAATTTAATAAAGCATAGGATAAAACAACATAAATAAAATTCAGTAAAGCATAGGTTAAAACAACATAAATACAATTTAATAAAGCATAGGACAAAACAACATAAATAAAATTTAATAAAGCATATGTTAAAGCAACATAAATACAATTTAATAAAGCATAGGTTAAAACATCATAAATACAATTTAATAAAGCATAGGATAAAACAACATAAATACAATTTAATAAAGCATAGGATAAAACAACATAAATACAATTTAATAAAGCATAGGTTAAAACAACATAAATACAATTTAATAAAGCATAGGACAAAACAACATAAATACAATTTAATAAAGCATAGCTTAAAACAACATAAATACAAGTTAATAAAGCATAGGATAAAACAACATAAATACAATTTAATAAAGCATAGGATAAAACAACATAAATTCAATTTAATAAAGCATAGGATAAAACAACATGAATACAATTTAATAAAGCATAGGATAAAACAACATAAATACAATTTAATAAAGCATAGGTTAAAACAACATCAATACAATTTAATAAAGCATAGGACAAAACAACATAAATACAATTTAATAAAGCATAGGTTAAAACAACATAAATACAAGTTAATAAAGCATAGGATAAAACAACATAAATTTAATTTAATAAAGCATAGGATAAAACAACATGAATACAATTTAATAAAGCATAGGATAAAACAACATAAATACAATTTAATAAAGCATAGGTTAAAACAACATAAATACAATTTAATAAAGCATAGGATAAAACAACATAAATTCAGTTTAATAAAGCATAGGATAAAACAACATAAATACAATTTAAAAAAGCACAGGATAAAACAACATAAATAAAATTTAAAAAAGCACAGGATAAAACAACATAAATAAAATTTAAAAAAGCACAGGATAAAACAACATAAATAAAATTTAATAAAGCATAGGATAAAACAACATAAATAAAATTTAATAAAGCATAGGATAAAACAACATTAATACAATTTAATAAAGCATAGGATAAAACAACATAAATAAAATTTAATAAAGCATAGGATAAAACAACATAAATACAATTTAATAAAGCATAGGATAAAACAACATAAATATAATTTAATAAAGCATAGGTTAAAACAACATAAATACAATTTAATAAAGCATAGGATAAAACAACATAAATACAATTTAATAAAGCATAGGATAAAACAACATAAATACAATTTAATAAAGCATAGGTTAAAACAACATAAATACAATTTAATAAAGCATAGGACAAAACAACATAAATACAATTTAATAAAGCATAGGTTAAAACAACATAAATACAAGTTAATAAAGCATAGGATAAAACAACATAAATACAATTTAATAAAGCATAGGTTAAAACAACATAAATACAATTTAATAAAGCATAGGATAAAACAACATAAATACAATTTAATAAAGCATAGGATAAAACAACATAAATAAAATTTTATAAAGCATAGGATAAAACAACATAAATACAATTTAATAAAGCATAGGATAAAACAACATAAATAAAATTTAATAAAGCATAGGATAAAACAACATAAATACAATTTAATAAAGCAAAGGATAAAACAACATAAATATAATTTAATAAAGCATAGGTTAAAACAACATAAATACAATTTATTAAAGCATAGGATAAAACAACATAAATACAATTTAATAAAGCATAGGATAAAACAACATAAATACAATTTAATAAAGCATAGGATAAAACAACATAAATAAAATTCAGTAAAGCATAGGTTAAAACAACATAAATACAATTTAATAAAGCATAGGACAAAACAACATAAATAAAATTTAATAAAGCATATGTTAAAGCAACATAAATACAATTTAATAAAGCATAGGTTAAAACATCATAAATACAATTTAATAAAGCATAGGATAAAACAACATAAATACAATTTAATAAAGCATAGGATAAAACAACATAAATACAATTTAATAAAGCATAGGTTAAAACAACATAAATACAATTTAATAAAGCATAGGACAAAACAACATAAATACAATTTAATAAAGCATAGCTTAAAACAACATAAATACAAGTTAATAAAGCATAGGATAAAACAACATAAATACAATTTAATAAAGCATAGGATAAAACAACATAAATTCAATTTAATAAAGCATAGGATAAAACAACATGAATACAATTTAATAAAGCATAGGATAAAACAACATAAATACAATTTAATAAAGCATAGGTTAAAACAACATCAATACAATTTAATAAAGCATAGGACAAAACAACATAAATACAATTTAATAAAGCATAGGTTAAAACAACATAAATACAAGTTAATAAAGCATAGGATAAAACAACATAAATTTAATTTAATAAAGCATAGGATAAAACAACATGAATACAATTTAATAAAGCATAGGATAAAACAACATAAATACAATTTAATAAAGCATAGGTTAAAACAACATAAATACAATTTAATAAAGCATAGGATAAAACAACATAAATTCAGTTTAATAAAGCATAGGATAAAACAACATAAATACAATTTAAAAAAGCACAGGATAAAACAACATAAATAAAATTTAATAAAGCATAGGATAAAACAACATAAATACAATTTAATAAAGCATAGGATAAAACAACATAAATAAAATTTAATAAAGCATAGGATAAAACAACATAAATACAATTTAATAAAGCATAGGATAAAACAACATAAATACAATTTAATAAAGCATAGGATAAAACAACATAAATTCAATTTAATAAAGCATAGGATAAAACAACATGAATACAATTTAATAAAGCATAGGATAAAACAACATAAATACAATTTAATAAAGCATAGGTTAAAACAACATAAATACAATTTAATAAAGCATAGGCTAAAACTACATAAATGCAATTTAATAAAGCATAGGATAAAACAAATTAAATACAATTTAATAAAGCATAGGATAAAACAACATAAATTCAATTTAATAAAGCATAGGATAAAACAACATAAATACAATTTAATAAAGCATAGGATAAAACAATATAAATTCATTTTATTAAAGCATAAGATAAAACAACATGAATACAATTTAATAAAGCATAGGTTAAAACAACATAAATACTATTTAATAAAGCATATCATAAAACAACATAAATACAATTTAAAAAATCATAGGTTAAAACAACATAAATACAATTTAATAAAGCATAGGATAAAACAACATAAATACAATTTAATAAAGCATAGGATAAAACCACATAAATACAATTTAATAAAGCATAGGTTAAAACAACATAATTACAATTTAATAAAGCATAGGATAAAACAACATAAATACAATTTAATAAAGCATAGGATAAAACAACATAAATACAATTTAATAAAGCATAAGTTAAAACAACATAAATACAATTTTAAAAAGCATAGGATAAAACAACATATATACAATTTAATACAGCATAGGACAAAACCACATAAATACAATTTAATAAAGCATATGATAAAACAACATAAATACAATTTAATAAAGCATAGGACAAAACAACATAAATACAATTTAATAAAGCATATGTTAAAGCAACATAAATACAATTTAATAAAGCATAGGTTAAAACAACATAAATACAATTTAATAAAGCATAGGATAAAACAACATAAATACAATTTAATAAAGCATAGGATAAAACAACATAAATACAATTTAATAAAGCATAGGACAAAACAACATAAATACAATTTAATAAAGCATAGGTTAAAACAACATAAATACAAGTTAATAAAGCATAGGATAAAACAACATAAATACAATTTAATAAAGCATAGGATAAAACAACATGAATACAATTTAATAAAGCATAGGATAAAACAACATAAATACAATTTAATAAAGCATAGGTTAAAACAACATCAATACAATTTAATAAAGCATAGGACAAAACAACATAAATGCAGTTTAATAAAGCATAGGTTAAAACAACATAAATACAAGTTAATAAAGCATAGGATAAAAAAACATAAATTCAATTTAATAAAGCATAGGACAAAACAACATGAATACAATTTAATAAAGCATAGGATAAAACAACATAAATACAATTTAATAAAGCATAGGTTAAAACAACATAAATACAATTTAATAAAGCATAGGATAAAACAACATAAATTCAGTTTAATAAAGCATAGGATAAAACAACATAAATACAATATAAAAAAGCACAGGATAAAACAACATAAATAAAATTTAATAAAGCATAGGTTAAAACAACATAAATACAATTTAATAAAGCATAGGACAAAACAACATAAATACAATTTAATAAAGCATAGGTTAAAACAACATAAATACAAGTTAATAAAGGATAGGATAAAACAACATAAATACAATTTAATAAAGCATAGGATAAAACAACATGAATACAATTTAATAAAGCATAGGATAAAACAACATCAATACAATTTAATAAAGCATAGGTTAAAACAACATCAATACAATTTAATAAAGCATAGGACAAAACAACATAAATGCAATTTAATAAAGCATAGGTTAAAACAACATAAATACAAGTTAATAAAGCATAGGATAAAACAACATAAATTCAATTTAATAAAGCATAGGATAAAACAACATGAATACAATTTAATAAAGCATAGGATAAAACAACATAAATACAATTTAATAAAGCATAGGTTAAAACAACATAAATACAATTTAATAAAGCATAGGATAAAACAACATAAATTCAGTTTAATAAAGCATAGGATAAAACAACATAAATACAATTTAAAAAAGCACAGGATAAAACAACATAAATAAAATTTAAAAAAGCACAGGATAAAACAACATAAATAAAATTTAATAAAGCATAGGATAAAACAACATAAATAAAATTTAATAAAGCATAGGATAAAA
This sequence comes from Phyllobates terribilis, assembly GCF_046119375.1. Classification (NCBI taxonomy): domain Eukaryota; kingdom Metazoa; phylum Chordata; class Amphibia; order Anura; family Dendrobatidae; genus Phyllobates; species Phyllobates terribilis. The sequence goes on from NW_027362778.1 coordinate 4,788,962, forward strand.
CAACATTAATACAATTTAATAAAGCATAGGATAAAACAACATAAATAAAATTTAATAAAGCATAGGATAAAACAACATAAATACAATTTAATAAAGCATAGGATAAAACCACATAAATACAATTTAATAAAGCATAGGTTAAAACAACATAATTACAATTTAATAAAGCATAGGATAAAACAACATAAATACAATTTAATAAAGCATAGGATAAAACAACATAAATACAAGTTAATAAAGCATAAGTTAAAACAACATAAATACAATTTTAAAAAGCATAGGATAAAACAACATATATACAATTTAATACAGCATAGGACAAAACCACATAAATACAATTTAATAAAGCATAGGATAAAACAACATAAATACAATTTAATAAAGCATAGGACAAAACAACATAAATACAATTTAATAAAGCATATGTTAAAGCAACATAAATACAATTTAATAAAGCATAGGTTAAAACAACATAAATACAATTTAATAAAGCATAGGATAAAACAACATAAATACAATTTAATAAAGCATAGGATAAAACAACATAAATACAATTTAATAAAGCATAGGATAAAACAACATAAATACAATTTATAAAGCATAGGATAAAACAACATAAATACAATTTAATAAAGCATAGGATAAAACAACATAAATACAATTTAATAAAGCATAGGATAAAACAACATAAATACAATTTAATAAAGCATAGGATTAAACAACATAAATACTATTTAATAAAGCATAGGATAAAACCACATAAATACAATTTAATAAAGCACAGGATAAAACAACATAAATACAATTTAATAAAGCATAGGATACAACAACATAAATACAATTTAGTAAAGCATAGGTCAAAATAACATAAATACAATTTAATAAAGCATAGGATAAAACAACATAAATACAATTTAACAAAGCATAGGATAAAACAACATAAATAAAATTTAATAAAGCATAGGATAAAACAACATAAATTCAATTTAATAAAGCATAGGATAAAACAACATAAATACAATTTAATAAAGCATAGGATAAAACAACATGAATACAATTTAATAAAGCATAGGATAAAACAACATAAATACAATTTAATAAAGCATAGGTTAAAACAACAAAAATACAATTTAATAAAGCATAGGACAAAACAACATAAATACAATTTAATAAAGCATAGGTTAAAACAACATAAATACAAGTTAATAAAGCAAAGGATAAAACAACATAAATACAATTTAATAAAGCATAGGATAAAACAAAATGAATACAATTTAATAAAGCATAGGATAAAACAACATAAATACAATTTAATAAAGCATAGGTTAAAACAACATAATTACAATTTAATAAAGCATAGGATAAAACAACATAAATACAATTTAATAAAGCATAGGATAAAACAACATAAATACAATTTAATAAAGCATAAGTTAAAACAACATAAATACAATTTAATAAAGCATAGGATAAAACAACATAAATTCAATTTAATAAAGCATAGGATAAAACAACATGAATACAATTTAATAAAGCATAGGATAAAACAACATAAATACAATTTAATAAAGCATAGGTTAAAACAACATAAATACAATTTAATAAAGCATAGGCTAAAACTACATAAATGCAATTTAATAAAGCATAGGATAAAACAAATTAAATACAATTTAATAAAGCATAGGATAAAACAACATAAATTCAATTTAATAAAGCATAGGATAAAACAACATAAATACAATTTAATAAAGCATAGGATAAAACAATATAAATTCATTTTATTAAAGCATAAGATAAAACAACATGAATACAATTTAATAAAGCATAGGTTAAAACAACATAAATACTATTTAATAAAGCATATCATAAAACAACATAAATACAATTTAAAAAATCATAGGTTAAAACAACATAAATACAATTTAATAAAGCATAGGATAAAACAACATAAATACAATTTAATAAAGCATAGGATAAAACCACATAAATACAATTTAATAAAGCATATGTTAAAGCAACATAAATACAATTTAATAAAGCATAGGTTAAAACAACATAAATACAATTTAATAAAGCATAGGATAAAACAACATAAATACAATTTAATAAAGCATAGGATAAAACAACATAAATACAATTTAATAAAGCATAGGACAAAACAACATAAATACAATTTAATAAAGCATAGGTTAAAACAACATAAATACAAGTTAATAAAGCATAGGATAAAACAACATAAATACAATTTAATAAAGCATAGGATAAAACAACATGAATACAATTTAATAAAGCATAGGATAAAACAACATAAATACAATTTAATAAAGCATAGGTTAAAACAACATCAATACAATTTAATAAAGCATAGGACAAAACAACATAAATGCAGTTTAATAAAGCATAGGTTAAAACAACATAAATACAAGTTAATAAAGCATAGGATAAAAAAACATAAATTCAATTTAATAAAGCATAGGACAAAACAACATGAATACAATTTAATAAAGCATAGGATAAAACAACATAAATACAATTTAATAAAGCATAGGTTAAAACAACATAAATACAATTTAATAAAGCATAGGATAAAACAACATAAATTCAGTTTAATAAAGCATAGGATAAAACAACATAAATACAATTTAAAAAAGCACAGGATAAAACAACATAAATAAAATTTAATAAAGCATAGGTTAAAACAACATAAATACAATTTAATAAAGCATAGGACAAAACAACATAAATACAATTTAATAAAGCATAGGTTAAAACAACATAAATACAAGTTAATAAAGCATAGGATAAAACAACATAAATACAATTTAATAAAGCATAGGATAAAACAACATGAATACAATTTAATAAAGCATAGGATAAAACAACATCAATACAATTTAATAAAGCATAGGTTAAAACAACATCAATACAATTTAATAAAGCATAGGACAAAACAACATAAATGCAATTTAATAAAGCATAGGTTAAAACAACATAAATACAAGTTAATAAAGCATAGGATAAAACAACATAAATTCAATTTAATAAAGCATAGGATAAAACAACATGAATACAATTTAATAAAGCATAGGATAAAACAACATAAATACAATTTAATAAAGCATAGGTTAAAACAACATAAATACAATTTAATAAAGCATAGGATAAAACAACATAAATTCAGTTTAATAAAGCATAGGATAAAACAACATAAATACAATTTAAAAAAGCACAGGATAAAACAACATAAATAAAATTTAAAAAAGCACAGGATAAAACAACATAAATAAAATTTAATAAAGCATAGGATAAAACAACATAAATAAAATTTAATAAAGCATAGGATAAAACAACATTAATACAATTTAATAAAGCATAGGATAAAACAACATAAATAAAATTTAATAAAGCATAGGATAAAACAACATAAATACAATTTAATAAAGCATAGGATAAAACCACATAAATACAATTTAATAAAGCATAGGTTAAAACAACATAATTACAATTTAATAAAGCATAGGATAAAACAACATAAATACAATTTAATAAAGCATAGGATAAAACAACATAAATACAATTTAATAAAGCATAAGTTAAAACAACATAAATACAATTTTAAAAAGCATAGGATAAAACAACATATATACAATTTAATACAGCATAGGACAAAACCACATAAATACAATTTAATAAAGCATAGGATAAAACAACATAAATACAATTTAATAAAGCATAGGACAAAACAACATAAATACAATTTAATAAAGCATATGTTAAAGCAACATAAATACAATTTAATAAAGCATAGGTTAAAACAACATAAATACAATTTAATAAAGCATAGGATAAAACAACATAAATACAATTTAATAAAGCATAGGATAAAACAACATAAATACAATTTAATAAAGCATAGGATAAAACAACATAAATACAATTTATAAAGCATAGGATAAAACAACATAAATACAATTTAATAAAGCATAGGATAAAACAACATAAATACAATTTAATAAAGCATAGGATAAAACAACATAAATACAATTTAATAAAGCATAGGATTAAACAACATAAATACTATTTAATAAAGCATAGGATAAAACCACATAAATACAATTTAATAAAGCACAGGATAAAACAACATAAATACAATTTAATAAAGCATAGGATACAACAACATAAATACAATTTAGTAAAGCATAGGTCAAAATAACATAAATACAATTTAATAAAGCATAGGATAAAACAACATAAATACAATTTAACAAAGCATAGGATAAAACAACATAAATAAAATTTAATAAAGCATAGGATAAAACAACATAAATTCAATTTAATAAAGCATAGGATAAAACAACATAAATACAATTTAATAAAGCATAGGATAAAATAACATGAATACAATTTAATAAAGCATAGGATAAAACAACATAAATACAATTTAATAAAGCATAGGTTAAAACAACAAAAATACAATTTAATAAAGCATAGGACAAAACAACATAAATACAATTTAATAAAGCATAGGTTAAAACAACATAAATACAAGTTAATAAAGCAAAGGATAAAACAACATAAATACAATTTAATAAAGCATAGGATAAAACAAAATGAATACAATTTAATAAAGCATAGGATAAAACAACATAAATACAATTTAATAAAGCATAGGTTAAAACAACATAATTACAATTTAATAAAGCATAGGATAAAACAACATAAATACAATTTAATAAAGCATAGGATAAAACAACATAAATACAATTTAATAAAGCATAAGTTAAAACAACATAAATACAATTTTAAAAAGCATAGGATAAAACAACATATATACAATTTAATACAGCATAGGACAAAACCACATAAATACAATTTAATAAAGCATAGGATAAAACAACATAAATACAATTTAATAAAGCATAGGACAAAACAACATAAATACAATTTAATAAAGCATATGTTAAAGCAACATAAATACAATTTAATAAAGCATAGGTTAAAACAACATAAATACAATTTAATAAAGCATAGGATAAAACAACATAAATACAATTTAATAAAGCATAGGATAAAACAACATAAATACAATTTAATAAAGCATAGGATAAAACAACATAAATACAATTTATAAAGCATAGGATAAAACAACATAAATACAATTTAATAAAGCATAGGATAAAACAACATAAATACAATTTAATAAAGCATAGGATAAAACAACATAAATACAATTTAATAAAGCATAGGATTAAACAACATAAATACTATTTAATAAAGCATAGGATAAAACCACATAAATACAATTTAATAAAGCACAGGATAAAACAACATAAATACAATTTAATAAAGCATAGGATACAACAACATAAATACAATTTAGTAAAGCATAGGTCAAAATAACATAAATACAATTTAATAAAGCATAGGTTAAAACAACATCAATACAATTCAATAAAGCATAGGACAAAACAACATAAATACAATTTAATAAAGCATAGGTTAAAACAACATAAATACAAGTTAATAAAGCATAGGATAAAACAACATAAATACAATTTAATAAAGCATAGGATAAAACAACATGAATACAATTTAATAAAGCATAGGATAAAACAACATCAATACAATTTAATAAAGCATAGGTTAAAACAACATCAATACAATTTAATAAAGCATAGGACAAAACAACATAAATGCAATTTAATAAAGCATAGGTTAAAACAACATAAATACAAGTTAATAAAGCATAGGATAAAACAACATAAATTCAATTTAATAAAGCATAGGATAAAACAACATGAATACAATTTAATAAAGCATAGGATAAAACAACATAAATACAATTTAATAAAGCATAGGTTAAAACAACATAAATACAATTTAATAAAGCATAGGATAAAACAACATAAATTCAGTTTAATAAAGCATAGGATAAAACAACATAAATACAATTTAAAAAAGCACAGGATAAAACAACATAAATAAAATTTAAAAAAGCACAGGATAAAACAACATAAATAAAATTTAATAAAGCATAGGATAAAACAACATAAATAAAATTTAATAAAGCATAGGATAAAACAACATTAATACAATTTAATAAAGCATAGGATAAAACAACATAAATAAAATTTAATAAAGCATAGGATAAAACAACATAAATACAATTTAATAAAGCATAGGATAAAACCACATAAATACAATTTAATAAAGCATAGGTTAAAACAACATAATTACAATTTAATAAAGCATAGGATAAAACAACATAAATACAATTTAATAAAGCATAGGATAAAACAACATAAATACAATTTAATAAAGCATAAGTTAAAACAACATAAATACAATTTTAAAAAGCATAGGATAAAACAACATATATACAATTTAATACAGCATAGGACAAAACCACATAAATACAATTTAATAAAGCATAGGATAAAACAACATAAATACAATTTAATAAAGCATAGGACAAAACAACATAAATACAATTTAATAAAGCATATGTTAAAGCAACATAAATACAATTTAATAAAGCATAGGTTAAAACAACATAAATACAATTTAATAAAGCATAGGATAAAACAACATAAATACAATTTAATAAAGCATAGGATAAAACAACATAAATACAATTTAATAAAGCATAGGATAAAACAACATAAATACAATTTATAAAGCATAGGATAAAACAACATAAATACAATTTAATAAAGCATAGGATATAACAACATAAATACAATTTAATAAAGCATAGGATTAAACAACATAAATACTATTTAATAAAGCATAGGATAAAACCACATAAATACAATTTAATAAAGCACAGGATAAAACAACATAAATACAATTTAATAAAGCATAGGATACAACAACATAAATACAATTTAGTAAAGCATAGGTCAAAATAACATAAATACAATTTAATAAAGCATAGGATAAAACAACATAAATACAATTTAACAAAGCATAGGATAAAACAACATAAATAAAATTTAATAAAGCATAGGATAAAACAACATAAATTCAATTTAATAAAGCATAGGATAAAACAACATAAATACAATTTAATAAAGCATAGGATAAAACAACATGAATACAATTTAATAAAGCATAGGATAAAACAACATAAATACAATTTAATAAAGCATAGGTTAAAACAACAAAAATACAATTTAATAAAGCATAGGACAAAACAACATAAATACAATTTAATAAAGCATAGGTTAAAACAACATAAATACAAGTTAATAAAGCAAAGGATAAAACAACATAAATACAATTTAATAAAGCATAGGATAAAACAAAATGAATACAATTTAATAAAGCATAGGATAAAACAACATAAATACAATTTAATAAAGCATAGGTTAAAACAACATAATTACAATTTAATAAAGCATAGGATAAAACAACATAAATACAATTTAATAAAGCATAGGATAAAACAACATAAATACAATTTAATAAAGCATAAGTTAAAACAACATAAATACAATTTTAAAAAGCATAGGATAAAACAACATATATACAATTTAATACAGCATAGGACAAAACCACATAAATACAATTTAATAAAGCATAGGATAAAACAACATAAATACAATTTAATAAAGCATAGGACAAAACAACATAAATACAATTTAATAAAGCATATGTTAAAGCAACATAAATACAATTTAATAAAGCATAGGTTAAAACAACATAAATACAATTTAATAAAGCATAGGATAAAACAACATAAATACAATTTAATAAAGCATAGGATAAAACAACATAAATACAATTTAATAAAGCATAGGATAAAACAACATAAATACAATTTATAAAGCATAGGATAAAACAACATAAATACAATTTAATAAAGCATAGGATAAAACAACATAAATACAATTTAATAAAGCATAGGATTAAACAACATAAATACTATTTAATAAAGCACAGGATAAAACCACATAAATACAATTTAATAAAGCACAGGATAAAACAACATAAATACAATTTAATAAAGCATAGGATACAACAACATAAATACAATTTAGTAAAGCATAGGTCAAAATAACATAAATACAATTTAATAAAGCATAGGTTAAAACAACATCAATACAATTCAATAAAGCATAGGACAAAACAACATAAATACAATTTAATAAAGCATAGGTTAAAACAACATAAATACAAGTTAATAAAGCATAGGATAAAACAACATAAATTCAATTTAATAAAGCATAGGATAAAACAACATGAATACAATTTAATAAAGCATAGGATAAAACAACATAAATACAATTTAATAAAGCATAGGTTAAAACAACATAAATACAATTTAATAAAGCATAGGATAAAACAACATAAATTCAGTTTAATAAAGCATAGGATAAAACAACATAAATACAATTTAAAAAAGCACAGGATAAAACAACATAAATAAAATTTAAAAAAGCACAGGATAAAACAACATAAATAAAATTTAATAAAGCATAGGATAAAACAACATAAATAAAATTTAATAAACATAGGATAAAACAACATTAATACAATTTAATAAAGCACAGGATAAAACAACATAAATAAAATTTAATAAAGCATAGGATAAAACAACATAAATACAATTTAATAAAGCATAGGATAAAACAACATAAATACAATTTAATAAAGCATAGGTTAAAACAACATAAATACAATTTAATAAAGCATAGGATAAAACAACATAAATACAATTTAATAAAGCATAGGATAAAACAACATAAATAAAATTTAATAAAGCATAGGATAAAACAACATAAATACAATTTAATAAAGCATAGGATAAAACAACATAAATAAAATTTAATAAAGCATAGGATAAAACAACATAAATACAATTTAATAAAGCATAGGATAAAACAACATAAATACAATTTAATAAAGCATAGGATAAAACAACATAAATATAATTTAGTAAAGCATAGGTTAAAACAGCATAAATACAATTTAATAAAGCATAGGATAACACAACATAAATACAATTTAATAAAGCATAGGATAAAACAACATAAATACAATTTAATAAAGCATAGGATAAAACAACACAAATAAAATTTATAAAGCATAGGATAAAAAAACATAAATACAATTTAATAAAGCATAGGATAAAACAACATAAATACAATTTAATAAAGCATAGGTTAAAACAACATAAATACAATTTAATAAAGCATAGGATAAAACAACATATATTCAATTTAATAAAGCATAGGATAAAACAACATAAATACAATTTAAAAAAGCACAGGATAAAACAACATAAATAAAATTTAATAAAGCATAGCATAAAACAACATAAATACAATTTAATAAAGCATAGGATAAAACAACATAAATAAAATTTAATAAAGCATAGGATAAAACAACATAAATACAATTTAATAAAGCATAGGATAAAACAACATAAATACAATTTAATAAAGCATAGGTTAAAACAACATAAATACAATTTAATAAAGCATAGGATAAAACAACATAAATACAATTTAATAAAGCATAGGATAAAACAACATAAATAAAATTTTATAAAGCATAGGATAAAACAACATAAATACAATTTAATAAAGCATAGGATAAAACAACATAAATAAAATTTAATAAAGCATAGGATAAAACAACATAAATACAATTTAATAAAGCATAGGATAAAACAACATAAATATAATTTAATAAAGCATAGGTTAAAACAACATAAATACAATTTATTAAAGCATAGGATAAAACAACATAAATACAATTTAATAAAGCATAGGATAAAACAACATAAATACAATTTAATAAAGCATAGGATAAAACAACATAAATAAAATTCAGTAAAGCATAGGTTAAAACAACATAAATACAATTTAATAAAGCATAGGACAAAACAACATAAATAAAATTTAATAAAGCATATGTTAAAGCAACATAAATACAATTTAATAAAGCATAGGTTAAAACATCATAAATACAATTTAATAAAGCATAGGATAAAACAACATAAATACAATTTAATAAAGCATAGGATAAAACAACATAAATACAATTTAATAAAGCATAGGTTAAAACATAAATAAAATTTAATAAAACATAGGATAAAACAACATAAATACAGTTTAATAAAGCATAGGATAAAACAACATAAATACAATTTAATAAAGCATAGGTTAAAACAACATAAATCCAATTTAATAAAGCATAGGACAAAACAACATAAATACAATTTAATAAAGCATAGGATAAAACAACATAAATACAGTTTAATAAAGCATAGGTTAAAACAACATAAATACAAGTTAATAAAGCGTAGGATAAAACAACATAAATACAATTTAATAAAGCATAGGATAAAACAATATAAATACAATTTAATAAAGCCTAGGATAAAACAACATAAATACAATTTAATAAAGCTTAGGATAAAACAACATAAATACAATTTATTAAAGCATAGGATAAAACAACATAAATACAATTTAATAAAGCATAGGACAAAACAACATAAATACAATTTAATAAAGCATAGGATGAAACAACATAAATACAATGTAATAAAGCATAGGATAAAACAACATAAATACAATTTAATAAAGCATAGTATAAACAACATAAATACAATTTAATAAAGTATAGGACAAAACAACATGAATACAATTTAATAAAGCATAGGTTAAACAACATAAATACAATTTAATAAAGCATAGGATAAACACATAAATACAATTTAATAAAGTATAGGACAAAAACAACATAAATACAATTTAATAAAGCATATGTTAAAACAACATAAATACAATTTAATAAAGCATAGGATAAAACAACATAAATACAATTTAATAAAGCATAGGTTAAAACAACATAAATACAATTTAATAAAGCATAGGACAAAACAACATAAATACAATTTAATAAAGCATAGGTTAAAACAACATAAATACAAGTTAATAAAGCATAGGATAAAACAACATAAATACAATTTAATAAAGCATAGGATAAAACAACATAAATTCAATTTAATAAAGCATAGGATAAAACAACATGAATACAATTTAATAAAGCATAGGATAAAACAACATAAATACAATTTAATAAAGCATAGGTTAAAACAACATCAATACAATTTAATAAAGCATAGGACAAAACAACATAAATACAATTTAATAAAGCATAGGTTAAAACAACATAAATACAAGTTAATAAAGCATAGGATAAAACAACATAAATTAAATTTAATAAAGCATAGGATAAAACAACATGAATACAATTTAATAAAGCATAGGATAAAACAACATAAATACAATTTAATAAAGCATAGGTTAAAACAACATAAATACAATTTAATAAAGCATAGGATAAAACAACATAAATTCAGTTTAATAAAGCATAGGATAAAACAACATAAATACAATTTAAAAAAGCACAGGATAAAACAACATAAATAAAATTTAAAAAAGCACAGGATAAAACAACATAAATAAAATTTAATAAAGCATAGGATAAAACAACATAAATAAAATTTAATAAGGCATAGATAAAGCATAGATAAAACAACATAAATAAAATTTAATAAAGCATAGGATAAAACAACATAAATACAATTAATAAAGCATAGGATAAAACAACATAAATATAATTTAATAAAGCATAGGTTAAAACAACATAAATACAATTTAATAAAGCATAGGATAAAACAACATAAATACAATTTAATAAAGCATAGGATAAAACAACATAAAATAAATTTAATAAAGCATAGGATAAAACAACATAAATATAATTTAGTAAAGCATAGGTTAAAACAACATAAATACAATTTATTAAAGCATAGGATAAAACAACATAAATACAATTTAATAAAGCATAGGATAAAACAACATAAATATAATTTAATAAAGCATAGGTTAAAACAACATAAATACAATTTAATAAAGCATAGGATAAAACAACATAAATAAAATTTAATAAAGCATAGGATAAAACAACATAAATACAATTAAATAAAGCATAGGATAAAACAACATAAATACAATTTAATAAAGCATAGGTTAAAACAACATAAATACAATTTAATAAAGCATAGGATAAAACAACATAAATACAATTTAATAAAGCATAGGTAAAACAACATAAATAAAATTTAATAAAGCATAGGATAAAACAACATAAATACAATTTAATAAAGCATAGGATAAAACAACATAAATAAAATTTAATAAAGCATAGGATAAAACAACATAAATACAATTTAATAAAGCATAGGATAAAACAACATAAATACAATTTAATAAAGCATAGGATAAAACAACATAAATTCAATTTAATAAAGCATAGGATAAAACAACATGAATACAATTTAATAAAGCATAGGATAAAACAACATAAATACAATTTAATAAAGCATAGGTTAAAACAACATAAATACAATTTAATAAAGCATAGGCTAAAACTACATAAATGCAATTTAATAAAGCATAGGATAAAACAAATTAAATACAATTTAATAAAGCATAGGATAAAACAACATAAATTCAATTTAATAAAGCATAGGATAAAACAACATAAATACAATTTAATAAAGCATAGGATAAAACAATATAAATTCATTTTATTAAAGCATAAGATAAAACAACATGATTACAATTTAATAAAGCATAGGTTAAAACAACATAAATACTATTTAATAAAGCATATCATAAAACAACATAAATACAATTTAAAAAATCATAGGTTAAAACAACATAAATACAATTTAATAAAGCATAGGATAAAACAACATAAATACAATTTAATAAAGCATAGGATAAAACCACATAAATACAATTTAATAAAGCATAGGTTAAAACTACATAATTACAATTTAATAAAGCATAGGATAAAACAACATAAATACAATTTAATAAAGCATAGGATAAAACAACATAAATACAATTTAATAAAGCATAAGTTAAAACAACATAAATACAATTTTAAAAAGCATAGGATAAAACAACATATATACAATTTAATACAGCATAGGACAAAACCACATAAATACAATTTAATAAAGCATATGATAAAACAACATAAATACAATTTAATAAAGCATAGGACAAAACAACATAAATACAATTTAATAAAGCATATGTTAAAGCAACATAAATACAATTTAATAAAGCATAGGTTAAAACAACATAAATACAATTTAATAAAGCATAGGATAAAACAACATAAATACAATTTAATAAAGCATAGGATAAAACAACATAAATACAATTTAATAAAGCATAGGATAAAACAACATAAATATAATTTATAAAGCATAGGATAAAACAACATAAATACAATTTAATAAAGCATAGGATAAAACAACATAAATACAATTTAATAAAGCATAGGTTAAAACAACATAAATACAATTAATAAAGCATAGGACAAAACAACATAAATACAATTTAATAAAGCATAGGTTAAAACAACATAAATACAAGTTAATAAAGCATAGGATAAAACAACATAAATACAATTTAATAAAGCATAGGATAAAACAACATGAATACAATTTAATAAAGCATAGGATAAAACAACATAAATACAATTTAATAAAGCATAGGTTAAAACAACATCAATACAATTTAATAAAGCATAGGACAAAACAACATAAATGCAGTTTAATAAAGCATAGGTTAAAACAACATAAATACAAGTTAATAAAGCATAGGATAAAACAACATAATTCAATTTAATAAAGCATAGGACAAAACAACATGAATACAATTTAATAAAGCATAGGATAAAACAACATAAATACAATTTAATAAAGCATAGGTTAAAACAACATAAATACAATTTAATAAAGCATAGGATAAAACAACATAAATTCAGTTTAATAAAGCATAGGATAAAACAACATAAATACAATTTAAAAAAGCACAGGATAAAACAACATAAATAAAATTTAATAAAGCATAGGTTAAAACAACATAAATACAATTTAATAAAGCATAGGACAAAAAAACAACATAAATACAATTTAATAAAGCATAGGTTAAAACAACATAAATACAAGTTAATAAAGCATAGGATAAAACAACATAAATACAATTTAATAAAGCATAGGATAAAACAACATGAATACAATTTAATAAAGCATAGGATAAAACAACATCAATACAATTTAATAAAGCATAGGTTAAAACAACATCAATACAATTTAATAAAGCATAGGACAAAACAACATAAATGCAATTTAATAAAGCATAGGTTAAAACAACATAAATACAAGTTAATAAAGCATAGGATAAAACAACATAAATTCAATTTAATAAAGCATAGGATAAAACAACATGAATACAATTTAATAAGCATAGGATAAAACAACATAAATACAATTTAATAAAGCATAGGTTAAAACAACATAAATACAATTTAATAAAGCATAGGATAAAACAACATAAATTCAGTTTAATAAAGCATAGGATAAAACAACATAAATACAATTTAAAAAAGCACAGGATAAAACAACATAAATAAAATTTAAAAAAGCACAGGATAAAACAACATAAATAAAATTTAATAAAGCATAGGATAAAACAACATAAATAAAATTTAATAAAGCATAGGATAAAACAACATTAATACAATTTAATAAAGCATAGGATAAAACAACATAAATAAAATTTAATAAAGCATAGGATAAAACAACATAAATACAATTTAATAAAGCATAGGATAAAACAACATAAATACAATTTAATAAAGCATAGGATAAAACAAAATAAATAAAATTCAGTAAAGCATAGGTTAAAACAACATAAATACAATTTAATAAAGCATAGGACAAAACAACATAAATACAATTTAATAAAGCATAGTTTAAAACAACATAAATACAATTTAATAAAGCATAGGATAAAACCACAGAAATACAATTTAATAAAGCATAGGATAAAACAACATAAATACAATTTAATAAAGCATAGGACAAAACAACATAAATACAATTTAATAAAGCATAGGATAAAACAACATAAATAAAATTTAATAAAGCATAGGATAAAACAACATAAATACAATTTAATAAAGCATAGGATAAAACAACATAAATAGAATTTAATAAAGCATAGGTTAAAACAACATAAATACAATTTAATAAAGCATAGGATAAAACAACATAAATACAATTTAATAAAGCATAGGATAAAACAACATAAATAAAATTTAATAAAGCATAGGATGAAACAACATAAATACAATTTAATAAAGCATAGGATAAAACAACATAAATAAAATTTAATAAAGCATAGGATAAAACAACATAAATACAATTTAATATAGCATAGGATAAAACAACATAAATACAATTTAATAAAGCATAGGATAAAAAAACATAAATATAATTTAGTAAAGCATAGGTTAAAACAACATAAATACAATTTAATAAAGCATAGGATAACACAACATAAATACAATTTAATAAAGCATAGGATAAAACAACATAAATACAATTTAATAAAGCATAGGATAAAACAACATAAATAAAATTCAGTAAAGCATAGGTTAAAACAACATAAATACAATTTAATAAAGCATAGGACAAAACAACATAAATACAATTTAATAAAGCATAGTTTAAAACAACATAAATACAATTTAATAAAGCATAGGATAAAACCACAGAAATACAATTTAATAAAGCATAGGATAAAACAACATAAATACAATTTAATAAAGCATAGGACAAAACAACATATATACAATTTAAAAAAGCATATGTTAAAACAACATAAATACAATTTAATAAAGCACAGGACAAAACAACATAAATACATTTTAATACAGCATATGTTAAAACAACATAAATACAATTTAATAAAGCATAGGACAAAACAACATAAATACAATTTAATAAAGCATATGTTAAAACAACATAAATACAATTTATTAAAGCATAAGATAAAACAACATGAATATAATTTAGTAAAGCATAAGATAAAACAACATGAATACAATTTAATAAAGCATAGGTTAAAACAACATAAATACAATTTAAGAAAGCATAGGATAAAACTACATAAATACAATTTAATAAAGCATAGGATAAAACAACATAAATACAACTTATAAAGCATAGGATAAAACAACATAAATACAATTTAATAAAGCATAGGATAAAACAACATAAATACAATTTAATAAAGCATAGGATAAAACAACATAAATACAATTTAATAAAGCATAGGATAAAACAACATGAATACAATTTAATAAAGCATAGGATAAAACAACATAAATACAATTTAATAAAGCATAGGTTAAAACAACATAAATACAATTTAATAAAGCATAGGATAAAACAACATAAATACAATTTAATAAAGCACAGGACAAAACAACATAAATACATTTTAATACAGCATATGTTAAAACAACATAAATACAATTTAATAAAGCATAGGACAAAACAACATAAATACAATTTAATAAAGCATATGTTAAAACAACATAAATACAATTTATTAAAGCATAAGATAAAACAACATGAATATAATTTAGTAAAGCATAAGATAAAACAACATAAATACAATTTAATAAAGCATAGGATAAAACAACATGAATACAATTTAATAAAGCATAGGATAAAACAACATAAATAAAATTTAATAAAGCATAGGATAAAACAACATAAATACAATTTAATAAAGCATAGGATAAAACAACATAAATACAATTTAATAAAGCATAGGATAAAACAACATAAATACAATTTAATAAAGCATAGGATAAAACAACATAAATAAAATTCAGTAAAGCATAGGTTAAAACAACATAAATACAATTTAATAAAGCATAGGACAAAACAACATAAATACAATTTAATAAAGCATAGTTTAAAACAACATAAATACAATTTAATAAAGCATAGGACAAAACAACATAAATACAATTTAATAAAGCATAGGACAAAACAACATAAATAAAATTTAATAAAGCATAGGATAAAACAACATAAATTCAATTTAATAAAGCATAGGATAAAACAACATAAATACAATTTAATAAAGCATAGGATTAAACAACATAAATACTATTTAATAAAGCATAGGATAAACCCACATAAATACAATTTAATAAAGCACAGGATAAAACAACATAAATACAATTTAATAAAGCATAGGATACAACAACATAAATACAATTTAGTAAAGCATAGGTCAAAATAACATAAATACAATTTAATAAAGCATAGGATAAAACAACATAAATACAATTTAACAAAGCATAGGATAAAACAACATAAATAAAATTTAATAAAGCATAGGATAAAACAACATAAATTCAATTTAATAAAGCATAGGATAAAACAACATAAATACAATTTAATAAAGCATAGGATAAAACAACATGAATACAATTTAATAAAGCATAGGATAAAACAACATAAATACAATTTAATAAAGCATAGGTTAAAACAACACAAATACAATTTAATAAAGCATAGGACAAAACAACATAAATACAATTTAATAAAGCATAGGTTAAAACAACATAAATACAAGTTAATAAAGCAAAGGATAAAACAACATAAATACAATTTAATAAAGCATAGGATAAAACAACATGAATACAATTTAATAAAGCATAGGATAAAACAACATAAATACAATTTAATAAAGCATAGGTTAAAACAACATCAATACAATTTAATAAAGCATAGGACAAAACAACATAAATACAATTTAATAAAGCATAGGTTAAAACAACATAAATACAAGTTAATAAAGCAAAGGATAAAACAACATAAATACAATTTAATAAAGCATAGGATAAAACAACATGAATACAATTTAATAAAGCATAGGATAAAACAACATAAATACAATTTAATAAAGCATAGGTTAAAACAACATCAATACAATTTAATAAAGCATAGGACAAAACAACATAAATACAATTTAATAAAGCATAGGTTAAAACAACATAAATACAAGTTAATAAAGCATAGGATAAAACAACATAAATTCAATTTAATAAAGCATAGGATAAAACAACATGAATACAATTTAATAAAGCATAGGTTAAAACAACATAAATACAATTTAATAAAGCATAGGATAAAACAACATATATTTAATTTAATAAAGCATAGGATAAAACAACATAAATACAATTTAAAAAAGCACAGGATAAAACAACATAAATAAAATTTAATAAAGCATAGGATAAAACAACATAAATAAAATTTAATAAAGCATAGCATAAAACAACATAAATACAATTTAATAAAGCACAGGATAAAACAACATAAATAAAATTTAATAAAGCATAGGTTAAAACAACATAAATACAATTTAATAAAGCATAGGACAAAAAAACAACATAAATACAATTTAATAAAGCATAGGTTAAAACAACATAAATACAAGTTAATAAAGCATAGGATAAAACAACATAAATACAATTTAATAAAGCATAGGATAAAACAACATGAATACAATTTAATAAAGCATAGGATAAAACAACATCAATACAATTTAATAAAGCATAGGTTAAAACAACATCAATACAATTTATTAAAGCATAGGACAAAACAACATAAATGCAATTTAATAAAGCATAGGTTAAAACAACATAAATACAAGTTAATAAAGCATAGGATAAAACAACATAAATTCAATTTAATAAAGCATAGGATAAAACAACATGAATACAATTTAATAAAGCATAGGATAAAACAACATAAATACAATTTAATAAAGCATAGGTTAAAACAACATAAATACAATTTAATAAAGCATAGGATAAAACAACATAAATTCAGTTTAATAAAGCATAGGATAAAACAACATAAATACAATTTAAAAAAGCACAGGATAAAACAACATAAATAAAATTTAAAAAAGCACAGGATAAAACAACATAAATACAATTTAATAAAGCATAGGATAAAACAACATAAATAAAATTTAATAAAGCATAGGATAAAACAACATAAATACAATTTAATATAGCATAGGATAAAACAACATAAATACAATTTAATAAAGCATAGGATAAAAAAACATAAATATAATTTAGTAAAGCATAGGTTAAAACAACATAAATACAATTTAATAAAGCATAGGATAACACAACATAAATACAATTTAATAAAGCATAGGATAAAACAACATAAATACAATTTAATAAAGCATAGGATAAAACAACATAAATAAAATTCAGTAAAGCATAGGTTAAAACAACATAAATACAATTTAATAAAGCATAGGACAAAACAACATAAATACAATTTAATAAAGCATAGTTTAAAACAACATAAATACAATTTAATAAAGCATAGGATAAAACCACAGAAATACAATTTAATAAAGCATAGGATAAAACAACATAAATACAATTTAATAAAGCATAGGACAAAACAACATATATACAATTTAAAAAAGCATATGTTAAAACAACATAAATACAATTTAATAAAGCACAGGACAAAACAACATAAATACATTTTAATACAGCATATGTTAAAACAACATAAATACAATTTAATAAAGCATAGGACAAAACAACATAAATACAATTTAATAAAGCATATGTTAAAACAACATAAATACAATTTATTAAAGCATAAGATAAAACAACATGAATATAATTTAGTAAAGCATAAGATAAAACAACATGAATACAATTTAATAAAGCATAGGTTAAAACAACATAAATACAATTTAAGAAAGCATAGGATAAAACTACATAAATACAATTTAATAAAGCATAGGATAAAACAACATAAATACAACTTATAAAGCATAGGATAAAACAACATAAATACAATTTAATAAAGCATAGGATAAAACAACATAAATACAATTTAATAAAGCATAGGATAAAACAACATAAATACAATTTAATAAAGCATAGGATAAAACAACATGAATACAATTTAATAAAGCATAGGATAAAACAACATAAATACAATTTAATAAAGCATAGGTTAAAACAACATAAATACAATTTAATAAAGCATAGGATAAAACAACATAAATACAATTTAATAAAGCACAGGACAAAACAACATAAATACATTTTAATACAGCATATGTTAAAACAACATAAATACAATTTAATAAAGCATAGGACAAAACAACATAAATACAATTTAATAAAGCATATGTTAAAACAACATAAATACAATTTATTAAAGCATAAGATAAAACAACATGAATATAATTTAGTAAAGCATAAGATAAAACAACATAAATACAATTTAATAAAGCATAGGATAAAACAACATGAATACAATTTAATAAAGCATAGGATAAAACAACATAAATAAAATTTAATAAAGCATAGGATAAAACAACATAAATACAATTTAATAAAGCATAGGATAAAACAACATAAATACAATTTAATAAAGCATAGGATAAAACAACATAAATACAATTTAATAAAGCATAGGATAAAACAACATAAATAAAATTCAGTAAAGCATAGGTTAAAACAACATAAATACAATTTAATAAAGCATAGGACAAAACAACATAAATACAATTTAATAAAGCATAGTTTAAAACAACATAAATACAATTTAATAAAGCATAGGACAAAACAACATAAATACAATTTAATAAAGCATAGGACAAAACAACATAAATAAAATTTAATAAAGCATAGGATAAAACAACATAAATTCAATTTAATAAAGCATAGGATAAAACAACATAAATACAATTTAATAAAGCATAGGATTAAACAACATAAATACTATTTAATAAAGCATAGGATAAACCCACATAAATACAATTTAATAAAGCACAGGATAAAACAACATAAATACAATTTAATAAAGCATAGGATACAACAACATAAATACAATTTAGTAAAGCATAGGTCAAAATAACATAAATACAATTTAATAAAGCATAGGATAAAACAACATAAATACAATTTAACAAAGCATAGGATAAAACAACATAAATAAAATTTAATAAAGCATAGGATAAAACAACATAAATTCAATTTAATAAAGCATAGGATAAAACAACATAAATACAATTTAATAAAGCATAGGATAAAACAACATGAATACAATTTAATAAAGCATAGGATAAAACAACATAAATACAATTTAATAAAGCATAGGTTAAAACAACACAAATACAATTTAATAAAGCATAGGACAAAACAACATAAATACAATTTAATAAAGCATAGGTTAAAACAACATAAATACAAGTTAATAAAGCAAAGGATAAAACAACATAAATACAATTTAATAAAGCATAGGATAAAACAACATGAATACAATTTAATAAAGCATAGGATAAAACAACATAAATACAATTTAATAAAGCATAGGTTAAAACAACATCAATACAATTTAATAAAGCATAGGACAAAACAACATAAATACAATTTAATAAAGCATAGGTTAAAACAACATAAATACAAGTTAATAAAGCAAAGGATAAAACAACATAAATACAATTTAATAAAGCATAGGATAAAACAACATGAATACAATTTAATAAAGCATAGGATAAAACAACATAAATACAATTTAATAAAGCATAGGTTAAAACAACATCAATACAATTTAATAAAGCATAGGACAAAACAACATAAATACAATTTAATAAAGCATAGGTTAAAACAACATAAATACAAGTTAATAAAGCATAGGATAAAACAACATAAATTCAATTTAATAAAGCATAGGATAAAACAACATGAATACAATTTAATAAAGCATAGGTTAAAACAACATAAATACAATTTAATAAAGCATAGGATAAAACAACATATATTTAATTTAATAAAGCATAGGATAAAACAACATAAATACAATTTAAAAAAGCACAGGATAAAACAACATAAATAAAATTTAATAAAGCATAGGATAAAACAACATAAATAAAATTTAATAAAGCATAGCATAAAACAACATAAATACAATTTAATAAAGCATAGGATAAAACAACATAAATAAAATTTAATAAAGCATAGGATAAAACAACATAAATACAATTTAATAAAGCATAGGATAAAACAACATAAATAAAATTTTATAAAGCATAGGATAAAACAACATAAATACAATTTAATAAAGCATAGGATAAAACAACATAAATAAAATTTAATAAAGCATAGGATAAAACAACATAAATACAATTTAATAAAGCATAGGATAAAACAACATAAATATAATTTAGTAAAGCATAGGTTAAAACAACATAAATACAATTTATTAAAGCATAGGATAAAACAACATAAATACAATTTAATAAAGCATAGGATAAAACAACATAAATACAATTTAATAAAGCATAGGATAAAACAACATAAATAAAATTCAGTAAAGCATAGGTTAAAACAACATAAATACAATTTAATAAAGCATAGGACAAAACAACATAAATAAAATTTAATAAAGCATATGTTAAAGCAACATAAATACAATTTAATAAAGCATAGGTTAAATCAACATAAATACAATTTAATAAAGCATAGGATAAAACAACATAAATACAATTTAATAAAACATAGGATAAAACAACATAAATACAATTTAATAAAGCATAGGTTAAAACAACATAAATACAATTTAATAAAGCATAGGTTAAAACAACATAAATACAATTTAATAAAGCATAGGATAAAACAACATAAATACAATTTAATAAAACATAGGATAAAACAACATAAATACAATTTAATAAAGCATAGGTTAAAACAACATAAATACAATTTAATAAAGCATAGGACAAAACAACATAAATACAATTTAATAAAGCATAGGTTAAAACAACATAAATACAAGTTAATAAAGCATAGGATAAAACAACATAAATACAATTTAATAAAGCATAGGATAAAACAACATAAATACAATTTAATAAAGCATAGGATAAAACAACATAAATAAATTTAATAAAGCATAGGATAAAACAACATAAATACAATTTAATAAAGCATAGGATAAAACAACATAAATACAATTTAATAAAGCATAGGATAAAACAACATAAATTCAATTTAATAAAGCATAGGATAAAACAACATGAATACAATTTAATAAAGCATAGGATAAAACAACATAAATACAATTTAATAAAGCATAGGTTAAAACAACATAAATACAATTTAATAAAGCATAGGCTAAAACTACATAAATGCAATTTAATAAAGCATAGGATAAAACAAATTAAATACAATTTAATAAAGCATAGGATAAAACAACATAAATTCAATTTAATAAAGCATAGGATAAAACAACATAAATACAATTTAATAAAGCATAGGATAAAACAATATAAATTCATTTTATTAAAGCATAAGATAAAACAACATGAATACAATTTAATAAAGCATAGGTTAAAACAACATAAATACTATTTAATAAAGCATATCATAAAACAACATAAATACAATTTAAAAAATCATAGGTTAAAACAACATAAATACAATTTAATAAAGCATAGGATAAAACAACATAAATACAATTTAATAAAGCATAAGTTAAAACAACATAAATACAATTTTAAAAAGCATAGGATAAAACAACATATATACAATTTAATACAGCATAGGACAAAACCACATAAATACAATTTAATAAAGCATATGATAAAACAACATAAATACAATTTAATAAAGCATAGGACAAAACAACATAAATACAATTTAATAAAGCATATGTTAAAGCAACATAAATACAATTTAATAAAGCATAGGTTAAAACAACATAAATACAATTTAATAAAGCATAGGATAAAACAACATAAATACAATTTAATAAAGCATAGGATAAAACAACATAAATACAATTTAATAAAGCATAGGATAAAACAACATAAATACAATTTATAAAGCATAGGATAAAACAACATAAATACAATTTAATAAAGCATAGGATAAAACAACATAAATACAATTTAATAAAGCATAGGATAAAACAACATAAATACAATTTAATAAAGCATAGCATAAAACAACATGAATACAATTTAATAAAGCATAGGATAAAACAACATAAATACAATTTAATAAAGCATAGGTTAAAACAACATAAATACAATTTAATAAAGCATAGGACAAAACAACATAAATACAATTTAATAAAGCATAGGTTAAAACAACATAAATACAAGTTAATAAAGCATAGGATAAAACAACATAAATACAATTTAATAAAGCATAGGATAAAACAACATGAATACAATTTAATAAAGCATAGGATAAAACAACATAAATACAATTTAATAAAGCATAGGTTAAAACAACATCAATACAATTTAATAAAGCATAGGACAAAACAACATAAATGCAATTTAATAAAGCATAGGTTAAAACAACATAAATACAAGTTAATAAAGCAAAGGATAAAACAACATAAATACAATTTAATAAAGCATAGGATAAAACAACATGAATACAATTTAATAAAGCATAGGATAAAACAACATAAATACAATTTAATAAAGCATAGGTTAAAACAACATCAATACAATTTAATAAAGCATAGGACAAAACAACATAAATACAATTTAATAAAGCATAGGTTAAAACAACATAAATACAAGTTAATAAAGCATAGGATAAAACAACATAAATTCAATTTAATAAAGCATAGGATAAAACAACATGAATACAATTTAATAAAGCATAGGTTAAAACAACATAAATACAATTTAATAAAGCATAGGATAAAACAACATATATTTAATTTAATAAAGCATAGGATAAAACAACATAAATACAATTTAAAAAAGCACAGGATAAAACAACATAAATAAAATTTAATAAAGCATAGGATAAAACAACATAAATAAAATTTAATAAAGCATAGCATAAAACAACATAAATACAATTTAATAAAGCATAGGATAAAACAACATAAATAAAATTTAATAAAGCATAGGATAAAACAACATAAATACAATTTAATAAAGCATAGGATAAAACAACATAAATAAAATTTTATAAAGCATAGGATAAAACAACATAAATACAATTTAATAAAGCATAGGATAAAACAACATAAATAAAATTTAATAAAGCATAGGATAAAACAACATAAATACAATTTAATAAAGCATAGGATAAAACAACATAAATATAATTTAGTAAAGCATAGGTTAAAACAACATAAATACAATTTATTAAAGCATAGGATAAAACAACATAAATACAATTTAATAAAGCATAGGATAAAACAACATAAATACAATTTAATAAAGCATAGGATAAAACAACATAAATAAAATTCAGTAAAGCATAGGTTAAAACAACATAAATACAATTTAATAAAGCATAGGACAAAACAACATAAATAAAATTTAATAAAGCATATGTTAAAGCAACATAAATACAATTTAATAAAGCATAGGTTAAATCAACATAAATACAATTTAATAAAGCATAGGATAAAACAACATAAATACAATTTAATAAAACATAGGATAAAACAACATAAATACAATTTAATAAAGCATAGGTTAAAACAACATAAATACAATTTAATAAAGCATAGGTTAAAACAACATAAATACAATTTAATAAAGCATAGGATAAAACAACATAAATACAATTTAATAAAACATAGGATAAAACAACATAAATACAATTTAATAAAGCATAGGTTAAAACAACATAAATACAATTTAATAAAGCATAGGACAAAACAACATAAATACAATTTAATAAAGCATAGGTTAAAACAACATAAATACAAGTTAATAAAGCATAGGATAAAACAACATAAATACAATTTAATAAAGCATAGGATAAAACAACATAAATACAATTTAATAAAGCATAGGATAAAACAACATAAATAAAATTTAATAAAGCATAGGATAAAACAACATAAATACAATTTAATAAAGCATAGGATAAAACAACATAAATACAATTTAATAAAGCATAGGATAAAACAACATAAATTCAATTTAATAAAGCATAGGATAAAACAACATGAATACAATTTAATAAAGCATAGGATAAAACAACATAAATACAATTTAATAAAGCATAGGTTAAAACAACATAAATACAATTTAATAAAGCATAGGCTAAAACTACATAAATGCAATTTAATAAAGCATAGGATAAAACAAATTAAATACAATTTAATAAAGCATAGGATAAAACAACATAAATTCAATTTAATAAAGCATAGGATAAAACAACATAAATACAATTTAATAAAGCATAGGATAAAACAATATAAATTCATTTTATTAAAGCATAAGATAAAACAACATGAATACAATTTAATAAAGCATAGGTTAAAACAACATAAATACTATTTAATAAAGCATATCATAAAACAACATAAATACAATTTAAAAAATCATAGGTTAAAACAACATAAATACAATTTAATAAAGCATAGGATAAAACAACATAAATACAATTTAATAAAGCATAAGTTAAAACAACATAAATACAATTTTAAAAAGCATAGGATAAAACAACATATATACAATTTAATACAGCATAGGACAAAACCACATAAATACAATTTAATAAAGCATATGATAAAACAACATAAATACAATTTAATAAAGCATAGGACAAAACAACATAAATACAATTTAATAAAGCATATGTTAAAGCAACATAAATACAATTTAATAAAGCATAGGTTAAAACAACATAAATACAATTTAATAAAGCATAGGATAAAACAACATAAATACAATTTAATAAAGCATAGGATAAAACAACATAAATACAATTTAATAAAGCATAGGATAAAACAACATAAATACAATTTATAAAGCATAGGATAAAACAACATAAATACAATTTAATAAAGCATAGGATAAAACAACATAAATACAATTTAATAAAGCATAGGATAAAACAACATAAATACAATTTAATAAAGCATAGGATAAAACAACATGAATACAATTTAATAAAGCATAGGATAAAACAACATAAATACAATTTAATAAAGCATAGGTTAAAACAACATAAATACAATTTAATAAAGCATAGGACAAAACAACATAAATACAATTTAATAAAGCATAGGTTAAAACAACATAAATACAAGTTAATAAAGCATAGGATAAAACAACATAAATACAATTTAATAAAGCATAGGATAAAACAACATGAATACAATTTAATAAAGCATAGGATAAAACAACATAAATACAATTTAATAAAGCATAGGTTAAAACAACATCAATACAATTTAATAAAGCATAGGACAAAACAACATAAATGCAATTTAATAAAGCATAGGTTAAAACAACATAAATACAAGTTAATAAAGCATAGGATAAAACAACATAAATTCAATTTAATAAAGCATAGGATAAAACAACATGAATACAATTTAATAAAGCATAGGATAAAACAACATAAATACAATTTAATAAAGCATAGGTTAAAACAACATAAATACAATTTAATAAAGCATAGGATAAAACAACATAAATTCAGTTTAATAAAGCATAGGTTAAAACAACATAAATACAATTTAATAAAGCATAGGATAAAACAACATAAATTCAGTTTAATAAAGCATAGGATAAACAACATAAATACAATTTAATAAAGCATAGGACAAAACAACATATATACAATTTAAAAAAGCATATGTTAAAACAACATAAATACAATTTAATAAAGCACAGGACAAAACAACATAAATACATTTTAATACAGCATATGTTAAAACAACATAAATACAATTTAATAAAGCATAGGACAAAACAACATAAATACAATTTAATAAAGCATATGTTAAAACAACATAAATACAATTTATTAAAGCATAAGATAAAACAACATGAATATAATTTAGTAAAGCATAAGATAAAACAACATGAATACAATTTAATAAAGCATAGGTTAAAACAACATAAATACAATTTAAGAAAGCATAGGATAAAACTACATAAATACAATTTAATAAAGCATAGGATAAAACAACATAAATACAATTTATAAAGCATAGGATAAAACAACATAAATACAATTTAATAAAGCATAGGATAAAACAACATAAATACAATTTAATAAAGCATAGGATAAAACAACATAAATACAATTTAATAAAGCATAGGATAAAACAACATGAATACAATTTAATAAAGCATAGGATAAAACAACATAAATACAATTTAATAAAGCATAGGTTAAAACAACATAAATACAATTTAATAAAGCATAGGATAAAACAACATAAATACAATTTAATAAAGCACAGGACAAAACAACATAAATACATTTTAATACAGCATATGTTAAAACAACATAAATACAATTTAATAAAGCATAGGATAAAACAACATGAATACAATTTAATAAAGCATAGGATAAAACAACATAAATAAAATTTAATAAAGCATAGGATAAAACAACATAAATACAATTTAATAAAGCATAGGATAAAACAACATAAATACAATTTAATAAAGCATAGGATAAAACAACATAAATACAATTTAATAAAGCATAGGATAAAACAACATAAATAAAATTCAGTAAAGCATAGGTTAAAACAACATAAATACAATTTAATAAAGCATAGGACAAAACAACATAAATACAATTTAATAAAGCATAGTTTAAAACAACATAAATACAATTTAATAAAGCATAGGACAAAACAACATAAATACAATTTAATAAAGCATAGGATAAAACAACATAAATACAATTTAATGAATCAAAGGATAAACAACATAAATACAATTTAATAAAGCATAGGTTAAAACAACATAATTACAATTTAATAAAGCATAGGATAAAACAACATAAATACAATTTAATAAAGCATAGGATAAAACAACATAAATACAATTTAATAAAGCATAAGTTAAAACAACATAAATACAATTTTAAAAAGCATAGGATAAAACAACATATATACAATTTAATACAGCATAGGACAAAACCACATAAATACAATTTAATAAAGCATAGGATAAAACAACATAAATACAATTTAATAAAGCATAGGACAAAACAACATAAATACAATTTAATAAAGCATATGTTAAAGCAACATAAATACAATTTAATAAAGCTTAGGTTAAAACAACATAAATACAATTTAATAAAGCATAGGATAAAACAACATAAATACAATTTAATAAAGCATAGGATAAAACAACATAAATACAATTTAATAAAGCATAGGATAAAACAACATAAATACAATTTATAAAGCATAGGATAAAACAACATAAATACAATTTAATAAAGCATAGGATAAAACAACATAAATACAATTTAATAAAGCATAGGATAAAACAACATAAATACAATTTAATAAAGCATAGGATTAAACAACATAAATACTATTTAATAAAGCATAGGATAAACCCACATAAATACAATTTAATAAAGCACAGGATAAAACAACATAAATACAATTTAATAAAGCATAGGATACAACAACATAAATACAATTTAGTAAAGCATAGGTCAAAATAACATAAATACAATTTAATAAAGCATAGGATAAAACAACATAAATACAATTTAACAAAGCATAGGATAAAACAACATAAATAAAATTTAATAAAGCATAGGATAAAACAACATAAATTCAATTTAATAAAGCATAGGATAAAACAACATAAATACAATTTAATAAAGCATAGGATAAAACAACATGAATACAATTTAATAAAGCATAGGATAAAACAACATAAATACAATTTAATAAAGCATAGGTTAAAACAACACAAATACAATTTAATAAAGCATAGGACAAAACAACATAAATACAATTTAATAAAGCATAGGTTAAAACAACATAAATACAAGTTAATAAAGCAAAGGATAAAACAACATAAATACAATTTAATAAAGCATAGGATAAAACAACATGAATACAATTTAATAAAGCATAGGATAAAACAACATAAATACAATTTAATAAAGCATAGGTTAAAACAACATCAATACAATTTAATAAAGCATAGGACAAAACAACATAAATACAATTAAATAAAGCATAGGTTAAAACAACATAAATACAAGTTAATAAAGCAAAGGATAAAACAACATAAATACAATTTAATAAAGCATAGGATAAAACAACATGAATACAATTTAATAAAGCATAGGATAAAACAACATAAATACAATTTAATAAAGCATAGGTTAAAACAACATCAATACAATTTAATAAAGCATAGGACAAAACAACATAAATACAATTTAATAAAGCATAGGTTAAAACAACATAAATACAAGTTAATAAAGCATAGGATAAAACAACATAAATTCAATTTAATAAAGCATAGGATAAAACAACATGAATACAATTTAATAAAGCATAGGTTAAAACAACATAAATACAATTTAATAAAGCATAGGATAAAACAACATATATTTAATTTAATAAAGCATAGGATAAAACAACATAAATACAATTTAAAAAAGCACAGGATAAAACAACATAAATAAAATTTAATAAAGCATAGGATAAAACAACATAAATAAAATTTAATAAAGCATAGCATAAAACAACATAAATACAATTTAATAAAGCATAGGATAAAACAACATAAATAAAATTTAATAAAGCATAGGATAAAACAACATAAATACAATTTAATAAAGCATAGGATAAAACAACATAAATAAAATTTTATAAAGCATAGGATAAAACAACATAAATACAATTTAATAAAGCATAGGATAAAACAACATAAATAAAATTTAATAAAGCATAGGATAAAACAACATAAATACAATTTAATAAAGCATAGGATAAAACAACATAAATATAATTTAGTAAAGCATAGGTTAAAACAACATAAATACAATTTATTAAAGCATAGGATAAAACAACATAAATACAATTTAATAAAGCATAGGATAAAACAACATAAATACAATTTAATAAAGCATAGGATAAAACAACATAAATAAAATTCAGTAAAGCATAGGTTAAAACAACATAAATACAATTTAATAAAGCATAGGACAAAACAACATAAATAAAATTTAATAAAGCATATGTTAAAGCAACATAAATACAATTTAATAAAGCATAGGTTAAATCAACATAAATACAATTTAATAAAGCATAGGATAAAACAACATAAATACAATTTAATAAAACATAGGATAAAACAACATAAATACAATTTAATAAAGCATAGGTTAAAACAACATAAATACAATTTAATAAAGCATAGGTTAAAACAACATAAATACAATTTAATAAAGCATAGGATAAAACAACATAAATACAATTTAATAAAACATAGGATAAAACAACATAAATACAATTTAATAAAGCATAGGTTAAAACAACATAAATACAATTTAATAAAGCATAGGACAAAACAACATAAATACAATTTAATAAAGCATAGGTTAAAACAACATAAATACAAGTTAATAAAGCATAGGATAAAACAACATAAATACAATTTAATAAAGCATAGGATAAAACAACATAAATTCAATTTAATAAAGCATAGGATAAAACAACATGAATACAATTTAATAAAGCATAGGATAAAACAACATAAATACAATTTAATAAAGCATAGGTTAAAACAACATCAATACAATTTAATAAAGCATAGGACAAAACAACATAAATACAATTTAATAAAGCATAGGTTAAAACAACATAAATACAAGTTAATAAAGCATAGGATAAAACAACATAAATACAATTTAAAAAAGCACAGGATAAAACAACATAAATACAATTTAATAAAGCATAGGATAAAACAACATAAATAAAATTTAATAAAGCATAGGATAAAACAACATAAATACAATTTAATAAAGCATAGGATAAAACAACATAAATACAATTTAATAAAGCATAGGATAAAACAACATAAATTCAATTTAATAAAGCATAGGATAAAACAACATGAATACAATTTAATAAAGCATAGGATAAAACAACATAAATACAATTTAATAAAGCATAGGTTAAAACAACATAAATACAATTTAATAAAGCATAGGCTAAAACTACATAAATGCAATTTAATAAAGCATAGGATAAAACAAATTAAATACAATTTAATAAAGCATAGGATAAAACAACATAAATTCAATTTAATAAAGCATAGGATAAAACAACATAAATACAATTTAATAAAGCATAGGATAAAACAATATAAATTCATTTTATTAAAGCATAAGATAAAACAACATGAATACAATTTAATAAAGCATAGGTTAAAACAACATAAATACTATTTAATAAAGCATATCATAAAACAACATAAATACAATTTAAAAAATCATAGGTTAAAACAACATAAATACAATTTAATAAAGCATAGGATAAAACAACATAAATACAATTTAATAAAGCATAAGTTAAAACAACATAAATACAATTTTAAAAAGCATATGTTAAAGCAACATAAATACAATTTAATAAAGCATAGGATAAAACAACATAAATTCAATTTAATAAAGCA
Organism: Phyllobates terribilis; assembly: GCF_046119375.1. Taxonomy (NCBI): domain Eukaryota; kingdom Metazoa; phylum Chordata; class Amphibia; order Anura; family Dendrobatidae; genus Phyllobates; species Phyllobates terribilis. The sequence goes on from NW_027362778.1 coordinate 4,821,376, forward strand.
TAGGATAAAACAACATATATACAATTTAATACAGCATAGGACAAAACCACATAAATACAATTTAATAAAGCATATGATAAAACAACATAAATACAATTTAATAAAGCATAGGACAAAACAACATAAATACAATTTAATAAAGCATATGTTAAAGCAACATAAATACAATTTAATAAAGCATAGGTTAAAACAACATAAATACAATTTAATAAAGCATAGGATAAAACAACATAAATACAATTTAATAAAGCATAGGATAAAACAACATGAATACAATTTAATAAAGCATAGGATAAAACAACATAAATACAATTTAATAAAGCATAGGTTAAAACAACATTAATACAATTTAATAAAGCATAGGATAAAACAACATAAATAAAATTTAATAAAGCATAGGATAAAACAACATAAATACAATTTAATAAAGCATAGGATAAAACAACATAAATACAATTTAATAAAGCATAGGTTAAAACAACATAAATACAATTTAATAAAGCATAGGATAAAACAACATAAATACAATTTAATAAAGCATAGGATAAAACAACATAAATAAAATTTAATAAAGCATAGGATAAAACAACATAAATACAATTTAATAAAGCATAGGATAAAACAACATAAATAAAATTTAATAAAGCATAGGATAAAACAACATAAATTCAGTTTAATAAAGCATAGGATAAAACAACATAAATACAATTTAAAAAAGCACAGGATAAAACAACATAAATACAATTTAATAAAGCATAGGATAAAACAACATAAATACAATTTAATAAAGCATAGGATAAAACAACATAAATAAAATTTAATAAAGCATAGGATAAAACAACATAAATACAATTTAATAAAGCATAGGATAAAACAACATAAATACAATTTAATAAAGCATAGGATAAAACAACATAAATTCAATTTAATAAAGCATAGGATAAAACAACATGAATACAATTTAATAAAGCATAGGATAAAACAACATAAATACAATTTAATAAAGCATAGGTTAAAACAACATAAATACAATTTAATAAAGCATAGGCTAAAACTACATAAATGCAATTTAATAAAGCATAGGATAAAACAAATTAAATACAATTTAATAAAGCATAGGATAAAACAACATAAATTCTATTTAATAAAGCATAGGATAAAACAACATAAATACAATTTAATAAAGCATAGGATAAAACAATATAAATTCATTTTATTAAAGCATAAGATAAAACAACATGAATACAATTTAATAAAGCATAGGTTAAAACAACATAAATACTATTTAATAAAGCATATCATAAAACAACATAAATACAATTTAAAAAATCATAGGTTAAAACAACATAAATACAATTTAATAAAGCATAGGATAAAACAACATAAATACAATTTAATAAAGCATAAGTTAAAACAACATAAATACAATTTTAAAAAGCATAGGATAAAACAACATATATACAATTTAATACAGCATAGGACAAAACCACATAAATACAATTTAATAAAGCATATGATAAAACAACATAAATACAATTTAATAAAGCATAGGACAAAACAACATAAATACAATTTAATAAAGCATATGTTAAAGCAACATAAATACAATTTAATAAAGCATAGGTTAAAACAACATAAATACAATTTAATAAAGCATAGGATAAAACAACATAAATACAATTTAATAAAGCATAGGATAAAACAACATAAATAAAATTTAATAAAGCATAGGATAAAACAACATAAATACAATTTAATAAAGCATAGGATAAAACAACATAAATAAAATTTAATAAAGCATAGGATAAAACAACATAAATACAATTTAATATAGCATAGGATAAAACAACATAAATACAATTTAATAAAGCATAGGATAAAAAAACATAAATATAATTTAGTAAAGCATAGGTTAAAACAACATAAATACAATTTAATAAAGCATAGGATAACACAACATAAATACAATTTAATAAAGCATAGGATAAAACAACATAAATACAATTTAATAAAGCATAGGTTAAAACAACATAAATACAATTTAATAAAGCATAGGACAAAACAACATAAATACAATTTAATAAAGCATAGGTTAAAACAACATAAATACAAGTTAATAAAGCATAGGATAAAACAACATAAATACAATTTAATAAAGCATAGGTTAAAACAACATCAATACAATTTAATAAAGCATAGGACAAAACAACATAAATGCAATTTAATAAAGCATAGGTTAAAACAACATAAATACAAGTTAATAAAGCATAGGATAAAACAACATAAATTCAATTTAATAAAGCATAGGATAAAACAACATGAATACAATTTAATAAAGCATAGGTTAAAAAAACATCAATACAATTTAATAAAGCATAGGACAAAACAACATAAATGCAATTTAATAAAGCATAGGTTAAAACAACATAAATACAATTTAATAAAGCATAGGATAACACAACATAAATACAATTTAATAAAGCATAGGATAAAACAACATAAATACAATTTAATAAAGCATAGGATAAAACAACATAAATAAAATTCAGTAAAGCATAGGTTAAAAGAACATAAATACAATTTAATAAAGCATAGGACAAAACAACATAAATACAATTTAATAAAGCATAGTTTAAAACAACATAAATACAATTTAATAAAGCATAGGATAAAACCACAGAAATACAATTTAATAAAGCATAGGATAAAACAACATAAATACAATTTAATAAAGCATAGGACAAAACAACATAAATACAATTTAATAAAGCATAGGATAAAACAACATAAATACAATTTAATGAATCATAGGATAAACAACATAAATACAATTTAATAAAGCATAGGACAAAACAACATATATACAATTTAAAAAAGCATATGTTAAAACAACATAAATACAATTTAATAAAGAACAGGACAAAACAACATAAATACATTTTAATACAGCATATGTTAAAACAACATAAATACAATTTAATAAAGCATAGGACAAAACAACATAAATACAATTTAATAAAGCATATGTTAAAACAACATAAATACAATTTATTAAAGCATAAGATAAAACAACATGAATATAATTTAGTAAAGCATAAGATAAAACAACATGAATACAATTTAATAAAACATAGGTTAAAACAACATAAATACAATTTAAGAAAGCATAGGATAAAACTACATAAATACAATTTAATAAAGCATAGGATAAAACAACATAAATACAATTTATGAAGCATAGGATAAAACAACATAAATACAATTTAATAAAGCATAGGATAAAACAACATAAATACAATTTAATAAAGCATAGGACAAAACAACATAAATACAATTTAATAAAGCATATGTTAAAACAACATAAATACAATTTATTAAAGCATAAGATAAAACAACATGAATATAATTTAGTAAAGCATAAGATAAAACAACATGAATACAATTTAATAAAGCATAGGTTAAAACAACATAAATACATTTTAAGAAAGCATAGGATAAAACTACATAAATACAATTTAATAAAGCATAGGATAAAACAACATAAATACAATTTATAAAGCATAGGATAAAACAACATAAATACAATTTAATAAAGCATAGGATAAAACAACATAAATACAATTTAATAAAGCATAGGACAAAACAACGTAAATACAATTTAATAAAGCATATGTTAAAACAACATAAATACAATTTATTAAAGCATAAGATAAAACAACATGAATATAATTTAGTAAAGCATAAGATAAAACAACATGAATACAATTTAATAAAGCATAGGTTAAAACAACATAAATACAATTTAAGAAAGCATAGGATAAAACTACATAAATACAATTTAATAAAGCATAGGATAAAACAACATGAATACAATTTAATAAAGCCTAGGTTAAAACAACATAAATACAATTTAAGAAAGCATAGGATAAAACAACATAAATACAATTTAAGAAAGCATAGGATAAAACAACATAAATACAATTTAATAAAGCATAGGTTAAAACAACATAAATACAATTTAATAAAGCATAGGACAAAACAACATAAATACAATTTAATAAAGCATAGGTTAAAACAACATAAATACAAGTTAATAAAGCATAGGATAAAACAACATAAATACAATTTAATAAAGCATAGGATAAAACAACATGAATACAATTTAATAAAGCATAGGATAAAACAACATAAATACAATTTAATAAAGCATAGGTTAAAACAACATCAATTCAATTTAATAAAGCATAGGACAAAACAACATAAATGCAATTTAATAAAGCATAGGTTAAAACAACATAAATACAAGTTAATAAAGCATAGGATAAAACAACATAAATTCAATTTAATAAAGCATAGGATAAAACAACATGAATACAATTTAATAAAGCATAGGATAAAACAACATAAATACAATTTATAAAGCATAGGATAAAACAACATAAATACAATTTAATAAAGCATAGGATAAAACAACATAAATACAATTTAATAAAGCATAGGATAAAACAACATAAATACAATTTAATAAAGCATAGGATTAAACAACATAAATACTATTTAATAAAGCATAGTATAAACCCACATAAATACAATTTAATAAAGCACAGGATAAAACAACATAAATACAATTTAATAAAGCATAGGATACAACAACATAAATACAATTTAGTAAAGCATAGGTCAAAATAACATAAATACAATTTAATAAAGCATAGGATAAAACAACATAAATACAATTTAACAAAGCATAGGATAAAACAACATAAATAAAATTTAATAAAGCATAGGATAAAACAACATAAATTCAATTTAATAAAGCATAGGATAAAACAACATAAATACAATTTAATAAAGCATAGGATAAAACAACATGAATACAATTTAATAAAGCATAGGATAAAACAACATAAATACAATTTAATAAAGCATAGGTTAAAACAACACAAATACAATTTAATAAAGCATAGGACAAAACAACATAAATACAATTTAATAAAGCATAGGTTAAAACAACATAAATACAAGTTAATAAAGCAAAGGATAAAACAACATAAATACAATTTAATAAAGCATAGGATAAAACAACATGAATACAATTTAATAAAGCATAGGATAAAACAACATAAATACAATTTAATAAAGCATAGGTTAAAACAACATCAATACAATTTAATAAAGCATAGGAAAAACAACATAAATACAATTTAATAAAGCATAGGTTAAAACAACATAAATACAAGTTAATAAAGCAAAGGATAAAACAACATAAATACAATTTAATAAAGCATAGGATAAAACAACATGAATACAATTTAATAAAGCATAGGATAAAACAACATAAATACAATTTAATAAAGCATAGGTTAAAACAACATCAATACAATTTAATAAAGCATAGGACAAAACAACATAAATACAATTTAATAAAGCATAGGTTAAAACAACATAAATACAAGTTAATAAAGCATAGGATAAAACAACATAAATTCAATTTAATAAAGCATAGGATAAAACAACATGAATACAATTTAATAAAGCATAGGTTAAAACAACATAAATACAATTTAATAAAGCATAGGATAAAACAACATATATTTAATTTAATAAAGCATAGGATAAAACAACATAAATACAATTTAAAAAAGCACAGGATAAAACAACATAAATAAAATTTAATAAAGCATAGGATAAAACAACATAAATAAAATTTAATAAAGCATAGCATAAAACAACATAAATACAATTTAATAAAGCATAGGATAAAACAACATAAATAAAATTTAATAAAGCATAGGATAAAACAACATAAATACAATTTAATAAAGCATAGGATAAAACAACATAAATAAAATTTTATAAAGCATAGGATAAAACAACATAAATACAATTTAATAAAGCATAGGATAAAACAACATAAATAAAATTTAATAAAGCATAGGATAAAACAACATAAATACAATTTAATAAAGCATAGGATAAAACAACATAAATATAATTTAGTAAAGCATAGGTTAAAACAACATAAATACAATTTATTAAAGCATAGGATAAAACAACATAAATACAATTTAATAAAGCATAGGATAAAACAACATAAATACAATTTAATAAAGCATAGGATAAAACAACATAAATAAAATTCAGTAAAGCATAGGTTAAAACAACATAAATACAATTTAATAAAGCATAGGACAAAACAACATAAATAAAATTTAATAAAGCATATGTTAAAGCAACATAAATACAATTTAATAAAGCATAGGTTAAATCAACATAAATACAATTTAATAAAACATAGGATAAAACAACATAAATACAATTTAATAAAACATAGGATAAAACAACATAAATACAATTTAATAAAGCATAGGTTAAAACAACATAAATACAATTTAATAAAGCATAGGTTAAAACAACATAAATACAATTTAATAAAGCATAGGATAAAACAACATAAATACAATTTAATAAAACATAGGATAAAACAACATAAATACAATTTAATAAAGCATAGGTTAAAACAACATAAATACAATTTAATAAAGCATAGGACAAAACAACATAAATACAATTTAATAAAGCATAGGTTAAAACAACATAAATACAAGTTAATAAAGCATAGGATAAAACAACATAAATACAATTTAATAAAGCATAGGATAAAACAACATAAATTCAATTTAATAAAGCATAGGATAAAACAACATGAATACAATTTAATAAAGCATAGGATAAAACAACATAAATACAATTTAATAAAGCATAGGTTAAAACAACATCAATACAATTTAATAAAGCATAGGACAAAACAACATAAATACAATTTAATAAAGCATAGGTTAAAACAACATAAATACAAGTTAATAAAGCATAGGATAAAACAACATAAATTCAATTTAATAAAGCATAGGATAAAACAACATGAATACAATTTAATAAAGCATAGGATAAAACAACATAAATACAATTTAATAAAGCATAGGTTAAAACAACATAAATACAATTTAATAAAGCATAGGATAAAACAACATAAATTCAGTTTAATAAAGCATAGGATAAAACAACATAAATACAATTTAAAAAAGCACAGGATAAAACAACATAAATACAATTTAATAAAGCATAGGATAAAACAACATAAATACAATTTAATAAAGCATAGGATAAAACAACATAAATAAAATTTAATAAAGCATAGGATAAAACAACATAAATACAATTTAATAAAGCATAGGATAAAACAACATAAATACAATTTAATAAAGCATAGGATAAAACAACATAAATTCAATTTAATAAAGCATAGGATAAAACAACATGAATACAATTTAATAAAGCATAGGATAAAACAACATAAATACAATTTAATAAAGCATAGGTTAAAACAACATAAATACAATTTAATAAAGCATAGGCTAAAACTACATAAATGCAATTTAATAAAGCATAGGATAAAACAAATTAAATACAATTTAATAAAGCATAGGATAAAACAACATAAATTCAATTTAATAAAGCATAGGATAAAACAACATAAATACAATTTAATAAAGCATAGGATAAAACAATATAAATTCATTTTATTAAAGCATAAGATAAAACAACATGAATACAATTTAATAAAGCATAGGTTAAAACAACATAAATACTATTTAATAAAGCATATCATAAAACAACATAAATACAATTTAAAAAATCATAGGTTAAAACAACATAAATACAATTTAATAAAGCATAGGATAAAACAACATAAATACAATTTAATAAAGCATAAGTTAAAACAACATAAATACAATTTTAAAAAGCATAGGATAAAACAACATATATACAATTTAATACAGCATAGGACAAAACCACATAAATACAATTTAATAAAGCATATGATAAAACAACATAAATACAATTTAATAAAGCATAGGACAAAACAACATAAATACAATTTAATAAAGCATATGTTAAAGCAACATAAATACAATTTAATAAAGCATAGGTTAAAACAACATAAATACAATTTAATAAAGCATAGGATAAAACAACATAAATACAATTTAATAAAGCATAGGATAAAACAACATAAATACAATTTAATAAAGCATAGGATAAAACAACATAAATACTATTTATAAAGCATAGGATAAAACAACATAAATACAATTTAATAAAGCATAGGATAAAACAACATAAATACAATTTAATAAAGCATAGGATAAAACAACATAAATACAATTTAATAAACCATAGGATAAAACAACATGAATACAATTTAATAAAGCATAGGATAAAACAACATAAATACAATTTAATAAAGCATAGGTTAAAACAACATAAATACAATTTAATAAAGCATAGGACAAAACAACATAAATACAATTTAATAAAGCATAGGTTAAAACAACATAAATACAAGTTAATAAAGCATAGGATAAAACAACATAAATACAATTTAATAAAGCATAGGATAAAACAACATGAATACAATTTAATAAAGCATAGGATAAAACAACATAAATACAATTTAATAAAGCATAGGTTAAAACAACATCAATACAATTTAATAAAGCATAGGACAAAACAACATAAATGCAATTTAATAAAGCATAGGTTAAAACAACATAAATACAAGTTAATAAAGCATAGGATAAAACAACATAAATTCAATTTAATAAAGCATAGGATAAAACAACATGAATACAATTTAATAAAGCATAGGATAAAACAACATAAATACAATTTAATAAAGCATAGGTTAAAACAACATAAATACAATTTAATAAAGCATAGGATAAAACAACATAAATTCAGTTTAATAAAGCATAGGATAAAACAACATAAATACAATTTAAAAAAGCACAGGATAAAACAACATAAATAAAATTTAAAAAAGCACAGGATAAAACAACATAAATAAAATTTAATAAAGCATAGGATAAAACAACATAAATAAAATTTAATAAAGCATAGGATAAAACAACATTAATACAATTTAATAAAGCATAGGATAAAACAACATAAATAAAATTTAATAAAGCATAGGATAAAACAACATAAATACAATTTAATAAAGCATAGGATAAAACAACATAAATACAATTTAATAAAGCATAGGTTAAAACAACATAAATACAATTTAATAAAGCATAGGATAAAACAACATAAATACAATTTAATAAAGCATAGGATAAAACAACATAAATAAAATTTAATAAAGCATAGGATAAAACAACATAAATACAATTTAATAAAGCATAGGATAAAACAACATAAATAAAATTTAATAAAGCATAGGATAAAACAACATAAATTCAGTTTAATAAAGCATAGGATAAAACAACATAAATACAATTTAAAAAAGCACAGGATAAAACAACATAAATACAATTTAATAAAGCATAGGATAAAACAACATAAATACAATTTAATAAAGCATAGGATAAAACAACATAAATAAAATTTAATAAAGCATAGGATAAAACAACATAAATACAATTTAATAAAGCATAGGATAAAACAACATAAATACAATTTAATAAAGCATAGGATAAAACAACATAAATTCAATTTAATAAAGCATAGGATAAAACAACATGAATACAATTTAATAAAGCATAGGATAAAACAACATAAATACAATTTAATAAAGCATAGGTTAAAACAACATAAATACCATTTAATAAAGCATAGGCTAAAACTACATAAATGCAATTTAATAAAGCATAGGATAAAACAAATTAAATACAATTTAATAAAGCATAGGATAAAACAACATAAATTCAATTTAATAAAGCATAGGATAAAACAACATAAATACAATTTAATAAAGCATAGGATAAAACAATATAAATTCATTTTATTAAAGCATAAGATAAAACAACATGAATACAATTTAATAAAGCATAGGTTAAAACAACATAAATACTATTTAATAAAGCATATCATAAAACAACATAAATACAATTTAAAAAATCATAGGTTAAAACAACATAAATACAATTTAATAAAGCATAGGACAAAACAACATAAATACAATTTAATAAAGCATATGTTAAAGCAACATAAATACAATTTAATAAAGCATAGGTTAAAACAACATAAATACAATTTAATAAAGCATAGGATAAAACAACATAAATACAATTTAATAAAGCATAGGATAAAACAACATAAATACAATTTAATAAAGCATAGGATAAAACAACATAAATACAATTTATAAAGCATAGGATAAAACACCATAAATACAATTTAATAAAGCATAGGATAAAACAACATAAATACAATTTAATAAAGCATAGGATAAAACAACATAAATACAATTTAATAAAGCATAGGATAAAACAACATGAATACAATTTAATAAAGCATAGGATAAAACAACATAAATACAATTTAATAAAGCATAGGTTAAAACAACATAAATACAATTTAATAAAGCATAGGACAAAACAACATAAATACAATTTAATAAAGCATAGGTTAAAACAACATAAATACAAGTTAATAAAGCATAGGATAAAACAACATAAATACAATTTAATAAAGCATAGGATAAAACAACATGAATACAATTTAATAAAGCATAGGATAAAACAACATAAATACAATTTAATAAAGCATAGGTTAAAACAACATCAATACAATTTAATAAAGCATAGGACAAAACAACATAAATGCAATTTAATAAAGCATAGGTTAAAACAACATAAATACAAGTTAATAAAGCATAGGATAAAACAACATAAATTCAATTTAATAAAGCATAGGATAAAACAACATGAATACAATTTAATAAAGCATAGGATAAAACAACATAAATACAATTTAATAAAGCATAGGTTAAAACAACATAAATACAATTTAATAAAGCATAGGATAAAACAACATAAATTCAGTTTAATAAAGCATAGGATAAAACAACATAAATACAATTTAAAAAAGCACAGGATAAAACAACATAAATAAAATTTAAAAAAGCACAGGATAAAACAACATAAATAAAATTTAATAAAGCATAGGATAAAACAACATAAATAAAATTTAATAAAGCATAGGATAAAACAACATTAATACAATTTAATAAAGCATAGGATAAAACAACATAAATAAAATTTAATAAAGCATAGGATAAAACAACATAAATACAATTTAATAAAGCATAGGATAAAACAACATAAATACAATTTAATAAAGCATAGGTTAAAACAACATAAATACAATTTAATAAAGCATAGGATAAAACAACATAAATACAATTTAATAAAGCATAGGATAAAACAACATAAATAAAATTTAATAAAGCATAGGATAAAACAACATAAATACAATTTAATAAAGCATAGGATAAAACAACATAAATAAAATTTAATAAAGCATAGGATAAAACAACATAAATACAATTTAATATAGCATAGGATAAAACAACATAAATACAATTTAATAAAGCATGAGATAAAAAAACATAAATATAATTTAGTAAAGCATAGGTTAAAACAACATAAATACAATTTAATAAAGCATAGGATAACACAACATAAATACAATTTAATAAAGCATAGGATAAAACAACATAAATACAATTTAATAAAGCATAGGTTAAAACAACATAAATACAATTTAATAAAGCATAGGACAAAACAACATAAATACAATTTAATAAAGCATAGGTTAAAACAACATAAATACAAGTTAATAAAGCATAGGATAAAACAACATAAATACAATTTAATAAAGCATAGGATAAAACAACATGAATACAATTTAATAAAGCATAGGATAAAACAACATAAATACAATTTAATAAAGCATAGGTTAAAACAACATCAATACAATTTAATAAAGCATAGGACAAAACAACATAAATGCAATTTAATAAAGCATAGGTTAAAACAACATAAATACAAGTTAATAAAGCATAGGATAAAACAACATAAATTCAATTTAATAAAGCATAGGATAAAACAACATGAATACAATTTAATAAAGCATAGGTTAAAAAAACATCAATACAATTTAATAAAGCATAGGACAAAACAACATAAATGCAATTTAATAAAGCATAGGTTAAAACAACATAAATACAATTTAATAAAGCATAGGATAACACAACATAAATACAATTTAATAAAGCATAGGATAAAACAACATAAATACAATTTAATAAAGCATAGGATAAAACAACATAAATAAAATTCAGTAAAGCATAGGTTAAAACAACATAAATACAATTTAATAAAGCATAGGACAAAACAACATAAATACAATTTAATAAAGCATAGTTTAAAACAACATAAATACAATTTAATAAAGCATAGGATAAAACCACAGAAATACAATTTAATAAAGCATAGGATAAAACAACATAAATACAATTTAATAAAGCATAGGACAAAACAACATAAATACAATTTAATAAAGCATAGGATAAAACAACATAAATACAATTTAATGAATCATAGGATAAACAACATAAATACAATTTAATAAAGCATAGGACAAAACAACATATATACAATTTAAAAAAGCATATGTTAAAACAACATAAATACAATTTAATAAAGAACAGGACAAAACAACATAAATACATTTTAATACAGCATATGTTAAAACAACATAAATACAATTTAATAAAGCATAGGACAAAACAACATAAATACAATTTAATAAAGCATATGTTAAAACAACATAAATACAATTTATTAAAGCATAAGATAAAACAACATGAATATAATTTAGTAAAGCATAAGATAAAACAACATGAATACAATTTAATAAAACATAGGTTAAAACAACATAAATACAATTTAAGAAAGCATAGGATAAAACTACATAAATACAATTTAATAAAGCATAGGATAAAACAACATAAATACAATTTATAAAGCATAGGATAAAACAACATAAATACAATTTAATAAAGCATAGGATAAAACAACATAAATACAATTTAATAAAGCATAGGACAAAACAACATAAATACAATTTAATAAAGCATATGTTAAAACAACATAAATACAATTTATTAAAGCATAAGATAAAACAACATGAATATAATTTAGTAAAGCATAAGATAAAACAACATGAATACAATTTAATAAAGCATAGGTTAAAACAACATAAATACATTTTAAGAAAGCATAGGATAAAACTACATAAATACAATTTAATAAAGCATAGGATAAAACAACATAAATACAATTTATAAAGCATAGGATAAAACAACATAAATACAATTTAATAAAGCATAGGATAAAACAACATAAATACAATTTAATAAAGCATAGGACAAAACAACGTAAATACAATTTAATAAAGCATATGTTAAAACAACATAAATACAATTTATTAAAGCATAAGATAAAACAACATGAATATAATTTAGTAAAGCATAAGATAAAACAACATGAATACAATTTAATAAAGCATAGGTTAAAACAACATAAATACAATTTAAGAAAGCATAGGATAAAACTACATAAATACAATTTAATAAAGCATAGGATAAAACAACATGAATACAATTTAATAAAGCATAGGTTAAAACAACATAAATACAATTTAAGAAAGCATAGGATAAAACAACATAAATACAATTTAAGAAAGCATAGGATAAAACAACATAAATACAATTTAATAAAGCATAGGTTAAAACAACATAAATACAATTTAATAAAGCATAGGACAAAACAACATAAATACAATTTAATAAAGCATAGGTTAAAACAACATAAATACAAGTTAATAAAGCATAGGATAAAACAACATAAATACAATTTAATAAAGCATAGGATAAAACAACATGAATACAATTTAATAAAGCATAGGATAAAACAACATAAATACAATTTAATAAAGCATAGGTTAAAACAACATCAATTCAATTTAATAAAGCATAGGACAAAACAACATAAATGCAATTTAATAAAGCATAGGTTAAAACAACATAAATACAAGTTAATAAAGCATAGGATAAAACAACATAAATTCAATTTAATAAAGCATAGGATAAAACAACATGAATACAATTTAATAAAGCATAGGATAAAACAACATAAATACAATTTAATAAAGCATAGGTTAAAACAACATAAATACAATTTAATAAAGCATAGGATAAAACAACATAAATTCAGTTTAATAAAGCATAGGATAAAACAACATAAATACAATTTAAAAAAGCACAGGATAAAACAACATAAATAAAATTTAAAAAAGCACAGGATAAAACAACATAAATAAAATTTAATAAAGCATAGGATAAAACAACATAAATAAAATTTAATAAAGCATAGGATAAAACAACATTAATACAATTTAATAAAGCATAGGATAAAACAACATAAATAAAATTTAATAAAGCATAGGTTAAAACAACATAAATACAATTTAATAAAGCATAGGATAAAACAACATAAATACAATTTAATAAAGCATAGGATAAAACAACATAAATAAAATTTAATAAAGCATAGGTTAAAACAACATAAATACAATTTAATAAAGCATAGGATAAAACAACATAAATTCAGTTTAATAAAGCATAGGATAAAACAACATAAATAAAATTTAATAAAGCATAGGATAAAACAACATAAATACAATTTAATAAAGCATAGGATAAAACAACATAAATACAATTTAATAAAGCATAGGTTAAAACAACATAAATACAATTTAATAAAGCATAGGATAAAACAACATAAATACAATTTAATAAAGCATAGGATAAAACAACATAAATAAAATTTAATAAAGCATAGGATAAAACAACATAAATACAATTTAATAAAGCATAGGATAAAACAACATAAATAAAATTTAATAAAGCATAGGATAAAACAACATAAATACAATTTAATATAGCATAGGATAAAACAACATAAATACAATTTAATAAAGCATAGGATAAAAAAACATAAATATAATTTAGTAAAGCATAGGTTAAAACAACATAAATACAATTTAATAAAGCATAGGATAACACAACATAAATACAATTTAATAAAGCATAGGATAAAACAACATAAATACAATTTAATAAAGCATAGGTTAAAACAACATAAATACAATTTAATAAAGCATAGGATAAAACAACATAAATTCAGTTTAAGAAAGCATAGGATAAAACTACATAAATACAATTTAATAAAGCATAGGATAAAACAACATGAATACAATTTAATAAAGCATAGGATAAAACAACATAAATACAATTTAATAAAGCATAGGTTAAAACAACATAAATACAATTTAATAAAGCATAGGATAAAACAACATAAATACAATTTAATAAAGCATAGGATAAAACAACATAAATAAAATTTAATAAAGCATAGGATAAAACAACATAAATACAATTTAATATAGCATAGGATAAAACAACATAAATACAATTTAATAAAGCATAGGATAAAAAAACATAAATATAATTTAGTAAAGCATAGGTTAAAACAACATAAATACAATTTAATAAAGCATAGGATAACACAACATAAATACAATTTAATAAAGCATAGGATAAAACAACATAAATACAATTTAATAAAGCATAGGTTAAAACAACATAAATACAATTTAATAAAGCATAGGATAAAACAACATAAATTCAGTTTAAGAAAGCATAGGATAAAACTACATAAATACAATTTAATAAAGCATAGGATAAAACAACATGAATACAATTTAATAAAGCATAGGTTAAAACAACATAAATACAATTTAAGAAAGCATAGGATAAAACAACATAAATACAATTTAAGAAAGCATAGGATAAAACAACATAAATACAATTTAATAAAGCATAGGTTAAAACAACATAAATACAATTTAATAAAGCATAGGACAAAACAACATAAATACAATTTAATAAAGCATAGGTTAAAACAACATAAATACAAGTTAATAAAGCATAGGATAAAACAACATAAATACAATTTAATAAAGCATAGGATAAAACAACATGAATACAATTTAATAAAGCATAGGATAAAACAACATAAATACAATTTAATAAAGCATAGGTTAAAACAACATCAATACAATTTAATAAAGCATAGGACAAAACAACATAAATGCAATTTAATAAAGCATAGGTTAAAACAACATAAATACAAGTTAATAAAGCATAGGATAAAACAACATAAATTCAATTTAATAAAGCATAGGATAAAACAACATGAATACAATTTAATAAAGCATAGGATAAAACAACATAAATACAATTTAATAAAGCATAGGTTAAAACAACATAAATACAATTTAATAAAGCATAGGATAAAACAACATAAATTCAGTTTAATAAAGCATAGGATAAAACAACATAAATACAATTTAAAAAAGCACAGGATAAAACAACATAAATAAAATTTAAAAAAGCACAGGATAAAACAACATAAATAACATTTAATAAAGCATAGGATAAAACAACATAAATAAAATTTAATAAAGCATAGGATAAAACAACATTAATACAATTTAATAAAGCATAGGATAAAACAACATAAATAAAATTTAATAAAGCATAGGATAAAACAACATAAATACAATTTAATAAAGCATAGGATAAAACAACATAAATACAATTTAATAAAGCATAGGTTAAAACAACATAAATACAATTTAATAAAGCATAGGATAAAACAACATAAATACAATTTAATAAAGCATAGGATAAAACAACATAAATAAAATTTAATAAAGCATAGGATAAAACAACATAAATACAATTTAATAAAGCATTGGATAAAACAACATAAATAAAATTTAATAAAGCATAGGATAAAACAACATAAATAAAATTTAATATAGCATAGGATAAAACAACATAAATACAATTTAATAAAGCATAGGATAAAAAAACATAAATATAATTTAGTAAAGCATAGGTTAAAACAACATAAATACAATTTAATAAAGCATAGGATAACACAACATAAATACAATTTAATAAAGCATAGGATAAAACAACATAAATACAATTTAATAAAGCATAGGTTAAAACAACATAAATACAATTTAATAAAGCATAGGACAAAACGACATAAATACAATTTAATAAAGCATAGGTTAAAACAACATAAATACAAGTTAATAAAGCATAGGATAAAACAACATAAATACAATTTAATAAAGCATAGGATAAAACAACATGAATACAATTTAATAAAGCATAGGATAAAACAACATAAATACAATTTAATAAAGCATAGGTTAAAACAACATCAATACAATTTAATAAAGCATAGGACAAAACAACATAAATGCAATTTAATAAAGCATAGGTTAAAACAACATAAATACAAGTTAATAAAGCATAGGATAAAACAACATAAATTCAAATTAATACAGCATATGTTAAAACAACATAAATACAATTTAATAAAGCATAGGACAAAACAACATAAATACAATTTAATAAAGCATATGTTAAAACAACATAAATACAATTTATTAAAGCATAAGATAAAACAACATGAATATAATTTAGTAAAGCATAAGATAAAACAACATGAATACAATTTAATAAAGCATAGGTTAAAACAACATAAATACAATTTAAGAAAGCATAGGATAAAACTACATAAATACAATTTAATAAAGCATAGGATAAAACTACATAAATACAATTTATAAAGCATAGGATAAAACAACATAAATACAATTTAATAAAGCATATGATAAAACAACATAAATACAATTTAATAAAGCATAGGACAAAACAACATAAATACAATTTAATAAAGCATATGTTAAAACAACATAAATACAATTTATTAAAGCATAAGATAAAACAACATGAATATAATTTAGTAAAGCATAAGATAAAACAACATGAATACAATTTAATAAAGCATAGGTTAAAACAACATAAATACAATTTAAGAAAGCATAGGATAAAACTACATAAATACAATTTAATAAAGCATAGGATAAAACAACATGAATACAATTTAATAAAGCATAGGTTAAAACAACATAAATACAATTTAAGAAAGCATAGGATAAAACAACATAAATACAATTTAATAAAGCATAGGATAAAACAACATGAATACAATTTAATAAAGCATAGGATAAAACAACATAAATACAATTTAATAAAGCATAGGTTAAAACAACAAAAATACAATTTAATAAAGCATAGGACAAAACAACATAAATACAATTTAATAAAGCATAGGTTAAAACAACATAAATACAAGTTAATAAAGCATAGGATAAAACAACATAAATACAATTTAATAAAGCATAGGATAAAACAACATGAATACAATTTAATAAAGCATAGGATAAAACAACATAAATAAAATTTAATAAAGCATAGGACAAAACAACATAAATACAATTTAATAAAGCATATGTTAAAACAACATAAATACAATTTATTAAAGCATAAGATAAAACAACATGAATATAATTTAGTAAAGCATAAGATAAAACAACATGAATTCAATTTAATAAAGCATAGGTTAAAACAACATAAATACAATTTAAGAAAGCATAGGATAAAACTACATAAATACAATTTAATAAAGCATAGGATAAAACAACATAAATACAATTTATAAAGCATAGGATAAAACAACATAAATACAATTTAATAAAGCATATGATAAAACAACATAAATACAATTTAATAAAGCATAGGACAAAACAACATAAATACAATTTAATAAAGCATATGTTAAAACAACATAAATACAATTTATTAAAGCATAAGATAAAACAACATGAATATAATTTAGTAAAGCATAAGATAAAACAACATGAATACAATTTAATAAAGCATAGGTTAAAACAACATAAATACAATTTAAGAAAGCATAGGATAAAACTACATAAATACAATTTAATAAAGCATAGGATAAAACAACATGAATACAATTTAATAAAGCATAGGTTAAAACAACATAAATACAATTTAAGAAAGCATAGGATAAAACAACATAAATACAATTTAATAAAGCATAGGATAAAACAACATGAATAGAATTTAATAAAGCATAGGATAAAACAACATAAATACAATTTAATAAAGCATAGGTTAAAACAACAAAAATACAATTTAATAAAGCATAGGACAAAACAACATAAATACAATTTAATAAAGCATAGGTTAAAACAACATAAATACAAGTTAATAAAGCATAGGATAAAACAACATAAATACAATTTAATAAAGCATAGGATAAAACAACATGTATACAATTTAATAAAGCATAGGATAAAACAACATAAATAAAATTTAATAAAGCATAGGATAAAACAACATAAATACAATTTAATAAAGCATAGGATAAAACAACATAAATACAATTTAAGAAAGCATAGGATAAAACAACATAAATACAATTTAATAAAGCATAGGACAAAACAACATAAATACAATTTAATAAAGCATATGTTAAAACAACATAAATACAATTTATTAAAGCATAAGATAAAACAACATGAATATAATTTAGTAAAGCATAAGATAAAACAACATGAATACAATTTAATAAAGCATAGGTTAAAACAACATAAATACAATTTAAGAAAGCATAGGATAAAACTACATAAATACAATTTAATAAAGCATAGGATAAAACAACATGAATACAATTTAATAAAGCATAGGTTAAAACAACATAAATACAATTTAAGAAAGCATAGGATAAAACAACATAAATACAATTTAATAAAGCATAGGATAAAACAACATGAATACAATTTAATAAAGCATAGGATAAAACAACATAAATACAAT
This sequence comes from Phyllobates terribilis, assembly GCF_046119375.1. NCBI lineage: Eukaryota > Metazoa > Chordata > Amphibia > Anura > Dendrobatidae > Phyllobates > Phyllobates terribilis. Next base: position 4,841,117 of record NW_027362778.1, read on the forward strand.
TTAATAAAGCATAGGTTAAAACAACAAAAATACAATTTAATAAAGCATAGGACAAAACAACATAAATACAATTTAATAAAGCATAGGTTAAAACAACATAAATACAAGTTAATAAAGCATAGGATAAAACAACATAAATACAATTTAATAAAGCATAGGATAAAACAACATGAATACAATTTAATAAAGCATAGGATAAAACAACATAAATAAAATTTAATAAAGCATAGGATAAAACAAGATAAATACAATTTAATAAAGCATAGGATAAAACAACATAAATACAATTTAAGAAAGCATAGGATAAAACAACATAAATACAATTTAATAAAGCATAGGACAAAACAACATAAATACAATTTAATAAAGCATATGTTAAAACAACATAAATACAATTTATTAAAGCATAAGATAAAACAACATGAATATAATTTAGTAAAGCATAAGATAAAACAACATGAATACAATTTAATAAAGCATAGGTTAAAACAACATAAATACAATTTAAGAAAGCATAGGATAAAACTACATAAATACAATTTAATAAAGCATAGGTTAAAACAACATAAATACAATTTAATAAAGCATAGCACAAAACAACATAAATACAATTTAATAAAGCATAGGTTAAAACAACATAAATACAAGTTAATAAAGCATAGGATAAAACAACATAAATACAATTTAATAAAGCATAGGATAAAACAACATGAATACAATTTAATAAAGCATAGGATAAAACAACATAAATACAATTTAATAAAGCATAGGTTAAAACAACATCAATACAATTTAATAAAGCATAGGACAAAACAACATAAATGCAATTTAATAAAGCATAGGTTAAAACAACATAAATACAAGTTAATAAAGCATAGGATAAAACAACATAAATTCAATTTAATAAAGCATAGGATAAAACAACATGAATACAATTTAATAAAGCATAGGATAAAACAACATAAATACAACTTAATAAAGCATAGGTTAAAACAACATAAATACAATTTAATAAAGCATAGGATAAAACAACATAAATTCAGTTTAATAAAGCATAGGATAAAACAACATAAATACAATTTAAAAAAGCACAGGATAAAACAACATAAATAAAATTTAAAAAAGCACAGGATAAAACAACATAAATAAAATTTAATAAAGCATAGGATAAAACAACATAAATAAAATTTAATAAAGCATAGGATAAAACAACATTAATACAATTTAATAAAGCATAGGATAAAACAACATAAATAAAATTTAATAAAGCATAGGATAAAACAACATAAATACAATTTAATAAAGCATAGTATAAAACAACATAAATACAATTTAATAAAGCATAGGTTAAAACAACATAAATACAATTTAATAAAGCATAGGATAAAACAACATAAATACAATTTAATAAAGCATAGGATAAAACAACATAAATAAAATTTAATAAAGCATAGGATAAAACAACATAAATACAATTTAATAAAGCATAGGATAAAACAACATAAATAAAATTTAATAAAGCATAGGATAAAACAACATAAATACAATTTAATATAGCATAGGATAAAACAACATAAATACAATTTAATAAAGCATAGGATAAAAAAACATAAATATAATTTAGTAAAGCATAGGTTAAAACAACATAAATACAATTTAAGAAAGCATAGGATAAAACTACATAAATACAATTTAATAAAGCATAGGATAAAACAACATAAATACAATTTATAAAGCATAGGATAAAACAACATAAATACAATTTAATAAAGCATATGATAAAACAACATAAATACAATTTAATAAAGCATAGGACAAAACAACATAAATACAATTTAATAAAGCATATGTTAAAACAACATAAATACAATTTATTAAAGCATAAGATAAAACAACATGAATATAATTTAGTAAAGCATAAGATAAAACAACATGAATACAATTTAATAAAGCATAGGTTAAAACAACATAAATACAATTTAAGAAAGCATAGGATAAAACTACATAAATACAATTTAATAAAGCATAGGATAAAACAACATGAATACAATTTAATAAAGCATAGGTTAAAACAACATAAATACAATTTAAGAAAGCATAGGATAAAACAAAATAAATACAATTTAATAAAGCATAGGATAAAACAACATGAATACAATTTAATAAAGCATAGGATAAAACAACATAAATACAATTTAATAAAGCATAGGTTAAAACAACAAAAATACAATTTAATAAAGCATAGGACAAAACAACATAAATACAATTTAATAAAGCATAGGTTAAAACAACATAAATACAAGTTAATAAAGCATAGGATAAAACAACATAAATACAATTTAATAAAGCATAGGATAAAACAACATGAATACAATTTAATAAAGCATAGGATAAAACAACATAAATAAAATTTAATAAAGCATAGGACAAAACAACATAAATACAATTTAATAAAGCATATGTTAAAACAACATAAATACAATTTATTAAAGCATAAGATAAAACAACATGAATATAATTTAGTAAAGCATAAGATAAAACAACATGAATACAATTTAATAAAGCATAGGTTAAAACAACATAAATACAATTTAAGAAAGCATAGGATAAAACTACATAAATACAATTTAATAAAGCATAGGATAAAACAACATAAATACAATTTATAAAGCATAGGATAAAACAACATAAATACAATTTAATAAAGCATAAGATAAAACAACATAAATACAATTTAATAAAGCATAGGACAAAACAACATAAATACAATTTAATAAAGCATATGTTAAAACAACATAAATACAATTTATTAAAGCATAAGATAAAACAACATGAATATAATTTAGTAAAGCATAAGATAAAACAACATGAATACAATTTAATAAAGCATAGGTTAAAACAACATAAATACAATTTAAGAAAGCATAGGATAAAACTACATAAATACAATTTAATAAAGCATAGGATAAAACAACATGAATACAATTTAATAAAGCATAGGTTAAAACAACATAAATACAATTTAAGAAAGCATAGGATAAAACAACATAAATACAATTTAATAAAGCATAGAATAAAACAACATGAATACAATTTAATAAAGCATAGGATAAAACAACATAAATACAATTTAATAAAGCATAGGTTAAAACAACAAAAATACAATTTAATAAAGCATAGGACAAAACAACATAAATACAATTTAATAAAGCATAGGTTAAAACAACATAAATACAAGTTAATAAAGCATAGGATAAAACAACATAAATACAATTTAATAAAGCATAGGATAAAACAACATGAATACAATTTAATAAAGCATAGGATAAAACAACATAAATAAAATTTAATAAAGCATAGGATAAAACAACATAAATACAATTTAATAAAGCATAGGATAAAACAACATAAATACAATTTAAGAAAGCATAGGATAAAACAACATAAATACAATTTAATAAAGCATAGGACAAAACAACATAAATACAATTTAATAAAGCATATGTTAAAACAACATAAATACAATTTATTAAAGCATAAGATAAAACAACATGAATATAATTTAGTAAAGCATAAGATAAAACAACATGAATACAATTTAATAAAGCATAGGTTAAAACAACATAAATACAATTTAAGAAAGCATAGGATAAAACTACATAAATACAATTTAATAAAGCATAGGATAAAACAACATGAATACAATTTAATAAAGCATAGGTTAAAACAACATAAATACAATTTAAGAAAGCATAGGATAAAACAACATAAATACAATTTAATAAAGCATAGGATAAAACAACATGAATACAATTTAATAAAGCATAGGATAAAACAACATAAATACAATTTAATAAAGCATAGGTTAAAACAACAAAAATACAATTTAATAAAGCATAGGACAAAACAACATAAATACAATTTAATAAAGCATAGGTTAAAACAACATAAATACAAGTTAATAAAGCATAGGATAAAACAACATAAATACAATTTAATAAAGCATAGGATAAAACAACATGAATACAATTTAATAAAGCATAGGATAAAACAACATAAATAAAATTTAATAAAGCATAGGATAAAACAAGATAAATACAATTTAATAAAGCATAGGATAAAACAACATAAATACAATTTAAGAAAGCATAGGATAAAACAACATAAATACAATTTAATAAAGCATAGGACAAAACAACATAAATACAATTTAATAAAGCATATGTTAAAACAACATAAATACAATTTATTAAAGCATAAGATAAAACAACATGAATATAATTTAGTAAAGCATAAGATAAAACAACATGAATACAATTTAATAAAGCATAGGTTAAAACAACATAAATACAATTTAAGAAAGCATAGGATAAAACTACATAAATACAATTTAATAAAGCATAGGTTAAAACAACATAAATACAATTTAATAAAGCATAGGACAAAACAACATAAATACAATTTAATAAAGCATAGGTTAAAACAACATAAATACAAGTTAATAAAGCATAGGATAAAACAACATAAATACAATTTAATAAAGCATAGGATAAAACAACATGAATACAATTTAATAAAGCATAGGTTAAAACAACATCAATACAATTTAATAAAGCATAGGACAAAACAACATAAATGCAATTTAATAAAGCATAGGTTAAAACAACATAAATACAAGTTAATAAAGCATAGGATAAAACAACATAAATTCAATTTAAAAAAGCATAGGATAAAACAACATGAATACAATTTAATAAAGCATAGGATAAAACAACATAAATACAACTTAATAAAGCATAGGTTAAAACAACATAAATACAATTTAATAAAGCATAGGATAAAACAACATAAATTCAGTTTAATAAAGCATAGGATAAAACAACATAAATACAATTTAAAAAAGCACAGGATAAAACAACATAAATAAAATTTAAAAAAGGACAGGATAAAACAACATAAATAAAATTTAATAAAGCATAGGATAAAACAACATAAATAAAATTTAATAAAGCATAGGATAAAACAACATTAATACAATTTAATAAAGCATAGGATAAAACAACATAAATAAAATTTAATAAAGCATAGGATAAAACAACATAAATACAATTTAATAAAGCATAGGATAAAACAACATAAATACAATTTAATAAAGCATAGGTTAAAACAACATAAATACAATTTAATAAAGCATAGGATAAAACAACATAAATACAATTTAATAAAGCATAGGATAAAACAACATAAATAAAATTTAATAAAGCATAGGATAAAACAACATAAATACAATTTAATAAAGCATAGGATAAAACAACATAAATAAAATTTAATAAAGCATAGGATAAAACAACATAAATACAATTTAATATAGCATAGGATAAAACAACATAAATACAATTTAATAAAGCATAGGATAAAAAAACATAAATATAATTTAGTAAAGCATAGGTTAAAACAACATAAATACAATTTAAGAAAGCATAGGATAAAACTACATAAATACAATTTAATAAAGCATAGGATAAAACAACATAAATACAATTTATAAAGCATAGGATAAAACAACATAAATACAATTTAATAAAGCATATGATAAAACAACATAAATACAATTTAATAAAGCATAGGACAAAACAACATAAATACAATTTAATAAAGCATATGTTAAAACAACATAAATACAATTTATTAAAGCATAAGATAAAACAACATGAATATAATTTAGTAAAGCATAAGATAAAACAACATGAATACAATTTAATAAAGCATAGGTTAAAACAACATAAATACAATTTAAGAAAGCATAGGATAAAACTACATAAATACAATTTAATAAAGCATAGGATAAAACAACATGAATACAATTTAATAAAGCATAGGTTAAAACAACATAAATACAATTTAAGAAAGCATAGGATAAAACAAAATAAATACAATTTAATAAAGCATAGGATAAAACAACATGAATACAATTTAATAAAGCATAGGATAAAACAACATAAATACAATTTAATAAAGCATAGGTTAAAACAACAAAAATACAATTTAATAAAGCATAGGACAAAACAACATAAATACAATTTAATAAAGCATAGGTTAAAACAACATAAATACAAGTTAATAAAGCATAGGATAAAACAACATAAATACAATTTAATAAAGCATAGGATAAAACAACATGAATACAATTTAATAAAGCATAGGATAAAACAACATAAATAAAATTTAATAAAGCATAGGACAAAACAACATAAATACAATTTAATAAAGCATATGTTAAAACACCATAAATACAATTTATTAAAGCATAAGATAAAACAACATGAATATAATTTAGTAAAGCATAAGATAAAACAACATGAATACAATTTAATAAAGCATAGGTTAAAACAACATAAATACAATTTAAGAAAGCATAGGATAAAACTACATAAATACAATTTAATAAAGCATAGGATAAAACAACATAAATACAATTTATAAAGCATAGGATAAAACAACATAAATACAATTTAATAAAGCATATGATAAAACAACATAAATACAATTTAATAAAGCATAGGACAAAACAACATAAATACAATTTAATAAAGCATATGTTAAAACAACATAAATACAATTTATTAAAGCATAAGATAAAACAACATGAATATAATTTAGTAAAGCATAAGATAAAACAACATGAATACAATTTAATAAAGCATAGGTTAAAACAACATAAATACAATTTAAGAAAGCATAGGATAAAACTACATAAATACAATTTAATAAAGCATAGGATAAAACAACATGAATACAATTTAATAAAGCATAGGTTAAAACAACATAAATACAATTTAAGAAAGCATAGGATAAAACAACATAAATACAATTTAATAAAGCATAGGATAAAACAACATGAATACAATTTAATAAAGCATAGGATAAAACAACATAAATACAATTTAATAAAGCATAGGTTAAAACAACAAAAATACAATTTAATAAAGCATAGGACAAAACAACATAAATACAATTTAATAAAGCATAGGTTAAAACAACATAAATACAAGTTAATAAAGCATAGGATAAAACAACATAAATACAATTTAATAAAGCATAGGATAAAACAACATGAATACAATTTAATAAAGCATAGGATAAAACAACATAAATAAAATTTAATAAAGCATAGGATAAAACAACATAAATACAATTTAATAAAGCATAGGATAAAACAACATAAATACAATTTAAGAAAGCATAGGATAAAACAACATAAATACAATTTAATAAAGCATAGGACAAAACAACATAAATACAATTTAATAAAGCATATGTTAAAACAACATAAATACAATTTATTAAAGCATAAGATAAAACAACATGAATATAATTTAGTAAAGCATAAGATAAAACAACATGAATACAATTTAATAAAGCATAGGTTAAAACAACATAAATACAATTTAAGAAAGCATAGGATAAAACTACATAAATACAATTTAATAAAGCATAGGATAAAACAACATGAATACAATTTAATAAAGCATAGGTTAAAACAACATAAATACAATTTAAGAAAGCATAGGATAAAACAACATAAATACAATTTAATAAAGCATAGGATAAAACAACATGAATACAATTTAATAAAGCATAGGATAAAACAACATAAATACAATTTAATAAAGCATAGGTTAAAACAACAAAAATACAATTTAATAAAGCATAGGACAAAACAACATAAATACAATTTAATAAAGCATAGGTTAAAACAACATAAATACAAGTTAATAAAGCATAGGATAAAACAACATAAATACAATTTAATAAAGCATAGGATAAAACAACATGAATACAATTTAATAAAGCATAGGATAAAACAACATAAATAAAATTTAATAAAGCATAGGATAAAACAAGATAAATACAATTTAATAAAGCATAGGATAAAACAACATAAATACAATTTAAGAAAGCATAGGATAAAACAACATAAATACAATTTAATAAAGCATAGGACAAAACAACATAAATACAATTTAATAAAGCATATGTTAAAACAACATAAATACAATTTATTAAAGCATAAGATAAAACAACATGAATACAATTTAATAAAGCATAGGTTAAAACAACATAAATACAATTTAAGAAAGCATAGGATAAAACTACATAAATACAATTTAATAAAGCATAGGATAAAACAACATGAATACAATTTAATAAAGCATAGGTTAAAACAACATAAATACAATTTAAGAAAGCATAGGATAAAACAACATAAATACAATTTAATAAAGCATAGGATAAAACAACATGAATACAATTTAATAAAGCATAGGATAAAACAACATAAATACAATTTAATAAAGCATAGGTTAAAACAACAAAAATACAATTTAATAAAGCATAGGACAAAACAACATAAATACAATTTAATAAAGCATAGGTTAAAACAACATAAATACAAGTTAATAAAGCATAGGATAAAACAACATAAATACAATTTAATAAAGCATAGGATAAAACAACATGAATACAATTTAATAAAGCATAGGATAAAACAACATAAATAAAATTTAATAAAGCATAGGATAAAACAAGATAAATACAATTTAATAAAGCATAGGATAAAACAACATAAATACAATTTAAGAAAGCATAGGATAAAACAACATAAATACAATTTAATAAAGCATAGGACAAAACAACATAAATACAATTTAATAAAGCATATGTTAAAACAACATAAATACAATTTATTAAAGCATAAGATAAAACAACATGAATACAATTTAATAAAGCATAGGTTAAAACAACATAAATACAATTTAAGAAAGCATAGGATAAAACTACATAAATACAATTTAATAAAGCATAGGTTAAAACAACATAAATACAATTTAATAAAGCATAGGACAAAACAACATAAATACAATTTAATAAAGCATAGGTTAAAACAACATAAATACAAGTTAATAAAGCATAGGATAAAACAACATAAATACAATTTAATAAAGCATAGGATAAAACAACATGAATACAATTTAATAAAGCATAGGTTAAAACAACATCAATACAATTTAATAAAGCATAGGACAAAACAACATAAATGCAATTTAATAAAGCATAGGTTAAAACAACATAAATACAAGTTAATAAAGCATAGGATAAAACAACATAAATTCAATTTAATAAAGCATAGGATAAAACAACATGAATACAATTTAATAAAGCATAGGATAAAACAACATAAATACAACTTAATAAAGCATAGGTTAAAACAACATAAATACAATTTAATAAAGCATAGGATAAAACAACATAAATTCAGTTTAATAAAGCATAGGATAAAACAACATAAATACAATTTAAAAAAGCACAGGATAAAACAACATAAATAAAATTTAAAAAAGGACAGGATAAAACAACATAAATAAAATTTAATAAAGCATAGGATAAAACAACATAAATAAAATTTAATAAAGCATAGGATAAAACAACATTAATACAATTTAATAAAGCATAGGATAAAACAACATAAATAAAATTTAATAAAGCATAGGATAAAACAACATAAATACAATTTAATAAAGCATAGGATAAAACAACATAAATACAATTTAATAAAGCATAGGTTAAAACAACATAAATACAATTTAATAAAGCATAGGATAAAACAACATAAATACAATTTAATAAAGCATAGGATAAAACAACATAAATAAAATTTAATAAAGCATAGGATAAAACAACATAAATACAATTTAATAAAGCATAGGATAAAACAACATAAATAAAATTTAATAAAGCATAGGATAAAACAACATAAATACAATTTAATATAGCATAGGATAAAACAACATAAATACAATTTAATAAAGCATAGGATAAAAAAACATAAATATAATTTAGTAAAGCATAGGTTAAAACAACATAAATACAATTTAATAAAGCATAGGATAACACAACATAAATACAATTTAATAAAGCATAGGATAAAAAAACATAAATAAAATTCAGTAAAGCATAGGTTAAAACAACATAAATACAATTTAATAAAGCATAGGACAAAACAACATAAATACAATTTAATAAAGCATAGTTTAAAACAACATAAATACAATTTAATAAAGCATAGGATAAAACCACAGAAATACAATTTAATAAAGCATAGGATAAAACAACATAAATACAATTTAATAAAGCATAGGACAAAACAACATAAATACAATTTAATAAAGCATAGGATAAAACAACATAAATACAATTTAATGAATCATAAGATAAACAACATAAATACAATTTAATAAAGCATAGGACAAAACAACATATATACAATTTAAAAAAGCATATGTTAAAACAACATAAATACAATTTAATAAAGCACAGGACAAAACAACATAAATACATTTTAATACAGCATATGTTAAAACAACATAAATACAATTTAATAAAGCATAGGACAAAACAACATAAATACAATTTAATAAAGCATATGTTAAAACAACATAAATACAATTTATTAAAGCATAAGATAAAACAACATGAATATAATTTAGTAAAGCATAAGATAAAACAACATGAATACAATTTAATAAAGCATAGGTTAAAACAACATAAATACAATTTAAGAAAGCATAGGATAAAACTACATAAATACAATTTAATAAAGCATAGGATAAAACAACATAAATACAATTTATAAAGCATAGGATAAAACAACATAAATACAATTTAATAAAGCATAGGATAAAACAACATAAATACAATTTAATAAAGCATAGGACAAAACAACATAAATACAATTTAATAAAGCATATGTTAAAACAACATAAATACAATTTATTAAAGCATAAGATAAAACAACATGAATATAATTTAGTAAAGCATAAGATAAAACAACATGAATACAATTTAATAAAGCATAGGTTAAAACAACATAAATACAATTTAAGAAAGCATAGGATAAAACTACATAAATACAATTTAATAAAGCATAGGATAAAACAACATAAATACAATTTATAAAGCATAGGATAAAACAACATAAATACAATTTAATAAAGCATAGGATAAAACAACATAAATACAATTTAATAAAGCATAGGATAAAACAACATAAATACAATTTAATAAAGCATAGGACAAAACAACATAAATACAATTTAATAAAGCATATGTTAAAACAACATAAATACAATTTATTAAAGCATAAGATAAAACAACATGGATATAATTTAGTAAAGCATAAGATAAAACAACATGAATACAATTTAATAAAGCATAGGTTAAAACAACATAAATACAATTTAAGAAAGCATAGGATAAAACTACATAAATACAATTTAATAAAGCATAGGATAAAACAACATGAATACAATTTAATAAAGCATAGGTTAAAACAACATAAATACAATTTAAGAAAGCATAGGATAAAACAACATAAATACAATTTAAGAAAGCATAGGATAAAACAACATGAATACAATTTAATAAAGCATAGGATAAAACAACATAAATACAATTTAATAAAACATAGGTTAAAACAACAAAAATACAATTTAATAAAGCATAGGACAAAACAACATAAATACAATTTAATAAAGCATAGGTTAAAACAACATAAATACAAGTTAATAAAGCATAGGATAAAACAACATAAATACAATTTAATAAAGCATAGGATAAAACAACATGAATACAATTTAATAAAGCATAGGATAAAACAACATAAATAAAATTTAATAAAGCATTGGATAAAACAACATAAATACAATTTAATAAAGCATAGGATAAAACAACATAAATACAATTTAAGAAAGCATAGGATAAAACAACATAAATACAATTTAATAAAGCATAGGACAAAACAACATAAATACAATTTAATAAAGCATATGTTAAAACAACATAAATACAATTTATTAAAGCATAAGATAAAACAACATGAATATAAATTAGTAAAGAATAAGATAAAACAACATGAATACAATTTAATAAAGCATAGGTTAAAACAACATAAATACAATTTAAGAAAGCATAGGATAAAACTACATAAATACAATTTAATAAAGCATAGGATAAAACAACATGAATACAATTTAATAAAGCATAGGTTAAAACAACATAAATACAATTTAAGAAAGCATAGGATAAAACAACATAAATACAATTTAATAAAGCATAGGATAAAACAACATGAATACAATTTAATAAAGCATAGGATAAAACAACATAAATACAATTTAATAAAGCATAGGTTAAAACAACAAAAATACAATTTAATAAAGCATAGGACAAAACAACATAAATACAATTTAATAAAGCATAGGTTAAAACAACATAAATACAAGTTAATAAAGCATAGGATAAAACAACATAAATACAATTTAATAAAGCATAGGATAAAACAACATGAATACAATTTAATAAAGCATAGGATAAAACAACATAAATAAAATTTAATAAAGCATAGGATAAAACAACATAAATACAATTTAATAAAGCATAGGATAAAACAACATAAATACAATTTAATAAAGCATAGGATAAAACAACATAAATGCAATTTAATAAAGCATAGGATAAAACAACATAAATAAAATTTAATAAAGCATAGGGTAAAACAACATAAATACAATTTAATAAAGCATAGGATAAAACAACATAAATAAAATTTAATAAAGCATAGGATAAAACAACATAAATACAATTTAATATAGCATAGGATAAAACAACATAAATACAATTTAATAAAGCATAGGATAAAACAACATAAATGTAATTTAGTAAAGCATAGGTTAAAACAACATAAATACAATTTAATAAAGCATAGGATAACACAACATAAATACAATTTAATAAAGCATAGGATAAAACAACATAAATACAATTTAATAAAGCATAGGATAAAACAACATAAATAAAATTCAGTAAAGCATAGGTTAAAACAACATAAATACAATTTAATAAAGCATAGGACAAAACAACATAAATACAATTTAATAAAGCATAGTTTAAAACAACATAAATACAATTTAATAAAGCATAGGATAAAACCACAGAAATACAATTTAATAAAGCATAGGATAAAACAACATAAATACAATTTAATAAAGCATAGGACAAAACAACATAAATACAATTTAATAAAGCATAGGATAAAACAACATAAATACAATTTAATGAATCATAGGATAAACAACATAAATACAATTTAATAAAGCATAGGACAAAACAACATATATACAATTTAATAAAGCATATGTTAAAACAACATAAATACAATTTAATAAAGCATAGGACAAAACAACATAAATACATTTTAATACAGCATATGTTAAAACAACATAAATACAATTTAATAAAGCATAGGACAAAACAACATAAATACAATTTAATAAAGCATATGTTAAAACAACATAAATACAATTTATTAAAGCATAAGATAAAACAACATGAATATAATTTAGTAAAGCATAAGATAAAACAACATGAATACAATTTAATAAAGCATAGGTTAAAACAACATAAATACAATTTAAGAAAGCATAGGATAAAACTACATATATACAATTTAATAAAGCATAGGATAAAACAACATAAATACAATTTATAAAGCATAGGATAAAACAACATAAATACAATTTAATAAAGCATAGGATAAAACAACATGAATACAATTTAATAAAGAATAGGATAAAACAACATAAATACAATTTAATAAAGCATAGGTTAAAACAACATCAATACAATTTAATAAAGCATAGGACAAAACAACATAAATGCAATTTAATAAAGCATAGGTTAAAACAACATAAATACAAGTTAATAAAGCATAGGATAAAACAACATAAATTCAATTTAATAAAGCATAGGATAAAACAACATGAATACAATTTAATAAAGCATAGGATAAAACAACATAAATACAATTTAATAAAGCATAGGTTAAAACAACATAAATACAATTTAATAAAGCATAGGATAAAACAACATAAATTCAGTTTAATAAAGCATAGGATAAAACAACATAAATAAAATTTAAAAAAGCACAGGATAAAACAACATAAATAAAATTGAATAAAGCATAGGATAAAACAACATAAATAAAATTTAATAAAGCATAGGATAAAACAACATTAATACAATTTAATAAAGCATAGGATAAAACAACATAAATAAAATTTAATAAAGCATAGGATAAAACAACATAAATACAATTTAATAAAGCATACTTTAAAACAACATAAATACAATTTAATAAAGCATAGGACAAAACAACATAAATACAATTTAATAAAGCATAGTTTAAAACAACATAAATACAATTTAATAAAGCATAGGATAAAACCACAGAAATACAATTTAATAAAGCATAGGATAAAACAACATAAATACAATTTAATAAAGCATAGGACAAAACAACATAAATACAATTTAATAAAGCATAGGATAAAACAACATAAATACAATTTAATGAATCATAGGATAAACAACATAAATACAATTTAATAAAGCATAGGACAAAACAACATATATACAATTTAAAAAAGCATATGTTAAAACAACATAAATACAATTTAATAAAGCATAGGACAAAACAACATAAATACATTTTAATACAGCATATGTTAAAAAAACATAAATACAATTTAATAAAGCATAGGACAAAACAACATAAATACAATTTAATAAAGCATAGGATAAAACAACATAAATACAATTTAATAAAGCATAGGATAAAACAACATAAATAAAATTTAATAAAGCATAGGATAAAACAACATAAATACAATTTAATATAGCATAGGATAAAACAACATAAATAAAATTTAATAAAGCATAGGATAAAACAACATAAATACAATTTTATATAGCATAGGATAAAACAACATAAATACAATTTAATAAAGCATAGGATAAAAAAACATAAATATAATTTAGTAAAGCATAGGTTAAAACAACATAAATACAATTTAATAAAGCATAGGATAACACAACATAAATACAATTTAATAAAGCATAGGATAAAAAAACATAAATAAAATTCAGTAAAGCATAGGTTAAAACAACATAAATACAATTTAATAAAGCATAGGACAAAACAACATAAATACAATTTAATAAAGCATAGTTTAAAACAACATAAATACAATTTAATAAAGCATAGGATAAAACCACAGAAATACAATTTAATAAAGCATAGGATAAAACAACATAAATACAATTTAATAAAGCATAGGACAAAACAACATAAATACAATTTAATAAAGCATAGGATAAAACAACATAAATACAATTTAATGAATCATAAGATAAACAACATAAATACAATTTAATAAAGCATAGGACAAAACAACATATATACAATTTAAAAAAGCATATGTTAAAACAACATAAATACAATTTAATAAAGCACAGGACAAAACAACATAAATACATTTTAATACAGCATATGTTAAAACAACATAAATACAATTTAATAAAGCATAGGACAAAACAACATAAATACAATTTAATAAAGCATATGTTAAAACAACATAAATACAATTTATTAAAGCATAAGATAAAACAACATGAATATAATTTAGTAAAGCATAAGATAAAACAACATGAATACAATTTAATAAAGCATAGGTTAAAACAACATAAATACAATTTAAGAAAGCATAGGATAAAACTACATAAATACAATTTAATAAAGCATAGGATAAAACAACATAAATACAATTTATAAAGCATAGGATAAAACAACATAAATACAATTTAATAAAGCATAGGATAAAACAACATAAATACAATTTAATAAAGCATAGGACAAAACAACATAAATACAATTTAATAAAGCATATGTTAAAACAACATAAATACAATTTATTAAAGCATAAGATAAAACAACATGAATATAATTTAGTAAAGCATAAGATAAAACAACATGAATACAATTTAATAAAGCATAGGTTAAAACAACATAAATACAATTTAAGAAAGCATAGGATAAAACTACATAAATACAATTTAATAAAGCATAGGATAAAACAACATAAATACAATTTATAAAGCATAGGATAAAACAACATAAATACAATTTAATAAAGCATAGGATAAAACAACATAAATACAATTTAATAAAGCATAGGATAAAACAACATGAATACAATTTAATAAAGCATAGGATAAAACAACATAAATACAATTTAATAAAGCATAGGTTAAAACAACAAAAATACAATTTAATAAAGCATAGGACAAAACAACATAAATACAATTTAATAAAGCATAGGTTAAAACAACATAAATACAAGTTAATAAAGCATAGGATAAAACAACATAAATACAATTTAATAAAGCATAGGATAAAACAACATGAATACAATTTAATAAAGCATAGGATAAAACAACATAAATAAAATTTAATAAAGCATAGGATAAAACAACATAAATACAATTTAATAAAGCATAGGATAAAACAACATAAATACAATTTAATAAAGCATAGGATAAAACAACATAAATGCAATTTAATAAAGCATAGGATAAAACAACATAAATAAAATTTAATAAAGCATAGGGTAAAACAACATAAATACAATTTAATAAAGCATAGGATAAAACAACATAAATAAAATTTAATAAAGCATAGGATAAAACAACATAAATACAATTTAATATAGCATAGGATAAAACAACATAAATACAATTTAATAAAGCATAGGATAAAACAACATAAATGTAATTTAGTAAAGCATAGGTTAAAACAACATAAATACAATTTAATAAAGCATAGGATAACACAACATAAATACAATTTAATAAAGCATAGGATAAAACAACATAAATACAATTTAATAAAGCATAGGATAAAACAACATAAATAAAATTCAGTAAAGCATAGGTTAAAACAACATAAATACAATTTAATAAAGCATAGGACAAAACAACATAAATACAATTTAATAAAGCATAGTTTAAAACAACATAAATACAATTTAATAAAGCATAGGATAAAACCACAGAAATACAATTTAATAAAGCATAGGATAAAACAACATAAATACAATTTAATAAAGCATAGGACAAAACAACATAAATACAATTTAATAAAGCATAGGATAAAACAACATAAATACAATTTAATGAATCATAGGATAAACAACATAAATACAATTTAATAAAGCATAGGACAAAACAACATATATACAATTTAATAAAGCATATGTTAAAACAACATAAATACAATTTAATAAAGCATAGGACAAAACAACATAAATACATTTTAATACAGCATATGTTAAAACAACATAAATACAATTTAATAAAGCATAGGACAAAACAACATAAATACAATTTAATAAAGCATATGTTAAAACAACATAAATACAATTTATTAAAGCATAAGATAAAACAACATGAATATAATTTAGTAAAGCATAAGATAAAACAACATGAATACAATTTAATAAAGCATAGGTTAAAACAACATAAATACAATTTAAGAAAGCATAGGATAAAACAACATAAATACAATTTATAAAGCATAGGATAAAACAACATAAATACAATTTAATAAAGCATAGGATAAAACAACATGAATACAATTTAATAAAGAATAGGATAAAACAACATAAATACAATTTAATAAAGCATAGGTTAAAACAACATCAATACAATTTAATAAAGCATAGGACAAAACAACATAAATGCAATTTAATAAAGCATAGGTTAAAACAACATAAATACAAGTTAATAAAGCATAGGATAAAACAACATAAATTCAATTTAATAAAGCATAGGATAAAACAACATGAATACAATTTAATAAAGCATAGGATAAAACAACATAAATACAATTTAATAAAGCATAGGTTAAAACAACATAAATACAATTTAATAAAGCATAGGATAAAACAACATAAATTCAGTTTAATAAAGCATAGGATAAAACAACATAAATAAAATTTAAAAAAGCACAGGATAAAACAACATAAATAAAATTGAATAAAGCATAGGATAAAACAACATAAATAAAATTTAATAAAGCATAGGATAAAACAACATTAATACAATTTAATAAAGCATAGGATAAAACAACATAAATAAAATTTAATAAAGCATAGGATAAAACAACATAAATACAATTTAATAAAGCATACTTTAAAACAACATAAATACAATTTAATAAAGCATAGGACAAAACAACATAAATACAATTTAATAAAGCATAGTTTAAAACAACATAAATACAATTTAATAAAGCATAGGATAAAACCACAGAAATACAATTTAATAAAGCATAGGATAAAACAACATAAATACAATTTAATAAAGCATAGGACAAAACAACATAAATACAATTTAATAAAGCATAGGATAAAACAACATAAATACAATTTAATGAATCATAGGATAAACAACATAAATACAATTTAATAAAGCATAGGACAAAACAACATATATACAATTTAAAAAAGCATATGTTAAAACAACATAAATACAATTTAATAAAGCATAGGACAAAACAACATAAATACATTTTAATACAGCATATGTTAAAAAAACATAAATACAATTTAATAAAGCATAGGACAAAACAACATAAATACAATTTAATAAAGCATAGGATAAAACAACATAAATACAATTTAATAAAGCATAGGATAAAACAACATAAATAAAATTTAATAAAGCATAGGATAAAACAACATAAATACAATTTAATATAGCATAGGATAAAACAACATAAATAAAATTTAATAAAGCATAGGATAAAACAACATAAATACAATTTTATATAGCATAGGATAAAACAACATAAATACAATTTAATAAAGCATAGGATAAAAAAACATAAATATAATTTAGTAAAGCATAGGTTAAAACAACATAAATACAATTTAATAAAGCATAGGATAACACAACATAAATACAATTTAATAAAGCATAGGATAAAAAAACATAAATAAAATTCAGTAAAGCATAGGTTAAAACAACATAAATACAATTTAATAAAGCATAGGACAAAACAACATAAATACAATTTAATAAAGCATAGTTTAAAACAACATAAATACAATTTAATAAAGCATAGGATAAAACCACAGAAATACAATTTAATAAAGCATAGGATAAAACAACATAAATACAATTTAATAAAGCATAGGACAAAACAACATAAATACAATTTAATAAAGCATAGGATAAAACAACATAAATACAATTTAATGAATCATAAGATAAACAACATAAATACAATTTAATAAAGCATAGGACAAAACAACATATATACAATTTAAAAAAGCATATGTTAAAACAACATAAATACAATTTAATAAAGCACAGGACAAAACAACATAAATACATTTTAATACAGCATATGTTAAAACAACATAAATACAATTTAATAAAGCATAGGACAAAACAACATAAATACAATTTAATAAAGCATATGTTAAAACAACATAAATACAATTTATTAAAGCATAAGATAAAACAACATGAATATAATTTAGTAAAGCATAAGATAAAACAACATGAATACAATTTAATAAAGCATAGGTTAAAACAACATAAATACAATTTAAGAAAGCATAGGATAAAACTACATAAATACAATTTAATAAAGCATAGGATAAAACAACATAAATACAATTTATAAAGCATAGGATAAAACAACATAAATACAATTTAATAAAGCATAGGATAAAACAACATAAATACAATTTAATAAAGCATAGGACAAAACAACATAAATACAATTTAATAAAGCATATGTTAAAACAACATAAATACAATTTATTAAAGCATAAGATAAAACAACATGAATATAATTTAGTAAAGCATAAGATAAAACAACATGAATACAATTTAATAAAGCATAGGTTAAAACAACATAAATACAATTTAAGAAAGCATAGGATAAAACTACATAAATACAATTTAATAAAGCATAGGATAAAACAACATAAATACAATTTATAAAGCATAGGATAAAACAACATAAATACAATTTAATAAAGCATAGGATAAAACAACATAAATACAATTTAATAAAGCATAGGACAAAACAACATAAATACAATTTAATAAAGCATATGTTAAAACAACATAAATACAATTTATTAAAGCATAAGATAAAACAACATGGATATAATTTAGTAAAGCATAAGATAAAACAACATGAATACAATTTAATAAAGCATAGGTTAAAACAACATAAATACAATTTAAGAAAGCATAGGATAAAACTACATAAATACAATTTAATAAAGCATAGGATAAAACAACATGAATACAATTTAATAAAGCATAGGTTAAAACAACATAAATACAATTTAAGAAAGCTTAGGATAAAACAACATAAATACAATTTAAGAAAGCATAGGATAAAACAACATGAATACAATTTAATAAAGCATAGGATAAAACAACATAAATACAATTTA
Organism: Phyllobates terribilis; assembly: GCF_046119375.1. Taxonomy (NCBI): domain Eukaryota; kingdom Metazoa; phylum Chordata; class Amphibia; order Anura; family Dendrobatidae; genus Phyllobates; species Phyllobates terribilis. Next base: position 4,861,549 of record NW_027362778.1, read on the forward strand.
ATAAAACATAGGTTAAAACAACAAAAATACAATTTAATAAAGCATAGGACAAAACAACATAAATACAATTTAATAAAGCATAGGTTAAAACAACATAAATACAAGTTAATAAAGCATAGGATAAAACAACATAAATACAATTTAATAAAGCATAGGATAAAACAACATGAATACAATTTAATAAAGCATAGGATAAAACAACATAAATAAAATTTAATAAAGCATAGGATAAAACAACATAAATACAATTTAATAAAGCATAGGATAAAACAACATAAATACAATTTAAGAAAGCATAGGATAAAACAACATAAATACAATTTAATAAAGCATAGGACAAAACAACATAAATACAATTTAATAAAGCATATGTTAAAACAACATAAATACAATTTATTAAAGCATAAGATAAAACAACATGAATATAAATTAGTAAAGAATAAGATAAAACAACATGAATACAATTTAATAAAGCATAGGTTAAAACAACATAAATACAATTTAAGAAAGCATAGGATAAAACTACATAAATACAATTTAATAAAGCATAGGATAAAACAACATGAATACAATTTAATAAAGCATAGGTTAAAACAACATAAATACAATTTAAGAAAGCATAGGATAAAACAACATAAATACAATTTAATAAAGCATAGGATAAAACAACATGAATACAATTTAATAAAGCATAGGATAAAACAACATAAATACAATTTAATAAAGCATAGGTTAAAACAACAAAAATACAATTTAATAAAGCATAGGACAAAACAACATAAATACAATTTAATAAAGCATAGGTTAAAACAACATAAATACAAGTTAATAAAGCATAGGATAAAACAACATAAATACAATTTAATAAAGCATAGGATAAAACAACATGAATACAATTTAATAAAGCATAGGATAAAACAACATAAATAAAATTTAATAAAGCATAGGATAAAACAACATAAATACAATTTAATAAAGCATAGGACAAAACAACATAAATACAATTTAATGAATCATAGGATAAACAACATAAATACAATTTAATAAAGCATAGGACAAAACAACATATATACAATTTAATAAAGCATAGGACAAAACAACATAAATACAATTTAATAAAGCATATGTTAAAACAACATAAATACAATTTATTAAAGCATAAGATAAAACAACATGAATATAATTTAGTAAAGCATAAGATAAAACAACATGAATACAATTTAATAAAGCATAGGTTAAAACAACATAAATACAATTTAAGAAAGCATAGGATAAAACTACATATATACAATTTAATAAAGCATAGGATAAAACAACATAAATCCAATTTATAAAGCATAGGATAAAACAACATAAATACAATTTAATAAAGCATAGGATAAAACAACATGAATACAATTTAATAAAGAATAGGATAAAACAACATAAATACAATTTAATAAAGCATAGGTTAAAACAACATCAATACAATTTAATAAAGCATAGGACAAAACAACATAAATGCAATTTAATAAAGCATAGGTTAAAACAACATAAATACAAGTTAATAAAGCATAGGATAAAACAACATAAATTCAATTTAATAAAGCATAGGATAAAACAACATGAATACAATTTAATAAAGCATAGGATAAAACAACATAAATACAATTTAATAAAGCATAGGTTAAAACAACATAAATACAATTTAATAAAGCATAGGATAAAACAACATAAATTCAGTTTAATAAAGCATAGGATAAAACAACATAAATAAAATTTAAAAAAGCACAGGATAAAACAACATAAATAAAATTGAATAAAGCATAGGATAAAACAACATAAATAAAATTTAATAAAGCATAGGATAAAACAACATTAATACAATTTAATAAAGCATAGGATAAAACAACATAAATAAAATTTAATAAAGCATAGGATAAAACAACATAAATACAATTTAATAAAGCATAGGTTAAAACAACATAAATACAATTTAATAAAGCATAGGACAAAACAACATAAATACAATTTAATAAAGCATAGGATAAAACAACATAAATACAATTTAATGAATCATAGGATAAACAACACAAATACAATTTAATAAAGCATAGGACAAAACAACATATATACAATTTAAAAAAGCATATGTTAAAACAACATAAATACAATTTAATAAAGCATAGGACAAAACAACATAAATACATTTTAATACAGCATATGTTAAAAAAACATAAATACAATTTAATAAAGCATAGGACAAAACAACATAAATACAATTTAATAAAGCATATTTTAAAACAACATAAATACAATTTATTAAAGCATAAGATAAAACAACATGAATATAATTTAGTAAAGCATAAGATAAAACAACATGAATACAATTTAATAAAGCATAGGTTAAAACAACATAAATACAATTTAAGAAAGCATAGGATAAAACTACATAAATACAATTTAATAAAGCATAGGATAAAACAACATAAATACAATTTATAAAGCATAGGATAAAACAACATAAATACAATTTAATAAAGCATAGGATAAAACAACATAAATACAATTTAATAAAGCATAGGATAAAACAACATAAATACAATTTAATAAAGCATAGGATAAAACAACATGAATACAATTTAATAAAGCATAGGATAAAACAACATAAATACAATTTAATAAAGCATAGGTTAAAACATCATAAATACAATTTAATAAAGCATAGGACAAAACAACATAAATACAATTTAATAAAGCATAGGTTAAAACAACATAAATACAAGTTAATAAAGCATAGGATAAAACAACATAAATACAATTTAATAAAGCATAGGATAAAACAACATGAATACAATTTAATAAAGCATAGGATAAAACAACATAAATAAAATTTAATAAAGCATAGGATAAAACAACATAAATACAATTTAATAAAGCATAGGATAAAACAACATAAATACAATTTAATAAAGCATAGGTTAAAACAACATAAATACAATTTAATAAAGCATAGGATAAAACAACATAAATACAATTTAATAAAGCATAGGATAAAACAACATAAATAAAATTTAATAAAGCATAGGATAAAACAACATAAATACAATTTAATAAAGCATAGGATAAAACAACATAAATAAAATTTAATAAAGCATAGGATAAAACAACATAAATACAATTTAATATAGCATAGGATAAAACAACATAAATACAATTTAATAAAGCATAGGATAAAACAACATAAATATAATTTAGTAATGCATAGGTTAAAACAACATAAATACAATTTAATAAAGCATAGGATAACACAACATAAATACAATTTAATAAAGCATAGGATAAAACAACATAAATACAATTTAATAAAGCATAGGATAAAACAACATAAATAAAATTCAGTAAAGCATAGGTTAAAACAACATAAATACAATTTAATAAAGCATAGGACAAAACAACATAAATACAATTTAATAAAGCATAGTTTAAAACAACATAAATACAATTTAATAAAGCATAGGATAAAACCACAGAAATACAATTTAATAAAGCATAGGATAAAACAACATAAATACAATTTAATAAAGCAAAGGACAAAACAACATAAATACAATTTAATAAAGAATAGGATAAAACAACATAAATACAATTTAATAAAGCATAGGTTAAAACAACATCAATACAATTTAATAAAGCATAGGACAAAACAACATAAATGCAATTTAATAAAGCATAGGTTAAAACAACATAAATACAAGTTAATAAAGCATAGGATAAAACAACATAAATTCAATTTAATAAAGCATAGGATAAAACAACATGAATACAATTTAATAAAGCATAGGATAAAACAACATAAATACAATTTAATAAAGCATAGGTTAAAACAACATAAATACAATTTAATAAAGCATAGGATAAAACAACATAAATTCAGTTTAATAAAGCATAGGATAAAACAACATAAATACAATTTAAAAAAGCACAGGATAAAACAACATAAATAAAATTTAAAAAAGCACAGGATAAAACAACATAAATAAAATTGAATAAAGCATAGGATAAAACAACATAAATAAAATTTAATAAAGCATAGGATAAAACAACATTAATACAATTTAATAAAGCATAGGATAAAACAACATAAATAAAATTTAATAAAGCATAGGATAAAACAACATAAATACAATTTAATAAAGCATAGGATAAAACAACATAAATACAATTTAATAAAGCATAGGTTAAAACAACATAAATACAATTTAATAAAGCATAGGACAAAACAACATAAATACAATTTAATAAAGCATAGTTTAAAACAACATAAATACAATTTAATAAAGCATAGGATAAAACCACAGAAATACAATTTAATAAAGCATAGGATAAAACAACATAAATACAATTTAATAAAGCATAGGACAAAACAACATAAATACAATTTAATAAAGCATAGGATAAAACAACATAAATACAATTTAATGAATCATAGGATAAACAACATAAATACAATTTAATAAAGCATAGGACAAAACAACATATATACAATTTAAAAAAGCATATGTTAAAACAACATAAATACAATTTAATAAAGCATAGGACAAAACAACATAAATACATTTTAATACAGCATATGTTAAAAAAACATAAATACAATTTAATAAAGCATAGGACAAAACAACATAAATACAATTTAATAAAGCATATTTTAAAACAACATAAATACAATTTATTAAAGCATAAGATAAAACAACATGAATATAATTTAGTAAAGCATAAGATAAAACAACATGAATACAATTTAATAAAGCATAGGTTAAAACAACATAAATACAATTTAAGAAAGCATAGGATAAAACTACATAAATACAATTTAATAAAGCATAGGTTAAAACAACATAAATACAATTTAATAAAGCATAGCACAAAACAACATAAATACAATTTAATAAAGCATAGGTTAAAACAACATAAATACAAGTTAATAAAGCATAGGATAAAACAACATAAATACAATTTAATAAAGCATAGGATAAAACAACATGAATACAATTTAATAAAGCATAGGATAAAACAACATAAATACAATTTAATAAAGCATAGGTTAAAACAACATCAATACAATTTAATAAAGCATAGGACAAAACAACATAAATGCAATTTAATAAAGCATAGGTTAAAACAACATAAATACAAGTTAATAAAGCATAGGATAAAACAACATAAATTCAATTTAATAAAGCATAGGATAAAACAACATGAATACAATTTAATAAAGCATAGGATAAAACAACATAAATACAACTTAATAAAGCATAGGTTAAAACAACATAAATACAATTTAATAAAGCATAGGATAAAACAACATAAATTCAGTTTAATAAAGCATAGGATAAAACAACATAAATACAATTTAAAAAAGCACAGGATAAAACAACATAAATAAAATTTAAAAAAGCACAGGATAAAACAACATAAATAAAATTTAATAAAGCATAGGATAAAACAACATAAATAAAATTTAATAAAGCATAGGATAAAACAACATTAATACAATTTAATAAAGCATAGGATAAAACAACATAAATAAAATTTAATAAAGCATAGGATAAAACAACATAAATACAATTTAATAAAGCATAGGATAAAACAACATAAATACAATTTAATAAAGCATAGGTTAAAACAACATAAATACAATTTAATAAAGCATAGGATAAAACAACATAAATACAATTTAATAAAGCATAGGATAAAACAACATAAATAAAATTTAATAAAGCATAGGATAAAACAACATAAATACAATTTAATAAAGCATAGGATAAAACAACATAAATAAAATTTAATAAAGCATAGGATAAAACAACATAAATACAATTTAATATAGCATAGGATAAAACAACATAAATACAATTTAATAAAGCATAGGATAAAAAAACATAAATATAATTTAGTAAAGCATAGGTTAAAACAACATAAATACAATTTAAGAAAGCATAGGATAAAACTACATAAATACAATTTAATAAAGCATAGGATAAAACAACATAAATACAATTTATAAAGCATAGGATAAAACAACATAAATACAATTTAATAAAGCATATGATAAAACAACATAAATACAATTTAATAAAGCATAGGACAAAACAACATAAATACAATTTAATAAAGCATATGTTAAAACAACATAAATACAATTTATTAAAGCATAAGATAAAACAACATGAATATAATTTAGTAAAGCATAAGATAAAACAACATGAATACAATTTAATAAAGCATAGGTTAAAACAACATAAATACAATTTAAGAAAGCATAGGATAAAACTACATAAATACAATTTAATAAAGCATAGGATAAAACAACATGAATACAATTTAATAAAGCATAGGTTAAAACAACATAAATACAATTTAAGAAAGCATAGGATAAAACAAAATAAATACAATTTAATAAAGCATAGGATAAAACAACATGAATACAATTTAATAAAGCATAGGATAAAACAACATAAATACAATTTAATAAAGCATAGGTTAAAACAACAAAAATACAATTTAATAAAGCATAGGACAAAACAACATAAATACAATTTAATAAAGCATAGGTTAAAACAACATAAATACAAGTTAATAAAGCATAGGATAAAACAACATAAATACAATTTAATAAAGCATAGGATAAAACAACATGAATACAATTTAATAAAGCATAGGATAAAACAACATAAATAAAATTTAATAAAGCATAGGACAAAACAACATAAATACAATTTAATAATGCATATGTTAAAACAACATAAATACAATTTATTAAAGCATAAGATAAAACAACATGAATATAATTTAGTAAAGCATAAGATAAAACAACATGAATACAATTTAATAAAGCATAGGTTAAAACAACATAAATACAATTTAAGAAAGCATAGGATAAAACTACATAAATACAATTTAATAAAGCATAGGATAAAACAACATAAATACAATTTATAAAGCATAGGATAAAACAACATAAATACAATTTAATAAAGCATATGATAAAACAACATAAATACAATTTAATAAAGCATAGGACAAAACAACATAAATACAATTTAATAAAGCATATGTTAAAATAACATAAATACAATTTATTAAAGCATAAGATAAAACAACATGAATATAATTTAGTAAAGCATAAGATAAAACAACATGAATACAATTTAATAAAGCATAGGTTAAAACAACATAAATACAATTTAAGAAAGCATAGGATAAAACTACATAAATACAATTTAATAAAGCATAGGATAAAACAACATGAATACAATTTAATAAAGCATAGGTTAAAACAACATAAATACAATTTAAGAAAGCATAGGATAAAACAACATAAATACAATTTAATAAAGCATAGGATAAAACAACATGAATACAATTTAATAAAGCATAGGATAAAACAACATAAATACAATTTAATAAAGCATAGGTTAAAACAACAAAAATACAATTTAATAAAGCATAGGACAAAACAACATAAATACAATTTAATAAAGCATAGGTTAAAACAACATAAATACAAGTTAATAAAGCATAGGATAAAACAACATAAATACAATTTAATAAAGCATAGGATAAAACAACATGAATACAATTTAATAAAGCATAGGATAAAACAACATAAATAAAATTTAATAAAGCATAGGATAAAACAACATAAATACAATTTAATAAAGCATAGGATAAAACAACATAAATACAATTTAAGAAAGCATAGGATAAAACAACATAAATACAATTTAATAAAGCATAGGACAAAACAACATAAATACAATTTAATAAAGCATATGTTAAAACAACATAAATACAATTTATTAAAGCATAAGATAAAACAACATGAATATAATTTAGTAAAGCATAAGATAAAACAACATGAATACAATTTAATAAAGCATAGGTTAAAACAACATAAATACAATTTAAGAAAGCATAGGATAAAACTACATAAATACAATTTAATAAAGCATAGGATAAAACAACATGAATACAATTTAATAAAGCATAGGTTAAAACAACATAAATACAATTTAAGAAAGCATAGGATAAAACAACATAAATACAATTTAATAAAGCATAGGATAAAACAACATGAATACAATTTAATAAAGCATAGGATAAAACAACATAAATACAATTTAATAAAGCATAGGTTAAAACAACAAAAATACAATTTAATAAAGCATAGGACAAAACAACATAAATACAATTTAATAAAGCATAGGTTAAAACAACATAAATACAAGTTAATAAAGCATAGGATAAAACAACATAAATACAATTTAATAAAGCATAGGATAAAACAACATGAATACAATTTAATAAAGCATAGGATAAAACAACATAAATAAAATTTAATAAAGCATAGGATAAAACAAGATAAATACAATTTAATAAAGCATAGGATAAAACAACATAAATACAATTTAAGAAAGCATAGGATAAAACAACATAAATACAATTTAATAAAGCATAGGACAAAACAACATAAATACAATTTAATAAAGCATATGTTAAAACAACATAAATACAATTTATTAAAGCATAAGATAAAACAACATGAATATAATTTAGTAAAGCATAAGATAAAACAACATGAATACAATTTAATAAAGCATAGGTTAAAACAACATAAATACAATTTAAGAAAGCATAGGATAAAACTACATAAATACAATTTAATAAAGCATAGGTTAAAACAACATAAATACAATTTAATAAAGCATAGGACAAAACAACATAAATACAATTTAATAAAGCATAGGTTAAAACAACATAAATACAAGTTAATAAAGCATAGGATAAAACAACATAAATACAATTTAATAAAGCATAGGATAAAACAACATGAATACAATTTAATAAAGCATAGGTTAAAACAACATCAATACAATTTAATAAAGCATAGGACAAAACAACATAAATGCAATTTAATAAAGCATAGGTTAAAACAACATAAATACAAGTTAATAAAGCATAGGATAAAACAACATAAATTCAATTTAATAAAGCATAGGATAAAACAACATGAATACAATTTAATAAAGCATAGGATAAAACAACATAAATACAACTTAATAAAGCATAGGTTAAAACAACATAAATACAATTTAATAAAGCATAGGATAAAACAACATAAATTCAGTTTAATAAAGCATAGGATAAAACAACATAAATACAATTTAAAAAAGCACAGGATAAAACAACATAAATAAAATTTAAAAAAGGACAGGATAAAACAACATAAATAAAATTTAATAAAGCATAGGATAAAACAACATAAATAAAATTTAATAAAGCATAGGATAAAACAACATTAATACAATTTAATAAAGCATAGGATAAAACAACATAAATAAAATTTAATAAAGCATAGGATAAAACAACATAAATACAATTTAATAAAGCATAGGATAAAACAACATAAATACAATTTAATAAAGCATAGGTTAAAACAACATAAATACAATTTAATAAAGCATAGGATAAAACAACATAAATACAATTTAATAAAGCATAGGATAAAACAACATAAATAAAATTTAATAAAGCATAGGATAAAACAACATAAATACAATTTAATAAAGCATAGGATAAAACAACATAAATAAAATTTAATAAAGCATAGGATAAAACAACATAAATACAATTTAATATAGCATAGGATAAAACAACATAAATACAATTTAATAAAGCATAGGATAAAAAAACATAAATATAATTTAGTAAAGCATAGGTTAAAACAACATAAATACAATTTAATAAAGCATAGGATAACACAACATAAATACAATTTAATAAAGCATAGGATAAAAAAACATAAATAAAATTCAGTAAAGCATAGGTTAAAACAACATAAATACAATTTAATAAAGCATAGGACAAAACAACATAAATACAATTTAATAAAGCATAGTTTAAAACAACATAAATACAATTTAATAAAGCATAGGATAAAACCACAGAAATACAATTTAATAAAGCATAGGATAAAACAACATAAATACAATTTAATAAAGCATAGGACAAAACAACATAAATACAATTTAATAAAGCATAGGATAAAACAACATAAATACAATTTAATGAATCATAAGATAAACAACATAAATACAATTTAATAAAGCATAGGACAAAACAACATATATACAATTTAAAAAAGCATATGTTAAAACAACATAAATACAATTTAATAAAGCACAGGACAAAACAACATAAATACATTTTAATACAGCATATGTTAAAACAACATAAATACAATTTAATAAAGCATAGGACAAAACAACATAAATACAATTTAATAAAGCATATGTTAAAACAACATAAATACAATTTATTAAAGCATAAGATAAAACAACATGAATATAATTTAGTAAAGCATAAGATAAAACAACATGAATACAATTTAATAAAGCATAGGTTAAAACAACATAAATACAATTTAAGAAAGCATAGGATAAAACTACATAAATACAATTTAATAAAGCATAGGATAAAACAACATAAATACAATTTATAAAGCATAGGATAAAACAACATAAATACAATTTAATAAAGCATAGGATAAAACAACATAAATACAATTTAATAAAGCATAGGACAAAACAACATAAATACAATTTAATAAAGCATATGTTAAAACAACATAAATACAATTTATTAAAGCATAAGATAAAACAACATGAATATAATTTAGTAAAGCATAAGATAAAACAACATGAATACAATTTAATAAAGCATAGGTTAAAACAACATAAATACAATTTAAGAAAGCATAGGATAAAACTACATAAATACAATTTAATAAAGCATAGGATAAAACAACATAAATACAATTTATAAAGCATAGGATAAAACAACATAAATACAATTTAATAAAGCATAGGATAAAACAACATAAATACAATTTAATAAAGCATAGGACAAAACAACATAAATACAATTTAATAAAGCATATGTTAAAACAACATAAATACAATTTATTAAAGCATAAGATAAAACAACATGGATATAATTTAGTAAAGCATAAGATAAAACAACATGAATACAATTTAATAAAGCATAGGTTAAAACAACATAAATACAATTTAAGAAAGCATAGGATAAAACTACATAAATACAATTTAATAAAGCATAGGATAAAACAACATGAATACAATTTAATAAAGCATAGGTTAAAACAACATAAATACAATTTAAGAAAGCATAGGATAAAACAACATAAATACAATTTAAGAAAGCATAGGATAAAACAACATGAATACAATTTAATAAAGCATAGGATAAAACAACATAAATACAATTTAATAAAACATAGGTTAAAACAACAAAAATACAATTTAATAAAGCATAGGACAAAACAACATAAATACAATTTAATAAAGCATAGGTTAAAACAACATAAATACAAGTTAATAAAGCATAGGATAAAACAACATAAATACAATTTAATAAAGCATAGGATAAAACAACATGAATACAATTTAATAAAGCATAGGATAAAACAACATAAATAAAATTTAATAAAGCATAGGATAAAACAACATAAATACAATTTAATAAAGCATAGGATAAAACAACATAAATACAATTTAAGAAAGCATAGGATAAAACAACATAAATACAATTTAATAAAGCATAGGACAAAACAACATAAATACAATTTAATAAAGCATATGTTAAAACAACATAAATACAATTTATTAAAGCATAAGATAAAACAACATGAATATAAATTAGTAAAGAATAAGATAAAACAACATGAATACAATTTAATAAAGCATAGGTTAAAACAACATAAATACAATTTAAGAAAGCATAGGATAAAACTACATAAATACAATTTAATAAAGCATAGGATAAAACAACATGAATACAATTTAATAAAGCATAGGTTAAAACAACATAAATACAATTTAAGAAAGCATAGGATAAAACAACATAAATACAATTTAATAAAGCATAGGATAAAACAACATGAATACAATTTAATAAAGCATAGGATAAAACAACATAAATACAATTTAATAAAGCATAGGTTAAAACAACAAAAATACAATTTAATAAAGCATAGGACAAAACAACATAAATACAATTTAATAAAGCATAGGTTAAAACAACATAAATACAAGTTAATAAAGCATAGGATAAAACAACATAAATACAATTTAATAAAGCATAGGATAAAACAACATGAATACAATTTAATAAAGCATAGGATAAAACAACATAAATAAAATTTAATAAAGCATAGGATAAAACAACATAAATACAATTTAATAAAGCATAGGATAAAACAACATAAATACAATTTAATAAAGCATAGGTTAAAACAACATAAATACAATTTAATAAAGCATAGGATAAAACAACATAAATGCAATTTAATAAAGCATAGGATAAAACAACATAAATAAAATTTAATAAAGCATAGGGTAAAACAACATAAATACAATTTAATAAAGCATAGGATAAAACAACGTAAATAAAATTTAATAAAGCATAGGATAAAACAACATAAATACAATTTAATATAGCATAGGATAAAACAACATAAATACAATTTAATAAAGCATAGGATAAAACAACATAAATATAATTTAGTAAAGCATAGGTTAAAACAACATAAATACAATTTAATAAAGCATAGGATAACACAACATAAATACAATTTAATAAAGCATAGGATAAAACAACATAAATACAATTTAATAAAGCATAGGATAAAACAACATAAATAAAATTCAGTAAAGCATAGGTTAAAACAACATAAATACAATTTAATAAAGCATAGGACAAAACAACATAAATACAATTTAATAAAGCATAGTTTAAAACAACATAAATACAATTTAATAAAGCATAGGATAAAACCACAGAAATACAATTTAATAAAGCATAGGATAAAACAACATAAATACAATTTAATAAAGCATAGGACAAAACAACATAAATACAATTTAATAAAGCATAGGATAAAACAACATAAATACAATTTAATGAATCATAGGATAAACAACATAAATACAATTTAATAAAGCATAGGACAAAACAACATATATACAATTTAATAAAGCATATGTTAAAACAACATAAATACAATTTAATAAAGCATAGGACAAAACAACATAAATACATTTTAATACAGCATATGTTAAAACAACATAAATACAATTTAATAAAGCATAGGACAAAACAACATAAATACAATTTAATAAAGCATATGTTAAAACAACATAAATACAATTTATTAAAGCATAAGATAAAACAACATGAATATAATTTAGTAAAGCATAAGATAAAACAACATGAATACAATTTAATAAAGCATAGGTTAAAACAACATAAATACAATTTAAGAAAGCATAGGATAAAACTACATATATACAATTTAATAAAGCATAGGATAAAACAACATAAATACAATTTATAAAGCATAGGATAAAACAACATAAATACAATTTAATAAAGCATAGGATAAAACAACATGAATACAATTTAATAAAGAATAGGATAAAACAACATAAATACAATTTAATAAAGCATAGGTTAAAACAACATCAATACAATTTAATAAAGCATAGGACAAAACAACATAAATGCAATTTAATAAAGCATAGGTTAAAACAACATAAATACAAGTTAATAAAGCATAGGATAAAACAACATAAATTCAATTTAATAAAGCATAGGATAAAACAACATGAATACAATTTAATAAAGCATAGGATAAAACAACATAAATACAATTTAATAAAGCATAGGTTAAAACAACATAAATACAATTTAATAAAGCATAGGATAAAACAACATAAATTCAGTTTAATAAAGCATAGGATAAAACAACATAAATAAAATTTAAAAAAGCACAGGATAAAACAACATAAATAAAATTGAATAAAGCATAGGATAAAACAACATAAATAAAATTTAATAAAGCATAGGATAAAACAACATTAATACAATTTAATAAAGCATAGGATAAAACAACATAAATAAAATTTAATAAAGCATAGGATAAAACAACATAAATACAATTTAATAAAGCATAGGTTAAAACAACATAAATACAATTTAATAAAGCATAGGACAAAACAACATAAATACAATTTAATAAAGCATAGTTTAAAACAACATAAATACAATTTAATAAAGCATAGGATAAAACCACAGAAATACAATTTAATAAAGCATAGGATAAAACAACATAAATACAATTTAATAAAGCATAGGACAAAACAACATAAATACAATTTAATAAAGCATAGGATAAAACAACATAAATACAATTTAATGAATCATAGGATAAACAACATAAATACAATTTAATAAAGCATAGGACAAAACAACATATATACAATTTAAAAAAGCATATGTTAAAACAACATAAATACAATTTAATAAAGCATAGGACAAAACAACATAAATACATTTTAATACAGCATATGTTAAAAAAACATAAATACAATTTAATAAAGCATAGGACAAAACAACATAAATACAATTTAATAAAGCATATTTTAAAACAACATAAATACAATTTATTAAAGCATAAGATAAAACAACATGAATATAATTTAGTAAAGCATAAGATAAAACAACATGAATACAATTTAATAAAGCATAGGTTAAAACAACATAAATACAATTTAAGAAAGCATAGGATAAAACTACATAAATACAATTTAATAAAGCATAGGATAAAACAACATAAATACAATTTATAAAGCATAGGATAAAACAACATAAATACAATTTAATAAAGCATAGGATAAAACAACATAAATACAATTTAATAAAGCATAGGATAAAACAACATAAATACAATTTAATAAACATAGGATAAAACAACATGAATACAATTTAATAAAGCATAGGATAAAACAACATAAATACAATTTAATAAAGCATAGGTTAAAACATCATAAATACAATTTAATAAAGCATAGGACAAAACAACATAAATACAATTTAATAAAGCATAGGTTAAAACAACATAAATACAAGTTAATAAAGCATAGGATAAAACAACATAAATACAATTTAATAAAGCATAGGATAAAACAACATGAATACAATTTAATAAAGCATAGGATAAAACAACATAAATAAAATTTAATAAAGCATAGGATAAAACAACATAAATACAATTTAATAAAGCATAGGATAAAACAACATAAATACAATTTAATAAAGCATAGGTTAAAACAACATAAATACAATTTAATAAAGCATAGGATAAAACAACATAAATACAATTTAATAAAGCATAGGATAAAACAACATAAATAAAATTTAATAAAGCATAGGATAAAACAACATAAATACAATTTAATAAAGCATAGGATAAAACAACATAAATAAAATTTAATAAAGCATAGGATAAAACAACATAAATACAATTTAATATAGCATAGGATAAAACAACATAAATACAATTTAATAAAGCATAGGATAAAACAACATAAATATAATTTAGTAATGCATAGGTTAAAACAACATAAATACAATTTAATAAAGCATAGGATAACACAACATAAATACAATTTAATAAAGCATAGGATAAAACAACATAAATACAATTTAATAAAGCATAGGATAAAACAACATAAATAAAATTCAGTAAAGCATAGGTTAAAACAACATAAATACAATTTAATAAAGCATAGGACAAAACAACATAAATACAATTTAATAAAGCATAGTTTAAAACAACATAAATACAATTTAATAAAGCATAGGATAAAACCACAGAAATACAATTTAATAAAGCATAGGATAAAACAACATAAATACAATTTAATAAAGCAAAGGACAAAACAACATAAATACAATTTAATAAAGAATAGGATAAAACAACATAAATACAATTTAATAAAGCATAGGTTAAAACAACATCAATACAATTTAATAAAGCATAGGACAAAACAACATAAATGCAATTTAATAAAGCATAGGTTAAAACAACATAAATACAAGTTAATAAAGCATAGGATAAAACAACATAAATTCAATTTAATAAAGCATAGGATAAAACAACATGAATACAATTTAATAAAGCATAGGATAAAACAACATAAATACAATTTAATAAAGCATAGGTTAAAACAACATAAATACAATTTAATAAAGCATAGGATAAAACAACATAAATTCAGTTTAATAAAGCATAGGATAAAACAACATAAATACAATTTAAAAAAGCACAGGATAAAACAACATAAATAAAATTTAAAAAAGCACAGGATAAAACAACATAAATAAAATTGAATAAAGCATAGGATAAAACAACATAAATAAAATTTAATAAAGCATAGGATAAAACAACATTAATACAATTTAATAAAGCATAGGATAAAACAACATAAATAAAATTTAATAAAGCATAGGATAAAACAACATAAATACAATTTAATAAAGCATAGGATAAAACAACATAAATACAATTTAATAAAGCATAGGTTAAAACAACATAAATACAATTTAATAAAGCATAGGACAAAACAACATAAATACAATTTAATAAAGCATAGTTTAAAACAACATAAATACAATTTAATAAAGCATAGGATAAAACCACAGAAATACAATTTAATAAAGCATAGGATAAAACAACATAAATACAATTTAATAAAGCATAGGACAAAACAACATAAATACAATTTAATAAAGCATAGGATAAAACAACATAAATACAATTTAATGAATCATAGGATAAACAACATAAATACAATTTAATAAAGCATAGGACAAAACAACATATATACAATTTAAAAAAGCATATGTTAAAACAACATAAATACAATTTAATAAAGCATAGGACAAAACAACATAAATACATTTTAATACAGCATATGTTAAAAAAACATAAATACAATTTAATAAAGCATAGGACAAAACAACATAAATACAATTTAATAAAGCATATTTTAAAACAACATAAATACAATTTATTAAAGCATAAGATAAAACAACATGAATATAATTTAGTAAAGCATAAGATAAAACAACATGAATACAATTTAATAAAGCATAGGTTAAAACAACATAAATACAATTTAAGAAAGCATAGGATAAAACAACATAAATAAAATTCAGTAAAGCATAGGTTAAAACAACATAAATACAATTTAATAAAGCATAGGACAAAACAACATAAATACAATTTAATAAAGCATAGGATAAAACAACATAAATACAATTTAATAAAGCAAAGGACAAAACAACATAAATACAATTTAATAAAGCATAGGATAAAACAACATAAATACAATTTAATAAAGCATAGGTTAAAACAACATAAATACAATTTAATAAAGCATAGGATAAAACAACATAAATACAATTTAATAAAGCATAGGATAAAACAACATAAATAAAATTCAGTAAAGCATAGGTTAAAACAACATAAATACAATTTAATAAAGCATAGGACAAAACAACATAAATACAATTTAATAAAGCATAGTTTAAAACAACATAAATACAATTTAATAAAGCATAGGATAAAACCACAGAAATACAATTTAATAAAGCATAGGATAAAACAACATAAATACAATTTAATAAAGCAAAGGACAAAACAACATAAATACAATTTAATAAAGCATAGGATAAAACAACATAAATACAATTTAATAAAGCATAGGTTAAAACAACATAAATACAATTTAATAAAGCATAGGATAAAACAACATAAATACAATTTAATAAAGCATAGGATAAAACAACATAAATACAATTTAATAAAGCATAGGATAAAACAACATAAATAAAATTCAGTAAAGCATAGGTTAAAACAACATAAATACAATTTAATAAAGCATAGGACAAAACAACATAAATACAATTTAATAAAGCATAGGATAAAACAACATAAATACAATTTAATAAAGCAAAGGACAAAACAACATAAATACAATTTAATAAAGCATAGGATAAAACAACATAAATACAATTTAATAAAGCATAGGTTAAAACAACATAAATACAATTTAATAAAGCATAGGATAAAACAACATAAATACAATTTAATAAAGCATAGGATAAAACAACATAAATACAATTTAATAAAGCATAGGATAAAACAACATAAATAAAATTCAGTAAAGCATAGGTTAAAACAACATAAATACAATTTAATAAAGCATAGGACAAAACAACATAAATACAATTTAATAAAGCATAGTTTAAAACAACATAAATACAATTTAATAAAGCATAGGATAAAACCACAGAAATACAATTTAATAAAGCATAGGATAAAACAACATAAATACAATTTAATAAAGCATAGGACAAAACAACATAAATACAATTTAATAAAGCATAGGATAAAACAACATAAATACAATTTAATGAATCATAGGATAAACAACATAAATACAATTTAATAAAGCATAGGACAAAACAACATATATACAATTTAAAAAAGCATATGTTAAAACAACATAAATACAATTTAATAAAGCATAGGACAAAACAACATAAATACATTTTAATACAGCATATGTTAAAACAACATAAATACAATTTAATAAAGCATAGGACAAAACAACATAAATACATTTTAATACAGCATATGTTAAAACAACATAAATACAATTTAATAAAGCATAGGACAAAACAACATAAATACAATTTAATAAAGCATATGTTAAAACAACATAAATACAATTTATTAAAGCATAAGATAAAACAACATGAATATAATTTAGTAAAGCATAAGATAAAACAACATGAATACAATTTAATAAAGCATAGGTTAAAACAACATAAATACAATTTAAGAAAGCATAGGATAAAACTACATAAATACAATTTAATAAAGCATAGGATAAAACAACATAAATACAATTTATAAAGCATAGGATAAAACAACATAAATACAATTTAATAAAGCATAGGATAAAACAACATAAATACAATTTAATAAAGCATAGGATAAAACAACATAAATACAATTTAATAAAGCATAGGATAAAACAACATGAATACAATTTAATAAAGCATAGGATAAAACAACATAAATACAATTTAATAAAGCATAGGTTAAAACATCATAAATACAATTTAATAAAGCATAGGATAAAACAACATAAATACAATTTAATAAAGCATAGGTTAAAACAACATAAATACAAGTTAATAAAGCATAGGATAAAACAACATAAATACAATTTAATAAAGCATAGGATAAAACAACATGAATACAATTTAATAAAGCATAGGATAAAACAACATAAATAAAATTTAATAAAGCATAGGATAAAACAACATAAATACAATTTAATAAAGCATAGGATAAAACAACATAAATACAATTTAATAAAGCATAGGTTAAAACAACATAAATACAATTTAATAAAGCATAGGATAAAACAACATAAATACAATTTAATAAAGCATAGGATAAAACAACATAAATAAAATTTAATAAAGCATAGGATAAAACAACATAAATACAATTTAATAAAGCATAGGATAAAACAACATAAATAAAATTTAATAAAGCATAGGATAAAACAACATAAATACAATTTAATAAAGCATAGGATAAAACAACATAAATACAATTTAATAAAGCATAGGTTAAAACAACATAAATACAATTTAATAAAGCATAGGACAAAACAACATAAATACAATTTAATAAAGCATAGTTTAAAACAACATAAATACAATTTAATAAAGCATAGGATAAAACCACAGAAATACAATTTAATAAAGCATAGGATAAAACAACATAAATACAATTTAATAAAGCATAGGACAAAACAACATAAATACAATTTAATAAAGCATAGGATAAAACAACATAAATACAATTTAATGAATCATAGGATAAACAACATAAATACAATTTAATAAAGCATAGGACAAAACAACATATATACAATTTAAAAAAGCATATGTTAAAACAACATAAATACAATTTAATAAAGCATAGGACAAAACAACATAAATACATTTTAATACAGCATATGTTAAAAAAACATAAATACAATTTAATAAAGCATAGGACAAAACAACATAAATACAATTTAATAAAGCATATTTTAAAACAACATAAATACAATTTATTAAAGCATAAGATAAAACAACATGAATATAATTTAGTAAAGCATAAGATAAAACAACATGAATACAATTTAATAAAGCATAGGTTAAAACAACATAAATACAATTTAAGAAAGCATAGGATAAAACAACATAAATAAAATTCAGTAAAGCATAGGTTAAAACAACATAAATACAATTTAATAAAGCATAGGACAAAACAACATAAATACAATTTAATAAAGCATAGGATAAAACAACATAAATACAATTTAATAAAGCAAAGGACAAAACAACATAAATACAATTTAATAAAGCATAGGATAAAACAACATAAATACAATTTAATAAAGCATAGGTTAAAACAACATAAATACAATTTAATAAAGCATAGGATAAAACAACATAAATACAATTTAATAAAGCATAGGATAAAACAACATAAATAAAATTCAGTAAAGCATAGGTTAAAACAACATAAATACAATTTAATAAAGCATAGGACAAAACAACATAAATACAATTTAATAAAGCATAGTTTAAAACAACATAAATACAATTTAATAAAGCATAGGATAAAACCACAGAAATACAATTTAATAAAGCATAGGATAAAACAACATAAATACAATTTAATAAAGCAAAGGACAAAACAACATAAATACAATTTAATAAAGCATAGGATAAAACAACATAAATACAATTTAATAAAGCATAGGATAAAACAACATAAATACAATTTAATAAAGCATAGGATAAAACAACATAAATAAAATTCAGTAAAGCATAGGTTAAAACAACATAAATACAATTTAATAAAGCATAGGACAAAACAACATAAATACAATTTAATAAAGCATAGGATAAAACAACATAAATACAATTTAATAAAGCAAAGGACAAAACAACATAAATACAATTTAATAAAGCATAGGATAAAACAACATAAATACAATTTAATAAAGCATAGGTTAAAACAACATAAATACAATTTAATAAAGCATAGGATAAAACCACAGAAATACAATTTAATAAAGCATAGGATAAAACAACATAAATACAATTTAATAAAGCAAAGGACAAAACAACATAAATACAATTTAATAAAGCATAGGATAAAACAACATAAATACAATTTAATAAAGCATAGGATAAAACAACATAAATACAATTTAATAAAGCATAGGATAAAACAACATAAATAAAATTCAGTAAAGCATAGGTTAAAACAACATAAATACAATTTAATAAAGCATAGGACAAAACAACATAAATACAATTTAATAAAGCATAGGATAAAACAACATAAATACAATTTAATAAAGCAAAGGACAAAACAACATAAATACAATTTAATAAAGCATAGGATAAAACAACATAAATACAATTTAATAAAGCATAGGTTAAAACAACATAAATACAATTTAATAAAGCATAGGATAAAACAACATAAATACAATTTAATAAAGCATAGGATAAAACAACATAAATACAATTTAATAAAGCATAGGATAAAACAACATAAATAAAATTCAGTAAAGCATAGGTTAAAACAACATAAATACAATTTAATAAAGCATAGGACAAAACAACATAAATACAATTTAATAAAGCATAGTTTAAAACAACATAAATACAATTTAATAAAGCATAGGATAAAACCACAGAAATACAATTTAATAAAGCATAGGATAAAACAACATAAATACAATTTAATAAAGCATAGGACAAAACAACATAAATACAATTTAATAAAGCATAGGATAAAACAACATAAATACAATTTAATGAATCATAGGATAAACAACATAAATACAATTTAATAAAGCATAGGACAAAACAACATATATACAATTTAAAAAAGCATATGTTAAAACAACATAAATACAATTTAATAAAGCATAGGACAAAACAACATAAATACATTTTAATACAGCATATGTTAAAACAACATAAATACAATTTAATAAAGCATAGGACAAAACAACATAAATACATTTTAATACAGCATATGTTAAAACAACATAAATACAATTTAATAAAGCATAGGACAAAACAACATAAATACAATTTAATAAAGCATATGTTAAAACAACATAAATACAATTTATTAAAGCATAAGATAAAACAACATGAATATAATTTAGTAAAGCATAAGATAAAACAACATGAATACAATTTAATAAAGCATAGGTTAAAACAACATAAATACAATTTAAGAAAGCATAGGATAAAACTACATAAATACAATTTAATAAAGCATAGGATAAAACAACATAAATACAATTTATAAAGCATAGGATAAAACAACATAAATACAATTTAATAAAGCATAGGATAAAACAACATAAATACAATTTAATAAAGCATAGGATAAAACAACATAAATACAATTTAATAAAGCATAGGATAAAACAACATGAATACAATTTAATAAAGCATAGGATAAAACAACATAAATACAATTTAATAAAGCATAGGTTAAAACATCATAAATACAATTTAATAAAGCATAGGATAAAACAACATAAATACAATTTAATAAAGCATAGGTTAAAACAACATAAATACAAGTTAATAAAGCATAGGATAAAACAACATAAATACAATTTAATAAAGCATAGGATAAAACAACATGAATACAATTTAATAAAGCATAGGATAAAACAACATAAATAAAATTTAATAAAGCATAGGATAAAACAACATAAATACAATTTAATAAAGCATAGGATAAAACAACATAAATACAATTTAATAAAGCATAGGTTAAAACAACATAAATACAATTTAATAAAGCATAGGATAAAACAACATAAATACAATTTAATAAAGCATAGGATAAAACAACATAAATAAAATTTAATAAAGCATAGGATAAAACAACATAAATACAATTTAATAAAGCATAGGATAAAACAACATAAATAAAATTTAATAAAGCATAGGATAAAACAACATAAATACAATTTAATATAGCATAGGATAAAACAACATAAATACAATTTAATAAAGCATAGGATAAAACAACATAAATATAATTTAGTAAAGCATAGGTTAAAACAACATAAATACAATTTAATAAAGCATAGGATAACACAACATAAATACAATTTAATAAAGCATAGGATAAAACAACATAAATACAATTTAATAAAGCATAGGATAGAACAACATAAATAAAATTCAGTAAAGCATAGGTTAAAACAACATAAATACAATTTAATAAAGCATAGGACAAAACAACATAAATACAATTTAATAAAGCATAGTTTAAAACAACATAAATACAATTTAATAAAGCATAGGATAAAACCACAGAAATACAATTTAATAAAGCATAGGATAAAACAACATAAATACAATTTAATAAAGCATAGGACAAAACAACATAAATACAATTTAATAAAGCATAGGATAAAACAACATAAATACAATTTAATGAATCATAGGATAAACAACATAAATACAATTTAATAAAGCATAGGACAAAACAACATATATACAATTTAATAAAGCATATGTTAAAACAACATAAATACAATTTAATAAAGCATAGGACAAAACAACATAAATACATTTTAATACAGCATATGTTAAAACAACATAAATACAATTTAATAAAGCATAGGACAAAACAACATAAATACAATTTAATAAAGCATATGTTAAAACAACATAAATACAATTTATTAAAGCATAAGATAAAACAACATGAATATAATTTAGTAAAGCATAAGATAAAACAACATGAATACAATTTAATAAAGCATAGGTTAAAACAACATAAATACAATTTAAGAAAGCATAGGATAAAACTACATAAATACAATTTAATAAAGCATAGGATAAAACAACATAAATACAATTTATAAAGCATAGGATAAAACAACATAAATACAATTTAATAAAGCATAGGATAAAACAACATAAATACAATTTAATAAAGCATAGGATAAAACAACATAAATACAATTTAATAAAGCATAGGATAAAACAACATGAATACAATTTAATAAAGCATAGGATAAAACAACATAAATACAATTTAATAAAGCATAGGTTAAAACAACATAAATACAATTTAATAAAGCATAGGACAAAACAACATAAATACAATTTAATAAAGCATAGGTTAAAACAACATAAATACAAGTTAATAAAGCATAGGATAAAACAACATAAATACAATTTAATAAAGCATAGGATAAAACAACATGAATACAATTTAATAAAGAATAGGATAAAACAACATAAATACAATTTAATAAAGCATAGGTTAAAACAACATCAATACAATTTAATAAAGCATAGGACAAAACAACATAAATGCAATTTAATAAAGCATAGGTTAAAACAACATAAATACAAGTTAATAAAGCATAGGATAAAACAACATAAATTCAATTTAATAAAGCATAGGATAAAACAACATGAATACAATTTAATAAAGCATAGGATAAAACAACATAAATACAATTTAATAAAGCATAGGTTAAAACAACATAAATACAATTTAATAAAGCATAGGATAAAACAACATAAATTCAGTTTAATAAAGCATAGGATAAAACAACATAAATACAATTTAAAAAAGCACAGGATAAAACAACATAAATAAAATTTAAAAAAGCACAGGATAAAACAACATAAATAAAATTTAATAAAGCATAGGATAAAACAACATAAATAAAATTTAATAAAGCATAGGATAAAACAACATTAATACAATTTAATAAAGCATAGGATAAAACAACATAAATAAAATTTAATAAAGCATAGGATAAAACAACATAAATACAATTTAATAAAGCATAGGATAAAACAACATAAATACAATTTAATAAAGCATAGGTTAAAACAACATAAATATAATTTAATAAAGCATAGGATAAAACAACATAAATAAAATTTAATAAAGCATAGGATAAAACAACATAAATACAATTTAATAAAGCATAGGATAAAACAACATAAATAAAATTTAATAAAGCATAGGATAATACAACATAAATACAATTTAATAAAGCATAGGATAAAACAACATAAATACAATTTAATAAAGCATAGGATAAAACAACATAAATATAATTTAGTAAAGCATAGGTTAAAACAACATAAATACAATTTAATAAAGCATAGGATAACACAACATAAATACAATTTAATAAAGCATAAGATAAAACATCATGAATACAATATAATAAAGCATAGGTTAAAACAACATAAATACAATTTAATAAAGCAGAGGATAAAACCACAGAAATACAATTTAATAAAGCATAGGATGAAACAACATAAATACAATTTAATGAAACATAGGATAAACAACATAAATACAATTTAATAAAGCATAGGACAAAACAACATGAATACAATATAATAAAGCATAGGTTAAAACAACATAAATACAATTTAATAAAGCACAGGATAAAACCACAGAAATACAATTTAATAAAGCATAGGATAAAACAACATAAATACAATTTAATAAAGCATAGGACAAAACAACATAAATACAATTTAATAAAGCATAGGATAAAATAACATAAATACAATTTAATGAAACATAGGATAAACAACATAAATACAATTTAATAAAGCATAGGACAAAACAACATAAATACAATTTAATAAAGCATATGTTAAAACAACATAAATACAATTTAATAAAGCATAGGACAAAACAACATAAATACAATTTAATAAAGCATATGTTAAAACAACATAAATACAATTTATTAAAGCATAAGATAAAACAACATGAATATAATTTAGTAAAGCATAAGATAAAACAACATGAATACAATTTAATAAAGCATAGGTTAAAACAACATAAATACAATTTAAGAAAGCATAGGATAAAACTACATAAATACATTTTAATAAAGCATAGGATAAAACAACATAAATACAATTTAATAAAGCATAGGTTAAAACAACATAAATACAATTTAATAAAGCATAGGACAAAATAACATAAATACAATTTAATAAAGCATAGGATAAAACAACATAAATACAATTTATAAAGCATAGGATAAAACAACATAAATACAATTTAATAAAGCATAGGATAAAACAACATAAATACAATTTAATAAAGCATAGGATAAAGCAACATAAATACAATTTAATAAAGCATAGGCTAAAACTACATAAATACAATTTAATAAAGCATAGGATAAAACAACATAAATACAATTTAATAAAGCATAGGATAAAACAACATAAATACAATTTAATAAAGCATAGGATAAAACAACATAAATACAATTTAAAAGAGCATAGGATAAAACAACATAAATACAATTTATAAAGCATAGGATAAAACAACATAAATACAATTTAATAAAGCATAGGATAAAACAACATAAATACAATTTAATAAAGCATAGGATAAAACAACATAAATACAATTTAATAAAGCATAGGTTTAAACAACATAAATACTATTTAATAAAGCATAGGATAAAACCACATAAATACAATTTAATAAAGCACAGGATAAAACAACATAAATACAATTTAATAAAGCATAGGATACAACAACATAAATACAATTTATTAAAGCATAGGATACAACAACATAAATACAATTTAGTAAAGCATAGGTCAAAATAACATAAATACAATTTAATAAAGCATAGGATAAAACAACATAAATACAATTTAATAATGCATAGGATAAAACAACATAATTAACATTTAATAAAGCATAGGATAAAACAACATAAATTCAATTTAATAAAGCATAGGATAAAACAACATAAATACAATTTAATAAAGCATAGGATAAAACAACATGAATACAATTTAATAAAGCATAGGATAAAACAACATAAATACAATTTAATGAAGCATAGGTTAAAACAACATAAATACAATTTAATAAAGCATAGGACAAAACAACATAAATACAATTCAATAAAGCATAGGTTAAAACAACATAAATACAAGTTAATAAAGCATAGGATAAAACAACATAAATACAATTTAATAAAGCATAGGATAAAACAACATGAATACAATTTAATAAAGCATAGGATAAAACAACATAAATACAATTTAAAAAAGCATAGGTTAAAACAACATAAATACAATTTAATAAAGCATAGGACAAAACAACATAAATACAATTTAATAAAGCATAGTTTAAAACAACATAAATACAATTTAATAAAGCATAGGATAAAACCACAGAAATACAATTTAATAAAGCATAGGATAAAACAACATAAATACAATTTAATAAAGCAAAGGACAAAACAACATAAATACAATTTAATAAAGCATAGGATAAAACAACATAAATACAATTTAATAAAGCATAGGTTAAAACAACATAAATACAATTTAATAAAGCATAGGATAAAACAACATAAATACAATTTAATAAAGCATAGGATAAAACAACATAAATACAATTTAAGAAAGCATAGGATAAAACAACATAAATAAAATTCAGTAAATCATAGGTTAAAACAACATAAATACAATTTAATAAAGCATAGGACAAAACAACATAAATACAATTTAATAAAGCATAGTTTAAAACAACATAAATACAATTTAATAAAGCATAGGATAAAACCACAGAAATACAATTTAATAAAGCATAGGATAAAACAACATAAATACAATTTAATAAAGCATAGGACAAAACAACATAAATACAATTTAATAAAGCATAGGATAAAACAACATAAATACAATTTAATGAATCATAGGATAAACAACATAAATACAATTTAATAAAGCATAGGACAAAACAACATATATACAATTTTAAAAAGCATATGTTAAAACAACATAAATACAATTTAATAAAGCATAGGACAAAACAACATAAATACATTTTAATACAGCATATGTTAAAACAACATAAATACAATTTAATAAAGCATAGGACAAAACAACATAAATACAATTTAATAAAGCATATGTTAAAACAACATAAATACAATTTATTAAAGCATAAGATAAAACAACATGAATATAATTTAGTAAAGCATAAGATAAAACAACATGAATACAATTTAATAAAGCATAGGTTAAAACAACATAAATACAATTTAAGAAAGCATAGGATAAAACTACATAAATACAATTTAATAAAGCATAGGATAAAACAACATAAATACAATTTATAAAGCATAGGATAAAACAACATAAATACAATTTAATAAAGCATAGGATAAAACAACATAAATACAATTTAATAAAGCATAGGATACAACAACATAAATACAATTTAGTAAAGCATAGGTCAAAATAACATAAATACAATTTAATAAAGCATAGGATAAAACAACATAAATACAATTTAATAAAGCATAGGATAAAACAACATAATTAACATTTAATAAAGCATAGGATAAAACAACATAAATTCAATTTAATAAAGCATAGGATAAAACAACATAAATACAATTTAATAAAGCATAGGATAAAACAACATGAATACAATTTAATAAAGCATAGGATAAAACAACATAAATACAATTTAATAAAGCATAGGTTAAAACAACATAAATACAATTTAATAAAGCATAGGACAAAACAACATAAATACAATTCAATAAAGCATAGGTTAAAACAACATAAATACAAGTTAATAAAGCATAGGATAAAACAACATAAATACAATTTAATAAAGCATAGGATAAAACAACATGAATACAATTTAATAAAGCATAGGATAAAACAACATAAATACAATTTAAAAAAGCATAGGTTAAAACAACATAAATACAATTTAATAAAGCATAGGACAAAACAACATAAATACAATTTAATAAAGCATAGTTTAAAACAACATAAATACAATTTAATAAAGCATAGGATAAAACCACAGAAATACAATTTAATAAAGCATAGGATAAAACAACATAAATACAATTTAATAAAGCAAAGGACAAAACAACATAAATACAATTTAATAAAGCATAGGATAAAACAACATAAATACAATTTAATAAAGCATAGGTTAAAACAACATAAATACAATTTAATAAAGCATAGGATAAAACAACATAAATACAATTTAATAAAGCATAGGATAAAACAACATAAATACAATTTAATAAAGCATAGGATAAAACAACATAAATAAAATTCAGTAAAGCATAGGTTAAAACAACATAAATACAATTTAATAAAGCATAGGACAAAACAACATAAATACAATTTAATAAAGCATAGTTTAAAACAACATAAATACAATTTAATAAAGCATAGGATAAAACCACAGAAATACAATTTAATAAAGCATAGGATAAAACAACATAAATACAATTTAATAAAGCATAGGACAAAACAACATAAATACAATTTAATAAAGCATAGGATAAAACAACATAAATACAATTTAATGAATCATAGGATAAACAACATAAATACAATTTAATAAAGCATAGGACAAAACAACATATATACAATTTAAAAAAGCATATGTTAAAACAACATAAATACAATTTAATAAAGCATAGGACAAAACAACATAAATACATTTTAATACAGCATATGTTAAAACAACATAAATACAATTTAATAAAGCATAGGACAAAACAACATAAATACAATTTAATAAAGCATATGTTAAAACAACATAAATACAATTTATTAAAGCATAAGATAAAACAACATGAATATAATTTAGTAAAGCATAAGATAAAACAACATGAATACAATTTAATAAAGCATAGGTTAAAACAACATAAATACAATTTAAGAAAGCATAGGATAAAACTACATAAATACAATTTAATAAAGCATAGGATAAAACAACATAAATACAATTTATAAAGCATAGGATAAAACAACATAAATACAATTTAATAAAGCATAGGATAAAACAACATAAATACAATTTAATAAAGCATAGGATAAAACAACATAAATACAATTTAATAAAGCATAGGATAAAACAACATGAATACAATTTAATAAAGCATAGGATAAAACAACATAAATACAATTTAATAAAGCATAGGTTAAAACAACATAAATACAATTTAATAAAGCATAGGACAAAACAACATAAATACAATTTAATAAAGCATAGGTTAAAACAACATAAATACAAGTTAATAAAGCATAGGATAAAACAACATAAATACAATTTAATAAAGCATAGGATAAAACAACATGAATACAATTTAATAAAGAATAGGATAAAACAACATAAATACAATTTAATAAAGCATAGGTTAAAACAACATCAATACAATTTAATAAAGCATAGGACAAAACAACATAAATGCAATTTAATAAAGCATAGGTTAAAACAACATAAATACAAGTTAATAAAGCATAGGATAAAACAACATAAATTCAATTTAATAAAGCATAGGATAAAACAACATGAATACAATTTAATAAAGCATAGGATAAAACAACATAAATACAATTTAATAAAGCATAGGTTAAAACAACATAAATACAATTTACTAAAGCATAGGATAAAACAACATAAATTCAGTTTAATAAAGCATAGGATAAAACAACATAAATACAATTTAAAAAAGCACAGGATAAAACAACATAAATAAAATTTAAAAAAGCACAGGATAAAACAACATAAATAAAATTTAATAAAGCATAGGATAAAACAACATAAATAAAATTTAATAAAGCATAGGATAAAACAACATTAATACAATTTAATAAAGCATAGGATAAAACAACATAAATAAAATTTAATAAAGCATAGGATAAAACAACATAAATACAATTTAATAAAGCATAGGATAAAACAACATAAATACAATTTAATAAAGCATAGGTTAAAACAACATAAATACAATTTAATAAAGCATAGGATAAAACAACATAAATACAATTTAATAAAGCATAGGATAAAACAACATAAATAAAATTTAATAAAGCATAGGATAAAACAACATAAATACAATTTAATAAAGCATAGGATAAAACAACATAAATAAAATTTAATAAAGCATAGGATAAAACAACATAAATACAATTTAATAAAGCATAGGATAAAACAACATAAATAAAATTTAATAAAGCATAGGATAATACAACATAAATACAATTTAATAAAGCATAGGATAAAACAACATAAATACAATTTAATAAAGCATAGGATAAAACAACATAAATATCATTTAGTAAAGCATAGGTTAAAACAACATAAATACAATTTAATAAAGCATAGGATAACACAATATAAATACAATTTAATAAAGCATAAGATAAAACATCATGAATACAATATAATAAAGCATAGGTTAAAACAACATAAATACAATTTAATAAAGCAGAGGATAAAACCACAGAAATACAATTTAATAAAGCATAGGATGAAACAACATAAATACAATTTAATGAAACATAGGATAAACAACATAAATACAATTTAATAAAGCATAGGACAAAACAACATGAATACAATATAATAAAGCATAGGTTAAAACAACATAAATACAATTTAATAAAGCACAGGATAAAACCACAGAAATACAATTTAATAAAGCATAGGATAAAACAACATAAATACAATTTAATAAAGCATAGGACAAAACAACATAAATACAATTTAATAAAGCATAGGATAAAATAACATAAATACAATTTAATGAAACATAGGATAAACAACATAAATACAATTTAATAAAGCATAGGACAAAACAACATAAATACAATTTAATAAAGCATATGTTAAAACAACATAAATACAATTTAATAAAGCATAGGACAAAACAACATAAATACAATTTAATAAAGCATATGTTAAAACAACATAAATACAATTTATTAAAGCATAAGATAAAACAACATGAATATAATTTAGTAAAGCATAAGATAAAACAACATGAATACAATTTAATAAAGCATAGGTTAAAACAACATAAATACAATTTAAGAAAGCATAGGATAAAACTACATAAATACATTTTAATAAAGCATAGGATAAAACAACATAAATACAATTTAATAAAGCATAGGATAAAACAACATAAATACAATTTATAAAGCATAGGATAAAACAACATAAATACAATTTAATAAAGCATAGGATAAAACAACATAAATACAATTTAATAAAGCATAGGATAAAGCAACATAAATACAATTTAATAAAGCATAGGCTAAAACTACATAAATACAATTTAATAAAGCATAGGATAAAACAACATAAATACAATTTAATAAAGCATAGGATAAAACAACATAAATACAATTTAATAAAGCATAGGATAAAACAACATAAATACAATTTAAAAGAGCATAGGATAAAACAACATAAATACAATTTAATAAAGCATAGGATAAAACAACATAAATACAATTTAAAAGAGCATAGGATAAAACAACATAAATACAATTTATAAAGCATAGGACAAAACAACATAAATACATTTTAATACAGCATATGTTAAAAAAACATAAATACAATTTAATAAAGCATAGGACAAAACAACATAAATACAATTTAATAAAGCATATTTTAAAACAACATAAATACAATTTATTAAAGCATAAGATAAAACAACAGGAATATAATTTAGTAAAGCATAAGATAAAACAACATGAATACAATTTAATAAAGCATAGGTTAAAACAACATAAATACAATTTAAGAAAGCATAGGATAAAACTACATAAATACAATTTAATAAAGCATAGGATAAAACAACATAAATACAATTTATAAAGCATAGGATAAAACAACATAAATACAATTTAATAAAGCATAGGATAAAACAACATAAATACAATTTAATAAAGCATAGGATAAAACAACATAAATACAATTTAATAAAGCATAGGATAAAACAACATGAATACAATTTAATAAAGCATAGGATAAAACAACATAAATACAATTTAATAAAGCATAGGTTAAAACATCATAAATACAATTTAATAAAGCATAGGACAAAACAACATAAATACAATTTAATAAAGCATAGGTTAAAACAACATAAATACAAGTTAATAAAGCATAGGATAAAACAACATAAATACAATTTAATAAAGCATAGGATAAAACAACATAAATACAATTTAATAAAGCATAGGTTAAAACAACATAAATAAAATTTAGTAAAGCATAGGTTAAAACAACATAAATACAAGTTAATAAAGCATAGGATAAAACAACATAAATACAATTTAATAAAGCATAGGATAAAACAACATAAATACAATTTAATAAAGCATAGGATAAAACAACATAAATACAATTTAATAAAGCATAGGATAAAACAACATAAATAAAATTTAGTAAAGCATAGGTTAAAACAACATAAATACAATTTAATAAAGCATAGGACGAAACAACATAAATACAATTTAATAAAGCATAGTTTAAAACAACATAAATACAATTTAATAAAGCATAGGATAAAACAACATAAATACAATTAAATAAAGCATAGGACAAAACAACATAAATACAATTTAATAAAGCATATGTTAAAACAACATAAATACAATTTATTAAAGCATAAGATAAAACAACATGAATATAATTTAGTAAAGCATAAGATAAAACAACATGAATACAATTTAATAAAGCATAGGTTAAAACAACATAAATACAATTTAAGAAAGCATAGGATAAAACTACATAAATACATTTTAATAAAGCATAGGATAAAACAACATAAATACAATTTAATAAAGCATAGGACAAAACAACATAAATACAATTTAATAAAGCATAGGATAAAACAACATAAATACAATTTATAAAGCATAGGATAAAACAACATAAATACAATTTAATAAAGCATAGGATAAAACAACATTAATACAATTTAATAAAGCATAGGATAAAACAACATAAATACAATTTAATAAAGCATAGGCTAAAATTACATAAATACAATTTAATAAAGCATAGGATAAAACAAATTAAATACAATATTATAAAGCATAGGATAAAACAACATAAATTCAATTTAATAAAGCATAGGATAAAACAACATAAATACAATTTAATAAAGCATAAGATAAAACAACATGAATACAATTTAATAAAGCATAGGATAAAACAACATAAATACAATTTAATAGAGCATAGGATAAAACAACATAAATACAATTTATAAAGCATAGGATAAAACAACATAAATACAATTTAATAAAGCATAGGATAAAACAACATAAATACAATTTAATAAAGCATCGGATTAAACAACATAAATACTATTTAATAAAGCATAGGATAAAACCACATAAATACAATTTAATAAAGCACAGGATAAAACAACATAGATACAATTTAATAAAGCATAGGATACAAGAACATAAATACAATTTAGTAAAGCATAGGTCAAAATAACATAAATACAATTTAATAAAGCATAGGATAAAACAATTAAATACAATTTAATAAAGCATAGGATAAAACAACATAAATACAATTTAATAAAGCATAGGTTAAAACAACATAAATACAAGTTAATAAAGCATAGGAAAAAACAACATAAATACAATTTAATAAAGCATAGGATAAAACAACATAAATACAATTTAATAAAGCATAGGGTAAAACAACATAAATACAATTTAATAAAGCATAGGATAAAACAACATAAATAAAATTTAGTAAAGCATAGGTTAAAACAACATAAATACAATTTAATAAAGCATAGGACGAAACAACATAAATACAATTTAATAAAGCATAGTTTAAAACAACATAAATACAATTTAATAAAGCATAGGATAAAACCACAGAAATACAATTTAATAAAGCATAGGATAAAACAACATAAATACAATTAAATAAAGCATAGGACAAAACAACATAAATACAATTTAATAAAGCATAGGATAAAACAACATAAATACAATTTAATGAAACATAGGATAAACAACATAAATACAATTTAATAAAGCATAGGACAAAACAACATAAATACAATTTAATAAAGCATATGTTAAAACAACATAAATACAATTTATTAAAGCATAAGATAAAACAACATGAATATAATTTAGTAAAGCATAAGATAAAACAACATGAATACAATTTAATAAAGCATAGGTTAAAACAACATAAATACAATTTAAGAAAGCATAGGATAAAACTACATAAATACATTTTAATAAAGCATAGGATAAAACAACATAAATACAATTTAATAAAGCATAGGTTAAAACAACATAAATACAATTTAATAAAGCATAGGACAAAACAACATAAATACAATTTAATAAAGCATAGGGTAAAACAACATAAATACAATTTAAAAGAGCATAGGATAAAACAACATAAATACAATTTATAAAGCATAGGATAAAACAACATAAATTCAATTTAATAAAGCATAGGATAAAACAACATAAATACAATTTAATAAAGCATAGGATAAAACAACATGAATACAATTTAATAAAGCATAGGATAAAACAACATAAATACAATTTAATAAAGCATAGGTTAAAACAACATAAATACAATTTAATAAAGCATAGGACAAAACAACATAAATACAATTCAATAAAGCATAGGTTAAAACAACATAAATACTATTTAATAAAGCATAGGATAAAACCACATAAATACAATTTAATAAAGCACAGGATAAAACAACATAAATACAATTTAATAAAGCATAGGATACAACAACATAAATACAATTTAGTAAAGCATAGGTCAAAAAAACATAAATACAATTTAATAAAGCATAGAATAAAACAAAATAAATACAATTTAATAAATCATAGGATAAAACAACATAAATAAAATTTAATAAAGCATAGGATAAAAGAACATAAATTCAATTTAATAAAGCATAGGATAAAACAACATAAATACAATTTAATAAAGCATAGGTTAAAACAACATAAATACAATTTAATAAAGCATAGGACAAAACAACATAAATACAATTTAATAAAGCATAGGTTAAAACAACATAAATACAAGTTAATAAAGCATAGGATAAAACAACATAAATACAATTTAATAAAGCATAGGATAAAACCACAGAAATACAATTTAATAAAGCATAGGATAAAACAACATAAATACAATTTAATAAAGCATAGGACAAAACAACATAAATACAATTTAATAAAGCATAGGATAAAACAACATAAATACAATTTAATGAATCATAGGATAAACAACATAAATACAATTTAATAAAGCATAGGACAAAACAACATATATACAATTTAAAAAAGCATATGTTAAAACAACATAAATACAATTTAATAAAGCATAGGACAAAACAACATAAATACATTTTAATACAGCATATGTTAAAAAAACATAAATACAATTTAATAAAGCATAGGACAAAACAACATAAATACAATTTAATAAAGCATATGTTAAAACAACATAAATACAATTTATTAAAGCATAAGATAAAACAACATGAATATAATTTAGTAAAGCATAAGATAAAACAACATGAATACAATTTAATAAAGCATAGGTTAAAACAACATAAATACAATTTAAGAAAGCATAGGATAAAACTACATAAATACATTTTAATAAAGCATAGGATAAAACAACATAAATACAATTTAATTAAGCATAGGTTAAAACAACATAAATACAATTTAATAAAGCATAGGACAAAACAACATAAATACAATTTAATAAAGCATAGGATAAAACAACATAAATACAATTTAAAAGAGCATAGGATAAAACAACATAAATACAATTTATAAAGCATAGGATAAAACAACATAAATTCAATTTAATAAAGCATAGGATAAAACAACATAAATACAATTTAATAAAGCATAGGATAAAACAACATGAATACAATTTAATAAAGCATAGGATAAAACAACATAAATACAATTTAATAAAGCATAGGTTAAAACAACATAAATACAATTTAATAAAGCATAGGACAAAACAACATAAATACAATTCAATAAAGCATAGGTTAAAACAACATAAATACTATTTAATAAAGCATAGGATAAAACCACATAAATACAATTTAATAAAGCACAGGATAAAACAACATAAATACAATTTAATAAAGCATAGGATACAACAACATAAATACAATTTAGTAAAGCATAGGTCAAAAAAACATAAATACAATTTAATAAAGCATAGAATAAAACAAAATAAATACAATTTAATAAATCATAGGATAAAACAACATAAATAAAATTTAATAAAGCATAGGATAAAACAACATAAATTCAATTTAATAAAGCATAGGATAAAACAACATAAATACAATTTAATAAAGCATAGGATAAAACAACATGAATACAATTTAATAAAGCATAGGATAAAACAACATAAATACAATTTAATAAAGCATAGGTTAAAACAACATAAATACAATTTAATAAAGCATAGGACAAAACAACATAAATACAATTCAATAAAGCATAGGTTAAAACAACATAAATACCATTTAATAAAGCATAGGATAAAACCACATAAATACAATTTAATAAAGCACAGGATAAAACAACATAAATACAATTTAATAAAGCATAGGATACAACAACATAAATACAATTTAGTAAAGCATAGGTCAAAAAAACATAAATACAATTTAATAAAGCATAGAATAAAACAAAATAAATACAATTTAATAAATCATAGGATAAAACAACATAAATAAAATTTAATAAAGCATAGGATAAAAGAACATAAATTCAATTTAATAAAGCATAGGATAAAACAACATAAATACAATTTAATAAAGCATAGGTTAAAACAACATAAATACAATTTAATAAAACATAGGACAAAACAACATAAATACAATTTAATAAAGCATAGGTTAAAACAACATAAATACAAGTTAATAAAGCATAGGATAAAACTGCATAAATACAATTTAATAAAGCATAGGATAAAACCACAGAAATACAATTTAATAAAGCATAGGATAAAACAACATAAATACAATTTAATAAAGCATAGGACAAAACAACATAAATACAATTTAATAAAGCATAGGATAAAACAACATAAATACAATTTAATGAATCATAGGATAAACAACATAAATACAATTTAATAAAGCATAGGACAAAACAACATATATACAATTTAAAAAAGCATATGTTAAAACAACATAAATACAATTTAATAAAGCATAGGACAAAACAACATAAATACATTTTAATACAGCATATGTTAAAAAAACATAAATACAATTTAATAAAGCATAGGACAAAACAACATAAATACAATTTAATAAAGCATATTTTAAAACAACATAAATACAATTTATTAAAGCATAAGATAAAACAACATGAATATAATTTAGTAAAGCATAAGATAAAACAACATGAATACAATTTAATAAAGCATAGGTTAAAACAACATAAATACAATTTAAGAAAGCATAGGATAAAACTACATAAATACAATTTAATAAAGCATAGGATAAAACAACATAAATACAATTTATAAAGCATAGGATAAAACAACATAAATACAATTTAATAAAGCATAGGATAAAACAACATAAATACAATTTAATAAAGCATAGGATAAAACAACATAAATACAATTTAATAAAGCATAGGATAAAACAACATGAATACAATTTAATAAAGCATAGGATAAAACAACATAAATACAATTTAATAAAGCATAGGTTAAAACATCATAAATACAATTTAATAAAGCATAGGACAAAACAACATAAATACAATTTAATAAAGCATAGGTTAAAACAACATAAATACAAGTTAATAAAGCATAGGATAAAACAACATAAATACAATTTAATAAAGCATAGGATAAAACAACATAAATACAATTTAATAAAGCATAGGTTAAAACAACATAAATAAAATTTAGTAAAGCATAGGTTAAAACAACATAAATACAAGTTAATAAAGCATAGGATAAAACAACATAAATACAATTTAATAAAGCATAGGATAAAACAACATAAATACAATTTAATAAAGCATAGGATAAAACAACATAAATACAATTTAATAAAGCATAGGATAAAACAACATAAATAAAATTTAGTAAAGCATAGGTTAAAACAACATAAATACAATTTAATAAAGCATAGGACGAAACAACATAAATACAATTTAATAAAGCATAGTTTAAAACAACATAAATACAATTTAATAAAGCATAGGATAAAACAACATAAATACAATTAAATAAAGCATAGGACAAAACAACATAAATACAATTTAATAAAGCATATGTTAAAACAACATAAATACAATTTATTAAAGCATAAGATAAAACAACATGAATATAATTTAGTAAAGCATAAGATAAAACAACATGAATACAATTTAATAAAGCATAGGTTAAAACAACATAAATACAATTTAAGAAAGCATAGGATAAAACTACATAAATACATTTTAATAAAGCATAGGATAAAACAACATAAATACAATTTAATAAAGCATAGGACAAAACAACATAAATACAATTTAATAAAGCATAGGATAAAACAACATAAATACAATTTATAAAGCATAGGATAAAACAACATAAATACAATTTAATAAAGCATAGGATAAAACAACATTAATACAATTTAATAAAGCATAGGATAAAACAACATAAATACAATTTAATAAAGCATAGGCTAAAATTACATAAATACAATTTAATAAAGCATAGGATAAAACAAATTAAATACAATATTATAAAGCATAGGATAAAACAACATAAATTCAATTTAATAAAGCATAGGATAAAACAACATAAATACAATTTAATAAAGCATAAGATAAATCAACATGAATACAATTTAATAAAGCATAGGATAAAACAACATAAATACAATTTAATAGAGCATAGGATAAAACAACATAAATACAATTTATAAAGCATAGGATAAAACAACATAAATACAATTTAATAAAGCATAGGATAAAACAACATAAATACAATTTAATAAAGCATCGGATTAAACAACATAAATACTATTTAATAAAGCATAGGATAAAACCACATAAATACAATTTAATAAAGCACAGGATAAAACAACATAGATACAATTTAATAAAGCATAGGATACAAGAACATAAATACAATTTAGTAAAGCATAGGTCAAAATAACATAAATACAATTTAATAAAGCATAGGATAAAACAATTAAATACAATTTAATAAAGCATAGGATAAAACAACATAAATACAATTTAATAAAGCATAGGTTAAAACAACATAAATACAAGTTAATAAAGCATAGGAAAAAACAACATAAATACAATTTAATAAAGCATAGGTTAAAACAACATAAATACAATTTAATAAAGCATAGGACAAAACAACATAAATACAATTTAATAAAGCATAGGTTAAAACAACATAAATACAAGTTAATAAAGCATAGGATAAAACAACATAAATACAATTTAATAAAGCATAGGATAAAACAACATAAATACAATTTAATAAAGCATAGGATAAAACAACATAAATACAATTTAATAAAGCATAGGTTAAAACAACATAAATACAATTTAATAAAGCATAGGATAAAACAACATAAATAAAATTTAATAAAGCAAAGGATAAAACAACATAAATACAATTTAATAAAGCATAGGATAAAACAACATAAATACAATTTAATAAAGCATAGGGTAAAACAACATAAATACAATTTAATAAAGCATAGGATAAAACAACATAAATAAAATTTAGTAAAGCATAGGTTAAAACAACATAAATACAATTTAATAAAGCATAGGACGAAACAACATAAATACAATTTAATAAAGCATAGTTTAAAACAACATAAATACAATTTAATAAAGCATAGGATAAAACCACAGAAATACAATTTAATAAAGCATAGGATAAAACAACATAAATACAATTAAATAAAGCATAGGACAAAACAACATAAATACAATTTAATAAAGCATAGGATAAAACAACATAAATACAATTTAATGAAACATAGGATAAACAACATAAATACAATTTAATAAAGCATAGGACAAAACAACATAAATACAATTTAATAAAGCATATGTTAAAACAACATAAATACAATTTATTAAAGCATAAGATAAAACAACATGAATATAATTTAGTAAAGCATAAGATAAAACAACATGAATACAATTTAATAAAGCATAGGTTAAAACAACATAAATACAATTTAAGAAAGCATAGGATAAAACTACATAAATACATTTTAATAAAGCATAGGATAAAACAACATAAATACAATTTAATAAAGCATAGGTTAAAACAACATAAATACAATTTAATAAAGCATAGGACAAAACAACATAAATACAATTTAATAAAGCATAGGATAAAACAACATAAATACAATTTATAAAGCATAGGATAAAACAACATAAATACAATTTAATAAAGCATAGGATAAAACAACATTAATACAATTTAATAAAGCATAGGATAAAACAACATAAATAAAATTTAATAAAGCATAGGCTAAAATTACATAAATACAATTTAATAAAGCATAGGATAAAACAAATTAAATAAAATATTATAAAGCATAGGATAAAACAACATAAATTCAATTTAATAAAGCATAGGATAAAACAACATAAATACAATTTAATAAAGCATAAGATAAAACAACATGAATACAATTTAATAAAGCATATTACAAAAAAACATAAATACAATTTAATAAAGCATAGGATAAAACAACATAAATACAATTTAATAAAGCATAGGATAAAACAACATAAATACAATTTAATAAAGCATAGGATAAAACAACATAAATAAAATTTAGTAAAGCATAGGTTAAAACAACATAAATACAATTTAATAAAGCATAGGACAAAACAACATAAATACAATTTAATAAAGCATAGTTTAAAACAACATAAATACAATTTAATAAAGCATAGGATAAAACCACAGAAATGCAATTTAATAAAGCATAGGATAAAACAACATAAATACAATTTAATAAAGCATAGGACAAAACAACATAAATACAATTTAATAAAGCAGAGGATAAAACTACATAAATACAATTTAATGAAACATAGGATAAACAACATAAATACAATTTAATAAAGCATAGGATAAAACAACATAAATACAA
The DNA here is from genome assembly GCF_046119375.1 of Phyllobates terribilis. Classification (NCBI taxonomy): domain Eukaryota; kingdom Metazoa; phylum Chordata; class Amphibia; order Anura; family Dendrobatidae; genus Phyllobates; species Phyllobates terribilis. The sequence goes on from NW_027362778.1 coordinate 4,903,650, forward strand.
TTTAATAAAGCACAGGATAAAACAACATAGATACAATTTAATAAAGCATAGGATACAACAACATAAATACAATTTAGTAAAGCATAGGTCAAAATAACATAAATACAATTTAATAAAGCATAGGATAAAACAACATAAATACAATTTAATAAAGCATGGGATAAAACAACATAAATAACATTTAATAAAGCATAGGATAAAACAACATAAATTCAATTTAATAAAGCATAGGATAAAACAACATAAATACAATTTAATAAAGCATAGGATAAAACAACATGAATACAATTTAATAAAGCATAGGATAAAACAACATAAATACAATTTAATTAAGCATAGGTTAAAACAACATAATTACAATTTAATAAAGCATAGGACAAAACAACATAAATACAATTCAATAAAGCATAGGTTAAAACAACATAAATACAAGTTAATAAAGCATAGGATAAAACAACATAAATACAATTTAATAAAGCATAGGATAAAACAACATGAATACAATTTAATAAAGCATAGGATAAAACAACATAAATACAATTTAATTAAGCATAGGTTAAAACAACATAATTACAATTTAATAAAGCATAGGACAAAACAACATAAATACAATTCAATAAAGCATAGGTTAAGACAACATAAATACAAGTTAATAAAGCATAGGATAAAACAACATAAATACAATTTAATAAAGCATAGGATAAAACCACATGAATACAATTTAATAAAGCATAGGATAAAACAACATAAATTCAATTTAATAAAGCATAGGATAAAACAAAATAAATACAATTTAATAAAGCATAGGATAAAACATCATAAATAAAATTTAATAAAGCATAGGTTAAAATAACATAAATACAATTTAATAAAGCATAGGACAAAACAACATAAATACAATTTAATAAAGCATAGTTTAAAACAACATAAATACAATTTAATAAAGCATAGGATAAAACCACAGAAATACAATTTAATAAAGCATAGGATAAAACAACATAAATAAAATTTAATAAAGCATAGGACAAAACAACATAAATACAATTTAATAAAGCAGAGGATAAAACAACATAAATACAATTTAATGAAACATAGGATAAACAACATAAATACAATTTAATAAAGCATATGATAAAACAACATAAATACAATTTAATAAAGCATAGGATAAAACAACATAAATACAATTCAATAAAGCATAGGTTAAAACAACATAAATACAAGTTAATAAAGCATAGGATAAAACAACATAAATACTATTTAATAAAGCATAGGATAAAACAACATGAATACAATTTAATAAAGCATAGGATAAAACAACATAAATACAATTTAATAAAGCATAGGATAAAACCACAGAAATACAATTTAATAAAGCATAGGATAAAACAACATAAATACAATTTAATAAAGCATAGGACAAAACAACATAAATACAATTTAATAAAGCAGAGGATAAAACAACATAAATACAATTTAATGAAACATAGGATAAACAACATAAATACAATTTAATAAAGCATATGATAAAACAACATAAATACAATTTAATAAAGCATAGGATAAAACCACAGAAATACAATTTAATAAAGCATAGGATAAAACAACATAAATAAAATTTAATAAAGCATAGGATAAAACAACATAAATACAATTTAATAAAGCATAGGATAAAACAACATAAATAAAATTTAATAAAGCATAGGATAAAACAACATAAATACAATTTAATAAAGCATATGATAAAACAACATAAATACAATTTAATAAAGCATAGGTTAAAACAACATAAATACATTTTAATAAAGCATAGGATAAAACAACATAAATACAATTTAATAAAGCATAGGATAAAACAACATAAATAAAATTTAATAAAGCATAGGATAAAACAACATAAATACAATTTAATAAAGCATAGGATAAAACAACATAAATACAATTTAATAAAGCATAGGATAAAACAACATAAATACAATTTAATAAAGCATAGGATAAAACAACATAAATAAAATTTTATAAAGCATAGGTTAAAATAACATAAATACAATTTAAGAAAGCATAGGACAAAACAACATAAAAACAATTCAATAAAGCATAGTTTAAAACAACATAAATACAATTTAATAAAGCATAGGATAAAACCACAGAATTACAATTTAATAAAGCATAGGATAAAACAACATAAATAAAATTTAATAAAGCATATGACAAAACAACATAAATACAATTTAATAAAGCATAGGATAAAACAACATAAATACAATTTAATGAAACATAGGATAAACAACATAAATACAATTTAATAAAGCATAGGATAAACAACATAAATACAATTTAATAAAGCATAGGCTAAAACTACATAAATACAATTTAATAAAGCTTAGGATAAAACAAATTAAATACAATATAATAAAGCATAGGATAAAACAACATAAATTCAATTTAATAAAGCATAGGATAAAACAACATAAATACAATTTAATAAAGCATAAGATAAAACAACATGAATACAATTTAATAAAGCATAGGTTAAAACAACATAAATACAATTTAATAAAGCATAGGATAAAACAACATAAATACAATTTAAAAAAGCATAGGTTAAAACAACATAAATACAATTTAAAAAAGCACAGGATAAAACAACATAAATACAATTTAATAAAGCATAAGACAAAAAAACATAAATACAATTTAATAAAGCATATGTTAAAGCAACATAAATACAATTTAATAAAGCATAGGTTAAAACAACATAAAAACAATTTAATAAAGCATAGGATAAAACAACATAAATACAATTTAATAAAGCTTAGGATAAAACAACATAAATACAATTTAATAAAGCATAGGATAAAACAACATAAATACAATTTAATAAAGCATAGGATACAACAACATAAATACAATTTAGTAAAGCATAGGTCAAAATAACATAAATACAATTTAATAAAGCATAGGATAAAACAACATAAATATAATTTAATAAAGCATAGGTTAAAACAACATAAATACAATTTATTAAAGCATAGGATAAAACAACATAAATACAATTTAATAAAGCATAGGATAAAACAACATAAATACAAGTTAATAAAGCATAGGATAAAACAACATAAATACAATTTAATAAAGCATAGGATAAAACCACATGAATACAATTTAATAAAGCATAGGATAAAACAACATAAATTCAATTTAATAAAGCATAGGATAAAACAAAATAAATACAATTTAATAAAGCATAGGATAAAACATCATAAATAAAATTTAATAAAGCATAGGTTAAAATAACATAAATACAATTTAATAAAGCATAGGACAAAACAACATAAATACAATTTAATAAAGCATAGTTTAAAACAACATAAATACAATTTAATAAAGCATAGGATAAAACCACAGAAATACAATTTAATAAAGCATAGGATAAAACAACATAAATAAAATTTAATAAAGCATAGGACAAAACAACATAAATACAATTTAATAAAGCAGAGGATAAAACAACATAAATACAATTTAATGAAACATAGGATAAACAACATAAATACAATTTAATAAAGCATATGATAAAACAACATAAATACAATTTAATAAAGCATAGGATAAAACAACATAAATACAATTCAATAAAGCATAGGTTAAAACAACATAAATACAAGTTAATAAAGCATAGGATAAAACAACATAAATACTATTTAATAAAGCATAGGATAAAACAACATGAATACAATTTAATAAAGCATAGGATAAAACAACATAAATACAATTTAATAAAGCATAGGATAAAACCACAGAAATACAATTTAATAAAGCATAGGATAAAACAACATAAATACAATTTAATAAAGCATAGGACAAAACAACATAAATACAATTTAATAAAGCAGAGGATAAAACAACATAAATACAATTTAATGAAACATAGGATAAACAACATAAATACAATTTAATAAAGCATATGATAAAACAACATAAATACAATTTAATAAAGCATAGGATAAAACCACAGAAATACAATTTAATAAAGCATAGGATAAAACAACATAAATAAAATTTAATAAAGCATAGGATAAAACAACATAAATACAATTTAATAAAGCATAGGATAAAACAACATAAATAAAATTTAATAAAGCATAGGATAAAACAACATAAATACAATTTAATAAAGCATATGATAAAACAACATAAATACAATTTAATAAAGCATAGGTTAAAACAACATAAATACATTTTAATAAAGCATAGGATAAAACAACATAAATACAATTTAATAAAGCATAGGATAAAACAACATAAATAAAATTTAATAAAGCATAGGATAAAACAACATAAATACAATTTAATAAAGCATAGGATAAAACAACATAAATACAATTTAATAAAGCATAGGATAAAACAACATAAATACAATTTAATAAAGCATAGGATAAAACAACATAAATAAAATTTTATAAAGCATAGGTTAAAATAACATAAATACAATTTAAGAAAGCATAGGACAAAACAACATAAAAACAATTCAATAAAGCATAGTTTAAAACAACATAAATACAATTTAATAAAGCATAGGATAAAACCACAGAATTACAATTTAATAAAGCATAGGATAAAACAACATAAATAAAATTTAATAAAGCATATGACAAAACAACATAAATACAATTTAATAAAGCATAGGATAAAACAACATAAATACAATTTAATGAAACATAGGATAAACAACATAAATACAATTTAATAAAGCATAGGATAAACAACATAAATACAATTTAATAAAGCATAGGCTAAAACTACATAAATACAATTTAATAAAGCTTAGGATAAAACAAATTAAATACAATATAATAAAGCATAGGATAAAACAACATAAATTCAATTTAATAAAGCATAGGATAAAACAACATAAATACAATTTAATAAAGCATAAGATAAAACAACATGAATACAATTTAATAAAGCATAGGTTAAAACAACATAAATACAATTTAATAAAGCATAGGATAAAACAACATAAATACAATTTAAAAAAGCATAGGTTAAAACAACATAAATACAATTTAAAAAAGCACAGGATAAAACAACATAAATACAATTTAATAAAGCATAAGACAAAAAAACATAAATACAATTTAATAAAGCATATGTTAAAGCAACATAAATACAATTTAATAAAGCATAGGTTAAAACAACATAAAAACAATTTAATAAAGCATAGGATAAAACAACATAAATACAATTTAATAAAGCTTAGGATAAAACAACATAAATACAATTTAATAAAGCATAGGATAAAACAACATAAATACAATTTAATAAAGCATAGGATACAACAACATAAATACAATTTAGTAAAGCATAGGTCAAAATAACATAAATACAATTTAATAAAGCATAGGATAAAACAACATAAATATAATTTAATAAAGCATAGGTTAAAACAACATAAATACAATTTATTAAAGCATAGGATAAAACAACATAAATACAATTTAATAAAGCATAGGATAAAACAACATAAATAAAATTTAATAAAGCATAGGATAAAACAACATAAATAAAAATTTAATAAAGCATAGGATAAAACCACATAAATACAATTTAATAAAGCACAGGATAAAACAACATAAATACAATTTAATAAAGCATAGGATACAACAACATAAATACAATTTAGTAAAGCATAGGTCAAAATAACATAAATACAATTTAATAAAGCATAGGATAAAACAACATAAATACAATTTAATAAAACATAGGTTAAAACAACATAAATACAATTTAATAAAGCATAGGATAAAACAACATAAATACAATTTAATAAAGCATAGGACAAAACAACATAAATAAAAATTTAATAAAGCATACGATAAAACAACATAAATACAATTTAATAAAGCATAGGATAAAACAACATAAATACAATTTAATAAAGCATAGGATAAAACAAAATAAATACAATTTAATAAAGCATAGGATAAAACATCATAAATAAAATTTAATAAAGCATAGGTTAAAATAACATAAATACAATTTAATAAAGCATAGGACAAAACAACATAAATACAATTTAATAAAGCATAGTTTAAAACAACATAAATACAATTTAATAAAGCATAGGATAAAACCACAGAAATACAATTTAATAAAGCATAGGATAAAACAACATAAATACAATTTAATAAAGCATAGGACAAAACAACATAAATACAATTTAATAAAGCAGAGGATAAAACAACATAAATACAATTTAATGAAACATAGGATAAACAACATAAATACAATTTAATAAAGCATATGATAAAACAACATAAATACAATTTAATAAAGCATAGGATAAAACAACATAAATACAATTCAATAAAGCATAGGTTAAAACAACATAAATACAAGTTAATAAAGCATAGGATAAAACAACATAAATACTATTTAATAAAGCATAGGATAAAACAACATGAATACAATTTAATAAAGCATAGGAAAAAACAACATAAATACAATTTAATAAAGCATAGGTTAAAACAACATAAATACATTTTAATAAAGCATAGGATAAAACCACATAAATACAATTTAATAAAGCACAGGATAAAACAACATAAATACAATTTAATAAAGCATAGGATACAACAACATAAATACAATTTAGTAAAGCATAGGTCAAAATAACATAAATACAATTTAATAAAGCATAGGATAAAACAACATAAATACAATTTAATAAAGCATAGGTTAAAACAACATAAATACAATTTATTAAAGCATAGGATAAAACAACATAAATACAATTTAATAAAGCATAGGATAAAACAACATAAATAAAATTTAATAAAGCATAGGATAAAACAACATAAATAAAAATTTAATAAAGCATACGATAAAACAACATAAATACAATTTAATAAAGCATAGGATAAAACAACATAAATACAATTTAATAAAGCATAGGATAAAACAAAATAAATACAATTTAATAAAGCATAGGATAAAACATCATAAATAAAATTTAATAAAGCATAGGTTAAAATAACATAAATACAATTTAATAAAGCATAGGACAAAACAACATAAATACAATTTAATAAAGCATAGTTTAAAACAACATAAATACAATTTAATAAAGCATAGGATAAAACCACAGAAATACAATTTAATAAAGCATAGGATAAAACAACATAAATACAATTTAATAAAGCAGAGGATAAAACAACATAAATACAATTTAATAAAGCATAGGATAAAACCACAGAAATACAATTTAATAAAGCATAGGATAAAACAACATAAATAAAATTTAATAAAGCATAGGATAAAACAACATAAATACAATTTAATAAAGCATAGGATAAAACAACATAAATAAAATTTAATAAAGCATAGGATAAAACAACATAAATACAATTTAGTAAAGCATATGATAAAACAACATAAATACAATTTAATAAAGCATAGGTTAAAACAACATAAATACATTTTAATAAAGCATAGGATAAAACATAAATACAATTTAATAAAGCATAGGATAAAACAACATAAATAAAATTTAATAAAGCATAGGATAAAACAACATAAATACAATTTAATAAAGCATAGGATAAAACAACATAAATACAATTTAATAAAGCATAGGATAAAACAACATAAATACAATTTAATAAAGCATAGGATAAAACAACATAAATAAAATTTTATAAAGCATAGGTTAAAATAACATAAATACAATTTAAGAAAGCATAGGACAAAACAACATAAAAACAATTCAATAAAGCATAGTTTAAAACAACATAAATACAATTTAATAAAGCATAGGATAAAACCACAGAATTACAATTTAATAAAGCATAGGATAAAACAACATAAATAAAATTTAATAAAGCATATGACAAAACAACATAAATACAATTTAATAAAGCATAGGATAAAACAACATAAATACAATTTAATGAAACATAGGATAAACAACATAAATACAATTTAATAAAGCATAGGATAAACAACATAAATACAATTTAATAAAGCATAGGCTAAAACTACATAAATACAATTTAATAAAGCTTAGGATAAAACAAATTAAATACAATATAATAAAGCATAGGATAAAACAACATAAATTCAATTTAATAAAGCATAGGATAAAACAACATAAATACAATTTAATAAAGCATAAGATAAAACAACATGAATACAATTTAATAAAGCATAGGTTAAAACAACATAAATACAATTTAATAAAGCATAGGATAAAACAACATAAATACAATTTAAAAAAGCATAGGTTAAAACAACATAAATACAATTTAATAAAGCACAGGATAAAACAACATAAATACAATTTAATTAAGCATAAGACAAAAAAACATAAATACAATTTAATAAAGCATATGTTAAAGCAACATAAATACAATTTAATAAAGCATAGGTTAAAACAACATAAATACAATTTAATAAAGCATAGGATAAAACAACATAAATACAATTTAATAAAGCTTAGGATAAAACAACATAAATACAATTTAATAAAGCATAGGATAAAACAACATAAATACAATTTAATAAAGCATAGGATACAACAACATAAATACAATTTAGTAAAGCATAGGTCAAAATAACATAAATACAATTTAATAAAGCATAGGATAAAACAACATAAATATAATTTAATAAAGCATAGGTTAAAACAACATAAATACAATTTATTAAAGCATAGGATAAAACAACATAAATAAAATTTAATAAAGCATAGGATAAAACAACATAAATAAAATTTAATAAAGCATAGGATAAAACAACATAAATAAAAATTTAATAAAGCATAGGATAAAACAACATAAATACAATTTAATAAAGCATAGGATAAAACAACATAAATACAATTTAATAAAGCATAGGATAAAACAACATAAATACAATTTAATAAAGCATAGGATAAAACAACATAAATAAAATTTAATAAAGCATAGGTTAAAATAACATAAATACAATTTAATAAAGCATAGGACAAAACAACATAAATACAATTTAATAAAGCATAGTTTAAAACAATATAAATACAATTTAATAAAGCATAGGACAAAACAACATAAATACAATTTAATAAAGCAGAGGATAAAACAACATAAATACAATTTAATGAAACATAGGATAAACAACATAAATACAATTTAATAAAGCATAGGATAAAACAACATAAATACAATTTAATAAAGCATAAGATAAAACAACATGAATACAATTTAATAAAGCATAGGATAAAACAACATAAATACAATTTAATAAAGCATAGGTTAAAACAACATAAATACAATTTAATAAAGCATAGGATAAAACATCATAAATAAAATTTAATAAAGCATAGGTTAAAATAACATAAATACAATTTAATAAAGCATAGGACAAAACAACATAAATACAATTTAATAAAGCATAGTTTAAAACAACATAAATACAATTTAATAAAGCATAGGATAAAACCACAGAAATACAATTTAATAAAGCATAGGATAAAACAACATAAATACAATTTAATAAAGCATAGGACAAAACAACATAAATACAATTTAATAAAGCAGACGATAAAACAACATAAATACAATTTAATGAAACATAGGATAAACAACATAAATACAATTTAATAAAGCATATGATAAAACAACATAAATACAATTTAATAAAGCATAGGATAAAACAACATAAATACAATTCAATAAAGCATAGGTTAAAACAACATAAATACAAGTTAATAAAGCATAGGATAAAACAACATAAATACTATTTAATAAAGCATAGGATAAAACAACATGAATACAATTTCATAAAGCATAGGATAAAACAACATAAATACAATTTAATAAAGCATAGGTTAAAACAACATAAATACAATTTCATAAAGCATAGGATAAAACCACATAAATACAATTTAATAAAGCACAGGATAAAACAACATAAATACAATTTAATAAAGCATAGGATACAACAACATAAATACAATTTAGTAAAGCATAGGTCAAAATAACATAAATACAATTTAATAAAGCATAGGATAAAACAACATAAATACAATTTAATAAAACATAGGTTAAAACAACATAAATACAATTTAATAAAGCATAGGATAAAACAACATAAATACAATTTAATAAAGCATAGGATAAAACAACATAAATAAAAATTTAATAAAGCATACGATAAAACAACATAAATACAATTTAATAAAGCATAGGATAAAACAACATGAATACAATTTAATAAAGCATAGGATAAAACAAAATAAATACAATTTAATAAAGCATAGGATAAAACATCATAAATAAAATTTAATAAAGCATAGGTTAAAATAACATAAATACAATTTAATAAAGCATAGGACAAAACAACATAAATACAATTTAATAAAGCATAGTTTAAAACAACATAAATACAATTTAATAAAGCATAGGATAAAACCACAGAAATACAATTTAATAAAGCATAGGATAAAACAACATAAATACAATTTAATAAAGCATAGGACAAAACAACATAAATACAATTTAATAAAGCAGAGGATAAAACAACATAAATACAATTTAATGAAACATAGGATAAACAACATAAATACAATTTAATAAAGCATATGATAAAACAACATAAATACAATTTAATAAAGCATAGGATAAAACAACATAAATACAATTCAATAAAGCATAGGTTAAAACAACATAAATACAAGTTAATAAAGCATAGGATAAAACAACATAAATACTATTTAATAAAGCATAGGATAAAACAACATGAATACAATTTAATAAAGCATAGGATAAAACAACATAAATACAATTTAATAAAGCATAGGTTAAATCAACATAAATACATTTTAATAAAGCATAGGATAAAACCACATAAATACAATTTAATAAAGCACAGGATAAAACAACATAAATACAATTTAATAAAGCATAGGATACAACAACATAAATACAATTTAGTAAAGCATAGGTCAAAATAACATAAATACAATTTAATAAAGCATAGGATAAAACAACATAAATACAATTTAATAAAGCATAGGTTAAAACAACATAAATACAATTTATTAAAGCATAGGATAAAACAACATAAATACAATTTAATAAAGCATAGGATAAAACAACATAAATAAAATTTAATAAAGCATAGGATAAAACAACATAAATAAAAATTTAATAAAGCATACGATAAAACAACATAAATACAATTTAATAAAGCATAGGATAAAACAACATAAATACAATTTAATAAAGCATAGGATAAAACAAAATAAATACAATTTAATAAAGCATAGGATAAAACATCATAAATAAAATTTAATAAAGCATAGGTTAAAATAACATAAATACAATTTAATAAAGCATAGGACAAAACAACATAAATACAATTTAATAAAGCATAGTTTAAAACAACATAAATACAATTTAATAAAGCATAGGATAAAACCACAGAAATACAATTTAATAAAGCATAGGATAAAACAACATAAATACAATTTAATAAAGCATAGGACAAAACAACATAAATACAATTTAATAAAGCAGAGGATAAAACAACATAAATACAATTTAATGAAACATAGGATAAACAACATAAATACAATTTAATAAAGCATATGATAAAACAACATAAATACAATTTAATAAAGCATAGGATAAAACCACAGAAATACAATTTAATAAAGCATAGGATAAAACAACATAAATAAAATTTAATAAAGCATAGGATAAAACAACATAAATACAATTTAATAAAGCATAGGATAAAACAACATAAATAAAATTTAATAAAGCATAGGATAAAACAACATAAATACAATTTAATAAAGCATATGATAAAACAACATAAATACAATTTAATAAAGCATAGGTTAAAACAACATAAATACATTTTAATAAAGCATAGGATAAAACAACATAAATACAATTTAATAAAGCATAGGATAAAACAACATAAATAAAATTTAATAAAGCATAGGATAAAACAACATAAATACAATTTAATAAAGCATAGGATAAAACAACATAAATAAAATTTTATATAGCATAGGTTAAAATAACAAATACAATTTAAGAAAGCATAGGACAAAACAACATAAAAACAATTCAATAAAGCATAGTTTAAAACAACATAAATACAATTTAATAAAGCATAGGATAAAACCACAGAATTACAATTTAATAAAGCATAGGATAAAACAACATAAATAAAATTTAATAAAGCATATGACAAAACAACATAAATACAATTTAATAAAGCATAGGATAAAACAACATAAATACAATTTAATGAAACATAGGATAAACAACATAAATACAATTTAATAAAGCATAGGATAAACAACATAAATACAATTTAATAAAGCTTAGGATAAAACAAATGAAATACAATATAATAAAGCATAGGATAAAACAACATAAATTCAATTTAATAAAGCATAGGATAAAACAACATAAATACAATTTAATAAAGCATAAGATAAAACAACATGAATACAATTTAATAAAGCATAGGTTAAAACAACATAAATACAATTTAATAAAGCATAGGATAAAACAACATAAATACAATTTAAAAAAGCATAGGTTAAAACAACATAAATACAATTTAATAAAGCACAGGATAAAACAACATAAATACAATTTAATAAAGCATAAGACAAAAAAACATAAATACAATTTAATAAAGCATATGTTAAAGCAACATAAATACAATTTAATAAAGCATAGGTTAAAACAACATAAATACAATTTAATAAAGCATAGGATAAAACAACATAAATACAATTTAATAAAGCTTAGGATAAAACAACATAAAAACAATTTAATAAAGCATAGGATAAAACAACATAAATACAATTTAATAAAGCATAGGATACAACAACATAAATACAATTTAGTAAAGCATAGGTCAAAATAACATAAATACAATTTAATAAAGCATAGGATAAAACAACATAAATATAATTTAATAAAGCATAGGTTAAAACAACATAAATACAATTTATTAAAGCATAGGATAAAACAACATAAATAAAATTTAATAAAGCATAGGATAAAACAACATAAATAAAATTTAATAAAGCATAGGATAAAACAACATAAATAAAAATATAATAAAGCATAGGATAAAACAACATAAATACAATTTAATAAAGCATAGGATAAAACAACATAAATACAATTTAATAAAGCATAGGATAAAACAACATAAATACAATTTAATAAAGCATAGGATAAAACAACATAAATAAAATTTAATAAAGCATAGGTTAAAATAACATAAATACAATTTAATAAAGCATAGGACAAAACAACATAAATACAATTTAATAAAGCATAGTTTAAAACAATATAAATACAATTTAATAAAGCATAGGACAAAACAACATAAATACAATTTAATAAAGCAGAGGATAAAACAACATAAATACAATTTAATGAAACATAGGATAAACAACATAAATACAATTTAATAAAGCATAGGATAAAACAACATAAATACAATTTAATAAAGCATAAGATAAAACAACATGAATACAATTTAATAAAGCATAGGATAAAACAACATAAATACAATTTAATAAAGCATAGGTTAAAACAACATAAATACAATTTAATAAAGCATAGGATAAAACATCATAAATAAAATTTAATAAAGCATAGGTTAAAATAACATAAATACAATTTAATAAAGCATAGGACAAAACAACATAAATACAATTTAATAAAGCATAGTTTAAAACAACATAAATACAATTTAATAAAGCATAGGATAAAACCACAGAAATACAATTTAATAAAGCATAGGATAAAACAACATAAATACAATTTAATAAAGCATAGGACAAAACATCATAAATACAATTTAATAAAGCAGAGGATAAAACAACATAAATACAATTTAATGAAACATAGGATAAACAACATAAATACAATTTAATAAAGCATATGATAAAACAACATAAATACAATTTAATAAAGCATAGGATAAAACAACATAAATACAATTCAATAAAGCATAGGTTAAAACAACATAAATACAAGTTAATAAAGCATAGGATAAAACAACATAAATACTATTTAATAAAGCATAGGATAAAACAACATGAATACAATTTAATAAAGCATAGGATAAAACAACATAAATACAATTTAATAAAGCATAGGTTAAAACAACATAAATACATTTTAATAAAGCATAGGATAAAACCACATAAATACAATTTAATAAAGCACAGGATAAAACAACATAAATACAATTTAATAAAGCATAGGATACAACAACATAAATACAATTTAGTAAAGCATAGGTCAAAATAACATAAATACAATTTAATAAAGCATAGGATAAAACAACATAAATACAATTTAATAAAGCATAGGTTAAAACAACATAAATACAATTTATTAAAGCATAGGATAAAACAACATAAATACAATTTAATAAAGCATAGGATAAAACAACATAAATAAAATTTAATAAAGCATAGGATAAAACAACATAAATAAAAATTTAATAAAGCATACGATAAAACAACATAAATACAATTTAATAAAGCATAGGATAAAACAACATAAATACAATTTAATAAAGCATAGGATAAAACAAAATAAATACAATTTAATAAAGCATAGGATAAAACATCATAAATAAAATTTAATAAAGCATAGGTTAAAATAACATAAATACAATTTAATAAAGCATAGGACAAAACAACATAAATACAATTTAATAAAGCATAGTTTAAAACAACATAAATACAATTTAATAAAGCATAGGATAAAACCACAGAAATACAATTTAATAAAGCATAGGATAAAACAACATAAATACAATTTAATAAAGCATAGGACAAAACAACATAAATACAATTTAATAAAGCAGATGATAAAACAACATAAATACAATTTAATGAAACATAGGATAAACAACATAAATACAATTTAATAAAGCATATGATAAAACAACATAAATACAATTTAATAAAGCATAGGATAAAACCACATAAATACAATTTAATAAAGCATAGGATAAAACAACATAAATAAAATTTAATAAAGCATAGGATAAAACAACATAAATACAATTTAATAAAGCATAGGATAAAACAACATAAATAAAATTTAATAAAGCATAGGATAAAACAACATAAATACAATTTAATAAAGCATATGATAAAACAACATAAATACAATTTAATAAAGCATAGGTTAAAACAACATAAATACATTTTAATAAAGCATAGGATAAAACAACATAAATACAATTTAATAAAGCATAGGATAAAACAACATAAATAAAATTTAATAAAGCATAGGATAAAACAACATAAATACAATTTAATAAAGCATAGGATAAAACAACATAAATACAATTTAATAAAGCATAGGATAAAACAACATAAATACAATTTAATAAAGCATAGGATAAAACAACATAAATAAAATTTTATAAAGCATAGGTTAAAATAACATAAATACAATTTAAGAAAGCATAGGACAAAACAACATAAAAACAATTCAATAAAGCATAGTTTAAAACAACATAAATACAATTTAATAAAGCATAGGATAAAACCACAGAATTACAATTTAATAAAGCATAGGATAAAACAACATAAATAAAATTTAATAAAGCATATGACAAAACAACATAAATACAATTTAATAAAGCATAGGATAAAACAACATAAATACAATTTAATGAAACATAGGATAAACAACATAAATACAATTTAATAAAGCATAGGATAAACAACATAAATACAATTTAATAAAGCATAGGCTAAAACTACATAAATACAATTTAATAAAGCTTAGGATAAAACAAATTAAATACAATATAATAAAGCATAGGATAAAACAACATAAATTCAATTTAATAAAGCATAGGATAAAACAACATAAATACAATTTAATAAAGCATAAGATAAAACAACATGAATAAAATTTAATAAAGCATAGGTTAAAACAACATAAATACAATTTAATAAAGCATAGGTTAAAACAACATAAATACAATTTAATAAAGCATAGGATAAAACAACATAAATACAATTTAATAAAGCTTAGGATAAAACAACATAAATACAATTTAATAAAGCATAGGATAAAACAACATAAATACAATTTAATAAAGCATAGGATACAACAACATAAATACAATTTAGTAAAGCATAGGTCAAAATAACATAAATACAATTTAATAAAGCATAGGATAAAACAACATAAATATAATTTAATAAAGCATAGGTTAAAACAACATAAATACAATTTATTAAAGCATAGGATAAAACAACATAAATACAATTTAATAAAGCATAGGATAAAACAACATAAATAAAATTTAATAAAGCATAGGATAAAACAACATAAATAAAAATTTAATAAAGCATAGGATAAAACAACATAAATACAATTTAATAAAGCATAGGATAAAACAACATAAATACAATTTAATAAAGCATAGGATAAAACAACATAAATACAATTTAATAAAGCATAGGATAAAACAACATAAATACAATTTAATAAAGCATAGGTTAAAACAACATAAATACAATTTAATAAAGCATAGGATAAAACAACATAAATTCAATTTAATAAAGCATAGGATAAAACAACATAAATACAATTTAATAAAGCACAGGATAAAACAAAATAAATAAAATTTAATAAAGCATAGGATAAAACAACATAAATAAAATTTAATAAAGCACAGGATAAAACAACATAAATAAAATTTAATAAAGCATAGGATAAAACAACATAAATACAATTTAATAAAGCATATGATAAAACAACATAAATACAATTTAATAAAGCATAGGTTAAAACAACATAAATACATTTTAATAAAGCATAGGATAAAACAACATAAATACAATTTAATAAAGCATAGGATAAAACAACATAAATAAAATTTAATAAAGCATAGGATAAAACAACATAAATACAATTTAATAAAGCATAGGATAAAACAACATAAATACAATTTAATAAAGCATAGGATAAAACAACATAAATACAATTTAATAAAGCATAGGATAAAACAACATAAATAAAATTTTATAAAGCATAGGTTAAAATAACATAAATACAATTTAAGAAAGCATAGGACAAAACAACATAAAAACAATTCAATAAAGCATAGTTTAAAACAACATAAATACAATTTAATAAAGCATAGGATAAAACCACAGAATTACAATTTAATAAAGCATAGGATAAAACAACATAAATAAAATTTAATAAAGCATATGACAAAACAACATAAATACAATTTAATAAAGCATAGGATAAAACAACATAAATACAATTTAATGAAACATAGGATAAACAACATAAATACAATTTAATAAAGCATAGGATAAACAACATAAATACAATTTAATAAAGCATAGGCTAAAACTACATAAATACAATTTAATAAAGCTTAGGATAAAACAAATTAAATACAATATAATAAAGCATAGGATAAAACAACATAAATTCAATTTAATAAAGCATAGGATAAAACAACATAAATACAATTTAATAAAGCATAAGATAAAACAACATGAATAAAATTTAATAAAGCATAGGTTAAAACAACATAAATACAATTTAATAAAGCATAGGTTAAAACAACATAAATACAATTTAATAAAGCATAGGATAAAACAACATAAATACAATTTAATAAAGCTTAGGATAAAACAACATAAATACAATTTAATAAAGCATAGGATAAAACAACATAAATACAATTTAATAAAGCATAGGATACAACAACATAAATACAATTTAGTAAAGCATAGGTCAAAATAACATAAATACAATTTAATAAAGCATAGGATAAAACAACATAAATATAATTTAATAAAGCATAGGTTAAAACAACATAAATACAATTTATTAAAGCATAGGATAAAACAACATAAATACAATTTAATAAAGCATAGGATAAAACAACATAAATAAAATTTAATAAAGCATAGGATAAAACAACATAAATAAAAATTTAATAAAGCATAGGATAAAACAACATAAATACAATTTAATAAAGCATAGGATAAAACAACATAAATACAATTTAATAAAGCATAGGATAAAACAACATAAATACAATTTAATAAAGCATAGGATAAAACAACATAAATAAAATTTAATAAAGCATAGGTTAAAATAACATAAATACAATTTAATAAAGCATAGGACAAAACAACATAAATACAATTTAATAAAGCATAGTTTAAAACAATATAAATACAATTTAATAAAGCATAGGACAAAACAACATAAATACAATTTAATAAAGCAGAGGATAAAACAACATAAATACAATTTAATGAAACATAGGATAAACAACATAAATACAATTTAATAAAGCATAGGATAAAACAACATAAATACAATTTAATAAAGCATAAGATAAAACAACATGAATACAATTTAATAAAGCATAGGATAAAACAACATAAATACAATTTAATAAAGCATAGGTTAAAACAACATAAATACAATTTAATAAAGCATAGGATAAAACAACATAAATTCAATTTAATAAAGCATAGGATAAAACAACATAAATACAATTTAATAAAGCACAGGATAAAACAAAATAAATAAAATTTAATAAAGCATAGGATAAAACAACATAAATAAAATTTAATAAAGCACAGGATAAAACAACATAAATACAATTTAATAAAGCATAGGATAAAACAACATAAATAAAATTTAATAAAGCATAGGATAAAACAACATAAATACAATTTAATAAAGCATAGGATAAAACAACATAAATAAAATTTAATAAAGCATAGGATAAAACAACATAAATACAATTTAATAAAGCATAGGATAAAACAACATAAATAAAATTTAATAAAGCATAGGATAAAACAACATAAATACAATTTAATAAAGCATAGGATAAAACCACAGAATTACAATTTAATAAAGCATAGGATAAAACAACATAAATAAAATTTAATAAAGCATAGGACAAAACAACATAAATACAATTTAATAAAGCATAGGATAAAACAACATAAATACAATTTAATGAAACATAGGATAAACAACATAAATACAATTTAATAAAGCATAGGATAAACAACATAAATACAATTTAATAAAGCATAGGCTAAAACTACATAAATACAATTTAATAAAGCTTAGGATAAAACAAATTAAATACAATATAATAAAGCATAGGATAAAACAACATAAATTCAATTTAATAAAGCATAGGATAAAACAACATAAATACAATTTAATAAAGCATAAGATAAAACAACATGAATACAATTTATTAAAGCATAGGTTAAAACAACATAAATACAATTTAATAAAGCATAGGATAAAACAACATAAATACAATTTAATAAAGCATAGGTTAAAACAACATAAATACAATTTAATAAAGCACAGGATAAAACAACATAAATACAATTTAATAAAGCATAAGACAAAAAAACATAAATACAATTTAATAAAGCATATGTTAAAGCAACATAAATACAATTTAATAAAGCATAGGTTAAAACAACATAAATACAATTTAATAAAGCATAGGATAAAACAACATAAATACAATTTAATAAAGCTTAGGATAAAACAACATAAATACAATTTAATAAAGCATAGGATAAAACAACATAAATA
Organism: Phyllobates terribilis; assembly: GCF_046119375.1. Lineage (NCBI taxonomy): Eukaryota > Metazoa > Chordata > Amphibia > Anura > Dendrobatidae > Phyllobates > Phyllobates terribilis. The sequence continues at coordinate 4,923,317 of NW_027362778.1, forward strand.
CAATTTAATAAAGCATAGGATACAACAACATAAATACAATTTAGTAAAGCATAGGTCAAAATAACATAAATACAATTTAATAAAGCATAGGATAAAACAACATAAATACAATTTAATAAAGCATAGGTTAAAACAACATAAATACAATTTAATAAAGCATAGGATAAAACAACATAAATACAATTTAATAAAGCTTAGGATAAAACAACATAAATACAATTTAATAAAGCATAGGATAAAACAACATAAATACAATTTAATAAAGCATAGGATACAACAACATAAATACAATTTAGTAAAGCATAGGTCAAAATAACATAAATACAATTTAATAAAGCATAGGATAAAACAACATAAATATAATTTAATAAAGCATAGGTTAAAACAACATAAATACAATTTATTAAAGCATAGGATAAAACAACATAAATACAATTTAATAAAGCATAGGATAAAACAACATAAATAAAATTTAATAAAGCATAGGATAAAACAACATAAATAAAAATTTAATAAAGCATAGGATAAAACAACATAAATACAATTTAATAAAGCATAGGATAAAACAACATAAATACAATTTAATAAAGCATAGGATAAAACAACATAAATACAATTTAATAAAGCATAGGATAAAACAACATAAATAAAATTTAATAAAGCATAGGTTAAAATAACATAAATACAATTTAATAAAGCATAGGACAAAACAACATAAATACAATTTAATAAAGCATAGTTTAAAACAATATAAATACAATTTAATAAAGCATAGGACAAAACAACATAAATACAATTTAATAAAGCAGAGGATAAAACAACATAAATACAATTTAATGAAACATAGGATAAACAACATAAATACAATTTAATAAAGCATAGGATAAAACAACATAAATACAATTTAATAAAGCATAAGATAAAACAACATGAATACAATTTAATAAAGCATAGGGTAAAACAACATAAATACAATTTAATAAAGCATAGGTTAAAACAACATAAATACAATTTAATAAAGCATAGGATAAAACAACATAAATTCAATTTAATAAAGCATAGGATAAAACAACATAAATACAATTTAATAAAGCACAGGATAAAACAAAATAAATAAAATTTAATAAAGCATAGGATAAAACAACATAAATAAAATTTAATAAAGCACAGGATAAAACAACATAAATACAATTTAATAAAGCATAGGATAAAACAACATAAATAAAATTTAATAAAGCATAGGATAAAACAACATAAATACAATTTAATAAAGCATAGGATAAAACAACATAAATAAAATTTAATAAAGCATAGGATAAAACAACATAAATACAATTTAATAAAGCATAGGATAAAACCACAGAATTACAATTTAATAAAGCATAGGATAAAACAACATAAATAAAATTTAATAAAGCATAGGACAAAACAACATAAATACAATTTAATAAAGCATAGGATAAAACAACATAAATACAATTTAATGAAACATAGGATAAACAACATAAATACAATTTATTAAAGCATAGGATAAAACAACATAAATACAATTTAATAAAGCATACGTTAAAACAACATAAATACAATTAAATAAAGCATAGGGTAAAACAACATAAATACAATTTAATAAAGCATAGGTTAAAACAACATAAATACAATTTTATAAAGCATAGGATAAAACAACATAAATACAATTTAATAAAGCATAGGATAAAACAACATAAATACAATTTAATAAAACATAGGATAAAACAACATAAATAAAATTTAATAAAGCATAGGTTAAAACAACATAAATACAATTTAATAAAGCATAGGATAAAACAACATAAATTCAATTTAATAAAGCATAGGATAAAACAACATAAATACAATTTAATAAAGCATAGGATAAAACAACATAAATACTTTTTAATAAAGCATAGGATAAAACAACATAAATACAATTTAATAAAGCATAGGATAAAACAACATAAATACAATTTAATAAAGCATAGGTTAAAACAACATAAATGCAATTTAATAAAGCATAGGATAAAACAACATAAATACAATTTAATAAAGCATAGGATAAAACAACATAAATACAATTTAATAAAGCATAGGATAAAACAACATAAATAAAATTTAATAAAGCATCGGTTAAAACAACATAAATACAATTTAATAAAGCATCGGACAAAACAACATAAATACATTTTAATGAAACATAGGATAATCAACATAAATACAATTTAATAAAGCATAGGATACAACAACATAAATACAATTTAGTAAAGCATAGGTCAAAATAACATAAATACAATTTAATAAAGCATAGGATAAAACAACATAAATATAATTTAATAAAGCATAGGTTAAAACAACATAAATACAATTTATTAAAGCATAGGATAAAACAACATAAATACAATTTAATAAAGCATAGGATAAAACAACATAAATAAAATTTAATAAAGCATAGGATAAAACAACATAAATAAAAATTTAATAAAGCATAGGATAAAACAACATAAATACAATTTAATAAAGCATAGGATAAAACAACATAAATACAATTTAATAAAGCATAGGATAAAACAACATAAATACAATTTAATAAAGCATAGGATAAAACAACATAAATAAAATTTAATAAAGCATAGGTTAAAATAACATAAATACAATTTAATAAAGCATAGGACAAAACAACATAAATACAATTTAATAAAGCATAGTTTAAAACAATATAAATACAATTTAATAAAGCATAGGACAAAACAACATAAATACAATTTAATAAAGCAGAGGATAAAACAACATAAATACAATTTAATGAAACATAGGATAAACAACATAAATACAATTTAATAAAGCATAGGATAAAACAACATAAATACAATTTAATAAAGCATAAGATAAAACAACATGAATACAATTTAATAAAGCATAGGATAAAACAACATAAATACAATTTAATAAAGCATAGGTTAAAACAACATAAATACAATTTAATAAAGCATAGGATAAAACAACATAAATTCAATTTAATAAAGCATAGGATAAAACAACATAAATACAATTTAATAAAGCACAGGATAAAACAAAATAAATAAAATTTAATAAAGCATAGGATAAAACAACATAAATAAAATTTAATAAAGCACAGGATAAAACAACATAAATACAATTTAATAAAGCATAGGATAAAACAACATAAATAAAATTTAATAAAGCATAGGATAAAACAACATAAATACAATTTAATAAAGCATAGGATAAAACAACATAAATAAAATTTAATAAAGCATAGGATAAAACAACATAAATACAATTTAATAAAGCATAGGATAAAACAACATAAATAAAATTTAATAAAGCATAGGATAAAACAACATAAATACAATTTAATAAAGCATAGGATAAAACCACAGAATTACAATTTAATAAAGCATAGGATAAAACAACATAAATAAAATTTAATAAAGCATAGGACAAAACAACATAAATACAATTTAATAAAGCATAGGATAAAACAACATAAATACAATTTAATGAAACATAGGATAAACAACATAAATACAATTTAATAAAGCATAGGATAAACAACATAAATACAATTTAATAAAGCATAGGCTAAAACTACATAAATACAATTTAATAAAGCTTAGGATAAAACAAATTAAATACAATATAATAAAGCATAGGATAAAACAACATAAATTCAATTTAATAAAGCATAGGATAAAACAACATAAATACAATTTAATAAAGCATAAGATAAAACAACATGAATACAATTTATTAAAGCATAGGTTAAAACAACATAAATACAATTTAATAAAGCATAGGATAAAACAACATAAATACAATTTAATAAAGCATAGGTTAAAACAACATAAATACAATTTAATAAAGCACAGGATAAAACAACATAAATACAATTTAATAAAGCATAAGACAAAAAAACATAAATACAATTTAATAAAGCATATGTTAAAGCAACATAAATACAATTTAATAAAGCATAGGTTAAAACAACATAAATACAATTTAATAAAGCATAGGATAAAACAACATAAATACAATTTAATAAAGCTTAGGATAAAACAACATAAATACAATTTAATAAAGCATAGGATAAAACAACATAAATACAATTTAATAAAGCATAGGATACAACAACATAAATACAATTTAGTAAAGCATAGGTCAAAATAACATAAATACAATTTAATAAAGCATAGGATAAAACAACATAAATACAATTTAATAAAGCATAGGTTAAAACAACATAAATACAATTTAATAAAGCATAGGATAAAACAACATAAATACAATTTAATAAAGCTTAGGATAAAACAACATAAATACAATTTAATAAAGCATAGGATAAAACAACATAAATACAATTTAATAAAGCATAGGATACAACAACATAAATACAATTTAGTAAAGCATAGGTCAAAATAACATAAATACAATTTAATAAAGCATAGGATAAAACAACATAAATATAATTTAATAAAGCATAGGTTAAAACAACATAAATACAATTTATTAAAGCATAGGATAAAACAACATAAATACAATTTAATAAAGCATAGGATAAAACAACATAAATAAAATTTAATAAAGCATAGGATAAAACAACATAAATAAAAATTTAATAAAGCATAGGATAAAACAACATAAATACAATTTAATAAAGCATAGGATAAAACAACATAAATACAATTTAATAAAGCATAGGATAAAACAACATAAATACAATTTAATAAAGCATAGGATAAAACAACATAAATAAAATTTAATAAAGCATAGGTTAAAATAACATAAATACAATTTAATAAAGCATAGGACAAAACAACATAAATACAATTTAATAAAGCATAGTTTAAAACAATATAAATACAATTTAATAAAGCATAGGACAAAACAACATAAATACAATTTAATAAAGCAGAGGATAAAACAACATAAATACAATTTAATGAAACATAGGATAAACAACATAAATACAATTTAATAAAGCATAGGATAAAACAACATAAATACAATTTAATAAAGCATAAGATAAAACAACATGAATACAATTTAATAAAGCATAGGGTAAAACAACATAAATACAATTTAATAAAGCATAGGTTAAAACAACATAAATACAATTTAATAAAGCATAGGATAAAACAACATAAATTCAATTTAATAAAGCATAGGATAAAACAACATAAATACAATTTAATAAAGCACAGGATAAAACAAAATAAATAAAATTTAATAAAGCATAGGATAAAACAACATAAATAAAATTTAATAAAGCACAGGATAAAACAACATAAATACAATTTAATAAAGCATAGGATAAAACAACATAAATAAAATTTAATAAAGCATAGGATAAAACAACATAAATACAATTTAATAAAGCATAGGATAAAACAACATAAATAAAATTTAATAAAGCATAGGATAAAACAACATAAATACAATTTAATAAAGCATAGGATAAAACCACAGAATTACAATTTAATAAAGCATAGGATAAAACAACATAAATAAAATTTAATAAAGCATAGGACAAAACAACATAAATACAATTTAATAAAGCATAGGATAAAACAACATAAATACAATTTAATGAAACATAGGATAAACAACATAAATACAATTTAATAAAGCATAGGATAAAACAACATAAATACAATTTAATAAAGCATACGTTAAAACAACATAAATACAATTAAATAAAGCATAGGGTAAAACAACATAAATACAATTTAATAAAGCATAGGTTAAAACAACATAAATACAATTTTATAAAGCATAGGATAAAACAACATAAATACAATTTAATAAAGCATAGGATAAAACAACATAAATACAATTTAATAAAACATAGGATAAAACAACATAAATAAAATTTAATAAAGCATAGGTTAAAACAACATAAATACAATTTAATAAAGCATAGGATAAAACAACATAAATTCAATTTAATAAAGCATAGGATAAAACAACATAAATACAATTTAATAAAGCATAGGATAAAACAACATAAATACTTTTTAATAAAGCATAGGATAAAACAACATAAATACAATTTAATAAAGCATAGGATAAAACAACATAAATACAATTTAATAAAGCATAGGTTAAAACAACATAAATGCAATTTAATAAAGCATAGGATAAAACAACATAAATACAATTTAATAAAGCATAGGATAAAACAACATAAATACAATTTAATAAAGCATAGGATAAAACAACATAAATAAAATTTAATAAAGCATCGGTTAAAACAACATAAATACAATTTAATAAAGCATCGGACAAAACAACATAAATACATTTTAATGAAACATAGGATAATCAACATAAATACAATTTAATAAAGCATAGGACAAAACAACATAAATACAATTTAATAAAGCATAGGATAAAACAACATAAATACAATTTAATGAAACATAGGATAAACAACATAAATACAATTTAATAAAGCATAGGACAAAACAACATAAATACAATTTAATAAAGCATATGTTAAAACAACATAAATACAATTTAATAAAGCATAGTTTAAAACAACATAAATACAATTTAAAAAAGCATAGTTTAGAACAACATAAATACAATTTAATAAAGCATAGGATAAAACAACATAAATACAATTTAATAAAGCATAGGATAAAAAAACATAAATACAATTTAATAAAGCATACGTTAAAATAACATAAATACAATTAAATAAAGCATAGGGTAAACAACATAAATACAATTTAATAAAGCATAGGTTAAAACAACATAAATACAATTTAATAAAGCATAGGTTAAAACAACATAAATACAATTTAATAAAGCATAGGATAAAACAACATAAATACAATTTAATAAAGCTTAGGATAAAACAACATAAATACAATTTAATAAAGCATAGGATAAAACAACATAAATACAATTTAATAAAGCATAGGATACAACAACATAAATACAATTTAGTAAAGCATAGGTCAAAATAACATAAATACAATTTAATAAAGCATAGGATAAAACAACATAAATATAATTTAATAAAGCATAGGTTAAAACAACATAAATACAATTTATTAAAGCATAGGATAAAACAACATAAATACAATTTAATAAAGCATAGGATAAAACAACATAAATAAAATTTAATAAAGCATAGGATAAAACAACATAAATAAAAATTTAATAAAGCATAGGATAAAACAACATAAATACAATTTAATAAAGCATAGGATAAAACAACATAAATACAATTTAATAAAGCATAGGATAAAACAACATAAATACAATTTAATAAAGCATAGGATAAAACAACATAAATAAAATTTAATAAAGCATAGGTTAAAATAACATAAATACAATTTAATAAAGCATAGGACAAAACAACATAAATACAATTTAATAAAGCATAGTTTAAAACAATATAAATACAATTTAATAAAGCATAGGATAAAACAACATAAATACAATTTAATAAAGCTTAGGATAAAACAACATAAATACAATTTAATAAAGCATAGGATAAAACAACATAAATACAATTTAATAAAGCATAGGATACAACAACATAAATACAATTTAGTAAAGCATAGGTCAAAATAACATAAATACAATTTAATAAAGCATAGGATAAAACAACATAAATATAATTTAATAAAGCATAGGTTAAAACAACATAAATACAATTTATTAAAGCATAGGATAAAACAACATAAATACAATTTAATAAAGCATAGGATAAAACAACATAAATAAAATTTAATAAAGCATAGGATAAAACAACATAAATAAAAATTTAATAAAGCATAGGATAAAACAACATAAATACAATTTAATAAAGCATAGGATAAAACAACATAAATACAATTTAATAAAGCATAGGATAAAACAACATAAATACAATTTAATAAAGCATAGGATAAAACAACATAAATAAAATTTAATAAAGCATAGGTTAAAATAACATAAATACAATTTAATAAAGCATAGGACAAAACAACATAAATACAATTTAATAAAGCATAGTTTAAAACAATATAAATACAATTTAATAAAGCATAGGACAAAACAACATAAATACAATTTAATAAATCAGAGGATAAAACAACATAAATACAATTTAATGAAACATAGGATAAACAACATAAATACAATTTAATAAAGCATAGGATAAAACAACATAAATACAATTTAATAAAGCATAAGATAAAACAACATGAATACAATTTAATAAAGCATAGGATAAAACAACATAAATACAATTTAATAAAGCATAGGTTAAAACAACATAAATACAATTTAATAAAGCATAGGATAAAACAACATAAATTCAATTTAATAAAGCATAGGATAAAACAACATAAATACAATTTAATAAAGCATAGGATAAAACAACATAAATAAAATTTAATAAAGCATAGGATAAAACAACATAAATACAATTTAATAAAGCATAGGATAAAACCACAGAATTACAATTTAATAAAGCATAGGATAAAACAACATAAATAAAATTTAATAAAGCATAGGACAAAACAACATAAATACAATTTAATAAAGCATAGGATAAAACAACATAAATACAATTTAATGAAACATAGGATAAACAACATAAATACAATTTAATAAAGCATAGGATAAACAACATAAATACAATTTAATAAAGCATAGGCTAAAACTACATAAATACAATTTAATAAAGCTTAGGATAAAACAAATTAAATACAATATAATAAAGCATAGGATAAAACAACATAAATTCAATTTAATAAAGCATAGGATAAAACAACATAAATACAATTTAATAAAGCATAAGATAAAACAACATGAATACAATTTAATAAAGCATAGGTTAAAACAACATAAATACAATTTAATAAAGCATAGGATAAAACAACATAAATACAATTTAATAAAGCATAGGTTAAAACAACATAAATACAATTTAATAAAGCACAGGATAAAACAACATAAATACAATTTAATAAAGCATAAGACAAAAAAACATAAATACAATTTAATAAAGCATATGTTAAAGCAACATAAATACAATTTAATAAAGCATAGGTTAAAACAACATAAATACAATTTAATAAAGCATAGGATAAAACAACATAAATACAATTTAATAAAGCTTAGGATAAAACAACATAAATACAATTTAATAAAGCATAGGATAAAACAACATAAATAAAATTTAATAAAGCATAGGATACAACAACATAAATACAATTTAGTAAAGCATAGGTCAAAATAACATAAATACAATTTAATAAAGCATAGGATAAAACCACAGAAATACAATTTAATAAAGCATAGGTTAAAACAACATAAATACAATTTAATAAAGCATAGGACAAAACAACATAAATACAATTTAATAAAGCTTAGGATAAAACAACATAAATACAATTTAATAAAGCATAGGATAAAACAACATAAATACAATTTAATAAAGCATAGGATACAACAACATAAATACAATTTAGTAAAGCATAGGTCAAAATAACATAAATACAATTTAATAAAGCATAGGATAAAACAACATAAATATAATTTAATAAAGCATAGGTTAAAACAACATAAATACAATTTATTAAAGCATAGGATAAAACAACATGAATACAATTTAATAAAGCATAGGATAAAACAACATAAATACAATTTAATAAAGCATAGGTTAAAACAACATAAATACATTTTAATAAAGCATAGGATAAAACAACATAAATACAATTTAATAAAGCACAGGATAAAACAACATAAATACAATTTAATAAAGCATAGGATAAAACATCATAAATAAAATTTAATAAAGCATAGGTTAAAATAACATAAATACAATTTAATAAAGCATAGGACAAAACAACATAAATACAATTTAATAAAGCATAGTTTAAAACAACATAAATACAATTTAATAAAGCATAGTTTAAAACAATATAAATACAATTTAATAAAGCATAGGACAAAACAACATAAATACAATTTAATAAAGCAGAGGATAAAACAACATAAATACAATTTAATGAAACATAGGATAAACAACATAAATACAATTTAATAAAGCATAGGATAAAACAACATAAATACAATTTAATAAAGCATAAGATAAAACAACATGAATACAATTTAATAAAGCATAGGATAAAACAACATAAATACAATTTAATAAAGCATAGGATAAAACAACATAAATACAATTTAATAAAGCATAGGTTAAAACAACATAAATACAATTTATTAAAGCATAGGATAAAACAACATAAATACAATTTAATAAAGCATAGGATAAAACAACATAAATAAAATTTAATAAAGCATAGGATAAAACAACATAAATAAAAAATTAATAAAGCATACGATAAAACAACATAAATACAATTTAATAAAGCATAGGATAAAACAACATAAATACAATTTAATAAAGCATAGGATAAAACAAAATAAATACAATTTAATAAAGCATAGGATAAAACATCATAAATAAAATTTAATAAAGCATAGGTTAAAATAACATAAATACAATTTAATAAAGCATAGGACAAAACAACATAAATACAATTTAATAAAGCATAGTTTAAAACAACATAAATACAATTTAATAAAGCATAGGATAAAACCACAGAAATACAATTTAATAAAGCATAGGATAAAACAACATAAATACAATTTAATAAAGCATAGGACAAAACAACATAAATACAATTTAATAAAGCAGAGGATAAAACAACATAAATACAATTTAATGAAACATAGGATAAACAACATAAATACAATTTAATAAAGCATATGATAAAACAACATAAATACAATTTAATAAAGCATAGGATAAAACCACATAAATACAATTTAATAAAGCATAGGATAAAACAACATAAATAAAATTTAATAAAGCATATAATAAAACAACATAAATACAATTTAATAAAGCATAGGATAAAACAACATAAATAAAATTTAATAAAGCATAGGATAAAACAACATAAATACAATTTAATAAAGCATATGATAAAACAACATAAATACAATTTAATAAAGCATAGGTTAAAACAACATAAATACATTTTAATAAAGCATAGGATAAAACAACATAAATACAATTTAATAAAGCATAGGATAAAACAACATAAATAAAATTTAATAAAGCATAGGATAAAACAACATAAATACAATTTAATAAAGCATAGGATAAAACAACATAAATACAATTTAATAAAGCATAGGATAAAACAACATAAATACAATTTAATAAAGCATAGGATAAAACAACATAAATAAAATTTTATAAAGCATAGGTTAAAATAACATAAATACAATTTAAGAAAGCATAGGACAAAACAACATAAAAACAATTCAATAAAGCATAGTTTAAAACAACATAAATACAATTTAATAAAGCATAGGATAAAACCACAGAATTACAATTTAATAAAGCATAGGATAAAACAACATAAATAAAATTTAATAAAGCATATGACAAAACAACATAAATACAATTTAATAAAGCATAGGATAAAACAACATAAATACAATTTAATGAAACATAGGATAAACAACATAAATACAATTTAATAAAGCATAGGATAAACAACATAAATACAATTTAATAAAGCATAGGCTAAAACTACATAAATACAATTTAATAAAGCTTAGGATAAAACAAATTAAATACAATATAATAAAGCATAGGATAAAACAACATAAATTCAATTTAATAAAGCATAGGATAAAACAACATAAATACAATTTAATAAAGCATAAGATAAAACAACATGAATACAATTTAATAAAGCATAGGTTAAAACAACATAAATACAATTTAATAAAGCATAGGTTAAAACAACATAAATACAATTTTATAAAGCATAGGATAAAACAACATAAATACAAGTTAATAAAGCTTAGGATAAAACAACATAAATACAATTTAATAAAGCATAGGATAAAACAACATAAATACAATTTAATAAAGCATAGGATACAACAACATAAATACAATTTAGTAAAGCATAGGTCAAAATAACATAAATACAATTTAATAAAGCATAGGATAAAACAACATAAATATAATTTAATAAAGCATAGGTTAAAACAACATAAATACAATTTATTAAAGCATAGGATAAAACAACATAAATACAATTTAATAAAGCATAGGATAAAACAACATAAATAAAATTTAATAAAGCATAGGATAAAACAACATAAATAAAAATTTAATAAAGCATAGGATAAAACAACATAAATACAATTTAATAAAGCATAGGATAAAACAACATAAATACAATTTAATAAAGCATAGGATAAAACAACATAAATACAATTTAATAAAGCATAGGATAAAACAACATATATAAAATTTAATAAAGCATAGGTTAAAATAACATAAATACAATTTAATAAAGCATAGGACAAAACAACATAAATACAATTTAATAAAGCATAGTTTAAAACAATATAAATACAATTTAATAAAGCATAGGACAAAACAACATAAATACAATTTAATAAAGCAGAGGATAAAACAACATAAATACAATTTAATGAAACATAGGATAAACAACATAAATACAATTTAATAAAGCATAGGATAAAACAACATAAATACAATTTAATAAAGCATAAGATAAAACAACATGAATACAATTTAATAAAGCATAGGATAAAACAACATAAATACAATTTAATAAAGCATAGGTTAAAACAACATAAATACAATTTAATAAAGCATAGGATAAAACAACATAAATTCAATTTAATAAAGCATAGGATAAAACAACATAAATACAATTTAATAAAGCACAGGATAAAACAAAATAAATAAAATTTAATAAAGCATAGGATAAAACAACATAAATAAAATTTAATAAAGCATAGGATAAAACAACATAAATACAATTTAATAAAGCATAGGATAAAACAACATAAATAAAATTTAATAAAGCATAGGATAAAACAACATAAATACAATTTAATAAAGCATAGGATAAAACAACATAAATAAAATTTAATAAAGCATAGGATAAAACAACATAAATACAATTTAATAAAGCATAGGATAAAACAACATAAATACAATTTAATGAAACATAGGATAAACAACATAAATACAATTTAATAAAGCATAGGATAAACAACATAAATACAATTTAATAAAGCATAGGCTAAAACTACATAAATACAATTTAATAAAGCTTAGGATAAAACAAATTAAATACAATATAATAAAGCATAGGATAAAACAACATAAATACAATTTAATAAAGCATAGGCTAAAACTACATAAATACAATTTAATAAAGCTTAGGATAAAACAAATTAAATACAATATAATAAAGCATAGGATAAAACAATATAAATTCAATTTAATAAAGCATAGGATAAAACAACATAAATACAATTTAATAAAGCATAAGATAAAACAACATGAATACAATTTAATAAAGCATAGGTTAAAACAACATAAATACAATTTAATAAAGCATAGGATAAAACAACATAAATACAATTTAATAAAGCATAGGTTAAAACAACATAAATACAATTTAATAAAGCACAGGATAAAACAACATAAATACAATTTAATAAAGCATAAGACAAAAAAACATAAATACAATTTAATAAAGCATATGTTAAAGCAACATAAATACAATTTAATAAAGCATAGGTTAAAACAACATAAATACAATTTAATAAAGCATAGGATAAAACAACATAAATACAATTTAATAAAGCTTAGGATAAAACAACATAAATACAATTTAATAAAGCATAGGATAAAACAACATAAATACAATTTAATAAAGCATAGGATACAACAACATAAATACAATTTAGTAAAGCATAGGTCAAAATAACATAAATACAATTTAATAAAGCATAGGATAAAACAACATAAATACAATTTAATAAAGCATAGGTTAAAACAACATAAATACAATTTATTAAAGCATAGGATAAAACAACATAAATACAATTTAATAAAGCATAGGATAAAACAACATAAATAAAATTTAATAAAGCATAGGATAAAACAACATAAATAAAAATTTAATAAAGCATAGGATAAAACAACATAAATACAATTTAATAAAGCATAGGATAAAACAACATAAATACAATTTAATAAAGCATAGGATAAAACAACATAAATACAATTTAATAAAGCATAGGATAAAACAACATAAATAAAATTTAATAAAGCATAGGTTAAAATAACATAAATACAATTTAATAAAGCATAGGACAAAACAACATAAATACAATTTAATAAAGCATAGTTTAAAACAACATAAATACAATTTAATAAAGCATAGGATAAAACCACAGAAATACAATTTAATAAAGCATAGGATAAAACAACATAAATACAATTTAATAAAGCATAGGACAAAACAACATAAATACAATTTAATAAAGCAGAGGATAAAACAACATAAATATAATTTAATGAAACATAGGATAAACAACATAAATACAATTTAATAAAGCATAGGATAAAACAACATAAATAAAATTTTATAAAGCATAGGTTAAAATAACATAAATACAATTTAAGAAAGCATAGGACAAAACAACATAAAAACAATTCAATAAAGCATAGTTTAAAACAACATAAATACAATTTAATAAAGCATAGGATAAAACCACAGAATTACAATTTAATAAAGCATAGGATAAAACAACATAAATAAAATTTAATAAAGCATATGACAAAACAACATAAATACAATTTAATAAAGCATAGGATAAAACAACATAAATACAATTTAATGAAACATAGGATAAACAACATAAATACAATTTAATAAAGCATAGGATAAACAACATAAATACAATTTAATAAAGCATAGGCTAAAACTACATAAATACAATTTAATAAAGCTTAGGATAAAACAAATTAAATACAATATAATAAAGCATAGGATAAAACAACATAAATTCAATTTAATAAAGCATAGGATAAAACAACATAAATACAATTTAATAAAGCATAAGATAAAACAACATGAATACAATTTAATAAAGCATAGGTTAAAACAACATAAATACAATTTAATAAAGCATAGGATAAAACAACATAAATACAATTTAAAAAAGCATAGGTTAAAACAACATAAATACAATTTAATAAAGCACAGGATAAAACAACATAAATACAATTTAATAAAGCATAAGACAAAAAAACATAAATACAATTTAATAAAGCATATGTTATAGCAACATAAATACAATTTAATAAAGCATAGGTTAAAACAACATAAATACAATTTAATAAAGCATAAGATAAAACAACATGAATACAATTTAATAAAGCATAGGTTAAAACAACATAAATACAATTTAATAAAGCATAGGATAAAACAACATAAATACAATTTAAAAAAGCATAGGTTAAAACAACATAAATACAATTTAATAAAGCACAGGATAAAACAACATAAATACAATTTAATAAAGCATAAGACAAAAAAACATAAATACAATTTAATAAAGCATATGTTAAAGCAACATAAATACAATTTAATAAAGCATAGGTTAAAACAACATAAATACAATTTAATAAAGCATAGGATAAAACAACATAAATACAATTTAATAAAGCTTAGGATAAAACAACATAAATACAATTTAATAAAGCATAGGATAAAACAACATAAATACAATTTAATAAAGCATAGGATACAACAACATAAATACAATTTAGTAAAGCATAGGTCAAAATAACATAAATACAATTTAATAAAGCATAGGATAAAACAACATAAATATAATTTAATAAAGCATAGGTTAAAACAACATAAATACAATTTATTAAAGCATAGGATAAAACAACATAAATACAATTTAATAAAGCATAGGATAAAACAACATAAATAAAATTTAATAAAGCATAGGATAAAACAACATAAATAAAAATTTAATAAAGCATAGGATAAAACAACATAAATACAATTTAATAAAGCATAGGATAAAACAACATAAATACAATTTAATAAAGCATAGGATAAAACAACATAAATAAAATTTAATAAAGCATAGGATAAAACAACATAAATACAATTTAATAAAGCATAGGTTAAAATAACATAAATACAATTTAATAAAGCATAGGACAAAACAACATAAATACAATTTAATAAAGCATAGTTTAAAACAACATAAATACAATTTAATAAAGCATAGGACAAAACAACATAAATACAATTTAATAAAGCAGAGGATAAAACAACATAAATACAATTTAATGAAACATAGGATAAACAACATAAATACAATTTAATAAAGCATAGGATAAAACAATATAAATACAATTTAATAAAGCATAAGATAAAACAACATGAATACAATTTAATAAAGCATAGGATAAAACAACATAAATACAATTTAATAAAGCATAGGTTAAAACAACATAAATACAATTTAATAAAGCATAGGATAAAACAACATAAATTCAATTTAATAAAGCATAGGATAAAACAACATAAATACAATTTAATAAAGCACAGGATAAAACAAAATAAATAAAATTTAATAAAGCATAGGATAAAACAACATAAATAAAATTTAATAAAGCATAGGATAAAACAACATAAATACAATTTAATAAAGCATAGGATAAAACAACATAAATAAAATTTAATAAAGCATAGGATAAAACAACATAAATAAAATTTAATAAAGCATAGGATAAAACAACATAAATACAATTTAATAAAGCATAGGATAAAACAACATAAATAAAATTTAATAAAGCATAGGATAAAACAATATAAATACAATTTAATAAAGCATAGGATAAAACCACAGAATTACAATTTAATAAAGCATAGGATAAAACAACATAAATAAAATTTAATAAAGCATATGACAAAACAACATAAATACAATTTAATAAAGCATAGGATAAAACAACATAAATACAATTTAATGAAACATAGGATAAACAACATAAATACAATTTAATAAAGCATAGGATAAACAACATAAATACAATTTAATAAAGCATAGGCTAAAACTACATAAATACAATTTAATAAAGCTTAGGATAAAACAAATTAAATACAATATAATAAAGCATAGGATAAAACAACATAAATTCAA
Organism: Phyllobates terribilis; assembly: GCF_046119375.1. Lineage (NCBI taxonomy): Eukaryota > Metazoa > Chordata > Amphibia > Anura > Dendrobatidae > Phyllobates > Phyllobates terribilis. The sequence continues at coordinate 4,940,438 of NW_027362778.1, forward strand.
TTTAATAAAGCATAGGATAAAACAACATAAATACAATTTAATAAAGCATAAGATAAAACAACATGAATACAATTTAATAAAGCATAGGTTAAAACAACATAAATACAATTTAATAAAGCATAGGATAAAACAACATAAATACAATTTAAAAAAGCATAGGTTAAAACAACATAAATACAATTTAATAAAGCACAGGATAAAACAACATAAATACAATTTAATAAAGCATAAGACAAAAAAACATAAATACAATTTAATAAAGCATATGTTAAAGCAACATAAATACAATTTAATAAAGCATAGGTTAAAACAACATAAATACAATTTAATAAAGCATAGGATAAAACAACATAAATACAATTTAATAAAGCTTAGGATAAAACAACATAAATACAATTTAATAAAGCATAGGATAAAACAACATAAATACAATTTAATAAAGCATAAGATAAAACAACATGAATACAATTTAATAAAGCATAGGATAAAACAACATAAATACAATTTAATAAAGCATAGGTTAAAACAACATAAATACAATTTAATAAAGCATAGGATAAAACAACATAAATTCAATTTAATAAAGCATAGGATAAAACAACATAAATACAATTTAATAAAGCACAGGATAAAACAAAATAAATAAAATTTAATAAAGCATAGGACAAAACAACATAAATAAAATTTAATAAAGCATAGGATAAAACAACATAAATACAATTTAATAAAGCATAGGATAAAACAACATAAATAAAATTTAATAAAGCATAGGATAAAACAACATAAATAAAATTTAATAAAGCATAGGATAAAACAACATAAATACAATTTAATAAAGCATAGGATAAAACAACATAAATAAAATTTAATAAAGCATAGGATAAAACAACATAAATACAATTTAATAAAGCATAGGATAAAACCACAGAATTACAATTTAATAAAGCATAGGATAAAACAACATAAATACAATTTAATAAAGCATAGGATAAAACAACATAAATAAAATTTAATAAAGCATAGGACAAAACAACATAAATACAATTTAATAAAGCATAGGATAAAACAACATAAATACAATTTAATGAAACATAGGATAAACAACATAAATACAATTTAATAAAGCATAGGATAAACAACATAAATACAATTTAATAAAGCATAGGCTAAAACTACATAAATACAATTTAATAAAGCTTAGGATAAAACAAATTAAATACAATATAATAAAGCATAGGATAAAACAACATAAATTCAATTTAATAAAGCATAGGATAAAACAACATAAATACAATTTAATAAAGTATAAGATAAAACAACATGAATACAATTTAATAAAGCATAGGTTAAAACAACATAAATACAATTTAATAAAGCATAGGATAAAACAACATAAATACAATTTAATAAAGCATAGGTTAAAACAACATAAATACAATTTAATAAAGCACAGGATAAAACAACATAAATACAATTTAATAAAGCATAAGACAAAAAAACATAAATACAATTTAATAAAGCATATGTTAAAGCAACATAAATACAATTTAATAAAGCATAGGTTAAAACAACATAAATACAATTTAATAAAGCATAGGATAAAACAACATAAATACAATTTAATAAAGCTTAGGATAAAACAACATAAATACAATTTAATAAAGCATAGGATAAAACAACATAAATACAATTTAATAAAGCATAGGATACAACAACATAAATACAATTTAGTAAAGCATAGGTCAAAATAACATAAATACAATTTAATAAAGCATAGGATAAAACAACATAAATAAAAATTTAATAAAGCATAGGATAAAACAACATAAATAAAAATTTAATAAAGCATAGGATAAAACAACATAAATACAATTTAATAAAGCATAGGATAAAACAACATAAATACAATTTAATAAAGCATAGGATAAAACAACATAAATACAATTTAATAAAGCATAGGATAAAACAACATAAATAAAATTTAATAAAGCATAGGTTAAAATAACATAAATACAATTTAATAAAGCATAGGACAAAACAACATAAATACAATTTAATAAAGCATAGTTTAAAACAACATAAATACAATTTAATAAAGCATAGGATAAAACCACAGAAATACAATTTAATAAAGCATAGGATAAAACAACATAAATACAATTTAATAAAGCATAGGACAAAACAACATAAATACAATTTAATAAAGCAGAGGATAAAACAACATAAATACAATTTAATGAAACATAGGATAAACAACATAAATACAATTTAATAAAGCATAGGATAAAACAACATAAATACAATTTAATAAAGCATAGGATAAAACAACATAAATAAAATTTTATAAAGCATAGGTTAAAATAACATAAATACAATTTAAGAAAGCATAGGACAAAACAACATAAAAACAATTCAATAAAGCATAGTTTAAAACAACATAAATACAATTTAATAAAGCATAGGATAAAACCACAGAATTACAATTTAATAAAGCATAGGATAAAACAACATAAATAAAATTTAATAAAGCATATGACAAAACAACATAAATACAATTTAATAAAGCATAGGATAAAACAACATAAATACAATTTAATAAAGCATAGGATAAACAACATAAATACAATTTAATAAAGCATAGGCTAAAATTACATAAATACAATTTAATAAAGCTTAGGATAAAACAAATTAAATACAATATAATAAAGCATAGGATAAAACAACATAAATTCAATTTAATAAAGCATAGGATAAAACAACATAAATACAATTTAATAAAGCATAAGATAAAACAACATGAATACAATTTAATAAAGCATAGGATACAACAACATAAATACAATTTAGTAAAGCATAGGTCAAAATAACATAAATACAATTTAATAAAGCATAGGATAAAACAACATAAATATAATTTAATAAAGCATAGGTTAAAACAACATAAATACAATTTATTAAAGCATAGGATAAAACAACATAAATACAATTTAATAAAGCATAGGATAAAACAACATAAATAAAATTTAATAAAGCATAGGATAAAACAACATAAATAAAAATTTAATAAAGCATAGGATAAAACAACATAAATACAATTTAATAAAGCATAGGATAAAACAACATAAATACAATTTAATAAAGCATACGTTAAAACAACATAAATACAATTAAATAAAGCATAGGGTAAAACAACATAAATACAATTTAATAAAGCATAGGTTAAAACAACATAAATACAATTTTATAAAGCATAGGATAAAAAAACATAAATACAATTTAATAAAGCATAGGATAAAACAACATAAATACAATTTAATAAAGCATAGGATAAAACAACATAAATACAATTTAATAAAGCATAGGTTAAAACAACATAAATACAATTTAATAAAGCATAGGATAAAACAACATAAATTCAATTTAATAAAGCATAGGATAAAACAACATAAATACAATTTAATAAAGCACAGGATAAAACAAAATAAATAAAATTTAATAAAGCATAGGACAAAACAACATAAATAAAATTTAATAAAGCATAGGATAAAACAACATAAATACAATTTAATAAAGCATAGGATAAAACAACATAAATAAAATTTAATAAAGCATAGGATAAAACAACATAAATAAAATTTAATAAAGCATAGGATAAAACAACATAAATAAAATTTAATAAAGCATAGGATAAAACAACATAAATAAAATTTAATAAAGCATAGGATAAAACAACATAAATACAATTTAATAAAGCATAGGATAAAACCACAGAATTACAATTTAATAAAGCATAGGATAAAACAACATAAATACAATTTAATAAAGCATAGGATAAAACAACATAAATAAAATTTAATAAAGCATAGGACAAAACAACATAAATACAATTTAATAAAGCATAGGATAAAACAACATAAATACAATTTAATGAAACATAGGATAAACAACATAAATACAATTTAATAAAGCATAGGATAAACAACATAAATAGAATTTAATAAAGCATAGGCTAAAACTACATAAATACAATTTAATAAAGCTTAGGATAAAACAAATTAAATACAATATAATAAAGCATATGATAAAACAACATAAATTCAATTTAATAAAGCATAGGATAAAACAACATAAATACAATTTAATAAAGTATAAGATAAAACAACATGAATACAATTTAATAAAGCATAGGTTAAAACAACATAAATACAATTTAATAAAGCATAGGATAAAACAACATAAATACAATTTAATAAAGCATAGGTTAAAACAACATAAATACAATTTAATAAAGCACAGGATAAAACAACATAAATACAATTTAATAAAGCATAAGACAAAAAAACATAAATACAATTTAATAAAGCATATGTTAAAGCAACATAAATACAATTTAATAAAGCATAGGTTAAAACAACATAAATACAATTTAATAAAGCATAGGATAAAACAACATAAATACAATTTAATAAAGCTTAGGATAAAACAACATAAATACAATTTAATAAAGCATAGGATAAAACAACATAAATACAATTTAATAAAGCATAGGATACAACAACATAAATACAATTTAGTAAAGCATAGGTCAAAATAACATAAATACAATTTAATAAAGCATAGGATAAAACAACATAAATAAAAATTTAATAAAGCATAGGATAAAACAACATAAATAAAAATTTAATAAAGCATAGGATAAAACAACATAAATACAATTTAATAAAGCATAGGATAAAACAACATAAATACAATTTAATAAAGCATAGGATAAAACAACATAAATACAATTTAATAAAGCATAGGATAAAACAACATAAATAAAATTTAATAAAGCATAGGTTAAAATAACATAAATACAATTTAATAAAGCATAGGACAAAACAACATAAATACAATTTAATAAAGCATAGTTTAAAACAACATAAATACAATTTAATAAAGCATAGGATAAAACCACAGAAATACAATTTAATAAAGCATAGGATAAAACAACATAAATACAATTTAATAAAGCATAGGACAAAACAACATAAATACAATTTAATAAAGCAGAGGATAAAACAACATAAATACAATTTAATGAAACATAGGATAAACAACATAAATACAATTTAATAAAGCATAGGATAAAACAACATAAATACAATTTAATAAAGCATAGGATAAAACAACATAAATAAAATTTTATAAAGCATAGGTTAAAATAACATAAATACAATTTAAGAAAGCATAGGACAAAACAACATAAAAACAATTCAATAAAGCATAGTTTAAAACAACATAAATACAATTTAATAAAGCATAGGATAAAACCACAGAATTACAATTTAATAAAGCATAGGATAAAACAACATAAATAAAATTTAATAAAGCATATGACAAAACAACATAAATACAATTTAATAAAGCATAGGATAAAACAACATAAATACAATTTAATAAAGCATAGGATAAACAACATAAATACAATTTAATAAAGCATAGGCTAAAATTACATAAATACAATTTAATAAAGCTTAGGATAAAACAAATTAAATACAATATAATAAAGCATAGGATAAAACAACATAAATTCAATTTAATAAAGCATAGGATAAAACAACATAAATACAATTTAATAAAGCATAAGATAAAACAACATGAATACAATTTAATAAAGCATAGGATACAACAACATAAATACAATTTAGTAAAGCATAGGTCAAAATAACATAAATACAATTTAATAAAGCATAGGATAAAACAACATAAATATAATTTAATAAAGCATAGGTTAAAACAACATAAATACAATTTATTAAAGCATAGGATAAAACAACATAAATACAATTTAATAAAGCATAGGATAAAACAACATAAATAAAATTTAATAAAGCATAGGATAAAACAACATAAATAAAAATTTAATAAAGCATAGGATAAAACAACATAAATACAATTTAATAAAGCATAGGATAAAACAACATAAATACAATTTAATAAAGCATAGGATAAAACAACATAAATACAATTTAATAAAGCATAGGATAAAACAACATAAATAAAATTTAATAAAGCATAGGTTAAAATAACATAAATACAATTTAATAAAGCATAGGACAAAACAACAGAATTACAATTTAATAAAGCATAGGATAAAACAACATAAATAAAATTTAATAAAGCATAGGACAAAACAACATAAATACAATTTAATAAAGCATAGGATAAAACAACATAAATACAATTTAATGAAACATAGGATAAACAACATAAATACAATTTAATAAAGCATAGGATAAACAACATAAATACAATTTAATAAAGCATAGGCTAAAACTACATAAATACAATTTAATAAAGCTTAGGATAAAACAAATTAAATACAATATAATAAAGCATAGGATAAAACAACATAAATTCAATTTAATAAAGCATAGGATAAAACAACATAAATACAATTTAATAAAGCATAAGATAAAACAACATGAATACAATTTAATAAAGCATAGGTTAAAACAACATAAATACAATCTAATAAAGCATAGGATAAAACAACATAAATACAATTTAATAAAGCATAGGTTAAAACAACATAAATACAATTTAATAAAGCACAGGATAAAACAACATAAATACAATTTAATAAAGCATAAGACAAAAAAACATAAATACAATTTAATAAAGCATATGTTAAAGCAACATAAATACAATTTAATAAAGCATAGGATACAACAACATAAATACAATTTAGTAAAGCATAGGTCAAAATAACATAAATACAATTTAATAAAGCATAGGATAAAAAAACATAAATAAAATTTAATAAAGCATAGGATAAAACAACATAAATAAAAATTTAATAAAGCATAGGATAAAACAACATAAATACAATTTAATAAAGCATAGGATAAAACAACATAAATACAATTTAATAAAGCATAGGATAAAACAACATAAATACAATTTAATAAAGCATAGGATAAAACAACATAAATAAAATTTAATAAAGCATAGGTTAAAATAACATAAATACAATTTAATAAAGCATAGGACAAAACAACATAAATACAATTTAATAAAGTATAGTTTAAAACAACATAAATACAATTTAATAAAGCATAGGATAAAACCACAGAAATACAATTTAATAAAGCATAGGATAAAACAACATAAATACAATTTAATAAAGCATAGGACAAAACAACATAAATACAATTTAATAAAGCAGAGGATAAAACAACATAAATACAATTTAATGAAACATAGGATAAACAACATAAATACAATTTAATAAAGCATAGGATAAAACAACATAAATACAATTTAATAAAGCATAGGATAAAACAACATAAATAAAATTTTATAAAGCATAGGTTAAAATAACATAAATACAATTTAAGAAAGCATAGGACAAAACAACATAAAAACAATTCAATAAAGCATAGTTTAAAACAACATAAATACAATTTAATAAAGCATAGGATAAAACCACAGAATTACAATTTAATAAAGCATAGGATAAAACAACATAAATAAAATTTAATAAAGCATATGACAAAACAACATAAATACAATTTAATAAAGCATAGGATAAAACAACATAAATACAATTTAATGAAACATAGGATAAACAACATAAATACAATTTAATAAAGCATAGGATAAACAACATAAATACAATTTAATAAAGCATAGGCTAAAACTACATAAATACAATTTAATAAAGCTTAGGATAAAACAAATTAAATACAATATAATAAAGCATAGGATAAAACAACATAAATTCAATTTAATAAAGCATAGGATAAAACAACATAAATACAATTTAATAAAGCATAGGATAAAACAACATAAATACAATTTAATGAAACATAGGATAAACAACATAAATACAATTTAATAAAGCATAGGATAAACAACATAAATACAATTTAATAAAGCATAGGCTAAAACTACATAAATACAATTTAATAAAGCATAAGATAAAACAACATGAATACAATTTAATAAAGCATAGGTTAAAACAACATAAATACAATTTAATAAAGCATAGGTTAAAACAACATAAATACAATTTAATAAAGCACAGGATAAAACAACATAAATACAATTTAATAAAGCATAAGACAAAAAAACATAAATACAATTTAATAAAGCATATGTTAAAGCAACATAAATACAATTTAATAAAGCATAGGTTAAAACAACATAAATACAATTTAATAAAGCATAGGATAAAACAACATAAATACAATTTAATAAAGCTTAGGATAAAACAACATAAATACAATTTAATAAAGCATAGGATAAAACAACATAAATACAATTTAATAAAGCATAGGATACAACAACATAAATACAATTTAGTAAAGCATAGGTCAAAATAACATAAATACAATTTAATAAAGCATAGGATAAAACAACATAAATAAAAATTTAATAAAGCATAGGATAAAACAACATAAATAAAAATTTAATAAAGCATAGGATAAAACAACATAAATACAATTTAATAAAGCATAGGATAAAACAACATAAATACAATTTAATAAAGCATAGGATAAAACAACATAAATACAATTTAATAAAGCATAGGATAAAACAACATAAATAAAATTTAATAAAGCATAGGTTAAAATATCATAAATACAATTTAATAAAGCATAGGACAAAACAACATAAATACAATTTAATAAAGCATAGTTTAAAACAACATAAATACAATTTAATAAAGCATAGGATAAAACCACAGAAATACAATTTAATAAAGCATAGGATAAAACAACATAAATACAATTTAATAAAGCATAGGACAAAACAACATAAATACAATTTAATAAAGCAGAGGATAAAACAACATAAATACAATTTAATGAAACATAGGATAAACAACATAAATACAATTTAATAAAGCATAGGATAAAACAACATAAATACAATTTAATAAAGCATAGGATAAAACAACATAAATAAAATTTAATAAAGCATAGGTTAAAATAACATAAATACAATTTAATAAAGCATAGGACAAAACAACATAAATACAATTTAATAAAGCATAGTTTAAAACAACATAAATACAATATAATAAAGCATAGGATAAAACCACAGAAATACAATTTAATAAAGCATAGGATAAAACAACATAAATACAATTTAATAAAGCAGAGGATAAAACAACATAAATACAATTTAATGAAACATAGGATAAACAACATAAATACAATTTAATAAAGCATAGGATACAACAACATAAATACAATTTAGTAAAGCATAGGTCAAAATAACATAAATACAATTTAATAAAGCATAGGATAAAACAACATAAATATAATTTAATAAAGCATAGGTTAAAACAACATAAATACAATTTATTAAAGCATAGGATAAAACAACATAAATACAATTTAATAAAGCATAGGATAAAACAACATAAATAAAATTTAATAAAGCATAGGATAAAACAACATAAATAAAAATTTAATAAAGCATAGGATAAAACAACATAAATACAATTTAATAAAGCATAGGATAAAACAACATAAATACAATTTAATAAAGCATAGGATAAAACAACATAAATACAATTTAATAAAGCATAGGATAAAACAACATAAATAAAATTTAATAAAGCATAGGTTAAAATAACATAAATACAATTTAATAAAGCATAGGACAAAACAACAGAATTACAATTTAATAAAGCATAGGATAAAACAACATAAATAAAATTTAATAAAGCATAGGACAAAACAACATAAATACAATTTAATAAAGCATAGGATAAAACAACATAAATACAATTTAATGAAACATAGGATAAACAACATAAATACAATTTAATAAAGCATAGGATAAACAACATAAATACAATTTAATAAAGCATAGGCTAAAACTACATAAATACAATTTAATAAAGCATAAGATAAAACAACATGAATACAATTTAATAAAGCATAGGTTAAAACAACATAAATACAATCTAATAAAGCATAGGATAAAACAACATAAATACAATTTAATAAAGCATAGGTTAAAACAACATAAATACAATTTAATAAAGCACAGGATAAAACAACATAAATACAATTTAATAAAGCATAAGACAAAAAAACATAAATACAATTTAATAAAGCATATGTTAAAGCAACATAAATACAATTTAATAAAGCATAGGATACAACAACATAAATACAATTTAGTAAAGCATAGGTCAAAATAACATAAATACAATTTAATAAAGCATAGGATAAAACAACATAAATAAAATTTAATAAAGCATAGGATAAAACAACATAAATAAAAATTTAATAAAGCATAGGATAAAACAACATAAATACAATTTAATAAAGCATAGGATAAAACAACATAAATACAATTTAATAAAGCATAGGATAAAACAACATAAATACAATTTAATAAAGCATAGGATAAAACAACATAAATAAAATTTAATAAAGCATAGGTTAAAATAACATAAATACAATTTAATAAAGCATAGGACAAAACAACATAAATACAATTTAATAAAGCATAGTTTAAAACAACATAAATACAATTTAATAAAGCATAGAATAAAACCACAGAAATACAATTTAATAAAGCATAGGATAAAACAACATAAATACAATTTAATAAAGCATAGGATAAAACAACATAAATACAATTTAATAAAGCATAAGATAAAACAACATGAATACAATTTAATAAAGCATAGGTTAAAACAACATAAATACAATTTAATAAAGCATAGGATAAAACAACATAAATACAATTTAATAAAGCATAGGTTAAAACAACATAAATACAATTTAATAAAGCACAGGATAAAACAACATAAATACAATTTAATAAAGCATAAGACAAAAAAACATAAATACAATTTAATAAAGCATATGTTAAAGCAACATAAATACAATTTAATAAAGCATAGGTTAAAACAACATAAATACAATTTAATAAAGCATAGGATAAAACAACATAAATACAATTTAATAAAGCTTAGGATAAAACAACATAAATACAATTTAATAAAGCATAGGATAAAACAACATAAATACAATTTAATAAAGCATAGGATACAACAACATAAATACAATTTAGTAAAGCATAGGTCAAAATAACATAAATACAATTTAATAAAGCATAGGATAAAACAACATAAATAAAATTTAATAAAGCATAGGTTAAAACAACATAAATACAATTTATTAAAGCATAGGATAAAACAACATAAATACAATTTAATAAAGCATAGGATAAAACAACATAAATAAAATTTAATAAAGCATAGGTTAAAATAACATAAATACAATTTAATAAAGCATAGGACAAAACAACATAAATACAATTTAATAAAGCATAGTTTAAAACAACATAAATACAATTTAATAAAGCATAGGATAAAACCACAGAAATACAATTTAATAAAGCATAGGATAAAACAACATAAATACAATTTAATAAAGCATAGGACAAAACAACCTAAATACAATTTAATAAAGCAGAGGATAAAACAACATAAATACAATTTAATGAAACATAGGGTAAACAACATAAATACAATTTAATAAAGCATAGGATAAAACAACATGAATACAATTTAATAAAGCATAGGATAAAACAACATAAATAAAATTTTATAAAGCATAGGTTAAAATAACATAAATACAATTTAAGAAAGCATAGGACAAAACAACATAAAAACAATTCAATAAAGCATAGTTTAAAACATCATAAATACAATTTAATAAAGCATAGGATAAAACCACAGAATTACAATTTAATAAAGCATAGGATAAAACAACATAAATAAAATTTAATAAAGCATATGACAAAACAACATAAATACAATTTAATAAAGCATAGGATAAAACAACATAAATACAATTTAATGAAACATAGGATAAACAACATAAATACAATTTAATAAAGCATAGGATAAACAACATAAATACAATTTAATAAAGCATAGGCTAAAACTACATAAATACAATTTAATAAAGCTTAGGATAAAACAAATTAAATACAATATAATAAAGCATAGGATAAAACAACATAAATTCAATTTAATAAAGCATAGGATAAAACAACATAAATACAATTTAATAAAGCATAAGATAAAACAACATGAATACAATTTAATAAAGCATAGGTTAAAACAACATAAATACAATTTAATAAAGCATAGGATAAAACAACATAAATACAATTTAAAAAAGCATAGGTTAAAACAACATAAATACAATTTAATAAAGCACAGGATAAAACAACATAAATACAATTTAATAAAGCATAAGACAAAAAAACATAAATACAATTTAATAAAGCATATGTTAAAGCAACATAAATACAATTTAATAAAGCATAGGTTAAAACAACATAAATACAATTTAATAAAGCATAGGATAAAACAACATAAATACAATTTAATAAAGCTTAGGATAAAACAACATAAATACAATTTAATAAAGCATAGGATAAAACAACATAAATACAATTTAATAAAGCATAGGATACAACAACATAAATACAATTTAGTAAAGCATAGGTCAAAATAACATAAATACAATTTAATAAAGCATAGGATAAAACAACATAAATATAATTTAATAAAGCATAGGTTAAAACAACATAAATAAAAATTTATTAAAGCATAGGATAAAACAACATAAATACAATTTAATAAAGCATAGGATAAAACAACATAAATAAAATTTAATAAAGCATAGGATAAAACAACATAAATAAAAATTTAATAAAGCATAGGATAAAACAACATAAATACAATTTAATAAAGCATAGGATAAAACAACATAAATACAATTTAATAAAGCATAGGATAAAACAACATAAATACAATTTAATAAAGCATAGGATAAAACAACATAAATAAAATTTAATAAAGCATAGGTTAAAATAACATAAAAACAATTTAATAAAGCATAGGACAAAACAACATAAATACAATTTAATAAAGCAGAGGATAAAACAACATAAATACAATTTAATGAAACATAGGATAAACAACATAAATACAATTTAATAAAGCATAGGATAAAACAACATAAATACAATTTAATAAAGCATAAGATAAAACAACATGAATACAATTTAATAAAGCATAGGATAAAACAACATAAATACAATTTAATAAAGCATAGGTTAAAACAACATAAATACAATTTAATAAAGCATAGGATAAAACAACATAAATTCAATTTAATAAAGCATAGGATAAAACAACATAAATACAATTTAATAAAGCACAGGATAAAACAAAATAAATAAAATTTAATAAAGCATAGGATAAAACAACATAAAATTTAATAAAGCATAGGATAAAACAACATAAATACAATTTAATAAAGCATAGGATAAAACAACATAAATAAAATTTAATAAAGCATAGGATAAAACAACATAAATAAAATTTAATAAAGCATAGGATAAAACAACATAAATACAATTTAATAAAGCATAGGATAAAACAACATAAATAAAATTTAATAAAGCATAGGATAAAACAACATAAATACAATTTAATAAAGCATAGGATAAAACCACAGAATTACAATTTATTAAAGCATAGGATAAAACAACATAAATAAAATTTAATAAAGCATAGGACAAAACAACATAAATACAATTTAATAAAGCATAGGATAAAACAACATAAATACAATTTAATGAAACATAGGATAAACAACATGAATACAATTTAATAAAGCAAAGGATAAACAACATAAATACAATTTAATAAAGCATAGGCTAAAACTACATAAATACAATTTAATAAAGCTTAGGATAAAACAAATTAAATACAATATAATAAAGCATAGGATAAAACAACATAAATTCAATTTAATAAAGCATAGGATAAAACAACATAAATACAATTTAATAAAGCATAAGATAAAACAACATGAATACAATTTAATAAAGCATAGGTTAAAACAACATAAATACAATTTAATAAAGCATAGGATAAAACAACATAAATACAATTTAATAAAGCATAGGTTAAAACAACATAAATACAATTTAATAAAGCACAGGATAAAACAACATAAATACAATTTAATAAAGCATAAGACAAAAAACATAAATACAATTTAATAAAGCATATGTTAAAGCAACATAAATACAATTTAATAAAGCATAGGTTAAAACAACATAAATACAATTTAATAAAGCATAGGATAAAACAACATAAATACAATTTAATAAAGCTTAGGATAAAACAACATAAATACAATTTAATAAAGCATAGGATAAAACAACATAAATACAATTTAATAAAGCATAGGATACAACAACATAAATACAATTTAGTAAAGCATAGGTCAAAATAACATAAATACAATTTAATAAAGCATAGGATAAAACAACATAAATACAATTTAATAAAGCATAGGTTAAAACAACATAAATACAATTTATTAAAGCATAGGATAAAACCACAGAAATACAATTTAATAAAGCATAGGACAAAACAACATAAATACAATTTAATAAAGCAGAGGATAAAACAACATAAATACAATTTAATGAAACATAGGATAAACAACATAAATACAATTTAATAAAGCATAGGATAAAACAACATAAATAAAATTTATTAAAGCATAGGATAACACAACATAAATACAATTTAATAAAGCATAGGATAAAACAACATAAATACAATTTAATAAAGCATAGGATAAAACAACATAAATACAATTTAATAAAGCATAGGATAAAACAACATAAATAAAATTTTATAAAGCATAGGTTAAAATAACATAAATACAATTTAAGAAAGCATAGGACAAAACAACATAAAAACAATTCAATAAAGCATAGTTTAAAACAACATAAATACAATTTAATAAAGCATAGGATAAAACAACATAAATACAATTTAATAAAGCATAGGATAAAACAACATAAATACAATTTAATAAAGCATAGGTTAAAATAACATAAATACAATTTAATAAAGCATAGGACAAAACAACATAAATACAATTTAATAAAGCATAGTTTAAAACAACATAAATACAATTTAATAAAGCATAGGATAAAACCACAGAAATACAATTTAATAAAGCATAGGATAAAACAACATAAATACAATTTAATAAAGCATAGGACAATACAACATAAATACAATTTAATAAAGCAGAGGATAAAACAACATAAATACAATTTAATGAAACATAGGATAAACAACATAAATACAATTTAATAAAGCATAGGATAAAACAACATAAATAAAATTTAATAAAGCATAGGCTAAAACTACATAAATACAATTTAATAAAGCTTAGGATAAAACAAATTAAATACAATATAATAAAGCATAGGATAAAACAACATAAATTCAATTTAATAAAGCATAGGATAAAACAACATAAATACAATTTAATAAAGCATAAGATAAAACAACATGAATACAATTTAATAAAGCATAGGTTAAAACAACATAAATACAATTTAATAAAGCATAGGATAAAACAACATAAATACAATTTAAAAAAGCATAGGTTAAAACAACATAAATACAATTTAATAAAGCACAGGATAAAACAACATAAATACAATTTAATAAAGCATAAGACAAAAAAACATAAATACAATTTAATAAAGCATATGTTAAAGCAACATAAATACAATTTAATAAAGCATAGGTTAAAACAACATAAATACAATTTAATAAAGCATAGGATAAAACAACATAAATACAATTTAATAAAGCTTAGGATAAAACAACATAAATACAATTTAATAAAGCATAGGATAAAACAACATAAATACAATTTAATAAAGCATAGGATACAACAACATAAATACAATTTAGTAAAGCATAGGTCAAAATAACATAAATACAATTTAATAAAGCATAGGATAAAACAACATAAATATAATTTAATAAAGCATAGGTTAAAACAACATAAATAAAAATTTATTAAAGCATAGGATAAAACAACATAAATACAATTTAATAAAGCATAGGATAAAACAACATAAATAAAATTTAATAAAGCATAGGATAAAACAACATAAATAAAAATTTAATAAAGCATAGGATAAAACAACATAAATACAATTTAATAAAGCATAGGATAAAACAACATAAATACAATTTAATAAAGCATAGGATAAAACAACATAAATACAATTTAATAAAGCATAGGATAAAACAACATAAATAAAATTTAATAAAGCATAGGTTAAAATAACATAAATACAATTTAATAAAGCATAGGACAAAACAACATAAATACAATTTAATAAAGTATAGTTTAAAACAACATAAATACAATTTAATAAAGCATAGGACAAAACAACATAAATACAATTTAATAAAGCAGAGGATAAAACAACATAAATACAATTTAATGAAACATAGGATAAACAACATAAATACAATTTAATAAAGCATAGGATAAAACAACATAAATACAATTTAATAAAGCATAAGATAAAACAACATGAATACAATTTAATAAAGCATAGGATAAAACAACATAAATACAATTTAATAAAGCATAGGTTAAAACAACATAAATACAATTTAATAAAGCATAGGATAAAACAACATAAATTCAATTTAATAAAGCATAGGATAAAACAACATAAATACAATTTAATAAAGCACAGGATAAAACAAAATAAATAAAATTTAATAAAGCATAGGATAAAACAACATAAAATTTAATAAAGCATAGGATAAAACAACATAAATACAATTTAATAAAGCATAGGATAAAACAACATAAATAAAATTTAATAAAGCATAGGATAAAACAACATAAATAAAATTTAATAAAGCATAGGATAAAACAACATAAATACAATTTAATAAAGCATAGGATAAAACAACATAAATAAAATTTAATAAAGCATAGGATAAAACAACATAAATACAATTTAATAAAGCATAGGATAAAACCACAGAATTACAATTTAATAAAGCATAGGATAAAACAACATAAATAAAATTTAATAAAGCATAGGACAAAACAACATAAATACAATTTAATAAAGCATAGGATAAAACAACATAAATACAATTTAATGAAACATAGGATAAACAACATAAATACAATTTAATAAAGCATAGGATAAACAACATAAATACAATTTAATAAAGCATAGGCTAGAACTACATAAATACAATTTAATAAAGCTTAGGATAAAACAAATTAAATACAATATAATAAAGCATAGGATAAAACAACATAAATTCAATTTAATAAAGCATAGGATAAAACAACATAAATACAATTTAATAAAGCATAAGATAAAACAACATGAATACAATTTAATAAAGCATAGGTTAAAACAACATAAATACAATTTAATAAAGCATAGGATAAAACAACATAAATACAATTTAATAAAGCATAGGTTAAAACAACATAAATACAATTTAATAAAGCACAGGATAAAACAACATAAATACAATTTAATAAAGCATAAGACAAAAAAACATAAATACAATTTAATAAAGCATATGTTAAAGCAACATAAATACAATTTAATAAAGCATAGGTTAAAACAACATAAATACAATTTAATAAAGCATAGGATAAAACAACATAAATACAATTTAATAAAGCTTAGGATAAAACAACATAAATACAATTTAATAAAGCATAGGATAAAACAACATAAATACAATTTAATAAAGCATAGGATACAACAACATAAATACAATTTAGTAAAGCATAGGTCAAAATAACATAAATACAATTTAATAATGCATAGGATAAAACAACATAAATACAATTTAATAAAGCATAGGTTAAAACAACATAAATACAATTTATTAAAGCATAGGATAAAACAACATAAATACAATTTAATAAAGCATAGGATAAAACAACATAAATAAAATTTAATAAAGCATAGGATAAAACAACATAAATAAAAATTTAATAAAGCATAGGATAAAACAACATAAATACAATTTAATAAAGCATAGGATAAAACAACATAAATACAATTTAATAAAGCATAGGATAAAACAACATAAATACAATTTAATAAAGCATAGGATAAAACAAGATAAATAAAATTTAATAAAGCATAGGTTAAAATAACATAAATACAATTTAATAAAGCATAGGACAAAACAACATAAATACAATTTAATAAAGCATAGTTTAAAACAACATAAATACAATTTAATAAAGCATAGGATAAAACCACAGAATTACAATTTAATAAAGCATAGGATAAAACAACATAAATAAAATTTAATAACGCATATGACAAAACAGCATAAATACAATTTAATAAAGCATAGGATAAAACAACATAAATACATTTTAATGAAACATAGGATAAACAACATAAATACAATTTAATAAAGCATAGGATAAACAACATAAATACAATTTAATAAAGCATAGGCTAAAACTACATAAATACAATTTAATAAAGCTTAGGATAAAACAAATTAAATACAATATAATAAAGCATAGGATAAAACAACATAAATTCAATTTAATAAAGCATAGGATAAAACAACATAAATACAATTTAATAAAGCATAAGATAAAACAACATGAATACAATTTAATAAAGCATAGGTTAAAACAACATAAATACAATTTAATAAAGCATAGGATAAAACAACATAAATACAATTTAAAAAAGCATAGGTTAAAACAACATAAATACAATTTAATAAAGCACAGGATAAAACAACATAAATACAATTTAATAAAGCATAAGACAAAAAAACATAAATACAATTTAATAAAGCATATGTTAAAGCAACATAAATACAATTTAATAAAGCATAGGTTAAAACAACATAAATACAATTTAATAAAGCATAGGATAAAACAACATAAATACAATTTAATAAAGCTTAGGATAAAACAACATAAATACAATTTAATAAAGCATAGGATAAAACAACATAAATACAATTTAATAAAGCATAGGATACAACAACATAAATACAATTTAGTAAAGCATAGGTCAAAATAACATAAATACAATTTAATAAAGCATAGGATAAAACAACATAAATATAATTTAATAAAGCATAGGTTAAAACAACATAAATACAATTTATTAAAGCATAGTATAAAACAACATAAATACAATTTAATAAAGCATAGGATAAAACAACATAAATACAATTTAATAAAGCATAGGATAGAACAACATAAATAAAATTTAATAAAGCATAGGTTAAAATAACATAAATACAATTTAATAAAGCATAGGACAAAACAACATAAATACAATTTAATAAAGCATAGTTTAAAACAACATAAATACAATTTAATAAAGCATAGGACAAAACAACATAAATACAATTTAATAAAGCAGAAGATAAAACAACATAAATACAATTTAATGAAACATAGGATAAACAACATAAATACAATTTAATAAAGCATAGGATAAAACAACATAAATACAATTTAATAAATCATAAGATAAAACAACATGAATACAATTTAATAAAGCATAGGATAAAACAACATAAATACAATTTAATAAAGCATAGGTTAAAACAACATAAATGCAATTTAATAAAGCATAGGATAAAACAACATAAATTCAATTTAATAAAGCATAGGATAAAACAACATAAATACAATTTAATAAAGCACAGGATAAAACAAAATAAATAAAATTTAATAAAGCATAGGATAAAACAACATAAATAAAATTTAATAAAGCATAGGATAAAACAACATAAATACAATTTAATAAAGCATAGGATAAAACAACATAAATAAAATTTAATAAAGCATAGGATAAAACAACATAAATAAAATTTAATAAAGCATAGGATAAAACAACATAAATACAATTTAATAAAGCATAGGATAAAACAACATAAATACAATTTAATAAAGCATAGGATAAAACAACATAAATACAATTTAATAAAGCATAGGATAAAACCACAGAATTACAATTTAATAAAGCATAGGATAAAACATCATAAATAAAATTTAATAAAGCATAGGACAAAACAACATAAATACAATTTAATAAAGCATAGGATAAAACAACATAAATACAATTTAATGAAACATAGGATAAACAACATGAATACAATTTAATAAAGCATAGGATAAACAACATAAATACAATTTAATAAAGCATAGGCTAAAACTACATAAATACAATTTAATAAAGCTTAGGATAAAACAAATTAAATACAATATAATAAAGCATAGGATAAAACAACATAAATTCAATTTAATAAAGCATAGAATAAAACAACATAAATACAATTTAATAAAGCATAAGATAAAACAACATGAATACAATTTAATAAAGCATAGGTTAAAACAACATAAATACAATTTAATAAAGCATAGGACAAAACAACATAAATACAATTTAATAAAGCATAGGATAAAACAACATAAATACAATTTAATGAAACATAGGATAAACAACATGAATACAATTTAATAAAGCATAGGATAAACAACATAAATACAATTTAATAAAGCATAGGCTAAAACTACATAAATACAATTTAATAAAGCTTAGGATAAAACAAATTAAATACAATATAATAAAGCATAGGATAAAACAACATAAATTCAATTTAATAAAGCATAGAATAAAACAACATAAATACAATTTAATAAAGCATAAGATAAAACAACATGAATACAATTTAATAAAGCATAGGTTAAAACAACATAAATACAATTTAATAAAGCATAGGATAAAACAACATAAATACAATTTAATAAAGCATAGGATAAAACAACATAAATACAATTTAATAAAGCATAGGATACAACAACATAAATACAATTTAGTAAAGCATAGGTCAAAATAACATAAATACAATTTAATAAAGCATAGGATAAAACAACATAAATACAATTTAATAAAGCATAGGTTAAAACAACATAAATACAATTTATTAAAGCATAGGATAAAACCACAGAAATACAATTTAATAAAGCATAGGACAAAACAACATAAATACAATTTAATAAAGCAGAGGATAAAACAACATAAATACAATTTAATGAAACATAGGATAAACAACATAAATACAATTTAATAAAGCATAGGATAAAACAACATAAATAAAATTTATTAAAGCATAGGATAACACAACATAAATACAATTTAATAAAGCATAGGATAAAACAACATAAATACAATTTAATAAAGCATAGGATAAAACAACATAAATACAATTTAATAAAGCATAGGATAAAACAACATAAATAAAATTTTATAAAGCATAGGTTAAAATAACATAAATACAATTTAAGAAAGCATAGGACAAAACAACATAAAAACAATTCAATAAAGCATAGTTTAAAACAACATAAATACAATTTAATAAAGCATAGGTTAAAACAACATAAATACAATTTAATAAAGCATAGGATAAAACAACATAAATACAATTTAAAAAAGCATAGGTTAAAACAACATAAATACAATTTAATAAAGCACAGGATAAAACAACATAAATACAATTTAATAAAGCATAAGACAAAAAAACATAAATACAATTTAATAAAGCATATGTTAAAGCAACATAAATACAATTTAATAAAGCATAGGTTAAAACAACATAAATAAAAATTTATTAAAGCATAGGATAAAACAACATAAATACAATTTAATAAAGCATAGGATAAAACAACATAAATAAAATTTAATAAAGCATAGGATAAAACAACATAAATAAAAATTTAATAAAGCATAGGATAAAACAACATAAATACAATTTAATAAAGCATAGGATAAAACAACATAAATACAATTTAATAAAGCATAGGATAAAACAACATAAATACAATTTAATAAAGCATAGGATAAAACAACATAAATAAAATTTAATAAAGCATAGGTTAAAATAACATAAATACAATTTAATAAAGCATAGGACAAAACAATATAAATACAATTTAATAAAGTATAGTTTAAAACAACATAAATACAATTTAATAAAGCATAGGACAAAACAACATAAATACAATTTAATAAAGCATAGGATAAAACAACATAAATACAATTTAATAAAGCATAGGTTAAAACAACATAAATACAATTTAATAAAGCACAGGATAAAACAACATAAATACAATTTAATAAAGCATAAGACAAAAAAACATAAATACAATTTAATAAAGCATATGTTAAAGCAACATAAATACAATTTAATAAAGCATAGGTTAAAACAACATAAATACAATTTAATAAAGCATAGGATAAAACAACATAAATACAATTTAATAAAGCTTAGGATAAAACAACATAAATACAATTTAATAAAGCATAGGATAAAACAACATAAATACAATTTAATAAAGCATAGGATACAACAACATAAATACAATTTAGTAAAGCATAGGTCAAAATAACATAAATACAATTTAATAAAGCATAGGATAAAACAACATAAATACAATTTAATAAAGCATAGGTTAAAACAACATAAATACAATTTATTAAAGCATAGGATAAAACAACATAAATACAATTTAATAAAGCATAGGATAAAACAACATAAATAAAATTTAATAAAGCATAGGATAAAACAACATAAATAAAAATTTAATAAAGCATAGGATAAAACAACATAAATACAATTTAATAAAGCATAGGATAAAACAACATAAATACAATTTAATAAAGCATAGGATAAAACAACATAAATACAATTTAATAAAGCATAGGATAAAACAAGATAAATAAAATTTAATAAAGCATAGGTTAAAATAACATAAATACAATTTAATAAAGCATAGGACAAAACAACATAAATACAATTTAATAAAGCATAGTTTAAAACAACATAAATACAATTTAATAAAGCATAGGATAAAACCACAGAAATACAATTTAATAAAGCATAGGATAAAACAACATAAATACAATTTAATAAAGCATAGGACAAAACAACATAAATACAATTTAATAAAGCAGAGGATAAAACAACATAAATACAATTTAATGAAACATAGGATAAACAACATAAATACAATTTAATAAAGCATAGGATAAAACAACATAAATACAATTTAATAAAGCATAGGATAAAACAACATAAATAAAATTTTATAAAGCATAGGTTAAAATAACATAAATACAATTTAAGAAAGCATAGGACAAAACAACATAAAAACAATTCAATAAAGCATAGTTTAAAACAACATAAATACAATTTAATAAAGCATAGGATAAAACCACAGAATTACAATTTAATAAAGCATAGGATAAAACAACATAAATAAAATTTAATAACGCATATGACAAAACAGCATAAATACAATTTAATAAAGCATAGGATAAAACAACATAAATACAATTTAATGAAACATAGGATAAACAACATAAATACAATTTAATAAAGCATAGGATAAACAACATAAATACAATTTAATAAAGCATAGGCTAAAACTACATAAATACAATTTAATAAAGCTTAGGATAAAACAAATTAAATACAATATAATAAAGCATAGGATAAAACAACATAAATTCAATTTAATAAAGCATAGGATAAAACAACATAAATACAATTTAATAAAGCATAAGATAAAACAACATGAATACAATTTAATAAAGCATAGGTTAAAACAACATAAATACAATTTAATAAAGCATAGGATAAAACAACATAAATACAATTTAAAAAAGCATAGGTTAAAACAACATAAATACAATTTAATAAAGCACAGGATAAAACAACATAAATACAATTTAATAAAGCATAAGACAAAAAAACATAAATACAATTTAATAAAGCATATGTTAAAGCAACATAAATACAATTTAATAAAGCATAGGTTAAAACAACATAAATACAATTTAATAAAGCATAGGATAAAACAACATAAATACAATTTAATAAAGCTTAGGATAAAACAACATAAATACAATTTAATAAAGCATAGGATAAAACAACATAAATACAATTTAATAAAGCATAGGATACAACAACATAAATACAATTTAGTAAAGCATAGGTCAAAATAACATAAATACAATTTAATAAAGCATAGGATAAAACAACATAAATATAATTTAATAAAGCATAGGTTAAAACAACATAAATACAATTTATTAAAGCATAGTATAAAACAACATAAATACAATTTAATAAAGCATAGGATAAAACAACATAAATAAAATTTAATAAAGCATAGGATAAAACAACATAAATAAAAATTTAATAAAGCATAGGATAAAACAACATAAATACAATTTAATAAAGCATAGGATAAAACAACATAAATACAATTTAATAAAGCATAGGATAAAACAACATAAATACAATTTAATAAAGCATAGGATAGAACAACATAAATAAAATTTAATAAAGCATAGGTTAAAATAACATAAATACAATTTAATAAAGCATAGGACAAAACAACATAAATACAATTTAATAAAGCATAGTTTAAAACAACATAAATACAATTTAATAAAGCATAGGACAAAACAACATAAATACAATTTAATAAAGCAGAAGATAAAACAACATAAATACAATTTAATGAAACATAGGATAAACAACATAAATACAATTTAATAAAGCATAGGATAAAACAACATAAATACAATTTAATAAAGCATAAGATAAAACAACATGAATACAATTTAATAAAGCATAGGATAAAACAACATAAATACAATTTAATAAAGCATAGGTTAAAACAACATAAATGCAATTTAATAAAGCATAGGATAAAACAACATAAATTCAATTTAATAAAGCATAGGATAAAACAACATAAATACAATTTAATAAAGCACAGGATAAAACAAAATAAATAAAATTTAATAAAGCATAGGATAAAACAACATAAATAAAATTTAATAAAGCATAGGATAAAACAACATAAATACAATTTAATAAAGCATAGGTTAAAACAACATAAATACAATTTATTAAAGCATAGGATAAAACAACATAAATACAATTTAATAAAGCATAGGATAAAACAACATAAATAAAATTTAATAAAGCATAGGATAAAACAACATAAATAAAAATTTAATAAAGCATAGGATAAAACAACATAAATACAATTTAATAAAGCATAGGATAAAACAACATAAATACAATTTAATAAAGCATAGGATAAAACAACATAAATACAATTTAATAAAGCATAGGATAAAACAAGATAAATAAAATTTAATAAAGCATAGGTTAAAATAACATAAATACAATTTAATAAAGCATAGGACAAAACAACATAAATACAATTTAATAAAGCATAGTTTAAAACAACATAAATACAATTTAATAAAGCATAGGATAAAACCACAGAAATACAATTTAATAAAGCATAGGATAAAACAACATAAATACAATTTAATAAAGCATAGGACAAAACAACATAAATACAATTTAATAAAGCAGAGGATAAAACAACATAAATACAATTTAATGAAACATAGGATAAACAACATAAATACAATTTAATAAAGCATAGGATAAAACAACATAAATACAATTTAATAAAGCATAGGATAAAACAACATAAATAAAATTTTATAAAGCATAGGTTAAAATAACATAAATACAATTTAAGAAAGCATAGGACAAAACAACATAAAAACAATTCAATAAAGCATAGTTTAAAACAACATAAATACAATTTAATAAAGCATAGGATAAAACCACAGAATTACAATTTAATAAAGCATAGGATAAAACAACATAAATAAAATTTAATAACGCATATGACAAAACAGCATAAATACAATTTAATAAAGCATAGGATAAAACAACATAAATACAATTTAATGAAACATAGGATAAACAACATAAATACAATTTAATAAAGCATAGGATAAACAACATAAATACAATTTAATAAAGCATAGGCTAAAACTACATAAATACAATTTAATAAAGCTTAGGATAAAACAAATTAAATACAATATAATAAAGCATAGGATAAAACAACATAAATTCAATTTAATAAAGCATAGGATAAAACAACATAAATACAATTTAATAAAGCATAAGATAAAACAACATGAATACAATTTAATAAAGCATAGGTTAAAACAACATAAATACAATTTAATAAAGCATAGGATAAAACAACATAAATACAATTTAAAAAAGCATAGGTTAAAACAACATAAATACAATTTAATAGAGCACAGGATAAAACAACATAAATACAATTTAATAAAGCATAAGACAAAAAAACATAAATACAATTTAATAAAGCATATGTTAAAGCAACATAAATACAATTTAATAAAGCATAGGTTAAAACAACATAAATACAATTTAATAAAGCATAGGATAAAACAACATAAATACAATTTAATAAAGCTTAGGATAAAACAACATAAATACAATTTAATAAAGCATAGGATAAAACAACATAAATACAATTTAATAAAGCATAGGATACAACAACATAAATACAATTTAGTAAAGCATAGGTCAAAATAACATAAATACAATTTAATAAAGCATAGGATAAAACAACATAAATATAATTTAATAAAGCATAGGTTAAAACAACATAAATACAATTTATTAAAGCATAGTATAAAACAACATAAATACAATTTAATAAAGCATAGGATAAAACAACATAAATAAAATTTAATAAAGCATAGGATAAAACAACATAAATAAAAATTTAATAAAGCATAGGATAAAACAACATAAATACAATTTAATAAAGCATAGGATAAAACAACATAAATACAATTTAATAAAGCATAGGATAAAACAACATAAATACAATTTAATAAAGCATAGGATAGAACAACATAAATAAAATTTAATAAAGCATAGGTTAAAATAACATAAATACAATTTAATAAAGCATAGGACAAAACAACATAAATACAATTTAATAAAGCATAGTTTAAAACAACATAAATACAATTTAATAAAGCATAGGACAAAACAACATAAATACAATTTAATAAAGCAGAAGATAAAACAACATAAATACAATTTAATAAAACATAGGATAAACAACATAAATACAATTTAATAAAGCATAGGATAAAACAACATAAATACAATTTAATAAAGCATAAGATAAAACAACATGAATACAATTTAATAAAGCATAGGATAAAACAACATAAATACAATTTAATAAAGCATAGGTTAAAACAACATAAATGCAATTTAATAAAGCATAGGATAAAACAACATAAATTCAATTTAATAAAGCATAGGATAAAACAACATAAATACAATTTAATAAAGCACAGGATAAAACAAAATAAATAAAATTTAATAAAGCATAGGATAAAACAACATAAATAAAATTTAATAAAGCATAGGATAAAACAACATAAATACAATTTAATAAAGCATAGGATAAAACAACATAAATAAAATTTAATAAAGCATAGGATAAAACAACATAAATAAAATTTAATAAAGCATAGGATAAAACAACATAAATACAATTTAATAAAGCATAGGATAAAACAACATAAATAAAATTTAATAAAGCATAGGATAAAACAACATAAATACAATTTAATAAAGCATAGGATAAAACCACAGAATTACAATTTAATAAAGCATAGGATAAAACATCATAAATAAAATTTAATAAAGCATAGGACAAAACAACATAAATACAATTTAATAAAGCATAGGATAAAACAACATAAATACAATTTAATGAAACATAGGATAAACAACATGAATACAATTTAATAAAGCATAGGATAAACAACATAAATACAATTTAATAAAGCATAGGCTAAAACTACATAAATACAATTTAATAAAGCTTAGGATAAAACAAATTAAATACAATATAATAAAGCATAGGATAAAACAACATAAATTCAATTTAATAAAGCATAGAATAAAACAACATAAATACAATTTAATAAAGCATAAGATAAAACAACATGAATACAATTTAATAAAGCATAGGTTAAAACAACATAAATACAATTTAATAAAGCATAGGATAAAACAACATAAATACAATTTAATAAAGCATAGGATAAAACAACATAAATACAATTTAATAAAGCATAGGATACAACAACATAAATACAATTTAGTAAAGCATAGGTCAAAATAACATAAATACAATTTAATAAAGCATAGGATAAAACAACATAAATACAATTTAATAAAGCATAGGTTAAAACAACATAAATACAATTTA
This sequence comes from Phyllobates terribilis, assembly GCF_046119375.1. Lineage (NCBI taxonomy): Eukaryota > Metazoa > Chordata > Amphibia > Anura > Dendrobatidae > Phyllobates > Phyllobates terribilis. Next base: position 4,968,559 of record NW_027362778.1, read on the forward strand.
TTAAAGCATAGGATAAAACCACAGAAATACAATTTAATAAAGCATAGGACAAAACAACATAAATACAATTTAATAAAGCAGAGGATAAAACAACATAAATACAATTTAATGAAACATAGGATAAACAACATAAATACAATTTAATAAAGCATAGGATAAAACAACATAAATAAAATTTATTAAAGCATAGGATAACACAACATAAATACAATTTAATAAAGCATAGGATAAAACAACATAAATACAATTTAATAAAGCATAGGATAAAACAACATAAATACAATTTAATAAAGCATAGGATAAAACAACATAAATAAAATTTTATAAAGCATAGGTTAAAATAACATAAATACAATTTAAGAAAGCATAGGACAAAACAACATAAAAACAATTCAATAAAGCATAGTTTAAAACAACATAAATACAATTTAATAAAGCATAGGATAAAACAACATAAATACAATTTAATAAAGCATAGGATAAAACAACATAAATACAATTTAATAAAGCATAGGTTAAAATAACATAAATACAATTTAATAAAGCATAGGACAAAACAACATAAATACAATTTAATAAAGCATAGTTTAAAACAACATAAATACAATTTAATAAAGCATAGGATAAAACCACAGAAATACAATTTAATAAAGCATAGGATAAAACAACATAAATACAATTTAATAAAGCATAGGACAAAACAACATAAATACAATTTAATAAAGCAGAGGATAAAACAACATAAATACAATTTAATGAAACATAGGATAAACAACATAAATACAATTTAATAAAGCATAGGATAAAACAACATAAATAAAATTTAATAAAGCATAGGATAACACAACATAAATACAATTTAATAAAGCATAGGATAAAACAACATAAATACAATTTAATAAAGCATAGGATAAAACAACATAAATACAATTTAATAAAGCATAGGATAAAACAACATAAATAAAATTTTATAAAGCATAGGTTAAAATAACATAAATACAATTTAAGAAAGCATAGGACAAAACAACATAAAAACAATTCAATAAAGCATAGTTTAAAACAACATAAATACAATTTAATAAAGCATAGGATAAAACCACAGAATTACAATTTAATAAAGCATAGGATAAAACAACATAAATACAATTTAATAAAGCATAGGATAAAACAACATAAATAAAATTTAATAAAGCATAGGTTAAAATAACATAAATACAATTTAATAAAGCATAGGACAAAACAACATAAATACAATTTAATAAAGCATAAGATAAAACAACATGAATACAATTTAATAAAGCATAGGATAAAACAACATAAATACAATTTAATAAAGCATAGGTTAAAACAACATAAATGCAATTTAATAAAGCATAGGATAAAACAACATAAATTCAATTTAATAAAGCATAGGATAAAACAACATAAATACAATTTAATAAAGCATAGGATACAACAACATAAATACAATTTAGTAAAGCATAGGTCAAAATAACATAAATACAATTTAATAAAGCATAGGATAAAACAACATAAATATAATTTAATAAAGCATAGGTTAAAACAACATAAATACAATTTATTAAAGCATAGGATAAAACAACATAAATACAATTTAATAAAGCATAGGATAAAACAACATAAATGAAATTTAATAAAGCATAGGATAAAACAACATAAATAAAAATTTAATAAAGCATAGGATAAAACAACATAAATACAATTTAATAAAGCATAGGATAAAACAACATAAATACAATTTAATAAAGCATAGGATAAAACAACATAAATACAATTTAATAAAGCATAGGATAAAACAACATAAATAAAATTTAATAAAGCATAGGTTAAAATAACATAAATACAATTTAATAAAGCATAGGACAAAACAACATAAATACAATTTAATAAAGCATAGTTTAAAACAACATAAATACAATTTAATAAAGCATAGGACAAAACAACATAAATACAATTTAATAAAGCAGAGGATAAAACAACATAAATACAATTTAATGAAACATAGGATAAACAACATAAATACAATTTAATAAAGCATAGGATAAAACAACATAAATACAATTTAATAAAGCATAAGATAAAACAACATGAATACAATTTAATAAAGCATAGGTTAAAACAACATAAATACAATTTAATAAAGCATAGGTTAAAACAACATAAATACAATTTAATAAAGCATAGGATAAAACAACATAAATTCAATTTAATAAAGCATAGGATAAAACAACATAAATACAATTTAATAAAGCACAGGATAAAACAAAATAAATAAAATTTAATAAAGCATAGGATAAAACAACATAAATAAAATTTAATAAAGCATAGGATAAAACAACATAAATACAATTTAATAAAGCATAGGATAAAACAACATAAATAAAATTTAATAAAGCATAGGATAAAACAACATAAATAAAATTTAATAAAGCATAGGATAAAACAACATAAATACAATTTAATAAAGCATAGGATAAAACAACATAAATAAAATTTAATAAAGCATAGGATAAAACAACATAAATAAAATTTAATAAAGCATAGGATAAAACAACATAAATACAATTTAATAAAGCATAGGATAAAACAACATAAATAAAATTTAATAAAGCATAGGATAAAACAACATAAATAAAATTTAATAAAGCATAGGACAAAACAACATAAATACAATTTAATAAAGCATAGGATAAAACAACATAAATTCAATTTAATAAAGCATAGGATAAAACAACATAAATACAATTTAATAAAGCACAGGATAAAACAAAATAAATAAAATTTAATAAAGCATAGGATAAAACAACATAAATAAAATTTAATAAAGCATAGGATAAAACAACATAAATACAATTTAATAAAGCATAGGATAAAACAACATAAATAAAATTTAATAAAGCATAGGATAAAACAACATAAATAAAATTTAATAAAGCATAGGATAAAACAACATAAATACAATTTAATAAAGCATAGGATAAAACCACAGAATTACAATTTAATAAAGCATAGGATAAAACAACATAAATAAAATTTAATAAAGCATAGGACAAAACAACATAAATACAATTTAATAAAGCATAGGATAAAACAACATAAATACAATTTAATGAAACATAGGATAAACAACATAAATACAATTTAATAAAGCATAGGATAAACAACATAAATACAATTTAATAAAGCATAGGCTAAAACTACATAAATACAATTTAATAAAGCTTAGGATAAAACAAATTAAATACAATATAATAAAGCATAGGATAAAACAACATAAATTCAATTTAATAAAGCATAGGATAAAACAACATAAATACAATTTAATAAAGCATAAGATAAAACAACATGAATACAATTTAATAAAGCATAGGTTAAAACAACATAAATACAATTTAATAAAGCATAGGATAAAACAACATAAATACAATTTAATAAAGCATAGGTTAAAACAACATAAATACAATTTAATAAAGCACAGGATAAAACAACATAAATACAATTTAATAAAGCATAAGACAAAAAAACATAAATACAATTTAATAAAGCATATGTTAAAGCAACATAAATACAATTTAATAAAGCATAGGTTAAAACAACATAAATACAATTTAATAAAGCATAGGATAAAACAACATAAATACAATTTAATAAAGCTTAGGATAAAACAACATAAATACAATTTAATAAAGCATAGGATAAAACAACATAAATACAATTTAATAAAGCATAGGATACAACAACATAAATACAATTTAGTAAAGCATAGGTCAAAATAACATAAATACAATTTAATAAAGCATAGGATAAAACAACATAAATACAATTTAATAAAGCATAGGTTAAAACAACATAAATACAATTTATTAAAGCATAGGATAAAACAACATAAATGCAATTTAATAAAGCATAGGATAAACCAACATAAATAAAATTTAATAAAGCATAGGATAAAACAACATAAATAAAAATTTAATAAAGCATAGGATAAAACAACATAAATACAATTTAATAAAGCATAGGATAAAACAACATAAATACAATTTAATAAAGCATAGGATAAAACAACATAAATACAATTTAATAAAGCATAGGATAAAACAAGATAAATAAAATTTAATAAAGCATAGGTTAAAATAACATAAATACAATTTAATAAAGCATAGGACAAAACAACATAAATACAATTTAATAAAGCATAGTTTAAAACAACATAAATACAATTTAATAAAGCATAGGATAAAACCACAGAAATACAATTTAATAAAGCATAGGATAAAACAACATAAATACAATTTAATAAAGCATAGGACAAAACAACATAAATACAATTTAATAAAGCAGAGGATAAAACAACATAAATACAATTTAATGAAACATAGGATAAACAACATAAATACAATTTAATAAAGCATAGGATAAAACAACATAAATACAATTTAATGAAGCATAGGATAAAACAACATAAATAAAATTTTATAAAGCATAGGTTAAAATAACATAAATACAATTTAAGAAAGCATAGGACAAAACAACATAAAAACAATTCAATAAAGCATAGTTTAAAACAACATAAATACAATTTAATAAAGCATAGGATAAAACCACAGAATTACAATTTAATAAAGCATAGGATAAAACAACATAAATAAAATTTAATAAAGCATATGACGAAACAACATAAATACAATTTAATAAAGCATAGGATAAAACAACATAAATACAATTTAATGAAACATAGGATAAACAACATAAATACAATTTAATAAAGCATAGGATAAACAACATAAATACAATTTAATAAAGCATAGGCTAAAACTACATAAATACAATTTAATAAAGCTTAGGATAAAACAAATTAAATACAATATAATAAAGCATAGGATAAAACAACATAAATTCAATTTAATAAAGCATAGGATAAAACAACATAAATACAATTTAATAAAGCATAGGATAAAACAACATAATTACAATTTAAAAAAGCATAGGTTAAAACAACATAAATACAATTTAATAAAGCACAGGATAAAACAACATAAATACAATTTAATAAAGCATAAGACAAAAAAACATAAATACAATTTAATAAAGCATATGTTAAAGCAACATAAATACAATTTAATAAAGCATAGGTTAAAACAACATAAATACAATTTAATAAAGCATAGGATAAAACAACATAAATACAATTTAATAAAGCTTAGGATAAAACAACATAAATACAATTTAATAAAGCATAGGATAAAACAACATAAATACAATTTAATAAAGCATAGGATACAACAACATAAATACAATTTAGTAAAGCATAGGTCAAAATAACATAAATACAATTTAATAAAGCATAGGATAAAACAACATAAATATAATTTAATAAAGCATAGGTTAAAACAACATAAATACAATTTATTAAAGCATAGGATAAAACAACATAAATACAATTTAATAAAGCATAGGATAAAACAACATAAATAAAATTTAATAAAGCATAGGATAAAACAACATAAATAAAAATTTAATAAAGCATAGGATAAAACAACATAAATACAATTTAATAAAGCATAGGATAAAACAACATAAATACAATTTAATAAAGCATAGGATAAAACAACATAAATACAATTTAATAAAGCATAGGATAGAACAACATAAATAAAATTTAATAAAGCATAGGTTAAAATAACATAAATACAATTTAATAAAGCATAGGACAAAACAACATAAATACAATTTAATAAAGCATAGTTTAAAACAACATAAATACAATTTAATAAAGCATAGGACAAAACAACATAAATACAATTTAATAAAGCAGAGGATAAAACAACATAAATACAATTTAATGAAACATAGGATAAACAACATAAATACAATTTAATAAAGCATAGGATAAAACAACATAAATACAATTTAATAAAGCATAAGATAAAACAACATGAATACAATTTAATAAAGCATAGGATAAAACAACATAAATACAATTTAATAAAGCATAGGTTAAAACAACATAAATACAATTTAATAAAGCATAGGATAAAACAACATAAATTCAATTTAATAAAGCATAGGATAAAACAACATAAATACAATTTAATAAAGCACAGGATAAAACAAAATAAATAAAATTTAATAAAGCATAGGATAAAACAACATAAATAAAATTTAATAAAGCATAGGATAAAACAACATAAATACAATTTAATAAAGCATAGGATAAAACAACATAAATACAATTTAATAAAGCATAGGATAAAACAACATAAATACAATTTAATAAAGCATAGGATAAAACAACATAAATAAAATTTTATAAAGCATAGGTTAAAATAACATAAATACAATTTAAGAAAGCATAGGACAAAACAACATAAAAACAATTCAATAAAGCATAGTTTAAAACAACATAAATACAATTTAATAAAGCATAGGATAAAACAACATAAATACAATTTAATAAGGCATAGGATAAAACAACATAAATACAATTTAATAAAGCATAGGTTAAAATAACATAAATACAATTTAATAAAGCATAGGACAAAACAACATAAATACAATTTAATAAAGCATAGTTTAAAACAACATAAATACAATTTAATAAAGCATAGGATAAAACCACAGAAATACAATTTAATAAAGCATAGGATAAAACAACATAAATACAATTTAATAAAGCATAGGACAAAACAACATAAATACAATTTAAAAAAGCAGAGGATAAAACAACATAAATACAATTTAATGAAACATAGGATAAACAACATAAATACAATTTAATAAAGCATAGGATACAACAACATAAATACAACTTAGTAAAGCATAGGTCAAAATAACATAAATACAATTTAATAAAGCATAGGATAAAACAACATAAATATAATTTAATAAAGCATAGGTTAAAACAACATAAATACAATTTATTAAAGCATATAATAAAACAACATAAATACAATTTAATAAAGCATAGGATAAAACAACATAAATAAAATTTAATAAAGCATAGGATAAAACAACATAAATAAAAATTTAATAAAGCATAGGATAAAACAACATAAATACAATTTAATAAAGCATAGGATAAAACAACATAAATACAATTTAATAAAGCATAGGATAAAACAACATAAATACAATTTAATAAAGCATAGGATAAAACAACATAAATAAAATTTAATAAAGCATAGGTTAAAATAACATAAATACAATTTAATAAAGCATAGGACAAAACAACATAAATACAATTTAATAAAGCATAGTTTAAAACAACATAAATACAATTTAATAAAGCATAGGACAAAACAACATAAATACAATTTAATAAAGCAGAGGATAAAACAACATAAATACAATTTAATGAAACATAGGATAAACAACATAAATACAATTTAATAAAGCATAGGATAAAACAACATAAATACAATTTAATAAAGCATAAGATAAAACAACATGAATACAATTTAATAAAGCATAGGATAAAACAACATAAATACAATTTAATAAAGCATAGGTTAAAACAACATAAATACAATTTAATAAAGCATAGGATAAAACAACATAAATTCAATTTAATAAAGCATAGGATAAAACAACATAAATACAATTTAATAAAGCACAGGATAAAACAAAATAAATAAAATTTAATAAAGCATAGGATAAAACAACATAAATAAAATTTAATAAAGCATAGGATAAAACAACATAAATACAATTTAATAAAGCATAGGATAAAACAACATAAATAAAATTTAATAAAGCATAGGATAAAACAACATAAATAAAATTTAATAAAGCATAGGATAAAACAACATAAATACAATTTAATAAAGCATAGGATAAAACAACATAAATAAAATTTAATAAAGCATAGGATAAAACAACATAAATACAATTTAATAAAGCATAGGATAAAACCACAGAATTACAATTTAATAAAGCATAGGATAAAACAACATAAATAAAATTTAATAAAGCATAGGACAAAACAACATAAATACAATTTAATAAAGCATAGGATAAAACAACATAAATACAATTTAATGAAACATAGGATAAACAACATAAATACAATTTAATAAAGCATAGGATAAACAACATAAATACAATTTAATAAAGCATAGGCTAAAACTACATAAATACAATTTAATAAAGCTTAGGATAAAACAAATTAAATACAATATAATAAAGCATAGGATAAAACAACATAAATTCAATTTAATAAAGCATAGGATAAAACAACATAAATACAATTTAATAAAGCATAAGATAAAACAACATGAATACAATTTAATAAAGCATAGGTTAAAACAACATAAATACAATTTAATAAAGCATAGGAAAAAACAACATAAATACAATTTAATAAAGCATAGGTTAAAACAACATAAATACAATTTAATAAAGCACAGGATAAAACAACATAAATACAATTTAATAAAGCATAAGACAAAAAAACATAAATACAATTTAATAAAGCATATGTTAAAGCAACATAAATACAATTTAATAAAGCATAGGTTAAAACAACATAAATACAATTTAATAAAGCATAGGATAAAACAACATAAATACAATTTAATAAAGCTTAGGATAAAACAACATAAATACAATTTAATAAAGCATAGGATAAAACAACATAAATACAATTTAATAAAGCATAGGATACAACAACATAAATACAATTTAGTAAAGCATAGGTCAAAATAACATAAATACAATTTAATAAAGCATAGGATAAAACAACATAAATACAATTTAATAAAGCATAGGTTAAAACAACATAAATACAATTTATTAAAGCATAGGATAAAACAACATAAATACAATTTAATAAAGCATAGGATAAAACAACATAAATGAAATTTAATAAAGCATAGGATAAAACAACATAAATAAAAATTTAATAAAGCATAGGATAAAACAACATAAATACAATTTAATAAAGCATAGGATAAAACAACATAAATACAATTTAATAAAGCATAGGATAAAACAACATAAATACAATTTAATAAAGCATAGGATAAAACAACATAAATAAAATTTAATAAAGCATAGGTTAAAATAACATAAATACAATTTAATAAAGCATAGGACAAAACAACATAAATACAATTTAATAAAGCATAGTTTAAAACAACATAAATACAATTTAATAAAGCATAGGACAAAACAACATAAATACAATTTAATAAAGCAGAGGATAAAACAACATAAATACAATTTAATGAAACATAGGATAAACAACATAAATACAATTTAATAAAGCATAGGATAAAACAACATAAATACAATTTAATAAAGCATAAGATAAAACAACATGAATACAATTTAATAAAGCATAGGATAAAACAACATAAATACAATTTAATAAAGCATAGGTTAAAACAACATAAATACAATTTAATAAAGCATAGGATAAAACAACATAAATTCAATTTAATAAAGCATAGGATAAAACAACATAAATACAATTTAATAAAGCACAGGATAAAACAAAATAAATAAAATTTAATAAAGCATAGGATAAAACAACATAAATAAAATTTAATAAAGCATAGGATAAAACAACATAAATACAATTTAATAAAGCATAGGATAAAACAACATAAATAAAATTTAATAAAGCATAGGATAAAACAACATAAATAAAATTTAATAAAGCATAGGATAAAACAACATAAATACAATTTAATAAAGCATAGGATAAAACAACATAAATAAAATTTAATAAAGCATAGGATAAAACAACATAAATACAATTTAATAAAGCATAGGATAAAACCACAGAATTACAATTTAATAAAGCATAGGATAAAACAACATAAATAAAATTTAATAAAGCATAGGACAAAACAACATAAATACAATTTAATAAAGCATAGGATAAAACAACATAAATACAATTTAATGAAACATAGGATAAACAACATAAATACAATTTAATAAAGCATAGGATAAACAACATAAATACAATTTAATAAAGCATAGGCTAAAACTACATAAATACAATTTAATAAAGCTTAGGATAAAACAAATTAAATACAATATAATAAAGCATAGGATAAAACAACATAAATTCAATTTAATAAAGCATAGGATAAAACAACATAAATACAATTTAATAAAGCATAAGATAAAACAACATGAATACAATTTAATAAAGCATAGGTTAAAACAACATAAATACAATTTAATAAAGCATAGGATAAAACAACATAAATACAATTTAATAAAGCATAGGTTAAAACAACATAAATACAATTTAATAAAGCACAGGATAAAACAACATAAATACAATTTAATAAAGCATAAGACAAAAAAACATAAATACAATTTAATAAAGCATATGTTAAAGCAACATAAATACAATTTAATAAAGCATAGGTTAAAACAACATAAATACAATTTAATAAAGCATAGGATAAAACAACATAAATACAATTTAATAAAGCTTAGGATAAAACAACATAAATACAATTTAATAAAGCATAGGATAAAACAACATAAATACAATTTAATAAAGCATAGGATACAACAACATAAATACAATTTAGTAAAGCATAGGTCAAAATAACATAAATACAATTTAATAAAGCATAGGATAAAACAACATAAATACAATTTAATAAAGCATAGGTTAAAACAACATAAATACAATTTATTAAAGCATAGGATAAAACAACATAAATGCAATTTAATAAAGCATAGGATAAACCAACATAAATAAAATTTAATAAAGCATAGGATAAAACAACATAAATAAAAATTTAATAAAGCATAGGATAAAACAACATAAATACAATTTAATAAAGCATAGGATAAAACAACATAAATACAATTTAATAAAGCATAGGATAAAACAACATAAATACAATTTAATAAAGCATAGGATAAAACAAGATAAATAAAATTTAATAAAGCATAGGTTAAAATAACATAAATACAATTTAATAAAGCATAGGACAAAACAACATAAATACAATTTAATAAAGCATAGTTTAAAACAACATAAATACAATTTAATAAAGCATAGGATAAAACCACAGAAATACAATTTAATAAAGCATAGGATAAAACAACATAAATACAATTTAATAAAGCATAGGACAAAACAATATAAATACAATTTAATAAAGCAGAGGATAAAACAACATAAATACAATTTAATGAAACATAGGATAAACAACATAAATACAATTTAATAAAGCATAGGATAAAACAACATAAATAAAATTTTATAAAGCATAGGTTAAAATAACATAAATACAATTTAAGAAAGCATAGGACAAAACAACATAAAAACAATTCAATAAAGCATAGTTTAAAACAACATAAATACAATTTAATAAAGCATAGGATAAAACCACAGAATTACAATTTAATAAAGCATAGGATAAAACAACATAAATAAAATTTAATAAAGCATATGACGAAACAACATAAATACAATTTAATAAAGCATAGGATAAAACAACATAAATACAATTTAATGAAACATAGGATAAACAACATAAATACAATTTAATAAAGCATAGGATAAACAACATAAATACAATTTAATAAAGCATAGGCTAAAACTACATAAATACAATTTAATAAAGCTTAGGATAAAACAAATTAAATACAATATAATAAAGCATAGGATAAAACAACATAAATTCAATTTAATAAAGCATAGGATAAAACAACATAAATACAATTTAATAAAGCATAGGATAAAACAACATAATTACAATTTAAAAAAGCATAGGTTAAAACAACATAAATACAATTTAATAAAGCACAGGATAAAACAACATAAATACAATTTAATAAAGCATAAGACAAAAAAACATAAATACAATTTAATAAAGCATATGTTAAAGCAACATAAATACAATTTAATAAAGCATAGGTTAAAACAACATAAATACAATTTAATAAAGCATAGGATAAAACAACATAAATACAATTTAATAAAGCTTAGGATAAAACAACATAAATACAATTTAATAAAGCATAGGATAAAACAACATAAATACAATTTAATAAAGCATAGGATACAACAACATAAATACAATTTAGTAAAGCATAGGTCAAAATAACATAAATACAATTTAATAAAGCATAGGATAAAACAACATAAATATAATTTAATAAAGCATAGGTTAAAACAACATAAATACAATTTATTAAAGCATAGGATAAAACAACATAAATACAATTTAATAAAGCATAGGATAAAACAACATAAATAAAATTTAATAAAGCATAGGATAAAACAACATAAATAAAAATTTAATAAAGCATAGGATAAAACAACATAAATACAATTTAATAAAGCATAGGATAAAACAACATAAATACAATTTAATAAAGCATAGGATAAAACAACATAAATACAATTTAATAAAGCATAGGATAGAACAACATAAATAAAATTTAATAAAGCATAGGTTAAAATAACATAAATACAATTTAATAAAGCATAGGACAAAACAACATAAATACAATTTAATAAAGCATAGTTTAAAACAACATAAATACAATTTAATAAAGCATAGGACAAAACAACATAAATACAATTTAATAAAGCAGAGGATAAAACAACATAAATACAATTTAATGAAACATAGGATAAACAACATAAATACAATTTAATAAAGCATAGGATAAAACAACATAAATACAATTTAATAAAGCATAAGATAAAACAACATGAATACAATTTAATAAAGCATAGGATAAAACAACATAAATACAATTTAATAAAGCATAGGTTAAAACAACATAAATACAATTTAATAAAGCATAGGATAAAACAACATAAATTCAATTTAATAAAGCATAGGATAAAACAACATAAATACAATTTAATAAAGCACAGGATAAAACAAAATAAATAAAATTTAATAAAGCATAGGATAAAACAACATAAATAAAATTTAATAAAGCATAGGATAAAACAACATAAATACAATTTAATAAAGCATAGGATAAAACAACATAAATACAATTTAATAAAGCATAGGATAAAACAACATAAATACAATTTAATAAAGCATAGGATAAAACAACATAAATAAAATTTTATAAAGCATAGGTTAAAATAACATAAATACAATTTAAGAAAGCATAGGACAAAACAACATAAAAACAATTCAATAAAGCATAGTTTAAAACAACATAAATACAATTTAATAAAGCATAGGATAAAACAACATAAATACAATTTAATAAAGCATAGGATAAAACAACATAAATACAATTTAATAAAGCATAGGATAAAACAACATAAATACAATTTAATAAAGCATAGGACAAAACAACATAAATACAATTTAAAAAAGCAGAGGATAAAACAACATAAATACAATTTAATGAAACATAGGATAAACAACATAAATACAATTTAATAAAGCATAGGATACAACAACATAAATACAACTTAGTAAAGCATAGGTCAAAATAACATAAATACAATTTAATAAAGCATAGGATAAAACAACATAAATATAATTTAATAAAGCATAGGTTAAAACAACATAAATACAATTTATTAAAGCATATAATAAAACAACATAAATACAATTTAATAAAGCATAGGATAAAACAACATAAATAAAATTTAATAAAGCATAGGATAAAACAACATAAATAAAAATTTAATAAAGCATAGGATAAAACAACATAAATACAATTTAATAAAGCATAGGATAAAACAACATAAATACAATTTAATAAAGCATAGGATAAAACAACATAAATACAATTTAATAAAGCATAGGATAAAACAACATAAATAAAATTTAATAAAGCATAGGTTAAAATAACATAAATACAATTTAATAAAGCATAGGACAAAACAACATAAATACAATTTAATAAAGCATAGTTTAAAACAACATAAATACAATTTAATAAAGCATAGGACAAAACAACATAAATACAATTTAATAAAGCAGAGGATAAAACAACATAAATACAATTTAATGAAACATAGGATAAACAACATAAATACAATTTAATAAAGCATAGGATAAAACAACATAAATACAATTTAATAAAGCATAAGATAAAACAACATGAATACAATTTAATAAAGCATAGGATAAAACAACATAAATACAATTTAATAAAGCATAGGTTAAAACAACATAAATACAATTTAATAAAGCATAGGATAAAACAACATAAATTCAATTTAATAAAGCATAGGATAAAACAACATAAATACAATTTAATAAAGCACAGGATAAAACAAAATAAATAAAATTTAATAAAGCATAGGATAAAACAACATAAATAAAATTTAATAAAGCATAGGATAAAACAACATAAATACAATTTAATAAAGCATAGGATAAAACAACATAAATAAAATTTAATAAAGCATAGGATAAAACAACATAAATAAAATTTAATAAAGCATAGGATAAAACAAAATAAATACAATTTAATAAAGCATAGGATAAAACAACATAAATAAAATTTAATAAAGCATAGGATAAAACAACATAAATACAATTTAATAAAGCATAGGATAAAACCACAGAATTACAATTTAATAAAGCATAGGATAAAACAACATAAATAAAATTTAATAAAGCATAGGACAAAACAACATAAATACAATTTAATAAAGCATAGGATAAAACAACATAAATACAATTTAATGAAACATAGGATAAACAACATAAATACAATTTAATAAAGCATAGGATAAACAACATAAATACAATTTAATAAAGCATAGGCTAAAACTACATAAATACAATTTAATAAAGCTTAGGATAAAACAAATTAAATACAATATAATAAAGCATAGGATAAAACAACATAAATTCAATTTAATAAAGCATAGGATAAAACAACATAAATACAATTTAATAAAGCAGAAGATAAAACAACATGAATACAATTTAATAAAGCATAGGTTAAAACAACATAAATACAATTTAATAAAGCATAGGAAAAAACAACATAAATACAATTTAATAAAGCATAGGTTAAAACAACATAAATACAATTTAATAAAGCACAGGATAAAACAACATAAATACAATTTAATAAAGCATAAGACAAAAAAACATAAATACAATTTAATAAAGCATATGTTAAAGCAACATAAATACAATTTAATAAAGCATAGGTTAAAACAACATAAATACAATTTAATAAAGCATAGGATAAAACAACATAAATACAATTTAATAAAGCTTAGGATAAAACAACATAAATACAATTTAATAAAGCATAGGATAAAACAACATAAATACAATTTAATAAAGCATAGGATACAACAACATAAATACAATTTAGTAAAGCATAGGTCAAAATAACATAAATACAATTTAATAAAGCATAGGATAAAACAACATAAATACAATTTAATAAAGCATAGGTTAAAACAACATAAATACAATTTATTAAAGTATAGGATAAAACAACATAAATATAATTTAATAAAGCATAGGATAAAACAACATAAATAAAATTTAATAAAGCATAGGATAAAACAACATAAATAAAAATTTAATAAAGCATAGGATAAAACAACATAAATACAATTTAATAAAGCATAGGATAAAACAACATAAATACAATTTAATAAAGCATAGGATAAAACAACATAAATACAATTTAATAAAGCATAGGATAAAACAAGATAAATAAAATTTAATAAAGCATAGGTTAAAATAACATAAATACAATTTAATAAAGCATAGGACAAAACAACATAAATACAATTTAATAAAGCATAGTTTAAAACAACATAAATACAATTTAATAAAGCATAGGATAAAACCACAGAAATACAAGTTAATAAAGCATAGGATAAAAGAACATAAATACAATTTAATAAAGCATAGGACAAAACAACATAAATACAATTTAATAAAGCAGAGGATAAAACAACATAAATACAATTTAATGAAACATAGGATAAACAGCATAAATACAATTTAATAAAGCATAGGATAAAACAACATAAATACAATTTAATGAAGCATAGGATAAAACAACATAAATAAAATTTTATAAAGCATAGGTTAAAATAACATAAATACAATTTAAGAAAGCATAGGACAAAACAACATAAAAACAATTCAATAAAGCATAGTTTAAAACAACATAAATACAATTTAATAAAGCATAGGATAAAACCACAGAATTACAATTTAATAAAGCATAGGATAAAACAACATAAATAAAATTTAATAAAGCATATGACAAAACAACATAAATACAATTTAATAAAGCATAGGATAAAACAACATAAATACAATTTAATGAAACATAGGATAAACAACATAAATACAATTTAATAAAGCATAGGATAAACAACATAAATACAATTTAATAAAGCATAGGCTAAAACTACATAAATACAATTTAATAAAGCTTAGGATAAAACAAATTAAATACAATATAATAAAGCATAGGATAAAACAACATAAATTCAATTTAATAAAGCATAGGATAAAACAACATAAATACAATTTAATAAAGCATAAGATAAAACAACATGAATACAATTTAATAAAGCATAGGTTAAAACAACATAAATACAATTTAATAAAGCATATGATAAAACAACATAATTACAATTTAAAAAAGCATAGGTTAAAACAACATAAATACAATTTAATAAAGCACAGGATAAAACAACATAAATACAATTTAATAAAGCATAAGACAAAAAAACATAAATACAATTTAATAAAGCATATGTTAAAGCAACATAAATACAATTTAATAAAGCATAGGTTAAAACAACATAAATACAATTTAATAAAGCATAGGATAAAACAACATAAATACAATTTAATAAAGCTTAGGATAAAACAACATAAATACAATTTAATAAAGCATAGGATAAAACAACATAAATACAATTTAATAAAGCATAGGATACAACAACATAAATACAATTTAGTAAAGCATAGGTCAAAATAACATAAATACAATTTAATAAAGCATAGGATAAAACAACATAAATATAATTTAATAAAGCATAGGTTAAAACAACATAAATACAATTTATTAAAGCATAGGATAAAACAACATAAATACAATTTAATAAAGCATTGGATAAAACAACATAAATAAAATTTAATAAAGCATAGGATAAAACAACATAAATAAAAATTTAATAAAGCATAGGATAAAACAACATAAATACAATTTAATAAAGCATAGGATAAAACAACATAAATACAATTTAATAAAGCATAGGATAAAACAACATAAATACAATTTAATAAAGCATAGGATAGAACAACATAAATAAAATTTAATAAAGCATAGGTTAAAATAACATAAATACAATTTAATAAAGCATAGGACAAAACAACATAAATACAATTTAATAAAGCATAGTTTAAAACAACATAAATACAATTTAATAAAGCATAGGACAAAACAACATAAATACAATTTAATAAAGCAGAGGATAAAACAACATAAATACAATTTAATGAAACATAGGATAAACAACATAAATACAATTTAATAAAGCATAGGATAAAACAACATAAATACAATTTAATAAAGCATAAGATAAAACAACATGAATACAATTTAATAAAGCATAGGATAAAACAACATAAATACAATTTAATAAAGCATAGGTTAAAACAACATAAATACAATTTAATAAAGCATAGGATAAAACAACATAAATTCAATTTAATAAAGCATAGGATAAAACAACATAAATACAATTTAATAAAGCACAGGATAAAACAAAATAAATAAAATTTAATAAAGCATAGGATAAAACAACATAAATAAAATTTAATAAAGCATAGGATAAAACAACATAAATACAATTTAATAAAGCATAGGATAAAACAACATAAATAAAATTTAATAAAGCATAGGATAAAACAACATAAATAAAATTTAATAAAGCATAGGATAAAACAACATAAATACAATTTAATAAAGCACAGGATAAAACAACATAAATAAAATTTAATAAAGCATAGGATAAAACAACATAAATACAATTTAATAAAGCATAGGATAAAACCACAGAATTACAATTTAATAAAGCATAGGATAAAACAACATAAATAAAATTTAATAAAGCATAGGACAAAACAACATAAATACAATTTAATAAAGCATAGGATAAAACAACATAAATACAATTTAATGAAACATAGGATAAACAACATAAATACAATTTAATAAAGCATAGGATAAACAACATAAATACAATTTAATAAAGCATAGGCTAAAACTACATAAATACAATTTAATAAAGCTTAGGATAAAACAAATTAAATACAATATAATAAAGCATAGGATAAAACAACATAAATTCAATTTAATAAAGCATAGGATAAAACAACATAAATACAATTTAATAAAGCATAAGATAAAACAACATGAATACAATTTAATAAAGCATAGGTTAAAACAACATAAATACAATTTAATAAAGCATAGGATACAACAACATAAATACAATTTAGTAAAGCATAGGTCAAAATAACATAAATACAATTTAATAAAGCATAGGATAAAACAACATAAATACAATTTAATAAAGCATAGGTTAAAACAACATAAATACAATTTATTAAAGCATAGGATAAAACAACATAAATACAATTTAATAAAGCATAGGATAAAACAACATAAATAAAATTTAATAAAGCATAGGATAAAACAACATAAATAAAAATTTAATAAAGCATAGGATAAAACAACATAAATACAATTTAATAAAGCATAGGATAAAACAACATAAATACAATTTAATAAAGCATAGGATAAAACAACATAAATAAAATTTAATAAAGCATAGGTTAAAATAACATAAATACAATTTAATAAAGCATAGGACAAAACAACATAAATACAATTTAATAAAGCATAGTTTAAAACAACATAAATACAATTTAATAAAGCATAGGATAAAACCACAGAAATACAATTTAATAAAGCATAGGATAAAACAACATAAATACAATTTAATAAAGCATAGGACAAAACAACATAAATACAATTAAATAAAGCAGAGGATAAAACAACATAAATACAATTTAATGAAACATAGGATAAACAACATAAATACAATTTAATAAAGCATAGGATAAAACAACATAAATAAAATTTAATAAAGCATAGGATAACACAACATAAATACAATTTAATAAAGCATAGGATAAAACAACATAAATACAATTTAATAAAGCATAGGATAAAACAACATAAATACAATTTAATAAAGCATAGGATAAAACAACATAAATAAAATTTTATAAAGCATAGGTTAAAATAACATAAATACAATTTAAGAAAGCATAGGACAAAACAACATAAAAACAATTCAATAAAGCATAGTTTAAAACAACATAAATACAATTTAATAAAGCATAGGATAAAACCACAGAATTACAATTTAATAAAGCATAGGATAAAACAACATAAATAAAATTTAATAAAGCATATGACAAAACAACATAAATACAATTTAATAAAGCATAGGATAAAACAACATAAATACAATTTAATGAAACATAGGATAAACAACATAAATACAATTTAATAAAGCATAGGATAAACAACATAAATACAATTTAATAAAGCATAGGCTAAAACTACATATATACAATTTAATAAAGCTTAGGATAAAACAAATTAAATACAATATAATAAATCAGAGGATAAAACAACATAAATTCAATTTAATAAAGCATAGGATAAAACAACATAAATACAATTTAATAAAGCATAGGATAAAACAACATAAATACAATTTAATAAAGCATAGGTTAAAACAACATAAATACAATTTAATAAAGCACAGGATAAAACAACATAAATTCAATTTAATAAAGCATAAGACAAAAAAACATAAATACAATTTAATAAAGCATATGTTAAAGCAACATAAATACAATTTAATAAAGCATAGGTTAAAACAACATAAATACAATTTAATAAAGCATAGGATAAAACAACATAAATACAATTTAATAACGCTTAGGATAAAACAACATAAATACAATTTAATAAAGCATAGGATAAAACAACATAAATACAATTTAATAAAGCATAGGATACAACAACATAAATACAATTTAGTAAAGCATAGGTCAAAATACCATAAATACAATTTAATAAAGCATAGGATAAAACAACATAAATACAATTTAATAAAGCATAGGTTAAAACAACATAAATACAATTTATTAAAGCATAGGATAAAACAACATAAATACAATTTAGTAAAGCATAGGTCAAAATACCATAAATACAATTTAATAAAGCATAGGATAAAACAACATAAATACAATTTAATAAAGCATAGGTTAAAACAACATAAATACAATTTAATAAAGCATAGGATAAAACAACATAAATACAATTTAATAACGCTTAGGATAAAACAACATAAATACAATTTAATAAAGCATAGGATAAAACAACATAAATACAATTTAATAAAGCATAGGATACAACAACATAAATACAATTTAGTAAAGCATAGGTCAAAATACCATAAATACAATTTAATAAAGCATAGGATAAAACAACATAAATACAATTTAATAAAGCATAGGTTAAAACAACATAAATACAATTTATTAAAGCATAGGATAAAACAACATAAATACAATTTAATAAAGCATAGGATAAAACAACATAAATACAATTTAATAAAGCATAAGATAAAACAACATGAATACAATTTAATAAAGCATAGGTTAAAACAACATAAATACAATTTAATAAAGCATAGGATAAAACAACATAAATACAATTTAATAAAGCATAGGTTAAAACAACATAAATACAATTTAATAAAGCACAGGATAAAACAACATAAATACAATTTAATAAAGCATAAGACAAAAAAACATAAATACAATTTAATAAAGCATATGTTAAAGCAACATAAATACAATTTAATAAATCATAGGTTAAAACAACATAAATACAATTTAATAAAGCATAGGATAAAACAACATAAATACAATTTAATAAAGCATAGGATAAAACAACATAAATAAAATTTAATAAAGCATAGGATAAAACAACAAAAATACAATTTAATAAAGCATACGATAAAACAACATAAATACAATTTAATAAAGCATATGTTAAAACAACATAAATACATTTTAATAAAGCATAGGATAAAACAACATAAATACAATTTAATAAAGCATAGGATAAAACAACATAAATAAAATTTAATAAAGCATAGGATAAAACAACATAAATACAATTTAATAAAGCATAGGATAAAACAACATAAATACAATTTAATAAAGCATAGGATAAAACAACATAAATACAATTTAATAAAGCATAGGATAAAACAACATAAATAAAATTTTATAAAGCATAGGTTAAAATAACATAAATACAATTTAATAAAGCATAGGACAAAACAACATAAAAACAATTCAATAAAGCATAGTTTAAAACAACATAAATACAATTTAATAAAGCATAGGATAAAACCACAGAATTACAATTTAATAAAGCATAGGATAAAACAACATAAATAAAATTTAATAAAGCATAGGACAAAACAACATAAATACAATTTAATAAAGCATAGGATAAAACAACATAAATACAATTTAATGAAACATAGGATAAACAACATAAATACAATTTAATAAAGCATAGGATAAACAACATAAATACAATTTAATAAAGCATAGGCTAAAACTACATAAATACAATTTAATAAAGCTTAGGATAAAACAAATTAAATACAATATAATAAAGCATAGGATAAAACAACATAAATACAATTTAATAAAGCATAGGTTAAAACAACATAAATACAATTTAATAAAGCATAGGATAAAACAACATAAATACAATTTAATAAAGCTTAGGATTAAACAACATAAATACAATTTAATAAAGCATAGGATAAAACAACATAAATACAATTTAATAAAGCTTAGGATTAAACAACATAAATACAATTTAATAAAGCATAGGATACAACAACATAAATACAATTTAGTAAAGCATAGGTCAAAATAACATAAATACAATTTAATAAAGCATAGGATAAAACAACATAAATACAATTTAATAAAGCATAGGTTAAAACAACATAAATACAATTTATTAAAGCATAGGATAAAACAACATAAATACAATTTAATAAAGCATAGGATAAAACAACATAAATAAAATTTAATAAAGCATAGGATAAAACAACTTAAATAAAAATTTAATAAAGCATAGGATAAAACAACATAAATACAATTTAATAAAGCATAGGATAAAACAACATAAATACAATTTAATAAAGCATAGGATAAAACAACATAAATACAATTTAATAAAGCATAGGATAAAACAACATAAATAAAATTTAATAAAGCACAGGTTAAAATAACATAAATACAATTTAATAAAGCATAGGACAAAACAACATAAATACAATTTAATAAAGCATAGTTTAAAACAACATAAATACAATTTAATAAAGCATAGGATAAAACCACAGAAATACAATTTAATAAAGCATAGGATAAAACAACATAAATACAATTTAATAAAGCATAGGACAAAACAACATAAATACAATTTAATAAAGCAGAGGATAAAACAACATAAATACAATTTAATGAAACATAGGATAAACAACATAAATACAATTTAATAAAGCATAGGATAAAACAACATAAATAAAATTTTATAAAGCATAGGTTAAAATAACATAAATACAATTTAAGAAAGCATAGGACAAAACAACATAAAAACAATTCAATAAAGCATAGTTTAAAACAACATAAATACAATTTAATAAAGCATAGGATAAAACCACAGAATTACAATTTAATAAAGCATAGGATAAAACAACATAAATAAAATTTAATAAAGCATATGACAAAACAACATAAATACAATTTAATAAAGCATAGGATAAAACAACATAAATACAATTTAATGAAACATAGGATAAACAACATAAATACAATTTAATAAAGCATAGGATAAACAACATAAATACAATTTAATAAAGCATAGGCTAAAACTACATAAATACAATTTAATAAAGCTTAGGATAAAACAAATTAAATACAATATAATAAAGCATAGGATAAAACAACATAAATTCAATTTAATAAAGCATAGGATAAAACAACATAAATACAATTTAATAAAGCATAAGATAAAACAACATGAATACAATTTAATAAAGCATAGGTTAAAACAACATAAATTCAATTTAATAAAGCATAGGATAAAACAACATAAATACAATTTAATAAAGCATAGGTTAAAACAACATAAATACAATTTAATAAAGCACAGGATAAAACAACATAAATACAATTTAATAAAGCATAAGACAAAAAAACATAAATACAATTTAATAAAGCATATGTTAAAGCAACATAAATACAATTTAATAAAGCATAGGTTAAAACAACATAAATACAATTTAATAAAGCATAGGATAAAACAACATAAATACAATTTAATAAAGCTTAAGATAAAACAACATAAATACAATTTAATAAAGCATAGTTTAAAACAACATAAATACAATTTAATAAAGCATAGGATAAAACCACAGAAATACAATTTAATAAAGCATAGGATAAAACAACATAAATACAATTTAATAAAGCATAGGACAAAACAACATAAATACAATTAAATAAAGCAGAGGATAAAACAACATAAATACAATTTAATGAAACATAGGATAAACAACATAAATACAATTTAATAAAGCATAGGATAAAACAACATAAATAAAATTTAATAAAGCATAGGATAACACAACATAAATACAATTTAATAAAGCATAGGATAAAACAACATAAATACAATTTAATAAAGCATAGGATAAAACAACATAAATACAATTTAATAAAGCATAGGATAAAACAACATAAATAAAATTTTATAAAGCATAGGTTAAAATAACATAAATACAATTTAAGAAAGCATAGGACAAAACAACATAAAAACAATTCAATAAAGCATAGTTTAAAACAACATAAATACAATTTAATAAAGCATAGGATAAAACCACAGAATTACAATTTAATAAAGCATAGGATAAAACAACATAAATAAAATTTAATAAAGCATATGACAAAACAACATAAATACAATTTAATAAAGCATAGGATAAAACAACATAAATACAATTTAATGAAACATAGGATAAACAACATAAATACAATTTAATAAAGCATAGGATAAACAACATAAATACAATTTAATAAAGCATAGGCTAAAACTACATATATACAATTTAATAAAGCTTAGGATAAAACAAATTAAATACAATATAATAAATCAGAGGATAAAACAACATAAATTCAATTTAATAAAGCATAGGATAAAACAACATAAATACAATTTAATAAAGCATAGGATAAAACAACATAAATACAATTTAATAAAGCATAGGTTAAAACAACATAAATACAATTTAATAAAGCACAGGATAAAACAACATAAATTCAATTTAATAAAGAATAAGACAAAAAAACATAAATACAATTTAATAAAGCATATGTTAAAGCAACATAAATACAATTTAATAAAGCATAGGTTAAAACAACATAAATACAATTTAATAAAGCATAGGATAAAACAACATAAATACAATTTAATAACGCTTAGGATAAAACAACATAAATACAATTTAATAAAGCATAGGATAAAACAACATAAATACAATTTAATAAAGCATAGGATACAACAACATAAATACAATTTAGTAAAGCATAGGTCAAAATACCATAAATACAATTTAATAAAGCATAGGATAAAACAACATAAATACAATTTAATAAAGCATAGGTTAAAACAACATAAATACAATTTATTAAAGCATAGGATAAAACAACATAAATACAATTTAGTAAAGCATAGGTCAAAATACCATAAATACAATTTAATAAAGCATAGGATAAAACAACATAAATACAATTTAATAAAGCATAGGTTAAAACAACATAAATACAATTTAATAAAGCATAGGATAAAACAACATAAATACAATTTAATAACGCTTAGGATAAAACAACATAAATACAATTTAATAAAGCATAGGATAAAACAACATAAATACAATTTAATAAAGCATAGGATACAACAACATAAATACAATTTAGTAAAGCATAGGTCAAAATACCATAAATACAATTTAATAAAGCATAGGATAAAACAACATAAATACAATTTAATAAAGCATAGGTTAAAACAACATAAATACAATTTATTAAAGCATAGGATAAAACAACATAAATACAATTTAATAAAGCATAGGATAAAACAACATAAATACAATTTAATAAAGCATAAGATAAAACAACATGAATACAATTTAATAAAGCATAGGTTAAAACAACATAAATACAATTTAATAAAGCATAGGATAAAACAACATAAATACAATTTAATAAAGCATAGGTTAAAACAACATAAATACAATTTAATAAAGCACAGGATAAAACAACATAAATACAATTTAATAAAGCATAAGACAAAAAAACATAAATACAATTTAATAAAGCATATGTTAAAGCAACATAAATACAATTTAATAAATCATAGGTTAAAACAACATAAATACAATTTAATAAAGCATAGGATAAAACAACATAAATACAATTTAATAAAGCATAGGATAAAACAACATAAATAAAATTTAATAAAGCATAGGATAAAACAACAAAAATACAATTTAATAAAGCATACGATAAAACAACATAAATACAATTTAATAAAGCATATGTTAAAACAACATAAATACATTTTAATAAAGCATAGGATAAAACAACATAAATACAATTTAATAAAGCATAGGATAAAACAACATAAATAAAATTTAATAAAGCATAGGATAAAACAACATAAATACAATTTAATAAAGCATAGGATAAAACAACATAAATACAATTTAATAAAGCATAGGATAAAACAACATAAATACAATTTAATAAAGCATAGGATAAAACAACATAAATAAAATTTTATAAAGCATAGGTTAAAATAACATAAATACAATTTAATAAAGCATAGGACAAAACAACATAAAAACAATTCAATAAAGCATAGTTTAAAACAACATAAATACAATTTAATAAAGCATAGGATAAAACCACAGAATTACAATTTAATAAAGCATAGGATAAAACAACATAAATAAAATTTAATAAAGCATAGGACAAAACAACATAAATACAATTTAATAAAGCATAGGATAAAACAACATAAATACAATTTAATGAAACATAGGATAAACAACATAAATACAATTTAATAAAGCATAGGATAAACAACATAAATACAATTTAATAAAGCATAGGCTAAAACTACATAAATACAATTTAATAAAGCTTAGGATAAAACAAATTAAATACAATATAATAAAGCATAGGATAAAACAACATAAATACAATTTAATAAAGCATAGGTTAAAACAACATAAATACAATTTAATAAAGCATAGGATAAAACAACATAAATACAATTTAATAAAGCTTAGGATTAAACAACATAAATACAATTTAATAAAGCATAGGATAAAACAACATAAATACAATTTAATAAAGCTTAGGATTAAACAACATAAATACAATTTAATAAAGCATAGGATACAACAACATAAATACAATTTAGTAAAGCATAGGTCAAAATAACATAAATACAATTTAATAAAGCATAGGATAAAACAACATAAATACAATTTAATAAAGCATAGGTTAAAACAACATAAATACAATTTATTAAAGCATAGGATAAAACAACATAAATACAATTTAATAAAGCATAGGATAAAACAACATAAATAAAATTTAATAAAGCATAGGATAAAACAACATAAATAAAAATTTAATAAAGCATAGGATAAAACAACATAAATACAATTTAATAAAGCATAGGATAAAACAACATAAATACAATTTAATAAAGCATAGGATAAAACAACATAAATACAATTTAATAAAGCATAGGATAAAACAACATAAATAAAATTTAATAAAGCACAGGTTAAAATAACATAAATACAATTTAATAAAGCATAGGACAAAACAACATAAATACAATTTAATAAAGCATAGTTTAAAACAACATAAATACAATTTAATAAAGCATAGGATAAAACCACAGAAATACAATTTAATAAAGCATAGGATAAAACAACATAAATACAATTTAATAAAGCATAGGACAAAACAACATAAATACAATTTAATAAAGCAGAGGATAAAACAACATAAATACAATTTAATGAAACATAGGATAAACAACATAAATACAATTTAATAAAGCATAGGATAAAACAACATAAATAAAATTTTATAAAGCATAGGTTAAAATAACATAAATACAATTTAAGAAAGCATAGGACAAAACAACATAAAAACAATTCAATAAAGCATAGTTTAAAACAACATAAATACAATTTAATAAAGCATAGGATAAAACCACAGAATTACAATTTAATAAAGCATAGGATAAAACAACATAAATAAAATTTAATAAAGCATATGACAAAACAACATAAATACAATTTAATAAAGCATAGGATAAAACAACATAAATACAATTTAATGAAACATAGGATAAACAACATAAATACAATTTAATAAAGCATAGGATAAACAACATAAATACAATTTAATAAAGCATAGGCTAAAACTACATAAATACAATTTAATAAAGCTTAGGATAAAACAAATTAAATACAATATAATAAAGCATAGGATAAAACAACATAAATTCAATTTAATAAAGCATAGGATAAAACAACATAAATACAATTTAATAAAGCATAAGATAAAACAACATGAATACAATTTAATAAAGCATAGGTTAAAACAACATAAATTCAATTTAATAAAGCATAGGATAAAACAACATAAATACAATTTAATAAAGCATAGGTTAAAACAACATAAATACAATTTAATAAAGCACAGGATAAAACAACATAAATACAATTTAATAAAGCATAAGACAAAAAAACATAAATACAATTTAATAAAGCATATGTTAAAGCAACATAAATACAATTTAATAAAGCATAGGTTAAAACAACATAAATACAATTTAATAAAGCATAGGATAAAACAACATAAATACAATTTAATAAAGCTTAAGATAAAACAACATAAATACAATTTAATAAAGCATAGGATAAAACAACATAAATACAATTTAATAAAGCATAGGATACAACAACAAAAATACAATTTAGTAAAGCATAGGTCAAAATACCATAAATACAATTTAATAAAGCATAGGATAAAACAACATAAATAAAATTTAATAAAGCATAGGATAAAACAACATAAATAAAATTTAATAAAGCATAGGTTAAAATAACATAAATACAATTTAATAAAGCATAGGATAAAACAACATAAATAAAATTTAATAAAGCATAGGTTAAAATAACATAAATACAATTTAATAAAGCATAGGACAAAACAACATAAATACAATTTAATAAAGCATAGTTTAAAACAACATAAATACAATTTAATAAAGCATAGGACAAAACAACATAAATACAATTTAATAAAGCAGAGGATAAAACAACATAAATACAATTTAATAAAGCATAAGATAAAACAACATGAATACAATTTAATAAAGCATAGGTTAAAACAACATAAATACAATTTAATAAAGCATAGGATAAAACAACATAAATACAATTTAATAAAGCATAGGTTAAAACAACATAAATACAATTTAATAAAGCACAGGATAAAACAACATAAATACAATTTAATAAAGCATAAGACAAAAAAACATAAATACAATTTAATAAAGCATATGTTAAAGCAACATAAATACAATTTAATAAATCATAGGTTAAAACAACATAAATACAATTTAATAAAGCATAGGATAAAACAACATAAATACAATTTAATAAAGCATAGGATAAAACAACATAAATAAAATTTAATAAAGCATAGGATAAAACAACAAAAATACAATTTAATAAAGCATACGATAAAACAACATAAATACAATTTAATAAAGCATATGTTAAAACAACATAAATACATTTTAATAAAGCATAGGATAAAACAACATAAATACAATTTAATAAAGCATAGGATAAAACAACATAAATAAAATTTAATAAAGCATAGGATAAAACAACATAAATACAATTTAATAAAGCATAGGATAAAACAACATAAATACAATTTAATAAAGCATAGGATAAAACAACATAAATACAATTTAATAAAGCATAGGATAAAACAACATAAATAAAATTTTATAAAGCATAGGTTAAAATAACATAAATACAATTTAATAAAGCATAGGACAAAACAACATAAAAACAATTCAATAAAGCATAGTTTAAAACAACATAAATACAATTTAATAAAGCATAGGATAAAACCACAGAATTACAATTTAATAAAGCATAGGATAAAACAACATAAATAAAATTTAATAAAGCATAGGACAAAACAACATAAATACAATTTAATAAAGCATAGGATAAAACAACATAAATACAATTTAATGAAACATAGGATAAACAACATAAATACAATTTAATAAAGCATAGGATAAACAACATAAATACAATTTAATAAAGCATAGGCTAAAACTACATAAATACAATTTAATAAAGCTTAGGATAAAACAAATTAAATACAATATAATAAAGCATAGGATAAAACAACATAAATACAATTTAATAAAGCATAGGTTAAAACAACATAAATACAATTTAATAAAGCATAGGATAAAACAACATAAATACAATTTAATAAAGCTTAGGATTAAACAACATAAATACAATTTAATAAAGCATAGGATAAAACAACATAAATACAATTTAATAAAGCTTAGGATTAAACAACATAAATACAATTTAATAAAGCATAGGATACAACAACATAAATACAATTTAGTAAAGCATAGGTCAAAATAATATAAATACAATTTAATAAAGCATAGGATAAAACAACATAAATACAATTTAATAAAGCATAGGTTAAAACAACATAAATACAATTTATTAAAGCATAGGATAAAACAACATAAATACAATTTAATAAAGCATAGGATAAAACAACATAAATAAAATTTAATAAAGCATAGGATAAAACAACATAAATAAAAATTTAATAAAGCATAGGATAAAACAACATAAATACAATTTAATAAAGCATAGGATAAAACAACATAAATACAATTTAATAAAGCATAGGATAAAACAACATAAATACAATTTAATAAAGCATAGGATAAAACAACATAAATAAAATTTAATAAAGCACAGGTTAAAATAACATAAATACAATTTAATAAAGCATAGGACAAAACAACATAAATACAATTTAATAAAGCATAGTTTAAAACAACATAAATACAATTTAATAAAGCATAGGATAAAACCACAGAAATACAATTTAATAAAGCATAGGATAAAACAACATAAATACAATTTAATAAAGCATAGGACAAAACAACATAAATACAATTTAATAAAGCAGAGGATAAAACAACATAAATACAATTTAATGAAACATAGGATAAACAACATAAATACAATTTAATAAAGCATAGGATAAAACAACATAAATAAAATTTTATAAAGCATAGGTTAAAATAACATAAATACAATTTCAAAAAGCATAGGACAAAACAACATAAAAACAATTCAATAAAGCATAGTTTAAAACAACATAAATACAATTTAATAAAGCATAGGATAAAACCACAGAATTACAATTTAATAAAGCATAGGATAAAACAACATAAATAAAATTTAATAAAGCATATGACAAAACAACATAAATACAATTTAATAAAGCATAGGATAAAACAACATAAATACAATTTAATGAAACATAGGATAAACAACATAAATACAATTTAATAAAGCATAGGCTAAAACTACATAAATACAATTTAATAAAGCTTAGGATAAAACAAATTAAATACAATATAATAAAGCATAGGATAAAACAACATAAATTCAATTTAATAAAGCATAGGATAAAACAACATGAATACAATTTAATAAAGCATAAGATAAAACAACATGAATACAATTTAATAAAGCATAGGTTAAAACAACATAAATTCAATTTAATAAAGCATAGGATAAAACAACATAAATACAATTTAATAAAGCATAGGTTAAAACAACATAAATACAATTTAATAAAGCACAGGATAAAACAACATAAATACAATTTAATAAAGCATAAGACAAAAAAACATAAATACAATTTAATAAAGCATATGTTAAAGCAACATAAATACAATTTAATAAAGCATAGGTTAAAACAACATAAATACAATTTAATAAAGCATAGGATAAAACAACATAAATACAATTTAATAAAGCTTAAGATAAAACAACATAAATACAATTTAATAAAGCATAGGATAAAACAACATAAATACAATTTAATAAAGCATAGGAT